>NW_026555078.1:26592500-29092500 GCF_021234165.1 Pteronotus mesoamericanus | reverse complement strand
TTTTAAAGTGCATATTAAAAGACGAACAGTGTTTTTGTGAGAACACATGCCTGGACTTTGTACTCCCTCAAAACTCTACCTTTGTATGGCTTCTTAACTCCCAGGAAATGGCATCATTATCCATTATCCATCTTCCTGTATCATTTGGGATTTCTGGAAGTGACTTGACACTCGATTGCCAAAGGAGCTTATTAAGCCGAACAGGTATCAGAACAAGGTCCTGCTGTCTTCGACATTTTCCCTAAGCTTGATAGGCATGTCCCATTGACTGATTCTAGACCATTTGTTCAGACCAGGTCACTTTTGTCCCGTGAAGCTATGTGTACTTATGTTCTTATAAAAATATCAGAAAGATCCATTTTACTTTTACTTTTCCAGGGAGCATTTTCTTCCAAAGTAATGGTAACTTTATTTTAGCAGTACACTGGTAATTATTTTGCAGTTTTCAGAATAAATTCCCCTTACAGCTGTTTGCAATGAATACGTAGTGATATTTGAAGGAATCAGGTTTCAATTACATAAACTTTTTGGAGGTGTGGTCAGGAAATAATTAGAATCATCTCATGGGACTTATTAGCATTCAGATCTCAGTTTCATAAAATTCCTTGATAAAGTCTTAACTTGGTTCTGGAAAGGCTATCCCTTGCCTCCTATAAATTCATATGATCACCATGTTTTCATTTGGTTCTATAAGCATTGTGATGACTTTTTTATTGATTAACAAGGAGGACTCCAAACATTTCACCTTTCAAAGATGGAAACTCAGAAGCATGTACTTGAAAGAAAATGGTTAGAAACCAGCCTTGAAGTTTTGTAGCCAAACAATCAGTGCCCAAATAGATATGACTTATGCATCTTTTCAGAAAAGTATCTAAAAGTAGAGAGGAATTTTGAAAATTGTACTAAATGCACTTTTAATACAGTTTTTAAAATATTTGATTGTACTTTTAAAAACATGTCAAGTACTAAGTTTCATTCATGTATGAGTATCCTTTAGCCTCCTGTTTTGGGCTATATCTGTGATGCCCTTATGATTTCTGACCCACAAGAGAAGTCTAATTGAAACAGAGCCAGATAAAAGGAAAATGTAATAGAACTCCCCAGCTTCTTTTCTAACTGGCCCTGTGACTGTTTGAAGAAGTTCCAACATAATGACTTTCATGAACTGGAAATTCTCCAATAATTACCTCTTGGGGACATGCAGATTTTAAAACAAAATAAAACATTTTTTTGAAAAAGTTTGTCATGTTATTATCCCTCTAGCTGGTGCCTGCAGCCTTGGGAATATTCTTCCTTTCTGTGTTTACCACTCTCTGTGGTTGCATCTAGCATGGCATCCAAGTGTTTAGATTTGTTCGCTGACATAGAACAACTTTTAAATGGGCCATGGGCCATCTTGGTGGATCTACAGATCAGTATAATATTGACAGTGAAGCTGTCCACATTTTTGGGCATGGGTTTCAAGTATGCACAAAACAGGCTGTAATTTTAAATGAAAGAATCAGTGTAATGACTTAGAAGTTTTCAGGTGTATACTTAGAGTTTTTATGAGGTTATTGAGAAAGCTTACAAACTTTCTCATTTTAGTAGAATACTGACATCTGCATGATGCATTTATGAGAGTTCATTATCCACGTGAAGCTATTCCTATAGGTTCCAAAAGCTTAGACGCACATGGAAATAATAGCCACTATTTATTGAGCGTCTTCCATGTGCCAAGCATTTGGCTAAATATTTTAGTGACTTTACAGTTAATATTTCCATCTCTGGATAGATTTCCATGGATTCACATGTATAGAAGTATGTACTGTGTTGTGTATAGCTACAAATACTGTTTTAGTTTTAACATAAAACATGATACATATGTATTGTTATGCAACTTGATTTCTTTCTCCCCACACCTGTGACTATGTTAGATCTTTGCATGTCTGTGTCCATGGACCTAGCACATTCCTTGAACATGGCCATAAGATTCTGTTCTCGAACTTGCCTGCATATTAGAGTGACCTGTGAAGTTTGGAAAAATTCCCATGCCGGGGCCCCTAATACAGGAGACTCTGATGTAATTGGTCCAGAGGAAAGCCAGGGCATCAAGATAAGAGAACCAGTGTTTTATATTATGGATGCACCAACAGTTTTAAAAATATTCCCCTGGTGAATGACACTTAGGCGATTCTCTTGTTACCGATAATGAATCCTGTTTTCTTTCCTTTACAGTGTTGCAGTGTACATTCTGTTATTCTATCTCTGTGCTCATGTGTGAGTATATCTATAGGTTAATTCCCAAGATATGCAATCTAGGAATTCTTAGATGTAGCTCCAAGAGCCAGGACATTAAAAATAACAGAAGATAGATTACCCCACTGAAGTTAACCAATTGACTTTCCCATCCGCAGGTTATTAGATCGCCCATCGTGGGGCCGAGGGCTCTCCCTGTTGTCCCCCTCCCCGATTAAAAAAAAAAGTTGTTCTGACTTTGGAGGGTTTTGTATATCTGAGTGCTTGAGGTGGTTCCCAACATGAAGGGAGACTGGGGAAACATCTTGTCAAAGCTTTATTTCTCTAGGTCTCTTTAGTGCTGTCCCTTTAAGAATTAGTTTCACAGGCTGACCTGACAAAGTAATTTCTTCACTTCTAATTGTCAGAGGGTGTGTGTCTCTCATGAAGGGCTGGGGCAGTTCTGCATGAAGACCAACACCCACTGACTAGAGGCATGCAACGCCTGCACCAAGCAGAGGCCAGTCTGTCCCTTTCCTGCCTTATTTCTATACTTGAACTTGCATTCAGTTGAAGCTTTTACTATCACCTTTCCATAAACCTCTTGTGAAGATTTATTATGTAAAATTTGTAGGTAGAGTTTTTATGAAGGGCAGAGTGATTCTTTCGAAGGGAGTTTCAGTTTTCATAATATGACTCCCCATCGTCTGTCCTTATTGTTTCGGGGTGGCTTCTCCCTGCCTCGTCATGAGGAGGACTCATGAGGGAACAGCCCGAGCATAGGTGTGGCTCTGGCCTTGCCCAGAACGAGGCCCTCGGAGCAGCAGACTCATCCCACTGTAATTTTAAACCCAGGAATCACCATGTATTTCGCTTTCTATGAACATACTTTGTATCTGTAATGGCTAATGGTGGCTGTGTCCACGCATGTTCAGAATGATCTTTCTAGGGCAAAAGTGTGGAAGCTAGTGGCCCTGGGTGCTTGCAGCGGGTTTTCTATATTGGTGATCAATTTATGATTACGTTCCTGGGCAGAGAAGATGTCCTCAGATGTAGGAGGTAGGCTACTCAGTGGATGAGGACGGTGTGCAGGGCGGTCAGGTCAACGTTGCAGATGCCAGCATCTGTGCAGGGACTGAGCTGGGTGCGCTCCGGGGTAGTTTTTGTATGAGTGGTTGGACTGAAACATTAAACCTGTTCAGTGCTTTAGAACGTACAGGAAAGCTAAGGGTTGTTGCTTTTTTTTTTAAATGTCTTTTTGCACACATACCCCACCTCCCCCCCACACAAACCCTCAGAGAATTTCCCACAGTTAGCAGATAAGCTGACTAACCTGCAGAGCCCTTGATTTAGTGATGACAACTGCCCTGTAGAGATTAAACCAGCCTCATTCCAGGAATTTGTTCTGCTGATACACACAGGAATGTCAGAGAAAGGAATCTGGTTAACATACTTTCACCAAACAGTAGCTATCAAATATACATTCCCCCTCCAACTCTGTAATGTTGTTCTCATTGCTCGTTGTAATGGCCACTCACACGCCATCGGCTCTGGAGGACTTCAGGATGATGAAGCTCTTCCTAAAGTCATTCCATGGAAGAAGTGGTTGGGCTCTACTGGAACCCAGGCCACGACTCGGTGGCTGCCTGTGTCATATTGTGTCTGTTCTTCAGTTTTTCCCTAATGAAGAGCGTGGACATGGGCCGTGAAAAAGATGGGGGTTTCGTAATAGTTACCAGAGAGGCTAATTTTAACCAAGAACTTCTGTTCTACGTGGTGTTTCATTTTCTCCTGTTGCAATTGTATTCAAGTAATCTTGGCATAGAAGTAGGCAGAAGGACATGAAAAGAGGATGGTAATTAGCAAGTTTTTAAATTTGCTTACAGTAAACATGAACATATAAGGCCCTCTGGGCAAGCTTTTCTTTCCTTATTTTCAGCTCAGAGAACTGAAGGGCACCCGTAGACATTATTCTCCATAGAGGCCTGGGTAGAAATAAAAATTACACCTACTTGGCAATAAAATGCCTCGATGACAAAGTGTATTTATAGTATTTGAGAAGGAATAAGGTTGAACAGCACTTGGTTGAGGCTGTGAGGTCAGTAGCAGTCGTCACTCTTCCAGGGGACCCTGTCTTACGGCCCCCTGGGGAGAGGGGCTTAACCATTACTGAGAGGGTGGCGCAGCGTGTCCTTGGCCCAGAATACTTCCGTCTGTCTTCTCTAACTCACACTAAACGTTGCTTGAAGATCCGGAAATCGTAGTTGTTTAAACCAAGTATACAACTGTTCAACCTCTTCTCTGTCAGGATTTGCCAGAATTATTTCAGTTGTGAGAAGGTTCCAAAAAATGCCTAATGATATATTTCTTTCTGGGCAGTGTCTTTTAATGTCAGTTGCATTTTCTGTATGAGTGGCACCCAGAGTTGGCTGCTTGTTGGGGAAGCTCTGAACCCTACAATGCCTACCGTGCGGTGATTGTGGTAGGGAGACATTTTCCAAGGCCCCACGTTCACCTGTAGTGGTGGAGACTGGCTTTCGGGGTTGTTTCCGTGGGCTCAGCAGAGGACCAGAGCATACAGAGTGCAGGTGATTGATTGCTGGTGTCTTGCCATATACAAACACTGCTCTTGCATCTGTGATGTTTTATTCTCCTATCCTTTTTGAAAGACCTGCTTCTTGGCTGGGACGGCCCACACTCCTGCTAACACAGCGCCCCAAGGGCTGCATCCCGCAGCCTGGGCCCTGAGGGGCAGCCCTGCGGCCTGAGGGCTGTGGTCTGGAAACTGCACCGGTCCCAATCTGCCCTTGGGGGGTAAATTCACAGAGAAACGTGAGTGGGTAACAACAGAAAATGGTACTGGAACAGTGGGAATCAGCAATTTTGCACAGCAAGCTTTGAGAGATGTTGTTTACTGCAGTGTGCCTGAAACTGGGACAAAATTGAACACACAAGATGAGTTGGGTGCTTTGGAAAGTGTGAAAGCCGCCTGTGAACTCTCTTCTCCTCTATCAGGAAAAGTAACTGGAATTAATGAAGCTCTTGCAGAAAATCCAGGACTTGTCAACAAATCTTGTTTGAAGATAGCTGGCTGATGGAGACACCACTAAGTCACCCTGAAGAGCTAGATGAACTAATGAGTGAAGAAGCATATGAGAAATATATACAGTCTATTAAGGAGTGAAAATGGAACTCCCCTAAATAAAGTAGTGGTATGAAACAACAACAAAAAAAGTTGCGTTCTTTTTTTTTTTTTACAAGCTTGTTAAAGAGCAAAACTCAGCCTCTTGAAAGAATGAGAGCTTTGATGTGACAATCGAGTTGTAGCTTCCTATGTTTTTGTAACCCTCCCATTTAACTTTGTCTTTGTACCGTCTGAGTGGAACCCTTAGAAGCAAAGAAGATAGAAACCCAAAAGGGGATTGTGATTTGCATTTCTTTCAGTTTCAGCTTAAAGTTGTTTATTGACTTAACTCACAGACTGGCCCCAGGTCAGAGGCCCAAGGGCACAGGCGCTCTGGCGAGGCTGTGCATTCTTTGGTGGGGAGCTCCGATGACACTCTTGGTTTGGCTCTTCTCCCGGATGATCAAGACGAGATGTCCTGGCTTCCAGACTGGTTTCTGTCACGTGAACAGCACAAACTTCCTCACTCAAGAACTGTGTTATATTGGCTTTAGGGATTTATGCCCTAAACCCATGGTTAAAGTATTGAGTCATGACAGAACAGTCATTGCCAGCTTTTTAGGGTGAAACCTAGAGGTCTCCCCCTTTGCTCTTTACATGAGGGAGAGGGTGTTTTTTGGCAGGAGTCTATGACTTCGGCTTGGAGAACAACTGTTAATTAGGTGCTGGCTGAGGCTGGGTCTGGCTTGATGGTGTGCGTGGACTTCATTTGGGCTCCTTCCTCCCTTATCTAGGAAGGAAGTGGGGGAGGAAGGGGATTGGTTCTGGCTTCCACTTTGCACATCCCCTGCCTGCACTGATGCAGAGAGGACACAGAGGAGGGAGTGCTTTGCTTTAGCTGCTCTGCTTTAGGCAGGGCAGCAAATTGTTTCCAGGGTGCAAGAGGCCTTTTTGAATGCTTGGCTTTGGGTTTTCTCCTTGATGGTGCGGGTGCCTGCATTGTTTCCTTGTTGCATCAGAACAGTCACTGGACTAACAGGACTGACTGCTGGGTGAATTTCCAGGAGCCCCTCCAAGAAGTGCCCTATTAGAACGTCCTTTAGGGACCAAGTATGTGGGAAGGGCTCTCCCTACACTGGACGCACTTACTGGGAAACGCCCTTTCCGTTTCCTGATGGCGATGCTGTTGAAACTTGCAGGGAAAACACATCCCCTTTCAAATGTATCTCCTACAACCTTTAAACTGTATCTCATGATTTTTTTTTTTTTTAATGCGCCAAATAGTATTTGGCATCTAGTGTACTTGGGAAATGAAACCAGACATGAGGAATGTGAGAAGGGAGTGAGATGGCCAAGGAAAGAAGCAAAGCAATTTTTTCCTTTCACATTCTTTTCGATAAGAGAATTTGGGTTAACATTATCATGCTGTTGAAACCCAAATTGCATGTCAAGGCTCTTAGGAAAAATGGAAAACATGGAGTAAACTGCAGCTTTGAAAACAGTAGGTGTGGCCATTAAAATTTAGGGTTCCCCCAACTATTCTAGTTGCTCTTATGGCATAAATTCTCTCTTGTCCCTCTTTTATGGCTGTGACATTGTTTCATTAACTCCAGAGACCATTTATAATAAAGAAACAATGACAGTATTTTAGTGTTGAAATTATAATTGGAGAATTAAATGTGAATTACTGTCTGTCTTGATTAAACTAATAGAAATGGGGATGATATATGTGGTCCCCTCTGCACTCTGAGAATATGTGCTTCTGCTGTTGAACCACATTGGTGGCTGGGAGGGACTCGGAGCTCTCTCCTTCTTTCCCCTCCTCCAGCATCTAAGCTGCTGTTTCCCATGTAACCGTATTGGTGAAGAGGAAAACCTTGGTGACTTAGCCAGCATATTTCTCTGTTTGGACAACCATTTGATAAATGTATGGCAGAAGTCTCTGATGAACCAATTTAAATGATTATATCAATGCCAATTGATTTTGTCTACATGATCTTCAAACTTCCCCCACGGATTTGGAACTGATCATGTGTTGCTTTGTGGAAAACGGACTGACCATATCACACAAGTGTTGTGACTTGGCATTATCAAAGGAAAATGTTAAGAAGGGTTTTCTTGCAGACTGTAAGTTATTCTTCACGGTTTTTTTATCATCATAATTATCATCATCTACATTCCTTAAATTTGGCTCTCGTTTTTTTTGTTTTTTTTTGACTGTTGCCACATTGAGAGTCCTGTTTGTTTTGTTAAAGACAGTACAAATGACTTTGAGCGAGGCCACAGATGGCTTAAATTTCTTATTCTTTGTTAAGCAAAATGCACCTGCTCCAGAATCTTAAGTAGCTTTTTAATTGCTTCCTTGTGCACGGCATAGCAATAGTCATCTGCAATGTTGGAGAGGGATTGCATTTTGGATGTCCCAGAAGTGACTTCCCCCGTCTGCAACAGTGCCAGAAGCTGACATTAGAAGATGCCTTCTGGTTGAGGGCCCAGTGGTCATGGCAAATTACTCCTCTCCTGCAGGCTGAGCTGATTAAAAAGGGGCCAAGATATGGAAACATAGGCTCCTGGTTTCAGTAACTGTGAATTTCCTCTTTGCTGGACAGAAGGACCAACCTCACTGCTCCCTAAATGTTCCTACGAGGCTGTGATCTCTCTAACCTGTGGGTCTTCTTCATCTATTTCTTAAGCATCAAATGCTGCATCTGGCCTATGGATTGAGGAGGCTCAGCTATGATAGCTGAGTAAGCAACGACGTCTTGAGCGAAGTGTTCACTGAATGTAAGGAATGGGGAAATGTCTCAGAGATTCTATTAGGGGTCTATTTCCAAAAAAAGCTTACTTGGGTGGAAAAAACAGGCACCAGTTAGTTCAGCCAGAACAAAATTCCTTTCTCAAGGGAAGGCGCAAATACCCCGAGGATGAAGTCTGTTGGGAGACTGCTGTCAGTGTCGAAAAGCTTGACAGGTGGCTAAAGAGCACTTGGTGATCTGATTGGCTTCCAGTGTTTTGGCGGTTTTGAGAAACAGATCTGCAGGCAACTATGGGAAGAACACCCAGTCACACAACCCTGAAGTTCAGAGATGAGATCATTTGTTCACTTAGGCATTTATGCGCTTGCCGTCCACAAACACTTACTGAGACTATGCTCTGTGCCGGGGCCTGAGTGAAGCATGGTCCCTGTCTTCAGGGTCTCACAGTCTAGTGGCATGAAGCAGGCATGATTTTTTTAAAACACAACAACGACCCATTCAATTATGTATGTACTGCTGGGGTCATGAAGAGAGATGTGTGACTGTCTCTAGGAAACTTTAGGTTCATAAACGCAGCAGAATTTAATTGGGTCTTGGGTGGTGAGTGGAAGATGATCAAGTAAAGAAGGAAAAGAGCACACGAGGCTGAGGGGACTGCCGCACTGTGGGCTCAGAAGTGTGGCTCCTCTTAAGGTGTGATGAGCGCATGCTCAGGGCTGTGGGGGGGAGGGGGCGGGGGGGCATGGAGGCACACAGTGTTCAGGGTGTTGGGACACAAGGGCTAGAAATAAAGTAGGTAAGGGCCAGGCCATTGAGGGGATTGTGGTCTAGGCTGGAAAGCTGGACTGTATCCAGGAGACGTGCAGAGCTGAGTGGCACAATCCGATTTATGATGTGCTGAGAATCGATCCCAGACTCCTCGCTCTGGTGTACGAGGCCCTGGGGTCTGGCCACCGCTGCCCGGCTGTTACTCGCTGTGCCCCAGCCACACTGTGCGGTAGGGGGGCGGGGTGTCCTTACTCCCCTAACCCAAACATGCCAAGTTCCCCACCTGCTTCTGGCTTCTATACACCCTCCTTCTGCCTGGAATCTTCTTCCCTGACATTTTACAGGGCTGGTCCATGTATCCATTAGGCCTTGGTTTAGATGCCTCTTCCTGGAGAGGCCTTCCCTGGCCGGACTGTCTGAAGTAGCTGTCCGCTCCCGCGCCACCATTGCTGCCATCTTCTTTCACTTTCTTCCCGCGTTACCTCTCACACTAGCCAAGTCAAGCCTTGTTTTAGTTTACCTGATTTTTTTCTGCCTTCTCCAAACTAAATAAATCCTCTGAGGTTACATGATCTCATTTTCATCTCTCTTTCCTAAGTACCCATTCCAGTGTTTAACATACAATTGGTATTTGATCAACATTTGACTTCATGAATTAAATGAGTGACTGTGATGGACTATGGCAACTTTGGCAACTTTCAACCCATGGGCCCACATGGGCACATCACCTATTTTTGTGTGGTTCCCAAGCGAAGCATGGCTTTCACATTTTTAAATGGTACAACAAATAAAATAATATTTTGTGACATGACATTATACAAAATTCAAATTTCAGAGTTCACAAATAAAGTTTTAGTGACACACGGGCATGCTCATGTTCACAGACACCTGTGGCTGCTTTCATGATAAAATGGTAGAGTTGATTAATTGTGGTAGAGATTTAATAGCATGCAAAGCTGAAAATAATTACTATCTGGCCCTTTACAGAAAAGATTTGCCAACCTCTAGTCTGGGGATCAAGGGTTAGGGAGAAGAGTTACGAAGCTATTGTAGTCATTCTGATGAAGAGGCAGAGGTGGGTAGGCTGAATTAATGTCATGACCTTGAGGTTGGAGAGGGTGGGGACCGGATTCCAGCCTAAGCAAGCAGGTTTCCTGACCTCTGCCAAGCTTCCCTGCCCCACTCCCAACCTATTAGGCTTCTCTGAGTAAACATCTCTTTGCCCTTACCAGCAAATCAAGTCTCTCTCAAACTTTTCCTAATTGCCCCGCCCCCTCCCAAGTGTCCTCTTAAGTCTCATGTGAAATGGGGATGAAGGAATGAAGTGATGAGTGTGAATGTGCTTAGTAAGTCATGTACATAGGCAGTTGCTGGGACCTGTCATTAGTGAAGTCCTGGAGCAGTTAACCAGCTAGACATGTCTACTGTGACTGCGGAGATCGAGTGGGATGATTACTTTTGCATCCAATTTTGATCTGTGTCTAGGAGACTCGGCTCTGAACAGTGGAGCTCCTGACGTGTATTAAAAATGGATGCTTGGTAGAAATCTCAAATCCTTGCCATCATCTATAGTTTAAGTTTTAGTTTGAAAGAGGACCTTGTATTTGGGGTTTCACAGAGGAACCAGCATCAAACTTGGCCTTTGGGCTTTACTGAGGCTTTTGAACACAAATCACCTGTTAAAGGCAATTATTTTGTCTTCATTAAAATGATTTCAATTAGTTTCTTAAATGTAATAGGCCCTGTATCTTATTATACATCTTAGAAACTAGCCAAAACTCTCATATTCTTCGGTTTATAGAACTATTGACCTTCTCTTAAGACTTAAAAGCTTTGGATTGATTGTTAGATCCTAATGTTTTCTCTGCGCCCATCTGCAATTCAACCGGAATGCACTACAACTTGGGTTTAAGTGAAACAGCTTGCAAGATGCTAAACTAAAGCAATTGTCTTTTCTAAATAAATTTCAAAAAATAAAGCAGTTGTCTTTCTATGCATTCCCCAGGTACTTTGGTCTTACTTCTACATGCATACAGCACACTTCAACACTTGTGGTGGGCATTTCCTTCTGGAGTTGACTCTTCAACGGGGGAAGAAAGATCTAGACCACAAATTGCTCTGTTAGCTGTGTGTCCTGGTGTCACAAAATGCTAAGAGTGCCGAGACCATATTCCATGGGGTAGGTTAATGCATGTGTCTCGTGTGCTATCATGTGCTGGGGACACAGCAATAAACAATATTTGCAAGGCCCCTGCCCTATGAAATAATCAAATAGGATAACTTCAAGTAGCAGTAGCCATGAAGAACACACAGGCTAAAAGGACAGAGAGTGACTGGAGCCTGGAAGGAACGCTACTGCAGATAGATACTTGGGGATGTCTTCTCTAAAAGTGAAACTTCTGTTGAGATCATAATGATGAGGAAGAGTTAGCTAAGCACAGATGTGGGCCAGAATGTGCCGCTGAAGGGCGTCTCTGAAAGGCCCTGAGGCAGGAGCCAGCATGGCCAGTGCAGTGGCTCATACAAAGGGTGTTACAGCGTGAGGTGGAGAGGCAGGCAGAGTCTGGCACAGAGACCCTTAGACGCTGTTGGATGGCCTTTGCATTATTCTTATGACTACAGTGAGTAGCCATGGGAGGTTTTCTAGAAAATAAGAGTACTAACTAGTAATTCAAGATCCAAAATGGATAAAAGCAGAGCTGTTGGAATTGAAGCTGGAATGAGAAGCTGAAATCAGCATCTAATGAAAATCTCTAATCTCTTCCCATCTCCCAGCTAATAGCTGGGGTACCTTGCACCTTAGGCCTTTCTAACAGGTTGATCTAGTCTAGAAGACAACAGCCAGGAGCTTCTCATTTCCACCCTATCCCATTCTCAGACATTAGGAAGTTCTTCCTTCTGTCTCCTTATAGCAGCTACCCATTGTTTTTAAATTTAACCTTGGGGATGACACAGCACTGTCCCTGTGTCTGGATATCAGCACTGAAATCAGTTCAAGGGTAGTTGCAGGCCTCTGCCTGCCCCTCAGGCCTGCCATTCCTTCGCTTTCAGGACACGCCTGCAGTCATGTTAGCCCTGCCGCAGGGCATGCTGACGTTGTCGGGAGGTGACACTGCTTATATCGTCTGTCTTCAGTCAGTGCTCTGTGAGGGCGCTCAGCATTCACAGTAGTTTCTCCAGCAAGGTCACCTGCCCACAGCTCTAGAGGATGAGAGTAGTCAAGACCCAGCCACATTTGCTTGCTCTCTTTCTCTCCCTCTCCCTCTCCCTTTCAGAGAAGAGTAGAAGAGGCTTTTAAACGGGGCTCCCTGTTGCCAGCGGGGTAGATTCAGGCCTGGGCTGCGGCACCCCCACACCAGCGCCCCTCTCTAGTCTGACGGCTCGTGGCTTCTCCCTGAACTCCGCGCCTTTGGGACTCCTCCTTCCAGCGTTTCTCCTCTGCTGCCCTTATGACTCATGAAGGCCCAGTTCACACCCTACCTTTTTCTTTTTTCTTTCTACCCCATCTCTTTCTAAAAATTGAAAATCTACAAAAGTTAAACACAAATATGCTCTCCTAAAAGAATATTTCCTTTCTTACTTTTTCCCAGTCCCCTTTTTCTCAGTTAGGAATTTGCTGTGTATCTTTCCAGGCCTTTTGCTATGCCTTTACAGATAAACGAATTAAGTGTTGCTTTTTTTAGTTGATAGTGTAGTATCTTTGTAAGCCAATATATACAGTTATAATTTAAAAAAAATACGCAATCATTAAAAATGTATTTTTATGGTAATAATTCAAATTCAAAAGGGTATAAAGTGAAAGAAATAGTTCTTCAATTCCTTGTTTTTATTTTGGAGGTTATTGCTCGTTAATACTTTCTTACATATATTCAAAAATGCTTTAAAATCTAATCCTGTAGTACATGGTATATATATAATATCGCATCTTGAACATTTTTTCATATCTAGAGACACAGATGCCAATTCTTTTCAGTGAGTGCAAAGTATTCTATTATGTGAATACACTATAATTTATTTAACTGTCTCCCTATTATTGAACTCATTTTATCTTTTATGTTTGGAAATCTCTGAACATTCTAGCTCATGTTAAGTCACTCTTCCTTTGTTATAAATTTAAATTATTTAACACAAACAACATTAACTGAGTGCTTCCTATCTTCCTGGCATTATTCAGGGCAATAGGGCCCCTAAGATGCTTAATATGTAGCTCCTTTCCCCCAATTTGACTTATCACAGTCTAACAGGAAGACACACTCCTAAAAAACATAGAAGGAGACATGATCTGGAATGGATAGATATGCCTTAGCCGCTTAGCATATATATTATTAATTCTACTTGGGGAAGGCAAAAAAGGAGAGATTAGAATTGAACTATAAAGGATGAGTAAGAGATCTGGGGGCAAGAAAGAGAAGGTCATTCATACAAGGGGAATAACAACAAAATGAGTTGGCAGGAAAGAGCATGTAACATACAAGGAATGGCCAGTAGCCCAGTGTGATGGCAGCGTCTGCTGTGATACAGACTGACTGAGGTGTACTGTTTGCTCAGCACTTGGTCATAGGAAACGTGGAACAAGTGAATAGATAGACGTGTGCGCTCTGCCCAGCTGGCATCCAAACCCCCTTGGGGCTGTTCTCTTTATGCCCTGTAAGGCACTACCCTGGCTTCCGGTGCAGGGGGCTCTCTCTTGAATTGGTCTGATTTTTAAAAAAAAGTCTTTTATTCACTTTGCGCTCTTAACCATGTCATGTCCTCTTTTTGCAGAGTGTAGTCACTCGAGAAATAGAACAGAATTCAGCCATGGCCCCAAGGAAGAGAGGTGGACGGGGGATTTCATTCATCTTTTGCTGTTTCCGAAATAACGATCACCCAGAAATCACGTATCGGCTGCGAAATGATAGCAACTTTGCCCTTCAGACCATGGAGCCAGCGTTACCCATGCCCCCTGTGGAAGAGCTGGATGTCATGTTCAGTGAACTTGTGGTAAGTCGCAGATTTCCACCCTGGCGATGGTTGGGAGCTGGGAGGGAGAGGAGAAAATGAGCGTGATTTGGTTTCGCTGGCCGTGGGCTTGCCCTGCTTCAGTGAAACGACCCCCACCTGTCCCTCGTGTCTGCAGCCCCACTGTCAGCACCGAGACTGTGGAAAAGGGGGAGAGGGCAGAAGGTAGCATTACTACATCAAAGGGCGTGGCTGGTGCTTTCATGGAGTGATTGAGACCTTTAGGTCTTCAAATAGGTGGCAGCACTGCATCCTAAGTTCCCCTTTATATATACTCTGGTTTCTCTGCAGACCATATAAATCTTTCGCCTTTTACTAAGTTCCCCTTTATAATTCCTCCCCATCCCAACCTGAGTCCATACTTGGGGGCATAAACAATACCCTCATCCGCTTCGTGCCTCCTGGAGTCCCCCATGCTTCCTCTGCTCCCACTCCCCACGTACAGTATTAATGCCTTTCTTAAAATTAGTCATACTACCCCTCCTGTCCTTGACCCTTTGATGAAAGACATTATAACTGAGGTACAGTATAATTACTTAGCCTAATGATAGGATTGCAATAATAACTGTTGTGGGAAACTTTTTATAGATGCTATCGTATTTTAGAATCCACTATACTGAAAGGAGAGATGCATCTGGTGCAAGTCCCATTCATCAGGAGATGTGAAGGCTTTCTTCACCCTAGCTTCTCAGGTACCTCTGAAGTAGTGTTTCTTTCCATTCCATGTTTCTAGAGGCTATTAAGGTACTGGCATGGGGATTAGAAAGACCTTGGTCCAAATTACTGCTCTGAGTTTATTATCGGTGTAAGTATGGGGAAAGCATATGACTTTTCTGAGCCTGTCTTCGGTAAAGTGGAAGAAAAAAATAATACTTCCTTCGAATCTGATGTAATGTTTAAATGAGAAGAATAAATGGCCCAATGCTGGTTACAGGTTCCATGAGTTCTCTGTCCACCTTTGTCACCGCCAGCATTTTGTAAGGCGTTAGTTCCACTCAGACCATGTGTATTGTTTGACATGTATTAGAGAGTGCTGTTGTTTTGCAGGACTACGTCAGGACCAGTAAGATAGGCTGTGTCACGCCCCTCCAGAGGTGTCATTTGAACCGACCATGTCACGTCAGCACTGCTAGACCAGAATTCACCTCTAAGCTTTTCCTACAAGATAAGCCAATATGAGGGAGTACTAAGAAGCTGTTGTTTGAGTTCTGGTCTCCTGAGTAGATTAACTGGTTGGCAAAAAGAAGAGATGACTCTTGCTAGCATGTTTCTACTTAATGTTACTGAATATTGTAGTGTTTCCGGCATCTCTACCATCTGCCACCTTTACTGTATCTATAACTCTGTTGTAGGTGTTAACAAGGAGGTTCAAGCTAGAAAACTAGAACCTGCTCCCAAAGAGCTAGCAGTTTCAGTAGCAAAAGGGGACCCATCAAGGGATAATGCCACCCAAAAAAGAAGCACACCCCGCTTATGCATCAGTGTGTGGAAATGTGGAGGTGAACACAGTGATGAGGAGGGTGGTGGAGGGAAACCTTCTGGAGGAAGTGAGTTGGGAGGAGCGACAGTTTAAGGTGCGAGGGGAAATGGACTTAGTCATCGTAAGCCAGTTTTTCCTGTGATAGCAAAACCTCAGTGGTTACAACTGCAGAAGTAACCAGTGTGGGTCAGCTGCGGTTCTGTTCCTCTCCATCTTCTATCCAAGGCCCAACCCTGGCAGAAGAGGAAAGCGAGACACGGTCAACTGCTAGCAGGCTCTAAGCTTGTGCTTAGAAATGACATGTCACCTCTGCCCACATTTCTTCGGCCAAAGCAAATCTCATGGCCACTCCTGAGTTCACAGGACAAGGATGTATCATCCTTCTGCAAAGATGGTGCCATAAGTCACATGGCCAAGCCTGAGGTCATTGGTGCGGGTGGAGGACCCATAATTTTCTCCTAGGGAGGGGCAGTGAATCATCTGCCATGATAGTTACGAAGATGGGCAGTAATGATGTATCGACAGGCTTGTTTTTATTTTCCACTTAAAGCATATTAAAACCAAAATTCAACCTAAGGAGACTGATGTTGCTGATAGATGAAGACCTCCTTGGTGGTCGTGGAGGTGGTGGGCCGAGCTAGTGCCCTCAAAGCATCCACATCCTTTGTCCTTTCAGTTGTATTCTGCCATCCTTCCAAAATGAGACCACAGCCAGAGCGTGTGGTGGCAGCTCTGCGTCCATCTCAAAGACAGCTCATTGTTCTGTATGCAGAAGGGAGAAAATTCCACGTTCTGCCTTGTTGATGTCTTTATTCTGTGTGAAAATTGCCTACAGCTGTTAGTTGTTAACAAGCCAATGCCAAACCAGAACTTTAAGCTGAAACCATTGGAAAACAAATTATCTTGAGGTTTGTGTCTGTCCTGGTGAGTGACGGATGAATTTTTGTCTACTTCTGATTTTAGGGACTTAGACCACAAATCTCTCCGACTGCCAAGGGTGTCCTGGGACAAGGGAAGTGGACTCAGAGCCACTGGGAACCTATGCCCTGGCTTCTCTTGAGTAGTTGCAGAAGCAATTCTGCCTCTGCCAAGTCACAGGAGAGGGAGGCCACCCGGGGCGGTGAGAGTGCATGGCCTTTGAGTCAGGCCACTCTGCAATCTAGAGTAACATCATCTAAGATGGTTTCTGTTGGAATTTGAGTTTGTTTTCTTGTCTATAAAATGGGGACAATACCTTCTCTCCTGTAGCGTCGGTATGAAGATTAAAGCAGGTAACTTCTTTTTAAGGGCAGACACCTAAGTAGGTGCCGTACATCCCATATCCTAGTGCAGGGAGGGAACACAGGCATTTTCTGGGCACAACACCCTAGCAGACATCCCAGGCTTTTCCTTTTCTTGAAAGCTAATCTGCCTGCCATGAACAAGCCAATGTGGGTCCCAACTTGTATCTGTTGGAAAGCATCTCATCAGAGCTGGTTGTTGTAAGCTCGTTCTCTTGGCCTCATCTGATGAGTCACTCATTGGATGTTTTAAAAAGTGATACCAAATAGGTTGCTTTCAGAAGAGCTTACTGCAACCTTATCATCTCATGAATAAAGCAAGCCTGTATGGGAGGTCAGCCGTGTGAATCTTTAAACAAGGTGGGCAGCGAGGAGCGCCTCGCTTTCTAGCAGGCTCCCTGCGCAGGCAGAAGAAAGAGAGTCATTACAGTTTCAGGAAGTAGGGTTTCTGGAGGTCCCATTGCCACCCCCTGCCTATTTTTTTTAATATAACAACTTTATTGAGACGAATTCACATACCATATAATTCATTTATTTAAAGTGTACTATTCACTGGCTTTTATTATAGTCACAGAATTTTGCAACCATCAGTACAATAAATTTTAGAACATTTTTTATCACCCCCAAAAACAACTCCCTTACCCATTCACCATCACTCAGTTCTCCCCAATCCTGCTGTCTTCTGGCAACCACAAGTCGACTCCCCGTTTCTGTGAAATTGCCTGTTCTGAGCATTTCATAAAAATGAAATCATACAGTATGTGGTCATATGTAGTCATTTGTGACCGGCTTCTTTTACTTAGCCTAAATGTTTTCAGGGTTCGTTCATGTTATAGTATGTGTCAGTACTTCATTTCTTTTTATTGCCGAATAATATTCCAGTGTCTGGACATACCACATTTTGTCTATCTATTTATTATTCATGGACATTGGGGTTGTTGTCAGTCTTTATTATGAATAATGCTGCTATAAACATTCATACACAAGTTTTTGTGTGGAAATATATTTTCAGTTTTCATGGCTGTATACCTAAGAGTAGAATTTCTGAATCATACGGTAACACTGTGTTTAACTTTTGAGGAACTGCCAGATGGGTTTCCAAAGTGGCTGCATCATTTTACATTCCCATCAACAGTGTATGAGGGTTCCAGTTTCTTCACATATTTGCCAACTCTTGAGAGTTTGTGTAATCTCTGCTAACCATCTATTTTATGCCTTTGAGTATCAATCCGTTTTTCTCATATTACCTTCCCCGCCTCATCTCTGTCTCAGCCACAAATCAGGAACGTAACCAATCTGAGACCTAGCACTATTTCCATAAAATAGGATCCAGCTAAAGTCCTGTCTTTTCCGCAGGCTTTTTTTCTTACTATTGATGTAGTTGGTGTGTTTATTTAAAATAATTTTTTATTTTCAATTGCAGCTGACACACATTATTGTGTTAGTT
Source organism: Pteronotus mesoamericanus (assembly GCF_021234165.1). Taxonomy (NCBI): domain Eukaryota; kingdom Metazoa; phylum Chordata; class Mammalia; order Chiroptera; family Mormoopidae; genus Pteronotus; species Pteronotus mesoamericanus. Next base: position 29,074,427 of record NW_026555078.1, on the reverse strand, counting down.
TCAGGTGTACACCCCTGTGATTAGACATTATATAACTTTCTCAGTGATCATCCTGATAAATCTTGTACCCATCTGATACCATACAGCTTATTAGACTATTATTGACTATCTTCCCTATGCTATACTTTACATCCCCCTGACAATTCTGTAACAACCAATTTGTACTTCCTAATCCTTTTTTTTCCCATCCTCCCAAACCCCCTCCCATCTGGCAACTCTCAAAACAGTTCTCTGTATCTGATTCTGTTTCTGTTCTGCATGTATGTTTATTTGGTCTTTTAGGTTCAATTGTCGATAGAAATGTATTTATTGCCATTTTATTGTTCATATTTTTGATCTCCCTAAGACTACCTACAGGTTTTTAAAGGTCTTAGATTATTCCCACCAACCTATTTGAAGAGTCCTAGGCATGACAACTGTATACACAGTTTTTGCTCAAGTAACTTGTCCACCTCAGTGTTAATAATAGGAGATTTCTTTGGGGCTGAATAGCAGAATGTGTCATTGTTTGACAGACGAATTCTTTTGATCCATGTGTGTGGTAGTGCCAACTCTGGGCCAGACCCTGGAGTAACTGGTGAGCAAAACAGCCCTGAATTACTTTGAGGGGCTGAAGGTCTAGGAAGGGAAATAGGTAAACTACACACGGTCTCCCCAGCGGGACCACCCGCTGTGAGATGGGCTGTGCGCAAGCAGTATATTTTTGGGGGGCATGACCTTTATTCCCTTTTTTTTTTACAAGGAGGAAGTCCCACTCAAAGTTTCCCTTAGCCCTCCTGCTGCAGAGTAACATTGCCAGCCTCTCTTCCTTCTCCTCTTTGCAATATGCAAAGCTCAGTTTCTCTCCTGTGTTCTTTTTCTCTGTAAATTAACCTGCTTTCAGAAAACACATATTCTGTGGCCCTTGGTGCTATAAATTTCCTAGGAATGAGCCCCCTGTGGGGAGTCCTGCAGTTGTGCAGCTATCCTTATGATTGGTGGGTCAGCGTATAATTCAGCCCCGAAACCTTAGCAAGCCCACTTGTCTGCAGATGAAAGTTGGGTTCCCCCAACTTTTCATGTCCATTTGCCGATTCCTTAGCTTAGCTCTCAGATAATTCCAGACTTGCTGGGAGAGGAGGGTACTATTATTTACTTACCTCTACCCCCAAGTCCCACAGGTACCTAACCCAGTGTAAAGGATCTTGAAAGGCTTCCTGGAGGAAGTGACATTGCATGTAAGACATGAAAAAGAAGAAGGAATTATTGAGGCAAAGAGGAGAGAAAAGAGTGTTACAGACAGTGAAAAGAGCATGCGTAGGTGCAGGGAAGTGAAAGAGCAAGTGTGAAAGGCCTAGGGAACTGAGAGTTCCTAGAGATGGAGCATGAAACAGGCAGCTGTGAGCTTTGGCGGCTCTGAGAGACAAGCCTGGATAGGGGGATGGAGTGGTTGTATTGTTGGTTAAATTATATGTCTCGGGTATTTTCTGAACCAGAAGAAAATACCTCTGCCTTTTTTTTTTTTTTTTTTTTTTTTTTTTTTTCAGAGCGGGGCGAGGATTCTTTCAGTGAACTCAGTATACCAAAGTACACCCAAATATTTTGCTGTCTGGTTGTATTTACAAAACATAGTGATTGTTCTTCGTGGCCTCTGTGAGGTTTCAGTAAGTTTAGCAAAAGGAGCCAGGACTCCCTGAGTAAATTCTGAGTAGGTTTTCCTCTGAGTTCAATTGCTGAGGTGAAATGCCTTCTTGTTTTAATTCATATCTCTTGGCTACTTTAATTTTGAAATAAAATTACTAGAAGCCCCCTTCCCTTTTCTACTCAATGCCTAGACTCTTGCGTACACCAAGAGTAGATCAATTAAGGGTTTCCTACAGAATATTTTATGGAAACAGGGATATTGGAGTTGCTATTTCCTCTCAGGTTTCCTACCCTCTTTTGCCTTGTGAAACATGCAAAATGTCCCCCTCCTTTCCCTGGTGAGATTTTAGGTGAGAAACCATGTTTAAGACAGTCTGGTTATTGTTTTTGAAGTGCACTATAGTAAATCTTATGTCTTACAACACATACATAGTTTAGGTACCTGGAATCAGTTTTACTGACTTACTAGAGGAAAGCTTTTGTTTCAATACTGTACATCGCTGTGAATTTATACCTAGTTGGAAATAATATGCAGTATGCACCCAAGTTTTCCTAAGGCTGAAATGTTACCAATTACATATTCTACTATTTTGTTGTTGTTGTTAACATGCCTTTTTTCAAACCCAGTGCTCAGTTTTCCACATATTTGGCCAATGGGTCTAATATTTTGAGATAATATAGAGTGTTGTGCCTTCCAGGAAATATAAAATATTTCAAAGAAACTTGCTAAGAAATTTAACATTACCGATCATGAAACCACCATTTATGCTACTGAGGATTGTCAACAAAAGTTACAATCTCAGTGAGGAAGGTTGTAATGACGGATACCATAAGATGATAGGAAGATATGTATCTTCATAAATATAATTAACTTACTCTAAGTCAGTTTTATTATTATTAAGTACTGAGGACATTCTTAACATTAGTAACCAGCACAGAATTTGAGAAATGAAGATAGAAGGAATGAGAGAATTTAGTTGATGTATCAGAAGTAGATAAATTCACAGTCAAGGTAAAATGTGCCAAGTGAATTCCTTTGGGAACCTACATCAGTAATCTCTTCATTTTTCAATGTAGTCTGAAGTCACTTTGGTATGAAAGGAGCTACAGGAATCCAAATTAGTCTTATGGATTTACCAGTGTACAAATTTCATTTTTTTACTAGCCATGTGAGTTGTTGCCTATCTTCTCAAGCTGCCAACAATTTTTTTCATTACTAGGGCTATTTTAAGCTTGCTTGAATAATAAAATTCTTCCATTTTCACCAGAATTGATGAAAAGTTTCGATACTTTTCATCTCTTTGTTTTTAAAACTTGCCTTTTGTACTAAGACCATGACTAAGAATAGAAAGTTTCATGCAGGAGCTGTTAGTTCCCTGTCTCCAAGAAAAATGAAAGCATTGGGTAGCAAGAATATTTAATTTTTAACCTCATAGAAGAAAAAAGAAACTGGTTATAAGGTGTCATAATTTTAATCTGTTGTTTCTTAATTAGAATGTAAAGGATTACTCAGTAATTAATCAGAAGAAATCAGACTATATAAAGACTTCAAAGATATACCTAGAACAATCTCAAAGTATTCAGTTGTCTGGAAGCTAAAAATCAGGGTTTAATGAAGGAATCGATATTAAAATTGTCCTATTTCCATAGGGTTAAAAATGATAAAAACTTATAAAGGTCAAAAGAGAAAATTATGTTTACATAAAGGACATAATTAGTTGACAGAGAAGAAAAAGTATTGAGTAGCTCCTTCCTTAACACTAACTTTTTTTGATAAATCAACTTGAGTACAAAGAAAAATACTTAGAACGGTGTGAAAATATGCAGTATATCACAAAGGGAAGTGAGAATGTAGATAGGGGCTTAAATGTGTCAGTGCTAAATTCCTGTGAAGTAGATGTGAGCTACTGCCGATGTGTAGTCAATTTAAAGATGACAAAAACTGATCCCAAACCCAGACCTGTATAAGTACAATAAGTTACTTTGGCCCTGAGAACAACTGATGGCTGTGATACAGGGTGACGTTGACATAGGTGGTTTTGCTTACTTATGTCTTGCCCTTTTGCATGGCACGTTGCTCTACTTCTAAGAATCAAAGTAGGGTTAGCAGTAGACCTTCCTCTCTGTGGGCAGGATACATTTCTTGGTACTGGTTGAGGTCCTGTCGGGCTAGAGACAGTAAGATGGTGAACATGGATCCTTAAATTTTTACCTTGTCCTCTGATTCACTAACCACATGCAGTAAAGTTTAAGGTAGAACCACAAAACCATTTTATTCCTTGTAGTCCTAAATTTACTTTTTTGTTCCTCTGAGATCATTCCAATTATCCTTTTCTACAGGCTGTTAAATTTAAATTTTGACTGCATGTTAGTTAGATACCATGTTACCAATCAATACACTTATTTCTAGGTGCATCTTAATTGAGATTACAGGGATTAAAATTTGGTGCGGGTTTGGGGGGAGCGTGGTGAGATGGAGGAAAGAAACTTTTTTTTTTTTTTTAAATGCAGATACTCCAGAATTGTCTCTGAACTTTATTATTAAGAAAATGATTGTTTCATTGGCCTTGATGACTTTCATTACTATGAATCTTAAAGAGACTGAGCAGCATGTACCTACTTAGTTTTTGACCACAGTTTAAAGTCTGATTATTTAACTTAAACCTCAGACTACCATGTGCAAGTTATAGTTAACATACTGACTTTCCAACTCTCTACCTGTCCCCATATAAACCAGTATAAGTTTTAAAAGACCAGGAGAATAATTTGACCTTCATAAGTAGTATGTTCAGGTAAGCTTTCAAGTATAATTTTGAAAATGTGTTTCAGTAATACCTGTACCACTAGTCTGGAAATTCCTACAAATAACTGCACACGAGACTATGTATTGGTGCACTGGGAATCATCTAATCATCATTTGCTTTTAAAAACATATGTCACATGACCTGTGGAAGGTAAATGCCCAATATGTGGATGGAGTATTTTAGTTCTAAACTCTCCTCGAATATTTTTATTTGCTGCACTTAGATTCCTCCCCTCCTCCACCTTCAATTCCCAGAATTCCTCTGGAATTTAAAACAGTTTTTTCATGGGTATTATAGGAGCTCCAGGACCCTGAAAAAGTTACATTTTTCCCTCTTGTCCAATTTTAAATAAATCCACTAGAAACATCCCACAGCTGCTAGTTGTTTATTTCATTACACAATGTAATATTTAAGAACTAAACTAAACCAAATGAGTGAAAGCTCACTCAGAATACACACACACACACACACGCGCGCGCACACACACGTACAGACACATTTTCAGGAAAGATGGGCATGTCTTGCATGTAGAAGAAAAAGTGAGCTGTTCTTTGCCATCTTCTAAACAATCAGACAGTTTGAGCTTCTTTCTGTAGGGACACTCATTATGTTAAATCCACTATGAATATTCACCCTTATACCTTCAATGAGTAGAATTGCACACAGACATCTATCTGGCTATTTGACCCTCAGGACTCCCAGGCCCTGGAGCATTGCCTGGCCCAGAGCAGGCGCTCAGTAAATGCTTATGCCATGGGTGAATAACTAATGACTGAAGGATAGCACAGGAGATGCTCAGTAAGTATTTGAGTGAATGCGTGTATGCATACATGCATGAATAAATGGCTGCTGAATCTTTCAGCAGATGGGTTTATATTTTGAATTATTCTCGAAGTCGTAGTGGCAGATTTGGGCTAGTCCTTACACTCTTTCTGCACCCCATCATCTATTGTCATTCTCCTTGCTCATCTTCTTCATTTGGAGGTCAGTGACTATGGGAGTAACAAAGTGGCTGGCATGAAGGGTAGCAGATTAAAAGGTTAAGTGTGCTCATGTTTAAGAATGTTTTCTGTCCTTAACAGTCTCTCAGCCAGATATTACACTTGATCTTAGCCAAAAGGCCGAGAAGCGATTCTCTACCAGATATTACATGATAAAAATAAATAAATAGATGCAAGATGGCAAAGACTCATTGTATTAGATGCCTTGTGACCCAATTAAAACTTAAAAATGTCACCTAAGCTGCCAAACAAGTCTCTGGAGGGTATGCTGAGCAGGTGTGGGAATGGCTGGCAAGAGCAGTCCTGGTATCACTGAGGGAGGGAGACATGTGTGGAACTTGGCGTCATGGTTGCCCACCCATGCCTTTCTCGTCTGTCACCTTACAGCTGCTTCTGTGTCCCGGGAGACAAAGTCTCTCCATTCAATTAGGAAAACACTGCTTAGAAATTCTCTCAATTTAAGCCTTGTCAACAGAAGTTGTACTAGATTGTAGGTGTAAAAACAGGAAATTGGGGTGGCTGGATAGATATTGGAAGATGATTTTAACACGTTTTTCAGATAGAGCTATTTATTTTCGATTATTGGAAAGCTGCCGGTGATGCAGACTAATTAAAGTTACTCTAATGAGTTTCTAGTTGAAATAACACAAAGAAGCTAAATGAGAAGCCTACAGGATTAACAGCAGACTTTGTCTAGCAAAGTGTGTATTGTTTGCATTGCCTACTATTCAACACTGGAAGGAAAATAGTATGAAATACTCAACCACTGGTAGTAAGAAACCAAAAATTATTTCTGTTATTCAGCCTTTGCCTGTGGGGTTCCTCAAGTCTTATTTTTATGTACTGAAGGAAAAGGCAAGTCTATCAGACACAGCATTATTGTGTAGGTGGTAGTGAGTCATGTTGTGGTATTTTATGAAATGACTAAGAATGTTGGCAGAAATCTTACAGGCTGAAAAGCTTTAAGGTTTATTTTCTGGGTGGACACATCCCTTTTGAAATTTAAAACTGTTGTTTTCCATTTATGTCTTTGCTGACTGATTAGGGGAAGCTAACAATTCACGGAGTGTACCTCTGTTTAATATGACAAAAATCTTATTTAACTTTCAGATTCCAAATGATCGCTGAGAAGATAAAAATACAGTTCTCAGGGTCATTGTGGTTAAATTTTAAGAGTTATGTTGGCAGTTCACGACTCTTGGATGTGATGGTCATTTACTGTGGTAGGGCAGGATGTTCATAAACTTCAAGAACTATCACCACCCAACAGCACATTTTCTCCATACTGCCAAAGCACCACCTGTAAGGCCGCCGTCTGCCTTGCCTTTTCCTTGTAACGGTGTAGTTATCACTGTGCCGCAAGCCTTAAGGTCTAGTTACTTGCCCCTCCGAAGGTTTGGCTTATTTCTGGTAGTGTTGAGTTGTAGGATGGGAGGAGAGGGTTAAATCCAGAAAAGGCGTTGCTCATAGTGTTGCGTATATGTGAGGTGAACCTGAGGGTTGCTGCTTGCTGGGCATGTGGGTCCGGTTAGGATGGGTGAATCGAATTGGTGTTTGCTGTGGGCAATTACTAGTTATATTTAATTTGAAGGAGAAAAGTTAGCCTTGTCTGAGTAATGATATGGTTAGAAGTTCTGTGAGCTCTGTACATTGAGTCGGATAGATGGTCAAGGGCCATTAAAAAGTAAAACACACACACACACACACACACACACACACACGCACACGCACACGCAGTCACCTGCAACTCAAACAACCAAAAAACAAACACACACAAAACAATGAATTGATTGTCAGGTAACTCGACCGGCCTGTCTTAGCTTCTCCTTCTCCTCTTTTTTCTCCTCCTCCATCCTCCCAGCATTAGTGCTATGTCCTCCTACCTCCCTGTGAATATATCAGTATGTATGTGAAGGATTAGCTTAACTCATTAGAAATAGAAATCCTGAATTCCTGTATTAGAGATTTCTCCTTTTAGCCAGAAACTTAATTTTATTATTGGCTCACAGGAATCTATTGATTTGGTAGCTTTTCAGACAATGGATGCTTTTAATATTTGGAGGTTTTATAAATAATCCCTTACTTCCATTTAGTTCACAGAACTTTTTCAACTCCTTCAAGACCTTTATTGTACATTATTTCAAAATTCTTCCCTTGCTTTATCGAGCAAATCAATCTGTTTCTTTAGATTTATTTGTACCGTGCCAATTGTTTTCTGATTTATGTAGACTTCTCAGTAGAACTGCCTGCTTACTCCAGAGCATAGGACTGGTGAGATTTCTTGGTACAGAGTCTTTTAGAAGTAGGGCTTAATAATATGCTTTGTTAGGGATGAACCCTAGAACTTCAGTTCCCATAGCTGGGCTTCTCTTAAAGGTCCTTTCTTTTTAATAAGATATATCTATATATCTATATATCTATATCTATGTAATTAATATCTTTCCTCTAAGATATTATAAATAATTTTATAAAGATACAGTGAATATCTTCTCCAGGAAGAAGGGTTTTGTTTGTTGGGTTTTCAGAAACGGGAGCTTTCTGTGGAGAGGAATGATGCTTGGTAAAAATGTTTCTCCTTTCATCACTTGCTAAGCCATTTTCCTTTAATCAACTTTTTAAAATATCCAAGTAATAAAAAAAATTCTGTGGCCCATGAATGGAGCTAGGCCATTCAAGGCTAAGGTACTGTGGCAGAAACTCAATTTGTCTCGTTTATCTTTGCATTAATTGCCAGTCCCCAAAACAAGTGGTCATGTGATCCGAAGTCCTAAAACGTGGCTGCTGTCAGAGGAGCCGGCAGCGAGGTACGGCAGGTCGGCAATAGCCCTATCATAAAGGTCTCTCAACCTACAGCTAAGAAATTTGGACTTTATCCTGAAAAGAAAGGGTACTGTGGAAGCCTTCTATCATCTTATCTTCCTCACGAGATTCTGAATTCCATAAAATCAGGGTCTGTTATTCATCTTTGTATTCTTTACAATGTCTGGCCTTGGTCCTGGAATGGGTAGGCCAGCAAGTAAGTGTTGATTGACCTCTAAGGCCATCATAATCTCTTAAGTCTTGCGTGCATGATTCAGCCATATTATTAAAATGGAATGAGTCAGAACAGAGGCAGTTTTGGAATGGAGGGGCGGAGGTCTTATTGCAACCTGGGCACTGTGCCTAGGCACTCCCAGTTGTTATCTAATTCAATCTATGTCAGTCTCCTTGCTCAGAATCTGCCACTGACCTCTGGTTGCTCTTAGGATAAAGACCAAAGTTGATAGTGGCCTTCAAGGCTGTTGTTTACTGTCTGTAGTGCTTTTATTATTTACTTATTTATTTTTAACCTATTTAATTCCTAACTATCTCTCAGATCTCATTTCACTTCCCAGGGAGAGCCTTCACTATCCCACCTTTCCCCACAACAAGTGGGCTCTTGAAGCCCAGCTTCCTGTGTGAGCATCATGTGGTTATTTGATTTCCCTTCCACCTGCTCAAGAATATGAGCTCTGTGATACCTTTTTTGTCCTCTATGCCTAGCACAATGCCTGAAATTTTTGTAGTCACTCAAAACAATTTTTGGGGCCCTGGCTGGTGTGGCTCAGTGGATTGAGTGCCATCCTGCAGACTGTAAAAGTTGATGGTTCAGTTCTTAGTCAGGGCACATGCCTGGGTTGCTGGCCAGATCCCCAGTTGGGGGCGTGTGAGAAGCAACCAATCAATATTCCTCTCATATGTCGTCGATATGTTCTCTCCCTCTCTTTCTCCCTCCTTCCCCCTCTCTCTATAAATAAATAAATAAATAAATAAATAAATAAATTTTTGAGAAACCCTTTTTGATTGCACGACTGGATCCTTGAGATAATTATCAGACATATGTTGTCACTTTAATGTTTCAGGTGAGGAAATTGAAGGTCAGAGGTTAAGTCACTTTGTTCAAAGTTCCATAACCCATAAGAGCCAGACCTGGAACTCAGCAATGCCTGACAACAAAATCTTCCTTTCTGCTAACAGACAGCATGTGTTTTACTATTTGCATCAGTGTTGTGATTCTACCTAATTGTTGAGTGATCAGTAGAACAAACCAGCTAGTGGTTAAGAATGTGAACTCTGACCAGAATGTCTAGACTCAAGTTTCTCTTCCACCTTGGTTACCTTGAGCAAGCTATTTAATCTCTCTGAATTCAGTTTCCTGGAAAATGAGGTAATATTACCCACTTAATAGGATTGTTGTGAGGATAAACTTCATATAAAACACAAACACTAAGCACACAGAATATGCTCACTAATGGTTAGCCATTACTATTGTTAGTATCCATTCCTTCCTTCCTTTTTTTTAACTGTAATCTAAAATTATATCCAGAGACCCAATAGCAATTTTTAATTTGTTTTATGGGAATTCACTTCTTTCATGAAACCATCTGCCCCTAAACCCTTGAACAACTGCATTCTCTCAATTCAAAATTCGTCATTTCTGTGTCTCTGCAAGAGCAGAAGTTTTCTACCTCTAAGAGCAAAATATGGTAATATTAATTATCCTTTGCTGTGTACTTTTACGTATTAGGATTCACGTTTCTTCACATCTCAGCTCAGTTAGCAAAAACAGAGTGTACTACAGTGTAGTACAGGATGCAATGTTAATAACACTGTTCAGTCTCTTAAAAATCGCAATCCTTTCCCCAAACTAAGCACCATATTATCAAGCTGTTTGAATAACAGACCTGACCCCCACAGCCCCCAAAAATGTAATCCTAATTGTTTGGAAGTGATTTATGTCACCATTACTTTCCCCATTTGTCAATAGGTGAAAGCAGGTGTGACTTACAGGAAATTAAAAAAGAAAGGAAGGAAGAAAAATAATTACTTCACATATATAATAGTTGCATGCCAAAATGTTAACATTTTTAGCATGTTCCTTTATAATGAAACTTTCTGTAAATATCTTGTGTTCTTTCCCTGGTTATTCATTGTTGACATTCTTAACTAGCTTTTCTGTGGTTAGGATGTGATAGAATGTGGGTATATTTTTAGTGACTTAAGAGTTTACCTTTGTTCCTAAAGAAGATTTCTGCTTACACATTGAGAAATAACAACAGTACAGTTTTCCATCCCTCCCTACCCCAACCCCTGTCAGGCAGTACTATATGCTTAGTTGATGTTGCTAATCCTCACAGTAGCCCTGCAGGAGAAAAGATATGCCTATCCTAGATGAGAAAGTAAAAGTTTAATGAGATTAAAATTTACCCAGGAAGCCAGCATGTATTAGGCCCTGAGTGGCTAGGCCTCGGTGTGGGTGTTAATCAAGACAGGGCTTCAGAGGATAACAAGAACAAGCCTGGCAGAATAAGTCGGGGTTATACACGGAACACCTCAAAGCAGGGAGAGGAATGTATAATTCATTTTGCAGGTTATGTGGGATGAAAGAAGCGTTTTGAACCGGGAGCTCAAACCAGCACTGGTGCTCTGTGGTCCCCGGACCAGCAGCATTGGCAACACTTAGAAACTTAATAGAAAAGGAAATTCTTCTATTTCCTCCCACCTGCTCAGTCCTACGCACTGGGTGATCAGGGACGTGAGGAGTCCTCTCGGTGATTCTGATTCAAGTTGGAGAATTCACTCCTTAATGAATTCTGGCCCTGCTGTAGGAAGGAGTGGAAGGGTAGGGAGGAACATGTGGCGGCTATTGCTGGAAGCCAAGGGAGAGGCTATTAGGGCATAGGTTTGGGTGGTTTCACTGGAAATGAAAAGTCGCACAAAGGGAAACTCGTGAGACTTTTCAGGGCAGAAATAGGACTTGATGACTAAATGGAGGTAAGAGTATGAGATAGAAAGTCAGTAACCATGAATGGCAGAATTGCAGATACACACCAAAGGCATCCAGAGGGGGAACTTGTTTATACTTCTCAGGGATCGAAACCTAATTCTGCATTAACTTAATAGCATCTTTTTATATGTCTTACACCCAGTAATCTGCCGCCCTCAACTAGGGAACTTTCCCTATAGGGATAAAAATGGACCAGTGTGCCAATAATGGGCCAATGATGGGCCAATAATGGGTCAATAATACTACCAACTGTGGAATGAGTTGTTAAATGCCAAGAACTTTCCTCTAAGCACTTTATATTCATTATCTCATTGTTGTTATTCATGAGTTATAGATGTTTGTAAATTGCCTTCCCGTAGTGTCCAATCTATGCTGCACACCATTGTAAAATTAATGTTTCCAGACACGGGTCTGAGAGGCCAAGAGTCTGGACTCTGGAGTCAGACAGCTCTGGGCTCAAAACCCAGCCCATCATTTACCAGGTGTGTGGTCTTGAGCAAGTTACTTACCCAGTCTTCTGCCTAAATTTTCCCCAGCTGTATTAGACAGGGAGTATTATTACAAGGAGTATATAATAATAAGTGGAGCCCTTAGGGTTGTTGTGAGAACAAAATGAGAAAATGCCCGCACGATGCTTGGCACACGAAGAACTGAATAAACAGCAGTGGAGTTTATGGTGATGAAGATGTCACTCCGTTGCTCAGAACCTTCACTGGATCTTCTTGGTCAAGACAATTAAACCCTTAATCTGGCATTTAAGACTTTCCACAAACTGGTCACTTTCTGCTTTTCTAAATTTTATGTGATGACGCTTTTCATAATCCCAGTGCTTTAGCCAAGCTGGTTTGTGTCCCCCAAATGCACCAAGTCTGTGACCATATCCTGGTCTTTGATTCTATTCCTTCACTCCCGTTATCACAGCCAAGTCCTTTCGGCCCCAGCCTGACATTCAGTGCTTGTGGAGCCATCCCTAGCCGATCCTGATCTGTACTATGATTCATCCATTCAAACTTGGCCTTTTTTGGCCTTTCCTCATCAGTGGATCCTTTGCAGCAGTGCACATGGCTCAGGGTAATCCTGTCTGTGCTCAGCCCACTTCTGCACACCCTTCAGTAAGTGCAGGGCCTTGTCCCTCTTGCTGTGCTCGGTGCCAAGCCCCATGTGAGGGATGTGCTTTCTTAATGGTGGTAACATATACCTTAATTTCGCTTCTTGGTCTTTTCTGAGCTCATTTAGATATGTGTTGCTGTTTTTTCTCTTCCCTGATGAAGCTAACTTCCTCTACAAGGTAACAAATAATCAATGAAATACTAATTATTATTTTTCTCCTCAGGATGAACTTGATCTCACAGACAAACACAGGGAAGCCATGTTTGCACTTCCAGCGGAGAAAAAATGGCAGATATACTGTAGCAAGAAAAAGGTAAGATACCCATTGTATACATGGTTAACTGGAAAATTTTCAGTTTTGATTCCCTTTGCTCTCCCATTTCACCACCAGAATTCAGGCAGCTGTTTATAGTGTACAAACAGGATTGAACATGTTCTGCCATGTCCTTGGCACTACCTTCGGCAACATGCCAACTCCTTGGATGTTGTTTTTATCAACATTTCCCTGGACACGCCCACCCCTACCTTGTACCTGTAACTGTTATTTATAATCCTGTACAGCTGAGACCCAAAAATAACATTGGCTTACACAACGATCAAAGTCTTCCCCCACCCCACTCTTTATGTAAAAGTTTATATATAGGTCGGTTAGGGCTAGTATTGTGGGGGTCACGGTTGTCTGTGACCACCTTCTAACAACTTTCCATTTCACCATCTCTAAGGCCTTGTCCTCATGGTGGCTCTCCAGCCATTTCACATCCCAAACTAAGGGTGGAGGAAAGGGAAAGAAGGCAAAACTTCCCCACCTCCACTCTAAGGGACGTGTGCCGGGAGTTACACATCTCGATTCCCCCTCATATCTCACTGTTAGCAAATGGCCACACCCCAGTGCAAGGAACACGGTCTTTATTTGGGTGGTCACCCCCACTTAAAAGCTGAGTGTTCTGTTGCCTTCATAGAAGGGGAGGCTGGGTATTGGCAGCAAAAACACTGAAGCTTTTACTCCATGACATCACCCTATGGATTGTATCTCCCGTGATCGAGTTCCATTTGCCATCTTTTAAACCCTGGGGCAAATTCTTGGACTGTTCCCATCCCGTTTTTGGAACCAATCCTGCTCATGGCCATCTTCAGGCACTTTCCCTTCCCTTCTGTTCCAACAGAGATTTGAATCAAGCTGGGGCAAGCAGGAAGGGCAGGGATGGCACCTGGGAGAAATGTTACCTCTCTCCACCAGGCAGTGGACACTCTGATTACTCACTCTTGTCCCAGGGAAGTAAGAACAGATGGCAGCAATCCAGTATCTTTTCAAGACACAGTCTCCATCAGGGAAGCCTTTTCTTAGGTGACTTGTATGCATTTCGGGGCCTCCATCTGCCCACGTGCCTGCCTTTCAGCCCCTCCATCCCCTCTTTGCTGCCTTGTGAATTGGTATGCCACCCTGGCGGAAGCCCTTCTCCTGGATGAGCCTGCTTGTGCCCCTCTCCAGCCAGACTTCATGCCCCTGGTGGCGAGGCACCATGACTTCCTCATCTCTGTAACTGCAGCTTCCGATACTTTGAAATGAATGTCTGATGAGTGAACCACTAACTTATCATCACTGTTACACTGAACTGTCAACAGTTTGAAGCATATTTAATTTTCCACCTGAGCAGTTACAGTTGGTAAAACTATGTGCAGGGTTTGGTTCCCGGGGCCATTGCTGAGAGATGCGTCCAGCTGTAGCTTCCCAGTGTGATCTTCAAGCTGCTATCAGGTCAGACCATGTTGCTGTCTTAAGGGTTCCTGATCCAGTCATAACCAGGAAGATGTGTCTGTCAGTGACTATGTCCTCTTTCCCCCATTCTCTTTGTACACATCTTACCAACCAGGAATCCTCTCTTTCATTGAACTGATTGTTATGATTCAGGAAGCAGACATAATACACTGGTAGAGAATTTTAAAATAAAATATAATGTGCTCAGTTCTGCAAGTAATGGTATTGGAAGGTGTTTGGAAACAAGGGAACATTTCACATCCTCTTGGCCCCTAGAACTGAAAAAGCAAAGTCCTCAAGTGCCTGTGTACACAGAGGACATTGTCTATTTTGGCTCATCCAAGAACAGATTTTTTTCCTCAAAATTAGGAAGCAATATGAAGTGGGGATTGAAATATGCACTGGAGGAAAGGAAAGGGCAGGAAAATGGGAGCAGCTTACCGAGGGGAAAGTTTTCTTCTTTCCCAGATTTTATTACACCCTTGACAGCAATTGAAAGTTAATCATGGAAACTACTGCCCCTTAGATTAGAAAAGGCAAACCCTAGAGAATAGTAATGACCTCGGGCTCGCAGCTGCTGCTCATTTTTCAATTTCCAGGCCTATCAAATCCCCTTGCAAACCTTGTCTCTTGTGCTCATGGTGGGGTTTTTGTAGGAGGATGGATATGGATGTGGCCACTGGCTCAGAATCCCATTTCTTGATGGATGGCCCCTTCCTGTGAGTACCTGGCCAGATTGCACAGCTCTTTGAGAATATAGTTCTCCTGCTAGCTTCATTCCAGCAGCTTGGATTTCTTGTGTGACTTAGCAGTGGCAGAGCAGAGGAGGAAAGCCATTTTAACTCTTTGGGGAGTCCCATGGGCTTATAGATCTACCTCACTTTAAAATAGATGGAAGCTGTGCTAAGGATTTTCTTGATTAGAGTTTATCAGACTCCTAAAACTACGTGCTGTGCCTTTGGTCTGAAACTAACCCCCTCCTTTTTTTTTTTTTTAATACTTTATTGATGAGGTCGGGGTGGGGGAGAGAGAGAGAGAGAGAGAGAAACATCGGTTTGTTGTTCCACTTATTTATGCATCATTGGTTGATTTTTGTATGCGCCCTGACCAGGGATAAAACCCTCAACCTTGTTGTATTGGGACAACGCTCCTGCCAACTGAGCTACCTAGCCAGGGCCCAAAACTGACCTTTTTGACTGTTAATAAATCAGGAAATAACTCAATGAATAAGAGAACACAAACACCTAAGCACAGAATGGGCATGATGTTTACTTCTCTTTTGAGAATGTGATCTTCTACAGGACAGGTTGGCCATCTCAGAATGGAGCCATGGTGGCTCTCCTTAATACTAAGAATGGTTTATTTTTCTTGAACCATTTTTTGTGTAGCCTTTTCGAATTAAGCTCGCCACTAGCAAGCCCTACCAGAGGCCAAGGGAAAGCTCTCTACCTACAGCTCCCTTCAGATTTCCCATCTTTCAAGATCAGAACCAGGGCACTACAGACATTCTCGCACAGGGTGAAGGCACAGGGTAAGGGCCCATGAAAGCCAACAGAAACAGACACATGAGTAGGTGAAAGGCAGGCTTTCTGTTTAAAAGTGCACAGGACTGGGAACTGAAGATGGGGCCAGATCTTTTTCAGCCAAGTGGCTCTTTTCCATCCAATAGTGACTAGAGTCCCAGCAGTGTCTATCTGCTTATCAAGCTCTGTGCTCATTTCTCAAACTTCTCTATCTAAGTCTCTGGTTGAAAACCTATTTTCAGAGCCAAAATGAAAGCAGCAGAAGTATTTCTGGGGCTAAAGGAATTGGAAAGAAACTAATTGGAATTTTGCCTAATTGAGTAATCCGGGGGAGAGCAAGAGATGGATGCTGTGGCCTTGTTGAAAGTCCAAACAAATCTGTAGAAATGGCTGGACTGGTTGGTCAGCCATGGTTTGTCATACACAGCAATCCACTGTCAAATTTTTTAACTCTCATGAAAGGTCCCTAAAAAAGGTCCTGTTGGTGGGGGGAAGGGGAGTGTTTTCAAATAGGAAATGTTTGTGGTTCTTATCTTTAAAGGTAATTCCCTTTTTAGTTCCAATCACAACATACTCTTTTGTTTAAGTGAGGTTTTTCCCAGTCTCCAGCCAGAAACTGCATCTGTTAACAATCTTTTGGATTTTAAACTGAAGCTTTTTAAACAATGAACCATCTGACCACGAAAGGCATCTGGCCATGCTGTATTTGCTTATTGTTAACATGATTTTTAAACCCTGGGAAAAGTGAGGAGTTGGTCTTCCGAGAGGAGAAAACAAAATGGAATATCTACTGTATTATGGCCACAGCAATCTTATCAGCACAGGCAGGAATCTTCTTTAATTGCAGCTCTTCACTGGAGCAATTGTAAGAGTTGTGACACTTAACCAGTCCTTAGAAGTATCCAGAACATACTTTTTCCCCTCCTTGAGTTTTGTAGTAGTCATGTCACTTAACCAGTCCTTAGCAGTATCCAGAACACACTTTTCCCCCTCCTTGAGCTTCTGACTCTGCAAAGTAAGTGAATGGGGCTAGACACTGTCAGCTGTAGTAACATCAGATATTAAGGCAAAGATCAGGACCTAATTTTTCCTCCTTTCATTTTTGATCTCTAAAGCCAAGGCTTAAATACAAGGCTTTGTAGTCTTCATGTTACATTTATGTATCTTTTGGGGTTTACTTTGGAGAAGGTGGATTTTTACTCTACTGTTGAGTTTATGTTTGACTCTAGTTTAATTAAATTATTCCAGAATCTTGCCTCGCCTGGCTGTAGTTCAGCTGTTGTGATTTGCACAGTGTACTGATTTTGAAGACATCTAGAAAAGTGCATATCCTAATTGGAGCACCTTCCCACTCCTCTCCCCAGAAAGGAATACTCCTTTCACCGAACACACACAGAGATTAAACTGCGTTGTGTATGGTCATCAGGATGTGCTGCTTTCAGTTCCTTGAAAGTTGAGGCCTCCTGCATTTGGGGCACCAGGACAGAGTAGTTTAATCAAAACACAGATTTAAAGGAACATGTGCTAAAGTGGTCGAATTAAAGACAAAAGGAATCATCAGTTTTCCACATAACTGTCAAACAAACCAGCTGGAAAAGAAAGATGGGACGTTAATCCTTTAGCTGTTCCCAGTACCCTAATTAGAAGCTGCTGTGGATCTGCTGGGAGGAGAAGCATGAATGGTTGGGCATTCGACCTGAAAGATTTGAAAGGAAGGACAAGTTAGACATCCTCTTCTTTCTTTACTGTAGTTGTTTGAATAACCATTAGAGTGAGCTTTGAATTTTCAGTGCCTGCTTTGCTAAATGTCAAGATTTGGGAGAGGGAAGCAGTAAACAAAGGGGAAACTAGATTTCAGTAACGCTATTTCTAGACTTCTTGAGAAGTACTTTGTTTGGTCTCCTCCTTTTGAGTTTTCACCCCGACAATGGATTACAGTTGGCATTTGTGTTCGTAATGCAAACAGGTTAAAGAAAGTGGCAGAAGGAGTGATAATTAGAAGTAGGATTGGGAGGTCTTTCCCCCTCTATTTCTCTAAAGACTAGATGAGGGAGGCACCGTAGTTGGAGGACAACGGGCATTTTCAGGCTCTGCGTCTGAAACTCCCTGCCTTATCTACCTATTTCCTGGCTATGAGAGATGAGGATTTGTGTATAATCCCAGATTGAAATAGTGAGAAACAACAAACTTGGAATATTAGGTACTCCACTTAATGAAACAATGAATTGTTGAAGGGCAGGTTGGCATGTGAACCACCTAATGTGTATTGAGTACGTTCTGTGGGGCAGACTCTTGGCTGGGTTCTGAGGATGATTACACCAGTACGTCAGTTTCCTGGAGTGAGTCGTCTTGGTAGGAAAAGCAGACAAAATCAAATAATTGCCAGGTCTTGTCACAAGCTGCGATATAGGGTAAGGAGACAGGCTCTGGGGCAGAGAGGAAGGAGCCACCACGCTCTGGGGGTGAATGTTTGTGACGGAGTTTCTTCATCACTCTGACTGATCCAGTGGTTACTCCAGCGAAAGAGCTGATGTTTTCCTGCTTTTATCCCATCATCTAGAAACAGGCTCCTTTTCCAACTGTTGAGCTATGTTTGCATGCACTGTATACTTTCTCTCTTGATTTATACTTTGTTCTTTGTTGCTTTTGCCAATGCTTAAAGGCCAAATTTAGACTGTTGGCCTAATCTGATCTTTACTAAACACAATTTGTAGGGCTTGTTAAGGAAATCTATAAAGAGGCTTAAACTTTGGAAAAATAAAGACACTGGGGGTGGGGGTGGAGACTGAAATAACTGAGGTTTATTCAGCCTGGAGAAGAGAAAGGTAGGAACTTCAACACAAGCTGATGTTCACTGGTTATACCCCAGTGGAACTATAGTATCGATTGAAATATTACCAGCTTTCAGTTGGTAAAGGGCAGCTGCCTCAAACCCTCCCAGTAAAACCACACTGACAATCTAACCCTTCCCCAACTCAAGGGTTAACTCCTAGCATGGCACAGCAGGGGACTCCAGGGTCCTGTTCCCGTAGTGCATCATTGGTCCCAGTTCCTTGATGCCCACGCTGTAATGCTGATAAATATTTTGAACATTGGCTTAGATATGAGATGCTGACTGACCTGAAGATGGTGATGGAAACCATTTGATATTATGTATCCAGATCCCGAAACATTCCTCTTCTAGGAGTTCATCCCACAGAAGTGATGAAAGTGAAAGATACAGGTGAAGAACTGTGTGCAGTGCTCTCTCCAGTGTTATCTCTGAAAGCCCAGGATTGTAAACAACTTCAAGTAGGATGGTTGCATTACAGGACACAGCCATTACAGAGTCTCTGCAGCCACTGAAAAGTCCTATTTTCAAAGTAATTTTAATGGAATGGGAAACTGCTCAGCATGTAATAATAAGCTTAAGAAAAAGACACAAAACCGTTACCAGTACGATCAAAAGTTTGCAAAAGTAGGCAGTCAGACAAACATGGGGTTTGCTCTGGGTGATTTATGGTGATTGATAGCCTTCATACAAAATTTCCACAGCACTTAGTTCTTCTCCCTTCTACCTGGGGATATTGTTTTCCTGACTTAATAAAAAACATGCATACAATATATTTTGTATGAGTGAAGTTTCAGTCAGAGCAGGGACACCCCCACCCCCACCCCCAGAGAGATCTGCCCTGACGTAATCGTGGAAGCTGGCTCAGCACTTGCTGTACAGCTGTTGTCTTTGCACGTAACACTGGAGCTTCATGTCCGAGGAGCAGGCAGTTGGGAAGGAAGGTGGACGCAATCTGGGGGAGAGCAAGAATAGGCTGGAGCCCACAAGGACAGACTGAAGCGCGTGTCAGTTCTCGCTGCCTTGCCTCTGACGTGGCCGTCCTACAGGAGCCTGAGCTTTAGTCATGGCGTTGGACGTACGTACGCACGCACGCACGCACGCACACACCGGGCTCCGAAGACGAGGCTCCAGGGAGAGGAGGGGCAGTTGCACACCAATGAGGGGAGGAGCCAGCATAGGGGCAGCATGGGTGAACCACAAAATGGCGGCCGCTTGGCTTCCCTCCTCGTCTCCCGTGAGAGAGACTCTCTCTTGTCTCATCCGGAAACCCACAAGAAAGGGTTTCATTCAGCGTAGCCAGCTGGAACATTAGAAAGCCACCACATATTTCCATTGAAATTAGGAGGAAAAATAAATATTACTTAAAATGCAACCAGTGCTTGTGTAGTCAAGACAACCTTGACTCCCCCCCGCCCCTCCCCCCCGCTGCGTCCCCCAGTTTAGGGACCCTTTCTGTTTCTCTTTTTCTACTCCTACCTGGATGCATTAAAACAAAGGTGAATCTGTAAACCACCCAGAGTTTTTCAATATCCTTTATCGGTTTAAGCAGTGACTATGAAAACAGTGATTTTGGGTCTGATGAGATTTCCTTAGTTTTCTGCCCAGAAATCCATTGAAGCCGAGCTTCTGTTTGCCCTTTTCCCAGTAAGTAGCATAATCTCAAAGCCAGTGATTCTTTTTTTTTTTCTTTATTTTGTTTTTATTACAAAAGCAATGTTAACAAAATTGAACACCAAATTTTAGATTTGGAGTTCAAAATTTAAGGATTCTCTACTTCAGCAGCCCTTAACCTAAAGTTACATACGAGTAAGGGCAGATTGTTCATGAGTGTGTATTTGCCTCTTCTTCCTGTAATCCCTTTGTTCAATAACACCGGATCAGGGGATTTTTTTCCCCCCAATGTTACCAGTTTTGTCACTGCAGCCATGTGTATTTGCCACGCCTGCCTTGTGGTGTCAAAGAATGTCTTTTCATAAATGTTGACCCTCAGTGCCCAGCTTCAGAAATGAAGGAGCAGTAAGCAGACTTGACCATAGAATGAAACAAAAGAATATCCATCTTTATTCTTTGGTTCATGGACAAATGAACAAATCTAAAATACTGTGGTCACCTTCTGGAGTCTGCTGTTGGGGTTATTCAGGCTTGAAATATTGGTAGTGAAAGGACACAACACTTAGAGATTTCATTGAACAAGTCAATTTTCAGCAATAAGTAACTTATTAGATTGAAGTGAGCCAGATTTACAAGTGTCCTGTTTAGCAACAAAATTTATTCCAAGGTGCAATATTAAAATTCAATAGTGTGATCTAGCTGTGTGATTTCTGAAGTTAAGGTAACAAAACAAAACTTCAGTGTTGAGATTATAAAACAATGTTTCAGCACAGTTGCAGATATTGTTATTGATAGAAATCTTAAACCTAGTTACTGGAGCAGACATTCTAGGTTCCAATAAATTGGCACTTTCTAAAATTTCTTAAAAAAGAAACCCCACAAAACTAACAAACTTCAAGTCATGGGATAAATTATTATTTCCTGGTTGATTATTTCATTTTTGTGAAATTTTTAATGTACAAAAAAGTACAGAATATAATAAACACCCCTGTTTAACAAATGTCAGCATTTTATCATTTTCATCTTGGATTTTTTAAGACATAAAACATAAATATAGTTGAATCCCAGTGGTGTCTTCTAGTTTGAAGGTGGTATGTGTTTTTTTTTTCCTCATCCATATTATTTATGGCCTTACTCTGCACATTTAGATTCATAAACAATTTTTTTTTTCATTTTAACTGCAATAATGTTGCATTACATGAAAATGCCACAGTTTATTTTATCCCCCTTTGGATAATACTTATTTTTCAATTTTTCATTATTAAAAAATATTGCATGTGTTCAAAAATTTCTCTGGGATAGACAGCTAGACATCTAATTACTGGGTTGTTTGGTATGAACCTAATTACTGGGTTGTTCAGTATGAGCATTTCACCTTTAATTGCCTCCAAAGTGGTAATACTTGCCAGTGAATTAGCTGCCAATTGTCTGAGAGGCTGGTGCTGTCTGAGGGGAGAGAACTTGTTTCCCCTTGACCCAATCAATCATTTTACATAAGTTTGAATATTTTAGGAACAAGAAACTGTCATTAAAATTCTTCCATTTTCACCCATATGTCTTAGCAAATCAAATTGAAGTAAAACATTACTGGAATAGGAGGTGTTCATTTGAAAAAGGAAAACCCAACATTTAAAAAATGAAAAATATTCCATTCAAATACCCATCAAGCAATTACGGAAGTACAAAGTGTTAGAAGTACAAAAAAATGGACAGTTGACCCAGCATTGTGTCTATTTGGTTTGACTGCAAAGGAAACTCCTGTCTGTGGTTCACCCTTCCTTCCCCTCTAGACCTCTTTACACCCTCAGTTCCAGCCCTAGACAAATTGTGTTTCCATCGCTCAGGCTCTTGACTGATCACCAAGCGCAGGAAGTTCCGCTGAGGCATTCACCACTTCCCTGGCGGGTGACTAAGGTGCAGGTGCGGAATCGGCACAGCTGGGCAACAGAGCAGATTAGCTGTGGCTGGAAATCACACACCTGATCTCTTTCTCCTCCTCGAACCTCGAGCCTCTTTACCTCGAGCATCTCCTTATAAATATCGAGAAAACCTGTCTTCTTTCTTCACTCCTTGACTCTTTCAAATGTTAAGAATTGAGGTGTGCAACTTGCTGTCTGTCTATTCCCCAGGCCTAAATTCTGAGCCAGTCTAGTATCTACGTACAAGTCAGCTTTTGAATTTGGGGATTGTTGATTCATCAGTCTAGAAACACTCTCTTTTGTTCTTTAGAACATTGTAAAAGCAGTGAATATGTATCTGCTTCATGGATACCATCTCTCTTTGGTGTTTCCTCATACTTGCATTTCTTCATTCAGTAAGCCCTTTATTCAAGGACTTTGCTTTCTTTGTAATTAGGGAACACCAGGCTGGAAGAGGGTGGAGAGAATGACCCCGTGTTTGTGTTCACTTATAATCGTTCAAACAGCAATAAAAAGGTGATTTCTTAGTTGGACAAACCCATGAATGTGGAGTCATGGGCAGCGTGGGTGTTGTGTGTCCTGTGGAGCCCTATTTCCTCCTCTGGAACAGCGGCTCACGCAGCAACTCCCACAGCTTTCACTCTGTTCTTGTCACTCCTGCCCACGCTGGTGCCGCACTGTGGGGAGAACACTCCTGCCTAGACTCCGGTCACTGAAAGAGGCATGGCGCTCTGGGTTTGAATGGGAGCCCTTGGGAGGGTGGTAGTGTTCAGCTGCCACAGAGCCACTGTCTTTGGCTTCCCAATCTTAGTTCCTACGCAGGTTCCTTTTGATAATTCGGGTACAGGACAAATTCTGTCGTGTGTTGATTGCAGAGTTGGGAGTACATGGTTACCTTGGAGCTCTTCGTCTTTGCCACAGAGTGTTTGTCAGCAGTGCTGATGTGGAACCAAGGTTCTAACTGTGCGAGGCCATTGGAGCCGCTTGCCTCTGTGCATTGAAGCCCATAGACACAACTCGATTTCACTTCCAGGATTCTGCATCTACAGGCGTAGAATTGCACATGAGAGAGTGTTCTTCTGAGTGATAGCCATATCTCTGATGGAAAGGGATCTCACTGTATCTCATATCTGAGAATCCAGAATTAGCTTGCCCAGCCTGGTTATTACCAGCCCAATGGACCCCTGAGGGACATACAGCACAGTAAACAAATGCTCCAGAAAAATGCACACCTTTTGTTTCAATAGTCCTTAGGACTGTGGCTACCTTTCCTGTTTAACTGAGCACACTATGAAGACAAAAAAGGTTTATCTGGATTACTAACTCTGAACAACTGGGAGTTGAAGCCTGGAGCAGTTTGAGAAGCATTCAGAGGTTATGAATGGATTCCGTTAGAATAGTGTGGCAACTGATTAGCAATGTCTGCCATGACACATGATGGGAAAATGTGGCATATGCAGCAAATACTTGCCACCTTTGCCCTTGAGGGTTCCTAGATTGTAGTTGGATGTAAGTATGCCATTTCATACTCTTGTCTTCTGGGCCTCCCCATCGTTCTCTGCAGTCTCTCTGCTGTGACACCTACTTTCATAGGGAGAATGCCCCGAGCCTGCCTGACTTCAGTGTCTCCATGAGATCGATTTATGAAAAATATCAGTGGAAGGAAGAACTCACTTTGGAAGAGATCAGAGAAGAACAGAACCACTCTTTGAGTTTTTCATATATATACACACATATATATGTATGAAATAAATATACATATGCATGTATATGAAATAAATTTATATTTATATGAAATAAATAAATGTGTATATCCTTTTCACTAATAGCTCTAGCAGACTTAATACTGTTGGACTCATATTATGCTTGGTGCATTTCAGTTTCACCGAACCCTTGCCACCCCAGCCCCCGCAAAATAGGAAGAAGCTTTGAGCTTCCGGTGTGAGTCAGAATGGGCTGCTAATACCTTTAATTTAGGCTTCTCCAAATTCCTTATACTTCTGGAACTTAGTACTTTGTGAAACTAGACAGGTTACAGTGGAAACTCTATCAAAGAATACCGACTCTAAATTATGGTGTCCTAAGTTCTCTTGTTCTTCATCAGTGCTGTGCAGAACAGCATTTGACTTAAAGCAGCCTTTCCTCTGTCCCCATGCACAGAGGTTTCCTGTTTCTCAGATGCACCTCTGCACGTCCTCACATTTAAATATAACTGAGATAGTGGCATCTTCCAGCTGGTGCTTTTCTTCTTTATTTTCTTTGCCAAAAATGCTGTCATTGATTTGGTGGTATGCCGTAGAGTCAATGATGGCTTAAAATCAGAAATATGATTATGACTCTCCTTCTAGGGGACAATTAGCCCTGTCTTAGCATTTTTCAGTCATCCGGAGAATGCTTCCGTGAATGGAATATGCCTTTGTAGGCTTACTGTTTCCCCTGATTTTCTTCTTAGTTTAATTACTGTTTTCCAAAGCCCTCCCTTTATAGCCTCGTGTTAAGCATTATATTGCAAATCATAAACACACTTTGATTGTTTTCCCAAGAGCAGGTTTCAGAACATCAAAACCTGCTTTACGGCATTCTGAAAGGCTGGTCTGGTAGCAGCAAATCTGGTAGCAAGATGTGAAGCAACAAAGGCCATTGACAACACTGATTGGATTTCCACCCTGCATAAGGGTAGTGATGTGTGTCCAAACATGTACGTTTACCAGCCAGCTGGTCTAGATTGTACCGAGGGTTGTAGCACTCCACAGTGACATGTGGGTCCAAGACTTGACTCTTAACGAGCTACAGAGAAATAATTTGTTTTATGTTCCTGTATACTTTTTGTGTCATAGGCAATGGGAGAATGTGGGCTTGTATCATTTCTGAAAATAGTAATCGGAGAATGTTTCTTTTTCTTTGCCATGAAAACAAGGGGAAATTGTCATCCAAAATTGGCTTCAGATGTTTGAGTCTTACTGATTGAGATTTTTAGGCTCCAGTCATATTCCACGCTGTGAAGTACTTTGCCAAAGAAATGGCTTGTTAATAAACAAAACAAATGGCTCGTAGTTTGGGAAATGATGTAAAGTCTCAGCTTTTAGTTCTAGGTAAGTACTGTTGACTATTCTTTAGGTATATCAGAACATGAGGAGCATTTCTGCCCAGGATCCTGCAGCATACGGCTTTTAGGATTTCAAGCCTGTAAAGCCGTCCAAGGCCTTTTCAGGAAAGAAGAGGGCGTTGGAACGGAGGGACCAGTTTCAAAAATGCAATTGGTTTCTTTATACTCTTGAAGTGTTATTGTTACCTGTCTCTTTGTTTCATTGCTGCTCTTCCCCATCAAGAGACTAGATGTCTTTAAAGTGGCTCTTTTCTTGTTTTTTCTGGGGTGTGTTATTCCGGGGAGAACAAAAGCGATAGCTGATTGAGAACCGCGGTGCCAGCTGGGTTTTCAGTGCGCTCTGTTTTATTTCAGGGCATTGAGAAACTTTGGATGATTTTTACCAATATAAACAAAGTCTGTGACAACAAGAAAATAACTAATGTAACATTTCAGGCTGTCAAGGAAATGTTTCAAAGCACTTTTCCCAGTAGAGTTTAGGAATGAATATTTATACTTGATTTTTATTTTGAAGATTCATTGATAATAACTAGAGTTCCATAAAAATGCAGAAGTTACTAATATTTTACTGTTTCTTTATGTCACGATGAGAAGAGTGAGTGAAGTCTGTAAATGAGTACAGTTCTTTGTAGCTATACTTGCAAAGACTGAGAACCTATTGTCAGAATAAGTTTGTGATCTTGTGAGAAACTCCCAGGGCTCAAGTTTGGAAAAGTAGTCTCATGTCATGTCTTATATTCATGGATCACTAACAAGGAAAGCAGGGAGCTTTGTTCTTTTATTGATATATATGTATTCT
The DNA here is from genome assembly GCF_021234165.1 of Pteronotus mesoamericanus. Classification (NCBI taxonomy): domain Eukaryota; kingdom Metazoa; phylum Chordata; class Mammalia; order Chiroptera; family Mormoopidae; genus Pteronotus; species Pteronotus mesoamericanus. The sequence continues at coordinate 29,048,536 of NW_026555078.1, read as the reverse complement.
AACACCTAGAACAGTGTCTAGGCCATTATAAAACTCAGTAAATGTTTATTGGGTGAGTGAATGAATGAAAAGGAAAGCAAGTGATTTTTTAGATTCAGCTCAATGCTGTGAATTTTAAGTGTGATGATTAGAAGGTTTCTGTTCCTATCCTGCCCTTGAGACACCCTGTGTTCAGAAGTATAGTGTGAATATTGCTCTCAAGTATGGTAAGTGCTACTCTTAAATGGCATCTGGCTTCAGACCAAACTATTAGACAACAGTGGTCAAGTTCAGCTTATTTTCTGGCTGGAGGTGGGAGAAGATGGGACTTGGATCTAAACTCATGGAACTCACAGCTTTTCATTTGTTTTACTTTATTTTATGAGCAGTGCAAGAAGTTCTAGAAGTACTCAGCGATTTGCCCAGCAAATTTCTGGGCAGGAGAGAGGACCAGGTATAGCTGTGCATGTAAGGGGGACAGAACAGAGTGGTCTCAGTGGTTTTGAGTCACTCAGTGATTCACACGGCTGAGACAAGGCAATGGAAACAGGCAGAATTGAGGTGAAGTGGTCAGGATGGGGTAGGTGTTCTTGAGCAAGAGCTTTGGGCAGGCCTGAGCAATTAAGCAATGTAGGTGTGAGGAGCCTGGAGCAGAGTGTTTGTTATACAGCTTGGCTTCCACATTCCATCTTCGTAGATCGTGTCCTCCTCGACCAGGAAGTACTAGTCATGCATCTGTTACTCTGCTACACCGTAATTATATTGAAATAGGAGGGGGAGGGGGGAAACTACTTAAAATTCTGTCTAGCACTTTGCAGAGTGATCTCTACCTCTCACTATCGTTGAGCTTTTTAACAAATTTGAAAATTGTTTTAAAAACCTGATAGTGCAAATAATTCTTGTCCATTGAAATGCAAATTGTCTATGCAATTGACTACTGTCCTATTGATCAGTTTTGTATCTATTTGTAAATAGATGCCTATATATGTCTTTGCCCCTTAGATTCCCTTCTTACCAGTTCCCTCATTTGTTAATGAGTTCACTAAAATCTTTGACATCAGTTCATGACATAATTTTACCTTTTAAACATTTGTCCTCTATCAATATAGAATTTTTAACTTAGAGGATTGAAAAAGGGACTAACAGTCTAAATGATCTGGGATCTTTAATAATATTTTAGGCTGGAGTACATGACCTGATCGCAGGAGACTCTCTGTGGAAACACATGCATTGTATATTGATTCTAGTGAGCTTCATGTCTGCCTAGGCCAAAGGAGGGGCAGGAGCAGGGCTCCAGGGTTCAGAAGAGGGGTGGGGCTTCACACACACTCCTGGGAGAGGTTCCCATGATGTTTGAAGAGGTGATGGGTGCACAGGAGAGGAGAAGGGGCTCAGGAGTGTGATCCAGAGGCCTGAAAGACAATGCTTTAAACTCTAAACAGTCTTAAAACATCCCACAAAGTTTCTTGGCGGTTCCTATTCACTTAGTTTTAATATTTTTAACTTATATTTATGTTTTAGAGATGAAGTGCCTTCAATCTTATGACAAGAGAACTAATTTTACTCTTGCTAAAATAGATATACTTAATAAAACAAGGACTATACACGTTTACTTCTGCTTCATATGGCATGTGTCTTTTATTTCTAAATCTTAAGTGCTGTTTGCTGTGGCCCGTCAGGAGAGTAATAGCTTGGTCTTTTTCTTCTTGGGCGTACATTTGCGTCAGAATTCTCCCAGGTGCCCTCTCAGTAGAGACTCTCTCTGAGTTGTGCCTCACTGACAGGCCGCGTGAGAGGAGCCCTTTTATAGGAATTGAAGTATATTTGTTGGAGTTATTTTTGTGAAGAATGGACATGAGGGTATGATGAACTCACGGAAAATTTGAGATTTATTTATGAATTGAGGAAGATAAACTTGTGCTATACAGCCAGTGCAGATTTTTTGGCTTAGTTAAAGAGAAGACTTTGAGAGAACATAATAACTTTATTCAAATTGTTTAAATATTTGCTGGGTTATAGCTCATAGGAGAAATTAGACTTACTCCATGCAATTCCCAAGGGCAAAACTAAGGCCAACAAGTGCTTGAAGTTACAAGGAGACATCTGTCAATTCAGCATGAGGTGAGTTTCCTCACATGGTACTGGCCGTGACTGTGGACCGCTTGAAGCCTTCTCTCAGAGAGCACACGATCGGTCACCTGCTGGTGACGTATATAAAAGACCCCTGGGAGGGGAAATTCTAACTAGGGTGTCGCCAGGGTCAAAGACCTGGCTATACAATTATGTGATGGCTTTCCTTAAAAACATACAGATGTTTTGTAGCATTAGGAAAAATGTGGACAGAGGCTTGCTTCTTCCATGATTTTAAATGCTAAATGTGAAAGCCATTGTTATTGCAAAGTCACTCTCCAGTCTTTCCAGAAAATGACTGACATTCTGAAGTTTAGGAGGACGTGCTGGCTTTCCTGGCAGAGGAAGAAGCTGCCATTCTGTGTGGGCCCAACCGGATGTTGGCAGCAGATGCCCTTGATGTGTAATTGTGGCACTGGTCAAAAAATGTAGCCAGGATCAGCAGCCCCAGGAACCACAGGACTATCTTGAAATGTGACAACATAGGAGTTATTTTTTGAAACCAGCTGCCACCCTTTGACAAGCTTCGGATGTAGGATCTAGTTTTAGCCCACTGTTAAGGATTAGAGGTAAGCACTGGGAGGACTAAGTAGAGCGACGCTCTCAGACATCTAGGATTACGGTCCTGTGCGTTCTTCTCTTCCCAGTGAAAGATGAATAAGATAGAAAGTGTCAGGGGCTACTCTCAGGATATAAAGGACCATGGGATGTTATGCTATTTTAACTACTTTCAGGGAGGAGTGAGTTTAGTAAGAAGGTAGACTTTTCAGGCATGGGAGGTCCTGCTTCTTCTCTAGAAAGAGTGCAGGTTACTGCGCAAATTTCAAACACTTCATGAGCTGATCCTGACTTACCGTTGGGGTTTACTAGAGTGGCTTCAAGAAGAAGAAAAAGCCTGGAAAACAGTTGGTGATCAAGTTAGAATTGTGATGTACTCCCGCCCTCTTCAGAGCCAAACTGTGTGTAGCACAGGGGTTGACAAACTGTGGCCTGTGGGCCAGATCTGGCTGGTCACCTGTATTCGCAAGTGCAGTACTATTGAAATGTGGCGATGCTCATGCATGTAAGTGTCATCTATGGCTGCCTTTTGCACTCTCCAGTGGCAGTTGTGTAGTTGCAACAGACTGTGTGGTCTGCAGAGCCTAAAATATTTATTATCTGGCCCTTAACAGAAAACATTTGCCAGCAGTGGTCTCTAAGCTGTTCCTTTACACTTCATCAAGGCTGTCCTTTGAGAAGATGCTGGTTACACTATTAAGGCAGAGGGGAGAGTCAGCAGAAGTAATTAGCAAGGGCTTCCACAAAACATTTTTCCATCTTCCATTGTACCTGTTTTTCCTTTCCTGTCCTTCGATCCAGTTTCACCCATGTTGACTCCTGTTTCCTATCACTCACTCGAGTGCAATAGGTGCCACACACATCGTGAAGACATTTTGGCCTTCTGCCTCTTTCTAACTAGAATTCTGTAAAAATTGTAGGTATATTACAAATGTATTTATTAGTACATGGGGTGGAACCGTGAAATCCAGAATAGTAATGACAAGTTAATGCAACAGGTGACTATTTTGATCATTACCAAAGAATAGAATTTCTTGAACCCATAAATGATTCCAGTTAACATGTTTTCTAACAGTATTTTCTTTACAAATGGAACAGGTGTTTATTAGTATTTAGTTGGCATTTATCCTGTACTGCAAATTTTTAGAATGACACTTGCTTCATACTGTCACCAAAATGATACCTCTTTGCTGTCGCAGTTCATTTATATGTCCCTATTTAATATGTCCCTACTACTGTGGGGCTGCTTGTACTTGTGTACATTGCTAAAGGCCTATGAGCGAATCCAGATAGGGAAAGGGTGGGTCTGTCTTTTCTAACAAACGTTGTCTAAGAACCTCGTGGGTATATAACAGAGCACATGGGGACTTAGAGGTTTAGTTGGCCGTGTGCTTGTTGCTTCAGTCTGTGATTCGTGGCCTTGTAAACAACCCCAGGGCATGTCCTTTGTCATTGATTGACTTTGCATTGCCTGTTTCGGGCCTTACCAAGAGCATCTTCAACTGAAGAAAAACTCTACTAGTTCTTACATATTATAACTTGGGAAATGACCCCATTGACATTTTGTCCTGTGTTAATTTCAAGATTTTTTTATTTTTAAAGACTTAATTTTTAAATTACTCTGAGTCCCACTTATATTACTGAAAGATTTCAGCTGCTACCAAGACATTGTTTGCCACCCAAATATGTAAGTGTGGAAATTTAGAAAATTTTAGTATGCTTTGGGTACATAAATCTTAGCCCAAATCATAGTTTCTTTCTCTGCACAAATAGTTGATATTGGGGTTAGAGGGTTATAATGAATTTTAGAAATAGAAAATCTGTGACAGGAAGACAATTAGAGAAGTGTTTTTAAATATTTGCTGCGCCCCAAAGGTGGAGAACAGAGACGTCCCAAATGTTGCAGGGTCTTGACTCGATGCGTTTCACATCACGCAGGACGTCAGGCAAAGCAAAGCTCTTGTCCTAACAGAGCATGTAATGCTCTAGAACTTCTATTTTAACTGTGAAAATGGTGCATGTTCTTTGTAGAATAGAAGTTTGGATTGGTCAAAGGTTTAAGTAAAAGACCTACTGCTGCCAGGAGGTGGCTGTTGTTAAATTTTTTTGTATATATTTTCGGATATATTTGTGTATAAAGTGTACCTATTTTTTCTACAGGTAGGAAATAATATTCTGAAGTACTTTTACCTCAGTACATTTGGTCATTCTCAATACCATTACATAACTCTACTTCATTCTTTCTTACTGCTACAAGATAATGTATTCAACCTTCCCCCTTTTTATTGGTTAATTCTATTATTTACTACTTCAAACAGCACTAACAGTGAAGAAAAGTTCTTTGTAATATGTATCTGTGCAAATCTAAATATGTCATTGTGGGCTAAATTCCTGAAAGTGCACTTACAGGGTCAAAGTGTGTGTGTGTTTGTGTTAATGAGAACAGTTTCTCCCAAAATTTACCTCCAAACTGGTTGCTCCCATTTTTACAGTCTTAGCAACAGGGACTTAGAATAGCCACAGCTAGAGACCCTGCAAGAGCTTCATTTTCATCCCAGCTAACATTTGTTGAGCGTGCTCTGTGTATGTTGTTCCCGTGCTTCTTAAACTTGCATTAACTTTTTAAGTCTTCACAATGACCCTAGGAGGGAGGCACCCATTTTACAGATAAGGAAACTGAAACAGAGTCACACAGAGAGGTCACTCGTCTTACTTGCCTTTTAGTCACTTAAGGTAGTGACTGAGGATTCAGATGCATGTCTGTTGATGGCAATAGAAGTGACCATGTTTGAGTTTCTTATAGTGAAGTGGTTAAGAAAGTCCAGCTTTGCACTTAATGTACAGTGCTTGTGGTTCATCTGAGGTGTAATCTTAGAAAGAAGTTGTTCTGATTCTTTCCTACTGACTCTGAGTTTTTGGCAAGGTGACCTTTAGCAACTCACCTATCCTCTCTTTGCTTCTCATTTACTCTTTAGTGAAATGGGTATAATAACAACACCTACCTCGTGGGGCAGATTAAATGAAGAGGACAGTGCTTACAACAGTGTTTGACACATAAGCCATATATGTGTTAGATTTTGATGTTGCTTCCATTATAACTTCCTTTGTACATTTTATACAATCTTGTATACTTTCCACTTGTTTCTCCAGAACAAATACATAGAACTGAGACAGATTGCTTAAAGAATATTACCTTTTAGAGGTGGTAAAACAAGGACCCAGTTGCCTTTCAGGAATATTATGCATGTTGCAATTCCATCAACAGTTTCTTTCATGGGCATCCAAAGAGAATACCTCTCCCTTGGCATGTCTCAGTGTCCGGTGCTCCTTCGGGAACTCCCTGGGAGCAGTTGCATTCATTTCCTTCCATTCTGTGCCTCCGTAGAACTACAGGCTCTGGCAACCACACCAGGTAGGAGAGAGTTGATTCACAGAGGGGAATTTCAATTGGCTACTGTAGCACACATCTGTATAGAAGGACCAGGATTTCACAAGGGAAACTGAAGATGCGTTGATAGAATGAAGAACTCTGAGAACCGTCCCCCCAGGAATAAGTGATAACACTTGGTACATTTACAAGAAATTTTCACATACGTGAGCTCATTTGATTTTCTCAGCACTGAGGCATGTGAAATAAAAATACGTCTTCCCCTTATTTTGACTACAGTATCTAGGTCTACTATTAATCTGTTTACATCATTAAAGCCTTTCCAAAGTGTGGCAATTTCTCTATATACATTAATCTTCAGTTTCTAAAATGAGCTCTGTTTCATAACCATGACTATTAAGCTTACAACAGAAAGGCTCTCATGGGACCCTGAACACGGGGCGTGATTTTGTTGTAGTTTTGGAAATTTGCCCTAGTTTGGGGGAATAAAAAGATCTGGCACCTTCTATATCATTTTATAGGTTCAAATACCATTGAATATCATTATGGGTTTTGGCTTGCTGAATACGTTGGCGACAAAGGGATTTTGCTAACTTTACTACTCCGTTTTAAGAGGAGAGAAGGGTTCAGCCTTTACCCTGCCATTTAGCTAGTTTATTAACATGTTAAATAATAATCAAGGGCTCTTCTAAAACTCATCAGATTTCCCAAGCCTTTTAGAACCATGGAAGTGTAATCCAGACCAACTTCAAAGCCGCTGGGGTAGCCTTTGTCCCCGTCATCTGGCTTGTTCAGTCTCCCAAGGAAATTCATGCAACTGCCTGAGAGTTCAGATATCAGTTACTGCTGGCTTTTAAGGCACTGTAAGCAATAGTTACTTTGCCCCCTTTTTGCGACTATTTAAAGAACAGTTTTAAAATTACGTTTCATTTATCTTACCCAAGTAGACCTGTCTAGAAAGATTGCTTACAGAAAGTGTATTTAAGGGAAATTATAGGACTGAAATTAAAAGCCCCCCCACCCCCAAAAACCACTGTCCTGGTGTTTGGGATTCTGACACTAGTAAACGGGTAGTAACTACTACTAGTAGCTGGTCTAGTATTTCTCCAAGGGGTCAGGGCAGAGGCATTGATTGTACTGAGCTGCTTTCTGAATGCAAGACTAGAGAACAGCTGAAATTTTCTTCTTTGAATCTTTTTGATCATAATTGACTTGTAGCACATAGGTTTGCAAGCAAGCATGGAGATCCCCAACCACAGCCCCATCTTCTGATCCACTCAATGCTCCCATGGAGCTGCCCAATTCATTCATTCATTCATTCATTCATTCATTCATTTTGGAGGTGTGAGTTCAGTCTGGCACAGGCCTCCCATCCACAGAATCCCTGGGGGCTTCAAGTCACTGGTTTGTAAGATGTAAGACTCGCTGGAGCAGCTTAGGAATAGGTTCCTGAATTCCTTGGGTTTCAGTTTTCTTCGGCTGAGATGCATTACATTTTTTTATCCAAACTCACAATCTGTCATAAGCCTGGGCCGAGGATTAATGCGTGTTCATTTTATTACCTTCTATTCGATGTCAGGCTTCTCACTCCAACCTCATTGAATCAGTACCTAGTTTTAGTCACATCAGATTAAACCCTCCTTCAAAATTTTTACTGTCTGCTGGATTCAGAATAAACCAACTGAAAGAATCTAGTTAACAACTGGCTAAATCCTTTGTTCACTTTTAAAGACAACTTTCTCTCTCTTGTGGATTTTATCCCGATGACTAGTTCAACAGTGCTGTCCTCAGTGTGACACAGAACTTGGGGATCCTTGGTCCTGGCAGCAAACACAGTGCCCTGCCCAGTGTTATTGTGCCCTCAAAGAAAAACAACTTCACACCGTGATGTGGCTAAGTTCCCATTTAACTGACTTCAGCACTCTCTGGAAATTGATAGGGGAGACCACCCTAGTCAAGTGGACAGTCTGATGATTGAAAGCCTACATTTACAGACAAATATTTTCTATCTCACTGCCTTCGAATGGTTTGTGTGGGCCATTGTCTAGAAGCTATGGAAGTCGCATGTGCTTATGACCCTTCTGTGTATACATCTGGTGGTATATCACCTTTTTGTTTTTCTCTTTAGGATCAGGAAGAAAACAAGGGAGCAACAAGTTGGCCTGAATTCTACATTGATCAGCTGAATTCCATGGCTGCTGTAGGTATACTCTCTGTTCTCCAACACACACGTGGTTTAAAATACAAGTCTAGTACAAAGCACGCAGTTGCACAATAAATTCACTTGAGTGAGAACTACCACATGTCATTATCTTTCCAAACTCCATTCCAAATGCTCAACGTTGTGAAAAGGGGGTGGCAGGCAGGAGTGGTACTTGGCAAAATGTTTTTTTTTTCTAGTATGTTTTAAATAAAATCAGCACACCCTCAAATGTGAGTTTAATATTATAAGAGGAAATGTAATCTTAAATCTGGCTTAAGTTCAACTGGAACTTGCAATTGTTCTTACAATTATTTGGAGTTTAGTTGTGGCAGCAGTATTCTAAAAGTTGTCATTTAAAAATAGTGCAATGAAACCATCTCTTCATTGTTCTCTTCCCACTCTCTTATTTACTGAGGATTTGCTTAGTTCCTGGATTGTTGATTTCACTGGGCACCAAAGTGCTTTTTTCTCATACAAATAACAACAACAACAACAACAAAGTGTATGGTATAAGTGGTGGTATGAAAAGGCATAATAATAATAATACCCACCGAGATGTCCTTGGGAATGTATTTTGGTACATGTATTTTTGGTTTAATCATTGCTTAAAATGCATTCTCAATGTCTAAAATATGCATTCTGATCACGTGGAGGTCTCTTGTTATGTCAGCATTCTGAGCAGCATGAGGGGCCACGTATTGATCCTAGCTGAAATATGCAGCAGAAAACAAATCATCAACCTTTGAGCCTCAGTAGCTTAAATCCTGTTTCAATGGATCACAGTAGGAGGCTGCCCACAGTAGAACACAGTCTTTGCCTCAGTGGACTCGCTCATGATTTTAAGAGTCAGTCTGTTAGATTCAGCTTTGAGTTTGTACTATCCAAACAGATGATAACTTCCATAATGCTTTTCTCTACCTCTTTGTTTCTTGCCTTCCCCAGAGCCCTTATGAAGAATTGGTTTCTTATCACTTAAAGCAAACATTTTGCTGCTGCTGCTGCAAAAGTTAAAAACTGACTGGAATACGTGAATCATTCACACTTTTGCTAAACTTTCAGAGGCCTTGACTTTTAGTAACTTCCTCTTTTCTAGCCTTTCCTTTGAAGATGCTGCTTCTGCTGTCACACAATGAATAATAAACAGCCTGCTAAATGTGAACAGAGCTGTATAAATTATAGAGGCTTTTGCCCCAAGGGTTGTTTCTAGTGTAAAAGCACAGCAGAAAAGAACAGAAAAGAACTACCAAATCCTCCTTATGCAGGGCATCCTACACAATGGCAAAGATGAGCAGAGGGCGATCTGGGCATTTGTATGAATATGTTAGCAGAATGTGAGGCTTGCGATGACCATCAGGGATTTTCTGTGCTTCTGCCTAAACCATAATAATGTAGGGCCATTTACATTTCCTGCACGTGAAGGTTATTTTCTGAATTCTTGTTCTTTGCTGTTAGGGAGGGAATAAAGGAGCTGTTGGGCAGGCAGGCTTTCTTTCTAATTAAGTCAACATTGTTTGATATCTAATGAGGGCACTGAAGCTTCTTTGTTAATGAATTCACTTCTATAAATGGAGAAGCACTAAACACTATGGATTTCTCCTTTCTTCAGATTTTGGGGCAGTTAGGTTAATTTGTCCTTCAGCAACTTAATCCACGTCTTGTCGGGAGCCGACCTGGCTCTTTTCCCACCCCAGGGGGTCTGTGATGTGACACTCCTTCCAGAGCCTCCTCGCTCCATCCAGCTCCTTGGACAACCCTTTCCTGCATTCACTGCATTCCCCAGTCGTGTACATTTTAATTATGTTTGCTTCCTAATCCAAAGTCCTTTCCAAGAGAATCTCAAGGCTATTAAATTGCCAGTCACTTTGCAGTTCTTTATGTGTTAAACACCTAACAAAACTTTCTAATCCTCCTTTAAGGACCCAGCCGGCATCTTTCCAGGGAGAAAGGTAAAAGGCATTAACAGTTCATGAATTAAGGAGACCTGAGAGCTACTGAATGCAGAAAGGAACAAGGAGGCCCAATGAGGCCGGAAACTGCGAATTTTCTGTTTTTCTCACCATACTTGCTGCCACCACCTCCTCCCATAGTTCTGGCTAATCGCTCTGATAACCGTATTAGAGAATGCCTTACAACGCAGCGCACCGTAGAAATCCTGAGACATTGTCCCTAGGGATTGGAAAGGCACACGGTTTCTTCAAATCCTTTTATGGCCTGGCAGCTAGACTCTGGCTCTACGCTCAGGCAATTGTTGGAGGGACATTTATCCATTGTCGTCATGCATTGTCTTCAGCATCAGTAGCAACTACTGCTATTGAGTGTGCATCATGTGATAAGCAGTATAACAGGCACTTTACATGTTGTTTTAAAGGCTTACAGGCACCCTGTGCTCTAAGTGCTATTTATAGATAAGGAGTCTGAGACCCAGAGAAAGGTTACCTTGCCCAAGGTCATCTAATTAGGAAGTAGTAGAGCTGGAATTTAAACCTATCACTCCTGAACTCAAGACTCCTTTCCAATTTGCCTCGCACTGACTTGGGTTAAAAACCTGTAAAAGAGGCCCAGTAATCCTGCACCCCCCGCCCCCCCCACACACACACATACACACCCAACTCTTCTGAGGCGGGGCAGGCATCTGTTTTCTTTAAGGGGCAGGCCTTCAGTGATAAACAGTCCAGGTCAGGGACTGCAGCACTTACTGGTTCGTGAAGCTGTTAGTGGAACAAGTTCAGTTACTTACATAAGCCTCCTAACGAGAATGCTTTGTTCTTAAAGGACCCCTGAATGATCTGTTAGAGTGAAAAACAGAGTAATAAAAGAGTGCAGCCCAGCAGGTTCTAGGAGGCCCTGCGCTTTCCTTGTCTGTGACTTTTCCGTGCACTCAGGAAGGAAGGATGAGAGGTGAAATCCAGGGTGCCTAGCCTGCTGGCTTAGTGATTTCACCCCAGTGAAATCTTCCAAATCGGAGCTTGGTTCCAGACCCCCAGGCTGAAATGACTCCTGCGCCTCATTTGTGCCCTTCCCTCCGACCTGTGTGTTCCAGTGCATATACTGTAGCGGCTTTGACCAGAACATCCTCTGCCAGGATGCACTTTGTCTTTTGCCCACGTCTCATGGGAGCAGGGATTTATTAAGTGCACACAGCACCCAGAGAGGGTCACAGGCCTGTCCTGTATATGCCTATGCCAAAGTGCGTATTGGATGTTTGGTATAGCAGCCATCTTCAGAAATGTAGGCATATCCTACCCCTTTTCCATAAAAAGTTGCAAAATTAAGGGTTCTTCCTAAATGTGAAGCTTGAAAACTTGACTTTCTATAAGTTATTTTATTTTGAAAAGTAGAATGTTAGATTCATCTACATAGCCTCAGTTTTCTCAATGCAATAAACAATCATAGATGTATATCTCATATTGTTTACAAAAAAATAGCATATCGTCTTTTGTTTTGAGAGGAAAATAACAGTCCTTATATTGGGAAGGGAAATTCCAATTGAACTTTCTTGACTTTTCATAAATATCCCAACCCTACCAGGGAGAGACTCAGTATAGTCTGCTTTTATACAGGTGCTTCATCCTCTTCAAGATTGTCAAGATAAATATGTGCAACTTCTCTTAGTATTAGTGAACCACAAGAAAAAAATGTGGCTTCTCTTTAATTGGGGGATAGTTTTGTATGATTAAGTTTAGGAACAAGGAGCGATATTCATAAAAGGCTTGATTCCGAGCTGCAGATTTGGAGTGATTGCTTAGAGGCTAGAGTTCAGCTGTGCCGTAGGAGATTAAATGGACTTGGCTGTATTTGTGCTGAATTTTCCAAGGGATAGGTCTCACAGAGCTGTGAAGGAATTCATTGGCTATTTGTGCACACAGCTTCTTCCCCAACCATCCTCTGGTGACAGCTGTCCAGATGCATCACCAGCAAGAGGACAGCTTTAGCAGAAACAATAACAGTTTAAAAAAACACAACTTCACTGATTTTTATTTCAGTTGCCATAAATAATACTATTATACTTGTTTGCTTTGGGCTTTACCCTCCTAATTGTGAAGACAAAGTTAGTCTTCAGTTAACAGCTAGTTACTTAATGCTGATACTATGAACTGGGGAAAAAACGGAGTAAAGTCCCCCCCTACCCCCACGAGCCTTGATGATCAGTGGTACTGAAAGAAAAGGAGAGGCTGGATCATTGTGACGCACTGGGTAAGAGCCAGACATTTTTTTTTTTCAATACCCCAGTCTGTTCCCCAATTATGCATTTTATCAGAATCGGTAACAGTACAAAAACTGAGACTAGACAAGTGCGTGTTCAGAGGTAAAGGAATGCAAAGGACCCATGGTCACAAGGGCAGAGGCACCTGGGGCCATACGACTTGGGATACTTTTAGTACAGTTGCTCATCACAGGGTGAAAGGAATGGAGGAGAATTTTAAACAACTTTGTAAGCCTTACAAGCATTCATGACTTTATAATATCAGCTGAGATTTGATTCCTCAGAGCCTTGTTCTTCCAAGTGAGGTCCACAGCCCTGCAGCATCTGCATGGACGCTAGTCAGAAGTGCAGCATGTTAGGCTTCACCCCAGACTTACCAAGTCAGAACCTGCCGTTCACCAAGATGCCCAGGTGATTCGTATCCACATTAAAGTTTGGGAGGCACTGCTCTAGCAGACCCCTGGGCAGGGGGAGTGTACATACACACACAGACATACACAGACTGATTTCCAAATGATGTTGAGTCATTTCTAAAACTTAAGCACTTCCTCTGAAGGAATTATCCATCTTAGTATCAGGTCCAATTTAATTCTTCCTTTTAAAAAATAATTTATTATTTTTTATTATTATATTTTATTATCTTATTTATGTAATTATAATTACACTTTTTGTCTGAGGAATGGGAGCAATAGAGTGGTAGGATTGCTGCCCACCTCAGTTGGATAGTATGATAATGTTATTAACTTTAATTGCCCAGGATGTTATAATTAACTACAGGTTCACTCTTCTATCAAATATAAATTGTGATTTCTTTATCAGAGTGTAGTCTTAGAGTAGTTACATAAACATTTGGACAACTTAACCTCTACTGACTTCTAAACATTTCCTTAAGGCTTTGTTTAAAATTTGAAAGAACTTACTTTTAGTAGAGATAACAAATTTGTGGAATTCTTGGTACTTCTGCTGTACATTTTGGCTTGTAGTAAATCTTTGTTATAGACTTATTATATATTTGTATTAAAAGTGATAGTAGCATGTAACCTGTGGGTTTGTCTTGCTTGTCCCATAATTAAAACATAAAATCGGAAGGAGTAACTTCAGTTTTCTTTGCATAGAGAAAATCTCTGCTGGCATTGGAGAAGGAAGAAGAAGAAGAGAGAAGTAAAACTATAGAGAGTTTGAAGACAGCACTAAGGACAAAACCAATGAGGTAATTTTTTTCGTGGGTGGTGTATACCACTTGTCTCTTTTTATTTTCTTCTCTTCCCCTCTCTCCTTTCTTCCTCCCTTTTCTTTCTCCCCGCCCCCCTACAATAGCCAAACTTTTGAGGAAGTCTTAAATTAAAAGCATGCAATTGAACCATAGGTGAAATATTTTAATCATTGAACATTCAATAAATTGATTTTCTGTAATTAAAAGGTATACAAGCAGCCATTAAAATGGCTAAAATTTAAAAAGGCAGAGACTAACAAGTGTTGATGTGGATGTGAAGAAATTGCCACCCTCATCAGTTGCTGGTGGGAATGAAAAATGGTGCAGCCACTTTGGAAAACAGTTGAGCAGTTTCTCAGAATGTTAAACATAGTGTTGCCACATGGCCCAATGATGTACTCCTCAATGTGTAGTCAAGGGAAATGCAAAATGCATCGTCCAAAAAATTTGTAGACAAGTGTTCATATCAGCATTACTGAGACAAAAGGTAGAAACAACCAAAATTCTATCACCTGATGAATAAATAGAATATGATAAATCCATACAGTGGTTTATTCAGCCATAAAAAAGAATGGAGTACTGACACACACATTACAACATAAATGAACCTTGAAAAAATTTGTGCAAAGTGAAGGAAGCCAGGTACAAAGGACCTACGGTATTGTATGATTCCATTTATAGGAAATATCCAGAAAATGCCAATGCATAGAGATAGAAAGATTAGTGATTGTCTGGGTTGGACATGAAGGGAAAATAGGATTTGGGGATGATTACGTTGATAACTGTTCAAAAATCACATAGCGGCAATAGTTGCACAACTCTAAATAAATTTAAAAATCATGACATTGATTTTACATTTGGAAGTGTGAATATTATGGCATTTGAATTATATCTCAAAAATGCTAATTGAAAAGAGAATGGGCCATCTGTTCCCGCTGTGTGCCTCTCACACCTTCATTTTCCATTGATGCTGCTAAAGTTTGGTGGTATGTTGGGCTTGTAGGGACATTCCATTAGGATAGGAGCTGTGAATGAAGCTCACTGGTTTAACCAGCTGGGCTATATCTGGGTCATGTGGTTGGGTGAAAAGGCTGGAAAATAAAGATATCCTTCCTTTATTTGACTATAAAATGCTAAGAAAAACCTATTGATTCATCAAAAACCTTGTGTGGTTATATGACAGAGGGTTTCTAGCCTATCTTTAGTAGATGAGTGTTTCCCTCTATGTGTGTATTCTGCATTCTCAGATGTTAGTGGGTATCCAAGACTAAATAAGTTTGGAAATTTCTGGGGCAGTCAGATAAACAGGTTATGTTACTTCTGAACTTTTCAGAGGCTTAACATGCAGTGTGCAATGTGAATTATTCTTGTTGATTGACTTTACAGTAAATAAGTACCATAAATATCAATAAAATTAATATATAGTGATAAAGTATTGCATTTATTTATTTTATATATTTGGATTCCGTGTAGCATGCCATACAAATAAAGGGTTTTGCTACAAAACTGTAGGGATACAGATTATCATTTGTTTGGCAAGCAAATATCCTGGAGTTGAAGGATTCTCTTTGACTTGCAATGATAGGCAGCCTGCTTGAGTCAGTGGTCCTCACGTGGGGCTGGATGCTATAACAACACAGGATCAGCAGATAACAACCTAAGACATGTATTCTGAGTGCCGCCTTCCGATTTCCTGTGCTTCTATGATCTGTTAATTCATTCTTTCTGTTAATTGAGATCTGTTTACCTCAAATGGAGATTTTCCCCAACTCTTCTGGTTAGACCGACCCTTGGGTCTGTGCTGAGGAAAAGGCCAGGAGTCAAGAAGACTTCCTCAGTATAAACCTTTTGCTACTTTACGAATTGCATCTTCTTCCTTTCTCCTGCTCCCCACCTCCTGAAGTTTTCTATGAAAGGTCCATTAAGGGCTAATACAAAATTCCAAGAAGACTTCAATGTGACACATTTTAACCTTCTCCTGACAGGTTTGTAACCAGATTCATCGACTTGGATGGCCTGTCATGTATTCTCAACTTTCTAAAGACCATGGACTACGAGACCTCAGAGTCTCGCATACATACCTCTCTCATTGGATGTATAAAAGCGCTAATGAACAACTCTCAAGGTCGGGCTCACGTCCTGGCACATTCTGAGAGTATTAATGTAATTGCTCAGAGTCTGAGCACAGAGAACATTAAAACGAAGGTGGCTGTGCTGGAAATCTTGGGCGCCGTGTGCCTGGTTCCCGGGGGCCACAAGAAGGTTCTGCAGGCCATGCTGCACTACCAGAAGTATGCCAGCGAAAGGACCCGCTTTCAGGTGGGTGTGCTCCCTCTCCGCTGCCGCGCCCACCCCTCTGACAGGTGCCTATCCTGAGCGGGGTACGAAACTCAAGATTTCCCTTGGTGGTGGCAGCTCACACTGGGATGTCAAGCATGTCTTTCCTCTTAGGTTTTAGTACCAGAGAGTAGAGTATGCTCTCTGTAGTTGATCAACCTGGGATTTTGGATTTACTGAATTTGAAAATATGGCCCTGCTTCCCACACACTATAGAGCACACATCGTTTGAACCCACTAAGGGGGCTGCTCCCTGAAAATTTTACTGGTTGCCATTCTTGATTTAGGATCATTATAAACGGTGAGGTTATGTCATCACATTTGTACTCACCTATAAAAAGCAAGGAAAGTTAATGAAACACAGCCTTTTGTACTTTGTACACAAGTATATATGAATATATGTGATATTAAGAATTTTGAAAATGTTTTTAGGCCTAATTTTTTTAAAAGTGGTTTTCTATGGAACAATTTAATTCTGACTAACCACAAGATTTTGAAAGTTAACTTCTGAGTATAAAAAATTAATAAAATGAGTATAAGGTTAGTAACGATTCACTGGTCTTTTTTTTATATGTGTATCCTTGGTAGACGTTAATCAATGACTTGGATAAAAGCACCGGGAGGTATCGAGATGAAGTGAGTCTCAAGACCGCCATCATGTCCTTCATCAACGCTGTGCTAAGCCAAGGCGCGGGAGTGGTAAGAGCCTTCTGTATCACAGTATAAAACATTTGTTATTAAAGAATATTATTGTAAAAGATTACTGGCTGTGACCCCATGTGGCTCAGTGGGTTGAGTGCTAGCCCTTGAACCGAAAGGTCACTGGTTTGAACATGCCTGCGTTGCAGGTTCAGTCTCGGTTGGGGCATGTGTGAGAAGCAACCAATTGATGTTTCTCTTCCTCTCTTTCTCCCTCTCTTCCCTTCTCTCTAAAAATAAATAAGTAAAATATTAAAAAAAAAAAACCACCCACAAAACAAAACTAAATTGCCGATACACTTGGTGCAGGGCAGGGCCTGAGAATTTGCATTAGAAAAAAAAGATTACTGACTGTAGTCTAAAAAGCATAAATATGTATTTTATCACCCTTTTATTTTCAGGAAAGTTTGGACTTCAGACTTCATCTTCGCTATGAATTTCTGATGTTAGGAATTCAGCCTGTAATAGATAAATTAAGGGAACATGAAAATTCAACATTGGATAGGTAAGTCAGACTGTTATGATCCAAGATAGTTCATGCTTTTCCATGTGTGTAATGCCACTCTGTGAACTACTTGTAGCCTGTCTGTAACATCAGGTGCTTGCACCAGAGTATTAATTCAGCTAACAATATTTATTATATTAAGACTTTCTTGATGAAAGAAGCAGCACATTGTGTAGAGAACCTAGTGTGGGTTTTGGCATTAGCCCTGAATCCATATCCTAGACCTGATTCCTACATTTCTATGTTTGTAGGATGTTCTACTTTTAATGGCTTCTTTTTCATTGTCTTTCAGGCATTTAGACTTTTTTGAAATGCTCCGAAATGAAGATGAACTAGAATTTGCCAAAAGATTTGAACTGGTACGTATGTTTACAGTTAGCCTGACTTGACGCATCGGCTCGTGGACTTTCCCCCGTTGTGATGTGTGTCGTAGAGTTGACATGGAGTAGTGTAACCCAAGATCGACCTCAAAGTTCTGTTTTGCTACCCTAAGTGGCAGGATGAGCTTCTATGTGCCTTTGATTTGCCTACCTTGCATCGCGGGAAACGAGGAACTTGGGTGTTTGACTTAGATTTCTTTTTCATATGAAATAGGTTCACATAGACACAAAAAGCGCGACTCAGATGTTTGAGCTGACCAGGAAGAGGCTGACCCATAGCGAAGCCTACCCTCACTTCATGTCCATCCTGCACCACTGCCTCCAAATGCCTTGTGAGTGTTTGTGACACTTATCCTTGACTGTTTGGACATCTTCCAAAGGGCTCTGTCTTGCGAACAGTGCTGATTAGGTTGGGTGTACACCAGGGATTTCCGACCTTGGTTTTGTGACAGCCAGCCTGTGGGGTGCTGTGACGTTCTCAAAATAAAATTAATTATATAACCTGCTTTGATTTAAAAAATAAATAAATGCCTTACAACGCATTCAGAAAGGGGTGGAAAGTTCCCCTCCATCAAATAAATGATTATCACAGGTCTGAATTCCAGAAACTTTGGGAAGCAGAGGTACGGGTGTTAACAATTCTCTGGGTCTGTGGCTGGGTCTTCAGGGGACCGCCGCTGGAAAATATTCATCCTAGTTTAGAAATAATATGAAGTGCTTTCTACCACTGTTTTCTTTTTTAGACAAGAGAAGTGGCAACACCGTTCAGTACTGGCTACTGCTAGATAGGATTATACAGCAAATAGTCATCCAAAATGACAAAGGGCAGGACCCTGACTCCACACCGCTGGAAAACTTTAATATTAAGAATGTCGTACGGATGTAAGTTTCTTCTTACTTTTCTGTCTGTAAGATAATAATGACAGTGTAAGACATTTATTTTAATCCTGCTTTAACATAGTAGCTGGGAGAACTGAAACGTTTTAGAGGTCGAGTACGACTCTTTTATATACACATGCATTGCATCTGAGTGTCATGGGGATGTTAGTGGGCTTCAAGCATGCTGAGGGTTTTCTCTGCAGTAGGCTGTTTTGGTGCCTAGAGAACAGGCATTTAGCAGGGGGCTTTTTATGTTTCTGTAATGAATGCTCCTTTAACTGTTACACAGGTTGGTTAATGAAAATGAAGTGAAGCAGTGGAAAGAACAAGCAGAAAAAATGAGAAAAGGTATGTTACAAGGCGTGACAAGAAAGGAGACCATGTTGTTGGTTACAGGGCAGTGACTCTGCTCTCTGTATATTTTAGAAATTTACATCGATCCCTCTTATTAAGTTTGGTGCATACATCTTTCTTTTTCGGGTCTTAAGGGCATTTTGTACTGGTTTTTCTTGACTTGAGCTATTCTAGTCATGCTAATTCCCAAATATTTTACCCATTTATTCAGTATTTGTTAATTCAGATTTTCTTAACTATCAATCTTCCCAACCCATTCCCCACCCCATAACTACTCTGGATTTTAAGAAATGTAATAAGGAACACCAGAGATTACGCAGAATTCTAAAAGAAAAACAGAGGGCACTTGGTTTTGGCAGCCTAGTTCTTCACATGACTTTACTTTGGCACTGGTTACAGAAAGAGAAATCATGCAGAAGATCTCTGACCATTATAGAGATGTGTGTTATAAAACATTAACAAGCCAGCTATTGGTGGGTAGTTGGGTAGGTCTTTGATATTAACACTGAGCATCGAATGACAGGAAGGTCATTTGTGCCCATCACTGTGCCAGCCTCTCACGAAGTGGATATAACTTTCTCCCCTCCTTCAGAATAATAGCAAATTAACGTTGACCCCTGTGAGAAAACAATCATACTCTCAGCCACTAGTCCTTCACTATGTGGACAATGACTTCCTGTTCCTTATCCAAGTTACTCACTCGCAGCCAGTGAAGTGCAAGAGCACTCACCCCAATATTTAGTGTTGAAGGTACAAGAGACGCTAAAGCATTCCCTCCCCTCATGTCACATTTGTCCTTTCCCATTGAGCAGAAAAGCAGGGCCACTACTGATAACAGAGAAATACCAAATGTGAAGTGCTATAATATCCCAAGGTCCTCATATGAATTCAGATTGCTCTCAAAAAAGTAGCGTTGCACATCCATTTTTGTGAATAAGTTTCAGAAACTTCTATAGGAAAAAAATAGAAACGCTGACTAAAAGTTAGGTTAAAGAGAGATTATACCAAAGAGAAAATGGTCAATGAGTGGCATTTTGGGGTTACACCCTTAGACAGTGGAGGCTCGGTTGTGCAAGTTGAGGAGAGAGCTTGGGACATAAGCTTTGGAGTCATGCAGTCATGCTGCCAGTAGGTACATAAGTGCTGGTATGTGCCAGGCACTGTGCCGGGCTCTGGGTCTGAGTCTCAGCTGTGTTTCTGAGTGTGTGGGTAGGCTAAGTCATGTTCTTTTTTCCTACAGCCTCCTCCTCTGAAAAACAATGATTAAGTCTAAACCACAGAGTTCTCGTGGAGCTTTAATGACAAAAGGAATATAAGGACTGCAGCATAGTTTCTGGCACATGCTAGTTGCACAATAAATGATAGGGACTTTTGTAGGAGTTAGGAGGCTGCGGTGGTACAGGAGAAAATGGTCAGTAGGAGGAACAGGGTGTTTTCAAGTGAGGTCAAGGGCAGAGTGTGAAAGGAGTCACAGTAGATAAAATTCTTTTCTGGAAGCTTCAAGTAGCAAGTTGTATTAAAGAGGGCACATGCTGATGAATTAGTCGAGGGTGGAGGCTGTGAGGGCACAGGAAGTTCTGTGGACCTGAGAGGTGGAGAATATCTGAGAATTCCCTCCAGTGCAGCACACCCAGGGAGCACTGAATAAAAGCTTAGCGAGTGGGTGCCATTTGTGGAGAGAATCCTTTAGGCTGGAGCTTCCCAACCCTGGCCTCACATCAGAATCATCTAAGGAGCATTTGGAAACCTCAGATTCCCAAACTTGCCCCCAGCCTGCAGAGGAGACTTCCTGGGATGAGGTCTGGGTGTCCTGAGACGTTGCGCTCTCAGGTGGTTCTCGGGCGAGACCAGATCTGTCGGAGACTAATGGCTGGTGACAGAAAGTCTAGTTGCATAGCCGCCAAAGAGGAATGAAATGGAGGTGGGAGAAGGCAATGGGACGCACCGAGGGGGCCCGCTGGTGTGCCGCAAAATGGTGGTGGCAGAAGGGGGTCAGTAGTTACTTTCACGCCACGGCTGGTAAAATCCAAGGATTTTAGTGTCTTGAACCCTTCTCTGCAAACTCTGAGTTTGGAAGACTCAGAACAGTGAAAGTAAGAGACTGAGAAAGCAAATTTTAAATGTGTTATCAAATTCAGACATAGAGATGAACTCTGTATAGCTCTGCCCCAGTGGGTTATATCTCTAGTGGGTTTATTGATGAAAAAGAATAGGAATTGGGCCAAGTATTTGAAATTAAGATCTGGAGCCTAAACTTCATTAAGTCCAATTTTCCAAAGCTCGTCACTCTCATTAGTGCTAGAATCGGCAGGCATATTGGCAGTGTAAATAAGCATTATCGCTAAATTGGATGTTTTGTTCCATTATAGCAGGCTTGGGGAAGTCAGTAAAACTACAGATGAGAGCTAGTATTTTTGCCCCATATTATGGTGATTCTCATAAGACATTTAATGCTGAAGTGATAACATTTGCTTTTGTAAGTGTTAAGAATTGCTTGCCAGAGGCATAAAATTCTTCAAGTTCAAGTAGCCTTCTGAGGGGAGATGGGAGAAATAACTGCTTTGGTACAAATACTGGGTCTGGTAGCAGCATTTCCTCCCAGTGCAAGAGCCTCCCTTTCAACCCCTCTGCTAATTGGGCACAAGCCAGAAAACCTAGTTAATAAATTCTGGACCTCCCACCTCATTTCTAATTTGTGAAAAGAGGCCCTTTTAATATTCATTTTCCCTGTATAGGTAAAGGGCCATTTCTATGACAGGATTCTGAATTAATTTCCCAACAGGCATCATTCTCCTCCACAAGAACTGTGACTCTAGGGTCTCTTCTTCCATCTTTTACAAAATGTTGTAGTTAATAAAGTTGTTCGTCTGAAGCCCCTCCAAGGACGAACACCGTTGAACCCTCAAGTCGCTCCCCTTGATGGAAAAGAGGAATAATATTTACATAATAAAGAGTCTCACTGTCTTCAGTCAATTTTCTTTTTAGAGAAAATGCTTCAGCTTTGAAGAGTCCCTTGTTTTCATGTCTGATTGTTTTCATGGGCAGAGCACAACGAGCTACAACAGAAATTGGAAAAGAAAGAGAGAGAATGTGACGCCAAGACCCAAGAGAAGGAGGAGATGATGCAGACCTTAAATAAAATGAAAGAGAAACTTGAAAAGGAGACCACTGAGCATAAGCAAGTCAAGCAGCAGGTGGCGGATCTCACGGCCCAGCTCCATGAGCTCAGCAGGGTGAGGACCAAGGGCTGCTGGGGCCCCTCATCCTTAAGCAGACAGCTCCTGACTGGGGCGAGAAAGCCTGAGCCGTCTCCTGGTTTCTCACAGTGGCTGGGAGGCTGGCTCCCTCTGCTCTCACACAGGCTGAGCACCAGAGGCGATTTGGGGTGTGCGCTTTTCAATGTTAATACAGATCCTCTAATATAGAGCAGAGTTAAAATGAAAACCGATTTCATGAAAACCAAACCAGTCAATGGTTCAAGAAGCGAGAGGCATGTTATCGCTTTGCAAACAAGCCTAGAGTGCCAAATACAAAGGTCTGACCCAATAGAGCCCACCAAGGCCTAGAAGGTCTATTTTCCTTAGTGTTCCTCAAAACCCACATTCTCAGAGGTGTGAATTTCTCTATGATTTGAGGCAAAGCATCAGACTCTCAAAACCATCCAATGAATTCACTCCTTCCACTGAATTTCTCTCTTTCTGTTTTCTCTCTGCAGAGGGCTGTCTGTGCTGCAATCCCAGGGGGACCCTCACCTGGGGCCCCAGGGGGGCCCTTTCCCTCCTCTGTGCCAGGATCTCTCCTTCCCCCTCCCCCGCCACCCCCTCCTCTCCCAGGGGGCATGCTTCCTCCTCCGCCCCCTCCCCTCCCTCCTGGTGGGCCTCCTCCTCCCCCAGGGCCCCCTCCCTTAGGGGGAATCATGCCGCCTCCTGGTGCTCCGCTGGGTCTGACACTGAAGAAGAAAAACATTCCTCAACCCACCAATGCCCTGAAATCCTTCAATTGGTCCAAGCTGCCCGAGGTAAGCCCTTTGCTCCGGTTGCCCCTCTGATGAATGGCATTGGCAGCTCGCTGTGCTGGCTAGTGTGGACGCGGGGTTCCCGCCCGCTCAGATATTTAAGGGATAAAGCTTCTGAAATATAGGACGTGTTGTTTGAAGCCAGCTCACTTTGCGCATCTGGTAGAATGAAAAATTGGAAATAGCAGCATTTGAAAATATAGCCATGCCTGTTCTTTTTGTGTGCAGCTGTAAACCCTAGCACTTACTAACTTAATGTTTGCAGAACAAACTGGAAGGAACTGTATGGACTGAAATCGATGATACAAAAGTCTTCAAAATTCTAGATCTTGAAGACCTGGAACGAACATTCTCTGCCTACCAAAGACAGCAGGTAACAGCATGTGCTCTCCAGATGCTACAGAAGGAAAAACACGTCCCGGTGCATGATCCCCAGGCCATCTGACACAACCATAACATGATAGGCATCTTAGTTCTCGGCTGTTCAGTCTACCCTGGCATGTTCCTGCAAGGCAGCATGGTGTATGTGTCCACACATGTGTGCCTGTCAGTGCATGGGTGTGTGAACATGTCGAAGGTATACATATATAAGCTGCTTCTTAGGGAGCTTCATACCCTGGTGGGTGTCCAAGACCTTGTCCACATGGGCAGAAGTTCTGTATATTAGTATCACTTGCACTTAGTCAAAATAGTGTTTATTTCTGAAGCCATTTTAGTTTATCTGACTTTTAAAAATATATATAGCAAATGATTATTATCAGAAATGGACTACTTGTCTCAAATAGGTGGAATCTTTAGAAACATGAAGGTTGGTAAATGACTAACGTTTGGCAGCTAGCTAGAACCTAGAGAGAAGTTGTTACTGTGTCCTGACTGTGATTGACTCAGAAGTCGATAAGACATTATCCAGGAAGCAAGACACTTTACCTTTGAAATAGAGTGTGTTTAGAGCCCTCCTGCAACATGTGCTCAGTGCAAACTCGGTTCTGATTGGCTACAAAGGGCCTCCTCTCTCTGCTGTCAAGGGAAGGTATTCCCTGGACTTTGACTTGGAGCCTTAGGATATTTTATCTGATCTCCTGGTAGATTCAAATAATTTCCTGACCTCATTACATGCCCTATTGATTTCCTACTTCAGTTTCAGTCGCTAATACTGGTCCATTTTGGTTGCTGAAGGTGAGGGTTTGGGAGGTAAATTAAAGGAAGGGAGAACAGCAGTTATTCCAAATGATGCTATTCAAGTCTGAGCATGCGGATTGCATTTATTATGAAGGCAGGTGGTTGAAAGACCCAAGTTTATAAGACTCATAATTAACTGGCTTTCAGCAGAAGGTGCACAAGGATGCTGCCAAAATGCTCTGGGACAAATATGTGGACAGTTCTCAAGAGCTCTGGGAGACAGGATTGCAGAAAGCCTGGCAACTGGGTAATTGTCTCCTAGCAACCAATCACTGTTTAAGTAATCAGTAGTCATTCTAGTCAGGAAAGACCAGAACATTTCAGTTGTACTTAACACTAAGTAGACTGGTAAGTAGAGTCATTTATGACATTTTCAATAGTACTTCCTAGAGAAAAATTTCAACACACCTGCTCGGCTTGATTCAAGTATGTTTCTTCTCTTTGTGCAGGAATCTGAGGTGAGAACTTCTAAACCATAAATATATTTCCCAAATTTAAGCCATTTAATTTACTGAATGTCAAGAGACAGAAAATCGAAAGATGCAGGCATTATAGTAGGAAGGCGTAGGACAGAATAAAGGAAACAGGGTGCCTGTCATTGAATGTCCCCTAGTCTCATAACTGATGACAACGTCAAAGACCTATGCATTTGCATTTTAGTCTTGGCAAACTACTATGTGATTATCACACTTGAACTGCTTTCTTTTCTACTCCCAAATGAATACTGGGAACCTATTTTTTTCTATGGTATCTCCTTTATTCCCTTCATAGTTAAAAACTCTGGTCAGAGTCTCGACTTCATCTGGTTGGGCCCAGTAAATTTCTCAGAGAGGAATGGAACACATGCATGCCACTGTCTGTATGCGTGCTACACAGAGGAAGAGTTCGGGGGAAAAGATCTCAAGTATCAGATCAGTTTAATTTAAGTGAACACAGATTAATCACATTTAGGAAAGATTTGATATAAATATATGTACAAACACACACGATATGTTCCATTGATTTGAGAAATATCCTTATCATTAAAAACAGGACAAATATTTATGCTGTCTGTTTTGTATATGAAGTACTTCAAATGATGCAAACGTATCAAACTGGCCTGTTGTACAGGCCTACAGTGCAACTTGGAGTATAAAAGGGAAGATGAGAGAAACTCTTAAATAGCCATAAGATAAACTAAAAGATGATAATCAAAATTGATAATCAGTTTGCTACTGTGTACAATATATACCGCTTCCAGTCTCATCAACTATAAAGTTTAGTTCTCAAGGAGCTCTCATACTTATTTTTTAATTTAGTCTTCACCCCAGTTCTATGAAGTGAGTATTATTCCTATTTCACAGAAAATAAAAAATGGCCCAGTGTGTACTCAGTGTCCAAACAGGTGACACAGTCAGGTATAGAAGTAGCATAATTCCTAGTTTCACGTTGTTCTTATGCGATGGTTTTACTCATTATGAAGGTCGGGTTTTGAAAAGGATTTTTACTTAACTGCAGTTTTAAGAACAAGACCATTCTTATTCAGGACCTTTTTCGTGTGTGTGTGGATACCAAAGTTGTACAGAGCTGATTATGTAAGCTTATATGCCACACGAAATGGAATTTAGTAGCGCACAGTTATTGCCCTGCTCACATTCCAAAAGTTCGTTTGAAAGTCAATTTCTTTAATCTCAAAACCCTTTTCTCATTAAAACTATATTATACAGACAGATACAAAAGACTTAATTTTATTATATAATGTAGAACATTGCATAATAATACTATTTCATATACAATGAAACACTCTTCATCGTGGTTCTGTTGGAAATTTTATCTTGAGATGTTATAAATTCATTCTCCCTATCCATGTAGTTGGACAGAGGGAAATGAACTTGACATTTGCCAAAAGGGAGTCGTATCTTTGTAGCAATAAATTACCAGCTCACTGTCTTCATTCTTCTCCCCTGCTGTTTGCCTGAGGACCCCCCGCTTCTTTACAGGTTCTATTGTCAGCACATAGAAAGCCTTTCTGCTCTGACTTTGGGCACAAAGGGTAACTGCTACCTCAGGCTCCACCGTTTGATCTCTCCAGCTAATATGTAATATACAAATCATTTTTGGGGTCCCTTTTGAAACTTTTAATGGTATCTTTTGATTTTTGTGAGTGGTCAAAGAATTTTTCTTTTTGTTCTTTTTACATTTCTTATTATTCTCTACATCTAGTTTCCACAGTAAAAAATTGTGATTTAGGATATTTATATCAGTATTCTTGGTCCTTAACTATGGCACATGAATGCCAAAGAGAAAATAGTAAATGATGGTTTTTCTTAAGACTAAAGTATAAGTTAGAGGTTCTATAACTGGATTCCAGGATAAGAGTTAATCAAATGCAGTTTATAAAAATATTAGTGTATGAATTTTTCTGGAGAGGGATCCCCATCTTTTACCAGATTTACAAAGGAATCTCAACCTCAAGAAGATTAAGAACCATTCATGTAAGGGTTATTATTATCCCAGAAGTGTTGAGTCATCATTTCATTGTGGAACCCTACCTGTAGGAAGCTATCAGTACTAGTTCTTGAAAGCGCAAGTCCCAACTTCCTACTTGTATTCAACTTCCGAAGCTCTCCATCGAAAATCATCTGGAAATATCAGACATCCTGTTTCGTGGCGCCAAATACAGAAGATTCTATCATGTTGGTCCAAGCCAGTTAGTGAAGAATTTAAACTTTTTTAATAAAAGAATGTTAGCTTATTTGAAGTAGTCCTGGAAACATTGTTATTTTTTATATACCCCATCTAATAAGCTTTATGATTTCATTTAAAATGTGATGATTCAAGGACTCTTAAAGAAGGGGAACTGCAAGGCTAACAAATTAACCAAACTCTCCCTTGGCATTCCTCATCCTCACCCCTGGAAAGATAAGATACATTACTTAGCTATTAACTGTTAACACTCACTGCTGCTGCCGATTACAAATAGATCTTGACCAACCGTCCTTCAGCTCAGTTGAAAGCAGAGCAATAGGAGAAAAAAAGAACTTGATCATCAGCTTGAAATATAAGATAGTTTTATGACAGCTTCCAAGTATTGAGCTCATCACTGTGTGTCAGGTACTGTACAAAATGCTTTACATGCATTATCACATTTTATCCTCACACTAATAATCCAGTTGTTGACCTAATGTTACAGACAGACTGAGTGCTGGTACACGTAGTTACTGATAGCTGCCTGATTCCATGGCCCATTGAGGGGTCAGAAATCTCAGTTTCTTGATAATGGGAATATAGGGAGATTTGCCAGAGAAGTTTCTTTTTTGAAGGCTAGGCAGTGGGAACCAGATCTAAATTCAACTAGCAGCCTGTCTCTTTGAGTGAGAAAAAGTAGGATAAGACCTCATGGAGTTCATGTTGTCATAGTTTTTTCTGCCCTTGAAAGGAGAAACTGCTTTTACAGAGAAAGAGTTCTAAGGAGCCGCAGAGTAGGAAAATGGACAATGACAACAAGGACAAAAGAAAACTGTGACATCAGAGGAGAAGAAAGTTTTCTCATGGTCACCAAATTATTTTTGAAATGCCATTCGAGAAAAGCAGTCCCTTCTTGTGTGGGTGGAGCCAGAGGAGGGCACATTTTGTTTCCCAAAAGAAGAATGACAAGAAACAAGCCATCTTTTCAAGGCTGGCCCTGGCGGTGCTGCCAGGACCGGTGAGGCCTTGAGGTGTTGGCTGAGCAAAGCTGGTTGTGCAAGTGGTTGGCCCGAAAGCTGAGGTGTGTTTTGCACACTGAAGCTGCATTTGTTCCATCATGGCAAAAAGATGCAAAGAAAGCTCTAACTCTCTTATAACTTGTCAGTTACTTCTTCCTCTTTTTCTTCTTTACTCTAAGTCTTTTTTTTTTTTCCTATGGACTACTTCAAGAGGCTATCAACTTTTGCATGCTTGCAACAGCCCCGAGGCAGTTGGGACAGGGCCACCGATGGCTGGACACCACATGAATCCCTTACTGTCTGGCAATTGTACCTTCTGTCTTTTTCCTCATACCTCCCCGTAGCACCTACAGGCATTGTTTGGATTCTGGAGAGGTACTGAGGGTCAATATTGGTGACCTATGTTGTCGAACCAGTCTTCTGTCTTTTCATAATCCTTTCTTATGATACAAGAAGACAGAAGATTACTTCCACCCTATATATATTGCTGGTAGTATATGACAATGAGAATAATTTCCTTAAGTTGATTCAATGATGTTTTTTAACAAGTGAAAGTCGTGTTGAATAAATGGAGCCCAGTGGTTCCTTCAAACAGGATGTGTTCCTTTCCCAGCTTGAGTCTTTCTGGAATGTTTTAAGCCCTTTCTATTCTAAACTTGATTTTCCACCAGTGAAAATGAGGCACAACACATGCTGTCTTCTTTCTCTGGCCTGAGTGCTCAGCACCACGCCCTTACTTGTATTTTCAGCCAGGCTCTCTCATCTCCATTAACGCTTGTTGCTGCCCCGAGGGGCATAAATCACCTCTTAACCCCATGTCACTGATTTCCTTGTCTTTCACAAATTTGTTGCTGTGATCTCTGAACTGCATGTATCTGATTTGCCTTTTCCATGCCTCTGCCATGGCTGTAGGATTTCTTTCTGAACAGTAACTCCAAGCAGGTAAGTGCACTACTACGTAAACCTTGCTTAGTGTAAATTTCCTGGATCAACGTAAGCTGGGAAAGTCTCATTATCCCGTTTTGTTCAGATGGTGTAATGTAGTGTCTAGGTAATTTCACACTGCGTTTCAACTCTTAACTGAAATTTCATCAAGACAAAGGACAGTTGTTAAGCTTGTTCACATGGTGCTTCCTACTATAATGTCCACATTGTCTTTGTTTTCTAAATGGTTATCAATTCCAGAGCTCCTTGTTTTCCTTACATTTTTTTAAATGCCATGATCCATTTTTAAATGGATTTGGACCTCTAATAAAATCAAACTTGCTATTTTTCAAGTTAATCTACGTTTTTACCTTTATATCCAGTTTACTCAAACAGTAGCATATGTACTTGTTTTGTGCTTCACCACAAGCTATGACTGGCCATCCTTGTTTACAGCTTGCTGGTCAGCAGCAGAGTGTGCAAGTAGTGGTTCGCTGTTAAGTAGTCGAACTAAGGCCTGAGCTGTCCCTCAGGCTGCAGGGTAACGAAAGGTACCGTGTAGGCTTGGGAGCTTCCTGTTGCACATGAAGATGTTTGGGAGTCTTTTTTGTTCAGCTTTCTGAGTGTTCAGGACACAAATGGTTCTGGGGTGCATGTGCCCTGCAAATGGCTGGACCGGCAATGGCAGGCCTCAGCTGAGCCTGATTCATAATGACAGTTCTGTCTGCTATGTATTGGGAGCTGGGGGACAAAAGAAGGGACCAGTCACTGGTAATTTATGCATACTTAGCATCTTCAACTTAGAAGCACTTTGTTCTTCCAGATAATGCTTTTTCAGATGTGGGTGGTCAGCTTTTCTTATTATTTCCCTTTGTCAACTAGATTTTTGTCTTTGTTTCAATTCCAGCACCTCCCTACACTCCCCCCTCACCACCTCAGTTTCGTTGTATATATGGATGTGTGTGTGTGTGTATGTGTGTGTATGTGTGTGTACTTAGAAAATATAAAGGAAAAGTGTGTGTCTGAGGTCACAATGCCCCTGTTTGACTCTGATGGATTTCTTTCATGCTCTTATAGAAAGAAGCAGATGCCATCGATGACACACTGAGTTCCAAACTTAAAGTTAAAGAGCTTTCGGTGATTGATGGTCGGAGAGCTCAGAATTGCAACATCCTTCTATCGAGGTATTGTTGTTGAATAAACACTTTTGGTAGGACTAACTTCTCTATCGTGTGACTTCAAAACACATGTTTTTAACTTGTTCTTTTAGCCGGACTCTGCTGAGGTGCCGTTCTCCAGACGGTCCTCCCTCTGAGGTGAGGGCAGCTGCGGTGCTCACTTTCCCCCGTGGAATCTATCAGAGCTGGCTGCCTGCTTTCTTAGAGTGTAATTTCCGCAGGCTCCTAAACTTAAAAAGCAGAGCATTCAAAGTCAATGTTTGTGTTTGTTTGTTTGTTGGTTGGTTCCCAGGTAGCCTGTAAACTAGACTCTACTTTTATTTATACTTCTTGGCTTCAGAGTTATTTTGGCTGTTGAGAAACATTGTCACAGAATCAGAGCCAACGATGAAGCCTCTTTTTTTATTTTTCTTTTGGTAATAAAGTCATCTTTTTATACTTCAAGGTTATATATATTTCATACTCTTTCTGAACAGTTTTATGACTAACAGAATATGTAAATCCAAACCTCAATGAAATGCTAATTTAGTCAGTTCAGCCCTGTTCAGAAATCTTTCTTATAATTAGTGAACCATCACCACCTTGGAGCTTGAAAAAAAGAAAGGAAATTTGGGAGCCCGGAATCTTGATTGTCACTGCGTGTTGTCTTGGGCATTTCAAGTAGCCTATCTGGACCTAGTTTCTTCTTCTCTCTGAAAGGGACTTTCTCATTAGGCAAAGATACCTAATGCTTATAGGTGAATGAAGAAGAACTTGGAGGCTGTAAGTGTAAATCCCACTGGTTACGTCTGAGAAAGAATGTTGTATATGCCTTGGGGCTGGTATAAGGTGACTTCTCTTTCAGGGAGAGTAAGGAGGGAAAGTAGTAGTCAGTTTTCTGAGGGTCTTAGAGTAAGTTTCTTTTAACACAAAGCTGCTGCTTGGTTTTCAGCATGGAAGCTTGATCGCTGGCCAGATATATATTACTTCAGGGACCAAATGTTTCTTTTAGTGAAAAAGAAATTGAAGCCTAGTGAGATCCCTGAATTTTAAAACAACTAGTAAGGTAACATGAACCACCCTGTTGGCTAGCATTTCATTTCTGTCTCTGGAAGAAAGGAGACTGTGTGAGGGCCCCACCCTGCGCTTATCGCAGCTGTAGCTCCCTGGCCACGTGTTCAGGAAGACACACTGAAAACAGTCGGAGGTTCTCTTGTTTTCCCTCTAGTTCTCTTGTTTTTCCTCCGTAGTGTACACACTGTTTTATTTCAGTTTCTTTTTGCAAATAACATTCTTAACGGCAAAATAAAATGAAAATTGGGGGAAAGGTTTACTTTAATTCTAAAATTTTTTTCCTATATCTTCTAGAGGAATACTTTAAAACAATTTGACAAAGGGAGCTATCACTCTTGGATTTCTGTAATATTTAAGTGCTCAAAGGAGTATAAATTAATTTGTGACCCAGTTCCTTACAGGAAGATTATTCTCAGTACTAGGTGCCAACTAGGGTAATTAACACTAGTTACAGATAAGGTTACATCTCTTGTTGGCAAATTTCCCATCCCATAATTGAAGGAATTATTTCATACTTGTGGTATGTAATTCCCTTGTTACCTCAAAAGGGTCAGAGTCTAAAGTGACTTAGAACTTGAATGTGTCTGAACTCTCTCTCTAGAAGACAGTTTTAAGAACTTGCCTCGTGTTTGTTAGATTACCTATTAAAATCCAATTTAATGAATAAGTGCTATTACAATGTGCATAATTAAAAGTTATTGTGCATAACAGAGTCATTTTGAGTCTCAGTTGACCTAATGGTAATTGAGCTTTATTGATCAGGTTCTCAAACCTTCCCTCCCACAGAGGATTCATTAACACATGCTTTTCTGCTCAGTGATCAGTAGGTTTAGCTCTCTCCTTAGGACAGCACGGGGCTGACAGGCTACATATGCGACAGTAAAGGTAACAGAAATCAAGCAG
This sequence comes from Pteronotus mesoamericanus, assembly GCF_021234165.1. Lineage (NCBI taxonomy): Eukaryota > Metazoa > Chordata > Mammalia > Chiroptera > Mormoopidae > Pteronotus > Pteronotus mesoamericanus. The sequence continues at coordinate 29,016,769 of NW_026555078.1, read as the reverse complement.
GTTTAATTTTAATTTATTTTTTTCATTTAGGTCTTTTAGCCAGTCAGCAGTTTTCCTTGCTTTTGTTCTTCCCTTTTTGTTGGCACTGCGTTCCTACCCACTGAAGGAGCAAGGGGTTTACGGGAGGGCTACCTGAGATCTGTGAGAGCACGTTTGATACTTTTTTCTTAGAGAGTTACCGCTCTGAAGCATCTGTTTGCCTGGCACTCTGCCAGGTGCCATCGGATGTACCCACACTTGAGACCGCATGGCTGCCTTGGGAAGTTCATGGCTGACTGGAGAGGAAAGATGACCCAGGCGAGATGGCTTGTGAACAGTTCAGGGCTTCGACTGGTCTGATTGGCAGGAGACAGGAGCTCAGCCAAGTGTGAGGGGCACTGGCAGGGTTTCCTACAGTGGGCTTCAAAGGGCGATAACAGTTATGTGACCGGGGCCGGGGGGCGGGGGGTGTGGAGGCCGTTCCAGGGAGGCGTTGCCGCAGGATAAAAAGGACCGAAGGGGTATCAGCTGCTAATGACGAGAGCCCTGTAACTGCAGCAGACCGCTCTCACTTGGATTGAATGAGACCAGGCAGGAGGGCCTGCAGCCTCGCCCGGGGCCTTCGTGAGGACAAGGGTCGGCCCCAGATCGAGCCATGCCCTCCTCATCTGTGAAGTGGAGATGAGGCAAGTGGTCACCTTGCAGTGGGCTTGGGAGAATTAGACCCGGCATCATGTTTGTCATATGTGGTAGTTGCTCAGTCAGTGGCCTGTTTATGTGCCTCTGAGATCAGAAATCGGTGCAGTTTGTTTGGGAGGAGATCACTTTGTTTTAATAAAATTGCAAGTTCGATCCCTCAACGGTTCTCAGGGTGGGTTGGAATGGGTCAGGAACTGGGGGCAAAGGCGGCCAGCAGGTGGGAGGCGCTTCCTTTTGACCAGGCAAGGCCTGGGGAGGGACAGAGCTGAGAGGGATGAAGAGACTCTGAACAGGGCGCGGGGGCTGATTCTGTGCATGGGGACAATGAGTGGGAACGTCTCCGAGTTGGTGTCAAGATTTCTTACCATTCCCCAATCACTGTCTGTCTTCTTTTCTGCTTATTTCATTCCAGAAGGATGGCAACTGTTCCTTATCTTGCTGACTAGGAATTGAATTCCCAACAATGCAGTCATTACACCAAATTTCACCACAGCGAAATGTCTGGTGTTTTCCATTTTAATGAGTACATATGTTCACAGTGTTTGGTTATCCTTAAAAGCCCTTCGCACCCACACACACTACAGGAGTCAGTGGTTGGGGACCCTTCGGTCAGAGGCGCCTGCCACAGCCTGGCCTGAGGCTGGGCAGACAGTCAGGAAGAAAGCCCTTCCCATCCCGGGGCTAAGCAGGGGGAAGGCACAGGCCCTTTTTAGATGCTCACAGCATGAGTGGCCAGGGTTACTCGAGCTCCCAGTGAGAGAGTGCCTGGAAGGTAGGAGTTTGAATCGGAAGCTCCCAGCCACCAGGGACCCTGCCTTTCACAGGCTTGAGAAGAGAGTGGAATGAGAGCTCATTCCTCAGGCCCTCGGCAGAGTGAGCAACAGCTTTTCTGCTGCATGTCTGTGGGCGACATGTGGCAATCTAAAATCCACGCGGCTTCATTCCCTACAACAGGCCTCTCCCTTCCAAAAGGGGGGAAAAAAATAAAAGAGACAGAAGGAAACCTGGAAGCCAGTTCATGTTGCAAAATGAACCCACCCAAAAAACACTTTTATAAAGCGTCCTGCCATTCTTTTTTTCCAGATGCTCACTTAACATGGCAGCCAGGGTGTAGTAAACCACAAAAAGCTACTTTAAAGTAGGAGGATTTGGCTTAAATCCACTGAAGCAGAGCTAAGGCTGATGTAGCCATCCATCCCTAACTTACTGTAATTACGCCTGGATGTTTCAATTCTCTTGGCACATTTTTGAAATACTTGAATAGAGCAAGGTAGATTTAAATACTGTTTTGAAATGGCCGGTTTGTTTCCTGCCTTGTAAAGAAAGCTGAAGTGGATGTCTCAGAAGTTGCCACCCTGCAGCACACCAGAACACTGCCAAGCTTTAAAAGCAATTAAAAGGTTAGAACTGGTAGGGTCCTTAAATTACAGAGATTAGCAGCTCATTCTGTGAATGACAGATGATACTAAGAACTCAGCAACCTATGGAACCATCCCGGAGGGCGGCATACCCTTCTCCTCTTTCCCCAAAGGTACAGTTCCTTTGTCTGCTCCAACAGGCCACGTGCAAGGCAGTATGTTGACAGGTAGATTTTCTTAAGTACTATCCATTAAAATCTCAGGTCTCTTTGTGGGCCACATTAAGAGAAAGCAAAATTGTCATGAATTAGAGCTAGTGTTTAGTCCAGACAGCCTCTCAGGGGGGTGGGGGGGGGGAGTTGAGGAGCATAAATATATACAATTTCAAAAGCAAGAAGTTCTGCACTCCATATGGGGAGCTAATGAAATGCAAATCTGATACTTCAAGTATTGTTCTCACTCTGATTTTCAGCTCTTTTTCTTTTAAATGCAAAACAGAAGGACTCAGCAGAACTGTACCATAAAGTGGTTTCTTCAGCTTAGTGTGAGAAAGACACAGAACTAATTTATTTTTTTCTTATAAGCGGAGCTTTTCTCATGATGACTACAGGCGTTTGCACAGCCAGTTGGTTTTCATTAGTGGCCGTTGCAGCCTTCCCTGGCGTTCTTCTTCCTCGGCCTTTCAGGGCCGCGCCGCGGTGTTTGCGCTTAACTGACTCAAGAGCCTTTGGTGTCTGGGAACCGAGGGCGACCAGGACGTTTATGGTGGAGGCCTCGGTGCTGGGATACGGGTATTTTTCTGTCATACATTTTAACTTGCCTAACTGCTCCATTTAAGTTTGGGGCTTTTCCACCGTGATGTTTTAGTGAACATCAAATTTACAGGTCACTGACTGTCCCCGGGTGACTGAAACAATCCGGGAAGTCTGCTCAGGGCCAGGGTTGCTGTCCACAGCCCAGGAGTTCTGATGGTACCACAACGTGACCAGGCAATAGAATAGGCCTTATTTTATTTTATTTTATTTTATTTTATTTTTATTTTTAGAACATAGACAATTGGGCTTGCTGCCTTCATGCTATATTTGGATATGAAAACATGAAATAGAAGAGCATGATATTAGTAAAGTAGGATTCCCAGATGAAACAACGTTCAGTTTAAATGGCAGGATGGATGGTTTTAACAAGATCCTGTCCAAGTCTAGAGGAAAGGGCGCGCGAGAGGTGCCGAGGGCAGGCTCCGCGGGCGTTCTGTGCTCCCCCTGTAGCCTCTGTGTCCAGCCCTGCTCTCATCCAGCCCCCTCGTGTATCGTGTGCTTTACATACTCTTGCGTCCTGAGTGTTTCAGCTTATCATTTGATTCTCTCAAACATTTTACTCACCGTTAAAGTAAATACCACATCTTCTCATTCTTTTTAATACTCCCAGGCTTAATGGATAGTGTATGGAGAGCGGAAACTATGATGAAATAATCGGTATAAGAGTACTTGGGGGATTGTTCATCATAACCCTACTAAGCCCTGTTGAATGATCAAATAACTGCATGTGACTGTTAAGGTTCCATAAGTATAGCTACCTTTTTTCCTCTGGTATAGAAAAATCTCCCTCATAGAGTGTATTATACAGTGTATCGAGCCCTTCTATGGCCAGGCACCACGCTAAATATTTTACATATACGAGTATTATTTCACTTTACACACATGCTCTCCTTTATTTAGATGTAGTTATTATTATCTTTGTTTTATAGATGAGGAAACTGAGGCTAATGAAAAACTTTCTTCAAGGTCACATTTGCCAAGAAATGTCAGAGCCAGGGTGGGGCCCAGCCTGGCTGATGCCAGGACTCTGGCCTCAGATGTCACATTTGAGGGCTGTACATCTTGCTCTGTATTTGTGCTTGCGTCTTTCTCTCTAGTCCTAAATGTTATTCTTCTTGAAGATCACAGACTAGAAGAACAGATCAAATGACATTAAAATGTCACATTAGTGGGGGCTTATAAGGAAGTGAGTTTTTAAAGTATGGGTCTAATATTTGAAAATAAAAGAATAATTCTACTGTTACAGCTAATAATCTGATTAAAACATTTTTGCCCTGGTTATGACTATTGGTTGTATCTACTAAAAACACATTTTTCTTTTTTAATTTCATGGCTTTATAGTCAACACTCTGGTGTCCTGACATAATCAATACGTCCTTAATTTTATTAGGAAATCATATAAATTTATGGTACACAGAAAACAGATTTGTGTTTTTGCTTAAGTCCTTCCCTATGAGATATTTTAGGAGAACAATATTTATACGAAGAATTTGAGACTAGCAATCAAGAATGTTGGGTTTGTGTAAGATACTGCCACTTTCTATATATGTGACTGTGGGCAAATTGCCTAACTATGCTGAGTCTCAGTTTCTTCCTTTAGTACAAAAAAAAACAATCATCACAGCTATTTTGAAGTTCAGAAGAAATAACATGGGAAAACTCAACTAGGAAGTGCTTGTACATTTTATTTTGTATATTAACGATTCAATTTTTTTAATAACAAAAATTCTGAACTTATTTAAATCCATTTTTAATATAACCGCAAGCTTTCAACACTCCTGGTGTATAATCAAATTAAGATTTTACTTTTCCTCTTTCACCAGCAATTCATGGATACATTAAAGAAAATGGTGTGCATGGGTGTTGCCCCGCCCCACCTGCTAATCCCTTGCTTGAGGAAACTAAACGATAGAACATAACAGCTTTGTTCACTGTGTCAGCAGAGCATTACAAAGCCCTGAAAGAATGTGAAAGCCGTTTCAAAAATACTATTTTTAGGTGCAATATTGTCAGGAAATAAGCTTTCACTGAGAGATTTTCGAGCAAAACAGTACTTGAAAATCAGCAGCTGGAGTAGCAAAATGAATGATCTTCCATTAAATTTTAATGTGCGAGCCAGTATCATTAACAACAAAAATAAAATATTCTTTTTCCAGGTTGAAATTATCCAATGATGAAATCAAACGGGCAATTCTAACAATGGACGAGCAAGAAGATCTTCCCAAGGACATGTTGGAACAGGTGAGCTGCCAGACATACCTCAGAGCGCAAGTGACAGCTGACTTTCAGCAGGGAGTGAGAGTGAGAAAACCTGGTTGTTGCTGATAGAAGGCTCCTTCATCTCTGAATGGAGGAGGTTGAGCCCAGGTCCCATAGGGTGCTATTAGGAAATTATATGACTTTATTCTCCCCGTGTTCCTCAGAATGACTGGTGAGAAGTAAGGTAACAAGTTTGTCAAATGCCCAGGATCCACAATGCCAGCTCTGTCCCTCATGCTGCTGCTAAGTTATTATGCCTTTGTAGGTCATAGGCATCTGTTGGCTTTAGTGGAAAATCTTTTCCACAGGAATATTAAGAATCTCACTAGCACTATGAGATCACACGTGTGTCTCGGTCTTGGCTCGCCATTCTCACAACCACAAAACCCCCGTTAAACCCCCAGCAGTGTCATCTACATCTAAATACTCATATGTCATAAGGTGGGGTTTAAATTCTTTGGGGCTCAGCCTCACCTCTAAATCGCACAGCACCCTTGTGTCACAAATGGCAGTACGTTCATTTGCCAGGACTAGCAAGGATGGGGCGGGTTTACATACAGTCAGCACGCACCTTGTTCATGGTATTTGGAGATAATTTGTATTATCCTTGGCAGGCAAGTCGAGTGGGGTGACCTAGCCTCCCTCCATGCAGTACTTCTGTAACGCGCTCTGTGCGGCCCCTCCAACTATGTCATGTATTGTTCAGCAGCTTTGTTCATTTGCCCCGCAAATGACAGTGTTGTTAACTAGCAGGTATCCTGGGGATTATCGCCTGTCTCTTGTTCTGGCGAGATAGTCTCCGAATGCTCTAAGACTGTTCTGTCTGCTTGTCTCATTGTCCTGGGGACAGAATCATATTTTGAGTGACTTTGGTTATGGGGTCCGTGTTTGTTGGAAGCAAGTACACTTAAGATTGACTTGGACACAAACAGTCACGATTCCAGGCTGAGCTTGAGGGCTTGACTGGAGGCATGCTCAGCTCCCAGGAGCAGAAGAGGAGAATATTTAGTGTTGCTGACAGTGATCCTGGGTGGCGAGACTGCTCCAGGTGGGGCGTCTGTCTGTGTGTACATTTTTAATAGTTCTCACTGATGTCCTGATAGGCCTCAGACACGAAGCAGGGGGAACGGTGGGTACACTGTCACCGCAACTGAATGGACCTGCCCCCCCTGAAGCCACTGTAGCTGCAATTGTCCTAGGTGAAAACCCTCACACTTAGCCATGAGAAAACTTCGTGCTGGCCTTTAAAGTTTGATTTGGTTGTCAAAATAGTTAATTATGACATTTCCAAGTCTGTTGGGATGTTCTGTATGTGAATAGTTTATAAGTAATTCCTAAACCTCAGATTCATTTTTCAGAGAATTTTATAGCTCCTCCACCTACTCCTCCTTCCCCCGCTGTATACCAGTCAGGGCAGCCTCTGCCCCTCCCAGCCCCCAGTGGCCGGCACCGCAGTTGCCTGCACCGGAAGGTGCTTGCCCGGAGCTGAGAGCTGTGCGGAACGCTGCCTTGGTCTTTAGGCCTTCAGCCCCTATTGACAAGGTCATGTGTTTAACATTCCACAAGATCTGTTTACTGTGAAATTGCATCCAGCAAAATTCCTCCTTGAGGGAAAGGATTTCAGAATATTGCCAAAAGGGCTTGCAGTGCAAATAGAATGTACTTCAAATAAATACAAGGAAGAAAATCAGTCTACTGAAGCAGAATCTGGCCATTAGGGTGCTTTCAGCCTGGCATCTCCAGTGATCCTTTGTCTCACGCTCTGCTCATCTCTCATGCTCTTCCTTTTCCTCCTGATTCTGCCATTTCTCCTCTGTTTTCTTTTCCTTCATACAGCACTCTTCCCAGACAAGCACTGAAGCCACCGTCTCTTCCCTCTTCTCTCTGATTTGCGTTTGAGCCATATTCATTTCCTCCTCTCCTGCTGCTTTTAGCTACTGGGCTCAAAGTTCAGATGAGATCAACACACTCTTTTTTGGTGTTTGTCTAACACTCTTTTAAAACTATCCATGCACAGTCTGTTGTTTGTCTGTGTTTTGAGAAGGACTGAGCCTTTAGCATGTTCCTCTTCCTATTTTTTTTGTACATAAGGATAGAGGGTTTAGTGAGCGGGTTATCCTGAACAGGGGCCTCTGGGCTCGGCTTAATGAGTGGGGGCAATACCTAAGACTAGAACTGAAATGTCTTTCCCAGTAGGTAAAACTCCACATTACAGGGGAAAAACAAGCCTTTTTTTCTTTCTCCCTTCTTCCTTGCCCTTGCCTACTACCTTCCCTCCCTGCACTGAGGAAAAGCAAGAAGATTCTTGTCCTGTCCGCTGTCACTGCTTCAACACCGGAACATGAATGACCAGAAGCCATCAGGCCACCAGACCTCTGAACTCCCTGGCATGCGCATCCATCTCCCCCACCCCTTCCACACCGTTAGGAAGGAGGAGTGTCCCTGGTCCGTCCCATCCACCTGCTCAGGGACCTGGCCGGATCGGAGACCCTGCCCCTCTCCTGGATCTTTCCCCTCTCCCTCTTGACGCATAACTTGTTCGAATCTCAGCTTCTCTCTCTCTCTCTCTCTCTCTCTCTCTCTCTGTGGCCCCGCGCGCGCGCGTGCACACACACACACACACACACACACACACACACACACACCCCTCCCCCCCCTTAAGCCCGCACATCCCCATCCAGCTGCTGTCCTCTCTCTTTGGGCACAGCCTAAGTTCTTGAAAGCCTGTCCCACTCACCTCCTATTGACTCTTCAACTCCCTGCAGTCTGTCTCCCCCACCTCCCTGAAGCTGTTCTCACTAAGAACACACGAAGTCCTTGTTGCTGAAGCCAGGGGGCACTTTGCAGTCCTTATCTTCCTGGATTTCTTGGTGGTGTGTGACAGTGATGGACACTTGCTTCCTGATGATACGCCTTCTTCCTTTGGTCCTGTGATTCCACGAAAGCCCCTCTTGCCTCCTTTGAGGTTCCTCTTCTTGGCCTTGCCCCTTAAATGCTGGCTTCGCTGGAGCCCTGCTTTTTCTCTCTTGACGGCTGTCCAGGTTGCCTCACTCACGTGCGTGCATGTTACAGCCAGCACCAAGGCTTTGTCTTCAAAACAGGTTAGGATTTCAGACCCATCGGTCCACCTGCCTACTAGAAATCACTACTTGGCTCTCTTGCCAGTATTTCAAACACTACACTCACCTTCCCCCTACACACCCTTCCTCAGCCTTCTCTCTCGGGTTTTCTGTTACACTCCGTATACATTGCTGCCTAAGCCAGAAGCCTGGACCTCATCCTTCTGACTCCCATCTACCATAATTCATCCATCCACGAAAGCCAGACCAGTTCTGTTCAAAACCCCGGAAGAGCTCTAGATTCTCTCCACCACCCAATCCAGGCCACCATCATCTCTCACCTGGATTACTGCCTCAGCCATCTAATCACAACCCCCACAAGCTTTCAGTGCCTTCTCATTCTGGCTCCATTCTTCAGGCCCAGTAACCTTTTTGAAATGCAAATGTATTCCTCTACTTAAGATTTTCAGTTTATCCGAGTACCCTCAAAATAAAGACTGAGCTTCTTCCGAGGCCTGTGCTACCCCCTGACCCTGACCCCAGCTTCCCTCCTCCACTGTCCTTGCCTGTGCCAGACCCCGGCACCTGATGCGCCCTCTGCTGGAATATATTCCCAACCTCCTGTCATCCACCTCCTCCCCTGTAGTTCCCATTCTCTTCCTCTGCTGGTCACATCCATACTGCCTGCCGTTTCTGAGATGCCCTTATTAAATGCAACAAACATTTGAAAACTTGCTAAATGGAGCACCCAATGGTAGCATCAAATTTTGTGAAGAATCCTGAGGTCCATGGGGTCAGTGTAATTTTTTTTTAAATGTCCACAGACATTTGATCTAGGAAACAGCACACAGGCCTGTGCGTACCCACACGCATATTCATTCCTTTAAAGGAGATCAGACATACACAGAAGTGTTCTTTCTACTTTAACTGTTAGTGCTATTTCTTCCACATTCCATACTCATTTCTTCCTCCAAAATAAAATATGGACTTAAAAACTTTAAATCCCATTGCGTTCCTCTCATCCAACTCTGCATGGAGCAAAAAAAAAAAAGGGGGGGGGGAGGATTAGATAAGCCAGGCACGCAAACTGAATGGAAAATACACATAGAATAACTCGTTCCAGCATGATGTAATAGGAATACGCGGGGAGTCAGGAGACTGGTTCTATTTCTGATGATGACACATACCCACTTTGTAATGCTGGGTGAGTTTTTTACTCTCTCCGGACCGCATTTGTAGCATCTTCTAATGAGAGGGTTGAATCTCCAAGGGCCCCTAATGGTCCGTGTAAGTAGATCCTGGCAAAGGACCGCCACAATTCTGATTTGAGAGGCAGTATAATCACTGGTGAGCAGAGCTTCTAAATTAAACAAAAGTTAAAATCTCATCTTGGGACAAATTATCTGAAAAGGGTGAAAAATTACTGAAGTTAATTAAGTTAAAACCCTTACTTTTAATATTTTTGTGTACTTTTTAGCTCTTGAAATTTGTTCCTGAAAAAAGTGACATTGACCTTTTAGAGGAGCATAAACACGAGCTGGACCGGATGGCCAAGGCCGATAGATTCCTTTTTGAGATGAGCCGGTGAGTTTCAAGATGCTTTAAAAAGTAAAGATGACTCTTACCTTCCTAAGGAAGTTAAACTTTTGATTCATGTTGAATTGTTTGATTTAACTTGAAGGCTTTTTGAGATTCCGGAATCATTTTGAGTCTTGAGTTGTGTGGACTTTGTTTGAGTTCTGTCCGTGGGTAAGATAGGGTCAGAGTTTCTTCACAATTATCTCTGTTTCTGGGCCTTTGTGACTCATGAGCTTTGACCTATTCAAGTCATACCTTTTCCTGGGTCTAGTCAGTGTCATTCTCCTCACTTCTTTGATTTGGGGGGATTGTATCTCCTCCTACTTCCTCAGCGCCTCAAGGTTATTATAAAACAGAAAACAATGAGCGGGCTCTGTGACGTCACCCCGGAGCCCACATAACTGAAAGGCCGGGGTCTGGATGTCAAGTCGTGACATGTGCAGACATCACTAATCGATCATGGCATTCTCCCCACAGAGCCTCGGCAAGCTTTCTCAACCCTTCTCCAGAAGTCCCTGAGGCAGCCACTGCTTCTTAATTGAGTTTGGCATGTGAGCTGAGTGCCTTTGCCATCCCAGGCCGAGCTAATTGATTCCACATCAGAGAAGGATCAGTGGTCCTGAAACTCTAAGTCAACCCCGGGGCAGAGCTCTTCCCAAGTGCAGAAGGCCAACAAATGTGGCCAAGGTGGACACACCTCTTACCCCATGTTTCTGCCCTCTGCGGACTTACTTTTGCTGTTGTTCTACATCAGCTTGCCCACTGCAGTAGGACAAGTGATGGTTTTGAAGTTTTGGCAGGTGCACCCAGCAACCTGTGTGCAGACAAACCTGACGGCCGCCCGCAGTAGGTGCCACTTAGTAATTCCCCAGATCTTTGCATGCGTCTCACTTGATCCTCCTGTCAGCCCTGCCAAGACAGCTGTGAGGTCCAGAGCTGTTCTCTCCCCTTTCACAGAGGAGTTAAGCTACCTGTTCCAGGTCACTTACTAAACCTGGGCTGCAAACCCAGGTCCATCTAATTATATAGCATAGTTTTGAAGGAGGGGCTGATCCCTGGTCCCACTGGGCTGAAATTTCCACCAGACAGCAGGTTAGGCAGTGATTCCCGAAGGTCTGGGCCAAAATGCCTGCCCTCGGCCCTCAGCAGCACAGAGCTGCTGACCTGGGCGGTGACCGGAGGACAGTCCGCATCCTTGTTATCTTGAGTAGCTAGTTTGCTGTCTTGGAAGACAGAGCTTGCCAGCGCTGAGGGAGCAGAGAGGGAGCTGACTGGAAGAGAGGAGGGTTTGGGGATGTGCAAGGGGAGAGGACGCTATGAGGATAGAATGCTGGAGGCAGTTATATCCTCCGCAGTTTTTCCACGGGCAAACTCTGTGGAAAGTTAAGAAGCAAGAATGAAGTATAGGAAACAACCCTTTATTTGAATGAGGAGTCTTTTCAGTTACATCCTTTTTATCCCTTCTCTGTCCACTAGAGCTGCTGGGACTCTGAGGAAGGGAAGGGACTTTAGTCAGTAGCAGCCAGCCATTGCCTAATCTGATGGGAGAGGAGGACCCTGGCGCAATTGCCGAAATACCCCCTGTAGGTCAGAGGAAAGTGGGCCCCCCAGGCGAAGTGCTTCATGCCCTGTGCTCCTGTCCAGGCGAGGAAGAGAGAGAGAGAGAGAGTGTATGTCTGTCTCTGTCTGGGGTTGGGGTGCTCTGAGGTACCCCGCCTCCATATCCATTGAGTGAACATGGACATATTAAGTGAATATTTATTACCCTCTGCTTGTTCTTACAGAATTAATCATTATCAGCAGAGACTGCAGTCACTGTATTTCAAAAAGAAGTTTGCAGAGCGTGTGGCAGAAGTTAAACCAAAAGTGGAAGGTAAAGTCAAAGTGAAGCAGCCCACATTGAGTGTGACGATCATCTTAAGTGTCCATATACAAGTGCAATCTGAGTGCACAGAGTAAATAGGATTCCTTTGGTGATTTCTTTGCTTGAAATCTTTTCGAATTCTAATGGATAATTCCTTAAGGTCAGCACTTGGCTCGCTGACCTGGCCATACCTCCCGGGCTCCCTTGCTGGATTGGGCTTTTGACCACATGGGTGTTAATGAGGAATATATATGACTTCTACTAGCATTAAACCTTTAATTAGCTTTCTTGCAACAGGACCTTACTAGACTTTTCTAAGAGAAGATTTGAGGCTATAAATATGAGTTGGTTTTGAGGCTATTAAATTTGTAAATGTTTGAAGCGTGGTCAAGGCAACTGCAGAGCAGAACGCCAGCAGGCAGGCTGGAATGAGGAGCCTGCTTGAGCCCTGATCCCTGATCCCTGATGATACCTACAAGTGGTGACTTGTTACACACTTGACCAATTTTTCTATCAATGGAATTGATCAGAAATCCTGTTGATCTCACTCACCCCAGGCAAGAAAGTGTTTGCAAAAGAATGTGGGAAGTGCACTTTCTGTTCTGTGTATTTCTAACTGCTTCTGACTGGTAAGTCAGCCAAGACAAGGACTGGAAAAGGAGAGGATTGTGCAACTGACTGCGGGAGGGGAGTCTCTTGAACAACTTCCACTGCCTCTGCCTGTGCTCTTGCTCTTTGCTCCTAGTTTAGATGTTTTTGAAAGTGCCCTGGTCATCTAACGACCCAGGCTTGTACCTTCAGTAGATACTATTAGGTGTGTGGAGTTAAAATGGATATTCCTGAAAAGTCTTGGTTGTAATAGTAGTATTCTTGTACGTTTTGTTTTGAAGCAATTCGTTCTGGCTCAGAAGAGGTGTTTAGGAGCAGTGCCCTGAAGCAGTTGCTTGAAGTGGTTTTGGCATTTGGAAATTATATGAATAAAGGCCAAAGGGGCAATGCATATGGATTCAAGATATCCAGCCTAAACAAGATCGCTGACACAAAATCCAGTATTGACAAGTGAGTACGGGATCTTCCAACGCTCAGAGGCCCCAGGTGCTTAGGTCAGGGCTTCCGTTTGTACCCTCGCGGTCCTGCACCTCCTGGCACCGCGGCGCCCGGTCGGCACTCACCTCTCACTCCTCTCCATCCTCCCTCGCGACCATGGGTTGTCCCTAGGTTCCCCCAGGCCAGTTATCCTTCATCCATTTTCAGCCTGCAGGGATGTCATCTAGCCCAAGTTTTTGTTTTTTGTATTTTCTAAGATAAATTTGTTATTTTTAGTATGATACATTTAAGACAAATTCACTAATTATAAGTGTGCATCTTGATGAATTTTCACAAACTGAACACATCTGTGTAACTGGTGCCCAGGCGAAGAACTAGAGCTACCAGCGCTTCCCTAGTCGGCCCATGACCTCTCCCAGCCCCTACCCTCCGAGGAGGACCGTGTTCCAGGGGAAAGAAAAATAACCTGGTGGTTGATGATAGAATCGGAAGCTTATTGGGTTTTTACACATTGAAGCTAGCAGCTATAGGAAAAAGTTATGTGTAAATGTCTCTTGGCTGTGGGTATTTTAGCTACTCATCCCAAGACTTGTTAAAATGTGTCCTAGAAAGTACATTTTAGGTGAACAGATTCTTGTTAGAGACACTGAGATGTGAAAGTGCTCTGGGGTCATTAGCGTGTAGGGTCATTAAGAATATTCAGTCTAGTTTCCTGAGAGCCATGTTTCTCTGCGGTTCTCACTGACTTCAAAGGAACACACACAATTGTTTCTAAGATGGACTTCTCTGCACCCGCATTTTTTTTTTAATGTGGGCTGCTCACCCTAATTATTCCCAACTAGTGAGGCTTTTTACTCTGTATTTTCTATAGGGTTGGTGAGGCATGGGGTTATGGCCACCCTGAACCCGTCCCATAAGAAATGCTGTGTTAAATTACAGGGCTATTCCTTATTTTTGCATCATGTAGAGATAGATGAACAAAGGGCAGCTGTTATGTTTTCTCACCGCCACCTTCTTTTTAATGTAAGTGCTGGATCCTTTTTAGGATACTTTCACATTTGATTGTCCCAACAGCCTGTGAAGTGCACAGGCCAAGTGCTGTATCACCTATTGGCAGATAAAGAAACCAGGGCAGGCTCCTTTAGCTTCCCTGAGGTCCCAACAAGCAGGGTCATTGACCTTACAGGTTTCTGACACGTGTTTATTAGTCTGTCCACAGTTCTACTCTTCAAAAAAAAATAGGTCTTATTTGGAGGTTATAGTAAATAACCACAGCATCTTACTCGCATATCAAGAGCAGCCACCTCTTTAAGGAAGGATGTTCTCTTCAGCTGGGCTTGCAGGTAGGAGGAAAGGAAACCCTGACAACCTGTCGGTCCTGTTCTCCCACTCCCTCTCCCCCTCACAGACACACACACAAGCCTTTGATACCCTGTGCCCTCCCATCTTACTGATAACCTGACACTTACTACATGATTATCTGCTTTATCAGGGTTACTACAGAATTTATCTAACCCAGAAGCCTTTTCCAAACAAATAAATTAAAAACATTTCTGATCTCTTTCTTTTTCCCCTTCTTTCTGCCAGTGACTATTTGGTCCCGCAAAGTAGCACTAGGGTCTTATATACCTACAGTGCCTAGCAGGGTGCCTTGCTTATAAGCTGTCACTCAGTAAATGTATCTAATCGAACTGCACAAGAGTGGGATAGTCAGCCTGAAGGGCCATTCACTCTGCATTAAAGGCTTATTTCTGGTAATAAGAGGATGATCAAATGTGTGCCTTAGCTGTTTTTTAATTCTTCAAGAATTTATTCAGTCAAATAAGGTGTTATTTGGATAGGAAATATATGTGGAAGCTCTGATCTGGTTTTAAGTCTTTCTACACTAAGAAAGGTCTGTGTAGTAGATTAAAATGAATTTCTCTAAATAACAAAGCTTTTCTCCAAAATAGTGAAGAAACGTGGCATTTCTCTTTCTTTGGGGTTGGGATTTTGCTCCCTTGGGCTTCTCCTCACATAGCAGGCACATGAGCAGACACGCAGATCCTGTGGATGGCAAAATTGACATGCAGTGATACAGCTGAACATCTGCAAAAGAAGTGGCTAGAATCTTTAGCCACTGTTTTACTTTGCTGCACAATTGTTCTCTAATTGTTGAGAGCAAGAAAAACAAAGGAATTTTTTTTTTCTTGTACATGTGAGCCAGTTGACTCAGAGGAATAGGATTACATTGACTCTCTCGTAAGCTGCAAGGGTAACCAGAAATCGTTTTCATTGTTATGGACAAGAGAGTTGTGTGACAGCTCTGCCACTTTAGCGGGAGGTGGGTAGGACTGTTGTGACTTAGCATTGTGAATTAACAGACTACCAAAAAATTAAGGAAATGCATTAAAAGAAATGCATTGTGTCCTCTTGATTATGATAACTTTCAGTAGACTAGTAGTTCTTGATCCTAGCTGCTGTTGGGTTGGCCAAAAAGTCCATTTAGTTTTTTCCATAAAATCAAAGACACATTTTTCATTTCCACCAATAATTTTATTGATTTGGATATTTTGACTATGTCAGCTATCTCCCACGTGATATAACGTTAATTCTCTTTTCTTTTTTTATTTAATATTTATTGTATTTTTTCCCATTACCATTTATATTGTTCTCAGTGTCTCGATTTGATCACTATCAACTTCACCTGGTCTACCTGACCATGGAGCATTGTCCAGTGAGAAATCTCCAGCACGAAATTTTGCAAACCACTTTTGACATGTTCAGTCAGTCACAGCACCTTCTCCATACACTGCACAAATCTTTTCTTTGCATTTCAGTTGTGTTCTTACCTTTATGGGAATATTAAAGCATAATACAGTGAAACTGTTGCATATTTTCTTCCATCTTCAATATTAAAATGGCTACACAAAAATTCACCAATTTGGTAAGTTTTTTTTTAATGCATGCTGATATGAAACAATCTAAGAAAATTTTTTCAAATGACGTTAACGACAACTAAGCACTACTAGAACCATCTGACAGAAAAAAACAAACAAATATTTTAGCCAACCCAATAGAATCACTGGGGAGTTTTAAAAAAAAATACCCACACCTGGCCCCACCTCATTCCAATTAAGTGAATCTTAGTTTGGCCCAGGTGTCTGGGATCCAGGTGATTATCATGCGCAGGGGAGGCGTTGGGGACAATGGGACCAGACTACCATAGCTCTGCCTAATAGATAATGTTATCAGATGCCCGCCTTTTCAACCCAGGTCACTCAGGGTTCAGGCCTGTCACCACTGAAGGGGGTGGGGGGTTGTGTCATCAGGAGCCAAAGTGTTGGCTAATTTAGGAAATGGATTCTTGACCACCAGCATAGCATATCCATGACGGCACAATCCTGGCCCCCTTCCAGGCCCGGCCCTGACACAGGGAGCTGGCTAACTCTGACCGCCCCCTGCTGCAACAGCAAAACAAAGGAGTCTGAGAGGAAGAGAGGTACCATAGAGTTGAAAGAAACCTTAAATGAGAATTTATCAATAACTGTCATCAGTGAGTGGCTGCTGTGTACTTTTAGACTTGAAAATAGCTGTCCTCGTTAGTGGATTAAACATCCCTCAGTCCCCAGCCCTGCTGCTTGTATGCGCCTTCGGGGCTCAGCTGTTCTGTGGGTGGAGGCACCGCGAAGGACCCGCCCCATTGGCGATGGTTCAGATTCATTTCCATCACCCATCACATTACCCAGATTTCAAAGGATGTTCATTATGGGCCAAAGAAATAATTCTTATCCCCTGCCCTTTCCTTGTAGAAGATGTATGCTTCCTTTTGAAATATATTTATGTAAATTTCACGTAGGCTCTCCCTACATCCCCTTCTCTTGAGAATCCTTGCCTTATCAGAAACTCCAGAGTTTGAAATTAATGCAGGAATATAGCATTCTTGTGGGTTCAACCACTTGAATATACAAATCATATGCAGATATTAACCATCGTTAATATTCTTCTTTAATTGTAGGAACATTACACTTTTGCACTATCTCATAACAATTGTGGAAAATAAGTACCCCAAGGTTCTCAACCTAAATGAAGAACTGCGGGACATTCCTCAAGCAGCAAAAGTAAAGTAAGTATTTACAGTCAATTTTTTAGCTTTTTATATCGCTTGGACTGTGCTTTAGCTATAGAAGGAGTTAGTTAGCTTTGCCTGAAAAGGGCCCTTCTGTTTGCATTCCCCTGAATACTAGTATATGAAATAGAGTTTGAACCTTATCCAAATCACTCAAATGTGTTACATGGTTTTGAATAAATGTGTGTGTTCCAGCTCCTTTGGAATACTCCTGCATGCAATGTTTAACTTCCACAAAACCTTATTACGAGTTTATTCAGAGTATGTATTGAGTTAAGGAATGTGGTTTCACTAGTACTTTTCAAAGGCAGTTCTATTAAAATATAGGTAGTGAAATGAGGATGGATGGGTAAGCAAATAGAAGACTTGAGTGTCAGGGCATACATAGCTTTCACATGGGCACACACACGCTCCCAGAAACCAAGGCAACCTTCTAATGGAAAGCAGTCTTTATGCAAATGAAGGCACTAAAAATAAAAAATGGGAAGTTGCCAGACTTTTACCACAAGCTTCACACCACTTTTCAGAGACTGAGGAGGAGGCAGTTTTTTTTGCTGTTGTCTCTCCTCCTCCTTCTGGCCTTTAAAAAAAAGTTTTCTTAACTGCATCTTTCTGCAGTGAATTTGAAAAATATGGTAAGCAGACGGATTTTTTCTCTCTGTAGAGTTTGGTGGAAATGTACCATGTAAGACACGAAGTTAAAATGTTAAAGTAAATGAAGTGTTGGTGAATTTGTTTACATGTGAATTATCTGTGGGAATGAAGTTGTATTATTTCACTTAAAAGTTCTCAAACAGAAAGCATTATGGAAGAAACCCAGGAAGCTTACTCAGTTTTTTTTTTAAAGCAAAAACAATGAGAACTAGTTAATACAACCTTAAGAAAAATTATTGTTGATTGAAATTTAAGCCATCACCTTGTACTTTCCACACTACTGGCGCTTTCATGAGTAGCAATACAGCAATTATAAAGAGCACAGTGTGAGTGCAGCTGTGGACAAGCTCATGTTTTGCTTGCTCAAAGGGAGCCACACATGGCAAGAAATTCATTTTCACATAGAGTAATTTGCTTAAGTGAGATTTTTGAGATTAAAACATTAAATATTTTTTACAGATGGAAAGACCTTTGTATTCTGTTATTTTTAACCTATAAATTATACCTGCTGGCTGCGGAAAATAAAAAACAGAATTCCACAAGTTTAAAATAATGTTGTCTTTCTGTGAGATCTGAACATTGAAGGGAACTTTAAACATTTAAAATAAACTGAATAGACTTCCAAGCATGGAATATTAAACCCATCGTATGTTTAATATGTCTAAGTCACATGTTGGTTACTAAAATATTGCTGTTTGCAACAGCATGACTGAGCTGGACAAAGAAATAAGTACCTTGAGAAGTGGCCTGAAAGCGGTAGAGATGGTGAGTATCTGTTTCTTGTTCTAATCCCCAGTCTCGTCACTGTGTCTACCGCTGGTGGTACCCAGCAGATGAGTCGCTGGTTGCCTTGGCATGTGCTATGTCTGGATAAACATCTATTGATTTAAACACACACACACACACACACACACACACACACACCCCCACCCCCACCCCCACCCCCCACCCGCCTGCCCCCGCCCTCAAATCAGCAACAATGAAGAAGCAAAGGCAGGTCGTGTTTAGCCAGACAACTCCGTTGCAGGCAGCAGGACATCGTCGTGGGGCTGTCCTGAAACGGGGGCTGGGAGGCTGGACCTAGAGTGGCACCAGCTTCCTGCCTGCGAGGCAGGACTCACTGAAGTAGGCTGGGCTACCTAATCTTCAAGGATCCTCTCAGTGTCCGTGTTCTGTTAATGAACGATGTTTGCTCTCTCCATAGAGTAATGGAACTTCTCTGTTGTCTTTGAATCAGTCCTTTGGGGAATATTTATTGAGCAGACACTTGGGTGAACTGTCCCTTCTCAAGGCCGAGGGGCCCTGATGATTCAGATCCTTGCCCTCCAAGTATTGCCATGGCCAAGAGCAATCAATCCAGAGAATATTTGCGTTTGATCAGTTTGACCGCTTCCAGATAAGCACAGCAGTTACAAAGGCGCCTTCCCAAAGAAGAGTGGATGTAGGTTAGTCTGAGCCTTAGGGAATGCCCGGCGTGTATTAGAGGAAGCTGCTCTGCGGGAGGAGATGGACTTCGAGCTGTGCTGAGAAGGGGAGTGTGGTAAACTCAGGTGCACAGGAGGGAAGCCTGGCCCAGACCTCAGCAGAAGGAAAGCAGGTCAGGCTGCTGGAGGCAGAGGAGTCAGTGGAACAGACCGTGCTGGGGAGGGCACCGTGCCACCAGGGTCCTGCACCAATGCGGCCATCAGTGAGGAGGCAGGTCAAGGGGTGAGAAACCTCACTCAGGAGAGTGGACATGGCTCTGTCTGGCCCTTGGTGAAGGAGGCTGATTCACGGGCAGCTTGGAAAGGTGCCCCTCTCATAAATACTTTTCAAAATTATGCCGTAGAAAGTAGTTGACTTCATTAGAGACATACCTCTAATAAAAATTAAAGTTACAATGCCTAACCAATCTTTTCTGTTGGTTTTTAATAAATTAAGGAGCATGTAAGGTTTTCTTTATTCCCTTGGGGTGGGGGGAGTGGGCTGTTCAAAAAGAAAAGTAGATGAACTAATTGAATGAACTCTTTCCTCCCAGCCCCAGGGGGCCGAGAGACTGAGTGAGTACGTAGGACGTCCTCAGCTTTCAGAGGCTAAACTGGACAAGGGCATTTTGGGACAAGGCTTGTTTTATTTCCTCCCAGTAGAAGGCTCTCTTGAGGCTGGCGTGGCAGTTATAACAGCCTAAAAGCCTCATCATGGATGCTTTGACCCTTGCGTCTGAGCTATGAGCTACTTCACAGCCAGGTGTGGGGCGCAGGGCCAAGGAAGTTTTGTGTTTGAAGTTTATTAAAGGTAGCTTTGCTGAACTCTCTCCAGCATCTGGGTCATATACACTGTCCCACACTCTTCATAGGAAGGGGGCTACAGAAGCCTCCCTCTCCCTCCAGCAGCTTAAATGTCAAGGTGTAGCCTGGGAAAGAAATATTAGGAGGCAGCCCTTGGCCTGTCTAAATATTCATGTATCCTAATAGTGATCTGCACAAATTGATCATGTTGTTTGAACATAGCAGAGACAGAATTCTTTTGATATTATACATTAATGAGACATTTTAAGATTCCTTTCACATGTGCACCTCACACACACAATGCTCAGCTTCCAGGCCAACGTACTAGAATTGTGACCATATTTTCCAATCAGAGCAAGCTCTCTAAATCGTGAGTTTCCATTCCTATTATTTCATTTGATTCTCATGGTGATGGAGATATTGCCCTCCTTTTTACAAGTGAAGAAATTGAGGCCCAGGCCCCTTGTCATGGATCAGAACCAAACCTGCGGTGGAGCTGAGTCAGAACCTGTAGCCTGTAGCCTTTACACTCCTGCTCGTCAGTACGTCTGCCAAAGCAGGTGAATAAGAAAAGAGGTCCCGATTATAGATCCAAGTTAACTCGGTTTGTATACAGCATAGTTGTTACTGAGACTCTGGGGTCGGGCAGAGCTGAGTTCAGATTCTAACCCTATCATATATCATCAGTTGCTTGACTTTGCACAAGGATTTTAAACCCTCTGAACATCGATTATGTGCCTCTACAATGGGGAAAATAATGCCTCATCAGAGAGGTGTTGGGGGATTTGAAAAGAAAGTGCATCTGGCAACGGTTGAAATGAATTATTAAAATTAAATTAGAATTTGAATAATCTGTGTTCGGTACCATGGTAATGGGGAATGTGGACAGTTAACAAGGCACTGATACTCCTTACCTGCCTGTTCACAAAAACTGAATGGTGTGGAAAAGAAAAAAAAATGGTAGCTGATTATGGTGCCAGATGCTGCCGTTGAAACTCTACTGACCCAGGTATCATGGTGTAGGAAGTAAATAGACTTGGGAGAGAGGGAAAGAAGAAAAGCAAAATCAGGGAACTGGAATTCTTGTTTAACTTGTATTAATTTTATCCAAATGCTGACCTTCTTACATTTAAGCCAGTATAAGAAATCACACTGATGAAGTACTCAGACAATTAGTTAAATGGCTGTTGGCAAATATGCGTGCGCACACTGGCCTGGCGCTCGCATGGTGGGCAGAAGGGCAGGTAGAGCTAGACCATCACAAAAAGTTTCAGAGCAGGTGTCTGAAATAAATTTGAGGCATAGGGAAAATGAGACAAGGTATGTTTGCATTCAAAGCCTACATTGACGTTTTCTATTTCCTGTTTCAGGAGCTAGAATATCAGAAGTCTCAGCCCCCGCAGCCTGGAGACAAGTTTGTGTCTGTTGTCAGCCAGTTCATCACAGTAGCCAGCTTCAGCTTCTCTGATGTTGAAGATCTTCTAGCAGAAGCCAAAGACCTGGTAAATTTCCTCGTGCACACTGAGTGTTGTTCGATAGGGTTTGGTACTTTTCAGACATTATACTATAAGTGTATTTTTATTTCTAGACTGAGATCAATTGAAACACAACCTTTTTGTCTGACTGGCCTGTGTTGCCTTGAGGTCAGCCAGGCCATGAAGTATCTGAATAGTGTAAAGCCAGTAAATAAACCAAGACGGTTTTCTCTTGGTTAATAGTGGATTGAAGTACTTACCTCTGGAAACCAGAAAAGAATAGATAACGAAAACCAAAGTCGGGATGAAATGTGAGGTCAGGTGTGACCAAGGCCATGTGCCTCAGTGCCTGTGAATAATGTGCTGTCCTGCAATGAAGACTTGCGGGGACGGGATACTCCCTCTTGAAATTTCTAGTAGAACTTGTTAAATGAGATGCCTCTTAATTCTCAGTCTCATTGGAAGAGAAATATTTTTAAGATATTTCTTTTCATAATTTTTGCTATTTCAAAATTTTGTTTTCCTATAGAGGAAAAGTTGTTGTAGGGTAATTACCAAAACCTGTAAATCCTCCTGCATGCGCACGTATGTGCGCGCGCGCTCTCTCTCTCTCTCTCTCTCATTATTTCCTCTTCCAAAATATACCCACATTCATACACATACATAGGCATACATTCTCTCATTTCCTTCCTCATTGTTTATAAATGATATTAAGCTCCTACTGCAACTTACTGAGTACTTCCGTACTGCCCATTTCTCAGTTGCCACAATTTTGGCTTTAACCTGAATCTTCCCTTTGCAACTTGAGTAATGGATATCATTTTTCTGTGGTCATGTGTTCAGTTATAGACTTGCATGCTTGTTGATGTAAGTGTATACACATATTGGTTAAAATTCAGAAGTACACAGTGTTAAGATACATTAGAGACTCTCAACATTAAGACCCATTTCTAACATTATTAAATACACGGAGAGACAATATACGTTCAAATGGCTACTGTTAGAGGGCCAGCCTCTGGTATCCCATGACTGCAGTGAGTCAGCTGTGTCAGCCACCTCCCCCAGGGTAGCCCCCTCTATGTCTTGTTTGTGTATTTTTGAGGTATACACCCAAAAGGGGACACCTTTTTGTAAAGGAGGGGGACACCCCCCAGTCTCACCCCAAACCAGAAAATAGAGTACCTACTTCATGAAGGGCCCAAACATTTTTGTGAGAAGCAAGTTAATATTTGATTTAAATACACACACACAGTCTGTTTTTTTCCCTTTATTTTAGTGTGGGAACTTTAGCCTGGAACTAGTTTTCCTCATATTTCTAAGACAAAAATATACATGACTTCATCATCACTAGGATTCCTAGATAAAAAGATCATTCAGGATGGCTTGAAGTGCATGAACTTGAATGTTTTAGAAACACAATTGTAGGCTGTCTATTGCCATATTGTTCATTCCAGAACTTTTAGAAATTAGCTTATTAAACCACGGAACAAGCTAGAGCACTGTATATAGTGTGTGAAGAATGTTATGCTTTTTCCTAAAGAGCTCTGGTTTCTAAGAGCGTATTTCCAAATAAGTAAAACGTTGAGAACAACTCCTCAGTGAAGGAAAAACTGCTAAAAGAATATTTTTATCATAAATTTAAAGATAGGAAATAATTGTAAAATGTCATATACACACACAAACACATATAATGTAATCAAAAATTGTTTATTTAAGAATAAATATTGAGGGGGAATTGAAGGCAGGTAGTCACAAGGTACAAACGTCCAATAAGATACTTAAGTCCTGGGGATGTAACGCACAACATGATGGCTATAGTTAACACTGCTGTGTGCCATATTTGAAAGGTGTTAAGAGAGTAGGCCTAAGAGTTCTTATTGCAAGGAAAAAATAGTTTTTCCTTTCCTTTAATGTCTATATGACTTGATGGATATTTACTAAACTATGGTGGTCGTCATTTCACCATATACATAAGAAATTACACTGTGTATCTTAAACTTATGCAGTGCAGTATGCTGTTGCATCTCGATAGAACTGGGGCAGGGGGATAAGAATAAAAGAGAACAGATATTTAAAACATTTCCTTTAGGTAGATAGTATCACTGAAATATCAGAAAAACTTAGTATAAAGGCAAGTGGTGCAAGAGGATTAAAACCAGTTAGAAAGTCTTGTGTCAGGGGATTGCATAAACTTCATGGTCTAAATATATTTAAAAAAATTAAAAATCTGAACAATTTTAAGTAGTTATTTAGGCACAGGGAATGAGTATTTATTTGACTTTGAAACTAGAAACACCATCCTTAGTAGCTTAGGAGCAACAGCCTTAGATCCTTATAGCAGGAAGAAAATTCTAACAATTTGACCAGCATTGAATCTTATTTGGATAATCATAATGGTGCTAAGACTTCTGAAAGCATGCCATCCCAAGTTATGAAGATAAATACCAGGAGAACTAAAATTAGAAACAGTTAAAACTAAAAACACTGAAAATATTATTTTGTTTCCATATATATTTTTTCAATATAATTTTTTACAAGTCTCCCTTAATAATCAGTTATTGTTTTCTAATTGAGGCCCAGGAAATATCATAACAATGCTGGCATTATTTATGATTAGAAAAATCATCTAAGAAGCACTGGATCCCATTTGCTTTTGATATTAACCATATGGCACCAATAAATGATATTAAACTACTTCAAAGGAAAGTTAAAAGTACAAGTTTCCCTTCCCCTGCTGAGTTTGCTATTAGTTTTATGTCTTGAGTGCTCTGCCCTATGATATTTTGCTTTCTTGTTTTTACTACTGTTTAGTTAATAAAAAGTCATAGGAGGTAATCATAGATGTTAAGCTGAAATGAGGCGGACAAGAATAAATGGTTTCAAAAGTCGAGGGGTATTAAATTTATTTTACTTTAGGAATGGCTGATAGACATGTGTTGCAGCCAAAGACAAATATAGGCTCACTAAAATCCAGCAAATTAAATTCGACTCAATTTGAGCTTGAGTCCTAGAGGGATTTATATTTGTTCATGGAACTGCATATTTCTTAAAACCTCTTTTATTTTTTCCAGTTCACTAAAGCAGTGAAACACTTTGGGGAAGACGCTGGCAAAATACAGCCAGATGAGTTCTTTGGCATCTTTGATCAGTTTCTTCAAGCTGTGTCAGAAGCCAAACAAGAGAATGAAAACATGAGAAAGAAGAAGGAGGAGGAGGAGCGCCGAGCTCGCATGGAAGCGCAGGTAAGAAGAGAACAATCAGCTGGTCGGTTGCACCTCCAGGAAGGTCTGTGGCTGTAGCTCCTTGGTTTTTAACCAGCACTCTCTAGGATGTTGATGGAAGTTTAAACTGTATAAAGTTTCTCTTGGGTAAATTGGCAGTCTATATCCAAAGCCCGAAAACTTATATGCAGATCCTTTGATCTGGAATTCCACTTCTTAGAAACTATGCTAAAGAAATAGTCATAAATTTGCACAAAGAGAACAGCAGTCTTTATAATTGCCCCAACCTGGAAACAACCCAAATGTTTACCAGCCAGATATTAGTTCTAAATGATGTAATAGCTACATAATGGAATATTTATGCAGTCCTTAATAGTCATGTCTTCAAAGGTTATTTAAAAATGCAAGGAAGCTTACAAAATGATTTCTACATGAAATCTTTTTTTAAAAATGAGTGTAAATACAGAAAATAATAGTGGTGCAATACTGCCCCAAAAAGTTCAAAGTGGTTATCTCTTGATAGTAGAAATAAGGATGAACTTTTCCCTTTCTGTTTATCTGAATTATCGAAATTTTCTATAATGCATGTGTGTATTTTGGCTTTTAATAACAGTAGCTATTTCATAGTGGGTTCCAGGCATTCATGTGAGATACAGGCCAAGTCTTTGATGTGAGGGAAGTGGCTCGATGAGGATTTATTTGCTGTAGTCTCTCTGTACCATCAGAGAAACCAGTATTTGAGGTCTATTTCATAGTGATAACTTTCTTGTTCCATTAGAGAAAAAGAAGTTGCTTCAATTACTCTTTGTTTTTTTGAACTAGAGTATCATGAGGGTTACCTAGATTCTAGAATACCCTTTGGGATTCTCATCACAAAGTAGTGGTCACTTTTCTCCATTGCTCATTGCTTCAACAATGAGAGCTCATGCCCCCTCTCTTGTGACATTAAGGGGGCTCAGCCGCTCTAGACGGACATGGCTCGGTGTGGCTGAAGCATTGCCATATTTCACAGACTGTATCACCACCACTGAAAACCAAATACAGCACATGGACACTTCTAAGAGGGTGCTCTCTATTCGCAGCTCAAAGAACAACGGGAAAGGGAACGTAAAATGAGGAAAGCTAAAGAGAACAGCGAGGAAGGCGGAGAGTTTGATGACCTGGTCTCAGCTTTACGCTCGGGAGAAGTGTTTGACAAAGACCTTTCGAAACTGAAACGGAACCGCAAACGCATTACCAACCAGGTGACGGACAGCAGCCGAGAGAGACCGATTACAAAACTCAATTTCTAATTTTCCTTGAATCCTTTTTTAGAAAGCTCATTAGCATCCCGTTGAAGTGACTAGAACTTTTCATTACACTGCCTTGCAAATCCAAACAGTGGCAATTTCTTCCTTCATCTGTGAGTGAATGCGTGAATGTGTGTATGTAAATGTATGTGTATATGTATATCAAAAAATGTATATAGAAGTCGGGTGTCGTCTGGAGACCTATCTATATGGTTTTTCAAAGCCTGTGTTAATGTTTGTGCTCAGAACCCCTTTGTGTATGCATTCATATTGAGTGTGGCTCATATTCTTCCCCGGAACACCACGACTGTTCAGAAGCACAATAGTCTCTCCTGAAAGAGAAGACAGAGACATTCCCTAGAGTAAAAAGAAGAACAAAAGAGAGGAGAGAAAAAAAAAAAAGCTTGAGAAATATTTTACAGTTTCCAAGTTTGTTGTACTTTGAAATTATTTTCATTGGTGAAACTCGGGTTGGAAAAATATAGATTTAAAATGGTTTTTGATAGTCGACCATGTGATGCTGGTACATCGCATCAGTAACTTGCCAGGACCAGCTTAGGGTTTCTGACGTTGGTGTGGGGATGCAGTCTGTAAATGTTTATGGAGAACATCTTGCACACAATCTGAATTAGGTAGAATGTCAATCAGAATTTTTTTATATATTTAAAACTTGGACATCAATTTCTTTTCTAATTTCATCGAGTTCTCTGCCAAGCGTCTTGATGATTTCTTTACATTGCTTTTGAAAAGAACACTATCTAAATGCAATCTATACCCTTGTTGAAGAACAAGATTGCCAGAATGTGCTTGTTGTTCTGACAATATAGATATATAAACTTTAAAAATAAGATTTCCCACCCAAGACCTAAAAGGAGGACTTCTCTGAAGGGATAAAAATTATTTTTAAAAATTTTTATGGGGTGCCTTCCTTTTTTTTTTTTTTTTTTTTTTTTTGTATTATCTATTTTCTGTTTTTTAGGACAACCTACATCTTCTGTAAATATAGGTCTGGACTAAATGCACAAAATGTCAACAACACCAACAGAGATGCCCAGATCTGTTTATCTCTAAGTATGTCTGAAGTGGTTTCCTGTTATATGTTGTCATTTTAAATTGTGTGTCAGTAAAGCTACCTGTAAAACTTCAGTCCAAAAGATAAAGCTCTCAGGGAGAAATGAATAAAAACAATGAACATTAGAAAATAAAATATAGATGCTTACCATTAACCTACCAACTCTTAATATCCTTAAATTATATAAAAAAGGACTGTTACTATTTTTTTTTTTTTTTGCTTTGCTTTATTTATTTGTAGTGGGGGAGGGGGACTAAGGTTCTCTCTTTTCTTTCCATCAATCCTGTTGTAGTTGGGTTTCCTGTGGAAAGAGTAGTTTGTCCTGTTGCACTAGAACCTTATTTACTCACTAAATTGAGTTTTTCAGTCAATTAACAAATATTTATTAAACACCTACTATGTGCCAGGCATGGTAGGGCTACAATGGTAAGCAAGACAGAGCCCCTGCCCCCAAGGAGCTCACATTCCAATGGGGATATTAGGGGTGAATAGAATACCAATGTGTGCGCTGTACAGGAATCGTGCTATTTAAAAATAATTTGTATAAACTGTAATGCTTAGCACAGATGGCTAGGTCTCTGTGCTATGTGAAAGCTGTGAAATAGTGCTCTAAGAGTTGTCCAGAGCTGTAGTTTTACATTTTCCCCCTCATTGCAAACTTAGCGACTTTCTACATCTTATGTGAAAGTAAATGACTCTAGCAAATAAAACAGTCATAAATGCGCAGCCGGGGTTGCGCTCCCCCAACCCTTAGTTGCCATGGTCTGCACGTGCACCGCGTCAACGGTGCAGACGGAGACTTTGCTCAAAGAAGGCTGGAGACGAGGAGCGGGGTATGCTGACGGAGTTGTCTATTCCTTAACTAAAGTGCCTCTGTATATTCTTTTCTATTTATAGCAGGAGAAATTTGGTCTGGCTCAATTTTGGAACTGTGTTTTGAAAATGGCTTTGTTTTACAGCTTAAGGAATAGACAAGCGGGTGGCGAGTCACATGAAGGAGCAAGCTTGTGTGTCGTGTCCCTCTTGCCCTTTCTGATCGTCCTCTTTTTGGTATGGCCATCCTGGTAGGCCTCCTTTGCCATTTCCATTTTTGGTTTCTTTCCCCAAAAGCTGTGGGCAGGTAATTCCATGTGCCATTGTTAAAAAAAAAAAAAAAATCTACTTTTTTAGATTGGTGCTGGTGTAAGTAGCCACTTTTCTCTCTTGGGTGTGTATTTTTAAAGTTTTTTGTTGTTTGTTTGTTTGTTTTTTAAATTAATGCCAAAAAGAAGAAGCATTATAATTTGTAAACTTAATTATATGTCTTGTATCTTACTAGCTTAGTAGTTTGAACCACTTAGTCTTTAGGTGCAAGACTGTTGTTATAGTACCGAGAAAAAAATGTTGTATGTGTTATGAAACTGTACATTTTTTTAAATAGCAATATGCAATAAAGAGATGAATTCATTGGGTGTATGTATATGCTTTCTATGAGTTATTAAAACAGCATCGTCAAAATTTTTTGCACTTCGCACCATCAAAGTTAAATATTACAAATTGTTTACTAAATCAGAAATATGTATATATTTTTAAACTTTTACATACCAGACCTAGAAGGATATAGTTTTCTCCTCTGGCAGAATTTAGTATGTCCACAGACTACCATGTGTTACCTCTTTCTATTGTCTCTTTGTTTAACTCTGTGAGATAAAATTTTATGATGGGGCTACTGAGGAAATTCTTCAACTGTGAGCATTGAAAAGACTAGTCTCTAAAATCAAAACCTGTTTCATTTAGAATCTTTTGCTTTTTAAAAATTAATTAAATTTTTTAATTAATTAATTCTGGAAGTGTTACTTGTTCTGAAAGTTTACCTGTTCAGAACAAGGAAGGTGTTTTTTATCCTCTGAAAATTGGGCTTTCCCTTGGTCCCACATCGCTCTGGCTGCCTGGCTGTCCTCAACCCATTTTGAAGTCAAGCTGAAGACAAACTGTTCCAGGGGTTGATAGGGGACCCAAGCACTTTTGGTCTTAAGAGTGGGTTCATGATGTTCTAATAATTACTAACCATCTTGTTTTTCATCAGGTCACTGGATACTGCATAGTATCCAAAGGCTACTTTGTTCTGTTACACTTCTCTTTCATTCAGATGGAAGAGAGCTCTCTGTCCCTTTGGACAAATTTTATATTCCATCCCTCAAACTAAATGTACCTATACCATTGGCTATTTGTGCATTTGAGCATGAAGCTATGTACAGAACCGCCTCGACCTTCATTTGCCCTTGGTGTGTTTGATAGAAATAGGGGGAAACCATGAAACTCTTAGATCACTAACTACTTTTATGTCTTTAGTTTCCCTCCAAAAAGATCATCACTGGGGAAATATGCTTCTGTCATGAGGTGAAGCTATTCAATCCCACCAGAACTTTGCCCCTTTCCTGTAACCTAACATGGGTTTATGTGAAGCAAAAGGATAATCATTAAACTAGTTTGGACACAATTATTCCAAAAACCGTGTTCTGAAAGAGGGCTTTTTTTGTGAGATTTTGTTTCCTATCAAATGGGAAACAAATTAAGAACAACCAAGGTTTAACAGTTACTTGATGCTATTCAGTTCCATAAATAGTAGCTCTGAGAACCATTGGACTGTGTGTAGAGAAACTTAAAGTCAAGGTCCTAGGGCTCCCTGCAGCAGGTCATTTATAGACCGTCACCATGTCGCATTAGGTGCCCATTTTCTCCGAGTCGTTTTATTCCCCTTCCCCCTACTCATAAGAAGTCTGCTGAAGTCTAAAAGCCTGTCGAGTTCATAGTTAAGGGATGGCTTAATATCTGTAAATTCTTCATCTTAAAGAAACTTTAGAATCCTAGAGGAAGAAGTTTCTTGTTTATAAGGATTTCTGTTTTCCAAAGCAAAGCCCAATCAAAATTATTTTTCATTGATCTTGTGGGGAAAACACCAGATCCGACCTTTGGTCTCTTGCCTGGCACACTCGTCTGCTGCAGTCAACTGTGTGTTTCCATGGCATCAAAGAAGCAGTATGAACTCAGGATTGCACACTGGGGGGGTTTGACAAAGGAGATCCTTCCCTATTTTTATCAGACTTTGATATGTTTTCATTTTTCATGGGAGAGCAGTTTTGAAGTACAGTGTTTCCATGCCATTCCAATAAAGCATTTGTTCTCTCTGCTCCTCTGCCTGTGGTTTCTTTCATTGAGAGGAGGAAGCAAAGGAACAGTTCAATGCAGGTCTCCGGGGCCACCTCCCATTTGATTTTACACCCGCTATGGTCACGTGGGGACATTTCTGTGACAAAGGGATCTGCAATCCCCCATGTGATGATGAACGTGTCTTGATAGTGGTCTCGCCCCCCCTCCCCCAACCCCAGCTGCTGGCGAAGAGAAACTTTCCTATGTCTAATGAGATTTGAGGACCACTTGACCCTTCTGAGACTAGAAGGGGTGCTCAGAAAGGAGGAGGTAGTGATGCTGAGCAATGACTCCGATAAACAGGCACAGGGAAGAGAAGGAGGTGTCTCTACTAGCTCCTTTAAAAAGAAAAGCCCCTGTGTGCATGGGCAAGGCATTCCATGGGCAAGGAATCGGGTTAAGTTGTCCTACTCCCTTGTACACTCTCTGCACTACTGAGCTAAACTCCCTTTGATAACTTATTGTGCCCCGTGCCTTCCCCAGTTTATCCACGGCGCTATATAGCTCCAAAACAACAGCCCAGTCTCTAAAACCTGCTTAACTCTTAGGCCAATAGGACCATGCTGCCCGTTCCTTTACTTTAGGAACTAGGGGATGGGAGGGAGGGCCAGAAATGAAAGCATGGGTTTGTCACTAGTGAGCTAATCAGGCAGTTCAGACTGTAAGCCATTAGGATTTTCAGTTTGAGAGTTTCTGCAAGTTGCCTGTCATCAGAGGGCTCACAAGAAGAGCCTGTCCCTCTCCCCTTCCCTCCCGGCTTTTCTTCTCACAGACCAGCTTCATCCCACCCTAAAGGCCTCATTATTAGGAATTCTCTTTAAAAGACGCAGAAAACAGTCCTCTTCTACTGCCTTGAATGTGAGGTATATGACCTTAAATGCAGCAGCTTAGCGACCTGACATTTTTATGGCTGGTGAGTTCCCACTAAAATCTTGGCCTTCAGTGTCCTCAGAAGCACTGCGAGCCGTGGGGACAGAGAGCCCTGTCTCACTGGAGTCACAGCTCAAGGATTCCTGCAATGGGTCGAGGAGCCTCTGCCACGGGAACAGGAGAAAGGACGCTTCGAGGTCAACTGGCATTGACTCCTTCACTAGAACGGGGCAGAGGTGACTCCGATGAACCCTGAAGCCACCTGCAGTCAGTAAAGTGCCCCCCACCAAAGACTGCTCCCAAGCTCCCTTGTGCCGATTTGTAAGCCGCACAGTAGAACCTAATAACTCCGAGTTCCAGAGTTGTCTACTGCCATCGGACAGGAGCTGTGACCTTAGGTGAGTCTCCTAAACACTTTCCCTTTTCTGGGAGCTGGGCAGAGCAGTTGTAAAACTTCCCACTTCAGGGTGGGGTGGTCCTGCCTCTGTGGCTTCCGCAGCCAACTCATTCACTAGAATTAAACGCCCCTGACCGTACTGCCCACCGGTCGCAACCTAAAAACCCAGTCTCCGCCCTGGCTCTCTGGGAGGGTGAGTGCTCGAGAGCAGATTCCACTTCAAGCAGTAAAGAGGCTCGTTGGAGGGTCTCCTTTCACCAGATAACTGTGGTAATGCAGGTCCTCAGAGCTCCATCAGGGAGCACCCAAACCACCTGCATCGATGTAATCATAAGGTCAATGTGTATCATTAAATGGCTCTTCCCTGCAAAGGCTGTGGCGACTTAGACTGTGGTTGGAAGAGGAGGCAGGGACAAAATCAAACTAAACGGATGGGCCCACTGCGCTCTTCACGGGTGTGGCTGGAGAGTTGTGTTCTCAGGGACGGTGCATTTTAAGAGTGACCCTGACAGAGAGAAATGCGTCTGGTGAGGAGGTACAAAAACTGACTCAGAAGGCTCCACTGACAAGAAACTTCTAGCCTGTAAGACATAAAGGAAATACGGCAGCCAGCCTCAAATGTTTGAAGAGAAGACATCCTAGATTTCACCAGGAGGCAGGACCAGCAGGTGAAAGCCACTGACAAATTACTATCATTTTTCTTAACCTGTAGAGGACTTTCAGACTCCTTCGAGAACCAGCAGTTGAACAGGCGCCGCACAAAGATGCTGAGGGCGCCCATCCTCAGAGGCAGGCAGAGACCTCCAGGCAGGCGGCCTGGAGACTGGATGGCCCTCCATCACATCCAGGCTGTCATTGGAAGTTTGGGACTAAGAGGCAGGTTGGAGAGATGATTTTTTTTAACTTTTTATTTGGAAATAATTTCAAGCTTACAAAAAATTGCAAAAATAAAAATAGCATAAGAAACACCCTATGTGCTCTGTTGAGTCACTTATTGTTAAGATTTTGCCTCCATTTGCCTCATTTGTGCTCTTGCTCTTTCTTTGTCGGTGTATATGAGTCTACATAATCTTTTTCTCTGAACCATTAAGAAATTTGTTTATGTCATGGTCCTTAATTCCTTACATACACAATGGACATTTCCTAAGGATAAGGATATACTCTTCTATAACTTCAGTACATTTATCAACTTTGTAAATTTATACTCATACCTCTATCTAATCAACCATTGATGTTCCAGTTTTGTCAGGTAATGTAATAACGAACGCCCTTGAGAGCATTCCCTGTCCAGAAAATGGAGTAGCCAGAGGTGTCCAACCTGTGTCCTGCGGGGCCGCCTTCAGCTCAGGACGGCTGTGAATGCGGCCCAACACAAAATCGTAAATTTACTTAAAACATTATGAGATTTTTTGTGATTATGTGTCACAATGTATTTAATGTGTGGCCTAAGGCAACTCTTCTTCCAGTGTGGCCCAGAGACGCCAAAATGTTGGACTCCTCTGAATTCTAGTCCAAGATCACATATTGTACTTAGTTTTCATATCTCTGTAGCCTCTTCATACTCTGTAGCCTTTTTTTTTTTTTTTGTCTTTTATGTCTTGACATATTTTTGAAAAATAATCCTGTGGTAGGCAGAATAATGGCCCCCCAAAGATGTTCATATCCTAATCCCCCAAAACTTGTAAATATGTTATCTTACATGGCAAAGAAGACTCAGTTAAGGGTCCTGAGACAGAAAGGTTATCCCGGATCACCCGTGAGGGCTCAGTGTTATCACTGGGGTCCTTGTGGGAGGCAGGCAGGAGGGTCTGAGAGAAGCAGATGTGGGAAAGGAAGCTGAGGGTAGAGTAAAGCGATCGCTGGCTTTAAGGATGGAAGTGTGCCACAAACCAAGAAATGCAAGTCCTCTCTCCTTCCTTTTTTTTTTTAACTAACATTTTCCTTGTGTTGTAGTTGCCTGATGTTTCTTTTTGTTAGGTTGAGGTTATGCATTCTCAGCGGGAAGACAGCATAGGTGGTGTGAGGGAATCACACAATGTCTGTTCCTCATCGGTAACGTAAATTTTCATCAACCAGTGAAGGTGTCATCCGATTCCTTCTCTGTATAATTATAAAATCTCTCTTGCAATTAATAAGCTCTCTGTGTTTCTCATCAAAATTTCCCCCTAGAGTTAACAACTCTTGATGAGCCTGGGCTGAAATCACCTTAACTATAATAGTTGGGAAATGACAATGTAGCTCAGCTCCAACTGTCTCTCCACACCTACCCATTGGCTTCAGCTTTCTACTTTAAGCAAGAGCCCTCCCAACTCCTTCTTCACTAATTTTCCTCTGATCAATATAGGCTTGTGAATTCTATTTTTTTCCTAATGGCTTATAATTTATTACTGGACTTACTCTTTTTAAACTCAAATTATTCCAGATATGACCTGAGGAGGCCCCCTCAAGCTTGCTCCTGTGTCCTTGTAATATGTCCCATTTAAAAAAATAATTTCCTAACTTGCTGGCATAACAAAATGTTCCAGGTTTATCTTGCACCTACCCTGCCCCAGCCTTGGAGTGAGCCATTTCTCCAGGGAACTCTGATGCTTTTACTGGAAATGACATCAGAGACCAAGATTAACTCTGCTTCTTGACCTGTTTCACAGACAGTGAGAAAATGTAAATGGGT
This sequence comes from Pteronotus mesoamericanus, assembly GCF_021234165.1. Classification (NCBI taxonomy): domain Eukaryota; kingdom Metazoa; phylum Chordata; class Mammalia; order Chiroptera; family Mormoopidae; genus Pteronotus; species Pteronotus mesoamericanus. The sequence goes on along the minus strand of NW_026555078.1, from coordinate 28,982,898 downwards.
GTATATCCATATAACATACATGCACACAAATATGTATGTGCACATGGACATCCTTATATACATGCACATATTTTAGAAATAATGACTTTATACCAATACCTCAGATTCGAACCCACCCCCACAGGGTCGCGCCTTGCCTTCGCCTGTTCCATATTTGTATGGCCCTTTTTCCACAGTGAAAACACTAACTCCCAGGCACATAACATATTTGCACATCTGTGTGATCCTATATTGAATCTAAAAGAGTTTCAAAATTGTTTCTAACAACACTACAAGGAAACGACCCTATTAGAGAGTGCAGAATTTGTACTTCTTCTCATTCTATTTCCCTTCCTGCAACCCACTCTGTTCCATGCAGAGGTATCTAATCAAAAACTGTGTTCATAAATTGATTGGTCCTTTCTTTTTTCGTCCTCTTTCAGCATGGTTATAATAGTCATTTGAAATACACTTAGATCCTTCTGTTTCCACGTTCAGTTTTAGTTAGGTTTTGTCCCCTTCTCATTCTGATGTATTTTTTTAATATGTAGACTACTTAACATACTTTCAAAATCAAAACTATTTGAAAAGGTGCACAGAGAAGTGTCGCTCTCTCATATCACTTTCACCTGACCCTACCTTGTAAGTATTCAAATTTAACATTTGTTGCATTATCTTCTCTTTGTTTACTTTGTAATGACATGTATATGTTTACTTATTTTCCCTTCTTTTTTGCAAAAAAGGTAGGGCACTACATATGCTCTTTTTCACTTAATAACTACTGGAAAACACCCTATATAAATTCATACAGATCTTCAACCTCATTCTTTTTATAGCTATTTTTATGATAGTATTTCATTGTGTGTAGGTAACAGTTTATTCAAACAATCTCCAATATTTTCCAGCTACATATAACATTGCAACAAATAAACTTGTTCATCTCTATTATTGTTGAAAATATATTTTCAATAATAGTTTCTAGAAGCAGAAATGCTGGGTCAAAGACTAGATGTGTAGGTCGTTGTCGGAGATTGCTAAATAACCCTGATAGGGATTGTACCATTTTGCATTCCCACCAGCAGTGGGTAGGTGTGCCTAATGAATTCATCAGCTCTCACTATCTCTGCTCTTATTAACCTGGACTAAGCATATCTCTCCTGGATTATGGCAAATGGCCTCCTAACTGGTCTCCCTGTTTCAGTCTTTCCTGCCTTTATAATCTATTCTCATCACAACAGCTGAAGTGATGCTTTCAAATATATGTAGAATCATGTCACTCTGCTTAAACTCTCCAGAGGTTTCCTAACTCACTTAGAAGCAAATGTGACAGTCCTTACACGGCCATCTAGACCCTCAATGATCCAGATGCCAGCCCAGCACCATCAACCCTCCAACCCCATCCTCGCTACTTGCCTGCTTCCTCCCTTTGCTCCAGCTGAACTGGCTTCCTCCTCTTCCTTGGCCTCACAAAGCGCTGACCTACACCAGTCTTTGCACTTATGTTTCCTTTGCCTAAAACACTCTCCCCTTTCTTCATTTTCTGGGCCATCTCCTCCAGATCTTTCTTACAATGTAACCTTCTCAATAACAACTTCCTCACCACTCAGTTTGCAGTTACAGCCCGTGCCCATCCTAGCGCCCGTCCCTATTCTCTGCTCCATTTTTCATAACACTTATCATCATGTATTTTGCATATCCTTTGCTTATTGTGTCTCTTGATCCTATCTCACCCATTAGAATAAAAGCAACATGAAGTTAGAGATGTTTGTTTTGTCCACTGAATATTCCAGCATTTGGAACGAGGTCTGACATACTGGAGGGTCTCAATAAATATTTGTTAAGTTGAATGAATGACTTCAATGTATCACTCTCTTCTTTGATCAAATAGGCAAAAAATAGAGATGTATGGATAATGAAATTGATGAGGTTTATTCATTAGATATATTTTAAGCAAGGATGCATTTGAAAGTATAAATCTCTCTTTTTAAATGTTTATGACAGTGTTTCTCAACAGCAACTCTTACATTTTGGGCCAGATAGTTAGTTCTTTATTGTGGGAGTTGTCGTGGGCATTGAAGGATGTTTAGCAGCATCCCTGACCTTTACCCATTAGCATACCTCCCCAAGTGGTGAGCACCAAAAATATCTCAGACACTGCCAATGTCCCCTGGGGAGTAAAATCACCCCCAATTGAGACCCACTCACCTATGCTTACATTCCTAAAATTGAGCTATACTTACACACACACACACACACACATACAATTTAACAATAAAAATTTAAACAAAAATTATCACAATCATTTTGGGCAAAATCTCACATGAAATATTGGGTCAAAAATTAACCAAAACTAATCACATTAGTTTTGTGCGCACACTGAGTTAAATTATAATTTCAGATAATAAATTATTTTTAATATAACTGTCCCATGCAGTATTTGGGACATATACTTACACTAAAAATTTATCTTGTTTACCTGAAATTAAAATTTAACTGGGAAATCATATTTTTATTTGCTAAGTCTGGCAACTCTTAATCTATACAATAATGATGATAACATCATTACATATAAAAATATAGCCACTACACATGGAATACAGCCTGAATGTTTGTTGATGCTTTCATTTCTTAAGCAGGGAAATGATTTAAAATGAACTAAATGTTTAACTTAAAAATGAGAAAACAACCAAAAATACCAAAGAAAAATAAAATAAGTAATCTAAAGGAATGTCTCACAGCTAAGTTAATTTAAAGGAAGAATCCTTTCCCACTCTACTTATAGCCTAGAGTGAGCTTATAACACCCCTGAGTCGGTTCCTGGACAGTGCCAGCCACATTCTAATAAAGTGGCTACATCTGCTCACCCTTCTACTTGTCGCCGTCTTCTGTTAATGCCTTTTTCATTTAAATGTATTACCACGCATCTTTTTCATGCTGTGTAATGTCCATCAGATTTTGCCTACAGCCTCTGATCTTTTGACTACAGGAAACTCTTGAGTTACAAGTGTAGACATTATTGCCTGAGCTGGTGACTTTAGAAAGGGCCACTTAGATGATTTAGTTAGATTAGCTGAAACCTAGAGAAGCTCACTGTCCTTCTTAGGCCCTGGTGCCCAGCAGCTTGACAGAGGAATCCAGCATTTTCAAGACATCTCTCTCGCACATCTTCGCAGACATTTTCAAGGAGGCAATGCCTCACTTAAAGATATTGGTACTGAAGACATAAACCTGTGAGTGACTGGACTCCCTGAAGTAAGTGATTATATCAACTAACCGAGAACCAGGATGGGCACAAAGATAGAATGCCTATTGTGCACACTGAGCTATCACTGTGCTGTCATTTCCTGAGCAGCGTTCTTCTTATCTTCAGTGGCTCCGTTGCCAGATTTCAATTTGGAAGAGCATCACAAGGGGAAAAAGTCCAAATCTTTATGTAGTATTTCCTCGTCAGTAAACACAGGATTTCCTGCATGCGAAATGATGTCAACAAATTGCCTTCACACACAGCCTAGAGACACTGTTCCGATAGGCGCAGAGCAGCTTGCTGATTGAGATCTCCTCCAGCTGAACCAGGGGTTTGCCAAGTGTGCAGCAACGTTAACAAAGCTGCCCAACCCCACCGGCCTGTGAGCCACCAAAATAAGTTTGCATTTCACACTGATTTCCACTTGATCTTAGTATTTCATGTGTTTACATGTTCCCCCAAGAGAGTCTAGAAGTGTGAATCACACTTTTCTTCTGTGAGCTCAAGTGGGCGACGTGGTGATTATTAAAGAGGCAGGTGGGTGGTCAAAAGGGCTTTTGGTTCATTGGTTTTTTATTTATTTATTTATTTAACTTTTAAAAAAATCCTCACTTGAGAATATGTTTATTAATTTTAGATGTGTTTATTGATTTGAGAGAGAGAGAAAGAGAAATATCAGAAACATCAACGCGAGAGAGAAACATCAATCAATTGCCTCGACCAGAGATCAAACCCGCAATTTAAGTATGTGTCCTGACTGGGAATCGAAGCTGCAACCTTTTGGTGCACGGGATGATGCTCCAACCAAATGAGCTCCGCAGCCAGGGCAGTTCACTGGTTTTAGAAATAAGAAGATGGTGGGGGCGGGGGATTCTGGAGGATTGACACTGAGTTTTCGAGCACTGGTGTTTGTGTCTGGGAGGAAAGGCTAAACTTTCCAACTCACAATCTCCAGAGGAAGGAAGTGTATTCAGCGAAGGGGCAGGAATCTTTTCCTCTCAGACGTAATTCTAGTCACACCAGGATAATTTGTAAATCGGCATTAGAATCAGTTCCTTTCCTCATTTCCCATTCCTAATAAGGTGCTTGTGATGAACTAAGTGACTGAAATTCTCTCACCAGACCTCCATCCCTCTTTGTTTTAAAAATCCTAAGTTAGTGAGTTCCTTCCGGAAGCATGTGGTTTCATAATTCCCAGTACACACTGTTGGCCTGAAACTCCTTTGTACTTTAGTCATCACAGTGATGTACCAGAATCATAGCAACTGCTCCAGTTTGCCAAAGAACAAAGAGGATGTACAGATTTGGATTATATACCAAAATTCTACAGAAATGTGTTATTCCTGCCATTATGTGGAAGTCACTACAGAAGAAACTTTCAAGAAGAGCCAGGGTAAATCTTTGTAGTGAGCATTTATAATATTTTTTCTACAGTGTTGCCTCAGTTGCTGTCAAATATAAATACAGGCTATGTGCCTGGACACAATCCCTACGACATGTCTTTGTGTTCATGGAACACAAATCTGCAGCTTTGGTGAATTGCCACTATCCCATCTGTGAGTCCCCTGGGCTTGGTTGTTGACAATCCAAGAACATCTAGCTGTTGATCATGTCTCCAAGCTATAATGTATTTATGAAAATGGCCTCATTAAAATAGGATTCTACAAATTTCCATCATTAACATTTAAGAGGAAATTCCTTTTTAGAATAATAATAACTACGATTTATTAAGGCCAGACCTTGTAATAAGCATTACCCATAAAACAACCCAATAAAAATCCAATGACTCATATTTTAAAGATAAGGAAACTGAGGCAGAGGAAAATTAAGAAATTTACTGAAGGTCACACAAAATTCAACCATAATCTGACCAAAGTGTCTGAGCCCTTAACAAATATCCAATAAAAAGGAAATTAGAGAAGACACTGCCATTATTATCTCATATATATGTTAGCTGCTATTTTCTGAGATTAAAAACTCAGGTGTAGCCCTGGCTGGTGTGGCTCAGTGGATTGAGCACTGGCCTGTGGGCTGCAAGGTCAACAGTTCAATTCCCAGTCAGAACACATACCTGGGTTGCGGGCCAAGCCTCCAGTTGGGGGTGTGCGAGAGGCAACCGATCAATGTTTCTCTTGCACGTGGATATTTCTCTCCCTTTCTCCCTCCTTTCCCCTCTCTCTAAAAATAAATAAATAAAATCTTAAAAATACAATAACAAGTGTAGAACAGAGCTTGTGGCTAGCTCTCAGGAACCATTTTGGTTTGCTGCTGCATGTGGGAATTTTCTAATAACAGAACAGTAGCGATAGAATCATGAGGCTGGAGGGGACCTGAAAGGATTATAAATGGACACATGCTTTAGTTTCCTACCTTCAACTCTCCCTTCTTCTGCTAATCATCCTCTCCCACCAGATGGTCAATCAAAATGTTCTCACTCCCCTAGATCAAGGGTTGGACATGTGACCCGAGCAAGGCAATCAGAGCTGAGGAACCCCAAGTCTGGTTCCAATGAGAGTCCTTGAAGAGGACTTTCTACCCAGAACTCAGGAGCTTCCCTGGTTCCAGCTCTTTCTGAAATTTAGTTCTTCAGTTTTCTGAACATTTCTGAAAACTGCCCCAGTCAGATTCTGTTGGTTGAAACTGAAGAATCCTAATTGATACAAATGTCTAATGTGGGGTCTTCAAGGAATTGAGGGGCCAGACAAGTGAAGCACCAACTGTTCACTTTTGCTTCAGCTGAAGGGCTGTGTTTATTATTAACAAGGGTTTTGTTAATAAAGTTTGAAAAATCAGCCCTGACTGGTGTGGCTCAATTGGTTGGGCATCATCCCACAAAGCAAAAGGTCACTGGTTTGATCCCCAATCAGGGCACATGCCTGGGTTGCAGGTTCAGTCCCCAGTCAGGGTAGATGTGAAAGGCAACTGATCGATGTTTCTCTCTCACATTAATGTTTCTCTTCCTCTCTTTCTCCCTCCCTTCCCTTCTTTCTAAAAATAAGATAAATAAATTTTAAAGTCTTTAAAAAGAAATAAAGAAACACCATTATTCTAGTCCAAATACCCATAGTCCTTGGTAGCTCAAACTGTGTCCATCTAGCTCAGCTCTTGGGGACTTTGATTTTGGCTGTTATATTCACTTATTTTTCAAATAAATTCAAACGTGAGGAGAGGGCAACACCCCAGAGCTCATTCAATCTCACCACTATTTATACCCAATCACGATAGACATGGAAACAACTGCCATCCCAAGTCACTTCCTGTCGACAACTTCTTCAAACCTGGTTCCAAATCACATCTAAACTTTCCTTTAAACAACGTTTTATTATCACCAAATTGTAAATGTACAATGGCACATTTGTTTGTGTACATTTTCAATGCTGGCAGTTTTTATTATTTTTAACTCTATGGCTGTCAAAAGAAATTTGTTCAATAATTTATTTTGAGAGTTACTGAACTTGAAATTTATAAAATGTTAAAGGGCCATTCCTAATTCAAAACTATTTCTAAAGAAGCTGACCAGAACTTTTAAGCTACACTCCCTGTTCCCCATACCATTCCTCTCTGAAAAGGCAAGAATCCAAAGAGGCTCAAATCTGACTTGTAGATTTTGGCATGAGAGTGAATGTAATCCTATATTTAACAGTGAATATCTTTTTTTCCCTCAGAAATATGTTTATCTTTTTTTTCTTCCTATTTTATTAAATGAGCTAAAATAAATGTGGAAAAACTGAAGGGCATCTAAATAGTTACATCAGGTTTGGGGTGGTTTTCCAAATTCTAGTCGGGAGGTATATGGTGTGGCAGTCAGAACAGATAGCCAGGGTAGGAACCAACTGAATTCCACAAGTTTAGATGGGAATTAGTTTTTAACTTGAAACATATTTTCCACTGGAAATTGTGTTTAAAATGATAGCTATGTCCTCAAGGTTAGCCTACAAAAGGCTTTCAAACTGTTCTAACAGTCCTAGTATTATAGTAAATAGTCCTAGTTTATGTGGAAAAGAAAGGAAAAATGTTAAAGTTTGACACCCCATTCTTTGACCCGCCCCCCAGCTTTCCAGGGCCCTTTACTTCCCTAGGTCTCCCCTGGGGTTCTCTCTGCAGCTGCTACCATCAGGTCACCTGCAGCAAAATTACAGCAGGGGCTTATTAAAATGAACACTACTAAGCCCATCTCTTACATAGAAATTTCTAAAACTGGGGCCAAGGAACCTGTAACCCAGGTGCCCAGGGGATCCTTTTACACAGTAAGGTCTGAGAGCTGAAATGTATTGGTTTCTAATTGTTGACTTCCAACTCCACCCCTACCCCAAATCCAAGCTTCTTTAAAAAAAAATTTTTTTTTAATTTATTTTTAGAAAGAGGGGAAAGGAGGGAGAAAAAACTGGAGAGAAACATCAATGTGTTGTTGTCTCTCACGCCCACACCACCCACCCGAGCCCCCCCGCCGCCCCGCCCGGAAACCTGGCCCTCAACCCAGGCAGGTGCCCTGACTGGGAATCCAACTGGTGACCTTTTGGTTCGCAGGCCAGCACTCAATCCACTGAGCCACACCAACCAGGGCCCAGACCCAAGCATCTATTCACTCAAGCTGCCTGATCTCAGCTCTAGTGAAAAGAGAGGGAAGAAATTAATGAGAGTTTACTGAAGATTTGAATGATGGTTACCTCAGGGTTCCTGCTCTTTTCCCTGCCTGTGGAAACCCATGAACTAAAGATGATCATTTTTAATGACTAGATATATTTCTCTTTAGAAAGAGATAGAGAAATATATGTAGGTTGTGTTTGTTTTTTTTTTTTTTGCAGGGGGTGGGGCAGAGATTGGAATTATATAGAGAGATCTTATATAATAAAATCTTACTTTTTACAAAAACATATAAAATGTGTTTTTCCACCTGTTAGGAATTTTGTGATAACAGAATTTTTAATGACTACCTAATATTTTAATTTTATGAATTTGATAAATTCCCTGTGGAACATTTATTTATCACTTATTATAAACAAAGTTCTGATGAATATTTTGAATATGTGTTTGACAGAATCATATTTCCCTTGCGGTTTATTCCTGGAAATAGAATTCATAGTTTCTTACTACCTATTGCCAAAGTACCCTCTGAAAAGGATCATACCAGTTTACACTCCCAGCGGACGGGCGTGAGAGTTCCCTTCTACTAACCACACCATTATCAACATTGAGTAATACCAGGATTAGGGAACTCTTAGGCACTTTTCTAAAAAAATGAGGGATGATCTGAGCTGTGACTTCAAAGAACAAAGAGGTAGGAAAAGAGAAATAAATTGGATTGTGGGCAGAGCCCTGGCGTGTGAATCAGCAGCTGGATCCGTGGCACCTGGACTTGGTGACTCTCAGTCTCACTGAGTCGTGGCGAACCACGCCCGCAGGAAGGCGGAGCAGATCAGGAGGCCACAGTCCAGGTAGAACCACTCACCTGGCACGGTACCTCCTACATTTCCAAGCAGAATTACGAAATCAGTGGCTTACTCATGTTAGCTTGGATAAGAATTAAGAATTACACAAAGTAAAAATTAAAACTCAGATTCTGAGATCCACCCAGAGATTCTTATTCAGTCAGCATTAGGTAGTAAGAGGAATTTACGTTTTTATTAAGAACTCCATGTGAGTCCAACCTAAGTGGCCTAGGACCTCACAGGGAGAAATAGATTGAACTAAAGGAAGGGAAGAACACTTCTAGGGTGCCAACTCTATAAACTCAAACTTCCTTTATCTCAGGAAATTACTCCAGTATTACTTCTTTCAAGAGCAGTCCACTCTGAAGAGTTTCATGATATAACGATTTTTTTGTTGCTGTTCTATTTTGAAATGGACTCAGAGGTTGCTATGACTGGCCTACCTTTTGATCCAGCACTGAGAATGGGTGACTTCAGCTCCACACGATTCTAGTTTGTGAGGATGGTACAGAGGCCCTAGCTGGTCATCTTTCCCTCTCTACCTTATGCATGAGCTCTAACCTGCTTTAGTGCTGGGTGGCGCTAACTAGAGAGCAAAAAGAGTAAATGCTGGCACAGACTTTTGATGGCACATTCCTCTGTGGTGTAAAAGCATCCTGTGAAATACAGGCTGCAGTGTGCAGAGTCAGGGACCATGTACCTTTGACATCCTATGAAAGCGTCCTCAGGCTAGGTCTCCCTACCCCACATAGTGCTGAGGAGAGCAAGAAAGATTATCGGTGTTAGCATCCGGGCTCCACATTCGCCACTTCCTATTACCATCTCAAGGAAGCTTAAAAGGGGCTCTGTCAACGTGGCTTAGGTCTGAAGATCAAGTTCAGGGAAAGGTAAAAAAGAGTTTGCAGACCTGAGTTACAAGGCAAGCCTTAACCTCAGGCAAAGCAGGTAGTTATCCACTGTTAAGGACTGAATTGCATCCCTTCAAAACTCATATGTTGAAGTCGTAACCCCCAGAATTTGGCTATACTTGAAGATACAGTCTTTGAAGAGGTAATTAAGGTTAAATGACCTCACGAGGGTGGACCCAAATCTAATATGATTAGTGTCCTTATTTGAAGAGAAGGTTAGGACACAGAGACACAGAGGAAAGACTATGTCAAGATGGAGGAAGAAGACAGCTGCCTAGAATCCAAGGCTAGGCCTCGCACTGGAACCACTTTGTCAACACCTGGATGTCAGACTTCTAGCCTCCAGAATCATGAGAAAAAATAAATGTCTGTTGTTTAAGCCACCCAGTCTGTAGTGCTTGGTTAGAGCAGGCCTATCAAGCTGCCCCTCCCATTAGAGTGTACTTCGAAAACAGCTCTCCCCTCAGTGCCTGGAACACTCCCGTTAGAGACAGTCAGTCCTTTGGCTTTGCCTATTCAGTTTAACAGTCCCTTACTTAATATTAATCACACACACGCACACACACGCACACACACACATTCTTGTTGCTCCTTCTAGGCCAGGCAGCTGGCTTACTTATCTTTGTATTCTCAGGCCACATATCAGGATCTCTATCTAGTGGAATTCAACACATTTATTACGTGCTTGCTATATGCCAGACTTGCTAAGTAATAAAGACATTACAATAGAGACGTGATCCTTACATTTGAGACACTTACTGTCTGGGGAGGGAGAACCATGCACCGTTGAAGCGCTCTGATGGCGAGAGCCTTAGGAGGACAGAAGTGGAAATGACTAATACTGCCTGAGGGACCTGGGGAGGCTTCCCAGCAAATACAAGTTTGAAAGGATGATTAGGAGGTTTCAAGATGAAGAAGTATGTACCAAAACAGGAGTATCAAGTGAAGCATGTTTGGAAACGATGAGAACTTCAGTGGCACTCGAGTATAAGGTTGTTAGGAGAAACTCAAGTGGCCACACGCACCATCCTCAGGGCAGGACAAAGCCACGCTGCTTAGTGTACATTGGTCAAGAGAATTCTCCAGCCTCCCCAGACTCTTACAACATCTCTGAAGCAAATGGATTGGTCCTTGCCAACAAAAACCAGCCAACCCCATTCCTGTGCATTGGCTTTTAAGAACACAAGTCATCCAGCGTGAGAGCCAAAGTCGATCTCACTCTCAGAGAATCAATATTCCCAGGCCCACGTTCTGCGTCTGGAGAGACGGAAATAAGAGATGTGGTTCAAGCTAGCCCCTAACATCTGCTCAGAAGAACATAATATCTTTATTACTGTCTTTGTATCTAAGGTTCATTCTACTTGTCAGAAATCCTGATGGAGTTCCTACCCCTTCCTCTCTGTGTGGTCAACCCTAAATCTGTGTGTCTTGGCAAATAACTGATATTCCTCCTATTGATAGACTGTTTCCCATGCTATTCACTTACAGGGTTTCTGTGGCCCAGTGTTCTGTCACGTCCCAGCTGGCCAGGAGTGTGTAACAGCCATTAACGGTACAGCTGCTTTTTTTAATAGTCTGGGCTTAGATAAATTTAAACATGTTTGTGTTAAAACTCTTGTATCTAGCTGGGCAGAAATCCTCACTTGTGTTAAGTGTCTTCCAAAATTAATATCAAAGCTAATAATAACAGTTCCCCATTATCCAAATGATAAAATATTCATTTTTGTTTTTTCAAGATATAGAAGAGTAAAAACTATTTTTGAAAAAGTATTCCCTGACTGATCTAAACCAAAGCATAATTTTTGATTAAAGTGTAATGTCCCAGGGAACTGAGCAAAGAACCAACTACCTTTTTTTTTTTTTATTTCTTCTGCTTCCTTATAATCTGCTTTGAGAAAGAGGAAGTTTGGAAGGTGCCTATTCAAATGCTGAATTTCCTTTCTCCCATAATAATCCTTGATATCAGTTGACTGCTTGAGATATAATTCACATATTATACAATTCACTCACTTAAAGTGTACAATTCAATACCTTTTAGTATATTCACAAATTGTGCAATGGTCACCACAATCAATCTTAAAATATTTCATCACACCAGAAAGACCCTTCACACCTATTAGCAGTCACGCCCATTTCCCCCCATTTCCTTCCTCTCACCCCTAGGAAATCACTTTCTGTGTCTTTAGATTCGCCTAATTCTAGACATTTCATATAAATGGAATTATACAATATACGGTCTTTTGTGACTGGCTTCTTTTACTTAGCATAATGTTTTCTTATTTATCCATGTTGTAGTCCATATTTGTATTTTGTTCCTTTTTGTTGCTGAATGATACTCAGTTATGCGGATATACTACTTTTATTTATCTGCTCCTCAGTTGATGACATTGGGTTGATTCTACTTCTTGGCTGTTGTGAATTACACTGCACACATTTTTGTATGGACATGTGCTCTCACATATTTCATATGGAGTGGAAGTACTAGGTCAGGTCATTTTGTCTGACCTAGTAATCTCTGACAGTGTTTCAGTGTTGAATGAGGACACTCCTGATTTCATAACTAATAAACACAGTTCAATGTACCTGTGAGACACTAGAGTGAAGATATTTGGCAGACAACAAAACTGGTCAATGTTGTTCCCATGGACTGAGAAAAGAATCAATTTTTTTTGCCACCGTTCCTATATGACGTCTTGTGCAAAACAGGAACTGGCAATAACTCACCTCTGACTTACAGAAGATGAATCAGTTGGCCAGCAACTGTGCCTGCTGACTAGAAAAGTATCTATATTAATCAGATGTACAAACCACGCAAACCAGTGTTTAAGGTCAGAAGTCAGCCTTTCAGTAAGACATCCTCTCCTCTTTTGTGTCATAGTTAATTGCTTAATTGCTAGATAGCACACCAGGATTTCCAGGGAAGAAAAAAACTATAAGGTCGGGTATTCAGGCCATTATTTTGTCAACACTAGTATTGCATATTGTCTCTTTATTTGTGGAATAATTCAATTCAACATGGAACACCTAAAATGTGCCAGGATTTGTGTTGAGTGCAGGGGGTAAAAATATGACTAAGACTGCCACAGTCCCTAAAAGCCCACAGCCCCAGTGATGAGGATGAGACAACAAGCCCACTAATCCCTAGTGCTGGGCATGTATTAGGGCATGGCCATTCAGATGAAGGACAGAGAACCACCAGCTGGGAACATCAAGGAAACCTCAAGAAAGAAGTGGCATTTGATGTGTCTTGGAGGATGAATAAGATTTTGATATGCAAATATATGTGGAGAAAACCTTGCAGAACTGCACATGAATAAAGGCAGATAAGCAAGAAAGCATAGGGTTTATTTGAGGAGTTCAGATTTAAACTTTCTCAGTGCTACTTACTAACCATAATACTTTGGACAATTCACCTGAATTTTCCAAAGACTCAGTTTCTTCATTTGTAAAGTGGGCAAAATAATACCATCATATGCTGTAATGATTAAAAGATACAACATACGTTAAATATTAATCATAGTGTCTAAAACATAGTAAGTGCTCAATAAAAAGTTGGTTTCAAATAGTTTGGTTGGAATATAGGCCAATATAATGGAACAGAAGTAGATTGGACCCATAAATAGAGAGCCTTGATGTGGAATGAGAAGTGGAAACTTAGATTCCCCAAGCAATAAGCAATTGCAAAGGTTTTGGAGCAGCAGCCTCAGAGTTGGTTGGGCATGAACATATAGAATGGGACAAAACTGGACTACTCCTTAGAGGGCTATGGCGGCAGTCCTAGAGAAAGGCAATGAGGACCTGAGATAAGGCGGAAAGAGCACAAATGTAAATGAGGAGTCCTTTTGAAAAGCTTTATAGAAGCAGACTAGGTAAGCCACTGCAACTGCTTAAATTTTGGAGGCAAAAGAGAAGCCAACCCTTTTGAGACTGGTCTCTGGGGAATCTAGTAATGTCATTAAACAGGAAAAATGAATTAAGAGGAAAAATAATGAGTTCAGCTTTGGCTCTGAGGAGTTCAAGGTCCCTGCAAGACAGCGGTATGAAGGTGTCCAGCAGACAAGTAGAACCAGGGACTAGAGTGTGCGCGAGAAGTCTGGGCTGGAGACCCGGGCACCTCCTGCAGAACTGGTGGAAGGGAGGGCTGAGTGATGCAGGGCTTCACAGGAGAGTCAAGGCTGCCGTAAAGAAGAAGAAAAACAAGAACCAAGGAGAGGTTCCAGTTCTCCGTGCCTGTCGAGTTTACGCATCGGTAAATCCTTCACCGTCACACAGTGCAAAGACTCAAGCTGATGAGAAACAGAGGAAGGCACAACTGCTGTGGAGAAGGGCACAGGGAGTCCTTTCCTGAACCAACAATCAGACTCTGATTTTTTTTTTTAATAGAACTGATAAACAGTCAAATGAAATAATCATGCTGTTAGTCCTTGGATAACTGGATGTGACAGCAAAGGAACCTGAGGCTAGGAGAATTCCATCAGGGACCTTCAATAAGGCAGGGCACCGCTGTGCACCCAGCTCCCCAGGTGCCGGCACTGAACACCTGTAAGCACGAGTTTCTCACAAGGGCCTTGAGAGGTAACTACTTTATCTTCAATTTTTCAGACAAGGAAATGGTGACTAAAGAAAGTTAAAGTTGACCAAGGTCGAAATCTAGTAAATGGCTGAGCTAGACTTTGAACCTCTGTTTGTCGAACTTGATTGATTTTTTTTCTACTATTTTTTTTTTTGTCAGATTTGTAAAGATGCCTGCCATGTTCACTGCCGCGGTCCCTCACACTGCAATTCCGACACTGCAGGTGATAGCGTAGCTGCAATTCATGGCACGGCACCTTTTTTCCCCCTTAAACCATTGAACATTTCTCCATTTTATGCAACATTTACTATTCCATATATTTTTCTGAATACATTTTATTTTCAAATGCCTTTGATTGAATTAAAGAAAACGATACCTATTTCAGCTGAACTATTTTTCCTATGCCCTTCTTAGATAAATCTGTGATGAGGGAAGGGTTAAAATAAATTCCACATCAGTGAAAAGGTGAGTCTTAGATATAACATCAATAAATGATTTTGCATAATCAGAATCGCAAAAGTGAAAAAGATAAATTTGAAGACATTTAGCAGCAATAAAGATCTATTCTACAAATGTAAGAATTACTAATAGTTGTATATTTTAGCTGCTTATGGATACTGCAACTATAACAGCCATTTTGTGCAAAATACATGACAAATCATAGTAAACTAAGAATTCATGTGTAAATTAATTTATGAATTCAATAGCTTTTATGCTTCCACCATACAATCTACTAAGAAAGTCTTACTTGCCCCAGGGAAGTACATACACAGTAAAGCATGCCTTGTGAAGTCTGCAATTTTCCTGAAATAAATTGGTACTTGTTAGCATTAAGTGAAAACAGTAATTTATAGGGCTGCAATGAACACAAGCTTTTAAAATTATGCTCTGTCCTAGGGGGAAACTACCCCCATAGAAATGCATTTACAAGAAAATAATTGGAAAAGTTCGGAAGCCTAGGCACTTAGTGTATTCTGCAGTGGCGTAATATTTTATTACCATCATTATTTGCCTTATGTTAAAGTGTTTATCAGACTTGATCTCAGCCCTAAGAAAACGTAAAGTAATAGAATAGTATTCAAAACAGACCTACCTCATTACAACAATATTCCTGATTCTTCCTATTTGAGGATTTCTAGTCTTCTAAACTTTTTATCACACTGCTTCTCAAAAACAGCTCCTTGCCTAGAATAAATAAGGAATTTATAAATGCAGATTTATACGCCATTTGACAGGGGTAATTTGTAAATGGGGCTGGACCTGAGGATGAGCCACCATTTTTTATTAAGATTAAAACTAGTGTCCAGTCTCTGCGGGGGATTTTTTTTTCTCTCTGGCCAGAGGATATTTGAAAAGTTTTCCTTTTATGGCTTTAGTTATAGAAGAGACACACCCTCATGAGCTCACAGAGTTGTGTGTTCCCATACGTCACTCCGCAAAAGCTTCATTTTCTGGCCAGCCCCACCCGAGGTCCTCCATGTTGAGCCCCCTCTTGCCGATACCCACTTTTCTTCTGAGCACCTTGTAAACTGCTTCCCTGTATTAATCCCCTTGTCTGGCTCTTCACGCCCCGCAGAGGGCCGCTATGCCCAAATAGTACAAAACAAACAAAGAACCCACCCAGTTATGTGGATTGGAGCCACCTCAAGTTTTCTGACTGCCCCCCCTTCCTCCACAGCGCTGTCCCATTGGATGCCCTTGGTCAGCCTTCAGTTCCATCCTCTTCAAAAGCTATGGCAAGTCTCCTCTTCCCCCGCCCCTCCTCCTCCTCCCTCAGACTACGGCACTCCCCCGCAGTAGATGGCCTCCCTTCTTGAAAGTTTACCTACTCCTCACTCACCTTCATTCCTTTCATTTCATTTCAAGAAAGAAGCTTACTCTCACCACCTTCTCAGGGATTTTGCTCCATTAATAATTATTGCTCTGGTCTGACTGTTCTCTCTTTCCTTCACAGTTGATTCTTCCCCTCAGCAGAGAGAGACTGGTCTGGCTTCCCCATTGCCACCCTGGTGCACTGCTTGGGCGGACAGCCTGTAAAGGTAGGTGGTCTCAGGGTTCTCTTCAAAGCTCTCCTCTTTCATGACTCTCTATACTTTCCTTGGCAGTCCACATTCACCCTACAACAGTCAGGGTGCAGTCAGGAGACAGAGCCACACCAGTTATTTTAACCACAAGAAATTAATATAAAGAATTGTTAACTAGGCAGAAAGTTGTTAACTAGGTAACTGAAGGAGTGAAGAAGGAACTCGAAGTAGCACCCACAACCGCCTCTAGGGCTTGAAGGAGCAAAGGAAGAGGTTGGAATCATTAAAACTAGAACTTAGAGGAGAGTTCCCATGGGGTGGGACTCAGATGCTGGGTAGGGGGCACAACTGGGTACTCCTAGGGTCTCTAAGCGGGGGGTAAGAGGAGGCTGGTTCTGCAAGTGTTAGAAAAACTGTACACTGGACCCAACAGCTGCTCCTGGAATCAGCTGCAGCTGCTGGAGTGAAGAAGTGAGGCCGGAGTGGACTTGTACCCTTCTCTTCCTCAGCCCTGCAGTTTCCGCTATTGGCAGAGCCTAAGAAGGAGGTAGCTGGGCAAGCAGAAATGTGGCCTGCGGAGTCCCAGCTCCAGCATCTGAAAGTGAGTATTAGATAGTGACTTTGGATTGAGAGATACAAATTGGCTTATTTTCATGACCTCAAATTCTAGGGGAGGACTCAAAAGCCCATCTCCCCAGCTCAAGCCTCTCTTGAGCCCCAGACTCATTTAGCCAATATTTGAATTTATTTGAATGCCCTATAGTTACTTCAAGCTCAGTGTGTCCTACATTGCTCTTGTTATACTTTTCTTTGTCCTTCCCAACCCTGGCCCTTTCTTCCACCCTGCTTTCCCCGGATGAAGGAATACCATTATCATGTATGGGTGAAATAAATGTCATTTCATCCTTGACACTCCCTGTCCCTTACCCTCTACCTTCAACCCTTTCAGAGTCCTTTCACTTCTCTTAACAGCTCTCAAATCAGTTCCCTCTTCTGCATTCCCATCGCCACTCTCCTGGTTTATACCCTTGTCATTTCTTACTGGATTCAGGCGTTGTCCCTTCACTAACTAGCCTGGCTGCCTCACATGTGACTCAGCTGCCACATCCTGGGCCCTGATTTCCTGCCAAGAATCCCAATACAAACAGAGTGATCTTTCTGAAATACAAATACTGTCACCCTGATCTCTCCTTAAAAATCCTTTACTGGCTTTTCTTAACCTTCAAAATTAAATTCTCTGGCCTGATTTAGCAAACT
The DNA here is from genome assembly GCF_021234165.1 of Pteronotus mesoamericanus. Taxonomy (NCBI): domain Eukaryota; kingdom Metazoa; phylum Chordata; class Mammalia; order Chiroptera; family Mormoopidae; genus Pteronotus; species Pteronotus mesoamericanus. The sequence continues at coordinate 28,965,484 of NW_026555078.1, read as the reverse complement.
CTCCAGTCTTAATTCTTACATCTGCTTCTGCCCCCGACCCCCATGCTCAGTTGGACCAAAATGCAACGGCCCGAGCACACAACATCACTCAGCATTCCTCCCCCTCGCCTGTCCCCCCTTGCCTCCGCATATTTGCACATCCCATTTTCTAAGCTAATGTTCCCATTTCTCACTTCTGACCCTTCTTCCCCTTTCTAACACATTTCTCGTCTTCAGGGCTGAGCACAAGTCCTGACTCCTAGGAAGATCCTCTCTGTCTCAGTCCCCATTTCCCAGTCTGCAAGTGTCTCTCCCATGGGCCCCCCAGAACCCTTTGCAGTGGGTCTTCTTGGTGGAATTGCTGAGCGGCTCAGCATGAGAGCCCTGGGGCCATGCTCAGTCCCACGCGCTTCATCTTGCTGTCTGTGTGACTTTGGGAAAGTTATTTCGCCTCACCGCCCCTCAGTTCCCACAGGTGTAAACTGGGGCTTATTATAGTACCTTCCTGATAGGTGCTTATGAAGATTAAATGAGATATTTGTAAAAGCCCAATGCCGGTTTTTAGTCATTCTTTTTGAAGTGTCTCACATCTCTGGCTGTTGGTACGCACATGATTTGGAAACCAGGGCACAAACTGACAGTACACTGCTTCAGAACACCACTCCTCTGCTGAAACTCACAGCCCCATTTATTTTGGAAGGGCTGGGACCAGATGGATACTATGATGGCCTTGATTCCATAATTATTTGGGGATGGGCTCAAGTCTTACATTTTCTTAAGCACTAGGGCCTCCTACTTCCTCTAGGAAAAAGAATGACTGCTTTGTCAGTCCCGGATCCTCTGGCCAAAGTTAAAGTGAGTTTGGTGGGAATGCCATTAACTTCTTATGGGAAGGGTGAACTCGGCCAGCACCCTGTTTCTGCCTCCCAGTTTTGCTGGGGTCCTGACTGGCCTGGGGAGGACAGTCCAGTGAAGCATGAGCTGAAGTAGCACAAACTCCTCCCCAGGGTCCAGTCAACCAGCAAGCCTCTCTTCTACCTTGACCCAAACTCTCCTTCTAAACATTTACTTGTGCTTTCAAACCCAAGGTCCAATGGGATCGTAAAACATACTATTCCAAAAGAGATCACCCCCTGCCTAATTCATTCTACCACACACAGAGAAAAAAGACAACTCCACATGAGCCAATAGCATGGAACTTCTCCAGAGAGCCTTCTGACCACCATGTAGGAAGCTCTTACACGCAGCCCTGGCAATCACAGTGTTTGGGGAAGGTACACGTGCAGAATGAAGACACGCAAATGGATTTTTGTTTTGATTTTTTTTTTCACCAGACCTATCCTTGACTTTTCACAGACTTCCCAGCAGAAGAATGGGAATGGATGATAGCAAGGGGAAAAAATGTCCTCCTGTCCTCTGTGTTCCTCAGGAGAGCTATTCGCGCGCACGTGGCCGGGCCGCTGAGAGCCGCAGTTCCTCAGGCAGTGGGCGGGGAGGTCATACTGCTCCCTGGGAGCGGGAATGGAGTGACCTCTGCGTTCCAGTCCTCTGGGAGCATTCGGCTCAGGTCCAGCCACAGGCTGTCACCTCAGATGGCCTCACCAAGGCAAACTGAGTTCCTGGTGAGTTAGCATCAGCCTGGCTGCACGATGTCCTCCTGTGTCTCCCATACCCCACCCCGACTCTGACACTTGCACCACTGGGCTGTGAAAATTACTAGGAAAAGTGGAGTAAGGATATGGGTTTTTTTAATGCGACAAGGTTTTTTTTCTTTGTTCAAAAAATGCAAAATCTCTCCTTAATGAAAAAGCAAGAGGGCTCGAATATGGAGAATAAACCCCTGAAATATGAGTGTCTCAAGGGAACTTTCCGCCTGAGGAATACAAGGTCACAGCATGACCACACTCCCTGGGAACGGTTGCTTTTCTAATGACTGATGTATGGAATCACAACACCAGACTGTATGCAAACATTTTGCATGGATTCATCATCATTGTTCCATGTTACAAGCATATTATATTTATATCTAAGGTACTACCACCGAATTATGAGAGCCTTTACTAGCTTCTTATTCTTCCACACACGTGTCCCTCACGTCTGACCTGAAGAAAGATGATTGGAGTGTGTGTCCTGCATGGAAGGAAACTGTTACAGACTATTGATGGGAGGAGTTTCAGCCATTTTTAAATTAGTGAGAGATACAATTTTCATTTTTAAAAAGTAGAGTCATCCTGTGTCATGCATTGTTAAAAAAAATAACAAAGTTTAAAAAGAACACATCCTGGCTTAAGTAGCTGGCTTTTGAGTATATGTTTATATGTATATATTTGAGTGTATTTATTTTCAATTCTGAAATTGATTTTTGTCCAGGCTTGTGGGAAGTCAAGTCAGTTCCTACAAAATAACCTGCAAAATAGATAAAGTAAGTTGATTTCATACTTTTTTTTCCTTTAATAAAGGAAACCTTGTTTAAATGGAATCTTGCATTGATGCCCAATATGTAAAATGGGTAAGAAATAAATAAACTGATGATGATGATGATAATAATAGGGCGGCTTTGGCAGGAGCAGAGGGTACGGGAGCCTAGCTCTCTTGGCTGCCATGCCTGCTTCATAGTTACACCAAGGGCCCTCTGGACACAGCAGTTGAAATAAGCAAATAAGCACATGCAAAGATGCTCACCATCATTAGCCCTCAGGGAAATTCACATGAAAACTAGAATGAGATAGCACTGCACACCTGTCAGAAGAGCTAAAATAAAAAAGAGTGACAACACCAAGTACTGACCAGGATAAGAAGACACAGAGCCACTCATGCATTTCTGACGGGAATACAAAATGGTGCAGCTACTCCATCAAATAATGGCAGTTTGTTTAAAAAATCAAACATGTGACCACTATACAACCCAACAACTGGACTCCCAGACATTTATTTCTGATAAATAACAATTTAGTTTTATGTAAATACCTATACACAAATGTCCATATGAGCTCTATTTGTAATAGCCCCTCCCCCAGATGAAACAACCGTTTTCCAACAGATGACTGGTTTACCAAACTGTGGTGCCATAAAATAGTACTCCGAACAGTACTACAGGCTGGTGTTCAGGAATGAAAAAGAACCAATCATTAATATATGCAACCTGGATCAATCTCCAGAGAATTATGCTATACGGAGAAAGCCAATCCCCAAAGGTTATATACTAAATGACTGTATTCCTATAACATTCTTAAAATGACAGAATTATAGAAATGACAAAGAGATTAGTGGTGGTCAGGGGCTAAGGCCGTGGGAGGGGCCTGGGTGTGGCTACAAAAGGGCAGCATGAAGGACTCTGATGGTGATGAAAAGGTCCTCGGTCTTGTCTGCATCAGCATCAGTATCCCGGTTGTAATATTGTTTTAGGTTTGCAAGATGTTGCTGTTGCAGAAAAGGGACGTGACATCTCTCTACTATTTTATGCAACTGCATGAGACTCTACAATTTTCTTTCAATAAAAAGTTTAACAATAATTTTTTAAAACTATCAAAAAAGTTGACCTCTCTAAATACTGTGTCCGTGATTCTGAGTAACCCCATACAGCTATGACTTGTTTGTCACATGCCTGTGGTTTTATCCTGCTCAGAACTGATCCATGTATCATTCTAGAGCTGGTCAGGATGCCTCTCAGACAAATGCCAGGCACCAGGTAAAGCTCAACTTTCCTCCTTTCCAATTCAGTCAAAAGCATGCACTTGAGTTTGATTCAACACAGGATTCAATGCTGAGAATAAACTTGCTGTTTTTTTTAAGTTCATTTCTCCTCTTAACTGGGTACAAGTTAGGTGATAGGGCAGTGAAAGTAAGCAAGAAATAAATACTATCAACAAGAACTGTTTGGTTGTCTAAGTAATTGGTGGCATGTATCTATTTAACTCTAAAAATAAGTTAGGATGCATTATTTTAAAAATATACATTATGTACCATGACAGGCTGCATTACGGTCACCCAAAGAGGTTCATGTCCTAATCCCTGGGGCCTATAAATATCTTACCTTATGTGGAAAAAGAGATTTTACAGACAGAATTAATTTAAGCGTTTTAAGATAAGGAGAGAATCCCAGATTATCCAGGTGGGTCTAATGTAATCACAAGAGTCTTTACACAAGGGAGAAAAGAGGTCAGAGAGAGACAGCAGCAATGTGATGATGGAAGCAGAGATTGGAATGGTGCGGCCCTACGCCAAGGAATTCTGGAACCCTCTAGAAGCTAGAAAAGGCAAGGAATAGCTTCCCTTCTGAAGCCTCTAGAAGGAACCAGCCTGACACCTTGATTTTAGTCTGGTAAGACTGTTTTCAGACTTCTTCACTCCAGACTCCAAGAGAAGAATAAATGTGTGCTGTTTTAAGCCACTAAGTTTGTGGCCATTTGTTACAGCAGTAACAGAAAATTAATACATATACCATAAAACTGCTAAATTTAAAAAGGAGAAAATAGAGAAAAATACGGTAAAGCAAGAGCTTACCCTCTCTTCTGTTAAATTTTATTGAAATATTATTTTGATGGCAAGATTTACTTCCTATAAACTGTACATAGACTGTATACTTAAATGCACACCAAAACAACAACAACAAACAGTCAACTCCCATAGCAAGATATTGGATCATTTCTAATAATCATCTTTTTTTAACTCCACTGGTAAAGAAGCCCATATTAGGAATCCTTCTTTAAAAATTTTAAGCATTTCTGTCTTAGCTTCAGTGAGAGTTGAGATCAATATTCTCCCTCTTTTGTATTTCCATTTGGGAAAACCAGGAGTCAAGTAAATTATAGCAAAATTATTTACAGCTGTCCATGTGTCTCTCTGTTCTTCTTCTGGTTCATGTTTGGAGGCAGCTTTATGTTCTTTGGCATCCCTCCCTTTACCATTAAATCATCACCATTCATTTACTCATTCAGTGGATAATTACTCAGACATATATGTACGCACGCATACAAATATGCATACATATATAATAGGAATTCAATTATCCCTCTTCTTTGCCATAGATATGTTAAAACAGTAGAGTTTCTGATTTTCAAAAGGGTGACTCTCAAAACATGACATCATGCTCTAGAAAGATTCTTTAGGGTAAACTGAGTCAGTCAGGCTCCCTCATACAGATGTCTGGGCAACTAAGATAAGCATTCCCATAGCCTTGAGACTAGGCCCGGTAAATATTCCCATAGCCTTGAGAATGGACCCATATGTGCAGAATCACACTGTACTATACAAATCTTAGCACCCTGCCAGCTTTGTGTACATTTAGTATGTAAGGGAGTTGGGACTTCCCGTGGTGCGACACGTGGCTTGCGGCGCATGCGCGCACGTGTGTAGCTCGCCCCACCCTTCAATAAAGGCCTGTCAGGCATCCCAAAGGCTCCTCGAAGTTTCTTCCATCTGCCCAATTCCCGATTGAACCTGCCTGGCCTTGACAGGCTGCAAGACAAGGACATTATTAATAAATGGTTTGACAGCACTGAGAAAAGACATTGCGATCCTCAGGAGTCAGCAAACTGATTTCTGGTGGCTTAGCTTGACTAATCTAGGTGGATTATTAGCATTTACCTAATATAGGGGCTTCTAATTAGTCCTTTTGGCCCAATATACTCTGTATCCCACAGGCTCCTGCAGGTATAAGACTCTGTTCTCCAGAGCACCCATTACTATACAGTGACTTGACTAGAACAATATTCTTACCAAGCTAATATATGCATGGCTTTTTAAAAATAATCATGATATACTTTGTAAATTTGCCACACAAGTGTACAAATCATCAGAGTAGCCCTACAGATTCCTTCTGTATTATCTATTTGAATATCCCTAGGGAACAGAAACCTACTTCCTCCCTGTTCAACCTATTCATCAGACATTTCATTTACATAGAGATAAGGTCTGCCTTTATTTAACATAGAGCTAAACTGCCTCTATTTAACTCAACTCTTTGTTCATCTGTCCCTCTATTTTAACACTTAAGACAGCTCTCAGGCACCCCTGCTAAAACCTTCTTTTTTCCCAAGTTAAACACTAATTTTTTTCTTTACTATGTTTCATTGAACAGTTATTAGTCATTAGGGAAAAGCAAATCAAAACCACAATGAGGTACCACTTCACACCTATTAGGGTCGCTAATGTTAAAAACAAAACAAAACGATAATCCATAACAAGTGTTGGTGAAAATGTGAAGAAATTGGAACCCTCATACACTGCATGTGGAAATGTAAAATGGTGCAGCCAACTTTGGAAAAGTTTGGCTGTTCTTCAAAATACTTACCAAATCACCACATGACCCTACGTTTCACTACAAGGGATATACCTAAAAGAAATGAAAACATAAGTCCACACAAAACTTAAATTGTTAATAGCAGTATTACTCTTAGTAGCTAAAACATGGAAACAATTCCCAAAACAACCCATTCATTAAATGTTAAATGAACAAAATGTGATATGTCCATACAATAGACTATTATTCTGCAATGAAAAGAATAAAGCCATAAAAAGAATGAGGTACTGATAGATGCTACAGCGTAAATAAACTTTGAAAACAAGTTTTCTTCACTTACTAAGTGAGCTCTGGCCAGTGTGGCTCAGTTAGTTGGAGCATCAGCCTATGCAGTGAAAGGTCACAGGTTCGATCCCTGGTCAGGGCACATACCTAGATTGATTGTTCAATCTCCGGTTGGGGCACGTAGGAGAGGTAACCGATCGATGTTTCTCACTCACATTGATGTCTCTCTCTCTTTCTTTCTCTCTCTCAAAAAATAAAAAAAAAAATCAATAAATGTATCCCCAGGGAAGGATTAAAAAAAAAAATATATATATATATATATATATATATATATATATAATAAAACTAAGTAAAAGAAGCCCAGTCACAAAAAAAAAAAACACATATTGTACATATTGTGTGATTCCATTCCTATGGAATGTCCATAATAGGCCAATCCATAGAGACGGAAAGTAGACTAGTGCTTGCCAGGGGCTGGGAGGAGCAGGGAACGGGGAGCAACTGCTGGTGGGTGTGGGGATTCTTCTCAGGGCGATGAGAGTTCTGGAGTCACATGTGGTAATGGCTGCACAAGTTTGAATATACAGAAACCCCACTGAATTGTACAATTGAAGGGTGAGTCCTGTGATATGTAAATAATGTCAATAAAGCCATTATAAAAAAGATGCTGAAAGCTTTTACAATTTTGCTATATCATTTACTATTGCTCAGGCCTCATTAGCATCAATGTGGTTGTTGTGAAATGAACTTTTCAAGGTGTCTGGTGTAGAATCCCCCATTTAGAGACAAGAAATTTCAACAAAATAAATTTTTAAAGAATTCTGAAACTTGTCATATTAGACAAATTAAACCAAACTATTGAAAGCATGAGGTTGAAAATTAATAAACTTTAGGTTTAAAAAAATGTGTTTAATGACTACAAAGCTTGCTTAAAAACTTTTGATACATTAAAAACTAGGAAAAGTGAAAGTGTACCATCATTGGTATTTATTTTATTAACTTCAAATGGTATGAAAAAAACTAAAGCGGTTATTTGATTTGGCTGAACATGTATTCATTACCTAAAAATAAAGCATAGCCTCAAAATAGCAGGTCTAGAATGCCTGTTCAGTGATTTAGAACTAATTTCCAATCAATCTATTGCTAAATCTTTATATTTGTTTTACTGAAGTTTGCTAAATGAGTTAACATAAACTCAAGCATAGCATATTTCCAGCACATTTTTGATAAAATGTGTCACAAACATAAACTTTTCCACATATGTTTAAAATAGTTAATAGGAAACTCTTCTTTCATGGAAAGAAATTTGTATACAGGAACTTGACTATAGAGTGGTCTCAGGAATAAAAATTGTGAGGAGATAGTGAAATAAGATTGGCCAAAAGAAAGTGAACTGAGACAGAACTGCAAGAAAGACCTCGCAGATCCCTTAAGAACTTGGGATGGTCCTTCAGAGCTGTCCCAAATTAGGGTAAAAGGACTGGATTTTTGTATCTCCACCTTGACCAGACACTGGATATGGGCTGCCCCTGGGAGTGGGCATAACTTTGGGTGAAGTAATTCCTTTCATCTGAGAGTAATTAAGGAGCAGTTTAATTTGCAATGGACCAAGGGGGAAATTTCATTCCGTGCTAACCACCTACCAGTTTCCCCATAATTAGGGTGAATATTTATTCAGCCAAAATGCATTTAAAAAAAGAAGAAAACAAAAATCATTTAAAGGTGTATAGCCAGTGTCTGTATCCATATCATACTTGTTGATAACTAGTTTGTTTACCACACATGCAGTTTTATCATTTAAAGGTAAGTTGTAGGGAGGATGTAAAGTACAGCCTAGGGAATATAGTCAATAATATTCTAAGAACTATGTATGTTGTCAGATGGGTAAGAGATTTTTGGGATAATCACTTAGCAAGTTATATAACATCTAATCACTGGGGTGTACCCCTGAAACCAATATAATACTGTATGTCAACTGTAATTGAAAACTAAAAATGATTTAAATAGAGAAAAACAAAATAAATAGGTAAATAAATAAAATGTCTTTCTATAGGAACATACGTATGTGAGCTCCAAAGTAAAAATGTGCAAAACTGAATTCTGTAAATATTTCTATATTTAGAAATAAAGCTTCATGAACCTATTCATTGTTAAATTTTTAGAAAAGAAGGTAAGTTGTAGATACACAAAGTTGATTAGTCTTTTTTGCACCAAATACAAAGAACCAATCTGGAATCTATTTAAAACATTTGACAAGTTCACCTCTGTTATCGACTAAACGGCTTCGGTACACAAGGGTATTATTTTTTTGATACGCGGTCTGGTTACCCACTTCATGCTAAATCCAATATTCTGTGTTTAATTTCAGGCTATTTTTGTCCCGCCTCTATCCCAATTATTGATTTAAAACAAATCCGCTCTTGTCTCTGACCTGGAGTTACTCAGACGGCCTGAGTCTCCCCAAGGCACCCAGGCTCCTCCGCGGGGGCAGGGGCATCAGCGAGTCTCGGTGAGGTTCTGACCGCTTGGTGCAGGCTGCCCCGAGCTTTGGCCACCGGGTCTTTTCTAGTCTTCTCGCAGGGCCAGCTCAGCGCAGTCCTGGACTTTAGGGAGAACAGCCTAGCGGACATTAAGAAGCTAGTTGCCTGGCCGCCCAGGAATCACTAAAAAAGTTATCATAGGAAGCTAATTTCCCTCTTCCATTTCAAACATAATATTGATGCTTATAAATTCAACGGACTAATCAATAATTGAGACCTATCTGGCAGCAGAGGGACTGCTGAGGACAAGTAGGTATGCTGAGGGACATAAATCACTCCTTTTGTGAGCACCCGGGTAAGACTTGACCCTCATTTCATTTCATCCTGCCTCCTCCTTGCTCTCAGACTCCAAACCTCCACCCTTCCCGTCCTCTCTCCCCATCCACCCCTGCTGCTGGTTCCAATACCAGGACTTCCAATACCGGGTATCATTTACAGAGCTTTGTGATCGTGAACAAGTTATTTCTTTGGGTCTCAGTCTCTTCATCTACAGAACACACATAGTAATATCTAGCCCACAGATATAAAATAAAGGAAATAATATAGTGAAGCACCTAATGGAGGCACTCAATAAATGCTTGCTACACCCAAAATCCCTCTCTGTAAAGAAGGATAAAGTCTCAGGACACTAAAACTCTCAAATTACAAATCTAATTATATTTTCCACATAGAGAAATTGACCTTGTTTCTCAGTTGCCCTGATATATTTTATACACACATCATATAGTATGAAATAAATGATTTAAACATAAAGTTAACTGAACACTCATGGCACTGGTCATATTTATTCTAAGTTATTTTTTCAGAGAATTGAGGAGGCAAGAGAAAAAGTTTTAACATCATAGTGTTACATCACATATCTAGTTTTAACATCATACATAGAAAAGGATCTTAATTGTATAAATTATTTATTATGTATTCAGGCTATATTTCCTTTTTAATATTTAAATAAACTTATGGCCACTTAGAAATGTTACTACTAATATTTTAAGATATTACATCATCCAATAAGAAGTATTCACTGCTTTAATTTTAGAGTGATATTATAATAATGTCATGGCTATATGTGTTATTGACTAAGTAAAGAGCTACTAAACAGGTAGTAATGTTTTGCCTTATACACAGAGGGAAAGAATTTTAACCAACTGTTAATCTTTTGTCTTATTTGACATGGAAGGCCAAAAGTGAATCTATGTGACAACTCTTGGATCCAGTGTAATAATTGAAGCATGAGAAAATTTCTTGTGTTATAATATCAACCTTGCACCTTCTCCCCCTGCCCAAAAGAACCTCTTCTATATACACAACTTAATTTAAATTATGGATTTAATACATAATATATTTGTATTATATATTACATTATATATAATTACATGATTATATATATTATATATCAGCTTTGCTGAACACTAAGATGATACAATACTTTTTTATATAATAATGAGAACCAAGCTGTAATCAAGAATGCTAAAGTGTTTAAAGGTTGTGAAAGTTGAATACATCATGATGTGCTGCTTCTAAAATGGTTGATACTTTTCCCTCTTTGAAAATTGTTGTACTTGATAATGGAGCCTCCTTGTGGGGAATTAATAGTATTTCAGGCTTTCAAATCCCAAAACGCTATTTGAGTTATTTCCCCCTTCACAGTGTGAGCACAGGTCATGCTATCAAGAAAATGTGTATTTGCTTGTGGACCCCTGATATCCAGAAATAAGCAGGCACTTAACGACTATCAGGGAGTAGTGAATTCTGCGCCATTCCTCCTTTGTCTCTTGCCACAGAAGGTAAAAAGCGTTAAAAATATTTTTTTTCCAGTTACAGTGAGTGTTAGGTTCTTTAGAGAGAGAACAAATTGACTGACAATTATTGATTTTTAAACTGGCTCATGCAGAGAATATATTAAATTAGGTAGATACATGCTTTGCCTTTATGTAGTGGAGGTATTTCTCTGCTTTTGATCAGAGAGCATATCCCTCTGAGAGGAAAGGTAGCCCTGTTCAAACAAGCCCAGTGCGTTGGGAGAGAGATACTAGCCATCCAGGTCAGCCAGCTCCACTCCAAGAAAGAATGTGATAACAATTGTTAGAATCGGGTGGCTTGTGCTTTCTTAACCCCTGTTACAGGGAGATCTGGCGGAGGGAGGAACAGTCAGGGCCAAAGGAGCAGTGATATGATGAGATTATCTTCTCTGCCACTCCTACGTAAAGAGGCTATAACAGGGTATTGGATGTAGAAAGCCTCTGAACCCTTGTATATTTTGTTATTCATAATATAGCAATATGATAAAAAGGGAAATGCAAGACTGGATTGCTAAATTTTTTACAGGATTTTTAAAAAACTACTTAGACACACAACTTAGAAGTGTTCCTGTGGCGGTATATTCTCAGCGGCCCAGCCCAGTAACTCAGGCCTCAGGCAGAGGCCACCAGGCCACTGCAGTAAATACGTAAATGATTTCACTCCTTCTAAGACCAAGTGGAGAGGCTTGCCCCTCTCTCTTTCAACATGGGCCTCTCAAGATGTTCTTTTGTGGCTTATCTTTATCATTCATTTTTAAAAAGTAACACGCTTATTGCAAAAATATAATTGTTATTAACAATTAAAAAGTACCTATAATTACATGGTTTGGTAAAAATATTATTTGATAGTAATAATATTTGTAGACATCCTTTCAGATTTATTCTGATGCAAGTTTGTTTTCCAAAAATGAGATCACTCTAAATATACTATTTTATAATGGACTTTTTACTTTAATAACATATTATGTGTACACATATAAAATTGCATATGAGTAAGTAAAGATTTCATAATAAAAACCAGCAAATACTGCCCATTTACTCTGTGCAGACATCATGCTAAGTGCTTTGTATGTATGTGCGGTATATAAATTACTCATCTTTCTGCCTTGAGCTATTTTCAGACTTTGACAATGGGAGGCAGAGCCCAGGTAAGGCATGGTCTTGCCAAGCTGAGACTGCAGAGATCAGAGTTGGAGGGAGCTGAAGTGACTGGAATTTGTGGACCAGAGAACCAGGGAAAAGCAAATGACATTGGGTTGGATGATGTTGGAGTGATAGTCCAACTGGAATGGAGAGATTTCACTGAGACCTCACACATTCATTTAAGGCAACATATAGACTCTATCTTGAGAATGAAAGTTATGCCCCAAAAGGAGAATCACATCCAATGACTAAGGACAAACTAAAGTATATATTTAGTGTTTTCCCAGCAAGCTGCACCTGAAGTTAAGCACCTACCCTATGAATGGGGGCCAGGAGGAAGAAGAGAGCTCCCAACCTCTTTGCTGTAATCACCTAGGATTTAGCCTTTGCCGCTTGAATCTGGACAGGTGAGAAGTTATCATGGTCTGCTCCTCGCAGAAAGATAGCACAGTCCTTGACTGGGAGCTGGGGAAAGAGGGGGGCCTCATTCTCTTGGCTCTAGTCACCTGAAGTGAAGTTTCTGTCACGCTGAGCTGGGAGCGTGGAGATAGAGAGTGGGTTTTAAATCACATTCCACAGATTTTAGCTGTTCTTACCATCGCAGTAGACTTCTTTGAATAACTATTTCTTCATCTGCTGTATGCTCTTAGGATAATTTCCAGAGACTTCAAATGGTTGCTTTTGAGATAAGTTTCACCAGTTATACTTGTTTCACTGGGGAATGGGTCCACAGAGCTCCTCACTGCCATTCCATAAATGGTACGCCCAATGTATACTTTATATATACTGTACTTTATACTTTATATATAACTTTGATTTATTGATCCCAAAATACTAAATGCCTGAGACAGCACTGTGGGTGTTAGCACAGACCCCGTGGCACTGAGATGGAGTAATAACCTTTCTGTGCCCAAAGAAGAGCTCTAAAGTGGTCTAACATTAGAGTGGGGCCCTCTTGGATTGCATAGGGATAATCACACAGTAAACTCTGGATGTGACTGGAGACAGATTGATGGATGCCTGACAAAGATGGATGAGCACCAAAGACTGATGCTCACCAGTGCCTTGGTACTAAATAAGCCCCTAGAACCTGGATGCTGCCATCTTGAGTTTCTGCCATCTGGTGGAAGAGGAGATTGGGGAGAAAAATGATTTGCATAAAGATGACTTTCTTGCACCATGAAAACTGTGGACTGGGCTTTAGATCACCAGTAAAAGTGCAGGCAATTCTTAGGATGAATTTAGCTGAATGGAGGGAGCTGAGGGAGAGAAAAGGGGGTGGAGGAATAATAGAGGTCTTTTTTTCCCCCCTTATAAGTGAGAGCTTAGAACCTGTTTAAATGCTCAGTGGAGGGATTTGGATCAGTGGGAAAGGCTAATGGTACAAGGAAAGGAAATAACTGATACATGAGATTTGGGGACTGGTTTATTTACTATTGGCAAGAAAGAGCTCAAAACTGGTATAAATTCACTTTAGTTTGCTACCTATGGTAGCTAAAATATGAGTGTATATGTATCTAATGTTTTTTATTTTTTATTTTATTATATTTTTTGGTGAAGTAGGAGTAATGGTTATCTTCTGAGAGGAGAGGTTCATTTAAAAGTTTGCATGAAGAAAGTTTGTAGAAACAGTGGGTACAAAGAGTGAGCTGAGAAGCAAAGAGGTTCAGTAGGCAGAGTGGGATAGAGGACCCTAGTAAGACTGGGTCGTGGCTAGGTGCAAAGGATCTAATTGATCTAACTTTATAATTTTTCTCCAGCTGTGCTCAGCTGCCCTGAGTGGAAATAGAGAAGGAAGATCATTGGGATCACACAGGCCTGAGGTTATAAGTATAAGTAATTGTTAAGAATCTCTTTTTAAAATTATTTTTCTTTTATTGATTTCAGAGAGAGGGGAAGCCGGGGAGAATGAGAGGGAGAGAAACATCAGTGTGAGAAACATCGGATCAGTTGCCTCTCACACATGCCCCAACTGGGAACTGAACCTGCAACCCAGGCAGTGGGGTTTTTTTTTAAGATTTTTATTTATTTTTAGAGAAGGAGGAAGGGAAGGAGAAAGAGACGGAGAGAAACATCAATGTGTGGTTGCCTCTCACACACCCCCTACTGGGAACCTGGCCCACAACCCAGGCGTGTGCCCTGACTGGGAATCGAACCAGCTGCCATTTGGTTCACAGGCCAGCACTCAATCCACTGAGCCACACCAGCCAGAGCTCTTATTTATTTTTAAAACACACATCTTATGCAGCTGCTCTTCAAATTAAGTAAATCCTTTATTTTAAATTTTATGCTACCTTTTTCCCATCCCTTTGATAACTGTTTTTAACTTCTGTGGCTCTTTTCTAGATCTCCCATTTTATTTTTCAAATTAGAGGCAGTACAATGCAGTGGTTGACCAATCTGCTAGGTACAAATCTTACATCTAGCACTTACTTGCTATGTAAACTTAGGCAAATCTCATAGCTCCTCTGTGCCTCAGTTTCCTCATTTGTAAAATAGAGGGAGTGATCCCAATAGAACCCTGCCCTCCACTCCCGCCCAGAAGGTGGTTTTGAGGATTAAATGAGTTAATGTATGTACTATGCTGTGTAGGACTTGTTGCTGTTATTGTAATTCAAATGAAATACTCAAGCTGGGAATTTGACATATGTACATTACATAATGACATATGTAAGACTACATTCTGGCCTTTTTGTATTATGTGACATGTAACACATCCCAATATTTCACACATTTTCTTTTGCTTTTCCCCACAAAGACCCTAAAATCGTGTAGTCAGTCAGCATGAGGAAAGGCCTAAGCCCTAAATTTATTGGAGAGTCATTCTTTCTCCATCTTCTATTCAAGGCATTAATTTTTGTCTCTAAGTATTTAGAATTGGACCAGATTGATAGCTGGCCTTTATCTACATGTCTTTTTTTTTTTTTTTTTCCCAGATCCATCGCCTTTGATAACCACTTCTAAAAATGCTGCACCTTTTCTTCCCAACAGGTAAACTAAAGACTCCTGATTATGGGCAAGTTATATAAAGTACAAGGTCTTTAATTAAGCTGTAAGCCTTCTTAAGACAGGTACTTTGATTTAGCAGCCTTTGTACCCAGGAAGTTGCCCAATGTAAAGCAGGAAATAAAAGCAGTAGATGATAATGATGATGATGATGGTCCCACAACTTCTCAACCCTAGTTTCCCTTAACATTGACGTGAGGGCAACAGAGGGTAGAGAAGGGAATGCAGGGCTCTGAGCCCAGAAAGACGATGCCTCTATCACTGACTAGCTGTAAAGCTTCAAGTTAAACAGACAAACAGAACACTTTAGGTTGTTCAGTAACTTATTAACAACTTTCTCTGTTTCCCCTCCCATTCTGGTCGGCCATTGACAAATGGTCTGTTCCCCAGGCCGTCCCTTTCCTAAAACATCCTACCGCGCCCTACCAAGAGTGAGGGTGGGAATTTTTTCTCTGTCTTAAAGTCCTTCATGCCACTGGCTTCTCACTACCAGTCTCTCAGATGTTCCCTTCATTCACCAGGCAGGTTTATTCCATTTCATGATTTATTACACGTTTATGAAATACCTTCCTTCAGTTCTTCATCCCAGGCAACACTCTATTTTGCAACATGCTTACCTCCCAAGATCTCTTAACTCTTTTTTGGCCCTTTATTCACAGTTGCTGACTTCCTGTTCTGTGATACCTTTCATAACTGGAAGATTTTATTTATTATTTCTCTCTAAATCATAAATATGGCTTCCAATTTCTCACAATGCCAAAAAACACATCACTTTTTTGCCTTTATCAGGCAAATGTTGTAGATATCTGTTAAATGTTTGTCTGGCTGCATTAGGTCTGTATATGGTTTATAACAAGTACCGAAGGGGAGAGACTATCTCATCTACCTTGTACTTCACTGATGATATCACCTTCTGATTATGGTGGTGTCTTGAAATGAAGAAAAATTAAAACATCTTTAATTCTGACACAACTATATATTTCAACTTTTCATTACAAAATAATGACATACACCCACTAAGCACACAAAAACTTAAATACAATGAACATTTTTAAATACTTTGCAAGAAAAAAGGTGGCTTTTTCACATTAAAATATTTATATGATAGCTCATGTTTCATATCTAGTTTAAAGTACTTTTTCAAGTAAGGCTATGAGATACTGAAGAGAAGAGAGGTAGGATGGAAGAAAGAACAAAGGAGAAAACACAAAACTACCTAATAAAAGTCTGAGTAAATGAGTGACATTTAATAAAATTTTATACACACAAATCTTGAATTGTGCTTTTGAATTTTTTAAAAGCACCTTGTTTTATATCTTTCTAAAGATATCTCTTTATCTTGATTGAAGTATGTCTCTGACTTGCCTAAGTTACTAAGACCCCTTTACATTATATAATAATTCTGTATATCTGGTCTCCCTTTCTAATAAAGACTGCATTATTTTAGGAAAGTCATATCTATAAAGTAAGGATCCATTTTTTGTTTTTTAAAAGATTTTATTTATCTTCAGAGAGAGGGGAAAAGAGGGAGAAAGAAAGGAAGAGAAACAGCACTGTGTGAGAGATACATTGATCAGTTGCCTTTCACACGCTCTCAACTGGGTACCTGGCCAGCAATCCAGGTACGTGCCCTGACTGGGAATCGAACCAGAGACTTTTTGGTTCATAGGCCAGTGCTCAAGCCACTGAGCCACACCAGCCAGGGTGGGGTCTATTTTTTTTAAAAAGTGTACCCGAACTTCCAAATATAGGAGAGTATGATCCTCTTGGAAAGCTCTATGATTATTCCAAGAATGGGGCCACTTCTCAAAATATTTTTAGAAGTCCTCTTAGGAAACATCTTCAATTAGCTAAAAACCGTATCAGAAAGTGAAATCTTGTTATTTTATTGAGCTTTTATATATAGGGTCTGGTGCAAATAGTGCCACTTTTTTATTACAAAAATCATAAGCATGTAATTCTATAACATACTAATATCATACTCAAGAACACCATATGACATTTTAGGTGAAATGTTCAAATTAAAACAGTAAATTATTACACTCATATTATTATCCTACCAATCACACTCGAGCAAGCATTACTTCTGCTGGGCCCTGTATATTCACCAGATTCAATCGACCTGAATTGATACATTTCTGGCTGAATCCAAAAATTATTTTTACCTCAGCAGACAAAGATTTTCTATAAGTTATTTTTTAAAAGTGTGAAAGCATTTTGAGAGGGGCATCCCCCAATTTATTAGGAACAAAGTAGCAGGTTAGAGTAAGGGTAATGCCTCAAAGCTGGACAGGGCAAATAATTTTGAGGGTGAGATGAGAAATATTAGTTTCTAAGTATAATCTTAGAATATTTTTTTAAACAGCCACACTTCTTTATTTTCATACTTCAGGTGATTAGGTTTTACAATAATAAACCACTTTTTCAAAATCCTACAATGGTTTTATATGGGATATGAATTTTAAATTTCCCACAAAGATTTTAGAGCACACCTTGTGTAAGGATAAGAATTTTCTGTTCCCAACCTAAGCACCCAGTGCATGTGTCAGGGTAGCATGTTCTAGGTATCTGAAGTTTTGTTGAATGCTAGTGATTTAGAGGGGTGGTAAGCAATTCTGAGTGTCCCTGGTCTTCCTTGAAACTCTACGTGTTTGAACAAATACTGATTGCAGTCAATGATTTTGTTTGTTTCAGTGTGATTCCTATGAGTGTTTCTGTAATTGTGGATTTTATTTTAGACATTTTCAGCACTTACAGTTCACAATTCTTGGTTGTATGGTTTAAGATTATTTTAATGTTTGCATTTTACATTGTCTTTGGCACTTTTCAAGAAGGGGACATTGTCTTGTATGTTGTTTGGGGGAAGTGGGGTAGCCCTCCTCCTCTGTATTTCCTTTAAATGTTTGGTTTTATGAAACACACGATTTTCCCCAGAATCCTGTATCATTAAACAAATCAGGTGAAAAATCTGCCTTCACAAGCTGTGCATCCCAATCCTTCTTAGAGGCTGGTATCCCCAACTTCAGATTTAGGCTGTTTGGCCAATGCTGTCACAGGTTCTGGTGGCCATTCCCGGCAGAAAAGTACAACTGGATTTTTGCGAGCCCACAAGGCCACATCCCCAGCCACGCCGCTGGTCGGATTGGAAGAAACCATTCTGCTGCCGACCCCCAGCCTTTTGTCATAGCGGTTTCGAAGGCGATTACGCCTTCTGGCCTGCAGGCCCGGGCCCTGGCTGGTCAGTGAAGCCTCTGCGTTCCTAGTCCGGTAACCCTCTTCCCGACTGCGCCCTAGGAACATCGATATATTGGGGTTGCGAATGGCATAGATGACAGGATTGATGGCTCCATTGGCCCAGGTCAACCAGACGGCCACCACGTTGAGGAGCGAGGGGGCCTGCGTGGCCTGGGCCTGACGGGCAGCAGCCAGGAGCACCAAGAAGCAGTAGGGGCCCCAGCAACAGATGACGAAGACTATCATGATGAGTACTGTGGTGGCCGTGCGCACCTCGCTGAAGAAGCGCAGCACGCGTGCGTAGGTGGTCACGGGCCGCACGCGCACGTCTGACAGGCGCACAGCTTTGCAAATGTGATAGTGGCAGAAGCACATGAGCAGGAAAGGCAGCAGGTAGCAGGCGACCACCAGCCCCACACTGTAAGCCGCGCCCAGCTGCGCGGGGTCCGGGGTCGTCCGGTACAGGCAGCCGTGGAAGCTCTGCGCCGCGGGGGGCTCCTGGGGTGCGTGGAGCAGCTCCCAGGGCAAGGAGAAGCCCAGGGCCACCAGCCAGGCGCCAGCCAGTAGTTGCAGCGCGCGGCGGCGACCGATCTTCTCCCGGGGCGGCCGCACGATGGCGCAGTAGCGGTCCAGCGAGATGAGGGCCACGCTAAGCGTGGATACGATGCCGAAACACGAGCTGAAGAAGCGACTGGCAGCGCAGAAACCGCGCCAGGGCCCCACGGCGACCTCGGGTTCGGACGCCGAGACCCAGGGCGGTGTGAAGAGATCCAGGAAGGCGGCAGGCAGGCAGAGCAGCGCCGTTAGCAGGTCCGACAAGGAGAGGGACAGGATGAAGGCGTTGGTGACGGTGCGCAGCTGCCGGTGTTTCACTATCACTCCCATCACCGCGCAGTTGCCCAGGCTAGACAGCAGGAAGATGAGCAGGAGGACGAGCGCCTGGGCCGCCACTGCCCCCCCGTGAGACAGCAGCGGCCTCCCCTCCACCCCAGCCGCCCCGTGCCAGCCGAGGCCGCCTCCGGCCGAGGCGCCAGTGTTGTCGCCCTCGCTCCCGTCGCTCTGGTTCCCCAGCGCCGCGGCCGCCGCGGTAGCTGCGGTGCTGAAGGAGAGCACCGCTGCCGCCGTCTCCGCGGAGGAAGTCCCGCCAGGTGTGCCGGCCGGGGAGGGGGCGCCGGAACGTGGGCTGTCCGACAAGGCCGTGCACCCGGGCTGGCGGCCCGGCGGCAGCGGCTGCTCCATGGGGCTCCGCGGCCGCCGCAGGGCTGCTCATCCCTCACCAGAGGAGGCGGCCGCAAGCCGGAGGGTGGTTCGGGCCCGAATAAGAGGCCACTGCCGGTAGTCGGGGTCTGCCCGAGGGATGGCTGTCACCCCGGACCCCGCGGAGCCTTTAACGTGGGTTCCAGGCGTTGCCGGGGGAACCGCCTGTTTACGCAGGAGCGTGGGGCGGGACATCGGCCAAGTACCTTCGGAAAAGTCCGCACACAACTGCACCTCCCCACGAGGTTACTCAGCCCCGGGTCTGGGCTTCAGAGGATGCCAAATCGATCTCCGCAGGAGCCACTGTCTGGCCAGATACAGCGGGCGTGGCCCTCATATAAATGACCCAATTCAACAAGGGTTCATTCTCAGGGTCTCTTCTTGGATACAAATGTCCCACAGGGAGGCCTTCGTAGGGGTACGCTTTGCTCCGTGGGTCTTTTCGGCATATACAGGTAGGGAAGGAAACAAGAACTTGAAGTGAAAAACTGTCCCAATCTGGAGATCTTAAACTTGAGGGGCAGAATAATTTAAACCAGGTGTTCTCAAACTTGAGTGTGTAACAGAATCACCTGGAGTTCCTGCTGAAACATAAGTGACTGGGCTCACACCCAGACTATCAGATTCAGTGGGTCTGGGGTCCTGTCCTAGAATTTACAACTTTAACAGGTTCCCAGGAGGTGGTGTTGCTGGTCTGATGAGCACACTTTGAGAACCGCTGATGCACGGTGCTTATTAAAATGCAAATTCACTGGTTGACACCCGGGATTACTGAAGACAGGCCCGTGAATCTGAGCGCCACAGGTGATTCTGACACAGGTGCTCTGAGGAGCTAGGATACGGATCTTGGAGGCAGGATGTCACCTTGTTTTAAAGAGCCTGGATCTTGGGACCATAACTGACTCATACACATGTGGGGGGAGAAGAGAGAGTGATTGTTCCTTGCCCTGTGGCCTGGCTTCCATAAGTTCTCTAGAATGTGATATATTTTGAGTCTAAGGTGCTGCCAACTTGGCAGTCGCCACAGAAGCAGCCCCAGGTGGGAATCTGGTTGGGAGACACAGGAACAGGAAGGGTTTGACTACCCAGCGAAGCTTCTGGACATGTCAAGTTTCTAGACATGGCCTCTAATGGGGAAAAGTGTGACCTGACCTGGGAACTTGTTGGAAATTCAGATTCTTGGGCCCTGTCCCAAATCAGAATCGGAGATCCTGGGCCACATGACCTGCAAGGGATTCTGACGCACCGTCAAGTTTGAGAAACACTGCGGTAAAGAATGATGAGTACATGTGCAGATCTTAAAATCGATGATATCAGTGCTTTGTTTGCTTATTTCAGTGAGGAAAAATATCCTACTGGAAATTTACAGCATAAATAGGAGTTCCTTTAAGATGGTAAACCAAGCTGGTTTTCTCAGCCTCTGCATAGAATCAACATTCTGAGACAATTCTGCATTGTGGGGGCGACCCTATGCATCACAGATGTTTAGCAGTATCCCTGGCCTCTATCCGCCAGAAGCCTGTAGTGACAACTAAAAATGTCTCCAGATATTGCCAAATATCCCCAGGGATGGAAGGTGAGGGAAATCAACCTACCCGAGAACCACTGAATTAGGACAAAAACATAATAGATTAATTTATTTATCTAAGTTTTCAGAAACAACGAGGAAGATAAGGAAGGATCCTAGCTGAAAGAAACTTACAGTCTTAGGTAAACACAAATATATTACAATGTCCTAAGAGTTGTTAAAAATATAGAAATTAAATTATATGGCAGTGACTAACTCTTCCTAGGGTAGCCGATGAAGGCTTCACACAAGAAGTGACATTGGACTGTCCACCCAGATAAAAAGAAAAAAGGAAAGAAAAAGAAAAGGACATCCGATGCATGTGTAAGTCTGAAGGTTAGTATCTAAGTACTTGACTCTTGGGTAGTGGTGAGAAATTTCTGTATCTTAGGATATGTAGGGGTAGGGAGTGAAGAGGGGAATAAATAATAACAGATTGGGGCCCTCTTATAAAGTCCTTGTGTGCAGTGTTACAGAGACTAAGCTTTACTGGGGGAACATGGGGTAATGGCAATAGCCACCAAAGGAGTTTAAGCAAGAGATGGTCATAATCAAGTGTGCTTCAGAAAGACAAGAGTGACCTCACCTCCTCCTGGTTTCCCTCCTTCTTGGTTTGCCTCAGTGTCCTCAGCCAGTTCATCCTCCCCCACGTGCCTTTAAATCCCGGAGGCCCTGAAGGCCCGGTCCTAGGCAGCCCTGCACTTCCTCCTCCATCTCATTCACACCCACAGCTTTGAAATCTATATTTTCACAACTCTAAATTTTGTCTCCAGCCCCAAACCATGTATCTTGCTACCTGGCTTTGCCCCGTGATGCGCAAAAGCCCTTCAAACACAACATGACCAAAATGGAGTCCATGATCTTTCCTAAAAACCTTGGTCCTCAATATTTTGTGTCTCAAAAAGTGGCATCACCTTCCATCTAGTTTACTACAAAACACAGGGTTCTTTCTAGATCAATGTCTTCCTCGTCACCAGCCCATGTCCAACCACCAACACATGGAATTTTACTTGTTAAATACCTTTGTATCCATTCATTTCCTCCATCACTTGATCATCCACTTGAATCTCAGCCCTCATCCCCTCTTTGGTCTACTACTGTCACCTCCTACTGGGACTCCCCACATCCAGCCCCTGCTCCACACTATAGGCACAATGCTCTTTTTTTCCTTCAAATTTTTAAATTAATTTTTATTTATTATTATTTTTTGAGAAACAGGGAGGGGGATAGAGAGGGAGAGAAACATCAATGAGAGAGAGGAACATTGATTGGCAGCCTTTTGCTCTGACTGGGGACTGAAACCACAACCTAGGCATGTGCCCTGATGGGGAATTGAACCGATGACCATTCACTTTGCCACACAGCGCCCAACCGACTGAGCCACACCAGCCAGGGCAGCACAATGCTCTTTTAAACAAAATAAATCTGATCATCCCACTCATTTATTTAAACACTCTAATGGCTTTCTCCTTTTGATTTAGGATGAGGACCCCAGTCCTTAACACTTATGATGAGGCACTACGTAATCTCTCATCTACTTTCTCTCTCGTCTCATTTTGGGTCACTTTGCTCCTTTTTTTCTCATACTGGACTTTTGTGAGCTCCTTAGGGCATCTGTACCTGTCATGCCTTCTGCCAGGAAGCCTCTACCACGCCTAACCCCCCCACTGCCCCCCCACCCCTCCTCTGCCCCGTCCCTGAGGGTTCCCATCTCTGAAGGAATGTTAGTCTCTCAGGGGACACCTTCCTTGGCTTGGAGGACATATTGCTGCCTATAATTATGTTCTCTGGACTATTACTTGCCTCCCATGGTAGGCGTAGACTGTAGGCCCTGTGAAGACTAGGGCTTTGTCTGTTCATCTTTTTATTAGATTCCTAGCACTTAACCCTCTGGAAAACTGCTAGAAACAGAAAAAAAAATTTTTTCTTAAGTGACTGTCAGAGAAGAATCTGGCACCTGGGAGACCAGTTAAGAAAAGGCGTTATAATGGCTCAAGGAAGAAATGAAAGAGTCTGCAGTCAGGCTTTTACAGCAGAGAGAAGGGATTTTAAGGAGGTAGTGTATTGACTGAGGTATTTGGATATGAGCAATACAAATAGGGCACTGTCTCCCTCAAGCTAGGAAGGAATTTACTGGAAGGAGAGGGGAAGTTCAGATAACAAAAGGACAGTCTTAACAGTCAGCCCCAAGGAAAGGAGAAGTCAGGGCAGCTCTGTGAGCGGAGAGAGCAGAAGCTCATTAGAATCTCTTTAGCGCACTACCAGAGTAAGTCTGTCTCAACCATTTTTTAGACCTTCTGCCATTTCTCTCAACACCCAGGTCCTGGGGGAAAGAGCCTGATTGGCGCACCCCTTGCCTGGTAGAACACCCCAGCAAGACTGCATTCTGGGGATACACAGTTTCCCAGAGGACGGAGAGTGTTGAAAAAAGGAGAAAGTTAGTGACAGTGTCACTGTTTAGAGAGAAGTGATTTCTCTACCATTGAATGTTTGAGACATTAAGTGGAAAACATTACTTTTGTGTAATTAACTTTGGTCCGGTAATTCCATCACAGACCTAATATCTGGGTATATACAGACTTGCTGGATGGCAAAGCCAGTTAAAATGAGTTAATTACTTCAATTTCTGTATGCTTTAAAAAAAAATTGCCTACCTCAAAATGGAGTCTAATGAATATTGAGAGCATCGTATGTTGAAAAATTTTTAATACTTCATTTTTTAATGACTGATAATGATCAAATTTATTTTTAACAGGCTCACAGACAGTTTACTAGCAAGAATACCAAGAGTTAACATTTCTTTCATGTTTTAAATCTACCTGGCATGCAATTGGTAGGGTTTGAGACTTATCCCACTGTAGTGATTCACTGATTGATTTCTACTATGGACCCATATTTCAACAATGCAGCACACAGTCCTTTTTATAAGAGCCTTAAAGATATATCGAAAGTCTAATTATAAGTTGGTCTCCTCACCTCAAGTTATGACTTCAGGCCCCTGGGGTAGAGCTGGCTTTTGCAGGACAGAGAACACATGGCAACCCCTATAACACGGACCCCGAGAAGCTGGCCCACCCACCTGCTCCCAGGTTATGTATAGGAAGTGTGACTGCCCTACAATAATCCATCTCCCTTACAAACAACTTAGAGAGAGGGCATTATTTTACTCAAAAACTGGAAGACTAAAATCATGAACCGGTAAGGGTCATTGTTTTGAGGGCTACAATTTAACCTAGTATACAAAGAGCAATGAGAAAGAATATTATAGTAATTACCATACAGTAATTTTTTAAAAGAAGAACTAAGGTTTTCGTTTTACCTGATATGTTAATAACTAGAAAATTATTTTGAATTTTTGGCATAGTGTATCCTAGACATGGGATTTATACCTAAATATATGCTAATATGAGGTATAATAACCTCATATTTAGCCAGAGTCCTATTTTAGAAAGAATGGAAGTTGGCTTATATGTACAATTTGGATATAGGTTTCTGCATAATTAAAGAAAAATTACTTATAGAAAATAATTGCTTTAAAAAGAAAGCCCTTAAAAGTCATAGAAGTCACTTGAGAAGAAATCCATCCTTCAGTGGGTCATTGCCTTCTACTATGAAACTTGCTGTACCTGTGTAATGGGCTTGTCCGGATACTTCCACTATAACAGCATTAAAATCACCACATTTTGCTTCCTGGGGAAAAAAAAAAAGACAAAAAGAGTGCAATATCAAAATACTGCATTCATATGTATCTGGCTTTAAGTCATATTGTTGATTTTTATCATTTTAAGGAAACCCAAGAGTTAATCTGACAGGCAACGAACAGAGAGCGACCTGATCGGGTGTGTGTTACATAAGTTATGCTGGAGAGGAGAGAGACTGAACGCCCAGAACCCTGTTAAGAGGTCAGCTTAATTCCCTGATTGACTCTAGAGTCACTAGGGTAATTTTTAGTGAGGATGGAGAAAAGCAAAATAGAAAGGTACTTTGGAGGTAGAACTGACAGGCCTGGGCACTGATGTATGTGGGAAGTGAGGAACAGGAACACGTTAAATGTGACTGCAGCTTTTAGCTTGAAAGTGAAGTTGACTCTACCATTAACCACGATAGAGAATGAGGCAGGAGGGGAATGTTTAGGAAGGAGGGAAGGAAGGAAGAGAGGGAGGGAGAAAGCGAGGAAGGACTATTCAACAAGTTGAGTTTGCGGTATCTCTGGGATAGTTTGGAGATGAGTTTACTGGACAGTTGGGAATACAAGTGTTAGACTCGGGAGAGAAGCCCAGGGTAGGCATGGTAGGGAGGAAGGTTTGGAAGTCATCATCAGTGGGTGACTGAGAGTTGAAGCTTCAGAAGTGGGGGAAATTGCCCAGGGGCATTAAATTGCAGAGGAGAAAAGAAGGGAGCTAAGGATAAAATGCTGGGGGCCTCTAAATGGAAGGATAGAGAAAGGAGGCTGGGGCGGGGAAAGAGAAGGAGAAGATGCTGTCAGAGAGCCCGAAAGAGCCCAGAGAGAGGAAAGGTCAGTGGTGCAAGTGAAGATGTTCAGGCAAATATGATTAGCAACTATTAAATAAATAACTTCAAATCTGAACTACAGGGTGTCTTTTTATTTTCTAATTTTAAAAAATGAGAATAACTGAAGCTTAAGGTAAAATGTCAATTATGAGGTTAGGGTACAGTAATTTTATTACCTTTTTATAAAGCTGCTATAATATAAAGCCTCAGTGAAACTTGCTTTGTCTAACAGCAATCTAATGTAATGCTTAACAGCATGAGGTCTGCTCAGAAAGACCTGCATTCCTAATCTGGATCTCTTACCTAAACTCTTGAATTCTCCAATTTATTACCTGTTAAAATAGAATGATAATAACACTGACGTCCTAGGATTCCTATGTATTAAATGAGATGGTATGCATACAGTACAAAAGTGCTTAGTTTGGAACTTGACATGTAGTGAAACACCCAGTAAATGTAGAATCTTCAGCTACAGACTTGAGACAATATATTCTAAATTTCCGCATACAACATAAGTGGTTTGGTATCTCATAAGATCATGTATTATATAGGAATGCCTAACTATTGAATATTAAAGAAAATTCAATATTTAGAAAAACCAAACTTTATAAATAGCTATATAAGGATATAAATATCTTTATTGAGATAGATTGCTATGTTAAAGGACTCTTTATGAGTAGATCATTCATTAGAAGTAAATAAGTCATCCTGTAGACTTCATTTATTAATATGAGTAAATTCATTAATTAACTCTATTAGCATGTTTAATATTTGATTGCATTATAAAAATTCTACTTCTCACAACTTTTCAGGGCTTTCACATCATATTATAAAATGAAACACTCTTGTAGAATGAAAACAGACAAAAAAACCAAAAAATCCAAACCCTAATTCAATGGTTCTCAAACACTTTGGTCCCAGAACCCCTTTCTACCTCCTTAGAGTTTGAGGACATCAAGAGGTTTTGTTGACATAGGTCATATCTATTAATATTTTCTATTTTGGTAATTAAAGATACTTGTCCATTAATTCACTGTAAAAAATAAACTTATTACATGTTAACATAAACAAATTTCTGTGAAAGTAACATGTGCCAAAACAAAAAAAAAAGTAATGGCTGTTTCACATTTTTTGCAAACAGACAACAGCTAGGTCCTGGCATCTGCTTCTGCCTTCAGTCAGCCGGGCTGTCACATCATTCAGCCTCTGGAGAACACTGCGCACGCGTGAGGCAATGGACTTGAAAAGCAGCGATGTCTTGGTCTTATTATGAGTATAGTTTTGACCTTGTGGACCCACGGAAAGGACCTTGGGAACCCCCAGGGCTTTTCAAACCACACAGGAGAACCAAAATCCTAGCCAAGCAGTTTTCACAGGCCTGCTTTAAAATTCCCTTCCGAATGCTGAGTGAAGAAACTCATTTCACACCCAACTCAGGCCTCTTCTGTCTCACAAGTAACGCAGTTACAAAGACGCTAAGGGTGTCACTCACCCTCACAGCCTTCCCTGTGAAGACTGAGCCAGTTGCACTGCTTTTAAAGGCTCTGGTCTGGTTCAGCTCTAGAAGCCCTTTGTGGTACTGCAAGGCAATTCGGGCTGTCACTCCTGAGCCGGTAGGACTCCTGTCAACCTGTTCCAGAATAAACCAAGAGAAGCGAGTTCGTGGTCCTCCACTTTCACATTGCATGGCTTTTGTGCCTAAAAATTACAGTTTTAATACCTGTTCATCTGCAAACACACAAATATTGGTGGTTGGATCCTCACTGTAAGTATCTTTGCCATCTGTTAATATAGTTCCATATAGAAAGGCAAGGTCTTCACTGTCAGGATGAGTGATTTTAATCTGCAAATAATAAAAAATTATCAACCACATGTAAAATAAATATTTTGATTCAAATGTATATTTTTAAATTTGTTGATATTTTTTTAGAGGGAGAAAGAGACACTGATTTGTTGTTCCACTTATTTATGCATCCACTGGTTGATTCTTGAATGTGCCCCAACTGGGATGGAACCCACAACCTTGGTGTTTTGAGATGATGCTCTAACCAACTGAGCTACCCGGCCAGGGACAAATTTATATTTTAAATAACATATATGGGGTGCTGTTAGACATAACTTTTCCATCTTTATCATTTGAAAAATACTTTTAGGGTCAAGGCACTAAATGTTTGAAGTGACATTTTTGTCTAGATGAATAAAGAAAGCTTTATTAAAAGTTGTGATTCCTATCATACTTCGAGTCCTTTGTCCGGAAGCTGCCCCACACATAGCCTCTACTGAAGGACCAGTCCGACCACACACCCACACAGCCTAAGCACACCCACTCGGAGGCACTGAGCCCAGGTGGTCAATCACAGGCCGGCCATGGCCGCCCAAATGGGAAGAGCTGAAACGATCACGGCCTTACTCTCGGGAGCTTGAAGGGATCATGTAGGAAAGTCAGGCAATGAGCATCTAGAGCTGAAGTTAACACCATTGACAGAGACAAAGTCTGTGAGAAGCCACAAGCAAGCAAAAGTGACAAGAATGCAGAGGCTATTAGGCAAAAGAAAAAATTGGACAAAAAAAAGATTTATGGTAAAGGATGAAGTCAGTTGGTATCATAAAAAGCAGCGGATATGCAGAGAGGCAGGCACGGGCAGAATAGCTAGGTCACATCCATGGCAAAGACAGGTCAGGTCCAAATGGGCCCTGCTTCTGTTCCCAGGGGTCTGGTGGTTTATTTCTCCCTGGATTTTGGTAACTTCTGCTAGTTTGAAGGAGACAACTGTAATCTTACTTCCATGAGTATCTTTACAGATAGTACATTCTACTACCCCTTACCTGTCATTTAAAGCAGGTGAAGCGGTTTGGACTCTTAGGCTCCCAAGAGTCCCTTTATAACCAAGTTACAGCGGCCTGCATATGGGACCGTCGTCCTCCGTTCCCGTAAAGCCCCTATGCCCCGCCTCTCCTCTGGCACCTCCCGACCTCACACTGCTCGCAGGGGCGCTTCCCCCCAGACCAAGCTCCTCAAAAGTGGGCTTCATTCTTCCTTTGTGCCTCCAGCAACTCGCATAGTATCTGACATAAAGTAAGTTCTTGGTAAGTAAATGCTTATTAAAAGAATGAGTGAATGAAGATGAATTTACATTATGCTAACTTCAGCCCTACCCCCAAAGGCCTTTCCCTAAATCTAAATCAGCATATGAATGGGCAGCAATTCACAAAGTACTTCTACTGCTTGGTTCATCCCTAATAAAACTTTTGCTCATATTTTTGCAGAATCCCTCCTCAAGTCCACCCTTCACAACCTTGGTGAGAAGTTGAAGCTTCAATGAGAAGTTCAAAATTGCTTCTATTAAGAAAACTATACCTTTTCCTTTTGATTTCATTAAAAACAAGGTGAAATCTTTTTATGCCAAACTGTTAACTCAAACTATTAGCTGTCTGCTTAATGGAACAGAGAACTGATGTAAATTCAGAGCTTAAGAAGTTACAATGATAAAGTGATTCTATGTATTGGTATTGACAGTTCTGGGAAAAGAATAATTTAGAGCCGGGATATAGTATATATTTTAATTTTTATTATTTAGGTTATACATTATGTTAAATTAAAGCTTGAGATACGTTTCATAGGCTCATAAATAATTATTAGTACAAGTATTTTAGACACTATCATTCACAAGTTATTTTTTCTTAGAATAGTAATTATCAAACACTAAAACACTTACATACTGTATATGAGTTATTTGTAGGTCCCAATTTCAAGGTAAAATGGCAGACTGGTGCTAGAAATGAAAAAGTATTCTAGATTTGTTTATTATCTAAACTGATTTAATCAGAATAGTTTTCCAAAGCCAAAACTAGAGTTACTTGGATAGTTATTTACTAACTTCGTAGCAATTCAGGAAAATCCACTAATTAGGAACTAATGTTCTCTGTAAATAAGAGAAAGTCTGATCAGACTTCATAAAATCTGTTTTGTAAGCTCTATTTTATATTCATTATTTTCAAGTTTTGTAGAATGATCATATATAGCAAAACATGTATTTCTAATTAGTGGGACCCTATACTATGATATTTACTATATGTTTAAACAACCACAAATTATATTAGTATATATGTATTATTAAAGTTAATAATAGTTATCATTATTCAACATTTATTATGGGCTTGGCACTATTCTAAGTCCTTTACATATATTCACTTACTCTTACAACCCCCTACAAAGCAGATATTTCAAAATTTCCATTTTACAGGTTGGAAACCTGAGGCACATGGAGGTTACATAACTTGCTCAAGGTTACAAAAGTTACATGTGGCAAAGCTAGAACTCAGAGGTAGTCATGCTCTAGAGCCTACAATTCAAACCCGT
Source organism: Pteronotus mesoamericanus (assembly GCF_021234165.1). Lineage (NCBI taxonomy): Eukaryota > Metazoa > Chordata > Mammalia > Chiroptera > Mormoopidae > Pteronotus > Pteronotus mesoamericanus. The sequence continues at coordinate 28,935,561 of NW_026555078.1, read as the reverse complement.
ACCCTATTCTTAGCACTACTAATAATTTCAATACCAAACATAGGTATTTATATTTCTGTATAAACATGTTATTTATATGTCCTTCATGCCACAGAGAAAGGCAATTTTTCTGATGGCAGCAATTGTACTGACCTGAGCTCTCACTGCTTCTGTGACTGCACTTGCTGCATCCACCAGGTCCCTTGTCTTTGCAGAACAAACATCCAGCCCTAACTTTTCGGCACTCACAAAGGCATAAAAAGCGCCACCATATGCAATGTCCACTACCACCTGTCCGTGACCAGGAACATCCACTAGGAGATCTAAAAAAGATGTTTGAAAATTAGCTTGTTTTAGTATTTTAGCAAGAAACATCATAGAATTTTTCATATGTGTATGTTGTAGGGGCGGGGAGTCTTCTTCCTATCATAAAAAGGAATCAAACAAAAACCCATCTTCAAAATGAGTAAGCATCAAGTAAATACTAATAAACCTTTAGCTAAGAGCATCTTTCTATCTTTGATGTTTGCATAAGTTATACACGTGAATGCCATGTTTTTCTTACATTACACATACATATTTGTTAACTATGCTGAGGACCTTTTTTCGTGGAAACATCATAGAGGCAGAGAGAGGAAAACCCTGGGACATCAATGTGTGAAAATTACAAAGGAAAATGTAGGTTCCCTCTCATACTACCAGGAAGTTTTATTTTCTTATTTTTAAAAAGGATTTTATTTTTAGAGAGAGGGGAAGGGAGGGAGGAAAAGAGGAAGGGAAACATTGGTTGGTTGCAATCTGGGACCAGACCCACAACCTACTAAGCATGTGCCCTGACCAGAAATTGAACCAGCAACCTTTCGCTTTGCAGCACAAAGCCCAGTCAACTGAGCCACACAGGTCAGGGCAGGAATGGTTTTAAATAGTGAGGATTTGGAGTCCTATTCACAAATTGATTTTCTTCAGCTCTAAAGTCAAAACAAAATGAAAAAAAAAAGATATTTTTCCTATATATTATATACACTCACTTATATATTTCATCCTGTTAAAGTATCCTGCAGGCAAATACTGAGAACAAAGCCATTGCAGAATCACTGACCTTTAGGTTATTATGTTGCATTAGGGTTTTAACGAGTATTTTAGGTGCCGGACATCCCCAAAGTTTCACCTGAAGGTCAATTGTTTGAAATCCTGAATGTGTATTTTTGGAGGAATGGAGCTACGTGATGTTTCGGGATATTAAAACTGTTTTCCCCACACTCACATTTCCCTCTCTTTCTCCAGTTCAAGTGGGCTTGGCTCTCACAGCGTCTGGGGGAGGCTTATGGCAGGGGAGAAAGGAGATTTTGTGGAAAACTAAGGTCTCAGGGGTAAGAGGTTTGTTGTCAAAGGAGTGTTCTGAAGGGAGAAATATTTCTCCTGGTCAATAGAGAAATTGCCTCCGGACTGAGAAAGGGGGCTGAAGGTCCTGAGTGCGGAGGACCTGTCTTCTCCACAGCACCATGGAGAGGCTACAGAGTGCGACAGAGGCAGCAAGGACGAGGAAGGCAGGGGCAGTGGCCCCTTGGAAGGGGCAGATGATGTTTCCCTGGTAACCCGCGCAAGCTGAGGACCAAAAGATTCTTCTCTCCAAGGCCTTGGCTCACACATATTTCAGGAAAAGGGGCAGCAGGTGGAGGGATGAAGCTGAGCAGAGTACAGTCTCAAATTGAGAAATGAAGTTGTGAAACATAAAATATTTCTTGTATTCCTGAGTTTGCATGGTCATCCAAAGGTACCAGTACACGACCAGTTGCAGATTATCCCACAGAGCCCTTTTTACATGTGATGTGTAAAAACACGGAATACTTACCACCAAAAGAGTAACACATGTCTGTGGAACTTAACAGCAAAATTGAATGATAAAGGTCTTTTTCTGGATGCTGGTGCAACATGAAAAGCACATTTGATGAAAGGAGAGTATGGAATTAGATGGAAATAAGGGACTGCAAGAAAGCTAAGCTAGATGTGGCTTTTGTGACTTCATGTGTAAAATGGAATTGCTATTCTCCCCCTAAAAAGGTTTCTTTTGAGAAGTCCATGTGATAACGTATGGGGACTGCTTGACACAGATGACAAATGCAATAAATGTTAGTATTAAAGCCAAAAGTTTAATTTCCAATGGAAATAGGACTCTTAAGAGTCCCAGATATTTACATTTGTCAATCAACATAGACTCCTCCAAATTTCATTTTAGTTACTCATTCAACATATGTTCACTACCTCCTATTCTAGCCCTTGAATACAGTGAACAAAACTCAGGAGTTTCCATTTTAGCAGTGGAGTGGAGGTGGACTCAAACATTCTCTGAGGGGGGTACTGTTGTCATCTGTATTTTACAGACATGGCATTGAGAAATAGAATCCTTTTCATACAGTGACCGAGATGGGGAAGGGCAGAGCAATGATCTAGATTGAACACTGTCAGTCCTCCCTTTTTGTATATTTCTGAGAACTTAGGATTTCATTTTCTTTATAGTGCAAAGTGACCATTCATGCTCACTGATCATTGTACAGTTATGCAGCGATGCTCTCAGGACCTACTGCGCTTACAGGGTCGGCTGCCCCTGGTGTCACCAACCCAAACTGAGGCGGTGGGGATCCTGCTGCCTGCTGTCATTTCCCACAAAATCTAGAGTGCTTTCCATCTGCTGCTGCCATGCCGTGGTTAGCCAAGTTAGTCCATTGGTCAGGTTTTTGAGATGCAATCTTAAACATAAACTCCTGTCTCCCTCAAGTGCCCTCCCACTGCATATGTGGCACTGTTCTCTCCTAAAAGAGAAAGTGGCATCAATTTGCTCTAAGACAGACAAATGCCTGGGCTATTAGGGCATCATTTAGAATCAGGCGAATCCTGAATTCAAATCCTATAGGAGGATCAAGATTGAACTGATAGAATACTTTGCATGGCTTGAAGACTTTGAAAGAAAGAGGTGATAACCCTGTTCATGGTTGGACTAAATTAGCTCCCCGCTCACTTGCAGTCATGACTCCTAAAGCATCCTCACTGATAGAATACAGCCCTTTGGAGGGGTTTCCCTCTGTGTAAGGATGATAGTTATTAGACAGCTGTTTTATAGGACAGACAGCTTCTGTATTGGGGAACCCAAAGGCTCAGCACACTTACAGCACTAAACTAGTAATCTTAAATATTCTGTAGCCTGTCTCTAGGAATACATGTATTCCTTAAATTCTAAGCAGTGCCTTATACACACTTATTTAATCCTCACAAAAATCTCAATAAGGTAACACCTGAAGAAGCATAGACAAGGAGAGGGTTAAGTAATTTGACTAAGGTTGCACAGCGTTAGGGGTTGTCAGACTTTGAACCCAGCAAAGTCTGTTTCTGTTTCTAAAGAGTAGCAACGTCCGTATTTTAACGATTTATAAATCGCTTAGTTCACATTTAATATCCCCCCAAGAAGTAGGGAAACACTTTTTACATGAGTTTTTGTAACTTGCATTTAATAGCTTGTCAGGGGGTTAGTGTGTCTAGTGAGGGTATTCTGAGCCAGCCAGGAACCCAGTTAAATTGGTTGTTCTTTGCTCTTTCCTTGACCCCTACGGATCTTGCTTTATCCAACTGTGAAATCTCTAGGAATGCCCGACGATTGGGGAACTAGGTGCTGAGAGAGAAATTCGGAATTTTATACTTTTCAAGGCTCTCTCAGGAACACAGGCTGATAGACCTGGGGGATAACTGAACTGCAGGCACCGCACAAATGCCGAAGGCTAAGATTCTGATACACATCCGCAGTGATTTAGAATTACCATTTTATTATTATATTAATTGCAAAAGCCGTGGAGGTGGGTTAGTTGCTCTGCGTGGGTTTCAGCCCAGAGATAGAGTGTAGTTAGTTGTGTCTCAGGTTGCAGCCAAGGGGTGGGAGGGTTCCTCCGGTTACCTGTGGCCAGGGCGAAGGCCGGGACGCTGTGGAAGCGCACCCGGCCGCAGCTGCGGCCGCCCTCGCACTCCACGAAGGCGGCCACCAGCCCGCACGGGCAGTGGATGTTGACGCGGGCCTCGCGGGCGCCGGCTGGAGGTGCCGGCACCAGGCCGAAATCCAGCGCGAAGCGGCCCAGCGCCAGCACGGCGTGACCGCACATGGAGCTGTAGCCTTCGTTGTGCAGGAATAAGACGCCCAGGTGCGCGTCTGGTAACTCGCTCGACACCAGCACGGCCCCGTACATGTCCCGGTGTCCCCGGGGCTCGTACATGAGCCGTCGCCGCACGTAGTCAAGGTGCTGGCGCATGTAGCGCCTCTTGGCCAGCACCGTGGGGCCCACCACCTCCGGACACCCCGCCAACACGATGCGCAGGGGCTCGCCGCCCGTGTGCATATCTACCACCGACAGCGCCGGCGTCCCCGGGTCGTGCGGTGGCAGCCGGGGCACCGCCAACGTGCCGTTGTTTGTCTGCATCTGGGAACACGGGACACCAGCCGGCGGCGCTCGCTTCGAAACCAGGGCGCACCCGCGTACTCGGCGCGAGAGTACTAGAACACTAGGCCTCCTCAGGGGGCGGGGCCTCCGAGCGCAGAAGGGACTAGAGCGGAGGGGGCGGGGCCTCGAAGGGGTTGCCGGGTTACCAGGAGGCGGGACCGACGAGGCGTCTGTGGCCCGGAAGTCCGGGCCCTGCGGCCGGGTCGGCTGATCCTGGAGATTCTCCAGGATAACTTAGAAGCTGCCAATGGGTGAGTAGTCGCCGGGATCCCGGGAAGCGTTTGTCATTGTCCCTGCTTCTTCTCTAGGCTGCGGGTTCTGGGCTCAGTCTCGATGGGCGGCCCCCGGGTAGCGGCTCCTCTTAGCTGCTTGCTCCCACCTGCCCCGGGGCCGGGCCCCAGACTCTTCCCCGGCTCGGGGGTGGAGTGGGAGGGGGTAGGAGGTCTAGGCTTCAGACCCGCTGAAGGGGGGAAGCCGGCTGCGTACGGGGAGGGGAAAGTCTAGGCCTTTGTTGTTCCGTTCGAAAGGTCACTTCAGTATCTTTGTCAGTCTCTTTGTTTAACATTCCTGAGAATTGACTTCAAAATTTAGACGCGGGCTTTAGTATGTGCAGAAAAACAGTAAAGGAAGCAGAAGCTAATTGACGTATCACTATTGTCTTTTGCTTCAGCGTCAAATCTGTTTACAGGGCTCTTCACAAAGGTTGCAAAAACAAAACAAAACAAAACAGAAAAACAACAACAACAAAGTTTTAGCTCTCGTTTACCGAAGGAAACGTAATGGAAAAGTGGACGGACACTGGGAGTCAGGGTTTTGTTTGTCTCATAAGCTGTTTTTGGTTTTCAGGACTTGGGGTTTGAAAAACTTGACATTACTTATATTCAGATGTACTTATTAAGCATCTACTAGATGCCATGCCTGTGTAGAAGAAACCGCCAATTCTTTAACTTCTGCCTTCTCAAAAACTCTGAAACACTTCATTTCTACCTATCAGTTTAGAACACTGTGATTACAATTGATTTAAAAATAAGGGCCAAATAATGTAAAGAAGCCTGTGGATTTTTTAAATCTTTCAGAAATTTGATAAATGTGAAAATATGACCCTTGAGACATTTTTGTCAGTGCCAGCCCCCCTCACCCCCCGCCCCCCCCCCCCCCAGCAGCACAAGGAGAAAGAAATCTAAAGTCTACTCGAATTTCAAGGGAGAAAGGACATTGTGAATCAGGCAGTTTCTAGATTGTGAATTCATGCAGAATTTGGGAAATGATTGTTCAAGAATAATTATAAAAATGCATAATTTTCATATTAATTTACATTTGACCACAGTTGTTTTGGATTTATTCCACACCAGGCTGTAGATTCCTTGAAGGCAGGGACTCTGTCATGTTCCTCCGTAGATCTTTAGTTGCCCCAAACCAGTGGAATCTGACACTTAATGCACATACATTGTATGACTGAATCAATGCATGAAGGGAAACATGTCACTGAAGAAAAATCCTCCCTCCGCAACTTGGACCTGTTGATGAGGTCAAAAACCATCTGTAGGTCCTGGGTTTGGGTTTTTTGGGGGTTTTTTTGCTTTGCTTTGTTTTGTTTTTTTTTGTGAAGAAGACCTGCTTTTTATTTTCCCCATGCCCTGAGGCCAGGGGATTGATTCCAAGGCAGTAGTTCCCAAGTACGGGTCAGAGGCCCAGTGACAGCTTGATGAAATTTTCACTTGCCCCTGACAAAAATGAGAAGAGTTGGGACAATGTAATTAGCTTTTTGTAAAGGTGAATTTATTTACAGGCCTGCCCTTTATTTTGAAATTATGTCTTTTCCATTTTTTTGGTATTAAAATGTGTTTTAGTATGGAAGAAGGTGATGACAGATGTGTCATGCGTATGTGTGCATGCACTTACTGTCCTCCTGACCAAAATCAAAAGCAGTCATCCTCTACTAATCCTCTTATTAAAAAACAATGTGAATATTAAAAAACAATGTGTATTCGGAAATCTAGACCATCTGATGAAGGGGCGTGGCTGGATGGAGTCTCTGGAGACCTGCCAGACTAAGTCTTGGGTTCAGGGATACATCCTGATTTGCTGGCAGAGGACTGAGGACCTTAATGATAAGAAACTGTATCAACAACAAAGTTCCTGTGTAATTTTCTGCAGTGTTACAGTGTAAAGGAGAAATTTAATTTTTAAAATAAATGCATCAAGACTTTAGTCATAGTACATATGATTTTTTTAATTGAAAGTGTGTTATTTCCACCAAGTGCTTCAACCTGCATTATTTTTTATAATCACAAGAGGTGTTATTGTACTGACGTTTGTTTTTAAAAAGCTGTCGATATTCAACCAGCATGCCTTGGACTTTACTGTGGGAAGACCCTATTGTTTAAAAATGGCTCAACTGAAATATACGGAGAATGTGGGGTAAGTCTTAATGTTTGTATGTTATTTATTTGTAAAATTTTTTTGCTTTTGAAATATTTTTACATGCAGAATATCTTTTCTTCACTCTACTTATTTATAAAAGAATATGTAGGCATTAATAATATCTGTGTCATTTTATTGATTGTCTATACTACAAATTTGTTAACAGTCATAGTAACTGTGTTTTTAAAATATTTTATAATTTTGTGGTAATTTTAATTACTTTTTATTACAAGATAGTACAGTGACTTGGACATCCAAGTAAGTTAACTGTTTACAATTTGAGAACAGTTGTTTGCAATTATTTTTATATGCTATTAATAACTAGGTTTTTCATATACTATTAGTCTGCTCTTTTAGTAACTTAGTGAAAGGACTCCTTTAATAGCATTATACTGATGTAGGCAAATACAGTGTAGATTTCTTTTTATTTTACTTATGCTTTCTCTTTTTTATTTCTGAAAGATGTACATGTAAACAGATGTTTGAACAGAAATGGGATATCTTATAGGAAGATTTTTGGGGGTGTTAATCTTCTCAAGTAATAGCTCTACATACTATTTTTATGTATTGTAGGTGTGTCCGAGAGGACAGAGAACAAATGCACAGAAATATTGCCAGCCTTGCACAGAGTCCCCAGAGCTTTATGATTGGCTGTATCTTGGATTCATGGCTATGCTTCCTCTTGTTTTGCATTGGTTCTTCATTGAATGGTACTCGGGAAAAAAGAGGTTAGCACTTTCTATGAATGTGTCTGGATAGACTGATGTTGGAATAATTATCACTTAGAAGACCTCATCAAGTAAATTATACGTCTTCTGTTGTTTTTATTATTATTATTTATTTATTAGAGAGAAGGGGAGTGACAGAGAAATAGAGGGAGAGAAACATCAATGTGAGAGAGATACATAGCTCAGTTGCCTCTCTCACACCTCCAGCTGGGACCTGGACTCCAGCCCAATCATGTGCTCTGACTGGGAATCGAACTGGCGACAACCTTTCCATTTGCAGGCTGGCACTGAACCCACTGAGCCACACCAGCCAGGGCTGTTATTTTAAATGTGGTAAACGTGCTTTTGCTTTATAGTCTGATTACTTTTGATTGTGGCAAGAAAACTTAATGATAGGGCATGGCTTAATAATTATTATGGAAGGTATCTGTTGTCTGTTTTACCTTAAATGATCTTGAAGAAATTTTAAAAAAAAATTGACATTTTTTAAAAGAAATTTAAAAAAAATTTTAAATTATAATATTTATAGCCCTGGCTGAGTGGCTCACTTGGTTGAAGTGTCATCCCATGTACCAGAATGATGCAGGTTTGATGCCTAGTCAAGGCACTTACCTAGGTTGTGTTTCAGTCCCTGGTCACGGTGCCTATGGGAGGCGACCGATGAATGTTCTACTCTCACATCGAAGTTTCTCTCTCTCTCTCTCTCTCTCTCTCTAAAATCAATAACCATATCCTTGGATGAGGATTAAAAAAAATAAATTATAATCTTTGTTGGTTTTTTGCAAAGAATTGCTTGTGTTTACAAACTGTTTATTGTTCTAGAACAAATACTTTGTAATTTAATTTTCGACTAGTAATCTGCCCCCATGCAGTTAAGATGATATAGCTGCAACCGAATTATAAAAATTTATATGAACACATTAACTTCATAAACATTTATGAAGTACTGTGTCTTACGTTTAGAATATCAAAAGAGGAGGTATACAGATGACCGACATGGTTTATAGTGATAATCATGTAGAGAAAACAAATGTAGAGACAACTAAATGTAATATAAATCAGTCTTAAAAGTGTATAAACAAAAAGTATATAAAAGCATTGTAAACAAAATGCTCTGGAGTCATAAAGAATGGAAGAGATAAATTGTGCCTGCTGAAAGACTTGAAAAAATCTGAAAGACTTGGAAAAAAGGAACATTTTAGGCAGAGGAAGCAGCTTGAACAATGGCACAGAGGTCTGATGTGTGCCATGTTAGGGTGGGAATGGAAAGAGTCCCTGTGGTCAAAGCGTGGACTGCATGTGAAAGAAAGGTGATAAAAAGGAAAGTGGGGAAGGCAGACTGAGGCCAGAATGTGAAGGGTTTTGTTTTTTAATTGTGCCCTTTATTTTTTTTAATGTTATTCTGTTGCGGTTGTCCTAATTTTTTCCCCTTTGCCCCCCTCCACCCAGCCCACCCCCGGCTCCCACAGTCAACCCCCACACCATTGTCTGCGTCCATCGGTCATTCAAATACGTTCTTTGCCTAGTCCCTTCCCCTTCTTTCCACCACTGTCCCCCTCCCCTCTGGTCACTCTCAGTCTGTTCCATGTTTCCATGTGTCTGGTTCTGTTTTGCTTGTTAGTTTATTTTGTTCATTAGATTCCTCTTGTAAGTGAGATCATATGGTATTTGTCTTTCACCAACTGGCTTCTGTCACTTAGCATAATATTCTCCAGTTCCATCTGTGCTGTCACAAAAGGTAGGGGCTGCTTCTTTCTTTCTGCTGCATAATATTCCATTGTGTAAATATACCACAGGTTTTTGATCCACTCATCTACAGGTGGACACTTAAGCTGTGAAGGTTCTTGATGAGGATGTAAACTTTATTCTTGTGAGAATGAGGAATCAAATTCTATCATAGTATATTTTAGCCACACTGGCTTTTAGTTCCTCCGACTTCTCAGCATCCTTCCTGCTTTGGGTCCTTTCCCTTTCCCCACTCTTTTCTGTGTCTGAAATACTTTCTCGTCCCTCTCACTGCAACTTTTTACCTCTCTGCCTTTTTTCCTTCAGATTTCAGTTTAAATTACACCTACTTGGAGAGGCCTTCCCAGGCCAATCTAAAGTGGACCGGTGCCCTTATTTTCCTTTTTTAATAGCACTCTTCATTTTGTTGTTGTTTCTGTTTTGTATTTAGCACTCCACACAATTTATAGTTAGTTATGTTTGTTTCCTCAATTAACCTTCCTCCCGCCCTGACCGTAAGCTGCAAGAGAGCGGTGGCCACCTCTCTTCTTCTCCATGGAACCTCTGGAGACCAGCTCAACAGCTGGCACATTGGAGATGCTCACTTAGTTTCTGAGTGAATGATTTAATGGTGAAGGTTTACTTTAGGAAGATAACTTCTGCGGAAGGTGAATGAGAGGAGAGAGGAATCAGGGGGCTATCATCCAAGAAACCCCGATGGCCAGCCTCCAGTCATGGCAGGGGAAGTGGGAAGGATGGTCGGGTGGAAATAGGATCTGCACTTTTCTGGCTTCTACTTAAGAAGTCCATGGTGATTATTTATGTTGGAAGAACATTCTCTTTTTTTCCCCAGAAGAATCTATAAATATCTTTAAAAAGCAAATCTCATCCTTTTAATTTTTGTTATGATTAGTGAGAGATGACAGTGAGAAATATGTGAGTATGCTTAAAGCTAACATACAAGACATGGTCAGTTAATTGTTGGAACTTCTCAGGTCAAAGTAGAGAAGAGGTGTGGGTAAGGGATGTACCTTCCTGAGGTGGAGGCAGACTCTGTCCTGCAGAGCCGCTCCAGGTCATCATGGACGGGGAAATAAAATAAGTTGTTCCAGATATTTCTTGCTCTGCCAGAGAAAGGGGGTGGTGATTCCCTCTAGTGGAGAATGGCCCGAGCACCTGTGCTCAGTGGCTTTTATTGAAAGGATTATCAGTGGAGGATAAGTAGCGGGAATGTACAGGTAATCTCATTACATCCGTATGTTAATGTTTACAGAATGTAGGTGATGCTTGAAGAAGACAAAGGGCAAGAACACACCGATTTGCATGGGTCCAAGATGAGTAAACATGAGAGTGCCAAATGGTTTAGGTTCAGGGTCTATGAATAACATAAATTTCCCGCCCAGCCTGAGCCGGTTATCATAGCTTTGAGGGAAAAAACAAAGCATACTTCAAGGAGTGTAATTTACTTCTAGGCCTGATTTCCCCCGGGAACCACTGGATCCAGTTTAGGGCTGCCTCTAGTATTGTTTAAAGCCTGAGCCAAGTGGGCAGAGCAGAGCAGCCAAGAGATAAGGAGACTTCTTTTAGATAGAATGAGGACTCTGGCCATATCAAAGCCAAGGGGTGAGGGTCCTTTGCCCCTTCTCCGTGTCCCCCAAGTTCTTCTCTGATGGCCCCCATGTGACTGTGCCTGTCTTAGGTTGCCCCTGCCACCAAGGGGTCTTAACTGACATTGACTAACCAGCCATTGTCTGGGGTTAAAAAGGGGGACATGTTTTGTCTCCTCAGTGGCCTATTTCCCCAAGACCTCCTCGCTTAGCTCCCGCCTTGGTGCCCTCTTGCCTCTTGGCGAGGCTACAGTTCCTGAAACCAGGCAGGACGGTTCCCAACACCTTCCAAGTGTATTACAACTAAAACATCAGGTATGTTTTGAGGGAGAATTTTGAAGCAGAGGCTAGAGGTTCCTTTTTTTCTTTCCTTCCCCTTATTAATTCCAGAGAGGAGAGGCGAGGGAGAGAAACACCAATCAGTTGCCTCTTGCACACGCCCCAAGTGGGGACCAAACCCACAACCGAGGCATGTACCCTGACTGGAATCAAACCCACAGACTCTCGATTTTCCAGATGACACCCAGCCACATGAGCCTCATTGGTCAGGACGAGGGTAGAGCTTTGTTTTGAGGGTAGAACAAAGGAGTGATCAGTGCTTAGGCAGGAAAGGAAGTAGATTTAAAAAGGAGTTTGCATAAGTAAGCTTAGCCTAGTAAGTTGGTAGCAAGGAACACAAGGGCCATCTGTTTCATTTTCCTGAGACGACGTACTTTTAATGAAGGAAGTAGGAGCCTCGCTGTCTGAGACTAACCAGTGTTTCTCAACCCCTTTGTCATTGTCACCTCTTTAAAGGGCCTTATAGATTCCTTTCATTCCATAATTTCACCTACCCCCATGAAATTTATGTTTATCTGTTTATGTAGTATATGTACATATGTCCTTTATGTATAAAAAGTATGAGTGTTTTATTCCTAGTTTCAGGAGTTGACAATTAAAATTTCTTTTTAGAAATCATACCTTGAGTCCTGGCTTGGTGTGGCTCAGTGGACTGAGTGCTGGCCTGCAAACCAAAGGGTTGCCAGTTGGATTCCCAGCCAGGATGCTTTGTCTGGGCTGCAGGCCAGGTCCCCAGCAGGGGGCATGCGAGAGGCAACCACAGATTGATGTTTCTCTCCTTCCCTCCCTTCCTCCCTCTCTAAAAATAAATAACCTGAAAGAGAGAAAGAGAGAAAAAGAGAGAGAGAGAAGGAGGAAAAGAAAGGAAGGAGGGAAGGAAGGAAGGAAGGAAGGAAGGAAGGAAGGAAGGAAGGAAGGAAGGAAGGAAGGAAGGAAGGAAGGAAGGAGAGAGAAAGAAAGGAGAAAGAAACCATTATCTTGAATCATATCCAGGTTTTAGGAAAAGCTATTTGGCACTAAAAAATTTTTGGTAACTGTGCTTCTTTTGTTTTACTAGTTCCAGTGCACTTTTCCAACACATCACTGCATTATTTGAATGCAGTATGGCAGCTATTATCACCTTACTTGTGAGTGATCCAGTTGGTGTTCTTTATATCCGTTCATGTCGAGTACTGATGCTTTCTGACTGGTACACAATGCTTTACAACCCAAGTCCAGATTACGTTACCACAGTGCACTGTACTCATGAAGCTGTCTACCCACTGTAAGTATTTATTTTGACTAAAGGTCTTTTTTTGAAAAATGATAATTATAGATTTCATGTATTTCAACAGTTTGAGCATTGTACCATGGCATCTAGGTACTGGGGGAAGTACACAGAAATGATTTTCTTAAGGGACACATCCTCTGATAGGAGAAAATAGAAATACATCTTAGTATAATAGAAGTGAGAGTATTTTTGTATGGGTGTTGAAGTGTGTGTAAACACTTACAAAATAAGCCATTCATGTTTCTTAAAAAGAGATTTCTAAGGAAAACCTTTTTGATTTGCAACAGACAAGTAATATCTGACATAGAGGAAAAAAAAATATGGGCTTTGGAGTTAAAAACAGGCTTGAGTTTAATCCCAGGTCTGCCAATTGTGTGTTAGCTTGAGCACGTTAAGAGCCTTTTGTAAAAAGCTCAGTTTTCCCATTGGTAAAATGGGAATGGCGGTCCTGTATAAGGAGATGAGGCAGATTAAGTAAATCCATATGTATTAAATACAGTGTGGTACATTACTTACAGGAGGCACCTAACTGCAGCTGAAATTAGTGTTGGGATAATGTTCTTTTTGTTTTTGTGTTTTTTCCTAAATAAATGCAATCTTCATCAGACTGTTGTTTGAAAAATATCAAATTCCTAACATTCTGTATAATATCATCCCAGACTACTTCATTTTTAGAATTTCTGTAAGTTTTTGTGTTCATTTGAAGTGTTTTGAGAAAGTTCTTAATAGTACTGTCAAAACACAGATACATGTATGTAAAAAGGTAGTTTTCAAAAAATAAGATCCAGATATAAAGGTGTGAAAATCTTTTACACCTGCCCAGCTTTAAGCCCTGCAAATTATTTATTCCATGTATATATTTTCTCTCTCTCCATATATATGGCTAAAATTTATATATAAAGAACTTATAAGTCCTTTGATGATTTTTAAGGAGCTGTACCCTGAGCTTCAATTAATGAAATAATGGCTCCATAGTATTCCAGTGTGAATGTACTATAACATTTAACCAGTTTTCTGCCATCGAGTATTTATTTTCTTCCTGAATTTTCTTTATTCCATGATCCAGAAAGAGCTTATTTATAAAGTTTTTTTGTGTATCCTTGAGTATTTCCCTTTGATAAATTTCTACGAGTATAATTGCTGGATTGCAGGATGTAAACATTTTAGGATTTTGGGTGCATATTTCCAGACCGCCTCCTGGAACGGGACCAGTGTCCACTTTTCACTAATGTGTGCGAGTCCTGTGGGCCAACCTCCCCCCAGTATGAATATTTGATGAGTAGACTTAGTATATTTTTTTAACCTCTTATAGGATATTTCATTTAAAAATGATCAATGATAAAATATTTTAGAACATATTTTTGATAATATTTCTTATTTACTTTTCAGCTACACCATTGTATTTATCTATTATGCCTTCTGCTTGGTATTAATGATGCTGCTCCGACCTCTCCTGGTAAAGAAGATTGCCTGTGGGTTAGGGAAATCTGATCGATTTAAAAGTATTTATGCTGCACTTTACTTCTTCCCAATTTTAACTGTGCTTCAGGCAGTTGGCGGAGGCCTTTTATGTAAGTTTGATGGGAAAATAGCTTGTGTAGTTATTATTATCTGTGATGAACAATATTTTCACTGGATGTAATTTTGGAGGTTTTTCTTTAACATAGAATTTTTTTTCATTCTGGATAAGCCATAGTACATATTTTTGCCGAAATATAATCCTTATTTTAAAACATGATGGGTTTTTTGGAATGAAATAGAAATTCTCAAGAAATCAGTGGCAGAAAATCAAAACAGATTTCTATTTAGAGAATGCTTTGTATTTGAAGATTATAACCTAAACAGGGAAATCTTTAAGACCTAAGTATAAAGCAGAAAACAAAAGCTGGTTTTTGCAAATAATACATGGAAGTTACTCTTGATAATGTATCCTATTTATCATTGTTAGGTCTTAGATTTCTAAGTTTCTTTATGGAACCCTTTTCAATAGAGTAAATGAATCTTCAGTATATTCTTTATCTTTTTACTTTATTATTATTATTTTTTGTCCTCACCCGAGGACACCCTTATTGATTTTAGAGAGAAGGGAAGGGAGAGAGCAAGGGAGAGAAATGTTAATGCGAAAGAGAAACATCAATCAGTTGCCTCATGTACGCACTCCCATCAGGGACCAAAGCCTCAACCAAGGGAGAAGCTCTGACCAGGGCTCAAACCTATGGTCTTTGGGTTTACTGGACGAAGCTCCAACCAACTGAGCCAAACAGCTGTGGTGATCCTTTTTTTTTTTTTTTTTTAACTTTTAAATCATGTTTATTCTATGACAGTTGTCTCAATTTTTCCCCTTTGCCCTCCTCCACCCACCCCACCCCCCACCCCCTGGACCACAGTCAATTCCCACTCTGTTGTCCATGTCCATCGGTCACGCATACATGTTCTTTGTCTAGTTCCTTCCCCTTCTTTCCACCATTGTCTTCTTTCCCCATTCCCTCTGGTCACTTTCAGTCTGCTCCATGTGTCCATGCCTATGGTTTATTTTGTTCATTAGTTTATTTTGTTGAATAGATTCCACTTATAGGTGAGATCATATGGCGTTTGTCTTTCACCAACTGGCTTATTTCATTTAGTACATATTCTCCAGTTCCATCCATGTTGTCGCAAAAGGTAGGAGTTCCACCTACCTATTGTTCGTTCCTTCGTTCATTCGTTACTTCTTTCTTTCTTTTATAAATGCAGATTAATTTTAATTATCTTTTTAAATGTCAAAGTCAATTATAAAATGTTAAAAAATTTAAAACCATTATAAATTCTCAGCAATTAAAACAACATGGCACCAGCACAGAAATAATCAAGGAGATCAATGAAATATAATGAGCGTTCTAGAAACAAATGTATGTATCTATCTAACAAAGTAATATATGATTAAATTGATATTTCAAATCAATGGGGAAAATAAGGTTTATTCAACAAATAAGGTGCATGGACCACTATTACTTGAAATAAAACAAATATAGAGCCCTATTTCACACATTATACAAGAAATATTCAGGTGAGGTAAAAATCAATATGTAGAATCTAAGGAGTTTTAGGAGATAATTCAAACTAGTATTTTTCTTACCCTGATGTAACATATTCAAACCCAGAAGCCATAAAGTAAAATATTGACAATATGACTATATTAAACATTTAAGACTATATAGTAATATACATATAAAAAAAGTTAAAGGACAAGTAATAAAATGGGAAAGTATTTGCCACACATCTAAAAAAGGGTTAATAGTTGTTCTGGGTTTTTTTGGGGGTGGGAGGAAGAATTCTACAAACCTTTAATCAATAGATGGATAAAGAATACCAAAAAGTCATTTAAAGCTTTTTAAAAATAATAGAAATAGGCAAGAAATATACAAGAACAGGTTTAGTTTCAACAAATAGTAAAAGAACAATTAAAATACTACATCATTGTCACAGTCAGATTAATACGTATAAAAAATATTGGTAATATCAAGTATCGGTGACTGTGAAAGGAACTGGGTATTCATAGACTCTTTTTCTTCATTTCCTTAAAGCAGTCCCTTTAGCATATTTTGCAGTGCTGGTTTGGTGGAGGGGTATTCTTTTAGCCTTTTGTCTGGGAAGCTCTTTATTTCGCCTTCCATTTTAATTGAGAGCCTTGCTGAGTAGAGCAGTCTTGATTGCAGGCCTTTGCTTTTCATTACTTGCAATATTCCTTGCCACTCTCTTCTGGCTTGCAGTGTTTCTGTTAAGAAGTCAGCTGCTAGCTGTATCAGGGCTCTTTTATATGTTACTACCTCTTTTTCCCTTGCTTCCGTTAGGATTCTCTCTTTGTCTTTGATATTTGCCATTTTAATGATGATGTGTCTTAGAGTGGGCCTCACTGGATTCCTCTTGAGTGGGACCCTCTGTGCTTCCTGGACTTTTGTGGCTTTTTCTGTCCTTAAATTAGGAAAGTTTTCCATCATTACTTTTTCAAACAGATTTTCTATCCCTTGTTCCTCTTCTTCTGGTATTTCTATTATACAGATATTATTACGTTTCAGGTTGTCCTGCATTTCCCTAAATGCCTCTTCATTCTCTTTGAGTCTTTTTTCATTATCTTGCTGTTTCTGGGAGCTTTTTTCTACCTTGTCCTCCAGCTTGCTGATTGGTCTTCTGCTTCATCGAGCCTGCTTTTGATTCCTTCTACTGTGTTCTTCAATTCAGAAATTGTATTTTTCATTTCCTCCTGTTCCTTTTTGATAGTTTGTATGTCATGTTTCATGCTGATATAGTTTGCAGTAAGTTCTTCATAGTTTCTCTGTAGTTTTTTGTAATTCTGAGCTCACTGAATTCATTGAGCTTCTGTTGAACCGTTGTTTTGAACTCAATATCTGAGTCAAGTTTACTTGCCTCTATTTCATTTAGTTCTCTTTTTGGGGATTCCTTTTTTCCCTTTGAGTGGGAGGTATTTCTTTGTCTTCCCATTAATTGTGAGACTCTTCTTTTTTGCTTCTGGTTCTTAAATTGATCTGTCTTGATTTCCTGACTGTGTGGTATGAACTTCTATGGTAGGAGACCCCTGTTTTTACTTTCTGGATCTGCTTCGGATGATGTGAGATGTTGACCCTGTCTGACCTTAGGCAGTCTGTTCGAGACTTCCAGGAATCTACTGTTTGTGGCTGTCTCCTTCAGAGGTTAATCAAGTCACTCTGCACTCAGCAGGCAGGCTTAGACACCTCAGGGTGGGGCAGAGTCCCTCCTGGCGGCAGGGTTACTGGGTCCTCTGACACTGCTGCTGCTCAAGGGGAGTGGTCTCTGCCTGAATAAGATGGCTGCTGCTGTATGGGGGAGGAGTCAGCACAGGGATCCCACCGGCTACTCTCTCCCTTCTCTCCCCTAAGCCTCCATCCCCAGTCTCTCCTCCAGTGTCTCCAGACCACTCTTTGCCGCCTTTAGCCAGGGATCTACTATCTGTGGCTGCCACTCTGCACTCAGCAGGTGGCTTAGAAAGCTCAGGGCGGGGGCAGAATTCACCTGGGGGCAGGGCTACTGGGTCCTCTGACGGTGCTATCGCTCAGGGGGAGTGGTCTCTGCCTGAGCAAGATGGCTGCCACTGCATGGGGGATGAGTCAGCACCGAGATCCCACTGGCCACTTTCTCAGTTCTCTCCCCACAGCCTCCTTCCTCAGTCTCTCCTTAGGCATCTCTAGTCCACTCTGCCCCCGCCTTTGCTGGAGACCAGGGTAAGTGGCTGCAAATAAAATTTATGTGTTGGCCCTTTAAATGGCTCTTTGTGTCTCCAGGCGCCTGTCTCTGGCAGATAGTAACCCTGCCGCTCTTCGCAGCTGGCTGTTTTCTGTGTACTTTTTGGGCTCTGGTGCTGTAGGCTGGAGATGTCCTCTTTTGGTTTAGACCCCACTCTTCTCAGGGGGATCCAACTGACTGTTTCAATATCCTTCTGTTGCTGCCTCCCGTGGGCACTCTGCCCACCTTCTTGAGTCTGTACCGCACTCCTTACCAGTTAGATTGCGCTAAAGCTGATTCTTCTGTTTCCGAGGTTATAAGGCTCCTTTCTCACTATTGTTCAGTTCTTTGTTCCAGGTGATTTCTTCACAATTTAGTTGTAATTCCAGGTTGGTGCTGGGAGGAGGTCAGTGAGACTTCCACTCACTCCTCCGCCATCTTTATTCTCCCTGCCAGGGTGATTCTTTACTGTAATATATCCATTCATGCGTGTATTCATCAGCCAATTATACTAAACTGTTATGCAAAAGGAGAATGAAAAAAAGTTGGTATTAAAGGGCTCACATACTACTAAGAAAGCTATGAGTAGCTGAGAGAACATAATGTGACACTGACCGTTGTTGCAAAGATATTAGATACCATCTTTGATATAGAGCCTACCAGGTGCAGAAGGCAAGCCTTGTGGCCCAAAGGAACTAGGCACAAGACTGGGCATCAGTATGCAAGTCATGGGGCTTGGTAATGAATTCGGTTCAAGATTAGGGTGGTGCTTGGAGGGTAGGGCAAGGGAAATTGGACAGTAGTCGGAGGTCTATGTTGCCTCATATTCTGGTTTACAGATGTATCGTTCTCGGTTGACCTGCATTGTATTTGGAAATCTACAGCTCCTTCTAGCTCTTGCTATCCCCCGTTTTCTTACATTTGGCCCACTTCAGCCACTCACCTGTCTGGCTGGCCTCTGCAGGCATTTGAGGTTGCTAGTCCTGCTCTAGGGAATAGAAACCTACTCTTACAAGGATTTTAGGCAGAAGAGAGACATGACTAGGTTTGTATTCTAGAGAGAGAACTTGCTGGCAGCGTGGAAGATGGGTGGGCAGGGGAAGAAAACCTGGGGGATCAGTTAAGAGGTTATAAGCCAAGTCTGACCTAAAAAGCAGAAAGACACTCCTTTGAAGATAAAGTTAACTACATGAGGTAACATTAAATACAGGGGTTGAGGGAATGGGAGGAGGACACCTTAAAGCAGCTTTCTCACCCAGTAACTGGGGAATGGGTGAATGGAATGAGAAATGGATAAATGGAAAAAGAAGCAAATAGGTTGGTGAGAAGGGAAGTCAGTTCTAGCTGTGCATGAAATGGTCAAAAGAGTACAGGTTATTTACACTAGTCCAGAGCTTGGGAAAGCTGTCAGGACTGGAAAGATTTCAGAATTGTCAGCTTTCAAATTCCTGTGTCCTAAACTTCAGGAGGTGCTATTGTATGGAATCTCTTGGTTAAGAAATGGAGGAAAGGAGAACAGTTGTGAAGAGCAGGGAGGGGTTTGGAAAGTTAATCCAAGGAGGCTGCCAGACATCGTTGCTTCCTTCATTATAGCCACCTCTCTGGGCAATAAAAGCCTTTTTCCCCACACTGAATGACTTTAGATCATTTTCTGAAGAAGTCTCTAGCTCACAACATACACAGAGGAAGGATCAAGGAGTTACTCTTCACTTGTACTGTGCAATCTGCTGAAATTAGTCACGGAGGGCATCATACCAACTCACAATGTTACGATGTCAAATAGAAAACAGGTAATTTTTTATTGTAGGGATAGGGGTGTGTGATTTCAGGCTGCTGTACCAGAAAACTATAAAATGGGAGGCTTACAAACAACAGGAATTTTTTTTTTCACCATTCTGGAGAATGGGAAATCCAAGGGCAAGACACGAGCAGATTTGGTGTCTGATGTGAGTGCACTGTGTCCTCTGTGGAAAAAGGAAAGAGAGCTCTCTGGGATCTCTTTTATATAAGGGCACAGGTTACATTCATGGGGCTCCACCTCATGGCCTAATCACCTCCCAAAGGCCCCACCTCCAAATACCATCACATTGGGTATTTCAGCGGAAGAATCTGGAGGGCACAAACCATTCAATCTGTAACAAGGGAATATAAAAATCTGAGCCAAGTAGAGCAGCAAGAGGCTTCCAGTAGTTTAAGACGCTGGAGTGTAGGGAGAGAGACACTGGACATTACTAGGAAGATGCCAGTGGCCAACGTACTGCTTGGGAGTATTCCTGAAGCCAGATGTTAGGTGTGATCTGCATCTGAATCACCAGGGGAAATAAAATGCACATTTCCAGGTCCAGCCACCAGACCTAAGGCTCAAAATCTCCAATTGTTTTTGATCCTAGAGTAAAACCCCACTAAATCCTGCCATGAGCCCAGGACCTACTCCTCACATGCCTGAGGTTTGGGCCTTGTGAGGAACTTCCTCTTCCTCCCTAAGCGTTTTACTGCCAGGTCTTAAATTTGTATCATTTGTAACGTTTTCTGGCTAATTATAAATGAAATGTGGTTTTTGTTGTTTTGTTTTGTTTTGTTTTTGAATGGCTGATTCAGGACCTAATCACTGTCTATGAATTGAAAGGTTCTAAATTCCAAGCAAGCCATTCAATTATTTAGTAAGCTGGAGTCAGGCCTTTATAGATAATTCAGAGTTTCTGGCTTGTGCATCTTGAATTAACACTTGAAATTGTTCCAAATGGGCTTTACTGCAATACGGAATGATTGGTTTCGTAACTGAATTGTTTAAAAATAATAGTATGGAAAATAATTCAAGGTATCTTTTTCTCAGTGTGTCCCTTTGTTTTAGTGTGCTATATATTTAAAACATTTAAGAGAAAGGTGATATTTTGTAAGAAAAACATTTTGGTTACAGCATTTTTACTGTACTGCATTTGAAATATGCCCTTATCCAGTTTCACTTTCTGTGGATTCAGTAACCTGCAGTCAAAAGTGGTCCAAAAACATTAAGTGGAAAATTCCAGAAATAAACAATTGTTTTAAACTGCACATCACACTGAGTTCTGTGATCCACTCCTGCGCGGTCCAGCTCCCTCCTGACCCTGATGGGAGCCGTCCCGCTGTCCAGCGCATCCTTGCTGCACGCGCTCCCACAACAGCTGCAGAGTTGCTGCTGGGGCAGAGACGTGTGGGCTGTGGAGCCAAAGAGCCTTGCCATCTGGCCTTTTAGGGAAGAAGTTTGCTGACCCTGCCTTAGGTGCCATCTGGCCTTTTAGGGAAGAAGTTGGCTGACCCTGCCTTAGGGCTGAGCTTAAGTCTCTCCTAGGACTGGTTGAAAACATTACAATATTGGGGACATCTATACTGTTTGGGATTTTTTGTTCATTCAGAAAATTTGCTTAATTTTCAACATAATGTCCATGTTTGTTTTTCAGATTATGCCTTCCCGTACATTATATTAGTGTTATCTTTGGTCACTCTAGCTGTGTACATGTCGGCCTCTGAAATAGAGGTAGGAAAAGTTTTTCTTTTGTTAGAAAAAAGTTAAATTTTTTAAATGGATTTGACAACTGAATAGGAGAATACTACATAGGATATGACATAGTACAGCTGATCGTCTTAGTAATCCTTGGCTAATCGATGACACTAAGTAGCTTTTAGCTCACTGGTTATTTTTATGAAAGGTTGTCTACTGCACTGTGTTTGCTTGGAAACCAGTGAAGAGTCAGGTGCTCAGCTACCTAGCATGTTGGAGAACAAAATCATTTCAGTAATTTACCCATAGAAAATACGTAATTATGAAATGTTGAAACTTACTAGCATCATTTTGAGGGAAACATAAAGTTGCTTTATTGTATAGAGTGCTAATTTTATACTGTTTTACAATGGCAACACTGTCCTCAGTAATTACATTATACATTTTCCGCCCTTTTATGTTGTGGCCCCAATTTAATTTTTTTGACTATGGATGTTTACTTTTGTCCTCTGGTGTCTATAATGTTTTGGTGATTTGGAAATAACATTAGTAGTAACATGAGTTCTGATACTGCTTCTGTTTTGAGATACCCATTTTGGGCCTCTAACTTTTCATTATATCAGTGGAAGGTCACTGTTAGAAAGGACTCTATTTTGAGGCTAAACTCTAAGGGAATGAGAGTGTCCTATGCCACAGCACTACTCTGCCCTGTACCTGCTGACCCTCTTCTTATGCGCTGGTTTTAACTGCCTGCTCCACTCCATAGGAGTGTGTGCTTTCCCATAATTAACATAAAAAATGCTCAACCCAAAGAAAGTAAGTTGTTAATTATTTTGGAATGGTGATGCTTCGCTTTCTATTACATTAGTGAAAAAGTGAGCGGGAATGGCTTTTAGACAGAATAATATAGTGGAGGAACTAGACAGAATATTTTGATGGTGATTATTCAAATGTTCCCATTTGTATACTGTCCCCATTTCTCCTTTATCATCTGCAATCAGTGTTGCAGTATATATAAAGAAGATAAGCAAATCAGTTTGGGCACTGTCTTCAACTCTAGAGAAATACTTGAGGGGGGAAATGGTTGAATATTGGAATAAAACAAAGCTTTTGAATTTTTGTTTGTTATCCATTCCTGTGGATAGTAGTTATGTTAGCCAGAAACTTCCTTGTCTCTCTGGCCCTGGGAATCTCCCCTGTATAAAATGTTTATGTACTTCAGTGAGCTCTCTACCCATAAATGAGAACTAGAGACCTGAATCAGGAAAAGAGAGCCTAGCTGTAGGTGAGCTGATGAGCCCTTTAGTAAAAGAAAATAATGTAATATTGCAAATTACCCTTCAATGTGTTTATTAGCACATTGAGCTATTCTGTAATAATTGGGTCCTTCCAATTTTGGCATATTATAGAGCGGTATTCAAGATTAAAGGGAAATCAGAGCAGTCCCATGTCATTTCTGCTCCTTGCTAATTATCCAGGCAGCAGGTTCCAGGAACGCTGGAGGTGAAGGAATCTGGCGTGTGCGCCTCCTGTTTCTCAGCTCTAGACACAGCTGCAGTGGAGTGGGGCAGGGAGAAGGCACACCATGGGGAGTTCCCCTCCTGGTTCATTCTTTCTGGGGAAGCTATAGAGTGTCACGCGCCGAATGGTGCTGTAGCCTAGAGCTCAGAGATGTGGGCTCTTGCCCTGGGCTGCCCTGCCTGCCCGTGGGACTGCAGGAGCCTCCTTGCCTCGTCTGTGGCGTGAGATGGCTAGTGTGAGTGCCCCCCAGGTCCTTTTTAGCTCCAGCAGTTTGTGATTCTGAGATTATGATTCTTAACTAATACATTTAATTAAAATATAATAAATGATTTAGCTGATTCAGTTCAATAATGTTTCTCTTTTCTTTCTTTCATAAAATTAATAGAACTGCTATGATCTGCTGGTCAGGAAGAAAAGACTCATTGTTCTCTTCAGCCACTGGTTACTTCATGCTTATGGGATAATCTCCATTTCCAGAGTGGATAAACTCGAACAAGATTTACCCCTTTTGGC
This sequence comes from Pteronotus mesoamericanus, assembly GCF_021234165.1. Classification (NCBI taxonomy): domain Eukaryota; kingdom Metazoa; phylum Chordata; class Mammalia; order Chiroptera; family Mormoopidae; genus Pteronotus; species Pteronotus mesoamericanus. The sequence goes on along the minus strand of NW_026555078.1, from coordinate 28,912,258 downwards.
TTTGGTACCCACACCAGCCCTTTTTTACTTGTTCACTGCAAAATTTACTGAACCTTCACGGATACTCTCAGAGGGAGCCAATGGACACTGAATATAAAATGCCAAAAAAGCCTAAGAAGTATTCTTAATAAAAAAGTACAGAAATAAAAAGTATGTATTAGTATTCTTCTGTCATACATGGGAATAAGATTGTCAGTATAACTTAATGTTTTTGGTTGGTTGGTTTGGTTTTAGTTTTGACTAGAGACTTAATGGTTAGACTTGGAAAATACAAAATACTCTGTTACATAGTAAAATACACTAGACATTTACAGCACACTATTAGATGGCACACTATTAGGAAGCACTTGCCTTGCAACAATTTAGTTATTCTTTAGAGTAAAATCATGTTTCTGTGTACCTACCAGTATGTTGTTTCTTTTGTTATTAAGAAAAACTTTAACAAGTATAATCTGAAATCCGTAGTTTTGCCACAATTGTGCATGCCTGTTGTTTTTGCTGGTTATGTATAACTAATTATAAAGACGTACATACCTGTGGGGTCTGATAGCAAACATGGAAGTAAAGTATGTTGTTTTTATCTATTTATTTTGACCAATACAGTATTTTGATCTATTACAAAAATAGGCCACAATTTATATAACTGGTTTCCTGTGTACGGGTAGTTTGTTTGAAGATCTATTAGGGTTATTCCTGTTCCTGTAAAGAAAAACAGTCATGAACAGCTTAGCTACAAAAAGCCTCGGATGTTCCATTTGTATTTGCCACAATAATCATGGGAATTCAGAATATTAGGTAGTGAGGTTAATGTCTTTTTCCCAAATGAATAAACACATGTACTCACATACTCCCTTTTACATCTTTTTTTTTTTCAGAACATCATTAAAAAAAAATTTTATTGTTCAATCAATTACAGTTGTCCCATTATTCCCCCATTACTCTCCACTGCCCACCCCTCACCTCCTACATTCAATCCTCCTCGGGCCCCCCTCGCACCCCCATTGCCTTTGCCCGTGGGTCCTTCATACATGTCCTTGGGCCCTTCCCCTTCTTTCCCATTATCCTCTCCCCACTCCCCCGTGGTCACTGTCAGTTCGGTCTTTATTTCCGTCTCTGGTTCTGTTTTGCTCCTTGTTTGTTTTGTTGATTAGCTTCCACTTATAGGTGAGACATCTCATTTCTTAAGGATGCATACACATGCCATATTTTTAGATTCGGAGACACCTTTTTTCCCCACATTGTGATATTTCCGAATCTTGCAATCAATGGCTTCTTAGATTTAACAAAATACAGAATATATACAGCATATAAACCTCCTGTGGTGCTGGTTGATAGGTGTGCTGCTTGTTAATTTTTATGGTGGCAGCCATGGAAGCGAAAATAAGATTTTTAGTGCTTAACCTGATAATCTGACCATGTTTATTCTTTTGTATTGTTTAGGAGGTTATTTACTGATTCTGCTATTATTGGTGGGGGTTATACAAGTTTGTTAAATCTCAAACTTTAAGATTTCTATTGACAGTTGCAAACTGTGAAAAAAGTACACTCACTTTTTTGTAGTTTTGTTTATGCCTTTTCAATTGACAGCAGTTGTATTCTTGGAATTATTTTGTTAGTTTGTTTTTCGCAGTACATTTAACCAATGGGAAAGAGGCTTTTTTGATACGTTTTTCTTTGTTCTTCTTTTCTGTAAAAATAAAAATAAAATGTAAAAATTCTATGTGTATCTCACACATGTTTGGGCAATTATTAGTGTCCATTAAAATTCTAAGTTGCCCAAAGAATCCCTGGATTGGACGCTGTACAGTTGGAAAGGGGAGGCTTGGCGGGTCATGTATCCAATTACCAGGATTATTTTTGTCCCACTACATCTGGGGCCATTTTAAGTGATGTCCTGTTCTGGGAGAAAAATGTGTATGCAGAAGAAGAAATCATACAAGTAATTATCACAAGTCCTCAAATGCAAAGAATTTCAGGAATACTTAACATCTGCATTTTTAATTTGTATTTCAAGAACAAGACAACTCTTGACAATTCTTAGCAATTGTGGTTGCTGAAATTATTAAATAACTTGTTAAAATGTAGTTATTAAACATGCACAAAAACTACCTTTGCCTTAGCTCAACTTTGTTTTGACTTAGGTCCTTGTGTTAGTACAGTCCTCACACCTAGAGTAATTATTTTGCTAACCAGTGCTGGATAGGTAATTTAAAAGTCAGAGTGCTCCCTAGCCGGTGTGGCTCAGTGAATTGAGTGCTGGCCTGTGAACCAAAGGGTCGCAGGTTCGACTGCCAGTCAGGGCACATGCCTGGGTTGCAGGCCAGGTCCCCAGTAGGGGGCGTGTGAGGACACACAGTGGTGTTTCCCTCCCCTCTCTCTAAAAATAAATTTTAAAAAATATTTTTTAAAGAAGTCAAAATTATTTTCTTGATTTGAGCCAATTGACTAATTTGTTACATTGTTAAGTGTTTGTCTAAAACCATTAGTTTGCAAGACTTGACTGTACATTGGAGCCAGCTGGAGAGATTTCCAAAAACAAGCCTGGGTCCCTCTCCCAGAGATTCTTGCTGAACTGGCCTGGCGTGTGGGCCAAATAGGAGGGTTTCTAAAACCTCCTGGTGATTCTAATGTTTGAGAACCATTGTCCAAACTTTCTTCCTAGTTAAAGTCTTAATTTTCCCAAGAGGCCTTTTCACAATTTCTGGGAAAGTCATTTTTTAAATTATTTCTTACTGAAATTTTGATTCTGCTTGATTCTAACTGTTCTTTTCCAGAATTAAGTGATCAAAATACAGATAATTATATAGTCTTTTTCCATCAAAATAACAAAGATAACTTCAACCGACAGTTATATGAATTATTTGATCTTTCTTTTAAAATATCTCTTGGCTTGAAAAGTCTCTGTAGAGCCAATATCAAGATATTTGGTTACTACAAAAATTGTTTATCTGCAACCTAAATTATAGTTATATGGTATATAGTGTATAGTATAATTCAAGGGCTTTTGGAATTTTAAAAGAATTCTTTTTAATACTTTCAAAAAACCTGTCCTCAGCTACTGTTGGTTTAGGTATACACTAAGAATTACCTTTCATTTACAAGAAAGATTATTAATGCAAAAAGTTAGGAACTTAGTTTCAAGATGAAGTCTGTCACTTCACAGTCTGACAAGCTACTCCCCCATTCCTGCCATTTGGTACCCCCAGAAGATTTACATTCAAGTAAACTGTTGCAGTTCTTAGCCAGGTTGTGTGGGCTGCTCCTTTGGGAAGACATCCGGGTATATTCCCAAAAAGGGGATCCCAAAAAGACTTAGATGTCCTTCTTTCTCCTGCCCCATAGCCACTCATTAGAAGGAACCCACTGGATCCTAATCACCTCTTGCATCACTGTCACAGTATGAGCACTTTTAAGTTCAAAGACGGGGTGTCATTCAACTTTAAGGGCAGCATTTGCTCTAGTGTCAACTCAAAGGCCCTCAATACGTTAATGAAACTAGTGCAGTATTTCTGAAGAGAGTTAGGACCTGCAGGTCTGCAGTAATATCGTGTGTCCAGAAGAGGGCGAGGCAGAGCTGTTGAGCTGGAAAAGATGCAGGATTTCTCTAGAAGTCCTGCGAGAGGTCCTTCTGAGAGAGAAGTCATTCAACTCAAGCCTTGAAAAGCTAGGAAATTACAGATGGCTCAAGGATGGCCAACTAATTCAAGGGGTCAAGGTTGATCTCTATCACCTCAAGAGGGTGGTAGATTCCAGAAATCTGACGGGTGCCTAATAAAGGTCTAATGCTGTATTCCCGCTGTTATCCTCTATATTTTACAACCAGGGAAACAGAAATGGAGGTTAAATAACATGTAAGCAGCAAAGCTGAGATCTGAGCTCAGTTGGGGCCAGGGCCCCAGGAGCAGAAAGAAGTAGAGCTAGGGGAGCAGAAATCTTCCTTTAGATCTCAGCTCCATTTCAGCTCTTCAGAGATCTCTCCCGATTCCTTCACTACACCAAGGCTCCCTCCTTGGTTCTCAAGCTCTTACGCCTCTCCTTCAGCACACTTATGACACGGAGACTTTACACACGTTTGTGTAACACCTGATCCTCCCACTATAACAGGGTGGAAAGGCTACTCCTGACAGGCAATTGTGCTACCAGGGCACAGTGGAGTAGTTGAGAGAGGCCTGTAAGGGCTGCTAATGCCAAAAAGATTGACTGGCACTTTAAAGTTTGCCGAACTCTAAACCTGGCTGTGATTTCCATTTTGGTAGGGACTAGATCTGTTTCCATTCACTATTGTAACCCCACCGCCTAATAGAATATTTGGCACAGAGTAAAATCAAGATGGCGGAGGAGTGAGTGGAAGTCACACTGACCTCCTCCCAGGACCAACCTGAAATTACAACTAAATTAGGGAGAAATCACCTGGAACAAACAACTGAACAATAGCGAGAAAGCCTTATAACCTCAGACAGACAGAAGAATCAGCTTTAGCACAAGCTAACTGGTAAGGAGTATGGTAGAGACTCGAGAAGGCAGGCGGGGTGCCCATGGGTGGCAGCACCAGAAGGATATTGAAACAGTCAGTTGGATCCCTCTGAGAAGAGCAAGGTCTAAACCATAGCCAGGGACCTCCAGCCTGCAGCACCGGAGCCCAAAAAGTACAAAGATAACAGCCAGCTGCGAAAAGCGGCAGGGTTGCTCTCTGCCAGAGACAGGCAGCTGTAGATGCAAAGAGCCTTTTAAAGGTCCAACAAATAAATTTTTAGTTGTGGCCACTTACCCTGGGCTCCAGCAAAGGAGGGAGCGGAGTGCGCTAGACACACTGGAGAAGAGACTGGGGATGGAGGCTTTGGGGAGAGAACAGAGAGAGTAGCCAGCGGGATCCTGGTGCTGACTCATTCCCCAAAGAGCAGCAGCATCTTGCTCAGGTGGAGACCACTCCCCTGAGCAGCAACAGTGTGAGAGGACCCAATAGCCCCGCCCCCCTGCAGATACTATGCCCCGCCCTGTGGTGTCTCTAAGCCAGCCTGCTGAGTGGAGCGTGACTAGATTAACAGCTGAAGGATACAGCTGCAGACAGTAGATTCCTGAAAGTCTTGAACAGACTGCCTAAGGTCAGACAGGGTCAACATCTCACATCATCTGAGGCAAATCCAGAAAGAAAAAAATAGCAGTCTCTTACCATAGAAGTTTACACCACAAAGTCAGGAAATCAAGACAGATCAATTTAAGAAGCAGAAGCAAAAAAGAAGAGTCTCACAATTAATGGGAAAACAAATACCCCCCACTCGAAGGGAAAGCAGGAATCCCCACAAAGACAACTAAATGAAATAGAGGCAAGTAAACTTGCCTCAGATATTGAGTTCAAAACAATGGTTCTAAGGAAGCTCAATGAACTCAGTGAGCTCAAAGAGAATTACAAAAAACTACAGGAAAACTATGAGGGACTTATTGCAAACTGTATCAGCATGAAAAAGGACATAGAAACGATCAATAAGAGACAAGAGGAAATGAAGAATACAATTTCTGAATTGAAGAATACAGTAGAAGGAATCAAAAGTAGGTTTGATGAAGTAGAGGATCAAATCAGCGAGCTGGAGAATAAGGTAGAAAAAAGCTCCCAGAAACAGCAAGAAAATGAAAAAAGACTCGAAAACAATGAAGAGACATTGAGGGAAATGCAGGACAACCTGAAATGCAATAATATCCATAAAATAGGGATACCAGAAGGAGGAGAAGAGGAGCAAGGGATAGAGAACCTGTTTGAAGAAGTAATGATGGAAAACTTCCCTTATTGGAGGAGACAAAAAGCCACACAAGTCCAGGAAGCACAGAGGGTCCCACTCAAGAGGAATCCAGTGAGGCCCACTCCAAGACAAATCATCATTAAAATAGCAAGTATCAAAGACAGAGAATCCTAAAGGGAAGCAAGGGAAAAAGAGGTAGTAACATATAAGGGAGCCCTGATACGGCTAGCAGCTGACTTCTCAACAGAAAAACTACAAGCCAGAAGGGAGTAGCAAGAAATATTCCAAGTAATGAAAAGCAAAGGCCTGCAACCAAGACTGCTCTACCCAGCAAGGCTCTCAATTAAAATGGAAGGCGAAATAAGGAGTTTCTCAGACAAAAGAAGCCTAAAAGACTACACCTCCACCAAACCAGCACTGCAAAAATGCTAAAGGGACTGTTTTAAGAAGATGAAGAAAAAGAGTTTATGAATACCCAGTTCCTTTCACAGTCACCAATACTTGATATTACCAATAGTTTTAATACTTATTAATCTGATTGTGACAATGATGTGTTTTTTTAATTGTTCATTACTTGTTGAAACTAAACCTGTTTTTGTATATTTCTTGCCTATTTCTATTATTTTTAAAAAGCTCTAAATGACTTTTTGGTATTCTTTATCCATTTTTTGATTAAATGTTTGTAGAATTTTTGCCCTAAAAAAAACTATTAACCCTTTTTTAGATGTGTTGCAAATACTTTTCTATTACTTGTCCTTTAACTTTTTTTATGTGTGTATTACTATACACATATAAATGTTTAATATATGTGTATAGTAATATTTTAATATAGTCATATTGTCAATATTTTACTTTATAGCTTTTGGGTTTGAATATGTTACTTCAGGGTAAGAAAAAATATTGTTTTGTATTTTCTCCTAAAATGCCCTAGATGCTCTTTTACATATTGATTTTTAACTCACCTGAATATTTTTTATATAATGTGTGAAAGAGGGCTCCATATTTGTTTTCTTTCAAGTAATGGTGGTCCATGCACCTTATTTGTTGAATAAGCCTTATTTTCCCCATTGATTTGAAATATCAATTTAAGATATCATTGTTAGATATATACTTTTTTCCCTAGAATGCTCATTTTATTTCATTGATCTACTTGATTATTTCTGTGCTAGGGTCATGTTGGTTTAATTGCTGAGACTTTATAATGGGTTTAAATTCTTAACATTTTATAATGGATCTTCCCATTTAAATAAAGAAAGAAAATCTGCATTATAAAAGAAAAAGAAAGATAAAAGGAATGCGTACCTTTTGCGACAACATGAATGGAACTAGAGAACATTATGCTAAGTGAAATAAGCCAGTTGGTGAAAGACAAATACCATATGATCTCACCAAAAAAACTCAACAAAATAAACTAGTGCCTCATGCCTCTGCTTGTTCTCATTCGGGTGGTCTTCCTTCATTTCCACACTGCAGTTCTCCATTTTCCACAGGTTATCAAGAAAAAGGGAATATGGTATCAGTTGTTCACTGGGCTTGGCTCTTCAACAGAGCCTGTTTAAGTTTGTTCCAACACAAAGATCCCATCAGACTTCAGACAAAAATGGAAGCTTTGCTCATGTGAAAATAGTGCAATTGACACTTAGAGATGATTTAGCTCTTAAAATTCTCCCTCATCTATGGAAGGTTGCTGGGGGTGGCTGGGCCTTGCAAAGAAAACTCAAAGTAAAACAAGGCCCACCAGAGGTCCATCATGCACTTATACATAATAAGTATCACCAGGCACTGGCAGAAACACCAAAATAGCTTTTTGGCTGACAAGAAGGAGCTTACCCACAAAATTCTTCAATGGCTCCCAAACCATTATTTCTTCTGCTGGTAATACCCTCAGATCACTGTGGGTTGTTTTTTTTTAACCAAATATTGAAATGTTTTTAATTCTATCATTTTTCCTCATTTTACTTTTATTATATTTCCTTTTACTTTCTCCAGCCCACCTTTATAATGACTTATCTAATGATGATGCTTTTTAAAATGAAACCTTAATAACCTCTAATAAACCCATACTCTTGATGACATTTTTTTCATTTCACAACTCCCCTCCCCTGCACTCTATTTTCCTTCCCTCTCTACCTCCGCTGTTCCCCCTTATAGAGGGATTCCACCCCTGGGACCTCGGGCTGTGCCTGTGCAAGGGCTCACCCCCATTTCTCACTGCAGCCCTAATCTGGACAGGGCTCTAACAAAGACATGGGAGCAGGAATTAAGGATGACGTTGCCATATTCCTCTGGACAGGCCTGGTTGCTGGTACAAGAGGCAATCGGCCCTGTTGTACAGAACGTATTAACATCTCAGAACCCCGGGGAGGCAACACTGGATTTTCAGAGAAGGCAATAGTTGGAGTTTTCAATGCTCAACTTACCCCGGGAAGAAAAGGTAAAATGATGTTCAGTATCTTCTGTTTATGAAAATGAGGAAATACGTAAGAGTTTCAAAAGACTGCTTTGGAACGTATTTGAAATAAGAGTTTTAACAAATCAAAGAAGTTGAGATTCAGTTATTCAGCAAACGCACTTAGGGAGAAGGGAGATGTGGCCAACGCCATTGCACTACCATGTGTGAGCCCACAAATGAGAAGCGCTGCGCAGGGGAATGTTTGTGGCATGATCGGGGTGGGTTACTGGGGATAACTACATTCTTTAGTAGGCACTCCTATTTGGGGTGGTGGCCTTTTGGATGTCACCAGCTACAGTAAAAGAACAGGAAGTTCTTTGTTATCCAAAGTTCTTGAGATGCTACTTACCAGGAAGGTCCACAGAGGATAGAAAACGCAACTCCTCAAGATTCCCTTCTAACCAAACACTGATATGCTCAATTTTTTCATCTCTTTCATGCAGCTTGTCTATTAGATTTTTTATTTCTTGCAAGATCTCTACACTATTGCGTGCAAATCCCTTTAAAGAAAACATTTTTGGGTGTGTAAATATAAATTGCAATAAAATTAAAAACATATTTTGTCCAGTGACTGTGTATACACAGCAAATTCACAAAGTTCTATAAAAAAGCTCAGAAAAGGGGATTAGCAAATGAGATTTAATAAGTTGCTAACTGAACTCAAAATTTTTTCAATGATTAATTTTTTATTGAGCTATACTGACATATAGCATTACATTGATTTCAGGTCTACAATATAATAATTCAATATTTGTATATACTGTGAAATGATTACCACAATAAATCTAGTTAACATCACCACCATATAGTACAGGATTTTTCTTATGATGAGGACTTTTAAGATCTACTCTCAATAACTCTCAAATATATACAATACATTATTATTAACTGCAGTCATCATTCTGTACATTATTCCCCGGTGATTCACGAAGTTTGTACTGTTTAACCTCTTCATCCATTTCACCTCCTGCACTTCCAAGACCCCCACCCCGACCCCAACCACAAATCTCCTGTTTGTACCTGTGAGTGAACTCAAATTTTTAACTGTTCACCCTCAGAGCAGCACAGAATTGAAGAGGAGATTTAGCATGACTTAAAGTTTAAGAGAAAGGACTTTGGAATCAGGCTGGATCTGAGTTTTAAATCCTGTAAGTTCACTGTTTGGTTGGTCTTGGGCAAGTTACTTAAAAGCTCTGAGTCTCAGTAGCGTCATCTGAAAAGGCATTACTAACATTTCCCTTGTCCGGTGTTTTAAGGGTTAAACAAGTATCATATTAAATGTTAAATACTTAGGAAGGGGCAGAGCCAGGATTTAAACTGCAGCCCACCTGCCTCTAAAGGGGGTGGCTCTGGGGTGGGCATGTTGCATGGCTGGTAAAACTCTGAGGATGGATGGAGAACAGAACTGATGACTTTGTCCTACAACAACACGTTCACATTGAGCTAGTAAAAAAAAATATATATATATATATACATATATACATATATATATATATATGACATGTCCACTTCAGTTGAAGTGGTGTAGAGGGAAGACAGTTTCCCAAAGGGTTAAGATTTCACAGTGACATTCGGCATAAAGGACACATTTTAGGATGGGGTGGTCACACTAGCTCTGTGACTCCCCAGTAATCCTGACTTCCTACTCTATGGATGCCCATGTGCCCACACACTTGTTAGGTAAGTAAATACTCTTAGAAATATGATTCTTACGGAGATAGCTCAGGAAACTCACCTTGACAGTAATCTGAAATTCAGCCCACAGATCCAAATATTGCGCTAAAATAAAGATTTTCAAAATGTTAAGGTTACTGAAACAATTTGAACATTTTTATAAAAGTAATGCTATTTTTGTTTTTCAAATACTGTTTTTATGTGAAAATTTCTAGTTCCAAAATGACAGAAGAACTAGACTGGACTTGTCCTCCCGCTGCAAACAAGCAGAAAACGGGACAGCATCAAGCACGTGAGTGGGTGGGTTTTCCAATGATTCCAGGCTGCAGCTGCTGATTTATGCCCAGGCATCTAGTTGCCCCAGCTGATGCCATGTGGAGCTGATCTGTGCTGTCTCCACCAAGCTCTGACCAAACTGGCAATTTGCGAGCAAGGTAAATGATATATAATATTTGTTATGCTGCAACAGAACCCTGGTTCAAGATGCTTCACAAAAGATGAAATACAAGTGGCCAGAAGCACATGAAAAGATGCTCAACATTAGTCATCAGGAAAATGCAAAGTAAAATCACAATGAAATATCATTACATACCTATTAAAATGGCTAAAATGTTAACAATTGTAAGTATTAAGTGTGGGTGAGGATGTGAAGTATCCCGTAGCCGGTGGGATGATAAATTTGTAGAACCACTTTGGCAAACTGGCAGTTCCTATAAAGTTAAACATACACTAACCATATAACCCAGCAATTCCACTCTTTGGTATTTACCCAAAAGAAATATAAACAATTATTCACAAAAATACTTATAAAAACACTTGTAAACAAACAGTAAGCGCCAACTGGAAATAATCCAAATGCCCTTCAGCTGGTGAATGGATAAAGACAATTATATCCATGTAGCAGGATACAGCTACAAAAAGGAGCAAGCCAATGATACCTGCAACAACATGGATGGATCTTAAAAAGAGTTTGCTAAGTGAAAGAAGCCAGGTACAAAAGTATTCCAGGCATATTCCATCATGCCATTTACATACAGTCCTTAGTGACAGAAAGCAGAGCAATGGTTTCCAAGAACTGGAGGTACGTGGGACACTACTCCAAAGGGACACCAGGGACATTTTTCAGGGATGAAAATGTTCTCTATCTTGTTTGTGATGGCAGGGGTTACAGTGGAATGCACATTTATCAAAAGTCCTTGAACTTAAGATGGGTGCATTTTCTTGTATGTGAATCAGTAAAACTTGATGTAAAATTGATTTAAACAAAAACTTTATTTTTTAAATGTAAAGATCACCCATGACACATTACTTACTGTGGTGAGCTATCAGGTGCCAAGACAGGTCACTTGAGACGTGCATGAGGGCTTCTTCTCCCTGAGAGTATTGCTCTATCTTGTTCTTCAAGTATGCAATATACTGGAAATCAAAGGCATGCAATAATTGCTTTAAGCAGTTTAGTTACTGTAGATTAGTTATCTATGCAGCCATCCAGCAAACGTTTACTGATTCCTCCTCTGAGCCACCAAGTGTTCCAGGCGCAAGGGTACCAGTGGTGAACAGAGCCCTTGTCAAGCTCACATTCTAGGGAGGGAGACAAAGGGTCCTACTTTCTAGCAAGCATTCCAGCATCCAAATACACAAAGATCTGAATACAATTTTACATAAAAAGCAATTAAAAGGTAGTCTGCTTAAATGCATCACGCGCACGCACAATGTTCCTCATACAAAACGTGTGTGCAGTGAACGTCACAGCAACGCTTCCTGACTGGAGGGGTTTCACATAAGGCCTTAGACTCTAGGTTTACTGAGTCAGAAGACCCCACAGGATCGCTCACTTGAGTCAAATGTTCCACCGGGTTGGGTGACAGTGGAAGACGTAGTTTGGATGCAAGTCATGGCTTTCTGTTCTGACTATCCCAGTACTCAGGAACTCTGAAGTGTCTGGGAACTTGGAAAGTATGGGTTTTGGGATACGGACTCGGCACTTGTCCAATTTCAAGAGAGAAGAAGAAGCTACTAGAAACTACTGATACAAATCTAAGAACTAGCATCCAGGACCATGGAAGGAGATGACAGATAACTGTTTTTAAGCACATGGTACAGGGCCTACTCGTGCAGCCTGGACCTTCGCATGGCATGTTGGCAGACATTATAGTAAGCCAAAGCTAAGCCCAAGTCATCCTTCCGGTCCCTCTTTGAATGCGAATCACTGTTTGTAGACTTGCCTAGTTCAACTAGCCTCCCAGAACTCTCAAATATGTTAACACACTGAATTTTAATTGTCTATTTATATGCCTTCTCCTCAGCCAGATGGTGAGCTTCCTAAGGGCTTGGGGCAGTGCCTCATTCCTCTCTGTGTTCAGGGCACCTGCCCCAGGGTTTGGGACTCAGTGGGTGCTTAGGGGGTTTATTGAGTGAAGGGATGTAACTAGCCAAACAGATAGTGAGTGAATAAGACAAAGGCGCAAGGTCATCCAGGGGATTAGTGGATTGGGCATTGTATCCAAAAGCAGAACTTTTAGAATGTCTTTCACATAGTCGTTCATTTGCTCATTCATTACCAAAATAGCAACAAAATTTCAATTATTTTAATAAAAAATACACATCATGTTGACGGGAAGACAATGTAGTGGAATATTTCCATGAGTAGATGGAATTCCTTATGAGTTTGTTTCAAGAGCTAGAAGAACAAAGATGTGTTGTGTGTGTGGGTTATCGATGACGGCTCCTGGGCTCCATGGAGCACTTTTCCTTTTCCAAAGTACATCAGAACATATTATGCCATTTTAATTCTTCCAAAATCACATGCTATTGGCTGGAAAACTGTTGCCATTGAAACAACTACCCAGAGAAGTAAAGGAATTTCCCCCTTAATTAGAGTCTTACTGCTGTAGGACTGTTTTATTTTTCCAAGTAAAAAATGTAGAGCCTCAGTTTCCTCATCTATAAAAGGGGCAGAATACATTATCCACATTATAAGGTTACTGTCATCATATAGGACTGAATCCCTCCTACATGTGAGGGATTGTGCAAAACACTTGGGATACACTGATATAGTTCCTGACCCCTTAGGGGTCATTATGGTTTACTGGGAAAAAAAAGATACAATCAATGCAAACCAGACAACCTAATTTTTAACATGGGCAAAAAAACAAGCCTGTCACAAAGAGGGTATATAAGTGACCAACAAGATATGAAAAGGTGCTTCATTAATCATCAGGAAAATGCAAATAAAAACCACAATGGAACATTACATACCCTCCATAATGGTTAAATTGAAAAAGACCAAGTTTTGGTGAGAATATGAAATAGCTGGTGTCCTCATCCATTACTGCTGGACTGTCAATTACTGCAACTCCTTTGGGAGATGGGCACTGTGCACAAAAATGGATGATATGCATCCCTATGGCTCTGTGACTCCACTTGTGTGTACACCCAACAGAGATATGCACATATGTTCACCAAAAAACATGGACTAGAATGTTCATAGCAACACTATTTGTAATAGCTCACATTAGAAATTCTCTAAATCCCCATCAACGGTAGAGGACATAAATAAAGTAGAGTGTAGTCATGCAATAGAAGACTACATAGAATTAAGAGTGAAGGAGCCTTAACTGCACTCAGCATAAGGATGAACCTCTCAAATATAGTGCTGCGCAAGAGAGTGTGTACTGTATCATTCCATACATATAACGACTGAAAACAGACAAAACTAGTCCACATTGATTGAAGTCAGTGTGGTGCTGCTCTTGCGGGGAGGTCGCGATGGGAAGGGACATAGAGGATCTCTGGATACCATATATGTTTTGTTTCTTGATCTGGGTGCTGATTACCCAGGTGTGTTCATTAAACTGTATACTTAACAATCTGGGCACTTTTCGGTACGTAACTTAGGCTTCATTTTAAAACTTGTAAGAGCTATTCTCTCATAACTATTCCAGGACTAGGCAATCAACCAAAACCATTGTGCAAATTGAAGTGCTCTTGAACTTACTTCTTTTAATCTTTTATTTTCCAAGAGCAGAGCTTCTGTTTTTAGGTCATATGCATAGATTTCATTTTCTAAGTTCTTCATTATTTCAACATGACTTTTGATTTTATGATTTTCTTGATCTCGTAGTTGTTTTAATTCCTGCTTCACTTTCTCCTGCTCAAGCATAAAAGCCACAGTTACCTCAGAGTTCAGTGTGCAGGGCACTGAGGTATTCGATTGCCTGGACCACATTCAGAGAGGAGTCCTAGTTAATTCCTGAGACATCAGCAGAGGCTATGGATACCTTCCCTTATAAATACCTTATATTAACTTCAAAAGCTGATTCGTGGGCATTTATGCATGGACTCTGGAAAGCACGTCCATGGACCCCAAGTTAAGCTGTTGAGACAACTTCACAAAATAAAATATATGTTGATATATGAACAATTGTCTGGCAAAAAGGGAAAGGTGGGGGAGAGTGGAATTTGTTGAGGACTTTCAGAGAGGATTTAATATTTCTTGAAGGAAAAGAATATTACTTTATGGATTTCTCTGAATTTTCCACTGCTTTCTTGACTGAATCTCTATAGTTACTACACTGTTATAAATCACATAATCTTTATTCATTATATAACCATCACTAGCAGCATCTTATTAAGAAAATAGAATTGTATATATAATAAACTTATTTTCCCCTTCATGTCTCTCAACACTCATAACATGTTAAAAGTTACTTTTGATATCAGTGTATCTCAAAGAATAGGATGTTTCCATTTTTAATTAAGCAACTCTGCATACATGTTTATCATTAACTATTAATTATAAATTTTACCAAGTTAGTAAACATCTCTAGACTTGCTCCCATTTCATCCACTCCCTCCCTAGCCTGAAACCTCTGACCACTTAACTTATCCTTGTCTTCACAGGAACTGACCAGTGAAACAGATCTGAAAAGAACCTTAGAAGCCATGATCCAATCTCTATCTTATGAATAAGGAATCCGAGGCTGCCAAGTGATTTTTCCAGGGTTACATGTTAGTTGCTTCTAGAATCTGTGTGTGTGTGTATACACACATATGCACATGTATGTGTATGTGTGTATGTATGTAAATATATGAATATGTTGTGACCAAAATTTTAAAAAGTGGTATTAAAAGAGTAAGTTTAATCAATGTGGATTTCCTAGAAACTCCAATGGTGCCAGGTAAGCATTACTGTCCCTACGTAGCAAGCATTCTAATAAAAGAAAGAAGAATGAATGCATTTACTCTTTACCATGTTGTTAAAGTATCGTGAAAAGTCTCTTGTCATTTGAGAAATGAGTTCATTCAGTAAATTCTGATCCTGCTTTTGTGCTGTAAAAAAGAGAGAGAGAAATAACTATCCACAATGTTCTTTGGTTAAAAAATAACAATCAAAATAAGACATGTACATGGTTTTAACAGTCAAATACTATGTCTTACAACAAAAACCAGCAGTCAGGTGCCCCCCACGCTGCCTCCTCCCATGTGTCTGACTCCTAAGAATCAACCATTTCAAACTCATTTTAGCTCTTTCTTGTTCTATTTTCTTTAAAAATGCTTATATGGCTCTTGATTTGTCATTTTAAGACACTTTCTATTTATTTCCTAATCTAGTAGAGGAGGATAGAGCATGGTTACCCCCACCCCCACCCACAATGTCTACATTTTCCTCCTCTAACCTCCCCATAAAGTTATGTTTTTTGTTTAACTGAACCTTAACTGTTTAGATCATTATGAGAATGTAAATATTATTCACTCATGAGACAAATGGCTAGTGTGATTGTATTCCCTTTCTTGTATAATTTTTTTGTTTTCTCAAGTTAAAACTTGCCTCACTTTATTTTTATTGGCTTGGTTTTCCATGTACATACCATAGTTCATATAAAACCCAGAACACAATTATTAAATCTCTGCATATGATTCCCCGCGTGGTCCGATGCTTTATAGGTGATTTATCAGTTCCAGTTCTCTGCCCCCACTGCCCTCTGTGCTTGGTTCCTTTTGGTCTGACACACAGCTGACCCCCTGGGCCTTCCCTTTGCATTGCTCTCACGTTGGACCTCCTGTTTCCTGACTCTTATATCCTCCTCTTTCTTGATTTATTCCCTCTATTTGCTGAAACAATTTTTTTTACTAGCTTTCCAGACAGAGTAAATGAGATATTTTGAGATCTTATATATCTAAATATGTCTCTATTCTATCCTTATACTTGGCTGATAATTTGGATGGGTATTTAAGGCTGGTAATCAATTTCTCTCAGAATTTGGAAGGCTATGTCCTCTGACCTGTAGTATAATTATTATAGTGAAGAAGACTGAAGCAATCTGATTCCTAATCTTTTGTGAGATCTCCTTTCTCTCTAGAAGCTTTTAGGGTACTCACTTTTTTTTTCTCCTGAAATCCCACTGTGATGTGGCTTAGTGTCTTATCTTGTATATATTGTACTGTGGATTTGATGGGCCCTTCCAAATATAAAATGCATATCTTCCAGTCTTGAGACATATTATTGTATTATCTTTGTTAATTTTATCCTTTTCACTTATTTCTGTTCTTTTTTTCTGGCCTTCCTGTTAGATATTTGACATCTCAGAATAGCCGATTTTTTTTATCCTTTTATCCTTTTCTTCATCTCATTATTTTGTTTTATATTTGGAGAGATTTCTTTAACTTTTCTAATAATCCCCCTATTGAGTTTTAAAAATTTTAATTACTATATTTTTCATTTCTAAGAGCTCTTTCTTGTTCTCTGTTCTTTCTGTTAAGCTCCTATTCTTTTTCATAAATGTAATAGGTTCTTTTATTTCTCTAAGAATATACCAGTAAAATATATTCTTTGTAATATATAGAGAGTAAATTCTCTAAGAATATGTTCTAATGTTCTTTGTGTTGTCTGTTTCCACCAAGTTCCATTCCATTTTTCTGTCTGCATTAGTTTGCCTTTCACGTTAGAGTTTTCCCTGAGATATCCAGTGACCTTTCTTGTCTAACCGTATTTAAGAGTAAGGCACTAGCCTTGGCCAGGTGGCTCAGTTGGTTGGAATATCATCCCACACACCAAAAAGGCTGCAGGTTTGATCCCTGGTCAGGGTGTGTACAGGAGGCAACGGATCAATGTTTCTCTCTGTCTTTCCCCTTCTCTCTCTCCTCACATATCCTTGGGTGAAGATTTGAAAAAAAGAGTGAGGCACTAAAAGATTTGGTTCCTGGCTGGGCTTCCCTACACAGTGATCAGGAAGGGATCAGCCATTTTTGTTGGGGGACCCTCAGCTATTAGAATCTGTGGGGCTTTTCTCTAAAACTTCAGTTTCCTTAGAGAAAAATCCAACCATCTCCTTCTTCAGGATGGGGGAAGGGAATGCAGAAGAGTCGTAACATGACTAGCTAGCAGCCTTCAGCAAGCTGAGAGTGGAAGGGCGTCTCAGATCAGCACCTGTCTCCTGCCTTCAGTCATGTCTGATATCCTGCCATTTCCAATCTTCTGGTCCAGTTTCTTTGCCAGCACTGGGGAGGGATAGCCACTGAGCTGCACAGAAGGCGGCATCTGACCTGGAGGTCTAACTGCTCGTTAGCAAGACTTTCAACCCATCTTCAGCCCCATGACTCATCTCGGTCTTCGCAGTATCAGGGTCTCCCAATGGCCAACCTTCCCAGGTCCTTGGGAGAGAACGTCTTGACTTCATGGTGGGCTTCTCTCCAGACCCCTGTTATTCTTAGTTCTCTTTCTACTAATCCTTCTATCCAATTACTCCTTCCAAAAATTCATTAGTGTTTATTATATGCTGATAACTTCTCTGCCAGTCTCTTTGTACTTGTGGGTTTACATGTTTTGTTTTGTTTTGTTTTGTTTTTTTTTTAAAAAAAAACCTTTTACTCATATTTTTGTGAAGTTCCATTAGGAAGCAAAAATAGATGCATGTGTTTTATACATCACATTTAATCAAAAGTCACCACATGGCGCTACGTGTCCTCAGCCCTGGTGTTTTATCCTCTGTCAACCTCTCCACTGGCAGGTGAAGTATATTTTCTACCCTCTGAAGCACAGATGTTTGATGGCCCCTTTCCTTCCTTTCTCCTGCCTTCCCTTTTTTCTCGACTTTCTTCTGTTTTTTCTCCTCTTTTCTTTAACCATAAGAGAATCAGTACTTGCAATATGCTGCTTGCTTTCATACTTACCGTGTTTCCTATACCCTCTGAAGAGTGCAATAAGGGGTCAGAGGAAATGTTGGAAGGTAGAAAATTCTGAATGGAAGACATATGTGTCATGAGTTAAAATACCAAGAAAACCCACCTGAGTTGGCTAAATGAAAACCTGACAAGCAGTGAAAAATCAGCAGAGGAATGGGAACGAGGCCACTTACCCAGGCACTTATTCTTACTGTAGCCTCATATTCCTAAAAGGCCACCTTCTTTGGCAATAACCAGTATTCACTTAAAATAATGGTTTATTTCACATCTGAACATATTGGGCTTCCATATGACTGTCCTGTTTTGACAGACTGTCTTAATGCCTGTCCCCCTATTCATCTTTGCCAGCAAGCCATTCCCACCCTACGTTTTTTGTTCCCATTCCAGTCCTTTCTGTAGCTTTGGTCCTGGCCTTTCAATTCCCATGGCACTTCTGCAATCATCTAGAAGGCAGAAATTCTGGAAGTTGTTCTGCTTAACAACCTCTAGGGACTCCTTGGATAATGATCCTCTACTCCCCAGAGCAAGACAAGACTCACACCTCTAAGGATAATTCTGGATCTGTGAACTTTTGGGTTCAGGGTTAGGTGACCACGTCCAATTATTGTGGAGAAAGTGATTTTTATATTAAACACGGTAATGCCGTGTCATAGAATGCAAAGTGTGCATGCTTTCAGACACATTTCATTCTCTACAAAGTTCTCAGATCTGACACAAGTTCTTATCTATCTCTGCCTCAGCGTTAGGTTAGTGAAAAAAATCTGAGTGGTACCTACTTACTAAGTGGTTAAAGTCATAGGTGGAAACAATATAACTTGCAAATTCATCTTAAGAAACAGAAAAGAATCTCCACATGGCAGTAGATAAAGAAGTTGATTCTACCTTTACGAAGCACAGAGAGAAACCACACAATATAGTTGCCACTAATTCTTAATTTTAAAGTCTTTGAAAGAGAAAATGAAAAATTTGACAACAGCAACAGTAGGATTTTGTGATGTGGAGGAGAGGAAATCCGTAGATAAGGAAAAAAAAAACCCTAGAGAATAAAGAGTAATGGGAAAAGTTGGAAGAATTTCACCCTTACTTTGATGGGTGACCCACCTCACTTCCTGTTAGAAGACAACAGAGAAATCCTTACCTGGCCTTGAGGTCAATTACTAAGTGCTTCATATGTACCTGTGATAATATTATTGAGCTCTTCAAACTTTTTGATTTTGCTCTTATATTCTTCTTCTGCCACTTGAAGTTGGGGAAGGCACTCAACTAGTTCATCTTCCTTTATTTTGGTAGTTTCTGTTTCCTTTACAAATTTTTGCTTTAAAGAAAGTAAAGCTGATTGTGAGGTATGATTTTGGAGAACTGACATAACACTCTAAAGTAGAATATAAATTCTTTGGCTGGGAGAGTTCTCTCTTGGTCTGCTCCTATCCTGAAATGTATAGCAAGGTATCTGGCACATACTAGTGTTTGAAAAATCTACTGCCTGACTCACTGACTCTCTGGCAATTTATAAACTAGGGAGATTAGATCCAATGGCTTTCCAAAGATCCTTTCAGTTCTATAGCTCTATTGCTATAATTATTCTATTAAGGCTACCTTGTATTTACCTCAATATCATTTGAGGAGTTTCTCTTGGTTGATCACATTTTATGGGGGAAGAAACCAAAACAGGTAGCTGGACAGAATATACAGAAGTTCTAAGAAATGTGCATGTAAGTAAGAAACAGAAAGGCTGTATCAATAATTGGATAAAAATCTACAACAAATGGGTAAAAGTGCTGAAGCAAAACATGAATTTGCCTGCTTAATTACTCAAACTCAGGTTGTATTTAGTTTCAGACAGAGTAACACTTGGGCCTTTTTTAGAAAGTCAGGATGGGTTTAAGATGGTGACAAAGGCAGAGACAACGAGCTGACATTTACTATCCATGCTCTGTCCTTGGATGTCAGGACTCCAGAGTTTCAGCAAAACATACAGCTGCCAGCTGGAGTGATTTCTGTTTCCTGTGCAGGTGGAGGTGACCAACAAGTTTGTGAGCCCATGTGGTTTGTGCCACTTCTGGGCCTTGTCCCTGCAACAAGAAGGGGCACGTGCTCCCTTGGCCCTTCCCTCCTTCCCCTGGCTGGAGACCATGAGAACAGAAGCCGCCACTTGGCCGCACAGGTGTCGGCCTCATGCTGAGCACGGAACAGCTGCCCTTCCCGCCCTGGATTGCTTCCCTTTGGCCCACACCGAGAATGAAATAAATGTCTTTCTTGCTGTAATGACCACACCAGTGCGTCTTCTCAACTAGATATGCAGATGCTTAATATTTGAATAGACCATACTTAACCCAGTTTACTCTTAACAACTTTTTTATCCAAGTTGTTATGGCACAGAATTTGAAGAAATCCCCAAGTGCCAAGCATGCTTCCCCAGCAGGAGGGGCCCTAAAACATGGCCGACTGGAGGCCAGTGTCCTTGGACCTCACCAAAGTGATAACTCAGATGAAAAAGAACCACACAGGTGGGTGTGTTAGCCCCGTGTTCAAACAGGACCCAGCATCTCCTGGGCATACCTTCTAGGTCCCCGCAAGGGACATGCCCACTGAAAAGAGGCACCAAACCCGGAAAAGCCCATGTCATAGTTTCCCACCAGTTTTTCTCCCAGTCAAGATGCAGCATACCAATCAGGTTGTTCCACACAAATGATGCTACCCGATAAGACCACCGACATTCCACCTCTATCAGGCTACTAGGGCAAGAAGCCAACAAGACAAGGTCAGTTTCCCAGTAAAGGAAAGAGGCTTGCCAACCCTTTAGGACACACCTTGCCTGTGTCCACTGTATTTGACACCTCTCTGATGCAACAGCTTGCTCACACCCTGATGAATACAGTGATACACCGGCCTGATATGCCCCTTTCCAAATTGCCATTATAATCCTTATAAGTAAAATATAGAAAGAAAAACACACTTGAAATACCATAATATCACAGTGCAGAATCAGGAGAAAATTTCTCACACTGCAGCGCTAAAAAACACAATATCTACATTATGTTCTCTACAAATGCATAGCCTTGTGGGGATACGGAGGCGTGGGACGGCATTAATTCATCCCCATTGTCTGCCCTCTTCCCCCCTCGCTGCTCACGCCACGCTTCCCCATCATTCCTCCAACAGGTTAGTCCTGCCTCAGAATCTTCATGCTTTACAGGCGCGCTGCGGGGAGCCAGCTTCTGCAGATTTCTCCGGGGCCTGCTCCCTCCCATCCTGCAGGGCTGTAGCCTTCGCTGACCACCCTGTTCGAAATGGCACATACACCGCATCACACAGATGTCCCCGCTTTCTTTTTTCTCTGCAGCAGTGGTCCCCAACCTTTAGGCACCAGGGACTGGTTTTTCCAGGAACGGTACGGGGTGGGACGGCGGACAGGAGGCGGAGCTGGGGGTTAGGAGGCGGAGCTTGGGTGAGCCTCACTTGCCGGCAGCCTCCGGTTGCAGGCCGGGTTCAGGGGGTAGGAGGGGTGGACGGAGAAAGGAGGTGGAGCTCAGGCGACCTTCCCTCCCTGCCAGGTTTGTCACAGGCCTCTGACCAGTACCTGTCTGCGGCCCAGGGGTGGGGCGGCCTCTGCTCTATAGCGTGCACCACCATCAAACAGACTACACATTCTATTTGTTCGCCTTGTTTATTTTTAATCCCCCCACCCCTACCTCCGGGGATGTAAGCTCCATAAAGGCCAAGCTCTACTTTTTTTTTGTCTCTTTTTCTTTTAGCATCTGAAAGAATTCATGGCACCCAGACAAGGTATAACCAACAGAGAAATGCTCCCCACCCCAACTGCTCTCCACTCTGTTTCTTCTAATTTTGTACCAGTTCGTGCTTTGATTTTTTTTCTTTATCTGTTCCCTGAGTTGTGCCTGTTTCCGTTTTCCCCCTTCCTCGTCCGGGTCTCCCCCTTCTGCCTGTACTCCCATGTTGCTGATTTTCCTGGGCACCTCTACGAAATTATACATATATTTTTTAATTCACAAAAGAACATTTGATCACAGTTTTCATCTGTTTTAGCATCATTTTTGTGAGTGCTCTGCATTTGTTGAAAAGGTTTGCTCCATCTTTCATTTGTTTTTCTCATAGCATTTTTGTGTGGAAGACATGCCTGCTTCCTTCTTGTTATTCATTTCAGAGAGAAGTGGCCTTTTTCTGCAGAGGGTTCCTGGAAGATGTGACAGGCAGTGCATGTGGGAGGGCGGGCAGGGAGGAGTGGGCTTGGACCAGGGTAAAATCTAAACTTTGAAATACAAGGACTCCCTACTCTATGGTTACAGCAAAGGACAGTTACCTTCAGATAAAGACCCTGTTTGGTATAGCCAGGCAGCTTTTCCTCCTTCACACACAATCAAGTTCATGAAGGCTTCTCCCACCATCTCTTCCGTCCTCAGCTTCTCTAGCAAGGGTGCTCTCCAAGAAACACAGCCTTGCCTCTGACGCTCACACCATCTGTTTTCTGCTCTTTCCAGACACCTGCCCTCTCTGGGCCCCCGGGGGTACTTTTGGTGGCTGCCGGCCCACCTGCCGCAGCGCCCATGCCCTATGCCACCCCCAGTCAGTTCTCAGGTCAGTGCAAAAATATTTCTTGTTGCTCTATTTCCTTTTTTGGGAAAGAAGAAAGTTTCAGAGTGAAATTGGAACCTTGGTCCTACAAAAAGATTTATTCTACATTTAACTAATTAGAAGAGCATGAAGTATACCATTCTCCCCTGCAAAGAGCCATCTAAAATTATTCTCAGATGCAAAATAAAATTTACCTCATATTTGGTCAACTCTTTAATTAACTTTTTTTCTTTGATGATGAATTCCGCCTCCTCTTGCTTTAATTCTAAGGTAATTGTTTCAATCTGTGCCAAATATTCAGCGATCTCTTTTTCTCTAAAACTGGTCTAATTGGAAAAAAAAAATAGAGGATTTGTCATTTGCCTTGTAACACTCATCCTTATATTTTCAAACAGCCAGGTAAGTGAATACCCCTTTGTATTAGATTGGGCTCTGATTTCAGGTTGTTATTTCTCAAAACCACTGAGAAGTTTTATTTATTGATTTATTTGTTTATTCCCTTCAGGGATTACTGTCTTCACCAAACAATACGTATAAATGACATGAGGAGATGGAGAACGGGGGTAGCGGACGCTGGAGGGTGGGAGAGGGTAAATATGGAAACTAAAATTATGTTTGGTCTCTATTTTTAGAGATAAATTCCTGAAAAACTATCAAGTTTCTCATTACAGGCTTCAAAAACATATTCTGGAGAGAATTACTACTTTGATTGCTAAATTCCTACAGTTGATACCCAGCAAATGCATACACTTTGTAGGAAAGTTACATAATTCACCTTAAACATGAAGTCAGCAGAAAGAAAAATACCCTTCAGTTAAATTAAATATTGAAGGAGAATCACTGATATGCAATACAGGGGACTAATACTAGATCTGTTGAGTTCCCTTACCTCTTGTAATAATTGACAGCGCCTAGATTCTGTGGCCTCAATTTTATTGATAAGTATTTGCAATTCAGCATTTATCCTGAAACGCCAAAGTCTATGTTTTTTTCTCAAACAAGCTATTTTCCACTGAATTATGATACTAGAGAATAGAACAAAAATAATCATTATTAAATCGGCATAACACTCTATTGAAAAGATGAAAGGATGCAAAACAAAACAGGTTCTACTAGGATTACACAAAATTGTTTGTGCTGTTGGAGATGCAGATTGCACATTCCCTGAAAAAATAGGACAAAACACTGACTGCCTCAATGCCGGATGTGCATGTTGCTTCCAAGTAAGAAGCTATGTCAGTGCAAACAACAGGACAGCGGACAAGCCACGCTTGGCAGCCTGCCTCCTATAGGAAAAGGATAGAAATGGGGAAGGTTCAGGGGCAGGTGGAAAAAGAAGAGGCCCAGGCAGAATTAGTCATGGAATTACCTAAATTACCCAATGTGCTAATAAGAGATTTCAAGCTTCTAGGTTCTCAAATTTTTCTCTCCCCCACAACATAGAAAAGTTACATAACTAGGGGTGAAAATGTGCAGGTCAAGTCTTTAAAAAAACATATGACTACCAATGACAACAACAATAATAAAATAGAGCCAAGTTTTCCCAAGTGCTTCCTAGGTGCTGGGAATATTTACATGGATCCTCTCATTTACCATTCATGGCAACTTTACAAGGCAGGTGCTACTCTCATTCCCTACCTTGTAGGGATAGGAGCAGAGATTGTTAATTAACTGAGGTCACAGAGCTAGTTAGAGGCAGAGCAACCAAAGTCCATCTGCACAGGCTGTGCTCTTAACCATTCTCCCTGGTCCCTGCACATCACCTGCCCTACTGTGCACGCAGGAGCCTGGGTGAATGAGAGGCATGATGCAAATCCTGGCATTTGTACTCTTTCATGATTTCACTCTGTTCAAATGGAAAACTTTGGTTCTGTTCAGTGCCAAGAAAAGAAAATCAGACTAACACATACATCTAAATCTGAGAAAACTCACACATTTTAACTTAGGGAAATCAGTTCCCTGGACTCTAGCAACCAACGAGCACTCTGATTTCCTCCCTGTGTCAGGGCACTGCTCATTCAGGTAGCACACACTCATTGTAACACAAGGAACTTGTTTTCTTTACCATCTCTGACGTTCTCTTTCCAGGTTATCATTCAGGACTCTTATTTGTTTCCGATAGACTTCTTTTGTTGCTCTGAAAACAAGGGAAAATATATTGGACTTGGAATTTGTGGGAGCTGTTAGACTACATAAAACTTCCTGTATAATTCTTATGTGCAATAAGGTTATTGCCTAATTGGGAGACAAGACAAACCTTGTGAGACAATTTAATGGCAGACTAATAGAAAGACAATTACAATTCTATGCAAACATGAACTGATTGTGCAAGTATTGAGGTGGATTTCCAAGGACAGAGCACAGATTTTGGGGAGGCAGTAGGGGAAAGGTTATTGGAAGTTAATGTTCAATAGGAGGAGGAACATGGGTTGCCAGAGTGGAGGTGCAATCTCACCAAAGAAAGGACGTCATCATTTGCAAAGAAACGGGAAAGGAACAGCAAGTCAGGACTCTTGGGACCAAGGCAGGCTCGCTGCATACAGAGGACATGACTGGAAATAACACTCCCTGATATATAAGGGGTTAGAGTCAACAAACTGGTGAGGAGCTCTGTCTTCCCGAGTGAGTTATAATTTGATACAATGTTTAATTCAGAAAGTTAATAGAAATTCTTGAACTAAGAGTAAAGAGTAATTAAGGATGAAAGATTTTCTGGTGAATCTAAAATGGATGAAATCGTGAAGACTCTAACATAGATATTAGAAGCTTTTATTATTGCTGTTCGCTCTTTTTCATATTATGTGCTTCATGCACAGAGAGGAATTGAAGACCACATAAGTAAAATGTGACTTTGTATCTTTATAAAAGATATTTGTAAATGTAACTTAGAGTATGAAATGCTGTTAAATAAACTTGAAATACACACTGTGCTTATGTTCTTTTTTTTTCCATTGTATTTGAAACCATTGTATGGCTCTCACATTCTTACCTAAATAAACCTAATATCCTCCCCTGCAACTATGGGGTTCTTCACAATTTGCCCCAAAGTTTTTGATTTTATATATTTACATTTTTAATTTCATCCACAAAGGAGCTCACTGGTTTTAAATAAAGCAACAGTAATATTAAAAATCCTAAATGGATACCAATATTGGGCCACAAATTTGGCTCTCAGCTTCCTGGCAACCAGAGTAATGATGACACAATAATTGATTATAAATTTGCATTATTCATGAGGACAAGAAAGCACCAATCAACCCAGTTCTATTTTCTTGCTCTTCATAGATAAGAGTTGATAGTTTCCTTTCTGTGGCTCACATGATTAGAAATGGATGTCTAAATTTATTTATGGACAAGCTACACTACACTTCCTGCCTTGGTCTACATTTCTGTTGGTATATGTCAAATTTTCATCCCCACCCATCTTAGTTTTCTATAAATTGGTCTCTTCAGTGTCCTATACTCAAATTTCTTATATCTTTATGTGTGGTGATACTATTCCCCCATTTGATAAGCAAAGAAAAAGATCTGACTTGCTTTTAAAAGTATATTAAAGTTTAAATCTTTATACAGCAAAGAAGAATTTCTTTACTTTCTTTCATCCTTCTGTTTTTTAAAAAATAATTCACACTATTCTTTAGTCACACACAATCCGTTAGTTCATATATATCTTAGTCTTGATCACTGCCCAACTAAAGTATAAGTGGCTTTACGCACAGTGTTAATGAGAGTGTAAAATGGTAGAATATTTACAGAGGGTGTTTTGATAGTAATTATAAAAATAAATACACAGCTCTCTTTGATCAAGTAATTAAAGTTTTAGGACTCTATTATAAAGAAATAGTCACACAGATGGACAGAGATATGTTAACGTTAACTTTGAAAATCATTTATAATATAGGAACAAAAAAGAAACAAATGTCCATAAATAATAGAGTACAGGTCAAATAAAATACAGTGTAATCTGCAAAAGGAAAACAATGCAGCTAGAAAAAAGAATGAGGAGAGAAGTCGTGTGTATATGACTTTTATCTTTCTTTTGAAACAGCTTCAAACTCAACAGGTAAGTGTAAAATCAGTACAAAGAATTGCCATATACCTTCTATCAACTTCTCCAAATGATGCCATTTTACCATGTTTTATCATTCGCTTAGAAATAATTTTTTCCAGTTTATACTATTGACATATAACATAGTGTATGTCATCCAAATATAATTTTAAGTAGAAAAATCCAATTACAAAAGAGTACAATCCAAGTTCCGGATATATAAATAAATACATATATACATATATATTATATACATACATAAATATAAATACATATATATTAGAAAGCATGTATAGCATACTGTTAACAGTAATTATCTCTGTGGAGAGAGTAGGTAACTTTTACTAAGTTACATATTGCAACATTCTAATTTTAAAATCAGATATAGGCTTTATTTCTCTAATTTGAAAAATTAAAAGAGAAATTAAAGTGATTTAGATGGTAGAAATGAATGTCATAGGGTGTCAGTATTGTAATAATGTTTGGGCACATTCTTGTCTCTTGTGCCCTAACTCATCCAACCTCATGCCTAGCAACTTGTATAGTACTCAGACTCATCTATCCTTTCAATGAAAGAGTCTATGACAATGACTTTCTGGGACTGTAAAGCAAATAGAACTCATTATAAACCTCATTTTCTTAGTATATTAGACATTGACACAGATTTGTTGTTACTATTTATTAAAAATAAATGAAGAGAAGAATGAAGATTAAAAATTTCAAAGGCAACAAACGTACTGAAGAAGGTCAGTGAGTGTGATGAGTCCTTCTTCCATATTTTTGATGTCTACTTTTCTTTGTGATAGGAAGTTTTCTTTCTGAGCAATAAATGTCAGTTGTCTGTGATTCCTACCATGAAAAGAAAACAGAGCTATTATATATTAAAGGTTTAAATGATATTTTTAACTCCTCAGCATGAGAAAATATGCCATCACAAATAAACATCTCAAAAGTAGTTTGAAAAATTTAGTTCGTGAACTATTTACCCAATGAATCAGGAAAAATAGAAACAAAGTCTTTCTGCTTGTGGTGGCTAAATCTATGAAAGTCCCCACATTAACCACAATAGTAATCATAAAACAGTAACAAAAGCTCTACAGGACTTTAACCCTCTGAGTGGGTGTCCCTCTCCCCCTACATTTATCAATTCTGTCATGTTCTTTCGTGAAAGGTAAAGGAGTCAATTGGACCAATTTTGAATACTGGCTCTACCTCTTCCCCAGAATGTGACTTTGAAAAGAAACTTTACTTATTAATGAGCCTCTGTTTCCCCATCCATAAAATGGGGATTACAATGCCTATCTCACTGGAAATAATGGTTAAATGAGATGAAAGCATTTAAAAAAACGTGGTTACTTTTTTTTTGTCTCTAAATTGAAGAAAGAATGATAGGAAGATTATGGTTTTGTTCACACTCCCAGACATTGATAGGAACATGGCTGTAACAGAAAATACTTTATCTAAGTGTCCTGTCTTCAAAACCACTGTGGACTAAGTTGTGTCCTCCACAAATTCACATGTTGAGGCACCAATGACCACTGTGGAGGTATTTGAAGAGGGGGCCTTTGGGAGGGAATGAGGGTTAGATAAGGCATGAAGGTGGGCCCCTCATGAAAAGATGAGTGTCCCCATAAGGAGAGACACCAGTGTGCTTGCTCGCTCGCTCTCTCTGTGCGAGGACACAATGAGAAAGTGGTCATCTGCAAGTCAGGGAGGGAGCCCTGGCCAGAATCTGGCTATGCTGGCATGCTGATCTGGGATATCTGGGCTCCAGACTGGTGAGAATAAGCTTCTGTTGTCTCAACCACCCACTTGAGGCTATCTAGTCATGAAAGCCCAAGCTGAAGAAGACAAAAACCAATAATGGTGGTAAAAGTTCCAGTGTGACAATTATTTGTCACCAGTTCTTTTTATGTTTCAAACAGGTAATTTAGTATTGATCTGAGGGAAGTTTTTGCCTGAAGAATATTAACAGTATTATCCTCAGTAGGCTGTTGAACTGGATGAGAAAAAATGATTGCAACAACCTTTGCAGCTTAAGTGCAACAGCAACTCAGCTTTACAACAAATGGGCTTGGACATTGTAGTTACACTTCTCCCAGATGTTATTCTGTAGAATTCATTAAGAAGATAATGCTGAATGTCCACAACCTGCTAAGCAATATACAAGATCTTGGGGATCTTGTGCTGAGTTGAGTCAGAGCAACTGCCCTGATCTGTTTGAAGCTCGCAAGGACAAAGGGATTTGTACCCAGTTGATTACAATGTGGCATCTGAAGAAAAGGAACGCGTTAGAGGGATGTTCCATAAGGGTCATTCTGCTGGAAGGGAGGAAGATGAGATAAAGTGGGAAGAACTTTTCAGCGGAAAGCGCAACCAAAGAGGCTGAAAGAGGTGAAAAGTATGAAGTTGGAAAGGAGGATAGGACATGTTTGAGAAATATTTGGGAGGTGGAATTGACAGGCATGGTGCTTAAATGGAGTGCAATGAGTAGTAAAAGTTAGGGTTTTCCTTGAAAATTTCCCAGTCTCTGGGTCAGAGGACTGTGTCAGGGACCACACCCTCCTCTGAGACAGGGAATACAGGTGCAGAGTCAGTTTCCGATGAGGGTAGATCTCACAGTTTCTCTAGATGCCTTCCAGGTAAAAGCATGATTATTCTTTCAGGAGTATGATTTAGAAGTAAAAATAATGCATTTGCTGTTTATGAATTCAATCTGACCCATATGAGGGAAGTATTGGTATTACAGAGACAGACTAGGAGTTGTTTATTTATTATTAGCTAACAAATATTGTATCATTGTCAATAGATTTTAAAACGAGGATAAGCTTAAGTGGAGAGTTACCACTTTGACAGCAATGAAAGCTCCCCATAACTATGGCACATTGATTCATATATGGATCATGAATAGAAACATACTCATCATGCATTTTCTTTTTCTGCATTAAAACTTGATCCTCCTCCTGTATGACAATCTTATATTGTCTGGTAAGAGTAGTCAATTTCTCTTGTAGATCTTTGTTCTC
Organism: Pteronotus mesoamericanus; assembly: GCF_021234165.1. Classification (NCBI taxonomy): domain Eukaryota; kingdom Metazoa; phylum Chordata; class Mammalia; order Chiroptera; family Mormoopidae; genus Pteronotus; species Pteronotus mesoamericanus. The sequence continues at coordinate 28,882,546 of NW_026555078.1, read as the reverse complement.
TAAACGAATTCTGTGTATTTTTTCAGCCATCTAGGAAAAAAAAGTAATGAAAGTAGAGGACTTGCTTCACAGTTCCTTTGAGGGGAGTCAGGGTCAGGTGGGCAACTCCCTCAAGCATGAAGCACATTGCTTAGCACGTAATTACCATGCAACAAAGGTTGAGTGTTTTATTTATATATCAAATATGCAATCATTTTGGGACCTCTTCAATGAAGTATGACAAAAGTGTAGGAAGGTAGGAAACACTGACGCAAAACCATAGAGTAATAATTAATATTTAAATAAAATTGAGATTCATAAATTGAGATCATTCAGCTTATGATATAGGTCTTTTTTTCTAGAAGATAAACTGCACTGGGGAAGTAAAGTGTAACATCACCAGAAGCTCTTGCTCACAACCCCTTTGACTGGATATTATACTTGCTTCTTTTTAAATATTTCTATTCAAGGACAAAAAAAAAGAGTACTCATTAGTGTTCTGAAGGAGACAAGGAAAAACCTTCGTGTTTGGATGTCTCTACTGAATTGCATCAAATGCAGTGAAAAAGACAAACTGAGTACCAATGGTGGGTTCAATAATTTAAAATAACCTTCTGGCTGACAATCACTAAAACAATTAGGTGGAAAAAAATTTAACTGTTGAAGAACAAACAAGATGTTGAAGAAGGAACAAGATACTAAGGAACTACTAAGCCTACTTCTACAGGAAAGCAAGACTCCACAATGATACATCTAACACTGAAAAATCCTTTTACCCTAGGACATTTACAGATGGAAGAAACCACTTGAACACTGAGTTTTGGTTCTCATTCATGACAAGGGGGATGAAGGTCAATACTTAGAGCCCATCAAGGTGTTGAGTCTGATAATTCTCCCACTGTCTTAGTCTGGGATCCCAAAGAGCTTTACCCTCTGGTGAAGGATGGATTGGCAGCTAAGAAGCCATGGTCCATGATCACAAAGGAACCAAAAGGTGGGTTAAGGTAGTTTGGGACTGGTGTGCATGTGCATTTGTGTATCAATAAAATAAATTGGGTCATATTAAATGTACTGTTTTATATTTGTCACTCAATAATATATTATAAACTATGACATTTAATCAAGGCACTTCAGTTAAACTTTCAACTTTAATTGTATTTTCCCTCTGTTCAACTATCATAATACATGCTTCATTGATGCTTTGTGCAGAAATCTTAGTTTTCACCCATGATTAATTACTTAAAATATCATATTTGTTTTAACCTAAGTTTCAAATGTTAGAAAATTCTCCTGGGGGCGAAATTTGACTCAAGTGTTTTACTAACATTATTAAGTGCAGTATGGGTTCCTACACATCATAGCTACCACACAGCAGCAAGAAGCTCCTAATTTTTCTAATTAATTCACATGAACATTGTCCATTAGTCATGGATAGTCTTATTTTAAATTTTTTTCTTATTGATGTTCAATTACAGTTGTCCCCATTTTTTCCCCCATTACTCTCCTGCCCTACCCCCCCACCTCCCACAGTCAGCCCTCCCCCCACCCCATTGTCTTTGTCCATGGGTCCTTTATACATGTTCCTTGACTTGACTCTTCCCCTTCTTTCCCCTGTTATCCCCTCCTCCCATCCTCCAGTTACTGTTAGTTTGTTCTTTATTTCCATGTCTCTGGTTCTATTTTGCTCGTTTCATTTATTTTGTGGATTAGGGTCCACTTATAGATAAGATCACATGGGATTTCACCACCTGGCTTATTTCACTTAGCATAATGCTCTCCAGTTCCATCCATGCCCTTGCAAAGGGTAGGAGTTCCTTCTTCTTTCTGCTGTGTAGTATTCCTTTGTATAAATGCACCACCGTTTTTTGATTCAATCATTTACTGATGGACTTTTAGGTTGTTTCCAGCACTTGGCTATTATAAATAATGCTGCTATGAACATTGGCATACATGGGTTCTTTTGAATTGGTGTTTTAGGATTCTAAGGGTATAATCCCAGCAGTGGAATTGCTGAGTCAAAAGGCAGTTCCACTTTTAGTTTCTTGAGAAAATTCCATACTGTTTTCCATAGTGGCTTCAACAATCTGTATTCCCATCAACAGTGAAGTAGGGCTCCCTTTTCTCCACAACCTTGCCAGCACTTGTTGTTTGTTGATATATTAAAGATGGCTATGCTGACCAGTGTGAACTGGCAGTTCATTGTGTTTTTAAGTTGCATCTTTCTGATGGCTAGTGATGCTGAGCATCCTTTCATATGTCTCTGGGTCCTGTGTATGTCCTCCTTGGAGAAGTGTCTATTTAGGTCCTTTTCCCATTTTTTAATTGGATTGTTTGTCTTCCTGGTGTAGAGTCAGGTGATTTCTTTATATACTTTGGAGGTCAAACCCTCATCCAAGGTAACATTGGCAAATATATCTTCCCATGTGGTTGGTTCTGTTTTCATCTTGCTGATGTTTTCTTTAGCTGTAAAAATATGGACCACCTCACGAATTTGCATGTCATCCTTGCACAGGGGACATACTAATCTTCTCTGTGTTGTTCCAATTTTAGTATACGTGCTGCTGAAGCGAGTACAGTCATGGATAGTCTCAATGTAAAATAACCATACCCATGTGAAAAGTCATCAAGAAAATGATTCACCTTCACGTGGACTATCTTTGCTCTTTTATATACATAAAGAACTTTGGGATGAGTAAAATCTTTAAATCAATTACTGTGAATGATCACAATTATTATTAGTTCATAAAAATCTACGCCTCACATTTATTTAAAATATTAACCTAAAACAAAATCTAATTATAATCTAAAAATTATTTCTATTTTCTTACCTCCTTTATTTTCTGCAATAATTCATTTTTTTCATTATTAGATATATTATTCAGTTTATCCTTGTTCTTCTTAAAAAAATGACTAGAACAAAGGAAATAAAACAAATTCCTATTAAGACATTTTTTCAGCAAAGCCACATCGCCTTACAAACTTACTTATGTAGCCATTATAATAGAAAAAATATTTTATTTTTATGAATTGATTATTTATTATTTTATTCAATCATTTATAAGGAATTTTTGAACCCCTGCACTTTGCATGTGTTATAGGTACAAAAGCTACCACAGAGGCAGAGTACCTAGTCTCATAAAAATTGCATCCTAGTGGAGTAGTCAGAACAAAGCAAGGTATCAAAAAATAAACAAATAATATGTATCAGACAGTGTTAAGTGATGAAAGGACACAAAGTAGGGTAAAGGATAGAGAAAGCCAAAGAGCGAGGATGCTACTTTAGACAGGAAGGACCTCTTGGAATGAGTCATGAAAAATCTGAACAACGAGCAGGAGCCAGATATGTGAAGATCTGAAAGAACAGCTTTTCATGCAGAAGAAACAGCAGGTGATAACATCCCGAGGCAGGAACAAGCTTGGTGTATTTTCCAGAGAGACGGGTAAGAGAAGGCAGGAGAGGTAAACAGAGACTAGATCATATAAGGTCATGGGCACAAGGTAGAAGTTAAGATTTTATTCTGGAGGAGACCAGGGAAGGATTTTTACAGCAGAGGAGTGACATAAACTGATCTACGTCTTATAAAAGTGACTCTGGCTACTTAGTGGAGAAAGACAATAGTACAGAAAGACAACCGATATAGATGGCTATAGCAGTGATCCAGAAGAGATACTTGTAATGGTGGAGGTGGTGGTAAATAAGTGGGATATATTTTGAGATGAAGGCAACAGGACATGCCTTTGGATTTGGCTGGAGTCAGAGGAGGGTTAGGGCTAGGCAGCGACGAAAACAGGGAAGGGTAGATGAGGTCTACGTTTTTTGTTGTGTTAGCAAGGTGAAATGGTGATATGCAAGACTGAAGGAAGAGCTGTTTCAAGGAGGTGGGGAATTAAGAATTCTGTTTAGGATGTGTTCCAGTTGAGCTCTCTCATGGTGAGCCTCCAAATGCAGAGGTGAGCTGTAGAGTGGATGCATTTGGAGGTCAGGGCTGAATCTATAAATTTGGGAGTCATTGGGATACTGAAGGAATTCCAAATCATAAGTCAAAATAAAATCATGCATGGAGAATTATGAAAAGATCTGGGAACTCCAGAATTTTAGAGTCAGAAAGAATTGAAACAAGTAAAGAGTCCCAAGAAGGATCAGTGCAGTGAGTGAAATAAGAGGATGTGAGTTTGGCAAACCAAGTGAAGAAAGTATTTACAGAAGGTGAAAGTCATTATCTATGTCACATTCTGTTAACCATTCAAAAACTTTAAGGAATAGATCAGATCACTAAAGTCTGGCAGGATAGAAGTCATTGGTTACTGTGAAAATTTTAAAACCATTTCAGCACTTTTAAAAAACATCTATAATTTTCATAGTTTCCCATACTATAATGGCGTTTTATACTCTTAGTCACAAATTAGATGTCATTTCTATACAACATTTAGCTTCTAATCCCCTCCTTCTTGTGTGTTAAAAACCAATGGAATTGGCAAAGAAAGATCTTAGTAATTTAGAAAGGTAGGCACTAATTCACCTTTATTCTGCAAACACATCATGCAGAATATCAATATTAATAAAAAGCAAGGATTAAACTATCAATACCTCCCCTGGGCTTATAGACCACTGAGGTACTCTTAACTGTCTACATATAGAATTTAAAATCATGGTTGTGTGATTTTTATTTTCTACCATTATTTTGATCTCAAATAGGTAACAAGCTTTCAGGTTAAAGATTTCATACAGTGAAAATTAAGGCTTATAGATTAATAGGAGAATAGGTTGTGCAAATTACTTTAGTTTCTTGTATAATTTATCCTTAAAGAATCTAATAAAATAAAACTGTCTGATTCTTCAGATCTACCAAGCAAGAACTAGGCTACTTCTCCTTACCTCAATAGAGAGAGAAAATGAACTAAGTGGCAAAATAAAAAGAATGCAGAGAATTTTTAAAAATTTGCCAAGTAAAAAAGAGGAAAAAGTAAAGTTTTATTAATAAAAAACCTATATCCTCAATCACCAAATTAATCAAAAACATTTTTCCTCAGTGAGATTGCAATTGAATGAAAACTCCTGAAAAGCTGGGATTGAACAAAAAGATGAGCCATTATAAGTGAAAAATCTATGAATTCCCATTTTATTCTTGAACATATATTTCAAACAGTTAACATGAAGAATGTTTAGAAATGAAACCTCATCAGTGTAGCAAGAGTTTTAATTATAACTTTTAAGAAATAATTTGAGTTAATATAAATATTTTACTATTTTTGTTTGCCTAGATTCTCTTTAAAACATGTATGAATTAAAACTACTGAATCAGTTTCAATGGAAAAGATTTCTTATCCTGAGTTTGAATTGTAGTAATACTTGAGTTTTCCTAGTATCAATCTGGTACTGAGTGCAAAGGTTATGGCCAAAATATATGGTTCATCATTTATGGACCAATGATGATAACTATTATACTGTGCAAGTGCTGTTTTAGAAGACGTAACTTTAATCACAATGCATTCAAACCTGTGTATGTAGAAATGGGCCATGTTATAACAGGATTCCACATGTGAAGTTATTTGTCTTCTGCAGAATCTACTCGGTTTACAAGTTGTCCTTCACACTGTCAGGGAACCCTGGGTTAGGCCCAGAAGGCATATTTGTATTACAGGAGCCCATCTTCCTGTCCAGAGCTGAGCCAAACAGCTTTTGACTGAAAACTGGGGAATTTTCCTGGGAGAGTCGGCTTGCCAATCGCTAAATATGGATGAGTCTGGGATGGCCATGCCTAGCGATGGGCTCACCAGGAAGAGAACACTGAGTGTAGACAGGTAAGGATGAAACACTTTTGCAAAAGGAAGAGAGACTGTGGGCCTTGGGGTGGACTGGAAAATGTCCTTAAGTTTCTGGTTCCAGCCCCATGGGTAACAGGCTTTGTCCTGAGGCTTCCCTGTATTTTCTCAGTCTAGTCTGCAAGCCCCGTTTGTCTAAGAACAACCACAGCATGGGTAGGTGAGTTTGTAGCCTTGTGACAGGCCTCACTAATGTCTTCTGGGGGCATACTCGCTTGCAGGGAGTCAGGAACTGAAGTGGGGGTGATACGTTCCACTGAGTCCCTTCCTTTTCCTAAGCTGACAGCATCGTCCCCAACATTTTCTCTTGGTCACCTGAAAGACCGATTAATTTCAAAATAAAGAGGTGTTTCTATAAAGCATACATTACACAAATTTCAATAAATTAAAATCGTAATTTTCATCTAATAAAAACATGTTTAATGAAAGGAACAGAATATCTACAAATGCTTCCGTAAAAAAAGGTGTCATACTTACATTTTATCCTGCAGGATACTACAGGATTTCTTCGTTTCTTCAATCTGTTGTTCCCAATGTCTTACTGATTCTTGTAGTTGTGTTATCTCTAAATTATGGTCACTAAGAACCTATTAAATTTTTAAAAAATTATGGCATTCAATCATAGTCAAATAACTCATGACAGCATTTCAGTTGACTAAATATTCACGTATCACCCATTCAGCTTTTGCATTGGGAGTATCCTTTAGTTAAAAGAAAAGCAAACAACCCTTATAATTGTTTCTTCAAAGTCCAAACTTTGACAGAAATAATTCTGAAATCATCAGGAAAAAAAAAAAGAAAAAAATTTGGGAGGAGAGCAACCAAATAGAGCAGTAAGGATGTGAAAATTATAAAAACAACTTTTAAGACATGAATTCATTTTGACTACTTTTTAAAAAATAAACAAATCTATATTTTCACAATCATCTTCAAAACAAAATGTTCTTTCAGGATAGTAGAATGAGTATTATAAACAAGTAAAAAACATTGGGTCTTCTGCCTTAATTGATAGTGATTATTGTGCTGAAAAAAACGTTTCTTTCTCAATATTTAATCAGAAGCTTGAAAAGGAAACAATTGGATACTGTGAAAAAAATGTTAGCAGAATTTTAAAAAGGAAATACGGATAAGAATATTCATAGTGAAACGCATATTTTGACAATGCAGTTTTGGAATAAAGAAAAGGGAGGCAAATGTATCAGAGCCTTGGGTGCATTTTGGCTTGTGAGGGAGCACGGAGCTGATCCCATTCCTCGGCTGTCCAGCACAGAGGTCCTATGGACAGACTGTTGAATGCCATCTCACCCTGCATGCCAGTGTGGGTCACAGAAACACCTGTGGGCAGCTTAAAGGTGCTCTCATCATGCCAGGTGAGACAGGTGAGTGACCGCTCCCCTAAACTATTTCTTTCTCTAAAGTACCCATGTGACTGAATTTCTGGGCCATGACTAAGTGTAACAGGGGCCTGAAGTCCTAGAACTGCCATCAAAATCAGCAGAATGTCCAAAGGACTCTGACCAATCATCAGAATTAGTGACTCAATGCTGAAGGCCACCAGGCCTGACATCAGTTACCTCTCACCCTCAGTCCTTCCTGCTTTGGACATGGTAGGTCACCTGGAGAATCACACACTATGACTGTTTTCTGCCAACATGACATCATCTTGACCTGGCTGCAGAGTTTTCTAAACTAAAGGCACCACATGAAGATTAGTCTGAGACTCCCTATTGTCTCAGTCCACAGGCAAAATGTTGTTTTCTAATCTTGGGCATTAACAGCAACAAACCTTACCAAATACAAAGTGCTCAGCTAAAGCCGTACAATATGACCTCATTTGATCTCCAAAGAGCCACTTGAAATAGGCGATAGTGTTACCACATTTGATAGGTGAGAAAACTTAGGGCTGGCAGAGCCCAGGTATGTGACACTCAAATCTGTGCTTTAAACACGATTCTCCCCTAGGACGGTGGGGCGGGGGTGGGCAGGCTACGTTGGGAGAGAGGAAAAATGAGAAGTTTAAGCCTTGTTCAGTTTGGCCTCAGAGATCTTTGGAAGGCAGGTCAAGGCACATGTATTTCATTTTCCCAAGCTAGAACTGGGAGGGCATGTGGCTTGTAATTTATGAGGCCCAAACTGGAGCTGTGAACTTGGGCACGCAGACACGATGTGTTCTATCCCACCCCATGCCCTTTTCCTTGGAGCCCGACTCACACTTTCTTACCATGTTGACATTAAAAAAAGATAATGATAGCTTTAAGTGCATATATTTGAGGGGAAAATTTCATTTTACTAATGTTTCATAATCAGATATCATAACCAATATGTTATAAGTAAAATGATCAGAACCACACTATAAAAAGAATAATGGAATTAACTGAGCACTCTGATAAGAAGTGTAAAGTAATAGTATTACTGTTACTCCACATATAGTTTTACATGTAGTTCTCAATACCTACAGAAGAAATAAGGACTATTTCTACTAACTGTGATAGAAGATTAACAGGTATTTTTGTTTTAATTAATATAAAAGTGGTATTAACACTAAACTTTTCAATTATAGTCACTTCCATAAACTTAAGTCTTCTTAAATTTAAAATAAGGATGATCTCTGCAAAATATCTAATGCAGTACTTTTACTCAATTTTATAAATTTTTTTAAAAAAAGAGTTCTGAAGTATTTTCTAATTCAAATAAACACATAATCCCCTTTTCCATATTAATGTTCCTATTGTCAATATAAATGGAGAGCCTAAATTCTTTGTTATCATCGCACATCAGAACCAAGGAATATTTCCAAGGTTATTTATTTTGTTATGTAAAATAAAGTGATATCACAGAGATGTTATATATGGTTCTCTATGCATTTGGATGGATCTGTATGCATTTTTTAGAAGTTATTTTTACAGTATTTTGGCCCAGCAAGTGCAATTTGTTCGTAAAGCATGCCAAACCTCATTCTTCCCACCATGTTCCTGAAGAAGAAAACACAATTGCACTGTAACACTTTATCAGAAAATGACAAAATATCCTTCCAGAATAACAAGGGGGTAAAGTAAAATCAATTCCTTGTTTAAAACACTTGTTACCGGTTATATTAAAGGTAGTATGTATTGAGGTGCCTCGGTCCGACTTGAAAAACATAATTTATTCCTTCTTACCACTGTGGTGGTGGTAACTTTTTCTTTCATGTTTGCCTCTCTAAGCCTTAATTTATCCAATTCTTTCTTCTTTTGATGAGTGTCCCGTCTCTTAAGTTCAGAGAGGTTTTCATATTCAACCATCTGTAGTCATAAACATAAACCCACCAAAAAACTTATGAAAACAGCAAAGTTTAGGAAATCTTTTTTTATTTTGTCAAGCTAATTGATATGCAACCTAAGCATACCATAGTCAATCTCCATATATCAACAATAAAAAAATAACCAAACTAGGGTTTGCCTGTTTTATAGTGCCATAGGAAAAACAGTGAACCACAAGGACCAAACTGCGATGATAAAATATTGAAATAGTACATTTTTAAGAGCAATAAAACAATGATTATTAACAGCAAATTATAAAAGCAACAGCAAAATGAAGTATCAAGAAAAGGTAACTAACAGGGTAGTAAGGCCTAAGGAAACATATTTAACTCTGCAGTAAAGAGTCATGAAAACATATGTTTGGGTGGCTTTCCTTCGAAGCCACCAGCCAAGTCACCCAAAGTGGCTACTCTGAATGAATGTGAGCATGATCAATTATCTCTATACCAGGGCCCAGTTGAAGGAAACTTGATGATTAATAATTTTGCTGAAAATTAGAATTCCTTGTTTACACTTTGGCCTAAGCCTTCTCCAAAGGTCTTGCAACTATACATACAACATTAGCAAAAAGCATTTTGTTTTGTGTTAGGGGAGGTCTTAGAGGTTTGAAGATTCTCATACCTATCATTGTTTTTCTTCTTCTTCAGAAAGTAAAGGGAATTAACAGGCTGTTACCACAGCCTATCCTGTGCCTTCAGGGAAAATTGGTGGCTGCCTCCTTCACGTCCACTTCAGCTGGTCTGGCCCGCAGGCACAGGCCATTCCTTTTGGACCCATTTCTGTGACAGGGGCGGGTGGTGTCTTACCCTGAGCCGATGACATGGCAGGAAGACTTATGGTTCTTGGTTAGGAAAGATTTTCCTATTTTTACTTGAATAAAGCAGCACCGAGTCCTCTTGGTCACTGGCAGTCATCTTGCTACCAGCAAGATGAGGGAAACCAGCATGAAGAAGGACGGCGAGGAGGGAGGAGCCCCTGAATTAACTCCTCCAGGACTCTGGTCTGCACTGGGAATTCCTACTGTGTGAGACAGAACATGACCCTACTGTCCTATCCAGTTTGTATCAGGACATCTGCTATTTGCATGTGAAAGTACTCTACCTGGAGCCATTTTTCAGGGAAATCACCAGGGTAAACCAACTTCCTCCCGTAGACCAAATCCAGGCACCATCTTTTTTTGTAAAGCTGGCTCTTGTTTTTTTAGGTATTGTTTAGGGCTCCTTTCCTGCTAAAATGGTAGAGTTGAGCCACTTTAATATTTACATTAAGGAATAGGAAGGGGGGAACTTCCCTGTAGACGTTGAAATGAAGTTAGACACTCGTTCATTCAGTGAAGTAATATTATAGGGTGCCTCCCGCACGCCAGGTCCAGCCTGCACTGTTGGTAGTGCTGGGACACAGCAGCGAAAGAGACAGGCTGGATCCTGCCCTATGGAGCCTTCCTCTGCTGGCCAGAGCACAGATCTGATGCCATTGCCGAGGGGCCATTTAAGTCCCAGGGATGTAAAGAAAAGGACAGGGCTCCCCACTTCTCAATCCACCCCCCAATTTGGCTGAGCACCCCACCTTTGGCCCCAGTAACTTATGTGAGCTGCTCCAGCATGGGAGACGGGGGTGCTCAGGGACAACAGAATAGCACTTTCAGGAGAGGATTGTGTCAACATAAGAAACTTCCAAACTGTAAGACTTCTTTTGAGTTTATTTGAGCCACACTGATGCCAATTGCCAGGAAGCAAAACTTCAATGGATTGAGAGAATGATCCAGATAATGGCAGTTTTGCACCTTATTTTATGCATTACAGTCAGAAGAGAAGATGTAAGTAGGTTCCATGAAATCCATTGGTGGTAGATTAGGGAGGTGGGAGAAAGGAAGAGGAGGAAACCTCTGGGATTGGATAAAAGGAAAATGATGAACACCTACTTCCTCTGCATAGGTGAGGACAGGACAGGTAACAATCAAAAATTATCATGAGAACAATAACAATGAGGGGAATTTGTTGTCATCTTCTGGTGGGGTGCCTGAGCTTTGAGAGGGAGAGAAAAAGGAAATTTGACATTATAAAGATATGTTATCATAGATGCAAAAAGACAATAGACAGGCTCTATTAAGGTAAAGATAAGACTTTTGCCAGGGAAGATTCTAGCCTAGGACATGACTGCTGTCCATGGAAGTTCTTAATTCCCGGCCATTCTATGTGGTAACTTTAGATCTCTGAGTCTGTAAGGCCTTCATGCAGGCCTCCCCTGAGCTTGTCAGGTTGGTTTTATGGTCCCTTTTTGTCCACAGCTGGAAAGAGCAGGGTGATGCTAGTGCTGCTCAACATCCTTGTCAACATGGCATGAAAACAATAAAATGCCTTTTGGTCCTTGTTGTCCTAAAATTTCCATTTCCTTGTGATAACAATATATCCTAGTAAGGTTTTGCCCAGTGGCGGAAGCCCCTCACCATTTTTGAGACATGCATTGTTCGTGAGCGTATGTTGGCGATATAGTCTTTCCAATAAGTCAGTTAGGCAACTGCTTGGGTAGCTGCCTGCTGAGTAGGCCAGCACCAAGGAATAGACAAGAGTCACCCACAGTAACTATGCTATTCACTCAGTTTTTACTGAATGCAGGTTCACGCAAAGCAGAACATCAACATACATTAATATCTTACATACACTCTAACAATCTAAGAGAAATATCACACACACACACACACACACACACACACACACACACACAGGAATCACTGGGAAATAAAGAACCTGAGTCCCAGAGTCTCAGTCTGCAAGTCTGGGAGACAGCATGGTGGGCAAGGGAGTCATTACCGTCTTGCCAGGAAGGATCACCAGAACCAAGTGGACAGCAGAATAAAGTCCTCAGTCCAGCAGGATAGAGGTTCTGGTGGCAGGTGCTAAGGGAGATGAGCGTGGCATGTAGCAGCACTCTGGTGTGTGGAGCTCAGCTGCCTCAGTTATACCTTGAAAGTGGTGTACTCCACCCATCTGGGTCTCTTGATAAGTGTCTTGGCACCCTTGATGGAAAGTGTGAAATTTGCCCAGGAACCTGTCTATGGGTGGTCCCACTCTGCAGACATGGCTATTCTGATCACACGTGCACAGATATCTTGGGCATGTCTCCTTGCCAGATGTGTCATGTGTGACTCAGGTAGTTTCTCTCTTGAAACAAAGTGTCATCTTGACTGGCAGCCAACTTGGTTGACAGGAGTGACTCCATTTTGTTTTGTATACTTTAAGCTGTCTTGACTGGACCAATGCCACTTTATTGGTCCTGATATCCACAGGATTTCAGCTGATTCCTGCTCTGCAGTCCAGGCAAACAGCCAGCTTCAACCCCACTATGGTCCAGGGAGCTGGGCTTTTACAAATTCGGTTTAGTGGCCGCAGTTGGCCTGAGGGACAACTTGCCAGCTCCTTCACAAAGAGCCTGTTCTAAAGATGATGAAGGCTGAACTATTCATATTCAAGAAAAATAATCCATGTTTTTAGTGTAAAACTATTCCTGAAGACATAGGTCTAACTTTCAAGAACAAAGAAGCTTAGACTAGATTGGAATCAATCACAATAAGAACCAAATGTTGGTCACTGCCAGTTGTAGTCCTTTAAATTTTTAATAAAGACTCCAGGAAAGCAATTTAATAAATTTTTTCTTTCTATTATTTTTTTAAAATTAAATACAGCAGCATTGTGAGCTTGAATGCGATTCCCTGCCTTTATACCTGGACGTTAGGGCAACTCTGATCGTGGGGAGGGCAGCATCAGGAGCTGCCCCGGAATTCTCACTGTGAACTGGCCCCCACTCCACAGGGAAAAAGAGACTGATGCTGGGGTCCCCTAATGGGACAGCACTGCCTCTCCTGCAGCAATCAAAGCAGAGCAAAGAACGACCAACAGTAAACCATTCTAATGGTGAATTTTAATTAATATGGCCTCGTAGACAGCAAGAAGCTGTACTTGTACCTCACACCCCCTCACAAAATTCCTGTTTCAAAATACTCTTTTCTCTAGGGCTCTGCTCAGCCCGTCTGCAGGCCGCTCCTCTCAGATTCATTCAGCAGGAGCAGCGGGCTGGGGCCAGACTAAAGTCCCTGGTCCTGTCCACAGAGGCCAGGCCTCAGAGGTGCTGAAGGCAAGCAGATGACATGGAGGCAAATTTCTAGCCCCTTATAGGGTTGCAGATGAGCAAGGGGCCACCCCACCCCAGCGGTGCAAATCCTGTCACTCATATTCTTTCTCATGAACTGAGATGCTGCTGCTATACAATTCAATATCTTCCCCAAGGGGCCCTGCTGTTCTTGTCTCTGCTCTAGTCCCATTCCAGTCTTCACAGAAGATACCACGGGAACACCGGCTACCTCGAGGACAAATAAATTATTTCCCATTGCTTGAGATTCTGTACGATTCTGTATTATAAAGAAATAAATCATGCCACTTACCTCTTCATTCAACTTCGTTTTTCTTTTCAAAAATTCTTCTCTTTCTTTTTCAATTTGTTCCTCCATATCTTGAATGTATTTTTTTTGCAATTTTATTTCTTCTTTCTCCTTGTTTATTTTGGTATAAGTCTCATTGATGTAAATAGCAGTAGTAGCTTTTTTCCCCATCATGTGGTTCAGTGACAGGACAATCTTTTCATGCTGCTTTGCCAGCTGCTCTTGCTTTTGACTAGGAGAAAAAAAATATCATTTATGGCATGAAAAGTATGGCTTTTAGGAAAGGAATTTAAAGTCTGTTTGGTGACATCAACCACCACAAAGAGGGAAATTGTAAGCCATACTGATTTGAGAATTGTACTTGTACTTGCCTAAACTTGGTTGAGACAGATGGAAACACAAGTGTCAACATGGACCTACCTCACCACACCCATCCTCACACAGCAGGTAGTAACTATGGGCTATTGTGGTTTAAAGTACACAAGGATTCAACAACAGTTTTGAACAGGTAAATGAAATCTGGCCAAAAGCTTTGCTCTGTAGCATTGCCATATCTATCTTATCATCCTGAGATATGCAGTAAGTCAAAGAAAGATAAACATCCCTCCACCCCTCCAGCCCCCTCTGATGCCAGGGCCCTGTGGGGAGGCCCCAGGAGAAAGCTAGTCTTCCTCTAACGGACAGGAGTCAAGTGAGGAGAGAGTCCATCTTCACTGTTCAGAGGATGCTTGAAACCTAATTTGAACCCTTTTTTTCTTCTCCCATCTGCAGCCAAATCTGAGTTCAAAAGGAGACATTAACCTCACATATCAGTTGGTCACATTCACTGGAGAAAGACCTTAAGACTGCTAGAAACACCTGTCCCAGGGCTAACAACAAATTGGAGGAGGGACAATTTGCACCATGTATTTATTTTCCTTTTTGTAAAAGCTCCTGAAATGTGAAGACCTTTTTCCTTTTTCTAGTCCACAGGGCTAAAGACTTAACTTCAGATCGCTGTGTGCAAAGGTGCAGGCAAAAGAAAACAGATTGTCAGTACGTTCAATTTCCAGATGTCAACTCCACCACAGAAATGCGGTAAACAGAAGTGTTGGGCAAGAGGGGCTCAGATCAGGGGTGCTTTGTGGTCTAGCAGAGGCTGCCTCCTAACGATGAATACACCTAAGGATCAAGGAGCCTCAAGAAGGCAAAGTGAAACAAGTCAAATCAAAGACCCTCCCCGGTGTACTGGGACGGGTTGCGGAGAGAGCACGCAGAAACCTTACATGGAGCCTAGGAAAGCACAGCAGAGCGCTTGCAGGTGTCCACTTTTGGGGTTGGGTTTTTTGTTTGTTTGTTTTGTTTTGTTTTGTTTTTTGGCTTTCAGTTCACATTTTTTATAACAATATAATCCATGTTTTTTAAAAAATTGTATTTCAGTTTATAATATTTTTGAACCAGGGTCCAAATAAACTATATACATTGTTAAAAATCAGTGTCTCTTAAGTCTCTCTTTTTTAAATATTTAATTTTAAAAAAATTATTGTTGTTCAGTTACAGCTGTCCCACCTTTTACTCCATTGTTTTCTCTGAGGACTGTCCAGGAGAGGACCACCTGGCAGGGAGCGAGGGTGCCTCAGGATATACCTTTCTTTGAAAAATGGGTGCAGAAAGCGATCAAAGCTTCATGATGCTAGCTTTTCAAGCACCCCATCTTGTTTGTCATTTGCTTTTCCATAAAGATTTCTCTAGAGCAGTGATTCTCAAGCTGGTCGGGAACTACCAGCAGCATCAGCATCAGCATCACCTGGGATGTTAGAAAACTTGTTAGATATCCAAGTTTTCACCCTCACCTCTAAGTCCTTCTAAATCAGAAATTCAGGGCATGGGTGTCCCCAGTAATTTGTTTTCACAAGCACCCCAGGTGATTCTGATGCACAATGAAGTTTGAGATTCATTGATCTTTAGGGGTGTGAGGGCGCTGGCCAAATGCTCTAAATTATCCCAGCTTGGGAACTGACAGCCTAGCTTATGCAGCAGCCTCTGGTAATCCTGGCTGGCGTGCTCCACATACAAATCTGCATTGGGAACCACCAACAGGGGTTAGAAAATGTGTATTTCTCAAACTTCTGTGATGATGAACTTTCTTTCTCATGGAACATCTCCCAGAACAGGTGATCTGAGAGCCAACTTCGGGAAAGGCATCCCTGGGCCTTGAGGTCCCAAAGCACCTCATTCCTCATGCTTTGAAATGTTGTGCGCCAAGCAGTCCTCTGGTTGTTTCAGTTTCCTGAGAAAATTCTTCCCCTATGATGAGGGCTCCTTGAACATTTCTCACTCTGACAAACTCATGTTCTGATATTTACACATTAGCCTTGCAAATTTGCTCACAGTACTGAGTTGTTCTTCAGAGTTTATCTTTGTTTTTTCTTTCACAATATATCTCTTCCTCCATGAGCTGGGTAAATCAAGACTTGCAATCCCCACTTAACAGATGCAGAAAATGAGGACCCCAGGAGTGAAGGGCTGGCAATGCAGCAAGGAATCAAGGGAAGAAACTAACAGGTGTCAGATCTTGAGCTACAGGCAGTTACACATGCTGTCCCACTTAATTACAGGTAAAATCTAGATCCCTCTCCAGGGAACCAATGCCATCCTCAGCCCTCCAGGTGATTATGACTGAACATCTTTAAGGAACTAAACTACCTATAATAGATCTGGTTTGATACTATATTTGCACCCAGCAAGATTTCTTCCTTTGGTGAGTGAGGTTCGTAAATTCAATTTTACTAAAATGCAAACTAAAAACACAGTGTGCCTCTACCTGTGGAGGTTGTGCACACAGCAGTGTGTGATCTGCACACAGTCATCGCTGCTGTGGGGCATCGCTCTGAAATCTTACAGGTCTCCTGGATGCAGTGGTTGAAGATTTTCTGCTCTGCTTCCCAGGTCTCTGCAGCTGTCACACACCCCTGGTCAGCCCGGGTCCCCTTTCACACGTGATTTCCACCTCTTACTTTGCCCGGCACCAATTCAGGTTAGAGGACAAACCCTTTAGCACAATTTTCCCACTCCAGTTCCAGACCCCAACTCCCTCATGTGCTGAATAAAAAACTGCTTACCCCAGAGCTTTATTAATGTCTTTCAGATCAAGTATTCTCTTCTTCAGATGCTCTATTTCATTATTCATCCTTGTAATTTTCATTTGTAATTCATCTATCTCAAGAAGGTTTAATCTGCGAGCATCCCTGACACATTCTTAGAAGTGGAAGAAATGTTAAGAGTTATTTAAGAAGCAGCACAATTATAGATAAGGACTTTTGAGAGGACAAACAAATTGTCTTTCTCTGAAGCTTTCTTTTAAGTATGCCTCTGTAGCAGACACCTCTTTCTCACCCCCTCCAGCTCCTTTAGTCTTATCCTCCAAACATTTCCCTTATTTCAGGCACTGCTATGGGGACCAGCTTTCCAGGTGCTCTGAGCAACTTCAAAATGGGGCAGTGTGACAGCACTTGATTCCTACCTTTTCTAGCCACTGCTCACCTTCTGCCTAGCACTTCCCTGTCACCTCTACCATGGGACTTCTTTAGACACCCACAACCAGGCATGTGGAAGTCAAAGTGCAGGAGGTGGGGCAAACATTGGACCAGTGATGGACAGGAGCCAGTGCCTGGATGGTCCTGAGAAGAAATGACTGTCTTAGGGGCTTGTTCTCACACTCCATTAGTTGCATTTAACAGCAGTCAACATCATACTGCACCCCATATGAACTCTCCCTTCTCTCCGCTTTGATCTCTTTATCCCACTCTCCTCCTCCTTGAATTGTACTCCTAAATAAAATAGCAGTGCAAAAGCAATTGCCTCTGGTTCTGCTGTCTAGGGAACCCAGTGATTAAAACAACAAACAACTAATTATTCATCAATAAATAACAAATTAGCATAATCACATAAGACTTCAGGAGATTACCTCAGTGCATGATAAAAGGTAACAATGAATGAATATTTGAATACCACTGTGTAGAAAGTCCTTAATGACCCATTTCTACACATTAAATTTCCTAGAAATGAACTGTTAGCTTCCCTGAAGGAGCAGGGTTACTTTTTTCTAGATTACTAGTTAAAGTGCAGCAGGGCTTCTCAAACTGTGTCTCAAATTTGCAGGTGCCACACCTGGGGATCTTGTTGAACTGTAGATTCTAATATAGGAGTTACAGGATGAGCCTAGGGATTCTGCATTTTGTGACAAGCTTTCAGGGGATGTTGATCCTGCTGATCCAAGAACCATATTTTGAGTAGCGAAGCTTTATTCATAAGGCCAATTAAATTTAATTGCTTAATTATTCCACATGTATGAAGGATCTTCTAAGCCCCTATGGTATTGTTTTTCTTTCTAAAATGTTTTTTCCTGTTCTAAGATAATCTAACCTAGAAAATAAAATGCTACAAAAATAATAAAACAAAAACACTCTTAACTCTGCCTTAGGCACAGCTTTCTTCTAGGTGCTATTTTTCTCTGCATGTGTAGTTGGTTGAATTTCCCTTGCCAAACTTGACAAACAGCATGCATATTGTGTTATAACTGACTGTATCACTCAGGGTTTAAGTAGGCCATAGAAATCTTAAAGCAAATTGATACAGAAAAAATTTTTTTAATTTAATTTTTAGAGAGAAGGAAAAGGAGGGAGAAAGAAAGGGAGAGAAACATCAGTGTGTGAGAGATACATCGATCAATTGCCTCTCACACACGCCCAATAAACGACCTGGCCTGCAACTCAGGCATGTGTCCTGGCTGAGAATCGAACAAGCAACCTTTCAGTCCGCAGAGCACACTAGCCAGGGCTGACAGGGAAATTTTAATATAAAGAATTACTGACTATAAAGAGAATTCGAGTAATGAAGAAGAGTGAGAAAGTAAAGAGGACTCTAAAGAATTCAGGAGCAGCAGGCATAAGGAACAGCCACTATCACTGGGGCTGAGAGGGAGAGTCCCCGAAGGAGCAGCACTTCCACAGCCAAGTTCTAGACCTTGTTGCAGGTGGCTGTGGCTCACTGGGTGGCTCAAAAAAGTTCTTGAAATGCTGGGCTGCCAGTCTGGCTTCTGGGGTATTGAGGGAACTTGTCCAAGGGAGGTGTCATATTTTAAAACTCACTGCAAAACCACTGAAGGGTGCTGGGGAAGCTGTTCATGGGAAGGTGGCTCACTGGTAGCAGTCTGCCATGATGTTGCCCAAGGGGCACTGAAGGAAGCTGTTGGGCACACTGGACAGGCACATGCTGCAGGACCTTGGCATGGAGAATCTGCATGCACTGTGAGAGTCTCCCAAGCTGAGCACCTGAAACCAGAAAGAGAACCTCTTCTTCCTCCAGTGCCCTCTGATGACAAAGCTTGATATTGTGCCAGCCGGTAAAGGGAGAATTTCCAGGGTCCAGCTGCCTTATGACAGAGCAGACAATGAAGATGGATTTGGATCTGAAAAGCAACAAGTGAATAACTGAAACATGTACTGAAAAAGTGTTTTACCTTGATTGGTGTGGCTTAGTGAGTTGGGCGCCGTCCCACAATCAAAAAGGTCATTTGTTCGATTCCCAGTTAGGGTACATGCCTGGTTTGCAGGCCAGGCCCCAGTTGGAGGTATTCCAGAGGCCCCTGACTGGATGTTGCTCTCACACATCGATGTTTCTAACTCTCCCTTTCTTCCTCCCTACTTCTCTCTTGAAAAATAAATAAAATCTTTTTTTTTTAAGTGGTTTTTAAAAGTTTGTTTTGACCACTGTTTTAGGTCGTCTCCCTGGGAAACATTGTAAAATTTGTGTGTAGAAAATGCATGGGCAGGGCTCTCAGGGGCATCTCAGAGGAAATACGGGAAGCAGGGCTGGAAGAAGGGGAGGTGAAATGATTCTGAGCCTTAGAGCTGTGGAGACACTTGGCAGCCGTCCTGCACTGAGTCAAGGAAGACAAGCCTTCTACCCGTCCAGTGACCAATCAGCAGCACCTAGGGAGAGCAAGCTACCTGGAGTGAGGCCTTTCTCTTTGTCAAGGACAATTCCTGTGGAGGAACTGAGCTGTGAGCCTCAGACAAGCCTTCAGGCAGATGGGAAAATGAAGTTGGACTCTTTCCTTACACCAAATACAACACTTAACATATGTCAAAACCCTCAATGTATGAGCTAAAACTATAAAACTCTTCTACGAAAACATAGGGGGAAAGCTTCGTGACATTGGACTTGGCTATGATTTCTTGAATATGAACCCAAAAGCACAGGCAACAAATAAAAAATAAATAAGTGGGACTACCTCAAAATTTAGAACTTTTGTGCACCAAAAGTCACTATCAAGAGAATGAAAAGGCAACCGACAGAATAGGACAAAATATTTTCAAAGTATATGTCTGGTAAGGGGTTAACATCCAGAACATAAAAAGAATTCCTTCAACCCAACAACAACAAAACAATCAACCTGATTCAAAGGTATTCAAGGACCTGAATAAACATTTCTCCAAAGAAGGTATACTAATAGCCAATAAGCACATGAAAAGATGTTGAACATCACTAATCATTAAGGAAATGCAAATCAAAACCATAATGAGATAACACTTGACACCCTTTAAGATGGCAACTATTTACAAAACAAAAACAGGAAAAGTGTTGACATTAGTATGGAGAAATTGGAACCATTATGCACTATGGGTGGAAATGTAAAAAAGGTGCAACCACTGTGAAAAACAGTATGGCAGTTTCTCAAAATATTAAACATAAAATTACCATATTACTATACCACCCAATAATTAATTCCCTTCTGCATACATACCCAAATAATCTGAGGCAGTGGCTCAAATTGATATTTGTACACCCATGTTTACAACTACATCATTCACAATAGCCAAAAGGAAACAATGCAAGGGTCCACTGGTGAGTGAATGAATAAATAAAACATGGTATATACCAGGTCTGTCTGGAAAAAGTCCAGCCATTGTTAATATGAGACTGGTTTGCACAACAAAAATGTAACCTGGTAGCCAAGGCGAGTGGACTGGAATACACATGCATGAACAATAATGACTTCACTGTACTAGCTAGTGGGGGGTGGTAGGTGCCTTTGAGTGAGCATGTGTACTATGTGGCCATTGCATTCAAAATGACTGAGCAAGTACAGCAATGAATCTGCATTAAATTTTGTCTTAAGCTTGAACATTCCTCCATGGAAACTATCTGAATGATTCAGAAGGCAACAGCTATGAGCAACTGGTAACTGGCAGTTTCATTGTGACAACGTACCCACTCATATATCATGTCTAGTGCAGAGTTTTTTGGTGAAACATCAAATCACCCAGGTGACTCAGCTCCCCTACAGCCCATATTTGGCGCCCTGAGACTTCTGGCTTTTTCCAAAACTAAAATCACCTTTGAAAGAGAAGAGATTTCAGACCATTGATAAGACTCAGGAAAATATGATGGGGCAGCAGATGGTGATTGGGAGAACTGTGTGAGGTCCCGAGGTGCCTACTCTGAAGGGGACAGAGGTGCAACTGTCCTACATATGATGTTTCTTGTATCTTGTGTCTTGTTCAGTAAATGTCTCTATTTTTCATAGCGTATGGCTGGATACCTTCAGGACAAACCTCATACATACAATGGAATATTTTTTAAAAGGAGGGAAATTCTGATACATGCTACAATATGGATGAACCTTGAAGACATTATGCCAAGTGAAATAAGCCAGTCACAAAAGTTCAAATATTGTATGAGTCCACTTACATGAGGTGCCGACAGTAACCAAACTCATAATGACAGACAGTAGAATAGAAAGGTGATTTAGGCCAGTCAGGCCGCCTAACTTAACTGGATAAATATCAATTTGGAATGGGCTGATTCTACATATCTTCAGTCTATTTGGACACTAAATTACATAAATTTAATATGCCACTTAAAATTTCCCAAAAATTATTTTGGATCTCACTGTGTTAGTGTTATGTACTCTTTCTAATAACTAAACCAATCTTATGTAATCATAAATTCATGTTTTCACAAGGTCTTGGCTCTATTTTTTTATATGACAAACTAAATTTCTATACTTATTAACCTCAAAATACCTTCCAGTTCCGTGCTAACATTATTGGGAAGAGTTTCCAATTGAAAATATAGTCTGCTGAGTTCCATGCTTTCAATTTCCAGAAGATCAATTGTATCTTTTCTCATTTCTTCCTAAAAATTTTAATTACACATTAAAATAATAAAAATTCTCTCCCAAACAATGCCCTATGAATGTTTTCAAAGTTTCATTTTCATTAAACACCTTCTGCAGCTATTTTTATTTGTAATAGAAAGTAGGAAATGTAACTACAATCAGTTTTTAAGGTGATAGTTTCTTTTAATTTCTGCTTATTTTCTTCTACTCAGAAATCACCTTTCCATGTGTGTTTCCTGTTTTGTTTCAATCAGTTTAAAGGTAAAGATGTCAACAAAAAGGGTAACATTGAGAATTTAAAAATATTCTCAATTAATTTAAAAAAAGAAAATTAAAACAAAAGAAAATACCTGTAAAAATATGGTTAGGTATAAAGAGACCAATGTTTCTCTTATACATATCGGCAAATCCAAACAAAAAGTTAGGTGGGCCTATTGTTATTATTATTATTAATTTATAATTTTGGGGGTGGGACTATTTGAAAAAATTCAAAATATGTTAGTGGAAAAACAGATAATTCATCTTTTAAATAAATGGTTGCAGTGGCTATAGTTACTATATGATCTGATAAATTACCATCCAATTTTATGAATAATAAAAAGCAGGTTACATAATTATATTGGGTTAGCTAAAAAAAGCATGTTTAGTTTTTTCCATAAAATAAAAGACACATTTTTCATTTTCCCCAGTAACTTTATTGATTTGAATATTTTGAGTATGTTGACTATATCTCTGCTCTTGGCTTCTTGTGGGCAGAGGTCAGAGGTGCTGCTAAACATCTTCCAATGCATAAGACAGCCCCACAGCAAAGAGCTATTTGGCCAAAATGTCAATAGTACCAAGAAACTTCGCAAACCACTTTTGATCATGTTTGATCAGTCACAGCACTTTCTCCATACACTGAACAAATTTTTTTGCGTTTCGGTTGCATTTTTACCTTTTTTGAAATAATGAATCGTAATATGCTGAAAATGTTGCATATGTTTTCCATCTTTAATATTAAAATGGTTGCACAAAAATTCACCAATTGTGATGTCTTTTTAAATGCACACTGACATGACAGCTGTCACAATACAACCTAACAAAGTTGTTTCGAATGAAGTTAAAAGACAGCTAAGCACTACTAGAGCCATTGTAACTTTTTTGGCCAATACACATATATATATATATATATATATATATATATATATATATATATATATATAATATATACAAGTATGGTCACTTTTCTATAAAATTCAATACAGGCATCATCTATACCCTGAAAGTAGGAAGAACATTCATGAAGGCGGTAACGTGATTATTTTAGGGTGGTGGGATTATCATGGTTTTTACTTTCTTCCTTTTGCTTGTCTATTTTTTCCTAAGTTGTCCAGAACAAACATGTAGTATTTTTATAATAGAAGAAAGTTGTTACCTTGAAAAATGGAGGGATTTATCTCTACTTAAGAGATTTCACAGCTCAGATATTAAATGAAGAGATACTAGATACTTTAATATGCTACAATTAATAATTTGATCCTCTCAATTCCTGGAGAAAAACATAACTAAAAACAAAGCAGAGGAACAGATTTGCACAAGACCACAGGGCAGTACAACGTGCACAGACTCTAAGTTATATGTATTCCATATGTATTCAATTAAATACAATTATAAAGCATAATTCTGTAGTATACATATTATATACTACATAAAATATAATTGTAAAGAGATTAACTTTTATCAGCAATCTATAGAACCAAATTCATTTACTTTACAGCCATATTTATATGCTTTTATATATTTGATATGCAGTAGATTCTTACTCAATATTTTTAAACCGAATGAAGAGACTTCACCATTCTGACCCTTCTGGGGAAGCACTGTAAACATCATCCAGGACCAAACAGAGAAATGATTGTGACACTTGAAAAGGAAATTCTTTAAATATTTCTTTGGTTAGTATAACCAAAAGCATTTCTGTTTGTTTTCACTGAACAGCATGGTCTACTTCAGTGAAATGGGTGCCAAAAAAATCTTTCACCGGTTATATTAGGAACTGCTTATAGAGAAATGAGTTCATTGGCCCCACACATGCAATTTATTTCAGAGGTTAAGTAATGCTTACATGTTGGGGTCGTAAGCATTTGCCCATTTGGCTCACCCCTCAACTGAGCTCTACTATCACTAGTATTGCTTCTCCTTAGGTGGCTTGCCTTCATCCACAGCACAGGTGTTAGTTCAGTGTTCTGCATGGAAAATCGGGCAACAGTCCACAGTTGAGCAACACTGGTTAAAATGCTTAGTTAATTGAAGGGAAACTTTTTTTTTTTTTTTACTCAGGGTAGATATTTTCCCTGTTTACCTATTAAAATACTTTGAACAGAGTTGGTGCTAAACTAAAGTTTGATGAGGAAATAAATGGAAGATTGAAAAAAAAAGGCTCTTATTAAATGATACAATACCAATTTCTTGACAGCTATAGCAATGTCCTTAAGAAAGATCCTAGCTTCTTCATTGCATTTAAAATAGTCCCTTTGCAGTGATCGTTCTAAAAAAAAAGTACAAAATTAAGATATCTTATTTATCTGTCCAAATCTTATTTAACCCTTTAAGATTTAGCTCAAATGCTTACACAGCTGGACATTACACCTTTATCTGTGAATTTCTATAGCACTTTATATAAATCTCTTTTGTACTTGTTATTTTCTATTTCATAGTATTCCAATTTAGGTATATATTTTATGCTCCTTGAGGACAAACTCTTCTTAAGAGTCCATCTTTGATCCTGGCCGGTGTGGCTCAGTTGGTTGGAGCATCATCCAAATCAAAAGGTTACAGGTTTGATTCCCAGTCAGGGTACATACCTAGGTTACAGGTTTGATCCCTGGTCAGGGCACATATGAGAAGCAACCAACTGATGTTTCTTTCTTTCTCTCTCTCTCTCTCTCTCTCTCAAACCAATAAACATATTGGCGGGGGAGCCCATCTCGGCATCGTTCATGGTAGAAAGAAGGATGTGTGTAGGACAGGACAAAATTCAATAGATATTTATGAAAGGATAGCCTATAATGTAGATTTAAGAGTGTTTTCATGCATATTTATAAATATATATCTTAAATATAGTATTTTTGCCCAAAACCACACATTTAACTGTATAAAAATCAAAGTTGATTCTTATAAACTTATGATGATTCCCATTTCATAAGTAAGAAATCTGAGACTTTGAGGTCATGTCCTATGTTCAAGGTCACAGAGCCCGTCGCTGATAGAATTTAGATTCAAATATAAGTGGTGTATCTCCAGGGTCCATGCCCTTAATGGCCCTATTCACCTCTCAGAGTGTAAATAGCAATTTCTGCCCTCAGTGCAAGGGAACTTGGATTTCTTAGTGAACTAAGTTCTCAAACCAAGTGAAAACCATTTACCGAGTTTGCAAGCAAGTGTGTGTTAAGGAGAGACAGGTCTTGCCTGCTATTTCCTTTCCTTCCTTCTAAGGAATGAATGAACACACAAACTCGTTCCAAATTGCAAATGATCTGGAGAGCAACATATTTTATAACTCACACTCAGGGCAAGAGGTTCATTGAAGTTTTTTTCCTAAGAAAAACTTTCTTAGAGTCCAAGAATTATTAGCAGGAAAAATATTTGTGCTTAATTACTAGGATTGAATGGATATGCTGATTTAGATGACCTTGGATAGAGGTGAATCATTTAGGTCTCTTCAGTGGTTAACAGTTTTACCAAAGCACTCCTCCAAACTTACAAGAATTGTGAAGTTAAATTAGTTCATGTGAGACGGAAAAGAGAAACTATTCCAAACAAAAAGTAAGATTATGATAAACAGCAGTATGATGGTCTAGAAACAGTGAGATGATGAGTAAAACAATGGTTTTATGAAACCCCATTCCTTGGACTATTTACTTCCTTAAGCTTAGGGGACTCGATTACAGGTTCAGCTTCCTAACTGAGGAAGCATTTTAACCTCGCCCCGTCCTGCCTAATACCCCAGGAGCTGCTCGAACACTCCCTGTCTTGTTTGCCTGTTAAATTCTCCAGGTGGCCACAGCATAATGTTGAGGAAACGAACTTGTCTAGAAAAGTGAAGAAGGGAACAGGGAACCTTGAATGCATCATCTCACGGCGGGTGGGCACTCCGGTCGCAGGCAAAGGGGAACGGCCTGGGGTCCAGGATTCGCCACCAGCTACTCGGGGGACTTGGGCCAGGTCACTGCAGCGGCACTCCAGCGGGAGAGCTGAGCCCTGACTAGCACCCCATCGCGCCTCTCCCGCCTTCCTTCGGAGCTGCCGCTGGAGAAGGCTCTGCGCAGCCAGGGAGGCGCTGGGCGCGGGAGGAGGGTTCCAGCGGAGCGCAGCCCCGGCGCCGCCCGTCAGGGGCCGTCCCTGCGGCGCCAGCTGGGAACCGAGCGGCGAGCGAAACCCGCTCGAACCCTGCCTCCTGTATCCCTGCCCGCGCCTCCGCCTCCGCCTCCCCAGCCTCACCCCGACCGCCCAGCCTCTCAGCGGACGTCCCCCAAAGTGCCAGCGGGCTTCTCACCCACAACCAAGAGCTGCTCCAGCGCCGCGGCCGCGACCGAGGAGCCTAGGGTGGAGGGGAAGGTGCATAACTCCAGGGAGGGCCCGGTGGAGACGGCGGCGGGCCGCAGCACCTTCTCGCCAAACCCCAGCTCTGGGGACCAGGAGCGCAGCGCCATCTTGCGGCCCCTGTGCGGCGCCCCGCGGCCCGAGCGCCGAACTGCCGTTGCCCCAGGCAACGGGGACGTTGACCGTTCACCGCTGACCGTTGACGGAGGCGCGGACCCCTTGCCTTTCACCTGGCAATCGTAAGATGGAGTGCGCTTCACCACTTCAAACTCTCCGGTGGTTCCCTGAGGGCCAGAGGATGCTCGGAGCGCCCTTCTCGCTCTGGTCCTGCGCCTGTCTCCTGCCGCCTCCCAGCTCTCAGAAATCACCTCTTCCAGGCGGCCGTGGGACAGCCATCAGCTTGGTTAGGGACTTCTCTGTGCAGGTAGAAGCCACCGCCCTTCCCTTGTGGGGACCTTACGTGGCGGCGCCGGCTTGTGGCCCTCCGTGGGGTGCGCACCTCGCCGGGTCTCTGACTTCAGCTTCGAGGATCGAGCGACCTGGGAAGGACGAGTCCCTCGCCAGCTGCCCTTCTCTCCTTCGTTTCCGTTTCGTCAGGCCAGCGCTCGGACCTGCCCGTTGGACTCGTGGTAACGATCGCTTGAAGCTCGGCTCTGTGTCCGGCTCCACAGGGGGAGCTTAGTGCTCACAGTGGCGCTGTGAGGCCGGTTCTTGCACCTCTTGTCTGGAGGTAGTGAGTCACTCTCCCCACTTCTGCAGGGCAGGGTGCGCCAGGGTCTTTAGATGGGCCCAGGTAGTTACTCACCCGCAAGGCATTTTGTGCTTTCACAAAGGTCCAGTTTGTAACGGCTTCTGTACCTTATTGAGCCTTATCTTAATGCTTCAGGCCACTATCATGGCTATCCTATTTTCTTTGTCTTCTTTTCAGAACATCACACGGAGGTGAGAGATTCAGTGACGTTCGGGATAACACCTGGCCCAGCCCCTGGAGGTGGACAAGGGCAGAGCAGTCCTTCCGACGCCAGGTGTGGGCGCCACCAGCGGTGCCAGAGCTGCCCTGCGACTGTGCCCCCGGGGCCGGGAGCGGGGCTGGGCGAGGAGCGCTCGGGGCTGGACGGCTGTCCGCGGAGCCACGGAGGTGTGGCTGCAGAGCGGGGGGTGCCTGCAGAGGAAAAGCAGGAGCCCAGCCCGACACTCGGGATGTGATGTTGCTGTCGGGGGCCTTCATTCCCAGTCAGGAGTTTGGGTTTTACTGCTGCAGGCAATGCTGCTATGAGTAGGAAGATGAAGAATGGATTAAGCTACTCCCGGCTGGCAGCTGCTTGGTAATTCAATGTATTCTAGCCTAAGGGAACACATAATGGTAGAGTAGAAGAGTGGCCCCCAGCTCCCGGGCCACAGATTTGTAATGGTCTGTGGCCTGTGGCCCGTTCAGAACCAGACCCCCAGGGAATCTCACCTGAGCCCCACCTCCTGTCTCTCCACTCCACTTCCCTCACCTCCAGGGGACGTCCCTCCCAGCTCCTGCAGGTGTCTCACTCACAACCAAGAGCGGCTCCAGCACCGCAGCTGTGTCTAAAGGTGAGAAACAGGAGGCGCACACACCAGATTCCTTCACCTCCAGCGTTCCTGGAACCTGCTGCCTGGATAATTAGCAAGGAGCAGAAAAGACATGGGACTGCTCTGATTTCCTTTTAATCTCGAATACAGCTCTATAATATGCCAAAATTGGAAGGACCCTATTATTACAGAATAGCTAAATGTGCTAATAAACACATTGAAGGGTAATTTGCAATATTACATTATTTTCTTTTACTAAAGGGCTCATCAACTCACCTACAGCTAGGCTCTCTTTTCCTGATTCGGGTCTCTAGTTCTCATTTATGGGTAGAGAGCTCACTGAAGTACATAAACATTTTATACAGGGGAGATTCCCAGGGCCAGAGAGACAAGGAAGTTTCTGGCTAACATAACTACTATCCACAGGAATGGATAACAAACAAAAATTCAAAAGCTTTGTTTTATTCCAATATTCAACCATTTCCCTCTTCAAGTATTTCTCTAGAGTTGAAGACAGTGCCCAAACTGATTTGCTTATCTTCTTTATATATATTGCAACACTGATTAAAGATGATAAAGGAGAAATGGGGACAGTATACAAATGGGAACATTTGAATAATCACCATCAAAATATTGTCTAGTTCCTCCACTATATTATTCTGTCTAAAAGCCATTCCCGCTCACTTTTTCACTAATGTAATAGAAAGTGAAGCATCACCATTCCAAAATAATTAACAACTTATTTTCTCTGGGTTGAGCTTTTTTTATGTTAATTATGGGAAAGCACACATTCCTATGGAGTGGAGCAGGCAGTTAAAACCAGCGCATAAGCAGAGGGTCAGCAGGTACAGGGCGGAGTAGTGCTGTGGCATAGGACACTCTCATTCCCTTAGAGTTTAGCCTCAAAATAGAGTCCTTTCTAACAGTGACCTTCCACTGATATAATGAAAAGTTAGAGGCCCAAAATGGGTATCTCAAAACAGAAGCAGTATCAGAACTATGTTACTACTAATGTTATTTCCAAATCACCAAAACATTATAGGCACCAGAGGACAAAAGTAAACATCCATAGTCAAAAAAATTAAATTGGGGCCATAGCATAAAAGGGTGGAAAATGTATAATGTAATTACTGAGGACAGTGTTGCCATTGTAAAACAGTATAAAATTAGCACTCTATACAATAAAGCAACTTTATGTTTCCCTCAAAATGATGCTAGTAAGTTTCAACATTTCATAATTACGTATTTTCTATGGGGAAATTACTGAAATGATTTTGTTCTCCAACATGCTTGGTAGCTGAGCACCTGACCCTTCACTGGTTTCCAAGCAAACACAGTGCAGTAGACAACCTTTCATAAAAATAACCAGTGAGCTAAAAGCTACTTAGTGTCATCGATTAGCCAAGGATTACTAAGACGATCAGCTGTACTATGTCATATCCTATGTAGTATTCTCCTATTCAGTTGTCAAATCCATTTAAAAAATTTAACTTTTTTCTAACAAAAGAAAAACTTTCCTACCTCTATTTCAGAGGCCGACATGTACACAGCTAGAGTGACCAAAGATAACACTAATATAATGTATGGGAAGGCATAATCTGAGAAACAAACATGGACATTATGTTGAAAATTAAGCAAATTTTCTGAATGAACAAAAAACCCCAAACAGTATAGATGTCCCCAATATTGTAATGTTTTCAACCAGTCCTAGGAGAGACTTAAGCTCAGCCCTAAGGCAGGGTCAGCCAACTTCTTCCCTAAAAGGCCAGATGGCACCTAAGGCAGGGTCAGCAAACTTCTTCCCTAAAAGGCCAGATGGCAAGGCTCTTTGGCTCCACAGCCCACACGTCTCTGCCCCAGCAGCAACTCTGCAGCTGTTGTGGGAGCGCGTGCAGCAAGGATGCGCTGGACAGCGGGACGGCTCCCATCAGGGTCAGGAGGGAGCTGGACCGCGCAGGAGTGGATCACAGAACTCAGTGTGATGTGCAGTTTAAAACAATTGTTTATTTCTGGAATTATCCACTTAATGTTTTTGGACCACTTTTGACTGCAGGTTACTGAATCCACAGAAAGTGAAACTGGATAAGGGGATATTTCAAATGCAGTACAGTAAAAATGCTGTAACCAAAATGTTTTTCTTACAAAATATCACCTTTCTCTTAAATGTTTTAAATATATAGCACACTAAAACAAAGGGACACACTGAGAAAAAGATACCTTGAATTATTTTCCATACCATTATTTTTAAACAATTCAGTTACGAAACCAATCATTCCATATTGCAGTAAAGCCCATTTGGAACAATTTCAAGTGTTAATTCAAGATGCACAAGCCAGAAACTGAATTTATCTATAGAGGCCTGATTCCAGCTTACTAAATAATTGAATGGCTTGCTTGGAATTTAGAACCTTTCAATTCATAGACAGTGATTAGGTCCTGAATCAGCCATTCAAAAACAAAACAAAACAAAACAACAAAAACCACATTTCATTTATAATTAGCCAGAAAATGTTACAAATGATACAAATTTAAGACCTGGCAGTAAAAAGCCTGAGGAGGAAGAGGAAGTTCCTTACAAGGCCCAAATCTCAGGCATGTGAGGAGTAGGTCCTGGGCTCATGGCAGGATTTAGTAGGGTTTTACTTCAGGATCAAAAACAATTGGAGATTTTGAGCCTTAGGTCTGGTGACTGGACCTGGAAATGTGCATTTTCATTCTCCTGGTGATTCAGATGTAAATCACACCTAAAATCTGGCTTCAGGAATACTCCCAAGCAGTACGTTGGCCACTGGCGTCTTCCTAGTAACTCCCAGTGTCTCTCTCCCTAGTGTAAATAACCTGTACTCTTTTGACCATTTCATGCACAGCTAGAACTGACTTCCCTTCTCACCAAACTATTTGCTGCTTTTTCCATTTATCCATTTCTCATTCCGTTCATCCATTCCCCAGTTACTGAGTCAGAAAGCTACTTTAAGGTATTTTCCTCCCATTCCCTCAACCCCTGCATTTAATGTTACCTAGTTTAGTTAACTTTATCTTCTTTATAATGACTTAACCTCTGTAAAGGGCTCAGCTTCCCTTTGGTTCCCTAGGAACTGCCCTGTCACCTTTCATCTAGAATGCCGGCTGGTATAAGTGCTGCAATATCATGTAACTGTATCCACTCGCATGCATAAGCTCATATAATGATAACTCTCAGAATCTTAATACTCTATTTGTTTTTTATCCCAGCTGTGGTTTCAATGTTTACTCTACCTGTTGTGTATGTAAAGCACCAGGTAAGTTCTGTGTGATGTCAAACATTCACATGACACTTTGACCTCATGAACTTTGGATGTGCTCATGATTTCTTCCTTGTTGTAGGCACAGATTGACCAATATCTGGGACTTGTGAGGACTCACATAAATGCTTGTGGCAAAGTTGGCAAAGCTCACAAAAGTTGTGGCAAAGTAAGTTGTAGAGTGCAATTTACAAAAAGGAGAGGCTGTCTTAAGCAGGCATAAAAGTGGATGAGGTAGGGGTAATAAAAGGATAATAAAATGATAGGTTGACTCATGATTATTCATTCACTTACTTGAGTCATATTCATGGCTCTCCCCAATGATATTATTTCCGAAAATTAGTATAAATTTTAAAACTCTTAATTAAACAAAATTTTCACTGGTTTATTTCAGGTATCATGATGAATGAGAGGTTTTTTTTTTTTTTTACTCGACTAATTTACATATTTTGTTTTAATTTTATTTTTCAATTACAGTTTATAGTCAATATTACTTTTATTAATTTTAGGCATACAGCATAGTGTTTAGACAATCATATACTTCACAAAGTGATCCTCCTGATACTCTTTCAAGTACCCACCTGGCACTGTACATAATTAGTACAATATTAGTGACTGTATGCCTTGTGCTGCACTTTTACGTCCCTGTGACTATTCTGTGACTAACAATTTGTATGTTGCAGTCCCTTACCTTTCTGATGCAGTCCCCCAACACCCACCCCTCTGGCAACTGATGGTTATAGATACAGAGAACAGATGTTGATGGTTGTGAAAAAGGAGCGGGGTTGGGAGGCTGGGCAAAAACGGAGACTAAGATGTACAGATCGGTAGTTACAGAACAGTCACAGGGATGTAGAGTACAGCATGGGGAATAGGGTCAATAATACTGTAATAACTGCACACAGTGTGAGGTAGGTACTGGAAATATCAGAGTGGGGGAACACTTTGCGAAGCATGTGATTGTCTAACCACTACGCTCTACACCCAAAACTAATACAAGATAATATTGAATGTCCACTGTAATTGAAAAATAAAATTAAAAAAGAAAAAAAGAAATGTGTTTATGGACACATACATAAAAATTATATTTTTTAAAATATTAAGCTATTTCATCACTTAAATTAATTAGCAACACACAATAATGTCATAATTTCATTAATAACATTTGTGATTTATTACCTTTTAATGCTGTCTTTTTAGGGTCCAGGCTAAAATCCCAGGCGCTAAAAGGCACACTGAGTAAGCTGATCTCACACTGGGACTGGACACAAAGAGGAATGTCCTGAGTGGTAACAGTTCTGTTCTTACGTGTTACAGCAGATCAATTGTTTCTCCCCCAGTACCATAATCTGAGACACAAATTTTAAAACAGCTGTTTTCAGGCTGTTCCTGTACCCTTAGGATATTTGAGTCACTTGTGTCAAGCACTAAGGTATAGAGAAAAGTTTATTAGATGTGGTTTTTAATTTGGTGTTGCTAAAAAAAAAAAAAAAAGTGCATGATGGTGAGAGCCCAAGTTATCGTTCCTTCTTCTGTGCTCTTCTCCTCCTCTCTGCCATGCTTCTGTCACTCTGACGCCCCTGTGGCTAGGCCCTTCCTGCCCAGCGCACTGACACCAACACTACAAATTGCTTTTATGGTTGGATTGATCTTTAATAACAATATCTAGAATTGTAGACTGATGTTTAAGTGTTTTTCCAAAATACATAACATAAAAAAAAAACACACCAGAACTGTAGTCTGCCTTATGGTAATCAGTTTTGTATAAGTTAAAATAATAAAATAAATGAATAAATTCAAAACAAATTTTTAACACTTTTGTTGTGTGGGACTGATTGGCCGATTTACATCTATGGTAGCTAAAAAGTACTCAATGCATAAATAAATGTTACTAAGTGTAAAAAACTCTCCCTCTCTTCTTCTGATCTTATGAGGAAATGCAAAAGTTGTAAGAGGTGAAATCTCCTGAGGACAGGCTGGGAAGGCTGAGACCAAGTGCTCACTGTGCTCCTGTCTCCTGGACTGTGTATGGTCCAGCCCGATTCTGCTGTGCGACTGCTTTGGGCTATTAATAGAAATCAGTGAGGCATAGTAACAGTGGAAAATACTTTCTGTACTAGACTACAGGGTAAATGCGGATATATTAAATACTTTGTTCTTAAAAAAAGAAAACTTGATTCCATGCCTCTGGTACTGTTTTCCTCATTTGTTTGTTTTGTTCCTCTTATAGGTGAGATCATATGGTATTTGTCTTTCGCCATCTGGCTTATATCACTTAGCATAATACTCTCCAGTTCCATCCATGCTGGCACAAAAGCTAGGAGTTCCCTCTTTCTTTCTTCTGTGAAGTATTCCATTGTAAAATTGAACCACAATTTTTGATACACTCATTTACTGATGGAAGAGAGGAGGATAGGACCCATGGACAGGGACAACAAAGTGGGGATTGACTGTGGGAGTGGGGGTGGGCAATGCAGTGGAGAACAACAAGGGGAAAATTGGGACAACTGTAATGAAAAATAAAAAAAAATTAAAAGTGATATAAATCCTTCCATAAACTTCTATTTTAATATGCAACCTACCACTGGCATGAAACAATTATAATTGCTATGAACCCTTTGGTGATTACTTACTGAGCACCGACTGTGTGCCAAACACTGAGAATAGGGCTGTGAATAAGAGAGACTACAGCCCCTGCCACCACTAAGATAAGCCTTTCAACAATTGCTCAGTATTTTTAAAAGTCCAGTTGCATATTTTGTTTCACTACTATAGTCAAAAGTAGAGGATGATGAGGAAGAAGTGGATGACAGTTGTAGCAGCGTGAGGAATGAAAGCAGGAGGAGAAAACAAGGAAGAGTTACAAAAACTGCCTTTGGCCAGTTTTGTGCATAGGTTTAAGAAGCACTTGTGGAGACGACCAGGGCAGCTGGACTCTATGTCAATGGCCAACCTGGGGGAGGTGGGAGGTGGCTATGTGGAAACGCTAACGAAATAAAAGGCAGCATCAACTAGGACCAAGAGAGAAGGTGAACTTTGGGAATGGGTCCTGATCTGGCCTTTTTCCGATACAGAAGGTTCATTCCAGTATGAAGAAAGAACAGAAACTGAAGTGCAAAGACAAGGAAGTGCATGGCCTTTGCACTGAGTAAGAAGTTGAACTGGGTTCTAAGGTGTTTGGGGTGGGAATGGTTATGTCAGGTGAGGCTGAGAGGCTGAGTCCAGATAACACTGGAAAGAAATGCCAAGGTGCTGGGTCTTCTTCTCTAGATCTCAGAGAATCACATAAACACAATGGTAACATAACTGCATACAGGTGTTAAATGACTGGGTCCTTAGTAAAGGAGCCACAGTGAGACTAGAAAGGAGCTGTTTCCCTGATCCTTTTTATCGGCCTGACCTGCCAAGCACCAGCTGGGCAGAGAGGGACGCCTAGGAGAGGTACATGGAGGGGGATGGGACTGGAGCTGGTGATGGATTAGATGGATTAGGGTTCCAAGACCAAGGCCGACCCTGAGAGTTAGCACCTCCTTAAATCTTGCACCTCCTTAAATCTTGCGCCTCCTTAAATCTTAGCGCCTCCTTAAATCTGGCATTTCTTTCCAGTGTTATCTGGACTCAGCCTCTCAGCCTCACCTGACATAACCATTCCCACCCAGCTCGCATACCTCACCTTACCCCAGCTCTGCCTGATACTAGCTGATCAGGAGGATGCGATACCATTTTGAGAACAGAAAAGCCCAGGAGAACTGCTTTGGGGAAGGAAGAAAATAAGCTTAGCTTGGTGCCTATTCTTTTTTATGGTTACTAGATACACAGGGCATTTTTTGTGTTTCTCCTTTATTACATTGCATTCTTTATCCTATGACAGTTGTCCCACTTTCTCCCCGTTGCTCACCTCCCCCCAGCACCATCCGCTCCCTCAGGCAATGCCCACACTGTTGTCCATGTCCATGCGACATGCATGTATGTTCTTTGGTTTGGTGGTAATGAACTCCTTTCGCTGTTTTAATTTTGTACGTTATCCTTTGGATTTTTAATGTGTTATTTTTTTTTAAATAAGTAGCACATTCATATACTTTAACAATGTAAACATAGAAGGATTGCAAAGAGATACTTGCACCCCATATTGACAGCAACATTCTTCACTATAACAAACAGGTAGAACCAAAGGCGTCCATGGAGGGAGAAACAGACAAAGAAGATGTGGTACACACAGTAGAATTTTATTCAGCGCCTTCACATGCTACAATGGATAAACCTTGAGGACACCATGCCAAGAGAAAGAAGTCAAAGAGGAAAAGGCAAACAGTGTATGGGTCCACCTGTATGAGGTACCCGGGTGGCCGAATGCCCAGGGCTGGAGAGTAGGGTGATGGTTGCCAGGGGCTGGGGGAGAGGATTGGGTACAGTTTCATTGTTGCAGATGACAAGCATCCTGGACATGGATGCTGGAGATGGCTGCACAGCAGGGTGAATGTACTTAATGCCCCAGGACTATACCCAAAAAATGGTTACGATGGTAAATTTTATACATTTTTAAATTTTAAAATACTGTGCTGACCACACTCAAAAACAGAACAAGAGGAAAAATGTAAAAAGTACAAAAATCATTCTTCCACTCCTGTCCGACAGCCATCCTATTCCTTCACCCAAAACGCCTAACATCACCAGTCTTTGTGTATCCTTTCAGAAAGTCTACGCGTATACAAGCAAATAGAGAGAGAGAGAGAGGTCTATATGGGGAGGAACGGAGGCCTCGCTCCGACAGCTGGCACCAGCTGGGCAGCCACGTGAGAGACACGCACCTTGAAGTGGACCCTCCAGCCTTCCTCTCTCGAGCCTTCAGGTGATTTCAGCCTGAGCCCAGCTCCTGAGAACCTCACGAAACACCCAGAGTCAGAACTGGCCTGCCCACTCCTAAATTCTTGACTCGCAGAAATTGCAAGGAATGCTTATCATTGCTTTAAGCCACTATTTTCATGGGATCTGTTATACTGCACAAGATCATCAACACACTGTGTGGCACAGGGGTTCAGCTAGACAGTCTGAGACCCTCTGTGCAGGTGCATTCCTGCATGGTGCCCTTGTAATGGTGTGGGATTGTGGCCCCAGGCTCCAAGTCTTCCCTTTTACTATTATATCTGCCATGCCATCAACCCATAGATTTTCAAGGGCACGAAATTCCTTGACGCTGTGTCATGTCAAGAGGACAAATGTGCAAATCTAAAGCAGGATTTTGCTGTTGGGAGAACTTACAAGCAGAACTAGAACAGAATTTACTCAGTTGGTAAGCTGTCAGAGAAGGGGATAGGGTAGACCAGTTAGACCGCGTGTCCTATGGCTAGAGCTCCTTTAGAGAGGGAGCCTGTGTAGATTGCATCAAGTTTATAGGAAAGGGGAGGCAGGGGACCCCTTATATCACCAACATGGAAGCGGCCTAGTGAATGAAATAATCTCATTAGAAAGGGGGCTTCTGCTTTTCCATTGCTGCTGGTACCTGCTGAGCTAGCTCTCTGCTGAGCTACTGAAAGGGGAGAGGAAATGAATCCCCAGGACTATCGCATTTGTTTCTCCTCACCTCCTGGATTCTCAAACCTCCACTTATCCCCATTCCCAGGCTGTGCTGTAGACACAGCAAACATTTGCTGGCCTTTGGGTCAACACAGACAAAAACACTTGTTTTTCATTCTCTGTAAGAACCTTGGGTGTTAACTTGGGCAGGAACTGAGAGCAGCATCAGCAAACTAATAAACGACCCTGCTCACTCTGTCTGGAACCCTCCTGACTATCTTAGACGAGAATTCCAAGTTGCCCAAATGATTTACTCATGATCCTTATTGAAAATCTCATCACCCATCACACAAATTCGTGTCATGTAGCTTCTGTGCCATGTTTTCCTTGCATCTGCCATTGACAGGTCTATACATATCCCTTAGCGTAAGTGCCTGCCTTCTCCAGAAAGAGCTGACCTAGAAAACAGACAGTATGATAGGATTTCTGCATTTCCCTGCTCTCTCCCACTGCAAAACATGCTGGGCTGTTTCCCAGTCCCAGGGCTCCACTGGGGGACTCTGAATCATTGTCCCATGCTGGTTGGCAACATTCTTCATACCAAGTTACTAAACCACCAACATTTATCTGTGGTCATTCAGGTCGATTACTAATTCTTGTTTCTTCAGGATTTCTTTTACTCACTCAGGCACTGAAGTCTCACTGACTTCCTAAATGTGATTTAGTAGTGACTCCCTTTGCAGAAGGAGTGGAGGGACCTGTGCATTATCACTTGGAGTCATGCAGCCACGGACCTGTGCTGCACGGGGGAGAAATGGGCAGCTTTGGACCTGGGCTAAGCTGCAGGGAGCCCAGCAGCCTCTACCTGACCCTCATACGGGTTGGGAAGCTGACAGGACAAGTGAATGGTGAAGTGGCTACACCAATATGTTTAATAAAATACATGCCCGAGGAGAGAAGTTTTGGGCTATTAGTGCTCTCATACATTCTTCTTTAACCAATCTCTCTCCCACCTTCCTGCTAGTGATACAGCCATTGGCAGTTCTTTTTTAATAAAATAGAAAATCACAAAACCCAATGTAATTTTCCACAAGCTTGTAAGGGTGGAGAACCCATTAAACCAAGAGAAGGCACACATTTGTGCATGAGCTAAAGAGCTTAGGGGAGTAGACCATACCAGCCTTGAAGGTCGGCTCAGGAATCAAATACTCTGACAACCCCAAAGACCTAGGAGAGGGGCCAGAAGAGGATGATCCTTTACAGACAGGAGGGCAAGCACATTGTAAATACCTGGTACCTGGTGAGCCAGGGGACAGAGCACCAGAATAACCTATAACCAATCACAGGTCCTGCCAAGATCAGTTTGTTCTCATATACCCAGCCTGGCTCTTCTTGGGAGAGGTCACAAAAAGCCTGCTCTATCTCTTCACCCTGAGCTTCCATTCTCTGGCTCTTCCACTAATCTGTGCCCAGTCTGCCTTTCAAACTGTAGCCTCCTTTATTCTGTGAGAAGCTTCCCCAGGGGATTCATGAAGGCTGATAAGCCACCGCTCTTTTCTCCTGAGGACTGTCTCTCAGGCTCAATAGTTCAGGCTGTTCTTTTCCTGGCCTTGTAAGATTTTCATGAAAGACACCTTCCACATTTCCTAAATATAGTTTGAATATGATGTGCTTTCCAGTTCTCGGGGACTGACAGCATTGGGGAGTTAACAGGGAGGAGCCCCTCTTCTCGGAGCAGGGTGACATATAACCCTAGAATTGTCGGAGGGGTTTGAGCTGGGCCTGTGTGACTGGAGACTTTGCCCCCTTGCTAAATATGGCAGCCTGGTGAGGGGCAAAGGCAGTTATGGCCGACACGGGCCCTCATAGGTTGAGTGGCTGGTCACCCCCACTGGCTTTGGGCACACATGGGATTCTGGGGAAAAACTTTCGAAACTGAGAGAGCTTGGATGCAAAATGTAGTTGTTTCGTTACCCTGCCCTGGTGGAGGGGCATGTCAACGGTCACCAGCAGGTCCGCAAGCAGTGACATGTGTAGACAGGTGAGCAGAGGCCTGGCGGCACTGACTCAGACATGCCTGAAGCTGGACGGCAACTGTGGAACAGCTAAGCCACCTATGAGTATTTACTTCTGGGTGGGACCTGAACTGAGCTGACAGAGGGTGACAGGGTGACTTTCCTTTTGGTGTCCTACAGGGAACAGGCTTTGAGGCAGAAACTTGCCATTATTTCCAAAGCTCTTGGTGATAATCAAGTGCACTGCGAACAGTTTTGTTCTTGTGTTATTTTCCATTCTTAAGCCTGTGTAGTAATGATATGACAAGTATTTCAGTTGCTATTTTTGATGTCATACTCTGACTTTCTTTCTCCCTACTTTAGTTACTCAATATTTTAGGCAGAAACTTGCCATTACATAAAAGTTGCCTTTCTTTTCCACTGAACTCTACCTTTGGAGATTTGCCAGGGAGGGAGCTATAGTAGGATCCCCCCACGCCAACTGGTCTGCTTTGGTAAAATTCACTCTTGTTTAGCCTCACTGCTGCTCCTGGAAGTACTGGCTACCACAGGGATTCCACCTTCAGCCCTGCTTTCCTTACCCATAGCCCTTGTTATTTGTACATAAGTACTGAACTATTTACATTTTAATACCTTCCCTCAAGGCTAGAGTTGCTTATAAATTTATGACACATATGAATAGGAAGAAAATAATGTATTTCATCAGCAAGGCTGAAAAACATTTCCCAGTACAACTGGCAGGTCATCTGAGGATGGTGGATGACTGGGTGTTGATGTCAGCCTTCACTTTCTTCACCCGTCTCCTCAGCAGCCGAGTCTGATGTAGCAACCTTGGTTGTTGATGTGAGGGCTTCATCCTTCTCCATTTTGTCAAGCAACTCGTCATCCAATGCATCATTGAGGTGTTCCTTCTGTTCCACATCTGTCTTACGCATGGCGTTGAGAGGCCAGTACATATCCCAAATCCAAAGCGGCCGCCTTCTCCAGAAACCGCCCTCCTCCATCTCATGTTCTGGTGAGCGTCTCTTAAGTCCAAGAATTGAGAAAAAGCCCCTGCCTTCCTTACCATCCTCTGAGGCTCTTCTATGACAAATGGCAATTAAACAGTAAGTGAGAAAAAAACTTGCTGCTACTGCAATCACTGGTGCTGCCAAGATCAGTTTGTTATGATGTACGTAGCCTGGCACTTCTTGGGTGAGCTTGCGTGACTCCTGCTCTCCCTCCTCTGCCTGGGCTCCTGTCCTCTCACTTCTCCACTGATCGGTATCAAAGTCTTCCTTGGAAACCTTAACCTCCTCTTGTTCCGTGAGAAGCTTCATCAGGAGGTTCATGAGGGCTGATAAGCCACCACCCTTTGTGCCTGAGGACGCCCTCTCTGGCTCAATGGTCAGTTCAGTGCTGTTCTTCTCCCGGCCTTCTATGGTTTTTATGAACGAGCCTTCTGCATTTCCTACATATAGTTCTTCATCACAATGTGTGTTTCCCAGACATTCAGCGTCACAGTTGGCTTTGACCGTCTTGCTGACAGCCTCAATATTATTTTTAAATTGGCAGAGGCAGCAGGCCAGATGGTTAGGTAGGATCAGTTTTTCCAAGTGAAGGCTCATCATGAGGATGTTCTCAACTGTTGTAAGTGACACTTGTGTGGTTCCCAAGTCTAAATACCTCAATGCTGGCAATTTAAAAAGATATGGATCTTCAATCGTGGTCAGAGGATTGTGATTGAGACTTATCTTGTGTAAAAACTGCATTCCATGCCAGGCCTGAAAGGTTCCAAATCTCACTTTAGTGATTAAATTGTTATGAAGATTTATATGTTGCAGAAAAGGTAGGGATTCAAATGTATTCATTTCAATAAGTTCTATTTTATTAGAGGACAAGTCTAAATACTGGAGGGACAAAAGCCCTTCAAATGAATCCTTATGTAATTCCCTCAAATTATTTTCACTGAGGATTAGTTTCTCGACCCAACGGTATGACTCCCACGTATCTTTATCAAGAGAGGAAATTGAGTTTCCTTTGAAATTTAAGACAGTGAAAGTGCCATTGTACATGTCGGGGTGTAGTACAGGCACTCTCTGCAGCCTCTGCTTTGGGCTGAGACCAGTACATGACAGCGTCTTATTGTAGCAGGTACAGAGCTTACAAAGGTTCAAGATGGCATTCTGTTCATTCGTTAAAGGACCTGTCCAGGATGTTTCTGGTTTCTGTGTCCTGGTCAATACCAGACCTGGTCCTTGAACTGTGACTACGGTCATGGTTGGCTGCTGATCCTGGACAAGAAATCTCACCTCAGGGTGGTTTGGAGGAGCTGTAGTCTGCAGCAGGGCTGTAGGATGTTTATCCTCCACAGAAGGTTCTCGTGTTATGGTGAGTTCCAGTTTCAAAGGAGGAATTCTTACATCAGAGAAGGTTGTTTGCTGAGCATGACCAGCTTCTGGATGTGGAAATGTCACCTGTGGCTTATTTGGAGAAACTCTAGTCTTCTTCAGGGTTGTACGATGTTCAGCCTCACTAGGTTCTGGTGTTATGGTGAGCTCCATGTCCCTAGGTGGAACGGTGACATCAGAGAAGGTAGTTTGCTGAACCTGGACAGGCTCTGGATGTGGAAATGTCACCTCTGGGTTCCTTGGAGGAGCTGTAGTCTTCTTTGGGGCTATATGATGTTCAGCCTCCACACTAGGTTCTGGTGTTGCGGTGACCACCAGGTCCAAAGGTGGAGCTGTGACATGAGAGGATATTGGTTGTTGAGCCTGAACAGGCTCTGGATGTAGAAATGTCACCTCCAGATTCATTGGAGGAGCTCTAGTCTTCTTCTGGGTTGTATGATGTTCGGCTTCAGTAGGTTCCGGTGTTGCGGTGACCACCAGGTCCAAAGGTGGAGCTGTGACATGAGAGGATATTGGTTGTTGAGCCTGAACAGGCTCTGGATGTAGAAATGTCACCTCCAGATTCATTGGAGGAGCTCTAGTCTTCTTCTGGGTTGTATGATGTTCGGCCTCAGTAGGTTCTGGTGTTGCGGTGACCACCAGGTCCAAAGGTGGAGCTGTGACGTGAGAGGATATTGGTTGTTGAGCCTGAACAGGCTCTGGATGTAGAAATGTCACCTCCAGATTCATTGGAGGAGCTCTAGTCTTCTTCTGGGTTGTATGATGTTCGGCCTCAGTAGGTTCTGGTGTTGTGGTGACCACCAGGTCCAGAGGTGGAATGGTGACATCAGAGGAGGTTGGTTGCTGAACCTGAACAGGCTCTGGATGTGGAATTGTCACATCAGGGCCCTCTGGAGGAGCTGTAGTCTGTGGCAGGGTTATAGGAAGTTCAGTTTCCTCATTAGATTCTGGTGTTGTGGTTAGCTCCAGGTTTAAAGGTAGAGCTGTGGCATCAGAGAAGATTTGTTGCTGAGGCGGAACAGATTCTGGATGAGGAAATGTCACCTCAGGGTTTTCCGGAGGAACTATAGTCTGAGGCAG
This sequence comes from Pteronotus mesoamericanus, assembly GCF_021234165.1. Classification (NCBI taxonomy): domain Eukaryota; kingdom Metazoa; phylum Chordata; class Mammalia; order Chiroptera; family Mormoopidae; genus Pteronotus; species Pteronotus mesoamericanus. The sequence continues at coordinate 28,840,422 of NW_026555078.1, read as the reverse complement.
GGCTACAGGTTCTTCAGCTTCAGCAGTAGGTTCTGGTGTTGTGGTGGGCTCCAGGTCCAATGGTGGAATTGAGAAATTGTCGGTTGGTTGTTCATCTTGAAAGGGCTCTGAAAATGGATTTCTCATCTCGGGGTACCTTGGAGAAGCTATAGTCTGCTGCAGGAGTACAGCATCAGACTCCAGAGTAGGCTGACCTAGGGTCTCCTGCTGGAATGGAGACAACTCTATCTCCTCGGGGGCCTTTGGAGGGACCCCCAGCTGAGTGAGAGGGTTGACCATTTCAGTAGATGGAGGTGGTTCAGTCTTCTTAGGGTGCTTTGGTGTTTTCAAGTCCCCAAGATCCACATTTTTCATGTACATATAAGGATGCTTACCTTCACCAGAATCTAGAGATGAGACTGTCATCTCATGGTTTGTAGATGATTTAGGAGGCAGAGCTGGACCCTTCTGATGGACTGAAGGAGGGTCTACACCAGCAACAGAAAATTGCAGCTTACCTGAGCTCTTCTCCTGGACTGAAGTGTCAGTTGGATGCTGATCTCGCAATCCACCAAAAACATGAGCAGGTTGATGAAACTCAGAGGACTCTGTAGACTCAGCTGAGGCATCCTCCTGGGTTGCAGAGGGTTTTCCCACCTCAGGGTCTTCTGGTTTTTCAGTGGGGGCCTCCTGAGGGGTTGAAAAAGCTCCCATTTCCTCAGGGACCTCTGTAGGCTGAGCTGAGGCTTCTGGGGTTAATATCATAGAACCAAAATCTTCAGCCATAAATGGTTCCATGGGGGGTGTGTGCTGATCCAAAGGCCAGGGCTCAGTGGGCCCTGGGGGAACAGAGGTCAGCATGACAGGATCCAGGGGTATAGGCAGAGCTGGAGCGGCCTGGACCAGCAGCCACAACAGCTGCCATGTGAAAAAGAGCCGTGAGGCCCAGATATGTAGCCCGGACATGGTAGGGACACGTCCGAGATACAAGAAGATAAAAAGGCAAGTGGGGCACAGCAAGCAACCCAGATAAGTGGGACACAGCCACCACATGCTGAGCAAATGCCAACAATTGGCAGCCAGGTCACAATTGGCAGCCAGGTCACAATTGGCCTCCATATCATGCATGTGCCCCTTAACAACAAATCACCCCTCCCCCACCTCAGTTCCAACCCTTATTTAGGCAACCTGTATTGAACTTGGGTTGAGACTGACTGCAAAAGAGTGAGCCTTTCTCACAAAAGCACTAGGGACCAAGTGGCCCTTTTCCCCTGCAGAGGGGACAACCTGTTTTTGCTGAGCCCTCTTTCCCCCTCACAGTGGAGCAGGATTTGGGCTTCACACCTGGGTGGCCCCCGACTCTAGTTACCCAGGGACAGTGGGATGGGGGAGGGTGTTAAAGGAGGTGGGGAGTTGGGGGTGCTGCAGAGTTTCCCGAGGACCCACAGCACAAGGCAACCCAGGAAATTCAGAAGAGCTAGTTCAATTCTGAGAATCTAAACTTTCCTTTAAAGGTTACACCTGAGAGACATTCTTCCCCCTCTTGGCTACACTGCTTCCGAGAAAAGTAGCTAACCTTTCTTAAGAATCTTCTTCCCTTTTACACTGTTCCCTTGTTTGACATACACATGAAGTTGAGATTCCAAGAAGTCATCTTGTAACAGAATGGAAACTTTACACTGTGTCTTACCATGAAATGAGTTAAAAGAAATTGTACTAAGCTCATGGAAGATGCATGCATTCAAAGTTTCCTTAGACGTATTTTATAGATATCAGCAGTTCCTGCTTAACCAAGGATGGCCCTGACCACAGGAAATTGGGCAGGCGTCAGTGACTCGGATTGTAATGGGCAGTAACGAGGCAACCAGGGAAACTCATGCTGGCCTCTCAAGGGATTCCAGGAGAAATCATTTTAAAAGGAGTGTGTAGAAATGCTGTTTCCTGTTTTAATTATCCCACCCTTTTCAGCCAGTGGGGGCTAGAGGTCCTGACCCTGAAACATTGCGGATGGTGAGGGAAGAGGTAAGGACACTTGGGCCTGTCAGAGGCAAGCCCCGTGCCCCTCCCTCATGTGGGCCTTCCAGCAGCTGCTGTCCACCCACTTCCAGCATGGACCTGTCAGTCTAAAACATTAGTATCAGTGGTTTAATAGAGGGAGAAAAAAACTAAATGGGACCAAAGTTTATGTCTTCTTCAATACAGATTTTGTTCTTTTGTTATTTTCAATTCTTGAATCTACATAATACTTGTAATGACAAAGATTTAAATAGCTGTTTTTGCAAATTATATGACTGTTCAATTAAATATTTTCTTTTCCACCAAATTCTGTCTTTGGAATTTTCCCTGAGAGGCAGCAAGTGGCAGGACCCTCCCCACCACTGGTTGGGTTTGGTAACAGAAAATGGCGACTCCACTGGAACCCTAGACAATTGCGGTAGATTGAAGCCCTGTGGAGTGATCTGTGGATGCCCCCCATGTCTGGGTAATCCTCTGTACAACCAGTAGAGGCATCAGCCACTTAAACATGCCTGGCAGGTGGACAGGAGATGAGTCTGGAAAGGGAACAGACTCTGTGAAGGAGGAAGGATCACCTGAGGTTTGGGGCTGTGCACTGGAGTGCAGGTGGTGAGTGCAGGAGCTTTTGGGAGGTCATTGCTTGGTGGCCACTGCTTACTGGACAGGTTGGTAAAACGGGGCTTGCTTGTGAGCACTCGTTTGGAACAATAGCGTTGTGGGGTCAAGTTTTGCCTATGTGTTCCAGTTTGCCTGCCTTTTTTTTTTTTTTTTTTTTTTTTTTGTCTCTTGTATATGTACTGAGCACATGTACAGGCTGTCCTTAACATCTTGTTAACCACAGGTGAGAGATGGCTGGTTACCAATAGGGCTAATGAAGAGGCCCAATGTCTCCCCCAAGAGAATCCAAATGAGACCCCCAACCCAGCTGGGGCAATTCTTTTGACACAACCTGACCGCAACCCAAATGGTGGAGGCCTAGCTTTCCCAGAACACTACATAAAGTGCATACTGGAAAGTTTAGGAAATGGGTGCCTAAACAAAAGATCGTGAGTATGACACAGGCCCTTCAAAAAAAAAAAAACAAATGGGGCCCCTTTCTGAATTTTTAGAAGGAATCTACCAGGCCTGTAGAAAGCACACTGAAGCTGACCCACAGGCATCAGAAAATATATGGATGGTGAACATGACCTTTTTTGGACAAAGTGCCCCAAATACTAGAAGAAAACTCAAGCAGTAGGTGGGACATTGGGAATGAATCCCTCTCAGCTGATAGACATAACCTTTAAGTCTACAATGCCCATGAAACAAGATAATGCAGGACACAGATTTCTTAAACAGAGGGTGACAAGATCAGAAGAGCTGGGACCCTTAAGGGAAAAAAAGAGGCCCACTAGGCAACAATCTATGTGCCTATTACAAGGGGAGAGCCAGTGGTGAAAGGTGTGCCCCAAAGTCAAAGGGGAAAGTAGAGATGAAGAACCCTCACTGAGAAATGATAAAAAGGCAAGGGGAGTCTGATGACCAATGAGGAGGCTCGAGGCCCAGGGACTTCCTTGGACATCTCCCGACCTATTACTATTTCATGAGAGGAGCCTCAGCTATAGCTGATGCTGGGAAACAAGCCAGTTTGTTTCCTTGTAGTTAAGGGACACATTATGGCAGGGATGCTTGGATGGACCTTCTTATGCCACATTTGAAGGGCCCTCATTCACAAAGGACTGTTCAGAGGATCACACAAACCTGTCAAATAAGTGCCAAAAACAATCCTAAGACGTAATGAGTCCAGGAGAAAAAAAAAAGGAGTGCAATATAAAGGGTTATGCTCATTAGATGACTGGCAAATGGATTTTATGCAAATACCTAAAACCAAAAGGAAGTTCAAATGTTATGAGTTTTTGTGGACACTTTTTCTGGATGGTCAGAGGCTTTCACACTAGAACTGAGAAGGCAAGTGAGGTAGGCACACTTTTACTTAAAGAAATAATTCCTAGGTTTGGACTTCCTCACAGCACTCGGTGTGACCACGGACCGTCGTTCACTTTTGAGATCTCCCAGAAGGTGGGACAGGCACTACAAATACAATGGAAATTACATGCATTTGGAGGCTTCTGTCTACAGGAAAGACTGAGACTATGAATTGCACAATAAAGAAGACCCTGGCAAACAATATGCCAGGAAATGCATTCAAAATGGAACCAGGCACTCACTCCCCACTGCTGTGCTCTGGACTAGGGTAGCACCCAGAAGCGAGCTTAAGTGAAGCCCTTTTGAAATAGTTTATGGGAGAGCTTTTCAAAGCTCTGTTTTAAGAACACCCCCTTTAGATTTGGAGCACAAGCCAAAAATTAAACAATCTGTGCAACAAAAGACAGTCTCAAAAGACAGTCTTGCAGACTCAGAGATGTGTAGGCCCCACTCTAAAAGCCCACCTGCATCGCTGTCTCCTGAGTCCCAGTGGTTTGGCTGGACTGGATGGTTGAGTTGGTGAAGCACAGGGCAGCTTATCAGCTTTGTTTTGAAATGGGTTATCTCTTCCTGCCTTGATGATTGGGACAGAAAATGTCCAGAAGTTTAAGCAGGGTAGGGGATTGTAACAGTCCCTACCTTGGTTATTTAGTTGTGGTGGTTCTGATTGTGCCTTCTAACCCTCTTGCCAAACTTGTCACCTCCAGAACACAACAAGGTTGAGAACCTGTCCAGCAATGCCATCCTTTGGACACTGCACACACCCCTTTCCAGGAACAACTGACCTGGACCTTGCAAGATCTTTCTCCCTCGGAGGAAGACTGCAGAGCCCCTTTTGTTAGGGAACTCTGTACCACGGGAGAGGTAGGACAACATCCTTGGCCAGCAGAAAATAGTTTCAGAAGAATGGGATCTTCGTCCCTTTGCCTTGGTAGGACTGCAAATGTCCAGAGTGTTAAAAGAGGGCAGTTGTAGCTGGGGGACCCCACACCCAGGAATGAAAAAGAGGTTAAGCTGCGTGGCATGTTTTGCCCTGGGAACAAGGTCAATGCACGCTGTGTTGCACAAGGGATTCTGGTGGAGATCATTTCAAGAGGAACTCATGGAAATGCCAGGTTCCTTTTTCAATTCTCCCCCGCTTCCAGGCTGCCAGGTGCTGGAAGTCCTGAATCCCAGGCATTAGGGAAGGTAAGAGGAGGGGGAGGAAGCTCGGGCCTGTGGGCAGCAAGCCTCACACAACTCCCCTGTGTGGGCTTGTGGGTGGCTACACCTCACTTGCTTCCAGCAGGCCAGTCTGACTAAAATATTAGTTTCAGGAGATTAATAGGTGGAGGGAAAAAATTAAACACGACCAAAGTTTATGCACCTTCTTCAGTAGTACAGATTTTTGTTCTCATGTTATTTTTAGTTCTTGAATCTATGTAATAGTTGTAATGACAAATATTTAAATAGCTGTTTTTGCAAATTATATATGTGTTAAATAAAAGATTCCTTTCTTTTCCACCGAACTCTGTCTTTGGAGTTTTACCTGGTATGCAGTGAGCGGTAGGAACATCCCCTGCCCCCTCACCACACACACAATGGTTGATTCACTGAAAATATCAGAACCAGCAAAGACACCGCCTGCACAGGCTGTTCCCAGACATCATTAGAAAAACTGTGGATGGAGCAATGAAACTACATAATGATGCACACAGAAGATACTTGGATGTGGAACAATGATCTTCCATGCTTCTCAATTAAAAAGAAAAAAAAAGATACTATGGAAACCAGCCAAGAGAAGAGTGAGAAACTACATACTGCCAGAAACTCCTTAGTTCCCCTCTTCCATGATCCCCCTATATAAAGTAGCCAGGATACCTCAGATGCTGAGATGGGCTTTGAGACAGGGGTTCCCCATCTTCCTGGTTGCTGGCACCTGAATAAAACCACTTTCCTTTGTATCATCACCTGCCTCTTCAGTACTGGCTTTCAAAGTGGCTGGCAGCGTCTCCTGTGTTAGGTTATAATCTCCTAAGGCACCAAGCTGAACAGGACAGGGGACTGGATGATGAACGGCCTGAGATCTCTTTGCCAGCTACTTCATAAGCTAGGCAGGCCATGAACACTCACAGTCTCAGAATCCATCTTGCTCCAAAGTGGACTTGCAGAAACTTGTCGAGGATTTTATTTGTGTGTTTTTCTGTCTCAAACCTTAAAAAAATAAAAAGGCATTATTTTGTAGAATTAACTTTCCTCAATATCTGCATTTGCAGCATTTACCTATCGCTTATGTGCCCAGAACCCTTTTCATAAGCAGCTGCTCAGTGGGAAGCTCTAATGAGGAATTCCATTTACTGACAGTGGAAAAGAATGTTTCCTGAGCAAACTCCAGCCTCGCAAAATGATAGGTCTGGATGTAGCATTTTACCAAAAGGAGCACAGAGCACATGAGACCTGATTCTACAGGAAGCACCAGTCAAGGTGATATTCAGGATGATAGACATAATGTGAGCACCCAGTGAACAGGGAGAAGAGGACCAAGAACAGACGCCCAGGAACCCAGAGTGAATGCACTATTCTGAAAGCTGCCAACAGCAGAAAATTCTTACAACTTAGAAAGAGTTACGTAAGGAAGGGGTTGGTAGATGAAAAAGCTGTGTCATGTCCTATGGATCATTTCAGAATTAAAGGAAGTGGGATAGATAGTTAGCACATCCTCTGCTCTTTCCCCACCTATACTAGTTTCCTAGGGCTGCCCTAACAAAGCATGAAAACCTGGGTGACTTAAAACAAATGAAATTTATTCTCTCACAGTTCTGGAGGCTACAAGCTTGAAAATACAGTATCGGCAGGACCATGCCCTCTTTGATAGCTTAGGGGGAGAATCTCTTCTTGCCTCTTCTAGGTTTTCGTGGTTGCCAGCAATCCTTGGTGCATCACTCCATGCACGTGGCTGTCTTCTTCCTGTGTGTGTTCACATCACGTTTCCTCTTTGTCCAAAGTTCTCCATTTTATGAGGACACCAGTCACATCAGCTATGGCCCCACCCTACTGATATGGGCTCACTTTCACTTGATTGTCTTTGTAGAAGTCTCTCTTTTCAGATGAAGCCAAATTTTGAGATATTGGAGTTTGAGAGGTCAATAAAACCCCTCTTGGGAGCAGGGACACAGTTGAACCTCTAACACAATTCCAGGCCTCTCACTGGCCCTTGTACCACTGTGAAGACTTTTCCTCCTGTGCAGAGCCCAGACCTCTTTTTCTACTTTTCTTTACTGTAAGGAATTAATGCTGAGAAGAAGTGGGACAGCGCTTCCCTTACTTGAATGCCCTTGAGAGTGGCCAAGTGCTGGGCTTTGCTTTATGCTTGTAGAGTTCTAGCAATTGCCTCTTTGTCCCTGAATACGGCATCTCTGAGCACCCAAGCTCAAGCGCTCTCTTCAGGGTATAGACAAGCAGGTGGAGGATTTATAAAAGACACCACCAGTATCTTGGTGTTGGCCAATTGAGTTGTGGTTTAATAGGGGGAATAAACAAACTTGTCGAGTTGGTCAGAAGGGTAATTTGCCTTCAGACTCCAATCTCCTTCTCTAGTTAATGCTTTATATGTGTGTCATCTGTAAGATCCTCTAAATGATTTTTTATTTTTAATTTTTCTTCAGTTCAATACATTCAATGTTACAGAATTAATTTGGCTGGTCACATTTTATTCAATGAATAAACTGAATTGTTTTAATCCTGTGTCCCTATTTTTTAAAAATAATTCTGAGGAAATTAGCTCTCTCTGGTCACTCTCTACTATGATAAAATGAGTGTTTCTGGTAAAAATGAAAGAATGCTAAGCAGCAATGTGGGACCAGAAAATATGAAAAGTGTTGATAAAGTAGACTTTAAGTTAAAAATTGTCTTTAGAAACAAAGCAAGTCATTACATAATGATAAATAGCTCAATTCAACATGATGATACAACTGTAAATATATATGCACCCAACACCAGAACACCAGAGTTTATAAAACAAATATTGACAGATCTGAAAGGAGAAACAGATGGCAATATGGTAACACTGGGAAACTTCAGTACCCCACATTCAATAATGAATAGAACATCCAGACAGAAAGATCAGGAAATAATGAACGTGAACAAACCTATAAACCAAATGCACCTAAAAAACATATACAGAACTTTTCACACAACAGAAGAGTACACATTCTTTTCAAGTATACACAGAAACATCTCCATTATAGACCACATGTTAGATCTCAAGACAAGTCTTAAGAAATTTAAGAGGACAGAAATTATACCATTTATCTTTTCTGATCGCAATGTAATGAAACAGGATATGAGTAAAAGGAAGAAAATGGGAAAATTCACAAGTATGTGGAAAGTAAGTAATACGCTCTTGAACAATCACTGGGTCATACAGGAAATCAAAAGGGACTTTAAAATATACCCCAAGACAAATGGAAACAAATATATAAATTACCAAAATTTACAGGATGCAGCAAAAGCAATGGTAAGGGATTTTTTTTTTAGATAATTGCCTACATTAAAAAAGGAAAAAGGTCTCAAAGAAAAAGTCTAACTTTACACCCTACAGAACTAGAAAAGAATGAAAATTTAAATTCAAAGTCAGCAGTGGAAGGAAATAATAAATACGAGAGCAGAAATAAATCAAGTAGAGAACAGGAAAACAATAGGAAAAATCAATACTAAGAGTTGAGTTTTGAAAAAATAAATAAAATGGGCAAACCCTTTGCTAGACTAAGGAAATAAAAGACAAGATTAGAAATGAAAGAGGAGATAGTATAACAGATGCTTCAGAAATGAAAATAATTATAAGGTGAAGCGGCACGGGGCTCTGGATCTGAGGGTCTTAGTTCAGGTGCCAGCTGAGGCGGGACCGTGGACTCTGATTCCACAGCGCCCTTCCCGGGGTCATCACAAATGGGGGAAACAAAATAACTCATTCCAAATTGTGGAGAAACCACCTGGAACACACAACTGAACAATAGTGAGAGAGGAGCCTTGTAACCTCGGAGACAGAGGAATTGGCTTTAGTGCAATCTAACTGGTAAGGAGTGCGGTACAGACTCCAAAAGGCAGGCAAGGCACCCACAGGCAGCACCATGAGAAGGATATTCAAATGGCCAGTTGGATCCCCCTGAGAAGAGCAGGGTCTAAACCAAAAGTGGGAATCTCTAGCCTACAGCGCCAGAGACCAAAAAGGACACAGAAAACAGCCAGCTGCGAAAAGCAGCAGGGTTGCTCTTTGCCAGAGACAGGAGGCTAGAGACACAAAGAACCTTTTAAAGTGCCAACGCATAAATTTTTATTTATAGACACTTACCCTGGTCTCCGGCAAAGGCAGGGACAGAGTGGGCTAGATACACCTGAGAAGAGACTGAGGAAGGAGGCCTTGGAAGGAGCACTGAGAGAGTAGCTGGCCAGATCTCAGTGCTGACTCATTCCCCATGTGGCAGCAGCCATCTTGCTCAGGTAGAGACTACTTCCCCTGAGTGACAGCAGCGTCAGAGGACCCAATAGCCCCGCCCCCAGGTGGGATTCCACCCCGACCTGTGCTGTCTAAGCTGCCTGCTGAGTGCAGAGTGGCAGCCACAGATAGTAGATCCCTAGCTTAAGGGGGCGCACAGAGGTCTGGAGACACTTGAGGAGAGACTGGAGATGGGGCTTTGGGGAGAGAATGGAGAGAGTAGGTGGCAGGATCCAAGTGCTGACTCCTCCCCCATATGGCTCCAGCTAGAGAGGACCCAATAACCCCACCCCCAGGAGAGACTCCACGCCGCCCTGAGCTGTCTAAGGCAGCCTACTGAGTGCAGAGTGACTAGATTAACAGCTGAAGGAGACGGCCACAGACAGTAGGTTCCTGGAAGTCTTGAACAGAATGCCTAAGTTCAGACAGGGATGACATCTGACATCATCAGAAGCAGATCCAGAAGGTAAAAACAGCAGTCTCCTACCATAGAAGTCCACACCACAAAGTCAGGAAATCAAGACAGATCAACTTAAGAAGCAGAAGCAAAGAAGAAGAGTCTCACAAATAATGGGAAGACAAAGAAATACCCCCCAGTCGAAGGGAAAGGAGGAATCTCCAGAAAGAGAACTAAATGAAATAGAGGCAAGTAAACTTGCCTCAGATATTGAGTTCAAAACAACGGTTCTAAGGAAGCTCAATGAACTCAGTGAGCTCAAAGAGAATTACAAAAAACTACAGGAAAACTATGAGGGACTTACTGCAAACTATATCAGCATGAAAAAGGACATAGAAACGATCAATAAGAGATGAGAGGAAGTGAAGATACAATTTCTGAATTGAAGAACACAGTAGAAGGAATCAAAAGCAGGCTAGATGAAGCTGAGGACCGAATCAGTGAGCTGGAAGACAAGGTAGAAAAAAGCTCCCAGAAACAGCAAGAAAATGAAAAAAGACTCAAAGAGAATGAAGAGGCATTTAGGGAAATGCAGGACAACCTGAAACGCAATAATATCCGTATAATAGGGATACTAGAAGGAGAAGAGGAACAAGGGATAGAGAACCTGTTTGAAGAAGTAATGATGGAAAACTTCCCTAATTGGAGGAGACAAAAAGCTACAGAAGTCCAGGAAGCACAGAGGGTCCCATTCAAGAGGAACCCAATGAGGCCCACTCCAAGACACACCATCATTAAAATGGCAAATATCAAAGACAGAGAATCCTAAAGGAAGCAAGGGAGAAAGAGGTAGTAACATATAAGGGAGCCCTGATACGGCTAGCAGCTGACTTCTCAACAGAAACACTGCAAGCCAGAAGGGAATGGCAAGAAATATTCCAAGTAATGAAAAGCAAAGGCCTGCCACCAAGACTGCTCTACCCAGCAAGGCTCTCAATTAAAATGGAAGGCGAAATAAGGAGTTTCTCAGACAAAAGAAGCCTAAAAGAATATACCTCCACAAAACCAGCACAGCAAAATATGCTAAAGGGACTACTTTAAGGAAATGAAGAGAAAGAATCTATGAATACCCAGTTCCTTTCACAGTCATTAATACTTGATATTACCAATATTTTTTAATAGACATTAATCTGATTGTGACAATGATGTTATTTTAATTACTCCTTCATTACGTGTTGAAACTAAACCTGTTTTTGTATATTTCTTGCCTATTTCTATTATTTTTAAAAAGCTCTAAATGACTTTTTGGTATTCTTTATCCATTTTTTGATTAAATGTTTGTAGAATTTTTCTCCCCCCAGAAAACCCAAACAAACCTTTAACCCTTTTTTAGATTTGTTGCAAATACTTTCCTATTCTGTTACTTGTCCTTTAACTTTTTTTTATGTGTATATTACTGTACAGTCTTAAATGTTGAATATAGTCATTTTGTCAATATTTTATTTTATAGATTCTGGGTTTGAATATTTTTCTTCAGGGTAAGAAAAATATAATTTTGTATTTTCTCCTAAAACTCCTTAGATTCTACATATTGATTTTTACCTCACCTGAATACTTCTTGTATAATGTGTAAAATAAGGCTCTGTATTTGTTTTATTTCAAGTAATAGTGGTCCACGTACCTTATCTGTTGAATAAGCCTTATTTTACCAACTGATTTGAAATATCGACTTAATCATATATTACATTGTTAGATATATATGTTTGTCTCTAGAATGCTCATTACATTTCATTGATCTCCTTGATTATTTCTGTGCTGGTGCCATGTTGGTTTAATTGCTGAGACTTTATAATGGTTTTAAATATTTTTAATATTTTATAATTAACTTTGACATTTAAAAAATAGATAAAATCAATCTGCATTTAAGAAAGAAAGAAAAAGAAATAGAGAGATGGAACTCCTACCTTTTGAGACAACATGGATGGAATTGGAGAATATTAAGCTAAGTGAAATAAACCAGTTGATGAAAGACGAATACCATATGATCTCACCTAGAAGTGGACTTCATTCAACAAATAAACTAAAGAACAAAATAAACCACAGGCATGGAAACATGGAGCAGATTGAAAGTGACCAGAGGGAATGGGGAAAGGACAATGGTGGAAAGAAGGGGAAGGGACTAGACAAAGAACATGTATGAATGACCCATGGACATGGACAACAGAGTGGGAATTAACTGTGGGAGTGGAGGGTGCTGGTGGGATGGGTGGAGGGGGTGTAAAGGGGGAAAAATTGAGACAACTATAATAGAATAAACATGATCTATAAATTTAAAAAACTATAAAAAATAAATTTAAAAAAATTTAAAAAAATAGGTTGTTCCAGACATTTCTCTGTCTGCCAGGAGAGGGGTGTCACTTCCCTCTAGTGGAGAATGCCCCGAGCCCCTGTGTCCAAAGGCTTTTATTGAAAGGGTTATCAGTGGGGCTAGGTAGTAGGAATATACAGGTGATCTCATTTCATCAGTACGTTAATGTTTACAGAGAATAGATGATGTTTTGAAGAAAACAAATGGCAGGAACACACCAGATTCACATGGGTCTGAGAGGAGATGAATAAACATGAGAGTGTAAACATCATAAGAGCGCCAAAGGGTTTAGGGTCAGGGTCTGTGAATAATGTAAATTTCCTTCCTAACAGGAGCTGGTTAAGGTAGCTTTTCAGGGAAAAACAAAGCTTACTTCAAGGAATTTACTTCTAGGCCCAATTTCTCCCAGGAACCACCCAATCCATTTTAGGGCTGTCTCCAGCATTGTTTCAAGCCTGAGCCAGGTGAGGGATCAGAGGCACCAAGAGAGAAGGAGACTTCTTTCAGATAGAATGAGGACCCCGGCCATATCAAAGCCGAGGGGTTAGGGTCTTTTTGCCCTTTCTCCATGTTCCCCAAGTTCTTCCCTGATGCTTATGGGGCTGTGCCTGCTTTATGTTGCTCCTGCCATCAATAGGGGTCTTACCCGTCATTGACTAGCCAACCATCCTTTGGGGCCAAGAAGGGTGATCTGAAGGAGGCAGGGGCTGCATCCTTGCCAGCAGGACAGGTTTTGTCTCCTCAGTGGCCTATTTTCCCAAGGCCTCCTTGATTAGCTCCAGTCTCGGGGCCCTCTCGCCTGTTGGTGGGGCTACAGTTCCTGACATCAGACGGGATGTTTCCCAACACTCAAGGATCTAAGATGACCTCACTCACAGGTCTGCTGTCTCAGTTGGACGGGCTAGGAGTTAGCCAAGTCTCCTCTGCTTTTTTCATCCCTTACCCATGATAGCCACTCTCTCCAGTCGGATAGTCAGCCTTCTTTTTATGGTAACTGCCTTCTAAGAGGGTGTTATGATCCGAATTTATATATTTAAGTCCTAATCCCCAGTACACCTTAGAATGTGACTATATTTGAAGGTAGGGTCTTTAAAGTGGTAATTAAAGTTAACTTACATCCTGTGGGTGGGCCCTAATCCAATATGACTAGTGTCCCAATAAGAAACGAAGGGCCCCCAGGGATGGGCACAAACAGAGAAAAACACAGGTGAGAACACAGCAAGAACAGCCATCTGCAAGCCAAGCAGAGAGGCCTCAAGAGAAACCAAACCTGCCGACACATTATCTTGGACGTGTAGCCTCAAAAACTGCAAGAAAATTAATTTCTGTTCTTTAAGCCACCAGGTCTGTGGTATTTTGTTATGGCAGTGGTAGTAAACTAATACAGAGAGCAAAAACAGAAGCTACACAGCCCTTAAGGCAACACCAAAAGTCACAAAGCTTCACTTCCTTTATACAGACTAATCAAAGTGAATCACAAAACTAGCCCAAATTCAAGAGGAGGGGATTCGCCTTCTCATGGGAGGTCCAGCACACACATACGAGGACCTATTGTTGACCATATTTGAAGACAACACGGGAAGAATATGGGATCAAGTCAAAACCCTGAGTTCTCTAATCTCCAACTGGCTGCAAGACCAACTGGGAAAGTTGGGTAATGTCCATGTCTATAACATGGCTGTTAGGTACAATCCTTTCATTAGACAATTGAAAGGGTTAAACAGTTGAAAGCTTATTAAGTGAAAATAGTTCAAGTATGTGAAAAACCATGTTGAGAAGCATAAACTGCTCACAAACACACTGAGAAAAAATACAGATTATATCCAGAACCCAAACTATAGTGTACTATCCTACAGCAAGGGTCCAGTCTGCTTAGTTTTCTGGGATCTAGTGTGAAGCACACTACTTTGTGTTTAGAATCCTTGTGTAGAAAGGGCCTTTCCTCAAGGTAATCAGTCAATAAAGTGCTCCAGAAAACTCTAATTGCTCACCTATCACAAGTTCCATGTTTTATGACTGTGTAGAAGGAAGTACAAGAAGGCCAGGCATGGATGGGGAAGGAGGAGGGGCTTCTGAGCCTCCTTGGAGGCGCTTGGTAGTAAGAAAGAACTGTTTTATACCAAAAGCCTGGAATCCAAACACGCAACTGCCTGCTTTGGTTGGATTCTGTTAAACTAGCATAAATGAGAATGGAAGTACAAAGCTTCACATAATGATTCTTATTCTGAAAACAGATTCTGCACAAGCAGAAAAACAGGAAACAGAGTTAAGTGTCTGAGAATGAGCAGTATTATGTGGATGGCTGGAAATATAACCTCAATAGAGAATGACTTGCAATTGTCTTAAAACCTGCTACTGAAAATACCCCTGATGCATACTGACTAGGTTTGTCATCCAAGAGGCTTGTATTCCACAGTATTTCCAGCCATCATTAACAGGCACTAATGACCACAGCCTTTCAACGCCGTGCCACCGTCGTGCACTGCAGTGCAGCTCAGAGCAGCTGGCGGAGTCAGAACAGATGGCCGGCTTCCCTTCAAGGCAGAACTTTCCGCAGGTGACAAAATGTTAGGTGACTGACAAAAAGAAAAACAAAGGTTGAAACTGAAGTATCTGATGTCAGCAAAGCAGGTGGTTAGTACTACAGGGAGCCTTTCACTTGGGCCCTGCAAGTTGGGAGGATTGTTTAGAAAGCTGCAGCTGTGCTACAGAATCTATATTCCTCTCAAATCAAGCAACATTCAGAGCCCCAGAGACACCTCAGTGCTGAGCAGGGCGTGCTGGAGTGCGCCACAGAAATCCATCCCTTCAAGACATTTGTTAAGTACCTACCACACACCTGAAAGGGTGTGCCCCACACTTTAAGGAGGATGGAAGTCGGAGTCCCTGCCCTCAAAGGAAAGCCCAGAGAGCTTCGATGAACTCTAGTGGAAGGCGATCACCGCTCTGGGCACACCATGAGCAGCACAGTGGAGTGAACCCTGTTTGTGCCTAGGGATGTTAAAGAATTGTCCTTATATTTGTTCACACTTCTATTTTCCCTTTGGTAAACTGTACATATACTTTCCCACCTTAACTAATAGAAAACTAGGAATCCCTTGGCTGTAGGAGCACATGCAGGGTGGCTTAAACAGAAGAAATAAAAAACTGAAAAAGGTGGACACTCTCAGAGGACACAGGGCTATTTTCTCAGAAAAGCTTTTCCCGATATGTTTTCTGTCTACAAGAATCCCCCCACTACCTTATCCCTAGCCCTTTACCCCCTAGTCCCCACTCCTGCCCCCCGTCTGTCCTGCTTTATTGTCCTCATAGCACTCTCTGAGGTCAAATGTTTTATCCACCTCTTTGCTGGCTCAATTGCCTCCATCCACGCAGGCAGGGTCGTAGTCTATCTCATTCGCTGCTGTAAGGGGCCAAGTCCTTAAGTCAGTGCTGGTCCTCCGTCAGTATCTTTGAGTCATCGAATGAAGGAATGGCCGGTCACACAGAACTCTGGGCAGGGCATGCAATGAGATCTCACGAGGGACTAGAACCAGAAATTGGAGCCGGGACAGCTGCCTGCTCGCTCACACTCTGTTCCCTCTTTGCCTGTCTCTGGGGCCCAGCCTCAGTGTCCCCCTCCACTTCCTGCTGCATCCCTCTTTGCTTTCCTCATTCCTGTTTCAGAGCTGGAAACCAGCTGCAGTCTCCCTCGCCCTTAGGATAAAATCCAAAATCCTTGGGACAACTTGCAAGCCCTTCATAACCTGTCCTCCCATCCTCAACTCTCTCTCTATTTCATTCCACCGCTCTTCTCTCCGGTCCTCCGAGGAGCGATGGGAGCACTCGCCTCTGGGTCTTGGAACACAGGGCCTCCTCTTCCTAGAGCACTGTTTCCCTCTCCCCTGCACGGGCCACCCCTCCTCTGCCTGGCACGGGGCGAGATGGCCTGCTAGTGTGTCCCCCATTGCAGCTTATGCTCTAAATTGCTTTCCATCTCCCTAACTGAACTGTAGGCTCCGCAGACAGGACCAGGCCTGCTTTCCTCACCATTGCATCAGAGCAGAACAAGTAGATGCTCAAATATTTGTGGAATAAATGAATGAACTGTGTATCAGTAATGACCGTTCACTAAGAGGCTGTGACTAGAATAAGGCAGCAATTCACAAGGGCAGGGAACGTGTCTGCCTTGTCTGGCTGTATCCCCCATGTGTGGAAGAGGAGACACCCAATAAACATTTGTTGAATGAATAAATTCCTGGCTTGCCTAGTGGAACACCACACCTTTTTCTTCCACTTGAGAAAACATATCAGAATGCAAGTGGGTAAAAAATAACAGTATTAAAGGGGCATCTCTGAAACATTTGAAAAAAACCACACTTTATTACTTGTCATAAATTACTGGCCATGTACCTCAAAATTGATCATATGAGGTAGTTGAGATAGCAGTTGAAAACAGCTAATTTAGACAAAACTAAGAAATATGAAGCAGTTTCTGTTCTCATTATTTTATTTTCCAAAAGACGAAGGTGACAACAGGTCCAGTAAGATTAATAACGAATCACTCTTACCCTCACTTTTTTTTTAATAAAAGATTCTGCATACCCCAGGAAAAACCTTTAATTAAATGGAAAGAAGTTAAAAATACGCTTTTCCCCCATACCAATGAAGTCCACAAAGTAGCTGTGGTCTCCATCAAAAGCCAGCCTACAGCCTTGCATACTCACTTCAGGGAGGCCACTGCTGGTCCCTGAACAGCGGGTACAAAACCACGGCCCAAATGTGGCAACATGAGTCTCCCTCAAATATAGCAACTAGTGTTTAAAGGTTTGGGGGCTTTCTGTGCATGTGCTTTATCTTTTGCATGAAACAAGTTTGGTGAAGTTGCTGGGACCTGAATCAACCTGGTTTTATTTTCGTTTACATAAGACATCACCAAATATTGATCTCATGATGACATAGAACCAAAAAATGAATAGTCGGAAGGAAGGTTTCAGTGTTGGTGTGTTAAAGAGAGAAACAAATAAATCTGAACAAGCCAGATGAGAAACCATACAGACAGCCACATACCCCAAACAAGGCTAAAGTTAGCAAAGGAATATATAGCAACCCAAAGCCAGTAACATCATGACCCTTAATAGCTTACAGAATTAGACACTCCATCCACACCAACAGATCTGAGCTCTTGAAATCATCCCACACACCAAGTGACTCTGAATGACAGTAAACATTGTGTTTTATTTTTAAAAAGAAAAAAGAAATTTAAAGGACTTTTAGTCTATAAAGGATATTAGTGTTTGATGTCTTTAGGCCCAAATTAAAGAGGAAGATGAGAAAGTGGGAAGTGATAGGGTATATTTTAAGGTTTCTTACTACTACCATGGGGGAACGGGTGTCAAGGCAAAGTGCCAAGGTTAAAACAAAAAGAGAATCTAGGAATAAGGAGAAGGAGCTGCTTGCTTAAAAAAAAGAATAAAGACCATAAACTCTTTAAGTGACAGTCCTCTTTGTCTTATTTGATAGAAAGCTTTACCAACCAAAGGGAAAAACGTAGGTACTCTCTGACCTTTATGCAGAACTTGGTCAGTTTCCACTAAAATATTTCATTTTCGGTCATATTTATAAGCCTTCATTTTCAAGGTTTTTAACCCATTTTTGTCCCAAGGATCCCATTAGCAGTCTGGTAAAGCCTGCTGAGCCCTTCTGAGAAAAGTGTTTTTAAGTGCATAACGTCAAGTCCAAAGGATTACAAGTGAAGTCAATTATACTTAGTTATCAAGATAGTTTTAAATTGTGATACAATAGCATGTATAGTCTGTATTAATGCAGTAAATAACAATTCTAGCAGCAAGTCTGTTTGTCACTTATTCTCATGATTGAGTGAAGAGCAAAATCTCAGTTTGAGTTATAGTGAAGGCAGAGATGCAATTTCTCCCCCAAGTCCAAGGACTCCCTGGAATGCATCTGTGGAACCTGGGATAAAAACCTTTGGTTGAAAGAGACAATAAAAATACATTTGTGAAACATCAAATGAGAAGTAAAGCCTTGCAAAATATACTATCCATTTAACTCTGAGGTTAGAGAAACTAAAAGTTTAAGCAATATTTTCCCAAAAATCATGATGGGCCATTCATTAGTCAGCAAGAGAGCAGCATGCCTCAAACTGAAGCCAGAAAGGTATTCAGCTCCCCCTCATGCAAGTCACCAAAACAAAACAAAACAAAACAAAAAAACCCAACCCCCTGACGCTCTGAGGAACTGACAGCACTGAAGGGGGAAAGCAGTGACCTGGCAGTGCAGGGCTCCCGCTCAGCCACAGGTCAAAACAGTCTCCTCCCTTCCTGCAGCCTCAGTTTCCTCATCAGCAGAATAAAAGTGCTGAAGATATACCAAAACTGCTTAGGCTCCTTCCAGTTCTAAAATTCTATCAGATTATCTCTTCCTTTATGCTAGTTATTTCAACTGACTCAGCTTAATTTCGGAACATGATTGCCTTTCTTAAAGTTGGAGCAGAAAGTTTCACTAAATTTATATGCTCCTAAGTACAGATTAACCCCAATGAGCCAAACATATGTATGGTTATGCTACTATAATTTTTTTTTAAATAACTCGTTTTGCACACATGTACTTTATAAAAAGCAGTCACAGCATTGGTCTTTTCTGCTATTTAAACAAAGTTCCCATTCAAATTCTCACACCATCAGCTCAAGGATATACAAAATCAACAAAAGCCAGGTTACCTAGAATATACTAATTATACATTTTCCACTTCACAGCCAATGAACAGCATTACAGGGTATAGACCAGGGAGGCCCTTGATGACAACCTAATCCCATCACATGTCATTCCTGCGAAAGAAACAGAGACAGAGTGTGGGACTAAGCCAAAATCACAAAGCCAGCCTCCAAGAAAGCAGGAATAAAATCCAGGTCTCCTGACTGCCTTCATGTTCTCCCCGCTACACTGGACTGGCTCTCCAATCCTGACACACTTCCCCAACTTCAACAGTGTAGCCAGGTTTAAAATAGACAATGAAAAAGACCTAACAGACCAATCATTTTCCCTACCTTCAATTACATCATGGGCACAACAATAAGCTGCAGCTATGATAGATTCACTGGTTAGAGTCACGAAATAATTAAATTCCACTTACCTGCCAAGAAAGTGATGACCCTACTAAAATCCTAAATACCTGGAAATTCACTTAATGTTGTGTAACACATGAAGAGATGCAAAAGCATTTTTATATGGACACAGACATATATATAGTTCCTCACAGATACACATATGTGTATAGACACATACATACACACCCATACACATACAATTCCCTTCTGTGCTCCAAGATTTCTCAGTGACATTTTACTATAAAATTTAAAAAAGAACCAAAAAGGACAGTCACACGACAGTTTCAAAAAAGGAGGAAAGCCTTGTATTTTATAAAAGTAGTATATTATTGTATTATATCAGTATTATATTGTATCATATCAGTATTAAATCAGTATTGAGCATTTTTAATTTTTTATTTTGTTAGTTTTTTTCCACTATCATTTAGTCCCCTTATAACCCCCTTCCCCAGCAATCACCACACTGTTGTCCACGTCCATGAGTCCTTTTTCCTTTTTGCTCAATATTGAGCATTTTTAGATCTCAAGATTAATTTCATCAGTAAGAAAATCAAACACAAATACTCTGTTTGATGACCAGGCATGCAGAGTTGATATTATTTTTTACTTGATTGTTATTGTTGTTTTAAGAGGGAGGACACAGTCTCAAGTCCTAAGGGCAGGATGTGAATTAAGGGTCTTTTTAAAGTCTACCTACCTTCTCACTATTCCCCGGGCATTCTTTGATGTATTCAATATTGCTAGAGAGTCAGAAACCTACTCTCAAAAAAGAAAACATCACAATTCTTCTCAAGTATTCAAAAACCAAACTAGCATCTCCTTAGTTCTGGTCTCAACTCACATTTCACTTCCTCAGAGACTTGCCCTGACCTCCTAAAGAAAATACCTGCCTAGAGCAGACATTCCCTAGGTTAACCCACTTCTGTTGCTGAATACATGGAACACCTGAAACTCATTTACTATTCATTTGTTTACATGTTTCTTTCTGTTTATGCCTGCCACCCCACACTATAATGAAAGCTCCCTGTTCCCTGCTGATCCTCAGTGCCTACACAGTGCTGGCACATAGCAGGTGCACATGGAGTTGCTGAGTGTCATACTCGGGCTCTCCTGGAAAAGCATTAGGGAACATGCCATTGGCCGTGCACCGACGGAGCCGACTTTAGAGTAAGCCTATGACACCAGGACAATCCAGGGCATAAATCCTTTCCAGGGCGTTGAGCGCCCTGCACTTCCAGCTATGAACCCAAAACCTCTCAGGCCACTCACACATTGCTTTTCTAAAACATCTCAACGATGATTTCCTCTAAAGGAAATAATGAAATAAAGTTCTGGCGTAAATTAATCTTTCCTGTCAGGTTCACCATGTTAAACCTACCTTGAAGGTAGCCACACAAACAAAACCAAACTCCACAAAATCAAGTTGGGCTGAGGTTACAGAAGAGAAGCTAAACTCTGGCTTTTTTCCTGTCATCCGTCCCTCCTTCCAGTGAACCTTAACATCTGTCTTTTAAGTGCAATTAGATGCAGGTGAGAAAAAATGCTTACTTGCACATAGCTTCAAACTAGGCAATGAGATTTCCAGTAACACTGCACTTAACCCTGTAGCAACAAAGTGAGGAGGACTAGACAACTTTGAGCTGTCCTGTGTCTGGAAGTTTCTCTTAAAAAATCTTTTCTCTAAAACTATTTTTTAAGTCGTCAGGCACTTCAAGGTACTCAGTTATCAAAACACTTTCTTCGGAGCTGTGAGTGTTCCCATTCTCATGATGCCCCACCTGTGTGCTAAGCCCACTTATCAGCACCCATGATGTTGTGAGTACAGGGAGGACAAAAGCGCGGGTCCCCGGGAGTGACACGTACTAAGGAAAAAAATAATCCTCTCTCCTCCAGTACTAAACCCAAGCTGCTTTCTCCTGAGTTTCCTGCGCTTCCCCCTCCCCACTCCTCTCCCCTTTCGCTGCCCACTTTCCAGCTTTCATCCGGCGAAGCACCCCTCCCGGCTTATTAAGGGTGAACAATAGAAATGTCACAAGGAAACTCGGGAAGTAGATGAAGTCTCTAACTGCTTCTGTTTAACGATCGTGGATAATTACTAGCTTCAAAATGTGGTTTTCACAAGCGGAGAGGGAGCGAGGCAGGCGAGGCTGTGGCCCGAGGTGGAGGGACCGAGGGGGTGCGGCCAGCAGCGGCCGCGTCCCTGTCCCTCCAGGACGCTCACGGCGCCGGGCGCCGAGAGCCGAGGGCCTGCTAGCCCGCCCGGGTCAGAGACAGTTCACTGCCCGCGGGCAGCGGCTGCCCGCCGCGGTCACCGTAACAATATGCTAAGGGCTGCCCGCGGACGCCCACCGCGCAGCTCCCTCAGCCCGCCTCCGCGGCCGAGCCGGCTGCTCCTCGCTCGGAGTTCGCGGCCCCGGGCCCACAGTGCGCGGGGAGAGAGGGCGCCCCGGCGCCGGGCCTCGGGAGCCTCTCAGCTCCTCCAATCGGGGGGTCTCCTGCGACACAGCGAGGTGTCTGCAACGGTGACGCCTCAGCCCCGGCCCCTACCGACCCTCCGGGGACCGGCGCGCTTGGGGAAGTAGAGCCCCTGTCCCTACGGTACTATCACGGACTTTGTCCCCGAGCACTGAACGCCGCGGGGCGTGGGGTCGCCCCAGTCCCCGCCGCCGCCTCCCGGGGGCCGGGCCCGCTCCTCCACTTCCTCCTCCGCCGCCGTCCTCCGTGCGGATAGCGCATCCCAGCTCCCGCCTCAGCGCCCGCCGTCCCAGCCTTCCGAGCCGCTCCAGCTGTTCCCAGCGCCCTGGTGGTCCCCAAAGGGCGCCCGAGCCACCCCGCTGGCACCGCTTCGGGATGCGGGCGCGCGGCGACTACCAGTCCGGAGTGAACGCCGCCCGCCTCAAGCTCCCCGAGGTCGGGGATGCCCGGACTCACCCCAATACCACCAGCTCCCCGTATTTCACCGGCTCCTTATTGGGGGCGCAGTGTTCCTCCTGGTCGGGGGAAAACGTGCAGCCCCGCTCGGCCGCCACCGCCACCGCCTCCCCTGCGATCCCCGCTGAGTCCGCGCCGCCGCTACAATTTTATTTTGAGAAGGGGGTGAGTGCGCAGGGGAAGGGCACGGCGGCGAAGGGGGCGCGGGGCGGCCAGTCCCGAGGCTGCTCCGTGTAGCTGCGCGGCTCCCCGGAGCTCCGCGAGCCGCGGCCGCCCCGAGCCAGACTAGACAACAAATGGGACTGGGCAGCGGGGGACCTGCCCGCGCCGAGCGCCGCCGGCGTTGCCACTGCTGACGCCCCGCGGGAGGGAGGAAAGGAACAGGATAAGGAGGGAGGAGCGGGGGCAGCGCGCGGGGGAGGGGCGGGGGCAGGACCGTGGAGCCGCCCCGCCGAGCGCGGGCAGGCGAGAGCAGCCCCGCTCCCCTCCGAGAGCCCGCAGCTCCAGAGCCGCGCGGCACTCCCTCCCACTGTGCGGGGGGCACCCTGCGCCCACACCCCGCCTTTCCCCGCCGGGCCCCGCAGGAAATCGGCCCGCATATTATGTAAACAGAGAGTAAAGGGAAAGGAAGTTCTTAAAGGAACAGCTCAATACCCCTCCCCCCCCCGCCCCCCGCTTCCTTTCCTACTTAGAGCGCTGGGTCCTCAGGCCTCTACCGAGTTTTTCAGCCGCTGAGGGCTGCGCCGGATCCCAAGAGCGCAACTGTCCAAGTTCCTAGGTAGCCTGGTTTCCCAAGTTTAAATGTAAATAAAGGACTTTCTCTCGCGGATATAAAGGCATTTGTTCTCCCAGTGTCACGATGTCGCGGCATACATCTGAAGGTGTCGCACCCACGCACCTGCGTGCTGCCTCTTCCAAAACCAAGCCCTTCAAAGCTTGAAGACGTCTAGAAGTTGGGAGGGCTTTGCCAGTTGGTGCTGGGTTAGAGGAAGTTTTGAAGGTGCTTGGAGCACCCCGCAACTGTACAGGATGTAGCTACCCGGTTCGTTGTCAGCAGGTTTCCACATGGTTGGTTGGTTTGTTTTTAAAGAAAAAGTTGCTGTTTTTTAACCCATGCTCTATCCACTTTTCCCATACTTTTTCTCAATTCCTTAAGGAATTTAAGAGGAAATTACCTGGGTCAACTTTTTAGTGAATATAAATGTTCCTTTATCGCCATAATTAGTCAATGCACTATGTTTGCTTTTTATAGTTTTCTAAATAGTTACTGCTATGGCTTCAAAATATTTTAGTGTATAGTAGGTTTACTGACTGCTGTTTCCATCATGCAGAATTTTATTGTTATTATTTATTAAGCATTTCACAACATGCTAGAAACACATTATTGTTAAGTCACTGCCAGTCACTGTCTCTCAAGACTATTAAATATTTAAAGAAATAAATACTGCAAAAGCTGCCCTATGTATAAACAGTGGCTGGTTGGCTATGACCCTAAGAAAGGGCTGGGAAGAAAACAATTGCATCTGTAACCTTCCATGCCACGATCGACAGCCTTTGTCTAACCTTCTCTGACAGGTTATTACTGTAGTGACATGGTGCTTCAGGAAAATTGAGGCTTTAGAGATAAATTATTCCAAAGTAACTAAAACTACACCAATGATAAGCCCAAAACAAAACAATTTTAAAGAATTTTGAAACATAATTTTAAATAATTAACTTATTTCAGCTAAGGATAGAAATTCTATCCTTCAACTGAATACAGCTATTCTGCAAATTTTACCTATTCCATATATATGTATATATTAATACATACATATATTGTTATAATTTTATCAACAATACTTCATTAAAGGGTCAAATTCTTTCCCATGACTAGTATGCTGGGGTGAATTTCTGTCTGAATTTCTGCTTGATTAATGTTGTCTTCTTCTATCTGCGTACGCTTCTGCTTACCATACAGATGTGTGGCTAGCAAACATCTGTCAGAATCATGTCACAATTCTGCAGTCCCCACTGTGGTAGTACCTGGCTCTGTCATTCTAACTTCTCTACCCTTGGTCTGTTGCTGCTACTGCTCTCCAGGCTACAATTACTTCCTCCTCCTCCTCTCTTGGCATGCTGTGCTTTTGTGCATTGCATTACACTGTTCTGGCTCCATTTCTTCCTCACTGTGCTCTGCATCTGCTCTTTGGAGGATGGAAACAAACATTTATTGACCTCCTACTAAGTTCCAAACACTAGGCTGGAGTTTCCCTTAAAGTGTCCCTTTTAGGGCCCTCTGTTCTATCTGCCCATGGCACCCCTGATTTCCAGGGGGGCATCTCTTCCTACTTCCCCAGCATATTTTTGAGCATGTTTGTAGTGCTTAATGAGGACTGTCTTTATCAGAATAACTTTACAGGAAGTGTTGCTTTGAATGAGTTTTGTATCAATGAAGGCTTTTTAACCTAGGCAGCTCAGGGCTGACACACCAGTTTTTGTAAATCACTCTGAGATGTGAAAACCTCAGGAATGTGTGCAGGGGGCCAGGAATGGAAATGCAAATGAACAAATGGACTGAGTGAGGACTGTGAGCCTATGCCACCTAAAATGGCATCTGTCACTCATCTCTGGCTGATTATTGCCATTTGACAGTATTAGCTCACTGTTGCTAAATTTAATTTTTTTTAAAGCCCCAAATCCTGAGTTTGGTGCCAAACTTCTCAGTGTTTAACTGTCATCGACTCATTCAAGTTTTGGGTTTTTTGGTGTTTTTTGTTTTTTTTTTTTAACACAACATGGCCCACCAAAATTATGTCTATTTTCTAGATTGAGCCCAAAATCCCCAAATTTGCTTTCTCTGATTTCAAGGAAGCATATATAAGTGAAGGTAATAGAACACACATTAACTAACAAAAAAAATAGAGTCACAGGCATGAAAACATGGAACAGACTGAAAGTGACCAGAGGGGGTGGGGGAGGGGGTAATGGTGGAAAGAAGGGGAAGAGAGTAGACAAAGAACCTGTATGAACCACCCACAGACATGGACAACAGGAGGGGAATTGACTGTGGTTGGGGGGGGGGAATGGATGTAGAAGGGCAAAGGGGGAAAGATTGGGACAACTGTAACACAATAACAATAAAAAATGATTTAAAAAATAGAACACATCTCATGTGAGATAAAATTGCAAGGTAGGGAGGGAAGCTGAGCAGTGGGATGTAAACGTAATTTTCTCAGAGTCCCTGTTTGTGTCCCTATGGAAGCCAGCTTGTACCTTTCTCTGCCCATCCCTTATCTGGAGTTTTCTGCTCACAACTTAAGCCAATTAGAATATTATGCTCCTATCCCCAGCTAATATTTGGAATCTGATTGTAGCATGAATTTATCTCTTCTTGAATGTAATTGTTTTAGTTAGTAGCTCCAGGCTGGTGGGACAATCTGGCTGTGCCATCTGCCAGCCCACTGAAAGCCAGAGTGGGTTTGGCCGACCTGGCTGCCAGGACAGACCCTCACCTTCCCTCCCTGCTTGCCATTCCATTTCTCTCTCGCCTAAACCACCCTTCTGAAGGGGATGACCCACCCACAGCGCCCCAGAGGGAGTGGACGAGAGGCTGTATGTTTACCACATGAATAAATAATGTAAGGTTTTCTCTTCACTTCTCTCCTTGTTATGTCTACCAATATTAAATTGGAATTAAAAGACATTGTGAAAAAGTTTATGTTTGTCTTAAATATACCTTAAATAAAAGCAACCAAATATCTTTCAGTATTTCTAGGATAAAAAGTCTAATTTTTGGTCACTCTGGATTCTGCCTTACATGTTTATGTTTGCAAAGACTACAGAGTAATTTAGTCTTGCAGTATATTTAAACATATATGTTTAAACAAACTGATCACCTTTTTTTTCATGAAACCTAGATTGTATTTCAGTTTTAAATTATACTATTTTTCCTGATTGGGAAATAGGAGTCCTTTGTCAGAAATTTGGAAAATATGGGAAAAAAAGGATTTGTAAAAATCTTATTTTAAATAGCCATAGTCTCATTACCCAGAAGCAACCCTATATAACATTTTTTGTGTATTTTCTTCTTTTTTTATTTTTAGTGTTTTGACATAGTAGTGATAATACTGTCTATAATCACACTTTACAGTATTTTATCTTGCCTTTTTTCACTTAATATTATATTGTGAGCAGTTTTCTCCTGTCACTAAAACTTCCTAAACATTTTTGTCATTTTATCATATGTACCAACATTTATTAGCCATTCCCTGCTTATGGAATGTTTGGAAGACTTCTATTTTTTGCTCTTATGAATAAACATATTTACACTTGTTATTACTGCATAAGAACAAACAAGCAACATTATTACGTGAAAGGGTACCAACATTTTTAAGACTCTTTGATGCATATTTCCAAAGCATTTTTTCAAGTGGTTGTGCCTACCAATTTATACTGTAACCAGCAGTAAATGGGAAAGCCTGCCTCAGGGAACTCTAATTAGCATCTTTAAATCTTTACTAATTTGACAGGTGGTAATTTTTTATTTGCATTTCTTTGATTGTTACTGTGAGGTTCACTCACTTTTTTTTATTGTAGCAAAAAAACACATGAGATCAACCCTCGACAAAGTTTTAAGAGCACAACACAGTACTGTTAACTCTAAGCGTACTATTGTACAGCAGATCTCTAGCGCTTTTCCATCCTGCGTGACTGAAACTTTATACCCGTTGAACAGTAACTCCCCATTTCTCCCTTTCCCCAGCCCCTAGCAACCACCATTGCCAACTCTACTGCCATGGGTTGACTGCTTTCCATACCTCATATAAGTGGAATCATGCAGTATTTGTCCTTCTGTCTTCTTTAGCAAACTGTTCTCAGGGTTCTTCCAGATTGTAGGACATGACAGGATTTTGTTCTTTTTATGGATGACTAACATTTCACTGCATATATATGCCACATCTTTTATCCAGCCCTGTTTGTTGGTTTTTCCCCCTAGTCTTTTTCTGCTTTCTATCTTGTTTATTTCTGCTCTAATCTTATTTCCTTCTTTCTGCTAAATTTGGGCATAGTTTCTTGTTCTTTTCCTAGTTCCTTGAGGTGTGGTGTAGAGTTTGGTTATTTTGTTGAGATCCTACTTCTTTTTTAATGTAGGCACTTATCACTGCAAAGTTCCCTCTTAGTCCTGCTTTTGTTACATCCCATAAGTTTTGGTATGTTATATTTTCATTGGTCTCAAGATAGTTTCTAATTTCCTTTTTGATTTCTTCTTTGACCCATTGATTATTTAAGAGTGTGGGTTTAATTTATGCATACAGCATTTTTCAAGTTTCTAATTTTCCTTGCTATTGATATCTAGTTTCATTTAATTGTGATCAGAAAAGGTACTTGGTATGATTTTAATCTCCTTACATTTCTTAAGACTTGCTTTGTGACCAAACATGTGATCTATCCCAAAGAATGTTACTTGTGCACTTGAAGAGGGTATGTATTCTGCTGCTGTTGGGTGGATGCATTTACTTTTTTTAACAGCCACGTGGTTGGATCATATTGAGTTTGTGGCCAATAAAATCTTAAGTGTTTCTCAGATGAGCTACTTTTAAATAGGGGCCATTTCACTATGATCTGTATAATTGAATTATTGAATCTAATGAAATAGTAAATATTTATTGTTGTTACATTTTCTTTTTGTTAAGTTTGAACAATTCAATGAGTTCTTTTTTTCTTATTTTTCTTGTTCTTTTTAAGAGGCTTTAATTATTTTAATAGTTATTAATACAAATTGTAAGCAATTCAATTAACACAGAAGAGTTAAAATCCTCTTTATCCAACTTTCATCCTGCAGTTCTCCCTAGTGGAAACCAGTGTTATCAATTTCTTGTGTATTTTTCTAGTACTATCCTGTGTGTATATGTTTGTTTATTTAAATGATCTTTAAGAGAAATGGCAGCATACTACCTTATACTTAGCTATATACACTACCCTATACTTAGTCTTTCCTTTAATGAGGAGCTCAGGAAAAGCCCCTTCAAGAAGGCCCTTGAGCAGGTAACTAAATGACAAGACAGACTCACCTGTGCAAGATTTGAGGAATTGACAATATTCCCCCCCAGCAGGTATAACAAGAACAAATGTCCTAAGGTAGCAAAAAGCTTGGCATATGTTAGGAACCAAAAGAACTCCAAGTTGCTGGAGCTCAAGGAATGAGCAGGAAAGAGATATAAGGTAAAGTTGGAGAGGTAGGTAGGAGCCACATCATACAGAGCATCAGGGTAATGATGTAAACATTTGATTTTCTTCTCTTTGATATTGGAAGTTACTGGAGAGTTGGGCATGGTTGTTGAAACAATAAAAAAAAATAAAGTCATCTAGCAATTTAACCTGCATAGATATCATGAGATCATTGAATGCTTTGCTAGATCAAGATAAACATCTTAGAAGCTACATGATAAATGACTTTTGAATAAAAGAATTTATTTTTACATTCTTAGCCCAAGGGCAGAGTTACTGCACACAGTGAAGGGAACCTGTAGCACTGAGACCGTCCTGGAGAGGGTCTCCGTCCTCCCGTTCACACTGAGACAGCGACTGCTGGGGAGAGGTCAAACAGGCCGGAGAATGGCATGAAAGGAGCGGAGAAAAGGCTAGTTCAGGAGAAAGAGGCCTCAGTTCTACATCGCAGTCTCTTTATGCCTGCCTCAGTTATCCCATCTGTGAAACAGGAATAATGATTTCCTGCCTACATATACCACAAGGCTTTTGAGAAATTTTAAGTGAGATAAAGCATGTGATGGTAACTTGTATACTATGAAGTAGTGAAACACATATAGTAGTATCATTTTGGAATAAAGCTACAGGAATAATATTGTGGGAGGGAAGATATGCTAATATTAAATAATAATGAATTGATAAACATATTGAAAGCTTCCTGTACTTGTTTTGTGCAGCCCTGTAATAACACATCAATTTGGTAAATATTTATTTAGGACCTATTATGTTAAGGCACAGTGATAGATATAGCAAGTGGCATAGTTGCAAGTAAGGCAGCAGGAGACCAGGAGTCCCACAGGCTCCCACTGAGGAGGCAAAATCCTGATCGGAGAATGAGGGAGAGGGAGGAAGGGTCTGGGATTCAGCTGCAGAGCCTGCACAATCTGTAGCTTTCCTGCTAGTGGTGAAATGTTCCAGTTGTAGCAACAGGGACCCTGGAATCTAAATAAGAAGCGAACCCAAATGAAAGTGCTTTCTAAAAAACTGTCAGGTGCTATAAAATAGCATGGTTCTATGAGGGGAGTACTAAAAGGTGAGCTGATATCAGAAAACTAGGTCTCAAATTTTGATCTAATGTTTCATCCATCTCCAACTTGCTTATGAGCATCCATTTGACTTAAATGATGCTGAATGTACTTGTTTTATTCTTGCTTTTTCATAATATTTTACATTCAGCCATTGCAACTGCACATATGAAGTGACTGGGTATGTTTAGCTGCAAAGTCAACACGTGCTGCAGAGTGACTTAATCTCCATCATTACGTGCCAGTTCACACAAGAAATTCAAGGGCACCCTGATACTCACAGCTCAGCATAGATGGAATTGTCTCTCCACCCCCACCCTGGTCAACAATTAAAGTAGGAATGAACGCCAGATAGGTAGGTAGGTAGAAGTTATAACTACTCCCTAGGGGAAATAAGACAAAGAACTTAAAGAACTTAAAACAAGGTTGCAGCTTCATCACGGTAATGGGAGGATTAAACACATGAAAGCCCACAAAAGTCAAAACTGTTAATGCACAAAATGTTCACCTCCCTAGTAAATTCCTCCTAACCTTTCTCTTTGCTGGTGACTTGCGAATTATATTAGAGTCTTTCCCCTCTTGTGTTCAGTTCCTATGCTGTGATTGGCTAAAGTCAATAGGCCAGAAAGAACTTGCAGTTGACCAAAAACAAGCCACAAATACACCAGAGAAGTAAAAAAATTTTATCTGAACCAGCCCAATTTATGTCTTTTGTGAAATTATGAACATTTTATTCAATGTTAAGTGTTTTATTAACTATGTCTTCTGCTATGTCCAGACCAGCAGATGCTAAAACCTAGTAAAAAAAATCTTTAAAAAATCAAATCTCTTGTCCTCTCCCTCCTCCTTTAGGCATTTTAAAATTTACAATCTTTTGGCATTTATTATAGACTTACCATATGTTAGGTACTACACATCATAGTCAATAGAGAAGTCTCTTGCATTCCATAATTTTTTTGTAATAAAATGATATATGTATTCAGTTGAAATGTCTATAGCTCTAAGTATATTTTTTCATTATATTAGAGATTTTATTAAGTATTTTTTAGAATAATGATAAAATCAACTATGTCTGCAAAAAAAAGCACCCCAAAACTAGAGGCTTAAAGCAAAACAAAACAAAAAACTAGTACCGCCCTTGGTCCTATCAGCTTTGGTTAAGAGTTAGGGTCATGAAAGTTCAAGCACAGCTGCTATGGAGCAAGTTTTGGAAGAGATGGGATATGGTCTGTGAAACACCTCTAAATTGTCTACTACAACTATAATTTTGATGGAGAGAAAGCAAGAAAATTTGAATGTAAACAAAATGTTAAAGTATAGAAGGAGTTATATTTAGTATACTGTGAGTGGGATAAAAATGAGTAAGAAGAGCACAGCCAAAGAACTGAAGTAAGTGAAGAACAGGAAAGGAATCAACTAGATATAAGGAGATAAGAAAGTTCATCCCAGGTGAGATCACTGAAAGATTTGAAATATAGGATAAATAATTTAAACTTGAAAAAGACAGGTCTTGTTGAAGATTTTGAGACAGGAGGTGATGAGGTCAAAATAGCAGGAGAGAAACTCACATTCAATCACTGAGAATAAGTGAACGGACAGTGAGTGTTCACTCTGTGCCAGACTCTGTGCTGAGCCCTGGGATTGATTTAACGGTGCGGTCCTAGGGCTTCTGAAGGGCATGCGCTGCCTGGAGGGCGGCCAGGGATGCTACTCCTGCATGTTAGTGCAGGGAGAATGACAGCAAAGTCAGAACAGCTCAGTGACCATAAAAAAAAAAAAAGACAAAGGCAAACTAGAGAATGACATCACCCTTAGGGTAAAATTTTACTCTTCGTTCTTTAGTTTTCTCCATTTACAATTAAGGATAAAATAGAGGTAACATTTTTCTTCCTTCATAGAGGAATGAGAAATGCAAAGTTTAGTTTTATTTTAGAATGTTAAGAGAGAACCAGTGTCAAACAGGAATTTTGTGGTTGATCATCACATGGCCTCCAATAAGTCTCTAACTCGCTATGCCTCCTATGTGTAGTGCAGTAGATAATAATAATCAATAACACTGACGGAATGTTTATTATGTGCCTGGCACTGTTGTACAGGCCTTACACAAATTCACACATTTAATCCTCACAGTAACCATATCAGGTAGATACTGTGATCATCATCCCCATTATGTGGATGGAAAAAAATTGAGGCACAGAGAATTTAAGTGCCTTGACCAAGGTCATACAGGCAGTAATCAGTGGAACTGAGCTTTAGACCCAGAATATTTGACTCCAGAATCTAAGAGGCACATTATAGTGCCTCTTAACTGCTTTTTAAATTTTTAATTTACGCCTATTGGCAATGTTGGCTGACTGTCTTTTTATATGTCTGTCATTGTCAGCACTTCCAGCATGTAGGACCACTTAAATAACTGGATGTACCTCTGTCTCCCAAAGGGACTAAAAGCACAGGGCCCAAGATGCCTATTCTATTGTTTCATTCTTGCTTTTTCATAATATTTTACATTCAGCCATTGCAACTGCACATATGAAGTGATTGGGTATGTTTAGCTGCAAAGTCAACATATGCTGCAGAGTGACTTAATCTCCATCATTACGTGCCAGTTCACACAAGAAATTCAAGGGCACCCTGATACTCACAGCTCAGCATAGATGGAATTGTCTCTCCACCCCTACCCTGGTCAACAATTAAAGTAGGAATGAACGCCTATGTTATGTGGGTGAATCACACTCTGTTCTGGTTGATCCTTCAGTAAGAACTCAAAGTTCTTTAGGCCATTACTCCCTCCCTGAGATGCACAACAGCCTTTTCACTCTCAGAGGATGCCAGCCTCATCCTGCCTTGACAACACATACACATACATATACACATACACACACGCCCCCGCCCCCACTCAGGGTAAGCCAGGCTCGTCAGCCTCGTCATTGTTACAGCGGGACCGGCACATCCAGCTCTCCCCCAGACCACTTCTGCCCCAGCTACCAGAGTGACAGCAGTTCAGAGTGTGACTAAGACTTCCTTCTACTTCAGCTCCTCACACTGAGGACAGGAGTTCACGGCTTTGCCAAGGAACCACCTGCTTGTTCAGGAACCGGGAAGGCATCTCAACCCTGGACTGGAGTGGCCCACTCACCTCTGAGCAACACGAGTTCTGTCAGGCCTTTGTTGGTGCTGAGGCTGCGGTAGCTGAGTCCTTAGCCAGGTGCTAAGTTTGCTTACAACAGCACGGGCGGGGGGGGGAAGGTCCAAGCTCATGGCTCTGGGAAAGAAGGCCATCCTGCAAATGCTTTGCCTCTCTGCAAACCCCAAATTTCTTCAAATTTCAGTTTCCAAAGGATGAATTTCAGTATTGTGAATATCAAAGTATCAAGTTTCATCATCTAATCTAAGTTGGCAGCACTTGGCCTTTTTACACGAACCCTGGATAATTAGGCCTTTTCAGTTTCAAGAAACAGCGAGGCACTCATGATCCTTTAAGAAAAGGAAGGTTTTGCTCTATTTCTTCACACAGATTCAAAACGAACTGGGGCAGCTCTAGGGACCAGTGGGCTGTCAATCCCTCGGAAGATGCCTGATTTCTAACGTGTTGCTGCTTTTCTCTTTCTGTTTTTAGGAGGGTTTCTTCTTCTATCATTTTCTTTCCTCTTTGACTTCTGCAGAGCACATCGAAAATCAAGTCCCTCTGAGTCATAATGGGTTGCTTCTGCTCCCAATAATACTGAGTTCTTTCTCTTGGCATTTCTTACCTCGCATTTCAGAGAGATGGGATACACATCTTGTGAACATCAGGGGTTACAAGTCAATCTTGGACTGGGCCATGTCTCCTGGTTCTGGTTCATATTTATTCATTCATATTCTCTCCCCCCCCCCTTAGAGATGGCCTCACTAGAAGCTATTATGGGCTGGCAGGTACTCTAAACATATCTAATGTAGATGGGATATTTGAGGCTGAATTGACCCAGCTTTTGGTAACAGGGTATTAACCTTATAAGTTTTCTACCATTAAATTAAAATGACACCATTTTTTAAAAGTGTAATGTTCAAATTTCTAGTACTCATTTCTAGTCAGCCTTCATTTTAATTTTTAAGATGTAAGCTTATCCATATTTTCCAAAGTTAATTATTCAATAAAATCATGTACTATTTTTGAAGAAAGCAGATTTTTAAATGAGTAAATTATGAAAGAAAAGTTCAAGACTACTTATAATCTCTTTCATTTTCTTAAGCTTCAAAAGCATTCACATCTTTTTCAGTCTTTTCCCTGGAGTTTGAGTTCCACTATCTTCAACTTCACTTTAATTTAGTCCAAGTGATCATTATAAATAAAACTGCCAGAAGCAACAAATAAATGTTCAAAGGATTTATCCTTGTTATTTGGCTTCTAACTTAGGACCTACAAGGCCAGGGTTCAAAAAACTATCCTCTCAGAATAATTTATAGGAGAGAAATAGAAGATTCAGAGATGAAGATGTGTTTTAGCAACAAAAAGTGAAGTAGTGTTAACTATGAAGAATAAGAATGAGTTTTCATCATTTTTTAATTTCAATGTTCTAACCACAGTCTAATCAAAAGTATTTCTTTCTTCCAAAAACACAGTTCCATGGTAATTTTTGAAGCTTCTTGTTCCAGATCCATCTATCATTTCCTCTTCCCCACACTGCTTTTTGGAGAACTTTTTCTGCTAATATCCCTAAAGGTGGATGACTCAGCCCCTTGGTAATTGGGCTAAGAATAGGATTGTGAGTAAAGCTAAGCCATTCAAATTCTCCTAGAAATTTGGGGAACCGAAACATAGAGACTGAATCGATTGACATTTTATACTCCAGAGCCATGAGGTCGTGTATAATTGATTAGTAAAAGAATTGGATTTATGGCCAAATTTTAAAAAGTAGCTAAATGCAAACTCAAATGCAACTGAAGTTGTGGGAAAGCAGACCCTAAAAAGCCTGTGGAAGACGCTGACTTCCCCAGGAAAGATGGAGCCAACATGCAAGGAGAAGTAAAGAGAATATTCTGAGAAAGACCAAGAGAAATGGTCTGCCTGCAGATGAGTTCCCACAGGGTCCTGGGTTGTATCATTAGTCCTAGGATTCCTTCAGACCCTTACACTAATTCCTCCTTATTTCGACTAGCTTGAGTGTGGGTTTTTTTTTTTGTTTTGTTTTGTTTTTTTTCCCTGTAATGAGATTAAGATAAATATATATTTTATGTTCGTATTTTTAATCTGAATGAAGACTGAACTTAGTTTGCCTCAGAAGCCAGAAGGGGGTGGCCTCCACTCCTTGTGGTGCTCCCTGAAGAAAATTGAAGGCAAAAACCAAAGTGTGCATATCTTAAATATTTGCAAAGAACAGCAGTTTTATTCAGCATGGGATTTGATGAGTAACTTCTGTGACTGAGATAGAACTTAATAGGAAAGCTTTTCCTAATGAGATGGATGATTTAGTCATTGCAATCTTTCAGCAAATTAAAATGTCCATAGTACCCAAAGCAATCTATAGATTCAATGCATTTCCTATCAAGATTCCAATGTCATATTTCACAGAACTAGAACAAATATTTCAAAAATATATATAGAAACACAAAAGGCCCCACATAGCAACAGCAATCCTGAGAAAAAAGAAAAAGTTGGAAGAATCATGCTACTTAATATCAAACTATACTATAAGACCATAGTAAACAAAACAGCATGGTAACGGCATAAAAATGGACACACACATCAATGGAACAGAAGAGAGAGCCCAGAAATGATCCCCCAATTAACAGTCAACAGTGGACAGAGGAAGGAAGCTATACAATGGGCCAAAGATAGTTTATTCAATAAATGGTGTTGGGAAAATTGGACAGATATTTGCAGAAAAATGAAACTAGACCACTTCCTTACACCATACACAAGAATAAATTCAAAATGGATCAAAGACTTAAATGTTAGACCTGAAACCATAAATATTGTAGAAAAAAATCGGCAGCAAAATCTCAGACACTGCTCTTAAAAATTTTTTATTGGATATATTTCCCTAGGCAAGGGAAACAAAAGAAAAAAAATAAACAAATGGGATGACATCAAACTAAACACTATTTACACAGCAAAGGAAATCATCAACAAAACAAAAAGACAACCCACAGGATGGGAGAACATATTTGCCAATACATCTGATAAGGAGTTTATATCCAAAATTTATAAAGTACTTACAAAACTCAACACCAAAAAAAAAAAAAAATCAAACAACCCAATTGAAAAATGGCCACAGGACCTGAATAGACACTTCTCCAAAGAGGATATACAGATGGCCAATAGACATATGAAAGGATGCTCAATGTCACTAATCGTCAGAGAAATGCAAATTAAAACCATAATGAGATACCATCTCACACCTGTTAGAATGGCTATCATTAATAAATCAACAAACAGGTGCTGTGAGGATGTGGAGAAAAGGGAACCCTTTTGCTGCATTAGTGGGAATACAGATTGCTGCAGTCACTGTGGAAAATAGTATGGAGATACCTCAAAAAATTAAAAATGGATCTATGTTTTGACCCAACAATTCCACTTCTGGGAATACATCCGAAGAAACCCAAAACACTAATTGAAGGAACAGAAGCATCCCTGTGTTGGTTGGAACACTATATAATCACCAAGGTATGGAAGCAGCCCAGGTGCCCATGAGTAGATGAGTAGATGAAACAACTACTGGATATTTACACAATGGAATTCTACTTGGCCATGAAAAAGAAGAAAAATTTCCCCTTTGCAACAGTATGGATGGACCT
The DNA here is from genome assembly GCF_021234165.1 of Pteronotus mesoamericanus. Taxonomy (NCBI): domain Eukaryota; kingdom Metazoa; phylum Chordata; class Mammalia; order Chiroptera; family Mormoopidae; genus Pteronotus; species Pteronotus mesoamericanus. The sequence goes on along the minus strand of NW_026555078.1, from coordinate 28,804,139 downwards.
GGAGAACATTATACTAAGTGAAATAAGTCAGTCAGAGGAAGACAAATGCCATATGATTTCACTCATATGCGGAATCTAACAAATAAACTGAACTAACAAGCAAAACAGACACCCCTTACACCACTTTCCCCTCTATTAATCACCATGCTGTTCTATGAGTTTGGTTTTTGTTTTGTTTTGTTTTGTTTGTGTGTATCTGTGTGTGTGGGGGGGGTTTGTTTTGTTTTTGCTTAGTCCTTTCACCATATCTACCCAGTATCCCCTTGCCCTTTGCCCTCTAACAGCTTCAGAGATTTTAAATGTTTTGCAGTGATATGTAGTGTCAACCATCCTCCCCCTTCATCTCTGAGAAAAGTTCAATAAATTTTTACATTCTTACAAAAAGAAGAAAGACAAAAAGAAACTATCCCAAACTAAGAGTAAGATTATGATAGACAACTATATGATCGTCCAGAAACAGTGATATGAGTAAAACAATGGTTTTATGAAACCCCATTCCTTGGACTATTTACTTCCTTAAGCTTAGGGGACTCGATTACAGGTTCAGCTTTCTAACTGAGGAAGCATTTTAACCTCGCCCCGTCCTGCCTAATACCCCAGGAGCTGCTCGAACACTCCCTTTCTTGTTTGCCTGTTAAATTCTCCAGGTGGCCACAGCATAATGTTGAGGAAACGAACTTGTCTAGAAAAGTGAAGAAGGGAACAGGGAACCTTGAATGCATCATCTCACGGCGGGTGGGCACTCCGGTCGCAGGCAAAGGGGAACGGCCTGGGGTCCAGGATTCGCCACCAGCTACTCGGGGGACTTGGGCCAGGTCACTGCAGCGGCACTCCAGCGGGAGAGCTGAGCCCTGACTAGCACCCCATCGCGCCTCTCCCGCCTTCCTTCGGAGCTGCCGCTGGAGAAGGCTCTGCGCAGCCAGGGAGGCGCTGGGCGCGGGAGGAGGGTTCCAGCGGAGCGCAGCCCCGGCGCCGCCCGTCAGGGGCCGTCCCTCCGGCGCCAGCTGGGAACCGAGCGGCGAGCGAAACCCGCTCGAACCCTGCCTCCTGTATCCCTGCCCGCGCCTCCGCCTCCCCAGCCTCACCCCGACCGCCCAGCCTCTCAGCGGACGTCCCCCAAAGTGCCAGCGGGCTTCTCACCCACAACCAAGAGCTGCTCCAGCGCCGCGGCCGCGACCGAGGAGCCTAGGGTGGAGGGGAAGGTGCATAACTCCAGGGAGGGCCCGGTGGAGACGGCGGCGGGCCGCAGCACCTTCTCGCCAAACCCCAGCTCTGGGGACCAGGAGCGCAGCGCCATCTTGCGGCTCCTGTGCGGCGCCCCGCGGCCCGAGCGCCGAACTGCCGTTGCCCCAGGCAACGGAGACGTTGACCGTTCAGCGCTGACCGTTGACGGAGGCGCGGACCCCTTGCCTTTCACCTGGCAATCGTAAGATGGAGTGTGCTTCACCACTTCAAACTCTCCGGTGGTTCCCTGAGGGCCAGAGGATGCTCGGAGCGCCCTTCTCGCTCTGGTCCTGCGCCTGTCTCCTGCCGCCTCCCAGCTCTCAGAAATCACCTCTTCCAGGAGGCCGTGGGACAGCCATCAGCTGGGTTAGGGACTTCTCTGTGCAGGTAGAAGCCACCGCAGTTCCCTTGTGGGGACCTTACGTGGCGGCGCCGGCTTGTGGCCCTCCGTGGGGTGCGCACCTCGCCGGGTCTCTGACTTCAGCTTCGAGGATCGAGCGACCTGGGAAGGACGAGTCCCTCGCCAGCTGCCCTTCTCTCCTTCGTTTCCGTTTCGTCAGGCCAGCGCTCGGACCTGCCCGTTGGACTCGTGGTAACGATCGCTTGAAGCTCGGCTCTGTGTCAGGCTCCACAGGGGGAGCTTAGTGCTCACAATGGCGCTGTGAGGCCGGTTCTTGCACCCCTTGTCTGGAGGTAGTGAGCCACTCTCCCCACTTCTGCAGGGCAGGGTGCGCCAGGGTCTTTAGATGGGCCCAGGTAGTTACTCACCCGCAAGGCATTTTGTGCTTTCACAAAGGTCCAGTTTGTAACGGCTTCTGTACCTTATTGAGCTTTATCTTAATGCTTCAGGCCACTATCATGGCTATCCTATTTTCCTTTTCAGAACATCACACGGAGGTGAGAGATTCAGTGACGTTCGGGATAACACCTGGCCCAGCCCCTGGAGGTGGACAAGGGCAGAGCAGTCCTTCCGACGCCAGGTGTGGGCGCCACCAGCGGTGCCAGAGCTGCCCTGCGACTGTGCCCCCGGGGCCGGGAGCGGGGCTGGGCGAGGAGCGCTCGGGGCTGGACGGCTGTCCGCGGCGCCACGGAGGTGTGGCTGCAGAGCGGGGGGTGCCTGCAGAGGAAAAGCAGGAGCCCAGCCCGACACTCGGGATGTGACGTTGCTGTCGGGGGCCTTCATTCCCAGTCAGGAGTTTGGGTTTTACTGCTGCAGGCAATGCTGCTATGAGTAGGAAGATGAAGAATGGATTAAGCTACTCCCGGCTGGCAGCTGCTTGGTAATTCAATTTATTTCTGACTCAGGGAACGTAGTATGGTGGAGTACATTAAGAATATCCTTGTCAATTGCAGGCATTGTCATTTTTTCAAGGAGACATCTGCGGAGTATTCAGAAATTAAGTTGAGCCTGAAACAACAAACCCGTATTTAGCATAAATGTCTTATTTTATATTATTAGTAAGTCACTGATGTTTTGGGTGGCATCGTCATTTAGGAAGGTAAAATGATGATTGTTAATGCTCACTTAGTATTTTTATAGACATTTCAAACACTCATGATCTTAAAATAGCAATTTCCTTTTTTCTTTATTTTTTCTTATATTCATTTAATTCTTATTTTTACACTGTTTTTGATATGATGATTTACCTGAAGATGATTTAGTAGAGCTCACTGGAGTATTAAGCTCTCCATTGGATTCAAAAATCTTTCTCTTATGTTTTTCTCCCTCCCTTTTCAGGTGTTTGTGGGAAGGGGTACTGACCATTCCCTTAGATATTGATGCAGTTGAGAATTCCAGAGCTCATTTGGAAAATAAAAATACAAGTAAGTCATCGCTGCTCTGAATCCCATTCCTTCCCACCCCCTCAAGACTTTCCTCAATCAGCTCCTCCCTCCCCTATGTCTTCCACGAGTTCCTCAGAACTCATGCTGTTTCTCGCACTAAAACCATGCCTTTCCTAAACCCTTCTGCCACCCTACCACTTTGCTCCCTTTCATTACCAAACTTCTTAAAATTATGGTCTCCATCTTGGCTATAATGCATTTCTTCACTCTCAATTTTAAATTGCTGCCTTCTCATATTCTACTGGCCTTTTCTCAGGCCCCATTCCTGCCCTTCTCCTTCCCTGCAGAATTCGACATCATTACCCAGTTTCCTCAAGCCTCCTTTAGAAACTCACCTTCTAATTGGTTCTGGCTATTACTTTTCACTTGCTTTAACTGGCCCCCTTGTCGTCTTCCTCCTATTTCCCAAAGAGGTAATCTGCCTGGCTTCCATCCTTGATCTTCCTCTATCTTCTTTAACCTCTTCCCTCGAGTAGAGTTGAACCTACACAAAGAACTCTCAGGTTGTATCTTCTACCCAGCCTCTCTTCTCAGTATTAATCTAAACATTCTCATCTGGCTACGCTGGAGCACGTTAGATTCAACCTGTTCAAAATCAAAAGTTTGCCCTGCAGGTGGCTTCTTACCTACTGAAATCACACTCATATTGTCAGCCTGTCTCAAAAGCTGTCTCAGCCATAAGTTCTTCTCAATCCCAATAACCTCTGAGCCTCCAAAGTACTTTATTCAAGTTTTTCATGGATGGTAATTATTTTAGGCTGAGTGGACTTAGAGTTTTCTGAATAGATTTGCAACCTTTATGCCTTGATTTTTCTCGTCTGTAAAATGGGGCCTTCATAGGAAGGTAGTTGTGAGAATTAAGTAGGTTAATAAACAGTGCTGAAAACAATGCCTGGAGCAAAATGAGGCACTCCACAAATTTAGTTATTGTTACCTCTATACTACTAAAACTATAAAAGTGGGAACTTTGTTTTGTTCATTGCTGAATCTCCTGTAGCACCTGGCACTGCGATTTGCACCCAGAGATGCTTAAGATATTGAGGAAATGGGTGATAGGAATGATTCGTGTATTCAGATTTTTTAAAAATATAGGACTCAAAAATCATTCACAGTTTAGGCTTTATCAGAAAAAGAAAAATTCTGGAGGAAAAAGACAACTTCCTCAGGACCTCATGCCACTTGTAAATCTAGGCTGGTATGGCAAAAACTGGCATTCACAATGGTCTTACTAATCATTGCTATTATAAGACCCTGAGGACAGTTTGAATCACCAGATTAAATTGTGATATAGCTAAAGTTTGGTTCTAAGTGAATTTTATTATGCCCGAATTATTACTTAATCATTACTTTTAAAATGGTAACGCTTATTTAACCATGAGTTCAAAGTTAACAAGAACTCTGAATTCTCAGCTCTGCTGGATGAATGAGCTTCCAGAGGTTATGGCTCCAACTTTTTCTTTTCCTGTTGTTGTGTTGTCTTTTCTGCCTCTATTCATGATATTCATGACGGGGTCATTAGGTAATGAATGAATTTTTAACCACAAAGGTCAAAGCAGCAAAATTGTGTTTGGAAAAATACCCCTGGAGTTAAATTGCTGGACTCCGCACAGTTTTCCAATAAATACCCATTGATGGCTGATATACTTGAGTGGCTTTAGCTTTCTAGCAACCAAATAGTTGTCTCGCTGAGGCAACCTTGCTCCTGAGCTGCAGATTGTAGGGAGTGGGGCAAAGAAACACAGGAAAGGCCGTATTGCTCAGTAGAAGGAGCCCAGGCCTCAAAATCAGACAGGATTCTAAGTACTTGCTTTATCACTTACTAATTGTGTAAACTTGTGGCAGTTATTGAAATGTCTTTAGTGTCGGTCTCCTCATTGATTAAAATAGCAATATGAATCATGTAGGCTATTGAAATTCTAAGGACTAGGAAACTATTTCTAACATATATATAAAGAGCTGAGCACAGTGTCTGGCTCAGTGATGCTATATTATTGCCAGGAGGTTTCATTTTAATAGCCTTAAAATAATTGGCTTAATATAATTTATGAAATAATAAATCAAGTAGCTAAATCACACATAATAGTCACTTGGCTAAAAATATTTATTATAATCACCAATTTGGGAATTAAAAGGCAAGATTAAAAAACAAAGTACATTTTGGTGAAAGGCCAAATATGCACTTTACTTAGTAAGAAACTCCCTATAGGGCAGGAGAAAATGCTCTTGGTTTAGCACTGTTTTTCCCAAATGGAGATAAAAGGTTGTACCATAAATTGGGCACCCAAATGGTTTCTTGCAGATAAGCTAACAGAACATATCAGAGCCCTGAAGAAAGCTCCATTTATTCTGTTGGGAATATATTTTGTGGTAGCAAGCATCTGGTTTTCTCTCCCACTTAGGGGGAATCTAAGAAAAGACATGAGCTACACTCTGTCGAGGACACAGGAAGGCTGGATCAACGTGCCACTAGGAGACTAGAATGTGGTGAACTCTCCTCTCATTGTAGAGTACTTTAAACACACTCATTGAACGGAGCTAGCACTGCAGAATTTCTGGGTATTTTGGTGACTGCTATGAGAAAAATAACAATATTGTCTATTTTGATTTACAGTTATCTCTGATTAGATGCATTATATTTATTGCATAATTTGTCCATATAAGAATTTACATATTGAGGTTCTATTTTGTACTGAACCATTAGCAAGTGTCAGAAAAAAAATACAGATAAACTGCAAGTTTATGACTACTGTATGCCCTGGTTGGAGGGGTGGGAAGACCTCACTAAACTCAGTGGGAACATTTATTTTTAAATATATATATAAGTATATAAATATATATATAGTATATATATAGTGTGTGTGTGTATATATATATACACACACACACTATATATATTTTTAGAGAGAGGAGGAGGAGAAAGGGAGAAAAACATGGATGTGAGAGAGAAACATCGATTGGTAGTTACTTACATGCGTCCTCCCTGGGGACAGGACCTGCAACCCAGGCATGTGCCCTGACCAGGGATCACACTGGTGACCTTTCAACTTGCAGGATGATGCCCAACTAACTGAGCCACACTGGTCAGGGCAGGAACATTTAGTTTTTAATTTTCAAAGTAATATTTTGAATATAGAACCTGAAATCATTTTCTGGGATAATTAAAAGAACATTAAGAAGACTCTTTATTACCTGGACTTTTCCCCTGACCATCTTGCAGGGCTGGCCACCGCCTCCCGCCAAAGGCTTCAGTCTGTCAGAAGGCACTCTCCACAGAACACCGCTTTCACTGGTTCCAGTGATATTGGCTAGACAACTGAGAGGGCCTGGCTTATGCCCCTCTCTCCCTGTCATCCTGGCCTGTCCCAAGTCTCATCCCTGCTTTTTTTCCCTTGTAAGATCTGACCAGTGCAGGGGTAAGGTGAGCGTCACGATTCAGAAAAGTTATCCTATGCCACAGGTTGACTTTTCATTTGGTTGATGATTTCCTTTGCTGTGCAGAAGCTTTTTAGTTTGTTGGAATTGCACCTATTTATTCTCGCTTTCGTTGCTACTGCCAAGGCTAAAGTTAAAAGAGTTTTTCCTATGTTTTTTTCCCCCAGGGGTTTTACAGTTTCAGGTCTTATGCTTAAGTCTTTAATCCATTTTGAGTTGACTTTTGTGAGTGGTGAAGATAAGATCCAATTTCATTCTTTTGCATCATTGGTATTTAGTTTTCCCAGCACTACCTATTAAGAGACTACCCTCTTCACATTGTGTGTTCTTGGTGCCCTGGTCACAAATTAGTTGATTGAACATGCTTTGGTTTATTTCTGCACTCTCTATTCTGTTCCATTGGGCTATGTGTCTGTTTACAGCAGTACTGTATCATTTTAATTACTATACCTTTGAAATATATTTTGAAATCAGGAAGTGTGATGCCTCCAACTCAGCATTTCTTTTTTCTCAAGTTTGCTTTGGCTCTTTGGGATCTTTTGTGGTTCCATGCAAATTTTAGAATTTTTTTTTTCTATTTTTGTGAAAACTACCTTTGGAATTTTGATAGGGATTACTTTAAATATGTATATCAGTCTGAGCAGTATGGACATTTTAACAATGTTAATCCTCCCAATTCATGAACACAAAGTATCTTTCCATTCATTTGTGTCTTCTTTAATTTTTTCATCAATGTCTTGCTGTTTTTAGTGTACAGATTGTTTTGCCTCTTTTATTCTTTTTGATGCTATTGTAAATAGGATTGTTTTCTTGATTTTCTTTTTGAATCAGTCAATGTGGGGTAAAGAAATACAACTGTTGTGTGTTGATTTTATATCCTGCAACTTTACTGTATTTCTTAGTTCTAACAGGTTTTGTGTGTGTGTGTGTGTGTGTTTATGTGTGGAGCCTGTAGAGTTTTCTACGTATAGGATAATGCCATCTGCAAACAGAGATAATTTTACTTCTTCCTTTCTAACTTGGATGCTTTTTATTTCTTGTCTGGTTACTCCTGTTAATACCTCCAGTATTGTGTTGAATAGAAGTGGATTGATTATGATGTCAGCTGTAGGCCTGGTGTAAATGGCCTATGTTGAGGAAATTTCCTTGTATACCTATGTTATTGAATGGATGTTCATCTTTGTGAAATGCTTTTACTGCATCTGAGAGAATCATGTGATTTATATCTTTCATCTGTCTGTGGTAGATCACATTGATATCTGTATGTTAATACAAACTTTTATCTCAGGGATAAACCCCACTTGGTAATAGTGTATAATTTTTTTGATGATGTTGAATTCAGTTTGTAATATTTTATTTAACTTTTAAGAAATGGTTACCAGAGAGTATGTTTATTGATTTTAGAGAGAAGAAGGAGGAGAAGGAGAGGAAGAAGGAGAAGAAAAGAGAGAGAGAGAGATCGATTGGTTGCCTTCCATATGTGCCTCAACCCGGATCCAGTCTGCAACTGAGGTCCGTGCCCTGGCCATGGATCAAATCTGAAAACTTTTGGTGTAGGGGATGATGCTCCAACCAACTGAGCCACTCAGCGGGTGCCACTTTGTGAGTATTTATTTTTATTGAGAATTTTGGTATCTATGTTTATCAGAGATATTGGTAGTTTTCTTGTGGTGTCTTTATGTGGCTGTAGTATCAGGGTAATGCTGGCCTCAAAATGAGTTTGGAAATAGTTTCTCTACTTTGGTTTTCTGGAAGAACATAAGAAGGATTGGTGTTCATTATTCTTTAAATGTTTGGTCTAATTCGGCTGTGAAGCCCTCTGATTCTGGGCTTTTTGTTGTTGAGAATTTTTTTTTCTACTGCTTCAATCTCCTTATTTGTTATTGGTCATTTCAGGCTTTGTATTTCTTCTTGATTCAGTCTTGATAGCTTGTATGTTTTGAGGAATTTGTGCACCTTTTCTATGTTACCCATTATGTTTGTATATAATTGTTCATATTAGTGCCTTATGATTGTTTTCATTTCTGAGCGTGTTAACAATGTCTCCTCTTTCATTTCTGATGTTATTTGAGTCTTTAATTTCCTTAGTCTAGCTAAGGGTTTGTTAATTCTGTTTACTTTTTCAAAAATCAACTCTTCGTTCTGATTTTTTCTATTGTTTTTCTGTTCTCTATTTGATTTATTCCTGTTCTAATATTTATTATTTCCTTCCTCTGCTAACTTTGAGTTTAGTTTGTAATTCTTTTCTAGTTCCTTAAGGTGTAAAGTTAGACTGTTTATTTGAGATCTTTATTCTTTTTTTCACATTTGTTAAATAACTTATTTTTTTAAACATAGATAAATGCATGCAAAGGAAACTGAAAAACACAAGAAACAACAAACAAAGTCATCCATAACCATGAGCAGTTTATAGTTAGACATGTTCTAAGTCACCTGTGTATCTACACAACTAAGCTTCCATTTTTGTGTAATTAAGATCGTAAAGTTATGAATCATGCTTTTTCACATGTCATTAATATTTACAATTTCAAAGTCTGAAAACTATATGAGTATTCTGATAACCAAGAATACACTCCACCAACTCAATCTGCAGAGAAAAATGTAATCCTGTTTTTGTTGGCGACGAAAATTTCATAAAGGACAAAAAATAGCAATGGACCCCTAGGTAAAGATATTGGCAAAGTTACAATTAAAATACTGCATTCCATTAACATTCAATTAAAAATGAGATACAAAGCAACAGAGTACACAAAATACAATGCTTCTAAGAGAATTCGTTATGATCTTTGCTTTTAAAATAACAGCAAGGAGGCAAGTTTGGACTGACGTACTGTACAATGTATTCCTACGGTACAACCAAAAGAGATGCACACACATCAATGGCTATCATCACAATATAACTATGAACACAGCCACATACATCCTTCCTTGCATCCTTCCTCCTTCCCTGCTGCTGCCAGCCCAATGAACAAGTCCTGACATCCATTTCTGAGATGGTTTAACAATTCCATGTCCAACCTGCCTCTTTTCTATCAATTGTAACAAAAAAGCTATTTACAAAATGGTTAATTCACTAGCTCTACTTTTTATCATATATTGTCACCTCAGGACATCTACAAAGCTCAAGAGGTTGCAAAATAACGAACCTTGTCCACAATAAACACAGGTACTTTACAAAAATGTGCATGTGGACCCATGGTTATATCCTAAAACTTTCTTCTAGATACAGAGATAGTAGCAAAGAGTCCTTCCCTTTACCCTGTGTCTTTCCCCCTCCACCATTACAGTGACTAAACATAGGATAGTCCTTCCTAAAAACTAACAAAAGGGCATTAATAAAGGGATTATTTTAATACCTCCACTTTTAATAGACGTTGGGCATTAAGACTTGTTTATCCTTGACTACATAGCAATATTAACTAAAATGCTCATAGGTACCAATGGTTAGACAATCCGGATTTGTCTAAAGACACATGGGCACAGAATCCTGCTGTGTGTACTTTCTTCCCTCCCGCTATGAACAGTCAAGGTACTCTCCAAGACACCCAAATTTAACAATTCCATTCCCGAAATACAGTCATTCCTTTGAATTAACAGAGAAAATACGTGAAGGATGTTACTTCAACTCTTTTAACATATGTTGTGCACTTTCAAATATCTAGTAAGACCAGATGTTTCAAATAAGGATTTAAGTTTGTACACTATACACATAGTAGCACTGAATACACTGCACACAGAAGCTATAATCTGAATGTGTCTCCTAAATAGGAAGGGACATTCTGGTCTAGAACTCTTCCCCTTCTCATCTCAGTTCAACCCCATGGACAAATATAATAGACATCTGTAATGCTTAGAGGGTATGTTAACCCTTACACTTCCTCAAGTTTTCAGAAGTCTCTCCTAGGAATTTAACACACTGTGCACAATGTATTTGTTCACTAACTACTTCTGTCCTACACTGTCAACTAGAAAGACTAGCTGTTATAATTAGGACAGTTGTCCTTCATATACATTATATACACAGCTAAGTAAAACAAAACACACAGGCATGCAGGAAGATGACTAATCTTGCCTAACTATAAACATACTGGTATAAAGCCCTTTGCACTTTCTTCTCCTTCCCCCTCAACCGTCACAAATATAACAGTATGTGCTACTCAGAGGTGGCTTGATCGTTTTAATTGTCCCATTTATAAAACGCAGTATTTAAAATGAATTTTAACAAAAGGATAGCTACAAAATGTGTTATTTTACTACTTCTACTTTTAACATACTTTGTGCACTTCTAAACATCTAGAAAGACTAGGTGTTTCAAAAAAAAAAAGACTTAAGTTTGTCCACTATATACACAGTAGTGTTGAATAAACTACATACATGTAACAATGGTTATATATGAAAGTGTTTTTTACATAGGAACATTCTAATCTGGAACCCTTCATTTCTCCCTATTCCCCTGTCAACCCAGTGGGTTGAGTATAGGCACATGTGTCACTTAGATGTGATTTCACAATTTCATTTCCAAAATTCCTTTTCAGAAGATGGCCTTTTGATGAATTTTAACTCAAAGTGTACAAAATATATTAGTTTACTAACTCTACTTTTGTCATACACTGGCAACCTCTTTAATATCTAGACACTAGATATTATAAAATTAGGACCCATATGTCAAGCATATTCACAGTATATACAGTAAGGTTAAGTGAATTGTACATAACACATAGAGCAACTGATAAGCTAAAATATTCTGTTACACACTAGCAAAACATCTTTTTGCAATCTCTTCCCTCAATGCAGTGAACAAGCATAGAGCACGCTGTTCAGAGAGGTGATTTAACAATTCCATTTCCAAAGACAGTATTTCTTATTGGGTTTTAAAAGGTATTTATAAGAAGTGTTATTCTACTACTTCTACTTTTAAATGCGTCAAGTACTTGCAACATATACTGGCAACTTTTTAACATCTAGAAACTAGATATTGCAATTTTAGCATTTATTTGTCCTCAGTATACATTATATACAGCAAAACAAAATGTACATAATACACAAAAAATGGTTTTATCTGAAAATGTCCAAATATGAACACATTATCACATTACCTTCTGCAATTCTTTCCCTTCCACCTCCTCCAAAGCACTGAACTATGGTATGCTCTTCACAGAGGTGATTTAACAATTCCATTCCCTAAAGATAGTATTTCCTATGAATTTTAGTAAAAAGATATTTACAAAAGTGGTATTTTACTAGCTCTACATGTAACATATGTGGGGTACTTCTAAACATCTAGATGAACTAGATGTTTCAAATAAGGACTTAATTTGTCCACTATATACACAGCAGTTTTGAATAAATTGCACACATATAACAGTTATAATCTGAAAGTGTCCTTAAAATATGAACACTGTAGCCTGAGACCACACTTCCCTTCTCACTGCTCCTCTACCAACCATGGGGGCTATAATGCTCAAATTTTTCAGAAGACAGTCTTTCCTAGGAATTTTAACACAAATGTACAAAATGTGTTAGTTTACTAACTCTATGTGTCATTCGCTGGCAACATCTTTTAACATATAGAAAGACTAGATGTTGTAAATTAGGACTTATTTGCCCATTATATATCCTATATACACAGCTAAGTAAAACAAAATGCATGAACATTACGGACAGTGGTTAATTGCGCCTCACTTAGAAATACACTGGCACAGAGCTCTTTGCACTTCCTTCCCCTCAAACCAGTGCACAGACACAAGATGTACTGTTCAAAGAGGTGGTTTGGTAATTCCAAAAATAACAATGTTTGACATGAATTTTAACAAGATAGTTATTAAATTGTCCTTTTATTACCTCCATTTTTATCAGGCACTTCAGAACATGTAGAAAAACAGATATTGCGAAGTACTTAGTATTGTCAGCTATTACACAGAAGTAAGAAATAAAATGCATACATTAAAACAATCATTATAATATTAAAATGTCTTCTAAATATGACCAGTCTCAACATAGAACATTCTCTTCCTCCTCTCAAGGCCAGGAGGAGCTCAGAGGGGAAGGTGGCACTCCCCTGCTCACTGCAATCTCTGCCAGAACTTTTTTCTTTTTTAATGTAAGGAATTATCACAATAACTTCCCTTAGTACTGCTTTTGATGCATCCTGTAAAAATGGTAATTTGTATTTTTGTTTTCATTTGTCTTGAGACATATTTTAAATTTCCTTATGATTTCCCTTATAACTCAGTGATTGTTCAGGAGTGTATTATTTTGTTTCCACATACTTGTGAATTTTCCCATTTTCTTCCTTTTACTCATGTCTTGTTTCATTGCATTGTGATCAGAGAAGATACATGGTATAAGTTCTATCTTCTTAAATTTGTTAAGACTTGTGTTGAGATATAATGTGTGATCTCTCATGGAGGCTGTTCCGAGTGTACTTGAGAAGAATGTGTACTCTTCTGTTGTGTGAAAAGTTCTGTATGTTTTTAGGTGCATTTGGTTTATAGGTTTGTTCACATTCATTATTTCTTGATCTTTCTGTCTGGATGCTCTATTCATTATTGAATGTAGGGTACTGAAGTCTCCCAGTGTTACCATATTGCCATCTGTTTCTCCTTTCAGATCTGTCAATATTTGTTTTATAAACTCTGGTGTTCTGGTGTTAGGTGCGTATATATTTACAATTGTATTATCATGTTGAATTGACCCATTTATTATTATGTAATGACTTTCTTTGTTGCTAAAGACAATTTTTAACTTAAAGTGTACTTTATCAAAAAGTTTCATACTTTCATAGTTTCACATTGCTGTACAGTGGCCTTTCATTTCTACTAGAAACACTCCTTTTATTATAGTAGGGAGTGACCAGAGAGAGCTAATTTCAGCAGAATTATCTTTAAAAACTGTGACACAGGATAAAAACAATTCAATTTACTAATCGAAGAAAGTGTGGCCAGCCAAATTAATTCTGTAATATTGAATGTATTGAACTGAAGAAAAATTAAAAATAAAAAAAATCATATAGAAGAACTTACAGATGTTTCATATATAAAGCACCAACTAGAGAAACTGTTTGGAGCCTGAGGGAAATGACCCTTCTCACCAACTAAGCCAGGTTTGTGTATTCCCCTATTAAATCACTACCACATTGGCCAACACCAAGATACTGGTGGTGTCTTTTATAAATCCCCTACCTGCTTCTCTACACTCCGAAGAGAGCACTTGAGCTTGGGTACTCAGAGATGCCATATTCAGTGACAAAGAGGCAATTGCTAGAACTCTACAAGCATAAAGCAAAGCCCAGCACTTGGCCACTCTCAAGGGCATTCAAGTAAGGGAAGTGCTGTCCCACTACCTCTCAGCAGTAATTCCTTACAGTAAAGAGAAGTGGAGAAAGAGGTCTGGGCTCTGCACAGGAGGAAAAGTCTTCACAGTGGTGTAAGGGCCAGTGAGAGGCCTGGGATCATGTTAGAAGTTGAATTGTGTCCCCGCAAAAGGGGGTTGAAGTCCTAAACCCCACTACGATTAAGTAACGTGATTCTATTTGGAAATAGAGCCTACTACAGAGGCAATCAAGTGAAAGTGAGGTCATTAGGGTGGACCCATATCTGATGTGACTGGTGTCCTTATAAAATGGAGAACTTTGAACAATGCGGGAAGATGATGCAAAGATTCAGGAAAAAGACAGCCAAGGGAATGAAGTGATGCACCAAGGTTTGGTGGCAACCATGAAAACCTAGAAGAGGCAAGGTGGGATATCAAAGAGGTATCAAAGCTATCAAAGCTATCAAAGAGGGTGTGGTCCTGCCGATACTGTATTTTCAAGCTTGTAGCCTCCAGAACTGTGAGAGAATAAATTTCATTTGTTTTAAGTCACCCAGGTTTTCATGCTTTGTTAGGGCAGCCCTAGGAAACTAGTATAGGTGGGGAAAGAGCAGAGGATGTGCTAACTATCTATCCCACTTCCTTTAATTCTGAAATGATCCATAGGACATGACACAGCTTTTTCATCTACCAACCCCTTCCTTACGTAACTCTTTCTAAGTTGTAAGAATTTTCTGCTGTTGGCAGCTTTCAGAATAGTGCATTCACTCTGGGTTCCTGGGCGTCTGTTCTTGGTCCTCTTCTCCCTGTTCACTGGGTGCTCACATTATGTCTATCATCCTGAATATCACCTTGACTGGTGCTTCCTGTAGAATCAGGTCTCATGTGCTCTGTGCTCCTTTTGGTAAAATGCTACACCCAGACCTATCATTTTGCGAGGCTGGAGTTTGCTCAGGAAACATTCTTTTCCACTGTCAGTAAATGGAATTCCTCATTAGAGCTTCCCACTGAGCAGCTGCTTATGAAAAGGGTTCTGGGCACATAAGCGATAGGTAAATGCTGCAAATGCAGATATTGAGGAAAGTTAATTCTACAAAATAATGCCTTTTTATTTTTTTAAGGTTTGAGACAGAAAAACACACAAATAAAATCCTCGACAAGTTTCTGCAAGTCCACTTTGGAGCAAGATGGATTCTGAGACTGTGAGTGTTCATGGCCTGCCTAGCTTATGAAGTAGCTGGCAAAGAGATCTCAGGCCGTTCATCATCCAGTCCCCTGTCCTGTTCAGCTTGGTGCCTTAGGAGATTATAACCTAACACAGGAGAGACAGCCGGCCACTTTGAAAGCCAGTACTGAAGAGGCAGGAACTGATACAAAAGAAAGTGGTTTTATTCAGGTGCCAGCAACCAGGAAGATGGGGAACCCCTGTCTCAAAGCCCATCTCAGCATCTGAGGTATCCTGGCTACTTTATATAGGGGGATCATGGAAGAGAGGAACTAAGGAGTTTCTGGCAATGCATAGTTTCTCACTCTACTCTTGGGTAGTTTCCATAGTAT
The DNA here is from genome assembly GCF_021234165.1 of Pteronotus mesoamericanus. Lineage (NCBI taxonomy): Eukaryota > Metazoa > Chordata > Mammalia > Chiroptera > Mormoopidae > Pteronotus > Pteronotus mesoamericanus. The sequence goes on along the minus strand of NW_026555078.1, from coordinate 28,788,770 downwards.
CTTCTGTGTGCATCATCATTTGGTTGATTGCTCCATCTGCAGTTTTACTGATGATGTCTGGGAACAGGATATGCAGGCAGTGTTTTTGCTGGTTCTGATATTGTCAGTGAATCAACCATTGTGTTTGCGGGGGATGGTCCTACCGCTCACTGCATACCAGGTAAAACTCCAAAGACAGAGTTCGGTGGAAAAGAAAGGAATCTTTTATTTAACACATATATAATTTGCAAAAACAGCTATTTAAATATTTGTCATTACAACTATTACATAGATTCAAGAACTAAAAATAACATGAGAACAAAAATCTGTACTACTGAAGAAGGTGCATAAACTTTGGTCGTGTTTAATTTTTTCCCTCCACCTATTAATCTCCTGAAACTAATATTTTAGTCAGACTGGCCTGCTGGAAGCAAGTGAGGTGTAGCCACCCACAAGCCCACACAGGGGAGTTGTGTGAGGCCTGCTGCCCACAGGCCCGAGCTTCCTTCCCCTCCTCTTACCTTCCCTAATGCCTGGGATTCAGGACTTCCAGCACCTGGCAGCCTGGAAGCGGGGGAGAATTGAAAAAGGAACCTGGCATTTCCATGAGTTCCTCTTGAAATGATCTCCACCAGAATCCCTTGTGCAACACAGCGTGCATTGACCTTGTTCCCAGGGCAAAACATGCCACGCAGCTTAACCTCTTTTTCATTCCTGGGTGTGGGGTCCCCCATTACAACTGCCCTCTTTTAACACTCTGGACATTTGCAGTCCTACCAAGGCAAAGGGACGAAGATCCCATTCTTCTGAAACTATTTTCTGCTGGCCAAGGATGTTGTCCTACCTCTCCCGTGGTACAGAGTTCCCTAACAAAAGGGGCTCTGCAGTCTTCCTCCGAGGGAGAAAGATCTTGCAAGGTCCAGGTCAGTTGTTCCTGGAAAGGGGTGTGTGCAGTGTCCAAAGGATGGCATTGCTGGACAGGTTCTCAACCTTGTTGTGTTCCGGAGGTGACAAGTTTGGCAAGAGGGTTAGAAGGCACAATCAGAACCACCACAACTAAATAACCAAGGTAGGGACTGTTACAATCCCCTACCCTGCTTAAACTTCTGGACATTTTCTGTCCCAATCATCAAGGCAGGAAGAGATAACCCATTTCAAAACAAAGCTGATAAGCTGCCCTGTGCTTCACCAACTCAACCATCCAGTCCAGCCAAACCACTGGGACTCAGGAGACAGCGATGCAGGTGGGCTTTTAGAGTGGGGCCTACACATCTCTGAGTCTGCAAGACTGTCTTTTGAGACTGTCTTTTGTTGCACAGATTGTTTAATTTTTGGCTTGTGCTCCAAATCTAAAGGGGGTGTTCTTAAAACAGAGCTTTGAAAAGCTCTCCCATAAACTATTTCAAAAGGGCTTCACTTAAGCTCGCTTCTGGGTGCTACCCTAGTCCAGAGCACAGCAGTGGGGAGTGAGTGCCTGGTTCCATTTTGAATGTATTTCCTGGCATATTGTTTGCCAGGGTCTTCTTTATTGTGCAATTCATAGTCTCAGTCTTTCCTGTAGACAGAAGCCTCCAAATGCATGTAATTTCCATTGTATTAGTAGTGCCTGTCCCACCTTCTGGGAGATCTCAAAAGTGAACGACGGTCCATGGTCACACCGAGTGCTGTGAGGAAGTCCAAACCTAGGAATTATTTCTTTAAGTAAAAGTGTGCCTACCTCACTTGCCTTCTCAGTTCTAGTGTGAAAGCCTCTGACCATCCAGAAAAAGTGTCCAGAAAAACTAGTAAAATTTGAACTTCCTTTTGGTTTTAGGCATTTGTGTAAAATCCACTTGCCAGTCTTCCAATGGGCATAACCTTTTATATAGTACTCTCTTTTTTTTCCTGGGACACATTAAGTCTTAGGATTGTTTTTGGCACTTATTTGACAGGTTTGTGTGATCCTCTGAACAGTCCTTTGTGAATGAGGGCCCTTCAAATGTGGCATAAGAAGGTCCATCCAAGCATCCCTGCCATAATGTGTCCCTTAACTACAAGGAAACCAATTGGCTTGTTTCCCAGCATCAACTATAGCCAGGGATCCTCTGGGGAAATAGTAATAGGTCAGGAGACATCCCGGGGAGCCCCTGGGCCTCTTCATTGGTCATCAGACTCCCTTCACCTTTTTATTATTTCTCAGTGAGGGTTCCTCATCTCTGCTTTCCCTTTTAACTTTGGGGCACTCCTGTCTTCAGTGACCCTTCTCCTTGTAATAGGCACATAGATCATCACCTAGGGGCCTCCCTTTTTCCCTTAAGGGTCCTGCCTCTTCTTCTGGTCTTGCCACCCTCTTTCTAAGAATACTGTGGCCTGCATTATCTTGCTTCCTGGACATTGCAGACGTAAAGGCTGTATTTATCAGCTGAGAGTGATTCATTCCCAATGACCTATGACCTATCTAACTGCCAAAGTTTCCTTTTAGTATCTGGAGCACTTTGTCCAATAAAGGTCATGTTCACATCCTCACATATTCTGGTACCTGCCGGTCAGCCTCAGTATGCTTTCTACGGGTCTGGTAGAGTCTTTCTAAAAATTCAGAAGGGACATCATTCATTTTTTGTTGAAGGATCTGTATCATATTTAGGATCTTTTGTTTAGGCACCCCTTTCTTAAGCCCTTCCAGGATGCACTTTCTGTGGTTTTCCAGGAAGGCTAGGACCCACCATTTGGACTCCAGTGAGGTTCTGTCAAGGGAACTCTCTGAAAGGGGTTGGAGATCGCATTGGGATTCTCATGGGGAAGATGTTGCACCTCTCTGTTAGCCCTATTTATAACCAGTCATTCTCATCTGTGGTTAACAAGATGTTAAGGAGAACATGTACATGTGCGCAGTTCAGATGGTGAATGGCAGAGGCGGCAGCAATACGATCTGCCATTCTCTGAGGATCCTCCCTGTAGGAGAGGAGGGAATTCTTCCAATTCAGTAAGTCTGAATCAGAGAACGGAGTAAGGGCCCAGTAGTAGCCAATGCGATGGGTTTCCTGAGTTACTTTGCCAATAGGGAATTCCCTCAAAGGAATCTGCCTTGCTCTAGATAGGGAGGCTCTCAGACCAAACTGCTCTGATGGGTCCTTGAGGGGGAGACCTGTCCCTTGTCCAACAGGGATAGAGTTGTTGCCTTTGTGAGCTCCACTCCAGTAGTTAGTGGTGAGGGTGGTGCAGTCACTCTCAACCTAAGTCCAATACAGGTTGCTTAAATAAAGGTTGGAACTGAGGTAGGGGAGAGGTGATTTGTTGTTAAGGAGCACGTGAATGGCATGGATGCCAATTGTGACTTGGCTGTAAATTGTGACACGGCTGCCAATTGTTGGCACTTGCTCAGCATGCGTCCTACTTCTCTGGGTAGCTCACTGTGCCCCACTTGCCTTTTTGGCTTGTATCTTAGTCCCATCTCTGTCATGTCTGGGCTCCATGTCTGGGGCTCGTGGCCACTTTCACATGGCAGCTGTTGGGGCTGCTGGTACAGGCCGCTCCAACTCTGCCTATACCTCTGGACCCTGTCCTGCTGACCTCCGTTTCCCTCAGGGCCCACTGAGCCCTGGCCTTCGGATCAGAAAACAGCCCCATGTAACCATTCATGGCCGAAGATTTTGGTTCTGTATTAACCCCAGAAGCCTCAGCTCAGCTTACAGAGGGCCCTGAGGAAATGGAAGCTTTTCCAACCCCTCAGGAGGCCCCTGCTGAAAAACCAGAAGACCCTGAGGTGGGAAAACCCTCTGCAACCCAGGAGGACACCTCAGCTGAGTCTACAGAGTCCTCTGAGTTTCATCAACCTGTGCATGTTTTTGGTGGATTGCTAGATCAGCATACAACCCCCTCTGAAAATGTTGACTCTTCAGTCCAGGAGAAGATCTCACCTCTGCCACAATTTCCAATCGCTAGTGTACAGCCTCCTTCAGTTCATCAGGAGGGTCCAGCTCTGCCTCCTAAATCATCTGTAAACCATGAGATGACAGTCTTACCTCAAGATTCAGGTGAAGGTAAGCATCCTTATATGTACATGAAAAATGTGGATCTTGGGGACTTGAAAACACCGAAGCACCCTAAGATTAAACCACCTGTAGCTAAGGAGGCAGTCTCAGCTGCAAATTTACTGAAATGGTCCAGCCTCCCACCCAGCTGGGGGTCCCTCCAAAGGCCCCTGAAAAATTTGAGTTGTCTTTATCCAGCAGGAGACCGTAGCTCAGTCTTCTTCAGAGTCTGACGCTATACTCCTGCAACAGACTATAGCTCCTCCTAAGCACCCCAAGGTGACATTTCTACATCATAGCAAGTTCAAACTCAGCAAACCTAAACTGATGTCACACAGTTCCACCTTTGAACTTCTAGCTCACCACAAGAGAACCTTTTGTGGAAGGAGAATATCCTATAGTCCAGCCTCAGACTACAGCTCCTCCAGAGGACCCTGAGGTGAAAATTCCATATCCAGAGCCTGTTCAAGCTCAGAAACCAACCTTCTCTGATGTCACACCTCCACCTTTGGTCATGGAGCTCACCACAACACCAGAACCTCCTGTGGAAGTTGAATATCCTATAGCCCTGCCGCAGAATAGGGCTCCTTCAAAGCACTGTCGGGTGACATTTCTTGTTCGAATCAGCAGTCAACTTTGACTGAAGTCACAGTTCAGGTTTAGATGTGGAATTTACCAGAACCCAAAAACCACAGACATCTGGGATAGGTCCTCCAACGAATGAACAGAATGCCATCATGAAACTTTGTGAGCTCCGTACCTACTACAATGAGATGCTGTCATGTACTGGTGTCAGCCCAAAGCAGAGGCTGCAAACAGTGCCTGTGCTACACCCTGACACACACACTGGCTCTTCACTGTCTAAATTTCAAAGGAAACTCAATTTCTTCTCTTGATAAAGATACCTGGGGGTCATACTTTTGGGTCGAGAAACGAATCCTCAGTGAAAATAATTAGAGGGAATTACATAAGGATTCATCTGAAGGCCTTCTATCCCTCCAGTATTTAGACTTATCCTCCAATAAAATAGAACTTATCGAAAGGAATACATTTGAATCCCTACATTTTCTGCAACATATAAATCTTCATAACAATTTAATCACTAAAGTGAGATTTGGAAGCTTTCAGGCCCAGCATGGAATGCAGTTTTTACACTAGTTAACTCTCAATCACTATCCTCTGATCTCTGCTGAGGATTCTTATCTTTTTAAATTGCCAGCATAGAAGTATTTAGACAAGGGAACCATACAAGTGTCACAACAGTTGAGAACATCCTCATGATGACCCTTCACTTGCAAACACTGAATCTACCTAACAACTTGGTCTGTTGCCCCTGCCGATTTAAAAATTGAGGCTATCTGCAAGATAGTCAAAGTGAACTGTGATGCTGAATGTCTGACAAACACACATTGTGATGAAGAACTATATGTAGGAAATGCGGAAGGCTCTTCCATAAAAATCTTACAAGGCCGGGAGGAGGACAGCACTGAACTGACCATTGAGCCTGAGAGAGCGTCCTTAGGCGCAAAGGGTGGTAGCTTATCAGCCCTCGTGAAACACCTGATGACAGTTCCTACGGAACAAGAAGAGGTTAAGGTTTCCAAGGAAGACTTTGGTACCAACCAATGGAGAAGTGAGAGGACAGAAGTCCAAGCTGTGGAGGAAGAGCAGGAGTCACGCAAGCTTACCCAGGAAGTGCTAGGCTACGTATATCATAACAAACCGATCTTGGCAGCACCGGTGATTGCAGTAGCAACAAGTTTTTTTTTCTCATTTTCTGTTCAATGGCCATTTGTCATAGAAGAGCCTCAGAGGAAGGTAAAGAAGGCAGGGCCTTTATCTCAATTCTTGGTCTTAAGAAACGCTTACTAGAACAAGAGATGGAGGAGGACGTTGAACGGAGAAGGCGGTCGCTTTGTCTTTGGGATGTGTACAGGCCTCTCACTGATATGCACAAGAGAGATGGGGAACAGAAGGGACATGTCAGATGACGAGTTTCTTGACAAAATGGAGAAGAGTGAAGCCTCTATTGCTACGTCAGACTTGGCCACTGAGGAGATGGGTGAAGAAAATGAAGGCTGACACCACCACTTGGTGATCTGCCATCCTCAGGTGACCTACCAGTTGTACTGGGAAATGTTTTGTGAGTATTGCTGAAGAAATACATTATTTTCTTCCTATTCAAATGTGTTGAAAATTCATAAGCAACTCTAGCCATGACGAAAGAATTAAAATGTAAATACTTCAGTACTTACGTACAGATAAGAAGGGCTATGGGTAAGGAAAGCAGGGCTGAAGGTGGAATCCTGCGGGAGCCAGTACTTCCAAGAGCAGCAGTGTGGCCAAACAAAAATTAATGTTACCAAAGCAGACCAGTTGGCGAGTGGCGATCCTACTGTAGCTACATCCCCGGCAAATCTCCAAAGGCAGAGTTCAGTGGAAAAGAGAGGCATCCTTTATACAATGGCAAGTTTCTGCCTAAAATATTGGGTAACCAAAGTAGGGGGAAATAAAAACTCAGAGTATGACATCAAAAATAGCAACTGAAATACTTGTCGTACAATTACTACCCAGGCTCAAGAACTGAAAATAACACAAGAACAAAACTCTATTCACAGTGCACAGGATTGTCACCAAGAGCTTTGGAAATAATGGCAAGTTTCTGCCTCAAAGCCTGTTCCCTGTAGGACACCAAAAGGAAAGTCACCCTGTCACCCTCTGTCAGCTCAGTTCAAGTCCCGTCCGGAAGAAAATACTCATAGGTGGCTTAGCTGTTCCACAGTTGCTGTCCAGCTTCAGGCATGTCTCGGAGTCAGTGCCGCCAGGCCTCTGCTCACCTGTCTATACATGTCACTGCTTGCGGACCTGCTGGTGACTGTTGACATGCCCCTCCACCAGGGCAGGGTAACGAAACAACTACATTTTGCATCCAAACTCTCTCAGTTTCAAAAGTTGTGTCCCAGAATCCCATGTGTGTCCAAAGCCAGTGGGGATGACCAGCCACCCAACCAATGAGGGCCCGTGTCGGCCGTAACTGCCTTTGCCCCTCACCAGGCTGCCATAGTTAGCAAGGGGGCAAAGTCTCCAGTCACACAGGCCCAGCTCAAACTCCTCTGACAATTCTAAGGTTCTCTGTCACCCTGCTCCAAGAAGAGGGGCTCCTCCCTGTTAACTCCCCAATGATGTCAGTACCTGAGAACTGGAAAACACATCATATTCAAACTATATTTAGGAAATGTGGAAGGTGTCTTTCATGAAAATCTTACAAGGCCAGGAAAAGAACAGCACTGAACTGACTATTGAGCCCGAGAGAGAGTCTTCAGGAGAAAAGAGCGGTGGCTTATCAGCCTTCATGAACCCCCTGGGGAAGCTTCTCACTGAACAAAAGGCCGCTACGATTTGCAAGGCAGACTGGGGCACAGATCAGTGGAAGAGACAGAGGACAGAAGCTCAGGGTGAAGAGGAAGAGCAGGAGTCTTGTGCCCTCATCCAGGAAGTGCCAGTCTGGGTATATGAGAACAAACCGATCTTGGCAGCACTTGTGATTGGTTATAGGTTATTAAGTCAAATAACAACTTATTCTGGTGCTCTGTCCCCTGGCTTTCCAGGTACCAGGTATTTACAATGTACTTGCCCTCCTGTCTATAAAGGATCATCCTCTTCCAGATCCTCTCCTAGGTCTTTGGGATTGTCAGAGAATTTGATCCCTGAGCCGACCTTCAGGGTCAGGACAGTCTTTCTTCCCCCAGGTTCCTAAGCTCATGCACAAGTGTGTGCCCTGTCTTGGTTTAATGGGTTCTTCACCCTTACAAGCTTGTGGAAAATCACATTAAGTGTTCTGGTGTTCTATTTTATTAAAAAAGAAATGCCAACTACTGGATAGGTAGTAGGAAGGTGGGGGAGAGATTGGTTAAAGAAGAATGTATGAGAGCACTAATAGCCCAAGACTTCCCTCCTCAGGCCTATTTTTATTAAAACTATTGGTGTGGCCACTTCACCATTCACTTGTCCTGTCAGCTTCCCCGACCCGTATGAGGGTCAGGTGGAGGCTGCTGGGCTCCCTGCAGCTTAGCCCAGGTCCAAAGCTGCCCTTTTCTCCCCCGTGCAGCACAGGTCCGTGGCTGCATGACTCCAAGTGATAATGCACAGGTCCCTCCACTCCTTCTGCAAAGGGAGTCACTACTAAATCACAGTTAGGAAGTCAGTGAGACTTCAGTGCCTGAGTGAGTAAAAGAAATCCTGAAGAAACAAGAATTAGTAATCGACCTGAATGACCACAAATAAATGTTGGTGGTTTAGTAACTTGGTATGAAGAACGTTGCCAACCAGCTTGGGACAATGATTCAGAGTCCCCCAGTGGAGCCCTGGGACTGGGAAACAGCCCAGTATGTTTTGCAGTGGGAGAGAGCAGGGAAATGCAGAAATCCTATTGTGCTGTCTGTTTTCTAGAACTGCTTTTGCTGGAGAAGGCAGGCACTTTGACTAAGGGATATGTAGAGACCTGTCAATGAGACATGCAAGAAAAACATGGCACAGAAGCTACATGACAGGAATTTGTCTGATCGGGATGAATTTTCAATAATGATCATGAGTAAATCATTTGGGCAACTTGGAATTCTTATGTAAAATGGTTAGGAGGGTTCTAGGCAGAATGTGCAGGCCTGTTTATTAGTTTGCTGATGCTGCTCTCAGTTCCTGCCCAAATTACCCCCCAAAAGTTCTTACTGAGAAAGAAAAAAAGAAGTGTTTATCTCTGTACTGACCCGTGATTCAGCAAATGTTAGCTGTGTCTACAGTACAACTTGGGAACAGGGATCAGTGAAGCTTTGAGAATCCAGGAGGTGAGGAGAAACAAATGGGATAGTTCTGGGGACTCATTTCCTGTCCTCTTTCAGTAGCTCAGCAGAGAGCTAGCTCAGCAGGTACCAGCAGCAATGGAAAAGCAGAAGCCCCCTTTCTAATGAGATTATTTCATTCACTAGGCCGCTTCCATGTTGGTGATATAAGGGGTCCCCTGCCTCCCCTTTCCTATAAACTTGATGCAATCTATACAGGCTCCTTCTCTAAAGGAGCTCTAGCCATAGGACATGCAGTCTAACTGGTCTATACTATCCCCTTCTCTGCCATCTTACCAACTGAGTAAATTCTGTTTTAGTTCTGCTTGTAAGTTCTCCCAACAGCAAAATCCTGCTTTAGATTTGCACATTTGTCCTCTTGACATGACACAGCATCAAGGAATTTCATGCCCTTGAAAATCTATGGGTTGATGGCATGGCAGATATAATGGTAAAAGGGAAGACTTGGAGCCTGGGGCCACAATCCCACACCATTACAAGGGCACCATGCAGGAGTGCACCTGCACAGAGGGTCTCAGACTGTCTAGCTGAACCCCTGTGCCACACAGTGTGTTGATGATCTTGTGCAGTATAACAGATCCCATGAAAATAGTGGCTTAAAGCAATGATAAGCATTCCTTGCAATTTCTGCGAGTCAAGAATTTAGGAGTGGGCAGGCCAGTTCTGACTCTGGGTGTTTCGTGAGGTTCTCAGGAGCTGGGCTCAGGCTGCAGTCACCTGAAGGCTCGAGAGAGGAAGGCTGGAGGGTCCACTTCAAGGTGGGGGTCTCTCACGTGGCTGCCCAGCTGGTGCCAGCTGTCGGAGCGAGGCCTCCATTCCTCCCCATATAGACCTCTCTCTCTCTCTATTTGCTTGTATACGCATAGACTTTCTGAAAGGATACACAAAGACTGGTGATGTTAGGCGTTTTGGGTGAAGGAATAGGATGGCTGTCGGACAGGAGTGGAAGAGTGATTTCCGTACTTTTTTACATTTTTTCCTCTTGTTCTGTTTTTGAGTGTGGTCAACACAGTATTTTAAAATTTAAAAATGTATAAAATTTACCATCGTAACCATTTTTTGGGTATAGTCCTGGGGCATTAAGTACATTCACCCTGCTGTGCAGCCATCTCCAGCATCCATGTCCAGGATGCTTGTCATCTGCAACAATGAAACTGTACCCAATCCTCTCCCCCAGCCCCTGGCAACCATCACCCTACTCTCCAGCCCTGGGCATTCGGCCACCCGGGTACCTCATACAGGTGGACCCATACACTGTTTGCCTTTTCCTCTTTGACTTCTTTCTCTTGGCATGGTGTCCTCAAGGTTTATCCATTGTAGCATGTGAAGGCGCTGAATAAAATTCTACTGTGTGTACCACATCTTCTTTGTCTGTTTCTCCCTCCATGGACGCCTTTGGTTCTACCTGTTTGTTATAGTGAAGAATGTTGCTGTCAATATGGGGTGCAAGTATCTCTTTGCAATCCTTCTATGTTTACATTGTTAAAGTATATGAATGTGCTACTTATTTAAAAAAAAAAACACATTAAAAATCCAAAGGATAACGTACAAAATTAAAACAGCTAAAGGAGTTCATTACCACCAAACCAAAGAACATACATGCATGTCCCATGGACATGGACAACAGTGTGGGCATTGCCTGAGGGAGCGGATGGTGCTGGGGGGAGGTGAGCAACGGGGAGAAAGTGGGACAACTGTCATAGGATAAAGAATGCAATGTAATAAAGGAGAAACACAAAAAATGCCCTGTGTATCTAGTAACCATAAAAAAGAATAGGCACCAAGCTAAGCTTATTTTCTTCCTTCCCCAAAGCAGTTCTCCTGGGCTTTTCTGTTCTCAAAATGGTATCGCATCCTCCTGATCAGCTAGTATCAGGCAGAGCTGGGGTAAGGTGAGGTATGCGAGCTGGGTGGGAATGGTTATGTCAGGTGAGGCTGAGAGGCTGAGTCCAGATAACACTGGAAAGAAATGCCAGATTTAAGGAGGCGCTAAGATTTAAGGAGGCGCTAACTCTCAGGGTCGGCCTTGGTCTTGGAACCCTAATCCATCTAATCCATCACCAGCTCCAGTCCCATCCCCCTCCATGTACCTCTCCTAGGCGTCCCTCTCTGCCCAGCTGGTGCTTGGCAGGTCAGGCCGATATAAAGGATCAGGGAAACAGCTCCTTTCTAGTCTCACTGTGGCTCCTTTACTAAGGACCCAGTCATTTAACACCTGTTTGCAGTTATGATACCGTTGTGTTTATGTGATTCTCTGAGATCTAGAGAAGAAGACCCAGCACCTTGGCATTTCTTTCCAGTGTTATCTGGACTCAGCCTCTCAGCCTCATCTGACATAACCATTCCCACCCCAAACACCTTAGAACCCAGTTCAACTTCTTACTCAGTGCAAAGGCCATGCACTTCCTTGTCTTTGCACTTCAGTTTCTGTTCTTTCTTCATACTGGAATGAACCTTCTGTATCGGAAAAAGGCCAGATCAGGACCCATTCCCAAAGTTCACCTTCTCTCTTGGTCCTAGTTGACGCTGCCTTTTATTTCGTTAGCGTTTCCACATAGCCACCTCCCACCTCCCCCAGGTTGGCCATTGACATAGAGTCCAGCTGCCCTGGTCGTCTCCACAAGTGCTTCTTAAACCTATGCACAAAACTGGCCAAAGGCAGTTTTTGTAACTCTTCCTTGTTTTCTCCTCCTGCTTTCATTCCTCACGCTGCTACAACTGTCATGCACTTCTTCCTCATCATCCTCTACTTTTGACTATAGTAGTGAAACAAAATATGCAACTGGACTTTTAAAAATACTGAGCAGTTGTTGGAAGGCTTATCTTAGTGGTGGCAGGGGCTGTAGTCTCTCTTATTCACAGCCCTATTCTCGGTGTTTGGCACACAGTCGGTGCTCAGTAAGTAATCACCAAAGGGTTCATAGCACTTATAATTGTTTCATGCCAGTGTTATGTTGCATATTATTATAAAAAGTTTACGGAAAGATTTATATTACTTTCAAGGTTAAAAAAGAAACTTTCAAATATCTGCATCAGCCCCATAGTCTACTACAAAGAGTTATTTTCCAGTTTTACTTCTCCTCAGTCATTTCTGTTAATAGCCCAAAGCAGCCCTATTCCAGGGTGGGGTTGGACCACAGGGTCCAGGAGACAGGAGCACAGTGAGCACTTGGTCTCAGCCTTCCCAGCATGTCCTCAGGAGATTTCATCTCTTACAACTTTTGTATTTCCTGGTACAACCACAAGAAGAGAGGGAGAAATTCTTACAGTTAGTAACATTTATTTACTCATTCAGAATCAAGTACATAAGTGCAAATATCCAGAGTCCATAATTCAGTCATTAGGAGCTACAGAGAAAGTAATACAAATTGTAATAAAATTAACATGCTGGTACTTTTTTTGTTACCATACATGTAAATCAGCCCATCAGTCCCACACAATAAAAGTGCTGAATGTTTGTTTTAATTTATTTATTCAATTATTTTAAGTTATACAAAACTGATTACCCTAAGTACAGGTGACAGTCTTTATTTTTACGCTATGAGTATTGGAAAAACACTAAAACATGAGTCTACAATTCTATATTGTTATTAAAGATTTATCCAACCAGCAACCGAAGGACATAAAAGCGATTTCCACTATTGGCGTCAGTGCGCTGGGCAGGAAGGGCCTAGCCACAGGGGCGTCAGAGTGACAGAAGCATGGCAGAGAGGAGGAGAAGAGCACAGAAGAAGGAACGATAACTTGGGCTCTCATCATCATGCACTTTTTTTTTTTAGCAACACCAAATTAAAAACCACATCTAATAAACTTTTCTCTATACTTTAGTGCTTGACACAAGTGACTCAAATATCCTAAGGGTACAGGAACAGCCTGAAAACAGCTGTTTTAAACTTTGTCTCTAAGATTATGGTACTGGGGGAGAAACAATTGATCTGCTGTAACACGTAAGAACAGAACTGTTACCACGCAGGACAATTCCGTTTGTGTCCAGTCCCGGTGTGAGATCAGCTTACTCAGTGTGCCTTTTAGCGCCTGGGATTTTAGCCTGAATCCTAAAAAGACAGCATTAAGAGGTAATAAATCACAAGTGTTATTAATGAAATTATTTTATGACATCATGTGTTAGTGCTAATTAGCTTAAGTAATCAGCTTAATATTTAAAAAAATACATTTTATGTATGAGTGTCCATAAACACATTTCCTTTTTTTTTTAATTTTTCCATTACAGTTGCCATTCAATATTATTTTGTATTAGTTTTGGGTGTACAGCATAGTGGTTAGAAAATCACATACTTTACAAAGTGTTCCCCCACCTCAATATTTCCAGTACCTACCTGGCACTGTACATAGTTATGATATTCTTGACTCTATTCCTTATGTTGTAGTTTAACCCCCATAACCATTCTGTAACTACCAATCTGTACTTCTCAATCACTTTTCATCCAGTCCCTCACCCCTTTGACAACTATCATTCTGTTCTCTGTATCTATAACCATCAGCTGCCAGAGAGGAGGGGTATTGGGGGACTGCATGAGAGAGGTGAAGGGACTAAGATACAAAAATTGGTAGTCACGGAATAGTCACAGGGATGTAAAGTGCAGCATAGGGAATATAGTCATTAATACTGTAATAACTATGTGTGGTGCCAGGTGTGTACTTGAAAGAGTATCAGGAGGATCACTTTATAAAATATATGATTGTCTAACCACTATGCTATATACCTGAAACTAATACAAAATGTTATTTAATGTAAACTGTAACTGAAAAATAGAATTAAAAAATATGTGATTTGATGTAAAGTAAAAAGAAGAAACCCTCATTCATCATGATACCTGAAGTAAACCAGTGAAAGTTTGTTTAATTGAGAGTTTTAAAATTTATACTGATTTTCTGAAATAATATCATTGGGGAGAGCATGAATATGACTCAAGTAAGTGAATGAATGATCATAATCAACCTATCATTTTATTATCATTTTAATACCCCTACCTCATCCACTTTTATGCCTGCTTAAGATAGCCTCTCCTTTTTGTAAATTGCACTATGCAACTTACTTTGCCACAACAGCATTTATGTGAGTCCTCACAAGTCCCAGATATTGGTCAATCTGTGCCTACAACAAGGAAGAAATCATGAGCACATCCAAAGTTCATGAGGTCAAAGTGTCATGTGAATGTTTGATATCACACAGAACTTACCTGGTGCTTTACATACACGACAGGTAGAGTAAACATTGAAACCACAGCTGGGATAAAAAACAAATAGAGTATTAAGATTCTGAGAGTTATCATTATATAAGCTTATACATGCAAGTGGATACAGTTACGTGATATTGCAGCACTTATACCAGCTGGCATTCCAGATGAAAGGTGACAGGGCAGTTCTTAGGGAAACAAAGGGAAGCTGAGCCCTTTACAGATATTAAGTCATTATCCCTAGAATGAGGTAGACCAGGGGTGCCCAAACTTTTGGCGTTTCTGGGCCACACTGGAAGAACAGCGTACATATGTTTATTATATGTGACATTGCGACACGTAATCACAAAAAAGTTTCACAATGTTTTAAGTAAGTTTACGATTTTGTGTTGGGCCACATTCACAGCCATTCCTAGGCTGCATGCGGCCTGCAGGCCGTGGGTTAGACACAACTGTGCCCTCTGAAAATGAAAGTGGATTTCTGTACATAACTACTATTGTAAGCAGATATGTATATGAGAAGCCAAAAAAATAAACATGCGCAAACAGTTGTGGTTACAGAAAAAAGAAACTCCAGGCAAAGAAATACACCATGAATGTGTACTATATATTATACTACTTACAGAACTATGGTCAGGGAAATGCTCTGCACTCAGAGAAATCTGGCATTTGTTCCTAGGGCCCTATCAACACAAGCTAAGCACTAACAGCCTTGGAAGCTCTATGCTCGTGGAGGGTAGGAGGGAGGACATAACACTCTCCTAGGTCCTTACCCATGAGCAGCAGGGTCAGGCCATTGAAGAGAGCGCCAACGTAAGTCAGGAGCCACATCAGGACTGCAAACTGAAAAACGAAATGACTATCACAACTTCTCAAACCGTGACAGAAAAGAGTCTCATTTCATTGACTTCTTTTTACATTATAATTTGAGGCAAACTATACCATGATCTCGATAGGAAATGTAGGAGAATTTAAAGCTGGTCACAGAATTACTGGAAGAGGATCCTGTCTACTTTTCTCAGAACCCTTTGGATCTGTCTGTTGTAAGGTCCGAGGGACTCAAAGAGATAAAAATCTAGGGCAGGGTCAGCAATCCACCGCCCTCAGCTTGTGTTTGCAGGGCCCCATGAGTTAGGAATGGATTTTATATTTTTAAATGGTCCAATAAAATTGAAACGAGAATGACATTTTGTGATATGTGAAAATAATGTGAAATTCAATTTTCTGCATTCATGGTTTTATTGGCACGTGGCCACAGCCAGTCAGTCATTTACATATTGTCTTTGGCTCCTTTCCTGCTACAATGGCAACAAAGATTGTGTGGCCCACAGAGCTTAAAATATTTACTACATGGCTCTTTACAGGTAAGGCCTGCTGACACCTGCTCTAGCCCATAAAATTACATTACAAATAACAATAGAAATAGTCACCCAAAGAGCCCTCAGGTAAATAATCATATTCCCCCTGGTATCTCTCATCAGTCATTACTTGGGAAGACGTTATTGCAGGAAAGCACCTTGAGGGTCAAGGCCACATCACTCACTTTTCCTTCTGCCCTTCCTCAGACAGTTACCGGGCAGCCCGTGGTACAAGATTCCTGTCTGGTGTGCACAGTGTGTTCTGGGAACACAGCAAAGTTACAACAGTGTGGCCAGGGCCCTGCTGACGGACTATAATTTTACATGTAGCCAAGGGTGGTCAGGTGGTCAAAGTAGCTCCTTGAAAGAAATGAGGGGAGTTCAATGACAGCACCCGGAATAACACCCAGTGCCGAGGGCCTGTGCCCTCAGGGCTCAGTCTCACAGCCCACACTGTGTACGACCCGTGGCCATCTTACTGTTAGTAGACTCCAGAGTTTCTTTCAGTGGAAAAGCCTGTGTTTCACATTCCTCAAACTAGATTTTTATTTTTAAATTAACTTTAGAAAATCGGCAGGGGAATTGAAAACGGCAAGGAGAAGCAACCTGGCATGTTATTAAAAGTACAGAAAGAGCAGCTGTGTAAGCTGGGTTGGATCCCAGCTCTGCCAGTGACTCACTGGGCAAGCTCGGGCAAGCGTCTCAGCCTCTCTGAGCTGCAGTTCCAACATCCAAAAATTGCGGGGTGAGACTGGATGAGTTCCATGATGCCACACACCTGGAAATTTTTGCACTCCAGAATGTAATTACCACTTGCATTTTAGTCTCCATTATGTGGGCTTAGGTTTATTATATTATACCTTTAGGAAAAAACAAAACTCAAGAGTATCGGAGCATTGAGTGAACAGCGCAAGCAATCGTACTTTTAAGGAATCCACCAGGTCCTGGACAAGGAAGAGTCTCCTCAGCTCTTTAAGCGTGTTGTTCACGTAGAATTGCAGGCAGTCCGTGTACTTCTGGATCTGCTCCTGAGAAAGGGTGATCTCGAGCTCCAGGTAGGCCCTGTCAACAAACCGTCCCCACAGAGCACTCCATCAGAGGGGGCCACAAAACAGCTCAGTGTCCTGCCTTCACTATGAGCGCGGCAGCTGCTCGCCCTGCGGGGTGTATGCCAGCCTGTAGGCTGCAGGTCACCCAACCCGGGGCACTGCAGGATGTGAGACTCATGGCGCCTAGTGGGCGCTGTGACTGCTTCTGTTTCCCAAAGACAGCATGATAGTGTGAGTGGTACAAATCAGCCCATTTGCTGAAGTCTCTAGATACTCCTGACCCACCAGGTAACTGTGAAAGTCCTCATTTCTTCTTGGCTGAGTAGACAGGAATTATGTTTCTAATTAGTTGTCTGAAATGTCTGAAAATCCTACCTGCCAATTATTTGTCTTCTAAAACTCAGGATTTCATATTCAAATTCTGGAAAATTCTTCCAAGATTTTATCTAGAGAGCTCTGAAAACTCAAATGAGCTGGGCCATATTAAAATGCTCATTGGTTCTATTGAGAAGTATCTGTATTTGTTATATTTGTCATTAGATTCCACATATAAGTGAAATCATACACAAATAAAAAATATAGAAACAGACACATGAATAGAGAAAAGAGACAGCAAAAATTCTCATAGAGACAGCAGTACGGCGATTAAAGAGGGAAAGGGGGTTGGGGAGGGAGAAGAGAGCAAAGGGAAGAGAGCAAGGAAGGAGACTTGACTTTGGATGGTGAGCACACAATGCAATATACAGACTACGTATCATAGAATTGTACACCTGAAGCCTATATAATTTTACTAACCAATTTCACTCCAAAAAATTCAGTTTAAAAAGATAATCATGCATATAAAGATAAAGCAAAAAAGAAAAATATCTTTAGTAACTGCATTTTTTTATTCAAAAGGATCACTTTGACTCTTGGGTAGATAACCAGGCTTCTCAGAAATAAGCAAATAGTCCACCCTCCTGTGGGGCCGTGTTCCTCATAGAGGGCTCCCCCACGCCACGTCCCCCGCTTCTGCCCCCGCCCCCTGTTCTCGGACAGGGGTGTGTTGTCTACCTCAAGGATATCCCTATGGTTCTTACAATGCGGACCTAACTCTGGGAATTAGGATGGAAAGAGGAAAACAGCCTTTGGCTTGAGTTTTGGGGAGTTTACATTTAAATATTATGGGTTTTCTCTGGTATAAAAAAACAGAAAAATATTGATTTGTCTAGATAGTGTGTTTTGATTCAAATGTACTTAGAGTTAGATATTTTTTTTTACTGATAAAAGCAACTCAGCCAAAGGAAAGTTCTACAGTTTAAAATGGTCTCCTAAAGGAAGATAAAGTAGCTGAGCAAACTGTAGTTAGACTCTAGGTCCTATGCTGAGTATTGGAAGAAATAAACCAAATGGAAGAGAAGTTCCCCGCTGTAAGTTGACTGTCTTGGGGGCCAGGGACATGGGAGAGGCCAGCCTGGCCTGGATGGATGACAGCAGAGGCGGGGGCAGGACAGGACCCTAAATGTGGTCTCTGATCACATGACACTGAACTACATTCTTCCCACCTTTGGGAACTTGTGGAGCCAAGTTACGGCTGCAAAAGCCCCTTAACTCTGCATTAGAAGAAGGCCAAAACACACCCCAAGAGCAAGAATGCTCACATGCTAACTGAGTTTGACACCAAAGCCAGGAACCAGGGGCAGGGAGGGATGTGTGATACGCAGCTTTTCCCCTTTGTCAACAGGCCCACAGCACAGTCACCTTTTCCCCTTCTCAGAGCCTGGTGCACTGAGGCTTCCCTGTGAATTCCGGGGGCTGGCTGAGAAGCCACGCTCATCCAGGGGGCAGAGCTGTCCCTTGGTTACAGGAGGCAAGGACACCTGCAGTGGGGCCTGCATTCTGGGGCCAGCACCAGGCGGGGGAGGGCGGGGATGGGGCTCTGAGAGTCTGTGCTAAAAGTGCCCAAGCTCCCCATCTGGAATCAGGAGATAAATCGGGGTGCAGGTGGGTGGAACGCAGCTGGCAGTGCTAATTCCTCCCTTTGCTGTATTTCCTACATTCTCTGAGTATAGTGCCTTAAAAAACGTGCTGCTCTTCAATATTCATTCCAGTTATATTTCCCCACTGTAAAAATGCAGATGACGGAACATTCTAAGATTGCTCATGAACCTTGCACCACTCAGAAAATTGACCCTCTGGTATTAAACTTCCAGAGAGAGCATAGAAATAAAAATCCAGACACCCTGGTCCTTGCGCTGTCCTATTTACTGGCCATGTGACCTTGGGTGAGTCACTTCACTTCTTAGACCCTCAGTTTTTCTACCTGTAAATAAGGATTGTAATGCTCTGCTTTCTTCACAGAGTTGGGAGGATTAACTGTTGAAATGCTTTTCAAATTATAAAACATTGTATACATATGATGAATTGTGATTACTATTAGTAGTAATTAAATAAAATATATTAATATTATGAATTTATGTTAAATTTATATAAAGTTGTTAAATTTAGGTATTTCCTTAACCACAATTAAAATTAAAAAATCAACACAGCAATAAATTTTAGAATAGAGATAATTGAGATTGTTTTAGAAAGTCACCAGAAATATCAGATCTCAAAGGCAGGGTGTTAAAGGAGACTCTCAAGAGGCCTGTCAGGCCTCAGAGAAACATGACCTGACGTGCAGGGGCGGGAAAGAGAGGCAGAGGGAAAGAGCCCCATGAGAGGCTGGGCAGCGGCTGGTCTGGCTGGGGCACTCACTTGAAAGGGTGGCCCTCGTCGGTTTTCTGCACAGCTTGCAAAACAGACTTGTAGATGCGGAAACTGATGGTGGCTGAGAGCGTGGCGAGGGCCAGGTAGGCCACGACACTCACAACGCTGAACTGGGTCAGGGAGAAGAGCAGCAGCAGGCAGCTCCCAAACACTATCCCCGTCTGCTTGATGTCCCGCCAGTACAGCAGGTCAATAGCTGTGGGAAGGAGACACAAAGCACACACACTTAGCACCGGCAGGGCCTCCGGGGCCGCTGCTGTACCTGTGGCTCACGGGCAAGGGTTCCCTCCAGCCTCCAGGTCCCTAGACACATGTGAGTGGACATGAGGCTTTGCCCAGGGCACTAACTGTTATTTCATTTTGCTTTGGAATGATCTTTTCCATCCCCAATGCTTATGATAGTTCATAAATGCACAGGTAAGAAAAGGCTGTTGAATCTCCAGCAACCATCTCTTTATAAACGTTATCTCCTTGGGCTATGCGTTCTGTACAGGGACCCAAATTAAGTGACTTTGAAGCAAAACTGTAAACGCAGAAGACTCTGTGAAGAACCAGTTCTCTTCTTTGAGGTGGCATTGGCTGTGTGTACCTTGATGCCCTGCTGACAACTTTATGTCTCCACACTGGCCTGTGGACATGTACCTCGGTCATACAAATGTCTGTGCTGCTGAGAAGGAGCAGCCGCAGTGAACAGAGAGGCTCAGGGAAGTGCTGCCTTCGGGAGCGCGGTGGCGGCTGGCAGGTCCCAGCCGAGGCCAGAGGCACCTGAGTGAAGGCGTGGCCTGCCTCCCAACCTGAAGCGTTGTCAGTGGCTGTCTCAAGAAACCCAGGAGCTGACACTTGGATTAAACCATTTGCTACATCATTTGTTCACTAATACTTTGTGAGTTCAGAATATGGAATACAAACTTTAAAACCTCCATCACATCTATCAGTCATTTCTCTCTTTCAACTTAGAAAAAAAATACATTCAAAAGAATAAAGCCATGGTGCTTCAAATGTGATACAAAATGGAAATATTTTGAATATGCCAGTCACCAGATTATTTATAAAAGAAGCACATAAGCCTTGCTTAAGAATGCATGGAAATTTATTCTCCAAGTAGGCAAGTAGTAAATTTTTTAATTGAGATAAAACTGACATATAACATTGTGTAAGTTTAAGGTGTACAACGTTGTATTTGTATAGTGTAATATGATTACCACTGCAACATTGGCGAACATGTCACATAATTATAATTTCTTTTTTGTGGTGAGAACATTTAAGATCTAGTCTCCTAGCATCTTTGAAGCAAATAATGCACTATCATTGAGTATAATCACTATGCTGTGCATTAGCTCTAGATCTTACTCATCTTCATATACAAGTTTGTGCCTTTTGACAACACCTCCCCATTTCTCTCATTCCCAACGCTTGGTAACCAACCATTCCACTCTCTGTTTCTATATGAGTTTGGATTTTTTAGAGTTGGCATATAAGTGGTATCATATAGTATTTGCCTTTGTCTGACTTATTGTACTTAGCAGAGTACCCTCAAGGTCCATCCATGTTGCTGCAACAAATGGTTTTTTAATAGAATGTTATGTTAATCAATTTGCAGAAAGAGAAAACAAGACACGAAATTTCTATCTCACAACCAAGTGAACGTGGTAGCTGCTCACTCTGCCAGCTCTACATGCAAGCACCTGGAGACATCTGGTTGACAGAATTAGGTGCCAGTCACTGGCTCAAAGGAAATGAAGGTGACAGGGTAGAAGAGAGCAGGAAGCTGCTCCCACCCTACACATGTGTGCAACTAGCTGACCAGGCCCCATAACCTAGTGAAAGCCCTGATGCTGTAGAGGGGACACAAGAAATGTTGCAGAGCAAAGAATTAACCCTAGACAGCAGACTGACCTCAGGCTGGCTAGAGAGTAAGGTTATCAGGGGTTTAAAGGCAGGAAGGCTCTGTTGTATCAGACTGTGGACACCCCGGCAATCTGAAGTCCCGGAGAAAACTGACATGTAAGCTCATCCGTCATCCATCCCCTCCTACTCCCCGCCCACCACCACCACTGGGTCCACCAATGACACAAACTCAGCTAAGTTACTGTAGTCAGCCAGCCGTTTCCTTGGGCAAAAATTTGCTCCTTTTTTTTCTACAACACTTTCGCAATGTAAGATGTAGAGGAAAGAATCATAAGTATGTTTTGGGGTGAAATGAAGATTTATTTTTCTCTTTTGAGTGGGGTCAGTTCTACGAACAGGTTTCAAGGAGCAAAGGAAAAGCACTGCTCCTCTGAGCGAAAGTGGACCTGCGTGGTTCAAACCTGTGTCATTTATGGGTCACGTGTATTTCCAATCCATGTTTAGGCATCGGTGGAGGCAGGTGGCCCACTGTAGTTATACTCCAATTCTCAACTTCTCCAGGGTTGGCCTCTGTAACCCCTGCACTGTTAAAGGGTCAACACTACATTCTAAGACAGCTTGATTTGTCTAAAGGGAGTACTCCTAAGGCTAAGTACACTGAATCTACCTCTGAAATGTGAAGGGGCATAGGAGACCTTGCAAGTAGATTTCAGGTGAAGAAAAGACAGAATTTGCTATTTTCATTTGTGTCTCCACTTATTGAATTGCTTAGCACCCATTGAAAGAGTAGGTGGAGGGGAGGAAGGAGGGATAATTGGGGATGGAAAGAGGCTTCCTACGGTGGGTGCGTGATGCAGCGTGCATACGATGTTTTGTTGACTTGTACACTTGAAACCTGTATGGTTTTGTGAACCAATGTCATTCCAATAAATTCAGTAAAAAGTGGTGTCCTTTAGAAAAGCCTTCTGAGTCTCAGACTCAGGTTTAAACAGTTCTAGAACAGTAGGCACAATAACCAGGCTTTACTTAAAAGAACTGAGCAGAGAGCACTGTGAACCCACCAGCATTATTTGGTATAGAATCATGACACAACAGGTCTTTCAGTCAACTTGCTAGGATTGCTGGAGGTTTCTAATTGGGAGGCTAACAAAAGATTTATCTTAGAACAGCAATGGGATGTTGATTCAGAATACTTTCATGACATAATTATCTTTTTACATAGATCTTGAAATGTTCAAAACACTTTCAGAAGTACCTCCTTTAAACCTTACAATGAACTCCATTAGACAGGTATACAGCAGTCTCCCCTTACCCACGGTTTTGCTTTCTGAGGTCTATTGTGGTCTAAAAAAGTTAAATGGAAAATTTCATAAGTAAAAACTCATAAAATTTAAAATGCATGCTGTTCTGAGTAGCGTGATGAAATCTCGCTCCCTTGTGCTCTGTCCCACCCGGGATGCGGATCATCCCTTTGTCCAGCATATCTACACTGTACACGCTCCCCGTCTGTTAGCCACTTAGTAGCATCTACATTATCAGGTGGACTGTGGAGGTACCAGTGCTCACATTGAGTAACCTTTATTTTACTTAATAATGGCCCCAAAGCCATTCACATAGCTTTAATTGTATATTGTTATAACTGTTCTATTTTATATTATTGTTGTTCATCTCTTACCATGCCTAATTTATAAATTAAACTTTATCATAGGTATGTATTATAGGAAAAAACATGGCACACATAGGGTTCAGTACTATCCAAGGTTTCAGACATCCACGGGGGGCTTGGAATGCAAGCCCCACAGATAAAGGGTCACTAGTATGTAACAAGTGAGAAAGTTACAAGTCAAGAAACTTGTCTACTGACTGGTTAACGGGAGAAGCAAGATCAAAAACTAAGTTTGAGTCTTTTTCCATAACAAAACACTCATGCCTCTCACATTATATGGCTTTATGTTAAATGTCCCCAAAAGCATGCAAAATTATCCTGGGCAAGCTGATTATGTTTAAATCTGCTCCCAGAACTAGATATCTAAAGTGAAATTTTTCTTTAAGTGAAAATGACCCATTATCGGCAGTAAATACTTATTGGTCAGGTACATATCTGGTCATCAAGGGAATGAAGACGTTGTAAAATTTTGTCCCTGCTTTTAAGAATCGAGCTGGGAAGATTGGACATTGATTTAAAAAGCGTTGCATCCACGCAGTATGTCTTGTACTGTCAGAGGTGGTTTCAAGGAAGAGATAGTGCTGGGGTCGATGACAGCGGACGTGGGATGGTTTGTGAGTGCAGCGAACAGTTTCTTAAGGAGATGGAGTGGGTAAAGGGAAATATTATGAGGAATTCGTCGGCAAGAATGCTGACTAATTAGCTGTGGGAGAAAGGAGGAAGAGCTAATTAAAGGTGAAAGCAACATTTCAAAGCTGGGTGACTGAGTGATTAGTATCTCTGACGAAAACAGGAAATCCAAGGGTGAACTGGTTTGGGAAAAAGCTGACACTTTAAACCTCTGGGTTCTTCCATGATGACATCGAAACAGGGCATTTTGACATAGCCTGGGGTAGATGTAGAACAGGGATCAGGGATGCGATGAGGCTGACAATTACACACAATACGTATTAATTTTTTTAAAGCTTGGAAATGAAACGATTTTTTTTCCCCAGGACTTGTTCCAGTAGCCATAAGTTAAATGCCAGTAATATCATATTCCAGTGATATTCAGATGAATATGTATGGTAAGCCGTTGCAAATGCAGGACTGAAGCTGAGTGAAAAGGACTGACTCTTTACATTCGGGTGTATTCTGAGTAGAAATGATGATTGAAGTCAGGAGAGTGGAGACAGCCTCCAAGAGAGGAGAGACTGGGGGCTGAAATTGTGATTGAGTACATGGTGGGAAATTCAAGGTAATAAAGAAGATGGTAAATAGAGTGGTAGTTTGAGGAGCAGTAGCAACAAGTTAAGCTGGAGGCTGAGTGAAAACTGAAAACGTTAGCGGAAAGGGAGGGCAGCAGCTACAGGCACGCAGGGGGAGAGAGAATGACATAGAGTGGCTGGAGGCAGACACTCGGATCTTCCTTGGAAAATGAGTCCTGAGGTCCTCCTGAGCTTGAGGCGGATGTAGGACCTGAAAAGACTAGGAAAGGTTGAGACCCGGGTTGTTCAACACAGCAGTGACAAGCCACAGGTGGCGCTGAACCCTCGAAATGTGGCTCGTCCCATTTGAGATGTGCTGCGAGTGGAAACTACATATCAGATTTCAGACTTAGTCCAAAAAAGGATGGAAAGTATCTTGGTAATGCATTTTATATTGATTTTTGTTGTTGAAAGGCTAATCCTATGGATATGTTGGATTAAAAAAAAACATATTATCAAAATCAACTTTTACCTATCTCTTTTTTTTAATGTGGTTTACTAGAAGATTTAAAATTACTTATGTGTCTCAATATTTGGGCAGCACTAATTTAGAAGAATACAGTACCAACTCAGAGTGGGTAAAAGGACTGCCAGAGAGCTAAGAGGGTTTGGTTAAAGTCAAGCATCTCCAGTGGATCCCAGTCAACAGGGGTTGAGCAGTAGGCGGTGGGGCTGACCCAGGGCTGAGAACTGGCACAAGGAGCACGGTCAGAGGGGTCGGCGGTCAAAGAGGACAGGATTCAGATGAAAACCCTGGGCTCAGGTTGGGAGTGACGGGCAGTGAAGACCGCCGGCCGTTGGGCTAGGAGAACGGCAATTGGCTGTGTGTGGTCAGAGTGCCAGGAAATTGCCGGCAGCTCTGATGATTCACTGGGAAGGGTAGGAAGTGTTGAAGTGTGATCAGAGAAGAGAGTGTCTGTGTTCCCAATCTGCTGTGTAAATGCCAGTTTTTCACATTTTAATTTTGCTTAGAGTGATGTAAGCTTGTGTAGGAAGCTTTATAGTACCCAATCCAGAAAAATGAACATTTGAATAAAGTTTCCTTAGAACCCTAGTTAAAAAGGATATAAGTAATTCTGTAACTGCAATAAATTACCCCAAGTAGTCTTTGGGTACAGCCAAGTATAGATAACTTTTCTTTCAAAATGCCCCTAATACAAAAAGGTCAGATGAGAGGTCACACATCTGAGTACACATTCACTAAACATACTCGCCAGAGCAGGCAAATTACTGTATTGTTTTACAGATTATAAAAATTACAAGTTACTTTGCCAAAAACCATTCAGCTTTGAAATAAGAGATCAGTGAGTCCTATCAATCTGACAAACGGACTGGGCTGGGTGACCTCGTCTCAGTCCCCAGATCACAGGTGGGGACTCGCACGGCAGCCCGCCTGGGGCTGACTCAAAAGGGGACCTGGTAGGTTTGGCAGATTTGAAACCCTGAAATCAGTGCTACCTGTATTTGTATAATACAAACAAGAACAGAAAGGAAAACAGAAGTGATCCAAAGTTTTAATTAATAGCTAAATGGAAATAAAATGCTACGCCTAATTACTAGAAATAAGCCCTTTGATGCAGTCCAAAATTTTTTGGTTTGTGAAACTATTTTAAATGTATTCCATTACATGATCCAATAGTGGCTGTAGTATTCAGAAAGTTTATTAAAAATGTATGAAGTGGGAAGACAGTGGTGCAGATATTTATACTTTATTTATCAGGCAAAATGTATTAAAAGTGAGTAATAGAAAATGGCAGTAAATTGTGCACAAGTGTCTGCATTATTACACCATATTCTTAAGTATATTTATTTATATTCATCTTGGTACAAGAAAGATTTCAGGTAGCATCATTGCTGTGAGAAGTTAATGCTACTTTTTAAAAGGCCGAGTGAGAAAATCCTATTCTCAAGGTAATGTCAGCATTCCAACAATAGGATTGTTGAAAAGTGACACGCTGTTGATTTATGCCTTTAGTAAGCTTCCAATAATTGCTTCTAATAACTGACTACCTTCTAAAAAGGACAAGAAGGTTAGAAACACCTCAGTTGTTTTTACAACCCAAGGTCCAAAACAGTATATCTGATTTTCATGAGGCAAACAAAATATCATCCCAAGAAAGTTAACAAGAAGAAACAGTAACTTCCCCTACTTCAACTTTCCTCCATTTTGCCATCAAACTGGAGAAACATAATGGAAATAGATACACAACAATACTTTAAACAGAGACCTTCAAAGAGGACATCTTCTCTAGTCAACAAATTCAGGAGCTTCCTTTGCCTTGAAAAGTCTCTTACATAAATTAAAATTTTAAATGGTAAATCAGGCACCCTGAGCCCAGACTGGAAACTGCTGGATGGAACTTTTTCCAACAAAACACCCGCAGTGGCTCCACCCCCAGCCCTTCCCTCGCATCTCCTCAGTGCCGCCCATATCCTCTCCAGGGAGAACTGCCAGCACTGTTTCTAAACACGGAAGTAATTCTGTAGGTGTTTTGAAAGGGGGGAGACATTCAGCCTGGTGCTCTGTGCAGACAGTGAAAGGGCACAGCATTTATCCCACACAGACGACCGTCTACTCTACATGAGCTTTGGGGGAACAATGAAAACTGAAGGATTTGATGATCAAAGACACAGCTAGCAAGGATCTCTAGTACTTGTCTTCCACTGGAGACAAAAGCAAACACATTTGTCTAGTGTCTTCCCTTCAGAATGGACTGAAGGCAAAAACTGCTTTATGTTTCTGTGAATTTTGTGGTTTCCCTATGCTGGTTCTAAGCACTAGGACCACATTGACTCTGTGCTGCCAAGGTAACACAGTGAAGCTCAGGCCCATTGTCATGGTGATGGGCAGCCTTGGGCGGTGATGGGCTGGACCTGGCCAGGAAATCAAACAGCAGGGCCTAGTATTTAAGACAGTGTGGCCAGCTCCTCCTGTTAAGACTCCTGCAAATGGGCTTCTCTGGAGGAGTCTTGCAGGGCAACTGGCATCAAAGGAAGAGATGGTCATAGGGAGAGAAAAGCAGGCTTTGGGCGCAGAGTCGTTGAAGGAGGCAGCCAGGAAGATTTGCAAGGTATTGGACAATTAATGTCCTCATGTGCTTTTTCTTTCTTTAAGCTTTCTGGCAGTATTAAAATACAAACCGTTCATTTGGTCAGTGGTCATAGACACACAATCTGAAATCTGGACCATGCCCTAGAATTCGTCATTGTATTGGAATAGAAAAGAACCATAGAGGTAGATAGTTGTTGGTTCTTTATAAAAAATGAGTGTATTTGAAATTTTGACCAAGACCATAATGGCAAAAATATTTCTTGAACTAAAAAGATGTAAGGTAAGGATAAGGAATGATTTCTCTTTGTACTTCTGTTCTGTTCAACAAAATATTATGTCTGTCCTGACCCCTATTACCACTACATTTGACCTACAGTTTGATGAAATACATCTGAAGACAAGACATACAACGTGATCACATTTGAAGCAGGCCCATTGAAAAATGAGTGGAAGTGCAATAAATTCTAAAAATTCTAACCTATTATTTGTACTTCTCATTTGTTAATATTAATACCAGTTTGGGCAAAGAAACTGTAAATAATGCTTGAATTACTTTCATTCCCCCTTTCAGAGTAAGTAAAATAGAAAAGAATTTAAGGATTTGATTGTGTGAAACAATAAGACAACTTTGCTCATATTTAACTTAAAAATACAGCTCAAATATATTTGGAGGAAATAGAACTCTATACTTTTAAGTTTTAAAAGTCTGAACAATGTTTCCTTATCTAAAATATATGCTAACATTTGGAATATGAGTATAATTATCAAGGTTTAATGTAGTTATTATTATTAATGGTCACCTTGGCAGACAATGGCTTTTAAAGAATTATTGTGAAATCTTAGCTTTGAAGTTATGAGCTTAATTATAAGGCAATTTTGTTTCTTTGAATGTTTGTGTGTATTTTTGTAAGAACTGGAAAGGTGACAAAATGTAAACATTAATACATGGCCCAATAAGCACACAACTTGGAGGAGATCATGTTGAGAAGGATGGGAAATGTGGTGGTGACGTACGTTTAATTATTTCCAAAATGAAAGGTGATACTCTGAGGACTATCTAGCCATGTTAGCTTTTGTTTGCTACATTCAGTGGATTTTAGAACTTAGTTCTATTATAAGCTAATTTAAAATATATCAATTACTGTACAAATTCTGTTCTCAACTGTGTTACCCAGTCTAAAGATCAGAAAGAATTGAGTAAAGCATATCATCTTGAATATAAGAAGAAAGTGGGAGTCGGGGAGGCATATGGGGAGTAAGGGGAGAAAACTCTAAAAATCGAGGAAGAGGTTGCTGATTATGATGAAAGATTTCACCTACAATCCCTATTAATACAGAGTAATCATAATGGTTTAGTCACAGGGTATCAGGAATGTAGTTTTTTAATTAAAAAAACTATTAATTCATGAAAATCTGAAGAAAATCATAGATTTGAAGACATGAATTTAGATGAGAATTTTTGTTATTCTTTCTCATGCATGGTGGACCTCCTTTAAAAAAAAAAAGATACTGCAGAGAGTCCATCTGTCTAGTCTAAATCCAGAACATGTAATTAATAAATGATTCCAGCCTACTGATGTTTATCATAGTTTTTTTTAAAATTTTGGGTAGGATTGGCTTATATTATAAAGAAACATGCACTTCAAGTTCAGCAATTCTTTGTGTCAATTTCTTCCATTTAATTATTTCAAATAAATTTTGAGATATGTACAATCTTGTTTAATGAAAGCTGTTTTTGTTGCCTATTTGGCCCTCTAGCTTCATTTGATATGGTATAGAGACACTGGATTATATTCAGCAAATATTAACATTGATTAACTGTCGGTGGCAGGACCTTGGGTGATTTGTGGCTTTTATTTGAACCTCTCTTTGTATAAATGAAAATTTTCATTATGTGCATTATGAAAAACTCTCCCAAAACTTTGAAATGCTTGCTTATAAAGATTCTCTTACAAATGATAATACATTTGTGAAAAAGAATACTTTTAATAGAGTAATAACTACCTACATTTGGTATATTATCTACATAATGAGAGTTTTCTTTCATTTAAAAAAATCCCCAGATCCCCTGCTAACCCAGTTTTCCCACTGAATCTCATTCGAATCTACAGAGAGGAACTTTGCAAAGGTAATTATTTATATCGTATTGTAATATTTGTATAGTATTCTAATAATATTGCACACAAATAAAATGCTATCTTTGATCAAGGGCAATATTGGTTTGCCTTTATGTTTGTAAAATTGTCTTTTCTAAAGTAAGATACAAGTATGTAACGAGAGCTTAGGACAGTGACTGGCACATAGATATAACATGGATGGAGATTTTAGAATGATGGATTAATGATATGGTAATGATGACAGCAATGGCATATATTGGTTAGGATCGCTACCTTCCTGATAAATTTTGCTGCTTGTAAAGAGAGAACCTACGTGAAAATATCTCAGAAGAGGTAACGGAGAGTTCACTTACTGCAGCTCAGCATTAGTGTAAGAGGTGGTGAGTGTTGAGATGGGAAGAGTCCCAGATGTGAAGCCGCATCACTTCTTCATTACTCAACATACCACTTACAAAAAACCTTGGGTCAGTCACTTAATCTCTGAGCCTCGATGTCCAAAAGTAAATAGAAACTCTCAAAGAGGAAGACATTTGAGAAATGAAAACTATGTAAATGTGACGGGTTATTAAATCCACACAATCACCATTACCTAGATGATTCATACTTTTAGAAAAGCCATTGAGGAAAAAAACCATCTCCCACTGAGGCAGGTGGTAGAGAGCAGGGAGAAGTGAAGGGTGAGGCTTGACTCCAGCCTCTGACTAGCCGTGTGCCTTGGGGGGCCTTAGTTGACCACCTATAAAATGGAGGAGTAATAAAACTTACACATCATGCTTATAGAGAATACAATTTGTGAGGATTAAATGCAATGATGCAAGTAAAGCACTCAGTAAATGTGCCCAATAAATAGTAGTATTGTTGTGGCCTTTAAAATGACTGTATACAGGGGTGAGCAAAAGTGGTTGAATTACCAGCCATTTATGATTACCTAAAAGAAAAATCATAAGGGTATGAGATATTAACAATAAGATCAATATTACACTAATAAATAAGTAATAATTAGGAATAAACTATTTCACATACAACTGTAACCCTACTTTTGCCCACCCCAGTATATAGGTGCTTTATTAGGTTATTGATTTATTGTCATTTCATTTTCACTGAATAGAATGAGCTTTGTTTTATTAACCAATATTGGGTATTAGTGTCATTTTTTTAAATTGGGAGCAGAATCTGTATAGTTTAGCATAATGTGGACTTTAATCTCTCTCTTTAAACATTGTCTATAGCGGAAATCTTCTATGTTAGTAAAATAAGTTTCCCTTTGCACATGTAGTACAGTCCTTATGATACATTGTATTGGTTTCAGTAGAGTCTTCATGTGATATACAATGGGCTGCAATTTCTCTTAATAATACGGAGGAAATCTGAAGCGCACTCTCTTTATTCCCTTTTCCAATCAAAACTTTTTCCTTTGAATACTTCTGGAGGACATTATCAACAATATTACATGGACTTCTTTTAATTGCCTTCTTAGCTGCTCCTAGATCACACCCACTTCATCATTTGCATACTCGGCCATGCTCTGCTGGTCTGTGGATTGGGTTCTCTAAGAATCATTAAACATTCCCTGGCTGGTATGGCTCAGTTAGTTGGAGCATAGTCCCATAAAACTGAAAGGTTTTAGGTTCAATTCCCTGTCAGGGCACATACCTAGATCACAGGTTAGGTCCCTGGTTGGGGTGCATGGGAGACAACCAATCACTGTGTCTCTCTCACTCTGATGTTTCTCTCTCTCTCCTTCCCTTCCCCTTCTCTAAAATCAATAAGCATGTCTTTGGGCAAGAATAAAAAAAAGAATTATTATTTTTAAAAGTATTTTATTTATTTTTAGAGAGAGGGGAATGGAGGAAGAAACAGGGAGAGAAACATTGATGTGAGAGGGCACATCAATAGGTTTGCCTCTTGTACAGGCCCCCACCTGGGACCGAACCTGCAACCCAGGCATATGCCCTGACTGGGGATTGAACTGGCGACCTTCTGGTTTGTGGGACAACATTCCAACCAACTAAGCCACACTGGTAAGGGTAAAAAAAGAATTATTAAACACCAGTAGCTTCAAATCTGATTGTGTACTAAACTCACTTGAGGAGCTTTGAAAAAATACTGATGCTTGGCCCAACTGATTCAGAACCTCTAAGGGTACAGGCATACTTTGTGTTTTCTTAAGCTCTCTAGGTGATACTAATTTGCAACCAGGGTTAACAGTGACTGTTTTTGATAATTAGTGAACTAAAATTAAGATACATTGAAAATGCTAAACAAAAGCCGTATTGTAGATTTAATTTAGATGGAAAGTTCTCCTAGTGGGGAGAAAAGGAAATATTCTTAACATTTTTCTTTTATGCCTATAAACCCAGCCACCTAGTTATTAGTCAGTTTTCAAGATAGTGGCTTTGTTCCATTTGACAAAAGAAAATCAACAGTCTGAAGCCTACCAAAGGTCACTGTGTATAAAGGGCCCTCAATGATTTTGCATTAATCTTCACAAGTAGCTGTATATTGGAGATGAAAATGATTATCTTCAATGGATAAGTAATGGCATTTTGTGTCATTTTGTGATTATAAATGTCCATTTGTAACCCCCCTCTCCCGTGAGAAGGTCAAGTAAGCCAAAACACATAGGATTATGATGAAATATTGTCTTATATTTTGTACAAATAAAACAGAAAACCTGCCACCTTTTGGTACCTACTTTTGGTAAGAATAGAAGAAACCCATAATCACAGTCTAAAAACCAACTTTGTTATATTTTTATGTCCAACTAAACTTGCTATTATATGAAGCCATAGATGGTTGTTGAGTGTGTGTATCAAATGAACTGGATGAATCCAAACACATAACAAGAATGAAATGTTATCAAGAATTTTGTATAAATTCTGCCTTCTGTCTAAAACATGTGCTATCTCCTATCATTGTCATTATTCTCTAAAATTATACTCTTGAATTGCCATACATTTCTTTATGGCGTAGCTTTTAAATTTATTAGGTCCATTTATTTACTTCTGACAGTTGTATCTCCAATAGATTCACACAATTTGAACTTGACTATTGTATTTTCTATCATTACCACCCAACTGACAAATAAAAGGCAGAGCAAATGTCTTCTTAATTCTAAGGTTCATGTTTCCTTTTTCTCTGCTTAAGAAAATATACCAAAGAAAAATCCCACAGGACATTAAAGATGAAAAGGTATTCTATTCTTTCTGTGATATAAAATTACAAGAGGAAGATGCCAGGTTTAAAAACAAAAAACCAAAAAAACCAGCTTCTGCTCCAGAGTATTCTTGGTCCCCTAAGGGATGCTACAACCCTGCAGGTTAAGTCAAATGCGCCTTCTTCCGAACCAAATTTGTTAAATATTAAAAGGCCCTTCATCTTACAAACACTCAAGTTTTCTACACATAATTTATTCTTGCAGATTATCTCTGTCTCCTCCTAATCTCAACCTGAGCAAGGTGAAGGAAAGCATCTTAATGTAACAAAGGAGAGATGGATGTGTGAAGTATGAGGCTGAATAAAAATGGCTGAAAAGCAAACCAAGCGAGGCTGGAGGGTGGCCACACCCAGTGCTAATACAGACTGTTTCAAAATAAATCTGTTACACCAGAGGGCAACTGGCAGTGCTTTTTATTTCCCTACACTTGTTCCACAGTATTCATTATTAATAAATAGTAGTTACAAGTTACCCAATGACAGGAAAAAAATCCCGAAATATTCCTAGTGAACCATCCTAATATTGGCTACGCCATCATATCTTCAGGATTTGGAGAGCTAGTCTGCATTTCCAGTCTCTTTTGTGTGACCACAAATAACAACCTCGAAATGGGTGTGTCCCTCCTAAAAGGATGCACCGGAGCCCACTCAGTTAATGGTTCTACCAGGAGATTGCAACCTTTCTGCAGAAATAAAACACAGTGGGGTGCATGGAACAATAAGAAAGCAATTTATCTCTGGGGATGAGGAGGGATTAAACAAGTATTGATTGATCAACAGATCCCAAAAGAGCTCCTGGAGGAGGCAAATGATGCATTATTAAAATACTAGCATTACAACAAGAAAACAAAAGGTGATTGCGGGATGTAAAAAAAAGAAAAAAAGGGAAAATAAAAAACATCAAACACCACCCATTTTGATTTTTGACATAAGTTTACTCCCCCCAACAGAAAGCTCTTGGGGATAAAGCATGCATAGGTCCCACAGGTGAAATGATGCACAATGGCTGAGTCCGGGTCCCGGGTTCCCGTGAGCCGCAGGCATGCATTACTGAAATAAAGAGAATACCCTGACTTTTCCAGTTGCTCCACACACAGTCCATCTTGGTGGAATCGGCAGTGGCCTGCATCACGCGGGCTTTAGGGGCTCGCCGCGGCTGTCCTCGGGGGCGGCGCGGAGCGGGCGCTCGGGCTGCGGCGGCTGGGCTCGCGGTGGCCGCGCGGCTGCAGACAGACTGAGGCTGCACCAGCCAGCGCACGGCGAGGGGCGGGCGCGTCGCGGGCGCCGCAGTGTCCGCGGCAGCGAATCAGCGCGGCGCGGCCCAGGGGCTGCCAGCGCTGCTCGAGGAGGCAGCTCCGGCTCGGTCTCCCAGGGGCTGCTGCCCCGGAGACGTTGGAGCCGATTTTGAGAGGGCCGAGTCGCGAACCGGACCAGACGTGGGCGGTGTGGGAGACGTGGAGGGGGGAAAGGGCTCAGGGTAGGGGTGGGCGTAGAGAATGCGGACTGTTCCTGGGAGCTTCTGACGGGCTGGGGGCATATTCTAGAAATTTCTTAGAAACCCAAGAAACCTGTTGGATAAAACAGTCTATGGCAGTACAAACGCCAGGCTTCAGCCTAATGTCCCCTCTCTCCCCCAATTCTTTACATTCTAGCCATGCTTCATTTGAATGGCCTGGCGTCTTAACAACAATTACCAGATTCTCTCTTCTCTCTTTTGGAATATTCCACCGTTATCCAAAACCTTTGTTGGCAAGCCACAGTCCCTGTAAAGAAATTCTACTGCTCAGTCCCTGAGGGCTTGTGTGTTTCTCCTGCTGCCTCTCTTCTCCAGCTCTCTTTGTGGCTTGAATGAATAAGCCCACATCAGAATGCAGTGCCTGTTCGCACCGTATCAAAGCCCTTCTTCTCCAGCACATGGCGTGTTTGGTCACTGCAGTGACACTCCAGTTGTGGGGACATCCAAACAATTCAAAGCAGCAAAGGCATTCTGCCTCAGTAACACCATCTTTGAGAGTGAGTGGGATGGGGGGGGGGGGGGTGATGGAGGTGGGGCTGTGTGTATAATTTGGTTAATAAAGTTGGTTTCCAAGTCCAGTGAGTCAAGGGCTTCAGGGGGCCCCAGTTACAATACAAATGTCAATGGGAGGAGCAGAACAATGGGCGGTGACCTACTACTGAAATGCTTCATCAGATTATGCACCAAGGCCTTGAGAAAACAGACAGGGGATTGGTAGGTTTCTCATGAGAAGTGAGAAATGGCGTAGAGAGAAAGGAATGGAATCTGGGCATTGTCTGAGAAAGCAAGCCATGCTGGAGGGGACCCTTGAGAAGACAAGGCATAGCATGAGGACAGAGGATGCCATGGGGACCACAGGGACATGTGGAAGGAAGAGTTCCCACTTCACTCGTTGTAGCACGGCCACTTATTACACAGGAGCTCTCTCTCCCTCTTGGAGAAGTGAAGCCTTCCGGGTTCCCAGAGGCGGTCCTCCTGCGCCAGTAACTTCAGGTTACACGTCTAGATCAGATTTATCCTCCATTTTATGAAGCATATACAGTTTAAAATATGATCTTTAGGATAATATGCGTTCTTTTGAGAATACAAGCCTCCAGAGAAACTGGCTAGACCTCTCTGAATAGCTCTTTAATATGTTTGAAATTATTCTTACGAAAGCTGAATGAGAATGACTTCAGGAGGATAATTTGGCACTACTGGGCAGCTGACGCCTTCTACAAGAAGAAGGGCGTAACAGGTCTCCACCAAGCAGATGGGAAAGTAGAACAGTGACTACATTATTACAAACCGCTTTTCAAAGTGACCTGATCTAGAGACATTAGTGCCTTTTTAATATTTATATTCCCTACCCTTTCCCTCCAATTTTTTTTTCATTGTCATGGTCGTTTGGGAATTCAGTCAGCAAAATACTGAAAAGACAGGTACTTGACGGACTCTCACCGCATACTGTGGGGCTGGGCAGACTGTAAACAGGTGGGGACAAGACTCAGAAGGATGGAGAGGGAAGGGGTTGCCAGATAGGTCACTTTTCGGTTGGAAACCTTTGGAGCTTTGGCCACTAGGAGGCACTGCCAGTTCAATGATAGCCCCAGTCACCAGCCTTCCCTCCAGAAGGTGCCTGCAGGTGTCTTTCCTGGTGAGTGTTCATTGTCTGCCAGGTTAAGGCCGGTGTGCTCTGCTGATCTGACACCCCGCACTGAGCAACAAGTGAGAGCAGCAAGGCCCTTGCAAGGGGGAGGAGGCAGAGACAAGCTCTTCCTCAAGTGGAGGGGAACTGTGTCAGACTTCTTGGGCCATGCGTTTCATTGGCAACAAATTTGACTTTGGAGTGTCAGTTGAGCTGAAGACCATATTCTTTTCAGTCGTGTAGGTCTGGAGAGAAAATCCTGATGGCACCCTAAAACCTACAGGACAGCTTGATAGTTGAAGGCTGAGGAGGTAAGGCGTTTGATGCATGCCGCAGACATTGGAGGTGGCTTTAGATTAATGCTTAGGTGGTAAAGTAAACATAAATGAAATTACAGAAGGAAAATCAGACAGAAGAGTATGAAGATCTTGCCTGGGAATTAGCGGATGTGGATGTTAGCCTCACTTGTGCTGCAAGAGTTAGTTATGTGGACTTCAACAAGTCATTTGTCATCTCTGAGCCTCTCTCTTATACAAATGAGTTACAGCTTTAGCTGTTTGTTTCTATGAAATAAGGATTTATTTCCTATAGACATTGTAAATAGGTACTCTCTTTGCATAACTGCCCACACAGTACTAATTGGAACTTCTTGCCAAGACAGAAACGATAAAATAGGGAGAAAAGATATGCAAATTGCCCTTAAGCAGTGAAGGAAAACAGAAAGCAAAATAAAGCTTGCTAAAAGCAGGCAGGAAATGCCACTGCCTTTAAACCAGGGGAGAACAGACGGGCTTTGTACACAACCAGTTTAGAACTTGGTTTAGGTGCCTGCCAGGAGAGGAAGTGATTTCTTCAGTTTTCAGGATGAAATCATGCATTAGGCAGTCTGTTCAAGGGAAGAGCAAAATAGCCAAGTTTTGTAATCTTATCCCGGGTTAAGCTGAACGTTGAATGCCGCCATGCCCAGAGTGGCTGTATCATGTCTGTCTGCTGTAGCATCAGGATTTCACTGATGAGAATCAGTGGCACCTACATTAATATATTCATTCAATAAATATTTACTGAGCACCTCTGTATGCTAGATACTGTTCTATCCACAAAGCAAAGCTCCTATGTTTAAGAAGTTTATATGCTGTGTTTTGGGGGGCACATAATAATAAAAGAGGTAAATATGTATTTCACTTATAGTCAATTGTACAGAGGAAAACAGAGCAGATAAAAGTGGATAGAGAATGGGGATAGGGTGAAAGTTTGTTATTTTACAAGGAGGGTCAGCAAAGGCGCAACTCAGGGTAAAATGATGGCAGACACCTAATGGAAGCGAAGGAGACAGCCATTATGATAGTATATGGGAGAAGACCATCCTCGGATGCACTGAGAATGTACAGAATGTAATAGGTAGTAGTCTATATCGAGTATTCTCACAAAATGTCTTGATTTATTTTATTTTAGTTCTGAGAAGTATAGCAATTAGCAGAAAGGGCACAGAACCAAAACAATACTTCATTATGATCAAAGAACACTAAGAACTCTGCTTTATGCCATATGGAATAGGGAAATTTAAAGAAACAACCACTTTGGTACAGAACCCACTGTACCAAAATAATGCATAAATTGTCTTCAATTCAACGACAGATCAGCACTTGTTATTTGCCAGGTGCTCTCTCATATGGTATATATTTGGTTGTTACAAGATCCCTATGAGGTAGATAGTGTTTGCCTTTGTTTTCTTAATTCATTCACTAATGCATCTATTCAAACTACAAACATTTATAGAGCCCATACTACGTGCTACAAAGGGAACTGCCCACCAGGAACTTGAGTCTGAGGTGGGGGAGATTTACCCATAAATAGGTAAATGCAATCAATTGGTAAATGCATGAGCAGGAAAGAGTGGATACACAAGACAGAGAGTGGTGACAGGGAAGAAGAGGTTCAGGAAAGGCTTATGAGTAGGTGTTTACGAAGCTAAGTTATGAACAAGAAATAGGATCGCCAGTTTGAGTGAGGCTTTCCTAGCAGACAGATATGGAAATTTAATTACAGACATGTGCAGGGGCCAGATTGTGACAGATCCAAGTAGTAATACGGTCAATAAACGAGGGAGACATTGGCAGGTCTCGAGGAGAGGAGTAACATGGAGTTGGATCATTCATCCACGTTTGGCTGACAGTTTTTCAGAATTGGGAAAAGACAATAACTCTAGCCCTAAGCAGAAATCAGTACCCTAACACCCATCAAAGACAAGGAGAAAATCTTAAAGCAGGCGTAAATAATAGATCACCTCAGAGAAACTGTTAGATGGAGAGCAGTCTTTTCATTAACAGAAGCCAGAAGACAATGGAATAATGTCCTCAAAGTGAGGGAGAAGAACTGCCATCTAGAATGCTATACCCAGCAAGACTAATAAAAGCACTTTCAAATATGTAAGAAATAAGAGAATTTACTAATTGTAGACTCTTCTTTTACTTTCTTTTGCTATTCTTTTATTAGCTCCTTAAATGGAAGCTTAGATTATTTTCAGCCTTTCTTCTTTTCTAAGAACTTTATTTAAAAGTCTAAAATTCTCTCTAAGCATGGTTTTAGCTGCATCTGCCAGGTTTTGATACAT
The DNA here is from genome assembly GCF_021234165.1 of Pteronotus mesoamericanus. NCBI lineage: Eukaryota > Metazoa > Chordata > Mammalia > Chiroptera > Mormoopidae > Pteronotus > Pteronotus mesoamericanus. Next base: position 28,750,672 of record NW_026555078.1, on the reverse strand, counting down.
GATGTTAATGTTATTGTTCAGTTCAAAATAATTTCCTATAATCATTGTAGTTTTTTTCTTTGGTCTATTGATTATATAGAATTGTAAATTTTTGAGGATTTGTTCCAACAATCCTTACTGTTTATTTTCAGGTTAATTCTTCGGTAGGTAGAGAGCAAACTCTGTACAACTTTAATCCATTCAAATTTGTTGAGATTTGCCTTAGAGGCTGGAATATGAGTTATTTTGACACATATATCAAGTGGACTTGAAGTGTATTATTTGAAGTTTTAAGGGGACGTGCTCTGTGTCAATTAAGTCATATTAGTTAGTAATATTTTTTCATATAATCTATCTCCCTATTAATTTTAATCCCAGCTAGGATTCCGCCCCCCAGACATTGACGACTTGATCCTAAAATTCATGTGAATGCAAGGGATCCAAAATAGACAAGACAATCTTGAAAAGGAACTAAGTTGTAGGCCTCTCGCTTCCTGATTTCAAAGCAAGTGATAGTAATTAAGACAGTGTGGAACTGGCATAAGGCTAGACAATGGAATAGAATTGAAACTCCAGAAATAAATCCTTACATATATAGTCAATTCATTATTGACAAGAGTGCCAAGATCATCCAATTGGCGGGGGCGGGGAGGAACTATTTTTAACAATGGCACCGGGACAATAGGATCTATAAAAGAACAAAGTTGGACCCCTATTTAAACCATATACAAAAATTAACTCAAAAGATCAAAGACTAAATGTAAGAGACAAAACTAAAAATCTTTTAGAGGAAAACATAGGCATAAATCTTCATGACCTTGTATTAGAAACAGGTTTCTCAGTTATGACACCAAAGACATAAGGAACAGAAGAAGAAATAGATGAAGTGGGCTTCATCAGTTTTATCACTGCAAAAAATTTTTCCTGAATCAAAGAAAACTATTAAGAAAGTGAAAAAACAACCCATAGAATGAAAGGGAATATTTATAAGTCATACATCTGACAAGGGATATGTATCCAGAATATAAAAAGGACTCTTTCAAATAAACAACTAAAAAACAATGGGCAATGGATCTGAATAGGCATTTCCTAAAGAAGGTACACAAATAATCAATTATTACATGAAAAGATGCAAACCATCATTAAGTAAATGCAAATTAAACTATATTGAGATGCTGTTTCACACCTACCACTATATATAAAATTAAAAATATGTAGAATAACAAGTGCTGGTAAAGATGTAAAGAAACTGGAATCTTCATACCTTGCTGGTGGAAATGTAAAGTGGTACAGACACTTTGGAAAACATTTTGGTAGTTCCTCAACGAGTTAAACGTAGAGTCACAATATCACACAACAATTCCACTCCTATGCATATACCCAAGGGAACTGAAAAGAAAGGGAGAAGGGAGGGAGGGAGGGGGCTTCTTTTGGAAGTGATAAAAATGTCGTGAAATTAGATAGCCATGATGGTTGCACAACTTAGTGAATAAGCTAACAACTGCTGAACTGTACACTTTAAAAGGGTGTTTGTGGTATGTGAGCTATACCTTAATTTTGAAAAAAGAGAACATGGAAGAAAAATTAGAAATCAGGGTCCTCTCCCAGATGGGGGCAATGCTGCCTCTCGGCGTGAGGCCTGGTGAACAGCGTGAGCTGGAGTCAAGCCTCTCCTGCCATCTTGGCCCGGTGCTCTTACCAACAGCACACCCTGGCAACTTTACATGGCAGTCGGGACTGCATCTTGGGCCACCCTCCAGGCCAGCCCTGTGCTCTGTCTCAGCCTCTCCTGACACACAACCTCTTGGCTCGGGCAAACATTGCACTCTGGGGCTCCTTAGCAACCTCTGTTTATTGCTGCCCCTTTCCTGGCCCTTCCTCCCCATCACATCTCTTAGAATTTCTCCTGCTGAATTTCCCAAGCATGTTCCTTGGATTGGTTTCTGGAATGTGCACATTTCCATCAAGACTGGCATGATTATATTTGTGTTTTTTTTCTTACTAGGGATTTGGTTTTTCAGACTTGCTTTTCACACATCCCAGCCCGCTGACCATGGGTGGCTCTCATTTTGTTTCTTATTTGCTACCCATCAGTCAGTGGCCGACTCACAAGAATTAGCATGATCACCACTTGTGTTTTTCTCAAGCAAGCTTTTACACTTCATGCTTCGAGCAAAAAAAGCATGAAGCTGGAAAGAGGGAAGGTTGCTTTATCTGCAATTAATATAGCCACTCCTGCTTTTTCATTCACATTTATATGATATCTCTTTTCCATCTTTTTACTTTAAACCTATGTCACTGAATTTGAAGTGAGTTTCTAGTAAGCAGTGTGCAGTTGAGTTTTGTTTGGTTTTTTATTGTTGCTCAGTTATAGTTGTTCTACCTTTTCCCCACTGCTCTCCCCTGCCGGTCCCCCCACCCCCACAGTCAATCCCCTCCCGTGCTGTCTGTGCCTGTGAGTCCTCTATACATGTTCCTTGACTGGCCCCTTCCCCTTCTTTTTCCCATTATCCTCCCTGCCCCCTTTCCCCTGGTCACTTTCAGTTTGTTCTTTATTTCCATGTCTTTGGTTCTATTTGGCTCATTTGTTTGTTTTGTTGACTAGGTTCCACTTATAGGTGAGATCATGTGGTATTTGCCTTTCACTGCCTGGCTTATTTCATGTAGCACAATGCTCTCCAGTTCCATCCATGCTGTCGCGAAGGGTAGGGGCTCCTTCTTTTTTCCTGCTGCATAGTATTCCATTGTGAAATGTACCAGTTTTTTGATCCACTCATTTATGGATGGGCGTGTAGACTGCTTCCAGCATTAGGCTATTGTAAATAGTGCTGCTATGAACATTGGCATGCACAGGTTCTTTTGAATTGGCGATTCAGGATTCTTAGAGTACAATTCCAGCAGTGGGGTCGCTGGATCAAAAGGCAGTTAGTTCCCTCTTTAGTTTTTTGAGGAAATTCCAAACTGTCTTCCACAGTGGCCGCACCAGTCTGCATTCCCACAAACAGTGCACTAGGGTTCCCTTTTCTCCACAACCTTGCCAGCACTTGTTGTTTGTTGATTTGTTAATGATGACCATTCTGACGGGTGTGAAATGGTATCTCATTGTGGTTTTACTTTGCCATCTCTCTGATGACTAGTGATGTTGAGCACTTTTTCATGTGTCTCTGGGCCCTCTGTATGCCCTCCTTGGAGAAGTGTCTATTCAGGTCCTTTGCCCATTTTTTAATTGGATTGCTTGTTTTCGTGATATGGAATTGTGACTTCTTTATATATTTTGGAGATCAAACCATTGAGTTGTGGTGTTTTATGCACCCAGCTAATCTCTGTCATTTCCTTAGTGTATTAGGACCATTAATATTTAAGGTAATTATGTTAGCAGTTAAATCTTCACATTGTCTTCCATTTGTTTATCAGTGGTCCTCACTATTTCTTTCTTTTTGCTTTCCTGTGAACTACTTACTTGATTTTTTTTAGGATTCCATTTTGCTTTATTGATAGTATTTTTTGAGTTTTCTCTATATTGTTTTCTTAGTGGTTGCTCTTGGTATTACAATATATACACTGACATGTCTACTGGTGTCGACATTTTACCACTCTGAAGTGTGGAAACCTCACTTCCATTTACCTTCCTCGCCTTTAAATACTGTCTGCAGCATTATTGTGTTCAGCATTTGTGTTTTGTTATAATGATCAAATATGATTTATAAAAGTCATGAGTAGTCTATTCTGTACCCTTATTTCTGCTCTTCCTGTTATTCTTTCTTCCTTCCTAATGCTCCAAGTTTTTTAATCATTTCCTTTTTATTTGAAGAACTTCCTCAAGCCAGTGTTTAAGGGGAAGTCTGCTAGCGCCGCATTCTTTTAGTTTTCCTTCCTTTGAGAATGTCTTTGTTTCCCCATTATTCCTGAAGGATAGTGTCACTGGATACAGAACTTAGTGTTAGCAGTTTTTTTCTTTTAGCACTTTAAAATACTGTGCCACTTCCTCATGGCCTCCATGGTTTTAGATAAGAAATTTGCTGTCATTTGAATTGTTGTTTCTGTATAGATAATATGTCATTTCCCTCTGGTTACTTTCAAAACACTGTCTTTACCTTTAGCTTTCAAACGTTTAATTGTGGTATGTCTTGGCATATGTTTTTTGGAGGGCTTGCTCAGCTTCTTGAATATCTAGGCTTTTCTTTTGCCAAGGATGGTTAGTTCTCAGACATTATTTCTTCAGGTATTCTTTCAACTGCATTCCCTCTCCTTTCCTTCTAGGACTCTGATGCTACATATTGCGGCTCTTTCGTTCTTTCTCAAAATGTCCCCGAGGCTCTGTTCATATTGTTTTTCATGCATTGCTTTTCTTTTGTTCTGTTCTCAAGTTTACTGATTCTATCCCCTGTCTATACTCTAGTACTGAGCCATCTAACAGTTTAAAAAGTTCTGTTATTGTAATTTTAGTTCTGTCATTTCCATTTGGTATTTCTACAATTTGTATTTCTTTGTTAAGGTTCTGTACTTTTTCTTTTGTTTCAAGAGAATTTGAAATTGATTGTGGAAGCATTTTTATGATGGCAACTTTAAAATTCTTTTCAGATAATTCCAACATCTGATTCACCTTGGTGTTGTCAACAGTTGCTTGTCTTACTCAAATTGTGATTTTTCTTGGTACGATGGCTGATACTCTATTGTATCATACATGTTTGGTCTATTATGCCAGGAGACTTTATTTCCTAGTTAAATCATTTCTTTTCAGGCACCTTGCTTAGGTTTAGTATGTGGGTCTTGGTCAAACTTTGTTAACTGTAGTTCCAAAGGCAGTTTAATTTTCAGAACCCTTGCACTGTAATTGGGTCTGTTTTGTTTATGTGGTACCACTGGGGCTTGCCCTGGTCCCTGTTTTTGCTGCTGAAGGAAACAGAGATGGTTTCACCAGACCGGGCTGCTAAGTGTCTCTCAGTAGGGGAGCCAAACAGTGGGATCTCACTCCAAACAGTGGGATGCCTCCCAGCTGCCCTGGTGTCACCTGGCAGGGAAGAAAGTCTGAAGCCCATGGGGACAGTGAGGTTTCCAGAGCTGAGCCATTTGCTGTGGCTGAGTCCAGGTCTTCCTGATTCTGCCTGGCTGCCTGCCTCAGTATCTCTTGGCAGAAGAGGGAAACTGCAGACCTGGCAGGGAAGGAAAGCGATTTCCCTAGATGCTCACTATCGGTAGGGTTCCTTCCTGATTGACCCTATTTGGCCAGTTCCGCCAGGCTAGCCTGGTGTTATCACAGAGACTCCCATTGGATCTGGCAAGAATGGATCTCCCTGGGCTTCCTCCTGTGGCTGGGTTAGGGTCAGAAAACACCAGGTCTGTGCGACCTTCTGTTGAGTGGGGGATGTAAGACGTCCTGCCTCTGTATTGTTCCTCCAGTCCTGGTGTCTCAAACTAGTTCACCTTCTTATCACCTTTCAGAACTTTCCTTTGCTTTTATCTTGGACTATTTCCAGACTTTATAGTTGCGCTTAGTGGAAATGAAGTGGGGGTGGGGGGGACAGGTCTGTGTCACCTTGTCCAAAGCAGAAGTCCCATTAATTGCTTTTTAAATAAAATAAAACTGCTAACCACTGAAATTAGTTTTCCACAACCTCTTTCTATCCACTGTCCTCATCACCAGCAATGTTCTGATTTATTCTCTTTGTTTCTGGGGATGAACTCAATACAAGGTGGTGTCGGGCTTTAGTTTTTGTCATGCTGAGTTTGGCTTGGTGCTGGGACATCAACGGGCAATCTTGCATAGAGGGGGAGACAGAGAACTGGGGTAGAAGAGCTCACAACATAACAGCAACACTGTTGTTCTATTTTGTTTTTTGTAAAGGGATATTCTGACATTTCCAGGAAAATAAATGATGGCCAAATTTCTTCTGTGGAGACTGACAAGGCCCGAAAGAAAGTCTGGAGCAAGCTAGAGGACGCAGCTGTAGCAGAAAGGTCAGCATGGAACAGGTACTTTAAAATGGCCCACTGTGTTAGATCCCACAGTCATTTCAAACGCTCTTCTCCCAAGTCCTCCTCCTACTGTGGAGGCTATAAAAACATATAGTAGCATAAAGCTATATGACATTTCTATCTGTCTATTTATCTATCGCTCTACCTATCTAATCTCAGAGATAAACTTACAGTTTTTCCAGAATGCCTTGAACACAGGAGTAGCATTGGGCCCACAGTTGAGGTAAAGACATATGAAGGTAAGTCTGCTGGAGGACTTTGGGGATTTTTTTTCCCCTGATGAAAAGCAAAAACTCTTTTTGTCACCTTGGCTGTCCTCGCCTTTCTATGAGGATATGATGCTTGGAACTCTTGCAACCATTTTGTGATCATGAGAAGAAGGCTATGATACCTGTAACAAGTCTAGTGCCCTAACATTGTGATCTGTTGAGCCACCTATGTCTCCGGTACTTCTTCGCTAAACTTCTCACTTAGTGAATAGTCAATGTCTTTATGGTTCACACTGATGCCAGTTAGATTTTCCATAACTTGCAGGCAAAAGCGTCCCTCCTGATGAATCACTGGCTGGAAGTTCAATAGCAGAGTTAGCACTGATTTGCCCTGGTTTCCTCTTCATTATACAGATTCCTTGTTCCAGTGAAGAGCAGCAACACATTCTGTCTCCATTTTTTTTTTGCCCATTCCTCCCACCATGAACAAGTTAGACATTTTCAACCATTTCTTTGAAGGTCATGATCGACCATTTTGACAGGAAACTACAGTAAATAGAGTAACTACATGAACAGGTTACTACTATTGCAAAGATATGCCTTATACATCAATTTAAAACATTCTCAATAAATCATCATAAAAGGGAGACACTGATGATTTTACCTTAGTGCCTCATTAGAATAGTCACCAAAAGAGAAAAAAGTTCTCTCTGCTGAACATGCATTAATGGATGAGGACCAAAAACTGGATTAAAAATAATGACCTCATTAAATGTTTACAGTTCAGCAGTATATTTTTGCAAACAGTGGCAATTTTACAAACCACCCCTACCATATCTACACAGAAATTTTTAAAAATACTTATCTGAAAGCAAAGGAAGCTGCTGAATCAGCACTGAATTTTTTTTTTTCAGCAAGAGGCAATCTGAATCTACAAAACCAATCTCACTATGTAAGGTTTGGGATTTCAGAGGAGGGCTTTTGTGTTAGGAAAAAAGTAAGCAGACAAAGGACAAGAACAGTCCATTATTGTGGGGAATATGTGCGAGAACAAACCCACTGCAAAGTTCGATAGAGCACAACCACAGGAGCTTAAAATAATAAAACACTAAGATTGAATCGGTATGCTTCCTAGAATATAAATATCTCCCCACCTTAACTAACCTAACAATCATTTAACCTCTCTCTCTTGTTTATAACATGTAGGGGGCGAAAGACAAATATCATATGATCTCACCTATAAGTGGAACCTAACCAACAATACAAAGATGCAAGGAAAGTAAGACCAGCAACACTGAAAGGAAAAGAAATCAACAGAGACAAGAGGGAAGGAGGGAGGGGGGCGGGGAAAAAGAAGGGAAGGGGAAAGTCAAGGAACCTATAGCAAGGACTCATGGACAAAACCAAAGGGGAAGAGTTGAGGGAGGGAAGAAGGGAGGGGGCAAGGGAAAGTGGTGGGGGGTAGGCAGAGACAAATGTATTTGAACAAATAAATTAAAATAAAATTAAAACAAACAAACAAACATGTAGGATGGTATCTGCGTTACAGCAAGTCTAGAAGTTTCAGGGACCAGAAAGGTATTATTTCTTTTATAACAATGGGTATAGCAAGTCCCAAGCTGAAAACTCATGTGAGGTGAGTTTTCAAAGATGCTTATAGACTCTGTTGTTGCCCAGTGACCCTATAGAAATGCTTTTGAAGCTGGCTAACTGGAGGTTTAGACAGACGAGTCTTCTCCTAGGTCTGCTGCTCTCAACAACACAGTGAAGACCATTTCTTGATTCAGCTTCAGGACTATACCAGTATGGTGATACAGTACCATAGTATTCTTCCCACAGAATTACTATTGTGCTATAAAATATAGAGCTGTGCTCTGATGATATTCTCACTTTTCCTTTATTTTTTTCTAATATTCTGAGTAATAATGGTTTTTAAAGTCTTAAAAGTTAGAGACATCGACTTGAAGGGAATTCAGCAAAACTGACATCTGATGTTAAGCTTGAAGTAAAAAGAACTCTGGCATGGTATTTAAGTTTTTAAGTTTTGTCTTGCAAATATACAAGTCAAAGAGTCAAACTGGTGAGAAGAAAAGGAGAAAACATCAAGTGTCAAAGTTTTCCCTGTTTGAGCACCCTCCTTTCTAGTTTTACCAGATTTGTGGAGGATTTTTACTTCCTGTTTCTAACCTCCATTAATTAAAGACAAACCATCAGGAGTTTGTGAGAAAGTCCTCCTTATTCTTCCTTTTGCAACTGTAAGATAACAAGGAATGAAGAGTGTAACTCATATATAAATCAAAGAACAGAGAAAAATATTCCACACTGAAAATAATAAGGGCAATACCAATAAATAGCACATGTGTATTAACATATAACAAGGGACTAGGCTAAGGGTTCCACATGGAATCTCTCGGTAATTCCTCACAACAAACTTATAAGGAGGGGCTGCCAATGCTCCCATTTTACAGGGAGTAGGAGTGGATGTGGGGCTCAAATTAGGTAACTTGACTCTACCCCTAAAGCCCCTGAATGGCAGAGTTAAGTTCAGACTCAGGTCTACCTGGCTTCAGAGAACCAGCTGTGATCCAGGGTACCTTACTGTCCGCTGACATTTCCTAACAACCACCCACTGTCTGCACCAGAGAAGCCAGAGGCTGGACAAAGGGTCTAAAGCTTCTGAACCTTAAAAGGCCAAGGCAGGGGAGAGCACCCAACCTCCCCTGTGTGTCTGCCCTATGGAGCTGGACTTGGGCTCAGAATTCAGTGAAAGAGGAGGATATTGTGGGTTTAATGTTTTGTTTTACTCACAAAAGGAGAATGAGAAAGCTCAGATATTATATTTCTGACATCTAGTTCCTTGAAAGGGACACCATACAACCTGATGCTGCAGTGATTCGGAGGTGATGGGTTGGAAGCACACATACTGGGAGTTTCTAAAGTCAGCCCGCTTTCTCTTTGGGCTTTGGGATGTGCATCTAGGCCTGTTAAGGTGCACAAGGGCCAAATTCTGGCCCTGCGCTTACTAGCCTCACTGTTTCAGACACCGACTTTCCAAGCTCAGGTTCATCAGCAAATAAATAAATAAATAAATAAATAATAATGTTTACCACACATATGTAAATAGGCCAGCACTCTAGTGTTTGGGTGTTCAGTGACTAGCAGCTGGGGTCAGTGCAGAAGATGGTAAAATAAGTCCATCTCCACATAAAAAGCCATTCCTCAGCAGCAAGTAAAGAGCTACTAAGTTGTCTCAGTTTGAACAAAGTCATTGCAGGACCTTAAAGGATGTTCCTTTGAAACATTTGTTATAGTCCGAGAAGAATTATTATAGCTCTGTTATGGTATTCTGAGTTTCATATCCACATAAAGGTTACACCATGTGGCAAATTATTTTTCAAATTAATATCAAGGAAAGTATGTTTTCTCAAATAAATTATATTTTATTAGATAATTTTATTATCTAATTTTATTATTTTATTAGATAATTTTATTATCTAATTTTATTATTTAATTAGATAATTAACAGAGAGCTATTTGTTGAATGAATGAATATAAAGCATCCTTTTCCCTTGACATTTTTGCTCAACCAGGAAGGTCAAAGCCAAATTTCAATCAAGGGAACTATACTAACATTTGTCATAGCACATTTACTTCACCCATTTTTCTTTATAGCTTTGATTTCCGTTTTTTACTTTCATTTTTAAGTTAAAATTTTTGAGACACTTGTAGATTCATCTGCAACAATAAATAATACAAAGAGATTCCTTATATGCTTCGTGTGGTTTCCTCCAATGGTAATATTTTGTAGAACTGTAATACAATACCATAACCAGAGTGGGGACACTAATTCAATCCCTCAATCTTATTTAGGTTTCCCTAGCTTTACTTTACTTGTACTCCTGTGTGTATCGATTAAGTTTTATATACTCCTATCACCTCTGTAAAGATCCTAAATAGTTCCAGTACCACAAAAATCCCTCCTGTTGCCCTTTCATAACCATATCCACCTCCCTCAAATCCTCTCACATCTTATTCTATTTTTAATAGCCTCATTTTTTACATTATTTAGAAGTTCAGAGGGGATAAGTACAAGTGAATAAATATTTTAAAAGCAAGGTTATACTCATCACAGCCTTGTTGACTGTCGTTTAGCCCAGCCAGATGGCAAAGCAGTGCCTCTATGTGCTCCCAATACGGTGCCTTTCCTAGCAATGTGAAAACATATTTGTACCAGGTGGTTCCCCACATTTTAATTTAATAGGCAGTTTTTAAGTGCCCCATGTTCCAGGTACGTGCTAGGTGCTGAAGAAACAAAGATCAATAGAGTACAGGTGTTCATCAACAATTGGGAGGCAGAAGTGGAAAGGAGTAATTACAATACAGGTGATAACACAATTTATTCAAATTTTTGGTTTCAGTACAGATCAAGGAGCACAGAGTCGGAAAGATGAAGAGTTACTTTAATGATAGCTAAAATTTGCCAACCCCTAAAAATACTTTGAACAGGGGAATTATTACCAAAGGAAATAATTAACAAATGGCATTCAAAGAAAATGCAAAAATAAAGGGGGTGTGTGTGTGTGTGTGTGTGTGTGTGTGTGTAGTACTCAAAATAGTGAAAGATCTTCATTTTACTGAAAGTAGTTCCTTTAATACTGAAAGAAGTTCATAGCCTCATACCGTAGAAAGGAAGCAACTGAACATGAATAACATCAAATTGAAAGATGTAAACAATAGAGGATATACTTGGGCAAAAAGAGAGAAATAAGTGAAAGGGATAAATCAGAACTAATTAAAGTAAAAAAATTATTTAATTAGTTGAAACCTACAAGAGTTGTAGAGAGAAAACTAAAATTTATTGAGTATTTGCTATGTTTCAGACATTGTACTAGTTTCCTTTTCATATGTCAGCACATTTAGTTCTCACAATAACACTGTGATATAGGGACAATGAGAAGCCTAAGATTTGGAAAGGTTAGTAACTTGTCCAAAGTCACACGTGTATAAATGGTAGAGTTTGAATTTAAACTCAGAGGGTCTAATTTCAATACCCAGGATCCTTAGTTAACTGGGTTATTTTTATTATCTCTTAGCTTTTGCAATTTTATAATTACTATGAAAATCACCAAAAACTCTGGAATGTTGATTTAAACAAAACGACCCATCATATGATCTCACCTATAAGTGGAACCTAATCAACAAAACAAACAAGCAGACAAAACAGAACCAGACATGGAAATAAAGACCAAACTGACAGTGACCAGAGGGGAGGGGAGAGGGGATAACGGGGAAAGAAGGGGAAGGGCCAAGTCCAGGAACATGTGTAAAGGACACATGGACAAGGACAGTGGGGGGTGGGGTGGGGAAGGACTGAATGTGGGAGATGGGGACTGGGTACAGCGGGGGAGGGTAATGGGAGAAAAATGGGGACACCTGCAATTGAACAGCAGTAAAAATAAATAAATAAATAAATAAGGAAACTATAAAATATATTTGAAAATTAAAAAAACACATTTTTTATGCAAAAAAAACCCAAAAACAAAAGTTCTAGGGTCAACACATTTAGCCCCTTTTCAAACCCTTAATCCTACTTGACTTTCAGTTTTCTAAGATGCCTCCCTAATAGCCCTGCCACCTCCCCCGACCCTTCAATAGGGGGTTAGGTGCCGCCACGCATGCACTCATAATTCCCTCTGTCTTCTTGTCTCTCCAACGTGACTGCCGGCTTCACAAGGGCAGCTTCATCACTCTATCAACAATACCTAGTACGGGACCTGACATATGGCAGATAGTCTATACCCATTAAGTAAATTTTCTACATCAAGGTTAATTGGGAAAAAATTATTATTGGAATACACACTTATCACAAATCACCGTCAGCAGGAAAGTGGAATAACTTCAGACAGTTTTTGCAGAGACTGTACAGATTAATGAGTCAATGTCTTCTGTATATGTTAGGTCCTCAGAAGTTTCCTTGTAAATAGCGAAAGCTACTGTTTATTTTCTATGGTATATAAATGATCTTGAGAATAGCATCATCACCATTTGTAACTGCAGTGGCAGCAATTAGGACACAGATTCAATTAATCACCACAAGTTTTATGGCCTGAGAGATAAGTCAGAGTTTGATGCAGAGAAACATTAATGAGTTTGTATGAGAAGCCCAAGAGAGAAGCTGAAGCTTAAGTGGGTGCCCAGCTAACTGATAACTGGAAAAGACTTTTAAGGGCAAAGGGCACATGCACAAACATGGTTAGAGTCAGAAGAATGCCAACAAGGAGGCAGGGCATAACGGAAGACGGAGGTAAAGGGAAGCAACGAGTAGGGAAGTGTGGCTCTGTTGGCTTAACTATCAGCTTTAAAATCTCTTGGTATATTCATTAAAAATGAAATTTTCTGGATCCATCCCTGATTAACCAAATCAGAATCGTTGGGAATGAGGTCCTAGAGTTTTCATTTTAACAGGTTTCTCAGGTCATTTTTAAGCACTGAAAGAACAGTGAATCATGTTCTTAAATCCATGAAACAAGATAGAGAACCTCAGTATAGAAAAGTGAGGAGGTTCCATGATGCTTATTTCTGAGGGGTAAGACGAGCAGTTCAAAGAGGTTTTTGGGGGAAGGTATTATGAGAGCAGATGATGGGCAGAGGTGCATCAAATTCATCCTGGTCTACTTAGGAAGGCGGATTTCCTCCCGAACCTGCGCTGCGCCCCACTTTGCTGCTCTCGGCCCCACTTTGCCGGCTGAGCGGGGCTGGCTGCCACCTCAGGCTTGTCTTCAGGTCTTGTTCTTTCTCGCTCTGATGTGTCTTCTGATCCTTTTCCCCCAGAATCCCAGTCTTCAAGTCCTTCCAGTTAGGAGCCAATGTTTATGTTGATTTTATGTATTATTCATGGTTGTTATACCTTTGAATTTAAAGAAGCAACATCAATTTCCTTTTTCTCAGCTTCTAAGAAGCAAGCATCTCCACTTAGGACATCTTTTTTCTAGGGACGATGGTGCCTCATTGCTCTCATCAAGGAGGAAACAGTGGTTATGATTTGAGCGGATAAAAGCAATAAAGACAAGGAAATAAACCTACTTTTTAAAAAGAAGGCACAAAGAGAGAGTTAGCACTTGAAATGTAGCTCAGGGGGTCCATTTCTGCATTAAGTGGCTAGAATATGATGCAAAAGGAAACAAAAGATTGATATTGATACGGAAGATTTTAAATCACTAACACAAATGATCAAACCAAAAACTGGGCCCCATGATGGGGGACGGCGGAGGCGGCGGTAACTCCTCTGCCAAAGGAAGGTAAGGACTTGGCTCCATAGGCAGATGGGACAAATTCGGCCACTGCTGGCTTTTTCTGGAATCAATGTAAAGCACTTGACTAGGCTCATGCATCCTACCAGCCTCCAGAGGTGGCCCTGACTCAGGAATCATGCTCTCATTTCAGAGAAAATAAGAAAGTAACTACCCCACTCATGTAAGGCCGTCACATGGATTTTAGCTTTGCAAGGAAATTTCCAAAAAAACCATATGGCCCATTTCTGTCTTTTAATGTTAGAACAATCCCCTAAGATAGTATTTCTGACAAAAATAACATCCTTTTCCCACCCAAGTATCTTGGCATCTAAATGCTATTCTAAGCATTTTAGAAAGTTAAACTAGTCAAAACTATTTACAATGACTGCCAGTGCTGTGGCCAGAGAGACAGAACCTGAATTGCCAAGAAGGGAGCAGGGTGTCATACAAGGCTGGAAAACAAGCCAAGGAGCAGGTTCTGCTCCGGGCAGGTCCTGCCTAAGCTTAGGCAGCCATGGTGGGGGTGCACGGGAATGAGAAAGGGGGTCTTTTCTCCAAAGTTTTAGGTAAGGATTGTGTGTTAACGCTAAAGGGGCCCAGCTCAATTATTTTAGCTATTCTAGCCAGGCCTTCCTACCAGCGAGAAAGAAGCCACTCGTGAAAACTTACAAAACTTTTCATTTCTGTAGAAGGCAGGGCATGGTCTTTGTTTCCACGCTCTGGGAGAAGAAAATTGATGTAAACACTCGGGTACTGACAGACGACCCTCACCACCTCAGGTGTCAATTACTCAGACTGTATGTTGTCGCATCCCAGTTTTTCCACCTTGGGCCTCTTCTGTGAATACTAAAGGCTTGTTGCTTTTTCACACGTAGACAGGTCCAGTCTGGGACACAGCGCACGGTGGGACCTCAAGGGCAGAAGGCTCCTCGCCAGGCTCCCAGGCACAGAGGCGCAGCTTCCCCTCTCACTAGTGCCAGTTCCCCCTCGTGCCCATTAAGCTTAGGATTGAGGGTATGGATGAGTCTCCAACAGACTGACAAGCTGCTTCTCGGGTATCAAAGTGCAGCCCACAGACCACCTGCTTTGGAAGCATCAGAAGAGCTGGTGGAAATGCAGCCTCCTGGGCCTCGCTCAGGCCTACTGAGTCAGAATAGGAGGCTGGGAATCTGCATTTTAACATGCTCCAGAGGTGATCCTTAAGCACATAGAAGGTTAAGAACCATCACCATAGGTGCAAAGCCTGAGTATCTAAAAGTTCTTGCGTTTAGCAGTGAATCCAAAAAATAAGGAATAGCACCTGGACCTTGTTTCCTGAGATTTGGAAAGAGAGAGATTGAATTGTGAAGGACACCGATATTTGGGAAGGGCTTGGAACAGGTAGGAGAAGGATACCTCGTAGAAAAAGGCCAATGTAATTCCCAACCTGACTGGACCAAGTGTCAGGTTTTAGTGCAGCTGTTAGCGTGGCCTGGGTGTGAATCGTGGGAGTATCCTGGGTTTCCCTCTTAACCATCAGGAGTTGTGCAGGAGCTCCAAATAACCTACAGTACAGTGTCTCTGCTCGAATTGTTATTAAAAAGAGCCATGATGGTAACCATGTATCTTTGACTTAGGTTTCATCTTCATTGCTGTATCAATGTTTGTAAAGTTAGGCTAGGGATTGGTACTTGGCATTTTTTAAAATTTTTATATATTTTATTGATTATGCCATTGCAGTTGTCCCATTTTTTTCTCCCTTTATTCCCCTCTGCCCTGCACCCCCTCTCCCACTGGCATTTACCCCCGCCCAGTTCATGTCCATGGGTCATACATGTAAGTTCTTTGGCTTCTCCATTTCCTATACTATTCTTAACCTCCCCCTGTCCATTTTGTACCTACTATTTATGCTTCTTATTTCCTGTACCTTTTCTCCCTACCCCTCCCCTCTGATAACCCGCCACGTGATCTCCATTTCTGTGATTCTGTTCCTGTTCTAGTTGTTTGCTTAGTTTAGTTTTTTGTTTTTGTTTTTTGTTTTTTTTTTAGGTTCAGTTGATAGTGATGAATTTGTTGTCATTTTCCTGTTCATAGTTTTTGATCTTCTTTTTCTTAGGTAAGTCTCTTTAATATTACATATAATGAGGTCTTGGTGACAATGAACTCCTTTAACTTTACCTTATCTGAGAAGCACTTTATCTGCCCTTCCATCCTAAAATGATAGCTTTGCTGGATAGAGTAATCTTGGATGTAGGTCTTTGCCTTTCATAACTTTGAATTTTACTCTTGGTTCCCTGCATATTTTTCTTTATTTCACTTTGCATAGTCTTCACTTTTTCCTCCATTTTGCGACCATACTCAACCATTTCTGTGAGCATCCTAATCACCAGTGTTTTGAACTCTGCATCTGATAGGTTAGCTATCTCTTCATCACTAAGTTCTATTTTTAGAGCTTTGATCTGTTCTTTCATTTGGGCCACATTTCTTTGTCTCAGCATGCCTGCTATGTTGGAAGGGGTGGAGTCTTAGGTATTCACTAGGGCGGGGCATCCCTTGTCCTAGGTTGTGGCACTGTATGTGGGGGAGGGGTCTGAGTGGGAACAAAACCACTTGCTCAGCTCTCAGCCAGCTTTCAGTCACTTCCCCTGCTACCCACAAGCAAACTGGGCCTTTCTGGTGCTGATTCCCACTGTGGGTTTCTCCAACAAACTCTCTTGTGATGCTGGGAGTTTCTTGTGCTGCTGCATCCACCGCAGGTTTTTACAGCCAGGGGTTTTGAGGCTTTCTTTTCCTGCACTGGAACCTGGGACTGTGCGTCCTGTCTCACTCCCCAGTTGTTCCTCCCAGTTTATCCACATGCAAATTTGGGGCTGCCCAGTCTGCCACCCACAGCCTTGCCCACCAGGTCCTCTAGCTGCTGCCTTGCCAGAGTCCTCTCTGCCCCAGCTGCCCATCTCCGTCCCTCCTACTGGTCTGGATGAACATTTCTTCTTTAACTCCTTGGTTGTCAGACTTCCATACTGTTCAATTTTCTGGCAGTTCTGGTTATTTTTTGTTTTTAAATTTGTTGTCCTTCTTTTGGTTGTGTGAGGAGGCAAAATGTATCTTCCTATGCCTCCATCTTGGCTCGAAGACCACACCCTGGGACTCTACATCTTATTAACGCAACTCCAACCCTCTCAGCTGAGACAGTCCAGTTTTTATTTCTTCTCTATGCTTTAATTTCTCTCATTATGGATTGGACATGTTTATAGTAAGTCATATGTACCTTTTATGGTTGTTAAAGAGGGCTGAGCAGTGAAAAAAGCAGGGTACAAAATAGGTATTAATACTAGTAATCATTAACTAATTTCATATTGTCATTTGAAAAATTAACACTGAACTGACCAATGAACTGTTTGGATAAAGCCTGGGATTGAATTATGGATTGCAATTATTCACACACACTGCCCATTCACCTATCATCACAGAAACGTCAAAGTTCAATTTTTTTCATATAATTTTCTGCAGCTTCCACATAGACTTGCTTATCCTCTTAGAAGATGACTGTGAGCCCTGCAACCTGCTCTCATTCCGTTTTAGGTCTAATAGGATGGAGGTTGTTTTTTCCATTTATTTATTTTTAAAATAGAACCTTAAAAAAATCTAGGTCAGACCTATCAACAGATGCTAAGTAAGCCTTGGGATGCTGTAAAACCTCTCCAATGTAGCAACAAAATATTCGCTGCGACTGCTGCCCTCATACCCCAAAGCGCACACAGTACATCTGACGAAGTGTGTCTATTTCCATGGTACCTGTCACCATGGCAGCGGAGCAGAACTCTTTCTGGAACAATCAAGTGAGCAAGATAGCCCTTGGTTACCATCTCCTAAAAGCTTTGCTCTTGAATAAATAAATGGGAAACTCTAATTTTTTTTGTTTGTTTATTTTTAGGAAGCCATAAAACCTTCCAAAACAGACAATTATTGCTAAATACTGCTTAATTTTACTAAAAATAATAAGCCCTCTTTCCACTGATACCAGTTAGAGAAACACTTTGTTCCTTTCTTTTAGAGAAGCATTTCCAATTTTTATGACCATGCAAAATGTACAGAATGTTTTGTGCTTTGAACTACATTTTAAGATTCTCTTGCCTAAAGGTTAAGTAAGAAAAGAGAAAGTCATGATGTTTACAATAAGCCCACGTTTATGTTAACTGGAACTAACAGGTATATTCATTGAATCCATAGAGAAGAGTAGTGCCAATTCCCAATTTCCCAGTGATCCCACATACAGGCTCTATAATGTGCTTCACAGAACTGCCACATAAAGCTGATGGGAGTGTAAATTTATATCATGTTTCTAAAAAGAAATTTGGCAGTAGAAGCCTTAAAATGTTCATAC
Organism: Pteronotus mesoamericanus; assembly: GCF_021234165.1. Lineage (NCBI taxonomy): Eukaryota > Metazoa > Chordata > Mammalia > Chiroptera > Mormoopidae > Pteronotus > Pteronotus mesoamericanus. The sequence continues at coordinate 28,732,853 of NW_026555078.1, read as the reverse complement.
CTTTTATCTTAGTCTGTTCCAGCTGCTACAAAAAAAAATACCATAGACTGGGTAGCTTATAAACAACAGCAATTTCTTACAGTTCTGGGGGCTGAAAGTCCAAGATCAAGGCGCCAGCATGGTCACACGCTGGTGAGAACCGTCTTCCTGGTTCACAGCTGCCGTCTGCTTTTGTGTCCTACCTACGTGGTAAAAGCAGTGAGGGGGCTCTGTGGGGTCTCTTTCACCACCAAGTTGGCGTCTTCAGCCTGGACCTTGCTCCTGAGTTCCAGACTCAGGTCACTAACTGCTTACTATAAATACAAATGGCTTCCTAGGTGCCTCACAGACACCTGTGAACCTGTCCTTCCTACATCACCTTCTCGCACTGTGTTCTCACAGCCAATCAAATCAGATCTCAAGGATTACATCAGGTTCTTCGTTCTCTCCCACTGGCCCACACTCACACCTTGATTTCTACCTCCCAAATCTCTCAAATTCTGCCTCTGTCTTTGTTTAGCATTCAGAACCACATCACTGTTCATTGGGTTTTTGTCATGTTCTTGTAAACATTTCCTTGGTTGCCAATCTGTCCTTCACATACAGAAATCTTTCTAGAATGTAACTTTGATCATGGTGGTCTCCTTCAAGAAGCTAAAAGTGTTCTTAGCGTGCCCTACCTGATCTGGCTCCTTCCCAGCTGCACCACTCTATCTCCCGCGGCTTCCCGCGGACTCCCTACTTTCTAAGGAAACACCACAATCCTGGTTCCCTGGACCCACGTGTTATTCCCCACTTTGGGGGCTGCACAGGCACTCTTCTCTCCAGCCAGAACCCTCTCATGTATTCTACCTCTCCACAAGCCACACATTTCCGTTGACTTAGCCCAAGGTTCAATTCCTCTTGTCGCTCTTCCTCTGTGGCATCACTATTTCCTGCACATATTCCCATGATATTTCAGTTATTCAGTCAAAACATGCCAACAGTCCAGTATCATGCATGCACTGTGCTGGCTACTGGGTGCCTGAATTACCTCTGCCCCCACAGAAGGACTCCCATCCCCTTCACTGGCCTTGCTTTGGTTACCTCCCTGGACGGCTAGAGGGGAGGGGCTGGATCATAATGACTTTGTACCCTCAGAACATGGCTAAAGTTGGTACTTAATAAATGTGTGTTGAATCACTGAAGCATCACCATGATTAAATTTCACAACTGTAAAAGTAATTCATATTTTCCTAATGAGCAGCAATAGATACTTCATAGGAGTGAAACACTGTTTCCATGGAGCAAGAGCAACTGTGTTCAGAGAGCACATGGTTCAGCAGTCCTCAAAGATGCACTGGGGATGTAAGTGGATAATTTCTGAGTTCCCTCAGAATCCCATAATTAAAGTGACTGATAGTAGGGAATATATTTAGTCCCATTGTAGACCCTTTCCAAAAACTGTGATCACCAATCCATGCTGCACTGATTTGCCTGACAGAAATCTTGCTTGTAGGATTATTCAGCATTTAAGGATACAGGCAAGAGAAAGAGGTAGAGATTTGATTTACAGCTAAGAAAGTGACATTTTGGTTCTTGGTTAATATTTAAAAAGTCAAATGGCATAAACTATTTGATGACACTCACTCTGTGGTTGATATAGGAATCTGTAAGCCCCATTTTCTTCTAAGTCATTCTTTTGATTTTGTACTGAGGCTTATTCCGAATTCATCGCATGTGTGTTTCTATTGGAAATCACTAATTGGCATCCACCCTTTGCTTTTTTCACTGAATAAATACATTAATTAATTAGTTTATAAATGAACAAAGGTACTATGAATTTTCATGAACTAACACCATGACTTATTTTTTTAATCTAAATATTTCCAAACCATCCAAGGACAGGGGAAGTAATAAATTGCACATGTGCAATATGGTTGAAATGGAAAACATAACTGGAGATTTGAAATATGGATTCAATATAATCTTTATCTGTGAATTTATTAAGCATTTAACACTAGATTTTTTAAAAATAACTTTCTTTTAGAAAATTGAAAGAAGCTCGGTTGGAGTTGTCTCTGGCAGGTCCCAAAACACTTTTCAATATACTTTCCTAAGAGCCAGTCACTGTAGGATTGAATGTCAGAAATGATGGGCTTTACCACAACCTCTGAAAACTTTCTTTGTTCCTCAAACCAGGTAAGCCAAGTTGCAAATCCGTTTATTCATTTCTGTTTCCTGAAAGATTAGGCACTCTATCTCAATAGCCGGTCCCTTGAAGGACTCCTTTCTCTTGCTTTAGAATTACTCTATTATTTCTTTAATCTCTTTGGTTTCATGTAGTTGACCTTATTAGTCAGAAAGGTGTTTTTGGCTTTTGTCTGCCCCAAAGAAAAGTGATGACCTATCTAATTTGCTCTTCTTGGTTTTCTATTCTAGTCAAAGCTAACTCCCTTCACTATGAATAGTACCCTAGTGTTGTTATTTTAATTGATTTTGAGAGAGAGAGAGAGAGAGAGATTTGTTGTTCCACTTATTATGCATTCATTGGTTGATTCTTCTATGTGCCCTGACCAAGAATCGATCCTGCAACCTTGGCATCTGGGGATGATGCTCTAACCAACTGAGCTACCAGGCCAGGGCCATACACTAGTGCTTTATCATCTGTGTCATTCTTATTATCAAGTATTGTGCTTTGAGTAGTTTCTGAAAAGTAATAATTTTAGTGATTGACTTTCATGGGCTAAGAGAGCTTCTGCATTTAAAGGTTTATAATGAATCAAGCAAAATATGTAGTGTATATTGCAATATGTAGTGTAATATGAGTTTCCAATGGTATAACCATACAACTGAAACTCTGTGAATTTTATTTAAAATAAGGTGCTTTTTAAAAAATTTAAAGTCTTTTTCACTCCACCCTACTCTTATTTAGTTTGTTTTTTACGTATAGTGATTATTACAATTTACCCAAATTTTCTATTTTGCAACTGTTTATTGATCATTCATACCTATCTGTTCTTGGCTTTGCTATAAACCAACTATAATTACTGGGAAAGTCACTTAATATCTTTGTTTGGTTTTCCTCACTTTTAAAGGGAATAAGATTAATAAGGATTCTCTAACTTTCTTCCCAGCATTAGTATTTAAGGATTCTAAAGTTTTCTTTAGTATTGTAGGATTCTGCCACCATATGAAAATCAGGGTGTCCTGCATAAAATACTCAATACTTCTGCAACATGGAGAGGCTGAACCTACATGCATTGTACAACTGCAGCCCTGCTGGCTCCCCCAGAGTTTCATTATCTACTTCAGAGAGAGAATTAAAATAGGGTAATGCACAAGCAGCTACCCTGGAAGCTACTTTAGATTTAATGGTCACAAAACGCCTCTCTAAGGAGCTGTCATGTAGGCTAAGAAGAAGCCAACAAGACAGAAACAGCCATAGAAAGATCAGGAAAGGAGAGAATGCTGGGTAAAGAGAACAGCTAGTGTGAAAAGCTAGGCAGGAACAAACTCGGCCTCTAGAGAAACATGAAGGAGTTCAGTGTGGCTGGAAATGGTGTACGACATGGAATGTGGTAGAAAGTAAAATCAGAAAGTGAGTCAGAAATGAGATCCCGCAGAGTCTTTTAAGTCACAGTCAGGAGCTCAGACTCTACTCTGAGAGCTTCGGGAAGCCGAGGAATAGCCCTGGTCCCTGACATCCTCTCAATCACTTCGGTGGCTGCCACGAGGACAGCAGCCTGCAGGGGGCGAGAGTGAGCAGAGGACAAGTAGGGAATAATGAGCAACCTTGCGGATCAGTTTTCACACAATTCCCCTTTTGAACATGTACTAGAATACTAATGGACATTTCTATGTTTTTTTAATTAAATATGGTACCTGGTTTTGGCTGTTTTGTACAAAGAACGTTTTCATTCCCTGTGGATGCTACTGCCCCAAGTGGTTTTCCTCGCTGGGCCTTACTTCTGCCTATAATGTGTTCAGTCAAAGCTACTATAGGAAATGCACACAATATAAGAAGCCCTGAGAATCCAGATGAAAGTCGGCCTGTACCACAAGCAGTACATGAGTTCTGCAGAAAAAGGAACTCTCATGGCAACGCATCTAAAGATGATTTCTGCCGGACTCCAAACATGCTCAGAACCAGACTGACTTCTTCAGTTCCCTTCACCTTTGTCCATACCTTGTTTTAAGAAGATGCATTTCAAAGCAAGTGGCCCATTTGGTTCTGAAACCTTACTTTCATTCTAAATACCACCTTTCACCATATGGTCTCCACTGCATTCGCCTTCTTCAGTTAGGTGTCTTGTTGGTCAACTCTTATTCCTCAGCTGGCCAATTTTTTAAAACAGAATTTTTTTTTTAACTTCATAAACTATTGATCATAGTTAACTCTCAATAAAGGTAATGGTAGCATGATAATTAAATGCAGCAGATCATTTATCTGCAAACAGGGAGAGCCACAGTTCAGGGCAGATGGGGAAGGAGGGAGAGATCACTCCCAATGGGTGTAAATGATTGACAAGCGCCACAGGAATGAAAGGAAGAAATAACACATGCGTGTGTGTGTGCATGCATTTACGTAGCACCCTTCTGAGTCGGAATCTCATCACAATATATTTCCTGTGACAAAGGATAATTAAATATCTCTTTTAAGAAATGTTAATTGCAAGCTTCTGAAAATAATTCTGAAAATTTGCATAGTGCAAAGACATTGAAGTACATTGATCACAAAACTGAGAAAATGCCATATGGTGTCATAGAGCCTCAAAACTTGAGGTTGAGGAGAAAATTTCTCTTAGATTCTTAAACCTTCTGTAATATTCAAAATTGATTGCCAAGCTCCCAACATTATGGATCAATCTACAGATACAATATGGAAATTACTCATTATGCAAAACAAAATAGCCTGATAAAGGTTGTGAACTTACACCAGCTGCTTATTCCCTCCCCCAGACTCAACCCTGGAGATGGCACGGAAAGGACCAGGAGGCTGACAGGTCTCAGATACTCGTGTACAAGTGAGAAACCCTTCGCGTGAGACAGCGGGTACATTCCAGTGAGGACGGCAGGCAGCAGTTCAGCGAGGGTCGGTACCCACAGCAGAGAGACCAAAATGGAGTTTCCTGGTTTTCTTTTCCTCTCATTGCCCTGGGGTAGATCACTGGAGGCAAAAAACCCCCCAGCAATCCCAGTTCTCAGAATGGCACCAGAGCACTCCCTCCTCTTCCAATGTGAAGAGACGAAAAGGCTGCCAGAAAGGCAAGGTCGTCGCTTGGTCCTGCTATGTTTGAGTGATGGGGTGGCGGTGGCGGGAGGCGTGGTTGGGAGTGAGGTGGTGAGACAGGAGAGAGTCCAGTCCGGATCAGAACAGCAGAGGCTTCCCCCTCTGAGGAACATCCTCTTAGCATCTCCCTCGGTTTACTGTGAGGGGCCCAAGCTAGAGTCTCACAAGCGTAAGCATAACTGGCCAAACTATGGGATGAAACAGATTGATCAAAAATTGAAATTGGAAAGTATAAAAAACCCTGCACATAAACTCATAGGCCAAGCACATAAAAATTGGCAAAAATATAATATAGTAAGATTTAAATATCATAAGTAAGCTCTATCTAATAGAGAACTTTACATCCAACAGAGAATATATATTTTGTTTCTTTAAGCATATATGAAACATTCACAAAAATCAAGTGCTTGCTCGGGCATGATCAAAACTTTAATAAATCCCAGTGAATCAACACTATAAACTCTCAAAACTAATCAAAATGTACTAAAATAAAAAATAATAGGGGAAATGAGAAAAACTTAGATTTGAATGACAGTGAAAATACATGTCAAAATTTGAGAGTTTTAAATGTATTAGTCAGAAAATAAGAAAGTAAAAGCGAATGAGCTATATTTTCATCTCAGAAGAGCAACAGAGAAAATTCAAGGAGACAAGAAAGAAGGAAATATCAGTATGAAAATAAATTGATGGAACAGAGAAGAAAACAACAAAAATGGAGAAGATTAAAACCAAAAGCTGCTGTTGGGAAAAGATTAATAAGATGAACAGGACTGACCAATAAAAGGAGAAAGAGGTTTCTCCTTCTCCATATGAAGAGGCAAATAAACAAACTATGACATGCCAGAGGAAATAGTGGCAACATAACAGAGATTAAAAAATAATATTCTGGGCATTAATATACATCAATAACTTGAAAATTAGAATAAAATGGCCCTGGTCAGATGGCTCAGTTGGTCAGAGCATTGTTCTGTACACCAAAAGTTTGCAGGTTCAACTCCCCAGTCAGGGCACATACCTAGGTTGCAGGTTCAATCCCCAGTCCAGGCACATGTGGGAGTCAACCAACTGATGTTTCTCTGTCACATCAATGTTTCTCTCTCTCTCTCTCTCTCTCTCTCTCAAATCAATAAGCATATCCTCAGGTTAGGATTTAAAAGCAAAAACTAGAATAACATAGATACATTTCGGGAAAATATAGTACAAATTAGTACCAAAAAAAGAATGAAATCTTGCACCGGAAATAATCCTCAAAGAAACTGAAATGAAAATCAAAGACTTCTTCCACAAAACACACATACATACGCACACACAAATTCTAGGTGGTTTTACATTTTAGTTCTACCATACTTTCAAAGACTAGATAATATCTACTTTATACAAGTTGTTCCCGAAACAGACAAAAACCTGTCTATGGCATTTTATGTTACGAGTATAATCTTTATTCCAAAGTGGATGAGGGCAGTATAAGAAAAAGTGATTATAGGCTCTGTTCATTTATGAGAGGGAATAATGCACAGTATGGAAGAGCACAGGTTACAGAGCCAGCCTCTCTGGTTTCAAACTGCGGCTCCTCCACTGGCTGGCTGTGTGATCTTGAAAATGTTACTTTACTTTTTTGTGCCTCAGATTCCTCATCAGTAAAATGAAAATGACAAATGTTAGTATATATGTCATAAGTTTTTCTGAGGATCAAATAATTTAATATATGTCAAGTCCTTGTCTGGTATGGAGCAAATGTTCTGTGTTAGTAATTATTAATGTCGACATGACTATCAAAGTTATAAATAAATATTAGTTAACCAACAGATAGTAAATTGCTACATAAAATAGTAGTCAATCAATAGGATGGCAAGTTAGCAGTGAAACAGGGCCCAGAGGTGCTCTCCGATGTCACCGTGCACACCCTCTTCAAGAAGGGAAATCCTTCCAGTGTCTCTGCTCGACCTTCCAGTTTGACATCCATCAACACACTATCCCATCAGGAAGTGCTGAGATGTTTTTAATTTCTTTTTTAGTCTTTATTTTCATGTGTTGCCTAGGAGAGGGCTTGCAAGTAATAGGTACTTAATGATGTTTATTGAATGAGTGAAAGGCTAAATGTATGCAACATGGAATTCCCTATTGATTGTTTAAATGACAGGCAAAGAAGAGGGTGGGAGAACATACATGTGGATCCAATCCACTATTTCTCATCCCAGACAGGTCTATAAATGTTGCTTCTGCTTTTGCCCTTGGGTAGGAGTAGAAAGAGATTGCCCAAAGAAAAACCCTTCTCTGGCATTCATTTTGTCTTAAGAACCTTCACCTCCACTGCTCTCAGCGTGCATTCAGCTCTCGGATCACATGTGCAAAACCAACAAGGGAGCCAGGCTGTGGCCCCAAGCGGCAGAGATAGAAGGAGAAACTAGTAGCTGTCACTTTTCTTCCACTGGACCTTGAGTTCCTTCAGGTCAGGTAAGATACTGTGCTAGGTGGTGAGCATATAAACAATGGCAAACAAAATACGGTCCGTGTCCTCCTAGGGCTTACACTCTATCGGGGACACAACCAGTAACAAATGAATACAGGTATAAATTTGCAGTTAAAAATCATGATAAAAGCTAAAAAGAATAGCAGACTACCAGAAATTTAATGGAGCTCTGAAAATTTTACTTTTTAGGGCCCTCACTTTATTCTTGGTTTTCCTGGAAATTTAGACAGATTTAGCAGGTAACTTTGTTAAAGCTTGTTTATTGGTTTTAGAGAGAGAGGAAGGGAGGGAAAGAGAGAAACATCAATGTGAGGAGGAAACATCAATCAGTTGCCTCCCAAACATGTCCCCACCTGGGTTCAGACCTACAACCTCAGTATGTGCCCTGACAGGGGATCAAACCTGCCATCTTTTGATGAACGGGACACCGCTCCAAACAACTGAGCCACCTGGCCAGGGCTCAGCTAAGTTTTAAACTTCTCAACTTCCCCACTGTCAACAACAATCTAATACTTGCATTTACTTGCCTAGCTGCAGATGAGGACATGTGCCTTTATGCTGAGGCAGCAAGTAGAATGACTTTGCTTTTAAACGCTGCAGGATCATTGCTAACTGGCACGGGTGCTTCCGACTAAATGAATGACTTGGCCCACAGTACAATTACCTTGTTGTCTTCAGATGGCTTTCTGCCCAAGTCACTCATCATCCCAAGGGCCAAGGCACCACTTAAAAAGTCAGTATCATAACTTAGTATTACATTCTCAAGTCTCACTGTGAAAGGAAAGAAGGTGTTTAATTTTGTTTCAGTTTTTAAAAGAATAAATCTCTGATTTGATTGTCCTTGTAGAGATACTTAATGAAAATGCTATGTATTCACAACAGCTGCGTGAGCTGTCCTAGGGCCCAGGCTGGCAGACCTGGTGACAAATCCATTTGTTGTCAGCAAACAAATTTCTAAATTTCTACGAAGGTGTGGAGTCTACTGTGAGTCTCAGGAGTCTCAAATACTGGTTGAAGAAGGTAGAAGCTACTATAGCCTAGACGTTGGGGATGTAATCTCTACAAGAGTTTTTCATCTAAGACAGATGAGTGTGTCACAAAGCAGAGATTCAAGCCCATAAGGATAAACCATCAAGAAACAATTTTTAGGATTTCCTATTATTGGTCCCTACACTCTAAATCTAAGGAACATTAGTAAGAGTTTCAAACCACCCTCAAGGGACAAAGAACAGGAAAGCACAAGATCGAGAACATTTTAAAATAGAACTGCCCAGACTAAAAGAATGTGATAGCTATAATGCTGCGAAGTAACCACTGGATATTCTTATTTTAGGGTGGGTTGGCTAACATTACTTGAGTCTCAATTTTTGGTCTACTTTCTCCTCAAGGGAGAAACTCTCAGGAAAATAACACTTCGTTTTCCTATGAATAAATGCTTATTAATGAAAGGCAATCAGACACTCCTCCTTTCCTCTCACAATCACCTCCTCCTCTTTCAAGACTAGGCTCAAATATTGTCTCATCCTGATACACCTCATTATCCTCCCCAGGCAATTAATGTCCTCTCCTCTGTGGCCCTTGTTCACATCTTTATTACTGTACTCGTTGTTGTGTACTATGGTTATTTTTTGGATGTCTTTCTATAAACAGTAATGATTTGCTTGGGCGTACCATCTTACCTAGTTTTTCACTGAACCCGCAACCCTGAATACAGGCTGTTATCAAGTACCCGCTGAACAGATGTTTATGGAATTGAATTTAAATCTGGAGAGAAAAGACTGAACTGACAGTTGCCAGAGGAGAGAGTGGTGGGGCACAGGTGAAAAAGGTAAAGGGGAATACAGTCAATAATACTGTGATAAGTTTGCACAGGGACGTATGATTACTAGACCTAGTGTGGTGATCACATTGTAAGGTCTATATAAATGTCGAATCACTATATTGCACACCTGAAACTAATATAATACTATATACCAACTATACTTAAATATGAAAAGATAAAGGAAACAGTCTAGAGAGTTTCTAATAGCCCATCGCATGCTTTGGGTTCTCAAACATTTCATCAATGACATGCAAAAAGCAAATGATCATACTTATAGATAACGCGGAAGTTGGCAGGGGTAGAAAATGCCTGGAATGACAGACTCCTTCCAAATCTTGAGAGTCTAGAAAGATGAAGTAAACCTAATAAGATCAAGTTTAATGGAGATAAAATGCAAAGTCTAGTACTCCTACCCAAGATGACAACCATAAAGATAAGAGATAGAGGAAGTGTAGCTTCTTACTGGCTTACATAAATGAAGACGTACGGGAATTAGATCATGTCAGCTCAATACCAATCAACAGGGTGATGAAGCTGACAAATAGGTGATGTGGCAGAGGCTGAACTGATACACACTGGGTGTCCAGTGAGAGAATCATGGTCTTTCCATGGCATGCACCATCCAGCTCACGCACAACTCAGAAAGATGTTATGGGTGGGCGTACCCCACAGAAAAGGGGTTTGGAGGAACCAGAGGGCATACAGAGGGGGATAAATGATACATGGACTCGAAACCAATCTGTGTCGATGGACAGCAATGGAAGTTTAGGGTCTGAAAAAACAGAGATTCAAGGTTGGCATGACGGTTATCTTTTTATTTTATGGCCCCACATGAAACAATAGGATTTGTGGAGAAGAGCATCCACATATAAAAATTTCAGAACTGACCAAGGATGAAAATTCAGCTTGAAAGGCAGTGAATTCCCTGTCACTGAGAATGCGCCTAAGGTCTTTTGTACTGGTACCTTCCAACCCAGAAACTATCTGATTCATCAGCCAGGTTTTTAAAAATGGAGGTTCCCTGATTTCCAGAAAAAGACAACATCAACTTAACACTTGATCATTTCTAATATGATGTCCCACTGAGTAGTCATAAGAGCCTGCCATTTTATTAACAAAATACAACAACTAATTTTTTGAAAAGCATTAAGAATCAAGCTAAAACAATATTATGACTGAGAAAAGCATCTCTCTTTTTGTAAGCATGAGATTTAAAGTTTGTTTCTCAGATAATATTTGTTTCCCAGATAACCAATAGGATTACTTTTAAAATATTTTGAAACTTTTAATTGTGGTTGGGAATCTGCATTTTACCTGTACAACTAGAGTTGCCGAGTAATATTTTGATCCATTTTGGTACAGTCAACATTCTTCTGGAGTATATTCAAATATTGAACAAGAAGAAATTCATTTGTATCTGCTCCAGCTAGAAGCCTGTTATCATTTATACCAACAAAACAGATACTGTAAGTAGATACTGCAGAAAACATGCTTTTGGTGGCTGAAACTGCTATGTTTTCTATCTAATTATGGCCAATAAAAATGTGTCCCACTTGTTTATGAGCCAAACCAGATCACCATTACTAAGAAATGGAAGATACATCTTTTTCTCAAGGGGAAAACAAAACAAAGCTTGTTCCAATATCACCTAGCATTGAGTAACCAACATATTTTTCTGCACTTAAATTTTTGTGGAAAACAAAGCAAATGGTATAAATAAGTAACAAAGGCACATATATGAGAATTTAGTGTGGGAAGCAAGAAAGAAGCAACTTTTAGACTACATCTCCTGGTCAAAGATTTAACTTCTAAGCAGTGGAAATGAAAATATACAGAAAGGTAAAAGTTCTGAGTTCTGGGCCCAGTTCTTGACACTGATGCTAGCAAGTCACCTTCTTCTCTCCTAAAAAAAGGAAACTAAAATTTCAAGGAAGAGAAAAACTTTCAGAGATATCAAATAGACAGAAAATCCCGACCCAGGATCTGAACCTAACTCCAAAACTCATCCTATGGAATAATATTTCTCGACATCAAATAAAATGACCTTGATTCCTCTTCCATCTTACCATAGAGCATGGAGAAAAAGAAGGGAATCTGAGTTTTCTGAAAACAAATTATGTTCTAGAACAGAGGTTAGCAAGTGTTTTCTGTAAAGGGCCAGAGAGTAAATATATTAGGCTTTGTGGGCCATATCTTCTCAATTGCAACTTCTCACCTCTGCCACTGTAGCACAAAAACCAAAGACAATATATAAACAAATGAGTGTGGCTGTATTCCAATAAAAAAAGTACTTTAAAAAATAGGTGGTGGTATTATAACATAAGAAAGAATAAAAATTAAGAATAAATTTAATAAATGCCTGGCAGGTGGGGCTCGGTTGGAGGGTCGTCCCGTAACAGAAAGGTTGCAGGTTCAATTCCCAGTCAGGGCATATACCTGGGTTGTAGGTTTGATCCCTAGTCAGGGCATGAATGGGAGGCAACCAATCAATGCTTCTCTCTCGAATGGCTATTTCTAGCTCTCCCTTCCCCTCTCTCTAAAAGCTATGAAAAAATGTCCTCAGGTAAGGATTTATAAAAAAGAGAATAAATTTATAAAAGAAGTGCAAGATTTGTACAATGATAAGTACAAAACATTGTTGAAAGAAATTACATAAGACCTAAATAAGTGGGAAGATATCCCACATTTATGAATTGGAAGACATAATATTGTTAAGATGACAATACTCCCCCAACTACAGATTTAACACAATCCCAGTCAAAGGGATCCTTATCAAGGTCCAAGCGATCCTTATCAATTTTGTTTTTCAGGAATTGACAACCTGGTTCTAAAATTGACGAGGAAATGCAAGAGAGCCAGGATAGCCAAAACAATATTGAAAAAGGAGAACACTTCCTTACACTTCCATATGTCACTTACTACAGAGCTATATTAACAAAAACCAATGCAGTACTAGCAGAAGGCTAAACATATAGATTCATGGAATAAAACTGAGAGTCTAGAAAGAAGCCATAACATTTATGGTCAATTGTTTTTTGACCAGGACAACAAGACACTTCAATGGGAAACAAAGAGTCTTTTTTAACAAATGATTCCAGGACAACTGGATATCCACATACAAAAAATAAAGCTGGACTCCTATGTTACAACAAATAAAATAATTCAAAATGGATCAAAGACCTAAGTGTAAGAGCGAAAACTATAAAACATAGGAGTGAATCTTTTTGATGTTGGATTCAACAATGGTTTCTTAAGCACCTCTCAATGGCCCCACTTCCTAACACCAACATCTTTGGGGATTAGGATTTCAAAATATAAATTTGGGGATGGGAGACACAAATATTCAGACCATAGCATAGTCGCAGCATAAGAATCCCTGAATTCTAATTCTTTTAAGAAACATCCCCAAAATAGTATCTCTGCCAGGTTCAAAGATCTATGAAAAGATTATGCAACGTTGATCAGCAATCCTACGCAATATTTAGCAATGTTCCCTCTCGGCACACTATTCCTTATGTCTAGTGAGGATGGAATGAAAGAGCAGCGGGTAAAATATGGTCTGCCATCAGGAGGAGAAACAGAAATAGCTTTGAACACTTGCTGGCATCTAAAGAGTCAGTGCTCAGAGCTCAGAGCTCCGAGCTCCAAAGGCCAAGAGCCACTGGAATCCTGGAATCTGCACACTAGTCCTTGTTTCTATTGAGAGGGTGCTCCTACCATAGAATGAAGGGATGAACAGGTTTTTCTTTTTGAATTCAGCATTGTCCTGTGCAGACAGCACAGAAGTTAAGGAAATTGAAGAAGCAATCAAGCTGCCAGCTACTGAGAGAGAGGAGCGGAGATAGGGAAACGGCAGTGAAAGCGCCAGGGGAGAGAGAGCCAGCGTTGGCCCTGGAGTCTGACTTGCTGCTGCTGCTGTTGCTACTGATTTTCCTGGACACTGTGATCAGGAGGAAAATCCATCTCTCACAAAGGCCGCACCACACACTGCAGAAGTGTCATTTTAATGCCAAGGGAGCATACTGGATTGGAGGAAGGGAGAAGAAATGGGTAATCAGAGCTGGATCATCAATACAAAAAAACTCACCAAAAAGCAGTATGTACAGTGTTTAGACAGCCCAACAAGTACTCTCCTGGCTTTGAAAAGTGGGTTTCAACTGGATGGCAATTGTATATACAGTAAGGGAAATATGATGGACTTAAATCTCTCCTTTATGCCCAGATAAACCTTATTAAAAGCACTCCAGAGAGCAGAGAATAAATAAGACATTTGACATCTTCTCTCTACTCCCAAGTTCAATTTCACTTTTGCATCCATGCAAGCTGCCTCAGGCTCCCAGTCACAGGGCAGGGCAGCACTGTACACACTTACGAGGGAACAGCACCCGCCCCCACCCTTGATTTGCAGCTATCCTGTGATCGGCCTCTGCTGAGGTGTTTACATTTAATTGTACAGAGGGCCAATGGATCTCTAAAGTTATCCACTAACTCCACTTACGTTGCATAAACAGGACAACAGGGATAAAACACATTCTAACCATTTGCTTCTCTCCCACTGGCGTACTGTCAGTATAGTGTCTGATAATGGAAACTATTAAAGCAATGATTCTGCTTATGTGGCCCATTTTCCAGTAAGCCTGACAAATGATGTCATCACTTCAGGATAATTCAACCTTTCTCTGTAGGTTAAGAAAGGGATAGGAATCATTATGCTAATATTTCCCCCTTCTCCAGGTATTTTTTAAGATATGGGAAAACAGGCATAGAAAGGTCAGAATGCTCACATAAATCAATAACATAGACAAGGCTGGGGCAAGTACTGCTTTTATTGCTCCTATAACACTTTACTACACTAATCTGTTTGTATGTGTGTCCGTACAAATGCCTTGTGAGCAAGAACCCTGTCTTATTCATCTTCCTCAGCCATAGCCCATCACTCACCTGTAGTAGGTACCTGAGGCTTAATTCTTAATGAATGAATGAATGAATGAGCATGTGCACATGTGAGTGTGAACATGTATAAGCCAAAGCATGTACACACATATGAATCCACATGGACTGATTATGGTTCTGATTACCTAATTCATAGTCTCCTTTGTTTCTAATGACAGGAATGTTAGTAGTCTCCACGGGGCTCAATGTTCAGCTCAGCACCACCTGGAGAACAGGTTCTGACTTTAAGTTATCTGGTGTTCCCCATGGAACCCAGCAAAGAACTTGACACATACAAGTGCTCGAATCATGTGCTGAACTAAAGAACTGCCAAAATGAGTCAAGCACAAGGTCCACCCAGTTCCACAGCAATAGTAGAAACTGTCTGGCAGCTTTCACAGAACAGATTTGCTTTTCATCTGTATAATGGTTCTGGTTAATGTTGAAAGGTAACTAATTAGCTAACAATAAAATGAGTCTTTACCAAGAGCCTCAAGGTACAAGGTTAGAAGGCACATCTGCTGTCCTTGTTAGCAACCGTAACACATTAGAGATATCCACTGCAATATTTTAGTTCTATCATCCATCTTTGACCATCCTATTTAAAATAACTGTCTCCTTCGCCAGCTTTATATCTCTAATTTACAGCACTTACCACAAGGGGATACTGTAGTATGTGTGTTTACTTGCATGAGGGGTATCCAAAAAACCCCGGAATTACCTGCTGGGGGGCTCCCTGTAGCACAGGCTTCTCCTGCTGAATGAGTGTTCTAGGAGCCATCTGTATCGGTGCACCAGCTGGCAGTGCTGTGAGAGGCTGAGTTCGGCTTCAGTGAGTTTTTCTTTGAAGACTCTTTCAATGCGTTTGCTCATTTCATGATGGGTGATTTATGAGCACACCTGTCCACACCACACTGAGTGTTCAGAAGCTTCTGACCAAAAATGGCGTGACCCCCGTGCCCCCACCCTCTCTAATCACCCAATCTCACCCCGAGTGCATTTTTTTGTTGTGGTTTCCCTAGAAGGAAAAACCTCAAAGAAAAATGTATTCCCAATGTGAAACAAAAAATGGCAGAAGCACGAAAAGGCATCAAAATAGATGAGTTCAAAAACTGTTTTAAGCAGTGGAAAAAATGTCTCAATAGGTGTATTGCATCAAATGGAGAGTACTTTGAAAGTGACTGAAGTTTAAACATACAAGAATACACAATTTTTTATAAATGAATTCCAGGGTTTTTTTGGTCCTCCCTTGTATACTGTTAGTCTCCCACTAACGGGACCCCATGGGAGCCGGGTGTCTGTCTTGTTCTCCACTCCCCGCACTGTGCCCAGGAAGAAGCCTGGTATGAAACAGGTTCTCGAAAACTGTTTATTTATTGATATTGCTAAATTTGTAAATGTTCACTCACCAAGAGTAAAGCTGCCATTTGAGATAAATCACAGAGGTATGAGAATGTGTTAACTGCTTGATAATTATCACACATACTGCACATTCCACTAAACTGAAACACAAGTCTTCAGGAAATAAACACCGAGAGCCAAGGAAACATATTCCTCTGCCAAAAGCCTCATCCAGTAATCAGTAGAAAGAAACAGGGCCAATCAGTATAAAAGATTTGGAAAAAGATTTGCTGTGTTCCACTAAGACTAAAAGGAGGGTGTGGGGGGGATTACTGCAAGTAGCCAGATGGGGTAGAATGCCATGAAACTTACAGCAGATGGCACCAAAATATTAAACTAGCATTTCCTTACGCTCCAAGCTGAGCTCTATGTTAACGCTGATTAGGGGAGTTGGTCTATTTAAAAACATGCAGATAAAATGAATCTTGTATTGTTAAATCTTTAGGCTAAAAACAGCTCCAAGCATTAGCATCTAATATGCTTTCGCACAAACGATATGTTAATATTATTCAGGCAAGGTTATGTCTAACAAAACCATCCAAAATAGGAGGGAGAAAAGCCCACAGTCTCATGAATCTGTGCAAAAACAAGCTCAGTGTGGTAAAGCCGTGAAAATCTGCTTCCCTGATCTCCATAGCAACTACAGCAACACTCAGACGCTTTAAAAAGCAGATTTGTTTTCTCTTTTCCAAGTACCTTTTCCATGATATTTTTAGACAATGTTGAAATACAACTGACATTGAATAAGGTGTAAACACACTGCCTGTTCCAATTGCTTCAGTATTAGACAGGGTGGCTTGTCATTTTCTCTCTTAACGCACAGTGGTGATGCCGCCGTCACAGCACCTGGCTCCCTGAGGATGCCCCAGAAAAATACAGTCCGCTGAAAGTCGGGCTCAGTAACACAAGCTGACATAAGCTACCCACTGGAGAAGATACTTTCAAGATTTCTAAACCGTGCAAAGTAAACAGCATATTATCCATCTGCTTTACAAACATTATTGAAGGATTCTCTATAAAAAGAAGCCCCATAGATTACACACTTTGTCACTGAATGTGAGGTATAGACACTGTCAAGTCTCAGCCATCCCAAGAAGTCAAGGAAAGGTTTAAAAATAGAACCATGTGAACAGGTGTACACTAAAGAATTCTTTCAACTTTTCTGTATGTTTGAAAATTTCCATTATAAAGTATTGAGAAAGAAGGAGACACACCCAATCATCATATAATACACAAACCAAGGGAACTTTCCACTATTTCATGTTCTTATTACAGTCAATATAGTAGAAAAACAGAAGTTGAGAGATATTTGCTCACTGACTAATTAAAAGTAACCAACTGAAAAAAGGATTGGAGGATTCTTTGGAGAATTTGAATATGAACTTAACATTAGGTGATATTAAAGCATTTGTTTTATTAAATGTACTGATCCTGTGGTTATGCACGAAAATGTTATTTTTAGAGATGGACACTGAAGCATTTTGGGTAAAATATCTTGATGGCTGTAACAATTTAAGAATGATCCCAAAATGAATGTGAAAAATGATAATAATCGTTAAGTTTTATTGACATATATTTAAAAGTTCATTACACTATTTTCTTTAATCTGTGTATGCAACTTTCCATTATAATCTATTATAAATATCTTGAAAAAAACAGAACCATGAGTACTCATTTCCAAATCATAGATAAGAGTTAAGCATTTGATGGGCCAGCCTAACCTTGTCTTTAAAAGGATATAAAATACATGCTATTTTATGGATAACAATCCTTTGTTAGTTCTTGTAAAATACTTAACATGGATTTTTGAACTGAGCTGATGCATATTTATTTATTTATTTTTTTAATCTTCACCTGGGATAGAGAGGGAGAAACATCAATTGGTTGCCTCCACATACACCCACAACTGGGGATCAAATTGCAACCTAGGTATGCGCCCTGACCAGGAACCGAACCTGCAACCTTTCTGGTGTACAGGATGATGCTCCAACCAACTGAGCCAGGGCAATTTGTGAAAGCACGAAAATGGTGGACACAGAAGATGAAGCAAAATTTGCAAAACAAGCAAGATGTTGCAAGAAACCTCCGTGGATGGAGACAGGAATTCTGCATCCCTCCTGTCGCTGGTCTGTCTGGTGCCAGTCTGCCTGCCTATAGAGGACCGGGCAGACAAGAGACTGCTTTAAACTGGAACCACACCAAGGTTTATTTCCCACTTAGGATAACTGAGAGAAGTGGCAGTCATCTGAAGCATTTTATGTAAGAAACAAATAAACCCTCAAGGATTTGTCTATCTACCCTAAAAGGGTGGTTCCATGTTTCTCATTGTGAGACTGTCGCTAAAGCTTGCCCCCAAATATTACTTTAAATATTCCTGAAGAACTTGATTGTTCAGGAGGTAGCTTAAAAATAAATCACTGGGATAAACTTCTTTGTGGACAGAGTCACACTTTGGGCATTGGGGAAGACGAGTCTGAATCATTCCAAGCTTGCCATGAATTCAGTGCCTTTTAAAGGAAACTAGTGCTAATGGTTCTTTGTGCTAAGACCATTCTTCTATGTTGGGATACACCCATCCTGATGGGACCAGAGTTGGGGCCTTAAGCTAAACATGAATGAGGAGAAATGATGTCCATGAGGTTGACTGTGAACAGGTGATGAAGCAGTTCACTCAGATCCTACCACCCCGAGAAACAGGAATGCTGGGCGCACAGGAGGGCAGGCTGCTGACAGAGCTCAGGGGTGTGGCTGAGCTGCCAGGGCATGCTCGACAGGCCTGCATACAGCCAGCCTTAGAAGGCCGGGGGCCAATCCGCCGAGGGTAGTCCATCCCTGCTGCCTCTTATATCCTTGGTAACCACTGTTCCTGATTCATATAACCTGGATACAGAGTTGTATCTAATACAGAAAACACGATCCAAACATAGAATATGATAACTGCTGCCACTTACAATGTGCCAGGTCTTCCACTAACTTAAGCTCCTTAAAAATATTATTCAATGTGTTCTATTTAAATCTCATTACAATTGTGGGGAGTAGGAATTATTAGCCACATTTTACAGATGAGGCTTGGCAAGCTTTAGGCCAGCAAGTGGTTGACTAGGGTGGAAACCCAAATCTCTTATTTCAGAGCTCATGCCTTAATCATTATGTAACACTTCCTGTCTCTGTTACCAGGCTTAATAACAAGCCTCGTAGTTTAACTGGGTTCTGCTGTGTTCAAAACAACACGCATCCATTGCAGAACGTTTTCCCATTTTATAGGGGTTATAAAGTTTCAATAGACTGGCCTTGTATACATTCCACAGGCTCAGCAGAGAAAGGCTTGAACACAGGCCTACAGTGATGTCCCCTTCTGCTCTGTCGACTCAGATCTTCGATTGGCTATGTCAGCTGAACCTCCGAAAGCACCTTTCTCTGCTGACTGACTGCCCTTCCCTGACCATCCAGGACACAAAGCCAAGAAGCAGATGACCGTCTGAGTAACAGGTGGGGATCCACATGTGATGTTTTCTTCTTATTTGGCCTATTATTCTTTAGTCTCTCCTTGGACCTGATAGCATTTAAATGAGCTCTTGGAAAAGAGCACACAAGTTATAAAACATACTGGCATACAATAAAATCCAATCATACTTCAGTGGTTTTACTTATGCACCTGGAGTCACTATTATTTATTCATCAAGTATTTATTAAGTCACTACTACTTACAAGACACCATTGTAGGTACTGAAACTACAGCAGCAAAACAGTGTGATCTTAAAAGGCTTAGTCTACATGGTAGAGACAAGCCATAAACAAATGCACACATAATATGTTGGGAGACGATACGTGCTGTGAAGACCTAAAAAACAAGAGGGCTGTGATAAGGACTTAATGCTCATCAGATTTCCAGTGTGCCTCATGCGTCAAGGGAGAGTCACGTTACCAATTCTGGCCAAAGGACCATAAGCAAAAGTGATGTGTGTCATTTCCAGAAGGAGGTTTTGAAGTACTGGTGTGCCCTGCCTTCCAGCTCCCTTGCCCCGCCATGGCAACCTGGGAAGTCCTATGTTGATATTCAATGACCCAGGAGGGAGGACGCCTGGATCCCTTTGTAACTGGATAAAGGAGAGCCTGCACCAAGTAGCATCAGATGTTATGTGAGCTAGTCATAAACGCTCATGGAGCTAGGCCCCTGAGATTTGGGGTTTGGCTGCTGCAGCACAGGCTTGACTAACAGGGTCAAGAAAATACAATATGCCAGGGCGTGAGGAGAGACAACAAATGGGACCGAAGATCACAGGGGCCCAAACACCACAGACGGGGTGAGCTCAGCACCTGTGAGCCCTGGATGGGCATTTTAAATCACCTGAACATACTAAAAAATATTGAGCTGTGGACATTACACCCAAAGATTATACTCTGGGATACTTAGGTGGGAACCTAGGCATATATATTTTTTGGGGAAAAAATTTACATTCAACAGAAAATGGTAAACTGGGTCAGCTGGCATTAGGAAACCTCCCCAGAGACAACCTGTCCCACAACATGCTTGGGAAAGAGCTTATTAGTGAGATCAAGTCAATGTCTTGCTCTATAAATCACTGGAAAGCTGCCAAACTGTGGCATATGAAGAAAACCTGTAAATTGTATAATTATTATTAACATACATAATTATTATATTATTAATTGTACAACTGTATTATTGTATTAATCATTGTATAATTATTATTAACAAATATTTAAAGTCATAAAATGAGAGAGTAATTACTTAACCTAAATTATCTGAATTAATCCTCTTAAGAATTCTGTGATACAGCTACTCTGTCCTTTAAACAGATTAAAAAAAAAAAAAAGAAAAGAAAAAGATTTGAAGCAGCACAGACAGGTTAATGTGCCCCAAATCACACAGCTAGTAATAGCTGGTGGAGCTGGGCTCCAAGCCCAGCTGGCCCATGATCCCTTATCCCAGTGAAGATATGCAATCAAAATAATGCAGAGTCTAGGGAAGGGGAAGTGAGACAAGGGGCCGCTGGAGCAGAAGGGCCTCAGGCCTGGGCTCAGGGGGCAGCTTCTCTGATTCTACTTGAAGATCCCAGCCCTTAGAGAACAAGGCAGTTCACAGGCTGCCAGATGTGATGTACTCATTAAACAATACCTACTGCTCTTGCTCCAATTCTATGCTCACCAGGCAACAATGAGCTGACGTGCACACTAGGATGGAGCTTCCCTGGTACATCTCCAGGGTAAATTTAGAAACTGGCATTCTGGTTTACACCAGGTTCTGATATGTGTGTGTTCCAGAATACATGCTGCTGAGAATGGAGTCGGACTATCGCTCCCTAAGGCAGTGGACCAGCCTTGCCCTAAGCTGGCTCCTCCCTTACCTTCAGAGCCTTCTGGGGATCTGCTGCACAGCAGGAATCACACATGAATTCACTAACACGGGAAAGAGGATTGGTTTATCAAATAAACCTGCGTAGTTCACACTACGAAATGGAGAGTGTGAAGGACTCCAAGGATGGAGAATACAGGAATGTGTTTTCAAAGGGAAGCAGCAGGGAAAGCTCAGGAGCACTGGCTCCAAAGTGGGGCCTCGAGCAGCTGAGGGATAGCACTGAGGCTGGGCATAGACAGATGGTGGGAGGCAGGGGACCCCAAGAGACTGTGCCTATTTCGGTTTTGCCTGGGCCCGCCCTAGGCAGAGGGACTTCTCGAGCCCTCCCCGTGGTCTAGCTCATAGAAACTTCTGTGCTTCTGCTCCAGTGGGCCTGACAGACATCACCAGGGTCGCTTCTTATTTTGCACGATTCCAGAGGGTGCCGGCTGCTTACCTGGTGGTTATTAAAGATCTGTTCAGTTTCTATGACAATGTTTTGGAAAGCAGCAAAAAAATTCTCGAGGACAGAATGGTCTTTTTCTAATTTGCTCAGAATTATCTCTAACAGAAGGTTTATTAGCATCAGCAAAGGACGGTACAGAGGAGAAAGGCACAGAGGAGAAGGAAGACAAAAGTAGGCAACTACGGGGCATGTGTTCCAACCATTCTAATGACTAATCTTCTTTCTTAACCTCACGTTACATCATGAGTTAGCATATTAGTCAGGATGAAGCTGGCTACAGTAACAAATAACCCCAAATTTTCAGTGGCTTAACATGAGAGAGATTTATTTTGGACTAACTTAAGAGGTCAATGGGAGTGTTCATTAATAGGCAGCTTTCTTCTTGGTAGTCATTCAGGGAACTAGTTTCTTCCCCTTTGTCACCTCATGGGCGAGAGCCTTGGAGGAGGAAAAGGCACAATTGCATCTTCATCATCTTGCCCCAGATGTGACCATATCACTTGTACTCACATTACATTGATAAGAATTAGGCTCTCAGCTTCACCTAGGTACAAGGAGAGCTGGGAAATGCAGTCTGGAACTGGGCAGCTGCTTCCCAGTAATGACTATATGCTATGGCAGAGGAAGCATCAATTTGGTGGAGAGTTACCTATTATCAAATGGGCATCATATAAAATATAAGAGCAAATATTATACAGTGGAAGGGATAAATGGAATGATCTTGTGTCTCAGCCTAGAGGTAAATCAGTCCATATTTGACAAACATATATGAACAGTGTCTCCTTCACAGAGGATTTTGCTTTCAACCTCTGGGATTTTGCTCAGAGATTTCTCCATCAACAAGGTCTCTCGTGTGTTTAGCCTCACTAATGGGAAACGTGGTCTCCATGAGAACCAGAACGCAAACCATGAGACCTGGCTTTCAACATCAAGTCAAAGCCAAGATTTTGGGCTTTGGAATTACAGCATATCTTAGTGGAATATATAAAATATACCCCCAAATTTCCAAGACTCTGTTTTCAGAATTAAAAAACAGCCTAAAAATGTGGACTCCAATAAAGGAAGAGAAGAAAATAAAAGGGACAAATTGACAATGAGGCCGTTTTATATCAAAAATAGCTAGAATCAAGTTATTTGTGATTTTATTATGATTTTATTTGAGAAAACTATGACTCTATGTAAAATGAATTCAACCCTAAGTTGGGGAACCTACAATTTTCAAAAATTAAAGTCCTTTCAGGGAATTAGATTGAATTTCCAGCTAACTGACAATGCTAACACTTGAACTAGCTGTGTATATTGTGTACAATTATAAAACTATTTATATATTTAGGATATTAAATCTTAAATCTCCAAAGTCTAAGGCAACATAGAAAAGCATTTAGGTTTGCTTGTATACAAATCAACTACCTGGAAATCAATCTAGTTGGACAAGGACACTGGATGAGAGTCAGAAGATCTTATTTCAAGGTCTGTCCTTCTACCCCCGTAGCATCGCCTAGAACAACTGACTACCTCAACCCCTGACTTCAGTTTAGAATGAGGATGTTGATCCAAACACTCCAGTTAGTACAAAACTATGGTTCACAAATTCTGCACAGCATTGTATCTTGTGTTTTGGTACAGGCTTAAAATTAATGGTCTAGCTTAAAATTAATTCTGGTAAAACTAAGTTACCCATTTAGGAATATTTTTTGAACCTCTGTCCTTGTGCTTGTTTCAAGGAAAATATGAATGGTGATTTAAATGATTGACCACCACATAAATGATCCAGCCATGTGGACACTGTAAAATCATTTGAAGACATATTTTCTTACATCATAACCTAGGAGATCTGTAAATTTTAAATTGTGGTGGTTTGAGGTGAGGTTAAAAAGCAGAGAGGCTGGACATTTTCATCACATCCACTGGATGGCAACAGACATTAAGTTAGTAGAAATAATCAATAAGAAAAGCCAGACTTCTGCTTTACTGGATTTCCTCTCCCATTTTAAAGGCAGTATCAAACAAACCTCCTAGAGATCTTAGAAAGAAGTAAACAATAATGAGTTTGGAAGTAAATGAATTAGTTTTGGGACACATATTCTGTTTTTATAAATGCTTTGTGTGTGGATAAATCCCCCAAGCTTTCAGCTCAGCCAAGAGTTGTAAGACAATGTGGTACTTGCCAGAAGGGACAAGTTAAGACAGAATGCTTAATTTACCAGAATACACAGCTTTGCACTGAATAATCTGTTAATGGCAGTGAAAATTTTGATCTTGTGTAGTAAGATTAAGCTTGCTACTCCCCATTTGTGATTGAAAGCATACAGCTCAATTCCACCCTCAGACCTTTAACCTCTCCCATGAATTTTCCAAGCTATGGACAGAGGCCATCTGGAGGACCCTCTTGACCCAGAAGGTCCCAAATTACTAGAAGCATGCAGGGTCAAGTATCTGTGTTCCCACTATATCCTTTTGGGGTGTCTGTCCTGGAGCTTTGTGAGGTGGGGAGATGGTAGGAACATTCTCCAGGGTGAGGTTTTGAGACCAAGAGGATGCTCACATTGTCTCCCCTCCACCTTTTCCAGGAGAAGGTAGAAGTCCAGAGTTAACAGTAAAAATTTCATTCTAAACCCCAAACAGGAGCCACTTTAACTAACACCTAAGCCCAAACAGAAATCCAGCTTTCAGGATTCTGGCACAGGCTCTGGGAAAAGCTGGGGACTAGGGGAAGGCCTGTCAAAGAGGACTCTGAGGGCTTTGACATTTCAGCCTCACAACAGTGCCTAGAATAACAGTTCTCAAATTCTGATGTCCTGAGGATGCCTCTGGAGCTGCTTCGTGAAGCAGAGTCTTGAACACCTCCCCAGGAGATCCTGGGGTGAGCCTAGGAATCTGTACTTTCATAAACAGTTTCTGATGTGAGTAATCCACCCACCACACTTGGAGAAACACTGTCTAGAAAAACCAAACAGTTCCACTCAGCTCCCTAATCCTCTTTCCTTATCACCTGCCCCAAATTTGTACAAGAGAGAGACAGTCCTGGCAGAAGAGGGGCACCTTCTCAGGCCTACGTCATTGAAAACCGGAAGGACCATTACAGAGACGGTGGTGAGTAAAGAAGCACTGATTGACCGCAGATAAAGGCTACAGTCAATCGTATCAGTGAGTGGAAGTAACCAGACCTAGGAGCATGCTTCTTCCCATTTCAGATCCTAATTTGAGTGTCTGCCTACAATGACCTTTTCTCTGACTTTAACCTCTGCTCTCGGGCAGGCTGCTGTCTTTCCTTTGCTTGTTAGTATAATTTTGATTCATATTCGGGACTATATTTTGGACTTTCTGAAGCTTTTGTGAATCACTAGGCCTAGCCAAACTTGTATCTAACTCTATTTAAATAGCCAGCTTGCTTGTCCACCATCCCTGCCTACTTCACTACGTGTCTTATTTAACCTTCACAGGTCACATTTGACCCTCGTTCCAGCTCCAGCCGCAGCCATCTAGACATCTGTCACCGAAACACACTGATGACTATTACATCTTCTGATGTTTGGCCATGGAAATCTACTAGGTATAGAGCTCAAACTGTGAGAGAATATTCCAGGGCCTTGGCAACCCAAATGGATGATTTTGCAAAGGCAGACACACAAAAAAAGGGTTCAATGACTAATAAAACAGCCTCACAGTTTGGGGTATTTTTTCCCATTGTAAATATTTCTGCATATGTTCGTAACCATCACGGTGATGAAAACTGAGAGGTGCTGGGAGAAAGCCACCACCACAACTGGCCCAATGCATCAACACGCCCTGCTGAGTCGATCCGCAAAGAATACCGCAAATCCACCCAGCCCCTCCATCTCCGTTACTGCCACCCTCTCCCAGTCACTGTCACCTCATGCCAGCACCACGGCAATAGCTTCCCAGTGGAAATTCCTGACGCCACACTTGTCTCCCTCCAATCCCTTCTCCCTACAGCAGCCAATGTGACCTTCAGAAATGCAGGGCAGATCATGTTACTTCTTAGTTTAAAAATCTTTTAGTGGCTTCTTGCAATGTTTGAGATAAAAGACCAAATTCTGCACCCTGGTCTGGGCACGAAAAGGCACTGCCGACCTTCCAACCCCATTTCGTGCCATTCTCCCATCTGCCTACTACACTCTAGCGACACAGAACATATTTTCAGTTTCTAGAGGGACCCAAAAGCCTCTGGACTTTGCATTTTCTATTGTTCATAAATTTTTAAAATCATGTCATGCCATAGTTGACTCCTCATTTTCCTCCTTCTCTGACCTTCTTACCTGACCATCACCCTCACCAGGTACTCTCTCACATATCACTATTTATTTCCTTCTTAGTGTAATCCCTCCCTGACCCGCAATGCAAGCCTAGTGAGGGGTGGACTATACCACTAGTCAGGCACTCAGCATGCCATCTTGGTTGACTCAAAGGAAGCATGAATGACTCAATTGATATGGTCTTGCTTTGGTAGTGCTGGCCTAACAGTGGGTAAAACCTATGCCATTTTGCATACAGGAATGTTTTGTGGGGTTGCCAAGATAGAATCCAGAAGTTTAGAGATCATACCTGTGATTATCCCATCTACACTTCAGAGGAAAGTGAAGATAGTATTTACAAGGGGTGGAGAATCCCCGGGAGCCCGTCTTGGCTCTGAACAGTATGTGAAGTTTACCCTCCAAGTCCCATGATGGCATCAGTAAGTGAGGATGATTTATTGACGAGAAAAAGGGGCTGGATATATCGAAATAGGGTTATTCTTCCTTAGAAGTACCAAAATGTTTGCCATCTGTGAACTCTATCTCTACATGCAAGTTCAAGGTTGGCTTGAATCCATCTTAGGAGCTAACCTATGCCCCACTCTGTGCTCAAGCAAAATTTATTAGGAAGGTAGGGTGCACTATGTCCCAAAGGATTCGATTCAAAATATCAGAGGCACAATAACCATTTTGGATCTATATACACACCCTGGAGGTGAGTGTCAAGAATATATGTCCCTATAAATAATAAATTCTGGTGCCACCAAGATTTGGAGCAACTCTATCCAAGGCTGAGAAGGAAACCTCCCCAGCGTCCTGAAGCCACCATTTTAAAAACACAGATGAATATGCAGTGTGGCAAAATGCAAGTCTTGTGACTGCTTCAGAGAAAAAAAAAACAGCAAGGTGAGCTGGCCCCTGGCAGCCTCATTCCAGGACACCAAGACCAGGAGAGTGCCACCTGTCACTGGGCAAAGTCTGACAAAAGCAGCTTAATTGCTTTGAGGAGTCTAAGGTGGAAGGCTCACCGTCTTCACCTGAGCATGTTCTGCATGGCACACACCCTCACAGAAGCCAGACTTTAGCCGGCAGCCCCTGCCCATCTTGCTAAAAGCTGGCACTTGGGGTGGCGGTGGGTGGGAGCAGCCATAACAGAAGGGGCATAAGTCCTCAGGCTGATACTGAATCTGCACCATGGAAGAAAGAAACTTGCCAAGAGTCTTTACAGTTTGATTTATGAATTCAGTCTCATGGAAGCAAATAAGCAGAGGACAAGAGTATCATGACGTTTTTAGAATTACAAGAAAAGTAAACGGTGGTCACGCTTATTTTGCTTCTCTCCCAAATATTTTAGGACAGAAGCAATATCTGGCATAGTAACGAAAAGTAATAACAAGCATCATGAGTGCTAGGTCTGTGTGAGAAGACCTCCATCTGGCAGCCTTCCTGCAGTGCACCCCCCCAAGGAGGAGGTAAGCTTCCCTGGCCTCAGGGGCCGAGCCCGGCAAGCCCGGGGTGCTGGCGCTGCGGTCCCCGGGGAGAAGGTGCAGAGGCCTGTTCCGGGGCCCAGGAAGGGGTGGGAAGGGCTGAGTGCCCTCAGTCTCTCTAATTGAAAAGTGCCATATGCCCAGGGCAGGCTCACCAAGGTGTTTTTTAACTACAGGTCTGGGCTGTTCAGCTCATCTGCTTATAACCAAAATTCTCTTCGTGTGCTTATTAAAAGTGCAGGTCTACGCCTGGGCCCATTCTAATTCTGTCACTCTGGGCCCGGGCCAAGCAGGAACCTGCACCTCTCACCAGCACTTCTGGAGGTTCTCAGGAACCTAGTCCCCAGGCCCCGCTCTGAGGACCAGAGGCTTAAGCCGTGTTTCTCCAACTGGGGTCACTGGGTGCATTCTTGAGAGTTCTACAAAGGGAACTTTCACATTTTACACATTTATTTTAATAATAATTTTTCAAATATTAAGAACATTCCATATTGTTCAGATGATAATTGTATAACCAAACACTAAAGTGTGAGACTTCCACTAAAGTGTTTACTCTCCGGTTGTACTTTGAACTTTGTCTCAGGCTGATGAGTCTTTAACTCAGATCCAGACCTTGTTTGAATGTTTTCACCAAAGTGAGGCCTGAATGATATATTTTCATCTTAGGGAAGGAAGGGAAGAGAAGGAAAGGAGAAGATTTTGACAAAGAACATCAACATGTTGAATTTGAGGGGCCTCTGGGATGTCCAGTCAGCCCTGGGAAAATGGGCTTGGAGCTCGGAAGAGAAGACTTCTCCAGAACTAGCAATCTGGGGGTGTCACACCCACGACAGTGGCCTAAGGCCTACGTGGGTGAAAACAAGTAAATGAGGGACTGGGAGAGAGGTAGCAAGAGATTGGAAAAGAGGTCAGAGACTAAGGAGAAAACCAGAAAAAAGAAACTGCAGAGAGAGAAGGGAGGAAAACGTTCTGAGAAGGAGAGAACAATGTCCTTGTGAATGGGTACTGTCTCTGACTTTACTGGTAAGTGGAATAAGTTGCAAACAGTCTGTTCAATATGATATCACTTGGACAATAAAAATAATTGTATATGTTCAAATATTTTTTAAAATGTCTGAAAGGAAAAACAACAAAAACAAAAGGCTGGGATTATCTCTGAGAATTAGGAACAGGAGGAGGGTGCAGTAGGGGAACCTTAACTTTTTATTTTGCACCATTTTGTACAGTTTAAATGTGTTATGACGGACATATTATTTTCTCACTAATGTTTTAAGAACTGGTCAGCAGTATGATATTAAATTATGAGAGAGAATAAGAAAGATGAGTCACAAAAGAGGCCATTTTGGCGGCAAGAAGGTTGTCCCTGGAGACCTGTGTCAGGCAGGTTTCAGAACGGTTTCAGGCAGGAGTGTGAGAGCTGGCTGCCAGCTCTAAATATTGCTTCTCAGGCTTTAACTCACCCACAGAAGTCGCCTGGGGGTCTTTGTTAAAATGCAGATTTAGATCCAGTAGGTTTGAGTGGAGTCTGAGATTTCTAACTGGCTCCCACGTGATACCCATGTGGCTAGTCCAAGCACCATACTTGTGAGTTGTAAGGTAGTCAGAACACAGGAAATGGAAGTGAGTGCGAAGAGACCACTATTTCCACTATAAAAGTGTTCCCTAGGAGAGGAATGCTGCAGCATGGTCTAATAAAAAAGACTGGCAGTCCAATAGGTTTGGGAAATACCACATACCCATCCTGATGGTAATACACTGGGTATGAGTGTCTTACTGAGAAATTTTTGCTAGCTTTCCACTCAGATGTTCCTACCAGTTAGGGCTACTCTTGCCACAATGAAAACTTATCTCTGCTGTCAGAATCCGATGTTCATATAGGCCACCTGGTGTTCATGCAGGAACAGAATTCCCCCACACCTTCCAGGTTGGAGGAGCTCGGGGACGGGGACGGGAGCAGGGGGAGCGGGCACAGGGTCAGGAAACTGGAATATGATGAATTACCTTTTGTCTCCCGTACAACAGCAGCAGTAAAGCCTGATGTTCCTTGATGGTATACGATATGATACCATCAGATATTTGCCAAGCCTTATTCTAAAGATTTCCGGACCGTTTTAAAACTTAGCCTAGCATCAGCAGCATGGCTCCCCAGCCACGAGGACGGACACGCTTGGGAACACCCGAACTGAATGCATCTATACCGCTAGTGGCTTCATTGAACAAGAGCAGGAAATCACAGACGCTAACTTGACCTCACTGCTGAAAGGAGTCCTGCTTAACACAAGCCTAAAATCTCTCCTGCCCACTGACAATGATGAAGAACAGCCCAGAGGACGCTGGGCAGCACGGATCCTCTCACCTGCTGAGATGGGGCAGGGGAGGCCAGAAGGGACCTCAGAGCTCAGACAGCATGCTGGCGGCGCTGAGTCATCCGCCCAGGACCTCAGGCGCTTTGCTGCCCTGAATGGCCTTTTAGACTCTCTTCGTAGGTAATGCACTGAGCAGTAAGTTTCAGTGGGAGACTGGATTTCAAAGGACACCTCCGTGCAGAAGAAAGCAGTGGTTATTCACCCTGGCGTGCCTTCATCATTTGAAAGGACTGCCACTCTCTCCTCTCTAACATCTAAATTTGGCAGCAGAGGGTTCAGGCCATATGGGCACCTTGCACAGGATTAGGATGACACCAGAATTGGCCAAAAAAGGGTGTTCTGAAGCCTTACGTTCACAGCTGAAGTTTCCTATCGCCTTAGCTCTTCATCGGATATCTGGTCACTCTGTCGGTCCCAGCTGTCATACTTGTTTCTCAAATTTACTAGGGAGGGAAACGGGTCTGCACAATTCCATTTTCTCCTTATTAGTCTTCAGATTTATTTAGTTTTGAGAAGTGTATTTGAACAGCATTGTGCATGTGGTGGCCATTTCAGGGACACTAGTTAGGGGGTAAAATGAAAACACACGCCTGTTACAGTGCAGTGAGGGTCCTTTCCCGTCACAGAGTGGTGGCAAAAGAATCCAAATTGGGTTTTTTAAAATTATTATTATTTTTAATTTATTTTTTAATCCTTACCCAGGGACTTTATTTTTCATTGCTTTTTAGAGAGAGAGGGAGAGAGAGAGAAACACTGATGTGAGAAATATCGATCGGTTGCCTCTTGTACACTCCTGGACTGGGGATCGAACCTGCAACCTAGGTATGTGTCCTGACCAGGAATCAAACCCATAACCTCTCACTTAGGGGGGCGACGCTCCAACCACCTGAGCCCCACTGACCAGGGTCCAAATTGGTTTCAATAGCCTCCTAACAAATACACATTCTCTCTGTTAAATTTATCATCAAATATCCTCCCTATCCACATTAAATATACTTTAAACTCACAGGGAAGAGCAATTTGGGAAATTAGGAGTCAATTATAGGCCCCCACACAATACCACGTGACTAAGCCACCAGCAACCATGCAACAGGGTGATTTTTCTTAATTCATTTTTTGAGAGAGAGAAGGAAGGGTGGAAGAGAAAAAGAAAGAGAGAGAGAGAGAGAGAGAGAAAGAGAGAGAGAGAGAAACACTGGTTAATTCTTGTACGTACCCTGACTGGGGATGGAATCTGAAACCTTGGTCTATCGGGATGATGTTCTACGCACCTGAACTACCCAGCCAGGGCCTAGAGTGATTGTTTTATTGCATTCCTCTAGGTTTGTTTTATTGATTATTTTCCAGGTTTCCCCACCACAATGTGTTAATTTTAAAGAATTTAGAAGCCAGTTTCCAATCTATAACAAGAAAGATTTTGCCCCCAATTTTCACATGAAACACTTTAATTGCTGTTGACATCACTGAAGTTAGTGTATATGCAGGAAGGAGGGTGCACCCTCAAAATCATACATCCCCAAAAGGCAAAATACTTCTAAAGAAACAAAAAGAAGAGGAGATGGGTAGGAGTGTATCTTGAAAAAACGTTGTGCTTTAAGTTTTGTTTTAAAGTCCTACCTGGGTGTTCTCCACTCAGGAGCTGGGGAGAAGTTCTCTGCTTTCACTCAATGTCCCCCATTATCGAGACTGTCTAGGGCCTAATTTATTGACCTGACTCTTAGAGTCCTCTCTTGAATTCAGTAACACAATCAGGTGTGGTGGGTGATTTTGGAAGGAGAATGCCCTCTATATACAATGTCTGGAAGACAAAAGCATGACTTCCACGTCTCTCGCATTTGAAGACTTCCAGATTTCTCAGGGGAAAATATCATGGCCAAATTAAAACCATTATAAGTTTTAAGTGACTTTTAAACATTATTTAGTGACCTTAGGTCTTGCTTATGGACAAGAGAGACTCTGGATCCAACTTCGGTCCCTGTCTTTCCTGATTATTTGGGACACAAAAACATAATCAAGGTCTAAATCCCCAGTTCCTTGGGTAAGAGAAAGGATGGTAGCCGAGATCTACCTGGCCCATTTAAGAAACAAGTTTGGCTGGCAAAATGGATGTGCTAATGGAAGGTTCTAGTCACTCCCCATTGTTGAGCAGGAGGGAAACTGGAAATGAACCTGAGATATAATATAAAACAAAAACAAACAACAAAAAAAACCTATCCCTTCCCAAGAGGGGAAACTCAGCCCTGGTATGAAAGAAAGGGTACACTGGCTCCATTCAAGAGACTATGGAGGATTCTCGCCCTTGAAGATGCTTGGGTTCTGCCAGCCCAGTGCCGCTGCTCAGAGAGCGTGGTTCTGTCACTGAGGTCTGAATTCTCTCCTCTCCTCCCTCTGGACTTGTTCTCTGCTCAATTGTTTGACCAGTTAGGACATGTCTACAGGGCTGAGCCTTACCCAACCCCGTGCTGAATACCACTAAACACCCGGAGAAAGCACACTAAGCAGACAAGCTGCTTCAATTAGGAAAGCTGTCACTTTACCTTTTTGCTTATTGAGAAACAGCAGAGGGGGCACGATGTCAGGACCTTGTGGCCCGGGGCTCTTTGTGGCCACGGGACTTTCCTGGGAACTCACTGCTTCTGCAGGTTTCTGCTGCACTGGGGACTCCTCGGGCTCTGGGTTTCTGTCTCCAGAAGGCAGCTCTTGGCCAGTTTGGGGGACAGCCGAGGGGAACTTAAGGAAAGGGCCTGGCTCATCCAGGCCCTGCCGGTTGGGTGCACGCTCTCCAACCCGGCCACCGGGCTCCTCCCGGATGGCGTCCAGGGCGCCTGACTTCAGCCGGGGTGAGTCCTGCTCCCGCTTGGGGCTCTCCTCCGAGGCAGAGGACGCGTCGCATGACTCAATGATGAGCTCGCTGTCCAGCTCGGCCTCGCGCTCCTCCCTCAGGATGCTGTACTGGATAGAAGGCGAGGCTGGCGAAGGTGGTGGGCCGCCCACGTGGCCGAAGGTCACATAGCCAGAGGTCAGTGCGTCCTCAGCGGCCAGTGGATCCTCGGACACCAGCTCAATTTCCGAGTCCCCTGACTCCGCGCTGCTGGCCTCATGGTCCAGGGCGCCAGGGATGGTGGGCAGCCCGGACTTGGACTTGGCCTTGGACTCGGGCTTGTGGGCCACCTGGTTCACCGGCTGTGGGCTTTCGGCTGTTTCATATGATAACCCCTTTGCTTCTTTAATGGCAGCGATCAGCTCGTCCTCCGAGATACTGCCTTTCCCCTGATATTCTGCAGCAGATGGTTCTGTCGTCCCACAGAGCGAAGGAGAGCAGGAGAGGCGTGCACACAGGGACAGACAGATGGATAGAGAGAGAAGAAATAAAACAAAGTTCCATTAGGGGAGATGTTTTCTCGTTGCTTGAGAAACACATATGATTAGCACAAAAATAGTCTGTTTCCAGGGCTGGGCTGGAAAGACAGGCCACCTGAACTAAAAGGCTAATTACTGTTTTGGCCCAATTAATCAGTGTTTCACATACCTATCTATCTTAAAATCACTATTTAAAAAATGACCCAGCAATTTCTTAGTCACAGCAGCACCTCAGTTGCTTTGTTTATTTTAACATGGCCTAGACTCTATAAGTCATTGTTTTTAATTTCTGATGTATTCTCCTAGGGAAGTTTTCAAATGTCACAGATTTCATCAGATAATCTGATGGATATAACTCTCTAATTTGGCTCACCAATATCAACAAATCTGAAAATCATCCGTTTATTACTTATCCATGGCTGCTTGTGTTCCCTCCTTCAATAAAACAAACAAACAAAAAAGTTGATTTGGATCTCTGTGTACAATTTGATTTCTGGGCTTTACATTTCCCATTAGAAATAATAATTTTATTATCATTTTTTTTTAGTGAACAGTGTAACTAGGGAGAGCCATGTAAGAGAGTTTCGGCCCGTTCCACCAAGCCAGCCGAGCAGATCACCACAGTGCACGACCCCACCGGGCCGCTAATGGTGGAGCCCACCCTCTCTCCTTTGCCCTCCCTCCAACTCCTCTTGAGAAGAACAAAACCTGCGAGTCACCCCCAGCCCCCTGTGAATGCCTGATCTCTGCGTGCTGATCCGAAAACCCCTCTGGCAATCTTGCTGATATTTCTGTCCCCTAGAAGAGCCTACCTGGGATCACCATGACAACAGTTTTCAGGAACCTGGTGTTCCTTTGCCAACAGCAAGGCCTTACTTCAGAATATCCGAGATGCTGCTCTCTGGCCATTCTGTGAGCAAGAGCTACCTGGGAATGATGACTAAGGGGTCATGGATTTTTTTCTTTTTTTTGTGGTGGGGGAAATGAAAGTACTCTAAAATTTATTGTGTGATAGATACACAATTCTGTGAATATACTAAAAACCATTAAGATGTAAATGAGCGAATTGTATGCTATGTGGATTGTAGCTCAGTAAAGCTGCTTGACCTTGTATTAGACTGTAGTGTGAGTAAGAACTTTATTTATATTAAGCAACCGAGATTTGGGGAGTTATCTGAATCTGACGAGACTGGGCACGTTGAGGGCACTATGGCCGTGGATGATTTACCTGAATCTGAATGAATGTGCCCCTTCGATCTGGATTCTGCTCCGCTTTGCCTAAATTCACTGATAACTCTCAGATCACCTTTGAGTTCTGACCCATTAAGAGGGTACTGCAATCATTGAGAGGAGGAGTTACGACAACCTAATGAGTTGTGGGGGCCATAAGGATGGAAAAGAGAGGACAATTCAAGGGACACTGATGAGAAAAACTATAGATTTAGGGTCTGACTCATCTGGTGGGTGAGAAAAAAATGGGGTGTCAGAGGTCACTCAGAAGTGGTGAACCTGGGTGAGTAAAATGAACAGGAATTCCATACCCAGAAACATGGATGTCAGAAGAGTGTGCTGTATTGATGGGACAGGGGAAGAAAATTCTTATCTTGGGTATCTTCCCTTCCTGTGGCTCATACTCTTCCAGTTTCTCATGTTGGAAGCTTCTGTCTGACCATCTAAACTGCCAGGACCAACCAAACTCCTATTCTTTTTCCACCTAGGAGACCACAAAGCAGGCAGGCAGGGCCTTGGGCTCAGAGGGCTGTAAGTGGCCCTGCAGGGCAGCCCACACTGTGTGCAAGCCAGCCTGACGAAACAGCCTGCCACCGCCTCATCCTGCACAACCGGAAGCCCCTGGCTGGTTTGTATTTGTTTATGCGATGATCTAATTAATGTCTGTCTGTTCCCTCTCCCCTAGTCTCCCAAACCCAAGACCGAAAGCGCCATTAGGGCAAAGGGTAGCCAAGGTACTTTTGTTCACAATCATATCCCCAGCATGCAGTGCAGTGCCTGGCACACAGAGAGTGCTGATAATAGAGCTCACTGAGAACTAGCTCAAATATTCAGAACACTGGTTCTTAATTGGGTGAAAGGCTCAAAACTGCCCTCAGAAGTTCTGACTTGTAGAAGGAAGTTCTGGCTTGTAGAAGGAAGTCTGGATGGAGCTCACACATCTGCATTTTGTAATCACCTTACTCCAAGCACGATTCTAAAGCTACCTCCAGTGAGGGTTGGCAGATTCAGTAAATAAAAATACAGGGCACCCAGTTAAATTTGAGTATCAGCTAAACAATGAATGTTTCATTAGTATAAGCGTGTCCCATAAAATTTGTCTTTTGTCTGGCAAGCCTACCTACCTCCAAATGAAAACTGCTGTTAAAGCATTCCGAAAAGGATCAATGATCTTGCTTTATTTATTCAAGAGTAAGAATGCTATCAGACAGCTGTGGAGTGTGGACGGAAGAGGCCTCATGGGTTTCACCTTGGGCAAGTGAAGGTACTACCTTAGAAAGAATCCATCCTTATTTTGAGTCAAAAGGAACTCAACAGATATTTAGACATTGCCCTCCATTCTTAATGGGAACTGAAAGTTTAACAAACTACTAGGAGGCATCTGGAAAATATTTAAAACAAAACAGAAGATTTCCCTATTCTTGCTTAAAACCTTAGGGGCATCTAGCTAAGATACTGGTTATCATATGTAAAGACTGACACAGCAAAGCTGGAAACAGTCAATGAAAATAACCAAATAGAACCTAGAAACTGAGGAGGTTAGAATGGCCCTACCTGGAAACACATGTTTGCTGCTGCTGCTAAGGATGATATAATTAAGGGTAAAAGGAAAAGTCAGCTTAGGGCCAGTTTACCAAGTTGCAGTTGCCAGTGTCCAACTGTGAATGATGCTGCCATTCAGGTCTCTTCTTTGCTCCTGGCTCACTCTCCACTCATCTTTCAGAGGGATCATCTGAAAACACAAATCTGATCCTGCCGCTCTTCCCTTCCTTCTCCCTACTCCAGATGCACTGACCTTCCATCTGCAACTTGAACGCACAGGACATTCCCAGCTCCAGGCCTCTTCTCTGGCTGCCCTTCCTAGGCTATCTCTGTGGCTTGCTCCCCGCCCCATTCAGGTCTCTGCTCAAAGCCACCAGCAGAGGAAAGCTTTTCTTTACCACCTCCCCATCGCTCTCTTACACTCTATCTTGTTTTATTTTTCTTCATAACCATTTAACTACCTGGCATTATATTATATATTTATTTATTTGTGTGTAAATCCTCCCAACTAGAAAGCAAGCTCTCTATAGGCAGTGTTCTTGTGATTCACCGCTGTATCCCCAGTGGTGGCAGCACAATGCCTGGGCTAACTGGTCAAAGTATATTTATTGAACGGATAATGGCACTTTCCGACTTAACCCCTCCAATGATTTCCCATTGCATTTGGAACAAAATCCAAATTCTTTATCCTAGCACATGAAACCCTGAATAATCGGGGACCTCCCTACCCCTCCAAGTCAGTTCTATTCCATATTTCTCCCTGGCTCCTTTGTACCACCTTCCAATTCCCAAATAATTCAGCCTTCAGGCCTGCGCATTTGCTGTCCTCCATACCTGGGCCTCTCTCTTTGAATCGTGGGGTCCTTCTCCTGATTAAGATCTCAGATCACATGCCACATCCTCAGAGATGCCGTCCCTGATCTCCTCACACCCAACACTCTGTCACTCTTCATAGCACTCACACTTTATGAAATGACACTACTTATTTATGTGTTTCTTTTTATTGTCTCCTCTTACTAGCAGGTCAACTCCATGACGGTAAGGACTTTATAAATATTGTACTACAATGTCTCTGGTGCCCCACACATGTTTGACATAGAGAAGTCACTCAATAAGTATTTTTTAATAAAAGAATGAATTTTGAAAATGAGTAGGAGAATCACAGACCTCACCAATGCAAGGAAATAGCAACAGTAGTTTTCAAAGAGTTCAAAGTAAAATTGATTTACTTTTTATTGCTCTTTTCTTTTTAAGGGAAGCTGGGTGGTTTAATTATGGCCTCTCAATCCCTGGCCCTTCTGAGGCTAATACCTGCAAGAACATCCACGGCCACCATAACACGCTCTCTGGTGCCCATGTCAGGAACCACATGGTGCCGATGGGTCAATGGTCGGGTCCTCAGGACAATTCTCATTTATCTAAAATGCTTCACCTGTTCTCTTGACTGATCTTTTCTTTGAGAAGATAATTTCAATATTTGAGATGTAAGAATTTTTACCTCTGTATTTCAGGGTATATTATTTAACAAGATAAAAATAGTTAAGTACGTTGGAGGAAATTATGAAATTAGACAATCTATTGGAATTAAAGAAAATATATTAGACTCCTTGCTTAAGCTTTAGGGTCTGTGGCTAAAACTGTTCTAAACTAGAATTTCTCCTGAGTCATAATTCACATAATTAGAAGTATTCCCCAGAACTGATGATTTCCTTGTTTATTAAACAATGATAAACAGAAATTGTTTTGTTGAGAGTGTTTTCCTTTCCCTCGGTTTGTATGTAGGATTTTATGTAATTCTTGGTGTTAGTCTTATCTGTTGGCACTGGAAATGGCAGAGTGACCCAAGACCCAGGGGATGTAATAAAGCCCAAATCTTCCAGTGTCTATGGGCAGAGTGTCATACGAGGCCAGGGACACACGAGTTGGGAAGCGGGTTAGGTTAAACTTTTGAAATAAAAAGAGTGAGGAGAAAGGCCTCAGTGACTAGCTGTTTCCTTCTGTCTCTTCTGTTAATTTTATTCTCACTCTTGTTTTATGACTCAGGTATTATGAAGTAGACAATGGGTGAAGAGAGGAGCTGAACATCGGGGAGAGCTGTGTAATGGGACAAAGGACTTACTCTTTCTTGAATAAACCCTGCTCAGAATGTTTACTTGGAGCAATGACAGAGAAATCCATTGCCTTAACCCCATGCTGTCAAGTGCGCAACCCAAGATCATAAAACTCCAAAGTTATATGAACCAGATTTTGTCTCTGTTTTCTTTTAAAGTTGCTCCAGAACCCCAATGGGTCATGGCTATTTAAAAAATGGTAATGCCCTAATAATAATTAATGAACCCTATATCAAGTCTTTCTCATCAACTTTGTAAACTGTAATTTTTACATTAGGCTTGTGCCACTGTAAGTAGACTTACATCTGCTGATGTATTTCACTCTTCCTAAAGACTGGCTTAAGTTCTGTTGGACTGGCCACCAGGCAATCCTGGAGCTCTGTAAAAAACAGCTGATAATTGTGGCTTACATCTCAGTGTCATGGAATAATAGAAAGGTTGTCGACGCATTGCCAGAAAGAGTACAGGAGGCTTTCAGACTCAGCTATGTCCCCATCTCACGCTGTAGACTGGGACAAGTCATATCTAATTCACTTGAGGCCTCAGCTTCCTTATTTGTCTTCACAACCAAATCTCGATTCACATTTTATGGTAAGCTCACTGTACCCTCACTCCTTCTGTCCTTGTACCTACTCAGATTGGAAGGCCGCCCCTCTTCTTCGCCTGTGTTATTTCCTCCTGCTCCTTGAAGAGTCACTTCAGGTCTCAGTTCACCTGGGGAGCTACTGGACTTTGATGCTCCTCAGCACTCTACGCTTCCCTCTCTCAGAATACAAATCATACCAGAGTTTGGCTGTTTTCCTGGTCAATTGCCCTCTACAGGGCAGAGACTGATTCGTACTTGTTTTGCAAAACTCTGTCATCACCATTACGCAGTAGAGTGACTGACCTAAAGAACATGTGTAGAAAGTGTTGGTTGAGTAAGTGCATACATTTGAAAATCAGGGATGTGGTGCGATGGATCTTTGAGACCGTTGGAGCTTTATAGTTGAATGAGTCTGAGGTAAGAGGAGGAACTGATGCTAAATCTTTAGGGAAATAGGACAAGAGGTACTTCCATTAAATCCACTCCGTTTTAACACTTGGACTTAGCGCAGCATCACAATTTAGAGCATCTTTCCTAATTCTGCAGTTTTCAGAATTAAGTGAAAGATCATTCACCTGAGGTGCTGAAAATCACTTTCTATGAATCCAAAAGTTTTGTAAATCACTTTTTACAAAAGGGTAGGGTCAGAATGTCAGCCACTAGAGGCAGGGGAAGATCCGAGGCCCTCCAACTGTCCTCTTCATCCTGTTGCCTCATGGGCATTTGTACACAGCATGGAGATGCACACAGGGTGGGAGATGAACATGGGATGGAGATGCACACACGGTGGGGGACACAACAAAATGGGAGATGCACACAGGACAAAGGTGGGGTGGGGGAGCTCCTGCTACACTCTGGCCTTTGACCAGGTAGAGCAGTCCGCTTTTCTATTGAGAGGATGCACTGATGGTGGTTTAACACCCTGCCTTGAGTCAGACTAGTAGAACATTCAAGTTGAATAAAATTACAACCTAGTGAATTTTAGACTTTAAAAAATTCTATCCAAATAAATCATTGTTTAAAAAATAAAATTTTATGCAGATCTTCAATACACTAAAAGATAAAAATAGGAGTGCTGAGACTAAAGCGTGGGAGGGGAGAAGTACTCTTTGCTAGGTTACCTCTCACTGCCCCTGACCCTCCAAAAGTCCCTGAGGCCCACCCCCGCTACATTGTACAGACTTGGAGCTGAGACCAGGAAGGGAAATGCCTGGACCAAGGCGACTCAGCTCGTTTCAGCAGAGCAGTCGAGGTGCTTACAGGCGGTCAGGGAGGAAAATTACCCTAGAAGCAGGTGGTACCTCCCTCTGCTCTGAACAGTAGGCCCACGTGAGGATTTGGATGTTTCCAGTGTGTCATTCCTTCCCCTCAATAGAAGAGAAAAAACTTTATACAAAGCAAATCTGACAGGGCCTTAAGGAATATCCCAAATCTCAACCTTTGTACAATGGGCACAAGACTGGAAAAGCTGTATGTTAATTAAATTAGTTGAGATGGGACTGGAAAGCAAATCCTGATTCCTTAATATTCAGATTTCCATGTGCCAGCTTTTCCCAGGCAGAGAATACCAGTTTCCTTACCTGTTCCAGAAGATGGAGGAGTGGTGGATCCCGGGCTGTCATCCTCAGGCTCTGAGACAGTGACAGTGGGGACTGTGTCAGGGCTCGGTTTCAGACAGACATCTTGCTTCTCAGGGCTCTTCTCTTGGGTAGCAGTTTCAACAGGCGGTTCAATCTCAGTCAGTGTGATTTTGACGGGGGCAGTGACCAGAGAGGCCCTGTGGTGCTCTTCGGAGAGATCATCGATGTAAGGAGCAAATGTTGATTCTTCAAATAAATGGTCCTTGATGACTTTTCCTTCCACAGGAGCTGGTTTCTCTGGTTCATGGACTTTTTCAGATTTCGATGAGATTTCAGTGTCCTTATTCTTCAAATCCAAGCCCTTCTCTTCCAACTCGGGGTGACGTTGCTCCTGAGAGTTCACCTCCCCTGGCCCGGTTATGTCAATGTATTTGTAAGCTTCTGCTTTCATTTGGTCCAGGGGGTCGGCTAAGATCTTGTTCACGTCAGTGGACTCTGCAGGAGTCATCTCTATTCCAGAATCAGAACTAAATAACCCATGAGGCTCCATCCCAGGCACATCTGGTAAGGAGGGCCCAGGGGTACTCAGCTCCTCGGGGCTCTCTGATGTGGTGACGTGGCCATTTTCCTTCTGAAGAATTCCAGTGAAATATGTAGAATCCTCCTGAGGTGGGTAACAGACGTCGGAAATCAGAGACGTGTAACATGCTCCTTCTCCATCTTTTGATGCTGTTGAAAACGGGTGATCCATGGCACGGGAGACATCTGCCACCCCTAGGAACCAACACAGGGGCGGACAGTGAGTGGGTGCTGGGCTTCAGTCCTCCCTCCTGCCCAGCCCACCACCCACCCCTGCCCTGTGAAGTCACAGCACCCTTCCTCCCCCAGACCGCAGAGTCCCCCTCAGCACTGGTGCGCTCATTCCCCCTGCCTCCCTGATAGCCCGTAGCCCTGGTGCGTCCCCGGCAGCCCACTCCAGAGTCTCACACAGCTGCCATGGCCAGAGAAGGGAGGGGCAGATCCCAGAGGACTAGGAAGTTGATTTTCAAAATCTACTACCTCAATACAGTGACTTGGTCTTACTTAGTATTATTCAACAGAAGCCCTCTATTTATTTACTTACGTATTTATTGATTTATTTATTGAGAGAGGGGAAGGGAGGGAGAAAGAGAGGGAGAGAAACATCAATGTGCAAGAGATACATAGATCAGTTATCTCTCGCACACTCCCAATTGGAGACCTGGCCCACAACCCAGGCATGTGCCCTGACCGGGAATTGAACTGGCAATCTTTCAGTTTGCAGGCCAGAGCTCAATCCACTGAGCCACACCAGCCAGGGCTCAACAGAAGCCCTCTTTATATGTCAAAATATTCATGACTCTTTAAGCAGAGGTGGAAACGTAGGCTAATTCAGGCCTGTAAGAGCAGTAATAGGATAGTGGACTGGGGAGAGGGGCTGCTGTTAGAGCTGGAAGAGACCTCAGGAGACCCTTTAGTCCAGCACTTTCCTCCAGGGACTCCTGCTCCACTTGGATGGACGCCATCCCTTCTTTTTTAAAAGGTCCACAGAGAAAGGGACTCCGAGTTTTCCAGTGGACTCATCCCAAAGTGGTATCACTTCAACGGTGCTCTTCCCTATTTCTTCAGTTTCCTCCTCATTTTGTTTCACTCTCATTCATTCGCCTACTGCCCATTCTTTGCCTTCCAGTGATACTCACAGCAACCCACTGGGAATTTCTGAGTTCTATGGGTGGTGCCAAGGACAAAACAAGTTTCCAAGTTTCAGTCCATAGAATGCTTTCACCTGGCCGTCATTCTACTCATAAGCCAGCCAAACGTTCATTAAGAGGCAGAAGAGGAAAACCCTCTATTATTTTTCTTGGCTGTAAAATGTCATCAGAAAGGAAGAAAACTAATGTTTATTGAGGCATTACTATATGCTAAACAGTTGAATTTTACCTAATTCTTACAACTAGTTTATAAATTAAGCCCCACACTCTGAACATACCAATTCATCTCACGCATCCACCTACACACAATCACACACACAGCCTTTAAGACACACCCAAAGAACATTACAGATTAGGGCACCAACTCATAAAAATAATAAAAATAGTAGCAGTAATACAATAGTAATAGCTAATATTTGAGTGCTTGCTGTGTGTCATACATAGTTCCAAGCTTTTTAGTAATATTGATCCATTTAATCACCAAAGCAATCTTAGGGAATCGCTACTATTGTTAGCTTGATTTTTCAGATGAGGAAGCTGAGGAACAGAGAGGCTAAATAACTCATCTACGATCTCACAGGCAGGAAACAGCAGAGCCAAGATTCAAACCCCAGCAATCTAGGTGTCAGGAAACCTTTCATGCTCTTTGCACCTTATTAAAATCAGTTTATGAGGTCCTGTTTTTCTTTTTAAGTAATGCTGAATGTACATCATCACAAATAAACTTTTGTATTTTCCTAGCTTTTCTCTTGGTTGCACAGCCATTGTTTGTCTA
The DNA here is from genome assembly GCF_021234165.1 of Pteronotus mesoamericanus. Classification (NCBI taxonomy): domain Eukaryota; kingdom Metazoa; phylum Chordata; class Mammalia; order Chiroptera; family Mormoopidae; genus Pteronotus; species Pteronotus mesoamericanus. The sequence goes on along the minus strand of NW_026555078.1, from coordinate 28,690,132 downwards.
AGGGGAAGAAAAAAAGCACAAAGCCTCTTCCCTGCTCTGGCACTTGCCCGCCTAAGCACCTTTTCCCTGGCTGTTTTCTTTCCTTGGACTTCTCCCCCCCCCAGATTCCTGCACGCCTAACCCCCTCATGGCCAGGTCTTTCCTCAAAGGCTGCCTTTGGAAGGAAGACAACAACGACTGCTCTATCTAAAACTGCAACCTGCCCTGCCTTCCCCACTTCCTGGCAACCCTGTTCCCCCCTACCCTTCTTTACTTTTTCTTTTTTTCAGTATCACTTGTCTCCTCCTAATATACCATACAATTAACTTATTTACTTATTTCCTATTTATGTGTTGATTGTCCTCCACTGCTAGGCATGCTGCATGAAGGTGGGGATCTTTAATTATTCTGTTCATTAATGTAGCTCAACACCTATAACAGGGCCTGGCACATAGTAGGCACTCAATAAATATTTCTGAGATTAAAAAGTGTAAATTTTATAATTAAGCCCATGTAACAGGATTGTGTGAGAAGATTGGCAGATTCCTCTAACTTGCTAATGATACTCACTTCACTCAGCAAGTGGCCTAAATTTGTAACCGGTTCAAACTTGTACATTTCAACAAAGCTTCTAATTGTACTTCCTTTGCACGTGGCTGCCACTCCTTTCAATTTAGACCCCCCAAAAAAGCTTCATAGGAAAAGGAATAATACTAATGATGAGCCTTATTGCCAACCATATATAGACCACTAAAGAAAAAGGTAATGAACTTAAATTCATGTGTGCACACACACCTTTATCCTAAAGAATTTTAAAAGGTTCTTTCATTGTATGGGCTCAGTCTCCTTGTAGACCTCACTGGAGACAGGGAAATCAGTCCTGAGTTATTTCATTGCAGACACTTGGATCCTGGGATTCTCTACGATTACCTGGAAGCACTACCACAGGTTGCTGAGTAACTGTTCACCAGAAAGCAAGGAGGGGCTTGTCCACAGATCCAGACAGTCCGGAGATGCAGGGGAGGGGACAGGGCGCTCTCCTGAGACGTGCACAATAGGCTGTGTCAGGGCTGTGTCACAGTAATTATCATTCGCCTCTCACTCGATGCTGCTTCTGCTGCAGAGGCCCCCACAGGGCTGCTGCCCCTTACCGCCTACATCGGGCAGGCCGCACAGCCCTCCAGCCCACAGCCTCCTGGGACCAGTTATCACATTAAACGCAACTCAGCAACTGGCCCCCGGGTTCCGCCCTGCTTCCCCGGGTAACCCTCAAACTCGCAGCCTGGCATTTGAGACAATGTGAATGCCATCTGACCATAGAACTTTGTCTCTACTGCTCTTCACTCTCTATCCCTATAGACACTTTATTCTTCCAATTTCCATACCTATAGCTCTGATTTTTAACCACAAGTCATTAAAGTTGGGCAGCTTTGAATGCCCATCTTCCATGATGAATCTGTCGACTACACCTGTCAGGACTTGATCCCTTCCTATCGTTCCCCCTCATCTTTCCTACAGCACATATATTGCTCATGTGGCATGTATGACATACAACTTCTCTATGTCCTAGTCATCTCCTAGTCACCTGTCAGCTCCTGGAGTTTGATGCTCATGGCCTTGCCCACTTTATCGTACTGTAGGCACCCAACACGAAATGAACGAAGGAATGAACCAATGAATCAATCAATGCACTTAGTCTATGCAGCTACTGAGAACAACCTGTGATTAATTGATAAAAGTTAAAAAGAGAATGTGTTCAATCTATCAAGTGAAGACCAGTCTAGAATATGAGTTATCCAACAATGGGATAGAGCTGCATCTCAGAAACAAGAGTGCTCTGATCCCAGTCGGCAATCAGGGGCAGACGTGCCCAGCGTCTGTCTAGGCAGAAACAGCATTTGGTGAGCAGTCCCTCCCAACTTTCTACGATTTTTGTACTGATTGGCTGCCACTGTAGTCAGACACAACCTCCTATACTCCTCCATTTGTAAAATTGATTCAATATAATTTTCCCGAAGGTAGTCCCACAGCATACAGGAGCTTCCCAGATGTACAATAATTGTTAAGGGAATAGAATCTAGAGTACATCTACATTAAAAGAGACTATAAACCAGGGGTGTCCAACCTGTGGCCTGTGGGCTGCATGCAGCCCAGGATGGCTGTGAATGCAGCCCAACACAAAATTATAAATTTATTTAAAACATTATGAGATTATTTTGTGATTACATGTATTGCAATGTATTTAATGTGTGGTCCAAGACAACTCTTCCTCTTCCAGTGTAGCCCAGAGACACCAAAAGGTTGGACACTTCTGCATAAAAAGAATCAACAACTGGGAGGAATTTCCACCTCTGAAATTCTTATCCAACTACCTGTGTCTTGTTCAGAAAGCCCAGCCTGAAACTGAAAGGAAAAGAAACAAAGTCACTTGTGTAAATCACACATTTAAGTGGGGCCATGTCAGAACACTCATAAAAGCAACAAATAATCCACATCCTTTGAATGTGGCCATGCCCCATTTTCTTAAAATAAGCTAAGTACCCTGAACAATTCTCAAGGTTCTAACTTAAGTGAATTTGAAAATGCACATACATTACAGGGTGCTATCAGTTAGAACTCCTGAAAACAGAAAGTCCTTTGAGACAGTCAATTATCCGAGAGCAGGTTCCTGTGGGATCCTTGGAACTGGGAAGCGAACGGAGCCTCAGGCGCAGGAAAGCCAATTAATTCTTGTCAGCTCTTCCTGCAGAGCTGGCAGATGTGGGACCTGAGAAGGGCAGCAGGAGCCCTTTCCCCCAGCTAGGAACCAATATTGTTACATTGTTAAATGCAAATCCACTAAATAAAAGCACTTTCCTTCTGGAGACCAGAAATTATTGCTTTCTTTATATGACCAAGGGTTCCTTGGCACATCTGCCTTGTTCCTCCCGGGCTGCTCCCTCGGCCGTCTAGAAGTCTGACTCCTGTGGAAGGAGATACACGATACAACGGGTGGACACAGGAGGAGGCCGGGCAGGAGGGCACCGCGAATTCAGGCACATGGATGCATTTAAAATCGGACTGATTTTTCAAATTTTCATTTTACCAGTAACTTTTCAGGAAAGTTCTTAAAATAAAAACTGAAGAACCCATTGGTCACAATTTCTAGTCAAAAGCTAAGTGGAAGAAAGATGAAAATAAGCTCAAACTATTGCCATTAAATCACATGTGCTGATACAAATCAGCCTTTTGTAGCCCCCAATGCCCGAGATCAGAAATGCTAATCATGAGCTAGACAAATTCAGTAACCTCATAAAGGGTGGGTGTTTTTATTTTGTTTAAATTCCCTGGCAATATTAAGGAATGAGATGACAAAGATGATTTGCTGAAGGTGGTTTTACTTTCCCCAAGGAAAGTCTCAATCCCAAAATTCTAGTTCTTGATTCTGACACCCTCAGAATCAAGTTCGTTCAGTGGTGGCCGACCGCTTAGGTTTGTATTCAGGCTCTACTACCGTCAGTTGTGAGACTCTGGGCAACTGAGCCTCTCGGAGTCTCAGTTTATTGATTTTTAAAATGAGGGTAATAATAGTTCTCATATTCACTGGGCTGTTCGAAAGATTAAATGAAATGCACTTAGCCTTGTGATCGGTGTGTAGTACACACTCAGTTAATGAGAGCTGTGGATTTTATTTTTACCTCTGTTTTTAAAGGAGGACACTCACCATTTGCAACACATTCGCTCCTGTTCATTGGTTTGGTACTTTATCTCTAATGACATGCAGTCAGGCTAGTTTGGGCTGGAAGGAATTAAATACAGCCACTCTGCACTCATGTTGCCCTTTGGGGTCTGCCTTAGATGCTGCAGTCCCAGCGTGCAAGGCCGGTGCTGCCTGCAGAGCTCTATGAGCGGGTAGTTGTTTGTTAAGTACTTTCTAGTGATGCTGCTGACATAGGTCCTGTCACAATCATGGCAATGATGGACTCAGGTGTGAAAAGCTGAATGTACCAAGACAATAGACAAGAAACGAGTGTTCAGCACCCACGGGTGAGCTTTCTCCCTTGTGGGTGGTGCTCATTCTGACCCTCAGAGGACAGATAAGGGCCTGTGACACCCCTATACCTCCACAAAGCCCCTCATACTGCTCTGAAATGGAAACAGAGAGAAAGCCAGAAAGGAAACGGATCATACCAAAAGGTTTTCTGAGCTCAGAGGTAGAGATGCTCCATTAGAGAGGCATCTGGATTAAAAACAAAAACAAAACACAGCAAAGACACCAATTATTGTCTGAATAGAGCCAACACTAACAGGCACAGGGAACATTGGTCTCATTAAATTAAAAATATTTTTAAAAGGAGAGGCATAATTTAAAAAAAAAAACAAACCCAAACACTGGAAAGATGGTGGGAATGGAGAGATTCACATTCAAAATCAAGAATTAAAGACCAGAAACTGTGACCTGAAGTGAATCTGCATTCACTTTTCCCAGAATCTGCCCTCAGGCTGCCGTGTGAGGGATGGCAGTAGCCTGCCTGGAGGTTAGGCTGTGCGGCTCTTTCCCCAAAACTCCCACTCGTCTTTCTGAGTGCGAGGAAATCAGCAGCCCCACAGTGTGGAGGCAGTGACACATTTGACAACAGGGCCATCTAGGATGTATGGGTGTGCCAGGGAGGCCCCAGGAACCTATTTCACCTAGAAAACATTCTCCTTCTTAAATTAAGTGGCCTGTGAATTAACATGACAAATGGGCACTGAGAAACCCAGGTACACTCATTCTTTAAAATTGTATCTATGTAATTAGTTAATAGGGTAAAAAAGAAAAAAAAATGAGCCTACATTCTCTAGCCAAAGACTCTAAGCCGAAGCTGATGGCATGCTTGGGGGGTTTAAGAACACGAGTGACCACTCTTTCTTTTTCCAACTTGCTGCCTTATTTAAAGCTTGCCTGCCAGAATGATAGATTTAGCTGTTGGGATTGCAAAACTAATGTTTAATAAAAAGTGATTCAGCAAGTCTTGGGGTTTTCTTTCCCCTCTGAAGGGCCCAAGCTTGCAATTCGGAATTTTCACTTTAACAGAAGATTCTGTTCGAGGAAAAACCTGGCCTGGCAGACAAAGCACTGTCTCCGTTTGTCTGATAGTCCTCAGTAGCGCCTTGGGAAGAATGAAGCTGCAGAGCGTTGAGATGCCACGGGAGCAGAAGTTCTGACAAGCCTGGATGTGTGAGGTATTTTTTGCCTGCTGTCCAAGGGTGGAAATGTGATTCTGCGGCCTTCTTTAGGGGACAATCCTTTGGTTAAGGAGTGTGTAGGCGAATACTTATTTAAAATTTACTTATCTTAAGAGACTTAAAACCCGACAGAGTCTCACTGCTTTTTTAAAACAACACTTTTATTGATTTATAACTCACAAACCATAAAATTCACTTGAAGTATGCAATTTAGCAGTTTTTGTACATTCACAGAGTTATGCAACCCTCTGCACTCTCTAAGCCACCCACCTAATTTAGATGCGTTCTACTCTCAGTGTTTTCCATACAAAGCTCGAAGTTACCTCTGCCACACAAAGAATTACTTTAGTAATAAAAGAGCAAGCCAGTCCAATCTATTTACATTTGTTGATAGGATTTTGTTCTCTGATTTCTAAAGGAAAAAATAATTTGTTCTTGGTCACACTTCCTCAGTGCTAGGTATGTGAATTGTAGCAAAAATGTGTACTATAAATTTGTTAGTACTTTAATGGTTCTTTTGCTCCCTCCTCCTACATAGAATCATCTAGCTAATCCCCACAGTTCCTTTTGTATGAACATTTCCCCCTTTCTTCCCAGTTAGACGCTTATCATCTTCTACCTAAGTAACTGTGATAACTTCCAGCCTCGCCTCTCCTGTGCACCACCCGGCACATGACTGGCATCGTCATTTCCCTAAAACACCACCTTCACAATGTCACTTCTCTATTCCAGAGCCTTTAGTGGACACCTTTGTCCATCCATGGGCTTGGAATTCAGGATCCTCATCAATGAGGTCGCCATCTACCTTTAAAGTCTTATTTCTGAGCCTGCTCAAGAAACACACCATTCAAGTCCACAAGCACGATATTTTCAACTTCTATGCTTTTACTCCAGCCCTTCCCCTCAACTAAAAGTTTCTTTCTCTTCTCCAAAATCCACATCAAGTTCTGGTGACGTCTCTCCCAACAGCCCACTCCTCAATGCTGTCTCCCTCATCTCCACTCCAAGGGCTGTGACCATTCGTTTGGGGCTCGTGGGGTTTACTGCCTTTGTCAGCAGTTATGTTTTCTGCACACTGGTTGACAGCCATGTCTTTGCTTCTTCATTTCCCCAAGTGTCTGGCACTGCGCTTTGCACAGACTATGTGCTGAGTAACTGCTGACTGGATGATTACCTCCATGTTCCACCTGAGTGAGTCATACTTAAGAGCTCATAGAATAAGTACCTCACCATCAATCCTGTGTTAATCCAATCAAAAAGGTTTACTGAACATTTATCATGTGCAAAGCACCAAAATAAAGGACATTTCCATACAAATGTCGGCTTAGTAACCAAGCGTGTCGTGAACATTCACTGTGAAACCAGTTTGTAACTGGGAGTTCAGGTTCCCCCGGCTGCTGTGGCAGGGCTGCTGGTGGGTGGCAGGGTCTCTTTGAGGGTCATAACTGGAGCAAGGAGGTCTCATACGGAGCCCTCGCCTGTCATAGCTCCTGATTCATCTTTCTCGTCAGGCACAGCATTTTGAGAAGAAAATAAAAAAGGATTGGAAGGGTTATTTGAAGTTGTCTAATCCAATCCCCTTTCTATCCTAGGATCTCATTCACAAGACTCAGGATTGACCATCTCCCAACCTTAGTTTGAATATTTCCATTGGTGGAAATATTGCTCATTACTGGTAAGTGTTGTAGTTAGAAGCCTAAACTGTGGAGTCAAATACATGACTTTGAATCCTGATTCCACCATTTACTAGCTGTGTGACCCTGGGAAGATTTCCTAATACCTTTGTGCTTCAGTTTCATCTCCTAATAATAATCATCACCTCATAGGATGACTGTGAAGGCTAAATGAGATGGTAAAATCAAAGCACTAAGAATCACATATTAAGGGCTCATTATTTTTAAAACTGAACTTAAACATACCTCACCGTTGTTTCCAGCCTCTATTCCCATGTTTGTCTTCAAAGTCTATTACTGGAAACAGACACCTCAAATAATTTTAAAAAACAGTACCACACAGAAGGGGCTCATCTCCCTAATATATAATGAGTTCCTAGAAATCAAGAAGAAAAAGACCCTTAATTCATTTTTTTAGAAAATGAATATTTTGCATAGGAAAAGCAATATAAATGACCCCAGAATATAAAAATTCATACTAAAATGAGCTTAAAATGACATTTCTCCCTTATCAGATTGTGAAAAATTCAAAGAAGTTTGGCAATACACTCTTTGATGAGGCTCGGGAGAAAAAGGCACTTGCGTACTAAGAGTGGTCCGGCAGCAGTGCGATATGATATAATCCCTGAGGTGAGCCATTTGTCAGTGCCTATCCAAAGTGCAAATGCATTTACTCTTTGAAACAGCAATTTTACGTAGAGAAAGTATTCTATAGATGTACCTGCACATTTACAAAATGAATGTGAACAAAGTTACTCATTCGTCATATAGTCAACCAGTATAGTTTGAAATAACAAAGATTAAAATCAACTCAAACATCCATTACCAGGGTCAGAAGCACAAACTATATACTTCTACCACAGAACATTGCATAGTTTTACAACAGATTGAAAACCGTCTCCATGGAGCACTTATAAGGAAAGACTTATAGATAAATATTGCTTCGTGGAAAAATAAGATGCAGAACATGTGTTACAGATTTAGATGCAGGTATACAGAAGCAGGTAACATAGAGTGCTAGCTCTCATGTAAGAAAAGGAAGGAAAGAAGAGCATTTGTTTGCATGTGAATAAAGAAACATTGGTAGAATACCCAACAAATTATTAACTATGAGGGTGGGGTAGGATAAAGAGTAAAAAAATTAGAAAAGAGACTTTTCATAGTATACTTACTTTTAAAAATAATTCCTTTTCAACCAAATGCATGTATTACTATTTAAAAATAGAGAAAAAGAAAACAAAGTGGGATGATAGTAATAGTGTTGCACAAACTATGATGGAAACCCCAATGCAGTGTCCCTCTTCCACATGACAGGTGTTCTAAGAATGAAGACACACATGTCCCCTCTGTGTCCCATGGCTCAGGCTAGAACTTTCCTCGTTCTCGCTTTCACATGTTTGTGTTTTTTTTTCCTTTCATACTTTGAGCTCTTAAGAGACATGGCCTGCACCTTGTATCTCACTAGTTCCCTCAGCTAAGCAAACCTGCTGGTACACAGGTTTAGTCAGGTAAATACTCATGAAAAGAATCAGTGAATATGTTTCCACACTCATCTTACTGGTTAGTTTGTCATTGTTCAAAATTTGACCTGGACCTGATTTCTAGCTGATAAGAAAAATGAGGGACAGTGAGACTCTTTCCCCTTCAAATTTTTATTTGTTTGACTTAAACTTTCTGTTTTATTCAAAATTTTATACTTGCTGCCACATATTATTATCTCATGTAGCATTTGTGGCCAAGTAAACAGCTGAGAACCTAAGTTGCTTTTTTCCCTAAGTAATTGCTTAATTCTAAATGCATTTTTTAGCCACAGCACTGGGTATATATTTTATAAATTTGAAAGACATTACAGCCAAATGCAAAGAATTCTCATGGTAATTGCCTAAGACCTGCATTTATCAGAACAGATTGAAGAAGACCCTAGAAAGGTGATTTACCTCATTCTGGAATAATCCACAAGATGAAGTTGAAGCTAGAGTCAGGATTTCTTATTAGAATGTGTCTTGTAAGGAAAAAAAAATCTGTGGCCACAAAGCATAGGACTACCCCTGTGGAGTTGCCACCAGCCCAAACTATGTCTCAACAACAACAACAACAACAACAACAACAAAAAAGGGAAGAAGAAGGAAGGAGGGAGGAGGGGGGAGGAGGAGGAGAAGGAGGAGGAAGAGGAGAAGGAGAAGAAGAAGGAGAAGAAAGATGTCCGTCCTCTGGTGGACAACCCTGGGCCAGAGGTGAGCATCCTCTGCTGAAAAGACCTGGGTTTTGCGCCAGTGCTGAGACTTGATCATTGGTCACAGGGATCTAAGATGATGCCATGTAAAGTGATGGGCTTTGGGAGGTACATAAGGAAGGACACATGAGGATGACAGAGGGATAATTCTGTCAAAAACGTAACACGGCATGTCATGTGGCATGATGTGGTATGAAGTATGCTATGGCATGCTGTGGTGTGGTGTGGTGTCGTGTACTATGCTGTGGTGAGCTGCGGAGAGCTGAGGCACAACATGACAGGGCAAGCAGTGCAGTGCAGAGCACATGGCGTGGCGTGTTGCATGGGGTGCTTTGTGGTGCAGCATTCTGCGATAGGAAACCAGAGGCATCAGCGAACTTGGAGTTCCATCCCCACCAAGTCACTGAACTTTCGGTCATTAAACGCTCAGAAAGCCCCAGTATCCTCACTTACAAAAGGAAGATAACACAACAACTAACAGTTAAGTTATGTGCTTACCATGTGCTAAACAAGACAGTTCAATGGATTATTCCATTTCAAACTTAAAATAGTCTTAAAATAGGCACTTTTTAACCACACCCATGTTATTGATAAAGGAACTGAGAGGTTAAGGAACTTGGTCTGAGAAAAACAACCATAAACAACAGAACCAAAATTTGTGTTAAGGGCATTCTTACTCCAAAGTGGATGCTATTAGCAATACTCTCAGAATTTCTGTGAGGATTACAGGAGGCTGGCTGGTTTGTGGCTGTCCTCTCAAGCTAAGCTAGCCGGATCTGAATTTGGAATCACCGCATAGCAAATGGTGCAGTAAAGGAGAAAGAAACCATCTCTGCACCCAGTAGATTCAATGGTTAATCAAGTTCATTTCTTATATAAATTAACTGGTTGCGGCAAGAAAGTGTGTGTTCTAGGACTTAAGTTTTACTAAGGTTACATCAAAGTGGATTTTGAAAACTCACAGGCTGGACACCTTTTAGAAGTACATGGGCAAAGAGAATCCTTTTATTTTGAAATGCAATTGTCATTGGCTTCCATTTGTCTTCATACAGTATGCCTTTTCCCTCAAGTTTTCAAAATCTAATTCCTGTATTCTGCTAGTCATAGGGTATTTGAAATTTATTTTTGGGTTTTGAGCATTCCTAATTTCAAGCACAATCTCATGTTGGAACACAGGTTGTAAGAATAGAAACAAATGAATGACATTTTGGAACAAATTAGCAAAAAACTGGAATTCAGGACACATTACTTGGTACATTCACAGGCAAACCCTTTGACTTGAACACACACACACACACACGATGCCGTCAAGATCAAAATACTGTATGTGTAGAAAATTTGTTGTGCTTGGAATAAAGAAAATGGACCTGAGAAGTAGCCATACTAATCAAGGAAAGTGACAAGGAAGATTAATGTCCTTAATCAACAGCAGCATTCATTTTGCTCCTCTGAGCTATCTGATCTATGTGCCAAGATAAACTGTGTGTTTAAAGCAGGAACATAACTCAGCTGTTGATGTGCCAGAGTTTGGAAGTATTGATCCAAATGGCTCTGAGTGCTTAGTCAGGAAGCTACATCAAGATTTCTTCTCACTCTCCTTTTATCCCCAGGAAGAAGAAGGACAATAAATAATAAGCAATACATTCAAAACATGCATAATTTCTGACATCAGGGCAAAATTTCAATCAACTGCATGTCCTAAAGGGGTAATAAAACTCTTGCATTTTTCTAGTGTAACCTACCTACATGACGATCAAAACACTGTGTTTTTACAACAATCCATTGTGTTTTTAGGAATTTGGAGAGGGTTGCTATTATGAGGAAAGTGAGATGTGCACTGGGGCTTTGAAAATATGTATGATTTTAGAGGGGGCAGCAGGGAGTTATCTCGGGGACAGGAATAATAGCAAAGGCAAAGGCTTGGGAATGAGCAGGGAAGAATCCTGGCTCCAGCAGCAGAGTCTGAGAAGTGGCAGGTACTCGGGCTGGCCGCGGCGGCCGGGATTATGGAGCCAGGGAGAAGGTTTTATGGAAGGGGTGGGACGAGCATCTGGTGACTATATCAGAGCACAGAAGTGACTTGAACCATCAGTTTGATAATGCTTCCACGATGGCAGCATACAGCTTTGGTGGTCATGTCAAATGAATGTGACTTTTTTAAATTATAAAAATAATAATACATGATCACTATTAAAATGTTTTAAAACACAGAAATACATAAATTAAAAAGACGCATCCCTATGCCCACCCCTCCCCCTATTTCTCAGATATAACAACAGATACTATTTGGAGAGTTGTAGACATTTTATTATTTTCTATTTAAATAGGATCATTATATATATTTATTCATACTGTACCACATACATATATATATTCATATATACTATACCAGAGAGTACACATATAATACCAGATACACACACACACACACACATATTTCATAGCAGGGTCATATATATTCTCTAGATAGATAGATGTACATATATATCTGTGTATATATATGTATTATGTACATATTGATACAGGTATACTCTATTTACTCTACAAAGGCTACACCTCCATTTAGATATATAGAGATCCACCTTACATTATTAAAAGTCAGTATTCCACAAAATGAATATTCTAAAATTCATTTAAGCATTCCCCTTCTGTCGGACATTTATGCTATCATCCATTCTTTTGTTTTTGTTAAACAATACTGCAATGAATATCCGTGGCCTATATGACTTTTTGATTAGACCACTGAGGCTCAGAAATGTAAATCATTTAAGTGTCTTTTTACTTACTACACAGCCATATGAAAATGGCCTACTAAGATGTTCTTTTTTGTGTCCCACCTGTATGTCACTCTGGGAATATGAGTGGGAAACATAGCAAAGAAAGGGCAGGATTCAACAATACAGAGGCCAATAAAAAGAGTGGTTCCTGAAAATGCTATGAAAAAATTATGAACATCCACAGGACTACCATTAGGTTGGCTCTTGGCCCTGGAAAGAAGATCTCTCAAAGAGATTAGAGATGGGTTCAAAAGAAAGTCCTCTTGCTACAGCAGAGCCTGGTGAGGGAAGCTGCACAGGACTGAAGGGATTTGAGCTCAGCCTTGAAGGATGTGGAGGATTTATGTAGGCTCAAGAATAGGTACGGAATTTCTAAAGACAGAAGGGTTGATGTTTTGATGTTCAAATAATTCAGAGAGTTATTTGAACTTCTATATGTTCCATCTAAACTTTGGACATCATCTTACCCTTTTTGAGTAGTCTGAAGTATATCTGATATGTTTGAGGGCAAAAATAGACTCCCTAAACAAGCTAGTACGTGAACAAGTTAAATGGATGAGGTAAAACTGTAAATAAATAAGAGCTTGCAGTAGAGGCTGCATTTCTTTGTTCTGTGAAATTTCATAAAATGAGAGCAGAAACCAAAACCAAATGTGTCCTGGAAAAGGAACCAGCAACAAAGTACTATGTCAATAATTCAATACGAGCATTAAATTTTCATGGTTTTTAAAAAACTTCTAAAAATAATCTGCAGACATTATCCCCTACATTTGGGTTTGGGAGCCCTCTAACCATGACGCCTAAGAATTATACTTTGTTTTAGTTAAAGGCTAAAATCACAGACTGAGCCACACACAAAAGTCAATTCCACTCAAGTGTTGTTTTTTAGAAACGTGCCTAACAAGTAGCTGGAATTAAATCTGTCCCTCAACAGGAGAGGTTTTGAAATAAATGCTTTTTGAACAGAGCAGCGGTTGGAAAGAAATCAGAGAATCAAGTCCTCCCTTCCCTAAGTGTGTAGAAACAGGCCTGCTGTTCTATATTTGTTTTTTATTATTTTTGCTCCAAACTCACGTATGCTACTCAACATATTATGTCTTTATTGTCTGGAAATTGGTAAGGCAGAGTCTCCTGTATTTTGAGAAGAAACCAAGTGTTTAAGCAAAATCGTCCGGTTGCCTTCAGCTGCTGGTCATTGTCAGTCAGTTGACTCCAGAGGCCTGATTTTTTCAAATGAACCCATTCATGGGAATTTTTTAATACTTGAAATTTCTTCTGTGAATGGCAAGATTAATGATTTCAGTATAATTTCTTAACATATCTTTATAGTCTATACATGAATGTTTTCTTCCTGACTAAAATACATGGAAGAAAACTTAAAATTTGTTGAGTACTTGCTATGTGCCTGCCAGGCACCAAGCCAGGTCTCAATCAAAGGCTCAAACATTGGCTTAAAGTCCCAATCATGCCAATCAATAAATACGTGGATATTCTAAAGTGGACTTTTGGTAATGCCATGAGAATTCTGAGGACAAACCAAACCTAATAATGACACAACATACATGATATTTTTCTGTGTTTATTTAACCTCATCCATCTAATGCCTACTATGTGTTTGGCATTTATCCCAGTTTCTGGGGACATAATAGTGAATGTAACAGATATGCTGGGGTGGGCAAAAGCAGGTTTACAGTGGTGAGCGTGCAGAACAGAGTTTATTCTTGTATTATTATTTATTGATTACTGTATTATTTGCTATATGAACTGGAAGGCAGAAGCAAACAAAAAACAAACAAACAGCTACACAGGCATGGCAGAGACCATTAAATGCCCCCACACCCCACGTCTGTCCTGTCCTTCTTCCCTTTACCAGTAGACACTCCCCCAAGAAATTGTAGCCTAAGGCCACCTAGCTAAAGACTACATACACTTCCCAACCAACCCCTCGCTATGGACACATGACTGGGATGTGAATGGAAGAGAGATGTGCTGTTTCTGGATCATGACCCTAAAGAAGCAGCTGGCTGCCTTTCCCATGAGCCAGTCCATGAACATGGTCTCTCTGAGCCAGCTTTAACTATGAAAATGACAGCAACACTGGAAGGACTGACGGGAGATGATACCGAAGGAATCAGGAGCCCTGGCTGACCTCCTGGGACAGACCCTTACCTGACCACTCACCTGCCTCTGGACTGGATAATAAGAAAGAAATAAACTGGACTGTGTGACCACTGTATTTTTGTATCTCTTTGTTATAGCACCTCAGGCTATACTCTAATACCCCAGACAAGATGACTGGTATGATAAGTGCTCTGAAGGAAACAAACAAGTGAATAAAAGAAATAAAAGACTATGAATATGGAGGGTTTTGTTACTTTAGATAAAATACTCAGGCCACTCTAAAAAAGGGGACATTTAAGCCCAGAAGCAGCAATATGCCCTTTTTTTTGTTTCCTTAGGATGCCTTCCTTCAGTTCTCCCTTTCCCTGTGTTTTGACTGATTTGTTCTTTTACTCTTGATCATGGGCCAGGGAGCAAATACTATACATCTGTACAAAAGCCCTGGGATAGGCTCATTGCTGCGTTACTGGCCTCTCTGAATGTGCCACAGTTGTCACCATTATGTGTAAAGACAGACACATGCATCAGTTAAGCAGCTAGTGACAAGCTTTATTGAATAGTTGTCTACCTTGTACTCTAGACACACTAAACTGGGAGACACTTGAGGGCAAGAATGGTCCTATTATCTCTGCCTCTCTAAGTAGCCTGGTACTTAGCATTTAATAAGAATTCAATAAATTTTTTGAATGACAAAGTTTACAAAGCAGGACTCACCAAATGTTTGAAAAATTTCCTTTCCTTTGGTACCACAAAGATATGATGTCATGCCACATAGATTTTATAAGACAGATCTTTCAAAGGCATGGTGTGGTCCAATGACTAAAGTCAGAATTTAGATCATCTGTCCTGCCCTCACTTGGGCTGGACAACCAGAAATAATGGAGGTATCTCGACCCTCAGAATGTGGAGGCATCACGGCTCTTGATGTGGCCTGCTTTTGTCACCTTTGCCCATGTGCCACAGAACCCTGGATGGTGTTTAGAGGGCTAATCATTCTCTGCACTCTCGCTCCCCTGCCCCAGTTTCTATGCTTTCAACGACTCAGGGATGGAGGAGGAGAGGCTTAGCCATAACATGACTGTATCAGGGTTTTCAGCTTCATCACTAACATTAATATGGCTCTATTCTACTCCTTTCATGTAATTCCATGTCTCTCACTGTTTAAAAAAATTATACTAGCTAATAAAAAGGATGAAAACTGCTGACTTATTTAACTTTTCTATGTGTGAAGTACTGTTAACAGCTGTACATCATTAACTCATTTAAGCTCTGTAACAATCCTGAGAGGCAGAGATAGACACTATTATTATCCCCATTTTACAGATGAGGAAACTGAGGATTAGAGAAAGTGACTTGAACAAGGCTTCAGATTTCGAGGGTGACTGATCACTTTGGTTTGCCCAGGACAAAGTGGTTTTGCAGGATATAGGACATTCAGCACTAAAACTGGGAGTGTCTTGGACAAACCAAGAAAAATTGGTCACCCTATAAGTAGATGAACAACTTGAGCCTATTAGTTGCATTCTAAAGCATTTGTTTTTAACCATGATGTTATACTGTTTGATTTCTTAGAAGTATTTATTTCCGTTATGGACTGAATGTTTGTGTCCCTCAAAAATTCATATGTTGGAACCCTGCCCTTCCAATGCGATGGTATTGGGAAGTAAAGCTTTGGGGAGGTAATTAGGATTAGATGAGGTCATGAGGCCAGAGCCATCCTGAATGGGGCTAGTGCCTTAGGAGTCAAGAGTGTGTGCTGCTCTCTACTTTCCGCCAGGTGAGGACAGAGAGGGAAGTTTGCAGCCTAGAAGAGAGACTCCACGAGAACCGGACCATGCTGGCACCCTGATTTCTGACTTCCCGCCTCCAGAACTGTGAGAAGGAAATTTCTGTTATTTATAAGCTATTGATTTTATGATATTTCATTATAGCAGCCTGACTGATGACGACAATTACTAAAAAGAATGAGTGTCCTCTCTAGGGTATGTAGCAAGTGTTAAGTAAAAACGGTGATAGCTAGAAAGTCTGTTACATGAAGTCATGCCTTTCTGCACTAAGATCTCTTCCACTAGAGTGTTTTTCAAAACACTATTAGCAGCTCTGGCCAGGCAGCTCAGTTGGTTGGAGCATCATCCCATACACCAAAAGGTTGCGGGTTCGATTCTCAGTCAGGGCACATTCTTAGGTTGTGGGTTTGATCCCCTGTCAGGGCCTGTAGGAGAGG
The DNA here is from genome assembly GCF_021234165.1 of Pteronotus mesoamericanus. Lineage (NCBI taxonomy): Eukaryota > Metazoa > Chordata > Mammalia > Chiroptera > Mormoopidae > Pteronotus > Pteronotus mesoamericanus. Next base: position 28,673,917 of record NW_026555078.1, on the reverse strand, counting down.
CAAACCATTGATGTTTTTCTCTCACATTAATGTTTCTCTCTCTCTTTCTCCCTTCCTCTCTCTTTAAAAATCAATAAACATATCCTTGGGTGAAGGTTAAAAAAAAAACCAAACACTTCTAACATATGCACTTTGAGAAATACAGTTTTCGATTTAGTGCCTGAATAAAGTCAGTATCAATACATACCAGGCATTTCTGAGACTGCACATCATGAACATGAAATGAAAAGATTCACTACTAAACCTCATTATAAATGAAATACATTCTTCATGGACACTTTCCCCAGCAATGAGTTGTGTTACCTCTAGAATTCCAGAGTAATTCATGAGAACTGTGTTGGGAACCCTCAAGGAGAAAGCCCTGCTTCTTGCAGAATCAGTCCCACTGTGCAAGAGGCTGGGAAAGCAGAACAGCCACTGGGATATGTTTTGCATTAATATTAAACTTAGATGAGTGGATAAAACAACTATGGGACATTTACACAACAGAATACTGCTCGGCTATAAAAAAGAAGAAAGTTTTACTCTTTGCAACAGTATGGATGGACCTGGAGAATATTATGCTAAGTGATATAAGCCAGTCAGAGAAAGACAAATATCATATGATTTCACTCATATGTGGAATCTAATGAACAAACTGAACATGCAAAATAGAGACAGATTCATACAGAGAGAGCAGAATGACAGCTAGTGGTGGGGCGGGGGAGGGTAGAGGTGGCGGGATTGAGCAAAAAGGAAAAAGAACTCATGGACGTGGACAAGAGTGTGGTGAATGCGGGGTTTTGGGGAGGTGGATTTAAGGAGACTGAATGGTAATGGAAAAAATACAGTTAAAAAATTGAAAAAAAAAGATTAACTGTAAACGGAAGTAAGATAAAAAGGGGTATTTCTCTTTGCTTTAATCATACAATGGTCTACATGATCCCTAACAACATCAAAGGTCTAGGCCCCTGTTGACTGGTTGAAGGGAAAAAAATCCACTTTGATTCATCACGTGGTCACTGGGAGCCCATCTGCCATACAGGGTCAATAAGCACTTCCATGATGCCAAGCGAAGACAGAGCCTGCTGCCCTCCAGGAGCTTACAATGCACTGGGAACAGAAGACACAGGAAGGACAAAGTGCTGTGGGAACGCAGAAGAGGGAGCAGTCCTTGCTGACTGCGGGGCATGGAGGAGCTCCCCAGAGGAGCTGGTGTGTGGGTCGAGGGACAGGATGGCAACAGGAGGGGACAGGCATCATGCCCTCCCCAGGCAGAGACACGGAAGGAGCAAAGCCACGGGCAAATCTCAGTCTTAAGGAAAAGACTATGTGGTATAATTGACTCTACATATGGGGAACACAGTAGAACAAACAAACAAACCAAAAGCCCAAGACAACATAGAACTTGGGATTTCAACGATCAATGTATGATTTCCTTTTAGTGAGGATGGGTTCTAGAAGAGAGTCAGGTATGAGTTAAGGCCAGGTCAGTATTCTTGGAACTCTACTCATTTCAATGGTTCGGTCCCAGAATCTATCACTGTAAACCTTAATGTTACAGTCAAGCTTTATTTATGTATGTGTATATGCATCTTTATTTTAATAAACCAGAAATTCATAGAATTATATATTGATTAAATCATCTATAGGTATCAAAAATGAAAATACTTAGATTTTCAAACTAGATTTATTTCCCAGAAGGCTTGCCAGCCTTGACTGTTTTATTTAAGAATTTTGTAATGGCATGAACTTTCCTTATACCCAAGTCATCCATCATCAACAGGATCTGTATTTTAAATTATTTCTCTAATGACTCTGATTAATTTGTGATGACTCACTTACATTCTCATCCCCCAACTGATATTCTGGTTTCACGTTTGTAAAATGTCTGGGTAGAAGCAGGGCGCCACCTGTGGCTGTGAAACCCATCAAAACCACCGGCCTCTACGGGGGTTTTCAGCAGATTTCTCACCAAGCAAGTTGACTAAAAATTAGGAAGAGTTTCTGGTAAATCCATCAGTCTGAACTATGTGCAAGAAGTACAGGCATTACTTTTTAATGTGCTAAGTTGGCTCTTAAACTTTTACAAAATTAAAACCCAAGTGCATCTGTGAGCACCATGGAGTTGTGTGAATCAGAAGCATTCATCAAATGTCATGCCTAAATGAAGTCTTATCATCAAGTAGTAGTTGTTAAACACCCACATACTGCATATACATGGCAGTATACGAGGCACATGAAGGAGCAGAATGTTGTATTTTCAGCCATGAAAATACTTCATAATAGAATGCCAAGCTGCTGCTGGAGGTCATAAAGATTATTCTTTTACTTGAGTATTCGCACCATAAATTTCAAATAAACAATGGAATTGGGTAACTTCTCCCATACGGTGAAATCTTCACTGAAGTGCTTCGTGTTCAATTATCCTTAACATAAATGAAAGAAAGGCTTACATGCCATTTCAGTTATGCTTCTTGTGGATATGACAAGATATTTTCAGAAGAATTACTCATGTGTAAATTCATGTCATTTGACACTGTGCTTTTTAAAATTATGGGACAATAACAAACAGTGAGAAGGAATGTCTACATTTAAATTGTCAAAGTACCATTTTGTTTTAGACTTGAGTATACGATTCCTTATTTATTGCTATTGTCTCTCGTAATTACTTTTGATAATACACAGACTAAAATAATTCGCAACAGCTGAACAAATAAAATATTTGAAGATAACGGCACCAAAATTCCTTTTTATATGTAGAAGCAAAGGACACAGACAACTGCAGGAAAAATAGAATTTTTAGTCAGTCAACTGATGTTTTATCTATAGAACATTAAAAAAATGTCTTTTATGTCATGTAATTAACTTTTAAAAACCAAACTGTATGAATCAACCTGTTGTTTCTGCATCTTATAAAGCAGATGCTGGGACAGTTTTAAACCTGGATGAGTTATGTTATTCCTCATAAATTTTTCGACTCCTTAGTCACTTTCATATACAAATATGCTCATTATTGTGCCAACTCCATTGTTTAATTTATCAATAGCACATATTACTGCCTTCAGTGTGCTCAGCACTCTATTAGGTGACATGGGTGTTACCAAACAAGCAAAAGCAGGTCAAAATAACAGTTTACATCTTTCCAAATCAAGTTTCAAAACAGCCTCATTCTTTCCTACTCTTCTGAATATTAAAAGGAAAAAATAAAAAAGTCCACTAAGAGGAAATCTTTGCCGCTGACTGACTCCTTAGCTAACATGATGTTAAACCATAAAACTATGACTGTGCCTCTTTTTGGCTACTCCGCTTCTGCTTGAGGGAGCTCCCAGGCCGTGAAAAACACTCATCCCCAGAGAGGAACACGGCTGAGACACAGCCCTTGTTTGTCATTTAACATCTCAGGTTTTCAAAGAACTTGGGCAGCCCAACAATAATATCCCTGTTAGTCAATAAAGGACTGATTATGCGTTATAGAGATGGGAAATTTAGGGCTTAGAAAAAATTAAAAGATGTATTATTTATGAAACCCTGTGGCTATGTCTCTGGTATCCTCATGAGTGAACTCCAGATAAATGGCCCAGCCTGATAACGGAGCTCTTTGGTGCATCAGTCGTTGCATTTTCTTGGATGAGGTTCAAGTTATGCCCAACATATATTGCATTCTGTCTCTAATGAAAAATGTTATGGTACAATTTTAGAACAATGAGTTTCAGATGGCTTGCTATAAATTAATGTAGTAGTAAATATGTTAATTAAGAATATAATTTCTTACTTTCAAGTAGTTCATAAATTAGGTTTTAATTGCATTATCCTTTCCTTAAGTATTTTATTTTAAGTGGCTTCTCACATCAGAGCCCCAAAGACAGTAAAGCAGAGGTCTATAAGACATGTGGGTTTCTATCTCATTAGCTATGAACTACTATCATGCTTTGTTAGCTATATGAGAAAAATAGTCTCTCTTGTCATAGTAAAAACAATATCATATCAAATCTAATTAAGAAAAAACTACAGACAGTACTTTATCAGGTAATTTACTGCTGTGGTTCCAAAAATAAATGAGGAAGTATCCTATATCTATGATATAATCTTCCAATGCCTAAAGCTAATTTCTGATAAATAAACCAGCACAAATAAAAGAGAACTCATTTTAAACCAATAACAATATTAGTTTATAGATGATAAATATTCCCATTTTGGAGTAAGCCTATAAATATCTCAGGAAAGCTAAGTTTTTCCATAACTTGAATATGAGAAGTAGTTTTTCCATCAACGGAAGGGTTTCCTGAAGTTACCAGCTCATACTTCTGTGTCTGAGAGTAAACAGGAACAAGCACATGAAGTTCAAAGCAGGTGAGAGCACTGTCATTTCTCAGGTATTCTGGGGCTGATTTATCTTGGCTTTTCATTTACTGCCTTTCTTCTTCTTTCTGCCCTGTTTTTGACCATCTCATTAATTATCTTACCCAAGAGAAGATGGAAGAAAAGCACAAGAGATGGGAAAAGAAATGAATATTCAGCCCATCCTCTGGCACTTTTAGAAAGGAACATCATAAAAGGATGACGGAATCATGACTGAAATGAGGATTTTAGATTATCTGAAGGTTTTACCCATCTGTGCCTCCCTATCTTTTGTGTTAATAAAAGAGATTTACTATTATGTCTCCATTACAAAAGATTGAGATAAACCTATATACATACACAAACTAGAATGTCAGATTTACAAATCTTGGGCTGGTATACACAATGTGGTAAAAGAGTACCATAGTGAACTGCTAATTCACTACTTAAATGAAAGGAGAGCTTTAAATGCCTTAAGTAGCAAAATTAAAACATAATACTACTGCTGAGTTAATGAGAGCTCAGCTCTTTTTTGTTCTATGGAAAATAATGTGACTTTCTTACTAAATTGACTTTCTAAATTGCTGAATTTTCTCCCAAAGCATTTTTCATTCCACTTGCTATAATGTGGAACCAACTCTGAATAAAGAGAGCGTGAATGTGATCTTAACCTATAAACCACTATACAGATTTTTATAACGTGGCTCTGGAGGGACGCTGGTTTCCTGCCACTTCTGCAGTTTCAGTTGTGTCACCTGCTGTTTTAAGCTGTGTCAACATGGGCAAAGTTGAAAACTGAAGTAATTAGGCAAATAATTCAAGCCTAAAACATGACTGAGGAAGAAGTTATGTGGCAGTCTCTCTCTCTGCACTGATCACATTCAGTTTGTAATAGTCAATGCTTTATTTTTCCCCCAAACGCCTCAAATTAAAACAGGTGAAGTTAATGAAATTCAAGTAATTTTCATTGGGAATCTGATATTTATATACGTATTCTGAATGTTTCCCTTCTGAATAAACCACAACCCACGTGGATGAAGTGGGTCACAATATTCCATCTCCCCCAGAGTTGAACTTTGGGGAGTGGTGGTATGGTAAAGGCAGCCAAGAGCCAACTCACAAAACATCCATAAATATCCCCAGAAGGGGACTGCATAAGCCTTAGTCCCTCCTCTAAAAGAAAATCTTCCTGATAATTATTTCTTCTCATTAATGGAAGACGTAGAGACAGCCAAGTAACTATTTCTCTATTGCTTTACAGAATTAACATTTCAGGGGGAAACTGTTGCAATAATAAACAGAAATTACCTGCAAAGCTATGGCAGCAATAGCTGTCTGTCCACCTATTCAGCTACCCTTCCCCTTCATGGAGGCGTTGCTGGGGTGTAGTTGCCCAGCAGGGAATACCTTTCCCAGCTCCCTTCCTAGGTGAGACCATGTGACCAGTTCTTGCCAATAGGATGTGAACAGAAGTGGTGTGTACCTCCTTTAGTCCAAAGCAGTTAAGAAGAGAGTGTCTTGGCCACCTCTCCTGTCTACTGGCTGAATGTCTCTGTCCCATGTAACCTTGAAAACCTTATATTAAGATGACAGAACCAAAATATGAAAGGAACCTGGTCCTTTCCATTTTTACCATTTGAGTAAGCCTATAAATATCTCAGAAAAGTGGGAAACTTCTTCCTCAGTCTTGTTTTGGGCTTGAATTATTTGCCTAATTACTTCAGTTTTCAACTTTGCCCATGTTGACACAGCTTATCCAAGAGAAGACAGTGCCCTTCTCTTGGGTAAGATAATTAATGAGATGGTCAAAAACAGGGCAGAAAGAAGAAGAAAGGCAGTAAATGAAAAGCCAAGATAAGTCAGCCCCAGAATACCTGAGAAATGACAGTGCTCTCACCTGCTTTGAACTCCATGCGCTTGTTCCTGTTTACTCTCAGACACAGAAGTATGAGCTGGTAACTTCAGGAAACCCTTCCGTTGATGGAAAAACTACTTCTCATATTCAAGTTATGGAAAAACCATTTGAGATTTACCATTTGAGAGCCATCTGCATGATGCTTAGAAACATACATCTTAGACTTCATGTGAGTAAGAAATAAACTTCTACTGTGTTTAAGCAATTACACATTTTTGGCTTCATTTAAATAGCAGGTAGCTTTACTCAAAGCTAGATAAAACCTATCACAGCATTTTGAATCTGATGCATCTCTCTAGAAGGCTTTTACCACTAGACGATGATGATATCCAACACCAGCGAATGGCTTACTGTATGTCACATACTGCTAAGTCCTCTCCAGGTATCAGCTCACTCAATTTTCATAACAGCCCCACGAGGTAGGTACTATTCACGCTTCCAATTTTACAGATGAGAAAACTGGGGTACAGTGAGGTTAAGAACACAGAGTAACAGAAACTGAATAAAATACCAGATCATGCACCTTCAGAACAAAAATAAGACACTGTTTAGTCTATATCTTATATGACAAATATCAAGGTCCTCTATTTCAATGTGTATTTTTACATTCTGAAAATAGACAATAAAAATTGTGACCTGGTAGCCTGGGTTACACCATTCATTCAGGAACAGCAAATTTTCTCTAAAAACTGAAATAAACAAGAGAAGCCATCTGAAGTCTGCCAGGAATAACAGGTTTTAAATTGGGAGTAGCAGGGATCAATCAATATGAATAATATCCAATAACATAAAATAAGATTTGATTCAATAAGATATCATATTATAATCATGCTTAGCTCTTTTCTCTCACTTTCCTTTCTTTCTGCAGTTAAAACTCCATTGCACTGTGGAGAATAAATACTTTGTGCCAATATTTGTGAGAAAAACATCAGCTGCCAAGCCATTGTTCCTCTCCTTGTTTCTGACACGGTTCATAAAACAGGAGCTTCCTTCCCCTTGGATGGTTTGGTGGGGAGGCCCGAGAGCCTTCCTCTCTGCCTCCTTTGCCCCCCCCCGCCATGAAGAGGCTGCGCCCTCCTCTGCTGGGTGGGGCTAACAAACTGCAAATTTCCCCCCAGGACTGTCTCTCACCTCTTCTGACACTTTTGGAGCTGCACAACCCACTCCTCTTCCTCATCCAGTAGGAGACTGCTGGGACCGGACGGAAAATTCATTTCAGGAGGACAAAGAAGCCCATTTTACCACCACAGGTCCAAGCTGTGCCCTCCACCCCAGGTTTACCAGAAATCAAGCAGCCATGCACGCTCGAATCCAAGGGGATTGGTTCAAAACTCAGAAGGGAAGGCGTGAGATTAATCAGCACTCCAAAACTCCCACAGATATCAATTATTTACTGAGTTAGAGCTCCCAAACTAAAAATAACCCACCTGCCACCGCTGACAGGCGATGCGACGATGTGTGAGTGTTCACCATGGGGCAATGTTCCCCTCGTGTGAGGAGACTGAGTGTGTCAGGAGAGCAAACGTGATCCCTGGGCAGGGGACCTCAGTGTCCGAATGCTGCCCCGACCGAGGATGAGCGCGCAGACGCTCCCCCTGGCACTGTGCTTTGTCTGACCCACCTCTTCGGAGAAGAGCAGAGGCTACAGGTCATCATCATGGGCATGATGCTTCATCCGCCTTCTCCTGCTTCACAGGCATACCCTAAAATCCTAGGGAGTCCGCTTGCTCTTTCTGTTTGTCTTTCATCATGGCCCGTAGATTTTTTTTTTTCAACCCATCAATGCTTCCTCTTCTCCTAGTAGTAGTTACCGGTTGGAAATACTGCACCCCATAAACTTGCCAAACCCACAAGAAATGAGACCACACCCCATTTCACCAGTGTCTCCCTGTAAGTTCATGCTGACTCACTGGTTTTGTTGTCTAAAAGTCCTTCAGTTATGACTGGTACCTTCCACTGGCTCTTTCTCCCCTCTAGACATTAACTTGGTGGCACTCCTTCCAAATCTCTTTCTGAAATAAAATGGAAGTCAATGACGGCTTCTTCGGCTCAGCTGAAGAACGTTTTAATGCTGGATTCTGAATTGCAGCCCTTTGCCCTTTTTTCAAGAGTTAGGACCAGCACTGCCCAGTCGGGCATCAGAGCACCCAGTGAAAGTTCACTGGTTTGATTCCTGGTCAGGGCACATGCCTGGGCTGTAAGTTCAGTCCCCAGTCAAGGCACATATGAGAGGCAATCCATGGATATTTCTCTCTTGCATCAATGTTTCTCTCCCTCCCTTCCCTTCTTTCTAAATAAATAAATAAATAAATATTTTTTAAAAAAAAGTTTTGGTCCTAACCAAAGGGATGCCCTCCTTTTCATGGGGAATGCCTAGGATCTGAAGAGATTGACACTACATTTCCAGCAAAAACAAAACAATTTTTTTCTCCAGTTTTATCTAAGTCTTTAGAAGCTGAAAGTCAAGACACAGGAAAGTCAAGAAAAAGAAAACTAACATGTATTTTGTGTCCTTCCTGTGCCGGGTCAGGGCTGCATGCCTCCCCCGCCTCAGCTTCTTGCTCTGCGCCCAGCCCTTGCTCCCCGCATCCCAGCCCTTGCTCCCCGCATCCCAGACACACTGGCTTCCTTTCAGTTCCTTGGATGTGCTGCACTCTGACGTCCCCTGCCTGGAAAACACCTTCCTCTCTCTTCACTGAACAGTTCTTGCTCATCCATCAGATCTCTGCGCACTTACTGCTTCCTCCAGAAGGGCTTCCCTGACGTCTCTAACCAGGTCAGTACCTGTATCACAGACTCCCCTGGCCCCACGTGGTTCTGTTTCGAAGCACTGATCACAGCTGTAATTTTACATTTTTGTGATTATCTTATTTTCTCTCTCTAACTAGATGGTATGCTGCTTGACAGAAGAAATCGTGTATGTTTTGCTCATCGTGGTATTTTAACCCATTTATTGAGTTAATGAATGACTGGCTTTCTTTAATTATCAGAAAAATCTGTGCTGTAGATATTTTAAACTCAATTTTTTAAATAGGAAAGATCACCAATGCTGGGCTACATGATTTGTCCAGGTCACAGTAAGTGAGAGAGCCTGAGACCATACTTATTCATGCTTTCATCCAATAGTAACTGAGTGCTCATTGCGTGCTTTGCTCTGTACCAGACAGTGGAATAAAACAAGTCAGTCTCAGTTCTTTCAGGAGCTCCTAGTCTATGTAAACAACAGGAGCTTATAAACTAACAAGTCAGGTAAAATATGGCACAGGTGAGGATGCTTGTCCAGCATGTAGCAGGCATACATTAAGAGAGGATGGGCAGGCCTATGGGAAGGGCAGTGAATCCTGATGTATAAGCAAGTGTTTACCAAACAGACCAGCAATAAAGGCTTTAGGGCAGGACCCCTGAAAGCAAAGGTGTAAAATTCAAGACCATGAAAATGAAGCCCCTGAGATGGAGCAAACAAACTGGAGGTGCAGGAGATAGGTCTGAGGCTGGAGTAAGTGGGCAGGGACAGGTCAGGGAGGGCCTCCCCTGCCATATAAGGACGGCAGCCATTATGCTATAGCAATGGGAAGTCACTGAAGGGCCTTGGGCAATGGAGATCTGACCAGATTTCAGAAAAGTCCCTCTGGAAGAGGGCAGTGGTAGACAGATTGGGGCACATGAGTCTGGGAAGTAGGAGATCAGAAGAGGATACAGCAGTGGTCCAGGAAAGCAGAGGAAAAGACCGGAAGCAGGACAACGGAAGTGGTGACAGAGTGGGGGACACATGGGAGATGTTAAAGGAAGAGAAATCAACAGGATTTTATACGCTTTGGGTGTAAAAGCAGGGAGAGAACGAGGAGTCTTGGGTGATCCCTGGGTTTCAGGCATGGCTGAATGGGTGAATGGTAATATAACGTTCCCGTATAAAAGAACAGAAAGAGGGCTAGGAAGACAGAAAACAAATTCTGTTAGGGGGTCCATAGAATGCAAACTGCCCTGGAAACATATATGCGAGTGGAGCTGCTCACTGGGCTAGAGAAATGAGTATGAGAACCTCAGCTTAACGTTAGTAGGTGGAGCCAGGGCTGAGAACGGGGTCATGGGGAAGGCGGCAGAGGGTGCGGGCGGAATCCTGAGGAACCAAACCTGCATCTCTGGTGTAGACTGAGGACCTGAAACTGGCAAAGGAGATACAGATTCCCAACATTTTTATTCTATACAATAGAGAATGGCAAATGGTTCCTACCATGTAAGGAAAATCATGCTCTCCTACTCATACATTACGTTGCTTTTTGGAGCATTTTCAAGGTGTTCTGGCATATTTTTACTGGGCTGCTGGTGATTCTGAGAATTTGTCTGACATCTTTTGGAGAATCTAGTCCAGCTCTGTGCATACACATTTAAATTGTCTATATTTTGCTAAGGTCTTTAATTATTTCTTATAACCTCATTGCTTTTCTTCCTCTCTCTACTTCTACCCTGTGGTATCAGAGAACATTAAGAAAAATTGTTAAATGATTTAGCAAGGATTACATCACTAGTCAATAGCAGGAGAGGAATTTAAATCCAGAATCATTAAGTTTCCTTTCTACACTTAAGTTCTATGTGGACTAGAAATAAAAATTCATAGATCCTGTGCTAACTGGTATTTCCTGCACATTCTGACTATGGCCTTTCATTCACCACTCTTATGCCAGGCACCTCTTAAGTACTGGGGGTAAAAGAGAGAAGACATGAACCTTATCCTCAAGGAGCTTCTCAGCTGGTGGAAGGCTAAACTGGTTGACAGTTAGAAGACACTGTGATTTGCACTGTGAAAGGAGTCTTTGCAGGTGCCACCAATGTGGGAGAAGGGGTGCCAAATTCTATTCTGAGGTCTGGAAAGGAGATGCAATATTTGCACTGAAACCCAGCTTTCTTAGCCTGTAAATATAACCATTAAAATAAAAAAATCCAAATAAATTAAAGAGACTCTATGACCAATACTAACAAAACTTAGTATCATCTTGGATTTATATTCAACTGCCATGAAACCAGAGGTAGCTCAGGAGAAGAAAATCCCAAAGAGATGCAAGTGTTACTGAATGGTGCCAGCCATCCAAGAAGTAATCAAACGTGGCAGTTATCAAACTCAAGGGGAAATATGGAAGAACCTATTTTAACTGGATAAAGAAGCAATGGAAAGTAGAAAGCCAAGCTCTGGTGCAGATTTCAGATGTCATACACTTCACACCAGTTTTTCTTTTCTCTCTCCCTCAACCTCGCCCCCTAACCCCATTTCAACTATTTAAGGGCAACTCCATTGCTTTCTGTTTCTTTCCATTGCTTCTCACAAATCAAGGACTGAAGAGACTGTACATTACCGCAAAGTAAACTCATTTTAGTAACAGCGAGCTAAATTATACCATAGAGAGCAAGGTAAATACAGGAAGGTGTAGCAAAACTATTAGTTCCACAAGTATTTATTCAATTCACTTGCAAGTTGTAGCAGCAACAGATGTGATGTTAGAGGTGGAGGCATTCATCTTGGAAGTAGAGTGGAAGCCTCTCAAATTCCGATTCCCCCTCCCCTTTTCTCTAGAACGCCATTGTTGGATACTACTCCAGAGCATAGAACCTGCTTGGAAGGCATGTTTATTATATATAATATATAGTAACTATGTCATAATAATGAGCAGACCATGCATGGAAAGCCCTTTTGGTTTCCAGCATCTCATTTAGTGCCCCAACAACCCTATGGAACTGGTGTCTTATCCCCACTATGCAGATTAGGAAACTAAAGTGTCTGAATCACGGTCACATAGACATCAGAGTGGCCCAGGGAGGGGGACCAGGATCGGAGCCCAGATCTCACTGATTCCAGAGCCCAGGCTCTCCGTCAATCAGCAACGTCCCTTCTACTGTCCAGAGCAGGTCAGAACAAGGGTTACAGCAGACCCCTTGGGCCACTTTCTTTCTTTAAAAAAATAAATAAATAACTTCATTGTAGACTTTAATACTTTTATAAAATCAAAAATCTCTAAACTTTCAGTTATCAACCCCTTATGTTCCTGTTCCGTTCCAATTATTGTCACTATATATGCTGATGTTTAACTTAGTTGTAATCAGGATATAATTCTAAGCCTCTGCTTTTTCTGCTCAATGTTGTTTCAAAATCTGACCCATCTTCTGACATGGTTCACATCACTAGTCATATTAATGGCCATAAACTATTCTGTTCTGGTGATTATTTTATTTCCTCCCAAATAACCATAAATAGTTTTCAGGTACTCTTTTCCCTGTTTCTGTTATTATTAATGGCCATCTAGGTACTTACAAATTATAAGAATTTCTAAAGTGCCAATCATTTAAAATTTACTTTTCATATACGCTGAGTTCCGTGAATACATGATTTGATTAAAACTGCAAAAATACTGCATGAGTAGGTTAGACCACTATGTGGTGCATCTGAAACTAAGACAGAATAATATGGAATGTGAACTGTAATTGGAAAAGTTAAAAATGTTTTAAAACAATTACTTATAAAAGTAAAATAACAAGATAGCCTTGAAACATGCCTGGAATGAAAGCTGGACATTTTGTGAAGATATGTTGAAAGGGTCCATGGACTCACAGTACAGAAACGAGGTCATGCAGGCATGGCGCTGGAAGATAACTACTCAGCAACACTATCCAACACAATCTGTGTGCGAGGGGGAGAAGGTATATTCACATTTTAATGTTCTGGTTTTGAACTATTCTTTTTACAAGAATTAAAATAGAAAAGATTTAATAACTGACAATTTTGAGAGTGCAATTTTCACCTGGTTTAACACAGCTAGAACCATCTTAAAGCACCAATATAACTACACTGCACAGTTGCACAAATGGGAAGGGTCAGTCTTTCATCCCGAGTCTCTTACCTAAATAAATTATTAAGCGCCAATGAAGAGGCCAAACATAACTAAATGAGTAAGATAGAATAATGTGTGATCATAATTCTCTAAGAAGCTATAATGTTTTATTTTAAAGGTCGAGGTCCTGGTTTATAGTTGCCCTGTTACTGCAAGAGAAGGCATGCATTTCACCACCTTTTTCAAGCAGCTGCTTTGATGCTGCTGAATCGCAGCCGTCATCTGTTGGTGCAAGTTTTCTCTTCCCTGTCTCAGCCACGAGCTTCCCTTTTTCTGGCGGAGAATGACTGGTCATTACCCACAGAGGGACAGTGGAGATAGCTAGAGCCAAGTCTATCCCCCAGGCTACGCTGCTTGAGGTTTGGTGATGGCTGCAGTAGCCCTGATGACCGTGACCCCCTGCGCTGTGCTAAGGACTTGGCCCTCTGCACGCATCGCCTCGTTCATGCCCCATCACAACTACCGAAGGAAAGCTCTGTCAACCTGATTGTACTAATGAAGAAAGCAAGACAAGACAAACAGGGCCTAAGAAAGTTGTCCAAGGACGCAATGAAAGAGCCAAGTTTCTAATCCATACCAATCCCTTGATCCCTACGGTATGTTATCTCCACACATGTCTATTTATAAGTGTTTTTAGTCAGTCAATCACAAATATCTCCAAATTTCCACTGTACCGTCAATAAGATGGAGAAAAATACACTCACTAAAGTTCTGAGTGAGGTGGGGAGGAAGGAACCAGGCAAGAAAGTTAACCTGGTGGGGCCACACCCTACAGGAGCAGTTAAGAGAGGGGTCTGGATTATACTCCCCAAGGGCCTAGGAGGACTGGGGGATAACATCACCTGAATTGTGAAGGGTTGGAGGGTGAGATGACTGGGAATGTGGAAACGGGAGAGAGCTCTGGCTAGTGTGGCTCAATAGATTGAGTGCCAGACTGCGAAGCAAAGGGTCGCCAGTTCGATTCCCAGTCAGGGCATGTGCCTGGGTTGCAGGCCAGGTCCCCCAGTAGGGGGCGCACAAGAGGCAGCCACACAGTGATGTTTCTCTCTCTCTCCCCCTCCCTTCCCCTCTCTTTAAAAATAAATAAATAAAATAAAATTTAGAAAGAAAAGCAAGAGAGAGAAGCACAGTAGCTGAGGTGGCCAAAGCTGTATGATATGGGATGTGATTCCCCCTACACAAGCTTTCTGCTTTTCAGCAGAGCCTATACTCACAAAATGCTCCATGTATTCAGATTTCTTGTTGCAAGAAATGAATAGAATCTTATAATCTTACAATTTTCAGATATGGTGATCAAAAAAGTAGTATTTCATGGTCTGACTCTGCATTTTCCTGATTCCTAGAAAGAGTATGAATCTTTAAAATGCTTACTGGTTACTTGTCATTTCTATTAATTGAGGCTTCATATCCTTTATACATTTTCTATTAGGTCATTAGATTGTCTTCTATTACTTTGTTGGAATTTTTTTATACAGGGTGGGGCAAAAGTAGGTTTACAGTTGTGAGTACATGAAATAGAGATTATTCTTGTGCTATTATTTATTAATCACTGTGTTATTTTCCATATGAACTGGAAACCTACTTTTGCTCTACCTTGTATACTGTTATTATTAATGTTGTCTTTATATATGTTTGAAAAATCTCCATTATTACTCTTTTCAACTTTATGGTATCTTTGGCTGTAGAGAAGTTTTAGTCTGTATGTGGTCAAATCTACAGATCTTTGCTATCATGTCTTTTGGGGTTTGTGTATGGTGGAGGAAACACTACACTAACAGTATGGAGTATACTTTGGGAATGTGCTTTGGCATAGCCTTTTGGAAAGGCAAGTCAGCAGCGTTTGTTTTATCATACTGAAAATTCACTGTTGTAAAACATGTTATTCCCTCTCCATGTGAATATTTTTGTAGGAAGGAACTGTCTACCACATGCAAATATGCATTGCTAGGGTAGCTAAGTGACTCTGAGCAGCTGAAGCCTAAGTAATTAATGATACCCTTGGTTCTGTGGCTGCTGGGGCATATTTTGCAGGAAAAATAGGATTGAAATGAGTGGGAACTGGTAAGCTTTTTGGACTTAGAGTTCTACTTTTTAATTGATACATTTTAATAACAGAAACCCTTCACAAACCTACAGACAGATTCAAATATATTTCTGTCACTCTTTTCTTCCATTTTGACCCGTTTTCGTAGATCAGACAACACTGCAAAACTTGATCCAGAGTTTACCTCAATGAGTGAATCCTGCAGTAATTTGTTCAAACAGAGGTGTCTGTGTCTTACAACTGTAAATATCACAACTATTCTTGCAACTGTTCGCTCATGTTCCAAAAGGCTGAGTTTTTACTAAGCCTCAGGTAGCCTTAGACACATTTTCCTCTTATGAAATAATGTTTCCCAGTCATTATGTTAAGCTAATTAATGACACTCATCAATGCTCAAGCTGTTTCACCTTCATTCTTCCTTCAACAATGATTTCATTTTTCTTCTTTTTAAAACAGTCTCATTTTTCATTATGTGAATTAATTTTAGTGCCTAATAAGTATACTGCTAAAACCCATATGGAAAAATTATAGCTAAAGTAAAACACATACAATCTAAGTGCCAAGATAAATTTTGTCATCTGGTGCTTTGTCTCTACCTAAGTACATTTGTTTCTCCCCCATCTGTTTGGAAACTTAATTAAATTAACATTTCTCCTAGAATTAATCTGGCTGTCATATCAAATGGCAAGTATCTTTATTTAAAGAAACTTTGCATACTTTATTGCCTAGTCCCCATCATAAACTCTATGCTATAACTATTATTATCAGCATTATACAGATAAAGAAACTGAGTCTTTATACAGGTAAAGTAACTTGTGTAAAGTCACACAGTTCTTAAGTGGTACAACTGGAATTTTAACTAGCCTTGTCTGGCTTCATACCCCTGCTCTTCCCGTTATACGGCCCTTCCACCTTCCCACTCATCATGAAGCTCTGAATGGTGTTGTCTGACTGAAACTTCAGGACTGGAGCGTTCAGTGGTCTCTATTAGGGAGGAGTGTATGTGAGGGAGGTCTTAAGGGCTGAAACTCCACCAGGCATGGGCAACCCTGGGCCACCCGCGGAGGCAGTCCTTTCCTCTCTCTTCCAAAAGTCTTCCCTGTGTTTTCTCTTTCTGGCCATACAGTTTCAGTAAATTTCCCCTCTAATCAGCAAACAGGAGGATATAAAAAGAAGTTCGCTGCCTCACCATCCAGAAAGTAGATCCCATCAGGAGCCCACAGAAGTCAATGGCCCAACAGGGACCACAGGCAGCACAGAACAGGAAAAGGGACCAGCACTTTACTAGATATTACTGAATATACCTGTGTAATATGGCCCTGTTTAAACTCTATCTCAAACAGAAGTCCACCAAAGAACAAAGGATTTGCCGTCAGGTAGGTTCAAATTTCAGTGACACTATTTATGAGACTTTGGGTGCAACTTTTTATAGAGTCTTTATTCATCTGTAAAATGGAATGAAGAGAAACATCTCACAGCACTCAGTACATGGCAGTTAAAATTAAAATTATTAGTAGCAGAAAAGTGGGTCTGAGCGTCTCTGTATTTCTTCTATGCAGAGTAATAAATTATACTGAATATAAAGTACCTACAACAAGGCATGGCTCCGATGGGCATCCAATAAGTAATAGGTATTACTATTATCATCACTATTACTAGAATTAGAGAAGATTACAGCTGGCTTGTCAAGGTCTCTTTCAGCTTCTGGATTTTAGGGAAAGGCAGAAGGTTATACGGAAGGGTAAAAGACTATAAAGTAAAGAAGAGGCTAAAACCTATGGAAAATTCCCCTTTAATATCTGATCAAAGAGTCTGATGTATATGTGCTCTAAAACTTTACCAACGGAATAAACTTCTGGCCAATTATTTCACCTTTGCTGTTTGAGCCTGCACAGCCATTGTGAGAGGAAAAGGGTGACTTGCTGGGACGGTGTTTAGCTGTAAGACTCATCGTGCCATCGTGTCAGGACTTCGCAACTGAGCCGAAGCAGCCTGAGTAATTCCAAGAACACACCTTTGAAGTACCCAGAATAGTCCCGATGACTATAAAATTCAGCAATCAGAACTTATTTGGGGAAAGCAATCAAGGGACAGAGAGGTACTTAAGAAACTCCTGCTGCAGTACCTCTATTATTGGAGACAAAAGAACATTACGTTCAGATGGTCCTTGGCTTCTAACGGGGCTGCATTTCCCCTAGTCCATTTGAGTCAGTATTTGGAACCTGAAACACACAGCCCATCAAGAAACGAATTCATCTGTAATTGAACAACAATAAAAAAAAAAGAGAGAGAGAGAAAAGAATTCATAAATGGTGGTTTGGCTGGGACCAGGGAACACTGTTTAACTCACCCTGTAGCTAAGGAGTCCTCTGAAGGGTGCAATGGAGGTAACATAATAGCGTTGAAAGCTCTAGCTGGGGTTAGGCACACCAAGCTTTGCACCCTTGACTTGCCTCTTTTTAGATAGATAGGGCCTGGGCAAGTAGCCTCATCTCTGTAATCCTCAGTCTACACTCTAGCCCCCAGTTTTATTGATGTATAATTGGTATAGAAAAACTTCACATAATTAATGTATACAATTGGGTGGATTTGGACATACATGTTACCGTCATCACAATCCAGGTAATAAACATTGTGTGTCTCCCTCCCTCCTTCCCTCCCTTTCTTTCTTTTTTTCTTTTCCTTCTTTCCTCCTTTCTTTCTTTTTTGTATTTTTTGAGGTAAGAACACAATATGAGATCTCTCCTAACAAATTTTTAAGTCTACAATACCTTTAACTGTAGGCACTAATGCTGTATAGCAGATCTCTGGAATTCACTCATCTTGTTTAACCATAACTTTATACCCAATGAAAAGCAACTCCTCATATCCTCTCCTTCCATCCCTGGAAACCATCATTCTATTGTCTATTTCTATACCTTTGACTATTGTAAATGCCTTATATAAGAGGAATCACGCAGTATTTGTCCTTCTGTGATTTATTTCACTTAGCAGAATGTCTTCTAGGTCGATCCATGTTGTCCCGAATGCTAGGATTCTTTTGTCAAGCAGGCATGGAAATAGTACCAGTCTCATGGGTCCCCGTGAGAAGGAACTGAGACCACTCCGGCAGCACTCGGCACAACCACCACTAGTGTCAGTAACAGAAGCGCAGGCCTGATCTTCTCTATCTTTCTTCTATGCAGCTTTTACCTGACAGTGATGTCAGAACTAAAGAAAAAGCCATGAACGTGGTAGACGTGTACTCTCTTCACAGGAAAAAAAGAAGAGACAAGGCCAATGGCAAAACTGCTGTGGTTGCGGTTCCATGTAGACTGGCCAATAAACAGAATCCTTATATGGGCACATTGTTAAAAATACAAACGGGACAAAAAGCGTAAGATGGAAAGAAAAAGGTTTCCTCTTCTTCCAATATTCCACCGTTGCATATTCTGTGTGTCCCTCAGGGAATTCTTACAAGCTTAGATTAGCCTACATTGATCTCTATACCTTTTTCTATCCCTATACCTACGTCAAAACCTTTAACTATTTACACAAAGGGATTATGCTATATATGTGACCTTTCTCCCTGTTTTCTGTTTTCACAAAGTAATACATTTCAGAGCTCTTTCCACGTGTGCCAATACAGATATGCCTTGTTCTCTGTAATGACTCAGAGGTATTCCATTGTATAAATGCACTTGAATTTTTTTAACCTGACCCCTTCAGTGGACATGGGGCTCAGCATTTCTCTCAGCATTTTATAACAATGCTGCAATACATATCCTTGTACACAGAAATTTACCTATTTTTGCAAATTTACCAGGGAGTAAATTTCTAGCAATGGGGATGCTAAGTTAAAGAGTATGTGCTTTCGTATTTCTGTTGAGACATACAGCCAACTATTTCCTTTGACCATTATGCACTGATTTGCACTGTGTGAGAGTCCCTGCCTCCACTCTGCCTGGCCAAGACTGAGTGTCAGTGAACACAGAAAACGTTGCCATCAGATACACAAAATATAACATCTCATTCTATTTGGCTTCTCTTTCATTATGAATGGTGTAATCATAGTATTTGTCTTCTATGTTTGTTTGCCATTTGTATTTATTTTTCTAAGAAATTCTTGTTCATATTCTCCATCAAGTTATCTACTTTTATAGAGTTGTTCTTTCTTTTCTCAGTTAAGTAAATGGGCCATTTATCTATCATGTATTCGTATTTTCTTATAGTAATCTGAATGCCTCATTTTTGAATACTAAATATTTACATGAGTTTTAGTTGACTTCTAGAATCTTCATTTATCTCCACTGATGTATTTCTTTTTTAGCTCTAAACTGTTTTGGTTGTTATCTTGACAGATAATTTTTCTCTTCTCCTTGTAATCTTTTGGCTGTTCTTACAGGTTTATTTTTCCAAAGGAACTTGATTGCCATTTTGTCAAATTCCAATAAGAATATCTTGATTTCTAGTTGGTATTTGTTTAGAAATTAACTTAGGGAGAATGACAACTTTTGGAATTTTCCTATTCGAGAATAAAGTAGAAATTTATATAAGTCTTCTTGTATGTCCTTTGGTAGATTTTAATGTTCATTTTACATCAGCCTTTTGCATATTATATAATATTGTTAATTCTTCCTATATATCTTTATCATTTGGTTACTATTATCTTTTTTCATATTCTCTATTTATGTCTTTAGCTTAATTATATAAGGATCCACCTTACCATATTCTGTTAACATTCTGAGCAATTTTTTTAGTTTCTCTCAGGTTGTCTTCATATACAGTATTCTTTTCATTTTTTAAAATTTTTTTCATAGAAGACACTATACTTCATTGTCTTTTAGCTTTGATTGTTGCCTTTTAAGAATTCTGAGGTGAACCTGATTTTTCCTACTTGTAGAAATTCGTTTTTATGTGTCAAGAAGACGCCTGCAGAACTGATTCTCTACTGGGTGGAAAAGGTAAAGGGATTAAGAAGTACAAATCGGCAGTTACAAAACTGTGATGGGGAGTAAAGTACAGCATAGAGAATATAGCCAATAATATTGTAATAACTGTGTATGGTGCCCGGTTGGTACTAGACCTAGCAGAGACACTCAGTTTGTAAGTTATATAAATGTCCAATCATTATGCTGTACACCTGAAATTAATATTGAATGTCAATGGTAATTGAAAATTTCTTAAAACTTAAAAATAAAAAGAATAGGTTCTCTAGTTTCCAAGTTTAACCAGAGAATGTAATGTCTTGGCATTGAGGCTTTATATCAATTTTTCATGAAACATAGTATGTTATGATCTAGTGAATCAGTGACTTCAGACCTTTTTAGTAATTTCTTTTAGAATTTTTTTTGTCCCATTTGTTCTACTTTTTAACTTAGATATACCTTTTCTTTTGCTTTTTGGCTTTTATAAAAAAATTTTTTGCTGTTATCATCTGAGTTCCATACCTATTATATTCTAATATTTAAATCTCCTTTCCCTTTTACACAGTGATTCTCCAAAACCTTTCTTCTATGCCATTATTTCAGGTTTTATCCATGCCCCTCCCCTTTCTCCCATTTCGAATGTATTTATCACTGGGGTAACTATTGTTCTGGCCTTCCATTTACCGGGGTTTCCTTGACTCTGGCATTCCCCTTTTTATCTCATTCTATAGCTATATCATCTTGCCCTTGGTTACCTTTTCATTGAATTCATGTTCTTTTAAGTTCTTTACAGCAAAAAGCAGCATTTAGATAATCTGTTTCTATTTCATTGCTAGCATTCTTCTAGACAAATGCTTTCTCCCTCCTTCGCATTCTACCCTCCTCTCTCTCACTTTCCTTTTTAGCTTTACTCTTGCCCAGTTTCCATTTGCTTTCTTGTCACATTGCTTATATCCAACCTGAACAGCTCTGTCAAGACTGTGTAATTGCTTCTTGGCTCTCCTCCATATTATCTGACCCTTTCATCTTCTTCATTTGCAGTCTAAGAGTTGGGAAGTTCAGATTCTTCTATCCAGGGGTGAGTTCAGCTGGGACTATAGGCAGCGATGGTTAGCAGACCTGGACGCTGCTCTTGCATCTTGGTCCTTATAAATAAAGATCCTGCATCTGGGTCTACGTCTGTTAAGTCATCCTATGCTATAGGATATTATCCTCATTTTCCCTATTTCCCAAAAAGGTGGAGTCAAGGAAGCTCCAAGGAGGATCATGTGACGATCAAGCAGACCCAGTGTTTATTTCTGTGTCTTTTGTACCCAGCAGCAGATCTCACTTTGTTCCCAGACAACACAGGCTTAAAAAAAAAATCATTTTGGCCAAATTAACATCCTGCTGTGGTTTAACAACCAGACCCTCCATGTACCTCTTTCTCCAAGCTTCTGCTTCCCCCATTTTTCACCCTTCATCCTCCAGTTGGCTAGATCACTAATTAGTGCTGGAAATAATTTGCTCAGGATAATTATAGTCACTCCCTATTCCCTTTCAGCTCTCTTTCCACCTGGCCAGTTTCATTAAGGTTAGTCCTGATGCTGTTTCTTCCTTTGGTAGACACTGAGGGCTTGGGAAGGGCTTTTCAAATCACTTCCCGGGGTGCTGCACACCCACACCTTGCTTCTATCTAAATGGAGGATACTGGAGAGACTTCTTAGGGCTCTGTCTACTCACATTCTCTTCCCTCAGCTGCCTCAGAGGAGCCGGAAATCTGAAATGGAATTAAGGGCCATTAAGGATCTTGGAGTCCTGTGGTTTCTTTCTTCCCCTGGCTGTTCCATGCATGAATCTGTACCTCTGCCTTTATTTGATGGCTATGAGCATACTTTGCTGGTTTTTAAATGTATCCAATCTCTGGCATGCCACTGGCTTTTTGGAAAAGGGAAATTCTGTGATTTGGCTTCACTCCATCACCTTATCCTGGAAGTAGAGCTCAGGTTATACATCTCAGGGACTCTCCTCCCAAAAATAATTCTAAGTAAGCTTCACTATTCAACAGTAAAAAGATTTTTTAAAAAATGTTCAATTTAACCTGAGAGAAAAAAAGGTGGGGGTGGGTAACATCTATTGAAATACATGCATGCCTGTGTGTGGCATGTGGAAGTAAACACGAAAGCCAAATAAGGAACTGGGTATATATAACTGGGTAAGCTTTAGGTATTTACTAAAAATGACAAGATAACAACTGCTTTATTATCACCAGGGAATTTAAACCAGGACCAACAGTACTCTTATGCCTCAGTTCTGAAAAGGATGTCAAAATCTTCCATTTCATGCTTTCTTCGCATTTACTATCATTCTGGGTTCATCTGAAATGTAGAGATGTAGTCGATCTATGTTTAACAGAACCATGTTTAATGGTGAATATTATAACCTCACAACTCTCAAAAATAAAAAAACCAAACAAACAGAATTTAAAAGCAGAATCCTTCCAAAAGTACTGGCAGGAAGCAAGAAATGATCAATAATACTCTCTAGACCTACTGGGAATTCTAGTAACTATTTTTCTATCAGTGAAGAGAACTGTTAAGGAGATTTTCTTTTGTGGCTCCTGGGTTTAACACAAAAGCTTCTTTTCTTCTTCTGTCATGCTGGGTTGAAATTACTGATATTATTTCATGTGCCAACAGCAAGGTAGTAAGACAATGAAAACCTACCTAAAAATAATATGACAATCTTAGCCTGATATTTTTAAAATGCCCTAAAAATACTGTTTCAAGCAACTGATCTACTCTCACCACAAGATCAAACCATGACAACTACAGAGAAATTATTGAAACTAGCCAGATCTGAAGAACACATATCATAGTAGTTCTACTGAAAAGCAGACTCAGCATTAACATAGCAGTCTTTTATAATTAACAGAGTGCACATTTTTAACAATTATGTAACATTTTACTTTGTTCTACACATAATTAAGATTTTTTTCCACAGAAACTTGATTTCCCAGTTTTATTTATCCTGCCAAGTGACAGAAGCAGAGGTCTACACTGGGCACAGCCAGGTGACTCAGGATATAAAAACTAGAGTCTCCACCTTTACTTTCAGCTGCCCTTAGAGACAAAGGTGGGGCTAAACTATAAAGCAACCTTTCCGCACCCCGTGTAAGCTCAGAAGAACCAGGCTCCATTCCCAGTCTGTTCAGCCAAGGCAGAGTAGATGATTGTCAACTGCCTGGATAATTTAGGCAAATCAAAACAGGAGCAACAACAACAAAAAATTACCTAATTCACGACCTCTAGAATTTAATAAGAGACTAATTACTTTATGTAAGTATGTGTTTTTAATCATATATATTTCATTCCCTGTCCCTTTTAGGGCCTTTTATCAGAGAATTCACAAAAATGCCATTACCTTCTCAGGAACACACACCCAGGCATACATTTCCCCAGACTCCTTTAGGGGGTCATTATACTAATTTACATGTGCTGTTGTACTACTGTCAAAAATCACCCTCATCTAGACCTGCTTTTAGCCTTGGCCCAAATGCCCATATTATTTACAAAATCTTGATCATGACTTTCAAACACTGTCTGTAGCAGCTCTAGCCAATCCTACATACATCACCCCTACACGACAGCAAGTATTTTACTCCTGCATCATGTAAGCCCCACGCATACCTTTAGCAGTAGAAATTGCCTGGATGCCTCCCAGCACCCACGACCCTCCCCTCCCACTGAGTTAGCAGCCATGAATCTTGAGTTCCATTGACCCTAACATCTAGTCCCAGGGATGTTCGTTGGCTTAAACTGTTAGGATGATACCCCTTTTACCACAATTATTGATAACCCAAAGATAAGCTAGTGGGTATACGGCATTATCTTGGCCAAAGTGAGTAATTCAGGTATAGACATGTGACCTAAAATTGTTGCAATCAAAATGGAACTCAATTTGTTCAATGGTCCAGACACAAGAAACTCTCTGCATGCTCCCCACACCCCTTCACTGGGGAAATGAACAAAAATGCATGTGGCTTAGGAGCTGCTAGCAATATCTTGTTGACTTATAGAGGAAAAAAGATGAAAATAATTATGGACAAAAAGCATTACAGCCCTGAAGGTACTACAGACCTCTGGATTAAATCACACCATAAGCCTGTCTACCTCTAGAGTTTCCAGTTTCAGCAGCCAATACATTTCCTATTGTTTTTACCAGTCCAGAATGAATTTTTGTCATTTGCAACACAAAGGCACTTGACTGACACATCTTCCTCCTGCTTCCCAACTGTATTAGGATAAAGCTTTGGCTGATGTAACAAAGATCCAAAATAATAATGACTCAGTCCAGGGACAATATGATGGTTCAGTGGTGTTGGAGCTCAGGTCTGTCCTGCTGCCCTGTCACAGCTTGGATGTGCGGTCATCTGCATGGTTGACAGTGGCTCACCAAGTTCTATGCTCCCCATCGAAGGATGAGGAAGGGGAAAAAAAGAGGAAGGAAATGGCATGCTTCTTTAAAGGTGCAATTCAGAAGTAGCACATACTACTTATGGTCATTTCTTACTGACCAGGAGATGTTGTATGGCCACATTTAGGTTTATAGTCTTTATCTGGGCAGCCATATGTCCAGACAAAAGTCTTCTACTACGGGAGTTCTCCACCCTGACTTTTATCACGGATTGTCCCATATGGGTGTAATGATCTATCATCTATGATCTATCGAATTATTTCCATTTGTTCTTTTAAACCTCTTTAATACTCACTCCCATTAAGCAGAATCTCTATCCCATCTGCTGAGATCTCCATGAAAATAATTCCATATTGTGTGTATGTTTGTGTGCATACCAACTATAGTTCACAGTGGCTAATTTCAACACTCTGTGACTAATTTCAATCTTTGATAGGAAAAACTGGAATTAGCCAAATTATTTTCACTTGATGACACTAAAGATTTCAAAAAATAATACTATTACCAGTGTAGGGACTTATTCCCTAGGGCCAATTAATGAGAGAATATTTTGTTTTCTAAACCAATTCAAAATGATGAGATTAATGTTAAATGTTATGGACAATGGCAACCTTGGCCAGAATTTTGAGTTTCTTCTAACACATAAAACTCATCAGTTTGTATTATTAGTGTTCACCTACATTTTTGGCAATATCTTCCCAGGGCCTAGGAAGCTGCATTCACTTGTAGAGTTTTAAAACAAACATCTCATTAAGCTGTTTCCTAAAAGATAAAGGGCCAATCCTTGACACTGATACCTGGTACATATGCACCATGAAGGTGCCTTAAATGACAGATTTAGACGTATATGCATGCGTTGTCTTGATGGTTACAAAAGATGAATTTGTTTTCATCCCAATGCCCAGGTAGGAGCTCTATTCAGGAATATAATGTGTGTTTAGGATGAGGAAAAGACCAGAATGGGGATTTATAATAAATATGATCATTAAAATAATCTACATCAATCCAAAAATCATGTATTAATCACCAACTATGTACCAAGTACTGTGTGAGGTGCTAGGGAAGATAAAAAGAATGAGACAAGGTCCTGGCCCTTATAATGTATTTCATATGAACTTATACACATTGCTATTGTTCAGTGTCCCTGTTGCTTGCAAGAAAATAACCCTACTTCTAGGCAAGATACACAGGATTTTTTAATAATGTACTGGTTCTTAATTACGTGGCACTTCCCTGTAACAATCTATATCCTATCCTTGTATCAGTAGTTGTAGTTACAAGGATATTCTATGCTGTTTCACACCTCCATACCTCTCCATAAACTATTACCTCAGCCAGGTTTGTTTACTACTCATTCTTCAAAATTCAGCTCTGGTTTTATCTTCATTGTGAAAAAAATCCTCCCTAACATCTGTAAACAGTATCTAATGCTCTCCAAAGAAATCATTCTTTCTGGTTGCATTCATTGCATTATTTCTGATAACTGACTGACCTCTTTCATTCACTAGACTGAGGGCTCTTAGGGGACAGTGATTTTTCATCCTGTCTCTCTTCAGATCTCCTGTGCCTAGAACAGTGCCTTGCACAAAGTCGGGGTGCAATAAAAATGTACTGAGTTACTGAATAAAGGATCAAATATGTTAAGTTTGCAAATGAACTCAATACAAATTACTGTACTTCATGAATAACTCCTTCAAATTTTACGGGAGTCATTTGAATTGTCTGAACATTGCCCCCATCATGATTTGGAATAACACAAGCTTCTGGCTTTCATAGAGGATTCTTTTGGAAGACTTATTACTTATTGTGCATGATGCAGTTTGAACTTCTTATTCTATCTAACATACTACTGTTAAACACTACATAAATCTTCACCACCACTACTCTGCAACCATTTTCTGAGCAAGTTCTACAAGCACAGACTATGAGATAGTGATATACTATGGGGAAAATCCCTTCATCTAACCACCACCTAGGGTTCCTTAATTCACGTGGGCCAACTGTACTGGTAATGCAACCTACTATGCCATTTAAATATTGACATGCGGAAAGAGTCAAAGCGGGAACAGTAGACTGATTTGGAAAAGGCAGTGCAACATCCGGCAGCCTTCTCTCCTGGGAAGCTCTAGAGAGATCTTTCTCTTGAGCTGTTCAAAAGTCCTGTTGGATGATGCAACCAGTATCCAGAACCTACTGTTTAGTGAGAAGAATAACCCAGAAATGCTTCTCCGCATAGTCAAAGAGGCAGCTACCCACATTGCACAACATTGAAGGAAGACCAAAACATCTGAGTGCTGCCAGCTGTGTGCCCATTTTGAGTCCTTCCTTTGGCTGAAGGCATTAGGTCTACTTCCTTACTGGAAGTAGAGGCACTGGTGCCATGTTAAAAATGAAAGCCTGCCTTTCTGTTACTGTTGCCTAGTGCCACCTCTGTGAGCACCATTGGGAAGTAGTATTTTACTGCAATTAGGATCCTAATATTTGGAGCCATGTATATCTTAGTATAAATCTAGCTCTTTCACTGATAGTTACATCAACCTTCTGAGATTCAACAACCTATGAAATAGAAATAAAAATACTTCTAAAGCTAAGAGAATTAGATGAGGTAAATGTGAGTGCCTAGCATCATATGTGGCTTGTCATAAATGAAAATATATTTTTGCTGTTGTTATGACTACAAATAATTATCACTCAGCTTTGAGAGGTACATTAATGCATCATGGTCACAAAGTCTATAGTGAAGAGACAATGTATTCACTATTAAGCCAGAAAAAAACTCACAGGATACATGTTCTCACTGTAAGGATACGATGTTGTCTATTATTATCCATGATAAAACAGAGCATTACAGTAAACCTCTGAAATAAAAGGTATAATATCCACTTTCCCAGGCTAAGAGGCCACTTAAAAATCAAGCACAAGAGAAAATGATGCAATCAGAGATGTGGTAACACGAGATGATGAGGCTGCTGCCAGCATAGCATGGCATGTGTTTACAACAAACATTTTTTTTTAATACACAGAAAAGGTTCACTCTAAAATAATGTTAACAGTATAGTTAATATATAAACCAGTAACATAGTTGTTTAGTATCATTATCAAGTATAACTGTACATACTGTGTTATCCTTTCATATGACTGGCAGGGCAGTAGGTTTGTTTATACCAGCACCACCACAAACACAGAGTCATATGTTGCGTTATGATGTGTGAGGGCTGGCTATGACATCGCTAAGTAACAGGAATTTTTCAGCTCCATTATAATCTAATGAGACCACTGCCATATATATGGTGCATCTTAACCTCAGTGTTGTTATGCAACCCATGACTGTATATGCACAGTTGACCCTTGAACAATGCATTGGTTAGAGACTTCAACTTACAGTCAAAAACCTGCATGTAACTTAAGTCAGCCCTCTACAAATATGGATGCCCAACTGGCAGCTGGCCCTTGAACAGTGTGGGTCTGAACTTGTAGACTCAGCTCAACTGCAATGGTCAATTGAGAGAAATCCATGTATAAGTAGATCATGCAGCTCAAATCCATGTTGTTCAAGGGTCAACTGTATTTTATATAGATTGGCAATTATAAATGTGAATATAGACTTACAATAAGTATGGCATCAAGAGTTTATGTCAGTCCCTTTACAGTAGAGAAACCTGGCAAACACCACCCCAGCTGGTCAAGGTTCACATTACCAACAGTAAGTCACATAAATACCACATACTCCTGATCGAAACGCTAAGAATGACAATGCATCCTACAATGTCCATCCTCAAAACCCATAACCCTGGTGTAATCCTGACGTCAGGCAAACCCCAGCCAAGGGGCATTCTACAAAATATCTGACTACTGCTCCTCAAACCTGTCAAGGTCACAAAGACAACGGAAGTCTGAGAAACAGCCCCAGCCAAGAGGAGCCTAAGGAGACATGGCAACCAAGCGTAATGTGCTCTCCTGGGTGGGATCCTGACACATAAAAAGGGCTGTAGGGGAAAACTAAGGAAATAAAAATAAAGTACAGACTTTAGTTAAAAATGGTGTGTCAGTATTGATTCATTAATTGTAACAAATGAATGCATGAATATAAGATGTTAACGACAGAGGAAACTGGATGTGGGGCTTTGGGGAACTCTCCATACTATCTTCACCACTTTTCTGTAAACCCAAAACTATGCTAAAATAATGTTTATCTAAATAATTATTAAAATAAACAAACAATTAAAATCCTAAATGTGAAAAGAGTCCTCTATCACATACAGACAAGAAAGCATGTCCTACTGGGGCCTATATTTCTGAATCTCCCAGTGAAGAGGCCTAAACCACCCACCTGCTTACTTCCTCATTTGCTACTTACTCCTGTTTCTCCCTCAGGTCATAGGTAGAGCAGCACAGGGTGGGAAGGAGCTGTTTCGAATGGAAGCCGAAGTGTAATGTATCCAGCAGAAAGAGCCAGGTGACAGGTAAAATGGGTCACATTAAAACTCTCACCTCTCACTGTCTGAGGTGGTAAATGATGCCAATTTCCTCAGTAAGAAAGTGCTGGGGGACCTCAATCCCCCAGAATTATATGGGGGACCAGATCCTGCAAAGAAGGTTGCTTTGTAAGTTGCCTAATTCAGGCCAGGGTGGATTTGGGTGTCCTGAATTATCTGGATAGTTGCCCTGATTCTTTGCTTTGACTGTGGAGACCTGGCCTTTGAGGGAAATAGGCCATTCATTCCCCCAGATACTCGTTTCCTTCCTGGAGGATGAAAGCTCACTGAAAGGTCTGGAAACTCCTCACATCTGGACTGAATTATGAGCTTGTAAGGGGATTCACACACATAAACTCCTTCAGAACAGAGGCAAGTCACACACAGCACGGCATCTTGTGCAGAACGCACTCCCTCTCTCCCTTCAACAGTCAGTCAGGTGAGCCAGCCAGAATCACAGCGCCAGGGCACTCTGATTACGGCTGTCCTCTCTCCAGCTGTTTTTGGTCAAATAAGAAAAGGAGGCATTCTGTTCCTGTGATTTCATTTAGATAGACAGTTATTTTTCTGCCTGGCCAATATATTTATCCCAGAGTAAATGACATTATTTTCAGTAGCTTCACCAAGCGGAAGGTGGATTGTTGTGTAGGTTCTTTTTTTTTTTTAAGCAGTGAAACCTGAGAGAATTAAATGTCACCTGTAAATTCCCAACTCCATTTCTCCTCTTTGTAAGGGAACTTTTATAAAAGGCTTCTTTCTATTCTATTGTTACTTTGAGACAGGCAAAACGATGGCACCTGGCCTGCCTCCGCCTTGGCGAGGCTGTGACATCACCCTGGATAAAGAAAAGAGATTTGTTAATACAGTTAAAATTAGCTGCCATGTTAGCAAGTGAGATTCGGGGTTAGGTTATGGTCAGATATTGGGAGAATAAAATCCGTGAAGCTTCCCCAGTGGTGAAATTCTTGAATAGTCCAGAAGCCCCCTTCTTTACTTGGCTGCCTGGATATTGGAAATGGCATCTAAAGAAGATCTCTCTTCATGGATAATGGCATGCATCCTTAGATCGCTTCCACGGAGGTACCTACCCGGACCACTCTTCTAAAACTGCACCCCTAGCCCCCAATCTCTCTCTCCTGAATCTCATCGTTTTTCTTTTTGATTTGTTTGTTTGTTGCACTGTACCACCCTTGCTAGAATGTAAACTCCCTAATAGCAGGGACTTTTCTTTCTTCATTGCTCTACTCTCAAATTCCAAAATTGTTTCTGGCACACAGAATCTAGGTTCACAGGCATAAGCATGGTAGGGGGACTGAGGGAGGTCCCCAGCCCAGAGCACCTAAGAACCTAGCTATGTCTGGCCAGGTCTCTGCCTCTGAACGTTTTGATTGGGACTGAACCAGGGCTGCCCACCTGCTCCCCACAAAGTCCTGATTTATACCAAAGGACAAAATATTAGGAACATATAACAGCTTAAAATTAAAACCACTGATGCTCAAATTAATCATGCCCATAAATGAATCTTTTCTTGGAAAGCTTACATACGGTCCATAAACCTTGACTTTTCTACAACAGTTTGACCTAATTACAAAATATGGGTTTTGTTTGTTTGTTTGTTTTTTGCCACTCAAGGGAGCTGAGGAGGTTTTAGTTTCCAAGACTGACCAGATGAGTAACAGAATGACTCTAGCACTCATCCACAGAGCAAGGGGGAGCGGGTCCCACAAAGCAGACCGGAAAGGGACCAGGGAGGAAGAACAACATTTTTGTTGGAAGCCTATGAGCCCTGCTGTACATTGGTAATTGGTTCTTACTTGCAATAAGTAAAAGTGTGCTTTCATCTCCACAAGCACATTGGAATTTTCCAACATTTTATACCGGAGAGTCAGGTTCAGCAAATACTTTCTCACGTTACTATCACTGAGCCAAAGCAAAAGACCAAGATTATTCAAATTAATGGCTTAGTGGGATATAAGGGTAAACAGAAGTGCAATTAGTGATTTTGTTAATTGTTCTTTCTTGTTGTAAGCATCAGCATTCAGTATTTAGCTTTAACATATCCATTGGACAGGAAATAACAGAGTTCCACACGCTGCCTAGGAGTTTGGAAGGAGGTGGCTGTCCCCAACCGCCACCCCCCACCCCAGCAGCTGAACAAAGAACTTACTGAGTGCAGAGGGCACAATAGAGCCCCCAGTGCCTCTGGTAGGGAGTAAGAGTGTTCCGGGCTGATCTTCATACTCTTCTTTAGTATATGGAAAGAAATTGGTCTCTGTTAAAAGATTTTGAAAGAAGACTTTCTGAAACAGGCACTTTTTAATTTCCGCTAAAGATTAAAAAAACAAAACAAAAACTTTCAGCTGCTTTTAATCATTCTTTAGCAAATACAGAGTGGGGCAAAAGTAGGTTTATGCTTGTGAGTACACAAGAGTTTATTCTTGTATTTCTATTTATTAATTATTGTATTATTTCCCATACAAACAACTGTCAACTTACTTTTGTACCACCTTGTACTTACTGAATATCCACTACATTCCTCAGCCTGAGCTAGCTACCAGAAAAAAAGACTAATGTTGGGTGATAATTCTCCAAGGGTCTCTTGTATTTCTGCATGTCTTATGGTGAGATGTCAACACCTCTGTTGGCTATCCTTTCAAGATGTCTGCACAAAAATTTGTTTAAAAACGTATAGCAAACAGCCTTGGAAGACAGAATGTCTTCCTCTCAGGCAGAGAGGGCAGGTTTGTTTTCAACCAGATATGAAGTTTCCCTCTGGGCAAACGTGAGGCAGGTTTGCTAGCGGCCCCTTAGAAAACTGGGATTTTTCCTAAACTCAGAGTGCCCAGGCTGAGACACAACCCCACTGTGTGCGCAGGGCTGCTCTGCATGGCCCCATGGGATTTGGGGGCAGGGAACTGACGCAAATGTACAGTCCAAGCTGCGCTGTGAGGAAGGACGTTCTGTGTCTGACCCAGGGGTCTCCAGGCCTCTGCCAGCACCCATAGATCTGGCAGGCTACCTTGTTGGTGTGCGAGCGGGAAAACTCTCCAGGCCTTCCCAGTTCTTGACATTCAGTTACTCACATCAAGGTGATATGGTCTTTGGGGGAGGTAAAAAACAAAACAAAATTCTAAAATAAGGTATACATGAAGTAACAAATATGCTTCAGGTGTTGTGGGTGCACTGCAAAATCAGGTAGGAGGGACAGGCAGGAAAGGTTTCTGGGAGGTGATCAACCTTGGGACAGGGTATCCCCAGTGAGGAAGACGGCACACACACGCAGGCACGGTGGCAAAGCAGTAAGGCGTGTGCAGAGAACTAAACGATTCGCTGCTGCGGGAGCACCGGCTGTGAGCCGGGGCCTGACACAGACTGCGGCTGGAACTGCGGGTAGGGGCCGGATTATGCCTCCGAATCTCTTTACCGGAGCCGAAATTCTAGTTGTAGCCCATGGTCCCCTGAGAGAGGCACACAAAGCAATCCACTGTGGCACTGGAAGAAAGTTATTGGAATACACACACACACATATATGCGTGCATGCGTGTATTATGTGTGTGTGCGCGTGTGTATGTTTCATTGAAAAAATAATTTAACCTTATTAACATCTGACATACGGATTGACAGTGCGTCCCTGACTTGATCCGTATGTCACACAGCATATGGGGGTTCCAAAGGGAAAACTGTGAGGCTCCTCAATCACTAGCATGTGGTAACATTGCTAAAACTATGATTCAGTTAAAACTATGTGCAGATTATACCACCTAGTTTATTAAGTTAACATCACATGGACAGGTGGCTTAAAAATATTCCTACAAATAAACCACAGACTGACAATAGCAGTAATGATGCAAATACAAACAAATGACCCCAAAACAGGCCGCCACTTCTAGCTTGATCTCTTCATCAGCCACATTACATGCTAAAATCAATGACAAGTTAATTAGATCTGAACACAGGTATTTATTTTCTTGTTTATTGAAATATGGATCTATATCGACTATTGTTAAAGATGAATTGCGTGTCTGTTGGTTCTTGAGATATTAGCTAATGGCAGTATCATCGCAATTGGCAACATTTAAAAACTAGGCATCCTAAACATGTGGTCAATCTTACAGTTTTTTCAGTGTTGCTTAATGTTACGCGTGCCTCCACCCAGAAAATATTGTTGGAAGATGCATTACAAATATTGCTGCATATTTGAAGAGAGTTGCATTAATACCAATTATACAATGTGGGAGGTTTGCTACACAGCGGGATGAGAGTACTAGGGTTTTAACCTGTCTCCGCTTATGGTATCTGCTAGTATCTGTTCCCAGTGACAAAATACACATGGAGTTACTTTTGGTGAAAGAGTCAAGCAGTGATTCTCAGCTCCAACAGCACAGTAGAATTAACTGGGTAAGTTTTAAAAATTCTCATGGTCAGATCACTTCCCAGCCCAGTTAAATCAGAATTGATATAAGCACTGCTCTCTTTCGGAAAGAAAAAGGAAGATTACAGCAGTAACATCTCACTCTGAAACCCATTCCTGAATAATTTACAAGCAATCATTGCTACAAAGAAGTTAAAGTCAGGACTGCACAGACTGTTACTGGAGGTCATTGATGTACAACCAGTTGTGCTATAACATAACATATGCGTTCCTAAAAGTCACAGCACCACGCTACGCAAAATAGCAATGAAGACCACAGGGCTTATGGGGAAAACGGAGTAAGGACACAACACTCAAAAACGTCAGGGCCAAATTTTCTGTTTTAAAGCTGAAATTTAATAAAAACAGAAGCACAATTTTATACGCATTAAATGACTAAGATATATATAAATAAATAACATGGTAAACTGAGACATCTGGTAGGAGCTTGAGGAGTATGTATGTCTGTGGCTGGATCTAGCTATTTTCTGCATTCACCTAGGTTAATATAGTGTTTCTCATGGATGAAACTGTGCATAAACAAACACAAAATTTATGTTATATTTAAAGCATCCCTCAAAATATTAGTTGCACTGGAATGAATTCTCATTTTCAAGTAAGCTTTACAGCAGAACTGACTGTCCTTAGTACAAAAACAACATATTGAAATAAAACATAATCTTTCAATAATTTTCAGTGAGATGGCAAGTGACCAAGAAAATCCTTTACATTACATCAAGGTTTGCTGTTCATCACACTGTAAATAAATAAATAAGTGATTGAACTTTCTAACCCATTTTTATTATACAAAAAAAGGGGAAAAAAACAGTAATTTAAATTTGCTGGCCTCTCCTGGTATGATTAATGCCTCTGTAAGATGGTAGCAAATAGATAGTTTAATAAAAATACATACACACTTGCCCTGCCCAGGTAGCTCAGTAGGTTAGAGCATCGTCCTGATACTCTAAGGTTGTGGGTTCAATCCCCGGTCAGGGCACACACAAGAATCAACCAGTGAATGCATAAATGAGTAGAACAACAAATAGATGTTTCTCCCTCTTTCTCTAAAATTAAAAAAAAAATACACATACACAAATTCCTCCTTCATCATAAAGGTGGCATTTTAACCAAGAGGGAGAAAATTAAGACTTTTCAAAAGAAACTTGGACTCTGGAGGAAGCATTTTGAAAATAAATAATTGGAAACAATTCCATTAAGCAATTTTCTTTGCAGAAAATGATGTGTGTCACATATAAAACCTCTCATTTCCGCACATACTAAATTGGAAACTGAATTTTTCAATCCACCTAAAAATCTTCCACATGAGAAACCCCTGAGTGTGGGTTTTGAAACTAACTGTAAAAGCATAAAAAGCTTTCCAACTAATCATCCCAATTAGTTTGTAGGGAAAGTCATCAGGGAAGATTGAGATTTACTGGCCAAATTTAATCAAAACTTTTGCATTATTGATAGATGTAACTGAAAAAATGAACATCTAGATTTAATAAATTTAACTAATGATCTACTTATTCCTTTTGAACAAATATATCTTTGTAAGAAATCTTTTTGAGATTTGACAGCCAATAAAACCAAGCATAGAGCCAAGCTAACCTTGAAGACAGACCTTCAGATCTTTTCATCACAAAGAGTTAGGCTAAGACTTTCAAAAAATCTGAAAGCATATTAAATCACAGCCATATTGCTCAGTACCAAGAGTAAAAAACATTTTGTTTCATTAACAAATAAGATAAAATACATTATTTTAAAATGTTTTTTGTCTTTAACTCATCCATTTTTCCTTATGTCTAATATACTTGTACATGTGGATAGTTTATAAATATATAAAAACACGAACATATGTAATTGTTTTCAATTTTTTTAAAGATTTTATTTATTTATTTTTAGAGAAGGGAAAGGAGCGAGAAAGAGAGGGAGAGAAATATCAATGCGTGGTTGCCTCTCAAGCACCCCCTACTGGGGACCTGGCCCACAATTCAGGCATGTGCCCTGACTGGGAATCAAACTGGCGACCCTTTGTGTTTTAAATTTTTTTAATGACAAACATCATCATCCAAAAAGTTTTGGAACCACTGTGACAACTAATGGGGAGATAAACAATTGGGACTGCATTCAACTGGATCTTATCAGAAATCCCACTTAGAGAGTTTAATTTTCTCATATAAAAGAAGCCTTGTTGTAGGCAGTTCCAGGCTGGGACACAAAAAAGGCCCAAACTCCTCCTACCTTTCCACAAAGTTTCATTCAACATATGAATTTGCCCTCCTGCACACATGTTGGCTGCTGCAACTTCAGACATCAAGTCCACATTTCAGGCAGGAAGAAAAGGGAAAGGTGAAGGGAAAAAAGGATAGAACTTCCACATTTGCTGAAGGCTTGCACAGTTAAGCACCCAGAGCTAGGCACCCAGGGGGTAAAAACCTAAGGAGGTCAACTAAGGCTCTTACTGTATTGTACATAGATTAAGGCAGACAGCAGAGCCAGAGGCTGAAAGCTGGGTGTCAACAAAACTTGCTGCAGAGAATTGAGCAGAGAACCTGATTGCTGGCTGGCTGCAGTTAGCGCTGAGGGGCCAAGGTAAGCCTTGACCTAGAGTTGGGCCAGGGCAGGTGTGCCACAGGGTCCTCACCAGCAGCAGCCTGGTGCCTGCTCTACGTTTGAAAGCTCAGGTTCTGGAGACGTGAAGTCAGCACTCGGAAAGAGTCATCAGTTCGATGTAGAAAAATATTATGGGAAGGAGACAGTAAATGAACTTTCCCTAAGTCCCACTCCTTTTCACATTTTTTAACCCATTAATTCAGTCTTGCAAACAATAGCACATCAGAGAACCTGTGGCTTGAACAAGCCAGATGGGTGTCTACTTCAAAATACGAGTATTCTTTGGGAAAGCCCTGATTGGAACTGCTAAAATTCATCTGTGAATACTTTCATTCATGCATGCATATAAAGCAACCTTAATGATTTTAGGCTACCACAGGCAACCCAAACAAAGGAATAAATACAGAATGTCCACAGTTTAGAATGGCAGCCAAGTTCTCAGGGATAATTTTATCCTGACAAGAAAAAGTTATCCTGATTTATATTCTGCCTGACTTTCTCATATATAGCATTTTTGAAAATTTTTTTGTTCTGCAATATTTTGAATCAGCTATTTTGTTAAAACAACAGAAATAGTAACAAAACATTTACAGCTGAGATTAGATCTCTCTCACAACAGTGAGTCTTGTGCATTATTCATTTACTCCAAACAGGGCATGTAATACTACTGCTGAGATGCAACCACTTAGAGCAAGACAGTTCATATTTACTTTGAAAAATGATTTCCCTCCTCCACACTAAACTGTATAAAGTTCTATCCTATAACCTGAAAGAGAAATAGAGCTTTCCCTTTTGGATTTTACACTCTGAGGATGAGGGTTCTAGAAGAACTAAGGTAGAGTGTTTACGGGCCCCCAACACAGGGTGCAAATCTCCCTCCAGCCCACAGAAGCCCACTCTGCTGATTAGAGACATCACTCCACTGCTCACCTCCTCTCCTTCTCATACCAAAATTCTCCCTTGATTTAAAAAAATTCCCTCCTGAATCCTACACACCCCGAACGTATGAAATGGTCTACGTCATTCTCTTCACACCAAGATTCTTAGATGGTAGATAATCTATACCATCTTCACCTCTCACATCCCACTCTCTTAACTCACCACAAGTTCCTGGTCCATCGACCAAGGCCTACTGAGCCAGGCCCTTCTGCAGGAGATATCTGTGGACACCCATCTCCTCTGTGCCCCCACGGAGCACAGAGGTGCACCGCGGTGAGCCCTCCTTCCTCTTCCAGCCCACCCCCCAGCCCTCCTCAAGGCCCACAGCAATCTCACACTCCTCCCTTCCCCAGCCCAACTCTGTGGTCAGCCTCTCAATGCCCTTCCGCCTTTCTGAGAGTCCTCCTTTCTTCTCATAGGCATAATTCTGATTCCCAGACCTGAAAGGAGCCCTTGGGCCTTTTTGTATCTGCATCTTTCTCCAGTTGCCCCGTCAATCGGCATTCTATTTCCTGTGCTGTTTACCAACTCCAAACTTCACGCCTTTGCTCAGGGGACCACTTCTGCCCGCAGTACCTCTTGTCCCGGCCACCGTGCAGTCACCTGTGCCTGCTACATGTTCTTAGACATATGAAGTATCTCCATGTGGCCTTCCATGATTAATCCCCACACCACTTATTTCAGTCAGCATCCCCTAATATACAGAAGCACAATTTCTCCCTGATCCTTGAGTGTGTAGTCCTCGTCTTTAATGCTACATGTGTAATGTTAGGGACCAAGGTGTGCCAATACACACACATATGCACTCATAAACATACATGTAAACACAACAGGTACTCAGGTGATTAATGAATTCTGATTGAGGGCTTTTTTAAAGAACAAAGTAGCCATTTCCAGGAAGCCACTGTCCACCCTAAGCCATCTCCACCAGCACCTTGCTCACTTCTCTATCACTGCAGAGCTGACCGCAAGGTAAATGGCTAATTCTCTGTCTTCTCTGATCCCCAGGGGGTTCCTAGGAAGCCAGAACAGAATCAGATTTAGCTCTGTATCTCCAGCACCTCACATAGTGCCTGAGTATTTACATATGTTTCAAAGGCAAATCTCAGCATTATGAACAGTATACAGTAAGCTTACAAGAGAATAGGAGAGGATCTCTTAATAAATAGTTCCATTTTGAAGGGCAATAGTCAAACATAAACCTCAAGTTCTAATGCATATGCACCCACTTATGCAAGAAACTGTTAGTATCATGCGTGACACGATAATGTTATAGTGACAATAATCAAATTAGCAAAAGCGCAGTATCAGCTAGTGATGCAGACAAAGAAGAAAATAAAATAGACTTGACTGACAGGGAGTGATGGCGGGGGGTGAGGTATTTAGAGTGGGTGGTCCAGGAGGGCCCCTCTGAGGAAGTAGCACTCCAGCCGGTGTCTGCATGACAAGAAGCACTCAGTCAAGCGAAGGTTTGGGGACCCTTAATGAGTCTACAGCCAACAAAGACATGCACATGTGTGGTTCTTACTGCAGTTTTCTTCTCTGCACCACTTGGGTTCATTTTCTCCCTGGGGTTGCCCTCCTGTTGGCTGCCATAGCAACCTGGACAGACCATTTTATTTTGCCCACCCAGTCACTCATCAGCCCACACTCAGTGCACACCCAATCCTAGCAACTAGTCATGGAAACATTATTTAGAAAACAATAAACTCTATAACTCTCTGCATCAGCTCCAAAGACTATTCAGCTGTAACTGAAAATAAATCAGGCAGCCTTGTCCCGAGAGGAATTCTCAGTCATGGCCTATCCTTCACAAACAAAAAGCTCAAGCCAGTTTCTACCTTGCTTTCAACAAAAGCTTCGGTTTAGCCAATCCAAGTGACCCATAATAGCCCCATCTAATACCACACAGTGTTTTTCTCTGCCCCTCTGCAGTCAAATTTTCCTGGGTTTTCACTCTAGATATATTTGCATTTGAGACAAATCTTTTGATTCCAAATATTTCTATAAGACACATTTCCAGAAGCTGCAGCCTATGTATGGTTTGTTTCCACTCTGTGGTATCTAATTTAAGTTCTCCCATACCAGCAATAAACGGTATTTTCACATTTAATGAGCCATGTAGGACCAAAATAAGTTACCATTCTATTTATTTCCCAAGAAATGAGTTCGAGGGAGGCTTACTTTTGTGTACCTTGCATTGGAATGTAGCTTGGAAAATGCAATCTTACATCTTTAACAATTATTCAAAATCATCTCTTTTAACCTGGATGTCCTTTCTATGTATCTTTGTAACCATTTCCCAATGACCTTCTGTTTGTATTCTAAAAGGAGAGCTAAAAAATGGAACAAATAACAAACATGATCAAGTCTACCTTGTGACCTAATCGTTTTCTCAGTACTGAAGTTGAAGTGTCGGGTTCAGTATATCATTGGAATGGGGAGAGAGAGCGCGCACGCACAGGAATGAGCACCTGGCTGCTATACTGAAACAGAAGCCAGGGATGGTGTTCCGACTAGTCTGACTCTCCCTGGAGTGCTGTGCTCATTTCTGGGCTGGACAAAGCCCACCTCAAAGAGGACTGTGGAGGACACTGGATAGGAGCACAGAGGCGAGATGACAAAGACTCGAAAGAAGAGATCGGTGAGGATGAGCAGGTACTGTGTGGTCTGCAGGGGAGGCTGCAGAACAGTCATGTGTATGCCAACAGCACAGGAACGAGAGCTGCCTAAACACCAGATGCCGATGGTGCAATTATCTCCCAGATTCTGTCTCAGGCAATGGCTTGCTACAGGTGCAGCTACAGAAAGCTCGCCGTCATAAAACATCTGGCCAGCTGCTAAGCCACTGGGTGAATGCACTGTTGATTGCAGCTGACAGTGTGATGTCCACCCCCGCAGCCGAAAGGTAGATGGTTACAAAAATCTAATAGTCGGGGAGAGGGAAGTATCATGATTTTAGTGTGAAATTCTTGACTCTAAAGAGACATACACCCACAGATAAACTTTCCTAAAGTACTGGAAATCTGTAAGAAATAAGGAAGCAAGGTGACTCACAGATGATGCAGGGCAAAATCCTATGCCTAGTGGAGTAAAGCTAGCAGCCTTACTTTTGGCTGTCCCACTTCTACCGAATATTTTATTATTTAATCTCCCAGGGTTTTACCTTATCTCTGGTTGACCTCATAGCTCGTTATTGAAGCAACTGGATAATGATGAACTTTAGGATATTTGGCTCCTTTTAGATCCCCAGATGAGCTTCTTATTTCTCATCCTTTCTACCCAAGAGGCTGGCAACCACCCAGCAGCCCAGCATTTGTTCACTAACAAGCATTTTAGAGAGCGCCTTCTATAACACACAGTGCTGTGCGGGGAGGCATTCAGAGATCAATCAGATGCGCTTTCTCAGGAAGCCTGTGATCCTGCAGGAGAATAAAACATTCACCATTCGTTATAAGTTTGGATCCTTGAACACCATCGCTCTTCACTCTCTTACCTCATCCCCTGGTAACCACCATTTACTCTGCTTTTTACAGGTTTCACTTTTTTAAGATTCCACATATAAGTGATATATAGTACCTGTCTTTTTCTCTGACTTATCTTAGCATAATGGCAGGTATTATCTTAAGTGTGACTTTCTTATAACAATGGAGTAAATTCTGAAATAGATTTAACTGGAACACCATCATCCAAACTGATGAGCCACAGAACGAGCCACTGTGCGCCCTCCCTGAGAGTCCAGCCACCTGCCCCTGAGGCTATAGAGCATCAGGATCAACGTGGCTAATGCTGACTGGAAAGCTACCCCCAACACATCGGAAATGAGTCTGAATTTGAAAGTGGCCAGACATCTTCAGTGCCAACATTAAAGATGTTTTGTGCTGACTCTTCAAGTGCATGATGTAAGAAAATGATCAGACAGCAAGCCACAACAAGACCAACCCAGCCCTCTCACCCACAGAGCCTGCAATACTAGCATCTGCTCATAAAGTCAAGGAAGCTTAGGGAATTCTCTGGCTCAGACAGCGACAGGGAATATTGCTGAATAAGAACTGTGGAGCCCAGGGGACAGGTGGCTATGGTCCAGCAACAGAAGGTAGCAACAGCAGCATCACGGGAAAGAGCCCTGACAGGCTGACAAGTGCCTAAGGACAAATCCCAGCTCTGCTCCTAGAGGTAATGCCCCTAAACAAGTAATTCACCCATTTCCAGTCTCTTTGTCTTCATCTTTAAAATCAGAGGATTGCACCAGATCATCTCTGAGCTCCTTCTTAATTAAGAGCCAGATCACTGGTTTTGAGTAACATCTCTGTCCCTAACCAGTAATACAACATCAGCAAGTGCTTCACCTCTCTGTGCCTCAATTTTCTGTAAAATGAGGATAATAATGGACCTAATTCACAGGGTGGTTGTAATGAATAGATGAGTTAACATATATAAGGCCCTTAGAACAGTGCCTTGCATGTAGTAGTCGTTAAATAATTGCTATTTATTATTATTATTATTATTATTAATCAAAGTGGAAGGCACAGAAGCAACACTTAGAACTCTCAGTTCCGTGTCCTGGACCAGTTCACACACACAAAAATACAGTATATTTAAATCAGTTTCCCAATGAGTATGGGTTTAAAGATGGAAGTTAAAGGTATGGGTTATAAATCAAAGGAAAAAATGATGAACTATTACTTTGCTAGCTTCTCTTCCCCCACACTTGAAAGGAGGGCCACACAGCCTCAGCCCAGCCAACACTCACCCACCCTCTGGGGCGCAGCAGGCGACCCCCGGCGCGGAGGTGCTCTCAGGCTCTGTTTCCTGGCTTTACCCTGACGATCTCTGTCTCTTCTGGTAAATCTGACTCCTGAGAGTCACAGTGCAGAGCAAAGGTGGGAAAAGTTATAATATGAAATAGGGTTATAGGATCTGAAAAGGTTCATTACTGAATATATTTATCTATAAATATCAATAATTATATTCATTTTTACAAAGGTAGAAAAGACTGATATCTTTTATAAAGATAAACATCACTATATTTGCTTTTCAGTTTATCTGAATTGATAAATGATCATTTATAAGTATCTATAATAAAGTGTAGACAATTTATTTATCTTATTGT
The DNA here is from genome assembly GCF_021234165.1 of Pteronotus mesoamericanus. Taxonomy (NCBI): domain Eukaryota; kingdom Metazoa; phylum Chordata; class Mammalia; order Chiroptera; family Mormoopidae; genus Pteronotus; species Pteronotus mesoamericanus. Next base: position 28,631,844 of record NW_026555078.1, on the reverse strand, counting down.
TCCTTCTTTATCTATGAATTCCCAGAGCCCATAAATGGTCACTGAATCCACTTGCTCACTTCCCCCTTTTCTCCCCTCAGAGGATAGGGCGTCCAGAAGAGAACCGTGCAGAGCAGATGAAGACTGCACTCTAAAAAGACTGCACCTCAGGAAGTGTCTTTATAGTTGAGGTACACAGAGCATGTCTGGAAGAGAATATGATGAAGGGCCTCAGGAGAAAAATAAACAATAAGACATCTGGGTAACTGCCAAACTGAAGCCTGAACAAGTATTTTCTAAAAAGCAGAACCTACAAACCTAGCAAAACAACTCATAACTCAGAGATTTATCAGAAAATGAAAGATTTATATCCACATGGTTTCATATGGGAGATAGACGTCTCGGAGGAATAAAAAGAATGAAAAGAATATAATAAATATTTACTGTCATGGTGAGTGACAAATATCCAAAGTAGTAATGTAAAAATTTAATTATAGGAAACATTAAATACTAGTGACATAAATACATTAGTTTCAGAGATTATGCACGCTCTGGTAAATAACATGGTAAATTCCATTTACTCAGAGCACAGACAATAACGAAGGTAACATAGACATGCTTGCTCCCCAGATAAAATGCTAGCTCTGAAATATTGCAATATTCTTAATATTTCAGAATTCCCCTTTGATTTAAATATCATGACATTAAGAAGAACCAAGACAAACACTACCAAATTTCAAAACTTATGATAAGGCTATAATAATCAAGAGTGTGGTGTTGGCTTAAAGACAGACAGATAGATCAATGGGATAAAATAAAATCCAGAAAGAGATCTCACACATATATGAACAACTTACTTTCAATAATGATAATTCAGAGGAAAAAGAATATACTTTCAACAAAAAAATGCCAGAAATATGGGATATCCACATACAAAAAATGTGGGGGACTTCTATCCATATTTCACACCCTATACAAAAACTAACTCAAAATGGGTTATAGATCTATATGTAAAACTTGAAATTACACAGTTCTCAAGAGAAAACCACTGTCACCTTGGGTTAAACAAATATTTCTAAGGTACAACACCAAAATCCATCAAAGACAGCAATCCATAAAAGAGTAAATCGATAAATCGAACTTGATTAAAAATGTCTTCTGCTCTTCAAAAAGACTGTTAAAAGAATGAAAAGACAAACGGCAGGATGAGATAATAAATACTTGCAAAATATATCTGATAAGACACTTGTGTGCAGAATATATAAATTTCACTCAAAATTCAATAATAAGACAAATCATCTAATCACATAGGCAAAAGATTAGAACAGACATTTCACCAAAGAAGATATATGGGTGGCAAATAAGCAAGGTAAAGATGCTCAACATCATACATCATTAGGAAAATTCAAGTTAAAAGCACAATAAAATACCACTACTCACCTACTGGAGTGGGCAAAATTAAAGAGACTGAAGCCAAGTGTTGAGGACATGGAGGAACTGGAATGCTCATGCACTGGTGGTATGTAAAATAGGACAACCACTTTGAAAAAATAGGCAATCTCATATAATGCTGCTGGAAATACACTGTAGTTTAAACTGCCTGAAAGAAACCTGACCATTTATATCAATAGCTTTAAGAACATTCACATCTTTTGACCCAGAACTTCTACTTCCAGAAAGTCATCCAAAGGAAATAACCAAAAAAGTGCACAAAGATTCAAATATGAGACAGGCTCTTCAAAATCAAGAAGTATTTTAGTAGGGAAAAAAACTGGAAAAACCTAAGGTTCAGTGATAGGGAACTTATGCCTGTAGGACATCTATAACATGGAATATTAAGCAGACTGCAAAACCATGTTGATGAAAGATAGTTAATGATATCAGAAAATGTTGAAAATATCCAATAAAGTAAAAAAAATAAGTCAGCGTACAGTATGTAGATGATGGTCCCAAATGTTTCTGGTGTGTGTATGTGTGTGTATACAAAGAACTGTTGATCTACTTTATCTACCAAAGCTGTCCACAATCATAACATTTAATTCCATGTGAAAATTGAGAGGCTGCCAAAAAATAAAATGTAATATTTTGATCATTATAGACATACATGATTGATGGTATTAAGATCATTGAAATATAGCTGTGCTCCTGACCTAGAAAGTCTCCTGCGAATCTGTCTTTGCTTTTCTCAAATATTGTCCCGTCACTTTAGAATGGTCCAGTTTGGTTTATTTGGCACTTTCTACCAACTCTGTAGAACAGCATATTAGTGGTTGAATAAGGAAGCAGCGTCAGACAAAAATAAAGAGAAGCCTTCTCTAGACTATTTTACTAGTAAAATCTTACAGATTTCGCATTGAAATTCTTCATTATGAATCAAAAAGAAAGGCTTGAAAATAATTAATAATGAGAATATCAAATGAATTCATTTGAATGGATAATATTTAGGTGGGTGTTTTTTGTTTTTTATTTTTTTTGCTTTCTACTACTTTGTCATATTTTTTTTTTTAAGATTTTATTTATTTAATTTTGGAGACGGGAAGGGAGGGAGAAAGAGAAGGCTAGAAACATCAATGTGTGGTTGCCTCTCTAGTGCCCCCTACTGGGGACTTGGCCCACAACCCAGGCATGTGCCCTGACTGGAAATCGAACTGGCAACCCTTTGGTTCACAGGCCAGTGCTCAATCCACTGAGCCACGTCAGCCAGGGTGATATTTCTAACAAATATGTGCAGACGAAATTGGACTTAAATCATAAATCAAAGTTCTATATATTCCTTACTATAAAAATACTTTCCGATTAAAGGAACCCTGTTCTTCCAGAATGTTTTAAAACACAGATTATCTTGTCTTTAGCTTTAGTTCACAAAATACATTGATTTCCTTTCATTATTACTAAAATTATTGCTATTTCAAAGTAATGCCTGTTTATTGTAACCTGTCAAACAATTCCAGAAACATAAAGAAGTAAAAACCTTCCTCCTTCCACCCAAATCCCACCCTCTTGAGGAACCAAGGTTAATTGTTTGACTGTTATGTTTTGGCATGCCCTAACCCTCTCATTTCACTTTGGTTTTTCAGGCTTAAAAAAGCAAAAGTTCAGGCCATTAGCAAAATGTATTGTGGTTTTGCAAAGTATCAGTCTATTGGGTTGGCCAAAAAGTCCATTTAGCTTTTTCCATAAAATAAAAGATACATTTTTCATTTCCACTAATAACTTCATTGATCTGGATATTTTGAGTATGTCGGCTCTCTCCCACTATTGGCTTCTAGTGGGCAGAGACCAGAGGTGCTGCTGAACATTTTCCAGTGCTTAAGACGGCCCCACAGCAAAGAATTATTTGGCCAAAGTGTCAATAGTACCAAGAAACTTCACAAGCCACTTTTACACATTCAATCAGTCACAACACCTTCTCCATATACTGCGCATTTCTTTTGCGTTTTTACCTTTTTTGAAATAATAAAGCATTATATGCCAAAAATGTTGCATACCTTCTTCTATCTTCAGTGTTAAAAATGTCAGCACAAAAATTCACCAATTTTGATTAAGTTTTTTTTTAAATGCATGCTGCTATGACAGTTGTCACAATACAGTCTAATAAAATTGTTCCAAATGAAGTTAAAGGCAGCTAAGCACTACTAGAGCCATCCTATGGGGCGGGGGTGGGGGGGGGTGGGGGGGGGGGGTGGGGAACTAAACAAAATTTTTGGCCAACCCAATATATACTTACAATAAAAATAAAAAATATATCAGAAGTGACTCTAAATCTTTACTAATTCTCATTCTAAACTAGGAATTTTTTCTCCATAAATTAAGGCTAAAAATTCAATAAATTCAGTTTGACCCACAGGGAAAACTCAGCTTTTTTCCCTAATATCTATAATTAATTTTAGATAATGAATTTCCATTGTAAAATTCTCATTCATATAAAGAATAAATGAGAGTTTGTTTTCGGTGTTAAACATGCAGGAAAAAAAATTTTAATTGATTATTTTCTGCCTTGTAAACTTAACCTTTCCTAGGCTCTAAATTTACCTGATTAAGTGGTATTCTATAATTAAACTTTCTATTGTTTGTTTTTTTCTTCTTCTCCCAAACTTCACAAAATAGGTATCCAAAATCATTTGGAACTTTCAGCCTTTGGAACTCACTACATACTTTGCACTTCATTCAATGTGGTTCTCCTCCTGATTCAACTTCACCCCAGTAGGGGTCCACCCTGGTCACTAGGATGAGACTTGGACTTAGCAAATATTTACTGACAGCAAAATTGGGTGTTGGTGAGCTCACCAAACCCTATCTCCATTGTCTTGCTATTAAAATAACTGCATCTTTCAACTTCAGGAAGTTGTGATGCTTACATAAACCAAAAACCACACTCCACTCTCTCTACCTTTAATTGCATAGTGCTTAAGAGCAGAGACTTTCAAATCAGCCTGACTACCTCTACTTTTTTTCCAGCTGTGGTCTCTTGGGCTCATCATATCCTCTCTGTGCCTCAATCTCCTCACCTGCAAATTGGAAATAATAAAGTACCTGCTACATATGTTTATTGTGAGAATTAAATATGATAATATTTGGATCCAGCAATACCACTTCTGGGTACCCATGCAAAGACAACACCTCAGAGAGATCTCTGCACTCCCCTGTTCATTGCAGCATTATTCTCAATAGCCAAGATATGGAAACAACCACAGTGTCCATCAACAGATGAATGAGTATAGAAAACCTGGTGTGTATAAAGATGGAATATTATTCAGCCTTAAAAAAAGGAAACCTCGCCATTTGTTACAACATGGATGAACCTGCATTACATCATGCTAAGTGAAATAAGCCAGACACAGAATGACAAAACTACATGATCTCACATATATGTAGAACCTACAAAAGTCAAATTCATAGAAAAACAGAGTAAAAGAGTAATTTCCAGGAGCTAGAGGTTACAGGAAATGGGGAAATGTTGATCAATAGGCACAAGGTAACAAAAACAAAGAAAAAAGTGATAACACTTGAAAAGCATTTAGTACATAGTATGAGGTCAATAAATATTGGCTACCTTAAATTTTATACCGCTTCACTCTTTCATTCTCATAATAAATCCCAATCTAAAATATTTTCCATCTCCAGGCTTCAAAACATTTACCAGTAACCCTTTGTGATCACTCTCCCATGGTCTTGCTCTCTTGTGACACTTTATTAATAATATTTCCACTGATTAAATACATTTTTAAATGAGAAAGCAGCCAATTCTTTAGCTTCTAGAGTCCAATCTCTTTTTAGAAGCATTTGATGATAAATCACATGGAACTTTTACTAACTCCTTAGCACAAATACTTTTTCATGCCATTAATAAAGGTACTTCAGACAAGCAAAGGCCATACGGAGAGAACCACTGAACTAAATATTCAGTATCACTAGAGCCATTTAAGTATCTAGCACTCTTTAGATGATGTCTTTACTCCATCTCTTCCTACATGTACCCTTAAGCAAGTTACTTACCATTTGGGGCCTGTTTCCTCATTGATCTAAACAGTCTAGGTAATAATACATACCTCATAAATCAGATATAAATATTAAATGGTGAAAATGATAAATGCCAGTTCTAAGAAGAGTTTGATAAGGACAATAACTGTACAGCAACCATTAAAAATAATAGCTAAAAAGGCAGCAGAAGAAATAAAATGGATAATAATACAGTCCTAATTAACTCAAAAGAGGGCAAAACAAAAAACAAATGAGACCCCCCAGAAAACTTTTTTAATTGGTAGATTTAAGCAATATAAATATATGAACACTCTAATTAAAAAGAAGAGATTGTCAGGGTGGATAAAACAGCAAGATGGTATGCTGTCTATAAAAGACATGCTTTGTAAAGATTTAGATAGATTGAAAGTTGGAGTAGACAAAGATATACATGAAAACAATAAGTATAAGAAAGCAAGTAGATGAGGTAAACTCCAAAATAAGAAGTATTACCAAAACTGTATAATTATGCAAGAGTTAGTTTATCAGAAAGACATACCATTCATAAATAAGCATGTATCTAATAACAGCGTCTCAATTATGTAAAGCAGAAACTGAGAAAATTAAGGGGATAAACGGGAAAATCCACAATCATAACTGGAGACTTAAAAATCCCTTTCAGGAATAGTTCAAATAAGTATATAAAAAAATAATAAGGATCCAGGACAGCCTTCCTGCACTAGAATTTTAAGTACTTAAAAAATAACTTGAGAAATAATTTGATTTGAGAAATGTGCAAGAAATTTAAGCATTTAAAAATGATTTGGAAAAAATATTTTTTTAATTCTTCCAAAGATAGTACAGAACCAGGACCATTCTAGATCTATAAAATGGATGCATTAGGCATTACTGCCTAGTTATCTGCACTTCCCCGGGTACAAAAAGTAACAGAAAAGATATGAAAAAACACTACTAAATTGACCAAATTGGCAGTTACAGAACATCTACACATAAAATGGATTTGGGTAATAGTTACATGGTTTTATACACTTTTGAAAACTCATCAACCTACATATGTGCATTTTATCACGTGTAAATTATATCTTGATATGTTTCAGTGAAAAAGAAAACCACAAAAAGACTCTACTACATATCCACTAGAATATCTAAAAATGATGAGTATGACAATAAATAGTGCTGGTAAGGAAGTGGAACAACAAAAACTTTCCTATATTGTTGATAGGAGTGCAAAATTATTCCACTACTGTAGAAAACTTTTAGGAGTTTCTAATAAAACTAAGTACAGGCCAACCCTATGCCTTCCCATTACATTCCCAGGACATAACCAAGAGAAATATTTCCGCAGGTCCACAAAATGTTATGTTAAAATTTTTCATAGCTTTATTCATAGTATCAAAAAAATAAGAGAACCCAAATGTCCATCAACAAATGAATAGATAAACAAACTGTGATATATTCATATTGTAGAATATTGCACAAAAAATAAACTCTCAATTCACGTATAACAGGAATGGATCTCAATAAGTAAAAAAAAAAGCCAGATACAAAATCATTCCCTTCGTATATGTTCAAAGACAGGCAAAACTATTCTGTGGTGGTAGAAGCTAGAATAATGGTTGCCTCTAGGAACAGGGGATTAACTAAGGAAGCAGTACAATATGAATGAGGCCTCCTTGGATGATGGAAATGTTCTTTCTTGGTCTGGGTGATGGTTACGTGGATGTGTATTTACTGAGCTTTATAATGAGATTTGTTTACTTTTCCGTATGTAAATTACATCTCAGTATTTTAAAAAGATTACATGGTATAAATTAAGATGAATCACAGAGCAGCCTGACATGTGGATGATGTTTAATAAATTATATTGTTATTTTATCTTAAATACCTGTTAGTAACATCTGCTAAGCATGTGTAACTGTACACTTTGAAAGATAAGGTAAGTAGAAAAAGGAAGGCATATGTGATTTGAGAAGGGAATTTGTGAGCACAATTCCTCAAAAGTAAGACCCTGGAAGGAATGCAAAACTTGTAGAGCCTGTGTCCTATAAATGGTTAAACTTCATGAAATATTCATAAGTTACGCAGCCATTGGAGTTTTGTCACTAGTGTCATTTGTTTTCCAAGTCTTCCATTTAGAAAGCAACGATTATAGCTTAGTGCTTTTTTTTTTTTAACAAACATTTTAAACGTACTAGAAAAAAAAGATTTATTTTAAGAAAATAAATGGGTTAAGATTTAGGTCGAAATCCCAAAATGATTTGTGTTTGTCCTTAATTTGCTCCATGAAAAAGGCTGCTTTGAGAACCTCAGCATCCTCTTGGGACCCCCACGCGCTCTGCCTCTGCAAAAACACAGGCGGGACTAGCAATGGGGCAGCGAGGTCTGCAGGGGCGAAAGAACAGGAGAAGCTTGTGGGTGTTCTCATGGGCACAACTATGCAGGTCAGGGATGGAGGGGGGATAAAAACCAGATTGTAATAGTGGTCTTGCTATTCATATGAGAAGAAAAAGAAGAGTTTGTGATTATTATGCAGAAAAAATGCTTTAAAATGGAAAAAATACAGAAGTAAAATGGTCAACACACAGTGAAGGAGCATGGGACACCTTCTAAATGGAGTACTTGGGAATTTTAGGACTTAGACTTTTTGCTTCTAGATGTCTTCTTTTCTCCCCTGTACTCCACCAAAGAAAACTAGCCACTCATTCACTTATTCTTTCATTCAATAAACACTTTTTGAACTTTCTTATATGCCAAGCGCTGTTCTAAGCCATGGACACACAATAGCAAGAATCAAAGAAAGCCTTCAGGGAACATATTTCCAAATATGAGAAATAAACCAGAGTCACAAGTGGGTTGTCATCCCCAGGTTTCTGAATAATCCTTGGTTGCATCATCATATCAATTAAAAACATTGCAAATAAGTGAAGGTCAAAACCTCTGTTCTTGGTGAAGGAACAACACGGTGAATGTGGAATGAGAGAAAAATTTTAACAGACTGGGGTGGGAGTGGGCGGGCCTCCTTAGTTTGCAATCAGAACAATCGATTTCTTTCACTAATGTAAAGGGGTGGGGAGGTTCCAACAATTTCACTTAATATTTATGACTGCTAAATAATGAGATTATAAATATGCAATTGTGCAATCTGTGTTCAATCAGAACTAGTTAATGATTTTCTATATCATAAAGAAGTAAAATCTATCACCAAAATAAAAATGTAATCACCTGACACATGAACTTGACACTGAAGATTCCCTGCATCAATTAAAAATTAAAAATACAAAAGGTTCATGCTTTGCATATCTTGTTCAATGTTTATAAAAGCACTTGCTTTGCAATTCCTAATGGTTTCTCTACAATTGTATAATCAATACTGCGGATGACCATTACCTTAAAAACAAGATCAGCAAAATATGATTTTAATATTAATACATTACATTTGCAAGGCAGTGCTATTATCTTTGAAAGTGTTTTACATTCATTCTCTCTTCCTGTATCTGCATTTCACTTAACAGCATCATTATGCATTCACAGGTCCAAGCCAGAAACTGAAATAATTCTTACGTCTTTTCCATTTCCAAGTTCTATCCCCTGCACTTCACAGAAGTCTCTCCACCTCCTCCCCTCCCGCTCTCCACCACCACACTTCCGGTCTCACTCTAAGTCTTAGGGGACGGCTGTGGGGGCCTCTACACTCCCTGCCCACCACTCGCACGGCCCCCACTCCGACCTCCCACATTGCCGGAGTGCTTTCTTAACACAAATTTGAGAGAGCATCTATCTCACTGGGAAAAAAAAAAAAAACTGAAATGACTCTTTATTCTCTACAGAGAATAAAATCTAAAGTTCTTAGTGTGCCATCCAGTAGCTTTAAGTTTTTCACAGCACAATCCCTACTCACCATTCCATTCCCCCATCCCTTTCCCCCGGAGAAGACAGACACACACAGAACCACCTGTCATCATCCCGTCATTACAACTCTATTCACTTGGACTCGCTGTACCCTCTCCCTAGAAGATTCTCCCCCACAAATTTTCTAGCATATGACACCTTTCAAGGCATAGAAAAAGAAGTTATTCGGGTCGCTGCCATGGACAATTCTATGGAAGACATGCTAGAGGAGAAAAAGCCTTCCAGAATCACACATACATACACTACAGATTAAGAACAGCAGTAGTTGGAACCATAGACATACCGTTGATGAAGGCTCTATATTTAAAAATATGAACTTCGAACAATTGCAAAAAACTAAGAACTCTGTAATAACAGCCTTGACGTCTGTAAGACAAGAGCCAGTGGTGGGTCATCAGGCACCATGAGTCAGGCTGGATATGAGCAAAGGTCAATGATGTTGCATAATGATGATGATGGAAGAGAAGCAGCAGGGCCAGACCATGGCATCTCCCCTACCCCTTCCTGGCCACAGGCTCACTGGTGCTTTTGTGAGGAAGGAGAAACAGAATGATCTAAGGGATAAATCCTGGCCCGACTTTGCTTCCCTTTCTTCTCATTTTCTACCCTTGCCAGAAATCACTCATTAATCGCAGCATTTCTCTCACCTCAGCACCCATCCCTATGAGTTGGTGCATGAACATAAACATATACACACATGCGCATGCAAACACAGGCATACACACACTCATCTGCTGCCTTGTTCCTGAGGTTCTCAGGAACTCACCCAGGAGCATCCAGGCAGACGCCTTTCTGCTTAATGCCTCATGTATTTCCAACTAAGTACACATGATGGAAAAAGGAGAGTAATTGTGTATCCCAAGGGCCTGTGGATGTAGCCTAGACTCGTGGTGCAGGAAGTTTACTGAAAGTCTCACATTTAAAACTGCATGCGAATTTACTCCTTAATGCATCCATTTATTTTGTAATAAAAAAGTATTTTAAAAGGCTTATCATTGGATAAAATTGACTTTGTCTAGTATGGCTTTGAGTGCCCTTGGTCCTTAGCCAGCTGTCTCCATACCTGTTTGAGATTCACAGCCTGTCCAGTTCTGGAAGCCACATGCGTTCCCAGAGAAGCAGTCATTTTGAAGAGACTATTTTTGCTGATAAACCAGGAATAATCTACAGTCTTAAAGCAAATTCAAATAAAGAGCTACCTATGTACCCCTTTGCCACCCTACTAGAAACCAGAGTCTGGGAGAAAAGGATTTCTTTTTGAAAAAGTGAGAAGGAAGAAATATGGTTTTAAGCAGGGATGTTCTCTCTGAATAGTCTTCCTCATGCCTTATCTTGCTAATTTCTCATCCTTTCAAACTCAGTTCCAGAACAACTCCCAGCAAAAAGCTTTTTCTAACCTTCCCTTCCATTAAGATGTTTGACATAGCACCATGTACATACTTCTACATATTTCTACACAATAAAATATATTTCTTGGTTTATTTATCTCCTTCATGAGACTGTAAGTTTCTCGAAGAAAGAGGTTTTCAGAAATGTTCTATCTATAGCATTTAGCATAATACCTGCCATGTAAATGTATACGAATGAATAATTAGTTCCCATCTCTTTATCACTGCCCACAATAAGCATACTACATTATGAAATATTTTTGTCCACCAACAGTATTTTGAAGAACATAATGAGTCATCAGTGCTCCCATTTTATTAATTAAAGACATATTCTGAGCATGCCACAAAAATAATATGTGGAAAATACTTTTAAGTGTTAAAATTACTTGTTAACTTAGATTAATGGTGTTTTGGTTTGCTCATAAGGGCTCAGACAAGCTTTGGCTAAAGTGTAAAGCCCCAATCTTAAAAATGTATCTGTCATCTCCATCTTCACAGGACTTAGTGCATAACAATTCCATGCTTTTATTGTAAAATCATGGAATTCTGCGACAAAAGGATTGCAAAGAATATTTAAGGTAATCTAGTTCAACTTCCCTCCTAAAAAAATAAGCCCCCTTTTGAACATCCCTGATAAGTGATCACAGTCTCTGCTTGAAACCACTCCCCAAGAGAAGGTGAACACCCAACTTCATGCTACATTCCCTTCTGAGCAGCTCTTACTCCTGAACCCCTAGACTTTCCTTGCCACATGAATAGACAGCAATGTACACACGCAGGGGAGGAGGAAGCTGGCACAGATGACCCAGCCCGGCAGTGAGGAAGTGGGTCTGGGGCCTGAACCGATTCACAAACCTCATAGGAAGACTTTCAGCCAGGCCATGTTTGCTGTGACACCCAAAATAATTTTTCACCAAGCTCAACACCACCATTTAGCCCCATTTCATCGAAGCCTCTATCAAGTAACTGCTCAGATTTCAAAGGGCTAGAAATGAATCGAAAAGGCTGCTTCCCACAAACTAATGACAGATTAATTTGTAATAGCTTTTCTGTTATTAATAGAAAATGAAGCTCTAACTTGGAACGGTCACACTTCAAGGCAGCACCCCCTTTTGGAGGGCAGAGCTGCCAGGTGAGTTGCCAGGTGCTAAGAAGGAGGAGCTGTTAATGGCAATTGTGTCAAACTAATCTCAGAGCAAACTACTGCATTTTATTATGTAAATTCTCAGGATAATTGAATGCCTTACCAAGGACATTCATCCAATTAATTTTTTAAAATGTTAACTTTTTGAATTCAAAAATTAACGGAATTAATTTATCATCAGATAGTTTTAATCATAACTGCCAACAATTGTTTTTATTTGTTAGTTAGCACTCTGGAGTTTTTTTAAAAAGTTCAAAGTCATCTGACATATGAAAAATTTTTGCTGCTTATTCTTATAATGTATAAATAGGAGGAAGAATTTACATTGGAATTGATTTAATATTGGTCACATGAGTTCATACATTAAAGATCCAAGTCCTACTTCTAAATCTTTGAATAGTCATTGATTCACAGACTATTTGTGAAAAGTCTTATAAAATGTGTTATAATCCCAATATGGTAATAATATCCTTTTATGTAATCAAAGAAAAAAAATGAAAGCATCACATGATGAAATTCTGACACTGATATATACTGACCCTCTGCTAGGGATTATAGAGACTATTGGAGATGTAACGGTATGCCTACCTCAGGGGACTCTTGGTCTATAGAGGGAGAAAGAAACATCAATGCACTTGATATAATATGAACACTGGCATAATCATTGACAAAAGGATAGGAAGGACACCAAATTCTTAGCTATTTTAATAGGCCTCTAAGACGAATGTGGTGTAAGTAAACATTCTTGAAAATGAACCTGTGTTATTTAGTGTTCAACACTCATTAGGACTTGAATCCCAACATCTGGTCCCTCATCTTGAACAACGTAGCAGAATCTCAATGGAAGACTCCTTTCTATGTCTAGTTTATGGCCTTGGCTGGAAACAAACAGAACTATGCAAACAAGCTGTCACTGCTACTCAGATTAACCAAATGATAACATAGTCCTCTCCCTATTCAATAGACCACGGGATCTTTAAAGCTATTTTGAGGAGGTGTATACAGTGTTTACCACAGTGCCTGTCTGCCTGGCACTAGGTCCTGAATAAATGTTAAGTTCCTTCACTTGGATCAATTTCCTCTCTTTGCCTTAACTATCCCCATTCCCCAATCAAGGTGTAAAGTACATTTTTATATGTGAGCACAGAAAAATAAAATAAAACCCTCTCTGATACTGCTATTCAAACCACTGCATTTATGAACCTCAGTGCTAGGTGTGCAGAAAAGTTTACAAATAATCCCTTATGTCTCAGGGAAAACCCTGACCTAAATTCTTCACCATTTAGATAAAGTTAGTATGTATCCTTTGGAAAATCCCCTGATGGAGGAAGGAACATTGTGGCCCACAGGCCTCAATGACTCAGCCCACTGTTTGATTTCATTGAGGGCGTGGGGGGAAGCTCTGGAAGCCCTGCACAGAACACCCAGCTCCTACCCCTGAGCCCCCGGCCGTCTAAGCAATTGTAACCATGTGAATTATAATTTCAGAGGGAAATAAAGCCAAGAACCTTGTCTCATTCACTCTAGATTCTAGAATTTAGAAAAGCTTTGTTATCTACTTCTCTTTTCTTCTTTTTTACAATTCCATTCATTCATGTATTATTTCTTTTGCTTCCCCAAAGGGCCTCCTTCTGACTGAGTACTTTTCCTTAGCACTATTTCCCCCCTTTTCGTGTCTTTCTTTCCCTCCCCTTTCGGTCCATCTGCGCCCATTCCTGAGGTGAAGCTCTCTTTCTGCCCATCCCCATCCCCCCTCTTCCCCACCTTTCCCTCTCCTCTTTGTGTCTCTTCTCCTGTCTCTCAAGCTAAGTCTCCTCCTAAAACTTCCTTCTCTTCCTGGAAGATAAAGTTGCATTTCATGTCCTGATTTTGTTGTCTCCTAAGACAGTTTTATTTTTCCTTATGGTAGAGTTCAGCAGCAGAAAGTCAGCGTGGTGCAACAGAGAAAGCAGGAGACTTGAGAGTCTAGGCTTTTGTGATCCACCTATGTACTGACCTCCTCTTTTATGAACTGAAAATTAAGTTTCACAAGATTCATAATAATGTTCTTATGTAATAAAGAATATCAGTTTAATTCAATATTCAAAAGATATTTTCACACGAATGATCATAGGAGAAACACAATCACTAAATGTTAAGTAATACAGTTAACAGTTGACCTTGATGTCCCCTATCTGGCAAAATGGCAGAGTTTTTATATTATTGACAAATTAATGAAGGTTCCTTTTAGGAACCAGGTTCCTCCGAGTTATTATAGAGGTTAAATAAGTACCAAGGACAGAGATTACTGTACTTAAAAAAAAGGAAAAAAAAAAAGAAAAAAAAAATGGCCTTGAGGGCCTACCACAAATAGTCCCTAGTCTTAGCCCACCTTTACCTTCAGGCTATTTTAGGGCTTCAGTTCTCTAGAAAGTATATTACCTCTCTTCTTAAAAGTATTTTTTAAATTCCTTAACATTATTCATATAAATGAAACCAATTCTTACTTCTGCAAACATTCAAATTATAAACAGGAATGGCTGGGCCTTAAAAAGATTGCACAATTTTGGGGAAGCAATACTGGGAGCTTGTTCTTTCTCACACTTATGGTAAAATAAAATAGAATATTTCTCTAATGCCATGGATCCAATTTTAAAAAAATACACACAAGTTCAATTCTGATCATGTAAACATACTGGGTTGCAATCTACCCTTATATTATCCATAACAAAAGGCTGCTAAACAAATTAGTAGTATGCTAGGTAGTGGCAATTTCAAGATTTCTATATATAAATGCACTTGGAGGCCATGGTCTGGTTGGAATAAAAGCCAGTTTACTTACTTTGAAGTTGCATTTGTTCAGGAACCCTCCCCCTTTACTTGAATGATGTATTCATACATAAATAAAAGCAGTACAGATTTTTTTAAAAGTACAATATGAACACTTTACATAGAATTGAGAAAATACTAATTCTCTGCATTGGAGGATACTGTGTGTATGCAAACACACACATATAATAAGTGCTTAATAAATATTTGTTGAATAAATAAATGGATGATTCAGTGAGATTTTATTGAACTATGAAACTATCACTCTCATGTAAACTGCGATGTACATGAGAGTATCTGGGATTGTTGCTTTCTAACAGTTAGAAAGTTATTTAATTCTTCCACCCATAAAAAGCCTCTGAAAAGTCCCAGAATGTGTGTGCAAAATGGAGTTTGTAAGCGTATTTTCCTAGGCAGAGATTCCAAAGCTTTCATCAGTTTCTCCAGTGGGGGGGTCTGTGATCCTGAAAAGATATAAAATCACTAGTCTAATAAATCTTCTCTATTATATCTCTTACGTCACATAAACGACCAGCCAAACTATGCGTGCACGCTTCCTGTGCAAGAAACTCACTACCACACAAGGCGGTCCAGACTTTTCATAGTTTGCAGTTTAGCTTCTGATTGACCACAGCTCTATCCTCCAGAGTCACACAGAACACACCCAGTCCCTGTGCCACCTGACAGCCCTTCCTGTGTTTATGGACAGCTGCCATGACCCATGCTATCTTCTCTTGTGCAGGCTGTTAGTCCTCAGTTCTTTCAACCACAGGCGCGATTCCTGCTACCGCCCGCACCCTGGAGCTCTCAGTGCACCCGGGCTCTGCCCAGCCCCAGCGTGGGCGACCCTCCCAGAGCCAGGCACGACTCTCACATCCTCGGGCATCCGGTGTGAGAGAGACTAACAGTTCATCACCCGAGGGCAGCTCGTTCACCCCACTGACTTAGGGCTAACTTACAGTTAACAAAAACTCGGGTAATTTTCTTCTTTATATGTTTTGCAGATTCACCATGACCCTCCAATTCACTGCAAGCAGTTCATTTGAGGATCCTGTTGCAAGATCTTACAGTTATCATTTTCAAATGTCCACTTTTAAAATGTAACTTTCTTTCGGCTGAGTTTCCAATGGATTCACAAGTTGTCATTCCAACTTTTAGCTGCCATCCCTTCAAACAGCTTCTCTCTCTCATTTCAGTTCAAATAAATTGCCAAAAAGGCCAATGCCTTATAACTGTGCAACTTTGGCTACATGGTCTTTTTATGTTGATCTTATAATGTTCAGTTTTTAACTGCACTCAGCTAGAGGGAGGGATGAGAAAAGGATGTCTACCCCATCTTCCCAGAAGTCATTAGTCTATTTATGAAAGGCTTAATGTACTGAACTACAAGTCTGCAGATACCTACAAGCCCACAGAGCCAGTTAATTCAGCCGTGGCGGATGGCGCAGGAGGTGGGGCGCAGGGCCTGGCTCTCACTGCCATTCCCTCTCCGTGACAGAAGCAGCCTCTCCCAGACTGACTTCCCTGCAACCTGGGACAGCTTCCTATGGTCACTGCCCTTCCACAGAGCAGGAGAATCAGAATAGACCCCATCTGCTTCCTCTCCCTCCCACTGGCCCCATAGGTACACCTCAGGCCTGTTTCAGCCACAGACCACTCTAGACCATGAGGAAAAGGAGCCGGGCACCACCCCAGCTGTACTGCTCATTGCCAACAATGTCCTCCAGGGTGGACGGCCAGGACCGAACTCTCCCCACTCCCATTCTTTCTCCCTCTCCTGCCACACCCCACTGATATCTGCTCAGGGCCAGATAATCAAGCAAGCATTTTCTGTTAAAACACGTAAGGCTGACATAACATGACTTTGTTCTCCTAGACCTCTTTTGTGTTTGACAGTGCTGACCAGGCTTCCTAGTAACAGTTCCTTAAAAATAGAGTTATTTGCAATTTGCATGTGCCTCCTCGTGTTGCTTCATTTTATCTTCACAACAACTCTGTAAGATAGCTGGGACAACAGTACCATGCCTATTTTATATATGAAGAAACTGAGAAATAAAGATTTGCCCACATAGACATGATCTTAGGTGCCAAAGCAAAGCCTGGATATAGCTTCTCTCCCGGTCAGGGTTCATCCCATGCCCTGCTATCTTGGCTTCCACGATACTCTAGTAATGAGTGGTTACCATTTGATGTCCAGGCACTCTACAAGATCTAGTCTTGTAAACATATATTTACTATGGAATCTTAGGCTCAGAGAGGTTACACAACTGCCTAACGCCACTCGGTAAGAGACAGGAGCTCTTGCTCTGTGCTTGGTCCTCTAGATACTACAGAATCTCCCTTTCAAGGACCGAGTTTATTCTATGATTGCCCTTCTAACTTTCTAAACCTATATGAAAATAATCCTGTTTTCATCTCCAAAATCTATTCTTTATCTACAGTGTCATTTCATCATTTCAAGCCTCACATGACTACAAATCCTAATGAATTCGTTATCCTAATCTCTCTAACCAGGTCGCCCTCCCATCGTACCAACACTCACCGAGCCGCAGCCCACAGAACTTTACAATTGACTCATTCCTCCCCTCATCCCCCGTACACTAGCAGTCACCAACTTCTGCTGAAGGTTCCTGTGAATTCATGCACATTTCTTCCTCTTTCTTCCCATGGTTATTTATTCAAGGTCCTGAAACGGATGCTATTGGGTCAGCTGTCTTTCAGCAAAATATGCAGGTTACAGGGTCAACCCCATTGAGTTCATCTTCTATGCCACTGTTTCACTCATCTTCCTTAGCACGGCTTTATAATATTACTTCCTCCATGTATAAGCCTTCAAAGGTCCCATAATCCATAAACAAGGAGTCTAGAGTCTCATGGGTAGCTTCCAAGACCCGAGAATCTGCCTTTCCCTACCCACCTGGACAGGTTACACAAGCCTCCTCACTGCTCATCTCCTCAGCACGGCCCATGCTTCTCTCCACACACGACCTGCCTTTCTGCTCTTCTGCTTGTCCCTAGATTACCTACCCTTTAGGTGCAAGTCACACCTCACCTCTTTCAAGAGACCAGGTGTTCCGGAACCCATAACATCATAAAATTCCTGCAGCACTTAGGGCTTGTATCATCTATCCGAGCACCAGGCTGTTCTCACGTTAGTTTGTCTTTGTTTTGTGTGAGTTGGTCCCGTCTCCCAACTAGACAAGAGGCTCAGAATAAATGGGGGGAAAGGGACATAGCTCATGTTCCTCTTTTCCCCACAACTCCGAGCAAAAACGCCAAGCATAAGGAGGAGAATCAATAAATCGTTACTTCTTAAAGTTTTAATATGTATTTGGCAGGCTTGTTTCCCTGGGTTGAAGTCCGTGGATCACCTCATGGGATCTTGAGGCAGGTAGTCTACAAACAACATTTTGAGATGTCCTGATTTTTCAGGACAGTTGAAAAATTCATGCCAAAGGTGAATGTGACATTGGTTTTTATTTTTATACATGTCAACTAGATCAGCAATAACTCGAATATATACAATTTTCTGTTATCCAAGAATTTTTTTAAAATGAAGATTTGCTATGCATAAGACAAAATTCTAGATATTTTGAAGGATACAAGATACTCAACAAATTCCTTATGTTCCAGAAGTAAAAATGTGGTCTATAACTGGTTTTATAATAATCTCATGCAGTAGATGAATTTGAAAATCCATTCGTGGGTGGGACATAGAAGTTAGAATGCAGAACTGTTCTGGTTAAAATGTAATTCATTAGGTAACCCAGTAAACATGATTTTACAATGAATAATCTGACATTAACGTACAGATAGTGAAAAAACATATACAGATAGTGAGGCAGAGGACTAAAGAAATTAATATGATGCTTTTTGCTTTACAGGATGGTTTAATGAATCCCCAAAACATTTTACAATATGTTAAATATTTATGGAATACAGTTAAAAATGAAGATGGTAGTTCAGGAAAAAGAATAAATAAAAAATATGCTTGCAGATGTTTCACATTTAGGTTAGTAACCCACAACTGGATAAAACTGGCTGTTCTTAAGAAGCAAACATGTAACATTATGGAGTTTTTCTCAGCAATGGAGAACTAGAAAAGAATTTAAAGAAGGGCATGATTCTGTAGAGTGCATTTTAGGTAGTCAATATAAAGGCGACTACAGTTTTTGTGATACACACTATTTCTCGTGTCATTAGTGTTGATCATTTTTGAGAAATGTGCCCATGTTAACAACCACTGTATAATATTAGGATATCGTTTTCTTTTAGGAAGGTATAAAGATCTTGGTGCAACTAACACCTTTCTTTCTAAGTTTCCCCCAATAAACATTAACTATACTCTTACCTAAATATCAGTAACTGAGAGACAATCTATCGCTTTTCTGAGCAGTCCTAATTATTAGAACTTTCTCCTTTATTATACAGAAATCTGTTTCTCTGGATTTACCTACCAGTCCCAATTCTGCCCTGTGAAATTACCTGGGTAAGTCTTCTTTCTTTGCCTTATAAGAATTTTTCTAGTACTTGAACTTTACTTTCAGGTATCCTTTAATTCTTCTGTTCTTCTGGCTAAAAATTCTTAATTTCTTCCATTATTTCTCAAGTGGCATTTTCTCTAGAAGCCTCACTAATTTAGTCACCCTGCCCTCACCATTTGGTAGCTCAGTAAAGTCTCACAAAGTGTGGCTCACACAATTTAGTACAAGACTCCAACTTAGGTCTGCCTAGAACAGAATCTAGGGAAAGTACCTCATACAGTGTGCACCGAATACTTTCTATTAATACTACTCAAAATTACATAAGCTATTTTAGTAATTTCACCTTACCAGGAGCTCATATTTAATTACAACCCTCAAAGTTCCCATCCCCCACAATGAACTATTTTAGGTAGCATCTCCTACATTCTATGCATATTAAATAGAGTTTGCAGAACCTATAGTCAGGACACTGTAATTTTACAGGCAACTGTTCTTCCCTCCCCTTCAAAAATCCTTAGCTTTTAAGCCCAGGCCACTCTGTCCTTTCCTAAAGATATTAGCACCTGGTTCACTGTCACCTTCCAATCTCTGTGACAGTTTCTTGTGATTTCAGTGATCACACAAGTGATTATTTCAGCCCCGGCCCTGCCGTTCTTCTGGACCCCACTCCACCTCAGTCTCCCACTCCCCAGTGACTGTGCCCCCTTCGCAATCTCTGTCTCGAACGTCCACTCTTTCACTGCCCTCTATATTTTACAGTGCCTTTTCCAAAGCTCCCTTAGTCAATAATTTATTTTAACTTTAAAATAAAAGCACAATTCAGAAATCTCTGAGCAATATTCAGCCCCAGTTATTCTTACGAAGATGTTAGAATTAGATAGATAAACAGGCAGATAGATTAGATAGGTTTTTTTATTTTCCCCAAGTATGTTGTCTAAGCAAGTTGTGCTTATATTTATTTACCCTGTGTTGACCTCAGAAAACTAACTCATACCCTTGTGCCCATGCGGTCAGGTTATTATAATGCCCTTCTAGCCCAGCTCCCAGCAATGACTTGAGAATGAGAAAAAGGAAAAGTGACATAAAAGAACTGTTTAAACCACATACTAATGTGAAGCAGAAAGATGCACATGTTCTAGGAAACTATAACTTGGGTTTAGCACAGATTCTTACACAAAGGAAAAGGTTATTAAACTGAATTAAACCACAATGGTTTTTTACTTTACAGATAATAAAAACTTTCCATCATCTGTGCCATCCAGGATGGACTGTACGTTGAGCAAAAGAATCCACAACTCCTCTCCAAACCCTCAGAATAAGAAGTACATGGACAGCCTAGAAAAAAAGAAGGGGGCAGAAAGGCCTTTGGTGTATTTGAGGAGCAATGAGCAGGATGAGTTTCCTGGAACAGGAAATTCATGAGGAGGAAATTATGCTGAAAGCCTTGATAAAGTTTATCGATGTATTTTTAGGGTATGTGTTTCTAAACTTCACTTTAATCTAATTTCAATTCCCTATATGAAATGGCATATACTATACTTAGTATCAGAAATGTTACCAATTATATCCAGAGGCTATACCAGAGAATTAAAGTGTGTTAGAAACTCTTTTATTCTTCTTATATGTTCTGTAATATAATGTAAAAGAAAATGCAGTGTTGGTTTCCATTTCAAGATAACTGTTGCTTTCTCTAAAGATGAAAGAAATCAGCCCTGGCTGGCGTGGCTCAGTGGATTGAACACGAGCCTGTGAACCAAAAGATCAGAGGTTCAATTCCCAGTCAGGGCACATGCTGGAGTTGTGGGCCAGGCCCCCAGTAGGGGGCGCACGAGAGGTAACAACACATGAATGCTTCCCTCCCTCCCTTCCCCTCTCTCTAAAAATACATAAATAAAACCTTTAAAAAAAAAATGAAAGAAATCAGAAGACTGAAATTTATACCTTCTGTAATGGATTACTAGGAATGTCTCCAAATAGAAAAGTGGGCACACATCTATCAAACACATCTACAAATAAAGACAGTCAGTCAGCCTCCACATGGATTTTAGAAGATTATTGGCAATGTGTATCATACAATTAATATTAAACAGAATAAACATAGATATATAATCATTCTGAAAGTTATTTAAATCATTATAGACTAAGAATAGTTTTTCCAATAGAGCATCATAGTTAGCATTTGAAAAATATAAATTTATGAACACTGTGGGCCAAATAAGGTAAATTGGGAAAATCTCTTTTTTTAATCAATCAGCTAGAAATTTAAGTCAAATTATCTACAAGTCAATATGAATGAAACAAATCCTACTGGACGGATTTCTCCAGACCATTCACCACTCTGTTCCTCATTCTGTCTTCCAAGCGCGAAGCAGTCAATGAGTTAATTTCCAAAGCAAGCAATGAGTTGACGTCTTACCACTGCATTTTGTTCAAATGTTCTATTTTAAATTCTTCCTTTAAACAAAGGCCATTCTTCTATTCTTGTGTTATTCCATGCTCCTTTTGAATAGTTTCCAGGAATAACTCATCATGAAAATAACAAAACAGTTGCTTTTAACATCCTTTGTATAAAGTTATTGGGTGATGGCACTGATTCCTAATTAACAGCTCCTACATGTTGTAGCCTACACATGGTGTATTAACAGTTCCCTTGGCAATAGATATCATTTCACATGGCCATTATAAATTTTAGACATGAAAGATTAAAGAAAATGTTACTTTTCATTAAGAATGTTATACCACAAAAGGGACAGAAGCAGTAAGAATACCTGCAAGTATGGTCCTGATGGGGTTTCCCAGCGCAGCTTTAATGATATTTAAACATATATTCATTCTAGGACACTACTGAGAAATATTTTTGGAAATGTTTCCTTAGGAACTTTAATTTCCATTAATGTATAAAAATAAATAACAGAATTTTTGTCCAGATGGCGTGATTGGTGGTGTTTTTCAGGAAAAAATAAAGTTTTTAAAACATCAATATCTGTCTTACACTGTATAATTCCATCTGAAAAAGAAACAAAATCTGTTTACAGTTCATCATGACAAAGTCTGAGTTACTTCTTAGTTTGATTTGAGTCCCAAAGAGGGCCATTCTTCTAAAGAAGTAAAGCTGTGTGCTTAATAGGCTTCCTCTGGATTTTGTATCTGATAAAGCTGAAGATGCACCAGCTGACTTTGCTTATAACGATAGACCTGCCAAAATTGAAAGAAAGAAAGCTGGCCTAGGTTCTATTTGGATTTCTCAAGATCCAATTAATTACTTAGATATCGTTTCTGGCATCTGGGTCTCTTATAACAGCCCATCCAGTCTACCAATAAGAAACATACAGGTTTAAAACATTAAACAATAAACAGCTATGTAAGAAATTCCTTCAGAAATAATAAACTAAAAAGTGTATATAAATATGTGCTATAAAACAAAATTTTATTTCTATAAAATATATGCTCCTTTCCCCCTCCCTTCATTTTCCTCCCAACCAGACTTAATATCATGTTTGGTTTTATTAGTGTTTATTTGTTGCCTATAATAGGATACACCTGTGACCGTTAACAAAGTAAACTTTCTACAATAATGATGATGATGATGATGTTAAAGACTGAAAATGCCTGCTTTGTGACAGCCAGAGTTCTAAGCATTTTATATACAGCAACTCATTTCAGTGGGCAGTATGTTACTGAACATGGGACATTTAGCTTCCTTTCCCTAATTCACAGGACTTTAAGGACACTAACAGGAGGTGGGCCACGACTATAAAAAATAATTTACTTTGATGATGGTGGATAAAGGTTCTGAACAGTGAGCTACCCTCAACAAAGAATGGTAATGGTAAGCCAACAAAAAGTTACCTTCATTTACCTATTATCTTTTGCCATCTTATTTTGCAATTATAAAGAGTTTTGTTTTCTCTATATTTAGATGAAGTTAAAAGACAGGCTAGGCAGCCAACCATTCTTAGTCTTAAATCCTCTTCCCCTTTCCCCATAAAATAAATATATGACAAATGGGTTTTTCTGATTTAAGTCTTTCTTGTCTTGTTTTGCTTGCATATGGTCCCCACTTTTTCTCTCCCCTTCAGAATGTTGACGTTTTATTCAACGTACTCCCCAAACCTCTTTGTTTCAGACCAAATCTTGTACTGGAGCACAGTTCAAGCTGCCTATGGCCCCTTCGCATGACCCTTAAGAGAGGAGGTCCCCTGTATCAGCTGCGGAGGGCACAAATGCCAGTCCCGCTGCCCTTCCCCTCCCTCTGGGAGTCTCCAGGCTCAGGCCTTCCAAAGCTCTATTTCCAAAACTACACAGTACTCCTATTTTACAACAAAGCTCTCTCAGGCAACAACACAACACAGCACCCTCTACCCCACTCCCTGGAAACACAGCGCTGAACAGGCCGGCAGCTCCTCTTCAAACCGCCCCCCCCCCCACCCCCACCCGGCCTCCTTTGGCCAGGAGGCCCCAGAGCCCCGGGTCCCCTCTGGGCACCTGCGCGCTCTGGATCGTAAGCGGGGGAGTCAGGCGAAGGGAGGCCGAACCCAGGACAATTTTCAAAAGCCCGGGCGGATCCAGACTGCCGGTAAACTGCACCTCGTCCACTCACCACCAAGCAAGTCCTTTAACAACACAGCCAGGCCGGCCACTCCAAGGAGTTCCAAGTTTCAATGCTCCCTGCAAGATGGGAGCATCCTGGCAGCTGGGAACGAAAAGGTTTGGGGCGGGGGCTGCCATTAACTCCCAACCCTCTTACAACGCTGTCCCTTCTGAATTAAACAGACACACCTTGGGATTTGTGTTTTCTGCGAGGTTTGAGGGAGAGAGAGATGGAGGATGGAAGGGGGAACAGGGAGAGCAGGGTGTGGCGATTCAAGGATGGAAAGGGTAAGGGACAGTTAAAGCCACATCTCTGCCCCAGACAGAGCCGGGTTTAGGAGCGGCGGGCCTGCCAGTCACTTTGTTGTCAGCGTTCCCGTCACTGGCGCTTAGCGCAAACACGCCCCCAACCCGAAATCACCGAAACTGGCCAAGAGGCCCCCAGAGCCCCCAGCCCCTTGGCAGAAGGAAGAAACTTGTGCACGGCTCTCCACCGCCAGGATGCTACGGTTTGCCTATGAGGAAGGACTATTTCAAAAGCCGAAATAATGATGATCATTAAATGAAAGAATCAACAGTATTTTGTTTTCTTCCGAGTTTTTGGAAAAATAAAATTCAGGTCTCCTATGGATCCGCTAATATTTACAGTCGCCTGTGGCGAAGCGGGGGGTTAAGGGGGAGGTGAGATGGTGCTCAAGCTAGAGAGCGCGAGGAAGGTGCAGAGGCGAGCTGCGGAGAAGGGACCGGCTAGGGGACAGGCTGGGGAACCCCGGTCCCGGACGCCATTTGCGGGGCAGCGGCGCCCGCCCGCCTTACCTGTGGATGCAGTTTCCATAGCAACGGGCGGCGACCAGGCGGGGCTCGAGCCCGGTTCTCCCGGCGCCGCTTCTCCAGCCCCGGCGCCCAACCCCTGGCCGGACTCCCCCGCCTGCGGCGCCGGCTTGGCCCCTTTCGGCGTCACCGTTTCGTCCTCCCCCTCCCCCCGGTCCCCGAACCACTGGGACCCAGGGCCGGCCAGCGGCAGCAGCTCTTCTTGGGGATACGGCGGCGCGGCCATGGCTGGCGGTCCCCCGGGCGCGGCGACGGCGGCTTGGCTGGGCCGAAGTGCGGTGGCTGGACGGGCGGGCGCTCCCTGATGCTGCCCCGCCGGGACTCCGGGCTTGGGGAGGCTGCGGTGTGAGCGCCGCCGCCGCCGCCGCAGCTGCAACTCCGGCCGAGCTGCTGCCTGTCGCTCTCCCGGCTTCAGCTCCTCCTCCTCCCCCTCCTCTTCCTCCCGGCCCCGCCGCCGCCAGCGCGCCTCCTCCTACTCCACTCACCGCCGCGCAGCTGCCTCGCCGCTTCCAGCCTGTTATTACGCAGGTGAAAATGGCCTGCTTCAGCCGAGTCTTCCTCCGCACATGGAAGCCCCGGGCCTGCAAACGTTAGGCCCTGCTTCCGGGATGTGCCAAATCGACTTGAATCTTAATCTCATTTGGGGAGGAATCAAAGGAGAGGATGCGCAGGTAGAAACCACCCCCAGCTGGAGCGTGACTGATTAGGCAAGCCGCCCCTGCCCCCAACTCACAAAGTTAAGCCCGGACTGCTGTCCTGGGAACTGGGGCAGAGAACGGAAGCTGGAGACCTCAAGACCACAGTTCTGAGGGGAACCACGATCAGCTGCGGAGGGGGGTGCAGGTCTAGCTGAGGAGGGGTGGAGATAGATGGGTGTTAGCAGGTGGAGAAAGGGGCATGTGCAACCCCGAGCTTAAACGCTGCGTCCTAAAGTTTGTTTCCAGAACAGGGCCGAAAGTAGTGGAGTACAGGACAAAGCTATCAAGAAATCCATCGGGGGGCGGGGGCGGTCGGGGGGAGGTTATCAGACCTCATCCCTACCAGCACTGAGAGAAAATAGGATGCAGCAGGAAGGACAAAAAGCAGCTATGTTTCCTTTTAGAAACACTGAGCCAAAGCCATACAAATTAGAAGCTGTCTGTGATTATACTATTTTTTGTGCTATTTTATTGCTTGATGCTTCTGCTGCTGCTTTTTTTCTTTCCTTTTTTCCCCCCTTTACAGCCCTCTCTGATGAAGTAGAAGATAGATGACATAAAAACCGAAACTCAAAGAGAGGTGACTTGTCTTGTACTATTCCCATATTTAGCCCCATCTTTCCAAGTAAGACTTCTGCTCTTCTGCTTCTTAAGTTGTCTATAAAATAACGTGGCTGGAAAAAAAATAAGGTTCAGTACAACACAGAGGGTGGACGAATCTGCTTATCTGCTGCTCCTTCTCTAGAAATGGTGGGACATGTGCTGACGATCTGTGATGGTTTGAGGGACTGCCAAGTCACCATAGACATATTGAGGATTTCATACCTGTAGATTTTTATATTCCACTTCAGCACCATTCAGATGTTCCTCAATAATGCTGAAATTTAAACGCCTAAATTTTGCCCAACCTTTGTTTTCCTAGTACATTACTGTTCAAAAGATGTGTCAATAAATTAGAGAAAATGTGTTCACACAATAGAGAATAAATATGCCCTACTTGTGGCAGATGTCCCTGAGGAAATAATGATCCCCAAAATTTTACATTATTGATATCTTCAAAAATTATAATGGACATGTTTATTATCTTGATTGTGGTGATAACTTCACAAGTATATACATATGTCAAAACTCATCAAGTGCTTCACTGTAAGTATGTGCAACTTAATATATATCAATTTTACCTCGATGAAGCTATGAAAAATTATCCCCTCCAACAACCACCAGAAAATTCTTGGTTATCATGAATCATCATGATTTTTTTTAAATCTTCCTATAGGAAAATGAGCCTGTTTAAGAAATCCTTCAAATGAAAAACTATTCCATTGCCATCTTCCATAGAGCATTAGAAATACCAGGTGGAAATTTTTCATAGTTTCATTATTAACAACATCCTACGAACACAGAAAACTCAAATGATACAGCATTTAAGGGGTTAGTGATGGGTACTGAAATTTTGAGAATTGTTACAATAACACAGTTACACAATAATATGCAGCATGGTATTTTATTTCTCTTAGAAATGTTAATGAAAGTCATCATTTAAAAACTGGAATAACTATGCAAGAAGCTTCTTAGTTGGTAAGGAGTTTGGGGAAATGCCTAAATTGATAAGGAGTTTTGGGATATGATTCTCAGTAGTTTCCATATTTCATCAGCTACTAATCAATACTCTAATTGAGAATGTGTGAAAGAAATAGCCAGTTAAGTATATTTAGATTATACTTGTTAGGGGAAACTGACATTTTCCATTTTGATAGAAAATTTCCATTTCCAATTTAATTAAAATTCTGCTTTGATAAATTATCCCATTTTGCTCTGCTGAAAAAGGTGTGCACACTGTTTCAGTTTTAGCAAATTTCACAGCTATTTTTACTTACTGGGTTCCGTCTCTGGATGTATACAAATGATTATCCATCTAGGGGAAAAAAATTTCAAGCTTATGCTATGGTTTGAATTTACCAATATTTATCAGAGTTGTTTATTTTACATGTGCACTCCTGTGAACTGACAAAGCTTGACTAATTTACAAATTCGTGGGCATAACACACAGCTGACATGGAATTCCAGGGCTTGCATAGTTGCTCTAAGTCAGCAGTTGTCAACCTTTTTCTTCTCTTGACACACATAAACTAAAATTCTGCAGCACACCAAGAATGTATTATATTTTTTGTCAATCTGACAAAGAAAACAGGTACAATTTTGATTCAGTCACACTGGATGGCTGTTGTTGTGTTGGCTGTTGTCGTTCTTTTATTTGACAACGAGGTCAGTGCCCCTAACTAAATAGTCAGGTATTGCATGTTTTAAAAATTCTTGCAGCACACCATTGTGCTGTGGCACACCGGCTGAAAAAGGCTGCTCTGAGTTATGAATTGTTCTAAAATGTTTCTGAAACAAAGAAAATAGAGTTGACACTTGGGAAGGTTCCTTAGCAGGAAGAGTCAAGACAAAAGAACTGTCAGGTTTTCTCTTCAGCTACTGTTTTTTGGAAAAGAAATTTTGTTCTTTGTTTCAAAAGAAGGGATCTGGTGCTGAATAGTTATTTAACACTAGCTTCTAAACTTAGACCAGACCTTATATTACGGGGAAGAAGGTGTGGGGATGTGCAGGAAGAGCACCACAAGTAACAAGCTTTAACCAGGACGAAATCCTGTCCAGCCTCAATATTCAAGTTACCTAATAGCTCTGTGCCTTAGTTTCCTTGACTGTAACACGGGTATTTTAATAATACCTTCAGCATTTAGTACCTTTGGCACTAAATGGTTTAATATATGTAAAGAATATTATTAGGATATAATAGCACATGTCAAATTATTTCCAGAAAATGGTTTATAATAGTAAAAGCTCCGTGGGGGTATTTATATTTGTACAAAGAGTCAACAGTAAACCCTTCAGGCATTTAAAGCAAGTTAGATGAGCAATAATCCTCTATATTGAGTTGTCATTGATCTGTTTCTACTAGTAATTATTCTGAAAGGCAAAGCTTACATAAAGATAAATATATTTCAGAAGTTCTTCTAGGTAAGATAACTGTTTGACTCAAGATGAGACTCCCTCTGGAACCTCGAATTTCTCTGAAATCATTGTGTGGGGGCTGGGTTCGGGGCTTCATTTGTCTATACAGTATGCAACTCATTTTGCAACATGCTATTCACTCCTCTACAATGTGTGGATACTTTTGAATTTGATGTGGAAAGGGAGAGAGTTCTCCATTTCCTACTTCAGTGAAAGAATGTTGAGATTGAAACTAATTTATAGAAGCAATAGGCTGGTGCACAAGATAGCTGTGTTTTCTCGAGGGGACCACTACAGCACTCACAAATGTCACACAACACATTTGGGACACACCAGGCTACTCTGGTGCATTGGGAGTGGCTGCTGTTACTTAACCTGCCATCCGAGGAGATAAAGCGCAGACGCTTCTAGTGTCCTTCAGCAGAGGAGGGAAAGTGGGTCATTTTTCATTGAATCCAGTTTTGTTTTCTTAATTTGTACATTTGAGTAAAACTGCAAAGACTTTTGTTTCTTTGGACAAAGGCATGGATTAGAATATCTGTAACTTGAATTCTCTGTACTTTGGATCCACAATGAGATATTCAGAACTTGAGAAGCAAACCAAAACATACATGATAGACACTGTTCACCTCTGAATAGCTCTTCGCAGTTTACAAATAAATCTCATTTAATACACACACAAACACGTGTTTAATTTCCAAACTTTGGTGACAGATATGGTACCTTGCAGTAATTTAATTTTTTTTTTTTGGTTGAAGGCAAATGAATTAGGAGTTTTTTCATGTGCTTCTTGGTAATTTGTATTTTTAATAACAGCTTTAATGAGATATAATTTGCATATAATACAATTTAAAGTGTGTAATTCAATGGTTTTAACTATATTCACATGGTTGTGCAACCATCATCACAATTTTAAAACATTTTCATCTCTCCGAATAGAAACCTCAAACCCATTAGCAGTCACTCCCCACCCCCACAACCTCAAATCCAGTCCCAGCAGTTTACTAATCCACAAAATAAATATGCCCATTCGGGATACTTCATGTGAATGGAATCATACATTATGTGTCCTTTTGTGTTGACTTCTTTCCCTTAGCATAATGTGTTCAAGGTTCACCCGTGCTAACGCATTTATCAGCGCTCCATTCCTTTTTACTTGTGAATAATACTCCATTGTATGAATACCACAATTTGCGTATCCATTCATCAGTTGATAGACATTTAGGCTGTTTCCGCTTTTTGGCTATTATAAATAATGCTGCTGTAAGTGTTTATATGCAAATTTGTGTTCATGTTTTCTTTTACCTTGGGTTTATACCTAGGATTAGAATTGCTGAGTCATATGGAGACTCTGTGTTTAATTGTTTGAGGAATTGTCCGACTGTTTCCGAATTAACTGCCTCATTTAAAAAGCCCACCAGCAGTGTATAATGGTTTCAATTTCTCAAATCCATGACATTTATTGTTATTTTTTTTATTATAGCCATCTTAATGGGTGTGAAGTAGTATCATATTGTGGTTTTGATTTGCATTTCTCTCAGCTAATGATGTTCAGCGTCTTTTCATGTGCTTACTGGACATTTGTATATCTTCTTTGAAGAAAAGTGTATTCAGACCCTTTGCCCGTTTTTTAAATTGGGCCATTTGTCTTTTCTATTGAGTTGGAAAAGTTCTTTCTATATTCTGGATTCAAGTTCTTTAGCATATTCGTGATTTACAAAATATCCCCCCATTCTTGGATTGTTTTCACTTTCTTGATGGTGTTCTTTGAAGCACAAAAAGATCCAATTCATCTATTTTATCTTTGTTACTTGTGGTTTTGGTGTTATATCTAAAAAATTACTGCCTAATCCAAGGTCAAAAGATTTACAGCTGTGTGTCCTTCTCAGAGTTTTATAGTTTTGCCCTGACTGGGGTGGCTCAGTTAGTTAGGCATCATCCCACAAAGTGAAACGTCACTGGTTCAATTCCCAGTCAGGGCACATGCTTGGGTTGCAGGTCTGGTCCCTGGTCAGAGTGTGTACAAGAGACAACCAATCAAAGTTTCTTTCTCACATTGATATTTCCCTCCCTCTCTCTAAAAACAAAAAAAAAGAAACTTTTTTAAAAATTTAAAAAACAGTTTTATAGTTTTAAGTCTGGTCGGTTTTGAGTTAACTTTTATATGTCCTGTGGGTAAGTTTTCTTTATTATTTTGTGAATTGTCTTTCATTTCCAGTGTTTACCTTTCCAATCAGATGTTTTTTCTCAGATATTTTAAGCATCCTTTGTATTGTATTTTTGTCCTTTGTGTTTCACATTTTATTGTTCAGCAATGATGAGAAAACCAGGGTTCTAAGAAATGTTCAAAGTATTCTTTAGAAATCACATTACTAGTGCAGCTATTACTAAAGTCTAAGTCTTCTGGCTTTAAATCTCATGCTCTCCAGCTTAAAAGTCATGACACAATACAATAATTTTTCAGTTTGTACACAGTACGTCATTAACTGGAGCCTGGCTCAGCAGAACTCAGGATAAGCTACAGAGATAGTCAAGATTAGTGCTCACAGATTACACCCAAAATAGTCAGGATTTAAAGCAAAATCACCAGCATCAAGACCAAGGACAGGCAGCATACTCATACTCTGTGAAGAAGTCAGAACCCTGGACAGCTCAGCAGGAACATTAGCGGAAACTGGTTTTCTTTTAACTTCTCTGAAACCCCAGGTTAGGAGTTGACTTACATTTTGGGGGGTTAGTTCCAATTTTAATGGCTCTGGCCTTATTCGTATGACTCCAGCGTCTCCTGGGGGAAAGTATCATGCCATCTTCCAAGGGTATGCAGTCTTTGTGAAGCGGCACAGCTTAATCTTCCTTCAGGCCTGACCAATGTTAGGAAATCCCAAGGCCCAGGGTCTTTGGGGGAGGGGACATTAGGCTGGTCTGAGGAGAAATTATCTTTCTCTCCTTTCTTGGAGCTTTTTATCCATAATCTGCCTTTCCATCCAAATTAGGGACTAGACAGGAATGCCACTCTAAGGAGGGACCTGAAACAGCACTTGGCAGAAGCTTCAGTCTACATGAGAGTGCCAAGGAGAGTTGAGAGGAATACTTATATGATAGGACTGAGAGCCAGGCCTTGTTTATAATTCCATGTACTCCATAATGCAACTTTGTCTCTTCGAAATGGGTATAGCATACTAGAACATCAGGCAAAGGGTTAACTTTCTGTTTTAATAGAGGCTAACTATCCGGCCCTGACCAGTGTGGCTCAGTTGGGCGTCATCCCACAAAACGAAAGGTTACCAGTGGATTCCTGGTCCATGCCTGGGTTGCAAGATGGGTCCCCAGTTGGGGCACATACAAGAGGCAACCATTTGATGTTTCTCTCCCTCTCTTCCTCCCTTCCCGTCTCTCTAAAAATAAAATAATAATAAAAAAAAAAAAAACAAGGAGGCCAACTATTTTATGTAGAGAAACAATTGCTCTGCAGCACATAGATAATCCTTTGGAATAATGTTACTCCAATAGAACTATGGCTTCCTGTGCAGCTTAACTGTAGGAACATTAAAAAGGTCTTCCTGTCAAATGTTCCTACTCTAGCCTGCCTGTCACTGGTATTGGAAGTTCTACATTTGACTTTATAAATTTGTCAGGTCTGTGCTGTTGTAAACAGCAACTCCAAATATATAACTCAGCATTCATAGAATGCTCATATCTCTCAGTGAATTATCTAACAGCTTTACTAAGCCGAACTTAGATTCTATAAGAGGAGAAGACTACAGCCAGCGCTCCTCACTGCCCTGGCAGGGCAGCCCATGGGGATGCCATCACAGGCCCTTGGCACTCAGAAGAAGATGCTTAACTTTCCCAGGGCTGAATACATTTCAGCAAACTATAAACAAGCTCAACCACCCTTACAGACTGTAATACCGTAACAGAAGCTATCTCTAAAATTGGGAAAATGTTTATTTTCTTCTTTAAACTTTTACATCTTAATTCTCTAAGAAAAAAAAGCTATATGAAAAGTCTCTAAGATAATCAGTCAGTGTCTTTTTGGGTTTGGTTTTCGTTTGTTTTTGCATCTTTTAGGTACCGATAAGTTTTGCTTCTAAATTTATACATGTGAGTTTACCTTAAGCATCAAGGATCAATTCCTGAAAGGAGCACTACAGGCTGCCAGCGAGCCGGAGGAAGATGAGGATTATGCATTTGGCAGCATCAGGAAAAGTCCATGTGTACCCTTTCGTGAGCAGTGCAGCTCTGTGCCTAACTTCAAATTCTGCTATCTGAAGAAACAAAACCAAACAAACAAACAAAAACACAGCCATGCTGGGCAGACCACCTGGGGCCCTGCCAGGAGTGCTATTGTGAAAGAGCATTGTGAAGACTGATACCAACTAAGAGTTATTTTTGGTGCTGTAAAAATAAACGTCTATATGTTGTGTTAAACAGGATATCAGTGAGTTCTTGGATGTCTTTTTTCTCACCGATTTATATGCACACTTTATAGATGTGACTAGCACATAGCAGATACTATATTACAGCTAAATAAATGAATGAAGTGTGAGGAGTCTCACTAGAAGAAGACATTTGGAGGATCCTTTAGACTAAGCAAAGTCTCCTCCAAGTGATGCTACTCTCCCATACTAATCCTGATACATCAGCCCAGCATCTCTACCAGACACCTCCAGATCCTGTGATATCCTGGGTCCTGGCTTTGACCCATATTTTCCTTCTGGAGATGGAATGGCTTAGACTTCAGCTTTCAATCCCTGCTTGTCCTGGCTTCTCCCTCAGTGTGGCTTCACTCCTGGTGACTTGGCCTCCTGTAGTTCCATGTCAGCTTCTATTCACCTTGCAAGTCTTTATCCACTTCCCAGATAAAACTGAGTCACCAGCTCTCCATGCCTTGGTTTCTGGCTCTCTACAGCTGTCACCCATGGGACAGAGGCTTTTGTGCAGCTGTGGCACCTGCAGGCGCTGAAGTTAACCTCTCAGGTTCTGCCAATCCCTGCCTATTCTGTCCACTAATCCCCATACGCATAGAGGGATACCACTTGGGAATACCAAGGCCATGTGGAAGGCCATAACATTCTTGAGTAGTGTAAAGCACAGATGCCTTGAAGTCTAAGATATTTCATTTCAGCACAGAGGGCTTGAAGTTTAGACTTCCTCATAAACCATCTCTGGGAGGGCTAAAGATTAAAATCTCCAGTGATAATAAATACAGACTCCTGCTTTGCTGCTCTGCCAAATCTGCAGCTCAACTGGGGTGGATTTTGAAGGATGCTTAGCGGTAGTGGTGGAGTGTGGAAGCTTCAGTGTCAATAGCAGAGCCATAGCTTAGTCTTAGCCTAGATTGCTCATTTCACTTAGCTCACTCAGTTTGGAATGGGGTAAAACTACTCTAGATAATGAGTTTAAGGAAGTTCTAAATACTCAGTCCATCTGGACCACCTAAGTGGATTCTTTCCAGATTACTGTGCCTACTGATTGGAGCTGATTCATGCCCCTTAAAATACTAGCTCAGGTGTCTGCATAATTATTCTCAAACTTGGTGGCTTCCTTGAGGACCATCTTAAACTGATGTACTTAGCCAAGCCTGACTCCAGTTTTCCTTTCCTCTTTGCATTTGGGCAGGGAAGCCACTATGCCATCCATAAGCCCCAAGTTGAGAGATAGAGTGGGGAAAAAATCAACTCTTATGTAATGAGGCCCCTAGCAAAGGATGAGTCTCAGCACAGAGCAAGCCCAGCACCTGCCTCTTTCACCTGCAGTTCCCCAACAAGTTCAACCAACCTAAGAAGTTTCAGGAACTATAAACTTGGGCTGATAACTAGGGACCACATCTGTTTCTGCCTAATATTGCTTCCAATGTTACCATATTAAAAATACTCCATAAAGCTCCAACCTCATTGCTTTCTATGTGGCATCCCCAGGCGCCAAACATTGCAGCATCCCTCGTTGCCCCACTGGGATTAAAACCATTGGTGGCCCACCTTGAGCATCAACTACCCATGATAACTATTCAGTATCACTAAAAGACTATACCCCTGAGTGTATTATATGCCCTGCTCTTTCCTATAGGTTTTAGAATCTGTGGCCTGCCTCAGAGCCGGCATTTTGCTCCTCCAGCAAGGACTATGATTTTCCTGTAGCCAAGCAAAAACATTCCTGAGATATGCTAGAAGTACCAAAACTATACTTGCAGCACCACTGAAACTACCATCCTCACTACAGGAGCCTTCTGCTAGATACTTCTGATGGGGTATGTTCACCCCTCCCAGAATACAGTGATGCAAGTACTCTGAGGTTTTTTCTGACCATCTGTGACAGCGCCCCATCTGAGCTACACTCTTTTGGTACATGTTGAACCAGGGTGCAATCATATTCTGGATGATTGTCACGCAACTCCAGTGACCTGACCCATTCATTAATATAATACTGAGTTGTTGCCTGCAATACTGGCCCTTTTCTGAGCTGAATCAATCCAAATATGAGACTGTAAAGGTCAACTCTCTAGAATTATCTCCCCTCAAGATATTCAATGTTGTGAGTGATTGGGTCAGGC
Organism: Pteronotus mesoamericanus; assembly: GCF_021234165.1. Lineage (NCBI taxonomy): Eukaryota > Metazoa > Chordata > Mammalia > Chiroptera > Mormoopidae > Pteronotus > Pteronotus mesoamericanus. The sequence continues at coordinate 28,596,964 of NW_026555078.1, read as the reverse complement.
CACCAAGCTCCAACAGTCTCTAGTACTTTTGGGGTTCATAGAATACTGTGATATATATGTTATATATAGATATAGATATACTATATCTATATATATGTATCTTTCCATATTTCTCTGTCCTGACTTCCAAGCCTAACAAAGTGCTTAAGAAAAACAAGCCAAGCACCATAAAAGACCTAAAAGGCATTTGAAAATCACAAAGATGATCCATCTTTCATCTATTCAAGTATACCCAGACTATTAGGGTCTTTCCTCCCTCAAGCATATGTTCTGAACACATCATAGAGGAATATTTTCTCAAAGTATGGGTTAGAGACCAACTACATTAGAGTCACTTGACTTTCTAGCTGAACCTGTTTGTTCCTGGGCCCCACCCCAGATCTATTGAGTCAGGTCCACTGAAAATAGGCTTAAGGATGTATAATTTAAATAAGCACCTTACGTTATTCTTACATCCACTAAAATTTGAAATTTATAATGGTAGCCGCATCCTTCCCACTCACAATCCTTCCTACTAACTCAGCCCTGATGGCATTTTTACAAACCTATATACCACAAGTTTCCCATCCTCCATCTCTTGCCCCTCCCAACAACCCAAAGTTATATGATATGGGAGAGGAATTTCTTGACCACCACTAAAGCAACATAAAACCTGAAAGCATTATTTGGAAGAGGGCCATGTTTTCAATGACAAAAAACAGGCAGATGCAACTAAGAATAGCACCAAATTGTCCAAAGATTAAGCCAAAGATCAGTTCTTTGGCTCTAAGTCCCTTCTCGTACCAAGGTCAGGGTAGGCTAAGCCAACCAGAGAGAGCAGAGAACAGCTAGTCATAGACAAGGTAGTCAGGTAGGTCAGGGCAAAGTGTTTATAGCTAAGAACCCAGAAAGAGACCGGTGGAGCTGGGAGCAATTAATACTAGAAGTTAGCTGGTTGGATATGTACAGCCAGCGTAGTGCTAGAAGGGCTAAGACGGCGGAGGGGTGGGGGGTCGGGGTTTCGGAGACACTGAGGATAGCGATGGCAGGAAGGGGGCATTGACAGCGCCCAGGAGAACTCAGGGAACAGGCTAATCTGGTAATGGCCATGTTGACAGACACATCCAGATGATGTACTGAGACAGGTACAAAGATAAATGCATAAACCAAGGTTTATAAGATACATTAGATTTGTACCAGTGGTTGAGGGGGAGGTGGGACTGGAGAAAAAATTGGAGATTACATAAAACAAGGGCTTTATATAGACAAATGATGATAATGTGCTGTGACCTGAGGAATACAATCAACTTTCTGAGCTTGAGGTATAAATAAAAGACATGAAGAAAAGGAGGGAAAGAGGAAAGAATTCACACAAAGAACTGGTCAGCTCTCTAGTGAATTAAGACTATTGTCTCTACTTAGATTCACTGTCCCTCAATTTGCAACCTTAGAACCAAATGCAAATATAAATGGGATGGTAAAATGAGGAGTTATGTTGTCTGAAACAGAGTCAGAACCTCATTATTATTCCGTTCTGGCTGCCTTTTAGGACAAGCTATTAATTTTAATTATACATCAACAAATCATGGACAAAGATTATTTAATTTTTTTTAGATAGACCCATTAGAAATAGCATTCTGTTGGTCTAATTAAAACTTGACTTCAGAAAAACTAACTTTTAATTGAATGAGATATTCATATATTCATTGCCAGACATTAATAATAAGAGGACCTCTGATGCCGACTTTAGAAGTGCCATATAATTACTATATTTTGCCATGTATAAAACGCACCCATGGTTTTTTCTGTGCATTATAATGGGATTATTATACCTATGTTAAGTAATCATTATACTCATGTATAATGTATATCCTTATTTTTCTCTCAAAAATTTGGGCAAAAATGTGCACATTACACAGGGCAAAATATGGTATCTCTTCCACTGCCAAAGTAAACCCTATGTTGAGCTGTATTCATTTTTGGGTGTGTGATACATCAAATTCAAATGTGTGACATAGTATTTTCACAGATAATCTAATAAAACTATTAACTGGAAAGTATTCATTTGCTTAAGGATCAAATGTCAACAATAATATAAAAATTGAATTAATATATGAAATCTCCAGACTTTTGGTTTTCTGGAATTAAACTTAAAGGCATTACAAAGCCAAATTAGAATTTGAATGTCTCCAAAGTTCTCTACTAAGAAGCATAAGGATTTGGGGAAAATAAATTTAACAATCAATTTAAAAGATTTTAATTAATAAATTATACAACTCAAGATTTTCTTATTTAGGTCTGTAAAGTCACCTGCAGTTTGTTTAAATGATTCTTCTTTAAATCAGACAGTGACCAGTAAGTTTGTTATAATCATTGGTAATATACCTTCCCAACTGTTTTCAGATTCAAGATACCTTTACCCATAAATAGATTAAATTTGTATGTTTGTTCTTTTTCTAGGTGTATGAACAGAGAGATGAACAAAGCCTTATTTCACTTACAATGTTTATTTAGTTTGCTTGACTTTTAGTGATTTCCATTGTTTCTTGAACAGACACATAAAACTATATCATAAACTTCAAGGTGATAAAAGGAGATTAACAAGACTAATCACTGTTTTTGTATTCTACCTATAGCTTTTAACAGTAATCACCTTTTGCTCCAAGTACCATCTAGAATAAGTTAACAACATTGTTCCTTTAGGAATTACTTAGGACAAAATTTGGCAAGTCACTAGTGGTTATTAGTCTACAGCTATACAAGAACTCTGATTCAATTGCTGGCTTGTCAAATCCTTAAGCTTAACTTAGAAATACCATTTTTCAAGTTGTTAATATAATGTAAAGAAAACTACATGTTAGCTCTCTCCCAGTCTTGTAACTCATTAGAAAAGTCCCAACAGACTTCTAATACTATACTATGAGAATCACTATACTTTTATCCAAAACAACTGCATCACCCCAGAAGAGAAGTTTGATGAAGATAATTCACCTACTTGTTCTGATCTAACTTCTTAATCTAAAAGGTTAGATCTCACTCCAGAAGAGAAGTTTGATGAAGATAATTCACCTACTTGTTCTGATCTAATTTCTTAATCTAAAAGGTTAGATCTCTAAACTATTATTGCCTAGTCTTCTTATGCTAAGATAAAAATTTGCCCAGACAGGCCATCTTGTTCAACTAGATTTTCAGAGAAGATAATATTAAAAGTACAAATATGAATCATATTTCTTTGGTATTTGTTTTAAACTTATAAACAAAGAAATATTTTAATTAATTTGTTTTTAATCAATCAATTAATAGCAGATAAAAACGGAAAAATCCTATGGGGGGGTGTAGAGGAAAAAATTCTTTTTTGTATGTGTATGTATGTTTACAATAGTCAACATTAATTGTATCATGACAGATATGTTGAATTTCTGGTAGCTGTTAGATTAATGGAAATATTTTTAAAAATCTGCACTGCTCTTATTTTTCTTGAGAAAGCATCTTAAAACTATAGTCTATTGAATGAGGCGGCCCTCTGGTGACGGAAATGAGCACTACAGACACTATTTCGCATGAACTTGATGACTCATACATTCTACCCAAACCAACTGAACCTCATAAAATATAGTAGCGCTGTCCAAGAGAAACATATTTCACACATGTAATTTAAAATTTTCTAATCACCGCTTTTAAAAAGGAATATTAATAATACATTTTATTTAATCCAATATATCAAAATATTATCATTTCAATATTTAATCAATATGAAAAATGGTTTATTTTTTCGTATTAAGTCTTAAAAATACGACGTGTATTTGACAGCACATCTCAATTTGGACTAGCCACATTTCATGTGTGCAAGAGCCACACGTAGCTTTGGCTAGTGGCTACTGTACTGGGCAGAGCAGATGTAGAGAATGAAATTAGAGGGGCCGTTTCTTTGATTTGCCTTTTATTGTACTAAGTTCATTTCCTGGCCCCTCTGCCAACTTTTATAAAAGTTCCTCCCTTTCCCTCTTTAAATTTTACTCTGTGTGTGTGTGTGTGTGTGTGTGTGTGTGTGTGTGTGTATTTTGTCCCCTGAACACTTTACAATACGTAAAAGGCCTTCAAAAGCCTGTCCAAGAACAAGAAGACCCTGGGAGGGCCCATCTCTTAGCGGAAGGGAGCCGGGGTGGGGCATCTGGCTGCCTGCGCCATCCTTCGGTTCAGCTCCATCTGCGCTCAGCGGCGCCGGAGGGCGGCGGTCGCGGGCCGGCAGCCAAAGGGAGGCCGCACCACGGGGAGATCGGGGGCTTTCGTGGTCGTCGGGCCGCCTTGTGACATCACAGCGCCATGTTTTGGGGGATCCAGTGTAACAAGGCTCCGGGATTCCACTCCCAGAGGGTCAAAGCTTTTCAATGAGTGAAACCTGGGATTCGAGAAGGCAACGACTAGGTCCCCGCCACAATGCCCACAAGTCGTTGCTTCCAGTCCCATCCTCTGGTCTGGCGAAAACAGGTGAAAAATTGCACGCCAGAATTAAAAACACCCACGGTAGGGCAGCACCCCACCATATGCAAGGAGCACCAGTGGGGCCTTCCGGGTGGGCCCCTGCCTCTGCTGATTGGTTGGAGGTTGCCGCCACGTGATCCAGAATAGGTCTGCTGCTGCTTTCCCCGCCCCTTTTATCCCCCTCCCCACCCAAGGTCGTGAGAAGCTGAGAGCAGGTTTCCCGGGCAACCGCTAGGTAGAGTGTACACAGCAGGCCCAGGGCTAGAGAGGGTGTCACGCCTGCTGCTGCCAGACTAGGATTGAGAGGTCAGAGTGGGCTCTGAACTCTGTCTCGATTGCCCCGGAATCCGTCTTCTCTCTGGGATGGTGAGTGTCTGTCACCCGGTGGCCTTTGGGTGTACATTATGTCTAGCCTGGCCCTCTCAGTCTTTGCTTCCTAGGTCCGGTCAGTCTCCAGCCACACAAGCAGGAAGACAGGAGAGAAGCAAAGTTTAGGTTCAGGGGCCGGGGAATGGTGCATAATAGTGGAGATAATAATGAGAGACAGTGATGTGGCTTTATCTAAAGACATCAGTGACCAGAGCAAAGGGTAAGGGAGAGAAGAAGGGGAGGGTGGCCCACAGCCACTTGTGCAGCCTAAACTGCACCGGTGAAGATACTGGGCAGAGAGAACCAAGTGCTTCTGTACCCAACTGGTACTGCCTACCTCCAGGCGCAAAGGCGTTTGGCCCATCCAGATAATAATTGGATTCTGATCACTGTATACCCAAGGGAAGAAACAGTTTGATCATACAGGGCTTCTAGTTTGTAGATGAGAAATTTGATTTTCTCAGAATGACACCCTACCCAGCTTTCATGACATACAGAAACATGGTCCTTTACACTCTAATTATTATTATGCTCTGATGGGTCGTGTACGGCAAGTGACCTGCCTTCAATGAGCATGTATGTGACCTTGTAGCCAGAAAAGACCTGCAAGCATCACAATACAATGGGGCAAGTATAGGGCATACATACAGGCCTTAACTGGAGTCACAAGGAAGAAAATGATTGTAGTACAACCAGAGGGCAAGTCTTCGCATAGGAAATCCTTGATTGAAATCTTTAAGGATATATAAAGTATGCCATAAAGTCAAGAGAAAAAGACATTTCAGGTTAGAGAAACACTACATGCCAAAGTATACAAATACCCCAGCCTGTTCAGAGAAATACAATTGTGGCCAAAGCATGGGGTGCTCTGGGGAGTTGGTGATTGATGAGCCTGGGAGGCAGGCAGGAGTCAGAGCACAGAGACCATGAACACCTTCCAAGGGCACTCGTGTGAGCAGATTCACCTTTCAGGAGGCTGACTGTCACAGCAGTGTAGAGGGTGGATTGGCAGGGAGTGGACTGTAGGGAGGGCATCCAGTTAAGGTGAAACGATGAGGGCCTGAACCAGGGAAGAGGCAATTGGAATGGAGAGGAGGAAAAATTTTGATAGACATTTAAGAGATATATGCAGAATGATTTAATGAGCAAGTGAATGAAGGAGAAAGAGGGAAAGAGTGGTGGAGAGTAAGTTCCAGGACTCTGACTTGGATGATTAGAAGGATGGTGTCATCTACCAAGAGAAGGCATGCGTTAGGAGAAGCAAGCTGTCTGGAAAATACAACGAGTTAAATTTTTGAGATGCCTGTGGCACATTCAGATGGAGCTTTCCATGTGGGTAGTTGGACTTATTGCACAGGGAAGAGGAAGACACAGATTAGTAATTTTCACTAAGAAGGAAACGAATGATCGAAAAAAAGTAGGTGTTAAATAACAAGAAGAGAGAAGCCAAGGAGAAAAAGTTAAACCAAAGAGGGAAATTTAAAGAAGAGAGTTATGAGCATTGTCACTGAGAGCTGAAACATGCCCAGTGTCTTTGTCAATTAGATAATTGACCTTGGAGAAGACAGTACAATGGCCTGAGGTGTCCCCAGTCAGACTGCAGTGAGCTGAGAACTGAATGGAGGTAGCAAAGTATTGCTAATGATTAGAAGTTTTTCTGTGAAGGTATCTAAAACCAGCTATTCATAGAATATAGGCATGAGAAGGGTTTAAAAAAATTTTTTTAAGTTATGAACCACCTAACATTCATGTATGGAAAGAAAAAGAGACCCTAGAGAAGAAAAGATGAGAACAAGTAAGAAAGAAGAAAGGGTTGACAGAGTAACATTCTGAGACTTAAGAGGATGGCTCAGCACAAAAGGAAGAGAGATTCATTTTGAACAAGAAAAAAATACTTTTACTAAGATAGGAGGCATGATGAGAAATACATTTTTAGGAGGAGAGGGAATGTAAGAAATGCATATATGGCGGAATCACTGTTCTCTGTGAAGATGGGGACACGATCATCTGCTGAGAGACAGACTTGAGAAGAGCAGTGGAAGTTTAGAACAGCCCCTCTGCTATGAGTCCCAAATCTGTAGTTCCGTCCTACTCTCCCTAGGGAAGGAAGTTGAAGAGGAAAATATAAAATGTCAATTGTTGAAGATCCAGCTGAAATTACAGGGCATGCATTTGTAGTGACGTCAGCTCCATGTTGGTTACTTGAAAGCTTCCAGCAGCATTTCAGAGCAAAAGGGAGAGGCAACTGAATCAATGGAAGATTTGAGATTTGAAGGGTGCAGGCTATAGGAGCCCCTGGTGGTTCCTAGTTCCCAGGAGGGACTAAAGAAGGCCTGCAGTCTCTTAGACGGGCAGGCCCTGAAAAGAGCTTTCCTGAAGTGCAGCAGGGTGAGTACAAGCCGGCCAGCATGGCTTGATGGAATCAGAAGCTTTCCCTGGAAGCCTTGAGCTCACTTGTGACTACAAAAAGCATACAAGGCTTTTAGGAACCAGGAAGGTCCATAGTTCTCATAATTCAGATTTAATTGTGCAAGTTATAGAATTTGGAGTTTTCAAATTAAATTTTGTTTTGCTAACTAACTACAAGTTACAAGATTTTTTTCTAAATGAGGGCATTGATGAAGGGAAAACAAGATGAATGCAAGGTTAGGTTAGTATCCCACACATGCATATTTCTCTATCAAGAAAAAGCAGTCTTCTTAAATAAACAAAGGGCTATACCTTGTTCTCAAGGCCAGACTCAGCACTGTAAAGATGGACGTTCTTCCTAAATTAATCTTTACAATGGAGTCTCAAAACCCCACGTGAATTTTAAAAAACCAAATACAAAATAATCATAAATCTTATTTGGAAAAATAAATATTAAATAATAGCCAGGAAATTTCCAAAACAGAATATGATGTGGGAATTCACAATAAAACTCACACTACTTCAAAGAGGGCAATACTATAGAAGTAGAGCTGAGAGAGAGAGAGCACAGATTGGAAAGTCCAACATTATTCTCAAGTACATTATAATTTAGTGAATAACAAAGGGAACGGTTCATTTCTTCTGAAATGGATATCTTGGACATAGACTAGATAACTTGGATTACCCTTTGGTGACTCTGAGGGTGCGGAGGGCAGGCTTTGTCCCTTGTGTGGTGGTGGGAAGGCAGACTTGCCTCTGATGTTCACAGACACTAAATCAAAAAGGAGGGGATTCTCTCCTGATGAGAACAGGTGCTACAAGTCTTCCCTTACTTTGTGCCAACTGAATAAGCCTAGGGAGGGAAGACTGTGGCCTGCCTCTATGTGTATTGGCCTCTGATAGGATAGCCAAATTCTTTCAGGTGTTCCTTGCTAAGTGCTCCCTTGCCTGGCCACTCCTGCGGTCTATGCTATAATAACTTGGAATTGTCCATGAATGGGGTATGAGACAATTGCCAACGGGAAGCAAGGAAGGAATGATCAGTATTGCCTTCAATAGAGGTCCATCATCTAACTACTCATCATTCCCAACTACTGCCACCCTACTCCAACCACCATAGTCTCTCACTTATATTATTACAACTATCCTTTAATTGGTCTCCTTGCTTCTGCCCCTGACCCCTACAAGTCTATATTCAACAAAGTAGCTGGAGTGATCTTTTTCAAAACTTAAGACAGGTCATGTTACATTTTCCTTCAAAATTTTCATGTAGCTTTCTATCTTACACATAATAACATCCAAAATCCTCACGAGGGCCCTACAAGGTAGCACGTGGCCTGGCCTTACTATACCTCTCTGACCTCACCTCCTACCAGTCCCCATTTCCCTGGCTATGCTCCATTTTCCTTGCTATTTGGCGAACATACCAAGTGTACTCTCACCCCATTTTTTGCATTTGCTCTTCCCCTCTGCCTGAATGTATTTCCCCAGGTTTTCTCATCACTCATGCTCCCATTTCCTTCAGTCCTTTCCCCAAATACTAATTTACCGGAGAAGCCTTCTCTTCCCTCCCACTCCCTCATTATCTGACTGGTAGATATTAGGCCCTCAGTACCTCAGTGAATGAGTGAGTGAATAAATGAATGAACAGAGAATCCAGTGTATCGGGATATTTTTCTTTGTGATGCTGGCTGGGTTCACTCCCCTCCTCGACTCAGCATGGTGGAACATGTCTCCAGTTTACAAAGCCTGAGTGCAAATACAGACTGTGTGCAGTACTCTTATATAGATCTCACAGTCTTTTGATTTGGTCCCTCTGGATGGCCACAGCCACCTTCTTCCCAATCACTGCTGCTCTGAGCTGGGGAATTTTTTACAATAATTTTGTAAAACTCCTTTTTCTGGTACCTTGAACTTTGGGCTGGTTTGTGCTAATGGACTTTTCTCGTAATCTGATGTCATTTGCTTTATTTTCATTCAAAAGGCCTTTCTCAACATGTTTGGCAATCCATTATCCTAGCACTACTACGCATTTCTTTTTTATTTCATATTTCCCTAGTTATTCATGGGATTTGGAAAGAAGAGTTAGGTAACTACATGGACTCTAGCCACTATTTTTTTTTTGCCTTAAAATGTTAACTTATGTATATTCCTCTAGCTTCTACCATTGTCCTCTTTGTTTATTCCATCCCAGCCACTCTGGTCTCCTCACTGTTTCTTGAATGTACCTAGCTCACACTCATCTTAGGTCCTTTGTACTTGCTGGAGTATTCTGCCCCCGAGTATCTTCATGGCTCACTTCTTGCATTATTTTGCACAAATGAATAAAAATGATCATATAAATGCTTTTTAAATAAACATTTAAGTAAAATTTCATTTAAGTATAGCATATATCTTAGGAATCTACTTTCATTTTCTCAAAGTGAATATATACCCCTTTAACTGGCACCCAGACCAACAACTCTATCTTCATCAGCACTCTTTGCCTCCTCCTAGTTGCTCACCCCTGAAAACTAACTATTCAACTATACCAGAGATTAGTTGTTTCAAATTTTATATGAATGGAGTCACTCAGTATATACTCATTGTGTGGCTTCCTGTTTGCTCAACATTGTGTTTGTGAGAATCACCTATGTTGGCAGAAACAATTTCTTTTTCATCTCACTTGTAGGTATAAACCCAGTGGAAATGTATATCTGTATGAAAAAAAGTGTTCAGAGAAGCACTATTTAACTCCAAGCTGGAAACAGTCCAAATGTCTACCAACAGTAGAATGTATGAATGGTTATATATTCATGCTATACAACACTAAATATGCTTTTTAAAAAGTGTGGGGATTTTTTATATTTTTGTCTAGATTCAGCCCCATCCAACCTAACATGCCTATTATAACTACATCAGCATTCACCTGCATCTATGATAACTCGTATTAACAACTTAGCATGTGTCTTTTCTTATTTTTTCTTTGCATAATTATAAACACACATGCATATACATATATATGTATATATATGCACATATATATGTATCTGTGAGGGAGTTATTGTAAAAAGCAGAATCACAATATACACCATTTCTACATCCTGCTTTGTTTTGTCATAATATTAAAACCAGGATTCCTACATTTTAAAAATAGTATATGTCTGGAATAATATAATGAAAATATTAAATATTATGAAAAACTAAGTTGTTTTATTGAATCTAGTTAGGTATTAATTAGTTCATATCATTTAAGATGAAGAAGTTGGCCAATTCATTATAATAAACATTTATTACCATGCCAGATTATGTCGCTAAGCACTGAGGATTCTTCTCCTCGCTCTCTAAGTATACGTAGGGAATTGAAAGACATGAACTGGGAAAAGGGAACTGTGTAGATGACAAGTGACTATTTTCTTCAAGTGGTAAATTAGGCTCATAGATTGGAAGAAAATTATACTTGCTTTATTTCAACCCAGAGAGTAAAATGATAACAAATGGGAAGCAGTTATGAAGAGATAATTAAATTCAGGATGAAAATAACTTTCTAATAGAAAACTTTAGAGATGGAATGGACTGTCTTGGGGCTCAGAGAGAGATACTTGGTAGTGTACTATGCAAAGATTTCAAGCCACAGGTAGGTAGTCTCACCTAAGTAGGTGGAATGGCATAACTCATATTTATTTTAATTTTTTATTTTCCTTAATAGATAATATTAATATGACCCTTATTTTTAATGGAAGATGATTGAGTGTGAAAACCTAAACCAAGAAGAAATCATTAAAGAACTGGTGAGTGAAAGTCAAATATATTTTCAACCACATTTGCAAGAATATTAAATGGAATATTTTTACACCCCTTTCTAGAGCTCACCTAGGGATTTTTTTCTACCATGTGACCTTTGGCATCATAGAAAAATTATATATATGGTACAACATTCCTTCTTGTGAGAGTAAAAAATGTCATCAATGCAGTTGACAGTTTATAATTTCCAATGGCAAAAAATAACTCCCAATTATTTTAAATAGGAAATAACCCAGTTTCTTTTTCGAAAACAGTGTTTATGCAATGGTTTATCTTATGAGATGGTTGGACAAGAAGGATCAAATACTTCAAAACTGGAGATGTTTTTCTCAGGGTGTCCCCGTATAGTCGGATTATCATTATTTCCTAATTTAACAAGTCTCACAATCGTTGCTCAAGATATAAAAGAAATTTCAGGATTAGAGACTTGTGTACAACTCAAAGAACTTTGGATTGCTGAATGCTATTTAGAGGTAAGTCTAAACATGTAACTTCATATGAAATATTGTATGTGGAATTCTTTGGCTTTGGAAAATAATTCATTGAAATATATGCTTGAGATATGGATCAAAACAGGTGAGAGGAAAAAGGAGACCAAACATGATGAATTGCAATAAAACTCTCTATCCAGTAAAACAAAACAAAGCAAAATAAGAACAGATAAACAGGCAACAGTAGAAATAAATTTATACATGGGAAAATATAGAAATAAAAAATTAAAATATAGACATATCTACTGTTTAGTAATCAAATCAGACCAAATACTACTCAGTATTGCTTAGTAATGAAATCTGGTCACTTAGATAATATTTATATTGAAAAACAATATTAAAAAATTTATGAAGGGCCAAAGATAAGTACATACCATTTGACTCAGAAATCCCTATTCTAAGACTTTGTCCTAGAGAAATTCAACAGCAGAAAACAAATGTATGTATGATTATTTATTTTAGTATTATTTATAATAGCTAAAATTTTAAAATATAAATATGCTACATATAGGGTTATTTTAAAGAAAATGATAATAAACTTCATGAAATATTTTGTAATTATTAAATATTATAATTTGAAAATTATGAAAACATTTTAGGTGGTCTTAAGTTTAAAAAACATAAAATCTTATAGGTATTATGATTATAATAATATAAAATTAGGTATAGAGTTGATTTAAACTTAAAGAGAATATGATCCCTAGCTGATGTGGCTCAGTGGATTGAGTGCTGGCCTCCAAACCAAAGGTCGCTGGTTCAATTCCCAGTCAGGGCACATGCCTTGGGTTGCAGGCCAGGTCCCCTGCTAGGGGCACACGAGTACAACTACACATTGATGTTACTCTCCCTTTCTTTCTCCCCTACTTCCCCTTTGTCTAAAAATAAATAAATAAGATGTTTTTAAAAATAAAGAGAATATGAAATTGAAAATAGCTGTGCCTGGGTGGACAAATTATATATTTTTCTTTTAAAATTTTATTTAATTTTTGCCCTGGCTGGTGTGGCTCAGTGGATTGAGTGCCAGCCTGAGAACCAAAGGGTTAATGGTTTGATTCCCAGTCAGGGCACATGCCTTGGTTGCAGGCCAGGTCCCCAGTAGGGGGTGCACTAGAGGCAACCACACAGTGATGTTCCTCTCCCTCTTTCTCCCTTCCTTCCCCTCTCTCCAAAGATATATAAATAAAATCTTTTTTAAAATTTATTTAATTTTGCTAGATACTGATTTTGCAAAAATGTGATCTTTAAAAGAAAATATACTTAATATCTACTCTATAAAAAAGGCTACTGGCAAAACATAAGCTAACACTACTCAGACTGCTCTTTTTTTTTTAACAGAAAATTGGAGGTCTTCGAGAATGTAAAAATTTAGAAAAACTGTATTTGTATTATAATAAAATTTCCAAAATAGAAAATTTAGAGAAATTATTGAGATTGGAGGTTCTTTGGCTGAACCACAATACAATTAAAAATATTGAGGTAAGATAATTTCACTGTATATGTAAAGTTAATTACTACTCTGGATTGTAAATCAGAATGTCCAAGATCATATTATGCTTAAAAGCCAAAATATTTATGGTTTAATTGTTGTTAAGAAGAATTAACATAGAGAATTTCGTATATGTTATTTCCTTTACTCGTCCCACCAAGCCTCAGAAGTAAAGTATTATTGCCTCTTTGGGGATTAAAAAAAAAGAGGTTTAAAGAAATTTTATATATAACTTGCTTAAGATTATAAACACACTCTGTGTGATGTGCTTTTTCCTATTCCTCTTCCTCATTTCCTCTTCATTCCCTCCCTGCTTCCTCCTCCTCCAATCACTCTCTTCAGGTTACAGAGAAACAAAGATGGCTTCATCGAGGTACCCACTTATTTCTGTGCTCAGTGCTCAGAACACCTGAAGGACTAACCAGATTGATCAGATGGTTTATAAACGTAAATTTGAATGATTTTTCCTAAATTATATACTGTCTAAATTTTTAGGGTTTGCACACTTTGAAGAATTTAAATGACCTCAACCTTGCTGGAAATCTCATAAGCAGCATTGGTATGTACTGTCTCATTTGGAATGTAAGATAATGCTACAATAATATCTTATCAGTATAAAAAGTACATTTCTTTCTTTTACACTCTTTTGTCTGATATCTTTGGAAAGCATTTCTAAATCTATGATTATAGGGTGTGAAAATATTATCCATTAATCAGTGGTTACTAATTAGACAGTGTTATTTTTAGTCTTATTGACATGCAAGAATTGATGCCCATATACAACTCAGAAATATAACAGGATATGAACAGAGGGTAAAACAAATGTAATTTTTCTTTCACCTTGTTTTTTAAATTAAAGGTCGATGTCTTGATCCCAATGAACAACTGGAAAAATTAAACCTTTCTGGTAATCAAATATGTTCTTTCAAGGTATGTTGAAGTGGAATACATTTTTATTTATCAGCTTGGATCATGAGCCATCTTATTTCAAAAATGGACTAAACAGACCCCTTTTAAGAAATAATTTAATCCTTTTGGACTTCCCCATACTCCTGGAAACTTTAGTGTTAGATAAATTGACACTAATGATCTGACACTATTAAAACCAAACAAATAACTATTCACTTGGCTTTTAGGGTACTGCTTTCTCTTAGTTTTCCTCTGATCTTTGTAGCTACACCTTTTCTGATTATTCATCCTTTCGTAACATAAAAAAATTGAACTGCCTCGGGTCCATCCTAGGATCTTTTCTTATTTCTATCTGCCTTTATTTTGTAAATAATCTTATAATATCTAATGACTTTAAACACATTTTATCCACTTATTCCTCCTAAATTGGTATCTCTAACATATGTGTCCAAACTCTATGTACCAACAAAAAAGAAAATACATTTGATTTCACTCACTAGTTCTTTAATGATTTCTTCTTGGTTTAGGTTTTCACACTCAGTCGTCTTCCATTAAATACATATCCATTAGAGTGATTTCCCTAACAACTCCCCAAACTATAGATAGCTCCTGTTCTAACTCAAACTGACTTTCCCCCCGTGGACACTTCTTCTCATGCAGCCTTCTCCACCTCTCTAAGTGGTGTCTCCACTCTTCTATTAACTTAAGCCAAAATCCTTAGAGTCTTTTTTGACTCCCCTTATTCCTTCATATTCCACATTCAATCCATTAGCAAATTCTGTTGTCTCTACCTTGAGAATATGTCCAGAGTTTGACCATTTTCTTACCACCTGCATCACTACCTACCTGGTTTAAGATACCATTATCTCTAACCTGCATTATTGCAAAAAAAAAAAAAAGTCCTCTTTCTCCTATTGCTATGATTAGTCTGTTCTTCACACAGCAGCCCATTCCTTTAAAATTATATCGGATCAAATCACTCTTCTCTCATCTCTTTCAAAGTGAAAGCTATTACTCAGTGGTTACAATAACCACAAGACTAACTAATCTAGTCCACCAACTGTCCACCTGACCACAGTTTCTACCACTCTCCCCTTAGTTTACACCTTTCCAGCCACTCTGGTCTCCGCACTGTTCCCTGCGCACACTCCCTTTAGGGCTTTTGCACTTGCTGGGATGGTCTTCCCCCTGTATATCCTCACGGCTCATTTCCTCATTTCTTTCAGGACTTTGTTCAAACGTTATGTTCTTAGTGATGCCTTTCCAGCCCAACTGATGTAAAATACCAACAACCCCTATCACTTCCCCACTCTGAAGCACTCCCATCTCTTTTTCCCTGTTTTATTTTTCCTCTTGGCATTTATCCATATCCCTTACTAGAATACAATCTTCATGAATACAGAAACTTGGTCTGTTTTGTAATTAACCTTAAACATTTGTCAAGCACTTGAATGAAAGAGAAAAAACAAGTTTTAAAAAAACAATGTTTATGGCATATAATGTGAGTGAAAAGTTGGCATTCATGATTTTGATAGTGTCAGATTAAAGGTGCATGTTCTAACACTTCCTCTAGAAAATGCTGAAGAAAGATGAGTAAATTTACTGTAGAAATACTCTTGAATTGATCAGTATTAAAATAGGCATTCTTTTACTCAAAGAAGAATATAAGACACCAAAAAGCTGCGGAATGAGGCAGAATGTTATAAGCACCTTAAAAAAGGAAGGGAAGGGGAAAGTCAAGGAACATATAGCAAGGACTCATGGACAAAACCAAAGGGGAAGAGCTGAGGGAGGGAAGGAGGAAGGGGGCAAGGGAAAGTGGTGGGGGGGGTAGACAGAGACAAATGTCTTTGAAAAAATAAATTAAAATAAAATTTTAAAAAAAGAAACTTAAACTTTATTTTGTCGGTCAAAATCAGGAGGAAATATTTGATGTGGTCACACCTTGAAGGGTTGACAGACTTTCCATAGGCACTGCGGGAGGGTCTTCCAGGCAGTGACAGGTAGCCCTTCTCAGGTGGGGAGGACAACATGCACAAAGGCCTGGGGGTCAGAAATCAAAGGATATATTTGAGTAATAGCAGCAGCAGAATCAGAGGGAGCTGTGACAGAGAAATGCTGTGGGAGGTCATGTTTAATCCACCACATGAGACATGAATAGCAGTTACCTAAGGAAAGAGCATTCTGCACAAAGTGTGCAGGACTTAAGTGGTGGAAAGGAAGGTAGCAAATTCAAGGAACTAGAAATCCGGTGTGGTTGGAACAGAGTGAGACAAAGAATCACGAGCTGAAGCTAAAGAAGAAAAGGGCAAAATGCTGGGAGGATAAGGGATTGCCCTGCCAGGAAGTCAGACGGAATTCTGTCCCCCCGGCCAGCCCTGGCAGCCTTTGGGCGAAGAGTACAGGCTGCATAGACAAGAAGATCTGTCCGTTCCAGCCCTGCCACAAACCAGACACAGCATAACGCAGTGGTGACAGGAAGTTTACGTGAAGTAATAGTGTAAAGGTCTTAGAATTTTAATGACTTGCCCACGGTACACACTCAATAGATATGATATTTTATCATTATTACTATCAGTTTAATTATGTTAACGTATTCTATTTCAATTTGGGAATAAAAATAAGGTTATTGTGAAAATTCATTGTATGACCTAATATTAAAAAGACTTCCTATAATAATGATATTTATTTATTGTAAAAGCATTGAACATGATTCACAGCAACTTTTACTACTATCATGTTAGGAATATTCCTGAAACACCATTATCTTGAATTTTTATCTCTAGTCTTTCCATCTACCCTAAAAAGATACTATTCTAGTAATGATGGAAAACTTCTGTGCCACTTTTCATCTGCATCAGGTACCACAACACTACTTCTCAGTGACAAAAATGACTCCAATATCATCTGAATTTTGAGTGTAGGTGGTGGGGGGGTTCCTGTGTAAGATTTCCAGGTTCACCATCTTCTAGCCCAAACTGATGTTCAAATGCAACATAGCCACCCAGAAATCAAAGACTTGTCTTTATGCATCAGAACAGTCTGAGGTTTGTCTTCTTTGCTTCTTTAGAATTTGACCAAATGATTCTCTGCACGGCTCTGACCAGAAATTTCCCTTTCAGAGCAACACTGCTTAGCTCCACCAGTGCCCTGGGCCCAGCCCATAGCCCAAGGCCCTGCCAGTAATCCATGTCCTCACTTGTCAGAGAGTTTGGACACACGTTGGCTACCTGACCTTGTCTTGCTTTTACTCTAGCAGCTTCCCCATCCCATTTGTACTTGATCTTCAGAGCTAACGTTTCCTGGTTCTTGCTTTAGATTTCCCTTAGCTCTGATTCTGACTCTCCTGCTTAGCCCTTCATCCTTTCAAGTCCAGCTCCACCATAGCACCCTCCTCCCCCAGGAAGCACTCGAGTAATGCTTTCATTGAGGAAAATATGAGGACATCTTGGAGGTTGGAAGGAAGTCATAATCATTCAATTAAATTCACATATTTAGTGCTTACTGTGTTCTAAAGGCAGAGTGCTGGGAATGCATTGTTAAACAGGATACAAACTCTGCTCTCAAAGACTTTATCTCAAGAGTTGCCAGACTTTTCTATAAAAGGTCAGATAGAAAATATTTTAGGCTTTGTGGGCCACATGTGGCCTCTGTCATATATTGTTCTCCCCCCGCGCCCCCCCAGCACTTTAAAAATGCAGTCACTATCCTTAGCTTGTAGATAGAGGACCAAAGCCCATGTAGATCCTTGGCTTATAGACTTGTGGACGCATAAGCAGTTGGTGGTAGGATGTGATAAATTCTATAGCAAAGGTAAGCCCACTGGCTAAGAGTTCATAGGAGAAGTATCTACCCCAAGCTTGGAGGATGAAACAGGCTCCCAAAGAAGATGATTTTTAGGTTGAGTCTTGAGAGATTAAGAGGTTAAATTGGGGTGAAGTCCAGTTCATTCAAAGGCAGCAGCATGAGTGAGGGTCTGAAGGTAAGATAAGGTCTGGTACATTCTGAAACTTCAAGTTTTTCAGCATGTGGCAAAAACATAAAATCTCAGGGCTTCAGTTGGAAGAAGCAAGACTGAAGGGCAAAGCAAAGACCAGATGCCAAAGATGACTGAGACTTCAGGATAAAAGATGTTGAGACAGTCTGGATGTACATCATTGACCCTTCTGCCTCCACAGGTTGAGAGAAAACATGAGGCCCCCCGGAGAAAGCTAGGTCTCAGTTGTCCTTAATAGGTAGAAAACACATTCACAGAAACAAGCAACGCTATTTTTAAAACAACTGAAAATCAGGAATTTAATGGTGATTACGATAGAGCAGGGATGAGAAGAGCAGATCTGGAGGCCGAGAAAAATGGCAAGTAGTGTTCCCAGGTGGTGAGGGGGTCGGGGGGTGAAAGAGAAGCAGATGCATTGGGGTTGTTAGGAGCTGTGCAGAGAAGGAAATGTTGTCTTAATGAATAAACATGCTCAAGTGACTGGCTCCAAGGCTCCAGGTGGAATACATGATTTAGTAAATATTCTTGGGCCTTTTTTTAAAAAAGTACAACTTGCACACATAGTTATATAGAGTCATCTATTTATTAATGATCTATTGTCATATATTTAGCATGTGTTCCAGTAGAGAAGGATATTTTCTCCATCAAAATCGCTTTGACATATTGAAGCAGATAATTAGGATGCATTGTATTACATTATGGTGATCTCAAGTGTTCAAAAACCCCCTTTAGAAATGGACAGTTGCAATTAATTAAACATTATTACTGTTGCTGTTTTAGGACCTGACTAATTTAACCAGGCTTCATCGCTTAAAGGATTTATGTCTGAATGATCCTCAATATAAAACCAACCCAGTTTGCCTGCTGTGTAATTATTCCACACATGTACTGTATCATTTGCCTTGCCTTCAAAGACTTGACACATTTGATGTGTCAGCAAAGCCAATCAAGGAACTGGCAGATGTAAGTGCATCCCTAATCAGGTATCTGTGACTTAAGTTCGATTAACTGCTTCTTTCTGGTGATGTCCACATGTGGTAGGTCGTATTCATTCTTGTCAGAAGTTTGACTTTTGCCCCAGTGGGCTGGGCATTTCACACAAAAATATACCAATAATAACATTAGTACCAGGATTTCAATTTTGATGACAGTGCTCAAAGGTGAAAAAAATGGAGAAATATTTTAATTTATATAAAACTAAAAGGAGGAAATCTAAAAAATTATCATTCATGTTAAGAATAATTGAACTAGTGCTATATATACAAACATTAATAATGCCTAAGTAGAGTAGAAATGAAACAAGTAACCTGCTCTCATTTGAAATTTTATGTGTCAGAATTGGAAAGTATCTGTGGTGGATGGTAGTATGTCAGGATTAGGTCAATTTTAATCTAATTAAAGATGACTTGGAGTTCCCTGGAAGTATAAGTGGAACCACCCACACTGCCAAAATCTTGAAGATCTCTGAAATCTTGAAGAGAACTATGCCAGCACTTCCACTGATGGGGAACCTCCCAGTAAAGGGGCTACTTTGACATGCCACCAAAGGTCTGTAATCTCAGAATAGAGTTCGTAGGAAGTCACCGTGTTTATTAATAGTCTTTCCGTGTATTTCTACTTCTCTCTGCCCTATCTGTCCATTACAATCAATAGTTTCTGAGTATGTAGAATGTGCCAAGTATGTGGATACCCTTACACATGACCCTCCCATTCTTTCCTGTGGCTGATTCATCATCTCAGCATAGATCAAGAATGTCTTTATTCTTTTATCTTAACTTGTTTCTCTCCTCTTGCCAGTCTGAGAATTTATTCTCAAATTCCATTCTCTCTTTTCTCCAAAACTGAGATTATCATCCCTTCCACCCCAATCTAAGAAGTAAACTTCCCTGCAGTATAAAGCAAAGGACTAGAGTTCTTGTCTACTAGCAGATGTTTGGAGTCATTGGGAGGCCAAGGTGGAATGCCTTCTCTAACAATTATGTTAAGTCTAAAGTAACAGCAAAATTTTGCAGTGACAACCATATTTTTGAAATTTGCATTATCGTCTCTGTAGTTTTACCTCAGGCTGTTGCAAAGGTGAGCAGGTGAATACGCTTTGTGAAATTACTTGGCTGGTTCATTTATCTAACAAATATCTAATGCCTATCACATTCCAGGCACAGTTCAAGGCACTAGAGGTATAAAGTGACCTAAACAAGCAAAATCCCTGCTTTCTTGGAGCTCACATTCTATTGAGAGGAGACAGATAATAAGCAAATAAATAAGGAAACAACTAATATATCAGATAGTGATAAATGCTATGGAGAAAATAAACAAGGGTGGAAGAAACAGGATTGTTGGTAGGGGCAGTGGACGTGGTGTTAGCTATTTTATATAGCATTGTTGGGAAAGGATTTGCTAAGGTGACATTTGAGCAGAGACTAGAAGGAAGTAAGGAAGCAAGCTCTTCAGGGGTCAGCCAAGTGTAAAGACCTTGATGCAGGAGCATGCCTCACATTTGAAGAACAACAAAGGCTGGTGTGGATGGAGCTGAGTGAGTGAGAGGAGAAGAAGCAAGAGATGGAGACAAGAGTGGGGGTGCTGCAGATCATGGGAGACTCTAAGTACTTTGTTGTAAGGACTTTGGCTTTTATTCTGAGTGAGGCAGGGGCCACTGGAAAATTTTAAGCAGAGGGATGACAAGATGACTTACGTAACTTAGAAGGATCCTTTTGGATTATGGAATAACAATAAAGGATTAGGGAGAAAAAGGTGAAAGCAGAGAGACAAGTTAAATTCCAGTAACTTGCATGAGAGATGTTGATGGTTTGATACAGGGTGCTAGGAGAGGTGGCGGTGAAAAGTAGTCAGATTTTGGTAGTAGTTAGAAGGCGGAACTAACCTGGATTTGCTGGTAGATTGGATATAAGGTGCAGAAGAAAGGAGTACAGAATAATTCCAAGTTATTGGCCCAAGCCACTGAAAGAAGGAAGGGAGTTGCTATTTGATGAGATGAGGAAGAGATTGGGGAGAGTAGGTTTAGAATTACAATTTAATTTTAAGCATATAAATTTTGAACAATCTTTTGAATATCCAAGGGGAGATATCCAGTAAGTAGCTGGATACATGAGTCTGCTCTTTTATAGAGTTGACTGGGCTAAATTGATAATTTAGTAATTTGCTCAATCTAAGACAAGTTCATTTAGAGCATCCTTTTATAGAGTTGGGGGGAAAAAAATGAAATCCTCTTTTAACTATGCTTAAAAATGAATTTAATATTACATTTGCTTTTAATTCTTTTTAATTTCTTTACTTTTCACTAAATTAATCAAGTAGAAAAAATGTAGTTATATATTTGCCTTAGTAGTTGGCACTGCCTCATTAGCTACATGATACTATTTTGGAAATTGAATTCTATCTGTAGTCTCTTTATATTGTTATCCTGGAAATAAGTGTGAATATGCCTCACATTTAAAATATTATCCATAAAGAAACCTTTTGGAATTTTATATTTTGTTTATTAAGTTTCAATATAGAACTCTGTATAACCATTATCCTTTCAACATCATTATTAGTAATTGAAAATGCAATTTTTTCTAATTGTTATTTAGAATATATTTATTCTAATTGTTAGAATTGTTTATTCTAATTGTTACTTAGAATATATTGCACTCATAATATACTGCTAATAATTACCTATATTGTTTTTATTTCAGCTAATCTTTTGGTTTTTTTTCACTTTTAGATCACAGCAATGAAAAAAATAATGTATTACAATATGCGTATAAAAACTGTTCAGAGGCATCTTAATGAAGACCTTGAAAAACTGAATGATCGAAAATGTAAATTAGAGAAGTTGCCAGAAGAACGAATAAAATTACTCAGCTTTGTGAAAAAAAATGTAAGATTTAATACTGTTCATTTTCAGTGGCCACATCTTAAGAAAGCTGATGGATAAAATAGCATTGTATTTTAAATTTATATATATTCACATATACATATGTTGATAAAAATTAGTATTGAGTTTCAAGTCAAGCCTGCTCCCAGAATGTTTTGATTCCAGGTGCTTCACTAGGCTTCATTCTGTGCTTAGAAATCTAAGTTCAAAAAAAATATATAAAAATTGTAAAGTACTAATTAATTTAATATATTAGAGTTATAGAGATCTGTTAAACTTATCTCAGCTTCATTTTTATTAGATACCAGTAGGTTGTACTCAAAATTCATTTTCTCATCTAAAGAGTTGAAATATCCCTTTAATAATATTATTAAGGTATACAACAAGGTAAGAACTTTATATCAAGCTATACTTTAGTAGTTATATTTTGTACACTTTTTTATTTAGATTAAATTAGATTTCCTTTACTAAAAATAGATTCTGAAAAATTAAGGATTGTTTACCTCAAAACAGAATTTTGTATATAAAAGAACCATGTATTTTTTAAGTATGCGAAACTAATGGGTTATTCAACACACGGTATTACAAAAATAGATAAAACTACTCAGGGATAGGAAAGTTGGATCCTTAATTAACATTTTACTAAAGTAAATACCGACTGGGGAAAAAAGATTTAAATGTAAATATGAAAACATGAAAAACTGAAGAATATATAGATTAATATATTTAACTGATCTCAGCCTTCCAAATAAAAGAAATACCAGAAACCACAAAGGAACAGAATTTAGATTTGGTTTAAAAAAAGAAAAGATAAAGTGCTTTTATTTTAAAAAGCATCTTTAATGAACATAAACAACAAATGACAATCTGAAAAGTGAAAAATGGTTTTCAACAAACATGATGGACAAACATGTTATCCTTAGTATAAATGGACTCATAAGTAAAACAAGAAGTAAATGTCTAAATATAAAAATTTATATTTTTACATAAACTATCATTTTACAAAAGAAATTAAAAATTACTAATAAACACTTGAAAGAACTTCAACCTGATTATTAATCTCTGAGTGTGAATTCAGAGAACCAGCAACCATTTTCACCTGTAAAACTGTCAAAGCATTATGCATGTGGAACTCATGCTGGTAAAGAACGGTGTGACATGATCACACCACTGATGGAATATAATAGGGATATATCTACATATATGCCTAAAAGTGCTCATAGCCTGTGACCCAGTAAATCTACTCTGACACTCTATTCTAAAGATTTGGATAAATACATATATATTTAAGGATATTCGTCACTGCACTATTAATAATAAAAAAACCAGAAACTACCTAAATGTTTAACAAGAGAGGAAGAATTATTTATTTTTAAGATAGAATAGTATGCAGTCATTAAAAATCAAGTGTTAAAAATATATTTAATACTATTTCTAAAATGAACAGATTTAAATTCATATTATGGTCAGAAAGGTATTCCTAAAGTAAAACATTAATTACTAAAACATTAATTAAAGTAAAACAAAATTTAAATTATTTATTTGAATAAACATCACAGGAGAACCAGTATATGGAAAATCGTTTTTTTCTTTTTTAAAGATTTTATTTATTTATTTCTAGAGAGAGGGGAAGGGAGAGAGAAAGAAAGAAAGGGAGAGAAACATCAGTGTGTGTTTGCCTCCTGCGTGCCTCCTACTGGGGACCTGGCCCACAACCCAAGCATGCATCCTGACTGGGAATTGAACTGGCGACCCTTTGGTTCGCAGGCTGGCGCTCAATCCACTGAGCCACACCAGCCAGGGCTGGAAATCATTTTATATCTGCCATTTTCATGTGCAAATGCATGTAAAACCTGCAATATGAAAAATAATATCCATAGAAACCACAAACATTTTTATAAATATGCTTAATTGGTTTTTGTGGGGTTTTTTAGCAGTTGGATATAGCCATTATCGAGAGGCAGGAAGAGAGTTAGTAAATTTCTATTTATGTACACATCTCTGTGTACAGTACAATTTATCCTGAAATCCTTCAAGGCTGAAATTAGGGTAAGGCAAATGATGTACTCATCCCAGGCCCTAAATTTAAGAAAGGGCCCCAAACCTCAATAATCAAGATAATATCACATTTAATGCAATATTTTTTAAAAGACAAACAATGTATAAAAGTTCATTATGAATAAAAAACCACCCAAATATCAAAATTTTAAATAAATGTATTGCTATATTGAGCCATATAGGAAAGACCGAGGCAAAAGGAAAAGTGCACCCTATATACACACACATATATATGCTTTTGTATGTTTTTTTATGATTTTTCCCATAATGCAAAACTAGTTGAAAAAATATTGAAAATTTTAAAAGTATGATAAAAGTCACATTATTTGAAGTTTAAATACTTATACCAGGGGTGTCCAACCTGCAGCCCACAGGCCACATGTGGCTCAGGATGGCTATGAATGCAGCCCAGCACAAAATCATTAACTTACTTAAAACATTATGAGACATTTTTTGGTGATTATGTGCCACAGTGTATTTAATGTGTGGCCCCAGACAACTTTTCTTCTTTCAGTGTGGACCGGAGATGCCAAAAGGTTGGACACCAAGACCAGCATTTATTATCATTTTACTCTGGTTTAATAGAATCAAATTCATCAGTAATATTGAAAAACATATTTCATTGCTTTTCTCATTTTCAGTTGAGAAAACTGCCACATTTGAAATATTTAAGATTGTTTTTCACTTAGTCAAAAGAAATTGGCTGACTGAATTTAATGCTGAAGTTATAATAATCACTTGCTGGCCGTGTTTTTTATGATGTTTGGCCTATTTGTTACCTAGATTTCTACTTTGTTGATTTAAATTAACTATATATTTAATAGACTTAACTAAAAATTTTTGCTCTCTGGTACATTGATCTCAACAGTTGGAACAGGAACTGGATGAACTCAAAGGATCTGGCAAAGAGCAAAATGAGAAATCCAATAGTAAAGCAACGGGGCTTGAAATACCAGAGAACTCTGAAACGGTCACAGAAGAAACAAGCCTTCAGCAGAAGTTAATGACCAAACTAAATGCCTTGAATAAAAGGATAACATTCTGGAACAAAAAACTAGATGAGTATGTTTAATGAGAGAGCAGAATGTTCTGGGCCAACAGTTGAGCTCAGTGTCCTCCTTTGGGGGTGGAAAGTATTATAGTATTAAGTGAAACATGAAGTGTGTTTCCTCGTAGAGATAGGCATCATTGCTTCAAAGCTAGCATACAGTTTTTCTCAAAGGCAATACTTAATTAGGAACAGTGAACTTCCCTTGAGTGGCTTCCTGTCACATCTCTACTCTAGTGACTGCAAACTAAAACAATTAGTTGGGGTTTTTTTTAACATTAACTGCTGCCGGTGCAAAAACTCATGGCATAGACGAGACTGGGCTAAGCACATACACAGTTGTCTGGAATAATGTAGAAACAAACTTGGGTTGCATAATCAACTAGAAATATAAACCAAGAAGACTTAGTAAGTACTGTGATATTTTAAAAAATTTACTAGGGCACCAACTGAATAAGTTAGTTTGCCCTGTAATAATACTAACAAAATAATAACTAACATTAATTGAGTTCTTACTCTGTGCCAAACTCTTTGCTAAGAGCTCTACATGCATTTTGCATATAATCATCAAAAAAGCCTATTCAGGTATAGGTACTATTAATATTGCCATTTTACTGAGAATCTGCAGCATAAAAATGTGTGACTTGTCTAAGATCTGAGAGCAAGTGGTGGAGCCAAGAGTCTTCTTCATTTATTCTGCATAATATTGAGGTGAAAATAATTGCCAAAAATAAAATGTCTTTTAAATGGTTTAACTATTAATACCACACTTTCTTTATCCATTGACAAAAGCCTTGTATTTTAACATCAGCTTTTAAAAAAATCAATCATGAATTTTAATGTTGTGATTTGTAGATCATTTAAATAGCTTTATATATTTTTTTCTTAAATAGAATTGAAGCAATTTATCGCATTGAAGTAAAGCAAAAGAAGAAAAGTCGTGGGTTATTGATCCCATTTTTGTTAATTGAGTTGGAGACTGTGGGAAATATCCACTTTGAAGAAGGCACTCAATCTGATGACTGGTAAATCTGTTTGAAATTTAGTTAAGTTTAAAGATAATTTTAAGTGCTTAGGATCATCAACCAAAATATCAACTTATAAAAATCTTAAAACACCCCATTTTCTAAACACTTCTTTTATGGACTATTCATTCATTCCTTGAGACTCGGCAGTTACCTACTTTACCATCTATATATCTTTCTGTTTACATCATTGACACGAACTAACCTTGAAAGCATCCTAATGGTATTTCATTGCTCTTCAACCAATTTCCCTTAGCCCAAGAGCAGAATATAATTTAAAAGTTTATGGTCAAGTATTAATTTTATGTATGTTTATACTGTTTATTTCTGGACAGATATAGCCCTGGATTCTGAATATAGGGTGAGAATTTAGAACAGAGAAGGAATGGTAAAGCAGGATTGGCAATAGCAGGTTGTAAACACCAGAGAAGCCTGCCTAGTAAATTTCTTGGAGGTTCCATGATCAAAGTCAAACCAAGTTGTCTAGAGCTGGCTAGAGTTAGAGTGTACCTAGACACTCCAAGTTAGAATAAAGCATATACTTAAAAACCAAGAATCCAGGTGAATAGTGCATTTAGACAAAAATAGAGCCACCAGAGACAGAAGCAGGAAGCCAGCATCCATACTTCAGCAAAGAGGCCCCCTGGTAGACACAAGGAGGTGGTTACTTTGCCTCAACTAGAGAGTACCAGCAAAAAAATAAAAAAGTCCTAAAAAAAGCCTTTGCAGAAAAATATCACTAATTATTATTTTCATTTTTCTGCAATCATTTTCTCAAAATTGAGAAGCTTATAAACAAGCCAAAGATTGCCCTAGAACCTTGAAGCATACTTCAAATTTGGGCGTGTGGAAGGACCAGGAAACGTAAAGCTGTAGAATGCATGTGTTATATCTCCCTGGAGGATGATCCTACTCGCAGTTAGTGTTGAAATAAACTGATTCTTTAATAAGATGAAATGCAAAATTTGCATTAACTTCTTAAAAAGAAAAATGTGTGATTGTTATGAGTTACTTTAAACCAAGCCCCCTGATTTCTATTAGATGTGGTTCTCAGGAGTCTTGGGGGTACTTTGGTGGAAAAGTGTGAGAAGCTCTACCTAGGAAAGAAAGAGACCTTAAATCTTTCTTTTATATCAGTATATCCATTCTACCAGCAGTTCCCACTGTTTGCTTAACCACCACACTTGATGTTTATGTACCAACATTTAAAAGGTGTTCATCCCAGTTCCCATGCAAACAAGTAGAGGCCTCGATTTTTCAAAACCTTAATGGTGTCTGTCTGAAAGATGCATATATAACTTTTCAATTTTTCATTACATTCATGCAATCTAAATATATTTTTGTATTATTTTTGTTTCTTTTCAACTTATCATAAAGTAAGCTCTTTACAAAACAAGTAGATTAGTGGGAAAAAATATGTAAAAGCAATAGTACTAAAAAAGCCATTTAGGTGACTATGTCTGATAGTAAATTAGATAGATTTCATCGAATTTGGTGAGGATTAACAATTGTTTACTTGGTTTTAATAAAAATAACCTTGATCCATTTTAGGGAGAAAATCAAATATATGTTGGCAGAATTTCAAGGGCTGTTTTTACACTTTTAGCATACTACAAGCTTGGCCACCTAACTATGATCTTTTACAAATATGTTAAGAAATAATGACTAAGGTGCTTTAAATTGTACTGACTTCTCTTTTATTAGTACTTTTAAAGCCAATGATTTACCATTTAAACAAAAAGTACTGTAGTAGAGCTAGAACTCACACACAGGTTACCCGCTATTCTAAAGCAGAGCATTTTTATAAAACCTTTCATAAGCCAAAATGGTGTAAAGCAAAGGAGTAATTACCATTAACTTATATGGGAAAATTTTTTGATCATTCCCAGACCCCAAAAATAACCTACCAAATCATACCATCTAATACATAAAGCCTAAAATAACACTAACATAGAGTAAAAACAGAAATTATATGATAAACATACAGCCTATACAAAGTATAGAAATAATGCATGTACAGTGTAGTTTCACTTAGCAGTGCCTGCAGCCTCTATAACAGCTCGTTGCAAAACAAATGCTGTGTTATTTTTACATTTGATCTTGTTTGTTTTTTTTTAAAAAAGAAAGATTTTATTTGTTTACTTTTAGGAAGAGGGGAGGAGAGGGAGAGAGGAAGAGAAACATCAGTGTGTGGTTGCCTCTCACGCGCCCTCTACTGGGGATTTGGCCTGCAACCCAGGCATGTGCCCTGACTGGGAATTGAACCATCAACCCTCTGGTTCTCAGGCTGGCACTCAGTCCACTGAGCCACACCACCCAGGGCTCATCTTGTTTTGTAACAGCAAAAATCCTCTCCAAATTTCTTTGGTTAGCAAAAACAGGGACAAAGGTAGGTCATTTTTAAAAGTGAAGCAGTGTAAAGTGAACTTTTGAAACCCACCTGTATACATGTTTTCTATCAAAATAGCCATTGTTTATTTCTTTAGCAAAAGAAAATTTCAGATTTCTAATTGTATGCCATTCAATATTTCTTAGCTTCACTTGTTTTATGAAATAAAAGGACCATATTTTTTGGTTTTAAGAAGTCCTATTTTACAGAGACTTGCTTGTTGACACTCTAGCATTATCATTATAGAGTCATATTCTTTACCTATGTATTGGGTTGGCTAAAAAGTTGATTGTTGACACTCTAGCATTATCATTATAGAGTCATATTCTTTACCTATGTATTGGGTCGGCCAAAAAGTTCATTTAGTTTTTTTAATATGATGACTCTAGTAGTGTTTAGTTGTCTCTAACTTCATTTGAAACAAATTTGTTAGCAGTCACAATTGTATTGTGACAGCTCTCTTATCAGTGTGAATTTTTTTAAAAAACATCAGAATTGGTGAATTTTTGTGTAGCCATTTTAATATTGAAGATGAAAAAAAGTATGCAACATTTTTGGCATATCGTGCTTTATTATTTCAAGAAAGTAAAAATACAACTGAAATGCAAAAAAAAATTGGTGCTGTGTATAGAGAAGGTGCTATGACAGATTGAATGTGTCAAAAGTGGTTTGCAAAGTTTCTTGATATTATTGACATTCTGACCAAATAATTCTTTGCTGTGGGACTGTCGTATGCACTGGAAGATGTTTAGTGGCACCTCTGGCCTCTACCCACTAGAAGCCAATAGCAGGAGATAGCCGACATACTCAAAATACCCAAATCAATAAAGTTATTGGTGAAAATGAAAAATGAGCATTTTATTTTATGGAAAAAACCAAATGGACTCTTTGGCCAACCCAATATTGCCAACTGAGTTACCCATTGACATCAGACAACATTTATGAAGTGGCAACTCTAGAGCATCAAAGATGCTGTCCTTGTGCTTGAAAAGCTCTCAATCTGGTAGATACAAAGCACTTACAGTTTAAAGAAATAACTTTAAAGCATCAAAAAACAATATATATGTGACTTCTTGGGGACAGGTAAAATATTTCATTTGCCTTATAAATCATAACATCTAGCATAGGCCTGGCTGGATTCTTAGCTCAATAGATAACTAGTAATTCAAGTTTCTATATCACTTTGTAGATTATCACTTAACAGTTTCAATCTTGTGTATATAATGACTTTCAGTAGTTAATCTGACTATATATGAAGATTTCATGCTGTACTGTTTCAGGGAGCTGTAGCAGTATAAACTTTTTGTTTATACTGACATTAGTTTAACTCACCAAGTCAGTTAACAGAATTTACTAAGCCCTAGTTTAGAATTTTGAAGAGCATATTAATGGATTTTATTATATTCCAACCATTGAAAAACATGTGCATTCCACATTTGCTAAATGAGTACATCACCTGTGTATTAATGAACATTTGGAGGCATCTCTTTGTATAACTGAACATGCCGCCACTGTGATGTTCACACATCTAGTTTCCTCTGATGAGTGAGGGTGCCCAATGAAGAGGGGGCCCCTCACTCTCCTCACCTCTAGCGTGCTTCATGCTGTTAACCTTTCCTTCCTTCTAACTCTTGTTTTTTGTACTTAAACATTTCCTTCCTTCCTCCCTTCCTCCCTTCCTGTCTGGCACTCACCCTTGCCAGTCTCTTCTATTTCCTGCACTTTCAAAAATTCCCTACAGTTGCAACCTCTCTCCTTTACTCCAGTCAGTCCTGAATTTCTGTCTGTTAGACATGGCCAACTGAACACATTCAAAAGCGAGCTCAGCCGTGAAATAATAAAACATACAGAAGGGTTAGAGTCAGAAAACCTAGGTTCAAACTCTATCCATGTAGTCTTGAAACAGTTATTTAGCCAATTGGAATCATATCTGTAAAAATGAAAAAATAAAGATCTACCACAAAAGATTACTGCTAGGATGAGACAAGGTAATGTGAAAACACTTAGTTCTTAGTTTTGACAATTTTGTCTTCCTCTTCCTGCCCACCAGCCATTCCTTCCCTCTGACTCTGCCATTCCCATCTGTGGCACTGCCACCCTCTCAGCCACGGAGGCTCAGCAAACTTTGAAGCCATTCTTTGTTTACATTCTCTCCCTCAGCCTCCGCACCCAATCAGGCCAAGACCCAGAGGTTTTTCTCCAGAATGTCTATTGCATTCATTCTGTCCTCTACTGCGACCAAAATCTCCTGCACACAGGCCCTCATCACCTTCCTCTTTGACTATTGTTACAACATCTTGTACAGTGTCTGCATATTGTAGGCTCTCGGTGTTTCCTAATCAACCAGTAAAAATATTCAAATGGACTTCAAATTGGTTCTTGTTGGCGTGCTTCCTACAGGGAGTACTCTTAAAACTAAAGCCTTTGTAGCAAACTGTTACCTTCAAAATTATGTTCCAACTCTTCACCCCAACATTCAATGTCCTTCACTGGATGATCTCCAAACTCTTCTAACTCCTTTTCAAGTCCCTTCAGTCAGCCACAGCTGTGTGTGTGCCTCACTGCCTTTTGAACACACCCGGTAGACCATCATGTAAGTGGTTTTGATTGTTCTGCTTCCTTCCCCCAGAATGCCCTGCATCCCTTGCCCTCACTCTATCATTGCCTGTCAAAACTTACTCTATTTCAAGGCCAACATCAAGAGTTATTCTTCTGTGAGGGATTTTCTTGTTACCTGTCAGATGTAGTCATTATTATTTCTCTTTGAAACTTCATAGCACTGAGTTCTATGCCTCCTATCTTATACTCTATTCTAATGTTCCTTGTACTTATCCCATTACTTTTCCACTTCATTGGTTTATAAATTCAGTGAGGAAGGAGACTGCCTCATATTAATCTTTGAATCTTTCCTACATTGTTCACTTTCTCAATGTCCATCCACTGAGCTTCTACTATGGGTCAGATTCTATGCTAGGTGCTAGGAGTGAATGTCAAATAAAACATAGTTCTTTCTCTCATGAATCCAGTAGACTATGGTAACAAACCATATGGTAAGTTCTGGGATAATGGTAGATGTGGACAATGGAAGTGTGGAGAAAGTAGGTAGAGCCAGCTGTTTGAAGATCGAAGGAGCATGGGGGTGAAGAGAAGGATAGCTGGAAGTAGGGACACTTGAGGGAGACACTTTGATCTGAATTTTGAAGGACAGATAAAAGTTAACTGTACAAAAAATTAGGGGAAAGACTTTCCAGACATAGGAAACAGCACAGGAAAAAGTTTGGAAATAATTGTATTACATTTAGAGAACTACAAGTAATTCCACATGATGAGGGCCTGATTGTTAAGGGCCTCTCAGGCAAGGCTAGTAGTTTGAATTTTACCCTTAAATCTATGGGACTCCTTGAAGTGTAGCAGATTTAGATATTATTTTATGTAAAGTCCTAGAGACTCATTATTTCAGGTTCAGACTAAAATTTATGTACCTCAAACAAGTAATGGCATGCTCCCAGTCCATGTGACATATCTTCAGGAATGCTGTGAAAAGCTGTCAGGCTCTATGAAGTACGGGTAATATTGAAAGTTGTGGTACTTCTCTATCATCATAGGTCTGGTGCTCCCTCCTCCAGTAGTATTCCAGCAATCTGTGCATGATATTTTCTCATTCCCAGCATGGCCATGTGACTGAATGAACTGCTTTACCTCTATGACCCCAGCTAGCACAGAGCCAATGTCCTCTTAGCTATCCCCAGGGCTCTGCGATTCCTTATAAGGAAGGGCTCAGGGGCTAGATTCTGAGGCAAAGAGAAGTTCTAGGGAAGGAACACACTTCATGGAGTTTCCTGTACCATTACTGGTTCTTGCATTCTTGGGGGACCAGATTAGACACTAGGTCTTGTCCATTCATCACTTCTGTCTATTCTTGATAACTCTCGAGAATAATTCTTGATTACCCTTTGGTTACTTTATAACAAATATCTATCTAAAAGGTCTACAGCACTGGTTTCTGTCAAAATTGAAGAACAATAACAATAATCAGAGTGCAAGTAATAATGTGAATCACTCGGACTGATTTAGGTCCAGAAAGCAATCCCTTTATAGATGAGACTGCAGGTTCCTGCTCCACATGATGATGTGGCTGTTTGGCTAGACCTCCGAACTAGTTAGGGACATTGTGCTGGATCGGAACACTACATGTTTGCCTCTTCTGCCAGACTGTGAGCTCCTCTGGGATTAGTTGGTTTGGGCAGCTCACTTTTCAACTCCAAGGGAGGAGTAATTGGGAAGCTCGTAGCTGCGCTGGTTCAGTCTATGCTGGTTAAAAAGGCCATGCTCTAAATTAGAGCGCTGATGTTAGTCTTAGGGGGAGACCACCCATCAGGAACCCCCGTAATCTTATTCAGACCCATGCTCAGGCCCTGGCTGATTGTGCCACTGAGGACAGACATCTCAGGCAGCGCAAAAAAATATAGGATCACTTAATTTGCTAACAAATTGATCCATTTTTAAACCTCATCTTAATCTAAAGTCTGTGCTACTTGAAGACAGGGCCAGAATTATTGTATGGCCAGATGAGGGCAGCAGACAGCAGCTTTAGTACATTTTCTTGAGATCTCCACTCTGCCAGTCCTTACTCTTCATCCTTCAATTCCTAGCTCAGGTATCTTCTCTGAAAGGTCTTACCCAAGACCCTCCTTAAGTAGTCCCCACCCCATTCCTTACCCCAAGCCTCTGTTTCTTCAAAGCATTCATCAGTTTAGAAATGATATTATTTATGTCTTATTAATTATTTTTTTGTCCAACTGCCTTGTAATATAGGCTCCACAAGAGCAGGGACCCTGCCTCTTTCACTTTTGTATCCTTAGTTATGAAGTTATTGCAATGGTCCCACTGAGAGATGGTGGTGATTTGGGGTAGAGTAATCACAGTGGTGATGATAAAATAGGATCATATTCGGGGTGTACTTTAGATGTAGGGTCAAACAGACTTGCTGAGGAATTTGATACTGGTGAGGAAGAGAGGAGGCATGGTTTATTCCTGGTGTTTTAACCTAAGCTACTAGTTACATAGTGGTGCCATATATAGAAAACACTCAGGAGAAACATGTTTAGGGGCAGACATTGGTTGAGTTAAGTTTGAGAGGCCTATTACATATGTGAGTGAACATATCAAGCAAGTAGTTGGATATACGCCGTCTAAGTATATACAGGTATGTTGAGCAGAGATAAAGCCTAGAAATAAAATATTAGAATATATATTTTGTATACTTCCAGAGAACCAGATGAATTTACCTGGGCAAAGTGTTCATGGAAATAAGAGGAGAGCCCAAGACTTATTCCTGGGACAATCCAACATTCAAGGGTCTGTCAGCCCTGGCTGCTGTGGCTTAGTTGGTTGGGCATCGTTCCACAAAGCAAAAAGTCACGGGTTCGATTCCCAGTTGGGTTTGGTCCTGGGTTGGTGCACATACGAGAGCCAACCGATGGATGTTTCTCTCTTACATCCATGTTTCTCTTCCTCTCTTTCTTCCTCCCTGTCCTTCTCTCTAAAAAGAAATAAATTCTAAAACAAACAAACAAAAGCTCTGTCTGAGGGAAAATAAGCAGCAAAGAAAACAATGACAGACCAGCCAAGAAGAAAGCAAGGAACATGTAGTTTCACTGAAGGCAAAGAGAAAGATTTCAGAAATGCAGTATTGTTCAAACAATATATCTTTTGGTCAGAACGAATATATAATAATTAATAAAATAACTATTTTTTTAATGTTTCAAAGTGTACTATCTCTTTTATTGACTGAATAAGTGTGCCCAGTTTTAACCAGCATAGAGCTACTATGTGATGATGTATCTTTGGAGGGCGGGGGAACATAAAATGTGGGCTATAAATATTATCATATGTAACTTTGTGTTCTTCAATATTTTAAGGGAAAATCTGTTATTTTCTTTGTATATATTCCGTATCCCTATATAGGTTTAATTCCTGCTATGAATTAATTCTATCACGTTTTTGCATGTGGGACTTCAGAACCTATGGTATTACAGGAGTGAAAGTAAAACGTGTCATCAAAGTTAACAACCGTATCCTGAGACTAAAATTTGAAGACAAATTCCAAAAGTTTTTGGACAATGAAGATATTCATGATTCAGAGTAAGAAGTTAAATTCCATAAGGAACATTTTTTTAAGTCTGATTTTATTTTGTAAAAGTGTTTTTCTGTTTTAAAAGTTTACAATATTGAAAACATACCTTCTTAGTAAATATTTCCATTTCATGCATCTCCCTTGACCAGGATGACCTTCTAGATTATCCTCATTTGGGCTCTTTGTGAGACTGAAGGGGAGTGAAGATTTAATAATGACACTGGAACATCCAATATAGTTGGAGTATATCCTGAGCAGGACATACTGTCTTCTTATCTAGAGCTAAGCTTTTTAAAAATCAGTTCTCAAAATATTTTTGTCTCTACTCTTAAGGAGCTATCAAAAGATGCTGGAATGCCTTTTTTATGTTTTTGATCCTGAAGTTACAGTGAAGAAAAAGCATCTGCTACAAATACTTGAAAAAGGATTCAAAGACAATGAAACAAGCAAGGTAGCATAAAATGTCATTCAGAATAATGCTGTCTTCCTAATGAATGTTGTTTTGCCACTGGTTAAGCATGGTTTGACTCTTACTCTTTTTATCCACATGTATGTGTGGCAAACTTCTGTTTCACAAAAAGCTTAGTGCTATCATAGAAAGTATAGCATCCTCATTCTTTGTATTGTATAAGAATAAGTCTACTAATTTATTTGCATTGCTATTTAATCTTTCTAGGAGTCTTATTTTTTATGTTGTGATCCTTTTGTTCATGACCTTGAAATCTACTTTGATTGGTTTCCAACTCTTCAAGTCTTCTCTATCATTGAAAAAAAAATAAATTCACTTAAAACTGCTGTGCTGTCTAGCTGTCATCCTATTTCTCTCTTTCCTGTTACTGCCACCAATTCTTTATTCTCTATGTCATTGTACCCACCTGGATGCTAACGTTACTCCTGAGTTCCAATATGTCATTAGCCTTTCCCAGACCTTTTGTTGAGGCAGCTGGAGCACCCTGGTATGGAGCAATGTTTCTAACCCTTTTCACACCATGGCACATAAAGTGAAAACACTGCTGCATTTGAATCCTTCTTCCCTACTCACCCTCTCTGGGACTTCACCTCTTTGTGCCTGTTTCTGCCTGTCTGTAAATTGGAGATAATAGTGTCTCCTTCACAGAGCTGTTAGGATTTAGTAAGATATGCATAAAAAGGGATTTTTTTTTTGCGTATCAATGTTCGTAAACATCATTATTGACAAGAGCCAAACAGTAGGAACAAACCAAATGTACAACAACAAATGAACAGATAAACAAAATGTATATACGTACAATGCAGTATTATTCAGCCATAAAAAATAATGAAATTCTGACATATGCTATAATATAGATGAAGCATGAAAACATGATGTTAACTGAAAGAAGCCAGACATAAGTGGGTAAATATTGCATGATTCCACTTACATAAGGTACCTCGAATAGGCAAATTGGTAGAGATAGAAGTAGAACAGGGGTTACCTGGGGGGTGGAGAGGATAGAGTAATAGGAGTTATTGCTTAATGAGTACAAAGTTTCTATTTGAGATGATGAAAAGTTCTGGAAAGAGATAGTGGTGATGATTGCACAATATTGTGACTATACTTAATGTCAATGAATGTATGCTTAAAAATGGTTAAAATGGTAGCTCTTGCCGTATTTTTATCACAGTAAACAAAAATCACACACACGTGCACGCACGTACGCACGCTCGCGCGCCTTCCAGCCGCTCAGTGGAAAATGGATCGAAGGGAGTGGGAGCAAATGACAAGGGTCCTCACTGTATGCGGGTGGCACTACAGCAGCTCAGGCCAGAAATGGTGGTGGCTTCCACAGGGTGGCATGGTGAGAGCGTCCTCACTACTTTCTGGAAGAGGAGTAAGAAGGAGGTGGGGAACAGAGGGTTTTAAAAAACAGAGTGAAGTGTTCAGGGTCATTTCATAGAACTGAGAACGATCATGGGCACAGTGGGTGGGGGAAGGACAGGGCTACCGCTTCTGTGTCTTTTCTGCCTGCAAGACACTGTGCTAGTCCTTTAACTCCTGCATCTCCTGAGGCAGAGGCCGTATCTCCAATCCTCCCCCACAGCCCTCTGCACCGCTCTGTCCACTACAGTAGCCACTACCCACACTGAGCGTTTGAAACATAAACAGTCAGAATGGAGATGTGCTTCAAGTTAAAAATATACACCAGTTTTTGAAGATGTGGTACAGAAAATAGGACTGTTATTTCTTATATTGATTACTTATTGAGATGATAATATTTTGGAAAAATTTGACTAAGTAAAATATATTATTAAAATTTATCGAAAAGAATCTTGGACCAGTTCTTGGCACATAAGAAAGTTTTGAAAAAATTTACCATTATTGTATGAAACATTTGATACTATTGACTGCTCTTTCCTTTTTGAAACTCTCCTTTGGCATCCATGATATTACACTATTGTTATCCTCTCATTGTGATTGTCCTATCTTTGTTTCCTTTTGTTCCTCATCTTTCTTCAAAACATGAGAATATCCGAAGGTTTCATTTTACTAATCTACTCTTCTTTCTATATCCACCATCAATTACTTTCATTGTTAAGATCTTAGAAATGGGGAACATAATTAGCTAGAAAAACCACTGTGTAGCATGTAGATCAGATAAGCTAGATTTCTATGCTATGATGTGCATGCAATGAATAAAGATATATATTTATGTTCTGCATCATTTAAGAGATGGAATCTGATTAAAAAGATGAGCTGTGTAAGCAATTTCGAAGGACTTGGCTCAGTTTGACAGTGCTTGGCAGAGGCAGAAGGCTGGCCGGCGTGAGGAAGATCAAAAATACAGTCTTTGATACCCAAGGACGTGGTCAATAGCCACAGAGAGTATCATTTATTCTGTTTTGGCTTTCTCCAAAACATACGCCCACAGCCGGTCCATCTCCAGATCTCTGCTCTGATACCCAGAGCTGCCGTGGGCTGTTATCTCAGTAAGCTGCTTTATCTTCTTGTACAATATGTCTAAAACAAGACTTTGACCTTTTGCTCATAAGCATCTCCCTCCCAGTCTTCTCTCAATATTTCTAACAATGTTGTTATCCCCTCCACTAACTGGGTTCAAAATTTTGGAATTATGTTTGAACTGTCCCTCTTCCATTATCCCTACATTTATCTAATCATTTCCCATTTTAGTGATTCTTCCTTTAACCACATAACTTGCATTCCTCCTTTTTCTCCCTTGGCCATTGCCTGCCTCCACTTAGAACATTCCTTCTACTCTTTTCCAGTAGCTCACTAATAGGCAACCCTGCCCTGCTCTCTACTCATTTCACAGTACAGAAAATCAATCTTTCCTAAAACATTATTTTCATAGTGCGCATTGCACTGTGCTCATGATGAGAAACCTTGAGCAGCTTCCCATTACTTCCAATAATGGAGTCCAAATTCCTCTGACTGGCATTTAAAGCCTAGGTCCCTACTATCAGATGCAACATATGTCACAAATGAAGTATATATTTTATTTGTGATTCTCTGAATACACCTCAATGCCTCCCTTCGATGAAATGCTTTTCCCTATGTTCTCCTTGTGGAAAACACTTTTCAATATTCCACTCAAAGACCTCCTCCTCTGTGAGCCTTTCCTGAATTCTCAAACAGTAGAAGCCCTCTTACTTAGTTTACAGGTTTGTCAAAAAGTCAATTAAAATGGAGAACTGTAAACAAATGACTTACTTAAAGAATACTTTACTACAACTTGAAAAATATAAACTTACATTAAGCTCTCTTTTTACAAAGGGCCAAAGCCTTTGAGTATGAGGTTGTAACCCTGGAGCAGTCTTCCTTGCATCAGCCACAACTGTATTGCATGTTAATTTCAGTGTCTTTAAAACTGAGCATGAACTTCAAGATTCTTGTAAAGTAACTTGAGTGCAAGAATCCACCTATAGTTTTAGTTTGTATGACCCTCCCTGCCGCCACCAAAATTTTGCATTTATTTCACCTACAAATGCTTTGACACAAGTGTTTATGATTAGCTTCTATGGAATCTTACCAAAGCTTTCCATTTAGTGTTCACAGAAACAACTCTCAATCTTCTTTATATTTCATTGCTCTATATGAAGTGCATAAATGTCAATAACAAATACAAGCAGTATAATTAAGTTTAGGAACAAAATTAACTGATTTTTGATAGCATATAGCATGACTGGGTGGGGTTAGAAAGTACATCAGTATTTTTAAAAGTACCCTCCTACACTTGACTGTCACTACACAGTGGGTTAGAGAGAGAATGGAAAACATTGGTTAATGGTGGGAATCGGTTAAGTGGAAGTTGATTAAGTAGCAATCAATTGGGAATTTTTATTGTACCACATGTGTTATACTGAAACGTCATTTCTATGCATTTCTCCAGAAGTCCTTGAGGGCAGGGACTTTGTTTTTAGATTCTTAGGTGAAGGCTGATGAATGAAAGATGGATAGCTGGGCGGATGGATGAATGGCAATCATGCTTGTTGCTCTACCTTCCTATATTTTCTTCCTCTTAAAAATACTTTATCAAGTTCCTAATTATTGGAATTATGTCTTATCTTCACAAAACC
This sequence comes from Pteronotus mesoamericanus, assembly GCF_021234165.1. Taxonomy (NCBI): domain Eukaryota; kingdom Metazoa; phylum Chordata; class Mammalia; order Chiroptera; family Mormoopidae; genus Pteronotus; species Pteronotus mesoamericanus. The sequence continues at coordinate 28,557,972 of NW_026555078.1, read as the reverse complement.
TAGCCATGCTCCCATTACCTCTACAAAATCCTTAACCACTTCAGTTAAAAAAGGGTATCTTATTTGACACATCATATGATGCCTTGTATTTTTAATTATTGGGAACAGTTTCCATCTTCCCCTCTCTTATTTGAGGGCCAAGACCATTCTATATTCTCACAATGCCATACAAAAAGCTTGTATTTAATGATTGTTTAGTGATGTTCCCTAGAAGTCTACGAAGCTCATATACTTACTGGAATGTGGAATTTGTGGTTATATGAACCACGTTTCAGTATTTTTTTTTAAAAAAAACCCTCTTTGGACAACAGGTTTCAATAAGAAAAATATATAGGCAATTTAACATTTATAGAAAAGATATATTTTTAAATAATTTGTCTAATAATATTAAACTAATAATAATTTCAAAACAGAGATCGTGACAGGGAGAAGTAGAACTGAGTTCAAATTATGACTTTGCCAGATTTTACTTCTGTCCTTGGATATATAGAGAGCATATAATCGCTCTTAGCTCTAGTTTGTTTTTTGATTGCTAAAACTAGAAATTTTTGTTTGCTTTTTTGAGCTGCTTTCACAATAAGTAGTATAAATATTTCTGATAAAACACTTTGAAGAAATAAAGCTAGTAACAGGGCAAAGTAAGATTTCCATGCATTAGCACAGAGCTGTATCTGGAAAACAATGAAGATTATTAGACTAGATATATTATTAGAAAAAAATATATAAGAACCTTCACTAATGTCATATCTCATTACCGTAGAATTTTCTCTTTGGAAGATGCACCATTGCTCGGGGGTATCATTGAATATGGGTAAAACTATGGCTTCTGCTCCACACAGCATTGTCAGCCTCAACTCTGGCTGCTTTTACAAAAACATTGTTCTCTATCACTTTTCATAAACCTGTTTAAAATACTGCATATAAATGGCTTTAAAGAATGAAGTTGCACCTGAAGTCTATCTACTCCTTGTCACTGAGCCTGGTCTGCATTTTCTTACCCCAGACACAGAAACATAAAATAACAAGCCAACTGTATTAAAGTGTTGTTAATTTTGTGAAAATACTGACTTTGGTTTTTCATTTCAGCTGCCTCACAGAAAAGAAGCTGTTATTCTTGCTAACAGCCTAAGTATGTGTGAGTGTCCCAGAATTGAATTTCTACAGCAGAAGTACAAGGATGAGAAGAAAAACTCCTTTGAACATGAGCTCTTTAGACATGGTAATATGAATATACATTATTTCTGAACTTTAAGTTCTAAGTCTTCAAATTCATTATTTTCATAACATTTTTGATGCTTGGTTTTATCAACCTGGGAGGTTTTCTGAAACCCATTTTATTTAGTATTTACCAGTAGTATTACATGACTTTCTGATTTAGTACTTTAGTCTAGGTTGTTAACAAATATTACTGAGTGATTACTATATGTCAGCATTAATAGGATGAGAATCATTTGCTACTGATATTTAATGCAATTTATATAATATATATTTTTCATAGTCTGCTTTTGTTCATTGTGTCCTAAAATAGATAAATTATATATATACATCCATATATACACACATGCATACATCGATATACTTACTACACACACCCCCACACACAACCCAGATTCATAGGAAATAGCGAGAGTACTTAGCCCATTTATGCAATAATGATAATATGGAGCACTCAGGAAAGCAGGCCTTATTTGTCTTCAGTTATCAAGTACTTTTCACAGTCTGCTTTTGTTCATTGTGTCCTAAAATAAATGAATTTTATTTAGAAAACCTGGTTATAAATCCAAAACTGGCTAAAGACCTATTGCTTTATAAGTTGCCTTTTGAAAGATAAACCTTTAATATTTAATTTATTCAGTCATTAGTACTTTTGCATCCTGAATATATAAAAACAAAAGTGTATAACCCAGTGTGTAGGACACTTCTATAAGAGGTTCCCTTGTACCTCCAGATTGGGGAAAAGACCAGCTCATCATGTGCTCTCTCGCCCCACCCTCCACCGCCGTTCCTTCTTCAGTTCCACAAGCATTCATTGAATGCCTACTGTGTGTTAGGCACTTGGTAGGTGACAGGGATAGTCAATGCAAACTAGACAGTTTCTCCTTTACACTGCTTACAAACATTGATGATTATGTAAATAAATTTAAATCGACAATTATCATAAGTGCTACAAAGATGAAGTATTCATGTGTAATACCAAAGAATATATAATAAAGAGAATTGATCAGGTCAGGGAGTAAGGGACACCTATTCTTGGGTCTCAGCTATCTATCTGCTGAAAACTGAGTAGTCAGAAATTTGGTTAACTTATTTATATGATTGATATCCTAGGTTCCAGACCATAGTTCTACTAAGATGATCTATGTGTGTTTTGCAGTCTTTCATTTAGTTAAAAATCAGAAACTTAAGCAGATTATTGAATCTAGGAGTTCTCTTTGAAAAAACCATTACTTCTTTTTTCTCATTTCTCTCCATTCTCATCCTAAAAAACACCTGTAGTATTTTTTTATATCCTTCTGGAATAGGTTTTTCAAAGCAGTTACTGTATTTTACTGTGTATGATGTGCTCTTTTTTCCCAAATTTTTGAGGGAAAAATAAGGATGTGCATTATACATGGATATAATGGTTACATACAATGGGTATAATAATCCCATGTAGAACATGCACAAAAACCATTGGTGAGCATTATACACAGTAAAATACAGTAGTTTCTACCAATTAATATTTTATAACTTATACAGATAAGTTTAAAAAACTCATCTGAATGTTTTATGCATAGTAATTAGAAGTTAGTCTATAAGATTCAGTGACTCCTGGAGATCCTCAGGATTTAGTGAATCTCAAGGTCCTAAAAGACCTGAAGGGAAAAGCAATGTTCATCCCCTCAGCAGACATTTACTGAGTGCCTCCTGTGCTCTAAGCCAGGTGCTAGATGCTAATGACACAGAGATGAATTTTTACAACAGTGACCAATAAGATCAACAGGTTTCTTAAATTACTTAATGAAAAACATTGCTAAATTAGTGGATTCTTTCCTTCTTTTTCTGTAAAGCTTTGCTTGATATAATCATAAGGACCCCCTTTTACTACCATTTCATTTATTCAACAAGCATTAAGCTCCTATTTTGGGTCAATGTGTTATGTGCTATCCAGTGGCAAAAAGATAGCCAAGATCTCTGCCTTTACAGAACATACAGTCAAGTCTGTGGCCAATAGGGCAGTGATATTGGAAAATTACTAACATGAATTATTGTTAAACATGATTTGTTTTTTCTACTTAGGCATCCTCCTCATTACAAAGGTTTTCCTTGGCCAGAGTGTTCAGGCTCGTGAACAGGAATCCATCAGTCAAGCCAACTATCCAATGGTTAATTCAGTGTTCATTCCTCGAAAATATTTGCTAAGTATGTCTTCCATGAAGAGAAATATGCTTTCATCTTTCTGAATACAAAATGTTTGTATTTAATATATATGCTTCCAATTTAACCTGCACTTAAAGTAATTTGTAAACTTTTCTCCAAGAATGTTCCTAGCTACTAAGGAGCTTCCATTTATCTATCTCCTACTTCAGTGTCATTTATATGTGCATGTAGATATTTTATTTTGTAAAATTTTACATTTTACACACATATAATCTATATGTATTTCAAAAGATAAAAGCCCACCCATTTTTTAACAACAAAGGTTTTAGAGTAATCTGTCAAAACTGTGTGTGCCTATTCATTCAATGAATTAAACAAAGCAAAGATCTGCCCCAGCCACAAAAAAAAACTATGTGGTCATATATTGAATAGAAAAGTGAAAAAGTATGAAAAGGGACATTATATGAATAAAATTAAACTTTACTAGTCTATGTAGCAAAAGGGTGGCTAGTAAATATTTATAGAATTAACAAACTGTCTAGTGGGTGTGGAAAGATATTAAGAAAAAAACCCACTACCATAATAGTTGGAGCTTACTGAATTTGTTGTTTATTACTCTATGTAAGAATTAAAAAGAGTATATCATGTTTCATTTTAAAGAGTGTTTGTTTTGCCTGTTTTTGTTTTTTATTTTACTCTAGATTCTATAGTGGGACAAAGAAACTGTGATTGCAGCTTTCGGCAGTTCAAGTGGTTTGTCTTTGATCATGACCTTGTTTTGCCTGAATACATCGTTGAATTTGAGTACATTACAGTGGTATGAATGTATTTTTAAAACTAGAATTCCTTGAATGAGAACAGAAAGTTAATTTGAAGTCTAATAATGTTGATTCTATTTTACATATGTATATATACTTTAAAAGCAAATCATTGTGACACCTAAATATTTTAATTATGCAAATATATTACATGTGTAATATATGGCTGTAGTCTCACTGGGAAAGATTCCAACGAAACTGAAGAATATAGAATAAAAATGAAAATCTGTTTTCACTTCAACCCCGATGCCACTTCCTTCCATGAAAGCATCCACTGTTAACAGCTTTGTTAGGTTTGCTTTTGAACTTTTTCTGTGAATTTACATATATAAAAATACATACTTTTTTTGCATACATACATTTTACATATATAAAAATACAATACATAAAAATACATTTTACACTGTGGAATCAAGTTCTCAGTATTCCATGATGATTTTAGCCTTTAACAATATATTTTGGACATATTTTCACTTCAGTACATGTTGTTGTATACTTCATTCTTTTGGTAGCTGCATACTATTCAGTTATACTCTATTCTGACTTCCCTGTTGATGAAACATACAGGTTGTTTTCAGTTTTATTGCTATTTAAAACAACATTTCAGTGAACAACATTGTAGATGCATCTTTATACAGGTATGGAAGTTTATTTGCAGCATAGATTTGTAGAAGAATTTGTATAGTCAAAGAGTATATGCATTTTCCTTTTTTCATGTCTAATTTTTATTCTGGAATGTAAAGCTCTTTTTAATTATAGTTGACATACAATATTATATTATTTTCAAGTGTAGAACATTGAGATTTCACATTTATACACTGTACAAAGTGATCACCACAGAAAGTTCTCTATCCATCTATCACTGTACAAAGTTATTGTGATATTATTGACTGTATTCATTATGCTGTACTTTATATCCCTGTGACTTATTTATAAGTTCATATCTCTTAATACCCAATCCCCTTCATCTTTTTGCCCATACCCCTACCACTCAACCCTCTGCTTCAATGTTGATAGGTTTTGCCAGCACTCTTCACAAAGGTTTTACCATTTTACAAATTTCCAACAATGTATGACAGTGTTTGTTTCTTTGCATCTTTCCAATAAAAAATATCATCAATCTTTTTTTCTCATTCTGATGGGCAAAAAAAGGATATTTTATTCTTTCATATGTTATGGATTATTTATAGTTTTATGAATCATCTTGTATATCCTTTGACCATTTTTTATTGGATTCTATTGTCTTTTATACTGATTGGAAAAATTCTTATGCCCCTTCTGGATATTAATCCTTTATCATGTCTATATGTTGCAAATATTTTCTGTCACTTGTCTTTTGTTTGTAGCAAAAAACTTATTTGTCATTTTAATTTGTAATTTCCATGTTAATTTTTAAGAAGTCATTATTTTTCTTCTCCAGCTTGGATTCTAAATTTTATGTCTTGTTTCAGAAGGCTTATATAAATATTCTACTTTATTTTCTTCCAAATCTTACATAGGTGGTACTAAAACTTTTAGTTTTTTGTTACATCTAGAAATTGTTTTATATGGTGTGAGGTTGGTAGGGTGATCAAATAAATTTTTTCTTAAAAATGAATAGCTCCTTGACAAGTATCATCTTTTTTGCTCTACTTTAAAATGCCATCTTTATTGTTAAAATTATTTTCATACATAAGGGTTCTATTTATAGATCTTTCTATTCTGTTCCTTTGATCTCTGTGTCTAGTCTTGGACCCTTACCACATTGTTTTGGTTGTTACAACCTTGATGATATGTTTTGATAAGTGGTAGGGAAAATTCCCTTGCCCTGCCCCAACTTGTTTAAAAAATAAAATTCTCGGCTATTCTTTCTTTTTCTTTTTCTTCTTCTTTCTCTTCCTCTTCTTCCTCCTTCCTTCTCCCCTTCCTCCTCCTTTAAGCAAGCTCTTTAGGATTCGTTGCAGCACTGATTTGGTGTTAACAACCTTCTTTAGCTTTTTCTTGTCTGGGAAGCTCTTTATTTCTCCTTCAATTTTAAATGATAGCCTTCCTTGGTAAAGTATCCTTGGTTGTACATCCTTGCTTTTCAATACCTTGAATATTTTATGCCAATCACTTCAGGCCTGAAATGTGTCTGTTGAGAAATCATATGGCAGTCTAACTGGAACTCCCTTGTAGGTAATTACCTGCTTTTCTATTGCAGCTTTTAGGATTCCCTTCTTGTCTTTAAGCTTTGCCATTTTAATTATGATGTGTCTTGGTGTGGGCTTCTTTTGGTTCATCTTGTTTGGGCCTCTCTGCACTTCCTGGGCTTGTGTGTGTATTTCCTTCACCAGACTGGAGATGTTTTCAGTCATTATTTCCTCAAATAAGTTCTTTATCCCTTGCTTGCTCTCTTCTCCTCCTGGTATTCCTATGATGTGGATGTTGTTACCTATCATGTTATCCCAAAAGTTTCTTAAGCTCTCCTCATTTTTTAAAATTCTTTTTTCTTTTTGCTGCTCTGCTTGGATGTTTTTCCTACTTTGTTTTCCAAATTGTTGATTTGACCGTCTGCTTCATCTAACCTACTGTTTTTATTCCTTCCAGTGTTTTGTTTATTTCAGATATTGCATTCTTTGTTTCTGACTTATCCTTCTGTATTGTTTCTACGTGTTGTTGTTGTTGTTTCTTTTTTCATGCTGGTGAGGATCCTTATAATCATTACTCTAAACTCTATATCTGATTAATTGCTTGCCTCCATTTCATTTAGTTCTTCTGAAGAATTCTCCTGTTCTTTAGTTGGGGCGTGTTTCTTTGTTTTCCCATTTTGGCTGCTTCTTTGTATTTGTTTCTAGGTAGATATGCAAATACTCTGGTGCAGACCTATGTCAGATACTGCCTACCTATATTAAGTGCTGCATGTGACTGGCTCTGGGCAATTTGTTTGGAGCTATCAGTGATCCAGAGCATGTGGCTGCTTCTGCTGGGCCTGGATGTGTGCAGAAAAAAACCAAGCTGCTCACCAAGCCTGGCTTTTACCAGCACCAGGCCCAGAAGAGAGTCAGCTATAGTCTCAGAGCTCCCAGAGATCTGCCTCTGCCTACAGGCTTTCTGTGGGGTTAATCAGCAAGTGTCTTCCAGCTGTACTCCTTAGCAGCAGAACTTAAGCTCCACAGGTGGGGCAGAGTAATTCCTGTGGGCAAGGCTCTTGCTTCCCTTCAGGCTGATGCCACTCAGAATGGAGAGTCCTATTTTATTCTATATTAGATGCTTTATTCCCCCAGGTTTTAAAAAATTCTCTTATGGGACATTTTATTTTTTTCTAGAGCCATTTCTATTTGATCAAGAGCCTGAGATATATGGCTCTTGCAGCATGGAGAATGACTCAGGACAGGGATCCTGGTGGCTCTTCTTCAGTTTTCTCCCCAGAGCCACCAACCCCAGTCTCTCCTTACATGGCTCTAGTCTGCTCTGCCCTCCCTCTACCTGAGGCCAGGGTATGTGGTTGCAAATGAGATTTTGTGCATAGGCCCTCTAAGACGCTCTCTGTGTCTCTAGTCTCCCTGGTGGACAGAAACCCTGCTGCTTTTCACAGCCAGATGTTATTTGGGTTCCTTTTCCAGTTCTGGTGCTCAAGGGTGTGGAGCCAAGCTTGCGGTTTGGACCTCACACTTCTCAGGAGGACCCCCGCCACCCCAGCTGCTGAAATATCCCTACAGAACTTCAGCTGCAACCCTTTGGAGCCCAGCTAGCCCTCTCACGCCTCCACACTCCCTACCAGTCTTGTTGTGGTGAAGAGTTTTCTTCCATTTGTCCTTGGTTATAAAGCTTCTCTCCAGCTAGTGTTCAGTTGGTAATTCAGGGTGATTTTTCTTTAATTTAGCTGTAATTCCTGTCTAGTCCTAAGAGGAGGTCAATGTAGCTTCCACTTACTCTTCTGCCATCTTAACTTTGAGCTATTCTTGAGCATTTTCTTTTCTGAATAAATTTAGAATCAGTTTAAGTTCTATTTTAAAATCCTATTAGGAGTTGTTTGAGATTATATTGAATTTAAACTTAATTTAGGGCAAAATGAATACTTTGCAATATTGGGCCTCTCATCCAGAACATGATAAGTCCTTCCATTTCCTCAAGTCCTCTCTTACAGTTTACTTTACAGAGATCTTAATTATTGTTAAGTATAGTTCTAGGCATTTATATTTTATATTGTTATTATGAGGGGGATTGTATTAGTCATGTATGCTTTCAGCAAAAGACCCAGAAACACAAGCAAGTGGTAAATAGAAAAACTTAAACAATAAGTGGAGCAGTGGGTTATTCCCGACTGCTGTGACTGTTCAGTGATGTCAGTGAAGACATTAGCACTATCATCGTTCAGCTTGCCATTTCATGAGCTCTTCTGATCCGAAGATTCAGTTCTTTGTATACTTCAGGGAAGCTTTCTTCTCTCAATTCCTTGATTACTTCTTCTTTTCTATTTTCTGTCAGGCCTTCTGGAACCTTTATTAATTAAATATTGGACATTCTGACTTATCTTCCATATCTTGTCTTTTTTTTTCACATTTTGCATCTCTATTTTTAAAATTCTATGTACTGGATGATTTCCTCAATATTAGCTTCCATGTTGCTAATATGATCTGCTACCATATCCATTTGGTTTTTCAAAGCATTTATTGAATATTTTTATTTCATTGATTGTCCTTATTTTTACTTTGAAGTGTTTACCCTATTTTATTCTATATTAGATGCTTTATTCCCCCAGGTTTTAAAAAATTCTCTTATGGGACATTTTCTTTTTTTTCTAGAGCCATTTCTATTTGATCATGTTGTTTTTGCTTATCCACATGTAATTATTACCATAATTACCTAATTACCTGATTACTTTATTACCTGGAGCACCCTCCTGCTATTTTACTTGTTTGCTCTGAATACCAAGTTTCTCCGGATCTGTTCTTCAAAGTGATTATCTCCTGCATATGCTTTGGCTAGAGCTCACATTTTTGCTCCTATTTCTCTGTCAGTTCAGTCCCTTCTGATTTATGTCTCACAATTTCTAGTCTTTTGTTGGTGCCCTCTCCACTGTTATAAAATATTTTAAAATTATTTTTTCCCATTTTTAAGGAATATTTAGGGAGAGAGGATGAATATACCTATTCTTAGCCCATAATTTTAATCTACTCTCATAGATTTCCTAATGTGATTCTGAACATCATAGGTGTTACTATATAATTAAAAAAATGATCTTTTCTACATAGCCTATTTCTTTTTCAAAATGATAACTAGAGCAACCAAATTTTCAATATTCTTAATAAATTTTTTAGGTCAAGCCTCACTCTTTATTTTCTTCATTGAACAATGTTATTCTAGAAGAAAGCAAAAATAAATCAGAAGGATCAGTATTGTCCCAGGAATTGAAATTCGATGATGAGGCTATAAAAATGGACCCCAGGATCAAGCCCAGACCAAAACTTAGTAATTTGGATGATAAAATGATACTTTCCCTTGCCAAGACTAGCATATTCAGTCACATTGTGGTAAGTATTACGATGAATAAATTTAGAAACAAGAACCTTGAATGTGGAATCAGAATCTATCATATGAAAGCTAAAGATATTAAACCGCCTATTTGATGATGCCAGGCATCATGCTGTCAAATTTAAAAGTATCCAACTCTTTCCTTTTATATTGACTAGGTCTGTGCTCTCTGGTTGCAATATAATATGAACTATATATGTAATTTTAAATTTTGAATTAGCCACATTAAAAAGTTTTTCAAAATTAAAAGGCAAGATTAATTTTAATAATGAATTTTAGTTAATCCAACATACCCAAAATATTATCATTTCAACGTGCAATTGATATTAAGATTCATTAACCAGATAGTTTAATAATAAAACTTTGAATTCTGGAGTATGGTTTACATTTACAGCACCTCCCAATTCAGACTAGCCACACTTCAAGTGCTTTATAGTTACATGTGACTAGTGGCCACCGTAGAGAACAGTGTCAGTGTAGAGGTAGCTAGTTTGCAAGGGATTTTATTCCTGAATAGCAAATAAATTCTCCTTAAATGATTAGGATGAAGACAAGTTTCAAATCAGTTTCCAGAATTAATCAACATAGAATATGGGAGCGTTAGCTTTACAAAATTTTTCAACAGAATTAGAGTTAACTTACTGAAATGACTTACTTTACATTCTTCTGCCTCTCTTCGACATTCTGTCTTACTACTTCAGCACCCTCACTCAGCCTTTATTCTTTAGTCCAGTTCCTTCACACAGTTTCCTGCAGCGAAGGGATATCCTTGCCATCCTCTCTCTCTCATGGTGAGTCCTGGCTAATACCCAAAAATCTCTAGAGCCTACATTATTCACTGACTAGCCTGAGAAATCGATCTGTCTGAATAAATATTTCAACCATATATATAACTATTTTCCTAAAAGAATTTTATGCCAATTAATGAGAAACATAGACCAAGCAGAAACTCAGATTAATCAAGAACCAGATCTAAGGATGCTATTATAAGCTGTACCTTCTAAAATCATACATTAGATTTTTTTTATTGGCTCTATCTTAATGTTACTTAAATAACGATGGTGTAGAATAGAATCTGTCTTATTTTTTTATTTTATATTTTATTTTACCTCAGAGTCTGAATCTCCATGGAAACAGCTTGAGTAAATTGAGAGATCTCTCCAAGTTAACAGGACTTCGAAAACTTAATATCAGCTTTAATGAATTTACTTGTTTAGATGATGTATACCACTTGGTAAGAACAATTCTTTGAAAATTAAGTAAAACAGAATTATTAATTTAATGGATAAATGATTTTTGTAATTATGAACTCATATACACCATATTCAAGATTATACAGCCCAGATAAAGAACAAAAGCACCATACACTATGCTATGTTACTTTCTCTAAAATAACTCATAGATTTCAATTCCATTTGCAAACCAAATATACACCTGTGGTCATATCTGATTTCTAGCTATGTTAAAATAAGTTTGTTAAAACTATCCCAACAAGTTTAAAAACTATTGTTTTTAAAATATCCTTTGTAAAGTGTCATTTCCATTTTATTCTGCTCTTACTACTTCACATATAGACATGCTCATATACACATCACTATGGATCTTGTCTGGCTTTTTCATTCCTTGCTATAATATATGTCACATAACAAAAATAATGACATATGCGTTTCCAGAACTCCAGTCCAGCAGGCCCAGTTCCCATGGTCATTGACACTCTTCTCCAAAGTACATCATCATTCTCAGCGCTTACACTCTACCGCCTTGCAATATTGAAGCCTTTGTGCTGCTGTTTCCACCACTTTTGTGTGAGCTGTTACTTTGTTTACTGATCTTAGGTTTCAGTATTAAACCCCCTTCCTTGTTTCTTTTGCAAAGACATCATCCTTTTTATTTATTTGTTTTTAAATTGATTTATTGGGGTGACATTGGTTCACAAAACCATACAGGTTTCAAGTGTACAACTTAACAAAACATCATCTACACGCTGCATCCTGCTCCCATTACCCAAAGCAAAGTCTCTTTCTGTCCCCATTATCCCTCCCTTTGCCCACCTCCTCCTACCCCACCCCCTCTCCCTGAGGCTATCACCACACTGTTTTCTATGTCTATGTTTTATTTACATACACACATATGCATGCGCGTGTGCACGCACACACACACACACACACACACACACACACATATATGTAGTTTTTCTCTTAATCCCTTGATTTTCTTTCATCCAGCCCCTCAAAAGCCAAAGTCCTTTTTAACAGAATCCCTAATGGCCTGGGATTGGTATGCAGCTGAATAAAAAAAGGTAGTTTAATAGAAGTCCCAGGACTATATGTAAATTGTTGGATTTTAACTTATTTTTTTTTGACATTTACTAGGAGTTCAAAAAGTTATGACAGTCATCATAATTTTTCTTAAGCACAAATTTAAAGAGTAAACTCTTAAATCGTTCAAGGCACTTATATAGCAAGTAAGCTTAGCCAGCTTCCCAGCATGTATTTTGCAATGTGTTTTTGTGGTTCTTAAATAGAAAAATTTCTCTTATCATCATAGTCTCACAACCTACTTATTGGTTAAATACTACCATGGTCAATTCATAGAGAACTAGACAATTTTTAATGCCCAAGTACCATTTTCAAATTTTAGGATTCTCAAAGGTGGCTAGATATAGACTTCTCAAACCTCAAGTATCTGCTGTATAAACATGTTTCTAAAAATGACTATATGAATGTTAGGGGTTGCGGCTGGTGGTCCAGGGGGCTCTTACTCCTAGGACTCCATGTGGGCAAGCCCCAACAAGAGGAAGAGAGGCCCTCAGCTGCTGGGAGTCCTTGCCCAAAATTGATCCTCCCACACACTGAGAATCTCCTGACCTCCACAGTTTCCATCCCAGACGCCTGGAAAAGGGGAGGGGCTTAGGGAGCCCTACCTTGTCATGCACCATCAATACCGTTCACTGTACCCAGCCAAAAAAAGTACTCGTGTATTTTTCACCTTTCTTCTGAACCGTAAAACACAGATACAGAAAACTATAAACTACAAATGTGGTTTAGTCAATTATTATAAAGTGAACATGCTTGTGACCAGCACCCAGGTTAAGAAATAGAACTTTGCTACCTGTAGTATAAGCCTCTTCTATATGTCCCATTTCTTTCTTTTTTTAAAAGATTTTATTTATTTATTTTTAGAGAGAAGGGAAGAGAAGGAGAAAGAGGGAGATAAACATTGGTGTATGAGAGAAACAGCAATCAGTTGCCTTTTGTACACCCCAACCAGGGACCAAACCATAACCCAGGCATGTCCCCTGACCTGGAATGGAACCAGCGACCTTTCACTCTGCAGGATGATGTCCATCCAATTGAGCCACACCAGTCAGGGCATATATGTCCCATTTCTTTAAGAAACCATTATTCTGACTTCTATAGTAATACATTCCCAGCATTTTCCCCCATAATCCATTACCCAAATGTGCATCCCTAGCACAATAGTTTGATTTTGCCATTTTAAAAAATGTACTATGTTTTTTTAATCTTTACCTGAGGACATTTTTTCATTGCTTTTAGAGAGAGACGAAGTAGAGGGGAGGTAAGAGAGAGGGAGAAATATCGGTGTGAGGGAGAAACATCAATTGGTTGCCTTCTTGTACACACCCCAACTGGGGATTGAACCCACAACCTGTGTATGTGCCCTGACCAAGAATCAAACCCAAGACCTTTCGGTCTGTGGGTGGACACTCCAACCAACTGAGCCACACCAGCCAGGGCTATACTGTATCTTTTAAATATCTCCTAATTTTATAGGTTTCCCTTCTACCCACTTCCACTCCCCATAGTTTATCTATAGAAATACTGGATCTTCCAACCCAAAGAGTTTTCCACAGTCTGGATCCTACTAATTTGCTCACTTACGGTGGAAATCTACATGCTCTCCACCCTCCATATTTTTTGAAAATTAGGAACTGGATCCAGAGATTGACAACTCAGGCAAGACTTTAGGAGGCACATAATGTCTGGTGGTCTTACTTTTCTGATGCCAGCAGCCATTATTAATGCTTACATCCACTAATTCATTGTGGATTACAAAATGACAATTTTCTTACCCTATCATTTCTTTTTCATTTATTAGTTGTAATAGTTTTGCATAGAGACATTTCCCCTTATCTATTTTTTGGTAACCAAGTGGTACCATTCACATCAAAAATGCGTAATAGTTGCTTATTTGCATTTACCAATTTTAAAGATGATAAATGGTTTCCTTATAATTTCCCAAAGATGAGCCATTCGTTTTTATTTGTTTTAATATCATTAGGAATGCAGGGACTTATACATATTTGATAAGATTCTATCCATTGCAGTTATTATCACAACTGAAATTCATATTATCTCATCCTTAGCAAGTAGGAGCCTCTTAAAGTTAGCTCCTTCTCACACAATGCTAGTGATCTGTGATAGCTTCTTTACCACCTGGTATGAAAGATGCTCTACACACTTTTTTATGCATTTTCTATTGCAATGTGGGATCATCCATTTCTTCAGGGAAACCTGGTTTCTTTAGAGAGAAGTGGATTTTTCAAAACCACTGTCTGGGTTGGTCATTGTTTCTAGGTCTTTCCACTAGACCAGAACTAGTTGCAGGAAAGAGGTGTGTTGGTGTGTTTTATTTATATATAACCAAAACTAACCTCATAAATGTACATTGATACTTGCAATTTAGATCCGAGACTGCAAATCTTTTAGCTTAACTCTTCTCATTATTTAAATCTGTATCTTCTTTCTCCCACATCAAGAATCTTAATTCTCATGGACAAAAAGTGATAGAATGTTAATAATTACTCATATGTTTTATCCCCTATTACACACAAGTAATCTCAGAATGAAAGCACTAATACTCTCATCAATATGATTACTGGAAAGATACTTAAAATTTTTTATGTATGTCCTTTCCTTCTTAAAAATTAAGTAAAATCATCATATTATATCTACTTTATCAGAGCATATAGCCTTACATTCTGCAACTCTCCCTTTTGGTTCATTGGTAACTGTACATTTAACTCATCACTAGTCCTTAGGTATGTATGTCTCCAGACATTTTGATAGTCTGAAAAATATTCTAGTATAGTTTCCTCAGGAAGGGCTTATAGAAACAATATCCCTTCAGTTGCTGCATGTTGATAATAGTTTATCTATGTCCTTTATGCTTAAAAGGCTTTTTTTTAGATATAAAGTCCTGGGCTTACAATTTCTTGAGCTTCTTAAATGTTATTTCATTTTCTTCTGGCATAAAGTGTTGCTATAGAAAAGTCTGAAGAAAATGTGTAATTGATATCATTTTAAAGAATGTTCTAAGGTTATGTGCTTAATACATTTTACTGACCAATATCTTTTATCTCAAGAAATTATGATGATAGTAAATGATAGTTTTTTAATGCTTATTCATGAGAATAAAAAGTCAATGACAGTATTTGGTTTCCAAATTTTTTTAGATTTTAATGACCTGTACATTCAACTTCTGAACCTGAACCACTATAATAATGGTATTCCAACAATATGAACTATGCATTCATTATATAGCAGTGATTAATTCTATGCTGAATCCAAACAATTGTTTAAATTAAGATGTAAATAAGTTCATTCATTCTCAATCTGTAATAATATGTAATAATATTTTTATCTTAAAAATATGTTGCAAAATACCTTCTTGAACTTATCTTTATCTCTGTCTTGTTCTATGTCTAAGTTAGTGTGCAACAAATACAAATAACAAAGTCTTAAATACATCTTACAAATAAGTAAGATGAAGCTCTGAATAGATAAATAGCCAGAGAAGAAGCACAATAAACAAAAAAGAAAAGAAAAGAAAAAGAAATTTGAAAATGGCTGATATAAACAAATGGAAAGATATCTGACTTCACTGGTAATAAACAATATAAATTAAAATGAAGCAGGTGGATTGCTGGGTATTTAAAAAAATGGGCATTCTCATACTCTACTGTTGGAAGAAAAAAAATGGCACAAACTTCATTGAAAACTAGCAATATTTATCAAGAGTCTTAACAATACAGAAATCCTTAAAACCAGTAATCCCATTTCTAAAAATCCTTTCTGAAAAAATATCAGCATCTCAGTTAAAGTATCATGATCATGGTCATTAGTTGCAATGTTGGCAAGCATTAGAAGCCAAATAAAAGGTATCCATAGAAAAATGTTTAAAATAATCATAATAATTTACATATTAGAATATTATGCAATCACTAAAAATCTTTGAAGAACACTTAATAATATGTGAACATATTAAGAGGATACAAAATTCTATGTAATACAATTATGTTTTATACAAGAAAAATATATGTGCATATAATAAAAAACAATGTTTTCAGTCATTCTTCCTGAATGATCAAATTACGTTTTCTCTTTTTTCTTTGTATCTATTTAATGTATTTCCCAAAATTCCAACAGAGAATATGTTACTTTAATGATTTTTTAAAATTATTATTAAAAACCATGCACTTTTGAAAAAGAAAATCATAGAATAGGTTTAGTTTCTACCTGTGAAGATGAACCTTTTGTAACCAGGCTGTGAGGTTAATAGTATAAATCAAAAGCCTAATATTAAGTGTAATTCCTTGTTTGATGGGGACAAATTATCTTCCCAGTTTCTCTTTGCCTTCTTTTCTCTGAAAACAAACAGTGTCACTCTATGTTATAAAGTTGAAGTGAGAAGACAGAATGACTAAAATAAGATACCTGTAGCTCTTTAGGAGAACATATACGTTGATACCATGACTGCAGTATAACTACTGTTTAGGTTTTCTGTGAGGATTACCAAAAAGCATGTAGAATACTTACAGAATCACAGAGAAAAGAACTATGTAAACACAAACCACAGTCCTTACAGCATCACTTCTGTTTGTCTGTATTGCAGTATAACCTTGAATATTTGGATGCAAGCCATAACCATGTGATAACCCTTGAGGGGTTTAGAGGTCTGATGAAACTGAAGCACTTAGACTTGAGCTGGAACCAACTGAAAAAATCTGGTGATGAAATAAATATGTTATGCAAACACACCACAAACCTTCTCACTCTTGATATTCGACATAATCCATGGCAAAAGGTATGCACCCAACATGTTATTAAAAAGCAAACAATTATTTTTATTTTAAAACCTTTTCCTCACTGCTATTCAATGATAGCTTAAAAGAGGCAAATTATCTTTGTTGTATTTGAATTTCTTTAAGTACTTCATAAGTTGAATTTAATATAGTGATCAAAGGAATCAAATATTATAAGAAAAGGCTATAATTTCATGTTGGACTTTTTTGTATTCTCTAATCATTTGAGAGGATTATGGCTTTAAGAATGTTAGATGTCAGTGCCATTTCCAAAACTTCAGAGAGTTTATATAGCTCAGTGTGCTAGAACTCTTTTGTAATGAGGCAAAGGAACCAAAAATAATAGAATAGAAGTGAAAGAAATGTACTGTTAAGTGGGAAACAAACTTGTCATATCACCTGATATGTTCTACTATAGAAGAAAATGTGAACATTTTTTTGTCATCATACTAAGAAATTTTGGTATTCAATGATTACATTTAAGGATATCTCCAAAGTATTGAAAACAATCCCTAGGTTTATAATTTTAAGAATCCTCTCTTCCTTGTTTTCCAAAAATGTATATAAGACTGTAGTCAACATTTTAAAAAGGGACGAAAACATGATTGGTTCTATTTGATTGGCCATATTACTGTTTATATATTATTTCTTCCATTTTGCTCCATAAAATTGAAGGATATTTTTCTTTTGCCAAAGCAGATCTCCTGAATGATCACAGTGCAGTTATCTCCCTGTTGCCAAATTAAATGTCAAGGGCTGAAGACCTGTATTGAATCCTACCCAGGGCTGACTAGCTGACTGCTGATAAGGAGGAGCTGCATTTGTTCTATGAACACTTCCCCCTGCATTTGTTCTATGAACACGTCACTTTTCAACAGCTTATGGGATTCTCTGCCCTTCATAAGAGGAGAGCAATTCACCTCCACATAGAATAGATTAACTCATAAATATAATTTAATTCCAACTATTATGTAAAGAATTAAGTTAAGCCTTTATTTTTAGATATATAATAAAATAACAGATGCATAATTTTGAGTTATATAGAAAGGAATGAAGAAGCACTTCTTTCCATGCCTTGACATACGTAATATTTTGTAAAAATTAACTTCTTGATATTTTTCCCAAGCCAGCCACATTAAGGCTGAGTGTTATTGGCAGATTAAAGACCCTTACTCAGTTAGATGGACTCCTAATTTCTGAAGAGGAAGCAACAGCAGCTATGAAATTTATTAGCGGGACAAAGATTACTCAGGTTAGATTTTATTATTTAATATTTCTTGTGCTATTTAGAATATACAAATAATATTTTCCATATTCTTGTTTTGTTATTAATGTTTTATATTCTCTTAGCATGCTAATAAAAATCAATTAATGTATTACAATCACATCACTTGAATTTTTTCTTTTTAAATGTATCCCATTTAACTTTCTATAAATAAGGTAAGCTTAGAGGCCATGAGAAATCATTTAGTGAATTATATACTTAGCATTGATATTATACATGTGTGGTTGAAAAAAATAAAGCCTATGAACTTGGGGAGGAGAAAGGCCTGTATTTCTCAGATTAAGAATGCTATATTTTGGCCAAAGTAGCTTCAACATCCTAAATATCTCTAGTCCAGTTTTCTAGCTATTTACTTCTTGTGAGGTATTTAAATATTAGTTCCTTAAACAAGGTAATGTTTAATTTTGGGTCTATTCAAAAATGGAGGAAAGAAATTTTTCGTTAGTTAAAAATACAATTGACTCCTTAAGAAGAGTTGAGGATTAACCCTACCAGAAATCAAAACATACTAAAATCCTTTAAGACATTGTGGAATTGGCACAAGGTTAGATGAACAGACCAAAAGAACCAAATCTTAAGACCCAGTGTTGACCCACACGCACGTGGAAACTTGATAAATAACAGAGCTGCCTTTACAAATCAGGGAGGCCAGTCAATAAAAGATACTGGGATAAACACATTAAGAACTTCACTGTAGAAGGAAAACCCAAAATTTTTTAGAAGAAAATATCGGAGATTATCATTATGACCTTGAATTAAGGAAGAATTTATTATACAAGAAACAAAGAGCATAAACTATAAGAGATTAGATTCATCTACATTAAAATTAATACATCTGTGCCTCAAAGGGCACACCATGAAGAAACTGAAAAGACAAGCTATGTACTGGGAAAAGAAATTTACAACACACCCAACTAACAACAGATATTCTTTACCTGTCCAGAATATCAGGAAAAAGACAACTCATCAAACAGAAAAATGGGTAAAAGATTTAAACAGACACTTCACTGAGGAGGAAATCAGAACAGCCAAACAACTTAAGAAAACACACTCCACCACATTAGTATTCAAGAAAATGAACCTTAAAATTACAATCACCTACCAATTTAGAGCCACCAATTAGCAAAACTATTAAAGCCTGACAATATCAAGTTTTAACAAAGATCTGAAGTAATGGTTACAATTGATACAACCACTTTGGAAAAACAATTTGTCATTATCTAGTAAAACTGAATATATACATACCTTACAATCAAGCAAGTTGTACATACTTTAAGCGGGGGTGCCTGACCTGCAGCCTGTGGACCACAGGTGGCTCAGGATGGCTATGAATGCAGCCCAACACAAAAATCGTTAATTTACTTGAAACATTATGAAATTTGTATGTGTGTGATTACGTGTCACAATGTATATAATGTGTGGCCCAAGACAACTCTTCTTCCAGTATGGCCCAGAGATGCCAAAAGGTTGGACACCCCTGCAAGAAACTTTTACTGTGGGCACCAGGAGTCAGTCACAATAATACTCATGGCAGGAATGTTTATAATAGTAAAAACACTGAAACCAGCCCCAGTGTTCATTAACGAGAGAGTTGATAGGAAATACTATATAGCATGGCATATGAATGATCTATAGCTACATGCATCAGCATAGATGAATTTCATGAATATAATATTGCACAAAAAAGCAGTCATAGAAGACTTCATATATATTATCAATTTGCATAAAGTTCAAATATATGCAGACTAGATGATATATTGTTTATGGACACAAACAAAGGTCAATAAAGCAAGCAAATGGTACACAGAAAATGTGAGATCATTTGATCACTTCTTAGGGGATCAACTGATTCAAGTGAGTGATGGCTTCTGAGAAAAAAGAGGGAAAGGATTAGGATTTGTAGCAGGAATATTCTAGCTCTCATACTGGTTTCATAGCTGGATTACATGGAGATTTGTACTACAGTATTCCTTTCACAGTTTTATAAATATGATTTTGTAATGGTTAAATATCTTCTAAAACAAAAATATAGTGAAATATATAATTTAAGATTTATCTAGACATTGAAAATATTTTAAGGCAGAGATAACATTGTATTTAAAAATTATTCATTGGGCCTCCTACCTAGGAAACAGTACTTTTAACTATATATAAATGAACTTCTATATGCCATTTACTTTTTTCATCATGTTTTTTTTCTTTATTTTATTAGTCATCTCTCTTACAGCACTCTAGCACTAACGAGGAGAAACCCCGGATACTTAGTATGTGGCCTTCTGCCAAAATTCTGACACAGATTTCAAAGTTAGGACCACATTCACATCTGAATGGAAACTGGTACTCGAAGGTAAAGACTAAATCTATTAAACCCAATAAAAAAGCTTAATTTCAATTAATTTTTAGTCAGCTTTGTTCTGTGTATCATAAAAAGGACACAGGCAAGGGGGAGGAAATTGGAAAAGCCTAATTAAAATTAAATAGGTCAAATTGTGTATAGTCATGGGGGCTAGACCTTGATGGTAGTCACCACAGAATTGAAGATTTAGCAGAAAAGTAGACTACAAGATCAAAGAGTAGATTCTGGTAATATGTCAAAATAAGCAAGCAGACTTTAAAGCTCAGAGTCAAAAGTCAACCCAAAAGTTTGGGTGGCAAGGTAAAGGGATCAAGAATCCTGGCAAAGGAATAGGGAACTAGTCAGAATCCAGCCAAGGATAAAGGAAAAGGTCCAGGAACGCCAGCAGCCTCTTGCTGCATAAAGCACCATTATATCTATTGCTGAAGATAGAAACTGGGTTAAGAGAAGATGAACCTTGAAAATGGAAGATATTAGAGGCATTGTTTTTATTATGGGATATATACAGATATTTAGCTGTGATGCTCATCCAGTGACAGCCTTGGCTGACCACACAGAGACTTCTGGAATTAGAATGGCCCTTTAAATTTGTCCCAAGTTGGACTGAGATGGCCAGGCCTACATATCCCTCCATCATTGGATGCGGGCCAACCTGGGAAGGAGTGTGACCTTGGGCAAGGCAGCTCTCTGCAGCTGAGGCTGCCTTTGAAGGGACCAACTGCTGCAAGTTCTCTGCCAACAGCATTCCCAGCAGCTGGGACCAGTCCTTCACTGCCCTGGGAATCTGACTAGCACAGCACAATGTCCATGTACCATGTAAGTTCCTTTCGCAGTTACAATCTTGTCAAATTTTACTTTTTTCTAACCTAAGGACCCCATAAAATCTTTATTGTGAAGGAATTCCTTTGATGTCACCATATTTGAATTTTTTCACTAATCTTTTTATCTTATGACATTAAATTTATTAATGAGATTCTGAAGTAACATATAATGTTAATTTTTCTACAGATAACTGCCTTAAATTTAGATGGGCAACATCTCTTTGAAATCACAAATATAGAAAAATTGGAAAATTTGAAATGGGCGTCATTCAACAACAATAATCTCACTAAAATGGAAGGCTTAGAATCCTGTGTTAATTTAGAAGAACTCACATTAGATGGAAACTGCATCTCAAAGATAGAAGGTAAGGCATTTGAGAAATTAAAAGTTTTAGAATATGAATGTCTAATTGAGGAGAGCAAAAAAAAAAAAATAACACTGAGGATACAATTTTTGAAGATGAAAATCTCTACAGAAATTCCAAAAAAGTTTGGAGCAGGGTATTCTCAACACCTATTAGTGCGATCAGTGACGACCTGCTGAATGTAATGGGCCCAGCTAGCGGACTTGCACCTTCTCCGCCTCACCGCTCCTCCTCTCTCTGCCAGTGTTTACCATCTATTACCAAACCTAGCACATTACAAACTAGGCCATAATTAATATTTGTAGAGTTGAAAAAAAAATGAATGAATGAATGAGGTGCACTTTAAAAGGATAAAACAACCCCGCTCATTTTTTTAAAATATGGAATTAAGGTTACATTTTGAAATTTGAAGACTTTAACAAAAATGAAAATTCTATTCACAAGGGACTGAAAGTCAAATGTACTATATAATCTTTTATATGGACCCACATTCAAGTACAATTAAGCAGCTTTACTAATGTTTGAGTACATGCACACACATACACAGAAACATATGTACTTAACTGGATATGGAATATTTATGGATGTGCATTTTAGCAACAGGGTTGCCCTTGGCAAGAACAGAAGATGAGAATTTGAAATATGGCTAGAAAAGAGACTCAATTTATACTTTACTCACTTTTAAATTGTTGGATTATTTTTAGCATGTGTGTGTACTACCTTTTTCATAAAATAGAAAATTGTATTTAAAAAATGACATATGCAAAAAACAAATATTAAATATCTTTTAAAACAGTATTATAACATTTGTGACATATTATTTTAATGGCTGTTAACAATATATTTCTAAAACCATCTTGAGCATAAGAATCCCTTAGGATACTTATTGAATATACAGATTCACAGGCCCCTATGTAGATTTCAGTTGAGTAAACCTGAGGGTAGCTCAGGCATTTGTATTGAAAACCATCACTAGTCTTCCATTTCCATGCAATAGGGGTCTTAGTTTTGCTATGTGTATACAATTGAGAGCACTATTTCCTTTTTATCTCCTTCCATAACCCTGTTGAAGGGAAGAATCCTACAGCCTATACCCACCTTCCCTATATCCACTTTTCAGAGAAGATAGCCACACCACTAAACTTCAACAGATATTGCTATTGGTCTTCTTTTTTCCAGACATAGATAGGTTTAATATCCATTTAAGAATTTCTGCTTTGATAGTTTTATCCTAACATGGCCTAGGTCAATTTACTTTCAGCATTGCATAGCCCTGTGATAGAAGCTGGTGTGAAAGGAGAGTGGATCAAATTTATTGAGGACCAATTATTTGCCAAAAGCTATAACTGATGCTTTTCAAATGCCATTCCATTTAATTCCATAACCCCTTATAAGTAGATTTCAGTATGTCTGTTTTACAGAGGAAAATGAGGCTTAGAGGTTATATCATTTAACATATTTACCTATGGTCCCAAATCCAGTAGTGATACATTTAAAACCAACTCTGACTCCAAAGTTCTTATCTTTCAACTGCACCTTCCTACCTACAGTTATAAAGTGCCTATACTAGGTAATGTATACAGGAGTTAGATTGTGGTGACGGGTGGCCTTTTTTAAAGTTCTTAGAGTGCTTTTAATCATATAAATGTATACTTAACCTAATTGGTTCTTTTTAATTCAAGTGATGTCACAATGAGGAATACTTTCCAGAGTATTGTACTCCAGTTCCTTACTTTTGTTTTAAAATGGGGGATGGTGGTTATTTTTAGCTTGGTGTTAGTGTGATGGTGAAAATCTTAATTATATCACCTGAAGGTTATTTGAAAGCAGTATTTAGTATTTCCTACATAATACTTTCCCTTAACACCTATTAAGAATGAATCTACTTAGTAATAAAAAGAATTGATATTTAATATATTACCTGGGACTTTATATACATTATATCCTTAAATAAAAGGAAAAACAATGATGGTTAATATATATTATAGAATCTGTAAAGCCACTTGAATTTAGAAAAAGACAAACAGTAAAATGACCACAGTTATTTTTTAAAAATTAACCTTTCAGTGCTGTCTAAATCTTTTCTGGAATTTGCTTACTTTTCTAGGCATTTCTAAACTAACTAAATTAACCCGCCTCAGCATAAATAATAATCTTCTCACTGGTTTGGAAAAGCATACTTTTGATAACATGATTCACCTTCACTCCCTTTCTCTTGAGAACAACAGAATCACTTCGTTGAGTGGTTTACAAAAAGCTGTCACTCTAATCGAATTATACATAAGCAATAACTATGTTGCTCTCAATCAGGAGATCTACAATTTAAAGGTAACTAACTGGGGTAATGTTTTTGTTTTTTAAAAAATAGTTGTTATTTCTTTGTGCAATGAAAGTAATGAATGTTTGCTGTACAGGATTTGGGAAATATAGATGAAAAATATAAAGAAGAAAATAAAAAAACAAGAATAACAGGTTTATTAAAATGTATTTGCATTCAATTTATATATACACACAAACATATGTATGTGTAACTATAATGTCCCCAGGTTGATAACCTCCACAGGTAAATTATTTTAGTACTCAAATAAAATAACCCAAGCCCCAGTCCTCCTAACTAGTGCCTTCCTCGATGTTTCTAAGGATTCCCCAAGCTGGATGGGGAGTAATATTCTTTAACATTTCCTGTTCTCAGAGCAATTCTTGATTATCTTTCACTTATCTACTAGTTCTTACTGGTGGCTCCATCTTTCTGGTCAACTTTGCCCAATGTTGCTCTCTTTAATCTTCCCAAAGAAACCTCTAATTCAAGCTACTATATAACAGGCTTTATTGAAAGTTTGAATAAAATGGAAGTTCACTAAAGCACAGAATAAGACTTCCACTTCAAATGTAATGTGTGACTTAATTGTTTCTAAAGTTTGATGGCCATTTTCTACCACTGGAACGCTCATCGTGATGCCATTCCTTTTGCTTATAACATATTTCTAGGACTTTATCTCCTCCTAATAAAAACATAAGTCCACTTTCCATCTTTCTGGAAGTTCATCTTTCTCCCCATCCTACTCCAGTAAACTACTTCTAAAACTTAATCAACAATAAACTTTGCTGATTAACAACAAAGGCAGAGACAGCCTAATCAACAATAGCAGTAATGAAATAAACTATTTCACATTATGATGTAGAATAGTTTTATTTCTTCTTATCTCAACCTCTCCCAGCCATATCTACTCAGGACCCTTCCTTCACAACAAGGGCACAGCATGTCTTGTCTGTTAAGAAAGCACATTTTCCCTTAAGCTGAATTCTCCTACACTCAGAAGGTAGAAGCACTTCGGTTTTATCCCTCATCAGATTTGTTTTGGATTCTTGTTATACCTATATAAACATATACATACTGTTCAATAGGCCCTTATTGCATAAACAAAGTATATTGCTTTAAACTTAGCTAAGTTCCTTCCAAGTCTTTGCCACTAACAGATGAGACATTTAGCACCAACATCCTAAAAAAGCATTGTGATCATATAACATAGACCACTGAAACATAGTACAAAATTAGACCTTAATTGTCTGAAATGTTAACGCTTGCACTAAAGAGTACACTTAAAAGCACTCAGCTCACTCTGAAATGTCAGGATAATTCAAATATTAAAATTCAAGGATGGCTAAACTCTTAAGGGAAAAAATTTTGCTACACACACACACACACATACACGTTTATATATCACTTTAAATGTATGTATTTTTATTACCCAGAGTTTATGCAACTTGGTCATTCTGGACGTGTATGGAAACATTATTGTATGGAATCAAGAAAACTACCGGTTGTTTGTAATATTTCATCTTCCAATACTGAAAGCTTTGGATGGAATCTCAATTGTAAGTTGTTTTATGACTTGGAATTTGGTCCCTATGGAATACATGCACATTTACATAGCCATAAGCCATAATCATTTTTAACAGTGCTTTATTACTAGTATGATATCCACCGTTCTGTGCTTATTAATATCTAGCACATTTAGTCCTGGGTTTTAAAAATTCTTTTATTTGCCCTGGCCAGTGTGACTCAGTTGGTTAGGAATTGTCCTGCAAACTGAAAGGTCACAGGTTCAATTCCTGGTCAGGGCACATACCTGGGTAACAGATTCATTCCCCAGTCAGGAGTATACAGAAGGCAGCCAATCAATGTTTCTCTCTCATATCAGTGTTTCTCTCCCTCTCCTTCTCCCTCCTTTCTCCTCTCTCTAAAATAAAAAAAAAATTTAAATAAAAATTTTTGATCTGGCCACTTCTTAATCATCTAATTTGAGGTGTCAGGGGAAAGAAGATGCTACCTACATTTCCACCCACTAATTCAATGCTTAAAAAATAAAAAGCACACTTTTATGGGACAGGATAGAAAAAAACTCATCTGGAGTTCTATTATCCTCTTGGGCCCAAAAATAGCTTCCTATTTCCTGGAAAAATACAGTTGTCATATTTAAAATATATATATTTGAACCAACAAGTGATACGTCAACATTACAAGTAAACTGTAAAGAAGATTAATGCAGAACATAGGATTATATATGAAATCAATATTTGGAAACTTGGATTCTGTAACAACTAAGTTCATTCAGGGCTCCTTACTTCCATGTGACAGGGCAAGCACATGACAAATATGTGAAGAATAAAAAGGTTCCCTATGTAACACTGCCTAGCTCCTAACAATAAAATTCATCAAATCTTCTAGAAAACTGATAGTTCATGATTATTTGGGACTCTGAGGTACTCTGAGAAAATTAATAATATTTCTAGCCTTTCTTGGGCACTCTTTTCAAAATGGGGAATCAAAAATATTCCCCCTCAACACAAAGAAATTCTCTAGAATCATGTATACTGGGTTTTACCTAAATGTTGGCTTTCATTGAAGGGTGTTTTTAACCTGTATTGCATTAGGCCTAATGATGTTGGTGAGGATCTTATCCTTCCTATCTCTCTGTGTACTCATTGAAGGGGCACATGAGGAAGTGCTTTTAGAAATAAGTGAAGAAAAAACTTTTTCCCCTAAGGAAAATTACACTCTGCTCACTGACAATTAATGTCATTTAACTATTTTCCTTTCACTTTGACTACCTAAAAGCTCAGAGTCAAATGTATGGTTCAATAACAGAAAACCTTGTAGAATTTATGGTATATCTGTCTCTATCCTTAGTTTTAATCTATTCTAACTTCAATAATTTTTGGTCTTAATCTTCACTACTTATTATTTTCATTTTACTGATGGATTTATATGTGCTTCCCGTAAGCTGCCACAAATTCTTTGTGGAATGAGTTAGAGTATAAATATATGAATTAATAATGGAACATGAAGACTAGACTGAATAATTTACACATTAATTGAGACATAATGGAGGACATTAAAGATTGAGTAGGGGGATAACATTCAAACTATGTATTAGGAAGTTTAATCTAACAGCAGTGTTTACAGTAATAGAGGAAAGACCAATATGAAGCTCTTAGAACAGTCTATATGTGAGGTAATGAAAACCTGAACCAAGGGAAATTGATTTTAAAATGGAGAGCTGAAAGGTATGAGAAATACTGGGGAGAATTGACAGAACTCAGCAACCAATTAGATTTGAAGGAAAGGGAAAGGGAATAGTAAAATCTGTCTACAAGGTTTGAGTCTATACCAATATGATATATTATAATAGAAATATGAGTATAAGAAAAGCAGTTTTCAGAAATGAGATGATTAGTGTTGAACACACTAGGTTTTGTCTGATTATGGATCATCTGGCTGGAGATGCTGAGCAGATGGTTAAAAATGCTGGACTAAATTTAAATATGGAAATTTAATTTACATTTATTTAGATTTGGAAGTAATTTGAAAAAAAGTTGTTAGTTAAAACCAGGGAGAATCAAGATGGCAGAGGAGTGAGTGGAAGTCACACTGACCTCCTCCCAGGGCCAATCTGGAATTAAAACTAAATTGTGGAAATCACCTGGAACAAACAACTGAACAATAGCAAAAGAGGAGCTTTGTGACCTCGGAGACAGAAGAACCTGCTTTAGTGCAATCTAACTGCCACTTACCCTGGTCTCTGGCAAAGAAGGGGGCAGAGTGGGCTAGAGACACCTGAGGAGAGACTGGGGAAGGAGGCTTTGGGGAGAAAACTGAGAAAGTAACCAGAGGGATCTTGGTGCTGACTCATCCCCCATGCGGTAGCAGCCATTTTACTCAGGCAGAGACCACTCCCCCTGAGCGGCAGGAGCATCAAAGAACCCAATAGCCTCACACCTAGATTGGATTCCACCCTGCCCTGTGCTGTCTAAGCCACCTGCTGAATGCAGATTGGCAACCACAGAGAGTAGATAACTGGCTAAAGAGAGCACAGAGAGGTCTGGAGAGACTTGAGGAGAGACTGGGGGAACTGAGGCTTTGGGGAGAGAACTGAGAGAGTAGCCAGCAGGATCCCAGTGCCGACTCCTCCCCCATATGGCAGCAGTGTGAGGGGACCCAATAACCCCACCCCCAGAAGGAACTCTGCCCTGCCCTGAGCTGTCTAAGGAGGCCTGCTGAGTGCAGAGTGAATAGGTTAACAGCTGAAGCAGACAGCCACAGACAGGAGATTCCTGGAAGTCTCAAACAGACTGCCTAAGATCAGACAGGAACAACATTTGACATCATCAGAGGCAGATCCAGGAAGTAAAAACAGCAGTCTCCTACCATAGAAGTTCACACCACAAAGTCAGGAAATCAAGACAGATCAACTTGAGAATCAGAAGCAAAAAAAGGTGAATCTCACAAATAATGGGAATACAAAGAAATACCCCTCAGTCAAAGGGAAAGGAGGAATCCCCAGAAAGAGAACTAAATGAAATGGAGGCAAATAAACTATCATATATTGAGTTCCAAACAACGGTTCTAAGGAAGCTCAATGAGCTCAGTGAACTCAGAGAGAATTACAAAAAAACTACAGGGAAACTATGAGGAACTTACTGCAAACTATATCAGCATGAAAAAGGACATAGAAACTATCAATGAGCGACAAGAGGAAATGAAGAATACAACTTCTGAATTGAAGAACACAGTAGAAGGAATCAAAAGCAGACTAGATGAAGCCAAGGATCTAATCAGCGAGCTGGAGGACAAGGTAGGAAAAAGCTCCCCAAAAGAGCAAGAAAATGATAAAAGACTCACAAAGAAGGAAGAGGTGTTGAGGGAAATACAGGACAACCTGAAATGTAATAATATCCATATAATAGAGATACCAGAAGGAGAAAAGGATGAGGAAGAGATAGAGAAACTGTTTGAATAAGTAATGATGGAAAACTTCCCTGATTGGAGGAGAGAAAAAGTCACACAAGTCTAGGAAGCACAGAAGGTCCCATTCAAGAGGAACACAATGAGGCCCACTCCAAGACACATCATCATTAAAATGGAAAATATCAAAGACAAACAGAGAATCCTAAAGGCAGCAAGAGAGAAAGACGTAGTAACATGTAAGGGAGCCCCGATACTTCTCAACAGAAACACTGCAAGCCAGAAGGGACTGGCAAGAAATATTCCAAGTCATGAAAAGCAAAAGCCTGCAACCAAGACAGCTCTACCCAGCAAGGCTCTCAATTCAAATGGAAGGCGAATTAAGGAGTTTCCCAGACAAAAGAAACCTAAAAGAATACATCTCCACCAAACCAGCACTGAAAAATATGTTAAAGGGACTGCTTTAAGATGAAGAACAAGAGTCTATGAATGCCCAGTTCCTTTCACAGATGCCAATACTTGATATTACCAATATTTATTAATATGTATTAATCTGTGACAATGATGTTATTTTCATTGTCCCTTTATTATTTGTTGAAACTAAACCTATTTTTGTATATTTCTTACCTATTTCTATTATTTTTAAAAAGGTTTAAATGACTTTTTAGTATTCTTTATCCATTTTTTGATTAAATGTTTGTAGAATTTGTTCCCTAAAAAAAAAGAAAAAAACAAACCATTAACCCTTTTTTAGATGTGTGGCAAATACTTTCCTGTTCCATTACTTGTCCTTTAAGTTTTTTATATGTATATTACTGTACAGTCTTAAATGTTTAATATAGTCATATTGTCAATATTTTACTTTATAGCTTCTGGGTTTGAATATTTTACTTCAGAATAAGAAAAATATTAGTTTGTATTTTCTCCTAAAACTCCTAAGATTTTATGTATTGATTTTTAACTCACCTGAATATTTCTTTTATAATGTGTGAAATAAGGCTCTATATTTGTTTTATTTCAAGTAATAGTGGTCCATGCACCTTATTTGTTGAATAAGCCTTATTTAACCCATTGATTTGAAATATCAACTTAAACATATATTATATTGTTAGATGTATACGTTTGTCTCTAGAATGCTCATTATATTTCATTGATCTGCTTGATTATTTCTGTGCTAGTGTCATGTTGGTTTAATTGCTGAGACTTTATAATGGTTTTAAATGTTTTAATATTTGATAATTGACTTAGACATTTAAAAAATAAATAAAATCAATCTACATTTAAGAAAGAAAGAAAGAGAGAGAGAAAGAAAGAAAGAGAGAAAGAGAGAGAAAGAGCGAGAGAGAAAGAGAGAGAGAAAGAGAGAAAGAAAGAGAGAAAGAAAAGAGAGAGATGGAACTCCTGGGTGGATGGAACTGGAGAATATTAAGCTAAGTGAAATAAGCCAGCTGATGAAAGACAAATACCATATGATCTCACCTATAAGTGGAGTCTATTCAACAAAATAAACTAACGAACAAAATAAACCACAGGCATGGAAACATGGAGCAGACTGAAAGCGACCAGAGAGGATGGGGAAAGAGGACAATGGTGGAAAGAAGGGGAAGGGACTAGACAAAGAACATGTGTGAATGACCCATGGACATGGACAACAGAGTGGGAATTGACTGTGGGGGTGGGTGGGGAGGATGGGTGGAGGAGGGTAAAAGGAGAAAAATTGAGACAACTGTGATAGAATAAATATGATTTATAAATTAAAAAATAAAAATAACAGCTCATATGTGCAAGAAAAAAAATAAAATAAAATGTTAAAATAAAATTTAAAAAAAACCAAAAGCACACGTAAAGATTGTTTAAGGTAAGAGAGTAGAGAAAATAAAGAAACCCAAGTGAGGCTTTAAAAATCCCATTTAGGAAATTTAAAGAGGAAAAGAAACCACAAAAAGCAGAGATAGAGGGAGATAGAAGAGTAAAATAATTCTAGAGTTTTTAAGATATAAGTGGACATGACTTTATAAATGACATAATCCAAATCCTTTATTTTATAGATGAGCACAAAGAACTCCAGAGAATTTATATGACTGATTCCAAATGACATGACTCTTTAGTGGTAAAGTCTAAAGAGGACAGTTGAGCCTCTTTCTGTCCAGGGCTCTCTGGACATATAGTCATATTGCCTTCTCTGGAGTGGGAGTGGAAACCAAAGGAGGACATAGACTCTTTCTACATACTCCTATTTTTAAAACACTTTTTATAAGAAAAGTACAGAAAAAGATTGCTAATCCTTGATTTATAAAAACATGAATCAAATGTTCTTTTTATGATTATGAAAGGTGCAAAACCAATGCTATTCCTAAGGCTGAATTAATGTTTTTTAAGTTTATTTTGAGATTGTATAATTGTGGGTTCAACCAGAATCACATAACTAGTAGGAGATATATGTGTGCATATATGTACATTGAGAGATATGTTACAAGGAATACCTAACAATTGCGGAGGCTGCCTAAGCAAGTCTGAAGTCTAATGGGCAGACTATCCAGAAGAGAAGATTATGGGCAGGTCATGGTCACGGACCAAAGCTGCTCTCTGTAAGTGAATTTCTTTTTTATTTCAGGAAATTCTCAGCTCTGTTTTAAAGTCCTTTCTGTTGCTTGAATGAAGCCCACCCAGTTTATCCAAGATGACCTCCTTATTGAAAGTCAAAGGGGGGAAAATTGGGACAATTGTAATACCATAATCAATAAAATATAATTTAAAAATTTTAAAAAGTAAAAATTTTAAAAAAGGGAACAAATTAGGAACTTTGACTTGCAAAATACCTTCATAGCAACACCTACATTAGTGTTTGATAGAACACTAGAAGACTGTAGCTTCATTTACTTTGTAGCTCTGTTGCTTGGTGCATACACCTTTTGGATTGTCATATCTTCTTGGTAAATTAATCCTTTCATCAGTATGTAATGCTCCTCTGTCCTTGATAATTTCCTTTCCAAAGAAGTCTATTTTATCAGATATTGATATAGCCACACCTGTTTTCTTTTGATTAATGTTTGTGGGTATATCTTTTGCTATCCTTCTACTTTCAACCTGCATATATCATTATATTTGAAATGTTTCTTGTTGACATCATGCAATTGGGTCATGTTCTTTTCTCCACTGCCAATTTTTATCTTTAAAATGATGAGTATAGACCATTTCCATTTCATGTAATTATTCGTGTGAGTGCCATAGTCTGCCATTTTATTTTTTTCTGTTCATTTCCTCTATTTCTCTTTGTTCTTTTTTCTTTTTCAGAAAGATAAAGCTTCCTGTGAACTACTTGACCATTTCATAAAATTTTGGTTTTTGTGTTATATGTATATATTTTTACTGCATGCTCTAGGCATTACATTTCATATACTCATAACTTATTATAGTCTACTTATGTAGACATTTTTTACCAATTCTAGTGAAGTTTTAGAGACATTACTTGCTTTTAAGTTCACTTCTCCTCTCTTGTTCCCTTAAGTATTTCCTGTCTCTATATATTGAGAACCACATCAGATATTATTATGCTTTTTTACTTCAAATGATTAAATATAATTTAGAAAACTCAAGAGTGAAAGGAAAGTCTATTGTATTTATATCTTCCCAAGAGCCCTCCTTTTATCTAGTAAATAGGAGGTTCGCCTGTTTAGGTTTAAATAATTTGCTAGAGCAGCACGTAGAACTCAGGGAAGCATTTACTTACTAGATTACTGGCTTATTTTAAAAGGATATATCTCAAGAATAGCCCAAAAGAAGAGACATATAGGACAAGGTATAGGAAGGGGACGAAGCTTCCATGCTGTCTCTGGGCACACCACTCTCCCAGCACCTCCACGTATTCACAAACCCAGAAACTCTCAGAACCACCCCCCACTTTTGGGCATTTATGGAGGCTTTAGTATGTAGATGTGCTTGATTAAATCATTAGCCATTGATGACTAATTGAACCTCTATCCCTTCTTCCCTCCCTAGAAGTCAAGAGATAGGACTAAAAATTTCAACCCAGTAACTGTGGTTGGTTCCCCTGGCAACCAACCCCCAATCTTAGGGACTTTCCAAAAGTCACCTCATTGACATAAACACAGATATAGTTGAAAAGACCTTCTTATAAATAACAAGACACTTTTACCCTTATGGTCCAGAGCTATTTCAGGAACCTATGACAAAAGACCAAATATTATAAAAGATGCCATTATGGCTCTTACATAGGAACTTAAAAGGATTTTAGGAGGCAACTGCCAGAAATAGTGGATGAAGACCAAATATATATAGTTTTTACTATAAATCACAGTATGACAGTCCACCCTTAAAGAATGTCTTTGAACATAGATTACAGCAAAATGATCATAAAATTCAAAAGATACTAGCATTATTACTATAATTTCATTATCATTATCCAGTCCATAATCATATAAAAATGTCTCCTAGGGTGAGGCCAATCATACTTGTAGACTTCCACTGAAGAATTTGTCATCTTCTCTAAGCAGAAGTGATCTTGGAAAACATAGCTTCTCCCTTTCACACATCTGATGTAATTGAGCTAATAGACAATATCATGTCTTGCTCAGAGTGTCTTTGAGGTATTAATGTAATACTGGATTTTTCTCTTATATAACCTATTTATTAATTTCTTTATCTATAACTACTATTTATCTTCTTCATTCATACACAGACTTTTCCACTATTGGAAGGGACAGTAGGTTCTACTACTGTGCTGGTCTGCAGCACACAGACAGACTAGTCTAGCAAGTACCTCCCCATCAGTCCACTCCTGTTCATATAGGATAAGGTTATATAGGCCAAGAATTAGTGGGCTATTTTTGCTACCAGGTAATACAGCTACATTCACTATTAACCCCAATTTTGCCAGATGGGATAAAGACAAAACCTTTATCAGGCCCTTAGGAATTCTGACATAAGGTTTAAAAACATAGTTACAGTTTCATTTCTTAGAAATCATCCTCCCAGAACTTGTTGCAGCTGTGTTCTTGTGACAACCGCATCAGGTAGGAAGAAAAAAGTTAAGGTGATATGGAGGTGGGGGAGAAGAAAAATAAATAAAGTGACTATACCAATATTATCATCCTCTCTTAGCTAAAATTGCATACTCATACCAGCCAGCACCCTTCCCCAAACCCACTTCCCCAGACCCACCAGAAAAACAGAAAAATCTATCCAGTGAGGACACACCTTTAGCCCCACTCAGGTTCACAGTGAGTGTGAGCACTCATGAACGTGTATAAGCCAGCTTTTCATGTTTTTATCTCCCCCTGTTTTAGGCAACCAGTATTTTAATTGCCCATTTCAGTTCTCTAGCAAACTATTACTCTTAGAGGGATATCTTTCTGCCCATCGTTGGATATTATTATGGACTGTCAAGTGTATTCCTTGGTCTGATGGAATGACAGTCAACTATCCAAATTGCTGCAATATCTTCTATTCCAGTTCTTTTATAGCACTCTGAACATTTGCTTTTACCACTGGGGAAGGAAAACCCAGTGCACAGTCAGTATTTATTCCTGTCAAGACCCATTTGTAGCCCCTTAGGGCTACCAGTCTCAGTCTGACTAGCCAGCTATGTTCAGGGCCTTCACTTCGGGAATCTGCAACTTGGCCATCTGTAGTCTCTCTTTTGCTGGCAGACAGAACAGTATTATTGGCATTTTGTGTCTCAGAGAATATAAGAGGAATATGCCTAGATTCAGTTTCATCCCATCTCTGCGTTTCTGTAGACTCTCCATGTCCACCTTGTCAATTCCAATCACCTTCCAAACCTAGCTGGGAGTTCTGATGGACATCAACATGACCTACTTTAATGTACCCCTCAAATTTTCATCGGGCAATGCTCCATATGGGCATCCCATTAATAAACCAGGGTTCCATTGCCCTCCTGCCTGACCAACCATATGGCCAGGCCAGGAACATTGGATGAAGACCAAATACACATTTCTTATAAATAAGTGACACACCAGGGAACCCACTATAATGTCATTCTTCAGGTCCCAAGGTCCCTATCTGGTCTGTCTTCTTCTCTGTACCTTTCAGTCTCCTTATGTTTATTTTATATATATATCATGCAGAGGGTTTAGTTGTACTTAGTAGGAGGAATAGAGAGAAATGAGTGCACTCCATTTTGACCTGAAACCAAAGGATTAATATCATTTAGTCATCTGTAAGAGAAGACATCATTTTCTAAATGTCTTCATATATAGGACCCAACAGAGACTGAGTGTGCAAAAGATTTATTTGGTGGCAGACTAACTTCTGAGATGATTTCAGAACGACAAGGACATTCAAACTTTACTCAAATGCAGGAACTAAACTGGACTTCATCATCCATCAGGTACAATCGTTCTATTGTATGTTTTTTTGATACTATAATTAAACATGTGATTATTATCATTTTTCTAAGGTTTATAATTTATATATCTTATCCAAATACAACTGATAATGCAGAAAATTATCAACTGTACTTCAAAATCTCAGGCTAACTTTACCACCCCTTGAAATACTCTTAATAATTTTTACCACCACGCACTATGGTTAAAAATGTCATCATTCTCTTTCTAAGACCTTGTATTTCTCTTTTGTTTTATAACCAAGCTTTCAAAAATTATACTAGGTTTGCTCCTCACACTGAACCAGTATAATTAATGCAATCTGGCCTCATTCCTGATGGATGCCATTCTCATGAATGTCATCACTGTCCTCCTGATGAATAAACCCTTTTATTGCCTCTCTTTTTCTTATTCTGCACTCATCACAGGCAGGCATCTTTAGCCATAGTTATACCTTAAGATGATGACTCCCAAATTCAGCCCAAACCTGGGCTCCTCACTTGAATATTCAACTGCTTCTTAGATAGCATCCAAAAAACATCCACCTATTGTCCAAGCCAAAAACTAAGAGTTATTTCTCCCTCTCCTTTGCCCTCCATTTTTTATTAATCACCATGTTCTCTACAGTCTATGTTTTAATATGCCTCGTAATTCCCTGCTTCTTACCATAGTCACTGTCATTGACCTAGGTTGGGAAATGAACTATTTTAGAAACCTTCTTGATCTTTTTGTTGTCATAGATAAACTTCCCTGCAAGTCCATCTATTATCCATACTGACTTCTAAGAGGCAAGTTTTATCAGAATACTTCCCTTGTCAACATTGTTCAGGGGTTTTCTATTGTCTACATAATAAAATGTAAAGTCTCTTTTACTGCCCTGACTACCGTGGCTCAGTGGATTGGGCATCATCCCAAAAACCAAGGGTCACCAGTTCGATTCCTAGTCAGGTATATGACTGAGTTGTGGGCCAGGTCCCCAGTTGGGGGTGTCCAGGAGGCAACAGTTCAATGTTTGCTTGTACATCGATAAATAAAATATTTAAAGTTCCTTAGTACAGCACATAAAACCCTTCCATTAGCTGTCTATTTTTGTCTCTTGTAATCCTTACCTCTATTGCCCCATAACTATTTATACTCCATGAATTTTAAAATATTCTAGTTCTTCAATCTCAATTGTAAAATGCTGTTTCATGTTTCTGCCTTTGCTTATGCCTGCTCCACTGCCTACAACTCTTTTCTAATTTATCTAAAAAATGCCTATAAATTCTCCAAGTCTCATTTTAAGACCTTTCTCCTCTGCGAAGTAATCCCTGACTTCCCCACATAGGTTTTTCTTTCTCTAAAATGCGTTACACCTGACACTATTATAGCAATTTTCCTTTTTTATTTTAGTTTTTTCTGAATCTCACTCCTTGAGGGCAGACAGTGTCTTTTTATGTTTGCTGTGACTTTTTCTAACATATTGTCTATACTTAGAAAATACTAATGAAAATATATTGAATGAATGAAAGGCTTATTAATGGATAAAAGTATGTCATAATTGTCATTTCAGAGTTTAGAATTTGTTTATGCCCTTCTCTATCATGGCTCAAAGGAGGGTGGGACAGTTGTAAAGCTATGGACTAGGAATCAAGCATTCTGTTTAATTACCAAAGCATCCTTAAAGGTGGAATGCAATGAAAGGCTTCGTGAGATCCCACAGAAGACCCTGTTTTCAAAGATTTTACTTGCTTTCTTTTTTTCCCCATTCCTAATCCTTTCCTGGCACTTCAGAAATAACCTATTTCACATATATCCTCTGCAGTTTACAACCTGAAAATCTTATGATTTACTATATCAACTTAACTATGATTTCATGAACATGTGCATTTATAAGGAAATTGTAGATTATTTTTAGTTTTTTAATGATAATGTTATATTTATATGGTAATAGACATTTTTAAAGCAATGAAATTCTGTCATTTTCTTACATGTGTACTCCTCCAAAAAATGTATTTATCTGATTATTTGACCCATACATTTTACATGAAGGCAATTCTTTTTCATTTTTCAGATGAGGTGCGCTTTTTTTTTTTTTTTAATGCTTTTGGTCTTGTACATGAGGGATTCATTCCTATTAAAATTATAACCGTATTCCTTTGTCTAAATTCAGAACTGTGGATTTGATTCCAGTTGACCAATTTAGAAATGTGTGTAATGTGAACCTACAGAACAATAATCTTACCTCATTCAGTGGGTTAATCTATTTGCCTAATGTGAAGGTGAGTCACAAATTTTCTTTCAAAGTTTTCAATGCAAGCTATATTCTTCTTTACTTTGGATTAAAATCTATTTTCATGTTATTAATGAAAAAATATTCCTAAAGTTTTTTTTCACCAAACAAGAAAAAGTATAACCTTCCAAAGTTATTTTGGTTGGCCTCAGTTGTCCGGGATTGCCTTGTAAGCAGTGAGCCTTACTCGGCACGGGAGGTGGGAAGGCGGCCTCCGCAGTGGCTGCGTATGGCAGGAAGTTGGAGGAACTGCGGTTCTCTAAGCAGCCTCACTGCCTCCCGCCCTACAGCTTGACTGAACTGTCTCCTGCGGTCTTTCAAGCACCGGGAAACAGCAGTCTCTCCAACTAAAGACCTAGTTCACCTAAGTCAGGCTTGGAGAAGTCAGTACAGATTGAGAAAGTTAGGAAGCTTTCTCCATCATTTTGTTTAAAATGTTGTCATTTTCTAGCATGTCAGATAATTTTTTTTAAAAAACATTCGAAGCCAAATCTAGACAATTTACAATATAAAAATTTGTCATTTTAACACTGATATTAAATTATGTTGTACAGTCCAATCATTTTAATAGCTTTTAAGAGTTTACCAAAGATTGATTTTATATATATATAATTCCTGATTAATAAAGTATTCTTTTTGGTAGGTCCTGTGCCTTAACTATAATCACATTGAATCAATCATGCCCAGACTAAAGCCTCAGAGTCACCTGACCAACAGACAGCTACTCTACCAGAAAGTGCCTTCAAGTGGCTATGGACAGCAAGGAACTTCAAAAATAAACAGGTACTGTTCCTTTTTTTAATAATTATAAACAGTTTAGCTTGGAATTTAAAAAGCAGCAAGTTACATTAATGATAGCAGTAAAACACAGTTAACTTATTTTAATAGCATTTAATAACTAGATGCCAAAAATGAACATCACAAATATGAAAATACTCAAAATACTCCTTTGTCATTGTTTTTTTCCCTGCTTTTCCCATTTCACATCCATATTGTAAAAAAAAATGATAAAAAGCCTTGTATGTTTAATGATCTTCTAAATCATTTTAAAATTTATATACAATTCACATACCATAACATTCATCCTCTATGTACAGTTCAGTGATTATTTCAGTATATTCACAAACTTGTGTGACCATTACAACCTTCTAATTCCAGGATATTTTCATCACAACACAAAAAAACCCTAAATTAGGAGCATGGGCTTAGATTTCTTTTAATATTTGTTTTGTTTTTGTTTCTAAAGTATTTACCTGGTTACTTAATGCCCCACCATCAATGGAAAAGATACACTATGAAGAATATGAGACCATACCACCATACACATTTTGGGTAGTGAATAAATAAGTAAATATCTAAGTCAGAATATGTTTATTATGTTTTTCCCAATAAAGAGTATTCCTTGCATTTTTATCACCTTTATTGAAATATAATTTGTATATAATAAAACTCACCAGGTCAATTAATTTTGGCAAATGTATTCAGTCATGTAACCATTACCACAATCAAGGTATGAACTATTCCCATTTCAGAAACTTCCTTATATCTCTTTGCAATCCCCTCCCACTAGACCTTAGCCCTGGCAACAACCTCTGATTTACCTGCTTTCTAGCCTATAAATTTTGCATTTTTTTAGAATTTCATTATGATTAAAAGCATATAGTAAGTAGTCTTTTGTGCCTGACTTATTTCACTTAACATAATCCTTTTGAGTTATGTTTTGTTGCAAGTGTCAGTAAT
The DNA here is from genome assembly GCF_021234165.1 of Pteronotus mesoamericanus. Classification (NCBI taxonomy): domain Eukaryota; kingdom Metazoa; phylum Chordata; class Mammalia; order Chiroptera; family Mormoopidae; genus Pteronotus; species Pteronotus mesoamericanus. Next base: position 28,518,743 of record NW_026555078.1, on the reverse strand, counting down.
TTCTATTATTGCTGAGTAGAATTCCATTATATAGATTATATAACAAGTTGTTTATTCATTCATGGTTGGTGAACAGTTGGATTGTCACCAGTTTGAGGCTGTTTTGATTAAAGCTGCTATGAACATTTAATTTATATACCTCCTTTATATTCAGGACTACTCATATTTGTTTTTAATAGCTTTATTAAATTACAGTGTACATACTATATTCACTCATTAAGGTGTATAATTTTTGTAGAGTGGTGCAACTGTTACCACAATACAGTTTTAGAACATTTCCATCACATTCCAAAAAGATCCTTCAGGTTCATTTGCAGTCAATTCCTTTTTCCACCTCTAACTCCAGGAAACCATTAATTCACTTTCTGCAGAAATGTGTTTTTTAAACATTTAATATAAATTAAATCATATACTATATATTCTTTTGCATCTGAGTTCTTATGGTTAGCATAATGTTTTTGAGATTCACTCATATTATAGCATGTATTAGTAGTTCACTTTTTTTCTTGCTGAAAGAATATGTTGGATATTCCGTTGTATAGATATGCCACGCTACATTTATCCATTCACTAGTTGATGGACATTTGGATTATCCCCACTTTGGGGATAGTATGAGTAATGCTACTATAAACTTTTGTGTAGAAACATTTGCATGTGCTTATGTTTTCATTTCTTTTGGATAGACATGTAGAAATGAAATTGATGGGCCGTATAGCAATTTAATGTTTAACATTTTTTTAAAAAAAAAATCTCATTTATTTTTAGAGAGAAGGAAAGTGAAGGAAAAAGAGAGGAAGAGAAACATTGATGTGAGAGAGAAAGATCAGTCTGTTGCCTCTTGTGTACTCCCCAGCCAGGGACCAAACCCTCAACCCAGTCATGTGTCCTGACTGGGAATCAAACCCATGACCTTTCAGTTTGTGGGGCAATGCCCAACCAACTGAGCCACATTGGTCAGGGCTTAATGTTTAACTTTTTAAGAAACTGCCAAACTATATCCAAAATGGTTGCACTGTTTTACATTACCAACAATATTTTTAAGTGTTCTAATTTCTCCACATCCTCACCGACGCTTGTTACTGTCTTTTTTTATTACAGTCACTCTAGTGGTATTGAAGTGCTAACTCATTGTATTTTTAATTTGCATTTCCCTCATGACTAATACTCTTGAGCAGCTTTTCATATGCTTATTGGCCACTATTATATCTTCTTTTGTGAACTGTTTAAATCTTTTCCTTTTTATTTTTATTTTTTTATAATTTGTGACATATATTTTTAAAAGTATTTTATTTACTCACTTTTAAAGAGGGGAAGGAAGGGAAAAAGAGAGAAACATCAATGTGTGGTTGCCTCTTGAGCGCCCCCTACTGGGGACTTGGCTAGCAACCCAGGCATGTGCCCTGACTGTGAATAGAACTGGCAGCCCTCTGGTTTGCAGGCCAGCACTGAGTCCACTAAGCCACACCAGCCAGGCTCTCTTGCATATTTTTTTAATTAGGTTGTTTGACTTTCTATTATGGAGCTCTTTAAGTATTCTGGATATAAGCCCTCAATTAAATATTATAAATGATTTACAAGTATATTCTCTCAAAGTGTGACTTTTTATTTTCTTAAATGGTGTCTTTTAAAGAAATTTTAATTGTATAAAGTCCAATTTATTAACTTTTTCTCTAACAGATTGTGATTTTGATGTTGTATCTAAGAACTCTTTGCCTAATCTAAGGTCACAAAGATTTTTTCACATCTTCAAAGTTTTATGTTTTTCTCTTACATTTAGGGCTTTGAACCACCTTGAGTTAATTTTTGTGTATGTCGTGAGGTCTAAATTCATCTTTTTGCATGTGGTTATCTATTTGTCCCAGCACCATTTAAAAAGAATATCCTTTGCCCCACTGAATTGCCTTAGTACCTTTGTTGAAAGGCAGTTGATGATAAATCTAACCATTTATTTCTAGATTCTATTACATTGTTCTATGTGTCTGTCCTTTTACCAGTACCAGATTGGTTTGATTACTGCAGCTTTATAATAAGTTTTGAAACAGAGATTGTAAACCCTTCAGTTTTGCCCTTTTTAAAGATTATTTTGGGTATTTTGGGTTCTTTAAATTTCCTTAAAATTGTTAGGATAAGATGGTTACTTTTCTGGGGTGGTAGGGAAGGCCTGCTGGGCTTTTAATAGAGATTGCATTGACTCTATAGATCAATTTGGGGAGAGCTGCCATCTCAGTGATACTGAAAATCAATGAGCATGGAAGTTCTTCACTTCCGTAGATCTTAATTTATTTCAGCAATGTTACGTAATTTTCCGTGTATACATTTTGTAGTTCTCTTGTTAAATTTTTCTGAAGTATTTTATTCTTTTTTATACTATTGTAAATAGAATTCTTAATTTCATTCTCAGTTTATTGCTGATACATAGAAATTCAAATGATTTTGTATGTTAATTTTATACGCTGTGATTTTGCTGAACCCATTTTGGTAAGTTCCTTAGGATATTCTAAATCTAAGATCATGTCATCTTAGAATAAAGACAGTTTTATTTATTCCTTTCCAATCCGGTTGTATTTTTCTCTCTTTCTTGGTTCTTTCTTGGATAATTGCACTCACTCTTGCTTTTCATTTTAAGTAACTCTTTCTGAACTTTATAAAAATATTTTTAAATGCTAAAAATGATTATTATACAAAATATAGACAGGTTGTTACATTTTAATTCTGATATATTAGTAAATTCACTTTTTTTAACTTCAGTTTATGGTAAGTACACACCAGACTGTCTTTTTATGATATAGCTGGTTTGAAATTAAGTTTATGGGATCACACTTACATGTGTATTTCAGAGATATAATGAGCAATGAAAATTTGCCTCCAATAATGCACAGCTTAGAAGTTCTTCATCTGGGCTACAATGGAATTTGTAATTTAATTCAGCTACAGCTAAACAGACTAAGAAATTTAAAATTCCTCTTTCTACAAGGTAAGTAACAACACTGTTATGCCTAAGTCTTTGCTATTAAAAACTGACTTGATTATTACCCTTTTTGATAAGCAAATATAAGCATCAACATTTACTTAAAACAGATTCACTGACAATAGTATTTTAGTGATCACAAATGGGTTTTTCTTGGGTCATTTAAATAAATAATGTAAATGTAATATCCTAGGACTATGTGCAGTATTACATTATAGTTTACTTTTACATCATATTCTATTTTTTTAAAAATAGAAAGTAACCAGTAAGTAATTCACAAGTACTTCTTAAATCCAGAATTGTGCTAAGTACTAAAAAAGATACAGAAATACTATATTATTGTAATTATATATAATTTAGATCCTTGCCCTAAAGTAATTTAAGATTTACCTATTGAGATATACTGAGAGAAAGATAAATTAGGTTCTGACACTGTGTTATTAGGTGCAACAGAAGTTTAAAGAGATATGGGAACATTAACACCTCTACGTATCTAGAACTCTTTGAAAGATTGATAGAATTTAGATTGATGGTGAGGATTACCAAGAGCTTGCAAGTGGGATTTTAGAGGGGAGAGTCACAAAGGCAAGACTGCGAGGTCTATGGGACAACACTTGAAAAAGGAACAACCTGATGAAAACAAAGGTTATACAGTTTCCTGAGAGAGTTATAAAGTTTCTAAACATGATCAATTTGATGGATAATGCTCATTTTGCAGTTAAAAATGGTAAAAATTGTAAATTTTTAGAAAAGTAGCATAGAAAAAAACAAGATTTGGGACATTAGTCTGACAATAAAGGGGGTCAAGTATATGGTGATTAAAGGAGATTCAACTTCAGGTGGTAAACACACAATGCAATATACAGATAATGTATCATGGAATTGTATACGTGAAACCTACATACTTTTATTACCCAATGTCACCCCAATAAATTTAATAAAAATAATTATTTAATGACACAGAGAAAGGTTGGGAGATACATCGCTGAGATATATGGGAAGATAGCTGTATAGTTGATCTCTATTTAGGTCTTGTTGCTCTGCTTGGTTGTTTTTTGTTTCCTTGTGTTCCATATTATTGATTTGATTCTCAGCTTCATCCACTCTACTGTTGATTCCCTGTAAATTGTTCATTTCCATATTCTTTTTATGCTGTTGAATTACTCACTGAGTTTCTTGAGCATACTTAAAACCAGTGTTACTCTGCATCTGATGAATTGCTCGTCTCCACTTTGTTTAGTTATTTTTCTAGAGTTTTGTTCTGTTGTTTTATTTCAGCCATGTTTCTTTGTCGCCTCATTTTGGCAGCCTCAGTGGGACTTTTTCACACAAATGTACATGCTGTCAGTTATAGAAATGTAAGATTCCTAAAATCACATTTACATAGTTGTTTTGGAGTTTTCTTTCTTAAATATGTTTAGTAAACATTTTAAAATGAATTATGGCCAAAAATATGCTACTGTAGACATTATTCAGTACTTGAAGTTATCTGATATGATTTTTATAGAACTGGACTTAAAATATTAAAAGTAATATTCTAAATACATAATTTTATGAATGTAAGATATTACCCGCTAAGTTATTTTTCTCACTTTTACTTGAATGAACTTTTTAAATTCATATGTCAGGCACTGGCAATGTTTCAAAGTCTGTGACTTTTAAAACAAGCTCTGTGTACAATTTTATTGAAGGTTGTTATATTATCAATTTCTCTATCAGAAAATAACAAAATAAGATAAATTTACCATATTTCATCTATTCTGAGACATACTTTTTTACATTTAACATATCCAGAATCTGGTTGTTTCTTAATTGATAGTATATCATGGTTTACTTAACCAAGATTTTTTTCTTTCTTAGTGTACATAAAATATTGACATATCTTAATATTATTGCTCTTAAATTAGATGAAATATATTAAATTTCAAGGAGAAGAATCGAAGATCATAGGATCATGCATTCAGTAACACATTTGTTTGCTAGGGTAGCCATAATAAAGTACCAGAGACTGGGGTGGGGGAGGGCTTAAACAACAAATACTCATTTCCTCATAGTTCTAGAAGCTAGAAGTCCAAGATCTGAAGGATTCTGTTCTTGGCTTGTAGATGGCCTCTGTGTCTTCACATGGTCTTCCCCCTGCTTGTTTCTGCGTCCTAATCTCCTCTTATTTTAAGAACACTAGTCATATTGGAGTAGGGCTTGACCCAATGATCTCATTCAACCTTCTTTAAAAAACCCCAGCCCCAAATACAGTAACATTCTCAGGTATTAGGGATTAGAACTTCAACATATGAATTATGGAGAAAGGGGACACAATTCAGTCTACAACAGATAAGGAGGATGAATAGTGAATGAAACATTATATGGCATAGTAGAAGTAGCATTGAGCTTAAAGTGTAAAAGGTCTATGTTGGACCTGGTATTTCCACTTTTATGTCTTTGAAGAAGTCACTTAATTTTTCTGACCCCCACTTTTTTGATCATTAAAAATGATAATATTTTCCCTGTCCTATTTTGAGACTTTATTAGGAAACACATATAAAAGTATTTTGTCAACTTAAGGGTCATCTCATGTAAATTATCATTAATACTTATAAAGCTATTGATTGCTACAGTAGAGAGAAATTAGAGGTTATGAAGAAAGGATTGAGGTTTTAAAGAATGTAATGAATTCCTAATTTTTAAATGTGGTTGTAGCACAAAAATATGTTTTTATAAAAGAAAAATTTGAGAAAAGGGGAGGGGGGTTGAAAGGAAAAACAAGTGTCTCTGTTGTGCCCGAAGAGAAATTCCTCGAAAGCTGAAAATGGAACTGCTCTTTTGATCCAGCGATTCCCCTGCTGGGACTATACCCTGAGAACACCAAAACGCCAATACAAAAGAACCTATGCACCCCAATGTTCATAGCAGCACAATTTACAATAGCCAAGTGTTGGAAGCAACCTAAATGCCCATCAGTAGATGATTGGATCAAAAAATTATGGTACATATACACAATGGAATACTACGTAGCAGAAAGAAAAAAGAAGTACTAAACTTCGCAACAGCATGGATGGAACTGGAGAGCATCATGCTAAGCGAAATAAGCCAGGGGGCGAAAGACAAATACCATATGATCTCACCTATAAGCGGAACCTAACTAAGAATGCAAAGAAGCAAGGCAAATATGGCCAGCAACACTGAAAGGAAAAGAAATCAACAGAGACAAGAGGGAAGGGGGGGCAGGGAAAGGGAAGGGAAGGGGAAAGTCAAGGAACATATAGCAAGGACTCATGGACAAAACCAAAGGGGAAGAGCTGAGGGAGGGAAGGTGGGAGGGGGCAAGGGAAGGGGGGGGGGGAAGGCAGAGACAAATGTATTTAAAAAGTAAATAAATTAATAAAAAAATAAAATAAAATAAAAATAAAAATAAAAAAAAAAGAAAGAAAAACATAATTAAGGTATTTTTCCAACTTAACAACACAAATTAGTTTATTTTAATAAATAATTAGATATACCTATTTGAATGCCTCTTAGAATAACCAGATATACTCAGAAAGCATACCTTTTGCAGCATTTTTATACATCTATTTTTGTCAATACCAACTATTTTAGTACTTAATTACTGAATACACAGATTGTATCAATTCAGTACATTATGTATGTTAACATCTTGATCTTTCAAATGTAAAGAGGAAATTTTACCAAATATTATTTGATGATAATGCTTGCTTCTTATAAACTATATTCCTATTTCTGCTTGGAAATATGTTCTTTTTAATACTTTTTCACAAATAGATTGATGAATAAATATTTAAATGAACAGATAACTTTTTATTCAGGAAGTTTGAGGTCACTTGATATGTCATGACTTCTCTTTTTTCAGGGAATGAAATCAGTCAAGTTGAAGGGCTTGACAACTTACTGTTACTTCAAGAATTGGTAGTGGACCATAACCGTATCAGAGCATTTAATGACAGTGCCTTTGCCAAACCAAGCTCCCTATTGGCACTTCACCTGGAAGAAAACAGACTACGAGAGCTGAACAGCTTACAACCTTTGGTAAAACTAGAGAAACTGTTTCTAGGATATAATAAAATCCAGGTAATGCTATTTTGTTTTTGTTAAGAGTTTACAAGACTTACATAATTCCTATGAACATAATGCTCCCAAATACATGAAAATTTTGCTGGTATATTACTTATCATTTATATGCCATGTAAATACTCTGTGCTGCAGAAGTATGTAGATAGCCTATGATGCAAAGATGTCCACTCTTCTAGACTCAGAAACCCGAGCAACCCACATGCATCCACCTGCTAAAAAAGGTTAGCTCTAAATGTTCTAAGGCTCTTAGCAGTCCCCTCTAAGAGATCTGTTTTGTTCCTAACTACTCTTGATCCACACTATTTCTGCATCTCAATCCCAGTCTTCCTCTGGCCCTTTAAACTTGGCATGTGGACTTATTCTACACGATATTTGAATCAATTTCTGATAATGGTTTAATATTCCATCTCTTCCCTACTCAAAGCTTCCTTAGGAGCCTGCCTTAGTTTTACCTACTCAAAATTCAACCTATTTCCATTAGGCCATTGCCCCAGCTGAGCCTTCCCAGACTTTCTCCTGAGATAGTATATAGATGAGAGGGTTGAGTGTATACATAACCTTACACAGCCCTAACATTTCTCTGAGTGTTCTGGTGATGATCTGTTGACCCTACTTTTAGCAATTTTACTGCTGTGCTCATATCTCTAAGACAATCCCGGAGACAAAGTGAACTGTAGACTTCCCCCAAAAGGCAGGGACTGTGTCTGTCCTGCCCACATTTGTATCAGTATATGGCATAGTGCCTGGTACCTAAGAGGTACGCAATCAATATTTGTCTGTGGCTCTGCTTACTCGACTTCAGGAAGCTTCTCCTGGGCTGATATAAAAGCCCATTCAAAGCTACGAGGAAATGATGAGCAGTGCCCCTTTTATACTGTATAACAACTAGGAAATATACATGCAGAGAAAAAACAGCATGCAATTCATTTGTCAAGGTTAAACAAAATTCATCTGAGATAAGCCTGCAAAACCCAAGGATTCTTCCAAAACTTTATCCACCAGATAACTAAATTAGGAAAATTGCTTTCCTATGGGGAATCTTTCCAGTGACAGGAACTGAGGTAACACAATGGACTGTCAAGTTAGACTTACACATATCAGAGGTCTTACTCAGTGTCACACTTTACTAATAATTTCGAAGATACACATGGTCTAGGACATTCCCTTGGCTTCTCAGGTCCTTTCTTTCCACATCTCATACATACCATCTAGCTTTAAATAAAATAGGAGCTCTCCAAATTAGATTATCCCATGCAACAAGGGAGTGTTTCACTTATGAAATATCTCCATTTTATACTTGAGTTTATATGATATTTTACAGGGAGCCATGCCTGATAAATCTATAGATCTTAGGTTTCTTTATTGTAAGCAGTCCTGAACCAAAGAGATCTTACTAATAGCATTTCATAAATAAAGACCTTTTTCTCTAGTAAATAACATTGGTTTGTTGGACAGAACATCTAGTTACCAGCATACTTAGGAGTTTAGACCAGGTAACTTGCTTTTCCCTAAGAGTGTCCCTGCCCCACTTCCCTTTTCACTCCCCTAATCTCCTAAAGGAAGTGAATGAATAGCAAATCAACTGATACAGCAGCTTCCTCCCCAGTAACTTATACAGGATAATGCCTAGCCAAGTTTATTTATTATCACAATTTAATGCTAAAGGACAACCCCTAGGATAAATGATGGGGGATCATGGTCTTGGTGTTACTATTAATATTGATCCACCTAACCATCAAAGATATTTTAAAAAATAGAGAGAAAAGGAAAAAAGCCTCAGTAATCACCTGAGACTGCAAATGACTTCAGAAAATAGTCCATTGCTATTTCTTGCCCTAATTTAAAGGCTCCACATAAGCTTTTATCCTGACAATGTACTCAAAATATGACAACCATTGTTGGGCTGGTTAACGTTTAACAGATGACTTTCCCGTAACAAGTCCTGATCAATAGCATTCACTTATTTCCATGGTATAATTTCTTCTACCAAAGCCAAAATTCAAGCTAAAACACCATCTCTTAAAATTCCTGAAAATTTACCAATGTTACACAGATCTGTCTTTAATCAACAATATAGAATATTATCACTCAAGCTGACTTCACAGGATTCAGTCATGAGCTAGCTGCAATCCAACACTTACATATAATTCGCCTCAAATATATATTTGAAGATGTTGGATCTAACCAAATAATAACTTATTAACTTTTGAATAGGATATAACAGAACTGGAAAAACTTGATGGTATCTCTTCTCTTAGAGAGCTTACAGTTTATGGCAATCCAGTGAGTATGTTACTTCTCTAATTTATTAGTTAACTTACTTATATATAATTTATTTTTATATAAATTGAGAAAGGATTTAATTTAATTTGTTTTTATTTAATCTTAGTTGTTTTACTTATCCATAGACAGTTATCCAAGCACAATTTATTGACTAGCATCTTCTTCCAATTCGTTCCAATATAAAATGCCATTGTCATATATAAGAGGGTCATTTTTAGGGTTCTACATTATATTCATTGGCCTATTTGTCAATCCCTGTATAGGAATATTACACTGTGTTCATTACTAAAGTTTTATATTGTCTTGATGTCTAATAGAGTAAGCACCTCTCTTCCTCTTCCACCTTCTGTTTTTCTTTCTTCACTGTCTTGGTTATTCTTGACCATTTACACTATAAGTTTTAGCAAAGAGCTTCTCAAGTTCTACAAGACTCTTGATATTTTAATCAGAATTGCACTGAATGTACAAATTAATTTTGGGAGAAATTTATCACCTTTCCTGTTGGAGTTTTTGAAGGGCTCTCCTGAGTAGCACCTTTGTTCACCTAACATGTGAATAAATTGAGCAATATGTCAGTGGCAGATGGAGAGGTGGAAATACTTGGCTTAGCTTAGTGAGAAAGCCAAGTGGACCTGCTAACAGATTTCAGAAACAGGTGATCATGATCACCCAGTAGCAGAAAATACTTGACTGAGGACTTTCCATCTGGGAGGAGTGCTTCTCCTGGAGGAGCAGAAAGCAGTCTCCCAGCAATGAGCTCTTTCCCAAAAGGGAAGACAGGAGCTAAACATGCCCAATTTCATCTTTCTGGATTTATTAAGTCACTCTACTTCCCCCGCTGAGGAGTGAAGAGGTTCAGAGAGCACAGTAGTGACACATCAGAGAGCTATTTCCACCAAAAAAGAAATACAGTAAATAGACTCTCCTAATATTTATAACATTAAGACTTCCCATTCATAAACACAAATATCCCTATATTGTTATGTCCTTTAATAAAGATTTATGATTTTCTCCTTAGGGTTTTATCTTTATTTAGATTTATTCTGCTGTTTTTTCTCTTGTGATTTTTTATTTTTATCTTATTTTCATTTTCTATTGTATTTTTTCCATTACCATTTAGTCTCCTTATATGCACCTCCCACTCCCACCCCACAATCACCACGCTGTTGTCCATGTCTGCTATTTTAACAACTATCTTAAACAGTATCGTTTTATATTTTTCTAATTGTTTATTGCTAGAGTACAGAAATTCTGATTTTTGCATATTATTCTTTATCTAGGAACCTTGCTGAACACTGTATTTTTAGTTCTAGTGGATTATAAGTTGTGTTGCATTTTCTCTGTAAACTATCATATTATTTGTAAATCATGATTCAATTATTTCTTGACAAGTCTTGCTAAAGGTTTGTTCATTGTATTAATCTTTTCAAAGAACTTTATTTTGGTTTTAACAAATATATTATTTCTTTGTTTTTATTTCATTAATTTCCACCCTTTATTTTTTCCTTCTTTTAGTTTCTTGGAATTTGCTTTTTTAAAAAACGCTCAAGTAGATGTCTAGCTCATTAACTTTTGATATGTCTTGTAATTGAACAAATTTTAGGTTAGAAAATACTGTATTACCAGCATCCTCTAAGTTTTGATATGTGGTGTTTTTCCTGTTCTTTTTTCTTAAAATCTAATTTCCAAAATATTTCTTCTTTAATCCATGAATTATTGAGGTTTTTATGTTAATTTCAAACCTATGAGGCATTTTTAGTTATCTCCTGGCAATTTATTCCTAATGTTATTACATTTTAGTCAGAGGAAACAGTTTATTTATTATAATCTGTGATATTTATTAAACTTACTTTAGGGTCTAATATGTGGTCAAATTTTTCTCTTTACTCAATTATATGTCTTAGAGATCTCTCTCCATTAATGTATATGTAATCTACTACATTTTAAAAAATAGATGGTTTATTCATTCTCTTTTGATGACTGTTTTAATATCACAAACAGTGTAACATGTGACTGTGTTGTCAGTCCCCAAGGTCACCCTCACGTTCAAAAATTTACTAGAAAGGCTGGCTTTTGGGACTTAGCATATAGTTGTACTCATAGCTAAGATTTATTATCATGACACAGTGAGGATGCATAGCCAGGTGATGGGTGAAAAAGACACAGGCAGAGTCTGGAGGAACCCATGTGCAGACTTCCTTGTGTTCTTGCTCTCCCATGACAGGTCACACAATACACACTCTTCACCCAGCAGGAAAAATACAGCAAAATACAGTGTTATGTTTCTGCCTAAGGAATTCCAATAGACTTAGCATTCAAGAATTTTGCTGGAGGCTGGTCACATAGGTACCCTATGCCTATCATATACCAAAATTCCAGACTCCCAGAAGGAAAAGGAAAACAGGTTGAGCATAAATAATATTGTTGTATAAATAGTCTAGGTACAGTGAACTATCCTTGTCAGTTAAGGAATGGTAGGAACAGATCCAAAATCCAAGTACCAAACCTTAGTCAAGAGCTATCCTTACAGGCAGACCCTTCTAAAAATAACAGCCCCGGGCCTACTATGTTAACTCTTTCTACGCACCTTCTTATTTATATATGCAAAAATTTTTAAGAATAGTTTGGCACTATGAAGTGATGGATCATACACTTCAATAGATGAGTATTGATTAAATTGGATAGTGCCTTTTGGCAAATATGTTTCAAATAATAATTACTTACAAGTGAACTTTTATAATATAATCCTATTCCTAAATTGGAATTGCCTGGAGTTAATGAACAATATTATATACTCTAAACAGGAGCCTAAACCTCCAAATGGTAGCCTTGGTTAGACAAAAAAAAAAGTTCTTATCTTCATTTATCATAACAGGGAATGAGAAATCTTTAGAAAAGGGAGCTCATATTTGTATCATCTGTCTCTTTGCTGCCTGTGCTAAATTTCCTTCTCTATGTTAATCTTTGAAATAAAAGGTTTTCTTACAGAATATATTATTTTTAATTTTATTCAGATTTGTAGAAAAATGTTACATCGTCACATGCTCATATTTCGACTACCTAACTTAGAGATGTTAGATGGAATTCCTGTGAATTCAGATGATAGGGCAAAGGCTGAATTTCACCTCTCTGAACTACAAGCAAAGAAAAATTTGGTAATAATTATATTATTTATAATTTTTCATTTAAAATATATAAATTATTAGTAAATGTGCATCCTATCTTGTGCGTTTTTGTTTAAATACTTAAACTTTTGCTATGATGTTCTTCTAGATTATTTATTGCCTTTTTAATAATTACTATTTGAAGGCTTGATCTGATGAATAGAGCAATACACACACACAAACACTCCAAGGAAGCTCTGTTTTCTAGTAACATAATCTGAAATAAAGCAAATTATTTAAAATATGCCTTTTGTTCAATATGTCCAATAATGATAAAAGATAAGAAACCACAAGATATCACTTTTCTAAACAGAAACAAACAGAATTCTTTCCACTTAGCAGATAGGAAAGAAAGTAAGAAATTCTGACCTTAACTTTTCTGGATTGTGTAGTTCATCTAACAAGAGAGATGCGGACCTCTTTTTTGTATATTGGCAAAACAATTGGGCCTTTTGCCCACAAACCCCACAAAAGGAATCTGACCATGGTAGGAAAGAAAGAAGTCAACAAAGCATATCATTAGGAAAGTGTATCATTGACCATCCTCCAAAGACTAAATTTAACACAGAAAAGCTATAGTCTTTTTAACAAAGAAGCAACATTATTAGAGCTATGCCTTTGCAGAGATTTGGGAAGAAGAGGCTTCCCAGCTAAAACCAGGTAAGAGGCTTATAGAATAACCCAAGAAAGAAATTATGAAGACCTAGACTGGCTTGGGGGAGAGGAAGGAGAAGGCAATGAGAATGGAAGTGAACCTCTAATGTAAGTGGAAGCCAGAGAGCATAAGCCTTAGCAAAAAGATTAATTTTAAAAGTTATTTGAGGAAAGAGGTAAGACTTACTGTAAATGTTTTCCATTAGATTACCCGACACTCTCCACTCGCTCAGTAAAACAAACTGAATCTCAGAGTACCCTGAATGTGCTATACTAGTGGACTCTTCTCTAGCCCACTTCAGCCTTCAAGAGATTCACATATTTTTCAGGGGCTGGCTGTGTTTTTTCAAAGATTTATGTTAATTCTCTATTTTAAATAAACAGATACACTATAAATGCAAATTTTTAATGATTATTACTCTGTTTCTATGAAAACCAAATTAGATACTATGGAAGGTCTGGATAAAGATCTCACATACATGCAAAGTGTCAAATTAGTTGGGAGGAAAAAAACAGTAAAAATATAGGAGAAAATTATAAAAATTCAAACAAAATATGTGGGAAAATTATTTTTTTAAATCTAAACAGATTCTTATGTTTACATTTTCCCCATGTGTCTTTAAATTCTTGCCACTTTAAAGAAATCAAATCTAGAAATTGTAGACAAAATCTTAAGTGTGGATTTATCCAAAAACAATCCAATAAAATACCAATCAAAGGACTCTTGCTTACAGAAAAGGCCTTAGCCCTTAATCAAAAGATTGTTTAATGTATTTATTTTTATATTTTAAAATTTTAAGAGAAATATGAATTATACATATAATTCTTAATTATTCCCTGACTTTTTTCTATTAACCTTGACTTTTTTTTATTAACTAAGAGGCTTCTATTGTAGGTCACAGTAGTAACAGTGGCCTGTGAGACTTTGTACAATGTTAATAAAGATTATCTAGATTAAGCCAATTAAATTGGTTCATTTTGGGTTATATCTACAAAAATTTTTTTCTAAAAACTATGCTTTGCAAAAAAAATCTTAGCTACTAATTTGTATGCTATACCTAAGAAAGAGCACCATCTAATGTCACCCACTAAAATTATTGTCATAGGTTCCAGTTTTTCAAAAGAGAACAAATAAGTAAAATTTAGGCCAGGGATTTAAGCTTCCTTTCCCTTTCTCTGTTTCATATTTCTGAAGCAAGTCACTTCTTTCTTTCAGAAACGGAAAGCTAAAGAAAACTTTAGTTTCCTCTTTCTATTGTACCAAATTATCTCAAATTTAGTCACTTGAAAAAACACAGATTTATTATCTTACAGCTCTGGAGGTCAAAAGTCCAAAAATCAATCTTACCAAGCTAAAATCAAAAGTATTGGCAGGGCTGTGTTCATTCTGGAAGCTCTAGGAGAGACTTTGTTCTGCCTTTTAAAACTCCTAGAGGCAATTTGCATTCCTTGGCTCATGGCCCTCTTCCCAGAATGGCATCACTTTGACCTCTGCTTCCATCATTAAATTACATCTTCTCCCATTCTGACCCTCCTGCTTCCCTTTTATAAGGACCATTGTTGATTTTATTGAGCCCACCTAGATAAACCAAGATAATCTCCCCATCTCAAAATCCTTTACTTAATTATGCCTGCAAAATCCCTTTTACCATGTAAGGAAATGTATTCACAGGTTCTGGAGATTAAGATGTGGACATTTTTAATGGGAGGGGGTTGCATTTTTCTGTCTACCACACCATATATGTAAAGGCTCCAGTGAAAGACCTATAAAAATTGTCATATTAAAATTTATAAATTCATTTAAGGTAATATTGGCTAAATTTGAAAAATTACATATAATTACATACAAATAAATCACTTAGAGCAACTTTAAAGATCATAATCTCCATATTTTACTAATTGGCTTAATAGCAGAAAAAGCACATAAACTCAAATTTTAGTTAATGGTGAGTATTTCACTAGAAGTGTTGCTTCTTGGCTATTTTATTTCTCATACAGTGAACTCATTTTCCCATTATTATGCTATGATGTTGTCTTAAGTGATTCTAGATACCTATTCTTGCCATTTAAAGTGGTGCCATATACATATAAGAATTATTATATATGTAAAGTTATTCTGTATGTAAATATTTTATTTAAAATTGTGTTTATGTACAATGATTAATAAAATAAAGGATATTTGAAGTCTTTAGGAAAATCTATTTTAAGATTCAATAATAATTTTTTATTTTTATGGCTAAAACAAAACTGAGCCATTATTTTATATAGTTGTTTAGGAGACACAAGAATACTTTCAAAGTTTATCAGTTCAGTCTAATGTATTTTTCTTTGTTTGAGTTGCTGTTTTTTCTTTTTTAACAGCAGATAAAGAAGGAATAAATGAAATCTAAAGTTGTCCTTTAAATCAGACATTTTTGACGCTTTGGTTTCAGAAGGAAAGTTGACAACATTCTAGATTAGTGATGGAAAGGGTCCTGCAAAGGAATTAGGGAATTTGGGACTTGCCAGTTTTAGTAAAAGGCCTGATACCTCACTGTTCATTACAAAGCTGCATTCTTGGTAATCCTTACTGAAATATGAAGGAAATTGGTAATTTTATATAAATGGCAAAGCCTCTGTCTCTAAGTAAGTTGAACCACATATTCAGGATTTATATTTTTATAAGTAAAGATATCTTAAAGAGGACAGAGAAGGCACATATTTCTAGGGAAATCAAGCGTCTCCCTCCTCTATTTATTGATTCCTGAAATTCTTTAAAAAATCTCTTAACCTTCAACTAACTTAAAAAGTAAACACTACTTAGAGAGTTAGCACATCCATTAAAAGTAATTGTTATAAGATGCTTTTTCTTAGTCCTCATTTTATTTACTTGTTTTTTTTTTCCCTTGAAAAACTAATTCACTCCAAGGCTCGTGATAAGGTTTTGTGAGGAATGCAAAGATGTAGAAGATATTGCTCCTACTATCCTGAAGTTTCTGTTCAAACAAACAAACAAAAAAACCCCAAAAACAAACAAACAAACATTACGAAGAGGAAAAGTCTTCATTCTTAATTTCTATATTCTAAACTTTCCTTGTGAAAGCCATTTGGAAAGGGGACAGTGCCATCACATTAGATTCTAGTGATGGAAACAATGCAGCCTGAAAAGGCAGAACACGGTGTCCTGTGGGAGGTTAAAGACCCAAAGACTGGTTCACAGTTGTTGTTGTTTTTTATTGTTTCACAGTTTTTTGCCTCATACTAACTCTGAGTTTAGGCAAGTATCATCTTTATGCAAGTAAATCATGACCTAAAAAATTTTTATTATCAAGTGGAGCATGTGATAAGAAGTAAAACTATTGATTTGAGTTTTGGAGGTGAGGGTTCTTAATTGCTTTTATTTTATTATGTAGCTTACTCCTGCTACCAGCGCTCCTATGGATGGTGGATCATTTGGACAAGTGAAAGCTTCTCCTATAAAGATAACAAATGTAATTCTGTCTAGTGGATTTAGCCATTACTTGGGATCTGACTTCACTTTAACACCTGAAGTTGAAGGTATTTTGACAGAATTTCAGAGTGAATGTTAAATGAGCAAACAAACAACAAAAACCCACCTCATTTGAAACAAAAATCTGTTTAATGTCTAATACTGCTTAAAATAGCATGTTTTAAATTTACATTTTAAAATGGCTCCATGGCTGGGTGGCTTAGTTGGTTGGAACTTCATCACAGACACCGAAAAGTCGTGGGTCTGATTCCTGGTCAGAACACATATCGGTACCTAGGTTACAGGTTCAATCCCTGGTTGGGACGTATATGGGAGGCAATCCCTGGTTGGGACGTATACGGGCCATGTGGCTTTATCAATGTATCTCCCCCCACCCCCGCCCTGTCAATGGAAATATCCTCAAGTGAGAATTTTTAAAAACTGCATGTATGTTCAAGATTTATATGGCCATTCTGATTTCAAAGAAGTCTGTAGTAGTTCTGTAGTAAAGTCTATAGTAAAGTCTGATTTCAAAGAAGTATGTTGTAACTAAACATTTGCTTACAATGTTAACTTTGTGATATTTGGACAATTATTTCCTGTTGTTTCTTTTCAAAGTTGTTATTTCATTTTGTATATTTCATAGCAAATAACAACTAAGACCAGTTCATTAGTATATCCTGCAAAAAGAAGAAATCAGAGGTTTAAAAATATTGATAACAAGACTCTTGTGGTACAGAGGATATCTTAGAAAGAAAAGATCAGACTTTATCCTTGAAACCACAAGTAAAATATTTATGAAGACAATACTAGCAAAGAGCTTCAAGAGGTAGGGCTCTAAAGAAGAAAGTATATTACAGGGACCGGGCATGGAAATGGTTCGTTCTATTATATACATTTTAATTCAGGCTTAGATCCAACTCCTTCCCTAATTCCAGATCTATTTTGGTAAGTGGTAGATTTGGCTACCATTTTGGTAAAATTGGGAGTAGCTACAGCTTCTGTGGGGGATTTACCTCTTCCATTCCTTTTAACATCTCACATTGCCTCAGGCCACTGTTGGACAATAAAACTGAACATCCCTATGATTGTAAAAAGATCTAAAAGTTAACTAAAAATAACAGATTGTTCTATATGATCATTTTTAAAGGAAACTCCGTTAAAAGAAACCTGATATAATTTACTCTATTAAGATATTTTTAACTTATTTTTCATACTTCTACATACTGTGGATTCAAGGTTTTAATCATAGTCAGAATGTTTATGCTTTTATCCAGTAAATAAAACTCTCAGTAAAATTGGATGTACCAAATTGTTATTAGGCTCCTTAATGGTACAGTGTCACCTTTAGGAATGTCCTAAGTATCTTTTTTTGTGTGGGAGCCATTAGTTCAACCCTGGATTCACCTCTATAACTTCCTCCTCAGATATTCTTCTTCAAGATTCACTGTGCAACTATTTTTTAGGGTTTTCTGGAAAAGTCCTGTGATTTATTTCCCATTTTCTGACTATGTTGCTTCAATTTTTATTTTGAAATTCATGGTCACTTTATCTATGCTTTATTGAAGCACACAGCTCTGGATATTTACATTTTTAAAAATTACCTAGAGGTGTAACTGAACAAAAATGGAGGCTCAGCTTCCTGTTGCCACAAAAGCCATACTCTTGAGGCAGATGCTGGTGCAAAAGGAAACAGGCTTTATTCAGGTGCTGCACAAGCTGGGAGAATGGCAGACACCCGTCTAAAAGACCATCTCCTTTTTCTGCCATGGAAGAAGTCCAGCTGTGTCCTCACAAGGCCAAGGCAAAAGCCAGTGTCCAGAATTCCTGCTCCATTTTAAAGTACAATCCTTTGGCGCCCACAGGCAGCTGCTAAGTAGTGTTGGTCACCATCCAGGTAGTTTAGCTTGTTCCTGGCTGCTGTCCATTTCAGACTCCCTCCTCAAGCCTGCATGTGCAGCCCGCATGGCCATGGTCCATGTGGCTGCTGAAGCCACATGATTGAGTGCTCCTGGGTGAGAGAGCGCACGAATGCACAGCTGCAGTGCATCACCAGATAGGCAAGACAGGAAAAGAGAGAGGCTCCCTCCTGGAGGACATGGGCCACGGGCCATGTGGCTTTAAGGCCACATAGCCATAGAGAGAATAGGCGAGTGCATCGTACACGTGCAGGTCATGAGCCGAGAGCTTCTTTGTTCTCCTGGCATTATATTAGTTTGGGTGTGGGATGGACCAGTTTTCTTAAAATGACCAATCAACCTCCCGAACTTTCACACACTTCTGGTGGGTCCACCTCCCAACTAATCCTTCCTTTCCCCAGGCTAGATTGACTGGCCTCTTTGGTTCAGCACCTTCCCCTGCATCATTTTGACTTCCCTTTTTTTTTTTTTTTTTTTTTTAAGATTTTATTTATTTTCAGAGAGAGAGGAAGGGAGGGAAAAAGGGAGATAAACATTGATGTGTGAGAGAAACATTGATTGGTTGCCTCTCACATGCCCTGAACTACAGTCTTAGCCCACAACTCCAGCATGTGCCCTGACCCAGAATAAAACCAACAACCCTTAAGTTCTCAGGCAAACGTTCAACCCATGAGCCATACCAACCAGGGCCATTTTGACTAATATGGCACATGTGCCTGCCTTCCCTTGGTCTCGCCCACAATCTGGTACCAGAGGGTAAGGGAAGCGCTTTTTTCTATCCCATTAGCTTGCTAGCTTTTTGCATGCTCAGTGTAAGGACAAGGTCAGAATTCATTAAACATTTGAAACTGATTTAAGGCAGGCCTTTCCCCACGTATGTCTGTGGAGGGGTGTGTTTGATTAGGACTGGATTAGTATCGTAATAAAAGTAGTTCTAGATCGTTGGAAAAAGAGAAGTGAGGTTTTTGGGGCGAGGGATTCAAATAAGCTGAGGGTGCCGCCATCTTGGCCGATGTGGGAGACTCCTTGGCACTTCGACTGACTATTTTATGGTAAGAGAGGGGGCAGGTGGAAGAGGGTAAGTGGGGGATACATGGTGGAGGAAGGAGACTAGACTTTGGATGGTGAGTACACAATGCAATGTGCAGATGATGTATTGAAGAATTGTACACTTGAAACCTATATAATTTTACTGACCAATGTAACCACAATAAATTCAATAAAAAATTACCTGGAGAGGATCAAATTGATTTAACTAGTTCAGAGAATTAAGCAGCATTAAGTGCTAGAATATATTACAATTCTACATGTATTTAAAATTTTTAATTGATGTTATCAAATATGTGTGGCATACATTTAGCTAAAGGACACATTTTATCATTTATTTTATTAAGGTTTCTCATTGTTTCGTAATTCCTAATTTCAGACAGAAAAAACAAGAATGCAGGGATTCTGACAAATAATCCTCGGAGCATCCATGCAGAAATAGCTTTTCGGCAACTCAGAGGGATAAATCTCTCTCCGTCTCTCTTATCACATCAGACTGCGGCATCTCCAACTGCACAGAGGTACCAAAGCAACCAAGATGGGGGAAGGTAAAGCTATTCTGTATTTTAATATCATTTCTCATCGTTAAAAAACTTCCTTAAACTTGCAAGTCATGTAAAAAATAGGAAAGATTGTTATATACCATTATATGTTTATTCTGAAAACTGAGGAAAACTGTCAGATAGCATTGGGCTTCTTCTCCTACACTCACCAAACCTTTCCTGAAGTCTAATATATTTGTATCATAATTCAAAAAAGGCTTAGAAATGGCTCTCAAGGTAGAATAGTGTTTCCCTCGTACTTAAGTGAGGGAAAATTGAAATAATTACACGGGAACCACTTTTAATTATATGTTGCCCCACATCACTTCTACTCACTGAATATGTAAAGCTGTTCACTTATGTTTTAAACAATAGATAAATTCAACTCTCTGAAATCACAAACGCCAAGAGGTTTGTGAATTCTTCAAATCTCTCTTTACTATTCCCACTTGCCCTTCTTCCTTTCTGGATTCTCACCTTAGAGGCCACCTCAATGCCTAAGAGCCTGCTACTTCTCATTATGAATCCACTGTGCTGCTCAAAACCTGTTTGCCTTGATTTCCATTTTTTTACCTGTCTGCCAACTGCTTGGTAGGCAAACTCGGGCTCATATGTTGGAGTGACCTACTCAGCAGCAGATCTAGCTTAGGCCTGGCTCTCGCTGCACTGACTTCTCAGCTATAATCAGTCATGTCCCACGGAGGGTCCTCAGGGTAACCCAATTTTAGATAGCCAAAAATTAAGATCATTTTCTCTTTTGTATGTTTTTTTTTAATTTCACACATGTAAAATACAAATATTATTTACTGCAGAATTACCTTAAGTTAGCTGATCCATTAAGAAATTGCCACCATTATTTGATTCAAATATTTTATTTCTGACAGAATCCCTGGCAGCCACTTCCCAAGATCAAATAGAATGTAACTGCCTAAAGAGAAACGAACATTCACCAAGAACCTATTTCTGTTTAGTAATCGTGCAAAAAATAACAATGTCAGTGAAAAAAGTAAGATAACCATGTTACTTATGTTTCTGAAGCACTTCAGTTTAACCTTTGACACTCTTACTTAGTAAATTTTATTTAATATCCCCTCTCTTAAAGTTTCTATTTTCTTATCTTAATTATTCATTTGAATTTCTTTTTTTTGTCATTTAAAGGTATTTAATAATAATAGAAATAGGCAAGAAATATACAAAAAGAGTTTTAGTTTCAAGAAATAATTAAGGAACAATTAAAATAACACATCATTGATACAATCAGATTAATAAGTATTAAAAATATTGGCAATATCAAGTATCGGTGACTGTTAAAGGAACTGGGTATTCAGACTCTTTTTCTTCATCTTCTTAAAGCAGTCCCTTTAGCATATCTTTCAAAGGTGGTTTGGTGGAGGTGTATTCTTTTAACCTTCTTTTGTCTGGGAAACTCCTTATTTCACCTTCCATTTTAATTGAGAGCCTTGCTGGTCATGGCAGTCTTGGTTACAGGCCTTTGCTTTTCATGACTCAGAATATTTCCTGCCATTCCCTTCTGGCTTGCAGTATTTCTGTTGAGAAGTCAGCTGCTTGCCATATTGGGGTCCCTTGTATGTTATTACCTTTTTCTCCCTTGCTGCCTGTAGGATTCTCTGTTTTTCTTTGATATTTGCCATTTTATTTTTTTTTTTGAATTAGATTCTTTATTATAATTCTTAACAATATTTTGTATTTGTGTATTACATTTTAAATTTTTTTCAAAGAATTTTCATGTTTTTCAGTAATTTTGATTTAAATGAAATCAATTTAAATAATTAGGGAGACAATCAATTTTTTCCAATAAAAATGCATTTTTATTTGACATTACCTTGCTATATATTTTTTAAAATCCAGTTAGATGTCATAGAATTCATAGAATTATAAAGGGAGGGGGCAAGGGAAAGAGGTGGAGGGGAGGCAGAGACAAATGTATTTAAAAAGTAAATAAATTTAAAAAAAAAAACAAAACATAAAATTGCAATTTCCTCCCTAAAAAAAAAAAAAAATATTCACCACATATTCTTGATTTATCTCTTGGTTTAGCAATGCTTCATGACACTCTGATTAAACCCACATCTGCTGTAGTTGACTCTGGTAAAAGTAATTATATTACAATTTCATTTTCTGACATTAGTAGAAAATTGATCATAAAATATCAGATTCATGATATATTGTGTACCTTTATAATTCTATGAGTTTCTATATTAGAAAAACCATTAACTATTATATCTTACAACAATTTGAAAAGATGGAAGTGACATAAAATGAAGTCCAAAGACTCAAATATTTAGTCCTAGAACTGGAAGCATTTAGTTACAAAATCTTGTAATGGCCTATCATATGAAGATACTAAGAAATGTAATTTTAGGAAGTAAGCATGCTTTCATTTGTAGAATATCTGTTCATTTGGGGTTACCTAAAACTAGAACATATAGTTCTTACCAAACACAACTGTTACTAAAGCATGTTAAATTTAGCTAGTTGAATCACAGACTAGTTTTTTAGGACTACTCTTGGGGGGA
The DNA here is from genome assembly GCF_021234165.1 of Pteronotus mesoamericanus. Classification (NCBI taxonomy): domain Eukaryota; kingdom Metazoa; phylum Chordata; class Mammalia; order Chiroptera; family Mormoopidae; genus Pteronotus; species Pteronotus mesoamericanus. The sequence goes on along the minus strand of NW_026555078.1, from coordinate 28,496,074 downwards.
AAAAACCTCAAAAGGGGTCTGCTGTAAGAATTATTTAGAGGCAAACCATGGACATCAGTAGTTCTTTCTGAAAGTGGCTAATTGTGTGTGCAGCCAGTCATTGATGCTCTAAGAATAAGAGAGCACTACTTCATATACAAAATGTGTTAATTGTGCCATAGTGATATGATTTTACAAGTGGTTTTAGGCTAAAAAGAACACATGTTCAAACTGAGTAGACATTTAAAATTTGAACCCTTAATAATTATATTTCACTGGAAATAATTTTTCTAAAATATTATATTGCATAATACTAGCACATATGACAAATCAAATATGACTTTTTTTACTTTAAGAAATATTTACTTAGAACCTATTTAGTCAGAACCTAAAATACTTATTCAGAACATCCAGCTAAGAATGATGTACTGGGCAAGGTACATACAATGCCAAATACAACACTGTAATAAGATGAACGCAACAGAGATCCCGTAAATCTTGAATGTATACTATGTTGGGACAGGAGGAAGAGCAGGTCACCATCTTGGCAACTACTATTGCCTGGCATAATTTCATGAACCAGTAATGGAGAAATAACTTCTTGGCGCCATCTCAGATGATCTTTCTACAATTCTAAAAATAAGCAATTCTAGTGAGGTGTCATTTCTTTCACAAAGAAATGTTTTCATTATGTTAACATAGGCCATGCTGGAAGACTGTATTTTTTGTTTTTTAACACCAATCTATATCATATAATGGAATAGAAAAGTTTTTCCCCTATGGTGTTATCTTAGAACTTATAAAAAATCAGTCATATAAATAGTAAATCTTTTCAAAATTGCTTTGAGGCAAATCACATGCATGACTTACAAATCAGATGACTTCAAATTTCCATCAACATCATGGTTACCAAATATGATTTTTAATGTGCTTGTTTGTTAAATACAGTTCTTCGGATTAATTAATGACTAAATTATCAATCATATGTTGATATAAACTGGCTCCATGATTCATGACCTATTCTATTTAAATCTTCAAGTATTGGTTCAACATTGCATATAGTTTTCATACTATTATATTTTATATGTTCTTTACATGAAAATAAATTATTTTTACTAAAAATTTGTATTTTATCATCTATCTGGAAATAGTTTTAAAAATATTTTGGAAACTAATCCAAAAGGAATGCAACCATTTTGTATCTTCTTTAGATGCTGCATGTTTGTAATTAAATCATGTAATATTTAACATTTCAAACCTAATACAGATTGATTTACCCTTCTTCATGTGTGGTTTTTAAACAACTATTACTCTTAGGTAGAAATAAGATCTTTTGTTTAAAAACACAATTATGCAGTTCTTAAGATGTCCAGAAGATGTCTTTGTTGCCCTTTAGTTTTCACAACTGCTTACATTACAGTGTAGGGATAAGGGTCTGCTCTTCATTATTTGTTACTAACTGGGCATAATCTGCCTTTTTTTCCTTTTATGATAATATATAGATGAAATACCAAGTATATGTTACTTTTATAATATAATGTGTCTTTTAAAATAATAATCTGGGTGGGACAAATAAATGTAACAGGTTTTCACTGGAGAAAAATTTACAAGAATAGAAAAGTATAAAGCAAAAAAAAACTTCATTATCCAGCAACCACTTAACATTTGACACACTTCCTTTTAGCCGTTTTCCTATAAATTTTAATATATTTGAGATCTATAACTTGATTTTTATGTACACATTATTAGGTTTTGAGATATCTTCATAAATTTTTAAATACATCTGAATTTCTCCTTGAAGATAAATTAATTTGTAATACATAATTTGATAGTAATACTAAGAATGATTAAAAAAACATGTATTTAGGCAATGCTTAGGTGCTGTACAGAGAACAGACACAAACCCAACCTTGGGAATATTTTAATATAAATATACAAAAAAATTTTCTATAAAAGCAGTGAGGGGTGATTACTAATATAATTTAGCAGAATTTGTCTGAGTTTGTTTTTTTTTTTTATGATGGCAGATCACAGTGACATGATGTACCACATATTCCCCCTGGAATTGCCTAAGTATATTAAGCCACCGGTTATGTGTTGTTCATAAAGCAATAGCTATAACTTCACCAGCAAAACAAACAAAAATGTAATTGAATATGAGGAAATGCTTTTATAGAAGTGACTTTAGATCTGCTTTAAACAGTTAAAGTAAATCATTCACAACCTGAAATTTTATGTCATAGTTACAAATTATTTGTAACATGCTTCACAACTCATTGCAACAAAACAGGCAGGTAGTGATTTAAATTTACAAACCACTAGCCCATGTTTTAACATGGTTTATCCAAATAACAACCTTATGAAGTAGATATGAAATGTCTCCACTTATAAACTGGCTTAAAAAGGAAAAAAGCAGATATCACACTCAATCCTAGATTTTTTTTCAATTCCAAATTCATTGCCTTTTCAGTTACTACAAATGAATTGACATTCAAGTCTCACAAATGTGCTTTTTAATCATCTGATGTAGAGCCCTAATGTGTGTAAAAACTGTAAACTATTCATTTTCTTCCAGGGAAAATATATAATTTCTACAGTAAAATTAGATCTTTGCTCCCAGAAAATGCCTTGATAAATTTATTTTGCATGCATTCATATGCATGATTATATGACTCGCTTTAAATTAAAGGACAATTCCAGAAACAACTTTGAAAGCTAAAAAATTAGACCACTTTAACTATAGTTTAGGAGCTTACTGAATATAGATGATGCCAGAGTGATCTTCTGATTTTATATACAAAGATTGACTGCAATTAAGTAATTCTTCAATAAGAACTTGATTTATTTCTATTTTTATAATTCTGGATTTCTCTGTTGATACAAAATCAACTATGGTTATGAACATATTTTTGTGTGTTTGCAGGAACCCATGATTAGTCTTAAAATAATCCTTATATTTAAGTAACATGTCATTTCACTACTTATTCATAAGCTGTCATACATTATGGGAAGTGCTTAATGGTTTAAAACATCAGGGCTTAGTGTTATTCATATTGTTGGCTTTAAACTTAAACTAAATATTACATAAAAAGAAATAAATTATTTATAGAGCTTATGTTGAATTCTGTTGGTTATTCAGTGTATCTAATCAAATTAGTTTCTTATGGGCTAGAAACTGCCTGTATTTTTTTAAATTTACTTGTATTTTTTTTATTGCTCTGCTTAACTACATTCCTTGTTCATCTCTTCACGTTCTTCTGTTATTGAAACATTTTTAAAGAAAACCTATATACCAAATTGCAATTTTGGTTTGCAGTGAACCAGAAGAACACAATTATTTTATTAGTAATATTTTATTTCTATAAGTTTTTCTTATAAATATAAGAATGAGTTATAATATTCTGTTAGTATTCCTTTTTTATTTATGAATAAAATTGTTTTGTAGACTACTGAAAATACATTTTTCAGATCTAATCTGTACATTTTTTCTTTTAGAATTTTGTTTTGGTAATGATATTTCCTTGTAATTAAAATAAAATAAGTAATTTTTGGTGAAAATATGAAATGTTATGACCTGAAAATAAAATAGTATATTTAAAGGAACTTAGAAGTAGCTTTGAAACTGATAATTACCTGAAATCAAATTATTTATCATTTATTATTTATTTATTAGGCCTTACCTTAACTCTATGGTCTTTTAGGTAAATGAAAAACCCAATTTATCAACATTATTATTTTCTGTATAAAATACCTGCGATTCTGAAATGGCAATTTTAAAATTACAATAATTTTTCCTTTTATGTTATCATTAAAAATAAGAGTATTTCTAAATCCCCTGGAAAAGTCCATTGGGATAAAATATATACTGGTAACTTATTAAAATTAATTACATTTTGATCAAATATTAAAATAAAAATGAATGTAATGTTCTTTTCACAAATAATAATCTACATTTTAATCTGATTTTTAATTTTATAATTCTAATTAACTTCCAGTTGTATAAAAACATTTTATACAATTAAGAACCAGAAGAGTTCCATGATTAAACATTATAGATAAGAAAACAGTTTAGTGATGATCTTACTAAACCAATTATGGTTTATAGTATTGTAAACCATTTATGGTTACATTTATTTTTAAATAATAATATCTACATCTTAAATAGAAAAAAATCAAGGTTATGCGGTTTAAAGGCTGTAGATTTAAATCATGGATCTATGTGTTTTACATCTTGCTTACTGTAAAATGTTGGTTTTTAAGAAAATGTTTCAGATAATTTTAGTAGTTTGGCTCTATTGTTCCATTTTTAATTATAATGCTATATTGCTCCTCATCCCTCCTCTCCCCTGAATGTTTTACAAGTATGTTTCTCAAGAACAAAAAAAACAAAAGCACTACTAATCTGTAAAAAATATATCAATAACATTTTTAAGTTTTCAGTTATTTCTTATTCCTATCAATTTGTCCGAAAACAGGTATTTACAAACAATGGTAGCCTACTTTCTTACGGCCTGTTATTTTTTATGACGTGCTTTAAAGGAGTTCAATCAACCTTAATGGTGCATTTTTAGTTAAAAAATAGAATGGGGAGAAGTCAATTTGAGCTCCCAGATGAACCAGTGCCTTCAGAAAGAATAGGCATAAATGGATTTAGAAAACAGAGAGAGTACGAGTAAAATGCAGTGAGCAGAGCACTCAAGGAAGCCAGATACAATGAAAAGAGTAAAATACTGCAGAGCTTTTTAAGCCACATACAATTGGAACAATAGACTTGATCCAGCCATCTATGTTAAACTGTTAAAAGATAGGTGAAAAGCAAGCTGAAATTCTATAGAGTGTTGAGGAACAGTAGAATGAAGAGCTTGAAATATAAAGAGAATGAATGCAGTCATTCAAAAGAATGGAAATGAAGTCAAAATTGGCATATTTCCCTGGTTAATTTACCTTGAGAGGGACTTCTGTTCAGTTCTAGGTATTAAGCCCTTATTAGCAACAAAATAGTCTTTAAATTGCCACATTGGAGTTTTTAAGCAACATAGTGTACATCTGTGAATTTTATATATATAGCACATACACATATACAATACATGCAAGTAAAAATACAAATATAGGTCTCATATAATTGTAACAATTTAATAATGTATTCTATCTCAGCCAGTGCACTGTATATGTTAAACTTCCTGTCTTCCAAAAACAAAACAAGAAAAAGGCTAATTTAGAGTTAGTGGCAAAGGTGCAGGTGCACAATTACAAAAATTTGAAAATTAATCTAGATAACATATAACTCATAAAATAGGGTATTTTAGGATGATTGAATGGCTTAATGTTTTTAATTAGCTGGAAATCAATCAGAAGACTTGTTTTCTACACTTTGGTAAAACTTTTATTAAACATATTGATGTACTTTCCTGCTTTAGTAAGTAGAATAAATTAAATTTTTATTTTCAAAGATTTATAGTGTCTCAGGCTGATAATTGTGCATGATTTACAATTTTACAAAATGCAGCTGAGGGAAAAACTGTAGAATGTGTCCTTAACTGAGGATATAACCTTGGAAGTTACTTACGGCCAAGATCCCCCTGATGTGTGCTTCCGTCTCTGGCTCGGTTTTATGTGTTCCTTCAATTACTAAGATGCTGAAATTATTTTTCAGGTTTGGTGAAAGTTCTAATATTTTCATGTATAATGAACAGAAGCATCACTACATCGTTATATTATGTATTGAAGAGAAGTTTAAATGTATTTATGGAAATAGATATAAAACCTCTTTAAATAGAAACTAAATACATTAAAGTCCAAACGTTTGCTAATGTTAACAGGTTAGGCCATTGTTAACTCTCAAAATGAACAACTATGAGAAGGTTTGCGACACAATTTTCATCCTTTAGGAATTCTGTTATTAAATGTTGTAAATACCTATTTATTCTTTTTAACACTTAGCATTAACTAATTAACTGACATTACCAAGAATTTAAACAACACCTACAATAGATTTCAGAAACAGCGAAGATTGCCTAGTATCATAGAACTGTTTTAATATAAGGCTATTCCAGATATTTTATTAAATTGTAAGAAAATAAGAGTAGAGATTGGTACTTAAAACATGAATATTTCATAACTGAAATCATCAGAAACAACTATTAAAAATAATAAAAACCAAACTTTTAAAAAAGCATTATTTTCATAGAGTAAATAAAAATGAAAAAAAGTTTTTTATTGGGAACCACTTTTCTCTTGTAACTCAAAGACAACTTTTAAAATGAGATATGTTTTTAATATTTGATCCTGCATATATTTTGATCAGTTTTATAGTTATATACAAAAGACTAATAAAGAATACAATTATGAGCCTATATGAGGAAAATAAAATTAAAAAGAAGCACAATAATGTATCTAGAGTAATTTTACTTATATTTGGTTATAAATAAGCTAATCTCCCTACCTGGGTCATAAACATTTATGTAACCTTGAAATCGATTATTAATATTTACATGCTGTTTGGTTTCCCACTGAATTTTGCAATTTTATTCATTATGCTTATGTGGCTTTTCAGGATATTAAAGGGGAGAAAAAGTATTTTTAAAAAATTTCTAAAAACAAGTCTCACAAGTTTAATTGAAGGTATAAGATTGTATAAAAATAATTAAAATTGAAGATTGAAGATGGCGGCACAGTAGAAGGAAGCTGCACTAACATCTTCCCGGGACCAAACTGGAATTACAACTAAATTATAGAGAAATCATCCTGAATAACCAACTGAATACTAGCTGGAGTGAAGCCTTATAACCAAGGACTTACTAAAGAAACCTCATCACCACATCAAGACTGGTAGGAAAGTGCAGAGGCACGAGAGGGCTGCCTGGGCTCCCACTGTCAGCAGCTAAATTTCTGGAGGGATATTTCAGTGGCTGGGGTTGCGGGGGTTCCCCTCTGAAAAATGTGGGGCCTAAACCCCAATCTGGTTTCCTTAGCCTAGAGAACCAGAACTGGGAAAGAACCCAAATAACACCCAGCTATATAAAAGCAGGGGGATCTCTATCTGCCACACAGAGACAACTAGAGACTCCAATGGTCTATTAAAAAGCCAACATAAAAAATTTCATTTGCAACCACTTACCCTGGAATCTGTTAAAGGGAGGGCAGAGCTGACTAGAGCCATGTGAGGAGAGACTGGCGTTGGTGGCTCTGGGGAGAGAGCTGAAGGGTCCGCCACCAGGATCCCTGTGCTCAGTCATCCCCTATAGTGCAGAAGCCATCTTTCTTTAGCAGAGCACTCCCCTCTATGAATCAACCTGGGGGAAAGCAATAGCTTCACCTGCAGTAATCTCTCTCACCACACTCTGTGGAGGTTAAACCCTACTGCTGAAGAGTATAGTAAGAGACTCTTTCAGTGTTTAAGCCTAACAGATAGTGGACAGGCAAAGGCAGATCTCTGGGAGCTCTAAAATTTTAGATGACCTTCCCCTAGGCCCAGTGCTGGTAAAAGCCTGTTGTGGTGAGCAGCTAAGTTCTTTCTGCATGCACCCAGGTACAACAGAGGGACCCAAAAGCTGTGGATCACTGATAGCTCCAAACAGATTGCCCAGGATCAGTCACAAGCAGCATCTGACAAAGGTCTACACCAGAGTCTTTGCCGACCTACCTAATACATAGAAACGAACACATAGAGGCAGCCAAAAAAGGAAGACAAAGAGACAGTCCCCAAATGAAAGAATAATAGAATTCTCCAGAAGAGCTAAATGAAATGGAAGCAAGCAATTTATCAGATATAGAGTGCAAAGTAATGGTTATAAAGATGCTCAACAGCATGAAAAAGACACAGAAACCATAACAAAGGACCACTCCTCAAACCATAACTCAGACACAAATAATGTAATATCCAAAATAAATAATATACTGGAAGGAATAAAAACAGTAGGTTGGATGAAGCAGAGGATCAAATCAGTGGTTTGGAAAAGAAGGTCGAAAAAAACACCCAATTAGAGTAGCAAAAAGAAAAAAAAATTAGTAAGTAGAGTTCAAGGGACTTTTGGGACAACATGAAGTATAACAACATCTGCTCAAAAGGATACCAAAAAGAGAGATATTCACTCTTACATCTGATAAGGGGTTAATATCCAAAATTTCTAAAGAGAGTCTATCTGAAGAAATAATGACCAAAAAATTCTGTAACCAGATAAAGGAAAAATACACACAAGTCCAAGAAGCACAAAGCAGGCTGACTGTTCTTAGGATGGGGGCAGGGGAGGGGTGATTAGGGAAAATAGTGTGAAAAAGAAAAAGAACTCATGGGCACAGTCAACAGATTGGTGATTGTGGGGGCAGGATTGAGGGAGGGTAGTCATGGAAGAGGGTATAAGGGGGGATAAATGGCAATGGAAAAATACAATTAAAAATGAAAAATATTTAAAACATGAGCTTATAAGCTTTTAAAAATTGATACTATATTGGGTATAAATCCAGTTACTCATTTGTATGATCAGGCTTACCACAGCTAAATGGCCTATGTATTAAAGCAGCACATGAATAATAATCTAGCAGAAAACAGAGTATACACAACTAACAAAAAGTATGTCAAAAATCAGTCTTTCTACATGCTAGTATATGACATTATACTTTTACTATTCTTTTACTTTTATAAAATATGTGTCCCTCACCATCTAGGAGACCAAGAAATCAGTTATATACAGTCTCTGGTCAAATCTTTAATTGAATATATCAGTATAACAGAAAAAACAATATCAGAACCACCACCCAAGCTCTATGAAATTATTTCCTCCAGGATTTGAAAACTTAGGAGACCTCAAGGATCTGCCATATTACCTAAATGAAGGAGGCTAAATAAAAGAAAAATTAGCAGCCAGAAACATAATCAACTGCACTTTTACTGAAATAAAATATGCTAGTTTCCATTTGCCTTTCCAGATCTACTCTCCACCTTTCTCCTGCTTTGTGACTAGAGAATGACTTTTATGGACAACATCAAGCAGGGTTCTCTCTCTCTCCTAACAATCAGCTGGGTTTAGTCAGTGGAAGACACTGGCAGTGTATCAAGGAGAGGACAGAGATTATGTTTTTGTATTAAATGTACCATATTTTGCCATGTATAATGTGCACTTTTATGCCCAAATTTTTGAGGGAAAAAATAAGGATGCACATTATACATAGATAGTACCTGAAATACTTCATATCTGTTCTTGTGTTTTGTAACTATTTGTTACATAAAATTTTTTATTTCATATGTTCAAGTGCTAAAATTCCTTTATAATACAAAAAAAGGACAAAAAAATAAATGATTGAATTAAAAAATTAAAATGAAAGATTTTCTGAAAGTTCGGGCCAAAAACATGGGTGCACATTATACACGGGAGTGCATTATACACCGCAAAATGTGGTATTCCCTTACAAGGGCCACAGCTTCTCCTGGGCTCTCTTAAATATCTCTGGATTCTAGTGGACTTTCCCTCCTCTTCCACCTTCAGGCCTAACGCTTTTTCAAGTTTGTAATGATTCATCAACCCTGGTTCATTTGCTTTAGTCCTATCCACACTTTTGGAATAGACTCTTTATCCTCAATGACCCTATTTGTGCCACCTATTTCCTGCCATGACTTAGTATACATAGTATCTAATGTAAAATAAATATATATGATATTGGGGATTGTATTTAAAATTCAAAATGAAAAATACCAATGAAAAAGTTGTTTTGTAATTCATTACTCATCTAGTTTAGAATTAAACACCTGACATCTTTTTCTTCTACAACAAGATGTTAATGTCATGTTGGAGTTGTAATGTGTAGCATAGAATATAGACTTGAATTCTGGGAGCCATATTTTTAATTTATTTCATAACCAAAAAATTATGTTCACAAATATAGGAACTTTAATTATAGATAAAATCTTTGTCCAATGCCTTTTTTCTTTTTTATTGAATAATTGGGATGACTGGTTAATAAAATTAGATAGGTTTCAGGTGTACAATTCTATAATATATAGTGTGTATATTGTATTATGTATTCCCCACCCCAACTCAAGTCTCCTTCCATCACCATTTATCCCCCCTAATCCTTGTCTACCTCTCCCCAGCCCCCTTTCTCTCTAGTAATCTCCATATGGTTGCCTGTGTTTATGAGGCTTTTTTTTTGCTTCAGCCCTTCACCTTTTTCACCCAGTCCTGCAGCTCCCCCACCCCCAACAGCTGTCAGTCAGTTCTCTATCTATGTTTTTATTTTGTTTGTTATTCATTAGATTCCACATATAAGTGAAATCATATGGTACCTGTCTTTCTCTGACTGGATTATTTCACTTAGCATAATGTTCTCCAGGTCCATCCATGCTGTAACAAAGGGTAAGATTTCTTTCTTTATTACAGCTGAGTAGTATTCCATTGTGTAAATGTACATTTTTTTTATCCACTCATCTACCGATGGACACTTGGGCTTCTTCCAAATCTCGGCTACTGAAAATAACACTTCAGTGAATAAAGGGATGACTATAGTGTTTCAAATTAGTGTTTCAGGTTTCTCTGGCTGTATTCCCAGGAGTAGAATTGCTGGGTCATAATACAGATCCATTTTTAATTTTTTAAGGTAACTCCACACTGTTTTCTACAGTGGCTGCACCAATCTGCATTCCCACCAACAGTGCACAAGGGTTCCCCTTCTTCCCATCCTCACCAGAACTTTTTGTTGTTTATTTATTGATGATAGCCATTCTGACAGGTATGAGGTGATATCTCATGATTTGGTGATCATGACATTGGTAATGGTGACATTGAACATCTTTTCATATACCTGTTGGTCATCTGTAGGTCCTCTTTGGAGAAGTGTCTATTCAGGTCCTTTTCCCATTTTTAAATTGGACTATTTGAGGTTTTTTGGTGTTGAGTTTTATAGTTCTTTAGAAATTTGGGGTATTAACCTGTTATCAGAAATATGATAGGCAAATATGTTCTCCAGTCCATGGGTTGTCTTTTCATTTCGATGATGGTTTGCAAAAATTTTTTAGTTTGATGTAGTCCCTTGCTGGTTAAAGTAGTTTTGGTTGTAGGTCCTTGTTTTTCATTACTTTGAATATTTCATGCTAATCCCTGAAATGTTTCTGTTGAGAAATCAGCTGACAGTCTTATGAGAGTTTTCTTGCAGGTAACTAACTGCTTTTCTCTTGCAGCTTTTAAGATTCTCTTTTTGTATTTAAAGTTTGCCATTTTAATTATAATATGTCTTGGCATGGGCCTTTTTGGGTCCATCTTTTTTGGAACTCTCTGCACTTTCTGAACTTGTGTGTGTTTTTCCTTCACCAGGTTAGGGAAGTTTTCAATAGTTATTTCCTCAAATCAGTTCTTGATCCCTTGTTCTCTTTCTTCTCCTTCCTGATACCCCTAATATGCAGATGTTGTCATGCTTCATGTTGTCTCAACAGTCCTTTAAATTACCCTCATTCTTTTTAATTTTTTTTTCTGTTCTGATCGAGTGCTTTTCTCTACCCTGTCTTCCAAATCGCTGATTCGATCCTCTGCTTGATCCAACCCACTGTTTATTCCTTCCAGTATATTGTGTTGATGTCAATATTCTATTCTTCATTTCTGTGTGGTCCTTTTTTATGGTTCCTATATCCTTTTTCCTGCTGTTGTAGTTCTCGGTAAATTCCTTGAGCATTCTTCTAACCATTACTTTAAACTCTTCATCTATTAAATTGCTTTACTCCATTTCATTTACTGGAGATTTCTCCTATTCTTTCATTGGGGGCCTGTTTCTTTGTCTCCCCATTTTGGCTGCCTCTTTGTGTAATAAATTGGCTATGACTCCCAATTGTCTTGGTGCCACTGCCTTATGTAGTAGGTGTCCTATAGGTTCTTGTGGTACAGTCTATTTGGTGATGTTAGCTGAGTGCTCCAGGAATGTCCCTTGTGTGAGTTATGTGGGCCCTCCTGTTGTAATTGAGTCTTGACTGGTCCATTCTTGTATTGAATCAACCCTAAAGCTGGCTGACTGGCTGGCTGACTCTGAAGCCTACCTTGACCATGGTGTATGAGTTTCTGTGTAAGTGCTGACCACACAAAGCAGAATTCTCCTCAGTAGAGACTGGTGCCTGTAAAGGTCTCCCTTTGATTATGCAACTTGTGAAGCTTATTGGGTCCTGCTCTGATGTCTGGAGCTGGTCACTGAGTGTGTTGGTTCTGGGCCTCTTGGGAGGGACTCTGGTGCAGGCCAATATCAAATGCTGTCTGTGATTAGCCCTGAGCAAGCTGTTTGGGACTACAAGTGATCCAGTTGGTGGCTGTCTCTTCTGGGCTTGGGTGCATGCAGGAAGGACCAAACTGCACACCAAAGCCAGCTTTTACCAGTAGCAGGCACAGGGAAAGGTCAGCAAAAGTCCCAAGGCACCCCAAGGTTTGCCTCTGCCTGCCTCTACCTGCCCAGTGTTTGTTATGCTCAGTCATTGAAAAAGCTTCTGGAGGTATTCAAGTTGCATGAGGTAGGTTCTCAGTGAGTCATCAGTTAGGAGAAAGTTGTGTTCACCACATTGGTATAGTTTCAAACTTGGTGCCAGTGCTGGATCTGAGGCCACTCAGCTAATGTCCCTGGGTATACAGAATCTAGCTGCCACCTGCTGCATGTTCACACACCTTTGTGTTAGGGCAGGGTGTCAGGAAGTTATCAAAGTGAGGCCAGCAGTTTATAGGCCCAAACAGACCAAGATTTGGCTGTGTAAAGAGAGAGCTCTGCTCCACTCAGGCGTGCTAAGGAAATATGGCCCCTGTCCTAGAGTCGCACAACTGAGTCTGTCCTAGATTCTGCTGGGAGGATATTGAGCTCAGCAAGGTGGAGCTGCTGGGAGTCGGGAGGATGGGGCTAGTGGATCTACTGTCAGGAGGTAGTGCCAGTCAAGCCTCTAGGAATGTGGGGAATGTAGATCCCACCCCAGGGCCACACAACTCAGTCACTGACACACAGAGTCTGCCCAAGCCTCTATACCCTGGCCATGGCAGCTGATTCCTCAGCAGGGTGTAAGCTCCACAGGGCAGGGCGAGAGGGAATCCATAATATGGGGCTATTGCTTTCCCCCAGTCTGTTCCCATAGGGAAGGGAGTGCTCCACCCAAGAAAGAAGGTGTCTGCGGTATGAGAGGACTTAGTACAGGGATCCTGGGGGCTGTCTCTTCAGCTCTCTCCCCAGAGCCACAAACATGAGACTCTTCTCATGCAACTCTAGTCCACTCCACCCTTCCTCTTCTGGAGTCCAGAATAAGTGGCTGCAAACAAAATTTTGTGCATTGGCCCTTTGTGAGGATGCCTTTTTCTCCAGTGGACACTGGTCTCTCCCTGGTGGACAGAAACCCAATGCTTTTCAGAGCCAGATATTATGTGGGTACCTCTTTCCAGCTCTGGTGCACTATGGTTGAGACCTCATGCTTCTCAGGGGGAACCCCCCACAGCTGAGATATCCTTCTGGAACCTCAGCCCTTTTCACAACTCTGCCCTTCCTACCAGTTTTGATGTGGCTTCTCCTGTAAATCCTTGGTTATAAGATTTCTCATCAGTTAATCTTCAGTTGGTTATTCAGGATGATTTTTCTATAATTTAGTTGTAATTCAAATTTGGTCCTGGGAGGAGATGTGCGTAGCTTCCACTTACTCTGTTGCCATCTTGGATTCTCCCCAATAGTTTTTACATATTACTCGTGCGATGTCTGTAGAATTGTGGTATTCTGATGTCACTTTAATTTTTAATTCATTAAATTATATTCTTAACTATTTATTCTATAAATATTAACCATAATTATTCAAAAAATCTCACTGGACAATGTTGTTTATCTTCATAAAGTTTGAAACTATGTAAATGTTGGAATCTAGTCTTTTACTCTACATCGTTAGGAGTGTCATATTGGCCATCCCTTACTTTTCTGGAAATTAATTGCAGATTACTCCTTGTCAAATTTGCAGAAATGAAATTTATCTAAGATTGAGTAAAACAAACCATGTGTCTGTGTAACTACTAGTGAAAGTTTTTCCAGAGAAAATTTCAGAGCATTTATATGTAATATCAGCCCAAAAGTCTATCCTTAAACCAATTTTCATTACTGACTTCAGCCAAGCATTTTGTGGATTATATGCACAAATCAATTTTCCTAGTTGAAAAAACTTTTCAAAACCATGCTTGACTAAGCACCAAACCTATTGTGTAGCACAGCAATATACACTATCATGTATCCAGTTCATTAAGCTCCTGGCCCCACTCCACCTATAACTGTGCTATCATTTTTTTTTCTCCAGCTGCAGGTAATTTGATATTTTTGGATGAGAACCTACACAATTCTTTTTCTTTATCCTTAAGCTTAATAACTGGAGCTCTTAGCTGTGCTCCAGAATTTTTGTTTCTTTTATTAGCAGCTGAATACTTGAAGTTTATGGTTAGGTTCTTCACTGTTTAACTGTTGGTAGTACATTTTTGTTTGTTGTTGTTTACTTTTTTTTAGAAATTGGGGGGCAGCGATCCATTCCTCTAACATAATCCAGAAGTTTCTACATGAAAATTTTCATGTCTTTTCTAAACAAATATAACATGTTCTACTTTAGTGTTTGAAATGCTGAATAAAGCTATATTAACCTAAAGGAAAGCTAGTGTATTAGCTTTCATTAAGGTTAGTAGAAATAAAATGAATTTTATTAGTAAATTTCAGAAAGTGTATATATGGAAACTTACAGGAAAGTTAAGACAAAACAGGAAAGTCAACAAAATTATAGAATGTCTTACATTTTTCCAAACCAAGGAGTGAGAAAGCTAATACTACCACCAAGGATTAAGGCATTTGTATAGATTAACCTCCTCATGAGCTCTCTTGATTGTCCTGGTAGTGGGAGCCCCATCATATGAAAGTGATATTGTCATGAAGAAAAAAAACATGCATATGAAGTACATAAGAATTAAAAGCAAAGTAACTCATGATCTGGCTACCTCTACCTTTTGGGAATGTCTAGGCATGGGAGTTTGAAAGTAGTTTGTGTTGTATATAAAGAACCTGAAAATGTAATCAAGTGCTATGTATCCATAGTACCTTATCTATTGTGCCTATGTCAATCACAACTTACAAGGCATTTTCAGTTGAGAAAATGGAGGAGATTATTATCTTTTTGTCCAGTATAAGTTGGCTGGAGATTTAGGGAGTTCTAACTCCTTGTTATTTACATAGCTTTCTCCATCCTGTGCTATGGGCCAAGAAGGTTTATTCTCCACAAACTGAAAAAGAGGATTAGAACTAAGGGCCAACATAGAAGTTCCTTCTTCCCATCAAGAATCATACTGACCCCTCAAAATAGAGATAACTGGATCATATATCTGTGCTTTTCTAGCTGAAGTAGAAAATGACACAAATAATTTAATATTTGCATACAATTTTCCCTGTAACATTCACAAAACATCTCAGCCACATCTTTAACCTACTGATGAAAAGAATTTCCAATCAGGATCACATTTACAGATTTTTGTTTCTAATCAGAAAATACAATTTTCTCCTGTATTCAATAGACTATGTTGTATAATTATATATTTGGTCTTTGTCCCTGGTTCGTGGCACAAGTTCCTAAAACCTTTGGAATTTCCTGAGTGGTAGGAGTGTCTTTTGTCATCCATAAGTAGACCCGTTAGAGCACACAGAAGTTTACACTAATGAGGTTTCTTAGGCTGGAACTCCCTGATAGGATCAGGATGGAGCTGGTCACCAGAATGACCAAGTGACTAGAGAGTTGGAACTTTGTCCCACCCCAGACCTCTGGGAAGGGGAAGAAAATAGAGGCTGGAGACTAAAGCCCTGTAAGAACTCTTGAAAAAGTGCAATTTGATAAACTTACAGATTGGTAAGGAGGGTGTGAGTTTGAAAGTAGTTTGTGTGGTATATAAAAAATCTGAAAATGTAATCAAGTGTTATGTATCCATAGTACCTTATCTACTGTACCTATGCCAATCACAACCTGAAAGGGTGGCAGGAGGGTGGCACACCCCAGTTTCATGGGGACAGAAGCTCCTGCTCTAAAGCCCCTTCTGGACCCAGGTCTATGTACCTCTTCACCTGTATCCTTTATAGTATCTTTTACAATAAACTTGTAAACATATGTAAATGTTTCTCTGAGTTCTATGAGCCACCCTAACAAATTATTGGGGGTGGGGGGCATGGGAATCTCCAATTTACAGCCATTCTATCAGAAGTACAGGTAACAACCTGAATTTGTGGTTGGTGTAAGAAATGGGGCCAGTCTTGAGAGAGTGAGCCCTTAACCTGTGGGATCTGATGCTATCTCTAGATAGAGTCAGAATTGAGTTAAATTTGTAGTACACCCAGTCAGTGTCCACTGAGAACTGGAGAATTGCTTGGTGGTATAGAAAAAAACACATTGAAACATGTAAAAAGTACTGATGTCTATGGCAAACACCACAGTAATAACTGCTGCATGTAAGAAGCATATATGTATACCAAAATTAGTATATAGAATCGTATTTGAATGGTCTCTAAGAATTTCCCCACCAGATACTTTTTAATTACAAACAAAAAAAAAAACAGTTATTTTACAGTGGAAAAGTCTGGTAAACATCACTTTAGCTAATTGATCAAAGTTAGTATTGCCAATACTGATATATCAATATACTGATATGATGCACTGATAAGATGGCAGTATCAGTTCTGTGTTATTCTTAGGAAAAATACATAATCTGGTCATGAGAAAATATCACACAAACCCAAACTAAGGGACATTCTACATATAAGTGGCCAATAACTCTTCAAAAGGTCCAAGGGCACTGAGTGATAAAAACTGAATATCAGAGGTTGAAGGAAACTAAGGAGACATGACAACTAAGTTAATATTTGGGATTCTGGATCAGATCTTGGACCAGAAAAAGGACCTAAGTGAGAAAATGGGTGAAATCTGATACGGTCTGCGGATGAGTTAACAGTACTTGTTAATTGGTTGGTTTCAATCATTGTTCTGTTATTTGAAGTGTTTTTTAAAATTGTAACATTAGGGGAAGCTGGATAAAGGGAAGTATAAAGGGAAGTACACTATTTTGGCAACTTTTTCTGAAATGTTCACGTTTATTTCTTTAGAAAAAAGAATTAGGAATTTGAAATGCAAATTTTTTACATTCTTGATTGAAATTATCAGTTGGCTGATGTGCATATGTTAAGAGCAAAACTATCAGGGAGTAAGGCGAACTACCACTGTATTTTACTCATTCTTCATTAATTTGGGGATTCAGGAAGGTCTCAGGGATCCTCTTTATTTTCATATCACAATCTACAGATAGTTTGTTTTAAAATATGCATTCCTTAATAATCCAGTCTGAGAAAAACAAATGCCATATGACTTCACTTATATGTGTAATCTAATGAAAAAAATAAATTAGCACACAAAATAGAAACCGAATCATAGATACAGAGAACAAGCTGACAGCTGTCAGAGGGGAGGAGGTTCTGAAATTAAGAAAAAACTCACAGACACAGGCAACAGTATGGTAATTACCAGAGGGAAAGGGGGTGGAGGGAGGTAAGATAGGATTCGGGGTGGTAAATGGTGATGGAAGGATACTTGTCTTTGGGTGGTGAACACACAATACAATATACAGATGATGTATTACAGAACTGTACACTTGAAACCTAGATAATTTTATTAACCAGTGCCACCCCAATAAATTCAATAAACATTTCTTTAAAAAATAAAACATGCATTCCTTTTATACAAACTAAACACATTATGAAGCCATAATATTTTGAAAATAACTGAATTAATAGCAATTTTTGGTAAGACAATTTAACTTCTCTGTTCAGGCAAGTGGGATAATTATACAATAAAAACTGTGTAATTATAAAAAATAAGATTTTTATTACAAAAATACCCACTATTTTGCTTTTTTGTTCCAAGTTTTTAACTGTACTAATTGAACTAAAAATGTACAAAGTATTCCTAGAATAAAAACAATGTCTTAAGCGCAAAGATGAGAAAATATTTAAAGAGGTAGGTAAAAGAAGTGGAAATTGTGGACAACTAGATTTCTCTCAGCATCTGTTCTATCATTTTCCTTCAGTAACAGAATTCTCACAATTAGCTATGCAGAGTGCTTCCTTTCCAGCTAACTGTGGCCATTTGTTTTGGCCAATGACATGTATGTAGTAGTGGTCTATGGAAACTTCCAGGAAGTCTCCTTAAAAGGAAAAGAAAACAATTTCCCTTCCCTTTGTCCTGTGGCTTAAACAAGAATATGATGGAGGAGCTCTAGCTGGGTTAGGAGGCAAAAACCCTAGGAATGATGACATAGGAAACTAGGCTGCCCCACCAATCCATGGAAGTGCCATAGTGACCCTGGAATACCCAAATCCAGACATTTTTTATATGGCACAGAAATAAATGTATATCTTGTTAAATAACTGTTGTTATAATTTCCAGAAATATAATTTCCAGAGATACAAGACTTTTGTATTACACTATAGATATTACCCAAGAGATAAAACTCAACGATGAGAAAGAAAGCAATTAAGAAATGTAGATCTTAGGAAGAGTATAAAATACAGGATATAAAATGAAGGCAGCAACTGGTTCTGAATGAGTCATATTAGACTAAGAAAAGTACCTACTCATTACATTTTTGTATTAAACTAGTTTATGTATGTAAAATACTTAAAACAGCATCAGACATGTTGAGCACCATAGGCATTAGCTGTTACCATTATTAGTAGAAAATAAAGGACTTTTAAACTTGTTAAAAAAAAAAAAAGAGGCCACTGCAAGTGATCTTACTGTCAGTATAAAAGGAAGATCACAGAAGGATAAACTCTAGAATTGGTAGCTGTTAAAATCATTAAGAATATCAAAAATGAATCACACTTTACCAATGATTAACACATTAGAAAAATTATTATACTTCAAAATAACGTGTAAAAATTTGCAGAGCGTACCAGTCAGTGGTTTTGGTTGCAGCTTTACCCTGGTCAGCTTAAACAAAAAGGGAATTTATAGAATACTGAAAAACTCACACAATCAATAGGAAGGTTGGAAAATTAGGCTCATAAAACAAGTAAATATCAAAGGAAGGTGAGTGGTCAGAATCACAGTGTAATGGCATAAGAACAACTGAGTTAGGATGTCAGTGCCTTGCTGCTACATGGGTGCGATTGGGCTCTAGATGTTCTGTTGCCATCAGAATGAATTCTAACTATTCCTGCTTCTTCATTTCCAAGTTTGGTGGGGTTTTTTTTTTTCCTTAACATTGAAAGACCCAGGAAGAAGATGGCCCACTTACGTTGCTTGTCAATGTTTTAGTTTTAAGTTTTCAAAAAGCATTTGTATTTTTCTGTTCAGTGGCTAACAGGCCTTTTCATATTTTTAAGACCCTAGAGTTCAGCATATGATGTGGCTGGTTGATGTGATTGCATTAAGAAAGCTTAGCATAACCCTCCTTCCTACCCCAATCTCTAACTCTTCCTACACACACATTAATATCTCTAGGTACCTGTCAGAAACACATCATTGTACTTTGTGCTGTGGGGAATATGAGCAGATACTATCCTGAAGGGGTTTATAGTCTAATTAGAAACAGAAAATACCAAAACATGACAAAAGTAGCCAAATGATCAGGAAGTGGTAAATACCAAAAAAGGAGGAAAGACAAAGTACATGGAAAGGATTTGCCTTTTGTTCAGGGAAGCTTCAGAAAAAAAGATGTCTTCAAGGTTTACCCATGTTGTAGCACATATCAGTATTTCCTTCCAAGGCTGAATAACATCCCAATGTATGTATATACCACATTTTGCATATCCATTCACCCACTGATGGACACTTGTTTTGTCTTCACCAAATGGCTACTGTGAATAATGCTGCTATGAGCATTGGTGTACAAAAATCTGAGTCCCAGCTTTCAATCTTTTGGGCATATACCTAGAAGTAGAATTTCTAGATCATATGGTAATTCTATAATGTTTTGAGGAACCATCATACCATTTCACAGCAGCTGCACCATTTTATATTCCCACTAGCAATGCCCAAGGGTTCTAATTCGGGTACATTTTTATACATTAAAATGTTTTGTTAATTATTTTTAAATAACATACAATGTTTCAAAAATAAACGTCGAAATGATCATCCAAAATACCACCATGTTAATACAACTATCATTTTCTAAAGTCCAAAATTTTCTCATTTATGTATTTTTATAGAATTGTAGTATTTTATACAATCTTTATTTTTTCACATTATACAACTAAGCATTTTCCATATTACAAAGCCAATATAATCATTTTAATGTTTGTATTATATTCAAAGGGAAATACTATTATTTTCTTAATCATTAAATCTTTGAATATTTAAGTTCCTTCCAGTTTTACACATTAGAAATATGCAATGAACACACATGCATAAATCCTTTTTCTTCTGCTGAATAGTTTCCATAGGAAGGTATTAGTAAGTTAAAAGGTATACATATTTTTATAGAGTTGCTAATAAATATCACTAAATGTCTTTTCAAAGGAGATCATATAGATTTGTGTTACCACAGCACTCTCACCAGAGGAACCCACGATGAGAGGTACTGTTATTCTTATATGCACCACTAATTCCCAGCGAATTGCCTGTTACCTAATAAACACACAATTCATGTTTACTAATTGAATTCATGAATGAATAAACAAGTATGCCATTTAACTGAATCCTCACTGACTCTTATTTTGTTAGAATCAGAAGATCTATAAGAAAGAAAAAAGCAGTTTTCCAGGCTAAAGGTGTTTCTTAGTATTTAAACATTTTCCTATATATTGCCAAGTGTAGTGTGATTTCACTGAATTATACCCTTCCTTCTAAACATAAAATTTTGTGGAATCGTTTTCCTAACTTGCCACATTTTGTGGTACCAGAGATATAAGCTCTATTTAGCATTTACGCATACGCAAATGGAATAGTTATCAATCATACTCAATTCATCATAACTGAAATGTAATTGGTTGTTTTCCTTATTTTATTCTTTTTCTGTGAATTTTCTATCCATTAAACTACTAGTTCTTTGACGTAAATGTTTTTCACCTTTTTATCTGCCAAACTAGCACAAAATATTCTGCACATAGTAGGCATCAATAAACAGTTTGCTATATTTATGATGCTATATATTTATTTTCTGTTTGATTTAATTGAGAATAATTTCCAAGAATCATGATAAAATATATATTCATTTAAAAATATACAAGGATTCCCTCTTTATGTTAAAATAGTAGAATGAAATTATCAGATAAAAAGGAAGCTTTAAACTATCCTGATTCTCAATGTAGTATTCAATTCTTCTTCACAGGCTGTAAATTATGGGAATGTTACTGGAACTGTCAAATTTTCCCCAAAGCAATCTTCAAGCTAATCAACATAGGCAATCATTCTTTTCATTTCTACAGCAATAAGAAAAATTTAAGCAGTATCTTTTGATTGGAGCTGTCTTGAAAATGCTTACTTGGAGGCCTTATGTTAAAATTCAACTAGCCTGAAATATTAAATGTCCATATAATTTGGACCATATAATTTGTCCATATAAATGACCATATAATAACCATATAATTTGTCATGCAACATAAAGAAAGAATGAAGTCTTTGGTACATTTTTCCTAATTGTTGCTGATTGCTGTCTGAGTAGCCCCACACTTCTCCATCTTCAAAATCACCTTCAAGGGCTTCAACATCTTTGACCACTACTTTTAATCAGAGGCTAAGCATAAAATAATTTGACAATTATGTGGCAGAAATCGTAACAATACTGGCTTTAACATTTTTATTTAATTGACCTTAAAAGGAGAGCCCTCAGAAAGTAAACAGTTGGTACTTAATTCTGATTGATTATATATTACATGATATTAACACTAACAGAAATCACTGTTCCAGGTAAAGGCGTCAATACAGAAGTTGACATTTAGTTTTCCAATAATGTTTTGTTTAGGTCTACTCAACAATAAAGCTTACAGTATGTTTAGTACTAAACATACTTTTTACATAGTTTATTACAAACTATGTTGTAATAATAAACATAGTTTATTACATGTTTAGTACAGTATGTTTAGTACACTTAACAATAAAGTTTAAAGTATGGTTACTTAGAAAACTTACACATCTTAAAAAACTGCACAAACATGCCATAACATGTGCTTATCTCCACTCATACCATGATAAATTTAACATAAAAAAATAATACAACAGCTTTGACTGGTATGGCTCAGTTGCTTGAGCATCCGGTCTTGCAAAGTGAAGGCACTGGTTCAATTCCTGGTCAAGGAATAAGCCTGGGCTGGTCCCCAGACAGGGCATGTAAGAGAAGCTACTGACCAATGTTTCTCTCTCACACAGATGTTTCTCTCCCTCTCATTCTCCCTCCCTTCCCATCTCTCTAGAAAATAAATAAATAAAATCTTTTAAAAAATAATAAAACTGCAGAAGTGTAGAATTTAATGGAAATTTAGAAACATAACCCAATCTCTCAATATTACTGAAGAAACTGAAGTCTGGAGAATTTAAATGACTTACCCAATGTCAAATTATCAAGTTTCTTGCTGACAGTGAATTATTTAATTAAATATGCTTTCTATAGTACTATGAAATTCATTCCTTTTCCTTCATAATAACAGCACTATTTTTCTTAAATTTCCACTATTTTAATCTGGAGTAAAGTTCTCATTTCCAGTTATCCAAAAAAGAAGAAATAAGTTATTGGGTTCCTGCTTTGACAAGGAGGAAGGAAAATATTGGTCTAGTACATGGAGATTATGAAAAGAGGACAAGTATTTCAGAGTGTTCTCAGGTAGGGCTGCTTTTTTTTCTGAACAGAATGAGTCATTCTCTTTGGGAGGAGTAAGGGATGGGATATTGGAGCTATGATCAAAAGGAGAGGAAAATTTCCTAGGCCCCCTTGTTGTTCTTAAAGATTGTATACTGTCTCATAAAATAAACACTTCACTACATGCATCAGGAGAAAAAGGAATAAAAATTCTTTCTGGAATAATCCACATCATATTCAGGTTAGTATTTTTTAAGGTATAGTATATTTTTAATGAAAATGTATGCTGGGTAAAGGAGACGTACATAAACGGAGAAATTCTTTTTTTTTTTTTTTTTCCAAATACATTTGTCTCTGCCTTCCCCCATTGGAATTCTTTTTTTTATAGAGTAAATGTAACTTTTAGGTTTTCATAGGCCAATGTTCTAGCCCAGAGTATTTTGGGGTATACCAAAGACACAGGAAGAAGTTGTGTAGGGGTACTGAATTGTGGATTTCATAGTATATGCCTCTAAACTATTTGGGTCATTCAGAATAAAAATAATTTATTTTTTCAGTAGATAGTATGAGTATTTGTTTGGTTTTATTACATGTGTTAGGAAGGGCATTTATAACCTTAGAAGAAAGCTTGTCTTTAAAATTTTATTCATTATTGTTGCCAGGAGAAAAAGTTATAGAGGGAAAAATATCCATACACTAGTTTTATACAAAAAACAAAATAAAAAATATCCATAGTTTGTTTCTTAATATATGGTTACCTCTATAAGTAAATGCATCTCTTTCTTGCATGCTACTCTTTACTGGTATATACATTTTCTATTAATTACAAAGCCTTTTAAGAGGAATATTTCTACGTAAAAACATGAATCTGATATTTGGCTTGAAATTCATAAATAACAGAATCCTTTAAATTCAGTAGGATTAATAATTATTCTACTATTAATCTCTTTATATTGGTTTTCATTTAAACTAAGAGCATCTCTGTATCTCTGGTAAAAAATAAATTTTTAATTACTTGCATAAATTTATTGTACTTTAAAATTATATTGCTAAAGATAACCCACATATGAAAATTTCTTCTATTAATACTTAGTCTTTGCTGGTTCAATAAAATAGAACTGCCATGTATTTTATTTTGCATACCATGTGTAACATATACTTTCTAAATGTACAAGTATTTTATATTTACATATATGTATAAATACATTAATACATGTATATTTTACATATACTAAAAATTAGGATTTTATATGAAACATTAGAGCAAAATCCTAATAACCTTGAGAATACATAAATTATGTAAATGCTTTCATTTAATATAAAATAAACTAACTTTAAGAATTCCTATTGATAAAGCACTAAAGTGGTACAGATTCTAAGTAGTCTCTGATTATGAGAGTTCAGAATTTATAGGTATATCAAATAACATTATAATTTTCAACTCTACTATAACACTAAAAATAATATAGCCTTTGCCTATGAAAGCATCAACAGTATAATCATGTACTCATAGAAACTAGCAACTATATTTTCTAAGTAATTTTCTTGATAAAGATATAAAAATCCACTATGCCATTTTTCTGATTATAAGCAGCTTGGTGTTTTCTGGGGGGTGAAGGGTAGAAAGGATATTTTTGATTGTCAATTTTTGTTTCTTATTTTATGATTTAAATATTATAAAAGCAACACATAGTGATTGTTAAAAATTTATTAACAGAACAAAAATAAAGGTAAAATTTCCATTTCCCATCAAATCCTAGTTAAACCACTGAGGTTAACTTCTTTCATAGTTTCATATGTATCCTTCAAAAATAAGAATATATAAAGCATGACTGCTCATGCATACATCTAGTTTTTACATAAGATTGTACTATACAAACTGTAATTTTTAGATATTTAACTTAATGTAAGATGGACATGCTTGTATAGGAGTATATGTAAATGCACCTCCTTTATTTTTTGGACCCAATTTATTTAACCTATTCCTTATTGAAAAATGTTTTGTGTTTTGCTATTAAAAATGTTCTAAGTATGTCTTTGTATAAATAGTATATTGCTGCGTATTAGGTGAGGTATTTGTCAAGGTGAGACATCTGAAGAGTATATCCCTAGAGATGAAATTTCTCTGTCAAAGGGAAGTGCATTTTAAATTTTGTTAGAGCCAAGCTAAGTTTTAAAATGTACCTCCAATACACCATCCCAACAATGGATATTGTTGATATTGTTATTTATATTTTATAAATTTTATTTACCAAATGTGGTTTAACTTTCCCTAAATATTTATCTGTAACTTCCAGTTCTCATATTTTTAAAATATATTAATCTGAATAGGGCATCATGCAATGTAAGCTGTAGGAAGTAATTGTAACCAGTGTGGACTTTTCCATTTAACAGCAACAATATCATGAGTCTGCAAAGATTGTGAGACGGTGCATAAACTTTCCTCAACATTTAGGCAAATTACACCTAACCCTCTCCCATCCCCACATTCTTATTTCATTACAAATTCAAACAGAAATTTTATTAGGCAACTTGTTCACTGCATTTCCTTATATATTCATTCTATAGGAAAGTGAAGATAATATTCACACAATTCTAAACAATTGGTACATTTATAAACAAAGAAATTAGTAGGCAAATACTAGGAAAAGGACACCTATTTTAGGTTACTAATATCAACTATAGCTTTAGAAATTTATATTACTAATAACACATCACATCGTTGATAATTCTTATTAATAGGAGAGGTTAACTGATGTCCCAAACTTACTATAGGATACTGGGGATAAAGACAATGAAATATGCATAGTCAGCTCTTAATTATGTGTGCCAAATAAAGGGGAATCATTGTAATTAATTCAGATCTGTGTGCAACTAATTTTGATAAAGTGTCAAATTGTAAATATTCCTGTGGATATTTGCAGAGTTTGGTTACTCATAAAATTTGACCTTCCAATGAAGTTGTATTGACAAAGTTTTACAAAATTTAACATAATTTTAAAATAAAACTCTAGCCTTTAAAATATCCCAATTCAGTCATTTTTCAGTCTACCAATAATTCTACCGTGTTCCTTTAAAATAAATACCTAAAATAAGTTTCTATCAGTGACAACTGATAACTAGATCTATG
Source organism: Pteronotus mesoamericanus (assembly GCF_021234165.1). Taxonomy (NCBI): domain Eukaryota; kingdom Metazoa; phylum Chordata; class Mammalia; order Chiroptera; family Mormoopidae; genus Pteronotus; species Pteronotus mesoamericanus. The sequence continues at coordinate 28,470,178 of NW_026555078.1, read as the reverse complement.
GGTATCACATTGTAAGGTATATAAATGTCAAGTGACTATGTTGAACACACCTTAAAATGATAATAGTGTATGTCAATTAAACTTTAATAATCTTTTTTTAAAATAAGAATTTTCCAGTGGTGACAATTTTCAAAAACAATATTAATTGAAACACTCCTAAAGTTAAAAAATCTAATCTGTGAAGTTACTGACATCAAATAATAATGAAACTTTAGAGCTACACAAGAAAATTCAAGTTATAATCAAAACCAAAATGTGAGAAACTCCATCCTTTCATCCTACACTCCTCAGCAATTACTGTAATATTTTCAAAATTGTAATTAAAAATATATTGTTTCACAACAAAGCTTAAAACCAATTAATGGCGAAACTATGATTATACATTGTTTCTATTTTTTAATGTTTGTGTGGTATGGAATTTTTTCTGTATTAAATGTCGTTTCGGTATTAAACTTTGTAATTAACAATTGGTCATTCCCTGTCTTTCATACTCTCATAACTCAATGTCACCCAACCCACATACCTGTGAGCATGCTGGGGCACACTAAAATTTCTACGCACATGCCCATTCATGTGGTCTTTACATGCATTTATATGTCTATCATGATCTGTAGTATAAAGTGATGAGATGAATTTCAACAAACCATGTAAAAAATCAATCATCGTATTTCAGTCCCTTTTTTCTTCTCTCCTGATGATTTTCTTCATGCCCACTAATATCCAAACCTTGGCATTGATTTAAGTCTCATGATTTCAACTTTTTTTATAATGTAAAATATTCCCAAATCTGTCTAGACTTCGCCCCCAAGGTCCAATCTATTCTAATCTATATCCCACAAGCCCCTCAAACGAGTCTCAAAGTGGACTGTCTTTCTTTCCATACCTATTCTTCCTCCTGTGCTTATTTATATTAGCGTACCTCAAACTTTGTGGTCACCCTGCTTGAAGGTCTGACTCATCTTTTTTCTTTAGTCCTCTTACCATCAGATCCCATTCCACTCCAATCTTCTTACCGAATATCAGCAATTCTACTGCCTCACCTCAAAGTCCCATTTCCTAACTGTAAGGCCATTTCACCTCCCCTTTAATCCATCCCACCCTGTGCTGCAGCTCCTCTGCATGGTTATTTTCACAGCCCTCTGGCCAATGGTCTATGGGCAATGAGGCAGACTGAGGATTTTATGTTTTTGTTTTTGGGGTTTTTTTCCTTTTTGTCGAGAGAGGTATCTTAAGTATGAACTGAAAGTGGACATTACCATTACACAGTAACATGTATGCCATTATGATGCCTGAATAAACATTTTTATTTTTCGCTGGCAGAAAAAGCATCTCCAGATTTTTTTTCATTTTATGTGCATCAGCAGGATAACAAAAAATATGGATACTGTAGACATACAGATGTGTTCAATTCCAGATCTTATCATTTATTCTACTTTTTAGAAGCTCAGATTTCTTGTATTTGAAATGAGAATAAGCTACCCCATAAGGTTAAGACTAAATAAAGTATATGTGTACCTGACTCTATATACGCTAACTACTTGTTGAATGAATGTCCCCCTACCTGGAACACCTCTTCTCCCACATCTTCATCCAGCTAACTTATACTTGTTTTTTAAAACTCGAGTGCAACCATCTGAACTTCCCAAAAACAATGTCTGTGTTATACTTCCATGTTTCTATAGCTCCAGTGCATATTTATCACACGCTCAGTAATTATTAATGTCCTTGTCAGTGAGAACATGATTATTTTGGTAAATTCCTTGAGGATGGGAATCATATTTTTGACTTTGTATCTGCAGCAATTAGTGTGGTTCCTAGAAAATAGCATTCACTATTTCAATAAACGTTGAATGATTACTTTGTACACAAATAACCAAAGGCCTGTACCACGAGCTTCATTAATTTGATTCTAAGAGAAAGCAAAGTACAAATACTGGAAAAAAGAAAAAATAAACCACCAAATATCTACTGGAGGTATTTTAACAACAACGTTACTCTGGTTGGATCATGTGTAAATCTGGGGAACAAAAACGGGCATTATACAGCCTCTCTACATAAATAGCTAAGCACTTAAACCATGCCAGTTAGTTTCCATTAATTTAAGCGTTTTAGTTATTTGATTTAATCCAATCTACGCAACTCCCTCTGGGGTAAATTCTATCTCTACTATTAGACCAGTTTTACAAGATGTGGTTACTGAGTGCCAAAGACTTTTTTAAACGGAAAGATCACACAACTAGTGCAGTGAGCGGTGGTATCAGGGTTACAACTCAGGTTTCCTCACTCCAGAGCCTCCACTCTTAACTATACTACAGACTTCCTAGAAGCAGCTGATTTTTCAAAGATGCTTAATGTGGTACTCTGACCCAGGATACCGAGGGCTCTATCTTCCCCAAAAGAGTGGAAAGCATTACGAATGAACCAGGAGCACATTTCCCCTTCAAACTGAATTATATGAAAGTTTCTATCTGTAAATTGTCCTTGAAGGATAAGCATATCCATATCACTGATGCTGCGCAGAGGGTTTTTTCCCACATGCTCGTAGTAAACTACGCTTTTCCGCTGGATAGAGTTACACCTTTTTTTCATATAAGCTTTGGATTTCTTTTAATATTAACACACACAAAAATTCCCCATTATGGCCTGAAAATCTAAATGCCTATGAACTAAGCCATCATTTGCAGTAAAGCCAGAAAAGGAACAACCAAAAAGTCTCATGTATAATTTTGAGATTAGAAGATCCAAAGGAGACACTCAGAATTACCAACTATGCAGAATTGCTACGGGTCCCGTACCCCAGTACAAGGGGAACCGCGGGTACACTGATACAAACTGGCTTCCAAGTTCCCTCACAGGAGCATCTAATTCATCTGAGACCAATTTTAAGCTTCCATGGGCTGCCTTTCAGAATTTTAAAAGTCCAGGACGTGGGAATGAAATAAAACTTCATGGGAAATGGAGACAGTGGTCACAGGCATAAGGGTAACTTCTAAACCAGCAAAACTAGGGATTCTGTGGCCACCTTCCGATGCTTCCTGGATCTGCTATTAATGCTAAGTTGTAAGAGTCCACCACAACTCCCCCCAGTGGGAACACAGGGACTTCCCCTTAATTTATTAATAAACAGATACCTTAGTAACATGTTTCAGTGATGGGTATTTTGGTTCCTTGTATTTATGCAGTCAAAGCCACTCAAGGGGGAAAAAATGGAATAAAAGGGGCTGTAGCGAGCACGTTTGTGCAGTTCCAAATCTTCCCAGCCGAACAGGACGTATGATCACTTAAAAGCATTTATTACCGTCGATGTGTTGGGTGTTAACGACAAAAGTGCGGATGTAGGTAAAGGAGGTCGCAGGACCGACCCTAAACTGTAGGAGTTGCACTACACTCCAGGAAGCGGTGAGAACTCGGGAGACCGGACGCTAACAAAATGGCGACTGCGCGTGTATACACGCGAGAACACTACCCCGTGAAAGAACGTCCCGTCACCAGGGCAACGACGCTCTGGCGTAAAGGTGCGGTCCGGGTGAAAGTTCAGGGCTGGTCTTCGGACCCCTTCGCCGATGCTGCTGCATCTGGGCCCAAAGTAAAGCGCGGGCCCGAGCGACTACCCGGGCCCCCGGGCCCCCGGGCCCCCGACCCCCGGCCCCCGCCCAAGCGCGCTTTGGCCCAAACCTGGAGCCTAAAAAGCAAGTTTCCTCCTCCGCTCCTTCTCGCCTAGCCGGCCGGAAGGGGTTGTCCCCGGGGAGCGCAGGCCTGGGGGCGTGGCAAGTCTGGCGCTCGTCCCGCCCCCGAGCGTGCGCTGAGTTCCGTGCTGGGTGGTGTCAGCCGGAGTTGACGTTAACCATGGAAACGAGGAGCGGGCCGCTGCACGACGTTAGTGAACCGGTTGTCTGCCGGTTCGGCTGGACTGCCTCCTCGTCCGGCCTGCAGGCAGTCTCCCAGCGGGCTTGCCCAACCCGTTCACCTGCAAAAATGAAGTCCCCGGGATGCCTTTGCATCGCCTCTTCTCTCAGATGACGTGAGGTACGTTCGGTCCCCAGCAGGCACCTGGTGACTTCTTTGTTGCCTTAGTTTCCAAGCCAGTGCAGAGCCACATTGTTCCTGCAGTTTTAATTGTGACAGACTTCTCATTCTTGGTTATAAAACCTTCCACTGCGATTACTGCACTTTCCAAGATGTAAGATGAACTCAGTCGCTAGCGGTATCAATCCGGTGTGACTTTTTTTCAAAAGGCTATGTTAGCCTGTTGACTTACAGCATTTCTTTCTAAGAGACACTTGTGAAATGGAAAATGGCCTTTTATTTTAAGTTCACAAATTATGCCCCTTAGATGATAGACTTAGAAACTAGACTTTTTCTCTCCTTATCTCCAAATAAACCACTTTTGCCCCAAATTGGTTATATGGCCCCCTGACCATGAATCGCTCTTTACCCATTGATCTGCTTCCTCTCTCCACAACTCTCTGTAAGGACCAACGTTTACTTTTATGAAGTCGACTCCATCAGAAGTTATTTATCAGGCCTTGAATTAATTATCTGCTCTATTATTTTTCCCTTATTCAGCTGTATAATATTAAGTGTTTTTGTTTATTTTTGGTTAACTCATTCCTGCAATTAGGGCAAAGACCACCCTTTATATTATTGGGTATCCTCCATCACCCTTGAAATATCCCCAAATCTTTATCATCCAGGTTCAGATATTGCCATTTCAGTAATTTACATGTTTGTAGTATGCACATTACTCTCAAATTTCCTGCAAGGGCTGTCTACTAGTTGGTAACTACCACTGAAAATACCAAGTTGGGATCTTTTCTTTTGTAAGAACATTAGATATAATTGAGTCATTAATACTGTACAATTCAGTGGTTTTTAGTATAGTCACAGAATTGTGCAACCTTTACTACTGTACAGTCAATTTTAGAACATTTTCATCACCCAACAACAAGCCCCGCACGTTGTAGCAGTCACTCTCGGTGCTCCCTCATTCTCACTGTCCTCACCAGAGTAATCTGTATTCTGCCTTTATAGATTCACTTATTCTGGATATTTTATGTAAACGGAATCATAAAGTATGTTACCTTTTGTGATTGGTTTTTTCCACTTAGAAGTCTGTTTTCAAGTTTCATCTATGTTGTTGTAGCATGTATCAGTACTTCCTTCTTGTTTGTAGCCTAATGATCTTTATTTAATCCATTGGTGGATATTTGAGTTGTTTCTATTTTTTGGGCTATTAATATTTCTGTAATGAAGGTTCATGTACAAATTTTTCTGTAGGCTTGTTTTCATTTCTCTTGGGTAAATACCTAGATATGAAAGTTTTAGGTTATGTGGTCATTCTATGTTTAGTCTTTTGAGGAACTGCCAGACTGTTTTCCAGAGCAGCTACACCATTTTACATTACTACTTGAGTATTCTAATTTCTCCACAACCTCACAATACTTGTTAGTCATATGGGTTGAAGTAGTATCTCCTTGTGGTTTTGGTTTGCATTTCCCTAAAGTGTAACGATGCTGAATATCCTCTCATGTGCGTACGGACATTTTCCAAATTAGGAAAGGTGGTGGTGCTTGGAAAAGTAGAACTTTAGTATATTTCCTTTCAAATTTTTAAGAATACTTTTTAGGAACATTTATTTATTACTCTACTGACAGTTTGTGCAGGAATTTTGAAACATAAGTGGGAATTACTTTTTCTTGACAAGTTGATTTTGTTTAATAATTTTAGGTTATTTATAAACTAACTTTCGGTTTCTTGCTTATTTTCTTGGTAATGAAAATTAAAGTAATTCTGTATTTTTTTTATTTGTAAGTTATTTGAGAGGAAAATGATCCCTACCCTACTGAACTGTAAACTCCTTTGGGTGAGAGGGTAGCCTTATTACTGTCACCTATCACATGGTAGGTACTCAAAGGCTATTCAAAAGTTTAAATTCATGGAAAGTACTAATTTATCATTTAACTATTTCTCTATGAAAGGAAGGATAACACATTTAGTCTGTACTAATAATGATCAAAATGTAACCTTTAATCCTCACCAACATCTAACAACTTTAACAGCAGGTTAACATGGGGGAAAATTATTCTAACATGTCAGAGTTAATATCCTTCACATATAAAAAATTACTTCAAATTAATAATAAAAGCAAACAAACACTTTAATAGAAAAAAAGGCAAAGGACATGAAGAAGCAGTTTACATAAAATAAATGGCATGTATCTACATATGCAAACATGAACATGCATGTAATGAATATTCTTAGAGAGATAAACCATGCTTATGAAATAGTCATAGAATTCTATAAAAAGAAATATCCAGGGATTAATGAAATGCTCTTAGAAATTAAAAATATGAAAGTAAAGATTTAATAAAATTTGACCAACGTATTAGAAGATAGTAAGTTTCCTGAAAGTACAACAAAAATACAAATGAGGCACAGTGCAGAAGTACTCAGTACATATGTGTGAATTCAGTATAATCTCATACCTGTTAGTATGGCACACACATATATATATAAATATATGTATATCACATGTGTGTGTTTGTGTGTTGGCAAGGATGTGGAGAAATTAGAGCCCTTGTACACTAGGAGTGCAAAATGGTGCATCTGCTATGGAAAAACAGTATGGACAGTACTCAAAAGAAAGAATCAGAAATAGAACTACCATATGATCCAGCAATTCCTACTTCTGAGTATTCATCCAAATAACTAGGATCTCTAAGAGATATTTGAACCCCATATTCATTACAACATTGTTAATAGCCAGAAAGTGGAAGCAAACCAAGTATCCATCAACAGATAAATGTATAAAGAAAATGTGATATATACATACAGTATATTGTTATTCAACCCTAAAAAATAAGAAAACCCTGTCATATGTGACAGCATAGATGAGCCATGAAGACATTATGGTAAGTGAAATAAGCCAATCACAGCAGGACAGATAGTGCATGATTCCACTTTTATGAGATACCTAAAATCATCAGACTTCTAGAAACAGAGATTAGAATGATGGTTGACAGGGACTTGGGGGAAGAAAAAAAGGAAATTGCTGTCTAATGAATATAAAGTTTTAGTTATACAAGATAAATTTTTTTAAGAGATCCGTACAACGTGTATCACTAGTTAACAATACTCTATTGTACCTTTAAAAATTTGTTAAAAGGGTAGATACATTCTTGTTAAGTATTCTTACCATTAAAAAAAAATCCAACTCTAATAGAACAGAGAAAGAAATGTGTGGATTCAGTGAATGAAATCAATCTATAAAAATAAAGAAATGATAGATTTCTAAAAGTAACCTTTGCTAAAGAAAAATCAAACGATTGTTAAAACTTCTATTTATAGGAATTCTATTTGCCAGACTTAGAGAACTATAAATTCAGTATAATCCCAGAAAACCACCACATTTTCTGTTCTAAGGGATTTTCAGGCTGGTGTCTTGCATGATTGCGGAGTTAAAGTTTTGGTAACTAAGAATTCCCTTCTAGTACACCACCATATTGATCTGTTTCCGACCCTTCTGGATAATGCATAAGAAACATGGCACAAATTCCAAATAAAGCCACATTTCTATGGCTGTTTTGTTTTTCCACTTTCAAAGAAGCAAACGAAGAAAGCATATGGCCTAAATCAGTGTTATGATGCTATCTTTATCTCTTAATCTCTCTTTCTTAGCTTTCTCCCTAACCCCACACGTTGAGTCATTTTTCATTTTAATATGTTTGTGGTAGCAGCTGTATAAATGCATCCATCTGTCTGGGAATTAACAGTATTTGAAAGAATGTGCCAAATTCTCATTCAGGGACTAAGTTTAATTGTTCTGATTTTATGTTTTATAATAGTAATCCAGATTAGGGTTTAGATCTCTCTATATCAATGTAACTGTTGGTTCCTACAAAGAAAGTATTTTAAAAATACTCCAAGGTCTGTAATTAAATTAAAAATCAAACAGTACAAATTTATCATAATTTTTACCTTAATGAATTTCCAGTATCTGTCATGTAACCATCTTTTATCCTTAAGGATTAGGAAAAAAAAAACCCGTATTTGTATTTGTCTTGCAGCAACCTGATATACTTGTTACATGTCAAATTCCTCTTATAATTTTTTTTCTACGCATGTCTTTGTTCATGACATTCCTTCTTGACTAGTGTATCTTTTAAATTCTCCTTGACTTAGCTAAACCTTTAAGGTTGTTGAAGGCCCAGTCAATATTTCTCAAAGTAGTTTTCATAGAACACTGTACACATGATCTTTTTTTTAGATATCACTGGAAAAATGCGTTCCATGGTCAAATAAGTGTTGAAAACTCAAAAGATACATTTTAAGCAGGTTTGCTATGGTGGTGGTGTTTGTTTTTTGTGTGTGGTTTTTTTGATCTTCAAATGTTTCAGAATCTTTAGCTTGCTGATACTCTTTGTGACTCTTCAAGATGACTACTGTATAATTTCTCAAACTTCTTTGACTGTAGACCCTCTCATCCAGAAATATTCTATAGGGCAAATAATATTGTATCCTTTAACCTTTCTTTTAATCGTCCATTAGGATAACAAATCACCATCCCAATATCTTCCCCCATGCTTTCAAGGCTTCTTGAGGGAACTTCTGTTTTCTTCATACTTCTTTGTCTGCTCTCACTTCATTATTGCTTGCTCCTGCCCTGTTTTGTCTCCTGTGCCTGTTTTTTCTACCTCGACTCTTCTGTCCTGGTATGGAATATGCTTATAATTAAGGATGGAGCTCCTCCATCCTTATAATTAAGGAAATTAAAACATTACATAGGACAGGGAACAAATTAAAACTGGACTTTTGGCATGTTGAAATTGTCCAGCCCTTTCCTTCTCCAGTGGAGAAACCCAGCCATGTTTCTCTCTCAGGCCCACCCTGCCCCTGTGTTGCTTTGGGATATGGTGCTCCAGGCCAGTAATTTTCAACCTTTTTCATCTCGTGGCACACAGAAACTAATTACTAAAATTCTGCTGCACACCAAAAAACCATTTTTTGCTGATCTGACAAAAAAAATGGTATAATTTTGATTCACTCATACCTGATAAGTCTTGTGTTGGCTGTGATCATTTTTTAAATTTCACAGTCTAAGGGAAAAGAGATCAGTGCCCCTGACTAAGTAGTCACTTATTGCATGTTTTAAAAATTCTTGTGTCGTATCAGTGTGCTGTGGCACACTGGTCGAAAATTGCAGCTCTAGCCAAAGTCTCCTCTAACCCAATAATACTATATAGCATTATTTATTCTGTAATAAAAATAAATGAAGACACTTTCTAAACCGTTAAAAACTGGGAATAAAGAGTTTATTAGTTTACTGTTTTGAGTGGAGCAGGATATGCAGGAAGAAGTTTTCAAACACTAAACACTCCCAACATCCCTTTTAAACATCAATATTTAATATTTTTCCAATTTAATCATCTAATTTAAGCTATGCCATTAATGTATTATATGTTTTTCCATGCCATGGTATTTTACTAAATATTACAGAGAATCAGAAGTATCTCAAGATTTGGCCCCTGTACACAAATAACTTATTAGTAAAGATAGCATGTTAATAATACAAGAAATGCCTTATGTTGATCCATATTACAAGATGAGTAGTATGAACAAGGAATGGTTTTGATATACAAAAAGAAGAGAGGCAGTTTGGCCCAAGAGTTCTGCAAAATTTTCAGAAAGGAGTAGACTGACTCTTGAAAAGTTGGCTAAGATTATTAATTAGGGAAGGGAGTAAACAGCATCCTAGGCCAAGGAAAGGGAAATAGTATCATTAATAGTTTTAGAGAACATTTTAAAGATGAAGAAACAGAAGTCATGCCATAAGATAAACCTCAGTAGACTGAAATCATACTAAATACATTAATGCAAATCACGCGAAATGTTTTTCAACCAAATTTTTAAAATATATTTATTATTAATTATGCTATCAGAGTTGTCCCGTTTTTTCCCTCCCCTTTGCTCCCCTCCACCCTGTACCACCCCTCCCACCAGCATCACCCCCACCCTTAGTTCATTTCCATGAGTCGTACATATAAGTTCTTTTGCTTCTCCATTCCAATACTATTCTTAACTTCCCCCTGTCTATTTTGTAACTACTATTTATGCTACTTATTCCCTGTACCTTTTCCCCCATTCTCCCTCTTCCCCCTCCCCTCTGATCTCCATTTCTATGATTCTGTTCCTGTTCTAGTTCTTTAGTTTGTTTTTGCTTTTTAGGTTCAGTTGTTGATAGCTGTGAGTTTGTCGTCATTTTACTCATCATAGTTTTTGATCTCCTTTTTATTAGATAAGTCCCTTTTCATATAATAAGGTCTTGGTGATGATGAACTCCTTTAACTTACCTTATTTGGGAACCACTTTATCTGCCCTTCCATTCTAAATGGTAGCTTTGCTAGACAGAGTAACCTTGGTTGTGGGTCCTTGTCTTTCATGACTTTGAGTACTTCTTTCCAGCCCTTTCTTGCCTTCAGGGTTTCTTTTGAGAAGTCAGCTGATGGTCTTGTGGGAACTCCCTTGTAGGTAACTCTCTCCTTCTCTCTTGCTGCTTTTAAGGGTCTTTCCTTATTTTTAATCTTGGGAAATATAATTAAGATGTGCCTTGGTGTGTGCTTCCTTGGGTCCAATTTCTTTGGCACTCTCTGAGCTTCCACGATCTCCTAGAAGTCTGTTTCCTTCGCTGGATTGGGGAAGTTCTCCTTCATTATTTTTTCAAGTAAGTTTTCAATTTCTTGCTCTTCCTCTTCTCCTTCTGGCACCCCTATGATTCAGATGTTGGAACGTTTAAAGTTGTCCCAGAGGTTCCTGAGCCTCTCCTCACTTTTTTGAATTCTTGTTTCTTCATTCTGTTCTGGTTCAATGTTTCTCTCTTCCTTCTGCTCCCAATCGTTGATTTGAGTCTCAGTTTCCTTTCTTTCACTGTTGGTTCCCTGTAAAAAAATTTTCCTTTACTTCACTTTGCGGAGCCTTCACTTTTTCCTCCATTTTGCGACCATACTCAACCATTTCTCTGAGCATCCTGATTACCACTGTTTTGAACTGTGCATCTGATAGGTTGGCTATCTGTTTATTGCTTAGTTGTATTTTTGGATCTTTGATCTGTTCTTTCATTTGGGCCCTATTTCTTTGTCTCAGCACAACTGTTACGCTGGAAGGGGCGAAGCCTTAGGTATTCACCAGCGCAGGGCCACCCAGGTCGCTGAGTTGTTACGGTGCATGTTGGGGAGTGGTCAGAGAGGGAATAATGTCATTTGCTTGGCTCTCACCGGCTTTTAATAACTTCCCTGGCTACCCAGAAGCAAATTGGGCCTTTCTGGTGTTGATTCCTGGGTGATTGGGTTTGTGTACATTCTAGGACCCCGTGGGTCTCTCCAACAAACTTTCCTGTGAGGCTAGGAGTTTCTCTCGCTGCCACAATCCCCACAGATTTTTGCAGCCAGAGGTTTTGAAACTTTCTTCTCCAGCACTGGAACCCTGGATTGCAAGGTCTGTCTTACTGCTCAGCTGTTCCTCCTGGTTTATCCGCATGCAAATGTGGGACCACCTGGTCTGCCAGCCACCACCTTGCAGCGCATCCTCTCTGCCCCGACTGCCCATCTCCCTATCTGCCAGTCTGGATGAATGTTTCTTCTTTAGCTCCTTGGTTGTCGGACTTCCATACGGTTTGATTTTCTGGCAGTTCTGGTTATTTTTTGTTTTTAGATGTGTTGTTTTCCTTCTTTTGGCTGTGCGAGGAGGCAAAGTGTATCTACCTATGCCTCCATCTTGGCCAGAAGCTCTAACACATTTGACTCTTGACCCCAAAGTCTTTTGATTTGAACAGTGAGATCATAGTTCTTCCTACTACATGTTGAGCTGTCAGTGGCTTTTTATCAGAAAATCCTAAATTTATAATCATTGTTAAGTGATGTGACTAACACCTTAGTATTTCTGTTCTCCACTTCTTTTTTTCATTTTAATTCAAGGTAATTATAGAGAATATCCTTATTTTATAGGGTAGGAATTAGTAAACAATGACCCACAGGCTACATCTGGCCCACAGGCTGATTGGGTAAATAATGTAAAGTTTTATTGGAATATAATCACTCATAACATTTGTGTATTTATTATCTATGACCAATTTTCTGCAAGAATAGCAGGGTTGAGTCATTATAGCAGAGACTGTATGGTCTATCAAACCTAAAATGTTCACTCTTTGGCCCTTTATAGAAAAAATTTGCTGACCCTTGTAACAGAGGAAAAGTTAATAATCAAACAACAAAGGCTTTCAGGGAAATGATCAGTTAATCCAGAGTTGAGAGCATTGGCTTTTTGAATTTTCCTTTGGTATCAAAGTCTAAAAATGTGATTTAACCTAAGATCTAATGTAGATATTAACTTCTAGATAAATTAATAATGAATAAGGCTTTTTTCAAATAAAAAATAACTTAGCAACTAGTTGTTTAGTGCCAAGTATGTGTCAGGCAATTGACATACTTGGGGAGGAGGTAGAGAAAGGAAGTTGTAAGGAATTAATGAGATAAAATAGAATTGTGGGGTTTTCCCTACATGTTGTAAGTATGACATTTTCAAATGGTGACCTTCTTTTCTTTCTTTCTTTCTTTTTTTTTTCTTTTAGAGACTGCTGTGTTACACAAAAGGATGTGATTTTCAGGATACTACCGAGTGAGAAGGATGAGCCCTGATGTGCCTCTACTGAATGATTACAAAAAGGACTTCTTTCTGAAGCGCTTTCCACAGACTGTTCTTGGAGGCCCTCGACTCAGATTAGGCTATCGTGCCCCTCCTTACGTATATATCAATCAGATCATCCTTTTTCTGATGCCATGGGTTTTGGGTGGAATAGGAACATTTTTGTACCAATTAGACATCCTAGAAGACTATTACACAGCAACACTCTCAGGAGGACTAATGATTTTCACTGCATTTATCATCCAGTTCACAAGTTTATATGCCAGAAACAAATCGGCAACAGTAGAAAGAATGCTAAGCACAGATATCTTAGCAGAGGAAGATGAGCATGAATTTACAAGTTGTGCTGGTGCTGAGACTATCAAATTTCTAATTCCTGGCAAGAAATATATAGCCAATATGGTTTTTCATTCTGTTCTTGCTGGGCTAATGTGTGGTCTTGGAACATGGTATCTGCTCCCGAATAGGATGACCTTGCTGTATGGCAGCGCGGGAGGCTCTGTTCTGCTGTTTTTCTTTGGATGGATGACATTATGTACAGGAGAATATTCACTAATTGTAAACACAGCTATAGAGACTGCAACTTTCCAAACCCAGGACACTTATGAAATTATTCCTCTTATGAGACCTCTTTATATTTTTTTCTTTGTTTCTGTAGATCTTGCATACAGGTAATCAGCTATCAAATATGTTATAACTTGCTTTGTTTTTAAGCATAAATAATAGGAGCACTCTCTTTAGTATTAAAAAAACGTGTCTGAATTGGAAGTCATCAAGACAAATCATTGGGTGATAGTTTGTTTTGATGATTAATCTCTTGGGACTAATCTCTGTTAAACTGCCATACTAAAGTAGTAAATAAATCTTATTGAAGGGTAAAAAGAAAACCCTTCATAAGGTAAGATAAATAAGCAAAATTTCAATCCTGTGTTTCACTTTTAAGTAAAGAGCTATGACTCTGTAAGTTAGCTGGCCAAAAACCAAAAAGAGGTAGAACTTTCTTGTGAGGAGATAATGAAGACTTTAAGAGTAATATACATAAATACCATGTATAGATTGAATGAATTAATGATGAATAGAATAACATCTAATTTTGTTATAGTAACCAATAGAAGATCCATTGATTTTTTTTCAAAGTCAGTTGGCTACAGAAGAAAAGTAGAAAATATGTTTAACAAAATTGTTTGCAAAATTGTTTGCTAACCCTTTTGCTTGCTTTTTCTAAGTGTGACTTACCTCTCTGTTTCTGTAGATTACAACTTTCTTTTTTTACACGTTACTGTCCAGGTAGAAATAGACAGTCATGCTACAGACTGAATATATGTCTCCTCCCAAATTCATATATTTAAAGCCTTAACCCCCCATGTGATAGTATTTGGAGATGGGGTCTTTGGGAGGTTAATAGAATAATGAGGATAGGGCCCTGGCCTAATGGTATTAGTGCCCTTATAGAAAGAAATACCAGAGAGCTTGATCTCTCTCACCACCATTATGAGGATGCAGTGAGAAGCTGGCTCTCTGCAGGACAAGAGGAGAGTTCTCACCAGGTTAATGGGTCATGCTTATAAGTTCTTTGGCTAGTCCCTTTCCAATACTGCACTTTATATCCCCATGGTTATTCTGTAAGTACCTATTTGTACTTGTTAATCCCCTTACCTCTTTACCCATTCTCCACCCCACCCTCACGTCTGGCAACCATCAAAATGCTCTCCGATCCATGATTCTGTCTCTGTTCTGCTTGTTTGTGTAGGTTTGTTTTTTAGATTCAACTGATATGTACTTATTGCCATTTTATTGTTCATAGTTTTTTTCTTCTTTTTCTTAAATAATTCCCTTTAACATTTCATATAATAATGGTTTGGTGATGATGAACGCCATTAGTTTTTTTCTTGTCTGAGAAGCTCTTTATCTGCCCTGTGATTCTAAATGATATCTTTACTGAGTAGAGCAATCTGGGCTGTATGTCTCTGCTTTTCATGACTTTGAATATTTCTTGCCAGTCCCTTTTATCCAAAGTTTCTTTTGAGAAATCAGCTGACAGTCTTACAGGAACTCCTCTGTAGGTAACTAACTGCTTTTCTCTCGCTGCTCTTAAGATTCTCTCTGTGTCTTTAACCTTTGCCATTTTAATTACGATGTGCCTTGGAGGGGGCTTCTTTGTGTCCATCTTGTTTGGGACTCTCTGTGCTTCCTGGACTTGCATGTCTATTTCCTTCACCAAATGAGGGAAGTTTTCTTTAATCAATTTTTCAAATAGAGTTCCAATTTCTTGCTCTTTCTCCTCTCCTTCTGGCACCCCTTGATGCGAATGTCGGGCCTCTTAATGTTTGCTTACACTATCCAAGTTTTTTTGGATTCCTTTTTCTTCTTGTTGTTCTGATTGGTTGTTTTTTACTTCCTTATGCTCCAAATCATTGATATGATTCTCAGCTCCATTTTCTCTACTGTTGGTTTCCTGTAAATCCTGTATATCAGTTAGTGTATCCTTTGTGTCTGGCTGGCTCTATTTTATGCTGTTGAGGTCCTCACTAAGTTCCTTGAGCATCCTGACAGCCAGTGGTTTTTTTTCTTTACTTTTTAAAATGTAATCGTCGTCGTACTTTTTCCATTGCCATTTATTCCCCTTACAGTCCCCTGCCCCCAGCAGTCACCACACCGTTGTCCATGTCCATTAGTCATTTTTCCTTTTTTCTCAATCCCTCCATCTCCTCACTGCCCCACCCAGCTGTCATCCTGCTCTACATCTATGAGCCTATCCCCATTTTCCTTGTTAGTTCAGTTTGTTCACTAGGTTCCACATAGTATAGAAATCATATGGTATTTGTCTTTCTCTGACTGTCTTATTTCACATAGCATAATGTCCTCCAGGTCTATACATACTGTCACAAAGGGTAAAAATCTGTTTTATGCCTGTATAGTACTCCATTGTGCAAATATCCCATAGTTGTTTTATCCACTCATCTACTGATAGACCCTTGGGCTGCTTCCATATCTTGGTGATTGTAAATAACACTACAGCGAACATAGGGGTCCTTATGTTCTTTCAAATTAGTATTTTGGATTTCTTCTAATATATTGCCCAAAGTTGGATCAGTGGGTCAAAAGTCAGATCCATTTTTAACATTTTGATGTATCTCCATACTGCTTTCCACAGTGACTGCACAGTCTGCATTCCCACCAACTCTACACGAGGGTTCCCCTTTCTCCCCATCCTCTCAGCACCTGTTGTTTGTTGATTGATTGATGACAGCCATTCTGACAGGTGTTAGATGGTATCTCATCATGGTTTTAATTTGCCTTTCTCTAATGATTAGTGACATTGAGCTTTTCATATGCCTGTTGGCCATCTGTATGTCCTCTTTGGAGAAGTGTCTGTTCGGGTCCTTTGCCCATTTTTTAATTGGGTTGTATGTTTTTTTGGTGTTGAGTTGAATAAGTTCTTTGTAAGTTTTGGGTATTAACCCCTTATCGGATGTATTGACAATATGTTCTCCCATTCTCTGGGCTTTTATTTGGTGATGATTTCCTTTGCTGTTCAAAAACTTTTTAGTTTGATGTAGTCCCATTTTTTTACTTTTTTTCTTTTGTTTCCCTTGCCGGGGGAGACATATCTGATAAAATAATGCTATGACCAATGTCTGAGATTTTGCTGCTTATGTTTTCTTTTGGGATTTTTATGGTTTCCAGCTTAACATTTAAGTCTTTAATCCATTTTGGATTTATTCTTGTGTGTAGTGTAAGAAAGTGGTCTAGTTTCATTTTTATGCATGTATCTGTCCAATTTTCCCAACACCATTTAGTGAGTAAACTGTCTTTAGCCCATTGTATGTTCTTGCTTCCTCTGTCAAATATTAATCAACTATGAAGGTGTGGGTTTATTTCTGGGCTCTCTAGTCTGTCCATTTATGTATGTGTCTCTTTTTTTATGCCAGTACCATGCTGTTTACTATGGCCTTATAGTATAGTTTGATATTAGGTAGCATGATTCCTCCAACTTTGTTCTTCTTTCTCAGGATTGCTATGCGGGCCTATTGAGGGTCCATATAAATTTTTGAAATATTTCTTCTTCTATTCTGTGAAATATGTCATTGGAATCTTGTTAGGAATTGCATTGAATCTATAGATTGCTTTGGGTAGTATGGACATTTTAATGATGTTAATTCTTCCTAAACATGAACATGGTATATGCTTCCACTTATTTGTATGTTCTTCCATTCCTTTCTTTGTCTTATAATTTTCCAAGTATAGGTCTTTTACATCCTTGGTTTGGTTTATTCCTAGGTATTTTATTCTTTTTGAAGGAACTGTGAGCAGGATTGGCTTTTTTTTTTAATTTCCCCTTTTCCTAGTTCATTATTGACATAAAAAATGCAACTGATTTCTGGATATTAATTTTGTATCCTGCTAATTTGCGAAGTCATTTATCAGTTCTGGTAGGTTCTTGGTGGAATCTTTGGAGTTCTTTGTGTACGGTATCATGTCATCTGCAAATAAAGACAGTTCTACTAACTTCCTTTCCAATTTGGATGCCTTTTATGTCTTCTTTTGGTTTCATTATTTTGGCTAGGACTTCCTGTACTATGTTGAATAAGAGAAGTGAAAGCGGATATCCCTGTCTTGTTCCAAATTTTAAGGGGAACGCCTGTAGTTTTTGCCTGTTAAGTGTGATGCTGGCAGTGGTTTTGTCATATATGGCCTTTACTATATTTAGATATGTTCCCTTTGATCCCAGTTTGCTGAGTGTTTTTATCTTAAATAGGTGCTGGATTTTATCAGATGCTTTTTCTGCATCTATTGATATGATCATGTGGTTTTTATCCTTCATTTTCTTATGTGGTGAATCACATTTATTGATTTGCGAATGTTGTACCAACCTTGCATTTCTGGAATAAATCCCACTTGGTTGTGGCGTATGATCTTTTTGGTGCATTGCTGTATTTGGTTTGCTAATATTTTGTTGAGGATTTTAGCATCTATGTTCATCAGGGATATTGGCCTATAATTTTCCTTCTTTTTAGTGTCTTTATCTGGTTTTGGAATTAGGATAATGCTGGCCTTGTAAAATGAGTTTGAAAGTCTTCCTTTCTCTTGAATTTTATGAAATAGTTTGAGAAGGAGAGGTTAGTTCCCAGAATGTTTGGTAACATTCACCTATGAAGCCATCAAGTCCAGGGCTTTTGTTTGTTGGGAGTTTTTTAATTACTGCTTCAGTTTCACTAGATAAAACCTTTCTATTCAGATTCTCTGATTCTTCCCAACTTAGTTTCAGAAGATAGTATGTTTCTAGGAATTTATACATTTCATCCAGGTTGTCCAGTTTGTTCGCATATAGTTGCTCATAATATTTTTTATATCCCTTTTTATTTCTTTGGCATCAGTTGTTATTTCTCCTCTTTTATTTCTGATTTTATTTATTTGGGCCCTTTCTCTTTTTTTGTTGATGAGTCTGGTTAAAGGTTTGTCAATCTTGATTATCTTTTCAAAGAACCATCTCTTGGATTTGTTGATCTTTTGTATATTTTTTTGACTCTTTTGTTTATTTCTGTTATGATCTTGATTATTTCCTTCCTTCTACTCACTTTGGGCTTGCTTTGTTGTTCTTTTACAAGTTCCTTTAAATGTGAAGTTGGATTGTTTATTTGAGCTTCTTCCTTTTTTTGAGATAGGCCTGTAATGCTATGAATTTCCCTCTTAGGATTGTTTTCCCAGTGTCCTACAGATTTTGAATTGTTGTGTCCTCATTTTCATTTGTTTCAGGGTATCTTTTGATTTTCTCCTTGATCACATTGTTGACCTATTCGTTGTTTAATAACATGTTCTTTAGCTTCTATGTCTTTGCATGTTTTTCAGTGTTCTTGTGATTGATTTCTAGTTTCATAGCACAGTGTTCAGAGAGGATGCGTGTTATGATTTCAGTCTCTTAAATGTATTGAGACTTGTTTTACACCTTAACATGTGGTTCATCCTAGGAAAACATTCCATGTGCACTTGAAAAGTATGTTTATTCTGCTGCTTTGGGGTGAAATGCTCTGAAGATAACCATTAAATCCATTTGATCTGGTGTGTGGTTTAAGGCCACTGTCATCTTGTGATTTTCTGTCTGAAGATCTATCCACTGAAGTCAACGGGGTGTTAAAATCCCTAACTATGACTGTATTTCTGTTGATCTCTCCCTTTATGTCCATCAAGATTTGCTTCACATATTTAGGTGCTCCTATGTTGGGTGCATAGATATTTACTAGATGATATCCTCCTGTTAGATTGTTCCCTTTATCATTAAGTAGTGTCCTTTTGTCTCTTACTGTAACCTTGGTTTTAAAGTCTATTTTGTCAGATATAAGTGCTGCTACCCCTGCCCCCCGCTTTTTTTCCCTTTCCATTTGTATGAAATATCTTTTTCCATCCCTCTACTTTTACTCTGTATCTTTCAGTCTGAGATGGATCTCTTGGAGGCAGCATATACTGGGTCTGGCACAAATAACACCCATTTTTTGTTACAAAATCACAAGCATATAATTCTGTAACATAAGAGTATCACACTGGAGCACATCATATGAAATTTTAGGTGAAATGCTCAAATTGCTGTCCATCTCATGCGAGACTTTCACAAACCCTACCAACCACATTCAAGCAAGCCTTATTTCTGTCTGGCCCTGTATATGTGTCTTCTTTTCTTATTCATTCAGCTACCCTATGTCTTTTGGTTGGAGCATTTAAACCATTTATATTTAATGCAATTATTGATAGGTATGTATTTAGTGCCATTTTATTGTTAGACTCTGTTTTTGTTTTATATATTCTTTCACTTTTTCTTCTCCTTCTTAAAGCAAGTTCTTTAACATTTGTGGCAGTACTGGTTTGGTGTTAACAAACCCCTTTAGCTTTTTCTTGTTTGGGAAGCTCCTTACTTCTCCTTTAATACTATATGATAGCCTTGGATGGGTAAAGTAGCTTTGGCTGTAGGTTCTTGTTTTTCATCATCTTGAGTAATTCATGCCACTCCCTTTTGGCCTGACATGTTTCTGTTGAATAATCAGAATGCAGTGTAATTGGTGCTCCCTTGTATGTTATTCTCTTGCATCTTTTAGGGTTCTCTCCTTGTCTTTATGCCTTGTCATTTTAATTATGATGTGTCTTGGTGTGGACCTCTTTGGGTCCAACTTGTTTGGGACTCTGTGCTTCCCAGACTTGTGTGTTTTTCCTTCACCAGATTAGGGAAGTTTTCTGTCATCATTTCTTCAAAGAGGTTCTCTCTCTTTGCCTGCTTGCTCTTTTCCTTCTGGTATTCCCATGATGCGGATGGTGTTACACTTCATTTTGTCCAAAATGTTTCTTAAGCTCTCCTCATTTTTTAAAATTCTTTTTTTCTTTTTGCTGCTCTACCTGGGTGTTTTTTCATACCCTTTCTAAGTCATTGATTCAGTCTTCTTCTTCACCTAACCTATTGTTTATTCCTTCCAGGGTATTATTTATTTCAGATATAGCATTCTTTGTTTCTTTTTTTTTTTATTTTTTTGACATAGTATAACAATAATCTTTCCCTCTTTTTTATTTTTTATTTTTTATTTTTTTTAATTTTTTTTTAATTAATTTATTTACTTTTTAAATACATTTGTCTCTGCCTTCCCCCCACCTCTTTCCCTTGCCCCCTCCCACCTTCCCTCCCTCAGCTCTTCCCCTTTGGTTTTGTCCATGAGTCCTTGCTATATGTTCCTTGACTTTCCCCTCTAATTCACCCTTTTTTATGGTTTCTGTGTCTTTTTCACGCTGTTGAGAATGCTTATAATCATTACTTTAAACTCTGTCTGATAAATTGCTTGTCTCCATTCCATCTAGTTGTTCTTTCATTTGGGATCTGTTGTTTTTTTTTTTGTCTTCCCATTTTGGCTACTTCTGTGTATTTTCTGCCTCAGTTGTTAAACTTATCAGTTGTTAAACTAATGAAGCTGTAGCCAGCAGCCCAGCTTAAGATCCACATGATGGAGTAATTCTTGTGAGCAGAGCCATTGCTTCGCCTCAGGCTGATGCCACTTGGATGGGAGAGCCCTGCCTGAGGAAGGTAGCTCTTGCAGTGTGGGGGATGGCGCAGCACAGGGATTCTGGTTGCTGTTCCTCTGGTTCTCACCCCAGAGCCACCAACACCGGGCTCTCCTCAAGTGCCTCTAGTCTACTCTGCCCTCCCTCTGCTGGAGCCCAGTGTGTGTGGCCACAAATGAAATTTTGTGTGTTGTCCCTTTAAGAGGCTGTCTGCATCTCTAGCCATCTACCCTGGCAGACAAAAACCCTGCTGGTTTTCACAGCTGGATGTTTTCTGGGTTCCTTTCTGGTTCTGGTGCTATAAGCTGGGGAGCCCAGCTTGGGGTTTATACTCCAGAGTTCTTAAGGGGAACTGCCCCCGCCCCGCCACTGAAATAGCCCTTTGGAACCTCAGCCACTACCCATGGGTGCCCAGTGAGCCCTCTCGCGCCTCCACCATACTCCCTACCAATCTTGTTGTGGTAAAGTAGTTTCTTCTGTCTGTCCTTGGTTATAAGGCTTCTCTCCAGCTATTGTTTAGTTGGTAATCCAGGATGCTTTCTCTACAGTTTAGTTGTAATTCCAGATTTGTCCTGCGAAGAGGTTAATGTAGCTTCTACTTACTCTTCCTCCATCTTGGATCTCTAACCAGAGTTTTGAACTCTGCATCTAATAGATAGTTATCTCTATTTTTTGTTGTTGTTCTTTTTCTGGAGTTTTGATCTGTACTTTGATTTGTGTTATATTTTTTTTGTCTCCTCGTTTTGGCAGCGTCCCTGTGTTTGTTTCCATGTATTAGGTAGAGCTGCTGTGACTCCCTTTCTTGGTAGCATGGCCTAATGTAATAGGTGTCCTGTAGGATCCAGTAGCACAGCCTCCCCTATCACCCAAGCTGGATACGCGAATTACACCCTTCATGTGGGCCGAGTGCCCCCTCTTCTTGTAGTAGAGCCTTGGTTGCTGTTTGTCAGGTCAATTGAAGGGAATTACCCCGGCCAGTCAGCTCCAGGGATTGGCTGTGACTACTGACCACCAACCTCTGCCCTCTGTGAAGGATCAGCTCTGCAGGGGCAGGAGGGTGGTGCTCCAACATGGTCTGTAGGTGTCCACTGGTACTGCAGGTTCTGTGGTTTGCCGGGTGGTACAAGCCAACATCAGCCCCCTCCTGTGTCCTTCTTGGAGCCACTGTACATGAGCTATAAAGCTACTTGTACTTGGCTGCTACTTGTACTTGGCTTGGAGATTCTGAGGCAAAGCCAAGCTGTGAATCTAAGTTGGCTGCTGCTAGTGCCAGGCCTGGGGCCACTTAGCTAGAGGTATGGAGGCTGAGGGCTCATGGAGGCTAACTGTTGCTTGTTTGAAAGAATTTAGGAAATTGTGAAACATGAGTCAAGACCAGCTATTTGTATGGAAAAGTTACTGTTAACAGGTTGAGTGGGCCTATAAATTGGATGTGATGGATTCCCAGGGGATCTCCAGGGTGGGGCAAACATTGTTAGTCAGGTTGATGAAGTCTCAGGTATGACACCAACCTGCCAGTTCTGTAGCTTTGTGTGGGGAGGGTTCAGAAAAAGGATAATAGCCTCTGCCTATCCTTTTTTCTGGGAGAAAGCTGTCCCCCCACTCTCACCTTGATGCCAGACTTCAGTTCCTCTCGGTACAACACTGGTGCGTTTCAAGCTGCTGCCCTGGTGCTAGAGCTCAGAGAGATTGAGTCTTGAGTAAGTCCGTGTGTGGTTCTTTAACAGGAACTGCTTGGGACTCAAGAATTTTCTTCTCCCAACTTAATCCCCACTAGTTTTTGCAACCAGAAGGGGACTTACCTTCCTGGCAGTGGAACCCTGGCCTGGGGGGCCTGGTGTGGGGCTGGGACTCCTCTCTCCAGAGATACTCCTCCCAAATTTATATCCACCACAAGGGGATGTGCAGCCCATTCTGCATCTCCACTCCTTTTGCCAGTCTGGGTAGATGTGGTTTCTTTAATTCCATAGTTGTCATATTCCATTCATCTTGATTTATGACAGTTCCGCATGGTGGTATTTCTATAGCTCAGTTGTAATTTTGATGTGGTTGTGCAAGGAAGCAAGCCGTGTTTACCTGTGCTGTTATCTTGATGGGAAGTCGCCCAGAATGCAAATTCTTATGTTACTATCTCACAGTACCATTTATGAAATCAGAAATTATATATCTGCTGTGATACATCTTTGCATTTAAATGATGCCCTAGGTTTCATTTTAAAAAACATCTTAATTAACTTATAGTTTTGGTTACCTTGATTTTCTGCATTACTCGTTTCTAAAAAAAAAGAACGTAAAATGTCTTTTACTATTTTATTTTGATTTTATATAGTTTAATGTTTACAGTTTGGTAATTACAAAGGAAAAATTTTTAATTTTTATTTATTTATTTTTAGAGCGAGGGGAAGGGGGGAGAAAGAAAGGGGGAGAAACATCAGTGTGTGGTTGCCTCTTGAGTGCCCCCTACTAGGGACCTGGCCCACAACCCAGTCATGTGCCCTGACTGGGAATCAAACCAGCGGTCCTTTGGTTCACAGGCTGGCACTCAGTCCACTGAGTCATACCAGCCAGGGCACAAGGAAAATTTTTTACCTAAAAGACATTGTTCAAAAATATTTTTAAATAAAAAATTGACATTTTTGTGTAGAGAAGTTACCTCCCACTTCACTTTTAGAAAATATGTAGCTTCTGATTAACAAAATAATAAAGAATCAAGAATATCTTTTTGTAGTAGGTATGATACTGCAGATAAATAATGCATGATATGTATGCAGTATTCAAATTTGGACAATTGTCAAATATATCAAATTGTCTGAATTTTATTTCCAAGAATGTGAACACTGAAGAGATGAGTCCTACGGTGTAGTGATCTCTCTTTTCCCATTCTTTATCCTATGCAGGATAGTTGTGTATTCATAATTTTAAATTATGTAGTTTAAAACTGTGTAGTTTTATCAAAGACTAGTATTAAATATACAAAGCTTTGTTCATAGGGTCTCAGGAATTGTGTGAAAGATAGATGCATATGTATATCATATTAGGCACTATTAAGAACATTTGTTTTTTCCCTGAGCATGTGGAACGTAGTGAGTGTATAGAATATGAAATACTTATCGTTCTTAAGAGTCAAAACAAAGGTTTTTTTTTTCTTTAGGACTAAGGTTGTTGGTTTTGATTTTTGTTTTTTGCCATAAAAAATTTTTGCTACATTATCAGAAACATTAGAATTAAACATTTTTTCATATAAAAGAATTAGCCATAATAATCATCTATTTGGGGCTGAGTCATATACACAGGGATATAATCACAGTGTTTGGTTATCTCACATGTGCTTCTATTTATTTGTATATAAATCTTTGTATAAAATTAATTTCTGTGCCATTGCTTATTGTTTACATTTAGAACAAAAAAAACTGGGGAGTAAATCTAATTTGGATAAAATATCTCCTGAGTATACATTATTTTACACATTATCCTGTCCTTAACTATGTTAGCAAGAAAATGTTATCTTTTTAAAAAATTGTGTGTATCTGCATGTTTTCCTTGACATTCCATGGTGTGTTGTGTATGGTTCCTCCTCCTTTTTTGTTATTTCAGTATTTTTTCCTCAGGCTGAGATGAACTTTATTTTAAACTATACTACACAAAATGTTGTCCTCTAATTTAGCATCACATTGTTAACCTGGTGTTCATTGATTCTGTGCTTATAAAAGTTTGAAGGACACATATTATGATGCAGAGTGCATTAGCTGGTGTCATCCTGGTACGTGTGACCAAACATTTTATGCTCTTATTATATCTGTGGTTTTTATACATTTACTCCTGGACTGTTAACGTACATTTAAATGGTGATTATTATAGAAGTTGCCTTTCACTTTGACTTTGATTTCTAGCAGCTCAGTTATTCAAGTACAATTATTCCGTAAGTCTTGAGATTTATCTCTTTTGAAAGTTGTCTCTGAAACTCCATAAGTACTATGATATTGCTTTTCAAAGTGTTTGGTTAGCCTCATTCCAAAAATTTAGTAATATTTATTCTTTTGTGCTTTAAAGCTTTTATTAAATTATTTGAAATCACTTAATGATGTTGTATTTCACTGGTCAGAGCTGTATCAAAAACCAGTTTCCCCACTTAAGAGAAAAGCCATCTCTAATTTATGAGATTGTATTGTACGTGTTTGTGTTCTCAAGTCCATGTCACTGTATATACAAAATAGGAAGAAAACTGTTAAGAGCTAGTTAGGTTTCCAGGGTAACCAACAGAGACACATTTATAACCTAATACTGCTGACTTCTCCTACACTATACTAACTTCAAATTCTGGGACTTGGGAACAAGACCGTACCAGAGAGTAGAAAAAGAAGTTTCCCTTTGCCAGCTAGTAATGTGTGAACAGCAGTAAGGCTTTGGCTTTCCCAAAGTGACTTGTAATGTTAAACTTAAAAATATTTATACTCTAAAGTATTGTTGGTAGAATTTATCCAATATATTTAATTTAGACATTTAACAGAGAAATATTTTTCCCCTGGGCTCAGTTCAGTTTTGCAGATTCCTAAATTCAATAAATTACTTTCAATTGCATCTTCCTACTTTCTATGTTTGAGTCCAAATATTCTCTAAGTGCTGAACTTACACACTATTGAGCAGGGTAATTCCTGGTATAAGGGAAGGACAGTGATCACAACCTATATGTATTGATCTTTTGCAAGTTGGGTCTAGGAACTTTCTGTTAGTGTTCTTTTGTTCAGAAGGGATGGTGTGTATGACAGGGGGTTGGGGGAGTGGATGTGTGTCTTGTTTTTCCTGAAAGAATTCTATATATTTGTATGATTTAAGTATTTTCTTTTTTTCTATAGGTTTATGGTAAATATACCAGCTCTAGAACAAATGAATCAGATTTTACACATCTTGTTTATATTTTTACCCTTTCTGTGGGCACTCGGGGTTCTGCCCCCACCTGATGCTCTTTTCTTATGGGCAATGGAGCAGGTTTTAGAGTTTGGCCTTGGAGGCTCACCTATGTCAACCCACCTACGGTAATTATTTTAAATATTAAAGTTATATGTAACTTATTCTTAAAGTACATTTTTTTCTTTTCAAGCAAATCTTTTTTTTTTTTTTCTCTGCAGGTTATTAATAATGTTCATCATTTCTGCTGGAACAGCTGTAACATCGTATTTCATTCCTAGCACTGTTGGAGTGGTTCTTTTCCTGACTGGACTTGGGTTCTTACTGAGTCTTAACATAAGTGAGATGGGTTTTGTCTTCCAACACAGTGTAACCAGGCACAGAGTTGGAACCAAACCTAAGGCTTTACCCAGTGATTCAGAAAAACCGTTTACTTGGAAGGAATGTTGCTTCTACATCATTCTATTAGTTTTGGCTCTCTTAGAAAGTGTTTTGCTGCATCATTTTGCCTGTTGCTCACAGATTTCCAAAAACAGCCCCCAGGATATTGTTGGCTATATTTTGATGATATTACTTATAATACTGTGGATACTTAGAGAAATTCAGAGTGTCTATATCTTTGGAATTTTCCGAAACCCTTTCTATCCAAAGGATGTGCAAACGGTGACATTATTCTTAGAGAAGCAAGCAAGGCTTATGAAGATTGGTGTTGTCAGACGGACTTTGCTAAATCTAGGTAGGAAGGTAAAAATATACTAATCTTGTGTTCTATCTACTGTAGGATTCCCATATTTGTGTAATATACTTCATATAAGCATTTACTCTCATGTTTTGGTTCATTTCTTTTTTTATTGTTTAAATGTGCATTTAAAAACCTAATATTAGCCAAAATAAAATACGGTAGAAGGGATTACTTTGCCCTAATTATATGTCTCTTTTTTTGTTCGTCTTAGTGTCACCTTTTGCTATGATAGCATTTCTTTCACTGGACAGTTCCTTACAAGGGCTCCACTCTGTGTCCGTCTCCATTGGATTCACAAGAGCTTTCAGAATGGTAATCCTAGTCTGTACTCAGTAATATTCTTCTATTTCTAAATGTGTGATTTTGTTTATTCCAAGAGTTTACATAGATTATCAGATTCTCCCTAATGAAGTGGACAATTTGTGTGCTGCAGGTATGGCAGAATACAGAAAATGCTTTATGGGAGATGGTCATGGTGTCAGCAGTGCACTTGTTGACCTCTGGTACAGACATATGGTGGGACAGAAGCCTGAATACAGGGATCAGACTTCTACTGGTAAATGCATTTTTTAACAGTTTTATTGAAATGTAGTTCTTAAACCATAAAATATCCACTTAAAGTATGTAGTTCTGTGATATATATTCAGAACTTCGTCGTCATCACCACAATCTAATTTCAGAACATTTTCAACGTCCCAAAAGAAACCTCATACACTTCGTCATTTCTCAGTTCCTGCTCTCCATTACACCCATCCTCTGTTCCAGCCCCAGCCACCGCTAAATCTACTTTCTGTTTCTGTGAATTTGGCTGTTCTGGACATTTCACACAAACGGTCTTTTACATCTGACTTCTTTCCTTATGTTTTCCAGGTTCATCCATATTGTAGCATATATCAGTATTTTATTCTTTTTTGTTGCTGAATAATATTCTGTTGTGTGGATATACACATTTAGTTGATTCTTTCATCAGAAAATAAATATTTAGGCTGTTTTCACTTTGTTATGAATAATGCTGCTATGAATATTCGAGTACAAGTTTTTTATATGGACATACACTTTCATTTCTCTTGGGTATGTGTATCTAGGACTAGAACTTCAGTCATGTAGTAATTCCGTTTAACACTTCGTAATATTGCCAAATATTTTTCCAAAGTGGTTGCACCATTTTACATTTCTACCAACAATGCATGAGGATTCTAATTTCTCTACATTCTCACAAACACTTATTATCTGACTTCTTTATTGTAGACATTCTAGTGACTGTGATATCTCTGAGCACTAATGATGCTTCTTTTCATGTTTATTAGCCATTTGTACTTTTTTTTTTGAGAAAAGTCTATTCAAATATTTTGCCCACCTTTGTTTGGATTATTTGTCTCTTTATTGTTGAGTTGTAAGAATTCTTTATATATTCTGGATAAAAGTTCCTTGACAGATATATGATAAGCCAGAGTTTTCTCCTATTCTGTAGACAATTGCATTCTTGTCTTTTACTTTCTTCGTAATGTCCTTTGAAGTGAAAAAGTTTTTAATTTTGGTAAAGTTCAGTTTATCAGTATTTTGTTACTGATTTTTTTATGTGACTGATGTTTTTATGTCACATCTAATAAACACTATTCCAAGATCATAAATATTTACTATGATTTCTTCTAAGAGTTTTACAGTTTTAGCTCTTACTTTTGGGTCTATGATCTCTTTCAGTTGATATTTATAAATGTGATATGAGGTAGGGTTCCAAAACCATTCTTTTGTATATGGGTGTACAATTGTCTCAACACCATTTATCGGAAAAACTAATCTTTCCTCAATAACTTTTCTTGGCTCCCTTGTCAAAAACCAAATGATGAATGTGAGGGCTTATTTCTGGATTCTCAGTTTATTTTCGTTTATTTATATACCTATCCTTGACTATACTGTCTCAATCACTGTAGCTTTATAGTAGGTTTTGAAATTGGAAAGTGTGAGTCCTTCAACTTTGTTCTTTTACAAGATTGTTTTGACTATTCTCGTACCCTAACATTACCATATAAATATTAGTTTCAGCTTTTTTGCAAAAAGGCATCTGGAACTTTGATAGGAGTAGCCTTGAATCTGTAGATCAGTTTGGGGAATATTGCCATCTTAAAAATATTAATTCTTACCATTCACAAGCATGAGATATCCTTCCTTATATTTATTTAGTTCTTTAAATTTATCTCAACAATGCTTTGTAGTTTTCAATGTACAAGTGTTATGCTTTTATTAAATGTGTTCCCAAGTATTATACTCTTTATGATGATATTGTGAATGGAATTGTTAACTCATTTTTTTGGCTTGTTTATTGCTACAGTATAGAATACAATTGATTTTTTAAATATTAGCCTTGTATCCTGCAGTATCACTAAACTCTTATTCTAATAGATTTTTAATGAATTTCTTAGGATGTTCTGTATATATTATATTGTCTGCAAATTAGACAGAGTATAGCTTACCTTCTTCCTTTGCAATCTAGATGTCTTTCATTTATTTTACCTAACCTGAATAGAACCTCTAGTATAATGTTGATAAAAGGAGAAAGAACATACGTCCTATGAAAAAAGCATTCAGTCTTTCTCCATTATGTTAATGTCAGTCTTTTATTATTAAAAATGATACCAGCTATTAGTTTTTTGCAGGTGCTCTTTATCACTTTGAACAGTTTCCTTCTATTCCAATTGTCTTTTATCATGAAGGTTGTTGGATTTTGTCAAATGCTTTTTCTGTGTCTGTTGAAATGAAATGATCATATGGTTTGGGTCCTTTAATCTATTAACATGATGTAATACATTGATTTTTGGTGTTAAACCAACCTTGCATTGCTGGAATAAATCCCACTAGAGCATAAGGTATAATCCTATATATGTGTTGCAAGATTTGATTGGCTGGTATATTGTTGAGAATTTTTATGTGATATGCCTTTCTTGTTATATCTTTGGTTTAGATATCATAATAGCACTGACCTCATAAAATGAGTTGGAAATTTCATATTAATTTTTTTAAATGTTTCAGAGTGTTTAGCATGTATCCTAAGTATTTTGTAATATAGAAGGCATCTGGGCCTATCTTTTCTCTGTGGGTAGCTTTAAAATTACTAATTCAGATTTTTTTTACTTGTTACGGGTCTATTTTGATTTTCTATTCTTGAGTCAGTTTCGGTAATTTATGTCTTAGAAACTTACCAGTTTCATCTATGTGTTCTGACTTATTGACATACAGTTGTTCATGGTATTCTTATAATCCTTTTTATTTTTTCCTGTAAGATAGTAATGTTACCTCTTTGTTTCCTGATTTTAGTAATTTGAGTCTTCTTTTTTCTTGATTAGTCTAGCTAAAGGTTTGTCAGTTTTGGTGATCTCAAAAATACATGTTTTGGTTTCATTGATTTTTCTCTGTTTTTCTCTATTTTATTGTTTTGTGCTCTAATCTGTACTTCCTTCCTTCTGTTTACCTGAAGTTTAAGTTTCCTCTTTGTTTTCTAATTTCTCTAGTTTCCTAAGGTAGAAGATTAAGTTATTGATTTGAGATTTTTCTTCCTTTTAATATAGGCATTTAAAGCTATAAATTTCTTTCTGAGAGGTGTTTTAGCTATATCATAGGTTTTGGTATGTTGTATTTTTGTTTCATTCATTTCAAAGCATTTTCTTATGTATTTTCTGATTTCTTCTTTCACCCATTGGTTATTTAGGAATCTGTCTTTTAATTTTCAGATTGCTTTCTATTGTTGACTTAATTTTGTTTTGGTTGACTGGCCAAGATGGGGGCATTGGTAGATACTCTTTGCCTCCTCGCACAGCCAAAAGAAGGAAAACAACACATCTAAAAACAAAAAATAACCAGAACTGCCAGAAAATCAAACTGTATAGAAGTCCTAAAACCAAGGAACTAAAGAAGAAACATTTGTCCAGAAGGATAAAAGGAGGGACATAGGCAGCTGGGGCAGAGAGGATGCATGGCAAGGCGGCAGCTGGCAGACCAGTGGTCCCACATTTGCATGCAGATAAACAGGGAGGAACAGCTGGGGGGCAAGACAGACTGAGTAACCCAGGGTTCCAGTGCTGGAGAAGAAAGCCTCAAAGCCTCTGGTTGTAAAAATCTGTGGGGGTTGTGGCAGCAAGAGAAACTCCCAGCCTCACAGGAGAGTCCATCAGAAAGACCCATGAGGTCCTAGAACATACACAAATCCACCCACCCAGAAATCAGCACTAGAAGGGCGCAGTTTGCTTCTAGGTAGCAGGGGAAGTGATTGAAAGCCAGCAGAGAGCTGAGCAAATGACATTATTCCCTCTCTGACCACTCCCCAACATACAGCGTCACAACTCAGCGACCTCGGTGGCCCTGCCCTGGTGAATACCTAAGGCTTCGCCCCTTCCAGCGTAACAGTTGTGCTGAGACAAAGAAATATGGCCCAAATGAAAGAACAGATCAAAGATCCAAAAATACAACTAAGCAATAAACAGATAGCCAACCTATCAGATGCACAGTTCAAAACAGTGGTAATCAGGATGCTCAGAGAAATGGTTGAGTATGGTCGCAAAATGGAGGAAAAAGTGAAGGCTCCGCAAAGTGAAGGAAAGTAAAGGAAAATTTCCGCAAAGTAAAGGAAAATTTTTTTACAGGGAACCAACAGTGAAAGAAAGGAAACTGAGACTCAAATCAACGATTGGGAGCAGAAGGAAGAGAGAAACATTGAACCAGAACAGAATGAAGAAACAAGAATTCAAAAAAGTGAGGAGAGGCTCAGGAACCTCTGGGACAACTTTAAACGTTCCAACATCTGAATCATAGGGGTGCCAGAAGGAGAAGAGGAAGAGCAAGAAATTGAAAACTTACTTGAAAAAATAATGAAGGAGAACTTCCCCAATCCAGCGAAGGAAACAGACTTCTAGGAGATCGTGGAAGCTCAGAGAGTCCCAAAGAAATTGGACCCAAGGAAGCACACACCAAGGCACATCTTAATTATATTTCCCAAGATTAAAAATAAGGAAAGACCCTTAAAAGCAGCAAGAGAGAAGGAGAGAGTTACCTACAAGGGAGTTCCCACAAGACCATCAGCTGACTTCTCAAAAGAAACCCTGAAGGCAAGAAAGGGCTGGAAAGAAGTACTCAAAGTCATGAAAGACAAGGACCCACAACCAAGGTTACTCTGTCTAGCAAAGCTACCATTTAGAATGGAAGGGCAGATAAAGTGGTTCCCAGATAAGGTAAGGTAAAGGAGTTCATCATCACCAAGACCTTATTATATGAAAAGGGACTTATCTAATAAAAAGAAGATCAAAAACTATGATGAGTAAAATGACGACAAACTCACAGCTATCAACAACTGAACCTAAAAAGCAAAAACCAACTTAACAACTAGAACAGGAACAGAATCATAGAAATGGAGATCAGAGGGGAGGGGGAAGAGGGAGAATGGGGGAAAAGGTACAGGGAATAAGCAGCATAAACATAGTTACAAAATAGATGGGGAGATTATGAATAGTACTGGAAATAGAGAAGCCAAAGAACTTTTATGCACAACCCATGAACATGAACTAATGGTGAGGGGCGGGCTGCTGGTGGGAGGGGGGATGCAGGGTGGAGGGGGATAAAGGGGAGGAAAAAATGGGACAACTGTAACAGCATAATCAATAAAAAATATATTTTAAAAATTTGTTTTGGTTGAAAAACATTTCGCGTGATTTGCATTAATGTATTTAGTATGATTTCAGTCTACTGAGGTTTATCTTATGGCATGACTTCTGTTTCTTCATCTTTAAAATGTTCTCTAAAATAAGGATAAACTAAGGATAGTTGCTTATCATTTCTAGTTCTCATTACTTCATAAGCATGTAATGCAAAGCTTAGTCAACCTTGAGACATTACTAAAGAGAACTGTTAGTACTACTTTTTTTCAGGGAGCCCAAACTTTTAAAAATATAGTCTCATTTATTATGAGGTTGGAGAAAATTATAACAAAGATTCTCAGATAAAGTCTATATCCTCAAAAATATGGGGGCAGTAATAAAATCATACAGTTTTCCTTTTATGACCTTGAAAATTCATGAAATGAATAAAATAAAGAATAAGAATTAAAAATATGTGTAAGAATAAAAAAAGGAATATAAAAGATTCTCTGAGAGTAAAAAATTATTTTTATGTCTCTACAGGTTGGTATCATGCGTGATCGTCTGATTCAGTTAATCTCTAAATTGCAGTTTGCTGTGGCTATACTTTTGGCATCATGGACAGAAAAAAAACGTAGAAAATCAGTCACCACTTTATGTATACTCAACATGGTTTTCTCTCCATTCGTGTTGGTCTTCATAGTTTTTTCTACACTACTCTCTTCTCCCTTACTCCCCCTCTTCACCCTCCCTTTGTTCTTGGTGGGGTTTCCCCGACCCATTCAGAGTTGGCCAGGAGTGGTGGGCACTGCAGCCTGCATGTGTGCAGATACAGTGTACTACTACCAAATGATCCCAAGTTTGACCGCTGCACTGCAGTCTGCAATGGCAGCTGGAAGTTTAGGTAAGTAACTGGGTCGTGTTTAACCCTCACTAATGTATTGGGTTGGCCAAAAAGTTCATTTGGTTTTTTCTGTAAGATGGCTCTATTAGCACTTCGTTGTCTTGAACTTCATTCAAAACAATTTTTGTGAGATTGTATTATGACAGCTGTTATCAGCATGCATTTTTTAAAAACTTAAAAAAATTGGTGAATTTTTGTGTAGCCATTTTAATTTTGAAGAAGGAAGAAAACATGCAACATTTTCAGTATATTATGCTTTATTATTTCAAGAAAGGTAAAAATGGAACTGAAACACAAAAAAAGATTTGTGCAGTATATGGAGAAGGTGTGACTGATTAAAACTGTTCAAGTGGTTTGTGAAGTTTTATGCTGGCGATTTCTCGCTGGACAATGCTCCACAGTCAGGTAGACCAGTTGAAGTTGATAGCAATCAAATCAAGACAGTTGAGAACAGTCAACATTATACCATGTGGGAGATCAGCCAACATATTCAAAATATCTAAATCAATAAAGTTATTGGTGAAAATGAAAAATGTGTCTTTTATGAAAAAAACCATAAGGACTTTCTGGCCAGCCCAATAATTAAAGTACAAAGACATGACCACGCAGAAAAACAGTCTTTTGAGCCAACGATTATACAGATCCTAATCCTTTAATATGTAGGCAGAAAGACTAAATATGAAAGAGATGTGTATCTCCCACTCCGTATTTTGAGGTAAAGTTATAAAAATACTAAGGGAAAATTTTATTAATGGTGATTTGACAATTTTTAAAAAACATTTTCTTGAATAAAGTCAGGTTGTAGCCTCATCACTGAGAAATTCCCCAAAATTTTTATGTATTTATAATGAGTTCATATAAAGTAGATGCAATAGATTTAGATCCATAAAGAGTGAAAACTAGTTTTACATAGTATTAGATTGAATTGCTTAAGGGTGTTCACTCATTATTAGTTAGTGTGTAGCAAACTTCAGCAGTCTGACAAAGTTGCAGGGCAGGATAACATAAAGGCTTTGGTCATTGTTGCCTGCCAAAATGAAATGCTATGTAAATTAGCAAGATTTTGATGAGAATGAACTAATTTTATGATAATTATAATTTTATGTTACCTTTATAATTTTGTAGTATACTAACTGCAAATTCAACTATATTATACTTCTCAAGTTTGGTTTTAAATAAGGTATAAGCTGATGACAACAGTTATTGTCTCCAACCATAGATCTTAGCCCCTGATACTTGTTTTAGAAATGTTGATGACTTCCTAGCAAACTGATGCCAGTCAGAATAGCAATTTAAAATTAGAATTTACATGAAATATTTACTTGGATTGAACTTTTCTATTTATATATGATTATATTAGGTAAGTTAGAAAAATCTATCTTTGTAGTACAAACTTTTTATGAATAATTATTTTCCTTTTTTATAGGGAATAGTCTATACTTTTATCCAGTTCCAATTAATTTTTATTATGCAGTGATGTGCCACTGTTTAAAATACCTATAATATTAAACTCAAACATCTGAAATAATAAATACCTTAGTAATAAAGTAGAAATTATACTTTATTATCAAATCATTTACCCTCAATCAAGAAGTATGTTATAAAGTATTTCCTGGAAAAAAAAATAAGGTAAGGTTTCACACACATCTGATTGGGAAAAATGTACAATATATGCCATTACCAAGTATTGGCTTGGGTATGGGGGACAAGAAGTCCCAAACCCTGCTGGAAGGAAATGTATATATATGTAAAACCACCTTGAAGAGTAAACTTACAG
Source organism: Pteronotus mesoamericanus (assembly GCF_021234165.1). Classification (NCBI taxonomy): domain Eukaryota; kingdom Metazoa; phylum Chordata; class Mammalia; order Chiroptera; family Mormoopidae; genus Pteronotus; species Pteronotus mesoamericanus. The sequence goes on along the minus strand of NW_026555078.1, from coordinate 28,435,497 downwards.
TCGGTAGTAAGGATGTGCATATCCCATTGCCTAGAGACTCCAGTTTTAGAGTCCATGATCTACTGATTCTAATTCTAGAAGAACTCTTAACACATCTGCTTTGGGGTCCTCAAGCCCATTCCTAGGTTTGATGAGTTGCTAGGAGGGCTCATAGAATTCAGCATAGAGTCATACTAAGATACTTATAGCTAAAGGTTGCACAGCAAAATCAGCAAAGGGAAAAGTCACAGGGAGTAAAAGGTGTCCTCCCCTGGCATAGTCACACAGAATGTTCTTAATTCCCCAACAATGTGTTGTGACAATGTGTGATAGGTTCACTACCAGGGAATCTTATTTGAGACTTAATGCCTAGGGCTGTTATTGAGACTGGTCATGAGGCACCTCTAGTACATACCAAAATTTCAGACTACCAAAAGGAAAGCCAGTGTTCAGTACAAACACAGTTGTTTGGACTGAAATACAAGTTCCCAGATGCCAGTCAAGGGCCAACTTTGTAAGCAGGCCTTTCAAAGGATATCAGTTTTGCTATGTTAACTCTTTCATGTGCAACACCTTTTACAAGCAGACTTACACAAAAATAATTTCTGTAGCATTATTAAAATAGTGAAAAATTGGAAGCATCTGAAATGTTTATTAAATGAGAAATGAATATTCAAATTCAGCTGTATTCATGCAATGAGTTATCAGTCCAGTTACAATGAATGAGCTGTTTGCAGTCAACATGGGCAAGTCTCAACACAATGTTGAGAGAAAACTAAGTTTTAAAAGTATTTGTACAATATAGTAGATAGTATTTTATGTAAATTTTAATACCACAAAGCATTCTTTATGTATGTGTATAAAAATGTCCACAATGATTTTAATCATTAATGTAAAGTTGGCTTTTATATACAGTATTTAATACTTTTCCTTGTATTTTTAACATGTAGTTAGGATTTTATATGGCAGGTTCTCATTTATTGTTTTTCTGAAAACTATATCCTTGACTTTTTATGTATTATTACCTGCAGAGAGCTTAATATAATGCCTTTTAGTACATAATGAATAATATGCATAATATGCATTTCTATTCTTGACCAAAAAAAGGGTCAAAGAAATTGTGAATTAGTTCAAAGTGTGTTAATCAGTTTTGAAGATTTATGTGGCAAAATAAAACTAGCTTGAACAATTACCTACTTTTCTTTTTTCATATTTCTTTTAGGTCTCCTCTTACCTGGTTCTCATTACTTGGGCCGTTTTCAGGATCGTTTAATATGGATAATGATTCTAGAGCATGGCTATACTTATTGCTATATTAACATTAAGGTTAGTTTGCATTTGAAACCTCTCTAGTCCAGGGGTGGGCAAAAGTAGGTTTACAGTTGTAATACAAATAAATAATACAATAATAAAAAATAATTTAAGAATAAGCTCTTTGTTTTGTGTACTCCCAACTGTAAATGTACCTTTGCCAACCACTGTATTTTTATAGTATGTGTATAAAATTTTACCTGTTATGTACACACCAAACACTTAGTACCTCAATTTGAAAGAGTTTCTTTTAGTTACCTGTGAGAACACCTGGGGGTTTTTAAAGTATATTTCAGTATGCACATATCGATAGACAGACTACTGTTGATTGTGTAATAGAGCACAATAACTAAATATACCTTCCCCATTTTCATCCAGTCCTGTTTAGTTGAGCATCTCAAAAGTATGACAGTAAAATTTTGTTCACACCTATACCTTATATCATTCTCAATTTAATAAAAACCTTTTCATTCCACTGCCTACCAGGTACACCCTGTTTTTCTCCTTTTAGAACAAAATGCCTTATTAGAGTTGCTTATTAAAGCTAATAATGTGGGTTCCTTTATTGACCGTTTGTGCTCCATCGCATATGTGGTATAAAGACATACCTTTTGGTGGCACTCTTTTTTCCTTTTTCAGTGTTGTTGGACGTGAGCTTGCTTAGCTATATACCATCTACTAACTTTTATATAACATGTTAAAGTTACAAAGCACTGTCATTACTTACTTTAACCTTTGCAACCCTATGTGCTAGGATTATTTTTCTTTGAAAGAGAAGGAAAAGGAATCTCAGAGAGGTTAGGTGACCTGCTCAGGATTGTATACTAGCATCTGGTGATCCTTGTTTTAAAAATGGGTTCTGATGTCACATTTCATGTTTTCTCTCTGGATCATAATAAAGCCTGACAGAATTATCTTTTATTAAAGGCACCGATAGTTTTGTAAAAACGTAGAAATAAATAAATAAACAGCAATAATAATAGTAAGCAAGGGCCTGATACATCCTCTTCATGTGATTCGTTTTGGGGCAGTAATCAAAATGTGTTTAAATTTCACATAAGAATGTATCCAGGCCCTGGCCGGGTAGCTCAGTTGGTTAGGGCATTATCTTGATATACCAAGGTTGTGGGTTTGATCCCCAGTCAGGGTACATAAAATAATCAACCAATAAATGAATAAATAAGTAGAGAAGAAATCAATGTTTCCCTTTCTCTCCCCCTGCCCCTTTCTTCTCCCTTCCCCCCATCTCCAAAATCAATTTTTAAAAAGGTTCTAAAAAGAATGTACTTATAATATTTATTCTTTCAACATATATTTGTTGCATATCTACTGTGTGTCATATACTGGTTTAGGCACTGCACATATAGTAGTAACCAAAAAAGAGAAGAAAGAGAGCTGCTTTATGAAGTTTACATTATAGTTGGAAAAGGCAAACAATAATCAAATACATAAGTCTATTATTATTATTATCACTATTATTATATTATTATAGTAAAACACTGGAGCATGAGGATGGTTGAATAAATTATGCCATATCCACACAATAGAATAATGCTCTTGTATAAAGTAGAATGGAAAGGATACAAAACTACTATGCATATTGTATAATTCCAGTTTTACTTTTTTCCCCTCTAAAAATTATTATAATTTTAAATTTTTTTGAGTAAGTGTGGTTCAACTTTGACTACAGTATATAGTATTTTAAAATTATGGTCATATTCATTAAAATTGTTTTGTTCATTTCTAGTGGAATTTCTATAATTTATTTTGAAATAGTGGGATTATTTTTATTTCTGTATTCAACATCAGATATCATAAGTACCATTAAGTTTGAGTTAAGGTGTGGCTCTGAGTTAAAGAAAATTTTTAAATTTTTTAATTTTTAGAAACCAGTTTACGGGCTTTTACAATACTAGTTGCTTTTCTCTGTGTAGTAAATGATCACGAACTTGAGTACTTTTTAATTTCCTCTTAGGGGTTAGAATTGCAAGAGACGTCATGTCATACTGCTGAAGCTAGAAGAGTTGATGAAGTTTTTGAAGGTGCCTTTGAACAAGAAGTATCTGCAAAAATATGTTCCATTAATAGACATGTTGGAAATGTCTTGATGCCCTGTACTGTTCTGCCTGTGAAACTCTATTCTGATGCCAGGAATGTCCTCTCTGGCATAATAGATTCTCATGATAACTTAGTAGAATTTAAAGGTGACCTTGTTAAAGTCCTTGTGTGGATACTCATTCATTACTGCTCCAGTAGGTCCGGCATGCAAGAAAATGTTCACAAAACTGAAAATAAAGGGAAAGCATCTCTAATAACCCTGCCCACTTTGAATACTTCACCGCAAACCAGATCCCCAGAAGACACAGTTAGTTTAAATTCAGGAACTTTAGATGACTGGTCTGATGATGTTTTGGGTGATGAGCCAACTACCAAAAAAGGATATGAAGAAAAAGATCAATTAAAAGTTTCACAAAGTATAAATTTGCCTCTTCCTGGATCAGTAGAATCACAGGTGGTTGGTGATTATTCTATAGGCAAAGTTCCTGAAAATGGTTTTTACAAAGCAGTTATATTGGGATACCCGGCTATTGACAAAGGAAAACAAGAAGACATTGCGTACGTTCCACTCGTGGAGTTTAGTTGCTCTCATTCTCACCTGTTAAGCTTACCTGAAGAGTGGATGTCTGGCTGTTTGCCTAAATCCAAAATAAGGGAGATGAGCTTACTGTTTCCAGAAGACTGGTACCAATTTGTCTTAAGGCAGTTGGAATGTTTTCCTTCAGAAGAAAATGTCCCAAATGTACTGGAAGAAATTGCAAAGGACAGAGTTTTAAAAGACTTTTATGTTCATGTAGTAATGACTTGTTATTTTAGTTTATTTGGAGTAGACAATATGGATCCTAGTCCTGGTCATCTATTGAGAGTTTACAGTGGTGTTTTGCCTTGGTCTGTTGCCTTTGATTGGCTGACTGAAAAGCCAGAGCTGTTCCAACTAGCACTGAAAGCCTTCAGGTAATTCATTTTGATTCTATACAAGTTGTAACATTTGCAGGAAACTTTTGAGTTTTTAATAACCTAGAAGGAGAGACACCTTCATTTCTAATTTTGAAAAGTAATCACTCTTAAAAATGAAAAAAACTGCTTAGTATGTACTGTGATTATATAAGGAATACACTTTAATTTATACTTTGTTTTCTTTGTGTTGGGAACTTATTTTTCATTTGGATTCCTTTAACTCCATCATTTCTCCCTTTTAATATGAAATAAGAGTCATTTCAGTTTAATGTCTTAAAAATATTGATTGAACAAAATCTATTTCATTTATGAAGTTGATAAAAATTCTAAAAATCTTTGTTTCGCATTTTTTAGGTATACTCTGAAACTGATGGTTGATAAAGCAAGTTTAGGTCCAATAGAAGATTTTAAAGAGCTAACTAACTACCTTGAAGAATATGAAAGTGACTGGTATATTGGTTTGGTATCTGATGAAAAGTGGAAAGAAGCAGTTTTACAAGAAAAACCATACTTGTTTTCTCTAGGGTATGATCCTAATATGGTAAGATTAAAACTGAGTTTTTGTATAGTACCTTAAAGAGCAGAAATCAGTTATAAAGTATTTGAACTAAGTGATACAGACATTCTACATATTAATTACAGTTCTAGGCATTTGTTATCATGACTTTATGGCCAACTTAGTTCAATTCTAAATTTAATTTTACAAATTTAATAGGAGCCAATTAAAAATATTGTGTAGTCATTGTATAACTGACCTATAGGAAAGTCAAGTAAACATGATTTGCTATCATATTTGACTAAAGGGATTGTATTTCTAAACTAAATTCAAGTGTATGAACTATCACTTTGGATTTGACTCCAGGAGAAAAATTAATTTATAGTGGTAAAGTATTTCTTTTGCTGATATTTATACTTTATTTGAAGCATATCTGACCTGTGAAAATTAAGACTCCAAATAGTGAATAACTATTTAAAATACAGTACTTGTTCTCATTCCATTTAAAATGTCATTGAGTATGCACAGTGTTGTGAGCTTATTATGGGTTCGATGTCTGGCATTAGAGCCTAAGAAGCTCTGCAGATGTGCTCCCAAATGAAAATGATGAAAGGTATTTTTAAAAACAATCATTTAAAGTCTTAGAAATGGTTCTAAAAGCATACAGCCAAATGAAGAAACATTTATTCAAGAAAAGCAACTAAAACCCAGTAAGTACAGTAAGAGACTACAGTGTTTGCACCAAAACCTCCTGGCTCAGTAAGATAGAAACATTCATCCAAACTCTACAGCCAAGAACACAGAGCTCCCTCTCCACTCCGCTGCCAGTTGGAGGACTTTCCCTGAGAGAGGCAGGACTTCAACATTTCTCATCTTACTCTCAGCAACCTGTTGTGAGGCTAGCTTCCGAGCATGTGTCGTCAAGAGGTAAGAGCTCCTTTTTGGACAACCCGACTCACTCGATGGAGGCTTTAACCTGAATATGGTGCCACTGAGAATACTAGTACCCTAATCACCCTTGTGTACCTCTGCAGGGAAGGTTTCACACTGGGAGACAGGACAAGAGGACCTGAGGTCACTTCTTCCCCTCTACTCAGCACTTAATCTTCTAGAACCAGGGTGTCACTCAGGGAGAAGCATATCATTTTCTCACCTCCGATTCAGAGCCCTGGCTCAGAAATTTCGCCCAATGGGAGAATAAGACTATTAAAAAACAAACAAAAAAATTAATCTCTTTCTAAAGGAACCAACATTATTTGCAAAACAGTGTGGACCCATTAAAGCCTAAGATTCTCTCAAAAACTATGGAGGTTGTGGTGAAAAGTAATTAAGAGGCAGTTGGTAAATTCATTAGAGATAGAGCCTAAACTGTAGGCTGGATAGATTAAGAGAAAGAACCCAGAAACAGTGCAGAAGAGCTACCCCTCCCCTGCCTGGGTTCAGAACAAATCTCGAATATTCATCCCCAAAGCTATTCTTTCAAAGGATCCCAAATTTAATTGGATGAGTCTGTGGAGCAATTTATGCCCCAGGTTATTGTTAAAATGTAAATCAAATCAGGAGTGCTTAACACCCGAGTGTGAGCACCTAACAAAGAGAGCCCTGCCAAAACCACTGTTTTCCCATGGTAACTGGGCATTCACAAGGCTGCATTTCCAAAGGAGCAACATCAAAGACTTCATACCTGAGTTATATTAGAGGTAGGGATTAATTTCACAGAAGTCATCTGAGAACTCAATAAATAAGCAAATAACAATAAGTCCTGCAGAGGGGGAGAAGAGGATCAGTATCCAGAGCTGTTACACTCTTATCTAAAATGTCCAGTTTTCAACAAAAATAATGAATTGTGGAAGAAAAAAAAAGAAACAAGAAAGTCTGACCCATACACCGGGGGAGAAAAACAGACAACAGAAATTGCCAGTGCAGCTCAGTTGATTGGAATGTCCTCCTGTGACCAAAAGGTTGCAGGTTTGATTGACAGTCAGGGGACATACCTAGGTTGTGGGTTCAATCCCTGGCTTGGGCATATTTGTTCCTTAGTCCAGGTGTCTATGAGAGACAACCAATCAATGTGTCTCACATTGAAGTTTCTCTCTCTTCCTCTTTCTCTAAAAGCAATGAAGAAATCCTCAGGTGAGGATTAAAAAAAGGCAACAGAATGGGTATAGAAGGAACATACCTCAATGTAATAAAGGCCTTGTATGACAATCCCACAGCTAACATCATACTCAAAAAGCTGCAACATGGTGACTATAGTTAATAATAGTTATAAGTTAGTAATACTGCATTGTATATTTGAAAATTGCCAAGAGAGTGTACCTTAGAAGTTCTCATCACAAGACAAAACAAAAATGTGTACCTGTATGTGGTGATGGATGTTAATTAGACATATCGTGATCATCTCACAACATACAAATACTGAGTCATTATGTTGCACACCTGAAACTAATATAATGTTATATGTCAATTCTATCTCAGTTTTAAAAAAGTAAAAAGTAAATGAAGTTTTGATGATAATATCACATCAAACAGAGAAAGAATATTGATATAGAAATTGTGTAAAAAATGACAAATTCACTAGAGGAAATCACCAATAGAGTTTAACTGGCAAAATAAAGAATTAGTTAAATTGAATATTCTGGATCAATAGAGATATGCAATCCAAAGATGAGAGAGAGAAAAAGAATGAATAAAAAGAAAAAGGCCCTTGCAGAAATGTGAGAAACCGGTAACTACCCAACATATACATAGTGAGGGTAACAGAAGGACAGGAGAAAAGCAAAGGAGCAGAAAAAAATTACTGGAAGATGTGAGAAACGCCCTGTCTGGTTTCAGGAACTGTAGCCCCACCAACAGGTGAGAGGGCCCCAAGGCTGGAAATAGTCAAGGAGGCCTTGGGAAAACAGGCCACTAAGGAGACAAAACCTGTTCCCCTGGTAGGGGTGTAGCCCCTACCTCCCTCATATCACCCTGCTTGACCCTGTGATGGTTGGTAGTCAATGACGGGTAAGATCCCTCGAGGAAAGGGACAACCTAAGCCAGACACAGCTGAAATGGGCAGCGGACAAGGACTTGGGGGACACTGAGAAAGGACAAAAATACCCTCACCCCTTGGCTCAGCTTGGACATGGCCAGGGTCCTCATTGTATCTGAAAGAAGTCTCCTTGTCTCTTGGTGGCTCCCTCCCCCAGCCTGACTCAGGCCCAAAACGATACTAGAGACAGTCCAAAACTGGATCTGGTGGTTCCCAGGGGAAATCAGGCCAAAAGTAAATTCTTTAAAGCATGCTTTGTTTCTCCCTCAAAAGCTATGATAGCCATCTCATGCTGGAAAGGAAATTTACGTTATTCACAGACCCTAACCCTAAACCCTTTGGCGCTCTCATGTTTACTAGTCTCCTCTTGGACCCATGTAAATCGGTGTGTTCCTGACATTTGTTTTCTTCAAAACATCATCTATTCTCCTGTAAACATTAACATAGAGATGTAATAAGATCACCTGCACATTCCTATTACCTGGCCCCACTGATAACTCTTCAATAAAAGCCTTTGGACAAAGGGGTTTGGGGGCTTCTCCGCTAGAGGGAAATGCCCTTTCCCCTCTACTGGCAAACACAGAAGTGTTTGTGACAACTCGTGTTTATTCCCCCAATCCATGACAACCCGGGGACGGGCTCTGCGGGATTCAGAGCCCTGCTCCCGCCTCAGCAGGCTCCAGACAGTAACCCTCAGATCCAGGAGCCCCATGCTCCCCGCAACAGGAAGATACAGTGGCTGGAAACTTCCCTTGTCTATTGAAAAACATTAACCTAAACATCCAGAAAATTGAGTGAACATCAAATAGACACATCTGCAAAGACTCATTCCAAATAAGGTTACAGCCAAAGGTACCATGGATTAGGACTGATACATCTTCTTCGAAGGATGCCGTTCAACCAACTGTACACCCTTACGTCATACTATATGCAGTAATGAACTTAAAATGGCATAAAGACCTAGATGTAAGAGCTAACACCATAAAAACTTAGAAGAATGCAAAGGAGTAAATCTTCATCATCTCAAACTTGGCAGTGGATTTTTAGATGTTATGCCAAAAACACGAGAAACAAAAAATAAGTAAATAGGACTTCAAAAGTAAAAACCTTTTGTGCTTTAAAAGACATCAAGAAACAGAAGACAACTCACAGAATGAAAGAAAAATTTGCATGTATCTGTTAAGGGACCTGTTCCTGGTATATTTAAAGAACTATTACAAGTCAATAAAATGACAGATAACCCAATTTTAAAATGAGCAAAAGATCTGTGTAGACATTTCTCCAAAGGAGATATACAAATGGGGCAATATGCACATAAAAGATGTTCAGCATCTTTCATCATCAGAGAAATGCAAATCAAAACCACAATGGAATATCACTTCATGCCCACCAGGATGTCTCAAATGAAAAAGTCAAATAATTAAGTATTGGCAAAGATATGGAGAAATTGGAACTCTAATACAGTGATGGCAGAAATGTAAAATGGTGTAACCATTTTTAAAAACATCCTGACAGTTTCTTAAATGATTAAATATAGAATTGCCTTTGAGCCAGTTATACCACCCATAGGTGTACAAAGGGGGACCCAAACAAACGGAATTTATAAAATATTGTGTATTCTTTTATGTTTAAACTTCTGTAACCTTCAAAGTACTCTCCATTTGATGCAATATGCCCATCAAAACATTTTTTCCACTGCCCAAAACAGTTTTTGAACTCATCGATTTTGATGCCTTTCAGCACTTCTGCCATGTTTTGTTTCACCTGTTACACATTGGCAAAACATTTCCCTTGAGGACTTTTTTCATCCAGGGAAACAAGAAATGTCACTTGAGGTGATATCCGGTGAACAGGGAGGGTGGTGCACAGGGGATCGTGCTGTTTTGGGTCAAGAACTGCTGAACACTCAGTGCAGCGTAGACAGGAGTGCTTGTAAATCACCCATCATGAAATGAGCAAGCACATTGAAAGAGTCTTCAAAAAAATTGTGCCAATTGATACACAGATACAGATGGGTTTCTAGAACACTCACCTAATAGGGAAGCCTGTACTACAAGAGGTCTGCCCTCCAGCAAATAATTCATTTTTTGGGGGGTCCTCCCTAATATAACCAAGAGAGACAAAAACATTGATACAAACAAATCGATAAAGGTACTTCACTGACCTCTCCTCCCACAGTACAAATTAAAATATGTACATGAATGTTGATAGCAGTATTGACTCATAATTGCCAAAAGGTAGAAATAACCCAACTGTTCATCACCTGATGAATACACAGATTGTGGTATTTTCATACAATGGAATATTACTTGACGACAAAAAACTAATGAAGTACTGTTAAATGCTCAATATGAATGAACCATGAAAACATTATGCTGAGCTCAGATGCCAGTCATAAAAGAGTACATAGTATATGATTCCATTCACGTGAAATTTCCAGAATAGGAAAATCTCTGGAGTTTAAAGTGCTTTATGGGTTGCTTAGGATTGGGGGAATGAAGAGATAGGAGGGTAATAGCTAAAGAGCACATGGTTTCTTTTTGAAGTCATGAAAATGTTCTAAAATCGACTGGTGATAGTTGTACATATCTGAATATACTATTTTAAAGATTGTTGAAATGTTCACTTTACATAAGTAAATTATATGGGCGGTGAATTATATCTTAGTGAAGTTGTTTTCAAAAAGAGCCTATTGTATAATTGTTCACTAGCTGGTATATATCACTTATGCACTGCTGAGGCCCGGTGGGATGAAGGAATAGAGAAGAAAAGGAAAGACAAGTAGTGAGCTTCTGCTGTTCTGTTCATTGAGTGAAATGGCTGTCAGGTGACTCTTAATTCTGAAGACAGGCAACTTGTGTATACATTTTAATACACCACTTCCTGTTTAAGTTTGCCTCAATACAATGGAACTTTTTCTACGTTTATAAATAAAATATAAAGGCCTGAACATAATCTTTTTTTTTGTCCCACCCCTTTCATATTTAAAGGGAGTTTACACTGGGAGAGTACTTACCCTTCAAGAATTATTGATCCAAGTTGGGAAGTTAAATGCCGAAGCTGTCAGAGGTCAGTGGGCCAATCTTTCATGGGAATTGCTTTATGCCACAAACGATGACGAGGAACGTTACAGTATACAAGCTCATCCACTACTGTTAAGAAACCTTACAGTACAAGCAGCTGATCCTCCTCTGGGATATCCAATTTATTCTTCAAAACCTCTCCAGATACATTTGTATTAGAGCTCACTTTGACTTGTACATGTATTGTCATCAAATGAGATGTCTTTATTTTTCCATTCTAGAAGAGTAAGGATGATTTCTCAAACTTTACTGACCTCTTTCTCCTCCCAAAAGTCAGATGCCTGGGAAAAGCTAAGCTCTATAAAGTTGATTCTCTTAGCTATCTTAATGGCTTAAAAAAACCCAAAAAACACTATATGTCTTACATAAAAGTTACAACTATTGGCCAATATTTGTGCCCTATGGATTATAGTAGGCTTTGTTAAATATAAAACATTAGTATAAAATTAGATAATTAATTGTTTAATCCTTTCTTAAATGTGTGATAATGGCTTGCCTTACAAAGTCAACAACTATGTAATTTTTACATACTTAAAAGATAGACACATTACTGTTTTTGAGTAATGATAACAGATGATATTAAAGGTTATATAATATATATTTCTTTGGAATACAATTAAACTTTACAGTATTTTCAAACTTTGTGCCGTTTTATCTTAACATTTAATATGGTTTGAATGTTTTTATATAATTATCTTCTTTTCATATATTTCAATTCAGAAACCTTCAAAATTTTTAATAAAATCTTTTCCAATAAAGCTTTTTTCTTCCAAATATTTTTTTAATATATATGAGAGGAAAGGGATTTATCCCGTTCATCATTTAATACTCACAGGATTAGCAATGTTAGGGTAATCTGAGTGTGATTCCTTGAGGCCATTTTATAGGCCTGGCTCCTTATGCATTTCTGTTCAACTGAACATACTGCTTCTGAAGAATGACTTTGCCACAGGACTACCAGCTACTAGTGTCTGAAAGTATTGAACTAAATGCAGAAAGAGATCTTGGGAGAACATTTTTCATTATGTCCTCAGGATTTTGTTTTCATTCTCTAGCTGCTTACAGACTTTACAGGTACTTATAATGAGGATGAACAATGAATCTGCATCACATAATTTCCTTTACTCATTACTTTTATTTTCAACTAAATCTATAGTAGCCTCCTAAGTTGGTAATACAGTAATATCTTCTTTTTATAAGTGATTGAAATAATGTGAAATGTAATGATTAGGTTATTATCGCTACTATTCCATTTATTTAGTATGTGGAACAATTTGATCCAGCAATGTTAAAGGATAACTTTTGAGGCTAATTTTTAATTACTGAATTCATGAGGTTTGTATGTTAGCCTATTTTGGAGAAGCAGTATAGTTATGTAGAAGACAGGGCTTGATGTTACATCTGGATTCAGATTTCAGGTTTATGATTTACATAATTGAGATTTACTAGCTGGACAATTTTACATATTTTTTGTCACCTATGAATATTTTCTCATTAGAAACACTGTAATTATCAGTTTTAATGACTGTATAACATTAATAGGTATAGCAACCCCCAAATAATGGACATTTTAAGCTGTTTTAAGATTTTCACTGCTATCATAATGATAAGCCATGCTTTCCCGTTACCTTGCATCCTCTTCAAACTGCTCCATGTCTTTCTTCATTCATGGCCAGGTTTCCTCATTTTTTCACTGTCAAACTGTAACGTAGCAAACTGGGGCTCCGCCACATGGCACCTTAACACATGACCCAACAATTAGTGTTGAAGGAAACAGATTTTATTAACAACCTTCCAACCTCGGGGGGACACTGAGAGCGCTTCTGCTCAGAGCCCTGTTCTCCCACGAGGCCCAGCACTTCCCTTGCTCCCCACCTGGCTCTAAGCCAAAATCATGCTCAGAAGTTCCCCATATGCTTATCTGTTTTTAAGCCAGTTGCACAAACATGTCTACATCCCTCTGGAAGGTGCTCTTGTGGGTTTCAGAGTCACTATCCACTCGTAGCAGCTCCTTCAGGATCTGGGGTACGTTGTTCTCAGCCTCCATGCAGTGGTTCAGAGAAACGTGCTGTATTACACTGGATTATGGTGCAGTCTAAGGAGGCACTTGTCTCAAGACCGTGGCTTCTCCATACATCCTTCAGAGAAGCAGAAGTAGCTCAGCATTCCCAGTCACAGTTCAGCTCCAAGCATCTCCCACGAGTCTATGCCTGTTTAGCCAGGTCCCTGCACAGCTCCATCAGCTCTGCCACCGTCTTCTTCAGCCAGGCTTCCCAGAGGGTCTCCTCTTTCTTACTCCAAACCATGCAGTTTGCTGTTCCTCCAAACCTCATGGCATCTCCTCCCACACCAGACCTCATGGCAGACTGGACCCCTTCTCTTTCAGCCTGCCCTTATTTTATATGCTTGGCCCAGAACTTCCTATGTGACTTCATATCCAGCCTCTCCTATGATGTGCCACTTCTGCCAGTTCCCCACTATTTTATACCTTCTTTCGACTGCCATCTTCAGTCAGGGCAAGAGTTCCCTGTGACACATAGACAACCACCCCTGCCGCCCCTGCTTATGTCACAAGTCACTATATACTTTTACCATTTAAGAAAGGCATAGCTATTACCTTACCATTGTTATGCAAAGTATCTTAAAGGCCATATCATCCACTCCCTCCTTCCCCCAAGTGAAGGGTTGTGGGGGGCTTTCTATTTTAGAGGACTCTCGCTATGCACCCCATTACAAAACCATTTCAGTCTGGATTCCATTTCTACTATTTCCCCAAAGAAAGTTTTAAGGCCACGGTTTACCTTCAAATTGTCAAACCAACTAATCACTTCTATGTTCTCATCTTATTTGCCCTCTACATAGCATTTGACGCATTTGAGCACTGTTTGAATCACACTGGTTTTTTTCTTTTGGAGCCTCCTTGACACCACATTCTCTTCATTTCTTCCTGTCTCCCTGACTACTTCTCAGTCTCCTTTGCTGCTTTTCCTTTTCTAGCAGACTTCTAAATGTTGGAACTTCTCACCACTTGGTTCCAGGCTCCTGCTTCTTAACCTGCATTCACCATAAACAATCTAATCCACTGTAGGTTTACAGTTGTGAGTACATGAAACAGTTTATTCTTGTATTATTATCATTGTGAACTGTAAACCTACTTTTGCCCCACCCTGTATATACCTACCTCAACCTCTCTCCATAGCATTGAGCTCATATAAGTAACTTACTTTCCCACCTGGTGTATTCAGAAGTGACCTTATTGAATTTTCCCAAAAAACCTGCTTTTCTGACTTCTACTTGTTGTGCATAGATAATTGACAACAACAATCTCACCAAGAACAGCTAGCCAAACTGGGCAAAATAACAGTTTTCAATCTACTTAAAGGTATCAGAGGACCAAGAAGATAATGAAGAATTCCATCAACAAGATGCAAAGGAGAATACAACTTAGAGACCTGAGCTCAGCATTTGGGCTGCTTTTCTTCTAGGAGCATTGCAGTTCAGGAGGAGGTGGTTGAGAGCCTGAGAAGCTAAACAACTTTACAGCCTTTCTGCGGAGTTAGAGGGATAAAAATGGGAGTCCAAGACTCTTTTAGAAAGGAGGGAGGGACTTGAGCAACTGACCACACTTTGGATTGGGACCTCAAGGGCAACATCCTAATTTTAAGGGGGAACAAAAGCTAAATGTCATTTGAATCTTCGCAATTCCTAAAACTGGACTAAGGTGACCCTGGAGTCCTAGTGAACCTAGTCACTACCCAGAGCAAGTGTAAATGTTCTCTGGACTGACCTTCCAAGTTATTTTTTACAATTTCTCATATTTAATACTGGATAGTCTACATCACCTGAGGAGGTAAGACAACATGATCAAAACCCAAGAGAAATGATAGACAATATGAACAGACCCATAGGGCATCTAGATAAATGAGTTTTTAAACACAGGCTTGATAATTACTGTGGTACATTCAAAGGTATAAAACACAAAATTCAAAGTTTCTACAGAAAATTAGAAACTATACAGAAGAACTGACAAATCTCAAACTAAAAAAAAAATGCATTGATCAAATTTAAGAACTCAGGGAATATATTTGATAGAAACTGGACACAGCTAAAGTACAAATTAGAGAACTAGAAATTAGGTCAGAAGTAAATATTGGCTTGGCCAAAAAGTTTGGGTTTTTTTTTCCACACAATGGCTCTAGTAGTGCTTAGTCGTATTTAACTTCATGCCAACTGGCAATGGGCAGCTTCATCATGACAACGTACTGCTCATGCATCATTCCTTGTGAGAGTTTTTCGGTGAAACATCAAATCACTCAGGTGACTCAGTCCCCCTACAGCCCAGATTTGGCGCCCTGAAACTTTTGGCTTTTCCCAAAACTAAAATCACCTTTGAAAAGGAAGGGATTTCAGAACTTCAATGAGATTCAGGAAAATACAGTGGGGCAGCTGATGGTAATTGGGAGAACTGTGTGAGGTCCCAAGGTGCCTTCTTTGAAGGGAACTGAGGTGTCCTTGTCCTATGTACAATGTTTTTTGTATCTCCTTCAATTAGTGTCTCTATTTTTCATATTACATAGCTGGACACCTTGTGCACAGACTTGGTACGTGCAGTTTATTGTACATCAATTGTATTTCAGTAAAGGTGTTAAAAATAATAGGATGTTTATTAAATCTGTCTGTCAATAGTTGACTATAACTAAGGTCTCGCGTGACTTTATTCATGCTTCCAGTAGCTGAGCAGACTAACCCTAAAGCCATAGCTTCCTCTGGTGACTTTTCTACCAACTCACCAGCCATCCTCTTGCACAAACCCATCTATGCCTCACTTTCAGCAGTGGTAAAATGGAACACACCATTTCCTTCCTATTTCAAGGGGCCATTGGAGATAATAATTAGGAAGTCAGATGTCAGTGCAAAATAAATACTTCAAGTCAATATGTGAACCCTTGGTTTCACAGTTCTTGACTATCTTCAAGAAAACCAACTTTGACAAAAATCTACCTTTCCATTTTGAGCTGCTGGCAAAATTGCCTGAGAATGACAGAGGGCTTATACAGGTACTATTAATTACATACTTTTTTAAAAAACACCATACAGATGAGTTTCTAAAAGTCATTTAAAATTATACCTTTTCTACCATTAATTGGCATGTGTAATTAAGCAAACTGAATTAATTTTTCCTTCATCCTCTTACCATGCTAATTTCAGTCTCTTGAGTTTTCATTCATGACATTCAGGAGGCGAAGAGTGCCTGGTTGACCTGGCTGGTGTGGCTTAGTTGGAGTGTCAACCGTAACCAAAGGGTTGCAGGTTAAATTCCCAGTCAGGACCTAGGTTTCAGGTTCCAATCTCTGGTCTAGGCACGTAGGATCCATGTACAGTACCTGGCCTGGGCGTGTACAGGAGGCAACCAGTCGACGCTTCTCTCTAGCACTGATGCTTTTCTCCCTCCCTCTCTCTCTCTAAAAAGGCAATGAAAATAATGTCCTCGGCTGAGGATTAAAACAAAAATGCCTAGCCTACAAACTCTCAACAAATCCTAAATATTGGTAAACACAGTGCCAACCACTGTAGGTTCATTGACAAGTAAAATAAAACTGACCTGGACCCTAACCACCTGAACCCTCTCTTCAAATGTACGTTTTCAAGGCTCAGTCCAAGTCACACCTTCTCTACAAAGAACTTCCACAGTGCCCTGGCTAGTGTGACTCTGTTGGGCATCTTCCTACAAGCCTAAAAGTCGTGGGTTCAATTCCCAGTCAGGGCACATGCCTAGGCTGCGGGTTCAATCCCTGGTCTGGGTGTGTACAGAAGGCAGGCAATCAATGTTTCTCTCACATTGGGGTTGCCCTCTCTCTCTCCCTTCCTTCCCCTTTAGAAAAAATGTTTTTAAAGACAACATAAAGATTCCACACTAATCTGCAAATCTCACCCTTTTCTTAATTTGCACTTACAGTCTATACCATGCCACATGATGTTACTCTGCAGCATTGTAAATTGTTCCAACAATCCATCTTTTTGTTTTTACCCCACATGTAGTGTTGGATTTATTAATCAGTTTTCATCACTGGTTGTACAAGAGCCCTCTTATTATATTTTATCCCCATACTACACCCATCTCTCTCCCCATCCTGAGCAACCGTTATAATACATTTAAATGTTTATCTCTTCATTGTGTTCTTACATAATGAGTACTACCTTCTATGAACATAAATTTCGGTGTTAACAGAATTGTGTCACAGTTCTTTCATTTTCTTCATTCCTCACCAAGCTTCTAGGGCACACCCACGTCGCTGTGTGCACGTTTATCCCACTGCTTTTACTTGCTGTACCTCATGGTGCACTTTCACCACATGTCACTTTCCCCCTTTCTCCAGGACAGCCACCAGGGTGGCCTCCAACTTCCTCAACAACTATTGTACAGTTATTTTATGTACATTATCTTGCTTATAGCTAAACTGTGAATTGCTTATAAAGAACCATGGCTTTCTTCTGTTAAGCCCCCTTTGACAGTAGACAGGAAATATTTGTTGATTTTCTATTGTGGCCTAAATATGTTCTCTACTGCAAGGTGCTAAAAATTAAAGTAAAATTAGTGTAAGGAGTTGCCAGTGGAGTGTCCCTGGTGTTTAATCTTGACTTTACCCCTTACCAGCCCCGTGACCGTGGGAAAGTAACACCTACTTGCTTTGGGCATGTTTTTTTCATCTCTAAAATACTACCACCTACATTAGTGTGCTGTTATGAGGAATAAATCAATTAATACAAAATACCTCAATACCACAAATGGCATATAATCAGCGTATAATAAATTATGGCTGCTGTAAGTCCTATATATTGCTTCAAATCAGTCATTTGCACCTGTCAATTCTTCTAAGAGAGTGTAAGCACCTTGGCAGAAGGACTAGGTATTTCTTTATATTGGCTCATTCAGCACTCAGCTTCGTGTAATATTCCATACATTTACATTAAATGGGTTACTGCAATTCTTTGATTAGCACCACTCACCTAGATTTTAAGCATAAATGCTAGACTATGTTAAAATGCTCTTTTTTCCAAGAATGTAGTATGTATTACTCTTTATTGCAAGATTCATGGCAATCTTTTATTTGTCATTTATTACATGTTGAAAGAAAAGTCGCATTTATTAAGAAAAAAAATCGCAAGTTAGTCTTCTGTGTGTAAGAAGATGGCTGTTTTCATGTTTTCCGGTTCTTCCTCCAATGGCTTGAAAATGCAAGTACTCCATCAGTTGTGTTTTGTCTTCTGGATTTTAAAATGAGAAGAATATGTATCCTGTAACAGAGTGACAGTAACATGAATCAGTCCTTCCTTGTATTTACCCCAATTTTTGACAATTCCTTCTGTTTTAAGGAACTATATCATTATGATTCACTGTTGAGAATCCTTATTTACAAAACCTGGGGAAATGCTTAAATTAGAATAAAAATCATAGCTAAAATTCTAGACCCACATAACAAGCTTAGCATCATTATCTCTATCACCAATAAGCATCTGCTCATGTCATTTTGTAAATGCTGAAATCTCTATTATTACTCTTCTGGAGCAGCATATCATACGTACACTGACTTGCCTTAATAATTATGAAGAATCAGAATACTTAAAATTGAAATATTTGACAGATATCTCTAAAATGATTTGTGAACTTTTAGTACATTGCTTTTAAATAAGGCAACTCAATCATCTCTAAGATGTGACATTTCATTTGGGAAGATACACATTTACTACTTCCAAGAATTTGCACTAAGATAATTAAAAATAAAACGCAAAATTGAATGCTGCTATTGTTCTTAATCTCTAAAAAACATAAAGATTCACCAAAACAAAGTTCCAGATGTACTGTTCCCAGCCTAAAGGACAGAAACAAATTTAAGTATTATCCCTAAGTACATTTAGTTTGGGATAAAGCTATATTGGCATTCTCTTAACTTAGATACTTATAAACAAATTACAATAAGGGGACGGATATATAAAATAAAAAATAACAATGTGGAGGAAAGAAGCAGGGAGGAGAAAATTGAATAAAAAAAGTGAAAAGCAATTTTTAAATGTTTCTATGGTTTTGTGTAAAGAACAAGGTATGATGTCTCAGAAATGGTACTGGGGAATGAAATGATGCCCAGTTTATCATTAAAAAAAGTGATAAAGCAGTAAGACCACAGAATAAGCAACATATTAAAGACGGTGGTAGGAGGAAAAAGACTGTCACTGTTAGCAAAGTTTAAATGGAATCAAGTGCTAGATTTACTGAGTAATGTTTAGATTTTACAGTTAGATATTGTGTAAATAAAACAAAATATTGTAATACCTGCTACAGTGGGACTGAAACTCTAGACCCTGGTCCTTCTTTCCCCTCTGAAAAAAATTATTCCTATAAAATGTCTCTCTGCCCTATTATTTAACTCTTTGATCTTCACACTATTAGTTCAATATCCTCTTAGCATCAAAATTAAAGTATTAACAGCTAATCCTTAGTATGCATAACACTCCACAGTGTGTGTTAAGAGTTTTCCGCATACTAACTCATTCAATTCCCATAACACTCCTATGACTACGTGCTGTTGCCATCATTAATCTCCATTTTGTAGACGGAGACATTACTTATCAAAGGTAACCTGCCTGAGGTCATGGGACTGAATAAGGTAAAACTGGAATTTCAACCCATGTAGCTTGGCACCAGGATGCTGTGTCACCTTTCTAGTAAGGTGGCCTTTCCCTCTCAACTCTTATCCATCAGTGAGCACAATACCACTATATTACCTATATTCCAAATTTAAAACTCAGATGTAGTTTTTGATGAAGCTCTACTCTAAAGCCACCCCACACTACCAAGCCCCAACATTATACCAAAACACTCATAAATGATTTAACCCAAAGCAAACTGGTCCACAATACAAGTTGGCAGAAAATGCATAGCCCCCCACCTTCATGATTTTTCAAGCTTGGGATGGGTTAGTGCAGCATTTTGTTTTAAGCATTTTTGCTTTTTTCACTAATTCACTTTTACTGTCCTGCAAACACTTGGAACAAATTAAATGTCTACTAATTCATGGATTACTTAAATAGTGGTAGGTTCTATAATGGTACATATTATATCCCATTTTATAATTCTGTTTATATATCAATCTTGCCTAACTTATTTCTGAAAGAAGGTAGTATCATTGAAAGAAATGCTTCAACAATAAAAACCATCCACAGAAAAACCTTTGTGTAATTGTAGCTATAATTTTTGGCTTAATTCCTTACATTTCCTATGCTTTTTATACATTAAATTCTTTTGATGGTTGCAATTTTCTCAGAATTCATAATATTCCTCACTTTTCTATAAGAATGAGTGTTGAAAGAATGAGTGATCCACAAATTTTCTTAGACACAGACATAGGCACATCTCAGATGCGCAGTGTTTCTGGATCAAGTCAAAGGACCAGCATTACACAGCCAGAGGGCATCAGTTTTAACAGCATGCTAAGTGCTTGAAGAGAGGCAAGCATGGGGCTGAAGTTCACACAATCCTGGGGAGAAATGAGACAGGAGGGCAGATTATCAACCCAAAGAGGTGACACCAGGACTGAGACTTGTAGGGTGAGTAGGAATTTGAGAGAAAAAAGAGCATTTGGCATATACACTGGTCAAACAGTTCAGTGTAGAAGAAAAAATGGCAATCTTTGCTTTGATTTTACCTTATAGTAAACTTCTTTCTCCAAGACTAGTAGTAATTTACAGTAAACCAACAGATATGCATAGGGAATAGAATACCCTTTACATATTTTGTATTGATTTCATGAAATTAGTAGAGGATTAACTAAGAAAAGTTTTTAAGCACTAGAAAATGTCATACTTCCCTACAAGTTTGATATGTATTAAGAAGTGTATAAATTGTTCTTACCAGACCGATCTTAAAGTTGTCAATCATTTTCTTCCCTAATCTGTTCATTAGCCACATGCCCCAGGTTGGCATATACTGCCACAGATACGCCATTGACAAAAAAGGTTGCTCTGCGATCCACACTTCTTTCAAGTCATTGGCCATGCTGATTAACATCAGCCGCACACAACGACTCGTTACCATCTTGTTGGACTGGTCTCGTTCACCACATACAGCCTAAGAAATATTTTAAAAATGAAATGAATACTGAGTGTTTATCCAAAGTATTTCATAAAACTTTTAAGCTAAAAAGGACCCAGAAGTCATCTAGTTGAGTGACTCCTTTAACGTGACCTCATGCTGCCTAGGAGTCCCTCATAGGTACTACTAGGTGCCTATAGTATTTCAAAAAGCCTAAAAGGAATCATATACACTTACCAAATAAGACTGTGCAGGCTAACTAAAATATGAAGGTTCTTTCCTTTTAATTAGAATTGTATCACCTTAATGTACTTCAGAATAATCATACATCACTTTAATAATAAAAATCTTTAAGCAAATTAATACATACATTTCACAAATGAAATTCTATTACACATAAGAGTCGAGCCCTGGCTGGGTGGCTCAGTTGGCTGAGCATTGTCCCATGCACAGAAGGTTGCCAGTTTGATTCCCATCCAGGGCACACACCTAGGCTGCGGGTTTGATCCCCAGGTCGGGGTGCATACAGGAAGCAACCAATCAATGTTTCTCTCTCACATTGATGTCTGTTTTTGTCTCACCCTCTCTCTCTTTCTCCCGCTTCCTCTCTCTAAAATCAAGAAACATATCCTCAAAAAAAACTTTAAAAAAATGAAAAAAAAAAAAACCAACACAGTCCAAGGGGAAGAAATGAAGGAAAAAGGTAAAAGTGGTTTGTTGGTAGTGGATATATCTGGTACTGCTAAGCTAGTCAACTCACTATCATTCTATAAATAAATAAACCGAGGCCCAGAAAGGTAGTAACGCATCTGCACTCACACAGGTGAATAAAATAACCAGGTCTACATTCCCAGTCCATTGACTCCTATAATTGGATGGTCATTCTGTTTTATCTTAGAGCCTCCACAGAACATATGAAAATATAAATTATGTCTGTCAACATTTACGTAGAAACATATATAGATTAATGTTTCAGTAGAAATAGATATTAATAGAGAAAAAGGAAAATTTCATGGTCTTTAGAGGGACTTTGTATTATTGAGTGACACTGGATTCTTCGTGAGATATTTGCTATTCATTGAGAAATCACTATATGTAACCTGAGCCGAGGGAAACACAGGCCTGGGTGAGGCTAACCTACAATTACCACAATGCAACAAGGCTTTTCCTAAGCTCCTTTACCATAATTTCTCTTTAAAATCCCAATTCATTTAATATACTAAAACTCTGCCACGCAGAACCTTTCAGTATTGCTATAATTTGTGAATGGATAGAAACAGGGTTTTTAAAATCCCTTAATAGTGGATTATATATCCAACAATTTCTTTAGCTTTCATTAAAACTGACTGCCAAAACACTATTAGCTAACCTTCACCATTTACCTAATGCCATGAGTTAAGGTTTGCAAATAAGTCATAAGCAGTTCTAACATGAAAACCTTGAGGCATAGTGATACAACACCAATACAAAACTACTAAAACATTCAACTCACACCCCAACTAGAAATTTTTACCTGAGTGACATCACTAGTTAGGGCATTCTTCACAATATTTGACTGCACAGGTCCTGGAAAAATGTTAGAAACTACTATACCTGGGTATGCAAAAAGTTCAGTTCGAAGGCTATTAAAAAAACCCTAATAGACAAAAAAAAAAAAAAAAAGGCAAATAAATACAGACATATATCTCATGTTTAAGCAAATTAATACATACACAGTTCTTCAATTATGAAGGACAATAGGAGCACATTATCAAAATATGTTCTGAAATACCTGAATAACAGGAAATGTAACTGTGCAACCTTTATTAGGCATTTTTAACTGTAAGACTGGAGGTAATCTAGAGTAGCATTCTCAGCTCCTTCCAGGTAAGAATGGTTCCCCTGTTTGGCAGTCATAGATCATGCCATCAGGGATTTTTATGGTAGGCAAGCACTGGATAGGTGGAAAAATACCCCTTGGAGATTCTGATACTCTTTACACCAATCCCCATATCCCATTCCAAAAGGGGTACATGTTCTCCACTGGGAATCACTCAGGTTTGGTTTCTTTTTATCTGTCAAAGTGGTCTAACATGCCAATATTGGGGCAAGAGGGAGAGAGAGGGGATTAGTACATAACAGAAATTCTCATCAAGAAAGAATTCAGGCCTAGCCAGGTGGCTCAGTTTGTTAGAGTGTCATCTCATACACCAACAGGTTGTGGGTTCAATCCCTAGTCAGGGCACATGATATGGGTTCGATCCCTGGTTGGGGCATGGGCAGGAGGCAACCGATTGATGTTTCTCTCTCACAGCAATGTCTCTCCCTCTCCCTCCCCATCTCTACCTTTCTCCTCCCTGTCCTCTCTCTCTAAAATTAGTGAACATATCCTCAGATGAGGAAGAAAGAAAGAGAGAGAGAGAGAGAGGAAGGGAGGGAGGGAGGAAGGGAGAGGGAGGGGAAGGAAGGAAAGAAGGAAGGAGGGAGGGAGGAAGGGAAAGAAGGAGGGAAAGAAAAAAAAGAAAAAAGAAAAGGAGGAAGAAACTTTTTCTATGTATTACTAGTTTAACAATTAATTTCAGCCAACATTCCTCTTTTCTGGACAATAAGATCCTCTAGACTTAAATAGACTTGCCATTTCTAAACCAAATAGGGAGTAAACATCTACTTTCCCTAATCTCTTTTCCTAATTTAGGAAATGGTCCAAGATTACATTGTTATAAACTGAGTTAACTACTGAAAAGCCTAAACAGCTAACCCATGGTACATTTATTTATGATCCAACAACATTAGCTACCAGCCCTTAATTCTGACTCCTAAGAAACACACAGGGCCTATGAAGATTCATGCCATCAGAGGCTAATACAGTGGCTAACTCAGATGAACAGGAAAAAGGCTACCTAGATGAATGAACTCCCATACCCTTAACTATCTGCCACTCTTTAGCAAAGAGGAGAGAGGAAAGACACCACGAGAGCCAACACATCAAACAGTAAAACCTCTTCTTGTTTGAAATCACATCTAGTACAGCATGTGAACTTTTCATTGATAAACAAGTTCACTCTATAGCTTTCTGGGCATCGGAGAAGGAAATGTGCTCTTCAAAGAGCCATTATCTGCCATATTGTGTCAGAGATTCAAATCCAACAATAAAACATTGAGCCTCGAAGGACAGGCCAGACAACTCACATTGTGTTTGAGAGCGTGCTGCATGTCTTATGACATACTTGGTGCCAAACAGATGGGGTAGCCGCCTCCCCTAATCTGCCAGCCTGACTTGCCCAACTGCTCTGCAGGAAGTGACTGATACCCTATTATCAAATATGAGGAAATCGTCAGTGTGGCAGTCCTTTTCCTCACTCTCTGCAACTGTCTGCTTTTCACAACAGAAAGGATGTCTTAAGGAACCAAACCTTCACATTTTCCTGAAACTGATAATCATTCACCTATTCATCTCATTATTCAACAGTGAAACATTCTCTGTAAACTGATCTTCAACAGCATTAATTACAAATTAGAAGTCTCCTTTAATCACTCTTCTCCTCCTGGCCTTATGATTTAATTTGTTCCATGTTATAGTTTAATAACATTTCTTCATACCCACTGTTAACCAACATGAAAAATTCATTCATTTCTAATACTGACAACTCAAAAGTTAAGCAAACCAAATCAAGTTTCTCCCCATACCCTCTGCCTTGACTAGACTGTCTTCTTCCAATGAACCCAGGGTAAAGACAGTCAAAGCGAGTCCAAGCAGAGCAATGAAGCACAGTGCTGATCATCTAGTGGGCAGTTCCTATTTCTGACATGCTTATATATTTAGACCAGGTAAGATAAACCCCATCTACAAGAGGGAAGGAAAAAGAAATCACAGAAATGGAGGGGGAGACTACACCCTGAAGCATGTGAAAAAATCAGGGGTGGACCCCAAATTTGCCACGAAGATGCCATGGTAGCAATGAGGAAAAGGCCAAGGGTGACAAGTGGACATGATTCTTGGGGGCAGGGACCATATCTATCACTTTTATAACCCCAGGATCTGTCGCAGTGCATGGCACAGCACAGGTGCTCAATACATGGTTGTTGAATTACAAATAGGCATGGGAGGTTCAAGCCTTTGTAGGCATTTTCTGGGGATGTCCTCTATCAAAGGTCTCCTTGGGTCTCTCTTTCTGTCGCTCTGCATGACTGCGCAGCTCCAGGGACCTCTTACAGTGACAGCCATCCCCCATGTACATTTAGGCCAGTTCTACCCAAGTTAGTTTGAGCAGCCTTACCCGAAGAGCATGTTTGCTGGCACAATATCCACCAGAAAGGGGCACAGGTATGATACCCGTTAAGCTATTCACAGTAACAATCTTTCCTTGCTTCCTCTCGATCATGTGAGGCAGAACACACATTGTCAAGGACACTGTCCCTAAGTAGTTAAGCTTTATGAGCTCCGTGTAGACATCCAGGCTTGTTTCCACACAGAGAGAACGTTGGGATCTTCCACCGTTGTTGACCAGAATGTCGATCTAGTTAAATAAAATCAGAAAAGGGGCATTTGGGCATGACCTGTAATGGATTGATGGAGTACTTAGGGCTGACTGTTGATACTGTTAGCTTGAAGAATCACAGAATCAGAATGGTGTATTTCCAGAAGTCAGAAATAAAAACATAAAATAAAAAACAAAATTCACCTATGGAATTAATTCCTATTGTAGGTGACCATGGGAAGTAGCAAGTGTCATAAAAATAAAAGGCACGGAGTTTCTAGCTTCTTTTGTTCTACATGGAGGAGTTAGTACTTGTTAAGTTATGAAAAGTAGTAATTACACAAAGCTGAAGACTCAGAAATGAAGAGGCCCACCTCATGGGCCCTGATCTCCCTGCATGCGCCCATTTGCCTACAGCCCTTTTAATGATAGCACTACAGATGGGAATCACTTTTGCAGCTATTTCAAAGCAAAACTTTTCAATTCAAAATGCTACTTACTTTACCAAACTCCTGGAGAACCGTTTTGGTAGCCTCTTCGTGTGAACTTATGTCAGTCAGGTCAAGGGGCAAAATGAGTATATCTTTTCCTTTTAAATTGCCATTCTCTAAATAAAGACACTTAAAAATTAGTGTGGAAGTCATGCAATAGTTCATTCAAGCTCCCTGCCCCTCACATTAAGTTTAACACCCATCCTACAACCAGCCTTGGCAGCAAACTCATTTCTGAGTGGCCCTGCAGAAGAGCTTCTCAGGGATCAACAAGAGGACTGGCAGTAACATGGCAACATTTTATCAGACAAGAAGCTAGGGGGGTACAGGGGGACACGGGAAGGGGAATGGCTCTCTTCAGCTTGTATATAAACAGTCTAATGCTGGAGCAGACTCTAGAAAAAAACAAGACTATACTTACAATGTGGTAAAAAAAAAAAAAGGCAAAAAATTTGGAGCAATTTCTTTCAAGTACAGAAGTACTTCTGTATTACAATAAGTTCACAAAGTTAGTTGCTCTTTTACACATATTGAAAACCAAAGTTTATGCTTAGGATCAGTAAGAAGCTCCAGCTGTCCAGTGGCAGGACACACAGAAGCTTCCTTCTGGAGACTAAGGATTCCAGGAAGCAAACACGGAAAAGTACACAATCCTGGAATTCCCAATCAAGAAACATGTTGGACTGTAATGGCCCTTTCTATTTCTGTTCAAAAAACAAACAAACAAACAAACAAAAAACACCTGAAATAAATTTTCTTGAACTCTAACCTTGGAATATAAGGAATTCCTATAAGAAAACAAGCAAGTAGAGAACACATAAGATGTATAAAGGCTTATGGGCAAAGGGGTAAACTGTGAAACATTAACTGTTTTAAAAGAAAGAGAAAAGTTTGCACCAGTTGTCTGACAGATGAGAGGAAAACCACCAGCTGCATTCCAACTAGGAAATGCTGATCTGCTTCGCCTCTGCCAGTGCAAGAATTGCAAGTCTTCCCATGGAGGAACTACCAAAAGAAACGGTCCAGAGCAGATGCACAAGAGCCTTTGTGGCTTTGGCAACTCATATTCATTTCTGGGTGGTTAGTCCCATCAGCAAAGCGAAAGAGATTTCTAAAGAATGACAGGTAAGTAGATGACAAAAAAAGTGGTCTGCTGGAAAATTCAAAGTTATCCCACTTTAGATACTAAACAATAACTTTATTACTTAAGGCTGTTGTCAATGTAAACATAACTACATTAAAACAAGAACAAGAATAAACTGTTGCCCTCTATATTGACTTGAAAAACATTATTTCAAGTTGCATTTTTTAAACTTAATTCACTTCCTATTCTTTCATCCTTTATAACAAAAATCTTACACTATCCCATATGGCTTCAATATCTGTCATTTTAGCAAAATGAGTCAGGATCCTTTCTAATTAAATTTCTATGGTTACATACCTGTATGTCATACATAAGACCAAACTATTCCTTCTCTAAGGCAAAAATATAAGGCATTTATTTGGTTTCTAAAAGTCCACCAACATTTGAGAGAATTGGCCGTCACTCCCTAACACCAAGAAGCAATGCAATTAAAAAAAAAAAAAAAGGGAAAGGCAGCAGGAAAAGGGAAGAAAACGGCAAAGGCAGCTAATTAAGAGAGAATAAAAAGGAAAAGGATTTGGGTCAAAACACCTGGAGCATTTGGAACCAGAGTGCATTGTCTGAGGAAATCCCACTCTTACCGCTGAAATTCCCCAAACTGTATTTGAGTTTGGATTCTGATTTATTTCTAGGAGGCACTGCTGCTGTTTTCAATTTACTTACCAAGGCATCTTCTTTTCACCCTTTCCAGCTCCTGCACCCTCCTGGCTGACAGCACCAGGGACACTCCTAGCGTCGCCAGCTGGTAAGCCAGCTCCTCGCCAATCCCACTTGATGCTCCAGTCACCCACACCACCATGTCGGTCAGCTCCCATTCTATTGAGAAGAGAGAGCGGATGCAGGGGAAAATAAGCTAGAATTACACCTGTATCCGAAGAGTAGCAAAAAAATTGTTTCAAACAACACCATTAATTATGAAGATACAATGTGAGTCACTGTGATGCAACGTTCCTGTGTGCCTTATTTATTAAAATGTGTTATTTATGAAAAATAGAAAACCATGTATCACTTAACATACACATTTCCAGTTTGCACTTTGGATAGTTAAAAATCAGGAAACTAGTTCACTATTTTAGTCAAATGATTCTAAAATCTGTCAGGTTGACAGTATGGGCTCTAGAAACTGCCAGGGGTCAAATCCCAGCTCCATCACACACAGCAATGAAATACTCTGATGTAAGAACACAGAGCCTCAATTTTCTACAACTAGAAAAAGGCATTAATAATAAAAACCCCACCACAGAATTGTTGGGAGGAATGACTTAAAACGGGCAGAGTTCTCAGAGCAGTGTCTGACACATATTCAGTGCTTAATAAAATGTCAATAAGCATTGCTAAAATTCTTTAACAAATGGACTTTTGGCTGCAAAACCTAAGATACTCACTCACTAACGTGTGTTTCAATTTCTCCAGCCAGGGACAATGGAGTTACTAACTACAATGGCTTAATATTTTTTCATTATTTCCTATGCACTTAAACACATTACCCTATTAAAACCCTCATAAGAACCTTATGAAATAAGGATTACCTCAATTTTATAAAAAAGGAAACTGAGGTTTACAGAAAATAATTTATCCCACTAGACTATGAACTCCCTTAAGGCTGAGACCCTGTCTGCCTTGTTCCTTGCTGTGTCCTCAGTG
Source organism: Pteronotus mesoamericanus (assembly GCF_021234165.1). NCBI lineage: Eukaryota > Metazoa > Chordata > Mammalia > Chiroptera > Mormoopidae > Pteronotus > Pteronotus mesoamericanus. The sequence goes on along the minus strand of NW_026555078.1, from coordinate 28,406,756 downwards.
CCTAGCACACTGTCATACACAGGGGACTCCATAAATAACTGTTGAATAAACATCCAACATCCCTTATATCTCAGCAGAGCTGAGCTATAAGCCCAGGTATGTCGAGCTCCAAAGCCCACACTCTGGCCACTAGCCTATGACACCCACATTTGAATAAGATCAATGTTTTAAAACCTAGCTGTTTTTCAGCCACTCAAGAAAAAGCAACTTGTCCTCTGGAAAGGGGTTTCATGTAAATAATCTGAACTAAGGATGGAAACATCCTCATTACCATGTGTAGGCTATGATGCTTTCCCATTATATGATGTGTTTTCCTGGAAAGGCACAATTGAGCCACCTTCCTGAAGGATTTTCTCAGGAATAGAACAATGTATGAGTAGATTCAAAGAGTCATGTATTTATTCATTGACTATTCATTGTCCCAAAGTTCTGCAAATCTCAGACTCCAGGGTAAAGAGTTTGTCTGTAACTGTTTACTAACTAGCATAGAACTACCAAAGATTTCATTTTTATCCCAAAATGCAAATATTATTTAAATCCAACAATTAAAATCCCCAGTCTCACATTTATCTTAGTACACCTGTCATTCTGGCACATTCCTGCAGAAGAAAACTTCTTTTTTGTGCCAATGTTTACAAATTCCACAGAATCTGGTATACGCAACGGCCTCCCTAAAAATCCTCTGAAAGCAGATTCTTGAAGTTCAGAAACACTTACAGTTCAACCCCAAACCCAGTTTGAGAATTCTCTCCTCAGGTCGACTAGTCTCTACTTAATTCCCTCACAGGATGAGGAAGCTAGTGACCGCTGAGGCACTTGCTCGCTCCTTGTGTTGGACCAGTCTGATCATTCAAGGAGTTCAAGTATTCTCATACCGATGTGCTATACCTTTAACTTCTACCTGCCAGCATCTGATGCCTTGTGGCACCAAAAAGAATAGAATAGATCGAGCCTGTCTTGCACATGACAACTCCTCATTTATTTGAAGACAGGTGTTATGTCCTCCCCAAGTCCTCTCCTCCCTCGCTTCTCTAAGGGTACATAAACACCTCCAACTGCTGCTACCTTCCCTCAGATGACATGGCATCAGGTTTCTTCTTCACTCTTCTGGTCACACCCCTCTGCACAGGCTCTAGTTGGTCAATGTCCCTATTGATGGGAACTGGCCAGAGCAGGACACAGGATTCCCACGGAGTCTGTATAGTTCAGAGCAGGGCGAGGTGACTAAACTGCTTCCCTTGTCCCCCAGAAAAGAGGCTGTGTGAGGGCCTGGACAATGGCTGGATCGGTCACTGCTGTGTCCCCAGTGCCCAGCACAGAGGCTGACCCAGGTTACAGAAGCCATCTGTTGTTGTTTGGAGTTTGCTGCTTCAAGACACGAAATATCTGCCAGGCTTGCCTAATTTTTCTGGCAATCACTTCACCGTTGACTCATATCAAGGTTGCTGTCAACTAAAAACCTGAGTTTTCCTCACATGTGCTGCTGTTGAGACTTTCCCTGCTCTGGACTTGTGCCAGATTTTTTTCCTGGATCAACATGTAATATCTAAAATTAGTTCCCCTTAAATGTCACCATGTGAGATATATGCTTGGAAACGCAGAGAATTTCTCTAGAAGGATCCATAAAAGGTGGAGAATGGAGGCTGCCTCCAGAGAGGTATTCTGAGTAGACGGCGGGGGCTAGGCTGGGGAAGGGTTTTCTTTTTCACCTTATATCCTTTTGTACTTTGAATTTTCTATCATGTGAACGTATGATTTAGTTTTTAAGTGACAAAAATAATAAACCTCCAGGGAAGATAAGGAGGATAATTGTTTTGATCTTGATTGAGTCTGCCCATCTTTCCGATCTGAGCTATTTTGGGACCTGAGTCTGTCCTCATGTTCCTTTCACTTTTCTTCATTATCTCCCCACCCCCAGGCGTCCTGTAAGTTACTTTTTTCCTAATAACCCCCCCACGGAATTTTAATGCCACTGGTACACTGTATGTCTGTTTATGTACTATACATACATTTATGCTTTATATTTAAGGAGTTCCATAAAGTTTACTCTTCAGCAAGAATGGCTACATTTAAAAATTAACAGTTAAAAATGAAATGCTATTAGCATTTATCTTAACTTTGTATCTGTATTTGCTGAATAACTTTTAATGTCATGTGTTTACTTAAACAGTAATGTATTAAACTACATATGCAAGTTAGCAAATCATATAACTACATAATAGCAATGTAATTAAATCTATTCAAAAATCTTCCAAAGTTATTTTTTCCAGCAAAAGTAAAACACTGAAAAAATTAATTTGTTAAAATTCAGGTTTAGTCACTTTTAACTTTTGCTTGGCACGTGACTAGCTGCTAGATACTGCCAACATTTTTTTTTCCTTTTCGGGGTTTGACATAATTAATGGGTTGAATAATTTTCATAGAATTAAATAATAAAACACAAACTATTTTTATGTAATTCTCACAGTCCAAGTTAATACAAAAGCACTGAGGATCAAACACAAACATCCACAAAGCAGCCAGTATGCACATGTATTCCTTCTGCTGAAATGGAGCAAACCATCAAGAGACAGTCTGCCAACCACAGCCATTTATTTGCCATAGTTTTGTAGCAGTGACCTTGCATATGTGTCGTGTATCTTCCATGAACTCAATAATGTCAGTGTTGCATATGTCCCCCCAGAAATGAAAAACTAAGGAAAAAGATTTCATCGGGTAGAGTTCAGCTTTGTAGACACAAAATACTGTACCCTCTCAGAGGTGTCTAACCTGTGGGCCCAGGGGGCCACATGCAGCTCAGGATGGTTATGAATGCGGCCCAGCACACAATCATAAATTTACTTAAAACATTGAGTTTTTTTTGTGATTACGTGTCACCATGTACTTAATGGGGCCTACAATTCTTCTTCCAGTGTGGCCTAGAGATACCAAAAGGCTGGACACCCCCGTGAGTTTCTTTTGGGTCCCCAAGAACCAATTTTCACCCCACAGAAGAAACACCACTTCCCTTCTCTCCTGGCCCCATTTTAAAAGCTTACTAGCTCTGGCTTCCAAGCAAACCTCCTCACACGATGAGTCTTTTCATACAGGAAACTTGGTCCAGTGAATCCTTACTTCCCCCAGCCCTTATGGATCCAAAGCCTATCTTTGGGCAGGTCATTAAATTTCTCCGAATATTAGTTTCTCTATCTGGAAGGTAAAATCAACAAAGCCTACTTTGTACAAGTCCTTGTAAAACATAAAGGTCACATGTTGTAAAGAACCAAAGCACACTGCTTAACACATAGCATGTGTCAGTAAACGACCAGCAAATACTAAGCAGGGCACGGATACACACGGGACAAGCGGAACGCCTCCTTAGTATGCCAATAATGACCTTACTTCAGGCAAAATACTGATGCAGTTCTTCCCAGGTTTAACGAATAAGTAGGTGTAGAAGTCCAGGTTACATGGAGAAAAGAATTTTTTAACTGCTCTAAAACTCAGTAACCAAAGGAGACTAGAGAGCCTTTCAGATTCCTTACTGGCCCTATTCCATGGGGATAATCATTTATACTTTTTAAAAGTTTCACCATGAAAAATAAATGGTTATAGGAAACAGCTTTTCCTACTTTCTGCATCCTGATTAAAGTTTGCCTTGAATGTTTCCAAACTCTATTTTCAGATTCTTCTGTGCCAACGGGGGACGGCCCAAACTTATCTGCACATCCTTCCATCTGATGTAAAACTGTTAATCTTTGAAATGTATGTACTTCTCGTTTACACCTCTACCTATATAAGTAGCCCACACTCTTCCAAGTCAGAGCAGTGTTGCAAGGCTTCTTGGAGTTCTGCTCTCGGGCATGTCCTCAATTCGGCCGAAATAAAAACTTCGTCTTAAATTCACAGAGGTTGTGGTCTTCTTTTGGTTGAGAATCTCAAATTTTACGACTTCAAAACCCCAGGAGAGTGAGAAGTAGTGGATTAACAACTTCAGCAAGTAGGAGCACGGAGCTCCTGTCCTCAAAAGGGGTCTCCCTTGCAAACCAGGGGAACGCGCACGCTACTTCTCAAAAGTACGGTCCTCCGCCAAAGCATCAGAATCCCTGGGAGCTCGGTAAGAATTAGGGTCCTGGGGCAGCCCGCCCATTCCAGTACTCTTATTACTCTGGAGACTAGGCATGTCCAGCCTACCAGAACAGTAGATCTAAGGGCAGAACCGCCTCTTCCTCCCTCACCCGCAGCCCCTGGAAAATGCTCAGCCTTGCGGCGTGGAAGCTCCACGCCACCCAGAGAGACGCGAAGGCAGCGCAGACTCGGCGGCACAGGCCCCAGCCTCCCACTCCGGAGGGATGGCTGGCTGCCGGTCCTCACCTGGACGTCGCCCCTGCCACTCGGCCCACAGTAGGGTCAGGTCGCCATCGGCCCGCAAGAAGCGCAGCAGCTGTACCACGATCAAGAGCAGCGCGAACAGCGCCAGCAGCAAGAGCAGAAAGTCCCAGCTCATCGCGGCCGCGCGCGCCCGGCTCCGCGAGAGGAAGACGGTCTGCACCCTCGCCGCGTAGCAGCCCTCGGATTTGTGTAGGGCCGCCTCCCCGCGCTCCCCGCCCTCCCCGCGCTCCCCGCCCTCCTGTCCGCGAGAGGCGCCGCCGGACTCGGCCCAAGCTCGTACGACCTTCGGGAGTCCCCGCCTCGCGGCTCCGCGGGTGGGCGTGGGATGGGCCCGCACGTCGGGCCAAGTACACTCGGCTCGGAAATTGCTACACAAGTTCCGCCTGCCTGTGCGTCCAATAAAGGGTTGCAGTAGGAACAAAAGGCTTGGATTTGTAGTCTCAAAAAATGATTCTTGCAGTTGTTTTCAGGGTAGTTTTCAAAACTCTGGTTGTGTCAACAGGAAGAGCACAAATATTTCAACCAAAAAACGCGGCCTCCTCCTCTTCGTTATTTTTCTTCAACTACAGGAATCGAACAAACCATTAAATTAATTTTGCACCCCACCCAATCCGCACCGAATTAACCCAATCCTCCTGATGTAAATTGGCCCCATGCCAAGTTAAATTTGAAAGTGCAGCACAAATCACTTTTGCCTTGTTGCTGGGTGAGAAAGTGCAGCTTCGACCATAACTGTCTATGAGCATTAGGGCTAGGAGCTCAGGTGTGGAGGACCTTTGCTAACCCAACTTAACTTAGTAACTGTACCCTGGGTGACCTGATTAAATTATGTCCTTATCTGTACCCACAAAGAATATGGAGAAGGATTTAAACGAGAAAGTGCCTGTGATGGAACAGTGACTCGTACACAGTAATTCATTCTCTTGTAATTATTACCATTACTTATCATTATTATTTATTACAGCTTTTTTTTTATTTATTTGTTTCCATTACTATAATTTATTAAACCTCAACCTGAAAGTCAGGGGCTTTGTTTATAAACATATATTCTACACTCATAGAATTCCCCTCACACATGAAAGCAATAAGAATGTTTAAATCGTGATGAATCAGAAATTGTTATGGTTTTGGAATCCTTGAGGAATCTGTGAGCTAGCTGAACTTTGATCTTGATGAATTGTTTACCCCAGTTACAACTTGGAAAAATAGTGCTCAAGAGTTGCCCTCATTGGATTGTCACCTTTGCAATAAGGGTTTTGTTTTCTTTATGATGAATGACTTTTAAAATAAGATGCTTAAATGTACCACTCTCAGTCTCACTACAGTGAAAAAACTCTGAAGAGTTTCCTCTGAGCCTGTTTCCCCTTCTGTAAAATATAAGAGTTGAGGAAGATTTCTTGTCCCAAGCCAGACCATGCCTTGGGTAAACTGGGTTCTCCATCACAAACTCCAGTCGCTGCGAGGCTGAGAGGCGAACAGAGCTGCAAGTTGCAGCTACAGCAGTGGGAGGCGGGACAGCAGGCCAGGACTGGGACACTCTCACCCAAAGAATACCATTTCTGATCTGTCCAGCCCTAGAGATAAGAAGTCTCTGTGAGAGACAGAATCATGGATAGAGAGAGTGTTTTGATGGTTGTTGGATGGGAGGAGGGTTTTGGGGGAATGGGTGAAGAGGTGAGAAAATGAAGAAATACAAGTAGGTCGTTACAGAATAGCCATGGCAATGTACAGTATTGGAAATGGAGTAGCCAAAGAACATATGCATGACTCATGGACATGAACATGGTAGGGGGATTGCCTGAGGGAGTAGGGGGTGCTGGGTGGAGGGGGAGCAAAAGGGGAAAAATCAGGACAGCTGTAATAGCATAATCAATAAAATATAATTTAAATAAATAAATAAGTAAAAATCTTTTAATAATATTTTTAAAAAGTCTCTGTGAGCCCTGAATGTCTCAAAAATATGTCTTTGCTTTTTAATCAGATGTCTTGGTTCAGCATAAATGTCTCATTCATTCCTGTGTATACACTTACTGTAAATTTATATATAATTTTATGTACATGCATTTATCAATTTATATGTTGTAACTGTTAATTTTATATGTTGACTTGGCGAGGCTATGGTACCCAGTTTTTGGTCAAGCACCTGTCTAGTTGTTGGTATAAATGTATTTTTTATTTTGTCTAATTTTGACTTTTTTATTACATATTTAATTGTTGTTCTATTACAGTTGATTCACATCCAAATAGTAAACTACACTATAAAAACAGAAGGAAAACAAAACACCATCATCTAGTTACACAAAATACTCAGATGCTATTCTTGATTAATTTCCACTGGAAATGAGCTTCAGAACATTTAATTGCTCCCTACTTAACACCTAAATGTATTAGACAGGCATCAACAGCAGCAATATTCTTTTCCTTAAGCATTTAAAAGCAAGAGGGTTTTCAATTCACAAGCCTCACAGGGACCCAGAGTGCATAGAAACTAGATCATGGCTGAAAATGAAGGATTGTCAAATGGAGGAAGTTCTAGGAGTTGATGCAGCAGAACTTCTAGCCTCTCTAATTCCTGAAATACTTTGCTTGCCCTGATGCCTATTTTCCTTGGCAGAAGCTAAATACAATTTTAAAACAATAATGCAAGTGAAAAAGACCACAGCCCCTCCTCAGTGTTTTATTTTCCAGTTTTGCCTACTAAATTTTCCTTTTATCTTGAAATGTCTTTGAGACTGTCACTTGCAGTAGTTAAATTTCCTTGAAAAGCTCTTCCTTGTCTCCTTCCAATTCCATTGCAAAATTCACTCCCCATTCCCCATGCCTATCTTTCTCTAGAACATGTTTTTGGGAGACATAATCACTTCCTCCCTAGTCTCACCTCTTTTACAATTACTTCTGATGGAAACAATGTCTGATATTGTTCTCTAACTATTTTCAGGGTTAATATATTATCGCCCCAATGGAACTTTAAGCTCCTTGAGATAAAGTAGCAAAGCTGATGCTTCTTTTGAAATGTCTACAGTACTTAGATTAGTGTTAATATAACAAACAATTAGGTCACATTGAATTGAATTCCCCTTTCCTTGTCAATTCAACCTTCTTAAAGTCCTTAATTCAAGTTGATATTAGAATGAGAGTTGTTAGAATTGAATAAACCAGTCTTCTCTGACTGCCATTGAAATGCTTTGAATGAATTCCCAACCAAGGCTTTTTGTATAATCGGTAACCTTAGTTTTGAACTGCAGTTGTGATAGAATGATACCCCATCCTCTCTCCTTTTAATAATGGTCAGTTTTGATGCTTTGTGTTCCGGTCCTATCAGCATAGATCAGCCAAGATGAAGGCAGTTGTGTGTAAGAGAACTGTCAACTTCCATAATAAAAGCATTTATAAAAATAACTTTAAAAATCCAGATCCTCCAAGGTTGGCAGCCTCTGGGAAAAAAATGAGAAAGACTCTATGAGTGAAAAGAGGGACTGCAGAAGTCTGGGGAGAGAATATTCTCCCTCAAGAGCAAGAAGCTCCTCAAAAAATTAAAACTAGCCCTAACCAGTGTGGCTCAGTTTATTGAGCATCATCCCACAAAGTGAAATGTCTCTGGTTCGATTCCTGGACAGGGCACATGCCTGGGTTGTGGGCTTGGTTCCAGGTTGGGGTGTATGTGAGAGGCAACTGATCGATGTTTCTCTCACACATCGGTGTTTCTTTTACTCTCTCTCTCTCCCCCACTTTCCCTCTATCTAAAAAATAAATAAATAAAATCTTTTAAAAAATTAAAAATGGAACTATCATGATGCAGGAATTCTACTTCTCCAAAGGAATTGAAATCACTCAAAAAGATATATGCACCCCCATATTTATTGCAATATTTATTACATACTTATTACAATAGCCAAGGCATAAAAACAACCTAAGTGTCTGTCAATGGATGACTGAATAAAGAAAATGTGGTATATATGTACAATGGAATATTATTTAGCCATAAAAAAGGAAATGTTGCCATTTACCACAATATGGGTGGACCTTGAGGGCATTACGCCAAGTAAAACAAGTCAGACAGAGAAAGAAGATACTGTACCGGGGTGTCCAACCCGTGGCCCCCTGGCCACTTGTAGCCCACAACGGCTATGAATGCAGCCCAAAATAAAATCATAAATTTACTTAAAACCTTTTTTTGCTCATCAGTTTTCATTAGTGTATGTGTATCTAATGTGTGGCCCAAGACAACTCTTCTTCTTCCAGTGTGGCCCAGAGATGTCAAAAGGTCGGACACCCCATTTCACTTACTCACAGATACAGAGAGCAGATTGGTGGTTTCCAGAGGCAAGGGTTGGAGTGTGTGTGAAATGGGTGAAGGTGACCAAAAGATACAAACTTTCAGTTAAGAGATAAATAAGTCCTGGGGATGTAATATATAGCATGATGACTATAGACTATAGTTAGCAATACTGTATTGTGTATTTGGAAGTTGTTAAGAGAGTAGGTCTTAAAAGTTCTCATTATAAGAAAAAAATTATAACTATGTGTGGTGATGGATGTTAACTAGATTTATTGTGATCATTTTACAACATACAAATATCAAGTCATTCTGTTGTATACCCGAAACTAATACGTTATACGTCAATTATATTTCAATAAAAAATATAATGAAGTACTTATCCCCCCCCCAAAGAAAGATGTCTGTTTTGGGAGATCCAGAGTTGGCCTATTAAATTAAGAATATGCAGATTATGACCTACTGAATGAGGAAACACAAGTCACCCATACTAGGTCAACAGGTAGATCCCTTGGCATCAAAGCTTCTACTTGAGGATGTCAAAATCCCAGGGCTCTTTTGATAGAAAGCACAGTTTCAATACACTCACACAGAGGAAGTAAAGTTACAAGATTTATTATTTACAGGTCCCAGAATGGAGGTGGAGGTGGTTAGCAGTGAACTGAGGGAAGGACAGTTCTCTGTCCCAGGTCACAAGTGAGCAGGAACTAGAGATTAGGATAGCAGACACTTATTATACACTCGTATAAGGTGGTCAGGGCAAAGATCAAGAGCTCAACTTTATGTGGTTATTTTATTTTATATTTTTTAAAGGATGTATTTATTTTTAGAGAGAGGAGAAGGGAAGGAAAGAGGGAGAGAAACATCAATGTGTGGTTGCCTCTCAAGCAACCCCTGCTGGGGACCTGGCCTGCAACCCAGGCATGTGCCCTGACTGGGATTGAACCAGTGACCCTCTGGTTCACAGGCCTGTGCTCAGCCCACTGAGCTACATCAGTCAATCAACATTTCTCTCTTGCATCAAGTTTTGTCTCTTACATCGATGTTTCTCTCCCCCTGTTTCTCCCTCTCTTCCCCTCTCTAAAATCAATAAACATGTCATTGGGTGAGGATTTTTTTTTTTTTTTTTTAAGAGAAGAGGAAAGAAAGAACAGGCTTTCATTACTAAACTTTGCATCTTCTATTCCAAGTGTCCATGAATAAATCAGCACTGCCCTCTACTGGAAGATCTGTGTTTATTACTCAATAGTTGTGTCCAAGATTATTTAAATAGAATTATCCCCCGTTAATTTCAATGAAAGATGCATGGAAATTAGAATACCCGAGCTGTCTGGATAGTCCTCCATGCCTATTAATATGATCAGATAAAATGTTCCTCAAGAGAAGCCTTCATTTTCTATTTTGAGAATTATATTCCAATGCATTCACAAAGAGAAAGAAAGAATCAGAGACAAAAGATAAATAGAGGTAGAGATGAGGGGGAGAGAGATACAGAGAAGGAGAAACAATTATCATCAGAGTAAATGGGGACTGCTTTACAACTTTGGAAACCTCAAAAATAAATTAAGATAAAGTCCTTGTGACATCACCAGCTGCAGTTCTCATTGTGCGTATACTAATTCTAGCTCATGGGATAAACCTTGTAACTCCCTGAAACAAAATTTAAGCTGTGAACTTGGTCAGCTATTAGTCATCTTGCGGTGGGAATGTTATGCTTCTATCAAAGTAGATTAAACTGTGGTTGGTTGAAAGTCAACCCCCAAACTGTTGTACTTGCCATAGTAACAACATTAAAACCAACTTATCTAGCCCCAATTTTAACTTGTAAGAAAAGAAAGAAAGAAAACTTAATGTACATTAAACTATATGCCATATATTGCAGTGACAAGAAGACCTGGATGCAATCTTAATAAGACAAATGCAAATGAAGACTGAGCCATCATCCTGGGTGACAGCCTCCCAGACCAGACCCTCCAACCCCGGCCTCCATCATCTCACCCAGAAGCGGGTCTCAGCTCCTGGAAAGAAGACGGACTTTGGCCCAGACAACCTGGATTCCACCTCTGCCATTGTGTGGCCTTGAGAAAGGCCTTGCTTTCCTTATCTGTAAAGTGGAGATAATAATACACAACTCATGGAGTCTGAGGAAAGTTAAATGAAAAAAAGCATGTAAATCTTTTAACATAGTATCTGGCATATATTAGTTTTCAATAAAAACATAGTTTTCTTTTTTTCCCCTTCCCTTCAAACTCCTATACCCACCCAGTTACAAGACAACTAATGGTGACACACAGGACATCACCATCAAGCAACAAGTCTAAAACTTTTCTCCCTCTACACCCTCTTTCCTAATTAGTGCCACCATCGTTCCCCTAGTTGTCCACCAGACACCTGAACATTACACGTGTGCCATTCTCCCACTTACCTCCACATGTGCCTGGAAAGCTCCTTCTCTGCCCTCAGTGCTCAGTTCAGATGTCCTCTCCTGGGAAGAGCCTGGATTTTTCTGCTCCTCTCGGACTGAGTTAAGTTTTTGATCTGATCCCATGTTCCCAAAGCACCCCATATACATGCCTATTAGAGAATTGGCTACACGGTGCTGTTGTCCGTTGATTCTCTCCCGCACTGGGCTGCAAGCATTTTCAGAATAGAGACTGTGTCTTATCCAAAGTTTTACCCCCAAGTTCCAGCATTGTACCTGCCACATGAAGATGCAGAAAAATATTTCTGGAATAAACGAATAAATGGATGCAGAAATGAATGAATATGTTGTTGGAGTTTCTGGAATGCTCATCCCACCCCTTTCCCCTATAGAGCAGTAGAGTTAGGACTTAGGTGAAGAATGCCATGTGCACCTGCAGCCAAGATGAGGTTTCCTATTTCTTCATCCAGGTTTAGATTTCTAGACCCTGAAATTCGGGCAGGACTCGTTGGACAGCCACCTTCCCACAGGAGAAATGGCCACCAGCCTCACACATATCAAGCACGAGTACAGACAAGCCTGCCTCTAGAAGCCTGCCCTTGGACCTTGACCCAAGTGTGCTTACCCACAGAACCAGGGGCAGAGGAAGATGAATGGTTTTTGCAGGCAAGATAGTTCTAAAGGTGAGAATGCGTACACTAGTGCAAGTTGTTTCCTGCACAGGGTGCCAGCTGAGGGGTAGGTGGAGCTGAAGTCCAGTCCACACTCCACTAGTCAAGCTGGTCACGCTGGTTTGAGTCTGTGTTGTGAAAAAAATACTGTCTGCTAATCAAGCCGTGTGGTCAGAGGGCTGCGTCCATCCAGAGGAAAACCTTTGTCTCATTTGTACAAGTTCTTCATGTGAACTCAGGGGGCTGCACTCAATATGCTTTCCTCAAATCTCACTAATCAGATGGGTCTTCCCTCCTCCCTTGGAGAAGAATATAACAGGTAGGAGCAAGGACAGAAGCTCCCCTCCCAGTTCTTCCAAAAGGGTAGATGTTTCATTTTTATGAGCTAGGAAAATAAAGGAAGAGTTTTCTCTAAGAAAAATACATGGAGAGAAGAGAATTACTGTTAATTAAACATTTACTATGTACCAGGCACTGAAGCACATGATTTGGATAAACCACTTCATATTGTTCAAAAAAGTCTATAAATATTGCGATTTCAGACAAGTATGCTGAGGATTACAGCTGGAAGACCACACATCCAAAAAGGACGACTTGGATCCAAAGCCCATCATCTTAACCACCACCCCCATGATGCTCTGGGCTCATCCAACAGAAAAGGTCCAGCTAGCAGTGACTTACTCTTCAGAACCCCTAGGTGCTAACGAGCATGAAGCTGAACAGTGCAGACACAAACTCCTATGTTCTGAACTGAGAGATGCCATCAAGGCAGTGCCAAGTGTTCAAACAGGAGCATTCCAAAAGTTCATTCCAAAACGAGAACTTAGCAAATATTTTTCTAACTTCTAAAAATAGGTTGGATCGGTGGGCTAGTTCACAAAATTGTTTATAGTGTAGTTTGGGACCTACAGCCCTGAAATAGAGCTTCTATGAACATTGATCCCAACTGGGCACCCTTGCGAGCTGGTCAGTAACCAAGGTGGACTGACTGTGTATACAAGGGGCTTGTAAAACAAACAATATAAATCAGAGGGCCTATGTAAAAAGTCCTACAATTAAGATTTTGAAAATTTCTATTGCAGGGCTTCTCAGTTCCATCGCTATTAACATTTTGGGCCTGGTGATTCTTTGTTGTAGGGGGCTACTTCGTGCATTGGAAGACAGGATATTTAGCAGCATCTCTGGCCTCAAGCCACACGATGCCAATAACAACATTCCACCATCAGGCTTCTGTTTACGGGAAAGAAAGATTGGTGGGGGGGACCCATATCACTCTCCACCGAGACTTTGAAATACAATGGTCTCTTACTCAATACAACCACTTCTGTCGTTTGCAGCTCTCAAAGTCCAGAAACCCAGGTTCTCTTGGATAAACTACAAATATGCAAAATGCAAATAACATTTTTTAAAAAGTAAAACACAAGTTCTGAGGGTTGTGAAGAATAATTTTTAATACCTTTAAATATCTAGTTATTTTTAATACTTAGAAAGATTTAACACCATCTTCTTACATAACGGATAATTGAAAATTGCATTCCAGTCTCAAATAAAATATACTGTTCCCCAGAACAGTCTGAGATATTTTAGGTGAATTATGATACTCTTGTTTTCAGATGGTGATTTGACATCAACAATGGGCCTTTTCTTTGGCCGTAAACAGAAAAATGTGGGTGTGGACATAATGAAGCAATTGTATGGTTGGAAGTAGTGACTAACTCACACCCCTCATTGAGAGGGTCATGCTACCTTCACAGCACAGGCCAAGAAAATTCCCATGATGCTAAGCCGCATAGAAGAGTTTCACATTCTACCAAGGACTTTGAGTCCCCTACTCCCCCCACCCCCATCCCACTATTCTCTGTTTTCAAATGAACAAAATGTGAAGTTTCCATCACAGGTCATCAAGCAAATGCCCAACTGCACTCTGGAGGAGTTCGGCCTCTCTTTTATACAAAAATTAAAATTCTTATCTGATCAACTTCAAAATCGCTATTGAAAGACGAACACGGAGATAGCAAGCTGCTGTAGCTCTCTAAATGTTCCACAAAGCAGACAAAGTCTCCTAAGCCTTCTACAAACATTATTAGATATTCTTACCTGGAAGCTCAATTCTAGGAGCTAGCTGTTACTGTGAAATGGATTCTCAACACATCCTCTAATACCAAAGCTTCCAAAGACAGTTGAAAACATTCACCTATATCAACGGAATGGCGCGGTTAAGAGGTGAGATTCTGAAGCCATATCTGGACCTGGATCCAGAATCTCAGTTCTACCACTTACTAGCTGATGAGCTTGGGACCCTCAGCCCGTCTGCTATGTGTCTGTTTCCTCACCCATCTGGTGGAGATAATAAAAGTGCCTACTTCTTAAGTTGTTATGAGGCATAAATTACTTAATATTTGTAAAGTATATAGAATAGTGTCTAACACCTAGCAAGTGCCATAAAAGTATATGTTAAACAAAATTATAAGATAAATAAAGCAATATGAGGCTTTTGCTTCATTGTTGCAAGTCAAGCAATGCCCTAGGGAAAAATTAGTGAATAGGCTTGTCTTTCCTACCTACACTTTCTTTGTTCAGTCCCTTCTTTCTTTTTATTTTTCTGTTTATCTTGACCTCCCTTTCCAAGTTTCTATCAGGGCATTAGCAGATCACAACTGGTGATATTTAAGGTACCAGTCTAAGCTCCCTTCTCCAAGGGGACTTTGAATTCCCCCTGGAGACTGTGAAAGGCTGAAAAGTCACCAACACTTTTTTAAAAAATGAATCCCCAATGCTAGCACATCATTGATGAGCTGTATTTTCAGGTGGGGGCACCCTTTCGAGCCTTGTCTGCACACTCTTGAGGCCAGCCCTGGAGAGAATGGTAATGTGAATTCATATCTTTGAGCTGAAAATTTAAATTTAAAAAATAAACACCCTAAATTTCTGTATTCTAGCATATGGCAATTGTGGCACTATCTTGAAATAAGTCATTCTAAGCCCAAATTAGAAGCAGACATAATTTCCAGATGTCAACAAATTTTGTTTTTCACTAAATAAAAAGGCAAGCAAGATGGAGTGTGCTGTTTAATACTGTTTATTTTACTAGCTGTTAATGTTTACTCACCTCTGATTTTTCTAAGATTATCCCCTTGTATGCTGTGGCCTAAATGCATTTAAATTGCCTTTGAATATCCTAAGCAATTCTTACTACCATGGAAACAGAACCGAGGATATACAAGATGACTCCTCTGGGACATAATTTGGTGCTTTAGACACTTCTGATTGGTGGCTCCCTGATCTACCACCCCTTCTCTAAAATGCAATCAAGTTGGTTGGATTTATTTTTATTATCCATGGGAGCACGCAATTCACCAAGTAGTGGAAAATGCCATCCATCCATCAAAGTCCTTCCACAGACATTCGCAATCATGGGTGGCATTAACAAAGGCAAATCTCTGTGTCAGAAAGCATGGGCTCATTGACCCAGAAGGATTTAGGCACTTGCCCAGAGGTCTATGAGGTAATCTGCACCTTTTTTACTTTTATTGGTGGAGGAGAAAAGAGCATGGCCTGCTGCCCCAAAGAATGCTGCCTGATGCCCTGGCTCTGGAGAATGTGACTTGGCAGTTGTACAGTTCCGTATAAAGAGCATATGAGATACTAACAACAAGAGACCAAAACTGAGAAATATCCAATTTCTGACTCTGTTGGTAAAGTGTTTATAACCTTAATAAAAGAACTTAGCTATCCTCCTCCCCCTAACTAAAAGGGCCATTTATAGAATGTAGAATTAGGTTTGGGTCCTGTTTGAAGTCCATGTTTACAAACTAATGATCTTTTGGATAAAGATTAGACATGAAGAATGAATATTATTTCCCTTGCCTGTTTTATCATCAATCCATGATGAAGATGAAATAAAAATG
Organism: Pteronotus mesoamericanus; assembly: GCF_021234165.1. NCBI lineage: Eukaryota > Metazoa > Chordata > Mammalia > Chiroptera > Mormoopidae > Pteronotus > Pteronotus mesoamericanus. The sequence continues at coordinate 28,391,108 of NW_026555078.1, read as the reverse complement.
TCAAGGTCAAGTCCCTCTTGTTTTTGTTTTTTTGTTTTTTTCCAAAATATACCACCTGAGATATGAATATCTATCTCAGCAAATTAAAGGCATAATGTTCTTATGTTTCCTAAAATAACTGGATTTATGAAATGTGCAAAGGCATAAAACAATTATCTGTGATTTTGAATTCATTTGTTTCTTCTCTTTTTGGAGTTACTTAGCATTCTTTCGGTATATGTCAATAGGCTAGCTGCTTCTTAGAATAAATGGTATCATGGCAATGAAAGGGCACAAAGGCCAGACGAGTGGAGCCTGCCTGACCTTCGCCTTGCATGGAAATGATTGTGGCATTTAGAATCTGAAAGATAAAAAATTGATGGCAAATGTTAATCTCTATGATATATAAAAATTCCCATACATCTCTGAAAAATATATTAATAAATATATTCTAGATATCTCTAATAGAAATATTTATATCTCTAATAGATGAAGAAAGTAGATTGATACTTTATGTGAGTGGGTATAAAATTAGCACACAGAAACTTGGAAAGAAACTTAATTAGTAATCAGACAAATGAAGAAAGAACTATCTTATAACTGATTAGCAAAAACAACTTAGTTATACAATGCTGGCAGTTATGAAAGGTGAGGCAGACACATATCATGTCTGTAGCCACACGCATCTTTTGAACAATCTTCTTATATTTAGGGAAATTGTCAAATTGTGCGTCCTGACTCTCAAGGAAAACACACAACTTGTTTTCCCATGCTTCTTTGTAACAGGGATATAGACATGTCACCTACAACTATATCCAATTAAGAGTGTGCTGTAGAAGAGGGAAACAGGAGGAAACAAACGGTGCACAGAATCATTTTCTGATGAAGATGACAGCAGGAATTTGGGTGGCAGCAAAATTTCTTGCATCTGCCAATGCCCAGACTCAGCAGGTGAGCTGCAGTGTTGCCTCCTGAGGACCATAACATTATCTTTTCTGAAACAGTCCCATAGTGTGGCACAGACATCATTTCTGGCTGTGGAGCCTCCAAGACTTACTCCTTGGACCTCTGGAAGGGCCAATAAATTTCTCAGTTTGCAACTAAGGACACTGATTAGTACAGTATGTACATTCCTACATCCTTGGTGCAACAGTAAATTGGAACACCACTTTTGTGTGTGTTAGTATTATATATCAAGATCCAGGAAACATTCCTCTCTGATTCATTAATGCTCTACGAAGAAGTTATGCTAAGGAAACAATCCGAAGACAGGAAAATGGGCATATGAATGGGCGTAATTTAAAATTTCAAAGGATTAGACACAATCTGAAGGCTTACCAACAGGGGAACAATCAAGTCAGTTACATACCTTTGATAGTCAGTAGACCACCAGCATTTCTACATAGTGGTTGGGGAGAGGGGGAATACGTGATTTTATTGGAGGGAAGCCAGGGGGCTTAGAGCTGAACTTAGAGTAAATGTTCTTTTTCCCTACACTGAATACTTGGGGTTGCTTGTGGTAAATGAAGAATGGGATTGAAAGGTGTCAAACCTGACCCAACTATCTCCCCCATGAGCTGCCACTATTGGCAAAATATTACACAGGGTTGAATAATTATTAGTAATCTTATACAGCAGATAAGAAAAAAAATGTTCATGGTATCTTGTTAAGGGAATAGAGCAAAACACAAAAATGTTGTGACTTCAGTTAAGTAAAATACTGAAATAATAAATTGAACCAGGTTTGTAAGAAGCACAGAAAAACAGTGTGATTTATTGAGTGACAGAACTGTCAATAAAGTTTTGGTTCTTGTTTTCTGATGCTATTTAATGCAACAAATATTTTTATGTTTTACAAAGTTATTCTAAGTGTTCAAATGACTCAATATAAGCTCTAGGCAACTTGACTACTTTTGGTATTCAAGGACCCATAGGACCAAAGAAGAAAAGCATCACTCTATGAAATCACTGTAGGCCATTCCACCAGAACCAGGAGTAACAGGGACTGCTGGTAAGAGTGTAAACTGACAAACCTCTTTGGCATAATCTAACAAAGTCAGAGATATCCTATGACTCAGAAAGTTCACTCCTAGATATTTACCCTGGACAAATTATTGACACATTTGAATCCAAAAATATGTACAAGAATGTTTATAATAGTATAGTAGTACTATTCCTACTCACCCAAGACTGAAAACAACTTAAGTGATCAACAAAAGTAGCTTGGATAAAAAATTGGACAAATATATGCTGTAATCACATAATACTATATAACAATGAATGTATACAAACTAAATTTAGACTCAATAAAATGAATGAAGCTCATAAACATAGTGGTGAATAAAAGAAGCAAGATACATAACTCCATTCATTATAATTTTAAAAGCAGGCAAAATTAAACTACACTATTTAGAGATTCGTACAAAATCAGTAAAACTACAAAGTAAAGTAAGGAAATGATTAAGATAGCAGTTACCTCTGGGGAGGGAAGGGAAGAAGGAGTTGAGTTGGTAAGGGGTACACTGGGACTTCTGGGCTGGCAATGTTCTTTCTCGATTCAATGGTTTTGCAGATTTTCGCTTTGTAATTTCACATTAAACAGTGGTACATTTGTGTTTTATGCTTCTTTTACTGCAATGTTACAGTTTATATTTTGCAAAAAGAAAGAGGAGACTCTAACAGAAAGACCTGTCTATGAGGGATGAGGAGGTGGAGAAATCACCTTTTCCAGAAACAGAAGCCACTTTCCGGTCATTGAAGGAGGAGCTGAAGGGGAGAGAAGTTAGCTGAGACCTTGATTAATGAGCAGAGCCACCTGCAGGATTGGGTTGTCCAGGAGTGTGGCTCAGAAGTACTACTTAATGAATAAATGGGCTCTTTTTAATTCCTCAAAGCAAGGTAACAGATACACCATCAGGAATTATGCCTTTGAAACGCTCCAAGCCGTGGAAATGAGAGCTCTCTGCATATCCTGGAGGCTGGTGCACCAGGAAAAAGAGTCCTTTCTTTACTTCATGCCAGAACCTTCTCCTGCCAACCGAGAAGTCGAGGCTGCAGCTTCTGGATCTGAATTAGGGTTGTTCATCACTGTCATGAAAAGTCATGAACTCAGACATGTTTATTAACTGGCCAGTCCCTATAGGGTGGTGGTCCCTGAATGTGCTCTGAGCCGAAGTGGAAAGCATTCCGGGAACTATTAGCCTGGGGGCAGGACTCCTACTATTTTAAATGGAACCTAGAATGACAGTAGTGAGGAGTTGAGAGTTGTCACTGCATTTTGCTGTGATTAGTGAGACCACCTGACCTAGTCCTCTGATTATAAACTGCTGCCCAGGAAGATTTAAGTTAAGCCTCCTGAGCATTCCTCAAATTCACTTGGAACGTAAAATACCTAGGAACTTGTTCAGTTGATTGGTCAGCATGAATGGACTCCCCCAAACTAAGCGTTCTACCATGAACCAGAAGTTTGGATCATTACCTGTACGTTTGAAAGCTACCATTTAAAGCTCAAGACCTGAGAATTCTCACTGCCTTGGGTTTAGTCTTGTGTTCCTGGCACCCTACTAAACTTAAGAAGAAGCAAAAGAGATTACTCAGCAATGCAGTGCTGAGCTTGACTTTCTATTTCCTGGGCTCTTTACAACTCTGTAGGAGTAGAGGTGAATTTACACATTCTTTTCTGATAGAAATGCAAATAATTTCCATTTGGTGCCACAGATAATCCCAAAGGTTACAGCTGGGCCTTTGGATATTGGCTAGTTTTGTATATAACCCAGCCATCTTCCACTAGCACTGTCAAAAATACCTAATTTCTCAAATTCTCTTTGGACAAGTTTTAAAGTCAAGTGGACTTTTATAGGCCAAACAATTAAAAAAAAAAAAAAAGAAAAGACCTTTGCTCTATGAACTACCAGATGAACAGGTTTAACAAACTACCAACTCTGACTGAGAGAAAATATTTGTATACTACATATCCAACAAAGGACTGGTAACTATAATACATAAAAAATAAAAACTCAACATTAAAAAAAGACCTAAATAATTGAAAATGGGTCAGAGTCATAACATATATTTCAATGAAGATGGTAAATAAGTACATGAAAAGATGTTCATCATTATTAGCTATCAGGTAAACTCAGATTTAAACCGCAATAAGATATCACTGCACACCTATCAGAATGATAAAATAAAAATTAGTGACAACACCAAACACTGGCAAGGAATGGAGAGAAACTGAAGCACACTTACATTGCTGCTGAGACTATAAAGTAGCACAGCTACTATGGAAACAGTTTGGTAGTTTCTCTGAAAACAAAACACAGAAATACCATAAAATGCAGGATTGCACTCTTGGGCATTTAAATCCCAGAGAAATGAATACTTATGTCTAAGTGAAAACCTGTACACAAATGTTCATGGCAGCTTTATTCATAAACCAATCTGTAAACAACCCTGAGGTCCTTCAAAAACTGAATGGTTAAAAAAACTGTGATACAGCCATCCCACGAAATACCACTGAGGAGAGAGAGAAACTGTTGACACATGCAACAACTTGGATTACTCTCCAGGGACTTATGCTGAGTTTTAAAAAAGCCAGTCCTTCAGTATTATTCTATTTATTTAACATTTAAATGTTAACATTTACATTCCAATCTTTAATATATTTTAACATTTTGAACATTTAATGTTCTATTTATTTAACATGCCATATTTTAAATTATTTAACAAATTTAGAGATTTAAAATTTTTTTAAAAAATTTTTAGAGGGCAAGGGAGGGAGAGAAGGAGTAGTATCAATAGGTGGTTGCCTCTCATGCGCCCCCTGCTGGGAACCTGGCCCGTAACCCAGGCATGTGCCCTGACTGGAAATCAAACTAGCAGCACTTTGCCTCTCAGGCCAACACTCAATCCACTGAGCCACACTAGCCAGGGCTATTTAACACATTTAAACATTTATTTAACCTATTAAATGTAAAATTTTAGAAATAGAAAACAGATTAGTGGCTTCCAGGATTAAGGATTAGAAGGGAGGGTGGGAGGAAAAGGAGGTGAATGTGGGTATAAAAAGAGAGCAGGAGAGATGTTTCTGTGGCAAAGGAGCTGTTCTGTATCTTGCCTGTGCTGGTGGAAACGCAAACCTACAGATGTGACAAAATGGTATAGAACTAACCACACACAGAGATGAGTACAACAAAATAAGAAACTATACAAGATGAGTGAATTGTATCAATGTCAATATCCTGGTTGTAACATTTACTCTACTTTTGCAAGAAGTTACCACTGAGAGGCAAAGGGTAAGGTGTCCCTGGGAGCTCTGCATTGTTTCGTATAATTGCATGTGAGTACACAATTACCTCAATTAACATTTCAACTAAAATAATAACATGCTTTCTGTAGAAAATAAAAAATTTAAATAAGAAAAATAAAATAATCCTCAATTCCATCACTTAGAAATACTGTTAAGTATTTAAAGTACATTTTTAGTTTTTTAAAAATTCATATTAAAAATGTTGGTATTGCTCTGTTGTCTAAGCTAGTATTCGCATTTACCATGCTGTGAGCAGTTTTCCATATCTTATGTAGTTTCTTAAGAAGTTATTTCTAATGCCTGCATATTTTCCCTTCCTATGTTAAAAAAAAACAAAAACAAAAAACGAAAACAAAACACCACAATCTATTTACCCAATCCCATGTTTTTTTTCTCTTATTCTCTATTCTGAGTAATGTTCAATTAATATTTTTACAGATAAACTTTTGGCCACTATCTCTAATTACTTCCCTTAGAGAAATTTTAAGAATCTTTATATATTAAAGCTCTTAACCCCATATGCAACTTCTTTCCAAATCTTTATTTTAATTTTTGTGTATTTAAACTGTTTCTTTTTAGCATCTTTTAATTTCAAGCTTATTAAGTCCTTTATCACCCTGATGACTGATTGTTATCTTTATTATCCATATTTATTTTTTATCTTTTTGTATTTTCAATTTTGTTTTTAAATTTAACTCTAATTCACCTAGATTTTGGTGTAAATTATAAAACATTGATCTAACAACTTCTTTCAAATGTTCACCCTTTGCTTCGCTGTTATTTACTGGGGGGCTCAACTGTTCTTCTCAAATTTTAAATGTAATTTTTGTAACATGCTAAATTCATATGTATTTTAGGATTGTTTTCAAGGATTTCTATTCTCTTCCACTGTTATGTTTACTGTTGCAATAGTCTTTGTTTTATTGATTGTATTGAATGATTGTATTTCTATATTGTAATGCCCAGAAATGCAAACCTTTGTTACTGTTTTTTCAAGTTTTTCTGATTATTCTCACCAATATATTTGACATATTTTTTGCTGACTTGAGCATCCAACTAAATGTATATGTAGATTATGACCTATATTTTCATTCTTCATTTCTCCATCTGGGAACTATAATTGGGAATATCTATGGAGTAGTTTGTGCCAGACACTGTTCTAAGTGATTTTATGAGCATCAACTCATTTAATGTAGCAGTGGTCCTATAAGGTGGGTAATTTTACCATTTGTGTTTTACAGAAAAAAGAAATGGTAACATGAAGAGGTTAAGTAAACTTGCCCAAGGTCACATAGCTGACATGGGGGTGAGCTAGCTATTGCATGCAATGTGCTCATTAAATCCAGGCAGCCTGGTTCCAGAGCTCGCTGTCAAACAGTATAGGTGGGGTTAAAGTATCTTGATTAATTTTTTGCCTTGAACTGGAAATACTATAATGTAATAGGCTTTTGAGACACCACAATGACAAAAATCATTGTTCAATTCAGCTCTGTGTACATATTCTGTAGCAATATATATTTTCCTTTTAGAGCGATGAGGGGTGGAATTTTCATTACATTACAAAATAGTGCTAAGAATAGTGAATCACAACAAAGAAGAAAACAAGAGGCAGCATATTATTACTGGAAGGGCCTGGACTGGGTGACAGGGAAACAAGAGTTCTGGTCCTTATGGTGCTACTGACAAGCTTCCTCCCACCCAAAATAATCTTCCTTATTAGTCTGTAACTCTGGCTAAAATTACACTTTCACAGATTGTTTATCCCAGGTCAATTCTCTAAGATGTGACTAGCCCTGGTGACATAGTACTGGTCAGGGCATTGATAACCTATACCATGGTGTGATTTTGCTTCCTCCTAGCTAAGAAAGTAGTCTTGCCACAGTAGTTGTTGTCTATCCACAGGGCAATGGGGATAGAAGGCAATGTTATTCTGGAATGTAGAGAGAAGGAGGGCTGTGAGGGGAAGGTACTCATCGTGGGAGAGAGACCACAATTCATAAAAGCAAGCAGCTGGAGAGTAGCCTCAGGTGACAGAGGGTGGCAAGCAGGAAGGCTGGAGGAGGAAGAGTGTCCCTGGAGAAGAGGAAGGGAGACTCTCTACAGGAATTCTTCCCAGGACTGGCGTCCAGTGCACATTCTAAAAGGAGGACTTCCTCTGGGGATCAGGGAGAGAGGGAGAGAATGTGAAGAGTCCCCACCCTTGACATTCACCCAGAGGCTCTGAGGTTCATTGGAAAAGACGCGTGAGAAACTATGGCTAAGGGCATGCAAACATACACACACAGCACCATGAAAGGAGACAGCTTTTTAGACTTTCCTGAAATCCCCAGGCCTATGAATTTCTTCAACGAAGTTCTTGAGACATCAACCCTTTAGCGTCTCTGCCGTAGTGACGCTGACCTTGGATTCCAATACCAGGGGTGAAAAGTGTGTGGGGGAGCCTCAATAGCATTACCTTTTATGTAAATTCTTACTAGCTCACACAAACACTTTAATTTCTTTGTGTTTGATGGAGGTTGTGAATGAAACAGTTTTAGAGGTTCTGCTGCTTTTAAAAGCAATGACTGTTTACCATAAAAAAAAAATCAATGATATAGAAAAAGAAGAAAGTGAGCTCTCCTTTTACCTTGCCTCACTGTAGCATGTCTCTCCTAGATTTTTTACAAGGGTATCACACTCTTCTACCATCAACATTTTTACTTAACATAATGTTGTGGGTACTTATTTGTGTCAATAAATGTAGCACTCCATCATCTTTATTGATGGTTCTATAGTAATCCACTATATTTTCTGTACCATAATTTATTCAACAAATCTAGTTGATGGATATTTAGGACATTACAATCCCTTTCTATTATACATTTATATTTGTAGTAATTGTTCCCAAAGCATTAATTTCCTAGGAAAAGAATTGTGGAACTAAATGATACATAGTCATATATTCAATTTTACTACGTATTTTAAGCTTTCCATTGCTTGTTTATATCCTTTGCCATGTCTTTTAACAGTGTTCAGCTTTTTCCAGAAATCATTTTAAACTTGTTCCATTGTTCCTTATTCTATTTCACAGTTGGTAGGACATTAGTTGAGTTAACAGGGAACTCACAGATTATCAAATTTGGGGCATCTTTTATTCTTTAGATTTTAAAGAGATCTTTCTAGAAGTATCAGACATCAAGCTGCAGTCTGTAAATGAAAGGTCTACTTGAAAAAACTACCACAAAAAGAGTAAGGCTCTGTGTTCTCATTGTTCATTGTCCCATAACTAAATCTTTCTTATGAATTTTGTGGTGAAAATGAGTTAGGGAGAAAATTGCACTTTTTTTGGCTTGGTTTTCTTGAACCGCACAAGAGATCTGGAAAAGGAACAACTGAGACGAGTGACTACCCTTTCCCTTTGGGCTGAACACTGTGTAAAAAAGATCCAAGTCTTGGGCGTAAGCTCTTCCTGGGCCACTTAGCTGTATTTTCCTCCTGTGCCTATTATACTGTTAAACTTGACAGTCTTAAAGAATGAGAGTCTGCGGTTACTAGAAGGCCAAACACGACCACATCGATGGCACTAGGTCAGATCTCTTGGTCCCGCTCAAAGAGCAACAGCATAACATCTGGGAAAATTAGAAAGCATTACGCTTTGATCATGTACTGCAAGCCAAGCTGGACTGGACAGAGAATCAGACCATGTGCCTATTGTAAGATTAATGAGAAAAAGAAAAAAAAAATAGAACATGTTCAGAGTCAAGGGAAGATGGTCTTCAAAATCTCTCAAGTGAAGGCCATGATCATCCATGACAGTGCTAGGGTATAGCTGCTGAAGAAAGGAAAAAATTCAATTGATAGGAGCCCAAAAAATATATGCTCGACATCAATTGAATCTTCTCTCCTCTCCAGCAGACTCGGTAAGTCTGTATGTCTTTGTTCTCTCGCTCCCTTCCCTTTCTCTCCTTTTTGCTCCCTCCCCCTCTTTCCTTCATTCTTTCTCTCCTGGATGCTGAAAACCCAGCGGTAAATGAGACCTATGTCACTTCTTTCTCTCAATGCCTTCACCCTCCTCGCCTGTAACCGATCTCAAGCTTTCCCCATTCAAAAGGATTTTTTCTTTCAAGTATGTTCTCCTTTTTCTTGTTTTCTTTCTTTCTCTCTCTCTTTTTTTGTATTTTTGAAAAGTTTAAATGCAGCAAATATCTTAGTATCTGTACCTCGGCAACTAAGTGTTCCAGATTGGTATCGCAATAAAATCTCAATTACAGATTTCAGCAAGTGGTCTATATGGGCCAGCAATCTTACTTTTGTTCTTTAGAAAGCATGAGTCCCCCTTCTCTGCGACTGCTATTGAGTATCTCTCTGACTCCTTCCCCCACCGCAATTTCAAAAGAACACCTATTACAGACATTGTAGGCTTGTCCATGTTTACAGAATCCTAATTTTGTATCAGTGAGATGGCATCACATTTGGGCTAAGCTGACAGTTTTTAACCTCTGTTATGTGCGACTTCAGGGAAACACAAAGACTTTCCAAGGAAATAGGAGCACAGATCATCAACTACCTTTAGTAAATTTTTCTTAACTGATCCTCTGGTCTTCTCTTCTCACCTCCCCTCGCACAATTACCTTTCTTTGACCTTATTTAAGAAATTAATACATTTCACCTTCCATAAATCTTACTGTGGGGTATTTTACACTGATGTAAGCTATGACGTTCTAAATAAAGAGATATTTTAAAATATAGATATCACAGAAGCTTTTTAAATAAGGGCACCATAAACTCATGATAAGGATCCATGCCTTCGTAACACATTTTCATTAAGCATTTTAGAAATGGGGCATTTGTCCTATATTGGGAGGTTTTGAATTAAGATATCTTGTAGAGTGAGGCAATGGGAGTACTGAAAATAGACAGTGAATGACATAGAAATGTTGAAGATGATGTATCTGACTTTATTCATGGTGAGGCTCCCAGATTTCTCCTCTCTAGCTTGAAATTCATATATTTAAGATGGTAAAAGGCATGATGGCAAATACCAGTCTGCCTCAAAGCTAGTCCCTCTGAATCTTTACCATCCACAATCTTCAAATGAGTCTTTTCTTTTATCTGTGTCTACGATTGTGCCTCAGTTGCATATTTTATTAGATTTGAAGGAAAAAGAAGTGAACATTTTTATGCTGACTGCCAACACGTAAACAATACAGTTTAGACTAAAAAGATTAGTGTTCATGTTTTGTTCACTTATTTAGGCTAGTAGGAAAACATTTTCACTAATATTTACCAAAACATTATTGAATATTGTACATTCACATCCATTGTTCCTTATGTGAACTTCTCTTACTGGCTGTCAGCATCAAGCACTTCTCTGCTAGTGTGTTTATACCTACCATCCTGGTAAATGCTGGACTGTCCCAACAAGAATATGCTAGATTCCACTATGCACTTAACAACTAACACTGCAACATTGCACAGCTCGAGGGGATACGTTCCAGGTAGTCCTATAATAATAATCATTAATCCTTTTTGTAAGCCTGACTTCACAAGAGCCTATTGCCTTCTGTCCCTCTTTCTCTCTTATTTTCTGTAGCTTTTCACAAAGAAGATTCAACTGCACTATAAAAAGTAGAATTTCTATTAATGTAAAAGTGTAGGACAATAAGTTCTTTAAATGCAACTTAGGCTGTAAGGCTGGCTTCATCCTCTAGATGAAGATATTTAATTCTAACTATGCCAAATGCATAGCTATAAACTTACATCACTTTCAATCATGAAATAAATTTATTACTCTATCTATAAATTGTAATTGTATCTGCTTCTTGGTATACCTGTGTCGCCTTCCTATGACTGGACCTAAAAAAAATGAAATTCGGTGTGTCTACATTTTGGTTTATAGAGAAAAAGAAAAAATCTAAATATACAATTTCCCATTTTACAGAGAGTTTTAACAAGTTGGGGCCAATTTAAGCTCCATAAACAAAGTGGAGTTAAATGAGCGGTTGGTAAGCCAATCAAAGTATTCCTACTTCCCTTTGCCAGAGATTGGTCTAGGAATAAGTGTGTGACCAAGTCCTAGTCAATGAGGCCTCAGAGGAATTTGCAGAGGGTTTCCTTAGAAAAGGATCTCCTTTCCCTCTTTTTGTTTTGATGCTTTCTTGTGAGAATGAAACTTTATATTAAGGGAGAAAAATAAAACTTTATTTGTTTAAGCAACTTTTGGTTGGATATTTGTCACTTGCAGCTAAAGTATCCAAACTGACCTACCTTCCAAGATCACTGGAGAGCGAGTATCACATTCATCAGACAGGAACTGCCCACCAACAAGCCCTCTTCCTCTTCTTTTGTCACAATGGAGAAGACGTCCCTCCACAGTTCGAAAGTCATTCTGCCACACGTGATCTTCCTTCCATCTAAGGACCTTTCTCTGGTGGTTATCCTCTCAATTTTGCATCTTTATCTCTTATTCTCCTGTTAAGCCTTCCAAACACCAAATATCCTCTTCTCTCTCCAGCCCCCAAGCAAACAACAAACAAAAATGCCTCCATTGATGATACATTCTCCGCTGCTTGTATTGCTATCGCTCTTCTCTCCTTTCTAGCCAAGGTTCACAGAGCTGCCTGCACTCACTGTCTCCTCCTTGCACTCTTCTACCCCCACCCAATCCCTAAAAAACAGCTCTTGCTAAGGTTGCTGTGACATTCATGTTACTAAATCCAAAAGACACCTCTCTGTCTCATCATGTCTAACTGCTGACTACTGACTAATTCTTAAACCACGCCCCTCTGTTGGTCTCCACGAGAGCGCGCACTCCTGGCTCACTGTAACTCCTGCAGCCACACTCTTGGTCTGATTCCTCCTTCTCCGGCTTCCTTATGGCTCTGTCCAGTCTCTCTCTCTCTCTCTCTCTCTCTCTCTCTCTCTCTCTCTCTCTCTCTCCTTCTTTCTCCCCTTTTTTCTGTTATTGTTCTATCACCGCAGACTCATCTCATCTGTACGGGCTACTGATTCTCAAATGTGTGTCTCAAGTCCAATCTCCATGCTGAGCTTCAGCTTTTCATACATAGCTGCTAACTTGACTTCTTCATTCAAATGGCTCACAGATACCACTGACTTAAGATTTATGAAATCAAACTCTCAATTTTTGCCCCCTCAAATGTACTCCCCCTTTGGTGTTCTTCATCTATAAATGACATTTTCATCTACTCAGAAGTTCTTGCTGGAATACTTGGTATATCATCCTTGACATAGTCCTTACCTTCAATCTCATCTGCCTCCTTAACCCCAGATTCAGTCCCAGATAAGCCATCAACAAGTCCTATAGATTGTATCTGTAAAGTATCCCCTGCATTAATCCACTTCTTTGTTTACAGTCTACTCAAATCCAAACCACCAAAGACTTTCATAATAGTTTTTAAACTGGTTTTCCTCCATCCTTTCTCACCCTTTTATTGAATGTATTGGGGTAACACTGGTTAACAAAATTATACAGGTTTCGAGTGCACCATTCCACAACACATCATCTGTACACTGCACTGTATGTTCACCACCCCAAGTCAAGTCTCCTTCCATCACCATTTATCCCCCTTATACCCTCTTCCACCTCCCGCCCTCCCCTCCTTCCTCCCCCAGTCCCACAATCACCAAACCGTTGTCTGCATCCATGAGTTTTTTCTCTATTTTTTTCTCAAACCCATCACCCATTCGCCCAGGCCCTCAATTCTCCATCCTTTTTTAAAATGCATTCTTCATAGAGGAGCCAGGGCAATGGTTGAAAAGATAAATTTAATCATGGCATTTCCCAGCTTAAAATGCTTCAATGGCAACCCCTTTGTACCTGGATAAAAATTTGCTATCTTCAATACTGCCTTCAAAGAACTGAAGAATTTAACTCCCACCTACCATCCCAATCTCATTGCATGTCCCTCCGCTTGGCTCACTATAACCCAACCACATTAGCCTCCTTCAGTTTCTTGAGGGTTCCAAGTTCTTTGTTTATTCAAGGCCCATTCGGTGTCCAATATAATCTTTGCCAGACTTTGTCTTCTAGTCTAAATCTAAATGTCATTTCCTAAGAAAGGCCTTTTCTAATGCCCAGTGCAAGTTTTATCCCTACAGTTACTTTACACATGATTATCATTTCTCACTTTTTTGCTATTTCAAACAATGCTGCTATGAACGTTTTTATATATGCGTGCAAGACTTTCTTTAAGGCAATGTTTTTCAAACTGTCGGACCCAATTTGCTTGTGGGTAGTAATGTCAATTAAAAAAAAAAGAAAAAGAAATAAAAAGAATAAAATGGGAAACACCAAGGTATATTGCATATAACAAGTGTAAGCTTTCTTTTATGAAACTTTTATTGTGTGTATGTGTGTATTGGATCACATGGTAAAAGAGATTTATTACTGAAGGTCAAAGTCAAAACAGGTTGGAAGGCCACTATTCCAAGGTGTATTTTAGGAAAAGATATCTTGGGTCATGTGTTCAATTGTAATTTTAAACACAAATATAGCAAATCAAAAGCTCAAATGGGAATATATTGCACTTTGCCCTAAGTTTACTCATGTTAGCTTCCATAAACTTCTGTTCGCATTAACAGTACCTTTTTTAAAGAGGAGAATTCTTAAAGTAAAATATCTTACAAATATTGTTTAAGAGGTAAGTTATTTATGTAGAGACCAGTGTTATTTAAGCACACAGCACACTGACAGAAACCAGGAGGTCTGAAGTTTTAGCATGCATTCTTTTTTCATAACTTTCCACATCACCAATTTACATTATGGCTAGAAATAAATCCTCCATGTTTAAACACTAAAAGTGCAGAACACATTTGTTTTGCTGTATAAAACCTACTGGAAAAATCCTGACTGCTCAGGATAGTAATCCCTAATCCATGGACAGAATGCCATCTCCATGTGCTGTTTTCTATTCTCGGTTCCATTTGGTGCACTGCTGCCCTTTGACCTACCTTTACTCCACAGCAAAGATCTGTAACTGCGCCAGCCCTACCACGCCAGAACAGACAGCTGCCTCTGGATAGGACTTGAAGGGAACTGAAGGACAATCTATCCTGAAGTATCTGTCCTACTGCCTGACTTCCCATCTTTAGGATGACTTGTTTGGTTTCAACAGAAGACCCTCTATTAAAACCCAAATACTTTACGTAGGAGGAAGTCATGTGTTAAACCATTAGCTTTAAAAGCAGGATCAGGACTTGAATAAATGGGTTGGAAATAAGTTAGACCCTTGAGCAGGCGGAGGTGGGAAGCAATGATGGTGATTTTAGTGAGGGGATAGTCTGAGTTTCCCAGCTGGGTTGGGAAAAGACGGGCTGGAGACAAACTCTTTAAGATTCACAGCGTTGCCCTGACTGTAAATACTACTGTGGGGACACCTCGGAAGCACCAGCAATCACAGCCAACATTTCAGCTCTGTTCTATTTAACCTCATTTACACGCTGTTGCAAGATTTTAGGCATTACCCTATGCTCACATTGAAACACCGGTGGTCAGAAGTCAATATTTGGAATATCCAAACGAGGTTTGCATACCTGTCTGATTTATATGTGACCCTTTTATTCCTATTGTAATTATCTTTAGGACTAGCTTGAACTTTCTTTTAGCCAGCTTTGTTTTTTCAATTAACTCCAAATAGATAATCCACTTGAGAGAAACCAGTACTGCCCTGTATCTTAAGCCAGCAAGAAAAAGAAGAAGGCTGGATTTCAAAAGCAATAAAAGGAAACAAAACCAGACAGAGACCAGGTTTGTTGGTTGGGACATATTAGCCTTACACTGCCTTGTTGGAATCAGTTTTTATTGAAGATGACAAACAGATATAATCCCTCCATAGCTGACATAAGTAAGAAGTCTTTCGGTAAGAAGAGCAGTAAAGAGAATTCAGTCTTAGGTTGAGATTGCTGGGCCAAGCATCAGTTGTGAGGCATGAGTTATGACCAGCCCAGCTGCCTCAGATATACCAGACGTGACCTGATTTTGCTCTCAGGTGCGCAGAGACTCTGTTTGGAGGCAGGCTGGAGAGAGACAGACTTCCTCACCTTCAGAGCCCACAACTTCTTCTACTTCCCTATTGCTCATTCTCTGGCAAAACTTTGATTAAACTCACTGACAATGAGCTATAAATGACAAATGTGGTTCCTTGTTCAGTTTTTAGCATTCTCCTACTGGAAATACATAATGCTCATTAGCATGTAATATATATTAGCATATAATGCACTGCAGGCATTAGTGCCTTCATTTTCCAGAGAAGGAGACAAAGGTCAGAGAAGCAAGTGGCCTTCCCAAGAAGCTACTCAGGGGCACAGTCAGGATCTAAACTCGAGTCTGCCTGAAATCATGTGCCAAATTAACGACTTCCTGAAAAAGGCTGCCTGCTCAAAAAGCCTCTGCCAGCACGCATTCCCTCCCCAGAGCACCTCGTACCTAAAGGCTTCTGTGCAATTCTAGGCCCTGAGAACTGCGTAGGGTACAGCCAGAGGACTACATATGCAGATGGCACATTCAGAGTTAGAAAGTGCAAGAGGCAGACATCAAGAGACACCCTTTAGGACTCACAATACGATTCTGAGTACCGAAATGGACACAGTTTTCCATTCCATGCTTTAAACGAGGCTGTACTCCCAAGCACAGAAGGGAAAACCAGCTTGCCCTTTGGAAGTCTTGATTTTTCTGTGGTTCTGAGCCCTGAAAGGTGGCAGTGGTCTTCAGAGACCCCAGGAACATGAACTTGTGGCCTCTCCTGGCCCCCCATGCTAGCACTGCAGACCCCAGACCCTTCTGGGAAGCTCAGGGGCCCTCGAGGAGAGGGTTGGTGGTATGGATCTGGGTGAGGAGATTCATAGCTGCCAAAGGGAGCTTGAAGCTGGAGGATGAAGAGAGGGGAGTTGGTTCCAAGGCTTTTTAGGAGATCTAAGTGTCTGGCAACTGGCTTCATCTAGAGTAAAAGCATGTCCTCAAAAAGCCCAAGGGCTGCTTATTTTTTCTTTGGACTTTCTTAAATATGTAGTGGCAGACAGGGCCAGAACCCATGCATGCTCCTGACATGCACCATACCATTATATGAGTGTGTGTGCATACACACACACACACAATTCTTTCCACTTCAGCACGTTTTATGTTTTACCTGCTGTGGCCCTAATAGCCAGCTGAATTTCAGGAATCCTGGAGCCTCTAATATCTAATAATTGTTCTGGTTGGAAATTTCCCAATGAAATGTCATCTTTGGGTCTGAAATAGACTTCACAGTGCTACCTTCGGCTTACATACTTGTCTACACAAAAATAGTGGGAGATACCCAGTGTGCAAATAATCCCTGTAGATCTTACCTGCCCTTCAGAACATCACTACCCAAAACAAAAAGACCTCTTTGAAAATCACAGGCTTTGACCACAAATACATCTGGATTTGATTCACAGCTTGCTATGTGACCCGAGGCAAGACATTCAGCCTCAGTTTCTGTATCTGTAAAATGGATCTAATATCTTTCTGCTGGGATTGCTGTAATGATTAAATGAGATCATATAACTCAGTTCACAAAGTTGTGGGCACATAGGAAGCCTTTTAGAAATGGTAGCAATTATTTCCTCTGTGATTACCAAGCAGAAGTCAAGGGCATGAGATGGGTAAGCAAGAGGGACTAGCAAAGAAAAATCTGCAGCAGCGAAATCTCTGCCTCTAGCAACCCCACCCCATTCAACTCTGATCTCCATTAGATCTAAGGGTCCCTGAATGAACTGACAAATGGCCTTGGCTCTCAGCCATCTCCCTGGGCCAGCACATCTTCCAATTGAGGGCACATGGGGTAGTAGACCAAGAATTATCCCCACAGTAGTCCTGCTTTCATCTTTTGTTGACTATTTGATCTTAGGCAAATAATTTACACTCCCTAGGTCTCATTCCTCTCATTTGCAAAATGAGAATAATAATGACATCTATCCCACAGGACACTTATGCAGATTAATGAAATAATGTAGAAAAGGTGCATTAGGGTATAATTATGTTTTATGATGGAGAAAGAGGAGTAACTGTTCATAAATTTGGCCCCTGCTGGAAAACTTCCAGTAACAATGAGTTCACAGAAAGGATGATTACATTATTGATCAGTTATGATTGTTTAAAGTTTTCCCTTCATATTACATAAATGCCTCTTCTTCATCTGAACTCTGACACACAGATTTTGTAGGACAAGATCCAGACTCTCCAACTCACAATCTCTGTGAACAGGACCTGGGCTTGCATAGTTAAAATCCTCACAGGTGACTGAGAGACAGCCAAGACTGCCCACTCCTGACCTAGGGATCAAGAACAACATGAAACTGGGGCAGAGCTCTTGGGCTAATGTTGATATGATCAAGTTCTGTGGATAGCAAGGACAGGAACGCACCCAGAGTGATTCAAACTCTACCCTTGGACAGGAGTTTGGCTGGAGTGAAAAGAGATATATTAGGAAACTCTCCAGCTGGCTTAGACTCTCTGGATTTATCTGGCTTATCCTCCAAGTGACCAAACCCCAATTCATTCTTCTGATTGCTGTCCTTGGGTAGTCCGAAGTGACTTAGGGTGGGGGCAGAAGGGAGCAAGGAGAATGGCCGCAGCAAGGGCAGCTGGAGGACTGGAGAGGCTGAACGCTGACAGGCTCAGGAGCTGTCAGCTTATGCAGAACAAAGTGAGAAGTGAGTGAGGCGGCTTCTCTGCTGAACTCCACCCCCGTAAACTGGAGCCTGTACATACTTGCACTAAAATGAATGCATTCTAACTCAGTAAGAAATTTTAGCCATTATTTGTTTGTGGGTACATGAGAGATTCAGCTCATAGGTCAAGAAAGTGTCTCACCGGAAAAAAAACTAAAACCATAGGATTTCACTCATATATAGGACATAAAACAGAAAGCAACAAATGAACAGACAAAACAAACAGACAAAACACTCAGACACAGACAACAGTATGTTGGTTACTAGAGGGCAAGGGGCATGAGGGGAAGTAAAAGAGAGTAAAGGGGGTCAAATACATGGTAACAGAAGTAAACTTGATTTTGGGTGGTGAACACAAAATGCAATATACAGATAATGTATTATAGAATTAAATAGTTGAAACTTATATAATCTTATTAACCAATGTCACCCCAATAAATTTAGTAAAATTAACAAAAATTTGTCTCACCGCATATGTTTTATATAGTAAGTTATTTAAGGCATAGAATATAAGCAATATAAGGAAAATATAGTGACTTCTGTTGTATGCTCTTCTTCTTCTCCATCTATGCTCTTCTTGAAACATATTAATACACTTTTCTATGTTGCCATTTCATATAAAATTATACTATTTCCCCTAGGATATTGGGAGCTCCTTGAGGAAAGGGATTCTGTCCTACACAACCCACACAAAATTCTGGGTATTTGATAGGTGCTCGTCAAATTCTTGATGAAAAGTGAGCAATATGGGACCTTGTACTTTATGCTGTCAACCCTGGGTTTATTTGGAAAGCACCACCCAGCACCTTATGCCAGTCTAGACAAAACATCCCTGGGAAGTCCCCAGATGTCTCTAGCTGCTTTCTATAGCTGTCATCACCTGAGTGAGAGGATATGTGGGTCTCTGGAGACCAGGACTGCGAGATTCATTTTCTCTTTTCCTTTCCTCCTAGTGCAGCATTGACTGAAGGGTACATACTTTTCATAGAGCGCAGGCTAAGTTACATATACACTGTCTCCATTACAGAATTCCCTGGGCCTGAGTCAGGCAGGCTCCTGAGTGACTCCATGGATGGGATCTTTCTTAGCTCAATCCTTTGGCTACCACCCTGTCTCCCACCACTCCCCTTTCTCCTCTTATTGTTTTTACTAAAACATAATTGATATATAACATTATATTAGTTTTGGCTATACAACATAATGATTTGATATTTGTATGTATATCAAAATGATTACCATAATAAGTCTAGTTTATGTCCATCACTGTACATAGTTATAATTTTTTTTCTTGTAATGAGAACTTTAAAGATCTATTCTCTTAGCAACTTTCAAATATGTAATATAGTATTATTAACTATAGTCACCGGGCTGTACATTACAGCTCCAAGACTTATTTATTTTATAACTTGAAGTTTGTGTCTTTCAACCCCCTTCACCCATTTTGCCCACCCCCCACTCCCAACCTGTCTTGATAATTTGTTTTACTTCTGCCATTTTGTTTTGAAATCCCTGGTTTCTGAAGGTATAAAGTAATTTTTGCTCGGGACCTAAGTTTCTCTCCTGGAATTTTATCTCCTTCTAACCACTGGGACCCATCATCAACCAATGTCCTGAAGTGCCATTATTGTGTAAGTGTTGAAATTAAGGCTCAATATTATGTGTTGCCTTGATATCTTGTAAAATCCAGAAGCTCTTGATGGCCTAACTGCAAGTTCCCCTCCCTACTCTGTTCTTTTGGATAAGGTCTCCTAGCCAAACAACCCTTCTTATCAAAGGGACTGGGCACGGTGCCGGCCTCTGCCTGAATAGGGGGTTTCAGTTCCATGCCAGCTCACAGAATTATTCATACAAGCCAATCACATCCTCCTGTGGGAATCAGGGGCACCGCTGTCTCCTGATACTACAAAGCCCGCCTCCCACAGCCCTGGCTTGTTCATTGTGTCCCCAAGTACAACCCCAACAAGGCCCTGCATGCCATTCAGTGTCCTCCTCCCCCAGCCTGTAAGCATTTATGACTAATAAACTGCGATCCAGTAAAAGGTGTCAGGTGTTTGGCCACCCCCATAATCCTAAAGCAGGAGTCCCTCTCTCATTGATGGGGGTGAAGAGGAAGCAATTAAAACACCTATGCCCTTTCCTAGAGGGAATCCTATGTGGCCTCTACTGAATTTTGTTGGATTCCTCTCATGATCTAGAATGTAGATCTGCCTTCTGCAAATTTATGACAGTTTGACCAGTTCACCTGAAGATTTAGAAAATAGATTTACTTGAATTAGCCAGAAAATATAGGCGAATGTTTATCTAACTCCTGATTTAAAAGCAAAGTCAGAAAACATAATGAAAAAAAGGGGATAGACTTAACTCCATGAAATTGGTAAACTTCTGCAGGCTAAAATTAAAAATTCCTAAATGAGGTTAAAGGTCAAAGTTGAGGAAAGATGAAACATATATAACTGTCAAAGGGTTCACCCTTTTACTGTTAAAAGAGCACTTACAAAAAAAGACAGGTAAGTGTCCCAACAGGAAGCTAACCATTCAAATAGAAAAGTCATCAAAAGATATATTGTATCTTTAACAAAAAGAAAAAAAAACAAACCACCAGTAGGTCTATCCAAAGGGTCCATCATCTCTAGCAAATAAATAAGTACGAATTAAAATAAAATTAAGGTACTCTTTTTTTTTTGCTTGTCAAACTGACAGTAGGTGGACTCTTCAATGTCACACATCTTGGAAGAAAGCAGAGCTCATCTCTGTCTATGGGAAGTATACACACCAGGTACTTTCTGTCCCCAAGTGCAACCTCCAGTTACCTTCATTGCCAGCCTCTAGGTTTTGGACACTCGGATGTGATGACCCAAGATTGTGTGTCTGCTGCTTGTCATGCTGTCAAGCTGGGAGAGAACAGAACTCTTTCTGGCTGCATTAGCATCATCCAGTTTTAAGGACCTGTAAGGCTGTGGTCCCAGCATTGTGCCTGATATTAGTGTCCAATGTCCAGGCCCAGCACCAGCAATGGTAGCAAAGCAAGTATGGCTCCCATTTGGCCTCAGTGGCAATGGCAGAGGAATCCTCACTGCACTGGATCTGTGGCGTGGCCTTGGCTGGGTCTCTGGCTGCACAGCTTTCCTTCATTCCTGCACATTGTCTAGGCCTGAGGCTCTAGCTTTCCTGACAAATTTGTGGGATGCCCAGCACCTTGCAGTAAACCCCTGCAATGGTTTCTGTTGCCTGACTGATGTAATAATATATAAAGAAAGCTCTAACCCAAAGTTAGTGAGTATTTTCACTTCTCAGGATATAGTAAAAAGATATTCTTCTAAGCCCTGGTTAGCCCATGTTTAGAGTAGCAAAAACATGGAAATGATCTGAATATTCTCCCATGGAGAACTGGTTAAATGGATTGTAATATATTTGTAGCCTAGACTATTATATAATAATTAAAAATCAAGTTCCTAAATGCATGAAAGTACTCAAAATATAATAATGAATTTAAAAAGCAAAATTTTCATACAAGTTCAATTTTTCATAAATAACCAAAATATTAACAGTTGCTTTCTCTTGGGAAACAGATATGAGATATGGGATTCCTGATGAAGTTTATTTTCTTTGTACTTACTGTGTATCTTTAAATTCTTCATAATAAACATGTATTTTTTTGCCAATAAAAAAGTAAACAAAAGCTAAGCTAAAAAATAAATTTATGTAACGTTGTTAGGTGAATTAATTGGTCTTTTGTTTGGTTGTGTGTTTGCTTTTGTGCAGTTTGACAACAGATCAAATGGCAGAAGGGATTTAACAAGCTTCTGAAGAGATCTAATGCTCCACTTTCTGTATGCTACCGACTGAATATTTGCATGTCCCCCAAAAAATCATATGTTGAAACCCCAGGCCCCAAAATAATGATATTTGGAAATGGAGTCTTTGAGGGTGATTAGGTCATGAGAGTAGAGCCCTTATGAATGGGATGAATGCCCTTATAGAAAAAGACCCCAGAGAGCTCTCTCACCCCTTCTGTCATCTATAAACCAGGAGGCAGGCCCTCACCAGACATGTAATCTGCTGGCGCCTTGACCTTGGACTCCCAGCCTCCGGAACTCTGAGAAATAAATTGCAGTTGTTTACTAGCCACCCAGTCTATTGTACTTTCTTATAGCAACCTCAGCTAGGACACTATTTTTTTTTTTTTTTTTTTTACAACTACCCAAGGAACCATCTCAATAAAAACAATGGTTTTAACTTAGAAAATTAGTTTTTAAAAAAGTAGCCTGAAAATTATTTGTCTGTTCATGGCAAGTAATTAAAAAAACTCAGGTCTAAATTGGAAAGATCAGGAGATAGGTGTATGGGCTGATGGAAAGACTCACGTAAGGAGGGTGGAGAGTCATAAAAGCAACACAAACTCTAAAAACCTAGGGAACACAAATATATCATCATTCTCCACTGAGAACATGTTAATTGTCTTCACCTTATGCTGATGCCACTCTTAATAACACTTATTACAGTAGCAAGATGCTTTACAGTTTATGAAGTACTTGTACTTCCCCACATATTATTATTAGGCTCATTTTGCTGAAGAGAAAATTAAGCCCTAGAGAAGTTAAGTGATTTATTGAATGTCTCATTTTTTTTATGTGGCAGAACTGGGCCTACAAACCAGGTCTTCTGCTCTTTTCACAATTCCAGGAAGTGATTAAAGCTTGGGCTTTAGAGCCGGACAAATCTGGGTATGCACCCAACTCTGGCCCTGCAGAACTGTTGTTAACGCGGAGAAATTGCCTACGCCCTCTCAGCCTCAGTTTCCTCATCTTTGAGCTGGAGATAAAAACACCTACCTTAAAGAGTCCCTGTGAGAATGAAAGGTAGCTGTTATCATTACCCTTCCCATCTTCTTGACAGGCCTTGTTTTTAGTCTTTTGGGACCTAAAGCCCTGCTATGGGTGGAACTGTGTCATCACAAAATTCATATGTTGAAAGTCCTAACCCTGTATCTCAGAATGAGACCTTATTTGAAAATAGGGTCTTTGCAGATGTAATGAGTTAAAATGAGGTCATATTGAAGAAGGATGGGCCCCTCATCCAATATGACTGGTGCCCTCATCAAGATGGGAAATTTGAGGACAGATACACACAAGGGGAATGCCATGTGAAGACTAACTGTGCTGCCACCGACCGAAGTATCAGAAACTCAAAGAGAGGACTGAAACAGATCCTTCCCTACTGCCTTTGAGGGAGCATGGCCCCCTGCAGATACCTTGACTTTGGACTTCTGGCTCCAAACTGTAAAACAACAAATTTTTGTTGTTGAAGCCAGCCAGTTCCTGGTACTTTGTTATGGTAACCCTAGGAGAGCCATCCAAAAATATTAAATGGAAAATTTCAGAAATAAGCAAGTCATTACGTTTCAAAATGCACACCATTCTGAGTAGCATGATGAAATCTCATGCCATTGCATTTGGTTCCACCTTCAACATGAGTCATTGCTCTGTCCAGTGTACCCACACGGCATATGCTGCCCACTCGTTAGCCCACTTAATAGCTGTCCAAGCTATCGGATCAACTGTCAGTTTCACAGTTTTTGTGTTCAAGTAACCCTTACTTTACTTAATAATGGCCCCAAAGCACAAGAGTAGTGATTCTGGCAATTCAGATATGTCAAAGAGGAGCCATAAAGTGCTTCCCTTAAGTGAAAAGTTACATATGTACATATAGGAAAAAGCATAGTATATAGGATTCAGTACTGTCCACTATTACAGGCACCTACTGGGGATCTTGGAATTTATCCCCTGCTTATAAGGGGGACTACTGAATACGCCTTAGTTTCCTATTACTGCTGTAAAGAAAATTACCATAAACTTAGACGTTTAAAATACACAAAGGTATTGTCTTACAGTTATGGAGATCAGAAGTAATAAGATTTGCCTGCAGTGCCATGTTCTTCTGGAGGTCCTAGGGAAGAATCAGTGTCCTTGTCTTTCCTGACTTCTAGAGGCCACCTGCACTTTTTAGCTTGTGATCCCTTCCTCATATCACTTTGACCTCTGTTTCTATCATCATATCTCCTTCTCTGACTCAGCCCTTCCTGTGCTTACACTGGGCCTACTTACCCAGCATGTCATTGTGTGACAATATGCAGAGTATTACCAAATGTGCCAACTCACCTAAAGTTTGGTGTCCAGAGTTTTCATTAGAGTTTCACTACATAGGCATGATTGATTAAAGCATTGTGACAATCTCCAGCTCCTGGATCCTCCTGGTAGATTGGTCAAACATCACTTAGTTCAAAAGCCAAACCCTCTAATCAGACGGGTGGTTTTTCTGGAGTGGTCAGCTTTTGTCCTAAGTCATCCTCTTTGTTAAACTATCTAAGGGCCAACCCTTAGTCACCTATCAGGGAAGAAAAGAAAGTGATAGTAAGAAAGACACCCCTATCACTTAGGAAATTCCAAGGTTTTAGAGATTACTTCCCAGGAACTAGGGGCAAAGATAATCTTTTTTATTACATAGGTTGTCAACTAGAACACCTACACATGGCCATTCCATGTTACCTGGGCTTCAAAACAACATAGTAGAATAGTTCCAAGGGTAAATGTCCTGAAAGAGAAAGAACCAAGTAGAAGCTATAATGCTTTTTATTGATCTAGCCTTGGAAGTAACGTGGTATCACTTTAATCACGTTCTATTTGTTAAGGAAGTTCCAAAAACTCACCCAAAATCAATGGGAGAAGATCCAAAAATGGCAAGGTTTGGAAGAGGAGAGGTGGAAAAGAAAACATCATAAAGGCATTTTTTGAAAAATAAATCTGACATAACCATCAAATATAAAATCTTCCTGGAGGCTTTCAAAATCTTTGACAATTAGGTCTTATACAACTTTCCTTCCTGATATCTAATTGCCTCTTCATACTGTGCGCCCAATCCAGTTAAGGGAGTCATTCTCATCTCAAAGATTTTGGGCATAGCTTTTCTTCCAAAAAAGTCTACTCCTAATGCAAATCCAGCCCATTTATTCAGCCCATATTAGCATCTAGGAACCAATAGACACAAATTTTGTTGGCCAAAAAATTCATCTGTTTTTTTTCCCATAAGATGGCTTCAGTAGTGCTTAGTTGTCTTTTTTAAAATTATATTTTATTGATTATACTATGACAGTTCTGATTTTTTCCCTTTTGCCCCCCTCCACACAGCACCCCCTACTACCTCAGGCAATCTCTGCTATTGTCCATGTCCATGGGTCATGCATGTAAGTTCTTTGGCTACTACATTTCCTATATTGTACTTTCTACATCCCCATGGCTATTCTGTAACTACCTTTTTGTACCTCTTAATCTCCTCACCTCTTCACCCATTCCTCTACAATGCCTCCCCACACCCAGCAACCATCAAAATACTCTGTGTATCCATGATTCTGCCTCTGTTCTTCTTGCCTGTTTAGTAGTTTTTTTAGATTCATTTGTCAATAGATATATATTATTGCCATTTTATTGTTCATAGTTTTGACCTTCTTTTTCTTAAGTCCCTTAAACATTTCGTATAATAATGGCTTGGTGATGATGAACTCCTTTAGTTTTTTCTTGTTTGAAAAGCTCTTTTTCTGCCCTTTGATTCTAAATGACAGCTTTGCTGGGTAGAGCAATCTGGGATGTAGGTTCCTGCTTTTCATCACTTTGAATATTTCTTGCCAATCCCTTCTTACCTGCAAAGTTTCTCTTAAGAAATCAGCTCACAGTCTTATGGGAACACCCTTGTGGGTAACTAACAATCTGCTTTCCTCTTGCTGCTTTTAAGATTCTCTCTTTAAAAAAAAAAAAAAGATTCTCTCTTTATCTTTAACATTTGACCTTTTAATTACTACGTGTCTTCGAGTGGGCCTCTTTGCATCCATCTTGTGTGGGACTCTGTGCGAGTCCTGGACTTGTGTGTGTATTTCCTTCACCAAATTAGGGAAGTTTTCTTTCATTATTTTTTCAAATAGATTACCAATTTTTCTGCTTTTTCTATCCTTCTGGCATCCTTATGATATGAATGCTGGAATGCTTGAAGTAGTCCCAGAGGCTGCTTACACTGCTCTCATTTTCTTGGATTCCTTTTTCTTTTTGTTGTTCTGCATGGTTGTTTTTTCTTCCTTACGTTCCAAATCATTAATTTGATCCTCAGCTTCATTGACTCAACTGTTGCTTCCCTGTAAATTGTTCTTTATTTCAATTAATATATCCTTCATTTCTGACTGGATCTTTTTTATGCTGTTTAGGCCTTCACTAAATTCCTTGAGTACCCTTATAAGCAGTGTTTTGTACTCTGCATCTGATAGATTGCTTACTTCCCATTTGTTTAGTTCTTTTTCTGGAATTTTGATGTGTTCTTTCATTTGTGTCATGTTTCCTTGTCTCCTCATTTTGGCCACCTCCCTGTGTTTGTGTGTATTAGGTAGAGCCTCTATGACTTTGTTTCTTGGTAGTGTGGCTTAATTTAGTATGTCTTGTAGAGTCCAGCGATAGCCTTTCCTATCACCCAAGCTTGCTACTCGAGGTGCACTCTTCATGTGGGCTGAGTACACTGTCCTCTTGTAGTTGAGCCTTGATTGCTGTTGGCAGGTCAATGGGAGGGATTTAGCCAGACCAATCAGCTGCAAGGACTAGCTGTGACCACTGACCACCAACCTCCACCCTCTGTGGAGGATCAGCTGTGAAGGGGCAGGATGGCGGTGCTCCAGTGTGGTCTGTAGCTGTCCGCTGGGTGCACTGGCCATGGGGTTTCCCAGGTGGTGCAGGCCCAGGTCAGCGCCCACCTGTGTTCTGCTCCTGGCCACCCTACCTGGACTATAAAGCAATCTGAGATGGCTGCTACTTGTGCAGGACTGGGAGATTCCCAGGCAAAGCCAAGCTGTGAATCTAGGCTGACTACTGCTACTGCTGGGCCTGGGGCCACTTAGCAAGATATAAGAGGGTTGGGAGCTCACTGAGGCCAGCTGTTATTTGTTTAAGAGGATTTAGGAAGTTGTGAAGCATGAGCCAAGACCAGCAAATCATTGGAAAAGTCTCTGTTAACAACTTAGGGGGACCCATAAGTTGAGTGGGATGGTGCCTCAGGGTATCTCCAGAGCAGGACAAACAGTGTTAGCCACAATGATGGCGTCTCATATATGACACCCACTTGCAGGTTCTGTGGCTTTGTGTGGGGAGGGCTCAGAAAAGGGACAATGGTCCCTTTATGTCTGGGAGAAAGCTGTACCCCAGCTCTTGCCTTGATGCCAGAAACTTCTGTTCCTCCTTGTATGCCACTGGTGGGTTTCAAGCTGCTACCTTTGTGCTGGAGCTCAGAGGGAGTAAATCTGAGTAAGTCTGTGTATGGGTTCTTTAAGAGGAACTGCTTGGATCTCAGAATTTTCTTCCACCAACTCAGTACCCACTGGTTTTTGCAGCCAGAAGTTATGGGGACTAATCTTCCTGGTACTGGAAACCTGGGCTGGTAAGCTCAGGCTCTTCAGTCCTGAGATATCCTTCTCAAATTTTTATCTGCCACACATGGATGTGGGACCAGCCCATTCCACATCTCCACTCCTCCTACCAGTCTGGATGGGTGTTGTTTCTTTAATTTTGCAGTTGTCAGACTTCCCTTCAACTTGATTTCAGATGGTTCTGAGTGATGGTTGTATAATTTAGCAGTAATTTTGATGTGGTTGTGTGAGGAGGTGAGCTGTGTTTACCTATGCTGCCATCTTGACCAGAAGTCTCCACACTTTGTAGTCTTTAACTTCATATGAAACACTTTTGTTAGATTGTATTGCAACAGCTGTCATACCAGTGTGCATTTCTTAAAAACTTATGAAACTGGTGAATTTTTATGTGGCCATTTTAATATTGAAGAATGAATAAAATAAGCAACATTTTGGTAAATTATGCTTTATTATTTCAAGAAAGGTAAAAACACAACTGAAATGCAAAAAAAAAGATTTGTGCAGTGTACAGAGAAGGTGCTGTGAATGATCGAACTTGTCAAAAGTGGTCTGCAAAGTCTGTGCTGGCGATTTCTTGATGGATAATGCTCCATGGTCAGATAGACCAGTTGATCAAGTCAAGACATCAACTGAAACCAATCAACATTATACCATGCAGGAGATAGCCAATATACCCAATATATCCAAGTCAATAAAGTTATAGGTGAAAATGAAAAATGTGTCTTTTATTTTATGGGGAAAAAAACCACACGAACTTTTTGGCCAACCCAATACTTATTTAAACTGCCTTAACACAACAGGGAATGTGTTGCCTTTAGAAATTGGACACTCCAGAGGAAGATCTGACTTTAGACATGGAACCAACTCATTCTCCTTACTGTTAGCAACCATGGAGGAACAGGGTGATTTCTACTAATGAATCACAAACAACTCTAGGGATTTACTCTGATTTGTCCACTTAGATCATGTGTTCAACCTTGCAACAGATACTGAGGTCAGAAGAAGAAATTACGCTGAGAGAAAGGAAGGGGTGTCCCCTCTAAAGATATAAATACAGGGGAAATAGGTGTCCAATTCCAGGGCCAGGGATTTTTTCTTAATAGAGCAGTAGAATGTTGAAGCTGGAAGGGACTGTAAAAATTGTTTGGTTCAACATGTTTTACATATGTGAAAACTTGACATTCAAAAAAATGGAACAATGTTCCTAAGTTGTACACAGTGGCATAGCATCAGAGCCAAGACTAAAGCCCAGTATTCTTACTCCCTTTTTGTATAGCTTAATGTTTTAATAGACACCAAGATTATATTTTAAACTTCAGTTCTGTGTTATTAAAAAACAGCAAAAATTAGAATCATATGGGCTTCAAATTCTACCCACTCAGTTGTCTATTCATTTGGACAAGTGACTTATCTTCTCTCAGCCTCCATTTTGCATCTTGAAAATATAGTAATAACAGCTATCTGAAGGGATATTGTCAGGATTATATTAGATGCTGTAGAAATTAAGATTCTAGCAAACAGGAAATGCTCAATATATTGTAACTATGATTTATACCTCTTGCAATGTTTAGCAGGTTTGACACATTTCATACTGGGTGGTTAGCTAATTTCTTTTCAGAGGTGGGGGTTAAGATTTACATCATCTAGGACATTTTATTGATAAGTCAGTGAAAGTTCTTACCCTGAATAGGCTTCAAACAAATATTAAATAACCAAGAAGGATCTAGCTAATCCAAATTAGATAAAATTACAAGGAGGATTTCATGGGCTTTTGAACACCTCTTTGTAACATTGCCTTTGGGAATCCAAGTGTAGGGCAGCAGAAATTTTATATGTTGTCAACTCTGTATGTTTCTGTATTTTAGTTTTTGCTTTCACATTCAGGCTGAACTGACATGTGCTGATGAGTTTCATGACGACAGTCTAAATAGTCTGGAATAGTCTGACTACTGCTTTTAAGCCAGTGTTTATGGGTACATAATCCAGATATGATACACGTGACTCACCAGGCCATACAAATCACTGGTATTTTATATCAAGTCAAAATTTTTCTGTTGGCATCACATGTTTCAAGTACTCACAATGTTTCCTTTAACCTTTCCATGTTTTTGTTGTGATTGACAACACAGAAGGGTTTTGTATGTCTTGTCTACTTAAACAAAGGTCACTATTTTTACTCACCCCCAGGAGATGTACATGTGGTTCTTTAAAGGTACAGGTGCATATATTTTATTAAATATTTCTTTCAAGAACTTATGATTGTTGTAAAATGTAATTTGAACAAATTATTTCCAACAGATATTTTGAATAGAATTGAATGGACACACACAAAAGTCTGGTAAATGGTAGGTTTATAATACATTACAGCAGCTATTATTTACATCCCTCTTCATATTTAATAGTGTTTGATACATGGTAGGTTCTTAATGAGTACTTGGTTATGAATGATGGATTATTTTTTCCAATGGTAGGTACTTATGATTTACACCAACTAGTGCATAGGATGAACTTAGCCCTTAGACAGAAATTATTGTTTGACCCAGCATTGTAGAAACTATAGATTCTATAGTTGTAATATAATAGCCATATAATTTTTATTACAAAATACTTATTGGGTTATCTATAATGTAGTAGCATAAAATTAAACATAAAAGTTGTCATGGTCTTTTGTCAAAGAACTATCCTAGGTTTACTTTGGATACCACCAATACATGACCATTAGATTGAATAAAGAAAACCCAGTAGCAAATAAGAAGACTAAGTATATGAAGTGTATATATGTCTTTCAAAGACTCATGAGCAAGACTGGGCCTAAGCATGGTTGTGGAAGAAGTAGAAGTCATCTTTGATGTTATTGAGGTCTTCTCTAAATCCCTTCTTAAATTTCTTCTACCCTATCTCACCAACGCATGTCAAGGCAAACTGCTTACCAAGTATTAAAAGATCTTGACTTTAAAAGATCTAAAGACTTTCATATTAAGATGTAAATGTCTGCTTTAGGTAAGAACACCTAAGCTATGACCCTTACTAGATACACAAGATATAAATTAATTAGTAGAATTTTAGTCTTCAACCTTCAAATGTGTGTTGGGAGAGTAGTGAGTGATGAGGGAGACAGTAATAAGGTTCTTAGAGAATATTTTTGAGGGCAATAAGTATTCACCTACATTAAATCACTTAAATGGGTACTAATGACTCTTGGCCTTTCCCTGTAATGTACTCCTTGCTACATTTTACAAACCTTACGAAGAAAGGTTATTTGATGAGTCACTGGTAACAGTATCTAATAAGTATAGTTCCCAGATAATGAAAATATTATCTGGGGAAATGACCACAATTGTACCATGAAAATGTAATCACTCTATGCCATTTAAAGCTGAAAGCTAATTTTGCTTCCTTTGTAAGGATTTATGAAACTGATATGAAAGGATTTTTCTACTTCCACTTTTGCTTTCCTAAAATCTCTTCTCTATACTGCACCAAGAGCAAAACATAAATCAGATCCTGTCACTCCCCTGCCTAAAAACCTCCAGTGGTTTTCTATAATGCTTGAAGTCAAAATTCTTACTGTGGCCTACTGGTACCCTGCCTACATAACACACTCTTCCTTCCTCATTATGCCCCAGACATTCCAGAGTTCTATCTGTTACTTGACATGCCATTCTTCCTCCCCCCACCCCCACCCCAGGACTTTGTTCTTACTGTCCACTCTTCCCCCACACCCAGCCTCATCTCATACTTTCAATGACCTGCTTGGTCCCTACCACAGGCTATTAAGTTTTCAGTCTCTGATACTATAACTTGAATTTTTCCCACTACCTGATGCTCTGCCATGTTTGTACTAATGGCAGGATGATATGCTGTACAATGTTGTGTGGGATGAGGGTCAGTAAGTATCGTGTTAGTTTTTGTCTTGCTAAGTGGGATATTTAAGGAGCGTGTCAAAAGTAAAAAAGATTGTGTTAGAAGTGAAGAGAGAAATTTTCCTTCAATGGAGAGAGCCAGAGAAAGGAGGAGGTGACAGCTAGAAACAAAACTCTAGGAAAAGTGATGATTTTACATGAAACTTGAGAAATATTTTTCTGTGTAATGTGCAGTATAACTCCTCTCCCGTCACACCAAGACATCTTTGGTAAAGAAACCATTGTTCAAAGTGTTCTTTTTTTCTTGGATGGGAAAATGTACTGGAAAGGGCCTCAAGGAAGAAAGGCCAGTCAGCCTCTGCAACAGAAAAAGCAGGGATTTTGAAATCAGGAGGTTCTAAGTCTGAAAAAGAGTTCTTTCTCTCCGCCTTAGTTTTCTCTTTTGTAAGGTGGGAAAACAGTATCTTCTTTGCAAAGATATTGTGACAATTAATAATACCCATAAGGGGCCTGATATGGAGCTCGGCATGTTCTAAATCAACAATTTTCTTCTTTTTTCATCTCATGGCACACATAATCTAATTACTAAAATTTGGCAGCACAAGTCAAAATACATTTTTTGCTGACCTGACAAAAAAATCGGTATAATTTTGATTCATTCACAGCAGATAACTATTGTTGTCATTTTTTTTTTTTTTTTGACAATCTAAGGCAGGGGTGTCCAACCCACAGCCCAAATGCTACTTGTGGCCCAGGATGGCTATGGCAGTGGCCCAGTACAAAATCATAAATTTACTTAAAACATTACTTAGTTTTATTACTAAGCTTTATTACTTAGATGTGTACATTTTCTATATTAGTGATCACTAACTTGGGACTTGCTTGACAATTTTACAAGATTATCAAAAGGGCTGCTGCATAATTAGGGTTATTATGTGAGGATTTTGTTGCTTATCTGTGATGGCAGATATCACAAAAATTATGCACAGACCTTTTTTTTCGCTCATCAGTTTTCATTAGTGTTTGTGTATGTAATGTGTGGCCCAAGACCACTCTTCGTCCAGTGTGGCCCAGAGACACCAAAAGGTTGGACACTCCTGGAGGTGAAAAGGGGTCAGTGACCCTGATTAAATAGTCAGGTATCACATGCTTTTAAAATTATCACAGGACACTGGATGATAATTGCTGTTCTAAGTCATTCCCATCCCTTTATAATGAACTAAAATTATCTTCTCTGTAATTCCCATGAATTGGTTCTAGTTCAGCTCTGCAGAACACAAAGGGATTTTGTTCCTTTTTTCTGTGATGGAGCTCAAATATGCATGTTTGTATCTCTGTATTTAATTGCTCTCAAGCTTAAAATGACTTCATTTTTCAATCATCACTTTTATTATTCTTTCCCTAAAAATTGTGGGTAGAGAGGGGCCACATACCAAACCTGACAAGCTCAGGGGCGGCCTCACAAACTCAGAGACCTAAGCTAACTGCAAAGAGTGGTCTGGAATTAGAACTTATTAACTAAAAGCAGTTTATGGCAGGTAGTCATGTCCTGGGCTAGGATCTTCCCTGATGAAAGTTAATCTTTACCATAAATAAGCCTGACTATTGTCTTTTTGTATCAATGATAGCATACCTTTGGAATGCCAAAGAAATTTCCTTTTTCTGGACCCCTCAAGCACAGGCAAGGTGCCAGAGGGAGACACAAGTCCCCTCATTGGTATTATTATCATATTAATTGTTGACTGTTAACTATCTTATACTCACCTATGTAAAAGAAGTATATCTATCATTTTATTTTTTATATAATCACAGAGGTTTCCCTGCTTTGCTTTCTCCCACCTCCCTAATCTATCACTAATGGATTTCATGGAACCCACTTAAGCCTCCTCTTTTGACTATAATGTATAAAGTAAGGTGCAAAATTGCCATTTTCTGGAGCATTTTTTTAATCCATTGAGGTTTTACTTCCTGGCAATTGTCAGCAGTTTGGCTCAAATTAACCCATAAAAAAATTCTTACAGGTTTGGACATTTCTTACATTGACAAAATGACAATCAAGATAAAAATTAAAAGTAAATCTAAGTCCTGAAAAAAATTCCTTAGATATTTAAAGGACAAGATCAGTATACATCTGACCGTGGCTTTTCTAAAGGCAAAGGATCTGTTTTGGTGGTTAAACTTTCAGAGCACTCACAGGGTGTCAGTGTTATATCAGCTCTTCTACTGTGTTTCAGTGCTTTTAGCTACAAATGACCAAATACAAAAATGAAAGTGGCTTAAACAATGAGGAACATTTATTATCCATGTCTCCCTCCATAAGTTCCCAGGGTAGACAATTCCAGGGATGGGCTCAATAGCTCAACAATGTGGAAGACCCGGACTCTTGCCGTCACTCTCCTTTTCCACATTACATTGGTTCTTTGAAAGATGACCCAGGAGGTCCAGACTCACATATAAACATAACAATATATTGCTGAAGAAGGTATTTCCTCTCTTGTGACTCTATTTTTATTAGGTAGAAAAATGTTTCCCACATCTATCTCCCCAAGACTTTCCCTCAGGTTCCATTGTCAGAATTGCATTACATTACCCATGCATGAGGCCGGTGCTTCCCAACTTTTTTCACATCATAATACAAATAGGTAATTTTTTTTGACACAAGGGTTACTTGGATGAGGTTGCTTGTGTCCAGATGGGACCATCTCAGGGCTTCAGAAGCTGAACCTCTTTTCAACGTTCCAAGGGCTTAAGGGATCAATTCCTTGTTATGTCGTAATCCATTCAAGACATACTAGTGTGTGCTGACACATAGATTTAGAACACTCTGCTGTAGGCTACAAGGGAGACTGAGAGAATATGTGTCCATATACAAACTATTGGTAGAGGAGGGTCTACCAGTGAGGAGGAAGGAGAACGTGGTGGTCAAAGGTGCCCCGTATATTCTAATTCTCATAATACATCATGAGAGGAAGTATTTTGTGGAGAATCAAACTGGGGCTAATAATTTAAGGGAGTTGCTTAAAGTCATAGAGCCAGTAAGTAGCCCAGCTGGCATAGTGGAGGCAGATCCAGTGGTGAGCTGATAAATGTTTAACAACCAGCTCTTCAAATGTGTTCTTCATGCCTGTTGGCTAATATTTTCATTGAAGATAAAAGTAAAACTACAAAAATGTACCATATGAGAACATGCTTGTCTAGGATGAGAGTGACTTCTTTGCTGAATCAGACATTTGCGTGTAACAACTATTCACGCTTTTTAAGTTTTATCTGCATTATTAATATTTTCTCCATCACTTTCTTAAGTCTAGACAATCAACAAAGCAATAAGTCAAGCCCTGATTTGTGGCATTTGCTGACTTCCATGGTGTAAACTACCAAAGTGAAGTCGCTTAATGTGACGTTTGGAAGAGACGTGAAATAACATTACAGAGAATTTTTACCATACACATACAATATGTGTAAGTAATCTCAAGTATAGATAATAGTAAGATATATTAAAATAATTAGAGGGTGATGCTTTTTAAGTGTCCATTACCTCTGTTTAAAATTTACTTGATTGGAAGTTTACAGCTGGCAAAAATTCCTAAAAATTTAACAGCCAGCTCTCCTAAGTACAAGCCAGCTCCACACACCATGGCATGCTCCTTCCACTCCTTGACTCTCCTTGCTGCCTTTGTTGCTGGCACACATAAGCTGGGGATGATCCATAGGCTACCGGGGAAAACCTGGTTACCCGTCATTACTTTTAGTAACTGGATAGTTGCTACCACTCCCACACTCAGTTTTCTCTTCTGTTAAGGATAAGAACCACAATCCTTACCCTGCCTGCCCACAAGAATTGTTGTGAGGATTAAATTGATTGGTCTAACTGGCAGCGGGGAGCCAGATATGGGAAAAAAAGCCTTTGTGATGATGGTCATTTCATCACTGGTTTTCAACCAGGCCACCATTATTAAGGATGCAAAATGGATTGCAGCTTTCAAAGGTATGGTTTAGTTTGAGATCTTCTGTGATGCCTGCATTAGACAGTAAAAATAAAAAAAATAAATAAAAAAAAAGATGCTCTCAAGAAGTCCAAATTTTTCTAGTCTTTACTCACTAAAAAGTTAACTGTATTAGGAAAAAAAACAATTTTTTCAAAGCTTTTAATGAACTCATTTCTAGATGCTGTTGGATTGTCTGAAAAGAACTCTTCCTGGGGTTGTGGAATGCTTCTTGATTTCAACAGTTACATAAAGGCCCTTTGATTTTTAATTTTGATTTTTCAAGATGCTTTGCTTTTTGGTCCAGATCAATTCACTACATTATATTGCAAGGATTGTGCCCCTCTGCTCAAGGTGGTCTCCTAATTGTAAACTGGCTTAAGTATCCCAAACATCCTAAGTTGAAATTGTAAAAGTGAGTGATCTTATAATATATTGGCTTTGAGTTTGCCAAACTTCTCTTTGGTCTATAGACAACTCTTTCTGCCAATCCTCTTTCCCACATAAAGCCCTTTGCCCATGCTGATCTCTCTGCCTGGAAAACTCTCCCATGATTCTTTGCGAAGTTGACTCTTTTTCATACTTCAGCTCAAATGTTACCTTCCTAGAAGGGCCTCCTTGTTTCAGGATCACTTCCCTGACATAGTTCCTTTTTTATTTCCTTACAGCACTGATCACAATCTGCAATTTCCTTATTTATTTATTTATTTATTTATTTACTTCTTTGTCTATATCCCTCATTATAATATCAGCTCCTTGGCAGTTGGGTATTTGCCCACTGGTGTCATTATCTACCCCTAACACCCAACACAGTGCCTAGCACAGAGCACACAGTAACTATCTATTGAACAGATGAACTTGTCTGATAAGAACCACACCAATGTTGTAAGGCTGTGGTCATATACACTTCTCTTGAGGCAAGAGCCTATTGTAAAGACTATCCAGGGCTTGGCCTGTATTGCTTACAGTGTCCACATTTCTCTCAGGGACCCAAGGGAACCCAAATGGCAACAGAAGACTGCTGACTTCCTTCTGCCCCATCCTAATGGGGCTGCTCCAATGATGCCACAGGACAGAAATCTCTAGTCTTTTTCATTCTGTGACAGTCTTTTAAACAGCGAAGTTTTTCATGACCTGATATGGTGGGGGCAGAGGGATGAAGGAAGGACGACTGAGCTGAGGGGCATCCCCTCCAACAAAATTAGTTTAGGGGCACTATTCACTTATATGTATTGCTCCTGTGGAAACCGTGTAGCAGAAGCTATAATTTGGACTCAGCTAAAGAAAAAAGAAAAGAATGGGGGAAGTAAAGGAGATAATAAGAAAACAGAAGAAAAAGAGAAGAGTAATAAGAAGAAAAGAGAGAAGAGGAGGACAGATGAAGAGGATGTGTGTGAGGAAAAAACACGAAACAGGCAGTGAAGGAGGAGGAGGAATCTATGTTCTGTTTGGCTCTGTAACTGGGGTAGCGACTGGCTTCTTCGTGAAAGGATGAATGGGTCAGGCGAGGGGGGTTCTCAGGAATGCCCTTGAAGGAGAGTCACTTATATTGCTGAGATTTATTGTGAGAGGCCCAACCAAGGCTATCTCAGGGATGACAATCCTGGGCGGATTCTCTATAGTAGTTTTGGAACCAGGAATGTTAACCTTTTCTTTAAATCATGATCGTGGAAGAAAAGAGGGGAGAGTATTACTGATCAGTCTAAGCTTTAGACTCCTCACTGAAGCCCCAGCCCTCACCCCAAGTCTCCCAATTACTAAACTAATAGCATACACTTAAATTCAGGA
This sequence comes from Pteronotus mesoamericanus, assembly GCF_021234165.1. Classification (NCBI taxonomy): domain Eukaryota; kingdom Metazoa; phylum Chordata; class Mammalia; order Chiroptera; family Mormoopidae; genus Pteronotus; species Pteronotus mesoamericanus. The sequence goes on along the minus strand of NW_026555078.1, from coordinate 28,354,043 downwards.
CTTGCAGGCCAATCTTTTAAGAAAAATCTTTTTTCTCTTTGGTAATTGAAATATAAGCAGATTTTCAAAGCAGTGTAGGATAATTTTAATATATACCTACAAAAATTACTAAAATATGGTTATGGCAGTATATTCCCACTGTTTCACAAAAACTATAAACGTCCCTAACACGTGTAGGCCCAAGCAAAATCTCGTAGTTCTAAAGAAAAGAAAAAACTTTTGCCCTGGCTGGTGTGGCTCAGTGGACTGAACGCTGATCTGCAAACCAAAAGGTTGCCTGGTTCAAGTATTAATGTTTCTCTCTCTCTTTCTCCCTCCCTTCTTCTCTCTCTAAAAATAAATAAATAGAATCTTTAAAAAAAAACCCATATAATCCATTAATTATTACATACTTTAAAAAGAAAACTTTTAACACTCTTTTTTTCCTATGTACTTTTGCCCCTTTCTAAATGGTTACCAGTAAGTTTTTTGCCCTTAATATTATATTTAGGAAATATTTATTATAATATTTTGGAAATATAATGTTTAGTATTAGGAACGGAATATTATATCAAACATATTTATTCAATATTAACAATATTAAGATAACTTTGTCCCAAATTTTAAAATGTTAATCTTACAACCCATGAGTTTCCTAGTTCATACCAAAATGTCCCTGTAAGCTGTACCGAGAAATAAGAAATAGAGGAGGGTACAGTTTTATTGGCAGTTTTTGGGACATTGTGCAGACTCCTTAAAAATTTCTTTGTTTGTATTTTCTCTTTTTCTACCTCTTTTTCTACAACCAGCTTCTCCTATAAGTATAGAACAGAGAGAAGAAAGGTATAGATGACTACAGGAAGGAGGCAGAAAGACAGGCAAGACCTTCAAGTTCAATGCCGCTACTGACATTGGCCGTCCTGGTTCTGCTTTACCAGAAAATTTGTTTCCTAAGACACTCCAAAAAGTGGTTGCCACATAAGCAATTATATTTCAGAATGGTAATGAGTCCACTAGCATGCTAATCATGCTGTTACTTGTCTAAAGTATTAAGGATTGCAATAAGGCAGAGTAACAACGATCTTTGATCTAATTTTCCTTTTTCTTTTTTTTTGACAAGTGTGTGAAGAAGTAATTAGGAAATGTGTCTTCACATGATACTGGGACTAAGGGCAGAAGTGAAGTGAATTTAGTTTTACTTTGTATATCTGGAAATGATGCATCGTCACCTTACTCTAAGAAACTTTAACCCCCAAAATATTGGGTAGAGTGATTTTTGCTTTCCTTGAAGATTTGGCCTGCCAGTGACCATTTGGTGATACTGTTTGATTCTGTCGTTAGGTCCCAGGCTTAAAAGTGAAAGGAACAGTACCTTCCCCAAAAAGTCATGTTGAAGAAATTGAAAATGGCTTTTACAGCTTTAAAAGCAGCTAAATGATGAAAGACAGAATAAGAGTTGGGCAACAGAGAGTTTTTAGTAGATACAACTTGTTCTCTGCAGGAAGCTCCTGAGGTGAAATGGGAAAGGCCTCATCACAAATTTGCCATTTTATTGGCCAGAACCCAATTTGGCTATTTTTCAGTGTTCTTTTTAAAGAACCTGTCTCCTACAATGAAGTACGTATTTGTTTTGTCTTTGTATATACCAGAGCATTTACAAAATGGTTATTTCTTTTAGACTTCTGTTTATGCAAATATGGTGGTCAAATCCATGAACAGGTTAAGCTTCTGACAAGAGAGAGAAAGGCACCCAAGCCAATGGGAACCCATGCTGGTGATGTACTTGCTCTAAAGTTCTGATTCATTGGCCGGCTAGGGTTTGTCATTCTATCCTCGGCGTCTGCAAACAGCGTGGGTCGGGTTTTCCGTAGTCTAGCTAGCTAAACTGGATTTTGGCCGCCTGCACGTGTAGTTTCAATTAGGTATAGCTGATCCCTAACTCTTCATAGAAGCAGCAGTTATATTTCTCATTATCCTCTAGATTTTGAAAACTCCTCCTTTCCGTTAACCTCTCTGGAGGTCGTTGGAGGTCCCCAGTGACAGGACCATGTGACTGCCTTACACGTGCAAACAAATACAGTGTGGGATCCCACGGGCTAGACAGAAAACCTGCCATTACCTCAGAGCATGTGCCCTGTACGTCCACGTGGGTGGCTGGTGGTAGAGTTCATGTGTCGCTGCCCTGCGGAACGCGAGGTGTGTGCCTGGGACACTTGCGTGGAGGGCTCCCCGGGGGCACTGGGGAAGAATGGCTCCAGAGCCGTGGAGCATGAGGTGGGGGTGTCTGGCAGCGGCCTGGAACGCGCGCATTCTAGCTACAGCAGCCAGGCGGCGAATAGGCCGCGACCGCGCCCGAGAGAGGTCGAAAGGGCTGGGTCGGTCCTCGGGGTTCTATGGACCGCGTCTCCTCGGGGAGCGGGTGTGTATTTGCAGGCAGGTGTTAGTGCCGGAGCGAGAGGCGTGTACGCCCTAGGGAGGGCTTCCGTGTCCCGGCACCGCAGACTTCCTGGGTTGGAGAGGCTGTCGATTTCTCACTGCTCTAATAGTCGCACACTCTGTCCAGCTCCGGTGCCCAGTTCCGATTTGGGATTAGGCTACTCCTTCCAACTTCAGCCTGCGGCCCTGCCCTTCGAGGAGAGAAAAGCTGGGTAGGGTAGTGGCGTCATCTACGGCTGCCCCTCCCCCGTCCGCAGGCCGGCCCTCGCCGCAGTTCCTGCCCAACGACATCCGGGTTTCTCCAGATGGCTCTGCCGCGCCGCAGCCGTAGCGGCGGCTGAGCCGGCGGGGCGAGGTGGGGCGGGGCGGGCAAGGAGTGGGGGAGGGGCGGGCACAGCTCCCCCGTGAGCGCGCCTGCGCGGGGACGCGCTTGAGGCGGCGGCGGCTCTAGGGGCGGGAGCGCGCGCGGGAGCGAGGGAGCAGTGGTCTCGGGGCGGCCCGGCCCGCAGCTTCGGGTGCTCGGGCGGCTGCAGCTCAGGAACGGGTGGTTGGGGAGGGGGGGTGGGGGGGGCTCCAGACAGGTGGGGCGCGATAGCGATGAATCTTCGCCTCTTCCTCAGAGACCCGCTCTCCGCCTCCCGCTCCAACGCCCGGATGATCTGAGCCGCGAGGGCACCGAGAGCCGGGGTCCCGGACACAGCCCGGTTCCTCCCCTCCTCTGCCCCCTCCCCTGCCCGACCTGGTCGGCAGCCGCCGTGGTGACCCCCTTCCCGCCCCCTCCCCGGCCGCCGTCGCCGCCGCCGCCTCGGCCGACCAGGGACCTGCCTGCCCGCGGCTGCTCCGGGTAAGCGCGAAGTCGGGCGGAGGGCGGGCGGGCGGGCGGCGCGGGCCTGCACGACGGCAGCGGCGACCAGGCCTGGGGCCTGGGGCCTGTAAACAAGCCGGGCGTCTGCCCGGGCGCTCCCGGGAGGAGACGCGACAACTCCACCCCCTGGCCCGGCCTCCTCCTCGGAGCCGGGCGGCGGGCAGCGAGGGGTTAACGCTCCGCGAGGGCGGTGGCAGGGAGGCGGGGGCGGGGTGTTTGTGGCGGCGGCCGGGAGAGGGGGCGCGACCCTCGGCCGGGTCGGGTGTTCTTAAGGCGACGCGGGTGAGGGACGTGGGCCGGCCTGACGCGGCCCGAGAGCAGCCCGCGGAACTTCTCACGAGCGGCGAGGGGGCGCCGGGAGCCCCCACCCGCCCGGCCGCCCTGGGCTCCAACCCCTGGGAGGGAGGCCCGGAGAAAGAAGGGGAGGGGCTTCCTTTTGGACCGGACTTGGCCTCGAAACACTAAATTCTGTAGCGTTTGCTTCAGGTTTTATAGGGGGCAGAGCTGAGAGTGAGGCTCCTTCAGAACTCAAGTCAGCGATGCCTCCGATTCATTCATTATTAAGGCATCGAACAAATCCATTGAATTAAATCACACTGATTTCTTCTCGTCTTTTTAACCGTGTAAATTGTATAAGTTCTTGATGTTAGCGTTCGGTTGAGGTACGGTTCTGTTTTGTTTGTAGGTTTAAACTATTTTCTGGCTGTGGAGAGCCCTATACCAAACGTAGTTTTAGATAGGTTTTGAAAATTTCGTCACCTGAGATATTTTTCCTTTTCCTCAATCACCGCATGGTACTTAAAAATCCACAGAGGTCATACTTCAGTTGTTCAAGCCAAGAAATCTATGCGCCACCCCGCACCCCAAACCTTAAGTTTTCTGCTAATCGGAATATTGAGCCGAATGCATTCTAAGGAGTGATTGGAAGAGTATCGGAGGTGTAAAAATCTATGAGAGATAGGTATTACTTTTCCACAGTAAGTGATTTTAACATTGGAAGAAATCAGAAATTTAGAAAACGGTTCTGAGGAATAAGCCTTAATCTTTTCAAATTTGCACATTGGGATTTTTAAACAGCCACTTTTTAGGCTCAAATAGCTACGAAGAGTCAAAATATTTATTTGAACAATATTCTACAGAGGCTTAGGGGTTACAGAGCCCTCAGAGTCCGGCAGGGCTTGCTCTCTGACTCCTTAACTGGAACAACCTAATTTTTTTATACATTTTATCTTTTTACGTGTTGAGGCCTTTGCTAAAGATTGTATTTCTGTAACTCTACAGATTAGAAAACTGCCAAGGAAGATTGTGACCGACTCCACTGCCTGTTTTCTAATCATACATGCTACCTTCATTATTTTAATATTTCCTTTGCCCATAAATTGAAGCACAGACATTCTTTGCCTGATGTTATGGTCCTGTTCTTATGTAGTGGGTTGACCAAAAAGTCTGTTTAGTTTTTCCATAAAACAAAAAACATTTTTTATTTTTACCAATAACTTTATTGATGTGGATTTTTTTTTTTTAGGATGTTGGCCATATCTCCCGCTATTGGCTTCTAGTGGTTAGAGGCCAGGGCTGCTGCTAAACATCTTCCAATGCATGAGACAGCCCCACAGCGAAGAATTATTTGGCCAAAAGTTACTTGTAGCTAGAAACTCCGCAAACCACTTTTGACACGGTTTGATCAATCACGGCACCTTCTCCATACGCTGCACAACTCTTTTTCAGTTGTGTTTTTACCTTGAAATAATAAAGCATGATAGACTGGAAAAGTTGCATATCTTCTTCCATCTTCAGTATTAAAATGGCTGCACAGAAATTCAATTTTGATAATATTTTTTTTAAATACATGCTGGTATGACAGCTGTCAAAATACAATCTAACAAAATTGTTTCAAATGAAGTTAAAGACAACTAAGCAGTACCACAGCCATTTTACAGGGAAAATTAAATAAGTTATTGGCCAACACAATGTAACTCATGTTATATCTGATTAAACATTCAGTCATGTAGACATGATTGCTTTTAACTTAATGAACTGTACTTGGAAGTTGCTTAAGACATTTTTGATTTGATGTCATTAAACATTTTTCACATCAGTGAAGTCATTTTGGGAGAGAGGTGTATTAAGACAGGCAACGTTAGGCCAGGTACCTTATATATTTGAGAAATAACATGGTTGAATGCTGTGGTCATCACAATTTTTTTTTTTAACGTGGCATAAGTATAAACGTGTGTGTATATATACATGTGTATTTTAACATGGATTGTATGTGTTTATATTTTAGTTTGAAGGGCTGATGACCATAATTACAGTATAAACTGTTGAAGCAAACACTGCACTAGGAGACAAGAATTGTTTAGTCATGGCTCTGCTCCAAAATGTCTGTGTCCATGACAAGCCCTTTAACCTTTTGAGTCTCAGCTTACAAATCAGTAAAGCCAAAAGGATAGATTATATTATCAAATGTTCTGTCCAGTTAGATTTTTTTATTGTCTTGTTCAATATGCTTTGAACAAATGCCTGGTATGTACTTTGATGTTTCAGCATTCTAAAGCTGATTTTCTTTTTAGGTTTTGTCTTATTTTCAAAAATTTTAAGTTGGTAATTGTTCTTTAGGAAAAATATTCCAGTAGGTAGCCTTTGTTGACTTTTCTATTAGGATTAGGAAGTCTAGAAAAAATCTGGGGAGGAAGAAGATGGAGATTGCACAGGAGACAAAGGGTAGTTGAAACTACAGGTTTGAATAATCATGTGGCCCTTGACAGTTTGATGTAAAGGGTATTACAAGAACACATTATGAAGCTTTTTCTGTCAGTTCTGGTTGGGTCTTGCTTATCTTGTTAATAAACCTTCATTTGAAAATTTGTTCCCTAATATCTAATTTCTTCCCCCAAAGAAATCTATAGCAACATCATGTTGTCACATGGTAAATATTGCTAAGCAGTTACTGAAAATCTGTAGTCTTTGAGTTCGTTCACATTCCAGCTAGACTGTTTATTATAGTGGCTAACAGTGTAGCTCATTCTCGTTTAACTATGAATGTTTATTTACTTAATAATTTAAAAGTAAGGACTGATATAACCGTATTTTGCCGTGTATAATGTGCACCCACATTTTTGGCCCAGATTTTCAGGAAAAAAATGTTCCATTTTAATTTTTAATTCAATTATTTATTTATTTATATTTAGATACTTGTTTTTTATATTATAAAGGAATTTTAGCTTTTTGAACATGTTATAGTACAAGACATTTATGTAACGGATAATTCCACAAGAAGAGATACAGGGTATTTTAGGTATTACCCATGTACAATGTGCATCCTTGTTTTTCCCTCAGAAATGTGGGCAAAAATGAGCATTATACACAGCCAAGTCCACAGGGAGCCTGTTATCCCTGGAATTCTTAGCCATGAGAACTGGATTAATTTCTTAAAGTGTAAGCCTGTGATCATGTAGAAATAATTAATTATAAGTTGATATTTTGGTGATCACCCCAAATGATTAACTTTTGCATGGGCACCAGACCCTGAATGTTACTCTCTTTTTTTCTCTCCCTCCCCCGCTCACAAGTATCACAATGTTTATTGACAGATGCGGGTATATGAAATTAGGGCATGTATGTGACTTGATAATGAATGTTGCTCTTGACTCCTTTCCATCCTTAATAGAATTAGAGGAAGGAGGCAGCCATGTAAGAAAGCTCAAGAGGAGTCCTATAAAGGTTAAGCAAGAAGATACAACAAGGTGTGGCCCTATAAAACACATGGATCTTGGGGCAGGGGGAAGGTGTTTTGAGGCATCTAGGTAAAAATTTGTATCTTCCTATATCTTCGGTAGTAAGTTTATGCCAGAATATGTTGTTTTCCATCTGAGATAATATTGGTGACAAAATTTTAACAATTCAATTTCTTCATTTATTATTTCACTCTTAGCCTTGATGTATAAATTCTCTGAATTTCCACCCAGATCTTTATATGAAAGGAGTTTGGGTTAAGTATATGAAAGTCAAAAGATTGATTATATTAATTTTTTCTTTCTGTGTCTAATGTACTCCATATTACTCAAGAAACAATTTTATATTTTATTATGAGTCTCCAGGGTATATTCCTTGATGATTTTGACCTTTGTATGTCCTAGCCATCTATGTTCTACCTAAATAATCTCTTCACCCAGCTTTTGTTTTGTTACAAGCTGAAGCTAGTAAGGAGGAGCTAGAGAAAATAGATAGTTAAAAGAAAGGTGAGCTTCAGTATACCTTTATCTTAAAATGTTTTAGACTTTGGAGTTTTTGTGAGAAACTGAGGGAAAGGTACTGGATATTAGTGTATATTAATAAAGTAGACTTGATACTGTGTTTATAAAATTAGAAATATTTTAAACATTCCTTCAGTAAAATGTGCAATAAAGGAGGGAGCTTGAGTTTTTATAATTATTAATATGTTTGTTTGGAATCCATTGACCAAATTAATGTAGCATTCATATTTAGGATCCAGTTTGAAAGTCATTAGAGTTTCTGTGGCTAGTATGATTTGAATTAAAATCCTATGAGACCAAACTACTTTTACATCAGAAGAAAGTGAATAATAAAAGCCATAATTTATTACCATTTATTTGTGTCAGGCTGTAATTTTCACCACAACCCTGTAAAATATATGATGTTATCTCTTTCACAGATGAAGAAATATAGGCTCAGAGGATCAAAGTTACATGCCAAAATCTGATTTAAAATTATTATCAGATATAAAATTATTTCTAAAATATTTCTGAGTGGATTTTCCCCAATTAGATGATCCTTCTTGTTCCTACCAGTCAAAATTTGAAAAGCTGAAAGTTAATACTTCTGATCCAGATTCCTAGAATTAAGAGTATAAATTTAATTAAGCCAATGCAAGGTTAAAACATTCAGAAAAGATTTAAGAAGTTAAGTTCATTTCTTCTCAAAGTTTCAGAAATCAACAGAGCTAATTTTTTGTCTTTAACTATTATTGTTCAGGTTGAGGAGTGGAATCATGTTCTCACATGTTGATATCCTTAATGAAGGACTAAGGGAAATGTTTTTGAACTTGATCTCTCCATCTCTCCCTCTCTCCCTCTCTCCCCCTCCCCCCCTCCCCTCTCTCTGTAGAGCCACATTGAAAGCTACAGAGAGGAGAAGGTAACACTTCCCAGTGGGTTGATCTTGGGCAAGCTACTTGATTTCTCTAAGCCTCAGTTTTCTTTATCTGCCTATTGGAAAAGCCTTTCTAATAATGTAATCTTGAAGATTAAATGAGATAATTATATAAAGCAGTTGACATATTTTTTACCATGAAGAAAGTACCAGAGGAATATGGTAGCTGCTATTATTGAGTATATGAAATCTTGAGATACCTGGGTGAATAGAGACTTAGTGCATAGTGCTAAGAGTGCTTAGAGGGTTGTCTTTGAGTATAAATTTAACTGAGAGTCTGGAAGTTGTTAGAACTCTAAGAGAGTGAGTAGACTTTAGAAGAGGTTGTAACAGTTGTGGTTATATAGAACTTGTATATGAATAGACTAAAAGTTAAGAGGTAAGAAGAGAAAGTTGAGTATAAGTAGATTAATTGGACTTTCTGAAGCTGGAGAAAAGTAATGAGTTTAGAGTTAATTATTAGGTGGGAATAGATGGTTAAATAGAGGATAAAAAGTAAGCAGTAAAGGTGTATGTTCAGAGTAGAATGCTTAGTAAGTGAGGGAAATACAGGAAAAGATGAAAGAATAAGAAAATGAAATTATTCTAATTAACTTTGTTCTTTCTGTAAAAAGAATATTTTTCAAGATTTTATTTATTTCTAGAGAGAGGGGAAAGGAGGGAAAAATAGAGGGAGAGTAACATCAATGTGTGTTTACCTCTTGTGCCCCCAACTGGGGACCTGGCCCACAACCCAGGCACGTGATCTGACTAAGAATTGAATGGTGACCCTTTTTTTTGCAGGCCCGCACTCAATCCACTGAACCACACCAGTCTGGGCTGTAAAAAGAAGGCACTAAAGCTTTATATATGGGTCCTGGGTTATTTAAAGTTGAAGAATTGTATTGGAGCAATTCCCATCTTCTTACCTCATACCTAAACCATGGCTTTAGAACTCAGCCTGTCTTTACCACTAACATTTTGTATTGCATCTCCCACCCGCATTCTATAAACATCACAAAAGTCATCCTAAAATACTATTTTCATCATATTATTTATCTCTTCAATATATTGTACTTAGTGACTTCTTTTGCCTCTAAAATAAAGTTTAGAATTCTTGGTTTGGCTTTTGGCACTTCTGTGATCGGACCTCAGGACTGGTCTGTCTCAACCAAACTGATACACTTGCCATCCATGGAACACACCATGTACTTTTCTTTCCGTGTATTCTTGTCTGTGCTAATTAGTAGCTTGGAATTCTTGCCCTTCCTTCTTCACCTTTTGTTTTCTCCTTTATCAAAGCTCAATTCTAATATTTCCTCTTCTACAAAATCTTTCCTGATCATCAGAGTATTTCCTCTCCTTTTCTCTACTTCCTAGCAGTAGCTACTGTATTTTATGTATGGCTTTAATCATAATTTACAGTTAGGTATTTGTGTTTTAATTCTAATTTTGTATTCAATTTAATTATAAAATTCTGAAGGGCAAAATATAATAACTTTTTATTATACCCAAAGCCTATCACAGTGCCTTGTGTTTAGTAGGCATTCATATACTTTGTTAGTATTAAGCAAAATCTACCTAAGTGGTAGTGATTGCTGTAAGAAGTGGTGAAAGAAGTTAAGAGCTTTCTGGGAGCAAATATATTTATTATATTTATTTTATTATTTATTTATTATTTTGGCTGAACCTGGGTATTTAAGAGTGAAGATTATACAAATCTGAAATGTGACAGAGTTTATGTTGGTATAGAAAATTAGGTTGATTGAGTCTGGATCTAAAGGTTTCATTTTAATTTCCTGTATTTGGGCTTTGAAGCCTAACAGGACATTCATAATCATGCGTCTCTTTCCAGAGTTAACATTTGCAAATATTATGAACTATACATCCTTTTAAACGGAGGAATTGTGGAATCACAGTAATTAGACATTGTATTTGCAACTATCAACTGACTTAATGTGAACCAAATGAATGTCTGACGTATGAATAGTCTGTTCATTAAAACTATGCTAAATTTTAAAACTTACCAAAACTGTTAACCTATTTCCGGTACCTAGAAAATACATATAAAATTTTCTTTATTTAATTTCTAAATGAATAACTTTATATAGGCAGTTTGTGGATGCTTAGATTCATTTATTGGAGTATGATACTAAGGAAACCATAATCAAATTTGATTTTTGTGTATGTGTGCCTCTTCATGTTTTTCTAGCCTTGACATTAGCTAGTAACCATAATAGATAACATTACTGAGCACTTAAATGCCAGGCATTATTATAGAAATTTTCAAGTACCATCTGATTAAATATTCATATCTATATGGGATATATACTATTATTACCTGTATGTTAATAGATGAGGAAATTGAGACAGAAGTTAACACATGTCATTGGACTGAGCAAAGTAATTATGTATGAGAGTCACTGCAGTTTTATTGCTACTGCTAAAAGAAAATCTGTTGGCAATTGTGATGGATTAGAAAATGTTAGTGTAGGAAGGATATGACTATAGTTCCATTTTACCCAAAAAGTGAATCTTGTGATTGAGTTGAGCTCTGAGGTGGAAGTGTATGCTAAATTTGAAAAGTACAGTATTGCATGTTATGTCAGCTCCCTTTAGAATTTTTCAACAAGAATTATTACATTTTTAATATTAAAAAAATATAAAATACAGCAATAATGCAACTAGTCCCACAAGCCATACACAATTTTGTTTTATGGCTTATTTTATTCATGTTCATTACTTTGCAACCCACTGACATAAATGGTTTCATTAAGTCCTTTATTCAAATGAAATGTTCAGTGAGTTTAAGAAGATAGTCTTAAATGTAAGCTACCTAATTGGTCTTATGATAGAGATTATACTATAAATGGAACATGTTATATTAAGATTTATGAAAAATAAATTCCTTGAAAGCAGGGACCAAGTTTTATTTGTTTTAAATAGGTGCTCAATATATGATTGTTTAATCTTAGTCTCCCTGCTCATTTTCTGATGATCACATGACAAAATTGAATGTGAGCCAGAAATATATCAGACTATGAAAGAGCATAGGTCATGTAAAATCCAGTTCAAATTTAAGCTGGTGCTGTGTATTCATCAGTGATATGACTGTCTCAGGTAGGGATGTAGATTTTGTTTTATTCTGAGTCATGCTATACGTGGTTTAATTTTTATTTAAAGAATATGGTCAAGAACTGTCATGCTATTTCAAAGAATTAGAATTTTAATTCATTGCCAAGTTTGAATGAATATCTTGGCTTCATAGCATTGTTCCTTTATTCTTTAGAGTGAGTGGTAAAAATTGCATTAAATTTGGTATTCCGTCTATAGGAGATGAAGCTTGCTTACTTTTGTTACAAAATTAAGAAATGAAAATATTAATGATAAGCAAGGAGAAGCTGTGTATTATTTTGCGGTGTTTTGTTTGTTTTTTTTTGTAAACAGAACAATAAAACTTAGCTAGGTTAAGAAAAACATCTTTGAAGTATGTCATCATGCTTCAGAATGTAAATAGGCAGTAAATAAAGTTTTCACTTTTTTTAAAGTGGTAGAATAGTATCCTTGCTCAGAGTCTGTAACACTGTTTTGAACGTCAAGAGGCCAATCTTAGAATTGACAGCTTAATCCTGTTTTACCACACGTCTGTTGTCTTAATTTTCTCGATCTGTATAAATGCTTCCTGATACTCTAAGCAAGTACTTCAACGACTTCCGGAGCTATCTAGTGTGATCTGTAGTCTACAAAATAACAAAGTGGAAATGGCAGGATACAGTTAGTTTGCAGGTCAACCTCTATGGGAGTACCTGGGTGGAAAAGAATTCCTAACTGTAGACAAGGGAGAAGTTGCAATGATGGCTGTTATTCATTTGTTTTACATATTAATCAAGTTCCATCATGTGATAATTACTATGAATAAAAAGGCCTGATTCCTTCCCTCATGGATCTTAAAATCTAAAATGAGAGATAATTCATTCACAGGATTCTGTGAGGTCATGGCTAATGGTAGATGTATTTCCTGAAACAGGAAACTGGGTAGGAGAAAGAGGTAGGGAGAAATTCATTTTGAACCATGTCATTTGAGGTGTGGCTAATCAAGTATAGAAGGTAGTTTGTGTCTGTGTGTATTTTTTTTTTTAATCCTCATCCAAGGATATGTTTATTGATTTGAGAGAGAGAAATGAAAGAGAAACTGATCAGTTGCCTCCTGCATGTGCCCCACTGAGGGTGGAACCCACAGCCTTTTGGTGCTTAGGACGACACTCCAACCAGCTGAACCACCAGACCAGGGCTGTGTGCGTGTGTAATTTTTTAAAGCTAGTAGAAAGATGAAATAGTCACTCTAAAAAAAAAAAAATCCTTTCTGTTACTTTCTCGGCACCCTTTTCCGTACATACAAAGCCTCTCAAAGATGGACTCAGCGAATGATTCTGTTTTAAGAATGTTAGCTTATATGGACAAAGTCTGTCTCTTAGAAGCAAATATTTTTTTATCCTTTTTCTAGTGGGGACATTTCGTATGTGTCAAATATTTAGAATCTCCATGTATTTTGTGAGTGAATGACCTTTTACTATCTTAAATATTTAATGTTTTTCCTTTCAACTTGATTATACAAGGTTATCAGCAAACACTTCTAAGGGCTCTGTGTGAGGGGTTTTGTTTTTAAGCAAAAGAAAAAGATGAATTGACTGGGGAAGTCAGTTATTGTTTTCTGGGTTAGTCTGAGTCTAAAGCCTCACATGTTAAAAAGTAGCAAACTGAACCCTTGGCTGGTGTGGCCCAGTAGATTGAGCCCTGGCCTAGGAACCGAAAGATCTCCAGTTTGAATCCCATTTAGGGGCACATGCCTGGATTGTGGGCCAGGTCCTGGGTTGGGGGCATGTGAGAGGCAACCGATGATGTCTGTATATGTGTATGTGTCTCTGTCTCTCATACACTGATGTTTCTCTTCCTCTCTTTTGCCTTCGCTTCCTCTCTTAAAAGTAAATAAATAAAACTTTTTTCCTAAAAAAAAAAAAAGCAATCTGAGAATTGAATCTACTTCTCAGTTTGTACGCAAGTTATCTAAAACTGAGAAATTTGAAATAGTTAACAGATGAGACAAATTGAGATTGTGAATACCAAAACATTGTTGAAAACTTTACAAACTAAATAGCTCTCTACCCTCTAAATCTTTTCAGTGATTTGCTTGTACTATAATTGTTAGTGAAAATAGGTCAGTACTTAATTTTTATAGTCACTAAATTTAGCTTAGATATTTGTCAGACGCAATTAAGTACTTCTGAAGCTTCAAAAAAAATGTGCAGTCCATATCTGTGTAGAAATTTAAGAAGACTACCTTATGGAATATATAATTCAGATCACAGCACATGTCTAGAAGATGGTGATACATTAAAAATCATGAAACGTGAAGGAAACATCAAAAGTTGCAGCTCTGTCACACATTTTGTGTAATTGAAACTGCTGCTAATATCTGTAAAAACTGTGGTTTGGGCACTTACAAGTTTTTACCTAATTCAGCAAAGACTAACTATTTTTGAATAATATTTGGTAGAAAAAAATAACCTGTCATGCTTTATGGAAGTACTATTTAGAAGAGTTTTATATGACTCAGTTTGGCTGGTTCAATCAGTCGATTTTGGTTTGCTTTTTGAAATTTCATTTTTAAGGTTTTAGGGCATTTACATTAGGGTGTTGCTAAACTCAATATCAGTCTTGCATTAGAATTCATTTGGATGAAAGTTGGTTCGTTAGAGGAGGTTAAGTAAATACTAAGTTGAAAGAGTGAAATAAATACTTAGTTGAAGCTATAAGCTGAAGAAATACTGGGCAGCTGAGAAGTTTTTAGGTAACTCTTTTTTAATATTTAAAAACATTTTACTATAGTATTTTCCATATTACTACATATATCTATAGCCATCCTTTTAAACCTATGTAAAAAAACTGTAGCAAACCATATAAAACTGTAGTAATCTTTTTAAATGGCATCATTGAGACATAACTCACATAGCATAAAATTTACCCATTTAAAATTTATAGCTCAGTAGTTTTAGTGTAGTCACAGAATTTTGCAACCATTACTGCAATTTAATTTCAGAACATTTTCATCACCCGCAAAAGAAATCTTATACTCATTAGCGGTCACTCTCTTATTTTCTTCTCCCCCAGTCCTTGTCAACCACTCATCTACTTTCCATCTCTATAGGCTTTTGTCTTTTGGGTACTCCTATAGGCAGAATCCAGGTAACTTTGATCAGTGATTTCTAGCCTTAATCAAAATCTTGTATATCTCATGAGACAGCCTGCTATAAATAATGTAGCCTCCTTTTATAGCTTAAATAATGGCTGTTTTCTCCTCTGACTGGGAAAAATTATTCAATAATTGGAAAACTGTATCCAAATTTAAACCAATATTCAGGCTTTCCACTAGTATTACAACTTCAGCAAATACGTACTTTTCATCCTCACCTCTAGTAGTGTCTTTCACTGTGATCTGTACTCAGTATCCCCCCAGCTTTCCCTAAAGTGTTGCTGTAGCAGCCATTTCTCTTCTACCTCTCAAACTCAGATTTGCATGAGTTCGTTGAAATATTTCCCTTTGTAGCTGGCTTGCCTGAACTCTGCCTTCTCATTCCCCTACACCCAAGAATGAAGAAGAATTAAAAGCAAGAGAGGGAAAATAGAAGAGACTTTCAGGCTGGGGAGGGACATGGTGGTAAGAGCAAGAATGGCAATGGTATAAAATTTGCAGGAAGATTGAATTTGTGGGGAGAATAAAACTTGGCTGCTACTTAGGAGAGAATATAACCTAGAGGGAAGACAGAAGGAAAAAGATGTTATAATGTAATAGAACATAAGAAGATAGATGAAATTCCTTAAATTTTCAGTTCTGAGTTTTGAGTCTTAGTATTGTGTCAGTGAAACACAGATAATTTCATTTTCTGATAAGGATTAGTTACCTTGACCTTTTTTCTTTCCAGAACTTTGTGTAGGCATTTATAAGCTGAACTATAGTCATGAATTGTCTTTTGGGTTTTTTAAAGATCTTTAGGTTTGAACCAGCGTAGAGTGGGGAACCTATTTCACCTTGCAATTATTCTCCAAAGAAGTCCCACAGGGGATATAGGCAATGTCCCCTTGGAAATTCCTAATGGGGGGAGATCCTCTTCTGGGTGCCCCCATTTTCAGTGGGTTGCTTCAGAGGTCTAGAATTAGCCAGAGTATGACTGCTAATTGGGAAGTTGCCACTACCAAAGAAAATTTTGTTCAGTTTGATAAATCAAGGGCCTTCTGGTTGGATTAGAATTGTTAGTAAGGTTTTAGAGACAGTCAGTTAAAGGGCATCAAGAGAGCCAGAATCCCACATTTAGCTTTAAAGTAAGTAAAGCCCTATAATAAGCAAACTGGAAATTTGGGAAAAGAGGAGTACAAACTAATAAGAACTGTTGGTACCTGTACTTGACCACTTAGATAAATTTCAAACCCTGTATTCAGTTCCTTGATCAGAAACATTGCCTACAATATTTTGTATATAACTTTTTTAAGAAGCTAGTGATACAGATAGGTTATTGTTTTTAACAGAACAATAGGCTACCTTTCTTTTTTAGACCGACTGAGAATTGTTATTTAACAGGTAAAATATAATATCTGATTTAAATTAATGTTTTTAGTATTGGAAACCAAGTTAACCAAATATCTGTGTATATATTTTGTTTCAATAGCAAGTATTCCTTTCTTTACATAAGAACTCTATATATGGGGGGGGGGCAAAAGTAGATTTACAGTTGTGTTTATGGAAAATGATAAAATAATAAATAATAGTACAAGGATAAACCGTGTTTCATGTACTCACAACTGTAAACCTTCTTTTGCCTACCTTATACATTTGACCCTTGAACAACATGGGTTTGAAGTGCATGGGTCCATTTATATATGGATTTTTTTCAGTAAATACTGTAAATGTATTTTCTCTGATATTCTTTTATGGGGGGGCTTTTTAAGTATATTTTATGGATTATGCTATTACAGTTGTTTGAAGTTTTTCCCCTTAGCCCCACTCTGTGCGGTATCCCACTTCCCTCAGCGAATCCCCGACCTTAGTTCAGGTCCATGGGTCGCGACGCCAACTCCTGCGTAGTTCCAGGATCAACTATAAATGTTCATAACTATTTGATAGATTAGTTATATTGCAGAAGGAGAGGCTTGAGAATAATTGTTGACTTAACTGAGTAATCTAGGATTGAGCTTTATTAAAAGAATATTTAACCAGAAAAACCTGTAAATATATAGTCCTGACCAAGATTGGAGAAATGTAGAGACTGATGCCATGAACTGCAAACTAATGGATTTACAAGAAATTTCTACCTTTTACTAAAGTAAGATGTGAGAATTTAAAAGTGCTATGTCTTAAGTATATTTAGGGAAAAAATGAAATACCAGAAGAGAATATGTTAAATGAGATTAAGGTTTACTATATAGAATTCAGGTACACTTATTTTGCTGATATTATAATCTTCTGCTATTTATTTTAAGATGTACAATAGGGATTCAGCTACCTTCCATGGTATGGCACGAGTGAAATAATAGGCTGGCTGTTGTAACATCATTTATTGAATTTTTGTTCTCCAACTCTCTTTCTGGATTCTTAGTTATCACTGATCAAGTCAAATACCATAATTTGAATTGCTTTAATATTAGGCATGGCAAATTCTCATGTTTTTTTAAACTCTTTTTGGCTATTCTCAAAAATTCTTTCATATGAATTTTGGAGTCAAAGTCTGGGGACAAAAAGACCTAGTTGTGATTATATTGAATTTATTGGTTAATGAAGTTAGGATAAACATCTTTACAATACTGACTCTTCCTGTGTCTTTTATCAGGAGGCTTTCTGTCTAAAAAGTTTTTTATTGATTTTGGTTTGGGAGGAGAGAAACGTCAATTTGTTGTTCCACTTGTTTATGCATTCATCTGGTTGATTCTTGTGTGTGCCCTGTCTGGGGATTGAACCTTCAAGCTTGGTCTTTTGGAATGACACTCTAACCATTTGGGCTACCTGACCAGGGCCTGAAGCTCTCTTCTTAGAGGTAGTGAGTATTTCTTGTTAATTTTTTAATTAAATATACTTTTGTTTGTAAGTGATTGTTATTCTTATTTCTATAGCCAGGTAACCTTATTGAACATTCTTCCCCAATAATGTTTTAGATTTCAAGTTTGCCATCATTTAGTCATTATCTGCAAATAACAGTTGATCTAACCTCATAATTTTATGCCTCTTTTAAAAAAATCTTGACTTACTGCATTGATCACTATTTCTAAATATTGCAAAATAATAAGGATAAGGGTAGGTATTCTTGTTTTATTGAAATTGTTCTAATCACTGTGCTTCCTATTTGGCTTGAAATATGTGTTATCATATTACAGGATGAATTTTATCAGATACCTCTTAGCATATGAAGAGATGATTATAAGGTTTTTCTCCTTTGAACTTTTTAAAAGATGACATATTAATAAGTTGCTGAATGTTGGCTCACAGTTAAATTCCTAAAATGAACCCTACTTGGTGATTTGTAATAAATGGTCATGTTTTATTTAGGGCTTTGTTGCATCTGTATTAACGAGTGTGTTTATAAGTTTTTTAGTACTATCTTTGTCAATTTTTTTATCAGGATGTTCGTATGTTTCTGAAAAGAAGTGGGGAGGTTTTTTTTTTCTCTGTTCTTTAGGTAATTTAGATAATTTGGGAGTTATATGTTCTTTTATGGCTTGAAAGATCTTGGTTATGAAATTGTCTTACCCAGTCATATTGTTAATGACTTCATTTTGAAAGCAATTAAAATTTACAGTAAATTTGGGGGAAGAAAAAGTACAAGGAACTTCCATATTTACCTAAATGACCGGCTGTTGTTAGCATATATAAACTTTTTCCCCCTCTCTGTGTATGCACATGCATATTCTCTTTACACACAAATGTATATAAACCAGTGCACAGTCACACATTACGCTTTGTTGTAACATCTCTTCAGTCTTCTTTAACCTGGAATGGTTCTTAAGTCATTTTGTTTTTTGTTTTTTATGAGCCTTGGAGCTTTTTTGAGGGACAATTGTTTAATAACTTTCTCATTTTGTCCCAGAGGTACAGGTCTTTATATACTGTTAGTTCTTGAAAAAAAATTTGGTAATTTGTTTCCAAGAACGTTGTCAGTGTCCTTTATATTTTAAATTTTTTAAAGAAGACTTGTAACGCAGTGTGTTTTATAAAACAAAACAAAACGCCCTTCTATCTGTGACATAACTATAGCCTTTTGGGTTTCTAATTTTAATAATAGCTTTTCTCAATTAGGCTAACTCTTGGTTTACCTGTTTTGACTATTTTTCTCTCATATTGCTTAAGGTCTTTACCTTAATACACTCCTTCAGCTTTCCTTAGGTTTTGTGTGTGTATATGTGGTTGTACTCTTTACTTCTTGAATTGAATATTTAATAAACTGATTTTCACTTTTTGCTAAGAGAGTGTGAATTTTCCTGAAAAAGATTCGATTTGAATTTGATAAGAGATTTTTCTCATTATTACTGTTTTTAAATATTCTGTAATTGTAAAAATATAGAAACTCATTATATAGTTGATTAGAAGCATTGCTTTTAAAGCAGTTCTCAGGTGTTTGTGAACTTTTTTTATTGTTACCAATATCAACTGTTATTGTATTAAAGTCAGATAATATGGTCTGTATCATTTGTTTTCTGGGGGTTTTTTGGGTCCCCAGGGCAGGGTGGGTGGGAGTGTGTTAGGAAACTCTAAAACTTTTGTTTTCCAATATAAAGTCCAATAAACACTTGATTTGTAGTTAATGTTTTAAGCATGTTTGAACAGAATATATCTTGATTTCAGCATATAGTATTTTTAATAGGTTTGCTTTGAGTTATCTGGCATAAATATTTAGCACATAAAATTCATAAGTGAAATTATAATTTAGACTACACCCTAATCAATTTTTAAAGACATTCATCCTGTTTATTGTTTTATTTCTTATTTTTTAAGATTTTATTTATTTATTTTTAGAGAGCGGGGAAGGAAGGGAGAAAGAGAGGGAGAGAAACATCAACGTGTGGTTGCCTCTCACATGCTCCCAACTGGGAACCTGGCCTGCAACCCAGGCATGTGCCCTGACTGGGAATCAAACCAGCAACCCTTTGCTTTGCAGGCTGGCACTCAGTCCACTGAGCCACCAGCCAGGGCTGTTGTTTTACTTCTTATGCTTTCTTTGTTTGAAATTAAAATTGTAACCCTTGATTTATTTTTGGTTATTTTGTTTGGTATATTTTGCCTGCCCCAAAGCCCTATATTCTATGACATCTGCAATATTGAGTATAGGGTTGTTAAGGAGCATGAGTGAAATAATGCTTACAAACCACTGAGAGCTGTTTTTAGAATTCTTAAACATTGTCTGCCATTAAGGTGTCTTCATATTAATCTTTGTACAGTCAAAACACCCTTGCCATAATGTTTATCAACTTGGTGTCAGAATGGTAATCTGATGAATACCAACATAAGGAATGAATGATGGCTAGTTGTCATTATTTACCTTTCATCAGTGGAATTACAGTAGGGGTACAGGAGTATGTAGGAGATTATTTTATTGCTCCAATCAGCCAGACTTCTCTGCCTGTGTATTAGTTTGATCATAGTAGGAAAAAGAACACGGAGAGGTTGTTTGTAAACTATTTCATTCCTTAGGGGTTTCTTCCCCTTTTTCTCCTGGCTCCTCAGAGTTTAGCATCACCAGCATCATCAGCCCCCTGGTCTCATAACTGTATCCTGACTTAGGTACTTTTTCCTGTCCCCTACCCCTGACTTCCTATCTCCCCTTCACCTCTATCAGTATCATTCTATTTTTTTTCCAGATTGGTTTCTATTCAGTTATGACCCATTTAATGACTTGGACCCTGAGTCTCTCCATTCCTAGGCATCAAGTAAAGGCCAACCTAAATCATGACCAACTGTCTCCCTGCCTTGCGTGGACCCATTTCAGACCAGGGGTTTCAGCTTTTAATTACTGGAAAGGATTAGATTAGCTAAGCTTTTAGTGTTATCCACAGGGCTGACCATAGACCCTTTTATCTCTTTTATAGTTTTTACCTAATGGTCATAGAGTGCAGTGATAATGATACATATTGTTACCACTAGAGTAAAAGAATACCAGTAGATTACAGTAGATTAACTTTGTTATAGAGAAGCTTTGTTATAAGTACAAGGTCTGTCCAGAAAAAGTCCAGCCATTGTTAATAAAATGAGAGCAGTTTGCGTGACATCACTGTAACCTAGCAGCCAAGGAGAGTGGACTGGACTGCACATGCTTGAATAGTGACAATGTCACTGTACTAGTCAGTGGGGGCAGTAGATGCCCTTGAGTGAGCATGTGTAGTATGTGGCCATTGCATTAAAAATAAGTGAGTAGAGCAACAAATCTGCATCAAATTTTGCATTAAGCTTGAACATTCCTTTTTTGGATGATTCAGAAGGCCACAGCTATGGGCAACTGGTGATGGGCAGCTTCATCATGACAACATGCCCGCTCATGCATCATATCTTGTGCAGAGTTCTTCAGCGAAACATCAAACCACCCAGGTGACTCAGCCCTCCTACAGCCCAGATTTGGCTCCCTGAGACTTGTGGTTTTCCAAAACTAAAATCACTTTTGGAAAGGGAAGAGATTTCAGACCATCAATGAGATTCTGGAAATACAATGGAGCAGTTGATGGCGATTGAGAGAACTGTGTGATGTCTCAAGGTGCCTACTTTGAAGGGGACTGAGCTGTCATTGTTCTTTGTGCAGTGTTTCTTGTATTTTGTATCTTGAAAAAGAAAATGTCACATGGCTGGATACCTTCTGGACAGACTTCGTACGTGTAATTGCTTTATAACTTGAAAATTGAAGCTGGACCACCTAGGGTAATTTAATATCTTACTGCCTGTATCAAAGACTGAAAACTTATGAAAAAGGTAAAATTTGAGCTAGATTTTAAAGGATGGGTATGCTTTTTTAAAAAGACTTTATTTATTTTTAGAGGAAGGGGAGGGGAAGAAAAAAGGAGAGAAACATTGATGTGTGAGAAAAAGATCAATTGGTTGCCTCTTGAACATGTCCCAGCCAGGAACCAGGCCCACAACCCAGGTGTGTGGCCTGACTGGGAATCTGTCCAGTGACCTTCACTTCGCAGAAGGATGCCCAACCAACTGAGCCACACTGGTCAGTGCGGGTTTGCTTTTTTATAAGTAGAGAGGAAAGGCAAGTGACTCCAGATATGGAGACTAATATGAACAAAGAATTAAATGAAAGAGTGTGCAGATTTGGCCCTTTGTGAGTAGATCCCTTTTTACTTTTTCGGAGGGTTGATGGAGTAGGTAATTTGGAATCAAACTTTAGAAAGTTGTAATGTTCCACTAAGACTTTGGAATTAGTAGGCTTTTGGTATGTCCTGTGAATTCACTTTGCTTTTCTTGGTATATATACATACAACTTATTTCTGAGATTCCCTAAAAGAGTCACATGTTCAGTGCATCCTTAAACGCATGGCCTAGTTTATGTAAGTTGATGACCGCTGCCAAGTTGTCATTTTGCCTTAAATGGTTATGCCTTGAAGAGTGTCAGATCTGCCATTTTTATCCTGATGCTTTAGTTCTTTCTGCCTGTTGTCCATTCCTAGCTGCTCCTGATTAGTCTTTCTCCACTTTTCCCTTTTTTTTATCTCCAGGTTACAAATCAGCAATACAGTGAGTGCCTGCTTATCACAAGAGTTGTAAATTCTTATTGAAAGCTTTCTTTGTATTTCCTTCACTCTTAAAAATGTTATTGGCTATGTGTTTTGTTTATAAAATAGTTATTTACTCAGTTGTTTCTCTTCTTTTGCAGACCTAAAGGATCAAGACATAATGGGAGCATTTTTAGACAAGCCAAAGATGGAAAAACATAATGCCCAGGGGCAGGGAAATGGGTTGCGATATGGGCTAAGCAGCATGCAAGGCTGGCGAGTTGAAATGGAGGATGCACATACAGCTGTGATTGGTTTGCCAAGTGGACTTGAAACATGGTCATTCTTTGCTGTATATGATGGGCATGCTGGTTCTCAGGTTGCCAAATACTGCTGTGAGCATTTGTTAGATCACATCACCAATAACCAGGATTTTAAAGGGTCTGCAGGAGCACCTTCTGTGGAAAATGTAAAGAATGGAATCAGAACAGGTTTTCTGGAAATTGATGAACACATGAGAGTTATGTCAGAGAAGAAACATGGTGCAGATAGAAGTGGGTCAACAGCTGTGGGTGTCTTAATTTCTCCTCAACATACTTACTTCATTAACTGTGGAGACTCAAGAGGTTTACTTTGTAGGAACAGGAAAGTTCACTTCTTTACACAAGATCACAAACCAAGTAATCCGCTGGAAAAAGAACGAATTCAGAATGCAGGTGGTTCTGTAATGATTCAGCGTGTGAATGGCTCTCTGGCTGTATCGAGGGCCCTTGGGGACTTTGATTACAAATGTGTCCATGGAAAAGGTCCTACAGAGCAGCTTGTCTCACCAGAGCCTGAAGTCCATGATATTGAAAGATCTGAAGAAGATGATCAGTTCATTATCCTTGCATGTGATGGTATTTGGGATGTGATGGGAAACGAAGAGCTCTGTGATTTTGTAAGATCCAGACTTGAAGTCACTGATGACCTTGAGAAAGTTTGCAATGAAGTAGTTGACACCTGTTTGTATAAGGTAGCTAGACTTTTTCTTCTAAAGATAAAATTATTTTATGCCATCTTAATTACTACTCTAGTATTTAATCATCTTAGAACCTGGTAGTTCTCAGAAATAAGATTTTGGCATAATTGCACACACTCTTCACCTGTTACGAAACTGTAGGAATATGTTTTATAAATTACCCAGTTACCAAATATGCAAGAGTTATAATGTGAATGTTTAGTCTTTTAGTAAATATGACTACTTGAGGTATTTAATATTGTGGAAGATTGCCAAAGGTAAAAAGATTATTATATAAAAGTACAGTGTTTTTTAAAAAGGATGATGAGAGGTTAAGCCTCAGTATTTGTAAATAAAAGATATTTTAGAATTTTAGTATTTTATTTTTACCATGTGATATCTCAGTACATTTAGTACTTTGAGACTATGGTCTAATGAATCTGTAGCACCAACAAAGAGAAGTTAGTGATCAGTTGGTGTGATATAGTAGAAATAGTCTGGGACTTGGAGTCAGAATAACTTCGGATGAGACTGTATGACTTCAAGTAAGCTGTTATTTGGGGGGAAAAAATAAGAAATATTAATACCCTGTCTCAGGGGATTGTTAGGGTAATCAACTAGGATTGCGAATAGAGATGAGCCAGCTCAGCACCTTTATTTTACCAGAGGAAGCTGAAGCCAGAGAAGGCTCTGTAACTTAAGAGTCATACAGACCTGGAATCAAGGCTTACCACTATTACTTTTGTACTCTAGAATATTGAACAAATTGTTCAACCTCTCTCAGCTATTGAATGGAGATAATATTATCTAACTCAGGATTATTAAGGAACTAAATTAATAAACTAATGTATACATATGATGTGCCTAGTTTCGCAAATAGTGTATAATGGAAACATGCTGCTCCCTATCCTAGAGAAGTTAAAAATTACTTCTACAGGGTTATAAAATTTACTTCTTCGGTAGCACTAAGGCTAGAATCTAAGTCTTAAGTTTAGTATTCTCTTTTGTCAGTAATGCTCATTGACTACAATTCTTTCATTGTTTGAAGCAAATGTTGATTATATACAACTCTTTTCAGGCTATATATTTGATTTTCTTTTAACATGCAGAAATAGAAAGTCAACATAATATTCTTTGTAGTTTTGTATGCACATTGCCAACTCTACTTAAAATCTGATTGTACTTAGAAACCAGTTTTATGTAACATCCAAACCAAACCAAATTTATGTAACATTCAACACTTCAGTTAAAAAAATCAATAGAATAATAGAGCCACAACTTAATAATGTACACTGTTAATTTCTGAATTTTGGGAAAACCAAATAATGATGCATATGTTCTTTGTCTCTTTTAGTATATGCATAAAAGTAGCATCTATTTGATGGGTTTATTCTGTAGCACTTGAGTATTAAATATTTGTTAGCTACATTAAAAGACGTTTTCTTAAGAGAATTGTCTGATTCAGATATTAGTAGATTATGGTTCAGATTCCACTTTTTCTCTTCTGCATTCTACTCTATTTTCAAAATTATTCAATACTTTATTATGCCACATTTTATACAATTTTCCCCCAGGGTGTTTTTTATTAAATTCTTTGTATTTGCTTAAACTAAGGATATAAGGTCGATTTTCCCATATAGTGAGGTTAAATATTTAAAATATAAAAGTTAACTCCAATTACCAATAGGAAGAGGAGTATGAGGAGTCCAACTTGTATTCAAGTATTAATTATAGCATTTTGAATACCTAGATATCTTTAAAAATGAATATGCCTTCTAAAAGTTGTCAATATTTTTTAAATTATGGAAGTTAAAAGCTGATTTATAAACTTTACGTATGTGGTTTTACTTCTAATTCCCTGTGTCTACTTAAGCAAATTAATTAACCCCACAGATTATTATAATTTATTTTAAATGTAAATTTGTTTAGTCTCATGTAACTACAAGTCAAATACTGTTTAAGGGATACCACTAAAATTTCTTATTTTGTGGAATTAAATTAATGTTTGTATATGTGTATTTGTCTTTAAGTATCACTTCAAGTTAAGTAGGCCACCATAAATGTTCAGAAATATTTTTGTTTTATAGAATTTTGAAATGATTGTTCCAGTGGAATTTAACCAGCAGTGTTTCTGTTCTGTTTTTTTAGAATGTTGATTATATTATGTACTATATATACTATATGTATGTGGAGGGGTATCCCTTCCACATATGTATATATTTTTTCCCTCTTAAAAACAATATGTATTTTTACTAAGACAAATATAATTATAATTGGCATGGCTATAAATGTTCTCAAGGCTTCCAAGAGCAAAAAGAAAACCAAACCAAAATATTTTCTCAAACTTTTTTCTTCTCAGGGAAGTCGAGACAACATGAGTGTGATATTGATCTGTTTTCCAAATGCACCCAAAGTATCGCCAGAAGCAGTGAAGAAGGAGGCAGAGTTGGACAAGTACCTGGAAAGCAGAGTAGAAGGTGGATCATTTAACAAAAAATAAGTAGCTTTATTAAAGAAAAACCTCAACACAATCAGACTTTAACATTTTAGCTTTTAGATATTTTCATGCCTGTGACATCTAGTGTTTAGTGTACAAAAGTGACAAAGGGCATTTCTGTAGTAGGTGTTTAGATGCTTGTAATGTTTTTATCACAGTTATATTAGAAATAACAGCCACTATGGCCCTGTACATTCTGTTCAGGATACTTATGTTTAAAAAGGCTCAAGTGTTTGTATGCTTTGAAATTCTGGATGAATTCACTGGCATGAGTAATTTTATGCCAGGAAAGTCTGATTTGTGGTTTATTTAATTATAAACAGATTATTTATGATGGTGATAATTTGATTACCATCTTTCTCTGTAAAGCTGCGTATATGAATTTAAGATATTTAGGAGTTTTGTTTTTAAACAACTTGAAGATCACAGCCTGGTTATTAACAACTATCATGTGCCACAGCTTTTAAAATTTTATTTTAAATTGTTTTAAGGCTTTCTTGCCTAAGTCATAAACTGCCTCACCTGGACAACATATACTGACTAGAAAGACATACTAGGTCTCCACCTGGCAGATTTGTAAATGCTGAATAAGTCATGAAATAAGTTTGGAATTCTAGGAGTATATTTGTTAGAATTCTGCAAATTACTTTGAGACAATTAGAAAGATGTTTGTAACTCTCAAGTGTAATGCCTTTAAATATGTGAAAAATTTAAATGATCTTCAATGCAGATACTATTTGGTATAAATATTAAATCTCCCCAGAGAATTCCAGTTTACTGCATATATGCAATAAGCATGTAAATTAGGCAGTTTCTTTAAAGAGAAAAACTTGGCATGCCTATAATAGTGTTAAAATGCATTTGGGGTTTCTAATGTCATTAATTTGCACGTTAAAGACCTCTAATAGCATGTAAGCATTGACTGAAACACTATTATATCCTGCTGTGCCTGCATTATTTAAATCAGTCTACACTTTAATTTTGTTTTTTCCCTTTTACTGTTTAATATCAGTTATAATCAGTCTGATATTAGAATCATACTGGTTTTGATTTGCAGTACTATCTAGAGGTGCTATTATGTTTTTATAGTTGTCTCCCACTTCATAGTGATATATTTAGTACTCTGTGTATGTACTGTTTAGTATTTCATTCATTGCACATACTATTCAATGAGTTTGTTTCCTCACTATTGCCAAGGGTCTTAGAATTTTTATATTTTAAGTGAATCATTTCAATGTAAGTTATTTATTTATAATACAGTAAAATAAAATATTTAGAATGGTACCAAATCATATCACATTGGTTCAAACTGATGGTTAGTGGGAAAGTATGAAGGCATAAGAAGAATATGTATTGGGATAAATTGATGTTTAATTTATTGGCACTTTAAAGTAACCTGGGCATAAATGTTTTCTTATTGATTTAAAGGGACAAAAATAAGTACTATAGTTTAATTTACTATGAAATGGGATCAAATTTTAGAAATAAATTGCTATTTTTCTTTTTAGTGTACACTCACAAATTTTTGATGCAATTCCAAATAATTGGTTTAGGTACATAATTTTATGGTGTACTATTAAGTTTATATTGCTTATTATTGAACAAGAACTGCCCCCTGAAGAGTTTACATTAATACTAAATATTTTAATATGTTGTAGTGTGATTACACTTGTACCAGTCAGTTGGAGATTATGTTGTAAATTAAATACCATATTCTTTACTGAGGTAAATTTGATGAGACTGCAACTAGAGAATAAATAATTGCATTAATTAAAACCACTACTATATTTAAAAACATAGAAAAAATGTAACTATTTCTATTATAAAAGTTAAATCTTAAGAAGTAAAAAAATACTGCATTTATCTTCCAAAACAGACATCAAGTACCTTTTTCTCTCTTTTTTTTCTTTTAAATACAACCTTCACTAAATTGCTGTGACTTACTAAACCTCATTTTATTTGTTTTAAGTACTTTTGGATTCTCTAGACAGAGGCTTTTCAGCTCTCCTCCTACTATCTGTGTCCTTCTAAAACTCCACTCTCAGGTGAAAAGATTCAGCTGATAATTTAAACCATACCGCCTAAGGTAGTGATCCTTCTAATCAATTTAAGATTATACCTGTATGTACATATTTTTAAAATCTTTGCTACTGACTGCCCAGGCTTTAAAGTTGCTAATTTTTGGAGATAACTAACTGCTAGAATGCCTCAAACTTGTTGGAGGGAAGTGTGGAGGAGCAGAGTGTGTTAATATATGGGTATGTGAAACATAGATCTATACATATATGTTCTTCAATAAAAGACAGTCTTTTTACAATTCTAATTAAAATGTATAGTCCAAGAACAGTTAAAGGAATATTTATTAAAATTCGTTTCTTTTTATTTTTTAAAAACAGAAAGAAGCAAGGCTAGTATATATTAATGGTCAGATAGTTTAAACGTATTGTCCCATGTGGAATAGGAGATAGTAATAGTTTTTAAAGCCTTACATAATTCTTTTTAAGAATTTGTCTTACTGTAATTTTCTTCACAATTAAAGCATCCTAATTTACATTTTAACAAAGGAGATGTAAGATACACCAATTATAGGCAATTCAAAGTAATGTTTTTTTAGACCTGAAACTATCATTGATTGAATTTATCATCAATGTTCATTTCTATTATGTCTAGTTATCTATCCAGTAATTGTATTGGCTTAGCGAGACTGTATGTTAAGTGTAACACAGCTTTAGATTGTGAAATTGTGCAGTTTAGGTAAACATCCAATTCTTTTATTTTTGTACAGCAGATTTCCAGCATTAGAACCATGTAGAATAAATATACTAGATGTTAAAGATTACACAATAAAGGAACTTGGCAAACCAAATCTGAGATCCTTGCTTTTTATTCAGATTTAAGACTGGTTTTTTTTTTAAGGCAAAATATAATAGGTGGGAAAATTTGGCCTTAATTATAAAAGGATAGTTTGAGCCATTTAAAGAAATACGGGTAGTATTGTCTTTTAATATGTGGCTTTAAGGATGAATTAACATTTTGAGATTTGATCAAAGGATGAAAGATCTTTATATACATTGGTATTTTCAAAGGTATTTACAAATTGAGAACCAGAATGATAATATTCTTGCCCCAGTGGTGACAAAGAAAATATTTTAGTATAAACATTAAAAAAACAAAACTTGAACATAAAACTTACACAGATACCTTTGGCATGATCTTGCATTTAGAATAAATATGCTAAAACTCCAAATGAAGACTCCTTGTACTTCAAGTGAATAGTTGAAGAGTTCTTTAAGTTGCTTGTACATAATTGTTGGTGTTCTATGGTATGAATAACAATATGCATCTGCATGGTAAGACTGCAGATCATATCACTATACCCATTTAATAACTGAATGTTTTGAAATTAATGATTTTAAATGCAGCTGTATGATTTATCAGTTTTTTCTTTTTAAAAATTTTGTCATGAAATTTACACTTTTTTTCATTCTATATGCTTTGTTCAAATAATCAACTAAAGAAAAGGTATTATTTATCTATTTATTGCTTTAAAATACATTAGACAAAAAAATTAAACTGAGAATGGTGTTTGAATACATAACCTAATCTTCAGTGCTACTTAAGTATCATTTTGCAAATACAAAATTTTGTGTAAAAGTAATTTGCATTAGTATGTAGTCAGTAAATTCCCCTTTTCTTAAAGGTAACCTTTTTTCCAAATCTTGAAATTGTCTATTTTTAAAAAAATCTGTGCAGTGTATTTTCAGGGCAAAGTTCAAGAAACATGTTTCCAGTCTAGAGAGAGGAGTTGATCTCAGAAATAACTAGTTGGCATCTTAAGGAGAATATTCTCACCTGTACACATGTATTTCTGATTATGTAATACTGATTTTTAACATGAAATTTAATTTTCACATTTTTGTCTTGTTTATTTTCATTCTCTGCAGTTAATTCTGGAAAATACCTTTTATGTCATTTTGTGTATCTCTTTGTCATAAATTTTCAAAGATCAACTTGATTTTTTTTATACCAGTTTAGAAAATCTCAGATGTGGTAAATGCCATCTTTAAAAACCTAAGTTATCTTTGTTTCAGTTTTTTTTTTTTAATTAAATTTGGATAACACTTACAAAAAAAGTACTTCTGATTCCCAGAAATCATAAAGAAGCAGGGGGAAGGCGTCCCTGACTTAGTCCATGTGATGCGCACATTAGCAAGTGAGAACATCCCCAGCCTCCCACCAGGGGGTGAATTGGCAAGCAAGTAAGTTACATTCTGCATACTCTTATGATTTATCTCAGTACATGAAAATTTTAGGTGTTTGTTGATTGTATATTTACCTAATTTTTAAAATGATGCAATTATCTGTATATTCAGAACATTTAATTTGTGGTTCACTGTTTTTTGGTATTAATGATATATGGTGCTTATTTAGAATAGGTATCAGAATGTTACTGTTTTTAATTAAGGACACTGAAGGCTGTCCTTAGTGGAGGTATTGATTTCCTCATATAGCATAAATGAAATAATATAGTGAGAGAATTTTTTAAATTAAATTACATAGCACTACAAAAATCCAAGTGTCATTATTATTCCTACTATTATAATTTGACCTTGTCAAGCCTTGGATAATTTACCCCAGAGATGACCATTCCTTCTTCTCCATTGGGACCATTTTTTTACATTTAACTTTTCCCAGTGGTTTTAGTTGCTGATTGCTGGTAGGTTGGGTTTTGGTATATTTGCATTTCTTGCCTTTTTCTCTTTGCACTTTATTTCATAGAGCTCAACTTATCAGTGTTAAATATTAAGCTTTCATCTTTATAAACTAAAGTGGACACTTGAAACTCTTTTATAATACAAGGCTTAAAACATTTTTACCTCAGATATCCATATAATTGATCTACAAAGATATATTGACTAATTTTTTTATTCTCCACTGTGTTCTGTAAGTGTTGCTGTGTTCTTTTTAATTCTTTCACTAAATAGTAATTATAAAGCTTGCTCTTTGAAGCTTTTATTTTTTTGGAAATCTTCCCTTCCAAATGTGAAATGATTGTCTATAAAATTACTTCAAATCGATTTTGGAAGTAGGGAGGCCATAACTTAAAAATACCACTATAGATTTTTTTTTTTAACAAAACATTATTCTAACACTAATTCCTAGGTTTGTCAGGGAAATGTTATATTTCACATTTCAGTTTTAATAAAGCTGTTTTAAGGGGCATTACAAAAAGCACAAACTTAAATGTAAAACATGTAAATTATCTTACTACAACATTCAGCTCTTAATCAGAATATATTCATATTATATCTTAAGACCTTCATCATCATTACTCACCCTGGCTAGTGTGGCTCAGTTGATTGGAGCATTGTCTGGTAGACCAGAGGGTCATGGGTTCAATTTCCAGTCAGGGCACATGCCAAAGGGTTGTGGGTTCAGTCCCTGGTCAGGGCACATACAAGAGGCAACCAATTGATATTTCTCTCTCTCATTGATATTTCTCTCCCTCTCTTCCCCTCTCTGTAAAATTAATAAGCATGTCCTTGGGTGAGGATAAAAATAAAAACCTGCATCATCATTGCTGACTCATAAACCACTTAAACCAGTTCAAATAGAAATGGACCATATAGGCTGATTGTTTTTTTTAAATCATGACTTTTAGTCTTGCATTAATTGGGTCGGTGGAATGTTACTTCTTAGGAGTAAATTTACCTCTATTTTAACTTGGGGCCCCAGGTATCTTCAAGGAAGTTCACTTATTAACAGTAAGAAAGAACTAAAATAATTTCTAAGTGTAAGATTATCTTTGACGTTTTAATGAACACTTGGCTATGAGTAATTAAACAATTTTATGCTCTGAAGAATTAACTTTCTGCATTTTTTAAAATTTAGGCGGAATGTAATTGAAGCCGTTTACAATAGACTGAATCCTTACAAAAATGATGACACTGTAAGTAGCATTTTAGTTCTCTCTGCTTTCCCTTCCCCTCCACTCTAAATGCATATCCTTCCTACCTGTTTTTGCAGAGCTGTTCACTGCACCCATTCTCTTACACACACCCCTGATTGATTGCTCTGAACTCTGCCTGCACCACAGTTCTAGTGATTGAGGACATAATCATGGTGAGTGGCCACCTCTCTCAAAAAAGAAGAAAGTCCCTTTGAATTATTGTGGGTTTTTTAAGCCTCTACAAGCAATCAACTAAAGAAGATTTGCCTCCACTAAACGTTTTTTTGAAGTTGGAAGTAATATCATTACTCAGAATCCTGAATTATTCTGAGTTTGTAAGCAGTAGCTGCAACAGAACTTCACAGAGCCCATCTCCACTAAATAGTTTTTATAGTTAGAAATACCTTTGCCAAGAACCCTGAAGTATATACTTCATTTAAATATTAAAGTGGAGAATTGTGTTTTATAGAAATAGATATTAGAATGCCATTCTCAAGTTTTTTGTTACAGCTCTGTTGTAGTATGGTTTGCATAGAAAAGTGGTAACTTCAAATCATTTGGACAGGCTCTGAAATCTTTTATAATTGCATTATGAAGCCTCCTTGAAATCTCGTTACTTGAGTTCTCAATTTCTTATGCAATAAAAGTTTATAAAAGCATTCTTTTAATAAAATAAATTGGGTTTTATTGAAGACAAAATGAAATTTTTAGTAGTTTTATTGGTTTAGAAATACATTTGGTTGACCTCATGGTGAACTATTTCAAGTAGTATTTTCCAAAACAAAACAAAGGGTTAACAATTTTTTTGAAAGATTAAATATTGATATTTCATATATACACATACACATACTTCCATATATACTTTAAATAACATTTGAATTCTGAAAGTCCACTTTACAAAACCTATTCTTCTGCATTATCCAGAAAGTAATCTATTTTGGCATCTCTAAGCTTTAATTTTGTTCCTTGTTTTGCTTTGTTTCCTTTTATAAAGGACTCTACATCAACTGATGATATGTGGTAAAACTGCTCACCTAGCCATGGAATATACCTTCACCTCCAAAGGAGAGTACAGCTCATCTTCATTGAACCTTTTAAACATCCGTCATCAACCTTAAAGAAGGGCATATGACTTGGGTGAGAGTGGTTACACCAGAGAACTTCAGCAGTACAACAGCTAGCCCAGAACTGAATTTTTTTTTTTTTGTAAATTTGAGACTTACGTAAACGTGATTTCAAACCATAATTCATGTTGTAAATCAGACTCCAGCAATTTTTGTTGTATGATTTTGTTTTTTGTAAAGTGTAATTGTCCTTTGTATAAAATGCTCATATTTAATTATGAACCGCTTTAAATCACTATCAAAGTTGCAAGAAATGTTTGGCTTGTTGTGTGACGCAACAGATATATAGATCTTTCAAGTCATGTGTTTGAACTCGGGGTTGGGACAGGGAGAGCAGCAGCCATGTCAGCTAGACGCTCAAATGTGCACGTGATTGTGGAGAAAAATTCGAAAATCTTACAAAGCCAAACATCCAGAGAGTTAATTGGAAACTATCTTAATGTTCTTGGCAGCGGGATTGGCACTGTTGATAAAGCTAGTCCTTTCATTTAACTGTCTTTTAGGTTGTTCTCTACTTGTTGCCATGAGTATTGCAGGTTATACAGTATATTCACCAAAATATCAGTCTTGGGGCTAAAATGCCTTGATTCTTTGCACCTCTTTTACAAGTCCTTACATTTAATTATTAATTGATAAGCAGCAGCTTCCTACATATAGTAGGAGACTGCCACATTTTGCTATCATGATTGGCTGGGCCTGCTGCTGTTCCTAGTAAGATATTCTGAATTCCATTTTATCAATAAAGCTTGATTTAACAAACAAGAAATTAAATCATGTATGTGTAATTCCTCCTTTACCCTGCCCTTTTAAAACACCATGCCATTGTAAATGAGAAGTCTCTCACTGGGAAAGATATTAGTCTCTTTTAATTGGAAAATCCTGTTACTCAAGGCAGAGATGGAACTGTTTCCCTTCCATTAGCAAGACTAAAAGATTTAAGTCTCTGTTGTTCCTTAATCTATTTTTTAAATGGGTTTCTTTCTGGCTGCTTATTTTTCATTAAGATATGTATCAGTTCAAGTTTGCCTACTGTTTAATTAAAGTAATTGTCAGAGCTTGACAATCTTAACACTCTTATGATAGGTGTGTGTATGTTTGTGAGTGTGTGTTTGCCTGTGATTTTTAATTGGCCCATGTCTTTACAATCCAAGTTAAGATGTATTTGTGATTTGAAGTACAGCATGTTGATAATATTTAGCTGTTGGCCTTTAAAAATAACTTTCAAAATTTAAGGAACTGTAGATATAAAAATAACCTAATTTAATTTAGGCTTAAATTGCTCTGATTAAGCATGTGAAAGTAATTTTAAAATCTGTCACATTGAAAAGACTACTGTTCTGTGCCCTTCTGTATTTTTGTATCTTTAGGTTGAATATTGTATTTATCACCATGTAATTTAATCATTCAGTAGGCAGATTCCCCACTAGAAAACTATTAAAATACAACATTGGAATACAAAATCAAAATTTTGTGTATAAAAGGTAATATAATCAGTTTTGTTATATTTGTTTTTTCCATAACTTGGAAATATACATATTTGTATATATAGCCTTAAAACTAATGTAAAGTTAGGGGAGTAGTGGAAAAAGTAATGTGAAATGTCTCAGATTTAAGTAGTTACATACCAGCAAAATTTTTTCATTATCCCTCTTATTTGTGAGGTGATTAAATGTAACTTAATTGTATTTAATTTATCTTAATCTAGCATGAATGAAGAAAAACAAGTACTATTTATACTTAGAAATTCGTAACAGTTGGAATTACAGAACCAATTCCATACTTAACTTACAAATAAATGCTTAATGTCTAAATCTGTGGTAGAGTGCGAAGTATGATAATGTCTTAAGTTATGGCTTTGCAAGTCTAAATGTGCATTTAATAAATAGTAATGCTTCTAGTATAGATTGATTACCAGACATACTGGTACTTAAAACTAAATCCCTATTACAAGAAGCCAGGTTCTTAATTTTTTCAGTAAGTAATTTAAGGTTTTAGTTCTAGAAATTTCAAAACCTTGAATTAGATTTTGAAATGCAAAATCTTAAATCACAAGTAAAATATATGATAGAAAGCTATATTTTAAACAATAACAGCATATACAGAGTTTTTTAATTTGAGAGTCTTTAAATAGAAAAGAGGTTAAAATATTCCTCTGTTAAAATTATTAGTACTGAAATTAGGCTTGAAAGTGAGAGAAGACTATAATAAGTGTGATCTAAGAAGACTAAATCTTTTCCATATGAGTCAGCATTGCCACATTAGATGTAGTTTTTCATTATAAAAATGCAGGAAGGAAGTATACATTATAACAGCAGACTGTGTTTGTTCTTCATTCCTGGGGGCAATGGTGGTGGTAGGGAATCAACCACACTGTTAAAAGGCACTTTTGCACCTCTGTTGTGCACTTCATTTTTGTACCACTTAAATTCTCGACCTCCCACCCCCTTTTGTGTGCTAATTAGCATCTCAGGGCAATGCTTCAAAATTTTTTGATGTGTTGTATGTTATTTTCTTTGGAGGGGAAAAGTTCATGTGTGATGATAACATACTATTCAAAATGTACTTTCATTTAAATATTTTAATAGAATGGACCCACTTTGCTGCTTTTAATAGGAAATTCATTTTGTATAGCAGACTCTTGTTATCCTAACATTAAACAGTTTCACTGATCTCTTATTGTTTTAGCAAGGTAAACTCTTTAATTTCTACTTTCTTAGGGAATATACTTTTACAGATAAGAGAAGCATTTCTCAGTATTAGCATTAACTTTTAAAAATCCAAGAGGTATTTTTCTTACTCAGCTTTAGATCTATTTCAAACGTATTTTTAATTATAAAGCATTAATTTGCTTCTAGAGTACTATGCAATTAGTGTACTGCTTCAGCCACTTAATTTTTTTACTAAAGAAATTTGGATCAAAGAATAAATCAATTATGTAATTCAAATAATCTGAGTTATAGCAGTACTTTTAGTGATCATCCATTTGACCATATATTAATCCAGCTAATAACCCTGCTTTTCCACAAAATGTATTGAGTAGTTATTTGCAAAACACTGTTCTGGGCAAAGCACCTTGGACTATAAAGAAATGAATAAATAGGTCCTTGCCCTCAAGGAGTTTATATTTGAATAGAATTTATACTCTAATATGTGTTACTAATATAACTGGATCACTCATCAAAAAAAATAGTTAATGTCCACCTACTGTCTGCCAGATAGTTTCCTGAACAGGGCAGATCTCTGCCCTAAAGACTGATCTGTACTTCCTTCATTCACTTGAAAATCTGTTTATTTTCTCCACAAAGTCGAAAATCCCATAAATTTTGCTCAGCATAGGAATAAAGTTGTACTGATGAAGCTCAAGTTTATCCAGCATGCTTGATTGCATTTAACAAATCGCCTTTACCCTCCTGCTGAGAGAAGCAAGTCAGAGAAAGAGGTAGTAAATTTCTTGGAATTCTACAGCCCTCGAAATTCTGGTGTATTTTGAGTTTAAGGCATTTAAAAAGTGTGTGTGTGTGTGTGTGTGTGTGTGTGTGTGTGTGTGTGTGTGTCTAAATTTATCTTTTAAGTACCACTCTGTCTTCTTTTCTTGAAAACATACTGCCAGTGCTAATACCCAGTTTTAGCTAAACGATTACTATGTGTTTTAATATTTTAAAACAATTCCACTGCCTATCTTTACTGGACAAATTCATATGGAAATTCAGTTTGTGATTTCTGAAAGAAATGGTTAAATTAGTTAAGGTTTTTTTTCTGTTTTAATTTTGAATTTCATGATGTGTATAATTTCAATACATAAAGTTTGAGAGGTTTAAGCCTTTTAATGTTTTGATTGCTATTTGTACAGTATTGTGTTAGAGTTTGGTATTAGAAAATATTGTGTAAATATTTGTGTGTAAATGTTACTCATTTGAGGTTTTTCTTTGAAGGAACTGTAAAGAGTTTCATACACTTCTTGCTTGCAGGTCCTGCTGGTGAGGTGACTATTTTTTAATTGAGTCATCTAGTCTTCTCCTTATTTGCAGGGGAGGGGTTGTTTGTTTTGTTTTGTTACCACATAAGAAGACTTCTTTGTAGTTTTAGAAGCCTAATTTTACTTTATTTCTTTCAGTAATGTGCCATGAGTTTGGGATTGTATTTCTTTTAAATTAAACATTAGATCAGAATATGCTTGAAATATTTAAGAATACATTTTTTAAGTGTTACGAGTATAATACTGTATTGTTTTGTTGGTCAGAATAATATGTCAGTCAAATGTTAGTTATTACTGATAGTCGGATGCTATATGCAGGAATGATGAGAGACATTAGGCTCCACTTCACTGTCAAATAAACATTTCCACTTCTGTTCACCTCAACACAGGTTTCCCTTTTACCTGCTGTATATATTAAACTTGTGGCTTCTGATCTCATCTCTTCTAGTTATATTACTAGCAGATAGGAATGTGCCAATTAGAAGAACTAAAATATATTGAAGTTGTAGTTGAAAACTTACACTTTAATTAGTTGGAGGGGAAAGGTTGTTTAAATTGGTATAATAACAAAGTGATTTCCCCCCCGCCTTATCCTGCATGAAATGTTGCTTCATTTCCTGTACTGGCCTCTTGGTGTTTTCTCTCTTCCTTCAGACTGAAACAGGCCAATTCCATTTATTTGAGCAAGAAAACTAACTGTATTACTTCACCAAGGCCAATTAATACTGTGTAAAACTGGGCCAAATATAAGAAAATTTGGGAGATGAAAGAGGGGATATGCCAGTGAGGATGACAGAGGAAGATTATTCTTAGTTTTAAAGTCATAGGAAGGTCTTCTTGGACCCAGCTGTATATTAAAAACCGTTGTTTCACATAAACCAGCAAGAAACAGCCTTTACTTCTTCAGATGATTTGATTTTTCCACCAAGGAAAATAGTGATAAAATTACTGCTGCTTCAACATAGACACAATGAAGAAAAATGAATGCAGTGTTTCTTCACCACAAAACCCAACCCTTCAGTTCTTTTCGTTGTTCCAAACCCAGGTTTCTAATTGCTTTGTCATTGAACAAAATGTTTAAAAAAATTATATAGTTTTTCCTTTCTTTTTGCATAGTCCTGAGCCAGTAAAGGGCATTTAGTAATGTTTGTATTTGTATGGTACTATCTGAAGTTAGATTTTTGTAGGAGGTTGGGTAATGATTAGGTTTAGGTATAGGCATAAATTCACTGTAGCAATGGGTTTTAACCTTTTAGGGTTACTTTGATGAATGCTAGGAACTTCCTTACCCAGGAAAATAGATATAACTCCCCAAAGTTTATAATATTGCAATGGTTCAGGAGCTCCTGGTTAAGATCTCATACTATAGCGTAACAGGGCCATCGGCTCTTTTCCTCAAAGCCATAAGAAATATTTCAAGGGCATCAAAATAATTTGACTCTTTCAAAGAACAGTTTCACTTCTTAAAAGATAGAGGAGGTAGATGTGGGCCTAGGCAGGAATCTGACAAAATATTTTCAAAAAATTTTGTTAATCCTCACCTAGGGATATGTTTATTAATTTTAGAGAGAGAGGAAGGAAGGAAAAGAGAGAGAGACATCGATTGGTTGCCCCAACCAGGGATCAAACCCGCATCCTAGGTATGTGCACTGACCAGGGAGGGAATCCACAATTTTTTGCTATACAGGGTGACACTCCAACCAACTGAGCCACCATGCCAGTGCTAAAATATTCTTTTTAAAGGTTGTGTTTTGGGGAAATTGAAAGTGATTAAAGGTGAAAAAAATAATATTAGGATAGTTTTGGAGGATTACGTTCTCTGATTTTGCCACTTTTAAAAGTCAACAGAAAAGAAGTAAAATGCAAATTGAGTGTTTCTGGAACGTTTCTGACTTGCATGGTACAAGTGCAATGTATTCACAAAGAGCACATTTAATTGTCAGATCTCAGGGTTAAGATTTTTAAGCTTCCTGGTGTTAGAGTTCATTAAAGGTATAATTCACTTCAGATTCTAAGGAATTAGGTATTTACTTACTGATACAGAATGTTAAAATAGGATCTAACATGGCAGCCACCAGTGTACAGGATTAATGAGATTTTTACTAAAATATAACTAACATGAAAAAATTTATTAGCTTGTTGCATTTGTTGCCACAATTAGATGTTCAGTTACAGCTTATTTGATTACCATTTGTGGAAATTTTGAAACAGAAACCATTTATTTTTTTAGTTGGTTAGCCCTTAACAAAGTAAATAGCATACTTGCAGGAAAATACCTTGTTTGTAGTAAATATACTCCATTCTGGTTGGTTTCACTATTGAAATGGTTTATTTTTCTGAATTTGTATCAATGTTATGAGTGGAAAGACCATACACATATTAAAAGCCTTTTACGTTATATGTAGATTGATTTTTTTAATCTAAGTGTAAAACTAATACAACTGCAGAAATATTTTTCCTAAACACAGTGTCTAACAAAATTATCCACAGTATTCACCCACTCTTTGTAGTTTATGAGATTCAAGCTTTTAAAGAAATTACATAAGTGTATATTTTGTATTATATATTTCCTAGTTCAAAGAAAATATATGAATTCAGTTCTAACCTGAAGAATGCACTTTTTAAAATTATATTTTATTGATTATGCTATTACAGTTGTCCTGATTTTTCCCTTTTTGCCCCCTTCCATCCAGCAGCCCACTCCCTCAGACAGTCCCCCCCACCATTCCTCATGTCCGTGGGTCATGCATATAAGTTCTTTGGCTAATCCATTTCCTATATTATACTTTCTACATCCCCATGGCTATTCTGTAACTACTTATTTGTACTTCTTAATCCCCTCACCTCTTCACCAGCTCCCCCACATCCCCCTCCCATCTGGCAGCCATCAAAATGCTCTGCATATCCCATGATTCTGTCTCTGTTGTTGTTCTTTGCTTAGTTGGTTTTTTAGATTCAGTGGTTGATAGATAAGTATTTTTGCCATTTTACTGTTTGTAGTTTTGATCATAAGTCCCTTTAATATCTCATATATTAATAGTTTGGTGATGGTGAACTCCTTCAGTTTTTTCTTGTCTGAGAAGCTCTTTATCAGCCTTTCAATTCTAAATGATAGCTTTGCTGGGTAGACTCATCCTGGCTGTAGGTTCCTGCTTTTCATCACTTTGAATATTTCTTGCCAACCCTGTTTAGCCTGCAAAGTTTCTTTTGAGAAATGAGCTGACAGTCTTATGAGAACTCCCCTGTAAGTAATTAACTACTTTTCTTTTGCTGCTTTTAAAATTCTCTCTTTAACATTTGGCATTTTAATTATGATGTGTCTTAAAATTTTTATTATTATGATGCCCATTTTTATGTCCATGGTATGTACTCATTATGGCCATGCGTAATGCTCATCCTTATATTTCCCTCCAAGATTTGGGTCAAAAAAGTGAGCATTATACACGGCAAAATACTGTACTTTTTGTTTTCAAGTCCATTGGAGGAATTTCAGTCTATGAATGCTTGCGAATTATGTGAGATGAAAAGCAGAAATAATTTCTAGTTTGCAAAGTTAGTGCCACTAAATAAACAGGCAGTTGCATAATGCATGTGTATTTATGATTGGTAATACAAGCAGCATTTTTGTTCCAGCTGGAAATCTGGAAATTTTGAGATTTCCAGTTATTAGGAGACATTAAAAGAATTTTTTTCAACTGAACTTGGTTAATTTGCGATAAAAGATCTGATCGTCAGAGTTTGAACTAGGCCTGTCTCTTCGTAACTTTAGGAAGATTTGTGAAAGCCACTAAGTTTGGGTCAATGAAAACATACCAGAAAGAAGCCAGAGGTAGTTTCTCTTTGGCAAGAACATTCCCATCGTCTTCTTATAGATGATATATATATTTCTTACTCCCTTGAAGAGTTGAGATTGGGACTTGGGAGTGGTCTACAAAAGAACTGCACATAGCATCTCTGGCTTGGTGCCTGCTTCTTAATAAATACGCATGTGTGTGTGGTTAGGATACTTGCTCTATTCTATTAAGTGGTTGTCCTACCTGTGTTTATTGTCTGAAAGTGTGACATTTTTTATAGGCTTGCACAATTAAATTATAGGAGTTTTAGAATACATTGAATTGATGATGTAAGTGAACTTCTGCGACTGTAAGAGCTTTTAATCTGTTAAAATGTGTAATGAAACACAATAATGTGGCCTCCTAACCAAAGATAGCAAGTCTTAGGACTAAGTAAGGTTGAGGCAAATAGGGATTGAACTTGGCCATGTATAGCTACTACCTGTTCACTTGCCAAGGTGTATCCTTTTGATTTTTGTAGTTTTTCATTTGAAAGTTGAAGCTACATTTTTATGGGGTTTTT
This sequence comes from Pteronotus mesoamericanus, assembly GCF_021234165.1. NCBI lineage: Eukaryota > Metazoa > Chordata > Mammalia > Chiroptera > Mormoopidae > Pteronotus > Pteronotus mesoamericanus. The sequence goes on along the minus strand of NW_026555078.1, from coordinate 28,312,963 downwards.
TAGTAAAACTTGCTTACTTTAGTTACTCTTCTCCCCTTAATTGATTACTTACTGAGAAACTATTATTGAGGTACTCGACTTCCTCTTTTTTCCTTGTTGCTGCTTAATAGTTCAGACTGTCTCTTCAAGTCATAGAAATTTTCGATTCCAGTTACAAATCAGTTTGTAAATTAACTACCCCAGAAAAACTTGTTTTGCATGCCCTCCAGAGGACTTTGTTTACTTGTCACAAAACTTGTGCTCAGCTGCTGCCTCTCTGTCTATGTGAGATTTATATTTATTTGTTCCAATACCTTATATAAGGTGAGTGAGAGTATCTAAAAAGCTTTGCATTGGATCACTTGTTTCATGTCAATAGCTGTATTGTTACCTAAATAGTGGATTTGTTAAACATACTACATGTGTGTCATCTGTTCTCTGCTGTAGTTTAGGTCCAGGCTTGGGTCTTCAGACCAAAGCACTTTCTCTGTGGCCTTCCTGATAACTACACAAAAACTTTGCCATGTGTTAATTCAAAACAGTGAAATTTCCAAGATTTGATCATTTTTGATCTACCAAAATGGCAGTTTTATCTGGTTCAATTTACTAGTTTCTGAAATTAGTTCTTGAATGATCAGATTGCAAATGAATACTTATTATTTATATTTAATCATGTCTCCTTAGAATTGACCCTTAGAACTGGATGACATGTTTAAAGAAAAGCCGTATATATTTGAACAATACCAAAAGTATATTTTAAATTAACATATTAATACTGCACCATTTCACAGATGCTCAACTTGCTGCTTAGCATTAGTATGAGAAAATGTTACATTGGCAATGACCTGGAAAGGAAATAATATTGAATTTAGTGTTCAGGTAGGATTATAATAAAAACACAGTAAGATGCAAAAATGCTTTTAATGTTTTATTTTGAATTATATAATTAATTGAGATGAGTGGAGAGTTCCTTTCAAACATTTTATAAAAAGTGTTGTGACGTGTGACTCCAACCCAGCCTCTGTGACTGAGACATCATTGAACTCTGAGCTGTTCATTTAAGTGCAGTCTTTTTTAAAGGTGGATGACAGCTCTAACTTTGTTCTAGGGGACAAACTCTGACTTAGGTTGTAGCCATGCTGTGTCCTTCCTAAAGATCTTTTTTTGTACCATGTTTTGCTATTTATTTTGATAACTGTTGACTAAAATTGTCTACTATTTAAAAATCAAAGTGTTTGCTAAAAGAGTGTGACTGTTTTAGGTCAAAGGAGTTGTACGTGTACCTCCTACTAGCATAGTGAAACCATTCCAGAACTGTTTGTCCTCTGAATTCTCAATACAACAGTTTTGAATGTGTATTTGATTATATTTAGTGAAGAAAACAAAGATTTACTATATATCATTATAAAAGCAGAATTCTTATTTTAGCCATTGATATTTTAACTTCTTACTAACAAAACTAGAAGGTTTTTAAAAACTAAACATCTCCAGAACTTTTCTAACAAAACTACTAAAATTTTCTAGTGATTGGATGTAGTAGAAGCACATGGGAAGTGGCTTTTGAAACTTGACATTTTAGGCAAATAAAAGTCTCATGTAACCAATTTAATTTCAACTTTTGTAACTGTCTGCCTTTTTTGATATATTTTGACTTTCTTTGCTGCAGTGATCCTTAATTAAATAGAGAGAGAGAGGTCTTAGCTTTTGATAAGGGCAACGAAACTGCCTCTGTGCCTAGATCACAGAAAGAAGCTTGCTTGGTGCCCTCCTTTCTTAGTGTTTACTTTTATGTCTGATATCAGAATGCTTGCCTTGTTACTTTCCATTGGTTTTATTTTAAGTACATAAATTCCTAAACTACATTCTGCTTTAGGACTTCTGTAAATATTTCTTTTTAGAAAAGCCTGAGGATATTGGATTCTGCATCGTTGGCTATCATTAAGGATTTGCCGTGTGCTCTGTCCTGATTTTTTACAACTGTATGTTTAATGACAGTGTGGTTATAAGTGTATTACATGTGCATGTATAAGTATCCTTGTCAACTCCACAGGGCCTGTCACTGGGTGTTACTGGTTCAACTTGACCTTCACAGAGTTTGACCTGCTTCATGACCAGATGGATTTGGCACCTGACAGGGGCCACAGTACTGGTGAATCCTTCACCACAGGAGGAGCAGGGTCCCAAGAAGGAAACTGCCTAGAGAAAAAATCTCCATAATTTGAGATGAGGAAGAAAACAGTAGCAATTTTTGAAGATCACACAGTTTGTTCTCTAATACTGTTTGAACTCTCTTGATATGTTCAGGTACAAAACTTTGAATGTGTGAAAATAATTGTATTTTTAATCTTAGAATCTGTGACTATCTTATCCAAAATTTAATGCAGTTGGCATCTTTTTGAGAAGATAGGAAGAGGAAAAGACAAAGGAGGTTTTAAAGTTTTCTAAAAAGGTTTTTTTTAAGTAAATTCTATTTCTCTTAAATTCAAATTAAATCAATCAATTTAGTTTTCATAAGTCATGGTTAGGTTTTATAACAGTCAAAATATCAAGGTTGGTAGGTTAGTCAAATCTCCTTTTATTTCTCCCCCCCATTATGTCCTGTACAAAGTATTAGGGGAAGGAGGAGATCATTAAACTTCAGTTTGTTAACTATTGCTTATATGTTTGATTAGGAAAGGAGTTGTGGCCAAACCAACCTGAATGTGCCTGATCTCATCTGATCTCAGAAGCTAAGCAGGGCCGGGCCTGGTTAGCACTTGGATGGGAAAGCAGTTAAAGTGAGGGTTAAGATAAGGATTTCAGATTTCCCTTTTATTATCAGTTTTATTCCCAAGTTCACCTGCAGCCTGCCAGCAACATATCGTAGAATGACCTGGAAAGCTTAAAAAATCCTTCAGCAGTAAAGATTATGTTGGAAAATGACACTAAAAGTCCTGTTCCCTACCTACTCCCCAGCCCCAGTGAATGCCTGCATCCTCCCTCACATCCTCTGTTCAAATCGCTATAATGACTCCTGTCTCACTATGTAAAAGCCAGTGTCCTTACAGTGTCTTAGGAAGCCCCCTATAGGATCTGGTCCCTACAACCTTCGACTCAACTCAGTCTGCTTTAGCCACGCTGCTCTTCCTGGCTATCCTCAGAACTTTGTTTTACTCAAACCCTAGGGTCCTGTAGGCACTTGGTTTAGCTACTCATTCTATCTGGATTGTGTCTGGCCAAAGTGAAATCTAACTTCAAGGGGGTGTGAAAGGAACGCAAAAGATTACTTGTGAAGTATGGTGGCCTACTCTGCATTTGATGGCTGAATAAGCCTGTGGGTTTGTATGTGCCTGCAGAAAATGAGATTGGTGTTACATATGCTCCAGTAGATGGTCTTCCTTGAACTAGTGCCAGTAGCAATGCCAGGCCAGGGCCATATGGCTTGTCTCTCATTGTAAGTACTTACAATTATTAGGGGGAGGTCAGTGTTCCTGTGGCTTTGGAGATGAAGTAGATCACCCAGCTATGAGGGTGGGGCTAAATTTACAGAGGCAGAGAGCTAGGTAGGAAGAGTTTTCCAAGTAGAAGAAACAGTCAAGCTAGGTAGGGAAGTGAGCTGAAACCAGTGAGGATGTTGGTCTTAGCAGGCACTTCCCACACACTGACCTGCTAAGGAGACTGAGAAAGAGCTACATCCCTAAGAAAGCATGCTGTTTATGTCCTTTGCTTCTTGAAAAGAGCTTTCCCTTAGTTACATGATACTGGTTATCTCAAATCAGCTTTACTCTAAAGTGCAGTGGCATTTCAATAGCACATGAAGTTGTTTTCCGCCCATACACACCCAGTGCAGTGCTGCCCCAAACCAGTCTTTAAATAATTTGGGTTGATTGTCCAGACAGAAAAATTTATTAGGCCTCCACCCAAGTGGAGTGTTCTGGGGCCTCAGGAAGAGAGGTGGGCTGTATAGAGCCTTGGCAGTGGCCTGGCAGTCCTGTAGGTCCATATAGAAGACATTCTTCATCACCTTAGCTAAGCCCTACTAGGCAGGCCTGGCTAGCACCTGGCCAGCACCAGCCAGGAGCTGTGGTCTGATCTGAGCTGTTTGAGGCGAGTGCATGCAAGCAGAGAGGCAGAGACCACATGAAATACTGCTTGAGGTTTCCTGTTTGCTCCTGCTGGCAGCAGCACAGCCGCTGCCGCTGCCGCCACCACTACCGCTGCCTCCACTGCCTCCACCGCCACCAAAGAGCTAAAAGCAGTCAGGTATTTGATAGTTCATCATTTCCAAGTTTTAACAATAGAAAACATTTCATTATTTTAAATAACAGTCTTCAGTTTATCAACTTGTTTCCCATGTGACTTATCTTAAAGATGTATCATGTACACATTTTTGAGCTGCTTCTAGAGCTGTTACCCAAGTCCATTCTGTGAATAAGGTAATTTGGATGTAAACATTACAAGACCCTTTGTTTAATCAGAAAGCTTCCCTCCACCCACGGTGCTCTGCTTCTTTCCATTCTAAAGTAGTAACCTGTACCAGTTGTAGCTGGGAGATGAGGTAAAACAACAGTATTTCTTCTTAGTACATGTGGTTCTTTGGAGTGGAAATACTCTGAATATAAATGGTGAGCAAAAAACAAGCAAAACGCAGCAGTGTGGGCTCTTCTCACCCACTGGACACTACATCTTCCTGCTTCTCCAGCTGTCCTGCCATCCTGCGCCAACATTGTAGGGGAGAATTATTAACCAATATTAAGCAAATAACCCCTCCTTTCACTACCCCTGAAATATGCTAAAGCTGCCCCTTTCTGAGGCCTCTCCATTGCCATCCACACCTGCCATGGGTGTTTCTGCCTTTGAGACTCAGTAGGCAGTTCATGTGAAAACTGCTGTCTGTTCCCGCATAGCATCAGACACGTGGGCCTCAATCTCGTATTCTCTAGATAATGATATTTTATCTCTGAGGTGCTTCTGGGGGCACTAACAGAATTTTATGTTTGCCACAGAGCCTATATTTTAAGTTAGACTACCATAAGCCTCCAAATTTGATGTCAGTCTTTCTGATCATTTTCTTGTGATGCAGGGAAAGGACAAATTAAAGAGAAATTCTAAACATGGATTATTGTATAAATTGAGAAATATTAATAATTAAAACGTACTAGGTTTATCTCAGCATAATTTAAAGTAACGTAAAAACAAATTCTCAAATTGAAAAAACTATTTTTTCAAACATCTTTGATCAACATTAACCACCCGAATTATCTTCTTAGGGAAGATCTCTTGTGGTTTATTAGCTTTTGACATCATTTTTACTATAAAATATTCTTGATAAAATTGGTCATTTTAACCATAAAATTCAGTGGTATTAAGTACATTCACAATGTTTAGCCATCACCACTATTTCCAGAGCATTTTCATCATCCCAGATAGAAACTCTGTACCCTATTAGGCCGTAACTCCCCATTCTCCCTTCCCCTCAGCCCGTGGCAACTGCTATCTCTGTAGGAATTTGCCTGTTCTGGATATTTCATGTAAGTGAGATCATACACTATTTGTCCATTTGTGTCTGGCTTATTTCACTTAGCATAATGTTTTCAAGTTTCATCCATGTTATAGCATGTGTAGGAATTTCATTCCTTTTTATGGCAGATAATATTATTCCCATGATGTATATACCAGATTTGGATGTTTTTTATCCATTGAGAGACACTTGGGGGGTTTTTTTCACCATCTGAATGATGCTGCTATGAACATGGGTGTGTACAAGTTTGAGTCCCTGTTTTCAATTCTTCTTGGTATATACCTAAGAGTGCAATTGCTTGGTCATATTTTAATTCTGTGTTCAATTTAATTCTATGCCATGCTTTTTCTGCAGATGCTGCACCATTATAAATTTCCACCAATGATGCATGAGGGTTCCAATTTCTTCACATCCTCACCAGTACTTCTTTTCCGTTTCTCTGTTTGGTTTTTTGTTTGGATAATAGCCATCTTAATGAGCTTGCAGTGGTATCTCAGTATGGATTAATTTGCCTTTCCTTGATGACTAATGATGTTGAACATCTTTTCATGTGCATATTGGCTGTTTATGCATCTTTGGAGAAATGTCTATGTTCTTTGTCCATTTTTTATTCGGTTGTTTGGGCTTTTTGGCATACTGAGTTGTAGGAGTTCTTCATATATTCTGAATAGTAGTACCTTATCTGATAGGTGATTTACAAATATCTTTTCCCATTCTGTGGGTTGTCTTTTTACTCAGTTGATTTTACACTGTTTAGTGTCTTCTGATGCACAAAGTTTTAATTTTGGTGAAGTCCATTTTTTTCTTTTATTGCCCATACTTTTGGCATCATACCTAAGAAATCATTGCCTAATCCAAGGTCATGAAGATTTTCACCCCTGTTTTATTTTAAGGGTTACATCGCTCTTAAATTTAAGTCCTTGATTCATTTTTTATTTTTATTTTTTGATAGACAAAATATACTTTTATTTACTTTGTTGAATTAGAGGATTATAAAAAAAAATTATTCCTAAGTAGATACTAGCAAACAGAAAGATGCTTTACATGTCCAGTTACGTTGGAGTTTATTTAAACTAAGAGGAAAAGATCATAATGTTTTCATGTAATACATACTTGGTTCTTTAACAATTATGACAAATAATAGAATTAAGAAATGCTACACTTGTCCATGCAAAACACCAACGTTTCATCTCAAAACACTTTTCAAAATATTGTTGTAGCCAATACATAGAGGCATGCCTTAACTGGGCATAGAAATGAAGTTTAGAAAAGAAAGAAAAAATTCACCCTGGAACTATTTGATTTCTTCAAAATCACTGAGCAAGAATAACGTTGACCTGCCACACTGATTTTACACAGCTTCAATGCAGTACCTTGACTTAAAGTCTCTACACCTCTATTTTTGGTAACAACTGCATGGTAAATGTAGATGACTTATCATTATTATTATTATCTTTTATTGATTATGCTATTACAGTTGTCCCAAGTTTTACCACTTTGTCCCCCTCCACCTAGCAACCCACACTCCCTCAAGCAATCCCCCCCACCATTGCTCATGTCCGTGGGTCATGCATATAAGTTCTTTGGCTACTCCATTTCCTATGCTGTACTTCACATCCCCATGGCTATTCTGTAACCACCTATTTGTACTTTTTTTTTTCCTTAAGAGTCTCGAAAGCAAATTTTTTTTAATTAATTTATTTTTTCAAATACATTTGTCTCTGCCTACCCCCCACCACTTTCCTTTGTCCCCTCCCTCCCTCTCTGCCTCCCTCCCTCAACTCTTCCCCTTTGGTTTTGTCCTGAGTCCTTGCTATATGTTCCTTGACTTTCACCTTCCCTTCCTTTTCCCCTGCCCCCCTCCCTCCTTCCCTCTTGTCTCTGTTGGTTTCTTTTCCTTTCAGTGTTGCTGGTCTTATTTTCCTTGCATCTTTGCATTGTTGGTTAGGTTCCACTTATAGGTGAGATAATATGGTATTTGTCTTTCGCCCCCTGGCTTATTTTGCTTAGCCTAATGCTCTCAAGTTCCATCCATGCTGTCGTGAAGTTTAGTAGTTCTTTTTTTCTTTCTGCTGCATAGTATTCCATTGTGTAAATGTACCATAGTTTTTTGATCCAATAATCTACTGATGGGCATTTAGGTTGCTTCCAACACTTAGCTATTGTAAATTGTGCTGCTATGAACATTGGGGTGCATAGGTTCTTTTGAATTGGCGTTTTGGGATTCTTAGGGTATAGTCCCAGCAGGGGAATCACTGGACCAAAAGGCAGTTCCATTTTCAGCTTTCTGAGGAAATTCCACACTGCTTTCCATAGTGGCTGCACCAGTCTGCAGTCCCACCAACAGTGTACTAGGGTTCCCTTTTCTCCACAGCCTCGCCAGCACCCGTTGTTTGTTGATCTGTTTATGATGGCCATTCTCACCGGTGTGAGGTGGTACCTCATGGTGGTTTTGATCTGCATTTCTCTGATGGCTGGTGATGCTGAGCATCCTTTCAAATGTCTCTGGGCCCTCTGTATCTCCTCCTTGGAAAAGCGTCTGCCCAGGTCCTCCGCCCATTTTTTGATTGGATCATTTGTCTTCTTGGAGTGGAGTCGAGTGAGTTCTTTATATATCTTGGAGATCAAACCTCTATCTGATGTATCATTAGCAAATATATTTTCCCATACGGTTGGCTCCCTTTTCATTTTGCTGATGTTTTCTTTTGCCGTGCAGAAGCTTCTTATTTTGATGAGGTCCCACTTGTTTGTTCTTCCTTTATGTCCCTTGCTTTAGGAGACATATCAGTGAAAAAATTGCTGCGTGGGATATCTGAGAGTTTCCTGCCAATGTTCTCCTCTAGGACTTTGATGGTGTTGAGACTTATATTTAACTCTTTTATCCATCTTGAGTTTATTTTTGTGTATGGTGTCAGCTGATGATCCAATTTCAATTTTTTGCAGGTAGCCGTCCAACTCTCCCAACGCCATTTGTTGAAGAGGCTGTTATGGCTCCATTTTATGCTTCTGCCCCATTTGTCAAATATTAGATGCCCATATAGACCTGAGCTTATTTCTGGGCTTTCTATTCTGTTCCACTGGTCTATGGGTCTGTTCTTGTGCCAGTACCAGCCTGTTTTGAGTATAGTGGCTTTGTAGTACAGTTTGATGTCCGGTATTGTGATCCCTCCTACTTTGTTTTTCTTTCTCAAAAATTGCTGCGGCTATTTGGGGTCATTTATGGTTTCATATAAATTTTTGAAATGTCTGTTCTATTTCTGTGAAATATATAATTGGTATCTTAATAGGGATTGCATTGAATCTATAAATTGCTTTGGGTAGTATGGACATTTTGATGATATTAATTCTTCCAATCCATGAGCACAGTATATGCTTCCATTTATTTGTGTCTTCCTTAATTATTTGTACTTTTTAATCCTCTCACCTCTTCACCCATTCCCCCACATCCCCCTCCCATCTAGCAGCCATCAAAACGCTCTGCATATCCATGATTCTGTACCTGTTCTTCTTTGCTTAGTTGTTTTTTTAGATTCAGTGGTTGTTAGATAAGTATTTTTGCCATCTTTATTGTTCATAGTTTTGATCTTCTTAAATAAGTTCCTTTAACATTTCATATAATAATGGTTTGGTGATGATGAACTTCTTTAAAAGTTTTGTCCAGGAAGCTTTCTATCTGCCATTTGATTCTAAATGATGGCTTTGCTGTGTAGAGCCATTTTGGTTGTAGGTTCCTGCTTTTCGTGACTTTGAATATTTCTTGCCAATCCCTTTTAGCCAGAAGTTTCTTTTGAGAAATCAGCAATCTTATGGAAACTCCTCTGTAGGTAACTAACTGCATTTCTCTTGATGCTTTTAAAATGCTCTCTTTATTTTTAGCCTTTGGCATTTTAATTATGATGTGTCTCGGTGTGAACTTGCCTGTCTATTTCCTTCACCAAAATAGGCAAGTTTCCTTTTCATTATTTTTTCAAATAGATTACCAATTTCTTGCTCTTTCTCTTATCCTTCTGGCACCCCTATAATGTGAATGTTGGAACTCTTAAAGCTGTCCCAGAGGCTGCTTATACTATCTTCCTTTTTTTTTTTTTTTTTTTTTTTGTTGCATTCATTCCTTTTTCTTCTTGATCTACATGGTGGTTTTTTGCTTCCATATGTTCCAAATCATTGATTTGATCATCCACTTTACTGTTGTTTCCCTGTAAATTGTTCTTTGTTTCAATTAGTATATCCTTCATTTCTGACAGGATCTTTTTTTATGGTGGGGAGGTCCTCACTAAGTTCCTTGAGCATCCTTACAACCAGTGTTTTGAAATCCACATCTGATAAATTGTTTACCTCCCTTTTGTGTAGTTCATTTTCTGGAGTTTTGATCTGTCGTTTCATTTGGGCCATGTTTCTTTATCTCTGCATTTTGGCAGCCTCCCTGTGTTTGTGTGTACTAGGTAGAGCCTCTATGACTCTGTCTTGGTAGCATGGCTTAATTGTAGTATGTCCTATAGAGTCCATTGACAACCTCCCATATCACCCCAGCTTGCTACTCAAGGTACGCCCTTTGTGTGGGCTGAGTACACTGTCCTCTTGTAGTAAAGCCTTGATTGCTGTTGGCAGGTAAATGGGAGGGATTTACCCAGGCCAGGCAGCTACAAGGATTGGCTGTGACCACTGACCACCAAACATCTGCCCTCTGTAGAGGATCGCTGTGCAGGGGAGGGTGGTGGTGCTCTGATGTGGTCTCTAGCTACCCACTGGTTGTGCAGGCTCTGTGGTTTCCTGGGTGGTGCAGGCCGAGATCATCCCCCACCTGTGTTCTTCCTGGGGACATGCTACATAAGCTACAAAGAAGTCTGCAGATATCTGCTACTTGTGCTGGGCTGGGAGGTTCCCAGATGAAACCAAGCTGTGAATCTAGACTGGCTGCTGCTGGTGCTGGGCCTGGAACCACTTAGCAAGTGTAAGGTGGCTGAGGGCTCACTGAGGCTAGCTGTTGCTTATTTAAGAGGGTTTAGGAAGCTGTGTGCATGAGCCAAAACCAGCCATTCATATGAAAAAAACACTGTTAACACTTGGGTGGGCCCATAAATTGGGTGGGACTCAGTCTCAGGAGATCTCCAGGGCAGGGCAAACAATGTTAGCCAGGCTGGTGGAGTCTCAGATATGGGAGGCACCTGCCGGCTCTGTGGCTTTGTGGCTCTGTGGGGGGGGATTCAGAAAAGGGACAGTGGCCTCTGCCCACTTTTCTGTCTGGGAGAAAGCTGTCCTCCAGCTCTTGCCTTGATGGTGGACACTTCATTTCCCCCCCGGTATGCCACTGGTGCCTTTCAAGCTGCTATCCCAGTGCTGGAGTTCAGAGGTAGTGAGTCTGAGTAAGTACGTTGAAGAGGAACAGCTTGGGACTGCAGAATTTTCTTCCACTACTCTCTGCCCACTGGTTTTTGCAGCCAGAAGTTGTGGCATCTTATCTTCCTGACACTGCAATTTGGACTGGGGAGTCTGGTATGGGGCTGGGACTCCTCTTTCCTGAGATATCCCTCCCAAATTTTTATCCACCATATGTGGGTGTGGCACTAGCCTGTTAAACATCTCTGCATTTCTGCCCCTCCTACCAGTCTGGATGGATGTGGTTTTAATTTTGTAGTTGTCAGGCTTCCATTCAACTTGGTATCTGATGGTGCGGGGTAATTGTTGTTCTATAGTTTAGCTGTAATTTTGATGTGGTTGTACAAAGAGGTAAACCCTGTTTGCCTATGACTCCATCTTGACCAGAAGTCCTCTAGATGACTTTTCATTCTGGATTTTATCCTACCCTGTAGTGGCCTTTTAATTTTTTTTTTTTTTTAATTTAAAAGAGGCTAAGTTTGACACTTTTATACTGATGTTACCAATGATAAAATTTCTTGGAATCTCAGGAAGATTTATATTCTTTACAGCTGATACAGCACTGGCTGGAGCTCCTGCTAAGCAAGTCTCAGATTTCTTTAGTTCATTTTGTGCATCAATTTATGTAACAATCCCATTCATGTTGGTCTCCAATACCAGTCTCCCTATCGCTATTTCTGCAAGAATATTGTGAACTTTGTCTAAGTGGGAAATTAAATCCATTTCACAGACATTTTGAAAACACTTGTCTAATGTTTCCACAAATGCTTGAATTGGATCTAAAGTGCCAAGTTCACTTCTGAAGAATCCATATGGAAGACAAAATATAATGTTGCATAATGTCTATGAATCAGTTTGTTGTCATAGCCTCCAATTAATAATCCTCATTCTATGAAATTACAACCATTTCAACATCAGATATAAGTGGAATGTCTCCCTGATGACTGGCTGTTGAGTAGCTGCACGGCAAGGCTGGTAGATCTTGGGGAGCCACGGCTACCCGTGGTTGTTGAAGATGAGGCTCGCTTTGATCATGGCTGAGACAGGTGCCTTTGTGGGGGCGGGCATGCAAGCTTCACCTCAGGATCTCCCAGTGATCCTTCCCCACCTGCCCTCTGATGAACACTTTTTAAATCCTTACCCAATGACATGTCCATTGACTTGGGAGAGAAGGGAAGGGAGGGAGAAAGAGGGAGAGAAACATCGATGTGAGAAACATCTATCAGCTGCCTCTTGCACTCCCTTTACTGGGAATGGACCCCGCAGTGTAGGTATGTGCCCTGACCCGATACCTTTTGGGACAACATTCCAACCAACTGAGCCACATTGGCCAGGGCTCCTCATTCATTTTTTAGTTTATTTTTATATATGCTGTAAGGTAAGGTCCAACTTCGTTCTTTTGCATGAGGACACACAGTTTTCCCAGCACCAATTCTTGAAAAGATTACCAGCTTTATTTCTGATGATGGATTTGAAACTGGAAAAGTTGATGTTTGTGCTGCCCATCACTGCCAGAACCAATAACTAGAGACAAGGATTGAATATTTATGGATGTTGTATTCAGATGCCAGCAACCTGAGAAGATGGTGGATTTTGAACCCTAAAAACCACCTTAACATCTTATCTCAAGCTGACCTTTTTAAAAGGAGAAGAAAAGGGTTGGTAAGGGATTTGGGAAAAGGTTAATTATACAAGAGTTGGAGTCCAGAAGTGATTTTCCTAGTATATCTTTATGTAACATCCCTGGAACACAATAGCTCAAATACCATCTTGATTGCTTGAAGACCCCTGGGGCATGAAGGTTGAATTGCTTGTGGATATCCTAGAGTCATGTACTCCAGTTCCTAGAACAACAGCTTTCTACATGCATTATTCACTTAAGCCTATCAACTATAACTAAAGCTAAAATTTTTAACCCTTGAATCTTCCTATCAGATGGAGCTATTTCTTTTTTCTTACTGCCTCACCTGACAGTGGACACACAGGCTGAAGACAGAAAGCTTGCAAACTGCTTCACCCCATTCCTATTGCCTGGCTAGTAAAGAGCACCCCTGATTCCTACAGTAATAAGAGCACTTACGCTCCCCATTTAAAATTCCCAATTAGTCAAGACAAATGGGTCCTGTGGTTCTTGATACCAGCAAGCTGTTTTTATATGCCTGTCTTCTCCATGAGGCTGGTAGATGGCTATGAAAATTAGTGAGATAATGTACATAAAATACCTACTACTGTGCCTATCACATGGTGGATGGATTGGTTAGTGTTCTTCCTTTCCAGGCAATAGATCCTGCCTTTTAATAACTTAAGCAAAAGGTGAAATTTATAGAAAGGCCATTAGAAGCTCACAGATGAATAGGAAGGCTGGAAAAATAGGCTTGGAAATGCGTAGGAACCAAGGATATTAGAGAGAGAGAGTCTATCATCTTAGCTTCATAATGGGGCAGACACCAAAATTTAGTGAAGAGCCAAGACTGTACATAATGGTATACAAGAGATTTTCCAAAGGAAATATGCACAGTCAGGAAGAGGGAGTGAATGCTGGGCAACCATTTATGGAAATTGTCTGCTGTAATTCATCTGGTTGGTCTCCCAACATCCACATCCTTTTCATTCATATACTTCCCAAAACACTCATATCTCACATAATGCACTAGCCTCTTTCCAGTGTAGACATTACGAAGTGTCAGTTTCTATTCCAAGTCCAGGATATATGTGATGTGTGTGTATGTATGTAGGTGTATCTATATATGTAAATTTCCAAATGAGTACTTTGGAAACATTGTACTTCTTTACCTCTGAATACTTCAATGTATAACAAGCATGTTTTCTTATATAACAGTATTTATTACAATCAGGAAATATAACATTGATAAGATACTGTTACATCATCTGTAGTCCACATTCAAATTTTATCAATTACCCCAAAATGTCTAGCATAGCTCTTTTTTTCTCTAAGTTTCAACCCAGGATCATGCATTGCATTCAGCTGTCATGTCCCTTAGTTTCCTCATTCTGGAACAGGTGCTCAGCCTGCCTATGTCTTTAATGACTTTGCCCCTTTGAAGAGTAGAAGCCAGTTATTCTGAGAATATTCCTCAATTTGAGTTGGTCCAGTGTTTTCTCATTATTAGTTTCAGATTATGTAGTTTTGGCAGAACCACCACAGAACTGATGTCATGTCCTTAGAGCATCACATCAGGAGGCACGTGTTATCTACTTTCCCTTTAGTGGTGATGTGAGGTTTGGTCACTCAGAGCAGGCGATGCTTGTTTTTTTCCTCCACTGTGAAATTGTTTTTTTCTCTTTGTAATTAACATGTAATTTGTGGAGAGATTATTTGAGATTATAAATGGTATGTTCCACATCAAACTCTCACCCACCAGTTTTAACATAAATTGATTTCCCGACTCCATTCCTTCTATAGTCTATTCTAAAGAAAGGCTTTCCCTTCTTCCAACATACTCTCACCCCATGCACTGCTGATCCCCACTCTAGTCCTGAGCCTTGCCTTTGATTGACTGCCATTCCATCTTACTCCTACTCCACCTCTGGGCTTTGCCCATCCCCAGGTTTTCCTGCTGCCTGACCCCACCTGTTTTTGGCCTAGAGTCTGTACAGTGTACACTGGCAAGTAGAGTGGACATTGATAATCTGTTAGCAAGAGCATTTATCTCAGAGAACATTACATCCATCTTTTCTTTTTAAGTATTTTATTCCTTCTCTTATATCTTACAGATTTCTACTATATTCTATCAATCCTGAAAGTTACAGACATCTTTTCATTGCTAATCTTTGTTTCACTGGCTTTTCCAAAAGTCAAAACTATTTTTTCCTTAAAACTTGTGTCCTGATTTGACTTTTTACTATACCTTATTCTAAAAGATGGTTTTCAAAACCATCTTTTATACAATCCCATGATTTTTTTTTTGAGAGAGAGAATAGGGATTAAGAGAAGTACAGTAGGATGCTCATTTGTGTCATATATTCATATATAAAAACTCATGTTGAACCCCTAATCTCCAATGTGATGGTATTTGGAGGGGGGACCTTTGAGAGGGAATTAGGTCATGAGAGTGGAGCTTTCATGAATTGGGACTAATACCTTTATGAGAATAGGCCAGAGAGCTGGCCAGCTCTCCTTCCACCATGTGAAGATACAAGAAGTTCATGGTTTGCAGCCCAGAACTCAACCATGCTGGCACCTTGATTTCAGTCTTCCAGGCTCCAGAACTGTGAGCAATAAATTTTTGTTGTTTATAAGCCATTCAGTCTATGGTCCTTTGTTATAGCAGCCCATCCTGACTAAGACAGGATGCAAGAAAAGCAAAAGTAAGATGAAGCTTGGAGGAAGGCTAGTATATGGAACACATGTTACATGGGCTTTGCTTGGTTGGGGGCTTCCTAGTAGCCAGTGCAAAAGGAGTTTTATCATTAACTTGTCATCTTTATTCATCAAATAGAGAGTGATCAAAATTTAAGTAAGGTTTGCTACTGAAAATGTGGGATATTTTTACCAGTATCTAGTGCTGGGTGGGACTCTGCTGGCCTTACACAGTTTTCTCAAAAATGTGCTGATTGATACTCAGCTGAAGACTTGTGTGAACCTCTGCAGAACTCTCGAGCTCTTCCCCTCTTCAACTTTCTCTCCTGAGACTCCCTCCTGAGAATTTTAGTTGCCTTGGCTTCCCTGGGCTCCCAACTCTACCCAGTCAACACAGGCATGTCACCAGGGCCCACGTGGTTCTCCCTTCCTGCACCATCGCCTGTCCCCAGGCAGGACACTGGGGCATTCGTGACGCCCATGTTTTATGTTTCCCTGCTCCCAAGACACAAATCCCTGTGTCTTGCTGCTTGATTGTCCAATGTCCCAGAAAACATTGTTTCATATATTTTGTCTGTTTCTTTAATTGCTTTATGTGGAAGGATAAATCTGGTGTCTGTTACTCCATCTTGATTGGAATCTGAAGTCCCTTGCTTCTTGATAACCCCACAGTCTTAGCCTGGGTGCACCAACCTGCGATCAGAACTCTCAGGAACTGCTGCGTCTTCTGGACAACATTTATATAAAAATATCATAATGAAAACTCAATGACATTTTATTTCTTCTCACTGCATCAATGTTGGATGTCCTCAAATCTGCAGTGATTTGGGAAAAGAGATTGTGTATTAGTACAAAACCATGTTATGGTATTAGTTTTTCATATTATTAGCTGAATCCAAGACTTTCTAGAATGTAGTCATTTTTTGTTGTTTCTCATGTCACATTTGTATGCAATGTTTGTCGTGTTAACATGTTTGCATCTTATATGGATATGTATGAATATATGTAGATTTACTAAACATATTCAATTCCCCAGTATCTGTAAACTATAATGATGATAGGAAGACAATGCACAACAAAAAAAATTTAAATTACCTGGGATAGACAAAAATCACCGGCACATTCGGAGGCATCTGTTGTTTGCACTATGTGGGAATGGTAGACACCATGCCGGATCTACCATAACCTAGAAATGCCCCTCCCTGGCCAAACATAAATACAATTTATCCACTTAAAGCTTGATTTCTAAACCCACAGCCCCTCTGGAGGGCATGACAGTGACCTATAGTCTAGGAATAGCAGCCTGTGTGGCCAGAGAGCTCATTCGAGTCAGCCACGTGAGACCATGGAATTGGGTTTGGAAGGGGAGGGACAAGGAGGGCCTGGGCAATGGAAAGCACTTGACTTTGTCCTGCATTTCAAAACAATGAACTCAGCTAAGGAACTGTTCAGCTGTTTTTCATTTGGGTTTATGTTCCCAAACTCTTTTACAGCATTTTTACCTTTGGATGATGGTTATAGAAGAGTAAACGTGTTCCTAAATATAGCATGTAATTTTCAATAGACAAACAAAGCCTCGGGGTTACATCATTCAGGGCTGTAAGAGCTCCAGCCTTATACATGGGCAGCCATTGCTAGTCACTTCCAAGATTCCACCACATTTGTGACTCAGGTTATTCCTACTACTTTGGCTGCCGCAAACTGATGGGCCCCCTCCATAGACCTTTAATCCAAATTCCCCCAAAGAGTGGATCTGAGTGGCTGGCCTGTCAGGATCCATTCTGCAGTCCTGCTGGGCTGAGCTCCCTCTCAGGGCCACTTCATGGGCCACGGCCAGCCTGTGAAACAGCTGCCTTAGACTCAGGGGCCAACCTCGGACTAGGGCAGTAAGGTCACATGGGATAAGGCAAGGCCTGTAAGTGTGGTGGGTACGGGCACTCCGTCGCATCCACTGTGTATGTGGAGGGTTTAATGTAACATTTCCAACAGTACATACAAGCCCCTGGGCTCATCTCTGTAGAAGAGAAAGGTGTGGGAAAGACTTCCTTCCTGTCACTGAGGAGCAGTGTTAGATGCTGTACACAGGTATGAGAAAAGCCAAGGAATGAATAGTGGGTAGAAGAATGGAAATGTCTAGCTGATGTGGAATGCTAGTTGTGCCCTGAGCCAAGCCTGCAGTCAATTGCTTACCTCAGGGCCTGCACCCTAATGAGAGCTCAGTGATAGTTGTTACTATGGAGACAGCAGACAGAGCCCCATCCTGGAGCCTCGCAGGCATGTTCCTGTGTCCCACCTGGTTCTGCTGGACCAAGAAGGGTGAGGGTGCAGGCAGAGCCAGTCTGTGGTGATGCACCTGCTTGCTTTGTTGTCGTTGTTGAGAAAGAAGGAGGGGGTAGAGAGAGAGAGAGAGGCAAACAGACATCAGTTTGCTGTTCTACTCATTCACGCTGTCATTGGTTGGTTCTTGCCACGTGTCCTGCCCAGAGAGTGAACCTGCAACCTTGGCACATCAAGACAACACTAACCAACCGAGCTACCCAGCTGAGGTATTAAATTACCCGCAGGTGATGCGGGTGCTTATGTGCAAATAGGAGAGAGCACATGAGGGGCAGAGTCCACAGAGCTCCCTCTGTCATTCCAAACTCCGCCTGACTGCTCCCCCAGGGCTGCCCCCAACCTAGGCCAGCACTTTGGGCCAATGGGAGGTATTCACCAGAGACCCAAGTAAGCTTTGAGTACATTCAGTCCTCTAGTCACCCCAACCTTGCTTTTCAGCAGGTCCGCAGACACCAGTCTTTCATGAGCCCAGCTCCAATGTCTGTCTTGAAATTTGTGGATCCAGATGAACTACTCTTGCTGGGTTCTTCATGGCACCTTCAACTTCCTTAAAGCCATAATCACAGTGGTTGGTTGGAGGTTGTTTCTGAACAGCAAGTGGCTGTGTGTCCCTGCATTTCCCCAGCCCCTCAAGAGCCAGGCCTTTGGTCTCCATGGGCAGAAGGAAGGCTCATGTGAGGGCTCCCATCTGCTGCTTCGCATTACAAGGTGAGCCCTTGGCCTCAGTTATGTGCTTCCCAGGTCAGAGTGAGTTGAGTTGAGTGATTAACAAGGAAGATTTTATGTAGCACTGCAAGCGCTGCTTATAAATTCCCTTTGGGTCGTGAGTTTAAATTGGTCAAAACTAATCTTTTTGCCACAAAAACTTAAGATCATCAAATAGTAGGTATGACTTTTATTTTTTAATTTTTAAAGATTTTATTTATTTTTTACAGAGAGGAGAAGGGAGGGAGAAAGAGAGAAACAACATGTTGCCTCTTGCACACCCCCAATTGGGAACCTGGCCTGAGACCCAGGTATGTGCCCTGACCTGGGATCGAACCTGCGACCTTTTGGTTTGCAGGCCAGCACATAACCCACTGAGCCACACCAGCCAGGACAGTAAGTATGGCTTTTGAAAAATCACCTTTGAAATATATTTAGGCCGGTTCTTGGCTGTTGGAAAGCCCAGAAGCCAGCACTGTGGTCTCCCCCGACACCTCCTACAAAACTAGGAGCAAGGGCAGAGGCGCCATCCTCCGAGACTGCCCCCACTGCCCAGAGTTACAAACGTGACTCACATCCCTACGACTAACTTTGGCATAATTTCTCATTTTTGAACCATGACTGTTTGTCTTTTAAATGGAGAGTAGGTAGCATTTTCAGCTGTTGCCAGGGGTTAACACAAAGAAGTCTCATAGGTTAAGTTAGGGAAGGGCAGTTGGTGGCTGATCATCTCACTTTTCATCCAAGGGCAGGCGTCTGATCTGCCCTCATGTCCTCCTCCTTCCCAGATGCCCCAAATCACCACTCCACTTTATTTATAAATCCTTGCCTTGCTAAATCCTTCCTAAATGTCTCTCAGAGAAAGGAACATTGGCCAGAGAACTGGCATTTTCACAAACTCTCAAAGGCAACGAAGGCCACAGAAGGTGGGGAAAACCTCATTCCTAAAATTGGACTATTAAATCCTCCAGTACTGGCTTCTTGGAAAATGTATTGGCCACAAAGAGACCAGAGAACCCACAAGAGACACTTGGGGTTTGTACCTCATCATCTTACCGCTGAGAAACCCCAGCGCAGGGAGACACTCTGAACACACAGCTTGGAGTCCCTTGTATGAGTCCGGATACACCACTTGTTCATCCAAGATGAAGGGGTGTCCAACCTTTTGGCATCTCTGGGCCACACTGGAAGAAGAGTTGTTTGGGGTCATAATTAAATACACAAACACTAATAAAAACTGATGAGCACAAAAAAGGTTTTAAGTAAATTTACGACTTTGTGTTGGGCCACATTCATAGCCGTGTTGGGCCACATGCAGCCCATGGGCATCGGGTCGGACAGCACATTACTCCCTTCTTATCTCTTTCAATTCACTGCAAGGGGACTTCCCAATCCAACCCCTCAACCCAGAACGGTAGGTCTCCTGAGCCAGGTAAAGACATAAAAGGAAGAAGCAGGCCTTTTCAGTTCCCCTTCCTAAGGAAGGGGGCTTGCATGGGAAGCCCATAGATGCAAGAACCACATAAACCCAGCTTCAGGTGCACCATTTCTTTCTCCAAGACAGGGGACATAACGGCTGAGCGGGGTATGCCCAAAAGAAAATGGCCATTCTCTCCAACCATGTCACACAAAGCAAATCAAACTAGCATCATCACAGGTTGACACTTGTGCATGCACTGTGCCAGGGACTGCACTACATGCTTCCTGGGCAGCATCTCCCCTAAACCCTCCAGGTCACACCATGATGTACTCGTGATCATTGTTTTATCATTCAGATGAAAAACTGAGGTTTTGAGAGGGTGCCCGACGTGCATCAGGGTGCACAGCACTACCTGGCTAAGCCAGGGCTTGAACCCAGAAAGTCTGCCTTCAAATCCACTGTCCTAACCACTCTGTGGTTCCCACTGGCAATCTGGCAAGGTGGATGAGCCACAGCCTTCTGCTTCCTGACCTTAATCTCAATTTGGCATTTGCAGAGCAAACGCACCGGCCCCAGGAGCTTCTGCAACAAGCCCCTTCCTTCCCCGCCTGGGCACAGTCTCTGTTCCCCCGGAGCCCTGCAGTCAACCCCACACAATTATCTAAGGCTAAAGAGAAGTGAGCTGCAGACTGCTTTGTTCTCTGGGTAAATTCCATTTCCTTTTCTATTGTCTAAGGAGTCTTAGTGATGTAACATTACCCCAGCCTATCCTGCTTTTAAAAAGAAACATCCATAGAGGCTGGCAAATTACCACTCACAGCTCTGAGAATGATAAAGTCACAGGAGGCGAGTAGAAAGGTGCACCTGGTGGCAGTAATTACAGGCTTGGACAGGGAGGAAAGAAGGGATGAGGGCAGGCCAAATACAGCTGGGTGTAGGAGACTGGCGGGGGTGGGAGGGCGGGAGGGTGCAGAGGAGAGCGTGAGCCTGCAGAGGAACGGAAACCAGGCTCCAGGCAGCCGGGGAGGTTACATCACCTCCTGCCCCAGCCCTGCACCTCCACCTTTTACTGCTTACCTTGGGTTTTCTTTTCGATCTGGGGGTTTTTTTGGTTTTTTTTTTTTTTTTAACTTATCTCGGATCTCTTTGTCCATCTTCCCACACCAGCACCAGATGGCCTGTAAGGATCAAAATGAAAGCTCTTGAGGCCTCTCACGTCAATGTATTTGGCTTCTTTATTTGGGTTCTCTGATCTGTATTATATGTGAGAACCTGCCAGGAATACTCCAAGAAGTTACTCCAGAGACAAGACTGAGGAGACAAGAAACAGAGGTCACAATGTCCACTATCCCCCTCACTTTCCAAAGAGGATCAGGTAATAAATATTTTAGACTCTGAGGTCCATACAGTCTCTGTTGTAACCACTCAGCTCTGCTAATCTAGTGCAAAAGAGGCTATAGACGAGACATAAACAAATGGGTGTGACTAGGTTTCAATACAATTTTATTTATAAAACTTTATCCCTGCAGCCCATGGCCTGCTGACCCCCGGGGTATGGAATAAAGTCTAGACTCTAGGTCTTCTTGTCTTAAGCCCTGAGTATTTAGCAACAGGCTTTTAGAATTACAAAAAAAGAAAAAATTATTCGAGTGTGTGGCTCTTATATTGTAAAGTCAGATGAATCTATTTTTGAAATCTACCTTTGAAATCACACACCGAGAATTTCCTTCTTTCTTAGTCTTGCCCTGAGAGGGGGACATGTAGAAAGTCCCCATGTATATCTCAATGCTGAGAGACACGGCATGGGTAAGGGGATCAGAATATAGTTAAAAATCATAATATTTCTCAGCTGCATTACAAAATGGGCTAGCAATTCTTACCTAACTGTGATTGGGAGGATTAATTTAATTTGTAATGTGCCTCGCACTTTGTCAGGCCGTTTCCCTCAACGCCCACCTCCTTCATTCCGAACCCTCTGGTCAACACTGCGGAGCAGCTGGGAGACCTGCTGTCTCCTCCAGGACCTGCACTCCTCAGCTTACTGAGTTGAAATGCATTCCTGTTTCCATTTTAAAGAATGCAAATTTTCCCCAAAGGAGAATTTTGGAACTCAGCTTTTTCTTTAAAGTACATGGCAGAAAGCTGAGGGCCAAATGCTTTGGGAAGGAACCATTGGCTCACTGGTTTTGAAATGGGAGAAACTAGTGTCCCTGCAGGAAAGTACTGCTTGTCCATTTCAGAGGAAAGGACACTGACAACCAAGTGGAGGGTTAACATCAGCCTTCATACACTTCCTCTGCGTGTGAAACCGAACCAGGGGAGGCAAAAGGGGGATTTATTCAGAGGATCTAGGCTGAACAACTAAATGCGGGGCTGGGCCTCAGGAACCACAGGGGCTGGCCCCTGAGTGCCCTCCCTGGCTTGTTTTATCACCGGTGCTGGGCAGACCAACCTGCTGCTGTGGGAGGGCAGAGGTTCTTTTTTGCACCTCCAGTTTTAAAAATCCCAGGGAAGTTCTCTGATGGGCCACTCTGGGGCCGTGCCTCCACCTGGCCAATGGTGGTCAGAGCTGTTCCTACTCTAGCCAGGTGGATGAGGGAGGCAGCAGGCCTGGGGTGGGTCAGGATGCCCCACCTTTCCTCTGCACACTTCCAGGATAGCAATGCTTTATGCTCATCACGTCTGAAGTTGTTTGTTCCCATATTGACTCAAAACTGATAGATCTTTGTTCTTCTCAGGCAAACTCTGCGTTCTAGGCTGAAATCTTGGAAACCCTGACTGTCCTTAGGAAAGTGTTACATGAACCGAGGGCCTTTGCTGTCTTGTGTGGTTGGTTAGCTCTGTTGGCCAGTGAGCGTGTGCTGAGCCTGTCCTTTCGGGCAATGTAACTCAGTCCCGTCACGCTCTGTTTCTCCTCGTGGTCACCGAATCGGCCTAATGCAGCCCCTCGGCGGCCAGCCTGGTGTTCCCCCAGGCTGAGGATCTAATGTCGGTAGGACATGATTCCATTCACACTGAAGATGGATATTAAGCCTTTTTACCCAAGGTCTTGTCAAGAAAAACATATCTGCCTGCTATTAAAGGCACACAAAATGCCCTTTCCTATAACAGCAGTCATCTGTGTTCACTGATCTCCAAGGGCTTGTCTGTCCCCAAGCCTCTCAGCCGTTTTGTCAAGGTCAGTTCAGCTGATCTTTTTCAATGATAACCCTCAAAGAGGATTAAGTTAACATCTGACCTTTAAAGAGCTTTTTCTTTGGGAAACCAAGCTAATTAAAAAATTAGAAGACTGCTTTTAAAAAAATATTTAGACCACAGCCTAGGGAAAACATGAACACACTGCTTATAGCAGCAGAAATCTCTATAGAAAATTGCAAAGAGCAAGCTAGATTTGTCATCACATGGATGAACTTACTGTGTGGATTCTGGCATCAAACAGAAGTGGGTTCCAATTCTGCTCCTGCCACTTTCTAGCTGTGAGGCCTCAGGCAAGTGTCTCACCTTCTCTAAGCGCTGTTGACTTATTTGTAAAATAGGGATGATAATAATAGTAACCACACCATCAGGTCGTTGAGAGGATTAAGTGAGATGGTACAGGTAAAGTTCTGTCATTTGGGTTAGCTAT
The DNA here is from genome assembly GCF_021234165.1 of Pteronotus mesoamericanus. Classification (NCBI taxonomy): domain Eukaryota; kingdom Metazoa; phylum Chordata; class Mammalia; order Chiroptera; family Mormoopidae; genus Pteronotus; species Pteronotus mesoamericanus. Next base: position 28,289,700 of record NW_026555078.1, on the reverse strand, counting down.
TAATATCACTGTGGATATGTTCAATTTGTAAAATTTAAAAATTTGCTTTACTTAACCCATTATGTTGACTGTTAAATGGCTGGTTCTTGCTATGCACAGAACTCAGAGAAAACTCTAGGTTTTAGGGTGGTTCTGCTTTGCACCAGACATTACTAGCACAGATGACGCAGCAATGCCAGCACCGCAGCTGCTCTTGTACTTGACCAAATGCCATTATGGTGAATCTACTATCGCTGAAGCCATCTTGAGGAAAGAGTAACCTGAGAATAGGAATGGTGATATTGTCCACAAGAATCAGGAATATTTATGTCCTTTAAATTCTGTAAACTTTGCCATTCAAGGACATATTGATCGTCGCTAAATATTTTCATCCAAAGCGGTGTTCTTCATATTGGTCTTCTTTTCTTTGGTTTATGATGGTTGATGTTATCTCTTTTGCATGTTGACGAATGTCATAAAGCCATCGGGACTGTGAGGTGATGTGGAAATAAGACCAGGTAGTGTTACTGGGAGAGAACGTATCCTGCTTTCAAAGGCCTCTGGCCCCTTGCCACTCAAAGCCTGGTGCACGGACCAGAGCTTTGACATCACCGGAGAACTCGTTAGAACTGCAGGCCTGACCCCATCTAGACCTGCTGAATCAGCATCTGTGTTTTAACAAAGTCCCTGCGTGGTGCTAATGCACAGCACAGTTAGAGACGCGCTGCTGTCTTCTCAGCCTTAGCTGCACATCAGAATCACCTGGGGAGCTTTAGGAACTGCTGATGCCTGGATCCTGCCGACAAAGATCCCTACTCAGTTGGCGCTGGGATTTTTAAAGCCTTGCCAGGTGATTGCCATGGGCCACAAGGTGGAGAGAACGTGCACTTCAGAGACGATCTTTCCTCTTCCTCTACTTAGTCCTACAATATTTATTTCTCTAACAGTGAATATCTCTCTATGTCATTTATATTAATGGATGGATGACCATTTTATAGATAATGCCACACAATTTGATGATTCACTGAATTTTAAAAATAACCTTTGGGAATTTTTTCTGAACCTTTGCCAAAGTCTCCACATTCCTCTTTTATTGTGAAGTTGGGCACTGGACACAGTCCTCCAGTACAGCCCTAAACAGCGCTGCGCATCAGCATAAAGGATGTTTGTGTCCTTCTGAATGAAAGGTGCTGTGATAAATATGTCAGGCCATTTGAATAGGGGGAAGGGTGACTTTAATGACCAAGCAAAAGATTTTCTCATGCCTACATTCAGTCTGGGAGTGAATGATCCAGTTATACAAGAAGAAACTCTCCTTTCCCAGTGTTGAGTTTTCCTAATGGAACAATCAATGTGCTGTTATTAAACGAAATAATTCATCAGCTTTTCTGCTTCTGTAATTCAAAGAAGAACAAAATTTAAGACAGTTATGCTGACTCAAAAAATTTGGCTGATGTCATGAGCATAAAAGTCACCTGAGCCTTAGGCCTTAGAGACAGACCAGTGACCTCCCAGCCTGACTACTCAACTTATGAAAGTCACCTGGGCTGCTTATAAACACATAGATGTTTGGACAAAGGTATTTGTGGTTTTAAGAAGCTAGATCTCCTTAACTTTAATGTGAAAGTCTTGATAAATTATATTTAGATTCCCATTCCATGGTCTGGGTGGGGCCTAAGATTCTGTGTTTCTCTCTTGAATGTGATAGTGTGCTGCTGGGTCATGGACCACATTTTGAGTGGCAATGCCCTTGAAAATTCTAACAATCATCAAGTTGAGGAATCAGAACTTTAGGCATCACAAATATTGCCTGAAACATGAAAAAGCACATTTTAAATGTGTATCAATAGCTCAGGGTGTGTCAATGAGAATGGGGCATAGGCTGATGCAAAGTGTCAGTGGGCAAATTCAGTTTTAATCAGTGGAAGAAACCTGGTTGAGAATGTTTAATTGCATTCAAGCTTTGCAGACACCCGAAGAGCGTGGAATCTTAGATCCTTTATTTCTCTAGGGATCTGTTCTTTCGAGTTCTCCAGCAAGCACACAAGCAGGAAGAACCATTACTTTAAATTCACTGTACTTTAGCTGATGTATCTGGAGCACGGTGATAAATTAATTACGACGTCTGGTCTGATTCACAATCATTTTCTAGCCCAATTTACACTTCGCATTTGCAGAACTGAAATGTGATGCATTAAGGTGGTGCACGCATCACGGATTACTCTCTTCACTGAACCCAGGCAGGGGGGCGCTCTCTCCGTCCTTTCGCTGAAGCACCTGCCTGTAGACTCAGACCGACAGTGAATGGGCCTTCTGCACCCACCCTGAGCCTGGGGGCAAGAAAAAGGAAGATTCGGCGCCGAGGACAGGCTTATTCACGAGGACTGGCCAGCGGTGTGGGGTGGTTACTAAACATAACAGATGGCAGCTGTCTGCGGCTATATAGGGCGCACTGACAAATCCCCAGGACGGCCAGGGGTGCTCGCTCGGCACTGCTGGAGGGAGGTGGCGGGCTGCGGACGTGGAGCAGCTGCCCGCCCCGCTCGAAGGGCCCGGGAGGAGGTTGCCCTCCTGCGAGGCCCCGGCAGTGCGGGGCGCCGCTGGTCTGACTTCCCGCCTGCGGCTGCGCGGGGCAGGAGAGGCCTCGCGGTGGCTTCGTCTGCCCTCCCACCCCCGCCAGCGCCCATCCCGGGGCGGCGCTCAAACCTCCCTACGTTACCAAGCCAAGCAAGCATTTATCCAGGCCGCGCTGCTCGTCGGCCTGGGGGAGTACGCGAGAGGCAGGGAGGCGGTCTCTCCTGCCGCCTTACAAGGCCCCAGTGCCACTGGGAAAGCAGCAGACACACTCGCACTAAGGATGATACCGAGCCACGTCTGAGGCTTAATTTCATGTGGAATGGGTCTTAGCCACGACTTCCACGTGGTAAACTTATTTTCCAAACCCCAAATCAATCATCTGTCAGATTTTTTCCTCTGATTCGGAAATTTGTTCAGAGGTGGTAAGTCCTACAAAACGGGAAAAATTAAGTGGCCTATAGAGATATATGTATATATTTTAATACTTTTATTGAAAGTAATAAAAATTAAATGACACTGGACAGCATTAGCAGGCAGTTAGGCTTCTGAGCTGTGCCTGGGGGCAAAGGGGAGGGTATTTGAGACTTGGGAGAACAGAGTAGCCCTAGTTGTTATAATTTTCAAGCTGCAAAGACCATTGGTGATTGAAGGGCAGACAAACTGCATGCATCAGACAGCTTCACACTATATCAATGGGGAGGAGAGGACCCGTGTCGAGGCTTTCCAGCTAAGGTTCTAAGTCTCTGCCACCGGCTGCAACAATGATCACATGGGTCGTCATGCTCCACTCTTGTGTGGCAGAGTCCATGAAAATGTCCTCTTCCCCACCCATCATAGACTTCTTGACCCCTCTGTCAACACCTGTCAGGGACCCAGACTTCCTTATTTTCCCCTCAGTCACTTTGCAATGCTTTTCACTGAAGCTAAGTAACGCCAGGGTTCCAATGATTCAACAAATGTTTGAGAGTCTCTTATGTGCTAAGCCCCGGTACTCACACTCTAAACAAAATAGGTGAGAATCCCTGTGTGGAGCTTGCAAGAAGATAGATCAATAATGTTCACTGACAATGGGCTAGTGACAGTCTCCTGTAAACAGAACCCTCCCTTCTGACTAAATGAGAATCTGAAACATGAAGGGTCCCCACGCATGTGAAGTTATTAGGGTGTTTACTCCATAATTTCAAAGACAGAGGCAGAGCTGATGGAGGAACCCATTTGTTTGAAAGGATAGAATACAATTTTAATTCCTTCGTATGAACTTAAGAAGTTCATCTGGTGGAGGGGTCTTGGGTTACATGCAAACTTCTCCCCAGTAATGTTGGTCTCTGGATCAAGTAAGAGTTTGATTATGGGCATTAAGAAGCATGAGCTTTCTGTCTCCATTCTTGGGAATTGTTGGGTCAGGCAGAAAATGCAGGGCCTCTGGTACCAAAGTTCTCTGGGACTGCAATCAACCCTTTGAACTCCCTCCTTGGCCCCCTCATGGTCTCCCTTCCCGCCTTCCCCACCTTCAAGTCTGTAGCCAAGCATTATAATTAGTCCCTTATCTCTGCCACAGGATCCATTTCAATAGTTTCCAAAGCCTAAAAGAAATTGTATATCTATCCTAGATAAGCTAGAACAGACTAACCTACCTGTCACATTTCTTTGCTTTTGACAGCAATAGTAATTCATTGTGGTAACAGTGGCTGAGCAGTTGACCAGTTACTCATTAAGGAGTATTTGGAAATTAATAGCAGAATGCCACATAAGACCACAATGAATATGGGATACAATTGATTTTTTTAAAAAGATTTTATTTATTTATTTTTAGAGAGGGGAAGGGAGGGAGAAGGAGACGGAGAGAAACATCAATGTGTGGTTGTATCTCATGGGCCCCTTGCTGGGGACCTGGCCTGCAACCCAGGCATGTGCCCTGGACTGGGAATCAAACCAGCGACCCTTTGGTCCACAGGCTGGTGCTCAATCCACTGAGCCACACCAGCTAGGGCAAATATGAGATAAAATTGATTACACACACACACACACACACACACACACACACACTCTCTCTCTCTCTCTCTCTCTCTCACACACACATTCACTCTCAGGCTTAAGTCAATTCTATTATAAAACTTATGTGTGCCCATTTTACAAACATGGGTTTATGTTTTCCCCTTTTATTCTCTCTGTTTTCTATATAGAATCTGGGTTTTAAAAAATCCTTTATCATTATAGATTGCAGTTATGGTTACATTTCCTCAAGATGATTTAAGGTAATATATGGATGAACTTCAAAATTTTATAATAGTTATGCATGTGTTTATTTTTAGAGATAAGGGAAGGGAAGGAGTAAGAGAGCGGGAGAAACATTGATGTGTGAGAGAAACATCGATCGGTTTCCTCTTGCCTGGGACCTGGCCTGCAACCCAGGCTTGTGTCCTGACCCAAACTGAACCCATGACCTTTTCCTTTGCGGGATGATGCCCAACCCACTGTGCCACACCAGTCAGGGCAATAGTTATGCACATATTTAAAAAATATAAATGGATAATTAAACCATCATTTCACAGAAATCACTTAGGATGCAAACGTTTTGTTTTTAAATCTAGGTACTTAGCAAGGCACATGGTTCTCAGATATGACAAAAATAACAGGCAGTAAGGAAAGCCTAAAATTTGTCATAGGTTCATGTATGACCCAGGAGGAACAAAAGAGGCAACTGCAGTTGGCCCCACAAAAGGGCCCTTAATAAAGTATGCTCCAGTCTAACTTTGCCAAACATTCCATTAGCCCTCACTAGCAGACAACTAAAACCAACCAGGTACCCGTGGCTTAAGTAAAATATTTATTTATTTTTCTGCAACTCAAGACAATTCTGCTGTACAATTTCATCAACAGAACACTTTCCGGCTCCAAGGACATCTGTGTTTAATGTGATCATGGCTTTAGATCTTTAGAGCCCGCAGGCATTAGAAACATGCCAGAAACCCTCCAGTCACAGCAAAGCTGTTTCCTTTAGAAAATCTCCCAGTATTTAAAAGCCTGTTTGGAAAGCTCCATATAAATCATGAGCTATGTTTTTGCTTCCCTTTAATATTTTAACTTTCAACTCCAAGAAGCCCATTTAACAGAACTTCAAAACTTAAAATGGATTTATTTTTATTAGTATAAAAAGAAATAACCATATAGACTGAATCCTCCAGTGTTGCTCAGCAGGGGTGCTAGTGGCCTGGGTCCTTAGTTTAGCATCGCTGCCTCATGGGTGCTAATTGCCAGTAGCACCCCCCCAAGTCTGTGACAATTATCCGCCCCCTCCAACCGCGACCCCTCCCCCCAGTGGGCAGTGTCTCCATTGCTTGAGAACACAACTGCTTTACTTACTAAAAAGAAACCTGGGATTCAGAAAGGAGAAGGGATTTGCCCCCAAACAACACCAAAATGATACTGTGTTGGGTTTCCAGGCCAAGAAGAAGAAAGAGAATGTCAGACCACCTCAGATATTGGCGATGACCAAAAGGTTACCGGGCAGCTGAGGAGACCTAGGAAACGTCTCAGAGGTGACCCATCCTAATGGAAAGGCAGAGCACCATTTCTCACTGCTGCAGGTTCAACAGCAGACGTGAGCTCTCAGGGACAGCTCTAGGGACTTGGCCATCACATCTTCTATCCCATCTGCTTAGGGGCATGGGGCACTTGGCTTTCTTCTGACTGCATCATCGGCTGCTTCTTTCCTGCTTTGCTTCCCCTCAGACTGTTTGCTTACTGCCTTACCCTCTTTCTGATTCGCACTGTTCTCGAGAAAATACAAATGGGATCATTGGACATCACCAATAAAAAGCACGCCTTTGGGACAGAGCTGTCTCCCAGGCTATCCCAGGAGCCCACGACCCTGCCCAAAGCTGGTTGTTTCTGCTTAGGACCAACAGTCTATTTACCCAGCAGGGGGCAGCATAGCTAGATTTTGAAGCCAGTCGGCTAGAGTTTGGAAGCCAGATCCATCCCATAACCCCTGCAGAACTTCAGCTGTCTTGTTTCTGTTTCTCATGGGTAAATTGACATTAATAGTATAGACCTTGAAAGATATATGTGTAGGGAGTGGAGTTAAGACACTAAAAGTATTTAGCTCTTAGTAAGCATTTGATGAACACTAGCTATTTATGTTGCTGCTATTGTTATTATTAAGTAGAAAATGGATTATTATTATTTAGAAAGGACGGACTTGTATCTTCTGACCCTCCCCCTCCCCCTACACACATCTTACCAGTGCTTTCCAGGCTTTTCTATTTGAGATCTTCACTGGCCATAGGGCCATGAAGGCACAGGCCATTGAGGGATGGAGGTGAGGTCAGGTCCTAAGTGTCCTCGTACAAACTTGGTAATTCTTTTAAGTCAATTGTTTCATATTCAGTTTCATATATCGCTTGTAGAGTATGAATGACTCAGTGTGCTTTTTAAATATACACTATTACTTGATATAACCATGACTGTTCTAAAACAAAATGTCTTAAATTCTTACTGAGGGAGGGAAGGTGGGAGGGGGCAAGGGAAAGAGGTGGGGGGGGAGGCAGAGACAAATGTATTTAAAAAGTAAATAAAAAAAATGTCTTAAATTCTTACTAGTTCAAACGTCTAGTTTTTGTCTAAAAAATCTGTGAAGAAATCGATGTCCCGGGGAGGGAGTTTCAGCACATTTCCCTGTAAACGCAAGCCTAGGATGACACATACCTCATTCTGTATCACCATAATTCTCATGTTTTCATGGGCAGTTTTCCTTCTGGAAAGATCAAATAGAAGGACATGATATAAGTCATTGTCAAATATTTACATTTTGTTTTGTGGAAGAGAGTACGTACTACAGTGGACTCAGCCATACACCAGCTTACGTTTAGCCACACTAGTGATGTCTCCTGGGTGTAACCCGCACCTCCCCACCTTCCCCAGCCCGTGAGAAGGATGTCAACCCATTTGTGCCCTATTTCAGTGCCCCAAGTTCTTTCCTTCCTACTTGGGTATTCAAAAATACCTTCTTTTTCATAGTCTCTTCTTTCTAAAGTATTTCTAGGAACCCCTCAAGGTCGTTACAGGAATCCACCAGTTAGTCCCAGTCATCCCTCGCTGTTGCTCGTGGCCAAATGGTAACTCCTCAGTCTCGGGGTCCGAGGACTCCTCTCCTCCGAGGTTTCCCTTTGAGGACATCTGTGGTCCTTGTTCTGCTTCTGTTACCCAGTTCAGGGGGTTTGCCACTTCGGGTGTTCTGTTCAAGAGCAACACGTTGTTGCACTTGTATAGTTCTATTTATTTACAGAGGATTCCCATCCAAAGCTCTTTCTTCCTTCAGGGAGGTTTAGTTATTGCTCATACCCACTATTTGGTCAGTTACACATTGATTTCTTCTTTGCACCTGGCTACTTTCATTCAAGTTGAGTTCCTGTCAGCTCAGCCTGTTTACAGCTGCTCTGCAAAATACTGTGCTACATTTTAACATTTAGCAAGAAGAGCAGTTAGTATAAGAACCACCCAGACCTGGAGACCCTTGTGCCATCTAACACCTCCACCAGCAGGGCTGAAAAGGTACTGTGCTCCAGGACCAGTGGGCCCCCCTTTTCTCAGGAAGAGAGGAAAATCTGTTTTTACTTTTGCCTATTTGGGTCCCAAATATTACACATTGAATGATACCCTCTTTCCTGCCACCTGAGCCAGGACACTGCTGCCTCCAGCCTCCTGAGTTCCACAGAGGTGCTGTGCTGCCTGAGTGTTACCTTATTTTCGTTCCTGTCACTACTGTCACTGCTGCCTGGATGTGGACGGAGCAGAAAAGCCTGCTTGGCTCCATGCAAGCGGAACAGAACTGCGGCTGCCCGAGGCTGACAGAACTCGGGTGTGCGGGCTGCACTGTCAGGCCTGAGGTCCAAGCAACCGCTCGGGAAAAGTGAGAAAGATCCGCCTTCTGAACTGTACTCAGCTTGGGGGGGGGGGGAGTGTCCCACTGTAAGGGTGCTCGAGCCCTGAAGTGGTCCAGTCTTTCTGTGCGTGCACAGAACCCCACAGCTCATGACACCTGACATGAAGAGCTGACTCCCACTCCATTTCCCACAATTTGTTTTTAATGATAGCTCCAAACCCCTGTGGGACAAGGATAAAATCATTTTTACAGGAGGTTCCTCAGCCCTTACGCAAATCAGTGAATCCCAACAACCGCGAGGACCCTCCCAGTTCTGTGAATGTGCTATCTTCCCTCTCACCTCCAAGCCTGTGCCATGTTCTTCCCTCTTCCTGTCTTACCTTTCCCTCCTCAGGCCGTTCACTCTGGGTAACTCCCATCCCTCAGATCTCAGGTCTTTCCTTTGAGAAGACTCCATCGACCCCTGGCCTCTGATCTGAATGGGGTGCCCTCCTCTGTTCTCACACAAACCTCTCAACTTTCCCTTCTCATTATTACATGTTGTAACACTTGCTTGGTTGTGCCTGGCCCCCAAAGACTGAATCCTGTGAGCGTGAGAAATGTAACTATGAAAAGGCCGGCATTTGCCATTGATGGTCAACAGCAACTGGATGCAGGATGGAGGGTGGGTGTGGCCTAGCTCCACTCTCCGGAACCTTGTGTGTCATAAGGTAAAGAGGAGAGAGAGGAGAGAGAAATAGCTGTGTGGGCAGCATATTTTCCTTTGGTCTAAGTCATGCTCAGGTGAGCAGAACCACCAACCAAATTGCAGTACAGCCAGTCTGAGCTGCTTTAGAACATCTTAGCAAACAACTGGACTCATCTTGTACCCAATATAAGTGACAGGGAAACTGGTCGATGATGCAATCTTGTTCTGCAAAACAGAAGTGTCAGTCATGGTATGATGATACTGCCTGTGACAACAAATCCCTGACCCAGGGAACTTGGACTTAGAAGGCCCTTAGTTTGCAACTAAAGAGCAAAGCTCCCCTCCCAATAATAAAGCTGTTAGAGTAGCTGCCTATAAACTTGGCAAGTTTGTAAAAAGCAGAGAAGAGTGTGGTACAGAGCAAAGGGTAGAGGGGGAAGCAAGAGGTGGACTCCCAGCTCCAGCGCCCCACCTTTCCGTACCCTAGAAGGAGGAGCAGGATGGAATGAGATCTTCCTGATCTGCCAGCACTGACATCCGGCCCCCACTCTGCGCCAAGTTCCGCTCCAGGCCGGCATCTGGCAATAGCAGAGGTCCCTGCACCTGAGCTTTCTGTGCACACCAGTGAGGGGTTTGGGTCTCAGAGGTAAACCTGGGTTGGATCCTCTGGGTGAGCCTCTTAGCTACCCTGTGAACTGCGACATTTCCAAGCATAAGCCTTAGTTTTCTCATCTATACAGTGGAGATGATAATCATCAGGTTGTTACAAATAAATAAGAGGGGTTCTCACACACAAAGCACTCAGAACAGTGCCAAGCACACTCTCAATAAATGTTCCCTAGTACTGCTAAGTGACTATACTTTATAATACTTCCGTATTCTTGTAAGGCATGCGTGCTTTTTTACGTTAGAGCAACCATGAGGAATAGTCTTTCTCACAATGCGGAAGGTTTTTGTCCCCCTTTCGTCCACTGCCCTGTGAGGCTCCCACCTCTGCAATGCAAGTGCCAGTTGCTGTCTATTGTACTGAGACTCCTGCCTCGGTAAGAAATACGACCAAGTCCCATTATTCCAAATTTCAAGGGTTCCTTTGTGGAAGCCAGGTAACTGCATAGCATTTTGAACTGTTTCATAAGCTGTAGCCGTTGATGGTGAAAACTGAAAAGCCTGTACCTTGCTCTTTTAAAGAAAGCATGGGTATTGTTTGTTTATTTTTTGTAGCATCGCAGTGAAATGGAAACATAAGAACTGGTTTTGAAACTCATTTTTAAGAAGGGATATTTTTCGTTGTCAGTGAAGCCATATACCTATGATTGTAGACTTTCTGACATGTTTTAGCATTTACTGTTGGGTTAGAGTTACTTCTTTGTACATTTTCTGGGTAACACCCAGGAAGTGGAAATAAACAAGATCTGTACTTAGCAAAATTCAGTCTTTCAGACTTTCAGAACAAATTTGTAGTTGTGTAAAATAAGCCGCTTTTTCTTAGTAGCCTACGGTAGTAGAATGCAAGAAAAATAATTGGCTTTCTTATGGAGAGATTTCCTGTTTTATGGTTAATGTATAAGTGGGTTATGTCCCCATGAATAATCCATTTTCTAAGTTTATTGACTTGTAAATTCAGTGAGTGAGACCTGCCCATAATCTTGAGAATGGCTGGGAGGAAAAGTTAGGTATTTAGAGGAGAGGAGGAAAGACTTTTTTTATTTCCTCGTTATGAGACAATTCCTCTGTCTTCACTGCCTCCATTCAGCGGCATAAAAACCTGCTGCCTGTTGTGGCTAAACTCTAGGGGCTGACTCCAAGTCCCTTGCCAGGAGATCACAAAAGGGAACATATTTCATGATAGTTCTTCCTCGTTAATTTATCATGATTTTTGGCAGAGTCACAAAGAGATTCAAAGGCCCAGAGGCAAGTGCATATGATGAAGATCTTTTTTCTACTTCTTTGACTGATAAGACAAAGAGGATCTTTCAGGATTTTCTAGTCCAGTAGGAACACAAAAGTGGATTGGGTGTCAGCGTGTCCAAAATTTTGCAAAGACTAGGAAGCAGTTAGTGCACCCTTTAAGTCAATTTGCCTATGTTTTTGTTAAATGATAACTCTAATATGTTACATGAAATCTATTTGCCATGATAATTTAAAAATAAAACCAAGAGAGCCTTTTAAATTCAAAGCCACATCTCAAGTTCTTGTTATAAATGTCCCCCTACACCCTGCCTACCTCCCAGGATAGAGAGACAGTGAGATGCTGACCAGGTTTGTCACTGGCACTCACAGAGCTTACTCGGTGATAAAATTCTTTCTTATGTTTGTATTGTAGTTTTAACAATGAAAACGATTATCACTATTATTAAAAATTTTGACTATGAATCTAATTATAATTTAAACAAAGATTATACATCTTTGTCTATTTTTATTTACTATTTTTAGGTTTTCATAGAAAATACAAACTTATTATAATTTTCACCTCTCAGTGACATTACTATTGTTGTACTACAACCAAAACAGGAACATTCTGCAATGGATTTTATCAGGTTCCTTGCTCTACCCTCTCTCCACAGGGCCTTCTCAGAGAGAAGCATGATCCTGGTGGTCACTTTGCCCAATACCAGTAAGCACACCCTTCGCAGATGCAGCCTCTTTTGCTATAGCAGATCTGAGCCACTCCTCTTACCTCGACTTCTCTTGCCTCAGCTCTGTGCCCCAGCAAACTGGGCACAATTGGCAGAGTGCAACCTTCCCTGCCTTCGTCACCTCCACCTGTTGAAATCCTAGCCGCTTTCATTGCTAATAGCCACCGTTTCCCCTGTACTTACCATGTGCAGAACACATAGCTCCCCATAGTGCACCACAACCCAGGAAGTGGTAATACCTCTCCACCTTTTACAGGTGGGAATGTATAGCATAGGAAAGCAGTATAATTTCCTCAGGTCACACCACTGCTATGTGGGATGGAGCCAGGACTAGAAGTCAGATCCGTGAATTCCATGCCCAAACCACTTTCATGCCTGGTGCTCTACACGTTCCCCAAGAGCAGCCTCAGCCAGAAAGCTTTGTCTAACGTCCCATTTGGTTTTGACAGATCACTCTTCGGAGCTGGAGAGTAAGGACTATTTTAGCATCTCTGCGTCACTTGCAGCCCCTCCACAGACTCGTTCATATAATGGGAGCTTACTGTGTCTCTGTTAAGTTTACCTGGAGGAAAATTCATCACAACATATAGCATCCGGATAGTAAATGCAGTGGAAGTCCAGAGGAGAGACACTGAGCAGTCACAGATGGCTTCCGGTGGGGGAGGAGCTCAGGGGACTTTGGAGGCCCGGGCTGCTGTGCCAGGACAGGACGTGTCTGCTCCCAGAGTGAGCGTATCCAAGTCGAGGCAGGAGCAAGGATCGTGGCATGCATGAAGACCTGTGAAAAAAGCAGTGCCTAGGAGAGTCAATGACTTAATGTGCTTTGGGGAAGGATATGAGATTGGATAGATTAAATGAGCTTTATGGATTATGGAATGATTTGAGTGCCAGGCAGATGTGCATAAAGCTTCCTGATGCTTTTCTAGTCTGTGACGCTGGGTTCCTGATATTCATCTATGTTGTTGGTGTCGTTTTAGTTCATTCATTTTCAATATTGTGTAATATTCTATTGTATGACTAATATCACAATTTATTTATTCTAACATGGATGAACATGTGACTATTTCCAGGGTTTTTACTATTGTTATTTTTGCTGTTATGAATATTCTTGTACATGCTTCTGGTGCATATGTGCCATTTCCTTGTCTCATATTTAATGGCTGGGTCACACGGCATGCATGTCTTCAGTGTTTTTTTTTTTTAGAGAAGGCCAGATTGTTTTCCCAAGCGGTTGTTAACCAGCCACACTTCCCCCAGTAGTGTGTAAGAGTTTCTGCTCCTTCACATTCCTGACAACACTTAATTTGGTCATACTTTGAAATTTTTGCCTACTGAGGTAGTATTAACAGTTATCTCAAATATTCTCTTTATGGTATTCTTTTTTTTTTTTTAATGTCAGTCTTTTCCCCTACATTTTGTGCTTTTAGTATCTTATTTAAGAAACAGCTCCCCATCACCGGACCATAAAAGTATTCATCTTCTAAAAGCTTTATAGATTTACCTTTCACACTTAAGTCTCTAATCCATCCGGAATTTACATTTAGATGTGCGTTTGGGAATGTTCTCTTTTTTCCTATACTCCTTCTATGTTTAGTAAACTGTTAAAAGTGAAGGAGCAGGACTAACCCAGGAACTATTAGGATGAGCTCCTTCGGTGCTCAAGTTTGATCTGATGTGCCAACCTCTACGCACCTGCCCTTCACCTGAGATACAACAAATCCCACACGTTTCCTTTCCTCGCAACAGAGGGCTCTCCCTGAAGTTCCCTATTTACTCTGTAATGTAACTCCCCAACATTAAGACCGGGGGTGCCCCAGCGGAATCTTGGACACACACTCACGCTGCAGTGCTGCACCCCGTCCCTGTCCTGATTCTAGTACCTCGCACCCACGTCGGCTCCAGGACGACGCAGGGGAGGCTGGGGGCAGGCCGCCAGGGGGCCGCGGAGGGAGAGCCGGGCCTCACGGGAGGCTGGGGCGGGGATCCGTCCGGAAGCCCAGGGGCGTTCCGGACCGGTTCCGGGCGGGATCCCCGCTTTCCGGTGTCCACACCTCCCCACCCTGAAACGGCGGGTCTGACACTAGGCAGGCAGAAAGGAAACCGGAAGCAAGAACTACGGCTCCCTTGTCTGAGGCCAGAATATTTATACGGGCCAGGGCCAGAGTCAGCCGGTGTTGACACCTGATTTCCTGTGGCAAGTGAGTGCGTGGGAGCTGCTGCCTGAGGAGAACCATGAAGTCGGTAACAAATTGTGTTTCTATTTCGGTGCCCCTTTCACCAACACACAAGTAGTAAGGCACACGGCAAGGTCATTAAATCGTTGGTCTAAGTGATCGGTCTAATTATCCTCACCTAAGGAAGGAAAATCAGTTATTGAGAATAAAAAGGCCCTGGCTGTGACGCCGTATTCCTGGGTCACAACCTTGCGCCTGACCCCGCCCCCCTCGTGACAGCTTGACCAAATTTCCCTTCGTTTCTCTGGACCACAGATTACTTACTCTTTGAGCAGGGGGATTAGTGCCAAGATAAATGGTTTTCCACAAAACTGGTACATTCTGGAGTCCTGTGTTTCTAGAATCTTCCCATACCATTTATTAAATACTGTGTGTGACTCGGGTCTGTTCTCGAGATTCAAGGTTAGGCAGCGGACCTCTTGGAGCTTTTCGCTTAGCACCAGTTTTAATTCCTGTATTGCCTCTACCACCCTCAGGGATCAAGAAGACAAGTTTCTAGGGAGCACTTCAGCATAAGGAGACTTAAGAGCTACTGACTCCCAGCAAGTGAATGATATGAATGGGAGTCGTAGACTCTGGATCTGGCCGCCTGAGTTGGAATCGCTACTCAACCACTCACTATCTGGCCTTGAATAAATTAATTAATCTCCTTACTTCTCAGCTTCTGCACCTGTAAAATGAGAGGAATAATAGGTAATATCTCCCAGTGTTGGTGTGAGGATTAAATGAGACAATACATATAAAAGAATGTCTGGCACGTGGTAAGCACTCAATTATTATAAACTGTGTTTATGAAAACCTTTAAGCTGAATGCAAAATACCATGTTAAATACTCACTTTGGTACACAGGTTATGTCAACATCTTTTAAAAGCGGATTGTTTCCATGTGCTCTAGTGAAAAAAAATCACTTTTTGGTGCTTAATTGTGGTTGGTATGTCACACAACATGAAGAATTCCAGGATCACCGATCCGGGTTTTCTTGACCTGAACTCACTGCTGTAAGAAGAGAATCACTAGAATATGGCTGATTTTTGACTCTGCCCTTTTCTTTTAACAACAGTAGAGCTTTTAATCCTTGCATTCACAGTAATACCTGTCAATCACGTTTTTCCTAATTAAATTTACCTGGAGTTCATTTTAAGGAAAATAATTTGTTCAGCGAAAAGTGGTTGCATATTTATGCTACAATTAGTTAAGAACTCCACAAATGAACTCCTCCCCCTGAGCCTCTGTAAAGAAAGGAGAATGCAGTTGTGAGCCTACAAGATTTCAGAGCAATTAAGCCTAGAAATGCAGGTGTTTGAAACACCTGTTTCCCCCTCCCGCCCACACAGACTGCCCCCACCACTCTTCATCAGTAGGTTAAAATAATTAACTTACCCGATCAGGAGAAAAGCCCAAGAACTGCTAAGGGCAACAAGTCTCCTTTTCTCCCCTTTCTCAGATTAAAAGAGAAAAATGAAAAGGTTCATGGGTGGTCTGCGAACAGGAGAGGGGAAAAAAACTTTCCTCTGCTTAAAAAAAAAAAAAAAGACAAAATCAGTGACAAGGAAGACATTGTCTCCCTCCAGCAGACTAAGTGGCTTGCTTCGGTTCAGAATTCTATGTTTGTTTTGTGAGAGTGATTGCAGTGCTGTTCAGGGGCATGAAAAAGCCTATTTTAAGGGATATTTATGTGAAGAAATAAAGCAATTTGGGAGGATGTGGTTTTGTCTGACCTGCCTTTTGTGAATACCTGCAAATTTATATTGAATCTCAACAAGAGAAGTCCCTCACAAGGATAAATAGTGGACATTTTATTAGTGCTTTTAAAAACGGAATAGTTCATAGCTAGGAAATCAAGAAATTGTTAGGTTAAAAAAAAAAGTTCAGTGCGGTGATTTGAATCAATTCAGTTTTGGCCTTTATGCTTCATGTAGCTCGGTTTTGTTTTCCTGAGTCTCATTAAGGCTACCTTTGAATACTATTTGGTATAACTAGAAAAAAATTGTGAAGGTAATTTTGTTTTTATGATTAGTGGTAACTTTGTTCAAAGCGTAAATTTTGGAAACATTCAGATTTTAATTAAAATAGGTGTTTTTGGAGGATGGAATGATAATACAGGTCAGGCATCTGCTGATACTGGAAAGTGGTTTGATAGCATGTGCATTTGTCCTATTGCATTTTTCTCAAGGTGATTCAACAAAGACTCCCGTTAGAATTTGGACTTTAAAAGCTTTGTGAGAATGCTCGTATGAAACACAGATTGTAGGAAGCCAAAACCCTAATTCTGACCAAAATAATTATTTACATAATGCCTACGTATTAAAAGCACTTTTCCATATGATCTACGTAAGGCAGGCCTCCTAACAGCTATGCAAAAGAGGAGGAAATTAAGGTGTCCAGCCATCCAGGAGAGGGGAAGGAGAGCCACTCTGGTCTTGGAGGGAGCCTTAGGTAGCTAGCCATAGAAGAAATGGTCAGCCTGGGACTCCGGCGCCACCACCGCCACCATCCCTTCCGCCCCAGGCTTTCTGATGGTAGATCCAGGGCTATGTCCTCCCCCACCCACGCGGGGTGAATTCCTCTCTCTAACAGCGAGGCACTTTTCACCAACTGGCGCTGAAGCTCCCCGTACTTGCCGAGCTCCTGAGAGCAGCAATATTTTGAAATGACCAGCAGGTGGCGGGGTCAACCCTGTTCCCAAATCCAGGGCAGTAACCTTTGTCATTGGAAAAGTAACAGCTGAAAAAATTCAGTATCGGCTCAAGTAAATTTAGCATTCAAGGTTTCATTAAAATATCAGCAATAATGACATTCAATATAAAGACTTAACTCCACTGTAAAGCTAAATACTAATGCTCACTTTGTCTTAACTTGTTTCACAGTGGCAAAGTTGATTTTTAAAATTCTGATTCTCTTATCCTCTCGCCGTGATACCGAGTCAGAGAGAAACGGTGGCCTACGACTCGCCTGAGTTCATTTTCTCTGTAGGGAAAGCGTTGTAGTGATTAGCTAGGTGTCGCATACATCCCGCAAAGAGTACAGCTCTGTCTCCATCCGGGAATTATTTATTAAGCGTTCACTGTTGAGCACTAGTTTCCCAGCTCCTTTCGCTGGGTGTCTTGGGAGGCTGGCCTACAGGAGGTGCGGAATTACAGGCCACTCCTGGCTGTGTCCTGAGCTGCTCGCTACGCACCAGGGCCTTCCTCTCCTATGTAGTGTCTTACCTCCTAGTGCTATAATTTTTAAAGGGTGTGAGGTCTCCAATTTCTTTTGTCAAATACTTTCTTCAGCTCTTTTCATGTATTCATGGCAAGCACCAATAATGATTAAAGGGGTTTCCATCCAAACATTTTCAGCAATTTTTGCTTAAAACACAGACATAAGTATTGTATCCATCCACATTCCCATTTTCATACATGTGTAGACAATTCCATGCATTTGTGTAAGTATCTAATCTTTTTAAGGTGAGCTTCATTGTGTCATCCTGTTTCACATATTGTTTTGGAATTTTGATGCCACAAATACACTTAAACTAAATAAAAGAAACTAGGTTATAAGTGATCGGAACTAAGTGACACCACCTACTTCCTATCACTTATAACTTAGGACCTCAAAGATATTTTATCTGTAGTTTAATTTTTTTTGATATGAGACTTACCATATGTATATAGGCATCCATCAGTGAATTGATTTTAAAAACTACACATAGAGAATACGCATATTAATATCTATTTATATGTTCTTTGTCTTTTTTCAGAAACAGACTTCAAAAGGGCTTACAGAGTGACGAGAGTTCATATACAATTGCTAGAGACTTGAGAAATTTTGTTTTAAAGATGAAAAGATTGAGGTCCAGAATGGTTAGGGCTTTACTCAAAGGGCACAGAGCTAACAACTAGTGATTGAAGAGGGGCTGGAATAGTGAATTAAATAAGATGGAGAATAATTCAGTGAAGCTTTAAAAGATGTGCTAGTGAATAGGTGAGCAGCTGTTACAGGAATTGAGAAAGTAGAAAGGCTTGAAGGAAAAGGTGGAAATGTACATATTTGTGTAGAGTGGTGTTCTACAGCTGGTGAAGGGCATGTGTAGTTATAGATTGTGGTGTTTGCTTATGGATATTTAAAACAAGGCATTCTCTTCAGAAGCTTGAGAGCAACACCTTCCTCCCAATTCCAGAGCATTTGGAAGAATGGAATAGAGTTCAATGAAAACTGGGAAAAGAACTCAGAAATCCTTGCATTTCATCTCCTTTATGTACCAAGGAGATAATTCTAGCTGAGGACTAAAATCCAATAACTATTTCATTTATAGTCTAAATATTTTAGCACAGCTGCTAATCTGTAATAAATATATATATATAAATAATTAACCCTTCTAGAATTGCATAATATCATTTGTGAGTCGATATGTATTTCAGCTGACCAAGTAAGGGCAAATGTTAATCGTGGGCATTAGCTGTCTGCTTGCTCTTGCTAAGTCACTCTAGACACCAACTGAAAAATGGGGCTGATTTAGCATATCTCAAATCCTGTCATAACACTGTTCCTTTTCAAATGAATTCAAAGGAATTAAACAGTACAAAAGAACCCACCAGGAGTGAAACACGTGTTGACAGTGATTTTAGAAATCATTTTGCCTTTCCCCGAAGTTGAACATTCCATTTCATAACCATGTTTTAAACTCCTTCTGCGCGCAGTGCCTCTACTGAGAAGTGCATACATAAACACACACGCATTGGACAAGGACCCCGAACTGCCCTCTCTAGGATTATGTTTTATTTTGGAACAAAGCTAAGTCTATGTAAAATTTCCTTTTTAAAATGTACACTTTTTGTTTGCTTTTCCAACATTATGTGTTTCTTTATTTTATAGATTGGGTTGAGAGCTGGAAGATTTTTTTCCCCCCCGTTTCATCCTAAAAGCCTAGGGATCAATGCCAATTGCATACTTAGATATCAAGGCAACTTTTCCAGCTGTGCTCCAACTGTTCTCCATTGTGCTCACTACCATGTCCTTGGTGTCATTTTTCTGATTTGAGTGAGACCTATGTAAGACATTAATTGTGTCTCATTACTAGTCCTTGCTCCTCTTTTCAATCCTGGTATGTATGAATGCTCCAAGAGAAATATAACCGATAAACAAAACAGCAGTGTATTCCTCTGAACATTGTTCCTGAGGCACAGAGTATGTGAAAAAATCGTATTTGCCCATGTATTTCAGGCATTTTGTGGGACCCTTTAAAAAAGCTTATTGTGCTACTTCTACCACAATACCACTTCAGAACCAAATATTGAGGTGTTTTAACCAGAAGATAATAATTATAAATTCTTTCCATTAAAATACTGCAGGATTTTGTGTAGCATTGTGAACTACTAACAGAATAAAAAACGCAGCTATAGCAAACCTGGGGGAAATGTAAAGTAGAAAAGTAAAGATGTCACTAGGATAGTTTCTGAATAATTTATTGACATTTTGGCCTGTGTTATTCACAATCTAAATTCAAAACAGTCAAAGAAGTGAGCTAGTAGAACTGACTGGCAAGGCACATTGAAAGTATTTTCTAAACCTGTGGCACAAAAATGCTCATTTTGATTTTAAATTTGATAAGTGCTGCTTTAATATGGAGGTCATAAGAGAGTAATTACTAAATGATGTGAAAATCATCTGTTCAGAGAATTCTTATAATCTCCAGAGGCAAATCATGAACATCAGGACCAAAGCCTTCAACAGCACTGACTTAAAAGTAGCTTTCTCTTTTGTTCAGCCAGAGGGTACCAGGGATTATAAGAAATGTGAAGTCCACCAGCGATTAACTCCAGGCTTGACTAAATAAGAGCTAGTATAATTGAAACACTTTTATCATACAGCAATTTCTGGAATAAAATACACATCGTACAGCAGAACAAAGTTTTAAGAATTACAGAGAACATTAATTCAAAGTGATGACATTTTTGAATTCCAACATAATCTTTTCAAATTTATATATATATATTTTTTCATTTGTCCACATGATTATAATCTCACATTGTTCAGAATGCAATGACAAAATACAATACTTACTTATTTGGCATTCTTGTGCATCAACATGAACTTATTTTAACACTACATTTCTTATAGGTTTAAGTGTGTTTCTTACAGTTTTATTCACTGAGAAAACAAAATTTTAAGTAGAAATAAAAATTAATCCTTAAAGATAACATAATTAAAGGAAAAAATCTTTTGACAATTACTAATTGCTTTTGGTTACACAGTGATTGTACAAGGAAAAAAATGAGGATTTAAGGGGGCCAATGGGCTGAAATTATACTTTCTTGTATTGAAAAAGGTTAATTAAGAATTGAGCTCAAGTTATTTTTTTGAAGGTCAGCTCCTATGCTATTGGGCCGTGTGACCCTGTCTCAAGTAATCACAGCATTAACATATGAGGTATAGCTTTCCTTTCACTTGATGACATAATCTCTTTAATTGGTGTCGGAAAGCCTGCATGTGAAAGAACCGTGGAAAACACCTAGAGACTATAATTTTATTCTCTCCATTCAGAGGGCAAAAGAAACAAGTCTTAAAAATGTACTAGAGACTCATTACAATCTTTAGGCTGTCAACACAAAGCCCTCGGATTTCAACCAAGAGTTTTAGGAATGATCAATTCTGTTTAGTCCTAACTTTGGCTGGTGAACTATTAACCTTTTCAGAAAACCTGGTGAATGCTAAATGTCAGATAATCGTCTATGAGAAAGCTAAGAAGATGGATAATGTGGTTTAACTGCTTAGACATAAATGTGAGAAGGTAATATTTGCAGAGGTATTAAGCATGCTCTCTGAAAGAAACTAGTGAGGTGAGACTCCCCAGCTCTTTCATTTCCACAACCTTTGACATAATGCTTTTTCATGAACCCGCCATAGCTCATCATGCAGACTTGATGTGGTCCATTTTCATTTGAGAGTTTAAATTCACCTTATAGAGGGAATTGATCAGCATTTTGTGAGTCTGTTTTCCCAGGACTCTGCCTAATATAGAAGAAAGATACTGTGGACTAACTCTGGAAATACCAACGATGGAACTTTGGCAGGACTATGCTTTCGAAAAGGAGTAAGGGAACGCCGAAGCTTGCTAAGCCCATCCGCATCAATTCAGTAACTGCTCACTGCAAAGTGGAAGGGCCCCCCGTCTGCTATTAAAGCAGCTCCTGTCCTTTCAGTACTGAGTATTTCAATTTTGTTACCTTTCATGATCTTTTTACCTCTTCAGTTCTGACATGCCTTTTTAAAAATTAGGTAACCAAGAAGTGCTATGCCAGGACTGCTTTGTGCTTATATTGGGTGCCATCAGCTGCGTGGCAAATACGGGGATGCGCCACCTAGAAAAGATATAAAATCACTTAGCACTGGTTCATCTTTGGTTCTGATACAGATACTGGACTGTCCTTCTCGCGCCTTGTCTAGCCGCAACTGTATCCTGAGAGTGTGGGGGAGAGAATGGGGGTAGAACGGGCAAGCAGGTGCTCATTATTGCAGACACCATAGCACTGCCTTCCTACGACAACTGCTAGACAATAGCTATACTCTGTATTGACATGTCATTAATCGTGTCTCTGTGTAGATAATAAACTGGTCTTTTGGGATCTGTTTGTGTTTTATGTAATATTCCGTTTTTCTGCCCAGGTATATAGTGCACAAAGCTCATTAATTTAGTCCATTAACTAAAACAAAAATACCAGTGGATTTTCATCATAGGGACATGGTAACTTTCATTTTCAAGGCTAGAAAGCCAGAAAATAACCTATTTTGCTCCGTTTTTCTGATTTAGTCACTGCCACAATTTTATTAACGAGAAAAATAACAATGTACAAATGCCTTCACTATATTCGGTTTTGTTCCCCTCTGTGGCAAACCAGTGCGGCCTCGGTAATATCAGGGACTCACTACCTTGCTCTGCCCTGACAGTAGAAGTATTTTTCACTTTCAACCACTCAATAAAACCTACAGTGCTCTTTTCCAACCAGAGTTTTCAGCAAAATCTGAACTCTATCACTTAATTTAAATGGTAACATAATGGGGAATTTGCATTCCTTTATTACTTGGGAGCTTTCCCCGGGAGAGGAAATAAAAACCACCTGTATTTAATGTCCCTGCAAATCTAATCATCCCTACGACCTATCACTATGTCTTCACTCCCTTCAAGAAAAGCCCTTAGTCCAGCGCAGGGGGCTAGGAGCTGGTCCCTGAACACCTACCTCCACACCTCCAGCCTCCTGGGGCACTGTCAGTCACCCAAAGCACTATGTTCTTTCTCGTAGAATCTTCATACACTGTTTTCTCTGCCAAGAACATGGACAGTCTCTAACCACACATCCTTAAGGGGTTAGCTCTGGTGTCATCTGCCCCAGAGAAATCTTTTGCGTGAACAGCCACTTCCCCCATATTTTGAGCCATATGTCACTCGAGCTGTTCTCTTACAACCCTGTGCCACGCCCTAGCCCAACACCCTTCACACCTGCTTTAATTGGATGCTGTTCCTCGGTTTCTCTTGAGAGCTAGGACTCTTTTTATTTTTTTTAAATCTCTGAATCCCCAGCCTTTAGAACAGCGGCTGGCACAGGTAGGTGCCTCAGAAATGTTTACTGAATCATGTTTCAGTAAGAGTATTTTCTTAATATGTAAGAAATACCTTATTTTTTTTAAAAGTCCTTGAAATATTGAAACCCGGATATGTATGTTAATGTTGCTAATCTATTTAAAAATAATTTCAGTATTATTTCGAAATAACGAAGTTAATGACCTAGTTTTAAAACAACTGTGACTCTGCTGGCTTAGTCTTCACAAAGATCCCATTGTAATCTTTTTATAGGAAATCAGTTTAAGGCCCACACAGGTCACTTTAATGGTGTCCTCCAGATTCAGAAGTTGAGTTATTCTGTCCTCCGCTTGTCTCTGCCCCTTCCTCCGAGCCAGGCTAAAATCTCAATGGGTGTTTTAACCCACATATTTGAAATGACGACTGTGTTTTGACCAGCAATTTATGCTCTCTTCACAGAGGGTACAATCAAAAAATCAAAATTCCCTAGTTGTTGTGCAAATGAATGAGCACGCATGGCCTGTATGCCTTCAGCAAAGCAGGCATTTGTGACAGCAACTCTGAATAGAAGTTTTCCTGTTTACCTTCTTATCACTTGTTTAAGTTCTAAGGAGAGAGACCTGGCCATTTTGTTATAGAATGGGTGTTTTCAATGCAAAGAAAAAAAATCACAGTTTTGAGTTTTTACAATGTTTGCCCCTTTTCCCAGCAGGGATGTGTTTTGAGTGCCAGGAGACAAAAAGTGTGGCCTCAACAAGCAGAATTTTAAAAAGAACATCATTTTCATTATGTAGTCAATCTCAATTACAAGCAAATGTTTTCTCTGTGGAGACTCTTCTCCTTTCAGGGCATTATGTGAGCCTCTTTTGTGGATTGAGAGAAAGGATCAGTGGTCAATAGGGAGCAGAGTGCTGTATTCAGTGGATTTTTGTATCCCTCAGTCTTCTACATAATGCGTTTTGTCAGGAGAACAGCCTGCCATCCTGAGCAGATTTGCTGAATTAAAGAGCACAGCGGGGATAGGAAACTTGTTGCTAGGTGACTGACCGCTCCTGCTTGGCGGGTCTGGGCCGAAGGTGACTCTCAGCTTTTCTTCCACTACTTAATCTTGCCTTTTAATCTGCATCTATAATTAACTCTGTTAATGCCACACATCCATTTGTTTCTTTTTTAACTGCACTTCAGGCAACCAATTTATCATTATTTAGTCTTTACACTCAAACAACAAACTATTTTTTTCTTCATTAGAGTCATATGAGGTGAAACATTTGACAGTGCAAAGAAAGATGTAGACTCAGTAGATATTGCCTGTGATTACTCACTTCCCCTGAGGATTTTCAGAGGTACTCTTCGCTAATCTGAATGGAAAACATATCCTTGAGGAACCGCTCCTGTTTTCCATTATCTCTACAGCTTGATTGTGTCTAATTGATGCAAATGTTCTTGGTGACTTTAAATTCCTCTCAGTGGTGGCACATATCAACAATTAAAAATGGCTTTCTTTCTCAAAGGTTTACATCGTTGTTTCACCTGAATCAAATGCTCTGCCTCCGATGTCTTTGCAGGACATTTCCTCTGTGGTCATTATAAGCCACCGAGGCTGGACTTGGACCCAAGACCTAGGAATGCAAAGAAGTAGAGACTTGGCAGAATCAATCCTGGTGAAGTGGTGGCTATGTCCAGTGTTGGATGCTGTAGTAGATTCTAGCAGCAGCATCCGGAACTGAGCTTCGCAGATGTGGGTGGTTCGAGTGTGATGTTGTACCAGAAGGAGAGCTAAGGCACCTTTAAGGAACCAGGTCTGTGGCATGATTTTCAACATGGTTTCTGGACAGATGGCCCCACACCTGGCTTTCTGACCCTCCTGGACATACTGTGAGCTAAGGTACACTCTAATAACCCTTAATGATACAGTAGGCCTTGACTTGCATTTCTACACCCATATAGGTATTCTGGTGTAGTAGCTAAGAGATCTGACCTTGAGACAGACTGACTGTCTGGGTTCAAATTCCAGGTCTACCATTTACGTCATCTGAGATAACCTCTCTTATGCTTTAGTTTCCTCATCTCTAAAAGAATGCCTTCTGATTAGGGTTTTTATAAGATTAAATAAGTCAACCTATGTAAAGCAATTATGCTTATTAGATATTATTAATATATTGACAATATAATGAAACCATTATCTGACTCATTTTTGTAATGTCTTACTAAGACAAAACTGCATGCTCTAAGTGAAGAAAAAATATTAAGATATGGGAATTAAATAAGACCTTTTACTTAGAGTTTTCACAGCAGTTTAATTATATGACCTCATTAATCCCCAAACTCCTCTAGTTTCATAAACTCTCAATCTATGTACGGAGACAGGTTACCACACCAAAGATAGCTTAAATGCACACTTTCCTTAAGAATGTATATTTTGTGTGTACTGTAAGGTTATACACTGTAGTTTAGATTTTTAAAAGTGTTCAGTCTGACCCATCTGAATTAAGGAAAGGCAGGTTATGCAAGCTTTTACACCAGACGTATTTGGAGAGCATTAGGCTGCAATTAGACTAACTGGGGCTTGCTGGACATCGTGATGGCTCTACGTCAGTGGTGCATAAAAGCACCTTATGCACAAAGAATTAGGAAACCAGAATAAGGACCATTAGGATGTCATTTACTACATTTTCATTTTATCAATTTATACTCTTTAACGTGATGGTCTGGTTTGCATCCTTTATGCAGGTGTTCATTCTTTGCCTTTGACTCTCTTTAACACGTGTCTGTGAAATGTGGCAGGCTGCAAGTCTGGGCATGTGTAATGACAGAGATGAGGTCACATTGTTGCAGAAAGTGGGCCCAGACCAGCGCTCCCTGTCACCACCACACACAATGGAGCAGGTAGAAAACTTTTATTTCTGATCATCTGAGAGTGAGCTAAAAGTGCCAGTCTCTTATGAAGAGGACCTGATTCTACACAGCACATTGAAGTTGATTTTATTTCAAAATATTGCTTCCTTACCTTTCCTACTATCAATGATAAATTAATGTAAAATAATATTTTAAAGTAGGTGACTCGTCTGAGCGCTCATATATGATGACCTCACTAACTTGAAAGTCTTCATAGATAATCCCTTTTTATAAGTGACAAAATGTAAGTCCAGCTGTTGACTTAGCTGCTCAAAATGATTCAGTGAGTCTATAGCAGGAATGCAATGAAGCACAGATATGTTTTCCTTTAGGTCATGCTCTATGCTGCTTCTCTGCTAGTTCTTGCTCACTCAAGTACAGTGTACATAGAACGTTAACACATTTCGTATCACATAGAAATCTCTAAGACATACGCCAGGGTCGAATGACCAAAATACAATGTAACTGCAATGCTTTATGGGTTCGTGCAATTATATAGTTTTTCGTAGATTGACCTGCATGGTTTCCACCGATGAGATCTCTTCATTCGATGTGGACAATACAGTGTGCTGACATCTAAAGTCCATAACAGATGGCGCGTGAAAAACGAGAAAACTCGTGAGCGTTACGAAATGTATTAAGTTATATCTTTTGTTTTTCAGACAGCTTAAGTGATCATTTTAATAGAATGTCTAGAATTATTTCACATTTCAAAACTTTTATAAGATTTTTTTCCTCCAAAAATTAATAATAAAACATTCTTTAAAACTACAATCAATTTGTGAGGCTCCATAACGTGTTTCTTTGTTTGCCAGAGAAACAAAGACATTTCATGAGGCTGAAGTTCCGTGAGGGCAGGGATCATGTCTCTGAGTTCACAACTATAGCCCAAAATTTAGCACAGTACTGTGTACGTTGTAGGTGTTTATTCATATCTGTTGAATGATAAGTTGGTGAGTCAATGAATTAATAAAATTAATATGCTTATAAAAAGCTGGTGTCTCCCATTAGTTCCCTAGAATTCATTCCTTTCCAGTAGTTTTCTTAAAGTGATTAAAATATAGCTCTTTAAAGTGAATGTAAAGAGTTACTTAACATTTGACATTTAAGTTTCTCATTTTCATTCCTGTTCTCATTTTAATAAGTCATTGGCTTTTCAGTGGACTATAGAGACTGGTCGTTGGTTTAAAATAATGGCATAAAGTGAGTTCAGCAATGATTACCTATCAGTTTAATTTCTATACATCCATAATAGGATGGAACAAAATTTTAAAAGGTAATTTTAGTGCCTTCCTGTATTTTGCCTTTTCCTAAGGAGGATGAATTAAAGTTTTGAAATGTTGAAAATAAAATATTTTAGTCTTACTTTCTAATATTTAGGTGGTTGTGACAATTAAAAAATAAACAAAAAGTGCTCACATTTTAAATTTAAACTTGAATGTATGGAAATTACATATCTCTTTTCTTTGTTTAGATAAAGCTTTCTATTTTCCCCATATTTTGTGTCTGTTTTATTTTTTTACATTCAGTATAATTACATGTCTAATAGGTAATGATTATTTAGATGTAAAAACTGCAACCAACAGGGAAGATTTTTTAATATACAATAACTATTTGTAATTTGTAAAATTTTTAAGTCATGTTTATTTTATTACAGTTGTCTCAATTTTTCCCCTTTGCCCTCCTCCACCCATCCCACCCCATCCCCCATTCCCACAGTCCATTCCCACTCTGTTGTCCATGTCCATGGGTCATTCATACATGTTCTTTGTTTACTCCCTTCCCCTTCTTTCCACCATTGTTCTCCTTCCCCATCCCCTCTGGTCACTTTCAGTCTGCTCCATGTTTCCTTGCCTGTGGTTTATTTTGTTAGTTAGTTTATTTTGTTGAATAGACTCCACTTATAGGTGAGATTATATGGTATTTGTCTTTCGCCGACTGGCTTATTTCACTTAGCTTAATATTCTCCAGTTCCATCCATGTTGTCGCAAAGGTAGTTCTTTCTTTTTTTTAAATGCAGATTGATTTTATTTATTTTTTTAAATGTCAAGATCCATTATAAAATATTAAAAAATTTAAATCTATTATAAAGTCTCAACAATTAAAATGAGATGGCACCAGCACAGAAATAATCAAGTAGATGAATGAAATAAAATGAGCATTCTAGAAACAAACATATATATCTAACAATGTAATATATGATTAAAGTGATATTTCAAATCAATGGGGAAAATAAGGCTTATTCAACAAATAAGGTGCATGGACCATTATTACTTGAAATAAAACAAATATAGAGCCCTATTTAACACATTATACAAAAAATATTCAGGTGAGTTAAAAATCAGTATGTAAAATCTAAGGAGTTTCAGGAGAAAATGCAAAATAATATTTTTCTTTTCCTGAAGTAAAATATTCAAACCCAGAGGCTATAAAGTAAAATATTGACGATATGACTCTATTAAACATTTAAAACTATACAATAATATACATATAAAAATAAGTTAAAGGATAAGTAATAGAATAGGAAAGTATTTGCAACACATCTAAAAAAAGGTTTAATAGTTTTTTGTTTTTTTAAGGAAAAAATTCTACAAACATTTAATCAAAAAATGGATAAAGAATACCAAAAAGTCATTTAAAGTTTTTTCAAAATAATAGAAATAGGCAAGAACTATACTAAACAGGTTTAGTTTCAACAAATAATAAACAATTTAAATAACATCATTGTCACAATCAGATTAATAAGTATTAAAAATATTGGTAATATCAAGTATTGATGACTGTGAAAGGAACTGGGTATTCATAGACTCTTTTTCTTCATCTTCTTAAAGCAGTCCCTTTAGCATATTTTGTCCTGGTTTGGTGGAAGTGTATTCTTTTAGTCTTCTTTTTTCTGGGAAACTCCTTATTTCGCCTTCCATTTTAAAGAGAGCCTTGCTGGGTAGAGCAGTCTTGGTTGCAGGCCTTTGCTTTTCATGACTTGGAATATTTCTTGCCATTCTCCTCTGGCTTGAAGTGTTTCTGTTGAGAAGTCAGCTGCTAGCCGTACCGAGGCTCCCTTATATGTTATGTTTCTCCCTTGCTTCCTTTAGGATTCTGTTTGTCTTTGATATTTACTATTTTAATGATGATGTGTCTTGGAGTGGGCCTCATTGGGTTCCTCTTGAATGGGACCCTCTGTGCTTCCTGGACTTGTATGGCTTTTTTTCCTCCTCCAATTAGGGAAGTTTTCCATCATTACTTTTTCAAACAGGTTCTCTATCCCTTCTTCATTCTCTTCTCCTTCTGGTATCCCTATTATACGGATATTATTTCATTTCAGGTTATCCTGCATTTCCCTAAATGTCTCTTCATTGTTTTCGAGTCTTTTTTCATTTTCTTGCTCTTTCTGGGAGCTTTTTTCTACCTTGTCCTGCAGCTCGCTGATTCGGTCCTCAGCTTCATTGAGCCTGCTTTTGATTCCTTCTACTGTGTCCTTCAATTCAGAAATTGTATCCTTCATTTCCTTCTGTCTCTTATTGATAGTTTCTATGTCCTTTTTCATACTGATATATAAGTTCCTCATAGTTCCCTATAGTTTTTTGTAATTCTCTCTGCGCTCACTGAGCTCATTGAGCTTCTTAGAACAGTTTTTTTGAGCTCAACATCTGAGGCAAGTTTACTTGCCTCTATTTCTGGGGATTCCTCCTTTCCCTTCGACTGGGAGGTGTTTCTTTGACTTTCCATTATTTGTGAAACTCTTCTTTTTTGCTTCTGCTTCTTAAATTGATCTGTCTTGAATTCCTAACTTTGTAGTGAACTTCTATGGTAGGAGATTGCTGTTTTTTCTTTCTGGATCTGCCTCTCATGTCAGATGTTGACCCTGTTTGACCTTAGGTTGTCTGTTCGAGACTTCCAGGAACCTCTGTGAGGCTGTCTCCTTCAGCTATTAATCTAGTCACTGTGCACTCAGCAGGCCAGCTTAGACACCACAGGGCAGGGCAGAGTCCCTCTTGGGGGCAGGGTTATTGGGTCCTCTCATGCTGCTGCCACTCAGGGGAGTGGTCTGCCCTAAGCAAGATGGCTGCTGCCATCTGGGGGATGAGTCAGCACCGGGATCCTGCCAGCTACTCTCTCAGTTCTTTCCCCCATACCTCCTTCCCCAGTCTCTCTTCAGGCATCTGTAGCCCACTCTACCCCTGCCTGTG
Organism: Pteronotus mesoamericanus; assembly: GCF_021234165.1. NCBI lineage: Eukaryota > Metazoa > Chordata > Mammalia > Chiroptera > Mormoopidae > Pteronotus > Pteronotus mesoamericanus. The sequence goes on along the minus strand of NW_026555078.1, from coordinate 28,260,059 downwards.
CCAGAGACCAGGGTAAGTGGCACTTAAGTTGTGCCAAAGCTGATTCTTCTGTCTGTCTAAGGTTATAAGACTCCTCTCTTGCTATTGTTCAGTTGTTTGTTCCAGGTGATTTCTCCACAATTTAGTTGTAATTCCAGATTGGTCCTGGGAGAAGGTCAGTGTGACTTCCACTCACTCCTTCACCATCTTGATTCTCAATCAGAAACGAAAATATCTTATAATTTGATTCATATCATCTTAAACTTCAGTCACTAGGATCTTTGTGAAAATCAATATAATTCTAAAAGTACATGAAACTTATGATTACCACTTAATGAATTGGATTAAGCAAGTGGAATGCCAACTCAAAAGAATATCTGCAACAGTAAGAGATCTCCTGCAACTTTATCAGAAATAGAATGATATACCTTAGAATCTATCTATGACCTTCAGTACATAACACTGGCACCTAATCACATGAAGTTTAATATTTTATATTTAAACATTTAATATGTTTACCCTTGCCAAGTATGTCTCTTTTGGAAATTTATTTTTAAAAGATATAATTCTACTTGTTTTTCTTGTGTTTATGTGATGCTATTTTATATAGCTATGAGACTTTACTGACTTTTCAAAAATCCTCTTAAAAAACCTTGCATGTTGATTATTAGATTTAAATAAAGTCATCCTTTTAAATTCAATTTTCTTTTTTATTTACTCTTGTGTAATGTTAAGTATATTAGGCAAAATGTAGTGATAATGAGGCATCTATTGTGATACAAAACAAACTGTGGTCCTTTGTAGGCTATGTACAATTCATTTATTTTTTCCCTCCCTCTCTCACAAATATTTATTAAGTATCTTCTATGTTCCAGTCAGGTAAAATGCTGAGATCCGATGTCTCTCTACATATAGAGAAGAAGCCTCATTAGTCATATTTTTTCCTAAGCATCTTAAAAAAATAAATATGTTGTTTTCATAACATTTCTTCCAAAACTTTCAAAAACAAAAAGTGTAATTCCACCCTGGCTGGTGTGGCTCAGTGGAGTGAGTGCTGGCCTGCAGACCAAAGGGTCACCGGTTCGATTCCCAGTCAGGGCACATGCCTGGGTTGTGGGCCATGTCCGTGGTAGGGGACATGTAAGAAGCAACCACATACTGATGTTTCTCTCCCTCTCTTCCCCTCTCTCTAAAAAGAAATAAAAATCTTTTTTAAAAAATCTTTTAAAAAGTATTTATCTGGTTTAAGCAAAATTTTTATTAGACTGCATGGCTAAAATACAGTTCCAAATAAGTGCTGAAAATAAGAAACAAAGAAAAAGTTTTAAAAATTAACCATGGGCACAATCTCTAGTGATGTCCTTCATTGTACATTGAATGCTTAGCATAGGGCTGACCTTGCATATGGTTAGTGTAAATATTTTTAAATAACTGAATGAACTACAATAGTTCCTCCAGATTCATACAGTTTTGGAACACTGTATGTTTCTAGGAATTTATTAATTTCATCCAGATTGTCCAATTTGTTGGCCTATAGTTGTTTGCAATATTTCCTTACAATCCTTTGTATTTCTGTGGAGTCAGTTGCTACGTCTCCTATTTCATTTCTGATTTTATTAATTTAGGTCCTTTATGTTTTTCTTGATGAGTCTGGTTACAGGTTTGTTGATCTTGTTTATTTCTTCAAAGAGCCAGCTCTGGTTTCATTGATCTTTTGTAATATTTTTTTAGACTTTATTTTGTTTATTTCTGCTCTGATCTTTGTTATTTCCTTTCTTCTACGTACTTTGGTCCTTGTTTATTGTTCTTTTTCTAGTTCCTTTAAGCGTAAGATTAAATTGTTTATTTCAGATTTTTCTTGTTTCTTGGGGTAGGTCTGTAATGCTATGAATTTCCCTCTTAGGATTGCTTTTGCTGTGTCTCATAGATTTTGGGTTGTTGTATTCTCATTTTCATTTGTTTCAACGTATCTCCTGAAATCTTCCTTAACCTCATTGTCAACCCATTCATTGTTTAATAACTTATTTAATCTCCATGTGTTTTTGTGTTTTTCAGGGTTGTGTGTGTGTGTGTGTGTGTGTGTGTTATTTCTAGTTTCATACCATTAAGCAGTTAGAGAAGATACTTGATAGGATTTCAATCTTTTTAGATTTATTGAGATTTGTTTTGTGTCTTAAAATGTGGTCTATCCTTGAAAATGTTTCACTTGCATTTGAAAAGAATGTACATTCTGCTGCTTTGCAATGAAATGTTCTGAACATATCAATGAAATTCATTTGATGTAGTATATCACGTAAGACTGCTGTTTCTTTGTTGACTTTCTGTCTAGAAGTTGTATCCATTGATGTCAATGGGGTGTTAAAATATCCTACTATCACTGTGTTACTGTTGATATCTCCCTTTATGTCCACCAAGATTTGTTTTATATATTTAGATGCTCCTGTGTTAGGTACATAAATGTTTACAAGGGTTATATACTCTTGTTGGATTGATTCCTTTATCATTATGTAGTATTTATAGCCTTTTTTTAAAAAGTCTATTTTGTCAGATATAAATATGTCTACCCCAGAATTTTAAAATTTCCCATTTGGATACAATATTTTTTCCATCTTTTTACTTTTAGTTTGTGTGTACTTTTTGTTATGAGATGGGTCTCATGTAGAGAGCATACATAGGGGTCTTTTATTCTCATGTACCCTATGTCTTTTAATTGGAACATTTAAGCCATTTAAAGTGATTATTCCTAGCTATGTGTTTATTGCAATTATATTCCTTTAACTTTGTTCCTCTTGATTTTTCCTTATTCTTCTTCTTAAAGCAAGCCTTTTAACATTTGTTGCAGTACTGGTTTGGTGTTAACAAATTCCTTTAGCTTTTTCTTGCCTGGAAACTCTTTATTTCTCCTTCAATTTTAAATGTAGCCTTGCTGGGTAAAGTAGTCTTAGTTGTAGGTCTTTGCTTTTCTTCACTTTGAACATTTCACACTAATTTCTTCTGTCCTAAAATGTTTTCATCACTGTGAATATTTCTTGCTAATCCCTTCTGGCCTGAAATGTTTCTCTTGAGAAATCTGCTGACAGTCTTATGAAAGCTCCCTTGTAGGTAATTAACTGTTTTTCTCTTGCAGCTTTTAAGATTCTTTCTTTGTCTTTAACTTTTGCCATTTTAGTTATGATGTGTCTTGGTGTGGGTCTCTTTGGATTCATCTTACTTGGGACTTTCTGAGCTTCCTGACCTTGTGTGTCTTTTTTCTTCACAAGGAAAGTGTTCAGTCATCATTTCTTCAAATGGGTTCTCAGTCCCTTCTTCTCTCTTCTCCTCCTGGTATCCCTATGATGTGGATGTTGTTATGCTTCATATTGTTTTAAAGATCCCTTAAACTATCCTCATTTTTTTAAATTCTTTTTTCATTTTGCTGCTCTGTTTGGGTGTCTTCTACCTTGTCTTCCAATCACTGATTTGATTCTCTGCTTCATCTAACCTATTTATTACTTCCATTGTAGTCTTCATTTTAGAAATTGTGTTATTTACTAGTTATTTTTTGTGGTTTCCATGGTCTTTTACATGCTGTTGTATTTCTCACTTAGTTTCTTGAACACCCTTATAACCATTTCTTGAACTCTGTATCTGATAGATTGCTTGCCTCTATTTCATTTAGCTCTTTTTCTGGAGATTTCTCTTGTTCTTTTATTTGGGGCATGTTTCTTGGTCTCCCATTTTGGCTGCCTCTTCCCAGAGCCACAAGCCCCAGACTCTCCTCACATGACTCTAACTGGTTCTACTCTCCCTCCTTTCTGGAGCCCAGGGTGAGTGACTACTAACAAAATTTCATATGTTGGCCCTGTAAGAGGGTGCATGTGTCTCTAGCTCTCTCCCAGGTGGACAGAAACTGCTTGGCTTTTCACAGTCAAATGTTATGTGGGTGCCTTTTCATAGTTCCAGTGCTCTGGGTTGGGAAGCCTGGCTTAAGGTTGTGACCCCATGGTTCTCAGGGGGAACCTTTGCAGCTAAGATATCACTCTAGAGTCTCAGTTGCTGCATGTGGGAATGGGGCCAGCTTTTTTCACATCTCTGCCTTTCCTACCAGTCTTGATGTGGCTCCTCCTGTAAATCCTTGGTTATAAGACTTCTCTCCAGCTAGTCTTCAGTTGGTTATTCAGGTTGATTTTTTAATATTTTAGTTGTAATTCCAGTTTGGTCCTGGGAGGAGGTAAGTGTAACATTCATGTACTCTGCTGCCATCTTAGATCTAATTTCAAGTATTTTTAAATAACTAAAGAATATCTAAGAATACTTTTCAAACTATCATCTGCACACACACCTTACCAAGTGTATACTACATGGTGCATAGTGATTTAGTAAACATTTATTGATCACCTATTAAGGATCAGGCCATAGAGATTTAAAGATTAAAGACCAAGTCCCTGCCCTCAAGGAGCTCATATATAGGATTCTGAGAAAAGTTCTCAGGAAAAATTTTATAAAACAGTAGTGTTAGATACTGGTGACATAAGAATGATTCAGATCTAGTCTTTGATACGTAGGATCAATTAGCGTACTAGTAGAATTAGCTTATGCCATTCACATTTCTTCCAATAAATATTTATTGAGCATGTAAATGGGCTAGGTACCATGCTATATTCTTCCTGAGGCAGCGTTAGCAAACAAATTAGATATAGTCCAAGTGTGGGAGATGGGACGTACTCAAGAATTATAAAAATAATACAGGCATTATTTCACTTGGGGATACCAAGATATCTAGAACATAATCCTTGTCCTTGTGGAACACAAAGTCTTATTTTCCAAGTGGATAAATAAGAAGTGACTATTTTAAAAGCTATGTAACAGGTATGAATGAAGTAGTTTTGGTGCATACAAGAAATATTGAGATCTGCTCAGTGAAATTTGAGCTGAATTCTAAAGGATAAGCAGGAGTAAATAGCATATAGGTGATATTTTAATTAGTGGCAGCAGATAGAAACCCCACCTTGTCCCATAATTATCTAACCACACAGAAAAATATACATACTATTTTATTAATTTTGTTTTTGTGGGCATAGAATATTAATTACATTTCTGTTTAAGCTGTTAGAGGTACTCTCATAATGTTTTTCTCATTATGTTGAAATATAGGAATAAAAAATATTTGTATTATACTCTCAACTGTATTTGAGATCAGCTTGGTTTTACAGATGATCAAACTCAGGTTCTTACAGATCTGCTACTATTGCTGTGGAGGATTAATTTTTTTTTAGCAGATAAAATATACTATATTTTCCTTCTCTCACTGTGCTCCAGCCACAGTTGATTTCCACCTCCTAAAAATGCCAAGTTCCTGCCTCAAAACCTATGCCCATTTTATGCCCGTTACCCAACACATTTTAAATATTTATACGATTGTGCACTGCTTATCATTCCCACTTAGACTTTAGCAAATATTTCTTGATTAGGTTTATTACATTTTTCCTTTTGAGATCCTTTTATTTTTTTACCCGTCAAATACAAAGAGTAAGAAAAAGACTAATTCAACAGATGTGGAATATTATTAGTTTTCTAAAAACTCAATGCACAATTCAAATATTTTTCTATTATCAGAAAGTATCAATTAGTTACAAAAGTCAAAAGAATAAAAATAATGTTAGGGGATAAATAGTTGAACGTTATTGTTTTATGGTATGTTGGAAGACAGAATCTTTACTGCCTTGGCGAGAATAAAACACACACAACTTTTGCAAGTAGTTATTTTTCAGACCCATTTGGATCACAGTAAAACTGAATTAATATAAAATAGCTTTCTATTGAATACCTGCTTTGTCATTGGACAGGATCCAAAAGTTATTTTAAAATATGTCTCTATCATTTGATGTGTTTAGTATTTCTTAATGTTTTTAAAATGCTGAACATCACATTATCTTATCATGTTTTGCATGAAAATCTCTATCTCTAAACCAAATTAGACCACAATTAATCAAGCACTTACCATGAACTAAACACCAAGTCCAACAATCCTATTTGATAGGTTGGATCATCAGCCCCACTTTGGAAATGAGGAAATTGAGGCAAATGGATAAATAGTTGGCCAAGATTCAGACTTTAGCATAAATCTCTCAGTGTTTAAGCCCAGACAGTACACCAGGTCCCACACTATTCAATGCTCTATCCATCATTTCTCTGCCATGCTTGTGAGTCGTAAGTCTGGAGCTATGAATACTTCGTTAAAAAAACACTTCCTAAAACACACCCAAAATATAAAAGAGTGAGCTGATTCTTTGGAAGAACTAGCTTCTAAAAAGTAAGGTAACTTAAAGTTCTAAAAAGAATATCATACTCATATCAAACAAAAAAAAGTACACTATTAAAGAAATCCTGTTTTAAAAGGCATGTTCTTAGCAAGATGTTAACATCCGAATACAAAGTGATATATCTAGAAACAACTGCTGAGCTGCAAACAACCTGGGTGAGTCAGAAATTATTAGGACAGGCCTATCCAGCAGGGATATAGATTTGATTCTATGTGACTTGTGTCAACTTTGGGGAAATCAAAAGCAAAATATAAAAGCAAGGCAATGGGAATATTTCTAAATGAGCCATTCAGCTTCTAAGGCAAGTTATATGGCAGCAATCAAAATTCAAAGTATCAGCATGCCGCCCAGGTTTACATACTGATTGTTCCTTCATTTTTTCAAAAGACCAGAAAAATGTTATTTTTAAAATAATAATACCACTTCAAAATGACTAATGCTTTCTCTGGGCAGTTATTAAAGCTCTAGTTAGCTGCCAGTTTAGGCCTCTGAAATTCTAATATCTAAACAGTCACAAGAAATAAAAAATTTATATTTTCTATTAACAAAAAAGGATTTACAACCCTGCAATCAGCAAAAGAGTAGAAAATTTAATTAAGGCTTTCTGTGTGTGTGAAGAGGGGAGGGTGTCTAAATTGTCCTTTCATCAATTTTTTTTAATAGATTTTTTTTTTTTTAGTGAAGTTTTAGTGTCACAGCAAAATTGAGCAGAAGGTTCAGAGATTTTCCATATACTCCCTACCTCCACACATGCACAGCCTTCCCCATTATCAACATTCACCACCAGAGAGGCACATTTTGTTACACTCAGTGCTTCTACATTGGCACATTATCTCCCCAAGTCCATAGTTTACCTTAGGGTTCACCCTTTATGTGGTACATTCTATGGGTTTTGATAAATTAATAATGACATGTATCCATCATTATAGTATCACAAAGTATTTTTGCTACCTTAAAATCCTCTGTGTTCTGCCTAGTCTTTCTTTCCTCCCTCCTAACCCCTAATCTTTTTACTGTCTTCATAGTTTTGTCTTTTCCAGAATGTTGTATAATTGGTTACACAGTATGCAGACTTTTCAGATTATCTTCTTTCGCTTAGCGATATGCACTTGAGTTTCCTTCTTTTCATAGCTTAATTGTTCTTTTTAACATTGAATAATATTCCATTATCTGCATGTACCACAGTTTACTTATCCATTCACCTACAAAGAACATCTTGGTTACTTCCAAGTTTTGGCAATTATAAATAAAGCTGCTTTAAACATCCACATTCAGGTTTTTGTGTAGACCTAAGTTTTCTCCTCCTTTGGGTACACACCAAAAAGTGCTATTGCTGGATCATACAGTGTGAATATGCTTAGTTTTGTAAGAAACTACCAAACTGTCCTTCAAAGGAGCTATACCATTTTGCATTCCCACAGCAATGAATGGGAGTTCCTGTTGCTCCACAGCCTTGTCACCATTTGGTATTGACAATGTTCTGGATTTTGGCCATTCTGATAGGTATGTAGTGGCATCTTGATGTTATTGTACTTTAACTTGCATTTATGATGAAATATACAGCATCTTTTCATGTGCTTATTTACATATCTAGACTACTGCAATTGCCTCCTAACTGGTTTAATTTTTCCTCTGACTGTACTGTCAACTTAATCTCTCTTAGCTAATCCTTTTCTTTTGCTACTGTGGCATTTAGGATATAAGTTCCTTATTGGCTTCAGAAATCAAAACACTTGAAGATCCTCTATAAATCAGTCCTATCATATCTATGAAACTCAATTTCTTACTCTTACTCTTTACTTCAATTAAGCCTATTCTGTATTTCCCCCACACATACTAAATTGGTGGTTGCATTTTTTCTTCTGCTCATATTATTCCCCTTACCTATAATGCCCTTCCTATCTCCTTTATCAATCCTGTCAATTTTATTAATTCAAGAAGCACTTAATGAAATCCTACTAAGCACTTTCCCCTAAAGTTAGGCAGTAAAAAAATTCAAAGCTAAAAAAGGCATCAACCTTACACTGAAGAATTTCATAATCTACCTACATTTAAAGTCCTAATTCAAAACCTATCTCTCCAATAAATCCTTCCTGGCTTTCCATTTCATGATGATCTTTCCTTTTATGATTCTTAAAAGTACTCAATCTCTTCCTTACCACAGATCAAGTTATACACTACCAAATTTAATTATAAACTACTTTATTGTAATATTTTTGTTTAATCTTTTTAAGATTTTTAGAAAAAGGGGAAGGGAGGGAGAAAGGGAGGATGAGAAACATTGATGTGTAGAGAAACATGGATTGGTTGCCTCTCTCTCACACACACACACCAATCAGGTATGGGGCCAGAAACTGAGGCACATGCTCTGATGGGTAATCGAACTGGTGACCTTTTGCTTTGTGGGATGATGCTAAATGAACTGAGACACTCTGGTAAGGGTTGTTTCATAAGTTTTGTCTTCTCAAATAAATTTGTCATCTCAAATACAAGTATAAGGTTATGTTTTTTTACAGAAAGAGTCTTTTGCTTGGGGTGATGGGCACAGGATGCATTGTGCAGATGATGTTTTATTGAGTTGTACACTTGAAACCTGTATCGTTTTGCAAAACAATGTCGCCCCAATAAATTCAATTAAAAAGACTATTTTTAGCTCTTCTATATGCCCTCAAAATGCACACTGTAGATATTTTAAAAATATGTATTTTCCTCTCTTATTTATACATGATAAATCTAACTATACTAGTGTGGTAGGCATTTATTTAAAGTAAGAATAAACCATGTAATAACTACGTGTCTCAAGGCTTAAACCAGTTTTGAACCTCTTAATAAATAACAAATGTAAACCAATTACATTTTTCTTCTTTCTCATATACAGTCAATGTTTTTATTTTATCAAAACTACCAGCTAATTCAATTGTAGGGTCAAAAAAATAAACACTTGATATAAGAACTCCAGCTTAACTGAACTTTTCATCTTTCAACCATTGTTGAGGATTTAAAAAAAAAAAACACAGTCTAAAGTTCTCTTAAATTCTATCATTATTTACTTCTAAAAATAGTCTTTGAGAAGTCTTAATTTAATACAATTTGATATGTTGTAAACACTTTGAAGAAACAAGGTGGACTCTCACTCAAAATTTGCCTGTGACATTGAGACAACACCAAACACACTCCAGTAGGGTATGTTACCTGTGTGATAATGCTCTTCTGGGAAGAGAAGGCCAGTCCTTCCAAGCATGTCTGAAAATGGCTTGAGAGAGCAAAGAAAGGAGACTGGCTTTCGGTTTTTACATTGTTAGGGGTGGGGCAGGGGCAAGAGTTTCTATAGATGGTTTTAACTTGGTGCCAAAGGAGGGAACACGCGGCTTTTCTTAACAGCTTGACCAGACGTAGGACAGAAGGGGAAGAAAACAGAGTTAGGCTCTTAAAATACAAAATATAGAGTCAGGTTCTTTATTATTTAATAACTCAATACAACTAATTTAAAAAACACAAAATACAAAGATATTGAGCAATATGTTTGTATCATTTTATAAACTTTTAAATATCTTCACTTAAGCTATGTAACTGATTAACAAGTGAATGCTGCATAAAAAATAAATTTTTGTTGAAGACAGAAAACAAAATTTTAAATAGTCTTCAAAAAGACTTAAGCAAAAAAATACATTAACAGTATCACCATCAAGACAACAATCCAATTTTCAGAAACTGGTGTTTCACATTTCATTTTTTTCCCACTAAAGATATTGGAAAAACTGACCAAATTAGAATTTTATTACTTGTTGTATTAGAAGAAAACACATATACACTATCAGTAACATAAATTCTTTGAGATTACTGTTAAGGTATTACTATTTATGTTGTGATGGTAAAGCATAAGTGAAACACAGTAATTTTAACAGCATTTTTCAGTAGCTAAAGAACTAAGTGTACCTCTACATTAATTCTGTACAGTTACTGCTTAAAAGGTCTTCTGATGGCCTGAAAGAGTCCTTGTCCTTATCAAAGCACCTAAAATACTACCATAATAAAACTTAGGTTGTATGGAGAAACAGACTTAACATTAACAATAAAGATTAATGGAAAAAGCATCAAATTCTATTAATATTAATAAAAGTTCTGCTGAATATGGCTTGCAAAATTAAAACCAAAATAATGGTAATAGCTAATACCACAATAAAAACAAAATTAAATGACATAGGCTTAATTTCCTTCAATATTTAAATAATATAATCAAATTATATAACTATGATAACCCATAATTGCTTTAATCAACAAAAAGTAGCCTTCATATTTTAATAATGTAAATTTTTACCCTAGAAGATTACAGAGCAGTAAAATAATTCAAGAAATTAGTAATTAGTTCAAAAAAAAGTAAACTGAGTTGTATTTTGTGAGGAAGATGAAAAACCTTTTACAGAAGAAGGAGGTGTTGAGTTTTGATCCTGTTCAAATGAAAATGGAAAACTGAAATCATCTTTTCCAGCTCCAAAAGTATGAGTTGAAGAATCTGATGGAAAAGAAAATGTAAAGGCATCTTCTCCTTCTGGTTTCCCAAATAAGTTTCCTGAAGAAAATATATATACAATATCATGCTATTCATGTTACATAATTTGTATAACCTACTATATTATAGTATATTGCATACAGTACATATGGTAACATTGAATCACTTATCTGTCATGAAGATATTTAACTATATTCATCTCCTGTGCAAAGCACTGTCCTTTTTATTATGGAGGGTTATACAGATTCAAACATAAATTCTACTTTGAAGTAATTTGAACTCAGGTATATAAAGAACTAGTATATAAGATAGAAGGAGGGGCAAAGACCTTGAGTTGAGAGCATAGCACAGAGGCACAGAAACAGGTGTGCATTGGAAATATAAGGATGACAGAAATAAATTCAGCTTGTCAGGAGCAGTGAGAAATAATAAAGAGTTATTAAAATGGAATTAATGAAGGTGAGCTTGGAAAAACTGATGAATGTCCAAATACAGAATCTGGACTTTGGTAGATAACAGGAAGTCATTAAATATTTTCAAGCAGAGATATGACAAGATTTGTACTTCTTTATATAAGGATTATTCAGAAGAGAATGTGCAGAAGGGCTGGAACGAGAGAGTGTTTATAAGAGGGAATAATAGAAAAGAGATGATGAAAGCTGGGCTTCACCTAAAGTCACAGTAAAGGGAATGGTAAAGGGAAAGTAAAAGAAATGGTGGGTCTGAGAGACATTGCATAAGTCAACAGTGAAAAGGGTGCTACCGTTTTAAAAGGGATTTTTAAAATCAACTTGACATTAAAAATTATTTGGTTGATGACTCCAGAGTTGTTAAGGAAAAAATTATTTTTCATTCATTTTATTATTTAAGACTATAGTATATTTTCAACATCTTAATTATAATTTTAATTGTTAATTTAAAATATATAGTCATCTACTTGAAACAAGTCTTTTAAAGCACCTATATTTTTCCATAGAGAACTAATTCAATGAGTACATTAGGCAAAACAATTTACTTTGTGCCACTTAGTAATTTCAGATAGTTTTAAACATCTATTATTTCACCCTAAATAAATCTGAGCCAACCAGCAGTAGGGTGGGTGAATGGATGGATTGATTACAGATACTTGAGTACTCCCCTCTCCCTTTCTCACTTTATTTTTCCATTGACTTCAGTACACATGACTTCAAATAACCTGTGGTTAGAAGAGACTTTATATACAAGGCCTGTCCAGAAACTATCCAGCCATGTAATATGGAAAATAGAGGCATTTCTTGAGGAAGATATAAGAGACATTGTACACAGGACAATGACGCCTAAGTCCCCTTCAAAGTATGCACCTTGGGACCTCACACAGTTTTCCCAGCATCATTGTAAGTGGTTTCAATCAAGTCATTAGTGACTGCAGCATGATATTCCTTCTGCTCTGGTAGCAGAAGCTGTGGAATGAATTTTGCCATGACACATTTAATGTCAAGTTCTTGTGTCAAAATCTTGGACACAGTAGTTTTTGGAATCCCCAGATCAGCTTCTAGTTCTCACATTGTCAGTCGCTGATCTTTGTTGATTGCAGCCCATACACATTCAACGGTCTCAGGTGTTCTGCTTATTGCAGACCTTTCAGAACCTAGATCACTTTCAATAGATTCCTGACCATCTTTGAAGCATTTGTGCCACACTTTTATTTGTGCTGCACTCTGTGCATTGTCCCCCAAAGCTTTCTGAACCATCCCAATAGTTTACAGGGAAGAATGTTCAAGCTTAACGCAAATTTTTTTGCAGAATCATTGCCCTAGTTGCTCATTTTGAATGTGACTGCCACACAGTACACACGCTCACTCAACAGCGTCTACCACCCCCACTGACTAGTACAGTGAAGTTATCATTGTTCACGCATGCGCATTCCAGTCCACTCACCTTGGCTGCCAGTTACATCAATGTCATGCAAACCATTCTCATTATATTAACATTATATAATGGATGGACTTTTTCCAGATAGACCTTGATAAATAATGACAGGTGATAGAATGCAAAAAAGTATTTTAAAAAGAAATGTTCAGGAAAGTGAAGGAGAGATATTTTTGGAATAGAAGGTTGAAGGGGAAAATAAAAGTTTGTATGGAAGAGAACTGGGTCTTGAAAAGATGGTTAGAAAGAGATGAAGTTGAGGACACCAGGGAGAAGAAAGTGTGGACATACTTGGTTTGCAATGAGTTCTTCAGTCTGGACAAAGCACAGATTACTCTTATAAGAGGAAAGCTTAAATGGTATTTGGGAGCTAGGTTAGAAAAGAAGAAGCATAAGTTGATACACGATGGGGAGTCACTTAATGTATTTAACTATGGAAATGAGGTGGTCAACACCATGCGTAAGGAAGATTAATTGGACTGTGATCTACAGGTAAGATGAAAGGAGGAAAAGACTAATTACAATGTTACTGCAATAGCCCAAGTGAATGGAAATGAATCTGAAATATGGTTTCAATGAAAACAGAAAAGAACAGAAATAAATATTTCAGAGAGAATTAATAAAACTTGATGACAAGCTGAATATATTCAAAGACAGAGAAAGTAAAATTATCACTGATATTCTAAGTCTTGGCAACTAGAATAATGGTACATAAAAAAGGGAACAAGTTTGGTTTCAGATATGCTGAGGGTTTTTTTTGTTTATTTTTTAAATTAAAATTCTTGTCAATTACAGTTGGCATTCAATATTATATCAGTTTCAGGTGTTCAGCATAGCTGTTAGGCATTTATATAACTTAAAAAGTGATCATCCTGATACGTCTTGCACTCGCCTGAAACCATTTGTTGTTTTACAATATTACTAACTATATTCCCGATGCTGTACTTTACATGTCTGTGACTATTTTGTAACTACTGATTTGTATTTCTTAATCCCTTTACCTTTTTCACCCAGGTCCCAACCCTCCTCCCATCTGGCAACCATCATTTGTTCTCTTTATCTATGAATTTGTTTTGTTTGTTCCTTTGTTTTGTTTTTTAGATTTCATATATAGGTGAAATCATATGGTATTTGTCTTTCTCTGATTTGTTTCATTTGTCAAATATGAGTTTTTAATGTCAACAGATACCTTAGCTATAAAGAGACATTAATAACACAATCACAAATAAGGTCAGATGGCTTTACTGGTGAGTTTTACCAAACATTTAAACATGAATTAATGCCAATCCTTGTCAAACTCTTCCAAAAAATCAAAGAGGAGGAAACACTCTCAAATTCATTTTATAAGGCCAGCATTACCTTGATACCAAAGCCAGAAAAGGACACTACCAGAAAAGTAAAGTACAGACTAATATCCCTCATGAATATAGATGCAAACTACCAATCACTTACCAACTTCTTGTTGTGATGAGAGAGGATTTAAATTTCCTGCAGAACAGTGTTCATTAAACTGAAAAATAATTTCCATTCAACATTACTCATGAAATCAGTAGAACAGTATATACAGCATTTATATTTGAATCAAAAGCCTGGTTCTTCTAATAAGCATAATTAGAGTAGATGAAATGGCAACATTCTATATAGCACACTATTGTACTTAAGAGATCTATCTTCAAAACATCATTTACTTATATTAAAATAAGGCTTATTGATTTGATGCTGGCAATAGATAAAAATATTACTAGTTTATATGTATTTTACAAAGGAAGCTCCTACTTTGGAATATTAATATAACCTAAAATTCTAATTAACTTTTGCTTTATTCTGAAAGCTTTTTACAAACCAGGTTCTTGGTATTATTTTCCTGCCTATAAAAGCAATTGGAAGTATGATAACTTCATGTCACTTCAGATCAAGTTTTGCTATCAAAGCCCGTTGGAATCATGACAACAGTTTTCTGGTTTTAAAAAAATCTTAATAATGCATAATGAGCATTTTTATGTCATTATTTTTCCAAAACCTGACTCTTTTTATGGCATTTTAACATTCCTCCATATTGGCATACCATGCAGTTTCAAACATCCTTTTATTTTGGATAATTAAGTTGTTTCTTTTTTCTAATACAAAGCACAACTGAATACTGTTTGCATAGATTTATTTACATTTCTTTGACAATTATGGAAAGCTATTTTTCCCCCACACATTTTATAAATCATTTGAATTTATTTTCATGAATTATCTATTCACTAAATGGACTTTGTCAACATCTCTACTGAGGCAGTATCTTTTCTTTGTGGTACATATAAGCTGTTTACATATTAAATATTAATCCTTTGTCATAGTATTACAAATATTTAATATCACATTATCATTTTGCCTTTAATTTTTTTAACATATAAACATTTGTATGTAACCAAACTCAAATTTTAAAATTTTTCTTTTGGCCCCAGATGGTGTGGCTCTGTGGACTGAGCACCAGCCAGTGAACCAAAGGGTCACTGGTTCAATTCCCAGTACGGCACAACTCAGAGCCTGGGTTGCAGACCAGGCCCCCAGTTGGGGGCACGTGAAAGGCAACTACACATTGATGTTTCTCTCCCTTTCTTTCTCCCTCCTTTCCTCTTCCATTAAAAATAAATTAATAAATTTTTAAAAAATTTTTTTCTTTTGGCTCTTCTTCCATTGTTACTTAGAGAATCCTTCCTTCTCTTAAGGTCTTAAGATCCATCTGTATTTCCTGTGAAAATTTTATGGGTAAATACTTTTTTCTTTAATGCATCTATAACCTCTACTGCTGTATTATGTAAGATGAACACCCAATTTAGCCCTACTATTTTGGGATCCCATATTTATCACATTCTAAATACTTTTGTTTCAAGATTTTCTAGCCTATACCATTGATCAATCTGTCAATCCTTGTACCATTATCCCACTATTTTGATTGTTATAGGTTTACAGGAATTTTATTAAGTAAAAAGTGAAGTTACCCCACTCCCCACAAACACACCAGTATTGTATTTCATGGTATTCTCTTATTAGGGTATTCTCTTTTTCATTTCTAATGTAGGTAAATTGTCTTACCTTTCTGTCAGTCTAGTAAGGAATTTATAAATTTTGTTAATATTTTTCAAAGAACCAACTTTGGGCCATGGCTGGTGTGCCTCACTTGGCTGAAGCATTGTCAGGTAAACCAAAAGGTCACAGGTTTGATTCCTGATCAGGTCACATACCTAGGTTGCAGGTTTGGTCTCCTAGACTGGGTGTATACTGATCAATGTTTCTCTCTCACATTGATATGTCTTTCCCTCTCTCTCTCCATCCCTTCCACTGTCTCTAAAATCAAAAAGCATGTCCTTTGGTGAATATAAGAAAAAAGAACCAGGGGACTTCTGGTCAAGATGGAGGCGTAAATAGAAATGCTTTGCCTCCTCACACAACCATAGAAAGAATTACAACCAGATCTCAAAACTAGTAACACCCAGAACCATCAGAAAATTGAGCTGCATGGAAGTCTGACAACTAAGAATTTAAAGAAGACAAATTCACCCAGATGGGTAGGAGGGGCCAAGTTGCAGAGACGGGTGGAGAGGCAGTGTGCCACAGAAAGGCGGTGGCAAGACAGGAGGGATACCTTGGGAGTGAGTGAGCCCAACCACAGGGCAGATTGCACAGCCTAGGGTTTCAGCACTGCAAAGATAGATACCCATTACCTCTGGCTGTAAAAACCAGTGGGGGTTGGGGCAGCAGAATAAACTGCTGGATTATTTGGCATAAAGGGTGAGCAAAGCCTTAGAACGTATGCAAACCTATTCATTCCGGGATTCACCACTGAGGCAGCACCTGGAAGGGTGCCAGTCACACATGGGAAGGGGATGTAGTGACTAGAAATGGGGTGAGCACTGGGCAAACCGCCAGAAGCCAGGTGGTGGCATTGTCCCCTTTCTGAGCCCTCCCCACATAGCCACAAAGCAATGAAGCAGGTTGCCCCACCCTGGCAATTACCTAAGGCTCCACCACACACAGTTTACAGATGCCTTTTCTACATAGGCCACACCAATAAGACAGGGAGTAAAAAGCAGATTTCTCTGCTACACAGAAACAAACACAGGGAGGCTTCTAAATCGAGGAGACAAAGAAATATGGCCCAAATGAAAGAACAGAACAAAATCGCAGAGAAAGAACTAAGTGGAACAGAGATAGCTAACCTATCAGATGAAGAGTTCAAAACACAGGTTATCAGGATGTTCAGAGAACTCCTTGAGTATGGCAAAAAAAATAAAGGAAAAAATTAAGGTTACACTAAGTGAAATAAAGAATAATCCACAGGAAACCAGCAGAGAAAGGGAGGGAAGCCAGGACTAAACCAATGATTTGGAACATAAGGAAGAGAAAAACATTCAACCAGAACAAAAAGAAGAAACAAGAACTCAAAAAAATGAGGAGAGCCGTAGGAAACCTCTGGGACATCTCCAAATGTGCCAACATCTGAATCATAGTGATGCCAGAAGGAGAACAGAAAGAGCAAGAAATTGAAAACTTATTTGAAAAAATAATGAAATTAAACTTCCCTAGTTTGGTGAAGGAAATACACATATAAGTTCAGGAAGCACAGATATTCCCAAAGAAGTTGGACCCAAAGAGGACACACCAAGACACATCATAATTAAAATACCAAATGTTAAAGATAAAGAGAGTATCTTAAAAGGAAGCAAGAGAAAAGAAGTTAGTTACCTACAAAGGAGGTCTCATAAGACTATCAGGGGATTTCTCAAAAAAAAACTTTGTAGGCAAGGAGGGAATGGCAAGAAATATTCAAAGTGATAAAAAGTAAGGACCTATAATCCAGATTACTCTATCCAGCAAAGCTATCATTTAGAATTAAAGGGCAGTTAAAGTGCTTCCCAGACAAGGTAAAGCTAAAGGATTTCATTACCATCAAGCCATTATTACAAGAAATGTTAAAGAAACCTATTTAAGAAAAAGAAGATCAAAATCATGAACATTAAAAAGGCAACAAATCCACAACTATCAACAATTGAATTTAAAAACAAAAACAAAAACAACTACGCAAATAACCAGGACAGGAACAGAATCATAGATATGGAGACCATTTGGAGGGTTATCAGCTGGGGGAGGTAGGGGGAGAATGGGGATATGGTGCAGGGATTAAGAAGCATAATTGGTAGGAACAAAATAGACAAGGAGAAGTTAAGAACAGCAGAGGAAATGGAGAAGCCAAAGAACTTACTCGTATAATCTATGGACATGAACTAAGGGGGGTGATTGTTGGAAGGAAGCGGGGCAATGGGAGGAGGGGAGCACAGAGGGAAAAACTGGGACAACTGTAATATCATAATTAATAAAATATACTTAAAATTACAAAAGAAAAGGAAGAAAAAAGAACCAACTTCAGCTTTGTTCATTTTTCTCTCTTTGTTTTCTAGTTCACTGATTTTTCTTATTTTTTCATTCTGTTTACTTTAGGTTTATTTTGTTCCTTTTTCTAGCTTTTTAAGGTGGAACCTTAGGTCACTAATTTTAGACCTCTCTTCTTTTCTATTAATTTAATTATTTAAATTACTAGTTATTTAAAGTTATCATTTACTCTGGTTTTGGCAGCACTCTACAATTTTTGATATGCTGAATGTTTACAATCATTCATTTTTAATTTTTTTTATCATTTCTCTCATGATTTCTTTGATCCATAACTTAAATATTTAGTATTTCCTACTATCTTGCTATTGATCTTTAATTTAATTCTATTGTGGTCTGAGAATATACTCTGTATGATTTCAGCCCTTTTAAATTTATTAATAAGACTTATTTTGGGCTCAGGTTATGATCTGTCTTGGTGAATGCACCATCAGCACCTGAAAAGAATATATATAGCTGCATTTGCTGGATGTGGTGTTCTATAAATATAAGTTAAGTCAATTGGGTCAATGGTGTTGTTCAGCTTTTATAAAAGATATTTATTGACTGTTGTCTAATTCTAGCAATTGTTGAGAGGGGATGTTAAAAATATCCAACTAAGTTTGTGTTTTTGTCTATTTATCCCTTAATTCTGTTAATTTTTGTTCTGTATTTTGAATCTGCTATAAGGCATGCACACATTTGTCACTGTTATATCTTCCATAAGAATTGGCCCTTTTATCCTTATGAAATGCACCTCTATATCTCTGTCAATATTCTTTGTCTGGAAGATTACCTAAAATGATAATAGTATAGTCATTGTGACCTTCCTTTGCTTACAGTTTTCATGCTCTACCTTTTTCCATCAATTACTTTCAACTGGTCTTTGTCTTTAAAGTGTTATCTTATAGATTACTTGGGTTATGCTTTTTGTCCATCTTATAATCTCTGCCTTTTATCAGAGTGTTTAGTCCATTTATAGAAATGTAATTATGTTAAAATTTCATATTTTAATCAAACATTTTATTATTTGTTTTCTGTTTGTTCCCTTGGTTTCTTGTTATGCTGTTCCTTCTCTGCTTTCTTTTGGGTTAAATGTTTTCTTAGAATTCCATTTTAATTTATTACCAATCTTATTTTTTGAATTTTTTTTATTATTCTTGACCAGGAAACCTAGTAATTATTTGCCAGTCTTGTTCCCCAACCCCAACACTGCAATATCAAAACAAAAAAAATTAAAAATAAACCAGCTTGCCAGGAGTCCAATTAGAATTGGATTACATTTATAAATTATTGGGGGAAGAAATATATATTTATAATATTTTCTTCATATACAGGTATTTCATATATCTTTTGATACATGCAATTATTTTTTCAATGTATTTTTTTCTTCATCCAAATGTACATGTTTCCTGCTAAGGTTACATACAGTTACTTTGCATTTATGTTACTATTGTAGGTGAATATTAAGTAAGTGTAGTATGTACCTTCTAGGTATTGTTTTTGAAATAAACATTTAGATAAAAATTGAGATAAAAGTTGAAGACATAAACTACAAAATGTATAATAATGCCATATAATCAATCAATAAATTTGTAATTTCAACAATTTAATATTCTGTGGTAGGTGTAAGAATCAAATATTCTAACCCACATAAAATTGGTTAACTGTGACTAACTTAAATAAGCATAACAATATAATATTTATATTACATTACATTGCTACTTATGGCATTAAGTGGTTAGAACTTTTCTAAGTGTTTTATATACATAAACCCTTTTGATATTGAGAAACCCTACAGTAAAAATTATTTCCATTTTACAGATAAGAAACAGAGAATAATTCCTAAAATCCCACATCTAGTATACACCGAAGTAGTCTGGCTTCAGGGTATATTCTTAACCACTGTGCTATGCTGCTTTTACTAATCAAATATTCTTAATTTTCAGTTTCAACTGCTAAACACAGAAATAAGTACTTTATCATTTCTATCACTGAACAGGAGAAATCACTATTAGATGGAAATTCTTCAGGTCTTTTAAAATTAACCAATTTTAACCAATGTTGCTATATACCACACATATAGATAAAAAGACCAGCTAATAATCTGGAGTTTTTATACTAATATGGGAAATTTGTTTAGAAGTTAAACATATGAAATTTAAAGCCAAATTAGTTTTTAAACTGCCTTTAATTGCAATTCAAATCATTCCTATTCTGAGATTCTTTTTTTATAAATAGATGTCAATTTGGGGCACCTGAAGAAGATAATGGATAAACTTGGCTAAAAATAGACTACACTTACCTAATATTCATTTAAAGATTCAGAATCTTTAAAAAAATTGCCTCTGCCGCAAGATAGTTTGGTCATAAAGAATTAAAATTACTTGAGGTTCCAGTGTACAGATTTTTTAGAAACAAAACTTCAGCTGCTCATATTACCTTATCAGATGAGATTTCTGAATTAAATAGAGAAGAATCAAATAAATTCAATCCAGGTGATCTAGAAGTATAACTCATAAGAAAAGAAGTCCCTGGGGATTCCTTTTGTGTCTGATCTTCAGGCACAGTACTTCTGTTTCTGTTACAGAGAAATAAGAAATCACTAAAATGTTAAAAATAAGTTACTAAATATTGCAGACTGGTAAGTATCATCAGAAATGGCATAGAGCAGCAATTTTCAACCTTTTTCATCTAATGGCACACGTAAACTAATTATTAAAATTTGGCACACCAAAAATACATTTTTTGCCATTGGTAAAATTTTGATTCATTCACCCCAGATGACTATTCTGTTGGCTGTTGTCATTTTTTTATTTGACAATCTAAGGGGATAAAAGGTCAGTGCCCCTGACTAAATAGTCAAGTATCTCATGTTTTAAAAATTCTTGCAGCACACAGGTTGAAAATTGCTGGCATAGAGGTGAGAACTGACACAGTAGGGAAAGGAAGGAAGTAGCTACTGAAGTGACAAACCTATGGAGAAAAAGATGGCTTAGGTGGAGAATAATATTAAATAAAGTAGAAAATGAATTATGAAATTATAATAATTCTTACTGAGATTATACTATCAGGATCTACTCTAGGTATTTCCACTCTCCACTAACTTTATTCATCAATATGACCCTATAAAATAGGCACTTTCATTATCACTTTGATTTTACAGAAGTGGATTTTGATGCATAAAAAGGTTAAATGACTTGCTCGAAAGAAAGTAAGTGCCAGAGTTGGAATTTGAATGCTACAATCCAGATTCAAAGGCCAGACTCTTAACCCTGATTCTGTAGGTCTTGAAAGCCAGTCACAAAATTTTATGATGAGAAGCCAGCCATTCCAGATTGTTGCATAAGGAGTTAAGAACAAAATGCCTTGGGAAAAATAATTAGACAAGACAGTACCTAATACTGTGGTTAAAAGCATGGATTTTGGTGGCAAAACTGTCTGGGGTTTGATCTCAACTCTAACACCAACGAGTTGTACCATCTGTAATTCTGTTTCCTCATCTATAAGAATTATAAGGTACTTATATCTCATAAGTTGTTGTGAATCCTAAATGAGCAATATTTATAAATTCATAGACAGTGCTATTGTTTGTTAAATATCACGGAGGTCTGGAGATAACTTCCCTAACTAACTCCATGACCATTAGAGTCCAAGATCAATTTTTTCATCTATACAAAGAGGTTTTAGCATATGACTGCCACATTTTTTTTTTGCACTTCTCAGATTAATGATGAGTTCCACTTTGAACATGCTCAGTCAACATGTTCAACAGCATTACATTCACATATAGAAAACTCTTCATAGCAATTTAAAATATAGCAGACACAGGTGAGGGATTCCTGATGAAGTGAAATCTGCTTAATGTGTTTTAGATAAATCTCAGGAGCCACGTTAAGAAAGGGAGTGAACTAAACAAAGGGGTCAAAATGCAGCACTATTTTCTTGGCTGCAAACTACAAATCTGTGGTTTCCAAAATTAATCATTTTAGAGATATTTATGCCTACTTAAGTTACCTAATAGAAAGCAATTCTTGCTTTAGACACTACAACAGAAGGAAAAATTACTGCTGGACTATTAGTCAATGATGTCCACAATGATGTCCACAAGCTAATATACCACATTAGATAGTAGCTTTTTAGCTTGGAATTTAAAATTTTTCTGTAGGTTTTTTATGCTTTGGAAAATCTTAAATATATAGACTATTGCACTAGGTAAGTACTCAGGATCTATGTTGTCTTCAACTATGTCATAGGAAAAAGGGGGAAAAGGATATAGGAAACAAATGGCAGAATGTTAATAATTGAAAAATTGTTCAATTAGGGTGGGTACCTAGGCTCATTATACTAGTATCTATCTCCTTTGTGTATATGGAATGAATATTCCATAATAAAAACTTTTTAAAGGTACTAGGCATTTTATTATTCCTATCAATTATTTATATAACTCAATACATATATTCTTCAACTATAATTATTAATTAAAATCTTACATTTCAAATGGGGGTGTTTTAGGGAACAGTAATTTATCCAGAGATTCAGGTGTTTTCACAGCTTCAGGAGTTCTTAAAAATAAAGGAATTTCAGGAGTTCGTGAAAAATTCTCAGCCCCTTCTTCTATTTCATCATTATTTTCTACTGGCTTCACACAATGTTCTTCAGATATAACCTGCAAATTCAAAGTAACAGAAACTATAAAAATGAATGTTATGGCATTAATAAATTCACATACATAAAAATGTGTGAGGTAGAAAGTACCATATGAATGTATGGTGTTATCATTTCATAGGTAAAATAAGTAAAATAAGAATAGTCAAAAAAACAGAAAAAAATTTTTCATTTCTAATTTTTCATTGTTTTTCCAGCTCCACCTCTCCTACTCCTACCTGAAAAAGTAAACAATAACCAGATAAAATTTCCACATCATGCTCTGGGTCAAGAATTGTATATGTTACCTCCTTGAAAGGGAAAAGTAACTTGTTTCTAAGCAATTTTGCTCTCATTGGTTATGTTTTTTGCCCCTATGTATTCATTATACAACTTTTTCTGCAAAGATTGAGAACTTGAATAACTAATTTTCCTTTACGTTATTTTGTATGCTACCAATGTGATTTCTAAAGTATGTTTGTTACACCAAATTCCATTACAGAAACAGTTCGGGTCACTCCACCAAAAAAATTTAAATGTAATTTTTACCTATATTTCTTTATAACAACATACTATGTTGTCCCCTTTGTTTTATTTAAATTTTTATTTATTATTATTTTTTATTATATGTTGGTTTTCAGTGTACAACTTAATAATTAGACAATCATATACTTTACTAGTGTTTCCTACAATATTTCCAGTACGCTAACTGGTACAATACATAGTTATCACAATATTATTGACTATATTTCCTATGCTTTACTTACTTCCCTGTGACAATTTGGTAAATACCAATTTGTTTCTCTTGTTTTAACCTCTAGTATGGTGAACTGGTATACATTCTCTACACATATCATCATTAAAAGATTTCCATTATTAAAAAATATTATGAAGATATTTTTATGGTAACCACTGGTCTGGAATTGTTCAATATTACCAAACAAAATCATTTTCTTTAGATACGATTTAGTTGTGGTGTATATATACACACATATATATGTATGTGTATATATACAAATATACCTGTATTCAATTATTAATGACTGTATTTTCATGTAAATTTTTTGTAGCTTCATTTTTCATTCTAAAACTCCTCTAAGGAATAGATTCTGTAACACCATAGCAACTTGATTACTAAGCTAATATCATTTACACCTCATGTAAATAATCTTCATTATACCAAGCCTGAAATGAAAATGTAAACAATATTTTAAACATTTGACTTACTTGTGAAGTACATTTTAATTCTTTCACTTGTCCTACTGTCCCTTTACCTCCATCTGTCCCAGCATCTGTTTGTTAGAAGAGAACAAACTATATTTTCTCTTTGTAATTTAATTATAAATAAAACATATTAGACCATATGAAATTGCCAATATTTAACTGTTTTGATCTACAAAATGGCAATTTCATGTAATTCAACCTAATACATAAAACCTATATGAACAGTTTAAGGAACAAAATTGTAAAGAAGACACCCATGTAACCACCATCCAGGTAAGAAATACAAAATTATGAATATCCCAAAAGGCCCTATATTCTTTATATATCCCCCTCCTCATATGTAACCACAATCCTGACTTCTGTAATAATCATTTTCTTGATTTGTTTTATATATCACCTAAGCAATATAATTTACTTTTCATGTGTTAAAATATTACATGATGAAATAGTATGTGCTCTTTATTTGCTTTTTTGTTTAGCATATGCTTGGGAGATTCACCTGTATTGTTACACCTAGACATAGTTACTTACTTTTACTGATGTAAAGTATTCCATCGTCCAAACACAATACAATATATCTATCCATTCCACTGCAAATGGGCATTTGAGGTGTTTCTGCTTTGAGGCTATTACAAACAATGATAATACAATATTCTTTTGTATGTACGTATTTGTATTTCTCTAGGTATATACCTTGGAGTGGAATTACAAGGTATAGGATATGTGTATCTTCCACTTTACCAGATGTTAAACTATTTTCAAAGTTTAGTTTCCAAACTGTTTACCAATTTTTGTTGTTGCAACTGACCATCCTCAGCCACCCTAGCAAGTCATTCAATTTTCACCATACAAAATTGTTAGCTCCAATTATAATTTAGGTGTGGCATCAATATATGGTCATTTATAAATGGCAGTTCCTACCAATAGTTATGAGAGTTCCTATTGCCCTACATTCTCATCAACACAGTATTGTCAGACTTTCTGAATTTTACTAATGTGGTGGGTGTGTAAGGAATCTCATTGTGGTTTTATTTTTAAGTTTATTGACTTGCTGAGCAATTTTTCAGATGTTTACCTGCCACAAAAATTTCTCTATTTAAAGTGCCTATTTGTGTATTTTGCACATATTTCCAATTGCATTGTCTATCTTTTTCTTCTTGGTTCATAGAAGTTCTTTATAGATTTTTGGGAACTAGTCTTGTGACAGTCTAAATCATCTTGCCTTCCATTCTTTTTATAGTGTCTTTTGATGACTTGGTGACTTAGCTTTCATTCTTTTTATATGTCTTTTGGTGAATAGAAATTCTGAGTCATAATATAGCCAAATTTATCAAACTTTCTTCAAAAATATGCTAGGAAATTACTGAACAGAGCCTTTTTTTCTTCTGAGGTAACTATATGCCTTCTTGGGTATGAAGCCTCACCAGATCTGCTCCATGGCAACTAGGACTACACTAGATACATGCATTTCCCCACATAAGTGTATTCGCAATGTATGTTTCTAGAGATACATACACTCTGTCAGTTTGGCATATATAGAGGATTACAAATAGGTGGAACAGATCACCTATGTAGGTAAGATATATTTCTTTATTCTGGAAGAAAGCAGGAAAAATATCCATCTACATGAAATAAGCATATTATATTGGTTGAATCCTATTTCGAGAGTGGGAGAAATAGTATATGATCATTCTGAATATGCATATATGTACAGAATTTTTATACTGCCAGAATGAGCCATATTTTTTAACTTTTATTTTATTTTATTTTATTTTTTATTGCTCAAATACATTTGTCTCCATTTTCCTGCAACCACTTTCCCCTGCCATTTTTAAAACTTCAAAATAATGCTATAGACAAGAAGGGGTGAAGACTTCAATATAGCCTATGAGTGGAGTAATTATTATGTTACTGGGTTACCAAAATATGCATATATATGTGTATGATATATTAAAAATATATACATATATACACAGAGACAGAGAATGAGTTAGTATTTTTAAGGGTGTGTCAAAGTTCCAACAGCTAGTTGTTTCTAGGACGATTAACTTAATACATATATATCCTGTGACCTTCCTATGATTTTATTGAAAGATAATAATACAAGACAGTAAAAGATTTAGGTAAAAGAATATGATAGCATTATTTTAATAGTAATAAAACTGGAAACAACAAAATATTCAAAGTGAGAGAATGGCTAAGTAAGTTATAGAATATATATACAATGGCATATTATACAGTTATTACAAATAAATTCTACTGAATGGTATGGAAATCTATCCTCAACAATAGTATATCAAGTGGGGAGAAAAGTATATAAAATGATATACATAGCATGCTTCAAATTTGCAGGGGAAATGTAAAATAAAACATATGTATGCATAAGAAAAAAATCAAGAATGTACATGGGTATGTACAGAGTTGGTTATGTCTGGGTGGTAGTGGTGTTGTGGTATTTTGGTATCTTTAATGTTTTTCTATGTTTTCCAAATTTTCTGCAATGAAATGCATTTGCTTTATATTTACGAAAAAAATATATTTAAAGACCAGGCATGCATGGTCAGTTAACCAGAGATGCAAACAATCTAAATAATTTATTTGAATAGCATAAAAACCTGATATAATTTGTTACTTCCAAGTCTTAGAAAAAACATAAATAGCAAATACCTGTATCTCCTTTTTCAATCCATTGATAGAAATTTGACTGTTTCTGTGGAGTTAACAATCTAAAACACAATAAATATAATTTTTATATTACTTGTTGAATTGATACATATCAGAAATTAAAGCACTTTCTTATTTTTATTTATTTTACTTACTGTTGTTCAATTACAGTTGTCCTGCCCATTGCTCACCCCTTCCCATCCCCCCCAACTCCCACAGTGAATCCTCCCCCATTGTCTGTACCCATGAGTCCTTTATTCATGATCCTTTGCTTGCCCCTTCCCCTTCTTTTCTCCGTTATCCCCCACCCCCCTCCTCTCTGGTCACTGTCAGCTTGCTCTTTTCTTATTTTTAAAAGTTACCTGAACTGCATAAAATTCTGTGAACTTTTAACAGCCGTAACATGGGAACATTTTGAATGGTTATTCATAGCAGAGTCATTAAATACCTGAAGAAAAGAAATCAGGCATTAGAAATGGCTACAAAAAAAACAAAAAAATTTTTTAGCTTGCCATGGCTACTCAGAGCTCTCCCCAAGAACATTGTTACTCTCATCATCACCATCGTTATCGACAACAACTTATAAACATTAACTGAAACCACTCTGTATAAAACATTAAATGAAGCACTGGGAAACATTAAAGATATAACTCTCAAGGAATTTGATGTCTGTGACAAGTATATTAACTATGTTTGGTAGTGTTTCTCCTTTTAAGGTAAACCTTTTAATATTTTATCCCATATTCATGGCTAATCAAGTCAATCTTACCATGTTCTCAACCAATTACCTGATATCTGTGTCTATCCTCTATAACCTCTCAAACTGAGCACAGGAAAGTGAAACATCAGGTTAAAAGATTAAAGCCTGAAACTCTCTTTTTTATACATGTATGACATGAGCTAATGCTTCATTTTTAACTTTAAATTATGTTTAATATTAATTTTTAAACCACTGCTTTAGTAATGTTTCTATGGTCTGTTTCAAGTCTTTAATTCTCTCTGATTCAATCATTTTGAAGAGTTCCTGATTTTTCTTATTTGACCCAAAATGAAAATGTCTTTCATAGAAAAGTTAATTCCATTTATTTTTGTTTTAACAGCCACTGGTCTTAATTTTGTCATCTTGATGTGCTTTCACATCATAGAAAAAGACCTTGTCCTTAAGGAACACCTGTTCCTTAAAAAATAAATGTTTTTTTGCTGTGTGTTTTAAATAATATACATGTTTGTATATGTCTCCTAGTATTTGTACAAATATTTTAAGTATTTGTTTACAGCAGATACCAAGAAGTGACACTGCTGAGTATGTGCATTTGTATTTTTAATTAGTACTGTGAATCAGTCCTCCTAAGTAGTTGCACCAAATTATACTCCTAGATAGTAACAAATGTTTTGATGTCTGAAAACTGATAGGTGAAATGTTTCTCTTTGGTTTAATTGCATTTCCCCTGAGGTCAGCATCTTATCTTTAGTGCCCCTTTGTCTTTCCTTTTCTGTAAACTACCTTATATTTGGCCCATTTTTACTTTTTATTAATTTGTAAGAATTATTATGTATTTCTTTACATATTATATATTCTGAATACTAATCCCCCTGCCCATACCATCACTGTTTTTGAACTCTGTTAGTGTATTTTGTTATACAGAAGTTTTTTATTTTGAGGTAGTCCACTAGTAAGTTTGTCTTTTATTCTTCCACAGTGTTTTGGGATGATAAAAATGTTCTGGAATTAGACAGTGGTGACGCTTAAACTGTCTTGTAAATATACTAAAACCCACTGAATCCTACTCTTTAAAATTGTGAACTTTATGATATGTGAATTCTCTCAATAACAAAAGTAAAAAAAATTTAAACATTATAAACATTTTGATATCTGGTAGTATGGGTCCCCCTAACATTTTTTTTAATCTCTTACTTTAAATCTTTACTTAAAGTCATTTATTAATCTGTTAATGTAGTGAATCACACCGATATTTTCTAATGCTAACCCATCATAACAGTCTTTGAGAAAAGTAAAGATAGCTACTTTAAGAATTAGTGTAATTTTCCTTTTTGTTATATTAATTGGTTAATTTTGGTGAATACTGCAAATGAAAATTGAACTGAATTCTGTGTATGTTAGACACAAAATTCGCTGTGTTATTCAGATCCTCTCAGGGGTATCCAGCCCAGCCTAAGATGGTTATGAATGTGGCCCAACACAAAATCGTAAATTTACTTAAAACTTTTATTTTATTTTACTTTTTTTGCTGAAAAGTTTTCATTAGTGTTTGTGTATTTAATGTGTGGCCCAAGACAACTCTTCTTGTTCCAGTATGGCCCAGAAATCCCAAAAGGTTGGACACTCCTGCATATTCTTACTTATTTTTTATCTTACTTGATTTTTATCCAGTGTCAGAAACTGCCAGTTATCTATCCTGTCAAAATCTACTTTCCCTATAAAACATAAACAAAGACAAAACCTCCTATGTTTCTCAATCTTTCCCCAGACAGAGGTTGCCCTATGACTAAGTTCTGGCCATGAAACATTATTATAAATTGCTTAAAGAGCTTCCTGGAAAAATCTTTTAATATGGGATTCTATCTTCAGGAAGAATGAAGGAAGAGAGATGTGCCAACCAGAAGCTAGCTTTCTGGCTGGTATGTTCCTTGTTCTTCATACAAATCAAATCCCATATTAAAATCTTTTAATCACCTAGCCTTTCTCCCCTTCTTTGCTACCTAGAAGGCAGATATCATGGCAAAGTTGAAATGGTCAAGCTTCTGACCATTATGTGACCTTGATGCAAAAGCTTGGCATTTAAGGATAGCAGGAAAAGAAAATGGAGATGGATCCTGAGAAATAATGAAATAACGGTGATGGTGCTATCACCCCTGATATGTGTACCTGAGTCACTTACTTTAGAATTTCATGGCAGGCAAAAGAAAAAAAATGTTTATCTTGTTCAACCTTATTATTTCATGCTTTGGTTTTATCATTGTTTCACATATAGCCAAACTAAATCCCTAAACTCAGCACTTTTTTTGATAGAGTTATTGTTTTAACTGTGGATTCAATTTTCTTTGAAAGTTTTTCACTTTTTGCTTTATATATTTTGAAAGTGTATAATTTGGTGCATCATAGTTATGACTTCTTGGTGAATTATTCTTTGTAAAAATATGAAATATATTTATCCTTACTAATTTTTTTATCTTTAATCTTACTTATATGGTGTAGTTACATCTACTTTGGTTTTGTTTGCTTTGCCTGATGTATATTTTCCATCCTTTTATCGTCAGCCTTCATTTGTCAAGTTGGTTTATCTGTTCTGTTTTAATAGTATATAGCTGTATTTCATTTGCATATTCCATTGAAGCACCTATGTCACACTTTTATTATTCCTAATTTGTTCAGAACTATTTTTGATACCTATTTGTTTTCTATTTAAAATGCTTTCTAGCTGTTTTATTTTTCCTCATTCCTGCCTTCTGCTGGACTGATTTTTCTTTGTCTCATCTTTTATTCTACTGTTTTAAAACTTAAGCACTCCATTTCTCTACTGTTGGTTACCCTTAAATGTTTAACATACATGCCTAATTTTACATTTTACCAGCAATACATAGAGTTAACTAGTGTTTGTATCTTCTCCTTAGTTCCATCCTCTAACAAAAAAGAACATGAATAAACTTGTTTCCCTCATTTATCTTCCCACCTTCATCCCATATTGATATCATCTGGAATTTTAGTACGAGATTTTTAAGCTTTTATCATTAATACATATTTAGAATTAACAAGCTCCACTAATTATTTTTGTCACCACTACTCTATATCTGTGTGTATTAATTATGAGTTAATGGAAAACAATTATATTTTTCATTGAGAGTTTCCCTCTGGACTATCTTCAGGAAGAATGAAGGAAGAGAGATGTGCCAACCAGAAGCTAGCTTTCTGGCTAGTATGTTCCTTGTTCTTCATACAAATCAAGAACCAACCGGAGTACCATCTCTCTCTAACCCAAGCTCCTATACTCACTGCTTTCACATGGAGACAGTCATGCCATTTCTGATGCCCGGTCAAAGGCCGATGGATTATGAGATGAACAGGTATTAACTAAACTAATGACCACCAAGGTCACCCAATCAATTGATCTTTGCTCTCAGGCCTATAATTTCTGTAAGAGTATTCTCCTACACAAGTCCTGGGCCACAATTTCCCTCTTCAATCCAATCCTACTTTCTTCCTTCAGGAATGCCTCACAGTTTTTGATCTACTAGGTACAGAGTTTGGTATTTTAAAATATCTTTCTATTATTTTTAGGAGTATATAAGAAGGCTATAGTATATGCTCAGGCTGCCATGTTGAAATTCAAGTTTTATTAGACCCTGAGGTTGTATTAAGAGTTGATTTAATATACAGGATTTGGCACAAATAACACCCCTTATTTCTGTTACACAATCATAAGCATGTAATTCTGTAACATAACAGTATCATACTCAAGCACATCATATGACATTTTAGGTGAAATGTTCAAATTAAAACTAAAAATTATTACACCTATATTACCACCCTACCAACCACACTCAAGCAGGCATTACTTCTGCTGGACCCTATATTTATAACACACAGACAAACACAGAGAACACGCCTCAAATGCAATATATTCACTACCTCATTTAATGCAAGTATTTAAGTTTTACTATAAAAAAGAAATACCTACCTGTATATTGTTTTCTTTCTGTTTGAAGTCAACATTAGGAAGCTTTGACTGCTTCACAAAATTGTCTTCTTTTTTATCTGGGTTTTAAATTGCACAACTTCAAATCAATTCCAGAAATAGAATAAAATATCATACCGAAAATTTAACCCTACCTTGTGATTTAAAAAAATCCAGTCACATAAATACTTAATTCAAATTAAAATACAGAATTATGAAATTATTACACAAATCTTAATTCTTCATTACATAATAGTTATTACAATAACTATGAACATAAAATGAAAACCAGCTGGCAAAACTACATCTTTGTAATGGGGAACCAAATAAAGTGGTGATAATAATAACTAGAGGGGAGAAATAGCCAATGTACTTAAATACAACATAGTTAATCTAATCTGCACATCTCTTGAGTGAATCATGATTCAAATATTTCAGTCAGTCACTAATAACATTAACACAAGGCAGCTACCCACTTTTAATCACATATATTACAACACAACTTCTCAAATGAAAAATATATAATTAGTCATCCTCTGATGTCTATGCAACTAGATCAGAACACTTTTTTAAGTGTTTTTTCTCTTTCAAAGAGAAAAAAAAGTTAAGTATGAAAGGCATATATTGTTTGCTCTCAGAAAAAATCAAAGTGGTACTTTTCTGAGTCTATTGGTCTCTAGTATCTTTTGTTCTTGGTTATACCAAATGATAACATTGCTGCTTCTATTTCTTCTTCTATGTGTTTGCAAATAAAACTAAGTTTTTGAAAGTAAATATTGAGATACTGTACCTATAACTCTTTGTTCTGAAGATAAAATATTTATTGGTCTGACTAATTTCTGATATTCATTTGGAAGAGATAATTGACTTTTCTGAGAGGTTTTATTCAATGCGTGTTGTTCATCTTTTTCAAAAATTCTAAAGAGAAGATGAATTACATTAAGTATTAACATATACTGATGGAAGGAGACTTAACTTTGGGTGGTGAACACACAATACAATATACATATGATGTATTATAGAATCGTACACCTGAAATCTACATAATTTTATTAACCAATGTCACTCCAATAAATTTAATAAAAATTCTGAAAAAGAAATTAACATAAAGATAGAAGAGATATTCAGATACTATATCGTTAAACTTCCTTATTTCAAAGATAAAACTGAGTTCCAGAGAATTTAACAGGTCTACCCAATATTATTACATTATTTAATGGCATCACAGCTAAAACACCCCTTTCCTGATTAAGTCCAGCGCTCTTCTCCGTACACCATACTCTCATTTTAAAAACAATCATATTTTTAAAAACTTTCTAAACATGCAAAAAGTATTTTAAATGAAAACTTTATCTACAAATAGCATGCTTTAGAGTTTGTAATACTTAAAACTTTAGAAATAAATCAACTAGCATGAATATAGAAACCATTAAAGCAATATTATAACCATAAACAAGTCTTTTAACTTTTTCACTGGAAAAATAATTTCATTGAGTTTTTCCTAAGTTAAACAACTTAATTATTGATGGTTAAATAATTATTTTATAATAACTATCAAGATCCATTTTAAGTAAAAATGTCTAGTTACATAACTTCCTTTCAATATAAACAATTTTTATAATATTAAAAATTTGTCAAAAAAGTAAAATTCTGTACATTTACCTATTTTTCTAATCCATTTGATTACAATGTGAAGCATGGAAGTGGAGGGATCAAGAAAGTAACAGATCCAAGAAAGCAGCATCAGGGAAATTAAGATGGGAGAGGAGTGGGTCAAAAAATCAGGATAAGAGCAATGGAGCCTGAGGAAAGGAATTCAAGAGGGAAATAAAGGGTAGAGGCAGAAGAGAACAATAGAAAGTTTATCGGAAACAGCAACAGTAATACATCTATTTTTCCATCACACACAATAACAGACAAAATCAATCTTTAAAAAAAAATGCCTCCACCACTGATGTCTATTTTATCACCATAGTATGAATGACAAGGAGATATATATGCCACAATTCAGTAGCATTTTGGCTCATCTTTACTCTCTGGTGGGAAGAACTGGTCAAACAAGTGAAAAGGCGATAAAAAGATAAGTACTCTGCTACTCCCACCATTGTTGTTATTAGTGACTCATCATGGAAAACTGAATGAAATGTACAACTGACAGGTTACAGAAAAGTTAATATGCT
This sequence comes from Pteronotus mesoamericanus, assembly GCF_021234165.1. Taxonomy (NCBI): domain Eukaryota; kingdom Metazoa; phylum Chordata; class Mammalia; order Chiroptera; family Mormoopidae; genus Pteronotus; species Pteronotus mesoamericanus. The sequence continues at coordinate 28,226,539 of NW_026555078.1, read as the reverse complement.
GCTGCTAGGCTACTTCTCTCTACAAATTATCCTTGGCCTTACTAAATAAGCAAATTTGAAAATTAGTCAATAATACTTAAAAGTATAAATTTTTTTCATAAGAAATGAATAGAAAATAGCCTGCACAAAAGAATATGTATATCTATACTGTGTAAATGTTAGTGGCTTGGGATAGAATATAGAGTAAAAATGTTAGATGCAGAATATTTGTTCACATAAAATTCCATTTTAAAGTTTACCCATGCCTTTCTTTCAATTCCTTTCTTTTTTCTATATTTTTAGCTTTTTCTTCCAGAGTTTCTGAAAGATTCTTAGTTTCACAAAGTCTTCCAATCTGCTAAAAAGAAAAATGATAAAGCAAAATAATTATCTGCAAAGTATTAAGGAACATATGTTTTATCTTAACTAATAAATATGATTTTTCTATGTAATCACAAGATTTATATTCTTGGTAGTATTATTGTTTAGTGAAAGTTGTTAAAACAAAGTAAAATTAACAATAAATCCTACTCCTTTAACTTTTCCTTACAACTTCATTAGCAAACCTAGATTTCAATGAACTGCCACTTTCTTTTTTAAAAATGACAATCAGAAGCAGAAATAGATTCCCTACATACAGACAGAGTTACCATACATTAATACTCTAAAGGAAATCAAACCCACTTTCTTGGCATTACTATGAATGATAAATATACCATCTTTAACACAATTTTTCAGAAAATTTAGAAAATTAGCTATTAAATTTTTCTCTAGATCTGGGAAATTTTGGATTTTGATGGATCCTCATACCTGTCAATGAAAGCCACATTTCAATTTATGGCACTAAAAATGTATTCAAGAAAATATTATGCACCATCAATCTTAAAGGCTAAACTAGTTCTGGCCCTAGTTCTATAAAGATTATAGTCATAAATTTTCAAGATTAAGTCCTTTAAACTATTTACTGTCTTGTTCTCTATTTTAAGAACACTTATAGCTCTGTTAATGCCTTTAAATTCCTGTTATTAATGTCTTGTTCTTTCATCATCATCTTCAGTCCACAAAAAATGTTAAGCAAGTCCCCAAATTCCAGAGTTGAATATACTCAATACGTTTGAACTCCAAAAGCAATCTGAGGCAAACAAATTATCATAGGCATCCATATTTAGACTCTTCAGAAATACCTTTTCTAGTCCTGGTTGGTGTGGCCCTGTGGATTGAATGCCAGCCTGCAAACCAAAGGGTCGCCAGTTTGATTCCCAGTCACGGCATGTGCCTGTGTTGCGGTCCCTGGCAGAGGACACTTGAGAGGCAACCACACACTGATGTTTCTCTCCCTCTCTTTCTCCCTCCCTTCCCCTCTCTCTCTAAAAATAAATAAAATCTTTTTAAAAAAGGAAATACCTCTTCTAAGACTGTCAAGTAACATACTATTACACTTATACATCAATAGATATATTAGAAACGTATAACAAAATACGTACCTTGTTTAAATAATTAATTTCCATTTCCACTTCATCTACTTCTTTCTTCAATTCACATGAAATTTTGGAAAAGTTGTTGGCATGTCTAAGAATATCTTGTGTTTTATATCTCAAATTAACCCTTATATGTTAAGGAACTGTTCATAAATTAATCAGGTAACATTATATATATGTTCTACATAAGCAATAATCAATATTAGTAACAGTTTCTAAAAACAGAAGTTAGAATAATAGAAACATCTGGCAACTGACAACTTATGTAATATAATATATTGAGCTTAAATATAACATTTCATTCAAATTACTTATGAATTTTTCTTTCAGTTAAGTATTTTTACAGGGTGCTTTTATGCTTTTTTTTTTTTTTTACCTATTCATTATGTCATTTGGCATGACTAATAACATATAATCAATTCAAGTCCAAATTTAACTTCTTGTGTTTTCATTATTTATTTTTTCCAAAGTTAAGATTAAATACCCACCCTTTTCTTGCTCTGTAAGGTTCATCAGTATACCCTGCAGAACTCAGAAGAGAGCTAGATCTTCTGTCTGGACTTTCTGCTCGAATTGAATTTAGATCCAATTTCAAGTAGAGAATTTCTTAGCTTTACTAGACATCCTGCATGGTTATTAGCTACTACAATTTCCTAAGTTGATCTACAATCCATTTAGGAGAATTTAAAAATAAATAGGATAGTGAACAAGAATTTCACAGAATATCTGTCAAACCTTTTTCTATTCTGCCTTAAAATATGACTTATATACTAGAACATAAAATTTCAGATGAACATTATTTATAATGCTATGCTATCAAAAGTATCAATTTCAATTTTTAGATATAGACATTTAAATCCTCTCCCTACCTCCATCACCTCTTCTTGTTTGCCATGCATTTATACATCTCATCCCATCCCATATCCAACTCCCTCAATCACTGCTGTAATCTTCTGAATCTACCAATCTCTGCTCCTTCCCATTGAGAAGTTAAAACACAAGTGGGCAGCAAATGAACAACTAAGAACTGAACAAGCTAAAATACAAACATGGAAAGAACAAGCACCAACGGAGTAAAAGGGATTTAGAATGAAGCAGAATGAAGAAAGGTAGAATGCAGGGATAAAGAAGCTTAGTACAGTGGAATTATAATCTGATAAGAAAGCATATGAAGGATTGCTGGAGTTGGAAGAGGATTAAAGTTTCAAGTTCATCACTAGGGAGATCTTGACAAACAAATGAGACTTAGACCAATTAAGAATTACTTAAGCATCTAATACAATGTTACTGTATCAGAATTATTTGCTTATACATCTGTCTCTTCTACTAAAAGTTCCTTGCAAGAAAACTCTGTATCTTACTGAATATCATCTGGCACAAGGCAGGTATCCAATGAATTTCTATAGATGAATGCAGAATTGTGACTCACCTCCTTATCACCTTCCATCCTAACAAGTAATAATCAACTTATTTAATTGGAATTTTTTCTTTGCTAAGACAGGCCAAGATGACTTTTTCATTGGTTTGGTTGCTAGGATATGTCACTTAAAGCCAGATACATATACCACTTTTTTCTTACTAAATTTGCCTGTTTCTGATCACATGCATATATATAAAAACTAATCACAGATAACCTCCGAAGTAAACTCTAAAATTTTTTAATTAAACAAAAAACAAATCCATGTGATTCTTACCGGAGAAACACAATAACAATTAAAATACAGAAATAATACTTATCTAATAAAAATTCTAAGTAGAATTACTATTGTGGATACATATGTAATGTCCATTTAGTAAGTGATGGAAAGGGAGCAGGCACTGAAAAACAAAATATTTTAGATTGAGTCATTATATTCTTTATATTTCATTATAAAGATACCACTGTTAAAACAATATATAATAAAAATGTTAATACCTAGAAATTCCATAAAAATAGTTTCATTCATTTTTAGTTGTTCAGTACATGTCAATACTCTCTTTTGAATTTCTTCATGTTCTCTTTTCTTCTCATAATATTCACGTGCAAGAGGTGTTTCTGAGTATTTTAGTTTGTATTGCTTCAAAACATCTTTATACTGACATACGTAACCATGGTACATTTTTCTGTTAAAATTTTTAAAAATGGCATTGTTATTACAAGAGTACATTTTTAAAAAACTTTCTAAATATCACTTGTTAAAGGCTACTAAATTAACCTAAAAGGCAAGTGAAGTGTCTACTTATCCCTGCTTCCTTCAATACTGTTTGCCCTTCAAATTTCCCTTAAGTCCATCACACTTTCCAACTTATACTTTTTATTTATTACCTTAGTTATTCATTCTTTTATTCTCTTCAAATTAATTTCCACTTCCACCATTCTGATGAAATTACTCTTCCCAAGATCACCAATGATCTAATTTGTCCAACTCAGTGATCACTCTTTATTTCTCTTCCTAACTGACATTTTAGAGCCTGGTTCTTTTGATCACTTCTTGAATTTCTATCACTCCTGAATTCTGAATCTCTATTCTTTCCAGTTCAGCTACCTCTATAACTATGCTTTTTAAATCTTCAATAAGCCAAAATTATTATAGAAAGTCATGCTCTATGTGTCACAACTCTGGGTTTGAAATCATTCTTGTATATTTCAAAACTAATTTAGAAAGAAATTTCAGCACTGTTTGGAGAAACTCCTCCATTCCAACTCAGGTAGAGGTGGGTGGTCATCTATTTAGGTATAAGTCTTGAGTGAGACATTTAATTCTTGCCAAAGGATATTAACTCTTTCTTCTCATTTGACCTTTGCTTGCTCTAAATTAGGGGTTCTGTTTCTATGACCTATGGGCCACATTTAACTTGCCACCTGTTTTTGTATGGCCCATTACCTAGAAATGGTTTTTACATTTTTAAATGACTGGTACAACCTAAAGAAGAATATAGTATTCCATGACACATTAAAGTTACATGAAATTCAAACTCTAATGTCCATCAACAAAGTTTTATTGGAACGCAGGCATTCATTTTCATATTGTCTAAAGTTGCTCTTGCACCACAACAGCAGAGTTCAGTAGTTACAACAGAGACTGTTAGCTCACAAAATATTTACTATCTGGCCCTTTACCATAAAGTTTACTAGTCCTGTCCTACATTACTGAAAATGTTCTATCCAAGTTCACTATAGAGAATATATTCTTGGATCATCTTTTTATCCAATTCTTACCAAATACTTAGTTTCAAGAAATAATAGTCATAGAAAATTTTCTAAAAAATATAAAACCCTCATGTTCCTCAAAGTTTTATAAATTTTCTAAATCAAGCCATACTATATGGGGGAATTTCTTAAAAAATACTATAGTGATCATCTCACCTTATCATATGAGAAAAGAAGAACAAGTATTAATAAATTGCTTGTATAGTAAGAAGAAAAGTAAGGATAACAGTCTTATACTGGGTAGCAGGTCTCAATCTCAAGAGTGTTATAATTTCTTAATATTACTAAATTCTGTTTTCCTTTAAAAAATAAAGCAATTGAGCCCAAAACAAGATCCTATTCCTCTAAATGCATATTTTCTAATTAAGAGCTCACTTCTTAGGAAAATGGTCCAGAGGAGGGAAATACCAATAAGAAAACTGAGTCTGAGCCACCAGTTTATGATGAGATTAGCATACTATGTCTATCCTGTTCATATTATATCTTCATGCCCACTCTCCTAACATACCCTAAATAGGAACTTTGACAGAGCCCAGCATAGCCAAGTCATGATTCAAGAAGAGTCAGTACTATCTCATCTGTTGCCAACAATACTACTCTTTGTGAATGCCTGGAACAGAGATGGGAGATTAGTAGAAATAGGAGCTGATGCCTCTACTTCTTTCATTACCCATGATACCAATAAATAAGCTCTTTTCCTTTTGTAAATGCTTGGTATTGAGTCATCAATTCAATCAACTCACGTGGCTGGCTTAAGAAAGAAAAAGATAGCTGTTTTCACTTTAACAAACAGCTATGACAAACTAAGAGAAGTCATCCACAACAAACACTATCAGAAAAGTACGTATTTTGACTGGTTTGTGTTAGCTCCTGACAGAATCATTTTAATAATTTTTATAACCAAGGCTTGTACTGAGAGATGTTATCAGAAGCAATACTATATATTGTTTATTTTGCAGGGGACATTGAAGATACTGATTATCACATGGCACAACTTCCCCTTTATGAGTACTGAGGGAAGAAATTTCTTTCAACTCTTAGTAGACCCCCCAAAAAACTCTGCTTATCCTAAACAATTGGACTATTTTTTAAATGAATACTCTGAATTCCAAACCAATCACACTTCCACAATGCCTTGACTACTACTAGGAATTTCAAAGCCTAATTTATGCCTATATCTAACAAATATGCAAAACCATGTGGTATACAATTCTATCCTGATCAAAGGCATCATCTTTCTAAATTAGCCTTATTTCTCTGTAGCCTTGATTTTTATATTTAGTTTTCTTTTAACACTGTGGTACTATTTATACAAATTATTTCAAATCCTTTTTAGATTGAAGCAAGGTCTATATAACAGCCTTCTTCACTAATTCCACCCTCTGCCTATTTCATGAATGATCATGCATGACAGCTTTCTCTTATTTTTGCTCTATACATTTCCCTGGGCAGCCTCATTTATTTCCACGATTTCAAATGCCAGTGAAGTCCAAATATATACCTTCAGTCTCTACCTTCTTTTAAGACTGATCTTTGGATAAAAGGGTACTACACTCTAGATTGGGTGTGTATTTTCAATTAAAGTATAAACTAGGAGTGATATCAGTATGTTGACAGAATAAAAGGTCTCTCATGCATCTCACCCCTGCCCCCAGCAATAATTTAGCATCCATTCATGGAAAAAAGTGCCTTTCAGGGAATTTTGGGATCCAGGTAGGAGACTATGAAATCTGGTGCAGTTTAAGACTGAGGAGAGCCATTTTGAAAAGGCAGGCTCACATCCTGGTGGTTAACTTGCTGATTGTAGTCCCAACTACCAACCTAGAAACAGTTTCACACTCCTGAGGACTCAGTTGCAACCTCATTTGGCTTTGGGTCTGTCGCCAGTACCACATACCGAGGGACCTAGGAGTCATGCCAGCCAGTGTGTCAGGTATAGAGACAGTGGTGCTGGCTGTGGGCCCTGAAGTAGCCCATGAACCAGCTCTAGTGCCTCATGGTTCCACAGTCCAAAGGTCCCTGAGGGTAAGCCTGCCAAACTCAGTCACACTGTAGATTCTAAAGGAGTCCTGAAACTGGGCTCTAGCCCATGCCAGCCATAGTCACCAAAGAGTCCTGTTGGCACAGGGACCCAGCAGTAGCAACTCCTGTCTGTGCCTCTGAAAATCCTGAAAGAGACTAAACTTGGTTCCAGTCCCCGCACAGCCAAAGACTGCATGCAGACCTACCAGCCCAACGACCTAGAAGGAGAACAGGATCATATATCCAAAGTGCTGAAAGAAAAAAAAATGGCCAACCAGGATAGCAAAACTATCCTCAGATGAAAAGATAAGGACCTTCTCAGACAGACAAAAGAAAATGAGTTCATTACCATGAGAACTGCTCTATGAGAAATATCAAAGTGAGTTTTTCAAGTTAAAATCAAGGACACTAAGTAACAACATGAAAACATAAAATATAAAAGTCAGTGGTAAAAGTGAATATAAAGTCAAATTCAGACTACCACAATACTATAATGGTAATACGTAAATCACTTTTATTTCTAATATAAAAGTTTTAAAATATATTAAAAATAGTATCTACAATAATTTTTAAAAGATGCATGATATAAAAAGATGTAAAGTATGACATCAAGAGCATAAAATGTGGGAGGAAGAGAAGTAAAAGTGTGGTTTTTGTATGTAATTGCTGGTAAGTTGTTATCAGCTTAAAACAGTCTGTTATAGCTGTAGGATGTTCATGGTATCCACACACAAAAGAACCCTATAGTAGATACACAAAAGAGAAAGAGTAAGGAATTAAAGCATACCACTACAAAAAATAAATCACAAAAGAATACAGCAAGAGATGAAGAAACAAAGGAACTTAAAAAAACCACTCAGAAGACGATTAATAAAATGGCAATAGTGAATCTTTATCTATTGGTGATACTCACAGGTTCAATTCAAAAGAAAGAGAATAGCTGAATGGATTTAAAAACCAAGATCCAACAATATGCTGCCTACAAGAAAGTCATTTTAGCTATAAGGGCACACACAGGCTAAAACTGAAAAAGTCGACAAAGATACTCCATGCAAATGGTAACAAAAATAGAGCAGAAGTGGTTATACTTATTTAAAATATAATAGACTCTCCGTCAAAATCAGTTATGAGACAAAGAAGATCATTATGTAATAATAATTAAAAAGTCAATGCATCAAATGGATATAATTATTTTATATATATATGACTATATATATATATATATATATATATATATATATAGTCATTCAACACTGGAACACCTATATATTCAAAGCAAATGTTAACAGAGCTGAATGGAGAAATAGAGAGCAATACAATAATGGTAGAGGTTTTCAATACCCCACTTCCAACATTGAAAAGACCATTCAGATGTAAATTAATAAGGAAACAGCAAACCTGAATAACACTATAGACCAAATGTACCTAACATACACAGGACACTCCATCTAACATCACTAGAGTGCACATGCTTCTCAAGCCACACAGGATATTCTCCTGGATCATATGAGGGCCACAAAGCAAGCCTTAACAAACTTAAGAAAACTGAAACTACATCAAGTGTCTTTTCTGGCCACAACTATATAAAACTAGCAATCAATAGCACGAAGAAAATGAAAAAAAAATCGCAAATTGTACAAAGTAAATTACACAGTTCTGAACAATTTTGGATCAAAGAAGAAATCAAAAAGTGCCATAAGACAAATGAAAGTGAAAATGCAATATACCAAAACTTATAGAATACAGCAAAAGATCTTTCAAGAGGGAAATTTATAGCAATAAATGCCTACATTAAGAAAAAAGAAAGATATCAAATAAACAGCCTACTTTACACCTCGAGGAATTAGAGAAAAACAATTTAAGTCCAAAGTTAGTAAAAGGAAGTGAAATAACAAAGATTAGACCAGAAATTAGTGAAACAGAGATAAGAAAGATGATAGAAAAATATCAATGAAACAAAAAACTGGTTTTTTTTTTAAATAAATGAATTTTCCAAACCTTCAGCTAGAATAACCAAGAAAAAAGAGAGGACTCAAAGAAAATCATAAACTGAAATGTAGACATTATAACTGTCCACACAGGAATATAAAGGATCATAAGAGGCTACTATAAACAATTATATGACAACAAACAAATTAGATAACATAGAAGAAGAAATGGCTAAATTTCTAAAAACATACAACTTACTAAGACTGAATCATGAAAAATTCTGAACAGATCAATTACTGTTAAGGAGATTTAAAAAGTAATCAAAAACCTTCCAAACAAAGAAATGCCTACGACTAGATGATTTCACTAATGAGTTGTACCAAACTATTACAAAAAAATTGAAGAGAGAACACTCTCCAACTCATTTACAAGACCAGCATTACCCTGTTACTAAATCCAGATACGTTTACTACAAGAAAAGAAAATTACAGGCCAATATCCCTGGTGAATATAAATACAGAAATCCTCAAAAAATACTAGCAAACCAAATTCAACAACTTATTTAAAAAATCATACACCATAACTAAGAGGGATTTATCCTTCAGATGCAAAGATGGTTCAACATATACAAATCAATAAACACGATACACTACATTAATAGAATAAAGTATAAAATCATATGATCCTCTCAACAGATGCAGAAGAAGCATTTGGCAAAATTCAAATCCTTTGATATAAAAACTTTGAATAAACCGGATATATAAGAAACATTCATCAACATAACAAAGGCCATATATGACAGTCCACAATTAACACCATACTGAATGGTGAAAAGCAAAAAGTTTTTCTGTTAAAATCAGGAACAAGACAAAAGTGCCACTCTTATTCAACACAATGCTGGAAGTCTTAGTTAGAGCAAATAGGCAAAAAAGGGAAATAAAAAGCATCCAAATAGGAAAGAAAAAAATAAAATGGTCTCTGTTTGTAAATGACATGATCTTATTTATAGAAAACTCTAAGGCTACACCAAAAAACTGTTAGAAATAATCAACAAATTCAGTGAACTTTCAGGATACAAAAATCAACGTATAAAAATCAGTTGCATTTCTATACACTAACAATGAACTATCTGAAAAAGAAACAAAGAAAACAATCCCACTTAGAACAACGTCAAAAACTATAATATTTAGGAATAAATTTAACAAAGAGGTGAAATATCTGTCCACTGAAAACTGTAAGACACTGAAGAAACTGAATATAGCACAAATGAATGGGAAAATATTCTGTGCTCATGGATCAAAAGAATTAATATTATTATAAACATCCTTACTGCCCAAAGCCATCTATAAAGTCAATATGATCCCTATCAAAATTCCAATGGCATTTTCACAGCAATAGAAAAATATTCCTAATATTGTATGGAACCACTAAAGACCCCAAGTAGAGAAATCAATCACAAGAAAGAAACACAAAGCTGGATGAATCACTTCCTAATTTCAAACTATGTTACACAGATATATAGAAATCAAAACAGTAAAGTACTGGCATAAAAACAGACATATAGGCCAACGGAACAGAATGAAGAGGCAGAAATAAACCCATGCATATATAGTCAATTCATATTTGGAAAAGTATCCAAGAATTATCAATGGGGAAAAGATAGTCTCGTCAACTAATGGTGCTGGGAAAACCAGATATCCACCTGCAAAAGAATGAAACTGGATCCTATCCTCACCACTCACAAAACTCAAAATGAGTTAAAGACTTAAATGTAACACCTCAAGAAAGCATAAGGAAAAAGCTCCTTGATATTGATCTTGGCAATAAGTTTTCAGATATGATACCAAAAACAGAAGCAAATAAATTAAGTGGGACTACATCATATTTAAAAAGCTTCTATACAGAAAATTAAATTATCAATGGCATGAAGAGACAACCTATGGAATCAGAGAAACTACTCACAAATTATATGTCCAATATTGATTTGCAAGTAAGAGGATGATACTTAAAATTCACAGGGAACTCACATAACTCAATAGCAAATGACTAGTAATCTGAATTAACAATGGACAGAGGGTCTAAACACACATTTTTTCAAAGACATACAAATGGTCAAAAGGTGTATGAAACGATGCTCAACATTGCTAATCATCAAGGAAATGCAAATCAAAATCACAATGAAAAATAACCTCACATCTGTTAGAATGGCTATTATCAAAAAGACAAAAGATAAGTGTTGGCAAGGATGTGAAGAAAAGGGAACCCTTGTGCACTGGTGGCAGGAATGTAAATTGGAATAGCCACTATGAAAAACAGTATGGAGGTTCTTCAAAAGAGTAAAAACAGAATGACCATATGATACAGCAATCCCACTTTGGAGACATATACATATCCAAAGGAAAAAAACATCACTATCTCAAAGAGATATCCCCCCTCCATATTCGCTGAAGCATTACTCACGATAGCCAAGACAGGAAAAAGCCTAGGTATCATTGACAAATAAATGGATAAAGAAAATGTGATATATATATAGATATATATATATAGATAGATATGCATAGATAGATTTATTGATATATTATTATTTGGCCATAAAAATGAAGGAAATCCTGCCATTTGTGACAACAGAGATAGTCTTGTCAGTATTATACTAAGTGGATAAATCAGACAGATCTTACTGATGTATAAAACCTAAAGGAAACCAAATACACAGGTACAGAGAGTAGAATGATAGTTTCAAGGATCTGGTGGGAGGAGGAATGGAAAGATGTTGGTACAAACTTCCAGTTATAAGGTGAATAAATTCTATGGATCTAATATACAGCATGATGAAAATAACAATACCATATCACATGCTTAAAACATGCTAAGATAGTAAATCTTAAATGTGCTCACTATGAAAAAGAAATAGTAGTTATGTGGGGTAATAGATCTATTACCTAGTATTACTGTGATAATTTCACAATATATACATGTATCAAATCATCACGTGCAGAGAGGACCTAAGATGGCAGAGGAGTAAGTGTAAGTTATGCTAACTTCCTCCCATGACCAAACTGGAATTACAACTAAATTAAAGAAAAAATCATCCAGAAAAACCAGCTGAACACTAGCTGGAGAGAAGCCTTGTAACCAAGGACATATGAAAGATACCACTTCACCACAACAAAATTGACATGGAGTACAGAGGCGTGAGAGGGCTGGATGGGCTCCCATGGGCAGCAACTAAAGTTCTGGAGAGATATTTCAGTGGCTGGGTAGTTGCCCTGAGAAGTGTGACATCTGAACTCCAAGCTGGGCTCTCCAGCCAACAGTACCAGAACTGCAGAAAGAACTCAAATAACATCTGGCTGTGAAAAGCAGCAGATTTTCTGTCCACCAGGAAGAGATAGCTAGAGATGCAAAGAGCCTCTTAAAGGGCCAACACACAAAATTTCATTTGCAGCCACTTACCCTGGGCCACAGTAGAGGTAGGGTAGTGTGGACTTGAGTCACTTGAGGAGGGACTGGAGATGGTGGTTTTGGGGAAAGAGCTGATGTGTCAGCCATCAGGATCCCTGTGTTCAATTATGCCACCATATTGCAGAAGCCATCTTTCTCAGGCAGAGCAGTCCCCTCCATCTTGCATCAGCCTGGGGGGAAGCAACAGCGCCACCCACAGGAGTCCCTCTCCCCCACCCTGTGGAACGTAAGCCCTGCTACTGAAGATTACAGCTGGAGGCTCTCACAGTAATGATGCCTAACAGATAGCCTGCAGGAGGAAGCGGGTTTCTGGGAACTATGAGACGTTAGCTGACTCTCCCCCAGGACCAGTGCTGGTAATAGTTGGCTATGGTGCACAGACTGCACACACCGACCCCAGCAGAGGGAGCCACAAGCTGTGGAACGCTAATAGTTTTAAACATGTTGCCCAGGGCCATTCACAGGCAGCACCTTACACAGGACTGCACCAAAATCTTTGCAGATCTACCTAACATAGAAACAAATACAAACAGGCAGTTAAAATAGGAAGATAAAGAGAATTCTCCAGAAGAATAACCAAATGAAATGGAGGCAAGCAATTTATCAGATATAGAGTTTAGAGTAATGATTATAAGGATAATCAATAGCATGAAAAAAGGCACAGAAACCATAAAAAAAAAGCAGTCAGAAATAAATAATGCAATATCTGAAATAAAAAGTACACTGGAAGGAATAAACAGTAGGTTAGATGAAGCAGAGTATCAAATGAGCAATTGGGAAGACAAAGTGGAAGAAACACCAAAACAGAACAACAAAAAGAAGAAAAAGAATTTTAAAAAACAAGGAGAGTTTAAGGGAACTTTAGGGCAATATGACATGTAACTACATCTGCATCAAGGGGATACCAGAGGAAAAGAGAGACAGCAAGGGATCGAAAACCTATTTGAAGAAATAATGACCAAAAACTTCCCTAACCTAGTGAAGGAAAAAGACACACAAGTCCAGAATGCACAGATTCCCAGTAAGATGGACCCAAAGAGGCCCACACCAAGACACATCATAATTAAAATGGCAAAGCTTAAAGACAAGTAGAGGAAATAAAAGCTGCAAGAGAAAAGCAGTTAGTTACCTACAAGGGAACTTCTATAAGACTCTCAGCTGATTTCTCAACAGAAACATTGTAGGCCAGGAGGGTTTGGCATGAAATATTCAAAGTGATGAAAGGCAAGGACTTCCAACCAAGATTACTCTACTCAGCAAAGCCATCATTTATAATTGAAGGACTGGTAGGCAGCATCCCAGACAAGAAAAAGCTAAATGGGTTTGTACCACCAAACCAGTATAGCAACAAATGTTAAAGGCCCTGCTTTGTCTACGGCCATACCACCCTGAACGCGCCCGATCTCGTCTGATCTCGGAAGGTAAGCAGGGTCAGGCCTGGTTAGTACTTGGATGGGAGGCCCTGCTTGGAGAAGGAGAAGGAAAAGGAACAAGTGGAGAAGGAGGGGAAGATGGGGAGGGGGAGGGAAAATAGAAGGAGGGAGAAGGAGATAAGAAGAATAAGAAATTATTTAAAAATAAAATGGCAATAAATATGTCAATAATAACATTACATGTAAATGGCTTAAATGCTCTAATCAAAAGACATAGGGTAGCTGAACAGGTAAGAAAACAAGACCCATATATATACTGCCTCCAACAGACCCACCTCAAAATGAAAGATACATACAAACTAAAAGTAAAGGGATGGAAAAAGATATTTCATGCAAATAGAAAGGAAAAAAAAGCTGGGGTAGAAATACTTTATCCGACAAAATAGACTTTAACAACAGGCTATAATATGAGACAAAGAAGGGCATTACGTAATGTTAAAAGGAACATTCCAACAAGAGGATATAACCCTAGTAAACATTTATGCAGCCAACATAGGAGCACCTAATATGTAAAACAAATCTTGATGGACATAATGGGAGAGATTGACAGAAATACAATAGCCATAATAGGGGATTTTAACACCACCACTGACTTCAATGGATAGATCTTCCTGGCAGAAAATCAACAAGGAGACAGCAGCCTTAAATGACATACTAGATCAAGTGGATTTAATTGATATCTTCAGAGCATTTCACTCCAAAGCAGCAGAATATATACTTTTCAAGTGCACATGGAATGTTTTTTAGGATAGACCACATGTTAGGACACAAAACAAGTATCAATAAATTTAAGAGATTGAAATCAAATCAAGCATCTTCTCTGACCAAATGCTATGAAATTATAAATCAACCACAAGAAGAAAACTGAAAAACACACAAAGACACAGATGCTAAATAATGTGTTATTAAATAATGAATGGGTCCACAATGAGATCAAGAAAAAAAATCAAAAGACATTTAGAAACAAATGAACATGAGAACACAACAACCTGAAATCCCTGGGACACAGAGAAAGCAATCCTACAATAAAAGGGAAATTCATGGCATTACAGGCCTATCTCAAGAAACAAGATAAAGCTTGAATAAACCATATACCTTTACACTTAAAGGAACTTGAAAAAGAACAACAAATCCCAAAGTGAGCAGAATGAGGGAAAAAATAAAGATCAGAGCAGAAATACATGAAATAGAATCTAAAAAAATGATACCAAAAAAACCCCCAATGAATCCAAGAGCTGATTCTTTGAAAAGACAAACAAGATTGTCAAACCTTTAACCAGAATCATCAAGAAAAAAAGAGAAAGGACCAAAGTAAATCAGAAATGAAAGAGGAGAAATAACAACTGCCACCAAAGCAATACAAAGGGTTGTAAGAAAATATTATGAGCAACTATATGCCAAAAAAATTGGACAAACTGGATGAAGGATAAATTCTTAGAAACATACAGTCTTCCAAAACTAAATCAGGAAAAATCAAAGAATCTGAATAAACAAATTATACCTAGTGAAATTGAAGCAGGAATCAAAAAACTCATAACAAACAAAAGCCCTGGGCCAGATAGCTTCACAGGTGAATTTTACCAAACATTTCAAGAATTAACACTTCTCCTTCTTAAAATATTTCAAAAAATTCAAGAGGAGGAAACACTCTCAAGCTCACTTTATGAGGCCAGCATTATCCTAATATCAAAACCAGATAAAGACATCACAAAGAAAGAAAACTATAGGCCAATATCCCTGATGAGCATAGATGCTAAAATCCTCAACAAAATATTAGCAAACTGAATACAGAAATACATCAAAAAGATCATACACCATATCAAGTCGGATTTTTTCCAAGGATGTAAGGTTGGTATAACATTCACAAATCAATAAAAGTGATATACCACATAAACAAAATGAAGAATAAAAACCACATTATCACATGAATAGATGCAGAAAAAGTATTTGATAAAACCCAGTACCAATTTGTGATAAAAATTCTCAGCAAAGTACCTAACCATAATGAAGGTCATATATGACAGACCCACTGCCAGCATCATACTCAACAAGTAAAAACTACAAGTGTTCCCCTTAAGATTGAGAACAAGGCAGGGATGTCTACTTTCACCTCTCTTCTTCAACATAGTCCTGGAAGTTCTAACCATAGAAAATCACACAAGAAGAAATAAAAGGCATCCAAAGTGGAAAGGAATAAGTAAAACTGTCATTATTTGCAGATGACATGATACTGTTCATATATAATCCTAACCTAAAGATTCCAACAAGATACTATTAGAACTAATAAATGAATTCAGCAAAGTAGGAGGGCACAAAATTAATATCCAGAAATCAGTTGCATTTTATATGCCAATAATGAACTATCAGAAAGAGAAATTTAAAAAAATCCCATTCACAATTGCGTCAAAAGAATAAAATACCTAGTAATAAATTTAATCAAGGGTGTAAAAGACTTGTACTTGGAAAATTATGAGGCACTGAAGAAAGAAATTGAAGAAGATACAAATAAATGGAAGCATATACTCTGTTCATAGATAGGAAGAATTAACATCACTAAAATGTCCATGCTACCCAAAGCAATCTATAGATTCAACAGAATTCCTATCAAGGTACCAATGGTGTATTACACAGAACTAGAACAAATATTTCAAAAATTTATATGGAATCACAAAAGGTCCTGCACAGCAACAGCAATCCTGAGAAAGAATGAGGCTGGAGGAATCAAGCTACCTAATATCGAACTATACTATAAAGTCATAGTAATCTAAACAGCATGGTAACAGCATATAAACAGACACATAGATCAATGGAACAGAATAGGGAGCCCAGGAATTAACCAACACCTTTGTGATTAATTAATATTCAACAGAGGAAGCAAGCACATACAATGTGCTAAAGATAGTTTATTCAATAAAGTGTTGGGAAAATTGGATGGATATGTGCAGAAAAGTGAAACTAGACCACCTTCTTATGCCACACACAAGAATAAATTCAAAATGAATTAAAGGCTTAAATATTAGATATGAAACCATAAAAATCCTAGAAGAAAATCCTGCCAACTACACCAGTTGTGTTGTGATCATTCAGGGCCAGACAGGTTCATGGGATTCGTGCATATGGAAGAATATTCACGGAGCCACTGGGATGTCTGACATGCTTTTATTCAAGCGCTGATGATCCACACATGCTGCAAACTGCATGTCACACTGCATGTCACATATCCCCTCTGCGTGGCACCCAGTGTGGGCCCTTGCACTCCCCCTCCATGTCTATGTCTGCTGGCAAACTAAGAAGCCCCTACCTTCTTAATTACTAGAAGGAACAAGGCCAGCTACAGGCCAAATGGTTAGGTACCATAGCATGAGCTGTGCAAGTAAGCCAACTTCATGTTATGAGAACTGTTTCAGACCCAGACTCAAGGCTGTGAGACCCAGTCTCAAGGTTATGAGAACACTACTTTATTACCCTCCTTCAAGGTTGTGAGAAACTGCTTCCCTTAGTTACCCAGACACCTGGGTGAGGAAGCCAGACTGCCTCCACTTACCCCACAATAAGCTTTCTTCTTATCAAAACAAGTTTTGATAAGATGATCAAAATACCTTTTGATACAAAATACCTTTCAAAGGTCAATACAGACATTCTCTGCTTTTTGAAAATTCACATTACACTACTTCACTTTTACAGAAGACCTATATTAGTACCTATTTTCACTCATCAAAAGAAATCTAAAGTGAATTTTCGATTTTACAAAAAAAGGCAAAAGTAAAAATAGCATTTATCGTTTGTTTTACCGTGAGCTGTTATAGAGGCAGCACACACCTTAGCAGCGAGACTGGTACTGCCAAGTTCCTTCCCTGGGAACTACATTCAACATCTCAGCATCAAGCCATCATAACCTTGAACTGTGTATGTGAGCATGTGTGCTTTATCTCAATTTACTCTGTGCATTCCTGCTTTTACTACATGTTAGTGTTATTTTAGGTTTTATGTGCTATTTGATATGATTTAATAGATTATTTTTTAGGTTTGGGAATGCTCAAAAATGTTTCCATAGAAATTGACAGTAATTGCTTCTTTACACCATTTCTACTTATGAAAGGTTTCATAACAATGCTGTATTTTTGGGTAGTGGGGGAAATCTGTACACCAAATTTTTCATTAGCTAAATGTATAGCTAACTACTCCCCTAGATGTCTGCCTATAACAATTCAGTCATAATTTAAGCACCATTAATTGAAGCACTCTGCTATAGTAATTGCTATTTATAGTTTCTATCTAAGGACATACCTAAACAAATACAGGGTTCAGTAGAGCTATATAACAAATAGGTAGGCCTCCTATGGCACCCCAACAGTCCAAAACACTGGCTTTACTTTAAAAACAAAGAAAACAAAAACACTCCAGTATAAAAAATTTCTACATTTTTTTAATTTACATTTTTACAAAGTATATCCTATTAACTTATAGAATTGGTAAGCTTAAATTAATATATGTACTGTACTTGTCTTTTTCAATTGTTTCTTGATAACTAGTAAATCGGTCCTGCATATAATCTTCATGTTTATGAAAAACGTCACATGTTGGCTTCCAGCTATGGAAAAAAATATTTTAATTAGCATCTCAGAATGACAAACAAATTGTAAGAGATAATGAAAATAAAAGCAACCACTTAAAAATAAACAAATCTTTCTCTTCCTGAAGAAAACAAACTTCCATCAAGAAAAATATTCCCATCTCCCATCACCACCACTATCACCTTTCATGCAATGATATATATGCTCATATAAATATCATTATCTGTTTATTTTTATATAAAACCTGTTTTGGAACCATGACTAGGAAAGCAACAACTATAACATGGCTGGACTGTGTATTGCTATAGCATTTTTAGAATATACTCTGCAACACTGCAACATCATACTCCTAAGATCTTAGTTAAGAAATTCTTTTGGGCCCTGACTGGTGTGGCTCAGTAGTTTAGGCACAACCTTGCAAACCAAAAGGTTACAGGTTTGATTCTCAGTCAGGGCACATGCCCAGGTTGTGGGCCAGGTCTCTGGATGGGGGCATGCAAGAGGCAACCAGTAGATGTTTCTTTCACAAGTCAGTATTTCTCTTCCTCTCTTTCTCCCACACGTCAATGTTTCTCTCCCTCTCTGTCTCCCTCCCTTCCCCCTCTCTAAAAATGAATAAATAAAATATTTTTAGAAATGTAATGGGTTAAAAACAAGGCTTGTTAAAATTTTGAATAATAAGATTTTAAAACAAATTATTCTAAAGTGTAGTATTTAATACAATGACAATCAATGGTCCAAACAAAATTAAATACAAAAAACTAATATTTTAATTATTTGTAATATACAATAAAGTTCCATTAACAAGTCTTTATTTCAAAATATTTATGCCTTATAATGGATTTAACTAATAGAATCCAGAACCTGAAGCCATGTCGAAAGAATTCTTAACATATTGAATTCTTTTATTTTGAAAGCTACTAATTTTAGGTGAGATTCCAATAGACAAAAATAAGATCTTAAAAATTCAAAGATGTAAATTATTTCAAATTTATTTATGTAATAGAAATTTTACATACTGAATGTAATGGGACCTGAATTAGAGAGATCTTATAGCATTTCCCTTCTTACAAGGCAATTTAAGACTTAATTCATCATTGTGTTAATATATTACTTTAAAACAGCAATTTCTATAAACTCAGAAACCTTGAATAAAGGGATCTAGTGACAAATACTGAAAGCTCCTTTCTTTCAAATACTCACTTACTACAGTTGTCTTTGATTTCCTTACTATGTTTACAGTAATAACCAATTTCCTCATCTGTTGTATTTATAGTTTCCTGTATCTTACAAATAGTTGCTTTATTTTGTTTAATATCATCAAAGCTTTCTGAAAAGAGAATATATTTATTTTCTTAAGGTAGAAATCATAAATTAAAATAAACAAATAAAATAGAAAAAGAAGTTATGGCAACTTACCTACAAAGAAGACAGCCAGAGAATGGAGATGGGAAGGGCCCTATGTTGAAAAGCACAGAACCAGAGCCAGGTTTGCTCCTATACCCAGAAGCTAAGGATTTGTGTTTGGGATTGAAGAGAAATTAAATGTCCTCTTTATTGTTAAAGGCTAGAGTAAGTAGTATCTAAGATCAATGGCAATTTAGGATGCTATGGGATCCTGTAAGTATTTACTCATATATGATATTAAAATAAGAGTTTTGTTTCTAAATGTGAAATTTCTATTCACCAACTCAATGTCAATTAATTATTAAATGCACCTTCAACTGGCTTCTTTTCACTAGTGACTACAACAAGATAAAAATATAGTTTCATAAAGAGATTAAAGTAAAATTTTAATACTCTGTATTCATTTTTGTTGCATAAAAGATAACCAAATTCTATCTTTTCAGAACTGTTAAGAAATTAATGATTCTATTTTCTTTTAATAGTTTTTCTGTAGAATTTTGAAACACCACATTTATGGAATTTGTTTTTTCATTTTCAGTATCTTTATTCCTGAAAAATGTGGCATCCATCAATCCTAACCCCTCACTGAATCAAATATTTGAAATAACCTGTATTATTTGAGAAAAATAACATATTTTCAACTGCACCTAAAGGGTCATTTAGCTTAAAGCAAAATTCTTCAACACATATTAAATACTGATATAGAATTTTATTACTGAAAAATCTGTACTTAAGATAAATAGCTCATTATTAGGCCTGGCTGGTGTGGTTCAGATGGCTAGAACCTCATCCCATGAACTGAAAGGTCATGGGTTTGGTTTCTGGTCAGGGCACATACCTAGGTTGAGGGCTCCATCCCTGGTCAGGGCATGTCAAGGAAGCAACCAATGGATGTTTCTCTCCCACATCGATATTTCTCTCCCTCTCTCCCCCCCTCCCTTCCCCTCTCTCTAAAATTAATAAGCAAGTCCTCAGGTGAGGATAAAAATATAGCTTATTATTAGGCACTAAACAGAATTGGCATAAAACTTATTAGTACAACTTTAAGTTACCCTAAGCAAGGCAGCTCCATATTACCTTACATGTCAAAAACCAAAACATCTTTATCATGCAAAACTTACTATTAATTCGTTGAATCATGTCTTCTTTAGTACTTATATCTTGCTCATACTGAAAAACTAAAATAAAAATGTTTTTGCAACTTCATTTCATTGTTAAAATAGCAAATGACAATACAGTCTATTATATTTACTTTATACCTACCGAATTCTAGCAAAAGTCTGTCCAAGCTGACAAATAGGCTGTCATTCATCTTGAATACTGTGTGGGAAAAAAAAATATATGTAAGGAAGGATTTTCTGAGGTTGCACGTAAAACAGCACATATTAAGTAACAACTTGGTAACACAGCATTATTACAAAAAAAACACAACAAACAAACAAACCCAAAAAACAAAAAACGTGGGTGGAGCAAGAACTGGGGAGGAGAGAGACCCATTCAGCTCAGTACTGGGCCTAGACCTAGCAGGCACCTTAATCAATACTTGTTGAACGCCCGCTGCATGACAAACTTCCGGAGGAGCCTTCAAATTATTTATACGTTCTAGTCACTGAATATTCTTGCAGGCCACAGACACCCAGAGTTCTCAAAAGGATTCGCCCTATAAAATAAATACCTCTGAATACATCCCTTCTCGGCATGTGTCCTACTAGGACCAGAAAGATTCCTACAGGCCCAGTGCAATTTCACACTTAGAATTCACCACCAAGAATCCAAAAAGAGGAAGTTTTCGCAGAACTGCCCAGTCGCTTTACAAAATACGACTGAGGCAGGCTTCGCATCTCTGCCCACCTACAGATTCCAGGAGCAACGCTGCCCGCTGCCCGCTTCCCGCGCGTTTTGAGGCGGGAAGTTCGCTCGCAGGCTAGCGCTCTCACAGCCTACTCTCTTCGTCTCCCTTCACCTGAGTCGGCCCCCAACACCCAAACACGCGACGCCCACAGCTTCGGACGGCACTGTGGCCTGATGGCCCCGCGCCTGGAAGCCTCTAGAACACGACCTCCAGCCGTTCTCCGGAGACGGGGCCCACCAGCGGCCCTCCGCCCCCAAACTCCCAACCCCCAACCCCTCACAGCCGCCTGTCCAGGGAATAACCACCACCCACACCTAGCTCAGTAGTCCCTGTGGAACCCGAACGTCCACTCCCTTCTCTCTCGCCGTCCCAGAACCCACTCAGAGTGGAATTCCACGGACGCAAAGACGACCCCCAAACCGACCGGCCAGCCCCGCCCAGGCCCGCGAAACTGGTAGTGTAGCGGCAGATCGCGCTCAAGAGCGAGATCCAAGTCCCCGCGAGACCAGCACTGTGCGATCACTCCTCCACCGGGCCAAGCGTGAACCCAGCCCTTGAACACGTGCGGGCATCAGAGAGGAGCCTAAACGGAGGGGTGGGAAACCTGTAAGGGACGCCCCAGTTTCCTTGAAGAAAGTGTTTTTTGTTTTGGGGTTTTTTTTTAGGGACTATTCATTCCTCTTTTAACAGTTTTAAAAACGTGTGGAGAACAGCAATAAAATTGACATTAACATGACAGTAAAAAATACTCGAATCAATCATTGAAATTCAATTTGCATTCCACATTTTTCAAAAGTGCTTGAAAACCAAGCATAAGATTTCAAACACATTTGAGAGTCATTTGTTTTGAATAAAAGGCACATAGAGATTCTGTTCAAAATACTGTATTTAGATAATTTATACTCTTAGACCTTGCATCTCCAAAGTGAAATAAAGAATGGAGAAAAAAATAATTTAAACAAATCAGTTCCCCCCAGTTGCCTTAATTATTGGTATATTTCCAGTCAAAGTGTTTTTAATACTAAATGACCTAAATAACTGCCTCAGTTCACCACAACCTGAGTTATTTCACAGATTATTAAAATGAAAGAGAAACCTTCAGAAATATTTTTCTTACTCAAGTACCTCAGATCATATATGCATAGCCAATTTTATTATACTGTGATATATTATTCATTAGTTAACATTATTGATAGTGAGTCATCAAAGCCTAAGTTTGATAATACAATAAAGTCAGCAGCTTTATTCATATATTTGTTTATAATATTTTTATTAACTATCCTTTTTAAGGAAGACACAAGAAAATAATAGAAAGGCTAAAGTTATCATTAAGTCTTGTTGGCATTACATTACTATGACCGTCAAGAAAATCTGATGGGTCAAAAGAGTTGATCCATTTCAACTTAACAGTAGGTTTTCTTATGAAAATATGGGAACCTAGAAACACCAGATTACTGAATCCTGGACATCAATTTATTTGCATTTAAATTCACATCTATTTATATCCTAATTACTCTCACAAAAATATACCTGAGTTCTACCAACACCACTGTCACCTATCCCATTCCAAAATCCCTTATGGAAAAGATGTTCCATTTACTGGAAAGTTTTAAACAATAAATTTTCTTCTCCCCTCTAAATTCCCCTATGAAATATAGTGCCCCATTTGAAAAACTATAGAACATTGACTCAGGTAAACATTTTTCCTAACAAATAATTTTCTGAGAAAGTGCTCTCATAAAAGTCTCTCCCTACTTATTATTATTAGCTCCTTCCCCTTCTTGCTCCATACATGCAAATCAGAATCTGAAGAAATTATTTATTTATACTGGCTGCCTATCCCAATTGCACTGTTTCCCTTTTCTTTTACTGCTACATTTATCCAACAGAAAGCATGTCTCTTACCTACAATTCTTGTCACTCCTTTTCTTATTGACTCTTTCAACTCAACTGCCATCGCCATCATATTTAACCACTTTCTCAGGTAATCAATAAAATATTTTTGCTCCAAATATAATGGTCTTTTCTCAGTTTTATTCTTTCTTTTTTGTCTAACTCTCTTCTGTATTTGATCCCATTAAAATTATCTGCAACCCTGACTTCCAAGATACTACTCTCTTCTAGTTCTACCTCCTCTACCTGCCCCTCTGATTTTGGCTTATATTTCTTTCCCTCTCACTGTCACTACCCAAAATACAGTCCCTTATGAAAGATATTTTGTTAATTCTACTCTTTATCCCCTTTTCTTTAGGTTATTCATCCCTAACAGCTTCAGTTCTCACTTCTGTGCTTGAAACTCCCAAATCTATACTTTTAGTTTATCCTATTATCTGAAAATTACCCAAATATTTACATGTACATGCTTTGTCATCATTCTGCTTCTGATGCTCTATTCCTTCTTCATTTAATAACCTCCTAGTCATTCTTCAACTCTCAAAATTCATGTACTTATTCTTCATAACCTTTAACACAGTTATAATTCTACATTATTTATAGAATTATTATATAAATATCTATCTCACCCACTGTATTTCATGAGACCAGGCCCAGCCTCCTCTGTCCCCTGTCCCTACAACACTCACAAACACCTTGGCAGTCACAGTGAATAGGTTACAGCAGCAGTTTGTTGTAATGGCTATAATCCCAAATCAATTCACAAGCAATTCCAAATTTATAAATGCCACTTCATCCTAAGAACAGTCCTTATAGGAAAAACAGTCACAGAAGAGGAAGGAAAGCAGTGTGAATCTACTAATGCTAATTTATTTATGCGAATGGCAATAAGGTCAGTGGGAAAAACAACAAGCTTACACTATGCCAGGATTTTCAAATATGCATGATTAAATTTACATTTTAATATTATTGTAAAACAAAAACCTCTTCTTTGTTTTCTCATTTGATTCCCTGTGTAGGGATTAGTGCTGCTTATTATCCTGGCCAGGTTAGGTGTATACCTTCATCACTTCCTTGAATTACCAAGGCCATACTATGTGTAGTTGTTTGATAACTCTGCTGTTCTTTCTTCACAATAATCCTAATGCTACTGGGTTTCCCTCTAAATGTATGCAAACCACAGTAGACAATTGCAAAATACCCAGCCTTTTTTGTTCTTGTAGCTCTTGTAGACACCATTTAATATTAATCTGATCTATCCATTGTTTCACCATATATATATATGTATATCATATATATAGATATATATATCTATATATATGATTCTGGTTTCTGGTACAAACCTGCTTCCCTCAAGTATGTCTACTACTCTAAAATCCTAATACGTGGGATTTTAAATTTTAGTTTACTCCCCATTGTTCTATCCTCTGTGTCACATAATTCTTTAATTTTATTTCTTTTTTGCTTACCTATATCCCCAGCATCTAGCACAGGGACTAACACATGATAAAAACTAAACAGATACTTAAGTTAATGAATAGATAGATAAATGAGAGGTGCTCAGAAAATACATCATTTTGCATCTGGATTACTGTGACAGACTGGGAATAACTCCTCCCCTTTGACCAATTTTATATTCTTATTCCATTCTATAGTAGTACTGATTTTTCTTACATCTATTTCATCATGGTACTCAACTAATTTAAAAGAAATTAACGATTTTATTTTCTCTACTTCAAATTAAAGTACCTTTGCTCTATTTTAAGGCCTTCTATAATCTGACCTTAACTTTAGTTCCCAAACAAAATCTTTCATTTTATGCAAGCCAGTTCCCTCACTGATCCATGAAGACATTATGCTTATTTAAGCCTTCATGGCGTTGTGTTCAATGATCCCCTCAACTGGAAAGTTTCTTCTTCTTGACCCAATCAAGATCTATCCACTCTTCAGGGTTCAAGTCCCAACTTCCCTAGACAGTCTAGCCTGACTGCTATAGGTATCCCTTTTCTCTGAAATCTGTGGAATCTTCTCTGAAGTCTATGGCACTTGTGTCGTACTTAAACACTGGAGTTATAAAGATGAAGAAGGTCTTTGCTCTCAAAAACCTCTTGATTTAACTGTGCGGACAGATATTGACAGTGAGTACTGCAATAGAGATATACGCATGTGACTGGGATGATAGTTTGGGGATATTAAATCAATGATCTCAGTGACATTTAGTTCAAAGTCAGTCAGCAACTCTGTCAGGCAAGGTCCCATGGGGCAGGAAACAAAATCACCCCAGATGATCCAAGTGATAAGGATTTAGTGAATAGACTACTTATAGAGGTATGGGCAGAAGACAAAGTGTTTGGTGTTTCACTTCAGAAGGTAAATATCTAGAAGCCCAGATTCTAGTAATGGGTTTATGTACAACACTCCAAAAGGCCTTATGGGGGCCAATCCATACTATAAAACCATTCATTGCACAGCAGAGATGAGAAACGGTCCCAAGGAGACCAAATGTATCCAAAGCCCAATCTACTCCACCATGAAGTCATTATTTGCCCCCTCCCCATAAAAGAGACATGTTAGAGAGGCAGAGGATATCTAAAAGATTTAGCATTTATCTGAAAAAGACTAAATTATCTGAAGGAAATTTTTAAACTTGCAGTAACTAAGATATCTCTCTGAACTTGAAAGTTGTTCCCCTCATACCCCACTTCTTCTGGTATTCAGCAAGGCACAAACTCACCACAAAGAAGTTGGAGAGAAATAAAGGCTCAGGATGTTCGAGTCCCTCCTCTAACAACAGAATTCTGCTTTCTTAACAAAAACCAATGATATGTATCTAGCTCCCACAGGGCTCTGATCTCAGGAACGGACATCTGACCAGGCCAGGAATGGCCTGGCCAATCACAGCACTCGGTCTATGGAGCCAGACTTAAACAGTATGTGTTGAATGGTGGAAGAAACATGTCTTTCTGAATTGGTGAATTCCAAAAATCTTGTAAAACTGGAACAGCTGATAATTAATTATCTTTCTCACCATGTGGAAAAACTTGTCTTATGATGACGGCAACACAAATAAAAGGAGAAGCAAGATATAGAGGAGTCAGCTATTCTTGCACTTTCAGTTCTGTAAGTCAATAGATTCCATTTTTGTTCAAGATAATGTAAGTTGGGTTTATGTCACCTGCAGTTATCAAGTTGTTTTAAAAGCACAAAAGTACAGATGATGAAATTTTGTGTCACTATACATGCCATTTGAAAATTGCAGCAAATTTCCAAGCATCAAAGTCAATTAAATTTTCATCAATTGATCATAATAATGTCGTGCTTCAGTTTGTTTCATATTTGAGCCATTATTTCTTATACAGATTTTGTTTTTCCAGGAGTTTCTAACTGCTCTTTTTTCTTCCTGTATACAGAAAAATCATATATATTCTTCACCATATCTTTAAATCCCTCAGGCTCATTACTAAGTGTTGAATGCACTATATAATTTCTAGGCCCAGAATAAACACAAACATCCACTTTGAATGGCCTATACCTTCCCAGGCTAATCACCCAATTTCATTAAAGACTATTTCTTAGGCTGCAGTCTGGGTGCGTTTACAGGAGTAGAGGGAGATAGAAGAGTCCATTATCATGGCCCCACTTTACACAATTCTTGAAACTCTAACCTCATTTCCTGCTCCTCTTCCCCTTCCATATCTATAGCTACCAACTCGGGGAGACTCAATGGAAAAACTTCCTCATTCATTTTAAACAATAGTAAATGTTAATTATTGTGCCATACTGTAATACAATGATGCCTTCAAAATCTATAGAGTTGTATAGGATTTAAGACTTTTACAATAATAACCTCAAACCAGCTATCCTGTCCACTTTTCCTACATAAGAAAACTAGGAAATTTTACTGAAGGACATAAAAGTACATTGTAATAAATGAGAGCCATTCCATATAACTGAATGGGAATATTCAACATTGTAAAGATGTAATTTATCCCAAATTATTTATGTAATGCAAGTTATTGAAGGAGGTCATTAAGAGGACATGGCCTCCAGTTGACCTACAAGCTACAACCCAGCAATCAGAGGCTTTTTACCCCTCCCTTGTTCTTAGAATGTATGCTTTTCTGATCAATCCCACAGTGGGAGCCATTTTCAAGGATGTAGCCCTGAAAAGGCAAGTTGTTGTGAGGCTATCTAGACTAAATACATGACTGAATCCAGTTAAGGCCTCTATAACATGACTTTTAAGATTTGGTGGGCAGTTGTGGAGATCTATTTACTTTACAGCTGTGCAAAACAAGTCTTGTAATTATGTTACCTTGCTTATTAAGCCTCCAATCTATCGATCTGGAATCATATTCTGCCTTCTTAAGTCTCTCCTTGCCTTCTGGGTACAAGGGCCAGTTTGCAAAATGACAGTGGGTGACCCAGCCAGGAGACTGAAGAAATAGGCCTTGGAAAAGAGGCATCATTGGGGAAAATCCCTAGTTGGCCATTGACTTCTTTGTGGTGAAGTGTGGCCTGTATGTCAGATGCTTGTGAACTGCCATGTGAGTCTGGGGATTCCCACAAAATGTCAGCTGCTTAAATGTGTTTGAGAAACTGAATGTAGCACATTATGACAAAGAAAGGAAATGAATGCCAAACTAGAAGCTGAAGCTCAAGTTAGAAAACTGGAAGAAGAGCTGAAGTTAGAGAATGACATGCAATTTTCCACTATTCTGCTAGCTCCAGGGCTGGTAAACAAGGTAGAAGAGCAAAATAATACTTGGAGAACTTAATGTAATGTTTTGCAAAGTTGGGAGTTCATACAGTGCCACAGATTAAGGCCTGAGTGCTTGTGATAAAGCCTCATTAGGATATTGAGAGGTAGAATTCCCTGACAAATTGAGGAGAGCAAAAGGAAGGATGTGGTCATTAACAATGAGATGGATGGAGTGCCCATGCCATGGAAAGACATTTGCAAGAGCCTGAGGCAGTCCTCACCATCTTCTACATCCTGACTCATAAGGCACTGACACCATCTGGCAATCAGAAAGATAATGCCCTTTCTCAGGTACAAACCCTAGCCACTGACACTTCAGTAAATACAGCAGATTGGGTACACAGAAAGAGTGGCCACCACAGCACCCAAGTGGGGTGGTGTGTTGCCAAGGATGCTGGATTGCCCTTGAGATACAATGACTTGGTTAATGTGGTAACAGCATGTTCTGCGTGTTTTAAACAATGTCTGAGGTAATTACCAAAGGAATCTGGGACCATCCACTGGAGTTCCCAACCTTTAAGAAAAATTGTTTATGTTAGCACCCTACCTCGGAGTGAGGGTTCTAAGTATCCCTTGGTTTGTGTGGACACTGCACCTGGCCTAACCCCAGCTTTTCCCTGTTGCTGCACAAACAAGACTGCTACCATTAGGGCATTAGAGAAGCTAAGTACCATGTACAGATACCATCGTCAAATAAACCAAGATTGAGGGTCACATTTCAAAGGTCATAATATACAAGACTAAGCAAATGACACTGAATGGAGGTCCCATGCTCCCTATAATCCACAAGCAACAAGGTTGGTAGAAAGGAAATATAGACTATTAAAGCAGCAGATTATATTACTAACAGGTAAAACTACCATGGCTGGATGGACTGAAGTACAGTCCCAGACTATAATACATTTCAATAATCAGCCAGTACCACCTATTACCCAATATGTCAGACTAGGGATCCCTGCTAAGACACCAATATCATAAAGACACGGAAATTGCAAGAAACAGCCATTGCCCTGACTCTCACTATGGATCAATGTGCTATGCTGCTGAGAACACCAAAGCCCCATCATACCTGGGAAAAGTGTCGTATACTGAAATTTGCAATGAAATGGCCCACCAGGATGGCTGGATAACTGCCAAACAAACCACCTCTATGCTAATGAAACCCCTTCCTGACTACTTAGAGCATGTTGGTGAAAGGGTGCAGGGCTTCTGGTCCAGCCAGTCCTGAGATGCAAATGAAAGAACTATCCAGACACATGAACTTAGTGAACCTGAAGAGAGAAAAGGGGAGCACCTCTAGGCAGAGTGTGCTCCAGACCAAGTCTCTCACAGGGCTTTTATTGATATTTCCCCCATATACCAGATGAACTCTATTAATCATTACTCACTCACCAAGCTTGGGGAAGCTATTTCTCAGAACAATGGTTAAATGCTTCGCAGAGCAGGATACACTTGCCTATACATCTTGCTTGATTTGTTGATAGCAATCAAAGGTACATGTTCTGGAACACCAAGCTCCTTACATGCTACCACTGCTCCTAGCCACATTTGGCTTCTGGCACCTCACCTGCATTTGGGTAAGGCCATGTGCAGGTCATAGCTCCAAGAATAGGAGCTGGCAGTCCCTAAACTTCCAAGGGGATGCAGTATTCTCCTTGTCTGATTTTTCCTTATCAAGGCAGTACAAAGCAGAGCAAGCTTCAGTGGAGTCAATGCATTCTTTAGGCCAGATATCCCACAGGAACCCTCAGTGCTAGCATCCGGTCATGTCTGCCTCCCAGAATTTCCAGAATTCTGCCTCCCAGAATTGCAGACCCCTCTCAGGGCCTGGCTTGCTCATGACTACAGTTCCCGACACCACACAAAGTGGTCCCCAATGAAAGGGTCCTTGTGTAAGATTATAAGACCCAGTGAGGGGTGGAGTGCAGAGTTGCTCAAAATGACATGACTTCCAGTTAACCCATAAGCAGGAACCAGGAAATCAGAGTGTCCTCACCACCTCCCCTGTCCTTGGACTATATGTTCTTCCCACCATTTTCACAATGGGAGCCATTTTCAAGGACATAGCCTTGAAAGAGTAAGACGTTGTTGAAACAATCTGGGCTGAATATATGACTGAACCCTGTTAAAGCCTCTATACATGTAAACTTTTAAAATTTGGTGGACAAGTGTAGTGATCTACTCATCCTGGCTGTCCAAGACAAGCTGTGTAAGTTACCTTGTTTAATAAACATGCTCCCTACCAATCTGGAGTGGTCTGCTCTTTATTTGATCTCCTCCTGGCTCAACATACTGGCAAGTTTGCAAGCAACAAAATTCATGGACATTCCCACTGGACTTTTGGTGGTGGCAAAAAAGACACTTGACAAAAACTGAATAAAAAGAACAAACATCTCGATCAAGGGATATAATTGGGAAATTCTCAAAATAAGAAATATAACTGACCAATAAATATGTGTAAATACATAACCTTATTAATAATAAAAAAATGCCTACTTTTAAAAATGAGAAATTTTTCACCTATCAAGCTGGCAAAGATTTAAAAAAAGAATAGTGGGCCCTGTCTGGTGTGGCTCAGTGGATGGAGTGCCAGCCTGTGTACTGTGGCTCAGTGGATGGAGTGCCAGCCTGTGTTTGAATCCCTGTCAGGGTACATGTCTGGGTTGTGGGTCAGGTCTTAAATTGGGGGTGTGCGAGAGGCAATTGATTGGTGTTTCTCTTGCACACTGATATTTCTCTCTCTCTTTTTCTCCCTCCTTTCCCCCCTCTATGAGAATAAATAAGTAAAATCTTAAACAAAATAAAATAAGAATAATGGCCAAGATAGGGGGATATCTTTTATAGTATGGAATGATGTAAAAATTCTTCTGAGTAAAGATTTGAAAATAATGTACCAATTTTTTAAATGTATAAACCTTTTAAACCATTTATTTCACTCCCAAGAATTTGAAGAAAAAAATTGGACAACATATAAAGTTATTCATTGCTTCATTGTTTATAGTGGTAAAAAACTAGAATCAGTTTAAACAAATATCAATAGGGACTTGTTAAATAAAATACGGTGTGTATGCTGTGGAATACAACACAATCATTCAAAATCATAATATGTATTTAATAGCAGGAAAAATGTTCTAAAATGTTATCACAAAAAAAGGTTATAAAATAATATGGATATTGCCCTAGCCAGTGTGTTTCATTGGCTAGAGTGTCATCCAGTAATCAAAAGGTTGCAGGATACATTCCTGGTCTGGACACTTACCTATGTTGTAGGTTCAGTCCCCAGTCTGGATGCCTACATGGGAGGCAATCAATCAGTGTTTCTCTCTCTCTCTTTTTCTTTTTCTAAAAGCAATGAAAAAATGTCCTCAGGTGAGGAACAGGTGTCTGTGTGTGTAGGTCGTAGTTTGTACAAAAAGTATCCAGCCATGTGCTATGAAAAATAGAACCATTTATTGAAGCAGATACATGGGACAACGATGCTTCAGTCCCCTTCAAAGTAGGTACCTTGGGACCTCACATAGTTCTCCCAGCATCTCTTCCACTGTTCAATACACTCTGCAAAATCCTTTGTTGGAATTGTCATCAGCTGCTCTCTTGTATTTTCCTAAATCTCATCTATAGTCTGAAATGTCTTCCCTTTCAAAGGTGATTTTAGTTTTGGGAAAAGCCAGAAGTTGCAGGGCACTAAATCTGGGCTGTAGAGGGGCTGAGTCACTTGGGTCACCAATCTTTGTTGACTGCAGTCTGTATATAGTCAACATTCTCAGGTGTTCTGCTTGTTGCAGACCTTCCAGAACATGGACCAGTTTTGACAGATTCCCCATCATCTTTGAAGCATTTGTGCCACACTTTCATTTGTGCTGGACTCATTGCATCATCCTGCAAAGCCTTCTGAATCATCCAAATAGTTTTTTGGAGGAATGTTCAAGCTTAACACAAAATCTGATGCAGATTCATTGCTCAACTCGCTCAGTCATTTTCAACGGGATGGCCACACAGTACACATGGTCACTCAACAGCATCTACCATCCCCACTGACTAATATAGTGAAGTTGTCATTGTTCACACATGTGCAGTCCAGTCTACTCTTCTTGGCTGCTAGGTTACATTGATGTTGCACAAACCATTCTTGTAATATTAAAACTGGCCAGACTTTTTCCAGACAGGCCTTATATATATATATATGCGCATATATATATATGCACATACATATACATGGGGGGACCCAAAAAAACGGAATTAGAAATTATCTTCTGGAGAGTGGGTCCCTTGTAGTACAAGTTTCCCCCAATAGATGAGTGTTCTCAGAATCCATGTGTATCAGTGTACTCACAGGCGTTTTTGTGTGAGGCTACGTTTGGCTTCGGTGAATTATTTTGAAGACTCTTTCAGCACGTTTGCCCATTTCATGATGGGTGATTTACGAGCGCAATTGCTCACATCACACTGAGTGTTCAGCAGTTTTTGACCAAAAATGACATGACCCCTGTGCCACACCTTCCCTATGAACTCATCTAGCCCCAAACTACTTTTTTTTGTTTCCCCAGATGAAAAAAATCCTCAAAGGGAAATGTTTTGCCCATGTGGAAGAGCTGAAACAAAAAGCACTAAAAGGCATCAAAATTGATATGTTCAAAAACTGTTTTAAGTAGTGGGAAAACATCCATATAGGTGTATTGCATCAAATGGAGAGTATTTTGAAGGTGACTGAACTTTAAACATGTAAGAATAAATAGACAATTTTTTATAAATAAATTCTTGTTTTGTTGGGTCCCATCTCGTTTGTGTATGTGTGTGTATGTGTATAAATCTTTCACCTTTAAAAAAGCAGTATGGATGATATCACCGTATTTCTGTCAAAAAGAAAAAAGTGCATATCTGTGCGTGTAGAAAACAAAGGTCTATAATGCTATGTACCAAGCAATAGTGATTATCTCTGGAATAATGGCATTACAAAATAAAATACTGTCTCCTATGATTCCATATAACTTTAGTATTTGGATATTTATTTCAGTAAGTGTGTATTGCTTTTATAAAGGAAAACAAAACAAAAACAAAACAAGTATTTCCAGTACAGAAAAAAAGACTGCTCTCCAGATGAGAAAAATACAGAAGAAAAGAAACTAAATATCAACAAATAAACCAGAGCAGAAGAAAGAATGGAGAGAAATGTGTATGTCTACATATATGTATATAATAAAAACACACTGTCTAGAACTGTGTGATACACTTTTAAATAGTATTCTTGAAACAGAACGGACATAATCCAGGGAAAACTCTAGGTACTCCACCATTTCAGAAAACTTTAGAATTGGGGTAACAGAGGTAGAGGAGAGTGAGGGAGTAAAAACACTCCAAAAGCCTGCTCTTCTTTGTATGGGGAGAAGAAGGGGGAAAGTAGTGTCATGGTAGGAAAAACTGTGCATCTTGACAGAGGAAATATTAAGTATCTTGTTTATTAATAATAGTAGGGTTATATGTAACAATTAAGAGAGCAAGGAAAGAAAACCATCCAGTTAATACTGCAGAACTTCTAAATTATTATTGTAACTTAATGAAATAAAGAAATATACAAATAAACTGCAAATTTCTTCTTATATCTGTAAGTTATACTTTGATATGATATAGTAACATGTTTTTACTCAATCCTAAACACATGCAGAGAGGTACAGAATCTTTCATCTTATCCCATGAGATAAATTAATTGACTACTGTAGTCATTCGTTTCAGCTAATGCCCAAAGAGAAGTTTTAAAAGTAAAGCTCAATGTGAAAACTAAGAAATTAATGGAAAGTCTCTTCTGGGATTTTCCAACCTTGACATTGAATAATGTTAAGGTGAAAAGTCTGTAATTTATAAAAACAAGACCAAAAGGATTATTTTCCTTCTTGTAGATGGACCACTTATAATGTTCTATTCTTTCAATTTACTTCCAAGAAACATTTGAGACTAGTATATTTGTCATATAAGTGGGTGTGGGGGGCTTGAAAAAAAGCTCCCCAAAGATATATTCACTTCCTAACCCCTAGGATCTGTGAATGTCACCTTGTACGGCAAAAGATATGAGTAAGTATCTTTTATCCTGGATTATACAGGTAGGCCCTAAATGCAACTATATGCATTTATAAAATATAAGCAGAGGGAGTTTTAACAGAGAGAGTGAGAACAAGAGCAAGGAAAAAAAGGGAGGGAGGAGAAGAGAGCACAGCTTTGGAGAGTGAAGAAAGCAGAGATTGTAGAAATGTGCCACAAATTGAGAAATGCCCACACTGACTCTAGAAGGAGCACAGTACTTTGATTCAGACTTGTGGCCTCCAGAACTGTGAGAGAATAAATTTCTGTTGTTTTAAACCACCCAGTTTGTGGTAATTTGTTACAGCAGCCACAGGAAACTAATACAGTGACTATTTGGGGAATCTCAAGTAAGCTATCCATTGACTTCTTTAGACTGGCTTATTGAAAAATTAGTGGTTCACAGAACAGGAAGGCCAACCTCAAAGTAATCTATGGCTTGGAAAATTTCCAAAGACCTAAGCACAACACTGAAAGATTATAAGACCAAAAACAAGATGGAAAGTAAGACAGCATTTATATAAATCGTTGAACTAATAGGGTAAGTGGATGGTTTTCCATAACAGGGGAAACAAAACTTGTTGAAAATTTACTATGAGCCAGGCATTATGCAAGGAATAGTCATTCCTCATCTCACTTAATCTCTGCAACTACTCTATATGATAAGCGTATCTAATAAGGAAACTGGGTACTAAAAGCATGTGGTTAGTGCAATTATTTTAACTCAAATTATTTAGAGTCCTTGCTATCTTTATTATTTTATCTGCTTCTGTGAAGTTTAGTTTGAGAAGTATCACTGCCCTAAAGCATCATTATAGTGACACTATACACTTTTTCTTTGATAAACATTCTCATCCCCTATTTACTTACAGGAGTGAGCACTTTGTCTTTGTCTACCTCACAATTTTACCATGGCTGAGTTTAGTGAGGAGTTATTTGGCAATGATGAATGGGGAGTGGAAGAAAGAGTCATAGAATAAAAACAAACAGAAAAGGAAAGGGAAAAAATAAATACAATTTATTGCAATACAGAGAACTACCAATTATTGGGAAATACAAACCTTCAGTGCCCATGAAAAGGGCTGATAAGAATAAAAAGATAGACAAGAAAGGAGATGAGAGAAGTCAAAAATTTAACTAAATGAAAGATAAAAATTAAAATTAAACAGTCAGTTCAGCTCAAATTTGAATAGCTATAATGACAAAATCTCCTATATTAATTTCACCAAAACCTAGGAATGGTATAGAAAGTAGTAACAGTTAAAATACAAAAATAGACTTCTATAGTTTGAAGAAGCTGAGAAAAAAAATTTGCTGTTGAAGGAAACATGCACACATTTCTCTGTCCTTCCCCCCCCCCCTAAATCTACTCCCACTCTCTGCCTATATAATTCCCTGCCAGAGCTTTGCAGCTGGTCCCCACTGGGGCTTAAGCAGACTCCTCTCTGTGTTTCCATTTAAAAATCTTTATTTCAATAGGTGGGCCTAGAGCATCTGCAGTTCCAAAATTACCACACAACTGATCCAAAATGATTGAAACAAAATTGGTTTCAAAAATTGCCCTTAGGCTGAAAAGAAGATGAAGGCTAACATTTCAGACCTAAAGAAACATTCATCACAATTCTGTGGTCTGTAATAGACTTCTGTAGTTGTAATAGAAATCTTGACAGCTTGTTAATTATAGAAATGCTAGTGAACATCACTGTTATTCTTTTGAAAGATCTGACAAAAGAATTCGGAGGTTTTATGCCTTTTTTTTTTATTAAGCCTTACAGCACCTCAAGTCCAGTCTCTCCTCCCCCAAGAGGCTGGAGTCAGTTCCATTTTCCTGATAACATACAGTGTGATGACTTAGAAAAAGGTCTTCAGTAAACCCAGATGTCAATATTCCCACCCCCTCAAAGAAGACAACTGAAGTTTCAGAGCCACATTTGAGATTCAAGAATTTTTTTAGGGCTTGCAAGGGTATATCATTTGACAAGACTCAGAATAGCTTAAATTTCTCTGAGACCCACAAACTAGAGCGCACCAAACTCTGAAAGTCACAGCAACAGAAAACAGCATAGGACCACACACATATTCATGTGTGATTCAAATCCTTTCCCCTCAAACTCAGCTGGAATTATACCAACTTCCTTGGGTAGGGAAAGCAAGACATATAATGGTCAGAGGTTTGAATCTGTGTTTTAAATCTCTCAGCTACTAACTAGCTGTGTACTATGACTAATCATTTAACTTCTTTGGTTTTCACATTTTATTCATTTGTAAAATGGAAAGGGCCTGAGCAATAACCTTCAAGCATTGTTGTCTGTCTCAGCAACCACTCAGAAAACATGACAGAAACATTTTCCCAGAGATATTTTTAAATTTTTAAGTATTTAGTCACTGTAAGTATCATTTGCAGTACATTTTAAGAAACAAAATTACAGTAGGTTCTTAGGAACAAATTTCATCGGAGTGGCCTAGACCTAAGTTGAAATTAAAAGGACACTGATTCCTTCGAAAGCACTTCAACCCCAGAATAAATAGAATTTTAGCATGTGTTGGTAATGTCTGTGCCTTGTTGGTTGTTTGGACTCCTTTGAAGCAGGGAATTAACTAACAGTTGTGCTATTAACGTTTTTGTTGTGGGTCTGTCCTATTCATAGTAAGATATTTAGCAGCATCTCTGTTCTCCATCTATTAAATGTCAGTTTTGACAACCAAAAAGTGTCTTCAGACATTGTCAAATGTCCCCTGGAGGAGGAAAATAAAATTGTTCTCTGTTGAGATTTGCTGCTTTGAAGGGTAAAGTGCCATGTAAATGTATTTTTTATAATGCAATTTTTAAAAAGTAGCTTCTGCTAGCCAAATGGATCCATTCAGAGAATTTAAGGTATTTATTGGAGACTAATGCCTCTGTTTGATTTTACAATACCCAGAGGGAATTATTATTTACTATACATATAATATATGTAATTAATATATCAATGACACACATACAATTTAATGTAATAATGTTTGGCTCATCCCATAGGACATAAACTCACACTTTTTCACTTCATTGAATTTTAAGGCTGCTATGTGTATTTTAGAAAGATACTTTGATCTTGGATTTGAAATGGTCAAAAATGAAAGTCAAGCAGAGAACTATGAATTAATCATTCTTTCAGACATCAGCTAATGTTTCATTACTGATAATAAGGTGCTTATAAGTGACACACTGGTTACATTTTTAAGCATTAATCCTTCACACAAGAACTCATTGATTGATGCATAGCCCTAAACAAACTATCTTGTGCTGTTGCTAGCCCTGTGCAGATTTAGGCTTACCCCACAGAAGCAGAAAAGAGAGAGAAAAGTGAATTAAAGACCATAGTTAAAACAAGAAGTATGACTTGCAATAAACTCTTTGGCTTTGGATGAAAATACAAACTCTCATCCAAATGTCTAGGAGCAAACACAAACAAGAGGTCAAAACAGAATTGCATAGCCAATCTAACATTTACAAAAAAACACAAAACAAAAACAAAACAAAACAAAAAACCACAATAGTGCTAATTGTTACTTTCAAATGCCACATTTTCCCAATTTAAACTTATAAAAATTTTCTCCACTTAACAAAAAAACATCATTTTCAAAGTAGCTGGTGAACAAATTTGCAAATAACAACAAAAGTATCCTAATCTTTTAAAATTACATCAACATTTTAATTGTAATACTATTTGTCAGTTAACTTTACAGTACCTGTAAATCTACAAAACATTTCCCAGTGCTGTTTGTTTTCAGAAATACACAATAAAGAGGCATCTCTATTCTTTGTTACAAGGTGCATACTGGCAGGAGTAGAATTCATGAGATAGAGCAATCTCCCTTGGGAGCTAATTAGGATAGTTAGTACTTTAAAACTAGGATATTGAATTAATTCCATAATCTGAAGATCTAGACCATCAAATTACATAAACAAATTATATAATTAAATCTATATTTATGTATACAATATCATTTGAAAATCAGATTCTTAAATTCATTAGTAAATGCTTGAGTGTGAAATGTATAATACCATACTTCTAAAGACAGTCATTTTAATTTTCTAGACTTTTTTTTACATTATTTTCACCCACTGGCAACATACAGCTTTGGGGGAGGTGGGAATCAAGGTTTCTTCCCCCCAAATCAAAATGAACATATACAAAAACCAAAAGGCTGGGACCTCATTGTCTTCTAGTCTGTGACTGACTCTCCCATGCAGCACAAATGTCTTTATCAAGGAATTCAGATACATTCAGTTACTACATTCTTAAGTCCCTGACTATGTGAAATGCTGTAGGAAAGAACACAAAGACGTAATGTATTTCACAGGTGTTTGATTTAGGAAGAATCAGATAAAGGACAAGACAAAACAAGAGAAGAGATTAGAACCTAGAGGTAGTGCCTTGACCTCTCAGCAGTGCTCTTTGTTGGCAAATCCTTCAGCAGACTCTAACCAGGACTCCATGTACCCCTCTACTCCAGAGAGGAAGGTCAGAAAGGGCAAAATGAGGTGTGCAAAAAGTCCCAGACTGAACTCTAAAGATTTCTAGTATGAACCTCACAATGCCC
This sequence comes from Pteronotus mesoamericanus, assembly GCF_021234165.1. Lineage (NCBI taxonomy): Eukaryota > Metazoa > Chordata > Mammalia > Chiroptera > Mormoopidae > Pteronotus > Pteronotus mesoamericanus. The sequence goes on along the minus strand of NW_026555078.1, from coordinate 28,187,905 downwards.
TGTGGGCATTTTGCCCTGCTGCCTCCATACTTAACAGTTAGGCATAGAACCAGGGGTAGGAACGTCTTCTACCTGGTTGGGTTTTTTGTTTGTTTGTTTGTTTGTTTGTTGTTTTTTCCTACACATTTTCCCCATGAAGTAAAACCCTGAGTTTGCAGAAAGCAGAATAGATGTCTATGGATTTCCAGAGAGAACTAAGCATTTGCCCATGGTCTCCCAGATCTACTAGCTGCAAACCGACAGCAGAAAGTTTGGAAGTTGCCCAAACAGGTCTGAGGCCAAGGCTGTCACTGCACTTCCTAGGTTTCCTGGTCAAGCGTAAAAGAAAAAATGGAATGGGAGAGGGGTAGCAAGTAGTACGCAAAGTTGCAAAATTGGTAAAAACCTATCCTTTGGTAATATTAGGAAAAATCAACCCGAAGTTCCGGCTTTCGCCTGGCAAACGCGAGAGAAGTGCCTTTGAAAAATGGGGTGTAGGTCACCGCCTTCTCCACAATAAGGTTATTTCTAAGGAGCTCGGCGGAGTTTCTCTCATTGCCAGGGATGGGGAGCTCACATATTCCTTCCATCTGTCCTTTTCCCGAGTGAAGCTGATGAACGAATACATGATCCTAATGTGCCGGGGACAGTTTATTTCCTTTGTGTTAACAAAATTAAACCGAGTTCTCCCTGCGATGGCGAAGATGGGATTTCCTGGCAGCAGACCCCGTCACTTGGCTCCCACACACCGCGTCCGATGGGGCTGGGACTCTGCCGCCCGAAGCCTGCGCCCTTTTCCAAGGACTCCAGCACAGCCAGTCCTTGTGTTGGGTCCCACTAGTCGGAGAGCCCAAGACGCGCATCAGCCAAAGCGCCCTTTCATCTAATATTGGCATAACTAGTGACCAAGAAACGGAATAAATATTCCCATTTCTTGGATAGGGCACCTAGACTCAGAAAATTAACACGACTGGCTCACAAAGACTAAGGGTAAGAAGATAGTTCCCCTCGAATTCCCGGTTTTCAACCTGTGCAGCAGAAGGGTGCGAGGAGGCGCGGTCCCCCGGGGACACCGACACCTCCTCACCTCCCGCCCGCCCTGGGCTCTTGTGGCAGCTTCTGCGTGCCAAGCAAGCAAGAAGCTGTTCTGCTGGGGGAGTGCGCAGGGAGAGACATCCCAGGGACCGAATTAAGAAACCTCAGCAAGCCGGAGCAGAGGCATGCTTTCCTTCCCTGGCCAGAAGTGCCAGAACGAAGCCCTCCCGAGGTCCCGCTTCACCCTGGCCCGGCCCTCAGGCTTCGCGGAGTGTTCTACACAGTCGGTTGTGGACCCTTGCGTGTGATGTTTCTCACTAAAAGTTGTCCTTGCGGATTTGGAAGTCACCCCAAGCTAGAGAAGGTTTGTACTTTGTCATTATCCTCATCTCCCTTTTTATTTTGCCTCTGCCCTGTCGCATTTCAAGAAAATGAGCTCGTAGAAAAGAAAGCCTCTGCATTGTGGCAGCTGGCAGTCTCACAGAAATGATGTAAATGGTTGCAGGACTTTTTCTTCCCCTCTGCTATTTTATTTCCGAGTGAACTGTGAAGATCAGTTCATATAATATGAGGGTTTTCCATCAGAACGAGCTTTGCCCTGCACTCAGGCGTAGCATGATCTGACCCGACACCTCCAACCATCTGTGCTATCTATCCGCCTTCTGATTTACCGGAGCTGTACCAGCCGCATACAAGTTGTACTTGATACTAAAGAAAAGACAGCTCGGCCCCAGTCCGGTGTGAGCCGAACATTCCCTATCTGATTCCATTCTAGGGATGGGCCTCCCAAAGATTGTTTTCCTCTCCCAATTATTGTCTTCAAACAAAACAACCCCCTGTGAAAGGCCCAGGTGAGATCATGGTTTCTTTTGATCTAGGCCTCGGAAAATGGTATTATGTGATTGTCAATTGGGAATCAATAAAAGTTGCCAATTCAATCTGGTGGCCCAAAGGCAGAGCTGCCAAGAAGGCCCTTCTTTATAGGAGGGGGGGTCAGTGCTCAATGGCTTAATAAGCACTTTCTGCCCACTCCCCCCAAAAATATTGCTGTGGTCTCCCCTCCTTCCCCCTCTCTATTTTACTTCTCTACTGAATTACTTTTGGGCTAAAATGTCAAAGTTAGAGTTTCTATCTTCTGCTTAAGAGGTAAATGTTATATCTTCTAGCATAGGGTAGGGGAGAAAATTAGCCTGCAAGAAAAAGAGCAAATCGATATTTTTAAAAAGGTCCTTGAAATAAGCTTTTAAATTGCTGTCCTGACCTACCAATGACTTCTCACTCTAGATGTGGCTATGCTGCGTATTTGTTCAAGTCCATTAAACTTGGGGGGGGGGGGGGGGGGGGGGGCGGGGAGAGCTGCTGAAAAGTATAAACTGGGGGATGCCTCTTTTCTTGAGATTGTTTGACTTCATGGTCAGCACCTGTGATATAAGGTGTGAGAGTGTCCTAGCTCATATTTTCAATGATTTCGAGAGTCTTTGCAGGTGGTGAGAATAGAGTCCAGACTGACCTCTTCTACAGATCCCCGGTCCACTCCTTCTGCTTCACATTCGATTCCCACTGGGCTGTGTGGCAGCTGGAAAAGGAGGAAAGGCGTGCAGGAATGGGTGCTGAGAAGAAATGAGGTGATCCACTTCCCCTCCCTCCCCATCCGTGCGCTCCCCACACTGTTGGACGTTGCGTTACAACTACACTTGACGAATTCTTGTAGGAGTTCGATCTGGCCAGTCCTCTTTGTCCTTTGGAGACCTCTTGACCCAGGCAGAGCATCTCCCCAAAGTGGATTCCCGTAGCATCATTGTCTCTTTGGGGGCAGGGGGAGGGAGGTAGAACGGAGGGATAAGGCTGGGAAAGGGAGGGGGGCGGAGCAGTTTGAAACGCTGCCGCTTTCGCTTCTCTTTTTCCTGCAGACACTCGCAAGTCTTCCTCCTCCAGGTTCTGCAAAATACTGTGGAAAAGTCCACGAGGAAACGGCGGGCGCTGTCGAGAGCGGGGAGGTGCTGAAATGGCCTAGACGCCCTGGTTTCAGTCTTGATTGGCAGAGCCGGCCAGTGACTGACAGGGGGTCTCCATGGCGCCCGCGCGGCCAATCCGCCCACCCCAGTAGAGATGCCGGCTCGCCCGCCTGCGTGCCCTAAGCCTGCAGAGCCGAACCTGAGCCACCGAGCCGGAGCCGGCATCTCCTCCAATTCCTCCCGCTCGCTTGCTCCTCGCAGTTGCACTGCCACCGCCCCCCCAGCAGTCCCTCCGACTGCCCTGAACTGGTTCACAGAGGAGAGCCTGGCGCATCCGGCCGGGCCCGTGGGCATCTGCTGCGTGTCTTGTTCCCGGCTCAGCGCTCCCGCGGCCTCCGGCGCTGCCTCGATGTTCCAGCTGCCCATCTTGAATTTCAGCCCCCAGCAAGTAGCGGGGGTATGCGAGACTCTGGAGGAGAGCGGAGACGTGGAGCGCCTGGGTCGCTTCCTCTGGTCACTGCCCGTGGCCCCTGCGGCCTGCGAGGCCCTCAACAAAAATGAATCAGTACTTCGAGCGCGAGCCATCGTGGCCTTTCACGGTGGCAACTACCGGGAGCTCTACCATATCCTGGAAAACCACAAGTTCACCAAGGAGTCCCACGCCAAGCTGCAGGCGCTATGGCTCGAAGCGCATTACCAGGAGGCCGAGAAGCTGCGTGGACGGCCCCTGGGGCCGGTGGACAAGTACCGCGTGAGGAAGAAGTTCCCACTGCCGCGCACCATTTGGGACGGCGAACAGAAGACACACTGCTTCAAGGAGCGCACGCGGCACCTGCTACGGGAGTGGTACCTGCAGGACCCCTACCCCAACCCCAGCAAAAAACGTGAGCTTGCTCAGGCAACCGGACTGACCCCTACGCAGGTAGGCAACTGGTTCAAAAACCGCCGGCAGAGGGACCGGGCAGCTGCCGCAAAGAACAGGTCAGTGCCTAGAGCCTCCTCGCCTTGCGCTCACCCGGGAGGGGGCAGGCGACAGCACCCTGGGCGCCCTTACCTAGGGCCTTAGAGACTTGGATTCAGCAGGGAGCGAGGTCTCTCTTCAGACACGAGGCCCTGCGTTCGGGGATTCTGGGCAGGGGTTCCCTTCCCGGTTCCTGGTTCCCACCCCCTCGTCCTAGGAGCCTGGGGGTCAATCCAGCAGCTGGTTCCACTCACCAAATTAAGGCTGCATTGGAAGCGGGGAAGAAATAAAATTAAAATCCTAGAAACAATGAGGGACTTCAAATTCAAAGCTAATTCTTGTCAGCCTTGGCCCAGGCTCTTATAATTAATTGAAGCCTGGTTTATTAGCAATGTGGCAGTTTATTGTAATTTTTAAAGCCCATACGCACCCTTCTCTGATGCTATGAAAACAGTTTTCAATGAGCTTCTGTTCCTAAGAAGTGGGAAGTCCAGTTACCTTCCCACGCGTGGACAACGCAGTCTCAAAATAGAAAATTAGTTGGCTTTTCATTCCCCAGCCTGTGGATCTCAAGTAGCCACTTTGGCGAACAATCTAGCCTCTTCCCCCAGGCCCAAGTGCTCTCTGCAACCTCCAGGCAGCACTTTTTGCTGTTAGTTTCAGGCCAACCAGACCTCAAAGGCACAGGCACACTATGGGAAGGGGGTCTCCAGTCTCAGAGCCTACTTTGTCCTTGTCGCCCACACCTCATTTATCCTGGCAGTATTGTAAATAGCTCAAAGGGTCAATATTCACGGGATGACCCTGTGAGCCCAGCATCCCAAATACTGGGGAGACTGGGAGCCCAAAAAAGGACTCTGAAGAAGGGTGGGGCCACTGCCCGACTCCGCCAGAGGCGGCTACGGACTCTTGCCCGGGGGCCTCGTGTTACTCGTTTTAACAGCCTCGGTCTGAGGGACAGCCGCCAACCGCAGGGCGTCAGGGATGCGGACCTGGGAAGAACGCAAACAATGTTAAGTGTGTGTTCCTTTCCTTCCCTGTAGACTGCAGCAGCAAGTCTTATCTCAGGGCTCCGGGCGGGCGCTAAGAGCCGAGGAAGAAGGCACGACCGAGGTCCTGGGAGCCACCGCCAGCCCGGCCGCCAGCCTATCCAGCAAGGCAGCCACTTCAGCCATCTCCATCACGTCCAGCGACAGCGAGTGCGACATCTAAGCTACCCGGCCAGCAGGCTCGGAAACAGAATCCGTGTATAAAAGGACACAAACAAAATGAAGGAGGGAGGGAAGAGAGACCAACCAGGGACTCCGATGAGGAGGGACCGGAGAGTTCGGGTTGCCGTACCCGCCCGTGGCCTGCCTAGCTCCACTGGCGCCCTCCGGCCAGTATTACAGGGGCCCACGGTGAGGCTCGACCCAGCGCCACGTTCTCCTTGCTTTGCTTTTTCCCAAGGATTTTGCTGCAGAGATGCCTCTGGAACCTGAAGTACACGCTGAGCGCCTGCCCTGAATCTCCCGTGGGTATTTCACGTCAAAAGGACGCTGTTATATAACTTTTGCTTTAAAGTTTTTAAAACAAAACACATATATCCTGTTTACTTATTTAAGAGACTGCTGTGGTAGGTTTCTCTGTATCTTGGGAACTTGCTGTTTTTAAAGGCGCAGGGTGGAGCCAAGGGTTCTGTGTGAAGAAACCAAACAATAAAAACCTGGTGAGCAACCTTTCCTACTTAAGGGAGCTACTCTCAGAATCCTACCAAAAAAAAAAAAAAAAAAATCCTTTCCTCCACCAGCAAGACAAGGACTCTAGTACAAACGGTACCTTTTTCTTTATGGTATATTTTATGGTATGTCCATAACTATCTCCCAAGTCAAATTGTGTGCCTGTGTGTATGTATGTACATATGTATGTATGTACATATGTATGTATGTGTACGATATATTTAAACCTAAAAATTGACCACATGAGCATCCCCTGTAAGGCAACTCCCCACATCCTCAGCAGAGGTAGCTATGGCTTATCCACCCGACATTCACATTTACTAGGTGTCAAAGGCTTTCAAGAACAATTTAGAAAGCCAAGTTCTAGGACTTAATAGTTAGTCCTGTTTTATAAAAATGTAAGACTATTCTGACACAGTCCCTATACTGAGCAAGGCAATCCATCTCCTTTAAGGCCTACTCCCATGCAAAAGCAGAAGGTACCCATGATCATGCTAGAGTGAGCATATACTACATTTAGGACTGGACTCATTAATATTAGACAAAAGAAGAAAGGAGTGGTGGTAATAACTAGGCTAGCATCTTATTACAGAAGCAGGTTTTAATCAAATGCATTATTTTCAAAAAAAGGGATATGCTGAGTTGGGGGGAGAATGTAATCATGTCACATATTGAGGTGAAATAGCTGCAGAGAAACAACTAACACTTTAAAAATCTGATTTCTGTATTAAATATGAAACAAGTCATCCAGAGCCTCATTGTCCTGTAATGGCTTTGATTTAAAAATATCAAATATTCTTGGTATTTAATTTGCCCTTTCAAAGTGTGCAGGCACACACAGGCACAGAGACACATGAACCAAAACCAAAAATAAAACAGTTCTTGCACTAAGAAAGTAAACACCATCCAGAGAGTTTCTAAGCTTTTTATTTCCAGTAAAAGGGACTGCATATTATAAAATTTGACATTGATCTTTAAATATCTGGAGCTAAATTTCTCTCATGCTCCCCTCTCCATTGGACACTTTTCAATTTGCCTTTCTGTCCTTAACAGATGCTTTCTGGTTGAGAAGTCTGCTACCTTATTTGGATAGAAGTGCCAATGTGCAAACCAAACAAAAATAAGAGAAGTCATGGAAGACAAAAAGCAGTCAAATGGCAAGATATATGGAGAAGCCGGGGGCATAAATAAAAGTTGAATTTTGGGTTCTAAATTGCTTAAACAGAATTGGCCTTATTGGGGCTTTATAAATCATTGCCATTTTTATACAGCAGCCCTTATCCAGAGAACTGCTGACAATCAAAACTCTCTTGCCCAAGAGCTCTAGGTGGAAGGAATAGGGAAGTCTTTGTGATCAATCTTTCTTCCACAAAGCAAGCAAATGTCCTACTCTGAGTCCTGAAAGGCTAGGAAAGTATAGGTTCCTGGAGATTCGACTTTGTTTCCTAGAGTCCCTTGGTAGTTCCTAGAATGCCAAGGAGCAGGGCCGGGTCTCCAAAGAGGCACCTAAAATCTAAGGAGGCACTCACTCTTAAGGTCAAGCAAATGCAAGTCATCTGGGAGTGAATGAGTGCTACTTAAATTTTGCACTCGAGGTGCCTCCCTCACCTCATCCTAGTCCTGAACCTGCCAAGAGTATTGCACTTCAATGAAAAATTAAGAGATTTCCAGTCTTGTTTCCCAGACTCACCTGATCCTAATTATAGAGCTGTCCAGAACCAGCATCTGAAGCATATAGTTGGCAAATTTTATCTCTTAAGATGATGCTTCCAGATCCAAGAGGGAAGAAAAAGGACTAGTGGACTGATGTAAAGGAATTTGAGATTCTAAAATCCCACCCCACTCACCAATACAAATAATGCCTAAAAGCAAAAGGAAATGTCCACTCTGCATTCTCAAAAGGGGGGTGGGGGTGGGCAGTGGTAAATGCTAAAAACTAAGCTTTCTCTTTACAAATAATTTCTAAATAATGCTTAATTGTTCAGGAAAAAAAAGTCAAACAGTGATGAAGGATTTTTCTTCCTACTTTCGTGAAAGCCTTTAAAGTATATCTTTCTTTAAAATACATCCAGTTTACTTAAAGTAACATGCTGCCTAAGGATTACATTATAAAGCAGCTATTCTGTTTCACCAATCTGAAGATTTATCTAACTTCACTTTAGACTCTTAAGAGGTGGCCTATTATTTAAGAGATTTAAAAAAAATTTATATGAAACCCGGTGGCACCTAACTACTTTTGTGAATAATCAAGTCTTTGGTGATCACATGTTGGAAGTTGGTCCAAATCTTCCCATGGACAGGTATTGTAAAAGTTTCATTTTCTAAGATTTTTTTCCCGTTATCAGTGTTATCCTGCTCTAGAATTTTTTTTTTTTTAAATTCCAGGTAGCAACCATGCGGAAGTTTTCTGAATTTGGAGAAATCTCCATATGATGGTTTTCCTTTGTTTCTTGAAATTAACAATGAAATTTCCTGTAACAATTTACCCGAAAGCAGTTACTCCAGCAAAGTGGAAAGAAGCTGCGTTTTTGTATTTCAACAGACCCGACCAACGGAAGGATTTCACCCCTAGCCGTAGCTCAGGCTCCTTTCCCGGTTATAAATATTCCAACCATCGGCCAGTTCCACCAAAGGCGCGATGGCTCCTGCTCCCCAAAGGCCGCAGCTCCTCTCTCCTCCACTTAACGACCCACTCTGCTTCCACCCGTCGCACTCGCTCCCTCACCGCCGCCTTTTCTGTTACCAGTTTGTTTATAAAAATCTGGGAGGGAAGGGCTGAGAGACCGGGGGTGGGGGAGGACTTGCTCTTTGTTTACATTAAACAAATGACAGTCAAAGAGCTCAAGCAAAATCTTCCTTGACCTCGTTCTCTCTCCCTAATTTTAACAAAAAGGAAAAAAATATTGTATCTAAAGACAACGTGAATGGGGCGGGAAAAGAAGAGAAACAGCTTTTCGCTCTATTCAGCCGGGACACGGGTGCGCGGACGATTTCCGCTCCCATTGTGAGGCGGGGCCGGGGGGCGGCGGTGAATGGGGGGTCTGCCCGGCGGCCCGCGGGGCTGTCAGGCGGCTCAGCGTAATCAGGGCTAATGACAGTGGCCGGGCGCTCCGCGGGACAATGCGCGGGGCCGCGGGGTTTTGTCGGCCTGAATGGCTAATAGGTTTGCCCGGGGGCTGCGAGGGGGGCGGTGTCGCGAGGAGGCGGCGGCGAAGGGAGAAGGGGTCATTGTCCGCGCTGCGGCCCAGGCGCCGGGGCGCGTCCCTCCGCCGCGCGACCGCCGCCGGGGCCTGGAGCGGCCCCTGGAGGCCTCCTGGGAGACGGCGCGGGGGCGGCGGGCGCGTGGATCCCCTAGGGGAGGCGGCCCTGAGCGATGAGGTCGGCCCCAACTTTTCCCTCCAGGATGAGAGCGTGGACGCCAGTACGCGGGAAGGCCGGTCCTTCCTCCGGGGTCCGAATCGTGGCTCTGGGAATGACGACTTAACACACCCGCCTTTTCCGTCCGGCGCCCTGGGAGAGCCCAGACGTGTAGGCCTCGAGGCATTCCGGTTGTTAGACTGCTGGCTCTAGTCCCTCGGGGAGTGACACCTCTCAGAACCGGGCGGCGGGGGAGGAATTAAATAAAAATCAAGGTCGAAGGGATAAGCACGCAAAGGAGCGCTCCGGAGGCAGCGGAGGCGCACGCTCGCCCTAGCGCCTCTGGCCGCGCAGGGTCCGAGAGTCCCCGGCGCGAGGGTGCGGCGGGGGCCGCGCGAGCCTGGGTTTGCGGCGCGGAGCCAGCGCCGGGCGGGCGGTCGGTCGTGAGCCCCTTGGCTGGGCCGGGCCGGGCCGGGGAACAGTTGCTACCGTCGGCGCTCGGCGGCGCCGAATGAGTCGTCCGACAGAAGAGCAGGTAGGTTCCAGAATCAGGGAGGGGGATTTGCGGACTGTAAGGCCTCGAGAGGACTTTGCGCTCCCGGCAGATTCGGGGGTTCAGCCTTCGGGACGAGGAGTAGGGACAAGGCGCCCAGATGACCAAATGCCTGCGACGGCACAATTAAACTCGGGCAGGTCCTTGCCATCACCGATACTCCTCCTTTTGGAAACGTCGGCTCCCATTTCAGCTCTTAAGAAACTCCTCAGGCTAGATCCTGCCTTGCAGCTCTATTCGCTAGAATTTATATCCCCAAAGTTCTTTAAGAACTACCCTACCGTGAGGGATCCCACTGGTTTTGGCCCCCTTTTCACTTACTTGTGTGGAGACAAAGGAGTGTGAGAGCGATTTCAGACCAGAACAAGGAGTTTCACGCCTCCGTGCCTCTGCTCACGTTTCCGCTTGCCCTGTGGTTTCCCCTGCCCGGAGCGAGGCTACCTTCCAGGACTGCTAACTTGTCAATCCATCAATCCTACCCCATCTCGAAGGAATCTTGCACGATGTATGGTCCCTCACAGAGACTTTCCCTCTTCCTTTTTAATGCTTCCACCGTACCTTACCTAAACGTCTGTTTTAAAGGTTGTAACACACTTATTTGTCAATACATTTGACTTCCCCCGCTAGAGTGTAAGCTCCTTAAGGGCAAGGACCAAATCATTATTCATCTTTATATTCCCAGCGCCTAGCCTAATTATTAGGTGCTCAAATGTTTTAAAACTGAATGAATTAATGGATCTTCCTTGAGGCCTGTCTGTTCCGAATTAGTGGAGGAGGAGTGCTGCTAGCTCTAAGCTCATTTGAACCCCGAAAATGACTAATACAGGCTGGACCCAACATTCGCTTAAATCCTCCCAGCTCAGGTTACCCGCTCATACCTACCTGTTAGGTGGTCTGGGATGATTGTCCCTCTGGGAGTATGGTTTTTTAGTGATGTGGGTTTGGGTTCATAACAGGAAAACTATCTTTTCACACACTATTTTCCCAAACAGTAAGGTAAAGGGTGACCACTTGGGTTTCAAAAATTCTAGTTATATCCTCTGAACCTTATAAAATATAATTGATAATATATTTTTTGTCTGTCGTAGGATGATAGAGATTTTCTGTTCCAAGACAACTCTTCTTTCTCTCTCCCTTATTCCCCCTCTTTAGTATTGACCTATAAATTAAAAAGTAAACACCAAAAAGATCACAAACTCAGATAAGGTGTCCAATTTTAAGAATGTGGATTGGCATCCCGCCCCCATGCTCAGACTAACCTGGTGGGGGAATCAGGGTGTTAAATTACAAAAGCTACATGTAAATCTACTTGCTACCAAACTCATCTCAATTTTAAAATTTAATGAAGAGAAGCAAATGAACTCCCTGTAATTTTGAATTTGACTTTATATATATAAACTGTCTATTGGAGAGTCATTTTAACCGGGCACTGTCAATTTTTAACTTGAGAATGGATTTTATTATTTATCTTTCTGGCTGAAGAGATTAGTCTTGAGTTCCAGCATGAAATAAAATATCTAAGTTCCTGTGGTGCATTTAAAAAAAATTTTATTGTTGACACTATTACAGATGTCCCCTATTTTCCCAGGTGGTGCACTTTAACTTGCTATATGAACAGTCTGGCTGGTGGTAAACTAGTTTATTATGTATTTCAAATGTTTTCAGATATGTAAAATTCCTATTAAAGAGTTGTCCATTTAAAGCATACTTTATTGTATTGGGTATACTCCTGACTTTCCATAAATTCATGATAAAGTGTGCATTTTGACTAAAGGCCTTTGCATATGTATATACTAGACATCTGATCCACAAAATTATTTTTGCAGGCAATTATGACTGAGCTGGATTCATCAATTTAAAACAGATAAGCCAATAGGAAGAGGTAAACTATTGTAAGCAGCATGTAGCAGTGGACTAGTACTTGAGAGGGTGGAATCAAACAGATTTTGCTTTAAAATACCTAATCACTGTGAATATGGGCAAGTCACTCAACTATGTGAGCTTTAGGTTTTTGTTATTTTTTTTTTAATTTAGGTGTGTCTCACAATCAATGGCATCTTGGATTTGATAAATTAATTAAATATTTTAATTAAATGAAATACTATTAAAATGGAAAACCTAGAAATTGTCCAAACATCCAGGATCCAACCCCAGGATCAGGATGTGACTATTTTAGCATATTACAAGCAGATGTAAATCAATGGTGATAGGTGAAGATGAATTGGAACAAGATGGTTCTCAAAGAAGTGTTCCCCACCTAGCAGACCATCAGCATCAGCATCATTTGAGGACTTGACAGGAGGACAGAATTCTCAGGTCCTACCCCAGAAGTACTGAATCAGAATTCTTGGAGAGTCGAGCCCTGCAATCTGTGTTTTAACAAAATCTCTGGGCACGAGTTTGAGATTCACTTTTTGTAGTAGCTAAAGGAGACACTTGTTCAGAGTATATTCTGCATATCTGGGGGCGGGGGGCAGAGCCCTAATATTCCAACCAGTGGCAAGGCTATCACAAAGAGAGCCTTAGTTTTTACTTCTGAAAAATGGGGTTGATAATATCTAGGGATATTGTGAGAGTTTGAGATAATGTATATAAAACACCTAGCACAGACTCTCATGTATAATAGGTGTTCAGCAACTGGAATTTCCCTTAAATGTTAGAGCAAAGAAATAAGCTGTACAACTCCCCTTAAAATTAATTTTTGATAGATATCATCTACATATTTGGCATATGATTGAATTTAAATGCTAAATGCTGTCCTTAGTACCAGAAGTAGCTCTGCTGACCACCCCAGCAGAGACAACCTAATGTGTTGGTTGTCTGACAGTGGTAATGGGTAAGCTTCTGCTGGCACCGTCATTCTTTCCTAAGGCTTTTTCCTTTGCCTGTGGCTGCTCCTCATCTCTGGGAAGCTGTCCAAAGGGATCATGGCCCATCCTGCAAGTCAAAATGTAAAGTATCATCACCGAAAAGATAATAAAACCGTTGGAGGAAATGAAAGATCCATTTCTTTGAGGAGGAAGCAGTGATCCCACTTTATATTTACATTTCTATGACTCTTTATAGCTAATAATAGTCCTTTCACCTGCACCATCTCACTTCCTTACAAGAACTCTGCAAGGTTAAATGAGCAGCTGTGGTGATTGCAGCCCTCCAGATAAGAAAACAAGCATCTCATTACATGGTCAAAGTCACAAGACCAGAGGACAATCCAGATTTTGTAGGGCTTGAAGTTTACGCAGTTTAGAGGGGAAAATACAAAGTAAAGGGTACACAATTTTGAGTACAAAATCATGTATAGGAAAAGAAGTCAGAGGGAGAGAGAAAGGCACAAGTCCTGTGCTGGGAAAAGACTAAAGGTGAGATTGTAGGAGAACAAAAATAGAAGCCATGATTTCAAGATCTGCATTACAGGTGCTTGCAGTTTTTTAAGACATGAGTCTGAAATAGCTAGCAGCTTCACTCTTGAAAGATCTCTGAATTGTGTGAAGTTACTCTAGTGAGTTGGTCTGGACCCTGTCATAAGACAGGTGGAAGAAAAAGACCTAATACATTATTTTCTCTAGCAACAAATGAGAAAAATCAGGGTAAAGTGAAGTATATCAAATGGCTGATGTCAGTCAAAAGACAACATGGCACAGAATTTCAGTATTCCAACCAGGCCTTAGAGATATGGCATATCAGTATGTGAAAAAGGGGTCTTGAATTTATGTGAAAGGGCAAGTAGACTGTGGTGGATACATGGATCAAAATAATGTGAGTCAACAAGCAACAACAATCATAGCTGATAACATATTTCTGAGTGACCAGATAACAGAGAATGTATAGTGTAGATGATTCTTCTTTGTCCATTGTTTGGTATAGTCTCATACCCAAATCATGTATAGTCTTTATATTTTCTAAGGCTAAGAATTAAAAATATTAAAACCTGGCAAATACAACAGTCAATACAAATAATAACAAAATACCACAAACAATAACAAAATCATTAATTACCTGTCATGTACACCTCTAGAATACTTTTCTCTCTGTGTTCTTTGATTATGTCTTTATATGACAATAATTTTATAGTGCAAACTCAGATATAAGGATAATTCGGATTTCCCCCAGTATGGGTTGATTTCAAGTTTTTTTCAATTCATAATTTAGGAGAGCTTCTTTCAGCTTTAAAGCTCAGTATTGGTAATGCCATATGTAATTTTCAGGTTTGTTACCATTTTGGGAAAGTGTCTGTTATAGTTTCTTCACGTTTCTTTGAACAGTAACCCATCCTAAATAATCTTTGCATTGATAACACCCATTAACCAGTTTGTGATCAAGGGCTTTACACATTCATGTTGTGACACAAAGGTCAGCACAGAGGGTAGTAGGAGTCTTCCTGCAAGACATCCCTGCACTGAAGCAGCTAGCAATAACCTAAAAATACACATAAGTCAGAGTAAACCATAAAAATATATACCAGTAAACCTAGGCTAATCATATTTCCAACTCAGCTTCCTTTTAGCTATTGGATCACAAAAATGGTAGTTGTTACGCCAGGACTGCCCAGCATTAGGGGAAATGTGACAAAGGGAAAATAGCAATGGAAAGAGACAGTGGTCTGTTGTAATCAAATTATCTTATTTTGCAGATTTGCCAAAAATGCATGCTCATGTTCACATACTGCTATAGTCCATCCCAGGGCCTGGGAAGATGCCTAGACAAGTGAGTTATCTTGAACCTGAGTGTCATTTGCTTCAAGGTAATTCTGCCTCTGCATAGGCCCAGTTAAGTGTTCAGTAAGAACAGGTTTTCTGACTCCAAGTCCAGTACATTGTTCTATTATCTGGGGACAAAAAGTATATTCCCAGAAGGTTATACTCCAAAGCTGTCTTTAAAAATGATTCATTGATGTGGGGGTGGAGAGTTTAAGATTGAAAATGGAGAGCTGGCTTTGGAGAGAAGTGTGAGGTTTACAGGGTACCGTCTATAACCTGTTCCCTTTCCTTTTGGGAGTTCACCTTGCCTCCTTCTGGGTACCACATCCCAAACTGTCAAAAATCCTTCAGTGCTCTTCTTCCTTTGTTAGAGCTTATTCTCACTTCATACACACACGCACACGCACACACACACAAATACACAAATCAGATAAACCAATTCACATCACACAAATAGCTGCTAAAAGCTTAATGAATTACCTACAGATGGGGGCCTGGGAGGGTACTTACTAACTGCTAGGAGATAAGCCTTTAATTCAATAACCCCAAATCGCTACTGGTAGCAATTTAGACATCACTAGTAGGCTAGTAGAAAATTATTTTTGGTTGGAAGAGAGCCAGGAACCCTTCAAGTCATTCCATGGAGTTAGATGACTGCATTTTGGGTCTGATATTGCTAATATTAAAAATAAAGTAAAATAAATTTGTTGGGCCTCCAGCTTTTCTTTACTGTTCTGAAACATAACTGAGCCTCTGTCTTTGCTCATGATGCAGATGTTAATGGACTCCATGCTTTTTGCCTGCCCTGCATCTTTTCCTATACTCTTCCAAGAGCAGCATCCCTAGGGAATTGCTCTTCTGCAACTTGGTATGTTTCTGGTGGGGCCATCAAACAGTGCCTTCCTTCCCAGCTCACAGCAAGGGATAATCACTGAGTTAGGCCAGTCCTTTCTAGACATTTCTGAATTAGAAGCAGAGGGCAACTCTTTTTTTTTTAATTGTTGGAATGACACAAGCTGCTCCAGCCTTGTCTTTTCTGGTTTTGGTTACAGGAGCTAATTTATTATCCTCATACTTTTTCTTTTTTTGTTTAAGCTACTTTGAATTTCTGTCACTTGCAAACAAGAGTGCTGAGATATAACATAGAATGTTCTTCCTTTTTCCTCACCTCACCTCTACAGGTACATCAACCCAACTTTCATGCCTCAACTCAAAGACCATTTTCCTCCCAGGCCCTTCCTTGATCCATAGGATTTAACTAAGATCCTTCTCTGAACTGCTCTGGCATTTTATACATCTCTGTTGGTTATTTAGCTTCATGTCTTATATCTCCTAATGTATTACACGCTCTTCAATAGCAAGATACATTATCTTTGTGATCCTGTAAGAACTGAATGTAGAGGGGTTTTTTTGACACAGCAGAAAATCAATAGATTTTTTGCTGAATGATTGAATTAAATGTAAGAATGAATATAACTAAGGAAATCTAGAATCTCTATTTCATTTCAGGAAATTTTAGAATAATCTGAAGTTCTAAAAGTATTTTTTTCCCAAAGAAAAATAAAAGAAGGAATGGGCCACTGATTGTTAGGGAAGGATGGTGAATTTTAAAGGGTTCCAGAGTTTTGTTTTGTTTTCAGGTGCAAGCATTTTATTTTATTTTTTAATATATTTTATTGATTTTGCTATTACAGTTGTCCCATTCTTTCTTCTCCACTTCGGCCCCTCCACCCAGTACCCCCATTCCCTCCAGCAACCCCTCTTAGTTCATGTCCATGAGTCATGCATATAAGTTCTTTTGCTTCTCCATTTCCTATACTGTTCTTAACATCTCCCTGTCTATTCTGTGCCTACCAATTTGTACTTCTTAACCCCTTTGCCTTTCCCCCCAATCTCCCCTTCCCCCCCCCCAACTGGTAGCCCTCCAAATGATCTCCATATTTATGATTCTGTTTCTGTTCTGCTTGTTTGCTTACTTTGTTTTTTAGATTCAATTGTTAATAGTTGCAAATTTATTACCATTTTAAGGTTCATAGTTTTGATCTTTTTCTTAAATAAGTCCCTTTGACATTTCATATAATAACAGCTTGGTGATGAACTCCTTTAGCTTTACCTTGTCTGAGAAACACTTGATCTGCCCTTCAATTCTAAATGGTAGCTTTGCTGGAGAGAGTAATCTAAGTTGTAGATCCTTGCTTTTTCTTCACTGTAAATATTTCTTGCCAGTCCCTTCTGGTCTGCAAAGTTTTTTTTTTTTTCCAAGAAATCAGCTGAGAGTCTTATGAGAATTCCTTTGCAGGTAACTATCTACCTTTCTCTTGAGCTTTTATGATTCTTTATCTTTAACCTTTGATATTTTAATTATGATGTGTGTTGGTGAGGTCCCGTTTGAGTCCATCTTGTTTAAGACTCTCTGTGCTTCCTAGACTTGGATGTCTATTTCCTTCACCAATTTACAGAAGTTTTGTTTCATCATTATTGTTGTGAAGGTTTTATTTATTTATTTATTTATTTATTTATTTATTTATTTATTTTTAGACAGAGGGGAAGGGAGGGAGAAAGAGAGGGAAGGAAACCTCAGTGTGTGGTTTCCTCTCATGTGCCCCCTACTGGGGACCTGGTCCACAACCCAGGCATGTGCCCTGACTGGGAATCAAACCAGAGATCCTTTGGTTTGCAGGCCGGCGCTCGATCCACTGAGCCACACCAGCCAGGGCTGTTTTATTATTTTTTGAAATAAGTTTTCAATTTCTTGCTGTTTTTCTTCCCCTTCTGGCATCCCTATGATTTGAATGTTTGTACATTTTAAGTTGTCCCAGAAGCTCCTTAGCTGATCCTTGTTTTTTTTTTTTGGATTCTTTTTCTTCTTGCTGTCCTGATTGAATGTTTTTTTTCTTCCTTATTGATTTGATTCTTGGCCTCATCACTACCACTGTTGGCTCCCTGCACATTTTTCTTTATTTCACTTAGTGTAAATTTCATTTCTTCCTGGGTCTTTTTTATGCTGTTGAAGTGCGCAGTAAGTTCCTTGAACATCCTTATAACCAGTGTTTTGAATGCTGCACCTGACAGATTGCTTATCTCCATTTTTAGTTCTTTTTCTGGAGTTTTGTTCTTTTCTTTCATTTGAGCCATTTTTCTTTGTCTCCTCATTTTGGCAGCCTCCCTGTTTGTTTCTATGTATTAAGTAGAGCTGCTTTGACACCCTGCCTTAGTAGAGTAGCCTATTGTAGAAAAGTGCA
Organism: Pteronotus mesoamericanus; assembly: GCF_021234165.1. Lineage (NCBI taxonomy): Eukaryota > Metazoa > Chordata > Mammalia > Chiroptera > Mormoopidae > Pteronotus > Pteronotus mesoamericanus. Next base: position 28,170,408 of record NW_026555078.1, on the reverse strand, counting down.
CCAGTAAGTTGGATGGGGCAGAGCCTTGAGTAATCGCCAGGGCATGACAACTGGTGTGAACCAGATAGATGGAGTCTCAGATATGGTGTTGCTGCTCTGTGACTCTGTATGGGGCGGAGGCTCAGAAAGGGGACAGTGCTGCTGCCTGGCTTGTGGAGTTTTATCCAGGAGGAAGCTGTCCCTCAGCACTTGCCCTGATATCAGACACTTTAGATTCTCCCCATATGCCACCAGTGTCCTTCCAGCTGTTTGCTCCAGTGCTGAAGTCCAGAATGTCTGAGTCTGCTGAAGTCCTAACTCTGTTGTGGGCCCTTTAAAAGGAGACTCCTAAGAATCCCTGTTTCTTCCACTGTCCCAACCCCCACTAGTTTTTACAGCCAGAAGTTAATAGGGACTTATCTTCCTGGCAGTGGAACCCCGGGATGGGTGATCTGGTGTGAGGCTAAGATCCCTCGCTCCCACGGTATCCCTCCCAGTTTTTATTCCCTACACATGGATGTGGGACCACCTGTTCCATGTCTTTTCATCTCTGCACCTCCACTCCTCTACGTGCATCTCTGTGTCTCCACCCCTCCTACCCATCTGGATGAATTTGACTTCTTTAATTCCTTGTTTGTCAGACTTCCATACAGCTCGGTTTTCTGATGACTCTGGGTGATACTTGTTTTGTAGTCTAGTTGTAATTTTTGCTGTGGTTGTGCAAGGAGGTGAGCCATGTTTACCTATGCCTCCATCTTGACTGGAAACCCCAGAGTTTTTTTTAATGGTAGGAAAAATGAGACCTAATATACTCATATCTGAATAAATAAACTCCAGAGTGATACACAAGAAGATTGTATAAATGGTGGTTTCAAGTTTGGTGGAGTAACTGAGCAGATGGGAGACTGGTGAAAGGAAAATTTTTGATTATATACTTTGCATATTTTGATATTTTAACCAGGTGAATAATTGCCTGTTCAAAAGTTGAATTAAAACTAAATGAATAAAATAATAACTAACAACAGTGGTTTTGTTGTAGAGATCATTCACCTACAAGAAAAACCTATTGTCTGACTGCAGTCTACATGCAGTGATAGCACCATGCTCTGGTTTAAAGTGTGATAACTCAAGTAATTTATATAGAAATGCAGATGATGTGTTCTGCAAAATTCTGTCAGATGTCTCAACAAATGGAACAAACAGCCCTGATGATGATAATGATGCTAATGTTGAAGCTAAATGTAAAGGGTTCAACTAAAATTGTTTCATATAGAAAAATAAATAGTAACAGAGAACTCAGAATTCTTTATCTACAAATTAAAGGTTTTTTTTTCCAGTTTTAAAAAAACGTAGTTTTTTTCTTAGAACTTATTGAAATTTACTTTTTTAAAAAATCCTCACCTGAGGACATTTTTTGTTGCTTTTTTTAGAGAGAGAGGAAGAGAGAGAGAGAGAGAGAGAGAGGTATCAGTGTGAGAGAAACATCAATTGGCTGCCTTCTTGTATGCGCCTTGACGGGGAATTAAGCTGCAACTTGGCTATGTACCCTGACCAGGAATTGAACCTGTGACTTTTCAATCTACAGGACAATGCACCAGACAACTGGGCCACATCAGCCAGGGCTTGAAATTTACATATTAATATTGGTGAATTTTATTGGATATAAATTATGGCTCTATAGAGCTGATTTTAATAACATAAAATGTTAGATTGAAAGAGACCTTAGAGATTTTGTCCAGTCATCCCCAATCTTTTCACTCAAGGACCCCTTTTGCTTTGTTTTCAATTATGGACTCCCATGTCTAGAAAGAAAGATTTTATGACCTAAATTAAGTCATATAAACCACTGTGATGAATAATACTAGTAAGCAACAGAATTAAGTAGGTTTACAGACCAAAAAAGGTCTTAACCTCATTCTGCTAGTTTAAACGTTGAAAGTCAAGTCTTTTAACACATAATCTACTTAGACACTAATTTATAATTAGCTAAAATAGCACTCCTATCACCTAAAGGAAGCAGCCTGGTATTTGATTGATAACATCTTACCTAGTATATTTATAATAATTTATGTAAATCAGGAATCCCATTTTTTTGTGAAGAAATACTTTCACTGTCAACACACTAGTGGTATCCCTAACTGGTCAGAAATTTAGTCACTCACTTAATTATCCTGCAATCACCCATGCACTCATTCAACATGTATTGGGCACATAATGTGTGCAAGGCATTTTTCAGGTTTCTACCCATAGTAACAATCTCTTCACCTTTTTACTAATTTAAGTAATTATCAGTAAACAACTATCCAATAGGTAGAGATTAGAAGGAAACATTTAACTGTGTTAAATGAGTTCAAATTTCTAAACTCTGATGAATTACATTCTCAGATCCAGAAGGAACTTGCTCAGATGGTCACTGGGACACAACCAGGAATGTTAGAGAATCAACGGACACTGGGAGGGATGCCAGGATCCTGGAATGGGAAGACAATCTCCTTAGCTCAGAAACAGAAAAAACGGTTAGATTTTTAAAGCCACAGAGTAAGCTGTAGTTCTGTAACTGCAAGGAGGGCCACAGTGCAGTTGCACAAGTCACTATCCTAAGTCAACATTTTTATTCTAGACTTGGATGACAGTTAAAAAGACAAAAAAAAAAAGTTGTGTTTCAAAATGAATAGAATGATAACTTAAAGGAATAATTAATATGATGGATGAAAGAAACAAAATTCAAGATATTCTTCACTAAGCTAAAATATTGGGCCAAAACTAACAAGATAAACTTTAATAGGTCTTTTCCAAATTTCCAGGCTTTAACAACCTGTAAATACAAAATGAGGTTACTGGTTACATTCCCACTAAATACAGAAATTACAGTGGACCATGCTGGCTTGATTGAAGGAAACTATCTAAAAGTTTTGCAGATTGCGCTACAAGTGTGCTTATGTTTTTCTGCTGTGACCACTTTGTCATGATATTAAACTGCTGCTGCTCCATGAGACTGCCACACCACCAAGCATGGCTATCTCTACCTATGAGCTGTTCTTTCTTTTTTTACCTTCATCCATGTGGGGAAAACTCCACTAAAATCCCTGAAGGATAGCTAACGTGAAGCTACAACTTGTGAATAAAAATTTTACTTAAGTGTTAGAGGATAACAGAATGGAAGTACAAGCAGGAAATACAACTGCTGCTAGAAGTGACCATTACCAGGACCCACAGGCTGAGCCCTTGCCCAGTCCTTTGTAGGACTCCCAGTCTGGCTCCACTTTCAGGAATGCCCATTCACTGAAAGTTCTTTGATATCTTTATGCCTAAGAGTTCAAGCTATACTCTCCCAAGTCCCAGAGAGAGAAACAAGTCCACCTCACCCTACCTCTCAGTCTAATCATCACAATTAAGGTAGCTGGAAAGTTTAGTCCTCCACAGCACTAGACTGTTCCACCTAGTGAGATGTGTGCTGGACAGAAACTGAGCCAGGAGGTGTCAGGGTCAGTCAGTACAGTCAGAGTAAGTTCCAATATTGGCATCTGTGGGTCCCAGCCAGATGAAGACAGTGACAAAAGGTCACTAGGAGACACCAAGAGCCAAAGGAAAAAAAAAATCCATAGTTCAGGGGAAACTTGGGGCACAATTAAAGCTCAAGGAGAGGTTCATTAGCTATTTCTCAGGACCATGTGTGTCTGGGGATTGTTGATCTTCCAAGGCCAAAGTCAGAGAAAGAAACGGTATAGTAGGACATCGCATGCAAAAGGCTGTCCACCAAGACAGACTGCAGTGCAGGACCCCAGGGCAAAGCCGATAAAATGAATCAGGGCTTCTTAGAGAAGTGGCTGATTTCAGGGCTGGGGCAGGATAAGCCTAGATAATCTTGTGGTACCAGAAAACAAGGAAGTTCTCAAAAAAGGATGAGCTAAGTCAAAAGTATACAGAAGCCAATCTGAAGGAGCCCTCATGGCAAAATTTGGAACAATTTGAGTAATTAAATAAATAATGATAGTATTGGATCGTAATCCATAAAATAAATTAAATATCCATGAGTCTATACTAGTATAAACAAATAAATGAATGAATGAAGAAGAAAGGGCATTTCTTCCTTATAGAAGAATTTAATTCATGTAGAGAATAAAAAATACCGTTACTATTAGGGAAATACTGCAGTAATAATTGTTGCAGACAAAATTCACCTTTGGATGCAAAAATCAGTGGGCTAAAGTTTAAAGGAAAAAAGGGTACTAGCCTACTCTCAAACTATCCAAAGGTGGTTATCAATTACAAAAGAGAAAGTAATATCTTTACAGTGAGGAAACCTGACATGACAAACTTAACCAAGTGATCAAGGTTAATACTACCAATAATAAGACATAACAACATCATGTACAGCTGTTACGATGTCCTGAGAAGGACACAAGATGGCTTGTATAGTATTCCTGTCAAAAATGCATAATCCTATCATGAGAATACCTCAGACAAACCCATTCTACAAACTAATTAATATTCTTCAAGTGTCATCATTATAAAATACAAGAAAAGACTAAAGAATGTAACATCTGCAGAGACTAAAGAGATGCACCACTAAATGCAATGTGCCATCCTAGGTTGGATCCTGAAAGAGGAAAAAAAGGACATTGGAGAAAAACTGGTGACCTTTCAAAAGTTTCATAATTTAGATAATAGTAATGCCTGAATGTTAATTTGCAGGTTTTCCATTGTACAGTGGTTCTGTAAATAATTGATATTAGAGAAACTGAGTAAAGCATATATGTAAAGTTTTTGTATTACTTTTGCAGGTTTTCTATGTCTAAAATTATTACAAAATAAAAAGTAAAACATAAATCATTACTTATTCTGGAGACAATATATTCTTTGAGTTAGGGAGGCTCAGCCTGTTTGTACCGCCAGGTGGGCGTGTCCAATAGACATGTGCCTATTCATTTGTTAAGCTGCCCAAACCAAGAAAAGAAATTTTGCTTAATTTTAATTCACCTAAATGAAAAACATTAAACTGATTTCCTCTTTCCCTTCTCTCCCCCCATCAGAAAAAGAGGGACATCAAAGAACATCCTGCGTTGGGATTACCAAATTGCCTTATCTGAGTCACCATGAATCACCATGGGCATATTAGTTTTTTAAATGTGTATCTACTTGTTAATGTGGCATTCCCTAATCAGTGTGTTTTAGAACCCTTTAAAAGGTACTTGAGTCTCTGCCACAAGACATAACACATTGTTGCCTCTGAATTACTTCTTAAACTTAAATGACTGCAATTGTCTTCTGCCTCGATTCTTTGCTCTCCTTCTGCAGAAGGAATTAGCAGTTATCCCGAGGAAATCGAAGACCCATGACTCTTTTGTATCTGTAGTAAGATATGGCAGTAAAGACTATTTCTGACCCTTTTCTCCCCTTGCTATGTAAAGTCAGAATTTGAGGCAAGTCCCTCCCCACCTCAGAGCAAGTTCCAAAGGCTCCCAAAGGAGCTGGGTCATTTCTGCACTCAGTACTGACTGGAGGAAAGATGCAGAGTAAAAGCATTGGCAGATATTTTGAGTGTGGATTTAGAGAGGAAAACAAGATCCCTTTGGAGTCTAAAGTCCTCACACTTCCCAATATATTATTAGAGAATTTTCTTTCTCTATAAATTTTTGGTATAGAAATGTCTGAACTTTGAAGACAAATATATTACATTTCTGGTTATTCATATTATACTCTGAGTAGATAACTAATCAGAATTCTTTTGATCCCAAAGCTTATTATTTTAAGAAATAAATCCAAAGAAGTAAAAACTAGTAGGCTTTCCATTTGTATCCTCAGTTGGTTCCTTTGCAGCTAACCAAAGGGCCAAGAGGAAATACTATAGTTTAAAGTATTTCAGACTTAGTAGATTGTCTAATTGAACTGGCTTCTCTTTGTAGGACCGATGGACGCTTATATAGACCTTGGACTACAAATCTGCTTATCTACTTACTATCACTACCACTCTGGTGGAGAGAACACATTTCTTTCTCAACTAGAAACATTAACAATGACTAGACTCATTGTAAAATTGCCATAAATAGCTACCCAGAAAAACCATGGAACTTTTTCCAACTGTAACACCTTGCATGGTTTCCTATCTATGTATCCTTCTTTTGTACCTAGGACTTTTTTAAAAAATTTATTTATTTTTTCAAATACATTTGTCTCTGCCTACCCTCCTACCTAGGACTTTTTGATCAGGATCTTTACTCCTTCTATTCTCTCAAGCTCAGAAACTTCTCCCTCCAGGATGAGATCTGAAGAGCTCTAGCTCAGCACTAAGGAAATGGACATCAAACCAGCCTGTTTTCCATCTTCCCTCAGATTTGGAATGTGGAGTTAAACTGGGCTTCTAAAACAAAACTCTTGCCTTTTTCCTGGCCCTAGTACCTTAGAGACTTACCTTGATCATTTGCCCACCCTCCAAGTTTCGGTACCTGACTTTGACCTTTACCTCACTCATGCCAGTCTCTATTGTCATCCTCTTATCTTCACCCACATCACTTGAATACTGTCCCTAAACCCCAGTCCCGGAGCTGGAGCCCTCTTACTGGTTACCAGGTCTGATGCTGAGCACCTAGAAGCCATGCTCTGCTCGCCTGAACTTCCCACTGCCCACGTCAAGGTGGTCCCTTCAGTCTTGCCTTGTGAGTGTATCATCACACCGCAGACCACAGTCCCCGCCCTAGCCCCGCATCCTTCTCTTTCTCATGTTATATCATGTCTTAAGGAGAACAATATATTTTTGATGCATTGTTTTTTAGTATTTCTCAAAATTATGTTCAAGGTAAGTGTGCTAATCAATGTTCTCCTTCTAGACAAGAGCATTTAACATCACAGAACAGTGCTGCCCAAAAGAGCATCAAAATTTATATGACAAAACTCCAAATGAAGAATAATTCAAATAATTAAAAGCTTCAAAAACAGCTTCACATAGGTAATCGTCTTCAGTTTTCTGCTGACCAAATCCTTTAAAATTATACACAGTTTACAAATGTCTTCTAGACTATTGCTATTCAAGGGTGCTCTCTAAAGCTTACTAGAAATACAGAATCTCAGGCCCTACCTCAAACCTACTGACTCAGAAACTACTTTATTAAGGTCTCCAAATTTGAAAAGTATTTTTCTAGAACTTAGAATTCTTAACTACTTGTGTTTTCTTCAACAGCTTTGGAAAACATGTAACTGTTTTCATCTTTGCACTATTCCAACTTGAAATATCCCTCTCCCATAGTGTGGATCTGCTGGAGCTAATAATCAGTGTCCTTCCTCCCTCTCCCATTGCCACCACGGGGTGGGGGCAGGCCTGAGAGCGAGGCTGAGCTCCCTGGAAACAGCGACTGGGCTGAGTGTCCAGTTTGGCAAATAATCAAACCCAGAATGATCAATATTCATGAAATTTTCCAAATTGGAAGCCAGAGAATAGTTTTCTGTCTTCCTTTGAGTTGCAGCTGTGGAGAAATGACACCTGCATTGTCAGAGACCATATTTCTACCATAATGAGACGTGCCACACACAAGGTCTGGCAGAAGTTAACACCTGCTTGAGTGTGGTTGGTAAGGTAATAATATATGTGTAATTATTTATAGTTTTAATTTGAACATTCCACCTAAATTGTCGTATGTCGTGTTTGAGTGTGATATTGTTTTGTTACAGAATTACATGTTTATGATTTTGTAGTAAAAGATTTTGTAATAAAAAAGGGCGTTATTTGTGCCATACCCTGTATGGTAGAAAAGAATGAAAATAAGCAGAAAAAAAGCACAGATCATAATAGATAAGGAAAGAGAATCATGAAAGTGTTGCTCGAGACCCTGGTGCCCACGGTCAGATGTTCCTCTGACTTGCCAGTTACGGGAACAGATAAAAATCTTTTTTTCACATAAACTAGTTTATGAAACTAATTAGGCTTCTTACCCTTGCACCTAGGCTTTTTCAGTAATACACAGTTCATATATTTGAAGATTGCTATAATAATTCCTCTTCTTTTCTGTTAGTCCAATCAGTTTATTTTTCTTAATATTTTTATCGACAACCATTTGGGGGTTTTAGAAGGCTACTATCAAATCTCCAAACTCCTGGCTGTTTTTCCTGATAGTCTATTCTACCTCTCTTGGGAACCCCCCTGAAGCTCATAAGAACTTTCTAGAGAGCCACTTTTTCTTATCAAAGCTGATATGTATGGGGTTTTTTTTCCTTCTTGATTGGTGATGTTTCTGAATATTTTCCAAGTCTTACATGTGAATACTTAGTAAAAAGAACAATAGCCTGGCCTATTTATGAGTGGATTTAGAGGAAACTTACTGGAAGCTCCCCGCATTAATCTACAAGAAGAGCCACTGGACACATTGTAATAATGATGAAGGAACTAAATGGTTGCAATGCTTTGCTTTTGAAAATATTAAGCGCATCACAGCCATTTTAAAAGACTGCTTCAGCTCAGATCATTTGGTAAAGCTGAAGCAAAGGAGTAGAAACATTTGCTTTAGAGAACCAATTATAACTAGTTACAAGGCACATGGGAACCAATACGTTTATCCACTTAGCCTTAAAGTCTAGAGAGAATAATTGGGTATATAGTGAAGCAGAAGAAGATAACCTAAAATCATTTTTTAAAAGTTTTAAAGGGATGTGGCCATTATAACATGGTGAAGCTCTTTTTTATTTCATTTAATAATAACCACTTCTCCATAACACTGGAGTTAAGCTAATGTTAGAAAGGAGGCCCCTTCAGAACACTTCCAAACCATCATGAGAGGGCAGAGAGTTTTGCTGCATTCAACATAATGGATTTATGTAAACTAATTAACATTATTCATTGTCATAGAATCTCTCTTAACTGCATCTCACAATTGTATCTTGTTATTAAATATTTTGTTTAAAGTAAACAGTGCTAGTCTAGGTCAGGCCAATGATTATCTACTCTAGTGTCTTGTTTTGTTTTGTTTTTGTCTTTTTTCTAACTCTATTTAGATGGAGTAAAGATCAGGAAGCCCCCTCCTACACTCCATATTCCCCCTACTGGGGAAAAAACTTGATAATAACAAAATGTCCACCACACATAAATTCTCAAGAAAAAATAATAGCAATTCTATAAATGTTTTCATAAATACACCAATAGGAGCAATTTAAAACCACAACAATTCAAGACAACACTAGTGACGTACAGTGATAATAAAACATCTTTCAGAAAAACTGGAAGAATTCCAAGTATGTGTGCTCTGCAGTATTTTATCCAGCCTTCTCACTAGGTTGTAGTGCCTTATATATTGGGTGTGTTTGGTTTTTTCCATAAGATGGCTCTGGTAGACCTTAGTTGTCTTTCATTTCATTCAGAATAATTTTGTAAGATTGTATTGTGACAGCTGTCATATCAGCGTGCATTTAAAAAAAATCAAAATTGGTGAATTTTTGTGTAGCCATTTTATATTGAAGTTGGAAGAAAAAATACACAATATTTTCAGCATATTATGCTTTATTATTTCAAGAAAGTTAGAAACGCAACTGAAATGCAAAAAAAGATTTGTGCAGTGTATGGAGAAGGCTCTGTGACTGATCAAAAGTGTCAAAGGTCTTTTGTGAAGTTTCGTGCTGGAGATTTCTTGCTAGATGACGCTGTTCCATGGCCAGGTAGACCAGTTGAAATTGATAGTGATCAAATCGAGACATTGAGAACAATCAACAATCAAGATTATACCACGTTATACCACATGGGAGATAGCCGACATATTCAAAATATCCAAATCAATAAAGTTATTGTGAAAATGAAAAATCTGTCTCTTATTCTATGGAAAAAAACTAAATGGACTTTTTGGCTACCCCAAAAACATGTGTTATCCAATACAGTAGCTACAGCCACATGTAGCTATTTTGTACTTGAAATATAATACAAATTTTGCTTGAGTTGTGCTGTAAGTTTAACATACACACTTGATTTTGAAGTCAATAGTAAAGAAATAATTAAAATATCTCTAATTGTTCATGTGAAATACACATTGAAATAATATTTTGGATATATTGTGTTAAATGAAAGATTAAAATTAATTTTACCTGTTTCTCATTACTTTTTTAAATGTAGTGCCTAGAAAAATATAAATTACATACTTGGTTTACATCAGTGATTTTCAACATTTTTCATCTCATGGCACACATAAATTAATTACTAAAATTCTGCAGCACACCAAAAAATATACTTTTTGTCGATTGGACAAAAAAAATAGGTATAATTTTGATTCATTCACATTAGATTGCTATTGTTGTGTTGGCTGTTCTCATTTGTTTATTCAACAATCTAAGGGAAAAGAGGTCAGTGCCCCTGACTAAATAGGTATTACATGTTTTAAAATCTCTTTTGGCACACCAGTGTGCGTGGCACACCGGTTTACAATGTATTTCTATTGAACAATATTGTTTTGTATTAAGGTAAGGGAGCAGGAGCATAGTCTGGAGTCACTTTGAAGTCCAGTTCTATGGTGGTAAGCAAATTACTCATTTTGGAGAGTTCTGGCTTCATCATCTGTAATGTGGAGTTAATAACACAAGCCTTATGTCATTGTAAAGATTGAAAGGGTGTTTATATGTAATGTTCCTTGAAGAGTACCTCATACATACTAAGCAGTCAACATGTGTTTTCTATTTATCTCTGTGTATCTCTATATACATCTTCCTATTACATACTAATTTTTGTTTATGTACCCCAAATTTTAGTATCACTTAATTTTAGTGACTCAGTGGGTATATTAGTCTTCTCAGACTGCCATAACAAAATACCACAGACTGCATGGCTTAAACAACAGAAATTTATTTTCTCCCAGTTCTAGAGAATCAAGTCCAAAATCAAGATGCTTGCAGGGTTGGTTTGGTTTCTGGTGAGGACTCTCTCCTCGGATTGCAGGCAGTACTTTCTTGATGTGTCTTCATTTAGTAGTCTGTTGTTTCTTCTTAAAAAGACACCTGTCCGTGGGATTGGGGCCTCACCCTTATGACCTCATGTAACCTTAATTACCTCCCTAAAGTCCCTATGTCCAAGTGTAGCTACAATGGGGGTTAGGATTTTAACATGAAATTGATGGTGGGAACAAGTCAGTTCATAACAGTGAGTTATGTGTAAATAGTCCCTTAGACATGTATAAAACTGAAAGCCAATGGACTCATAATTTTGGATCCATTCACACTCTACCAAGAGGAGTAGGTGATTACCAATCAACAAAAAAATACTAAATTAATAGATCTGACCACGACCAAAGGTATTTGGCAGAAGGGCATGATAGTTCCTCCTGACATCAACCTCAAAATACTTCTGTTTATTTCTAAACCAGCCCAGGTTTTTAAGTTTGGTATGAATTGAATAACCCTGAATTTAATATAACTCTTAGTCTATATCACTTCTTGGAGCACTGATGTTAATTACTGCCTATTGCAAAAAGTTGTTCTTACTTGTTTTAAAATTGCTTTATGAAATACTGATGTGTGCCTCAAGTTTTTGAATTTTGGAATTTGACAGAAATGCTGCTTTTATCTTAAACAGTGACTCTTGTTTGATTATATTTTCTCTCAGACTGTATTCCACACCCAAGAGCTTCACTATTAATCTATCTTCACTCAGCAGTTCTCTTAATCATCTTACAGTCTTCAGTTTTTTCTTGTTCTCTATTTGAGCTTCACCACTCAAGATTCAAACAGGAGTTTGAACATAGGGTAACATTTTGTTTTATTTCTAATTTTGAGTATGAGGATGTGCTATTATTTTTCACTGCTCTATTCATAATTTACATATTTTGCCATGTATAATGTTTTGCCCAAATTTTTAAGGGAAAAATAAGGATACACATTATACAGAGTAGTACCTGAAATACCTTGCGTCTGTTTCTGTGTTTTGTAATTATTTGTTACTTAAAATTTCTTGTACCATAATATGTTCAAAAATAAATGCTAAAATTCCTTTATAATGCAAAAAACAAGTACCTAAGTATAAATTAATTAATTAATTAAAAAATTAAAAGATTTTTTTCCTGAAAGTTTGGGCCAAAAATGTGAGTGTGCATTATACATGGCAAAATATTTCTTTTTACTTTTGTCTGCTTGTTTTTTTGTCTGAATTAACGTACTAGGTCAAAACCTTCAGGAAATAATTCAGATGCATTCCTAAATCCTATGCCTATGTTGGAAATCATAGCCATATGCATTGTTCCCAAATTTCAAATTTTATCTTTACCCATCTGCCCACATCCTCATTATATTTTTCTGCAGTTCATCAACATTAGTGCAGTTACACTATCTAAGTAGACTAAATGCCGTGTATAAACTTCAAATTTTTCTATGTACCTTTTTTCCTAAATTATTTAAAAATGTTAATGAATTTGAGCACAGATTTCATTTTCATTTCTCTATCCAAAGAAATGACAGTAAATTTAATTGAATAAATACTTAATAACAATATGCAAAGCATTAAATAGGAATAAAAGTTAATAGAACATCTTCTCTACTTTCCCTCCCAGTCTAGAGGAGGCAGCCATGTAAACAATTAGCCTTGACAACAGAATAAAATGCTCTCTATTAGATTCACATGTTAGATTGAATATTTGTGTTCCACAACATCCATATGTTGAAGTCATAAGCCCTAGTGTGATACTATTTGGAGCTATGATGATATCTGGGGCCTTTGGGAGATACTTAGGTCTTCAGAATGGAGCCCTGAGGAATGGGATTAGTGCCTTATGAGAAGAGACAAGAGAAAGTTGATTCCTCTCTGAGAAGGTAGCGTCTATAAACCAGGAAACAGGCTCTCACCAGATACTGGAAATTCCAGTGCCTCATTCTTGAACTTCCTAGCCTTCAGAACTGTGAGAAATAAACATTTGTGACTTAAACCATCAAATCTACAGTATTTTTATTATAGCACCCTAAACTAAGACATTGAAGTTTTTCAAAGGAAAAAATATGGCTTCTAACCAGGTTGACGGAGTAAACTTCCACAAGTAAGAGTGAGACATTTGAGCTGAGGCTGGAAGAAGAGCAGACTGAGCACCAACTCTACAGAGAGAGTTAAGAGGAACCAAAGTGTCTCAGAGAAATGGTATGAGAGCCCTGGCCATACCATGCCTAGAAACCACCTGAGCTATGGACTACCTCCGTGAGATTATGAATTTTCATATTGTTTATGCCAGTTTGAGCTGGTTTTTCTATTAATTGCACTCTAATGGCTATAACCTTACTAAATCTCTCAGCCTATATTTGTGATTGTCAGCTAAGTATCTTCGAATATAACACTTGGTGTTAGTAAGGGGTCATCTGAGAAGGAGATGCCAAAACAGGATTAGATGTGCAAAGGGTGAACTAGAGGTAATACTGGTGAGGGAAAACAGGGAAGAAGCTGGTGAGCCTGGGAAAGCCATCTGACTAGCTCACCCCTTTATGAAGAAGGAAGGTGGGATGGAAGAGCCTCAGGTTGCTACGCAGCTCTAAGAAATTATGGCAAAGCTGATGGAGAGTCCTCAAGCCAATACTGCTGAGTAAGGAACAAAATTCGAAGTGTGCCTTAGGGCGGGGAGTTAGGGCTTGTCAGCATTCTTCCTCAATCAGTGGTCAGGAGTAGCCCATGGAGGTTTGACCTGAGTCTGATTGACCTAATAGATTTCAAAGGACAGTAGCATTGGGAGCTCTCAGTCACACACTACCCCTACGCAGCTCAGCAGCTTCTTGCAGGTGCATTTTCCTGACCTCCACACACCAACTGAATTCATCTTACCTTGCTCCCAAACCTCCCTCTCCTCCTGTATTTCCTACCTACCTACTCATTCAAAACAAATTATATAATCATCCTTGATTTTTTTTTTTCCTTCTTCATCCCTCACCCAATAATACCTCCTATTTTAATGATTCAACCTCCAAAGCATCCTTTGCACCAACCTCGTATATCTTGCCTAATTCAGGCTTTCATCTCTTGCCTGTGCCATTGCAGTAACCTAAACAGAACTGACTTCTGACTCCCAATCCCACATTCTTTTTACTACATCAAACTACTTTGACAAGTTTACAGTTGGAAAGGCCATCTAATTCATTCCTCTTTAGCCTTTGACCCACCGTAACATATCTGAGAGATTCTGATGTGCCACTCTCCACCCTAAACAGGAATTTACTGATAATTTTTAAAAGCCGTTGTGGAGGGTTAAGGGTACTCTGTTCAGGGTACACCATTCTTATCAGTCTGTGCAAGGTCATTTCTGGTTTTATTTATTTCCGGGGCTGTCCAAACTTTTGGCATCTCTGTGCCACACTGGAAGAATTGTCTTGGGCCACACATTAAATACATTGTGACACGTAATCTCAAACATATCTCATAATATTTTAAGTAAATTTACGATTTTGTGTTGGACCGCATTCACAGCCATCCTGGGCTTCCTGTGGCCCGCAGGCCGCAGGTTGGACGCCCCCGAAAGACCATTTATTCCCATTCCTCACTCCCACTCCCCTCTCTACCAATAGGCAGCAATTCTAATGTGTTTGATGTGTATCTCTATAGTCACAGGTGATGGGGTTTTCTTTAGAAAGTTGAAGCTTTAATCAGCAATTATTAATAAAGCATAAAAGCAGTTAATTTTCTCTATATGTGGCATGAAGGATAATATATATGCACAACTTTCAAAATCAATTATTAAAGCAAAATGTATTTGGAAAGTATTTCCAAATGAGAATTCTAAGAGGACAAGGGTGGATTTTAGTTACCAGAAACCTGCTATTCCTTTGTGGAATCCCCTGGCTCTGAAGATGAATATCTATCACTGGGAAGTGGCAGAATGGCCTCCAGAAATTTGACAGTCTCTTATCACCTCATCACCTTCTTATCACAAACCACAGCTGGAATTTGGGGGACTTTCTCACTCCTTTGTTATTTGGTTGCAGGTTCAAGTCTCCAGGTTTGATTCTCAGTCAGCTGAGTTCAGCCACCTACTAACCCCTCCCCTCTAACCGAATCTCCCAAATACTGGCAGCTTTTGGTTTGAAACACTTCTCCCAGAGATTCTGGACACAACATTGCCATCCACCATCACAAAGTGGCCAGGGGTGTCCTTTGGCACCATCTGTCTCTTTAGTATCTTCTAGTTGTTATTATCAACCTCACGATCCCCAGATGGAAAGAGCTTAAAATAAAAACTCCCAAGTCTATCAACTTTTCCATATCCTTGTGCTGGATCTTGCGTAAACTTTTTTTAAAAACAACATTTTAAAAAAAATTAATAGATTTCATTTCTTAGAGTATACTATTTATTTCTAGTTTACACTCAATGGAAACTGTCAGAAATAAACAAATTTGCAAGTTTTACATTGCACACCGTACTGAGTATTGTGATGAAACCTCAAGCCGTCCTGTTGTCTCCTGCCCAGGACGGGAAGCATCCCTTTGCCCAGCAGATTGACACTGAATGGCTACCAGGTGTACCTGCCTGTAAGTTGCTTAGTAGCCATCCTAGTTACCAGGTAGTTATCAGAGAGAATGAGACCACAGCCATGTAACTTTTATTATAGTATATTATTCTAATTGTTCTATTATATTATTAATTATTGTTGTGAACCTCTTCCTTGCCTAATTTATAAGTTAAATGTTATCATACATATGTATAGAACAAAACATACTATATATAGGGTTTGGTTCAGGTACCCCTGGGAGTTTGGAACATATTTCATCCCATAGGGTGTACTACTGTACATGCTACAATAGGGGTGACTCTTGAAAACATACTAAGTGAAATAAGCCAGACACAAAAGTATAAATATTATATGATTTCATTTATATGAAGCATCTAGAATAGTCAAGTTCCTGGACACAGAAAGTCTAATAGTGGTTACCAGGAGTTGAGGGGAGAGGGAGCTGGGGAGTTAACTGATGAACAGGTACGGGATTTCAGTTCGGGACACAGAAAACAATTCTTCAGATGGGGAGTGGTGATGGCTGGATGACAATATGAGTAACGCCATTGAGTTGTATACTTAAAATAGTTTAAATGGTAAATTTTGTGTTACAGGTATTTTACCATAATTTTTTAAAAATTCTATGCCTCCAACTTCTAGAGACTGAATGGTATAGTAGAAAGAGGCAGAGTTTAGAGATTAGGTGTCGCTGAGAGTTCTAGTTCTGACATTTGTAGGCTGTGTCACTTGGGAAAAGTCATTTAGACTCTCCAAGCTAAGTTTCTCATTTCTAAAAGGGACAATTCCTACTTTGCATGGTTCTTCTCAGATTTAGGGATAATACATGTAAAGCATCTGGCATCATATCTGATACTGAGTGGGCGCTCATTTAGTAATACATTTATGAACTGAAAAAATACACATTTCAGTTCAGAGGTTTGGCATATGCAAAAATGAATTTACTTTTTAAAATTTGAAGTTACATACATAAATTATTTAGATGACTTTTACCAATGACTATTTGCTAAAGAGAAACTAATTCATATCAAAATACCTTATTCTAGCTTCCCCATCATCTCTTATTTCTAATTGGGCCATAAATTATAGCAGTAAAATGCTGCCTCCCTGTGGGTCTGAATCTCTGAGCTCCAAGAGCCAAAGGATTATTCTACTATTTCTCATATCCCCTAGGGTTTCAGCTTACTAATATTTTCATTAAACATTTAATTATTTTGCCATTAAGGGATTCTCTGTTCCATGCTCAATTCAAAGCTAAACAAGTAGAAAGAATTAATGTAACTCATAATAAAATATCTAAGGTTGGAATTAATCCCTAAATTACCTGCACATAGATATAAATTTAGGAAGACACACTAAGAAGAAAGAAATTGCTTGTGTGCTGTTTTGTAAGGGAACAAGAAGGCTGAAGCTGCAAAACAGTTCTCTTCACAGGAGGCCCCCAGTGAATTAAGGTTAAAAGGATTTGCCCTTGGAGGACTCCAAGTCTCTAATTGGGACCTTCCAGAAAGATTGGGACCAGACACTCCTAGATTATTGTCTAAGCCCACAGGTGACTCATGAGGAAAGAACAATTAGTGTCCCCCAAATCCCTTCAGATAGAAAAGAGACATTTAATGAAACCTGATGCAGGCCAGCCAGGGCAAGGTACTTAGTGAATATTCAGCCATTACAAAGGTGAGGAAAGTCTATGTATTTCCCTTTTCAGTTTTAATCTCACTAAATATCTGAGGGGTTTTTTTCTCCCCAGAGTATGTTAAAGAATACAAGGCTGTTTGGCTCTTGGAGCTATTTTAAAGAATACAAGGGTGATTATACCTATATTTAAGAAAGATGGTTTCCTTTGTAACTCCACAATCTTAAAATAAGATTAATAAAAATAGAACACATATAAATAACTCAAATTTCATACAATTTGTTCTTCTAACACACAAAGCTTGCATGAAGAATCTAGACTCTTATAAGCCCTTTAAACTGCAAGGGCAATCCAAGCAGGGGAGACTGATAAGAAAGGAAGGTTCTGGAAATTAGGCTCCAAACTCATAAGAGTTTCCAACCTGAACTGCACTCTGGAATCACCTGAGGAATTTTTTTTTTTAAATACCAATGCCTGGAACCCACCTGTGAAGACTGGGATGTGATGGTATGGGCACTGCCTGAACATTAGGATTTTCGACAATTCCCCAGGTGATTCTAAAGTGCAACCAAGGACATGAACTACTTTTCTAGATAAAGGATGGGAGACAGTCATCTTTTCCATTCTGGACCAGCTACATAATTTTCAGGGTCCAGAGCAAAATGAAAATGTGTGTCCCTTTTTTCAAAAATTATTAAGATTTCAGGAATACAACAGAAGATGATTAAACCAAGCACGTGGTCCTTCCAAGTGCAGAGCCCTGTATGACCGCCAGTCAGTCACCCATGAAAGCAGCTTGATTCCATTCCTTACTAAATGAAAATATTTTACTTGATTTTTTAGGAACAAGTCTCTTTGGAATGGCAAAAAAAAAGTCATCTTGTCTCAATGTGATGTTTACTGTGTCTCTAACATTCCACAAATAACTAATCCCTGTGCAATATTGTCTATTTAAACAACTTGATTTGCCTAGAAAGCTCCCTCACTTTGTCAAGACTAAAAGAAAAGGCTGAACTACAGAACCAATGTGTAGAGACATTTGGAGTTTGCACTTTTATCTTCATCCACAGTAGGAAAAACATCTTACCAATGAAATAATAACTCTGAATGAAGGCCTTTTTTGTCTACAAAGAACAAAATCTCTGAGTCTAGACTAGTTATCCTCTTTTAGAAACTCAGTAATTCTCACATCCCTGCTCCACACATCTGGCAATTGTCACACTACAAATTTTATTATCCAACATCCACAGTAAACACTCAAACGTCCAAGCCTCCGTTTACTTATTGTACTTACCCATTATTGTCCTTTTCTATTTACCAATTAGTGATTTTTAAATTATATTATAAATTCAGGGAGAACCTAATAATCAAAATAATGTAGAAACTCCCTAATTGCCAATTTTGTCACACACTCTACCCAGTCCTTTCAGGTAAAGGATGGCTTCCCTTTCTTCCACTGCGACAGTCTGAGTTTATGCAATGTTAGGAGAGCCCTCTCGTGGCCAAAGTAAAATTCTAACATTGGCAAATTTAAATTGAGCATAGAAGATTCCCAGAAATGAACAATTCTATGCTCTACGTCTCCTCACCCTGAAGCTTGTCCTGTATTGTCACCACTATTGGAACTACTAGGAAAGGTAGCAGTTCCAGTAGGTGTGGGATTAGGTTACAGAAGCAGCTGTGGAAAAACAGGGCCTGATTTGGGATGGGGGGATCCAGTTAGATCTCAGGATGTCACCTCTACCCAACACCTCTAACCCTCTCCGTCTTTCCCATTTTCATTTTTCAATACTCCACTGTCTGAGATCCATTTGGGTTAGTAAGCGTACTCTTTTAAAAATGCAAATATCGCCCTGAATGGTGTGGCTCAGTGGGTTGGGCATCGTCCAGCAAACTGAAAAGTCATGTGTTTGATTCCGGGTCAGGACACCTGCCTGGGTTATCGGCCAGGTCCCGGCTGAGGGTGTGCAAGAGGCGACTGATGGATGTTTCTCTTGCACATCAGTGTGATTCTCTCCTTTTTCTCCCTCCCTTCCCCTCTCTCTAAAAGCAAATAAAATCTAAAAAATAAAACCGCAAATATCTCTGGATTCCACAGAGTCTAATAATAGATTTAATGACTCTCCAAGTGTGTCAGGGGACTTGTTAAAAATGAAAATTCTGGGGTCCATCCCAGACCTACTAAATCAGAAACTCCAGGGAGGAGGGCCCAGTAATCTGTGTTTTTAAAAGCCCGCCAGGAAGTTCTGATGCACGCCAAAGCTTGAAAAACACTGATTTACACTATTGGCTCTTTTTAACTTGTGTTTCTTATTCACTTAAAAAAAATTAAATGTGTATATTTAAAGTGTACAGCATAATATTCTGATATATAGTAAAATGATTATTATAGTCAAGTTAATTAACATATTCACTTCATATAGTTACCATTTTGTATGTGTGTGTATGTATGTAGTGAGAGCACCTGAAATCTACTTTCCTAGTAAGTTTTCAGTTACAATACAGTATTATTAACTATAGTCATCATGTATAGTCAACATTAGACCTCTGGACTTATCCTTCATGCATAGCTGCAACTTTGTACATTGTGACAGACATCTGATTTGCCCGCCTCCCCCACCACAGGTTTATTTGTGTTGTTGCAAATCGTTGAATATCCTTATTTTTGTCAGTCTACTCTGTTTTTACCAACCTTACACTGAAGATATTAGAAGGATGTGAACATAGGGCCCCATTATTCATACCACTTATTCAAAACAATATTTTGAAAAGAATATCTCATGATTTTCATAACTTTTAAACATATTTTACAGATTTTCCCCCAGAATATTCCACAACTTGAATGCTAAAGGAACCTATAGCAAAATGCTAAATGCTGAATAGCACTTGTGGCCTGTGGATTCCAAAGTGGATCAGATGAGAGAGTGGACCAGGTTAAGGCCATTCCCCCACCTACTCTGTAAAAACCAATTCAAAGCAGCCTTATCCTCAATGTGGGGAGAAATTATTTTATTCTAAAATAGCAACCCCAAATTATTAGCCTAAAATACTTCCTATTTATGCCCCTGTGGAACTCTGATTTTTTTTTTTAACCTTTTCCCATAAGCCTGCTTCCCAGCACATCCCCTGGAGGAGGCAGACAAGAGGAGAGCCCTCCACTATCTGGTTGGGCTTTCCCTGTTTGAGACGAAGTTGGAAGAAAACCTTTATTCCTCATCCACCTGGCCAAGCCAATGCATCCTGCCCTGGGAAGGCTCTGGCAACCCCTTTCCTCTTGGAGTGCATCCAGCTAACACCCCCACGTTAGACAGAACTGCTGCTTTACGCTGATCACACCCCTTAGCATTCCCAACTTAGGTTCTGTTCTGAGTGTTAAGGGTCCCTAAGTGGATATTTTAACATGGAATCTGCTTTTTTTTTCCCTTGGTCTTTTGAAACATCCATAAACACCTAATAACTTTCCTTACCAGAAATACTGTAGCAGTTGTAAAAAAAAATAAATAAATAAAACAGAAAAAGAAAAAAGAAAGAAAGAAAAAAAAACACCTCTAATGCAGTGGCTTGGGGCCTCCCTCTCCTCCTTCCATTCCACCTTTCCAAAAAAGTTTTTCAACAGCTAAGCCTGTTCCAAAAGTTTGTCAGGCCAACTGAAAATCACAAAACAAAACAAAAAACCCAGGGCATTTAGGTAGTAAATCCCCTATTTCTCAAGAGCACTCCCAGGGAAGCCTCGATCACTTTTAGTGAAGGTAAAAACATTCTCTTGTAAGATGGGAGATGAATAGCACTTCAGAGACAAAGTAGGTCTTCTGGGTCGGAAAGTAAATGTACCTAGGAACTAAAAGCTCTAAGGCCAACAAGGGTAGATTATAAAAATTCAGCTTTTCAGCACAAGCCAGAAGACCCTACGAGACTCCCACATGCCCCTGACAGTGATGGCCAGTTCTTACTGCAGAGCAGCAGCACCACCTCGTGTGCAAAGTCTTACTGTTTTGCTTCATTTCCTCAAGGACCAACTGGAAGCTGACACCCCTCTGTGCTCTGAATCATGGAGTCTTCACTAATTTCTAGGAGAGGCTGCAAGTGGAGAAAACTCAGAAAGACCATCCTTGACTTTCTCTGGAAAGGAGGAAGCAGCAGGAATTTCCTGTAAATACAGAAGCCCTTAAGACGTTGTATTGGGCTATTTGTTTACTTACCTGACACTTTGACTGTGAGCTTTTTTGAGGAGAAACTGTCATCCATCTCTGCATTTCCAGGGCATCCCAAACTTTAGCACAGGGGTTGGCACAGGGCAGAGACTCAGCAAATGTCTGACAAATGGAAGGACTCATTGGAACTTTCAGATGGGAAAAAAATATAGTGGGAAAACTGGCCGTAACATCAATACTAAAAGTTTCCCACTAACTAGCTCTGTAGGTTGAATTGCAAGAGTTAAAATTAGAATTGGATCAAATACAAAAAATCAAATCAACTTTGAAATAGTATGATACACTGATGTGACCAGAAGTTTCAGTTGTGGAAACTTAAGTGATTTCTAATTGACTTATCTGAAGGATAAACTATGTTATAAATGAGAATTTCCTCAATAGATAACCCAAGCCCTAATGCTCAAATACTCTAGAAATCATCCTACAAATGCTCATAAACCTAAATCAAATCTCATATATCAGTACACAGTTAGAATTACTTTGGGGAATCTTAGTGATAAAACAATCTAAGAGAACTCATAACTACCCATCTTTCTAGGAGTCTTCTGTAGTGTTCTACATTGAGAAAGTCAATAAAACTGATTTATTAAAAGTCACCCAGTGGAACCCTGACTGGTGTGGCTCAGTGGATTGAGCGCCAGCCTGCAAACCAAAGGGTTGCTGGTTCGATTCTCAGATAGGGCATGTGCTTGGGTTGCGGACTAGGTCCCCAGCTGGGGGCGCGTGAGAGGCAACCAATCAAACGTTTCTCTCGTACATTGACTTTTCTCTCCCTCTCTTTCTCCCTCCCCCTTTCTCTAAAAAATAAATAAATAATCTTTTTTTTTTTTAAGAAAAATCATCCAGTGATCAGTTTTGCCTAATAGAACAAAGAAATTACACCCAATTCACACACCACCCTTCATCTGTTGAGAACCACAGCAGTGAATTCAGCAAGCCAAAAAAACTTTAACAAAATTATACAGGCCTCAGGCTCCAAGAACAATCTCTCCATCCAAACTTTTACAAATTCCAAGGCCAGAGAACAGTGTGACTAATTCCGACTAAAATAAAAACCAGCTGTCTGAAGCACTGTAATAACTATATATAAAAATTTAAGGACAATGCTCTGTGATTTAAATAAGGATCGAGAAAGGTACAAAACATAATGGCAGTGAGGAGAGGTGAGTTTGAGAGCAACTCCAGCCCCCTTCTGGCTCTCGAAGTTCTGCTTGCACAACAGTTCAAAGGGAACACCTTCTGCTGTACTGAGATTTCTGATCAAAAGGCTTTGAAGGTGACAATCATTCCTAAAGAGAGTCAATGATAAAAATCATGTACATAGCATCATTACAAAGCCCTGATTACTAAAATAACTACAGCAATATCCTGGAAACAAGATTTGTGTATTTCATCATGGATGAAAATCAGCGTCTTCACACTCTTAGCCTGTAAAGTATATGAGATATATACAGCAGCCCTTTGTGTTTCTATAATTAATTATTGTTTTCCTTTTTAAAGGTGCCAATTAAATCTTAGAGAATAGATGTCTTTTTGAATTGTAGGAAGAGGAAGATAAAAGGGCAAGAGTAAGGCTTAAAAAGCAGCTGTGTCTGAAAACTTAATTCTTTTTATAATTGGGCATTTATACAATTCATATTAAAATGACTGTTCACAACGAGATATCACAGTGAAAGTTTGGACTAAGACATCTGGTCATACCAGCCCTGTCAGCCTAAAGTAAATGCCAGTTGTGGGGAAACGTGTCTGTTCTCTTTGAATTTTTGCAAACTAAAGGCCCACTAGAAATGCTGAAGTGCTATGTGGACATTTTTTCTCACAATAGTTCTGGAAAATAAATTGAAATAACTAGCTCCCTCCCTTTCCCAGATGAGGAAATCCAGATGCAAGGAATTGACAAAACCTAATCAGATCATACCAGGCAGGACTGAGGTTGGCATGTGTGGAGCCTGTGTTTCAGTCAAGTTGAGGGTCTCTTGTATATCTAGCACTCTGCTAGGCACCGTGATAGGAAACCAAATATAAGACTTAATCCTTTCCCACAATAATTGGAGCCTAGTTAGGAAGGAAATATATACCTATCAAACATTTCTGAGCAACAGAAATGTATGTACTTCCAAAGCTGTTTGTCTGTGGGGAAACGCCTGCCCTTCGCCACCATCAGGACTAGATAGGACTGATTAGCTAGATGAAGCAGAACACCTGAAAGCTGAGGGAATTACATGGGTCCTGATCAAACCCTCTGAAGAGCCCAATGATTCCACTAGCACTCAATTTCAGGGAATAAGGATATTCTGTATCGCCATGGTTCATTCCTAGAAGTTAATGTGCATAAAGAAGCACAGGGGCTTGCATTCACTGACAAAAAAATAGTTAACATCTATTAAGAGCTTGCTGTGGGCCAACCCTACATAAAGCACTTTACACGTATTATCTTATTTAATCTTCATGATAGGCAGTTAACTTGCCCAAAATCACACTGCTACGACTAGAAGACAAGTCTTCGGACCCCACAGCCCACGCTCAGAGAACTTAGCGCAGGGATTCCTTATCCTGACTGAACATTTGTATCACCTGGGGAGTTTTTTTTTTTTTTTTTTTTAAAAGAAACAATTTGTGCTGGGTCCCTCACCAAACCCAAAGAATCAGAATCTCTGGGAACAAAGTCAAAGTACTGGTTTTATTTTTACATCTTGCTCAGGTACTTATAATGGCAGCCACAGTTTGAAACCACAGCATGAATGCACCCAGAGCCTCTGGAATTAGGCCTGGCATCTTCGGCTTCACCAGTCAGCCTAGCTGTTTCTACAGTGGTCCACAGTCGCAATTTGGAAAACGGTAGTGTAGGACAGTGGTTTTCAAACTTTAGCATGCATCCAAATTACTTAAATGGCAGATTAAAACAGTTTCCTGGGCCCTACCTCCAGAGTTTCTGATTCAGAAAAGATGGATGGGGCAAAGGAACCTGCATCTCTAACTAATTCTCAGGTGATGCTGGTGGTGCTGGTTCAGGGAGACTACACTTTAAGGACCACTTTATATATAGCTTTCAACTGAGAAAGAGCAAACTGAAGAATTTTCTTTCTTGGGGGGATATGCAGAACTTGGGATGTACAAATATGTATATATAAATATATATAATACTGACCTAAAAATCAAATTTCCTTGGCATACATTTAAAAATATCTGTGCCAACTATGTATTTTCAGAGAAAAATCTCATTTTCACACTGAAATAAAAACAAAGAACCACTTCGATCTTTTGAAAAACCACAAACAGAAAAGACAGGCAGATAAATGGTCATTTGGGTACCTACATGAGTATCTACCTTACACATTTGTGGGATTTGTTCATCCTTTCCTTTGATAAACATTCTTAATTCCACAATGTATCAAGACTCTGAGATTTGAATATGTGTCCTTGTTTCAAGGAGCTTATAACCTAAAATCACAATTACATGCTGTGACTAAAGAACGTAAGGGTCTATGAGAACCTAAAGAAGGGCGAGCTTTGGGTTAGAATGGAGGGAGGTTACAATGAAAGAAAGACTGACTTCGTAACAGCTGCGATGCTTGAGTTGGATGTTAAAAGAGAAGCAGAAGCTGCCTGGATTGACAGGGTGGGGAAGACATTCCAGGTTGCCTTGGAAATGTCAAGCCATAAAAAGGCCAGCGCGTCATTCTGGGGTGGGTGAAGGCAGAGCAGAGAGCTGACCGTGGAGATGGTGAAAGGAGTTTAGGCTTTTTCCTGCCGACAATGCAGACTCCTTGCATGGTTGTAAGAGAGTAACATGATAAGATGTTTACTTTAAAATAGTCAAGTTGAAATACAGAAAATGAAGAAATGGGGACAAGATCTGAGCCAGAGAGACAAGTTAGGAGACAGACCAGGCAAGAGACAATCAGGCTGTGAGCTAAGGCTGTTGCAGTGAATGTGAAGAAAAAGGATGGACGTCTTAGATGCCTGGGAGGTCAAATGAACAACAAGTAGGGTGTCAGGCCTATAATGACTCCCAATTTTCTGGCTTGGGTGACTGGCGAACCCTGCAGGTGTCACAAACATAGAGGAAACAAGAGGAAGAAAGAGTCTGGGGGAAGAGCAGTGGTTAAGATTTATGGGGTAATATATATCAAGCACTGTGCCAAGTGTCCTACGTGCTTTATCTCATTTAATCTACAAAAAAAAAAAAACTTGAGCAATAAATATAATTATTCTCATTTTACAGATAAGGATG
The DNA here is from genome assembly GCF_021234165.1 of Pteronotus mesoamericanus. Classification (NCBI taxonomy): domain Eukaryota; kingdom Metazoa; phylum Chordata; class Mammalia; order Chiroptera; family Mormoopidae; genus Pteronotus; species Pteronotus mesoamericanus. Next base: position 28,144,913 of record NW_026555078.1, on the reverse strand, counting down.
TTATGATTGAGAGAGGTATTTTGCCCAGGTTACATGGAGAATAAGTGGTAGAGCTGAGATTCAAATCTAAGTCATTAGTACGCCAGTGGCCAGAAAACGTTTTCTGTAAAGGGCCAAATAGTAAATATTCTAAGCTTGTGGACCACTTGATCTCTGTTGCAACTACTCATCTCTGCCATTGTAATAGAGAAAGCTATAGCCAAACATAAACAATAATGTAAACAAATGGGTGGAACTGTTACGATAAAACTTTTCTTGTAAATGCTGAAATTTTAATTTAATATAATTTTCATATGTTATGAAATATTATTCTTTTGATTTTCTCCAACCATTTAAAAATGTAGACACCATGGGCCCGATTTGACCCATGAACCTTAGTTTGCTGACCAAAGAGCTATAATCAGAGAAAATAGAGATAAAATAGAGAGGAACAACAAAGCCAGAAGTTGTTTCTTTGGAAAGACTACTTTTTGGTTTTAAATGCTTTTTGTTCAGAATGTCCGTGGAATATCCAGACGGAAATGTCCTATTGATAGATACATAAGTGGATATGGAGTTTGGAAGAAATATCTGGACTTGTGACCTGAATTTGTGAGTCATTCACATACAGGTGACCAAATATAGAAGTTAACAGAGCGGATGAGATTACCCAGGGGACAGCAAGTAGAGAGAGAAATAAAAAGAGCATAAAACTGGGTGACACCCAAATTAAGAGCATAGGAGAAATTTAAAAGCCAGGGGAGGAAACTAAAAAGAATCAGGGAAATAAGAGAAAAACTAGAAGAGCGTATCGTCACTGATGCCAAGGGAAGCATCGAAAGGAAGAGAGAGTGGTCAGGGAGAGTAAACACACCTGAGCGGTTGGTGGAGAGACTTGAGGACCATGAAGTATCCAAGGGATGTGGCAATTAGAAGATCAGTGGTTGCTTTCGTCAAAGTAGTTTCAGGGAAGTGGTAGAACTAATGTTTTGCCCCAGTGGATTCAAAGCAAATGAAAGATGGGAAAGGGAGAAAAACAGATATAATTAACTTTTTGAGAAGGTTGGTATTAAATGAGAGGCCAATGGAAGGTAACTAGAGAGACAATTAGCTATGTGGGCCCCAGAAAAGGACATCCTGAAGGCAGCTTCTTCCTGTCCATTCCTACACACTGTCTTCCTCTCCTGAGTAACAGGGCTTCTGGGACCTTCAGACAACTGGTATAGATGGGGGTGGAGCCATACAGGCTCCTGGTGGAGTATCCTGGTGTGGGGATTCCTTCCCTGTGAACTGAACGCAGAGGTGAGAACCAGTGGCAGTGGATGCTGGGAAGAGCTTGGCTGACATTCCACAGCCTATGACTCCTGGGATAGCCAACCTTGTCCCCAGGTGTGACTATGCTGGTCTTCCTGATCTCCCAAAGCCAGGAGAGACCCAATGGTAAGGCTAATCTTCTATGACCTGTAGACTAGGAAGGCCAAGAGCAGAGGGTCTCTTCCAGGTGCCTCAGGAGGGGCTGGTTACTGAACCAAAGATCCATTTGCCTTGCACTTCCTGAAGAATTCCTCTCATTCAAGAAAATACCAGAAATCAGACTTGAGTCCCAAATGAGCCCAAGGGAAAAAATGACACCTTACCTAAAGTAGTCCAGCAGTCACAAAGAGGTAGAACAGGCAAGAAAATTAGAAGCCCGATGACATAGAAATAATAAGGGGAAGCAGGTAAACACCCGAATATATAATAAAAGCACTTAGCACCTCCTTCTGAGACCAGACAACAAGAAGGGAGAGGAAATGCGGGCATTGATAAGGTTATATACATGACATGTGTAGTTGAAGGAGCATGTCCCTAAATGGCCTCAATTATATGTGCATGCTAATACATTTGCAGAGAGAAGAGGGTGATGGGATAGAAGCCATGAAGAGCTGATGGATGAAATCACACAATTATGAGGATTGGACCTCTACAAATATATTGTCTCCAACCTCCACTGAGTCTTCAGGAGTGTGTGATTTTTCACCAGTTGTACTTAGCAGCAAGGGTATGGATAGAGAGAAGGCAGATGTGTGGATTGGGATTTTCAGTGAGAAAGAGTTGAGGATGCTGGTGCAGGGCTTCTAGACCAGTATCTTTCAAACCCTGGGTACAATTCATCAGTGGGTCATAAAATTAATGGGTTATGTCAGCACTTTAAAAAAATGAAAGTACATGGAATAGTACAAAAAATAACAGTAAATCACTTTTAGTAACTTTTGTCTCAGTTAAGTATAGGCACATATATATTGTACATTGGGTTGTGATGGAAAAAGTAGCTTTTATAATGACATATGGTCAAAAAGTTTGAGACCCACTGGTCTATGCTCTCCAGAAAAGGAAGTTGTATTAGTCATCAGAGTTTCTGGAAAATATTCTGGTTTTCTTCCCTGTACTTCTTGAAGGCAACATAGCCATGTAACTTGTTTTCACAATGAAAAAAGAGAAGAGACATGAGTCTGGCAATTAGCCACATTGTTATTGCCCTGTGCTCTGCATTAGGCAATGTTCCCGATGTTGCTTCTCCATCAGCCTGAGTCCCAGAACAAGAAGACATGAAGCAGAGCCTCCAGCCAACTTACAATAGATGTGTAATATAAATAACAAATAAATCTTCATTGTTATAAACCATTAAAATTTGAGGCTTATTTATTACTGCAGCATAACTCAGCCCATCCTGCCTGATATAGAAGTCATGTCTAGGAGAAGATGATGATCCAGGAGAAAATGGAGGGATGAAGGAACATCTTGCACGTTCGTACTCCATATGTCCTGACAGTCTATCTGAAAATAGATTGACAGGTAATTGAGTGATAATTATATAAAAGAGCAACAGTAGAGTAGTATAGAGAAGGAAAATAGAATTGGTGGTAGCAGCCCTGCAGTGGGACTCAAGCTGCTCCTTGAAAGGTGAATTGAATGGGCAGAGGAAAGTGGGCCACTCAATGAATGGGAAACAAAATGAGCCAAGGGTAATGAAAATGGTATTCAGGGTAGGGGATGAGTGTGGGCACCGAAATGAGACGCAGTCTCACCAGAGCAAAGAGTTCATGTTAGAATAGGAGAAAATAGCCCTGGCTGGTGTGGCTCAGTGGATTGAGTGCTGGCCTGCAGACTAAAAGGTGGCCCGTTCGATTCTCGGTCAGGGCACATAACTGGGTTGCAAGCCAGGTTCCCAGTTGGGGGTGTGAGAGAGGCAACTGATCAATGTGTCTCTCAAACATCCATGTTTCTCTCCCTCTCTTTCTCCCTCTCTTCCCCTCTATTAAAAATAAATAAATAAAATCTTTTTAATTTATTCTCTAAATAAACAAATAGAATAGGAGAAAATACAGTTGGAAAAAAAAAGGGTAGGATTCAATTTGGAAGGGTCTTCAAAGTTATACAGAAATGTTTGGAATTAAATAAAACAAGCTATGTAAAGCCCTTAGCACTATGTCCACTCATAATTTGAGACTCAGCTTATATTAGTTGCAGTTACGGCTGATGTTGTGCAATGAAGAGCCATGGGAGATTTCTAAGAAGAGATGTACCACAAAAGCAGTGCTTGAAACAAATCTGGCAGTTGTGCACAGGAGAGAGTAAAGAAGAAATGACTAAACATGACAAAACTAATGAGAAGGCAGTTGTCCAGGAGTGAGGCAATGGGAAAAGAGGAAGGAAAAAATAAATTCCACTGTAACTACTATTTTTTTGTCTGCCAGCCATTTCTCCGCACAGCCATCAAGTGAACAATCAAGAGCAAAATCTTCCCACAGTAAAAACCTGTAAAAGGAAGGGTTCAATAGTCTCATAAGTCATACAGGGATTAGTCTAGCAGTCTCTGGAGTGACTATGATTTTTTGTACTTTTGTGAAAAATGAGATTAGGGAGCAAAGGGACTATTTATCCAACCATTAGCCTGCTCCAATTATACCCTGAAACCCCCAGAGGTGCCCACAGTAATAGTTTAGGGAGCACCCCCGTTCCTCAGAAGCCCTGCCTTCACAAACTCCACCTAATGCCATAGAATCCACCGAACACACCAGGTAGGAATGAAGCCTGCAACTTCTGAAAAGCAGAACCAGTCTCTTGGTAAATTTCCCTCCCTCAGTTAGATAGGGTTGCCTCCATTTCTGCATAGAAGAAATCGTACTGAAGGCTGACTGGCATTCTTTCAAAAGTTTCCTAATTACTTGACCTCCACCAAGTAACTATACAGTGTCAGAGTTTAGAGCAAGTAACATAAACAGTCCCTGCGGTTCTTGGTGGCACTGTTCTGCAGGGTAATCTTGGGCAGCTTCTAAAGTATTCTGTGTCTCAGTTTGCTGTTCTACCAGGAAAACAATCATATTCACTTCACAAGGAATATGCAGTCTTAATTAATGTTTGCAAAACACTTCGACATCCTCTAATGAAAAATGCCATATCTAAGCGATATATAATTAGGGCAGGTTTGTCCCTATGATCCTTTGAGAGAAGAAAGTCATGTAGAAGCAATAATTTGCATGTCTATCATTATTGCTCCTTCATTGATCAAATTCTTGACAAATACATATCATCATCCTACCTTTCTGGTTAAGAAAGCAAGTCTTCAATAGCTAAAAATAAAACACATACAATTACCACATCACCTCCTACTTCTCTAGCCAAGGACACAATTTCCTCTTCTACCAGAGCAGCAAATATGAGATCCTGTCCAGCTTGCTTAAATGCAGCAGTGGGGGTGGGGGGGGTTGAGGGGGGTGAGGTGGGCACCAGACCCAAAGTGGTAAATGACTTGCCCGAGGCCAATTTGATTTGTCTAAAGACACTTTGATTAGAATTCTATAGCCCTAATTCTTCTTGAAGTCTGAATTGATGAATCAAGTCACCGAAAATAATTTAAAAGGCAGAAGGAATATCTTTTCTTTCTGGTTGGAATATCATACTTTTCTGAAATAGAAGTTATTCTCTGTGCCAACCAGGGTAAGGATTCCTGAAATGTCTTCATTAAGTGGATATGGGCCAATGACTTCTCTTCCAAAATATTTTAGGTTTGCAAGTAATGTTTTCATATCTGGGAAAGAGCATTTTAAAGTACATAACAAATTTCTCGTATTTCTCTGGATGCCTTCCCCAAGCTGTTTTACAATAGGTGACTTGCCATTAAAGCCCGGTCTGTTCCCTCAAAGCCAAAGTGTCACAGTAAGTTCAGCTTCTGTTCCCAAAGACCACAGCATATGGAGAGGTACCAAGGAATCCTTTTGAGAATTTCTATATTCTTACATTTAAACACCCAATTTATGTGCTCTTCCATCAAAAAGAGTTCTGTAAATTATAAAGTTATTTTACTTAATTTCATTTGCTTATGAAAAAAATATGAAAGTACTGTGATTTTTTGCTCTAAAAACACCACGATTTATAGAAGTGGTTGCTTAGATGCTGAACCATTTTCCTTCAAGGTAAATGTCTCTCCCCACAATAGCATATTTCACAAGATCTCCTACAAGAAAATTTCTGACAAGAGAATTAAATTATAAGAATAAAGTATTTACCTGATTTTAGTATCTTTTCTCATATTGCAATGTATAAAAATTAAATAAAGGCACTACATTTATTAATATATGATAATGTGGGAAATACCCTATTATTTCGTTATTTAGTTTTTACTATAAAATATATTAGAATTGATAGATCCCAGTTTTTCCAAAAGGAAGTTATAATAATTGGGGGTATTGAGAAGGAAAACTCTAGATGGAAAATTGCTCATTTCTAGAAAAGAAAAATTAGCATAGTACTCCCTTGACAATCCACATAATGTGTTTTTACTTCAGTGAAATGAAAATAGCATTAATTATAAATGCATTTACAGATTCCATTACGCTACACAATTTTTAAAAATCCTGATTAAATGGTATAATAGCCCTGAAATATACAATTGGCTCTTTATTATTTAATCCAGAGGTTGGCAGCACCAACCACAAAGGAGAGCCAACTCCATTTTGTCACAAGAAAGGCACCATAACTTCATGCTGATGGTGCAAATCCTGTGGAAAGCAAATCTGGTAACACAAACCAGGCTTGGAATGCATGTGGTGCCTGGTGTTGCTTTTCCAGAAAGGTTTTTATTATAATAATTAATAGAATTTTTCAAGGAGAGAAAACAGGAGAAAAGGAGCAAAAAAGTATCTTTTAGGGGAACAATAATACGAGAAATTCTATCAGGGGTGGGGTGGGGAAGGCATGAATGTGTGGAAGTGACATTTGAGCTAAGTCTTGAAGGACAAACAGCGGTTGAATGTGTAGGAAGGTGGAGAAGAGTCTACTCCTGGATAAGGAACCAACAGCCTGATATGAAAGGAGCAAAGCCAGACAGAGGGAAGGGAGAAGAGATGAGCCGAGGAAGTTGCCCATATTGAGGAGAACTGTGTGAGAGATACAAGTGGGCTGTGATAGTTACCTTGATGTGTCAACTTGGCTGAGCCATGGGGTGCCCAGGTATTTGGTTAAACGTTATTCAAGGAGAGTCTGTGAGGGTGATTCTGGATGAGATTAGTGTTTGAGTCAGTGCACTGAATAAAGCAGATTACTCTCATTAATGTGGGTGGGCCTCACCCAATCAGATGAAGGCCTGAATAGAACAAAGGCTAACCCTCTCAAATAAAGAGGAACTCTTCCTGCCTGACTAGCTAGGGCTTTTTTTTTTTTTCCCCCCTTGGTACTCAAACTGAAACATTGACTCTTTCTATATCTTGAGCCACCAGTGTTAGGCTCTCCTGGGACTCCAGCTTGCCAACTGCCAATCTTGGGACTTGTCAGCCTCCATAATTGCATGATCCAATTCCTTATAATCAATCAACCAACCAATCAATCCTATTGGTTCTGTTTCTCTGAGAACCTTGACTAACAATACGTGGGGGGAAATATTCAAGTGTCCCTTTTCACAGCTCTCTCCCTGAGTTGTCTTCTGAGGACCAGTCTGTGACTACACATGGATTTTTTTTTTTTTAATGTGTTGTCAGGGCTAAGGGGTAAAGTTGAAAAATTAAGGGGGAGAGAAATGAACAGGTTGACTTAGCAAAGTAGTGCCATGAAGTTTCTCTTGAACAAAAGATTCAACCCACAGGCAGAAGGAAGAAGATAAAAGAAATGTAGACAGAGTTTTGAGGAGGAATTAGCAAAGAGAGATGGGGAGAAATGTAGATTACTGTGCGACTATGGAGAGAAATCTTTGCAAAAAGGATTTGGGGGAAGTTTTGCTGTGAGCTTTATGTGGCCATCCTCCCTGGGCTCAAATGTCAATGATTATGAATAAATAAATAAATAAATTTTTTAAAAAGAGGTTCCAGTAAACACCATCACTGCTTTTTGAGGTCAGATTCATGTTTCTTTGAGACAAATCACCATGCTGAGGGAAGCCTTAACAAGGGAGCATAAAGGAACCAATTTTATTTGAATTGTTCAAAATAAGCCCTCAGAGAAGATAAAGATACAAGTAGAAATGAAAATAAACTACACACCAGACCTCCTTTCAGGGAGAGCACTGCATTAGCCAAGATGACGTAACAGAGACCCAGTAAACAATGACTTAATTAAGTATGAGATTTTGTTCTCTCCCATGACAATAGGTCCAGAGGCTGATAACCAGAGCAAGTGAAGCAGCTTCACCAAAGTCTCAAGGTTGTCCTGCGGTTTTCCTGCTCTGCCATTCACCGCCAAGGCTGCAAGACGGCTGCAGCCCTGTGAACCACTCTGTCTGTCCAGGCAGGCAGAAAGGGAAAGGGCAAAAGGGTCATGATGCCAGCTGAGCCTGTCCCTTTATATCAGGAAATCGTAGTTTTCCCAAAAGCCCCATACAGCCTATGTGTATCTTATTGGCTCTAAGGAAAACTTAGGGAAATTAATACTTTATTTGGGTTCTGTTGGTAAGGAGAAAGAATGAGGAGATACTGGGTAGGCCAGTGGCAGAGTCTGCCACATATTTACTTGGAAGACGTATCTTGATTCGTCCATTCAGACAGAAACTAAGACCTTGAGTGGATCCGAAGGAGGGCAAAACTGCCCTCAGTGAGAGGAAGAGAGGAAATACTTAATTTCCCTCAAAGCAGGCAGGGAGAAGCTGAGAGGAAGATAGGGGGAGAGCCAGCGAGGGGATGTTAGACAGGGCACTGCACATTCATTGCTCTTCTTTTTGATTCTCTCCAAACCCTCAGTAAAAGGATACTACCCCTCTTGCTCCTCCAAAAAATCATAAAACATTTGATGTTCATGGCTTTCTTGTGAAATCAAGGAAGGTATGGGATTCTGTACAATATGTCATAGGCTAGAATATATGTCCTTGTTGGTTTTGGGAGCATGGATACAGGGAAAATTAGAAAGAAGTCGCCAGAAATCCTAGGAAAGTTCCATGAAAGTGCCTTATTCAACCATAAGCACAGCAAGAACCCAAACCCAAAACAAACAAAAAACCCGCAAACAAACAAACCAACAAAACAAAAATCCTTACATTAACATTATACCAACTCTCACCAGGATTCAGTTCAAAAGTTTCAACCTACTGCAATGAATCATTTATTTTCACTATTTTATTCAACTCCAAATAAAACTCAGGAGGCATATTGATGACCACCAGCTAGAGCCTATGAATGAATGTATGGAAGTAATGTATGGAATTTAGTATAACCTCTTTCATCTGCATAGAAATGCGCTTCTTTGCTGGACACATAGGTGATGCTTTTTGACACTCACCCTAACACAAACTTTCCTGGGTTTGTGCTCTACTGCTATGTGGCAAATTACCACAAATTTAGTGCCTTAAAACACCACACATTTATCATCTCACAGTTGCCAGGGATCAGGAGTCCGGACGCAGCTTGACTGGATCCTCTGCTCAGAGTCTCTCAGAGCTGCAATCAAGGCATTGGCCGGGGCTGCATTCTCATTTGGAAGCTTGACTGGACAAGAATCCACTTCCAAGCCCTTCAGGTTGTTGGCAAACTTTATTTCCTTGTGGCCACATGACCGAGGGCCCTGGCGTTTTGATAGCAGTTCTTTGATATGTGGGCTTTCTCCATATGGCTGTTTATTCATCCAGCAAAGAGCATCTCAAGCTCCAGTCTGCTGGTATATACTGTGACAGAATCACAGGAGTCACATCCTGTCACCTTCACAATACAGCATCACCTACCCAGGGGAATGAGCGCCCATCATCTGTATCTCTATATCTATACCTATACCTACACCGATATCTGTGTGTGTGTGTGTGTGTGTGTGTGTGAGAGAGAGAGAGAGAGAGAGAGAGAGAGAGGGGCAAGTCACAAGTCCTGCCTACACTCAAGGGGATTACACAAGGTCACAAACACTGGGATTTACTTATCAATGGGGTCACCTTGGCATCTATCTGCTACACGGTCTATATTATATCATACAAATTGTCGAGCAAATGAAAATGTTTATATAGCAGAGTTCAGATAAAAGGCCTCAAGCATTTCTCCCTCATCTATGTATCACACTCATCCTGAGTATCATGGACCTTAAGAGAACGGTGTTTAGACTTAGACCACTGGTGTCTCAAATACCTATCACTAATGACTACCTCAAAACTTTGTGGCTTAAAACGAGAACCATTTTTTTCTTGCTCATGAGACGGTGGGTCAGTATTTCGACAATGTGCAGCAGAGGCTGTGGAGGGCGGTGAAGGCTGACATCAAAAGCCAGGTTAAGCCCTTGACAAGGCCACACTCGACCTCTTGTATCTACAAGGCAGAGCAAGCTGGCAACTGGCGACAGCCTGAGACCAGGGGTGTTGAGAAGAGAGTAGATAACCACAAGCTTCCCCTGAAGATGACTGGAACCTTTGCAGAAGAAAGTTTTATCATGTAGATAGCCTGCGAACGGAACAATCCGTGCCCAGAGTGTTCCCCTAAGTCTGCAAAACTCCCTTGAGCTTTATCTAACCAACCCCTATAAAATAAACACGGAGACCATGGTCATTGTCATTGTCTCTCCATCAGAGGACAGTGCCCCACATGGCTCCCTCTTTTCTCTAAATTGTCTTGCGTTGTCTTTGTGTTGTGTTGTCCTTTCTCAGTCTCCCGTTGCTCCCACTCAGGGATCACCAGTCCGCGCGGGTCGCAGCAGAGACAGCTTATCTCTTCTCTGCCTGGTATCTGCTGGAGCTAAAATATCCAAGCCGGCATTTTTACGCACATCTCTGGAACCTCAGCTAGGATGGCGCAAATGGCTTGGGCTGGTTGAACACCCAAATTGGGCCATATTTGTGGGACCTTGGTTCTCAGTGGCTGGAGTTTTCAATCCCTTCAGTTTCAGCGCCTTTCCCTCTCCATGGAGTTGCTCAAGCAGGAGAGCTGCGCATTTTACATGGGGCTGGACCCCTAGAGGCAGGCCATGGAAGTATGTACGTTTCTTAAGGCCTGGGCTTGAAGTCCCAGAAAGCCACTTTCTGCCACATTCTTTTAGTAGAAGCCAGTCTTTTACATCTCCATTGTCTCTTCCTTTTTTCTTACACTGGTTTGAACCCACAATGTAATGTTAAATATAAGTGGCAATTATGTGTATATTTTTCTCATTTCTGATTTTAAAGGTACTATTTCCAATGTTTCCCAAATTAGGGTGATGTTTGTGCTAAGTGTTTGATAAATAGTTTTATCAGGATAAAGAGGTTCCTTTCCATTTCTATTTACAAATTGTTTATTTTTAAGGGTGAATTCTCTTTCTGCAACTTTTGAGATAATCATATGGATTTTTCTTCTTTAATGTATACATGTAGTGAGTTTTCCCACATGTATGAAACCATCCTTACATATCTGTGATAAGTCCAACTTTATTGTAGTGTATTATCTTTTTAATACAGTTTTTTCAATTCACTAATATTTTCTTTAGGAAATATATTTATATTTATTAGTTAAATGGATCTGTGTTTTTCTTTCTCATAATGTGTTCCTCATTTTATTTTGAATGTTATACTGGCCTTGTAGAACACAGTGAGTGGTATTTTCTCTTTTACAATTGTCCTAAATAATTTACATATTTTATCTGTTCTTTAAAAATTTCATAGAACCTTCCCATAAAACTACTACTGATTTCTCTGTGGGAGGATTTTAACTATTATTTCAATTACTCCAACTACTGTAATAGTATAAGGCTATGAAAGCCTTTTATTTCTTAGAGTAATTTTTTTCCCTAGGGTTTTGTCCTTCTCACCTAAATTTGAAAAATTATTGGCATAGAGTTGTTAGTAGTGTTCTCTTATTTTTCATCTACTTTATCTTAGTTATGTTCTTTTTCATTCATAAACTTGTATCTTCTTCTTTATCCTTTTGATAAGCCTTGTCAGTGGTTTGTTTATAGTGTTTGTTGTTTTGAAAAATCAGCTTTGGCTTTGTTGGTCTATAGAGTCTTTGTTTTCAATTCCATATTTATTGCATTTTTCTTCTATTTTATTTGGATATATGAGGTCTGTTTGGAAAAAGTCCAACCATTGTTAATATAATGAGAATGGTTTGCGCAACATCTATGTAACCTGGCAGCCAAGGAAAGTGGACTGGGATATGCATGTGTAAACAATGTTGACTTCACTGTACTAGTCAGTGGAGCGGTAAATGCGGTTGAATGAGCATGTGCGCTGTGTGGCCATAGCATTCAAAATGACTGAGCAAGTAGAGCAATGAATCTGCACCAAATTTTGTGTTAAGCCTGAACATTCCTCTGCAGAAACTACTCTGATGATTCAGAAGGACACAGCTATGGGCAACTGGTGAGTGGCAGCTTTATCACGACGGTGTGCCCGCTCATGCAATATGTCTTGTGCATTTTTTTGGCCTAGCATAAAAACACCCAAGTGACTCAGCGCCCCTACAGCCCAGATTTGGTGCCCTTTGACTTCTGGCTTTTCCCAAAACTAAAATCACCTTTGAAAGGGAAGACATTTCAGACCATCACTGAGATTCAGGAAAATCCTATGGGTAGCTGATGGTGATTTGGAGAACTGTGTGAGTTCCCAAGGTGCCTACTTTGAAGGGGACTGAGGTGTCATTGTCCTGTGTATAATGTTTCTTGTATCTTCTTCAATAAACATCTCTTTTTCATACTACATATCTGGATACTTTAAATTTACACTTATATCATTAATTTCCATGTTCTGCTAACCTTCATAGAAGCACATTTTTTCTTGCATCCTGCAAGTGTTCTATGTAGTAATTATTATTCACTGCTAGGTATTTAAAAGTTTTCTACTTTAAAAAAATTATGAGTTATTTATCAAAGTGTTTTATCAGTTTTGACAGGGACTTAAAATTTTTGTTTTTGCAACTTGTGACTTAATTGCACTGTGTTGAAATTTACTAACGCTTTCTTACTGCCTTAGTACATGAATAATTTTTGAAAATATTATGAAGTGTTTGATAAAATATATATTCTCTAATTGTTGGATACAGAACTCTGTGCATTAGATCAAGTGCATTAATTGTGCTACCACTTTTTCTGTATCTTTGCTGCTTTTTGTCTGCATGGTCTAGCAGCTGTTGTTTGAAATCTTTCACAATAATGATGGATTTATTATCCATTTTTTTCTATAGACTTGCTTCTTATATTTTGAGGCTATTTTATTCAGTGAATACATGCATAAAATCATTATATGTTTGTTATACTGTAACCCTCGCCATCCCTAAAAATATTTTTGGCTTTCAGGTCCATTTTAACTGATAGTAATATAGCCACACTAATTTTCTTAGGGCTTTTGTCCAATGTGTCTTTTTTCCATCATTTTGCTAAAAAAATGTAAAAGATGCTTTACATTTTAGGTTGTGTCCTTTATAAATAGTATATTTGGATTTTTTGTTGAACATAGCAAGTGGTTTAAATGGCAATATCCTTTTTTTTCCTCCTCTTTTTTCAGCTTTCCTAAGGTATAGCTGACAAGGAAAATCTTAATATATTTAAAATACACAACAAATACATATATTATGAAGGATTCCCACCATCAAGTCAATTAATATATCTATCAAATATTTGCAAACAATATATCTAATAAGGGGTTACTACTCAAAATATATAAAGAACTCATACAATTCAATAGCAAAAAAAAAAAAACCCACAAAAAACAAACAGCAATTAATCCAATTTAAAAAATGGGCAAACAACCTGAATAGATGTTTTGCTGAAGAAGATATACAAATGGCCAACAGAAACGTAAAAAGATGCTCACCATCACTAGTCATTACGGAAATGCAAATTAGAATCACAATGAGATATCACCTCTTGCCTGATAGAATGGCCTTTAATTTACCTTAAACCTTAAGCTTACACAGTGATGTATGTCAATTATTTCTCAATAAAACTGGAAAAATTAACATATCTATCACATCACGTCACATCACATACCATTTGTGTGTGTGTGTGTGTGTATGAGAGAACACTTAAGTTCTATTCTCTCAGCAAATTTCAATTATTAGCATAAAGTTGTTCTTAGTTTTCTTTTACTATCTGTGCACTATAATTTTTATTATTAATAGTGTTTATTTGTGTTCTCTTTTTCTTCATCATCAGTCTTGCCAAAGATTTGTTTATTAGTGTTTTCAGAAAACTAATCTGGCTTTGTTGATCCTCTCTATTTTATCTCTGTTCTTTCCTGTTTCATTAATGTGTGCTCTTATCTTCAGTTCTTTCCTTCTATTTTCTTTGGGTTTATTCTGCTGATCTTTTGCTATTTTAAGTTGGATGTTTAGCTCATTAATTTTTCAGCCATTCCTCCTTTATAAGGTCAATGTTGAAAAATAGACATTTCCCTCTGCTTTTGCTGTATTTTTATGAATTTTGATTCAGTGTTTTCTTTACAGTAATTCTAGGTATTTACAAATTTCCATTTTGACTATACTCTTATTCATGAGTTTCTTTAAAAAGGCTTTTAAATTTCCAAATATATAAGGGTCATATGGGTTTAATTTTAACTTTTCGTTGAAGAATAATATGCATACACAAAGGACATATTATAAATGCACAGCTCAATGAATTTTTTGCAAACTAAATACAGCCATGCCACCACCACCAAAATCAAGAAACAGAACTTGGCCAATACCACAGAAGCCACCCTTGTGCTCCCTTCCAGTCACTACGTCCTCCCCAAGAATAAACACCATCCTGACTTCTAATAGTATAGATCTAACAGCCTGCTTTTGTATTTGATATAAATGAAATCGTGTAATATGTAAGCTGTTTTGTCTCCTTTTACTCAACCTTATATTTGTGAGACATCCATGCTGTAGCATATAACTGTAGTTTGTTAATTGTGCCTCTTGTAGAATACTTTATTGCATGAATGTACAATTTCTCTATCCATTCTACTGTTGATGGACATTTCGGTAGTTTCCAGTTTAGGGCTATCATGAATAGTGCTGCTGCGAACATTCTAGTGTATATTTTTTTTGTTGCACATACACATGCATTTCTGTTACGTAAAAGGATTGCTGGGTCATAGTTTATGTTTATATTCAGCTTTAATTGATATGGCCAGTTTTCCAGTGTTTAGATCAATTTATACTCCCAATAAAAGGGTTGGTTATGTTTTGTAATTCACTTCTAACATAATTGCACTATGGTCAAAGAATGTGATTGGTATATTACCGATTCTTAGAAATGCATTGAGATGTTCAATGTTCAATTTTCCACAACCTTCTATTTGTGCTTTAGAAAAATGTGCCTTCTGTAATCATTGAATATATTATTTAATATTTGATCATTATACCTAACCTTATCAATTGTTAAAAGCTCTTATGCACTTAATTACTTTTCTCTGCTTTCTCTATCAATTATTTAAATGGTATAGTTTTAAATTACTATACTTTGTGTGTATACTAACCCCCTGTGTGTGTATGTGTGTGTGTGTGATATATCATAAGTTCATACTGATACCTCTGATTCCAATCCAACAACACAAGGCTCATTTTCACCGTTCCTCTTTATTTATACCTTCTTTCTCCAACAGTGAGAAACCCTACTCTCATTATCTACACTCTATTTGTTTGCTCTATCCTAGTATTTACATAATGTAGTTTCAGAATTGCTTATCCATACCCCTGTGAAAAATAAATTTATGGACTAAAATACAGTATCCTATACAGTTCTTTACAGTATCCAGCCACAATATTGTATTTCAAAGTTATTTACATTAGCTCTTTTCTTCCCCATCCTTTTGAATATGGGAATAGTATTCACTTGTAAAACAGGTTTATCTGTAATTATTTACATTTTGTTTTGGATTCCCTCTGACATCCTGATCAGTTTGTTTATTTTTGAGAGTATGTGAAACCTTACTACGGCTCTAATAGAATCGTGAGAAAAGTTATACTCAGAGAACGGTCGCTCCCCCACAGGCCTATTACTCTGTTCTCACCCTCCTTTCCCACCAATCTCTTTAATTTCTGGTTTATCCTTCCTGTATTTCTTTTACACAAATGAGTAGAGTTATGTGTATTTTCTTATATCTTTTTTTCTTCCCATAGATGTCTATTGTCTTATTTTGTACTTTCCAAATGTTCTATTTTTATAAGCTTCTTTCTTCATTAGTTTTACAATCTCATATTGGATTCACTGTTTTTTTCCCCTCATTGCGATGAGAAAAGTATAATCTTTGTTTCCATGTTTTTATTAGTTACCCTTAAAATTTTAACTCATATACTTGGCTAATGCATAAAGATAATTAGTATGTCAGCATTTTCCTAAACAATCTCAGAGCCTTTATAATCTTAAAACTAATGCTGATTGGGTGCCTGCTATTTATTAGGCACTGTTCTAAGCGCTTTGCTTGCAAGTCATGTAAGACCATCTTGAGACTGGGATTCAAACCCAGGCAGCTTGGTTCCATATTGGCTCTTGGAGACTGCTTTATTTAACCTGGAACACTTGAATTAGGATCTCTCTCTTCCTGTCTTACAGGTCATCCTAAACTAGCATTTTCATTCCATTTCTTCTCTTTGTTCACATTTCCTTATCGCATCTCATACATTGCTTTGGAGAAGCACCTTTGGTATCTATTGAAGGTTAAACATCTCAGTTTTTATTTGTCAGATACTATATTTATTTAATAATAGCTTAGCCAAGGTTCACAGTTATTTTCTCTCAGCACTGCAGGTATCATTCCATTGCCTCCTGGTTTCCATGACAACGATGAGACGTCTGCTCCAAGTGTGTTTGTCATGCCCTCTGTAAGTAAATTATCTTTTCTCTCTGCTTGCTTTTGTAAACTTCTTTTTGTCTTTAGGGCTCTTCAGTTGAACCAAGGCATATTTAATTGTGATTACTCCTTGGGATCGTGTCTCCTGAATCTGAAGATGTGTCTTCATTAATTCTAGGAAATGGTTAGAAAAGACCTCTTTGAATAATGTGTCTCTCCCATTCTCTCTATTCTTCATTTCTGGGACTCCAATTAGATGGATGTTGGACTTTCTCATTTTGTCCTTAGAACTGATATTTTTACTCCAAAATTAAGTATCGATTGGTAAAATAATTATTGTTTTATTTAGTCAGTGTTTGTTCACCATGTTTCATTCATCTCTTCATATCTTTAAAACTCATTTGTATTTCTTTTCCTCTGATCTACAGTGCATGCTTTCTTATTGTTGAGTTTTAAGAGCTTTTTGTATATTTTGGGTAACAGATCTTTATCACATATATCTTTTTTAAAAAGATTTTATTTATTTATTTTTTTGAGAGATGGGAAGGGAGGGAGAAAGAGAGGGAAGGGAATATCACTGTGAGAGAGAAACACTGCCTCACGTACATACTCCAACCAGGGACCAAACCTGCAAACCTGCAAACCTGGGCCCTGACCAGGAATTGAAATGGCAACCTTTCAGTTTGTGGGACGACACTCAACCAATTGAGCCATACCAGTCAGGAAATCACATATGTCTTTTGCAAACATTTTCTTCTAATCTGTGTCCTGTCTTCTCATTTTCTTGACAATGTCTTTTGCAGAACATAAATATAGCTTTTTAAAACTAAAATCATATAGCATGCCTCATACTAGTATAAGGACCTTGCAATTTTTAATTTGGTAAAATATACATAACATAAAACTTAACATTTTTAACCATTTTAGTTGTACAATTTAGTGAAAATAGCAAATTCACAGTGTTGTGCAACTATCATCATTATCTGTCTACAGAAGATTTTCATCTTCCCAGACTGAAAGGGTATACCCATCAAACTGTAACTTCCCATTACACAACCCCACCCCCCACCCCAGCAATCACCGTTCTACTTTCCATCTCTGTGAATTTGACTATGTACCTCATATAAGTAGAATCATATATTTGTCCTTTTGTGAAGACCTTGCAATTTGAAATTACATTATTAATCATTGATAGCATAATATTAAATATACATAGTTTATTGACCCATTTTCTGTTGTTGAACATATTCGTTGTGGTTCTATTTTTTGCTTGAGACCAGTGTATTTATACGTTATGTGTTTTATGTAACATTATACCCTTATAATAGATTACTTAAAGTGGTATTATTGAAAATGAAGGGTATGAGTATTTAAAAAAATTTTCATATAGTTTTCCAAGTTACTTTGCAAAAGAGTTTCATTAACTTATGTACCCAAAAATGCTGTAAGACAATAACTATTTCAGCATACTCTCACTATATTATAATCTTCTCAAGTATAATTTAATTAACAACAAAAACAACAACAAAATAACTTCTGTTATATACCTATGACACTGACCAATTTTCCACATTTATTAACTGAACTCTTTTGTGGAATGTTTGTTCATATCCTTTCTCCACTTACCTATTGTAGTCTTAATGATTTTCTTACAAATTTATAAAGCTCTTTATGTAACACAATTAGCAATCTTTTGTCTATCGTAATTTCTGTAAATACTTTCTCGGCATGTTTGCTTTTAAACTTTTGTTTCTTTTTTAACATAGAGTGATTTCCAGGAGTTTTAATAATTAGGGTACACTCACACTAAGGAGAAAGGGGAATAACTGTCACAGAGAACCTTAGAATTCTCTTTCAGACATGTGACTTCATAAGACATTAATTATTCATCCCTAAGAGAGTCAAATTCTCCAAGTTTTCTATAATTAAGCCAATGCCTTTGCATAATACTTAAAACAAATTAACAATTAACCTTGGACAATAGAGCAGTGATGTAAAATGACCTTGGCAATAAACACTTTGAAAGTCAGGTGGCTCCAGTCAACACCAGCTGGAACCACTCTATAGAATGAAATGTGTCTTATTCTCTGCTGCTCTCAATGCCAAATACAACTAAGGTCATTACTAATTTGTACCAAAGATTTCAGAGCAACTAACAGACCATAACCAAGATACACAACTCTTATGCTGTGAAAAAAGGCTGAACAGGTTGAGTTGTCATTGATTTCCCTATAAGAAACCTTAGTTTTCTTTATATCTTTCATTGACAGGCTAGAGAACAGAATTTAGGGAAGGAGACCAAAAAAAATCACATAGAAAATACAGAAATTATTACAACCTGGAGCAAGCCACACATAGTCCTAGGACATTTGTTTATGCACCTGGGCATTTATGAAAACTAGAGGAAAAGAAAAGGTGCATTTGTTGTGACAGTCACACTCCACTTTGCTTTGCAGGCGGAGGGAGTCCTACCACGGTTTCTGTGCTCACACCTGACGTTCAAGGGCATTTTGCAAAAGAAATCAGTGAGGATGAAAATCCCAGTCACTCAATGTCTGCATGATTCAAAAGGCAAAACTAGCCTCAGCTTCCTCTTCTACTCAAATTGGAGTGAAGATTATAAATCTGTGGGTTTGCAGAGGACAAGATGAATGGTGTTGTCACGACCATAGTCCCCACAGCTTCTGAGACCTAAGTGTGTGGGTTCAAGTCCAAGACCAATTTACTGCCATTCCATATGCCCAGGGTATACAAAGGCACAAAATCGGAAAGATTTAACCTTTGTGTCAAACAAGCAATAGAAAAAGATGCATTGATTTGGGGTTCTTCCGTAAAAATATCTGCTTTTACTTCATAATTTATAAAGCTGTTTTCACATAAACATATTATCTTATTAATTCATTTGAACCCCGCCACCACCCTGGGAGCTGGGTACCTCTGTATCTCCCATGTATCTAAAAGTGCTTTGAATATAGTAGGTATTCAATAAATGCTTTTTGAATAAAGCATGTGTAGTAGACAAACTTCTCTTGAAAACTAACCACAGAATAGGTCTGCCATCACATCCCACATGTAAAGAAGTAGCAGTGGTTTGTTCCTTTTTTTAAATATATATTTTATTGATTATGCTATTACAGTTGTCTCAATTCTTCCCCTTTGTCCCCCTCTGCCCAGTACACCCATTCCCTCCAGCCATCCCCCCCACTCCCTTAGTTCATGTCCATGGGCTGTGCATATAAGTTCTTTGGCTCCTCCATTTCCTATACTCTTCTTAACCTCCCCCTGTCTATCCTGTACCTACCAATTTCTACTTCTTAATCCCTGCATCTTTTCTCCCATTCTCTCCCTTCCTTCTCCCAGATGATAACACTTATCAAATGATCTTCATATCTTTGACTCTGTTCCTGTTCTGGTTATTTGTGTGGTTTGTTTTTTAGATCCTGTTGTTGATGGTTGTGAATTTGTTTCCTTTTTAATGTTCGTGGTTTTGATCTTCTTTTTCTTAAATAAGTCTCTTTAACATTTCATGTAATACTGGCTTAGTGATGATGAACTCCTTTAACTTTACCTTGTCTGGGAAGCACTCTATCTGCCCCTTCCATTCTAAATGATAGCTTTGCTGGATAGAGTAATCTTGGATGTAGGTCCTTGCCTTTCATGACTTTGAACTTTACTGTTGGTTCCCTGTATATTTTTTCTTTATTTCACTTTGCATAGCCTTCACTTTTTCCTCCATTTTGCGACCATACTCAACTATTTCTGTGCACATCCTGATTACCACTGTTTTGAACTATGCATCTGATAGGTTGGCTATCTCTTCATTGCTTAGTTCTATTTTTGGAGTTTTGATCTGTTCTTTCATTTGGGCCATATATCTTTGTTTCAGTTTGCCTGTAATATTGGAAGGGGCAGAGCCTTAGGCATTCACTGGGGCAGGGCAACCCAGTCCTCTGCGTTGTGATGCTGTATGTGGGGGAGGGGTCCAAGAGGGAATAATGTTGCTTGCTTGGCTCTCCATTGGCTTTCAGTCACTTCCCCTGCTACCCACAATCAAATTGGGCCCTTCTAGTGCTGATTCCTGGGTGGGTGGATTTGTGTACGTTCTAGGACCTCATGGGTCTTTCCAAAGGATTCTCCTGTGAGGCTGGGAGTTTCTCCCGCTGCCACAATCCCCACAGGTTTTTACAGCCAGAGGTTATGAGGCTTTCTTTTCCCACACTGGAACCCTAATTGTACAGTCTGCCTTGCTCCCCAGCTGTTCCTTCTGGTTTGTCTGCATGCAAATGTGGGACCTCCAGGTCTGCCAGCCGCCACTTTGCCATGCATCCTCTATGCCCCAGCTGCCCAGGTCCACCCCTTCTACCGGTCTGGATGAATCTTCCTTCTTTAACTCCTTGGTTGTCAGACTTCCATACAGTTTGATTTTCCAGCAGTTCTGGTTATTTTTTGTTTTTAAATTTGTTGTTGTCCTTTTGGTTGTGCAAGGAGGCAAAGTGTATCTACCTATGCCTCCATCTTGTCCGGAAGTCTGTTTCTTAATAAGTGACACACATGCACACACACACAAAGAAGCTTGATATATTAGGCGAAGAGGGTTAATTATATTTTATTAAGTGGGTCACATCAGTTACCATAACCTTTTCTATACTCAAACCAAACCAATACTACTTTTCAACACTTTAACAAGATTTCTGATATAGTATTTTTTTAAACCAGGTAAGCCTAGGTATAATATCTAGCCCGTTAGTTTTCCCTGGATTGACCAGGTTGTAATAGGTAAAATAGACAGTATTTGGAAGTCCAGGAGTATAGCATGGTGCTCCATCGAGGTTTTCCACAGTGAAACAAGGAGAGTCCAAGAGACAGTGTTGGAGGATCACTTGCAAGTCCTACCTTGCTCCAGACTCATAATTCTGGGACCATAAAATTGAAAACAGGAGTTTACAACAACTTCAGTGGGCAAATATGGCTAAGAGAGGATACTCATTTGAGATTCTTATGTCAAAATGAGGAAAATAGCATGAAGACACAAAAGTGCCTGAATGAAAACTGTATCACATAGTACATGTGATACTTCAAGACAAAGAAATAAGAAGGTATTAGATATTTGAGATTGAGAAACTGAGAAAATTAACAGAAATTACTTTGTATTATAATTTATTTTATGCAATATATTTTCCATGGCCCTTCTTTAATTTTTCTAATGTGATGTAATATTTATGGGTTTCTCTCATCCACTGCAGTTTCAGCTCCTGGCATGTAATCATGCATTATAGATCATTGTATTCCCAGGAACAGGAATATTAAAGATGTAAAAAAAGATTTTTGAAGGAATAAATAAGTAAACTCACTTTTATTTTCTGACCATTCTTCTACTCTCTCCTTTTATCCCTTATTTTCCTTTTATTTTTTCTCGCCTTGTTAGGTTAGAAATCAAAACACCGGTGTTCCAGCTCTGGTTGTGCTATTCACTAACTCTCTGGGTCACTGTTTATTTCATCTAAAAATGGGAATAACAATATCTGCACTTCTCTAACTCACTGACAGATATATCATGTAAATTCCAGTGAAATGATACATAGGAAATCAATCAAAAGAAAGGAATTAGATAAACCAAAGGTATTGTTTTGATAATTTTTTATTTACTAATTGAATTATAGACTGGTCTGCAAAATAAAGAAGCAATCAAGAAAACCTAGAAGTGAATAAATAGGCATAGCAAGGGAAGAGTGATAAACTCTTGAATGTTATTAAAGGGCCAGTTAGGATACCACCAACTTGCCTTCCTTTCCCAGTTCAAAATATAGCATCACTGCAAAGAGTTCTCTGGGAGTTTAAGCAAAACTAACTCCAAATTGGACAGCTGACCACAGGATATGTCTGAGTTCCCAAAGACCCCGAGGCAGTTATGTAGCCTTTTAAGAAACCAAATTATTTACAGAAGCAACATTTTATAGACTTGCTTTAAAAATAGGATTAGAGATAGCATTACCTCTACCACCATTCCCTCCCCGCCACTTTACCTCACTCTGTTCCACACCTAAAATACAATTAAGATCTGACTCTTCAGATAATGTTAACAGTTCTGTGGCGGCTTTCTCCAGTGGAGTGGAGAGGGGTGTTCCTGCTTAGAAATTGCTAGATTGCAATTCCAGAGCAATTGCAATTCTAGAGCAATCTCCTTCAACAGAGAGTTGATCTAACTAGCAACCGGCAATAAGCATCACGAAAAAGAGAAACTGTAATAATAAGAGAAAATTAAGGCACACTTGGCTCACGAAAGTCTTAGCAACTGCCAGAATTCCTCGACATTTGCAATAAAAAATAAAAAGCAGAGGAAAGGGAACTGCTTTCCTATAAAAATGAACTTGCTCATTTGTGAAACAAATAAAACAAAATTTATTTTGGTTTATGTGTGTCCTTGCTTCTCACAGGAATATAGCTGTGAAATGTTTCAATGTATTATAGCTGTGAAATGTTTGCATATGCTGTAGTAGTAATGCAATTACACAGTAAAGTCCAAAGGTGAACTACTTTCTTCTACAAAATTAATAGACTTACACTGTTCTCTCATCTGAACTCCAGACGTTAATACTGAACTGCATTCTTGACATCACTTCTTGTATGTCTCAAAGGCACTTTAAACTCCAACTCAATGTGCCCAAAACCAAAATCCTTATTTCTTTGACTCCTGAAGACTTGGTCCTCTTCCAAGCATCTGTGAGTGAATTAACCACCATCCATCCTGTTCTGCCAGTCAGAAACCTATCACACTTGACATCGTCTTTACGCTCTGCCATATTCAGTGTATCACCAAATCCTGTCCCTTTTACCTCTTCAATGTCTCTCACATCATCTACTCCTTCCATCTTCACCACTACAACCACCCTAACACACTGTCTCTCTCATGGGCAAGCACATTGGCCTCCAAACAGAGCTAAGCATGTTCACTCTGGCCCTTTCCAATCTGTTCTCCTTACTGCAGTCAGAGGCATCATTTCAGAATACAGAACCAATCTATCACATGCATGTCTACTTAAAGGCCTTAGATGACTTCTCTTTACTCCTGGGATCAGCACAAAACTCCTTAGGATAGTCTACAATGCCCCACATGACCTAATCCCTACCCACCACTCTCACTTCGATTCATCCTGTACTCCCTCTTCCTAGGGAGAGAGGAGAGATAGCAGATAGGCCTCCAGGTCATGATCTCCAAAAGCAACAACTTTCCAACAATTTTCTTTTAGATAATATGTTGATAAGACAGACATTACAACTGATGAAACAGTATTGGGAAGAAAACAAAACAAAACAAAACAAAACAAGACAAACAGAGAGAGATGTGCTTTTTCCAAACTTGACACAGCCTTCCTCAAGCACAACCACACATACGCACACTATGTGAAAAGCCAGACGTTCCTCTGCTCTTGCTGCCTTTGCTCCAGCCATGCTCCCTTCCTCCTTAGGGCCTTAGGGTGGAGGTAGGATTCAAACCACATTTGTCTGACTTCAAAGACAGTGCACTTTCCACCATTCCGTGTTGTCTCACAAAAACTGTTTCTCTATGTAAATCTTGACATTATAATGATAAATGTTAAACTTACTTACGACGTAGTATTTTTAGGAAAGCTGAAAATATGCTCTATTCTCTATTCTTTTTCTAATGAAAAATTTCAAACACGCAAAAAAACAAATAGGATAGACAATGAACTCCCATATACACATTAATTGCACTCAAGAAGTAACAACATTTGCAATTATATCATCTCTTTTTTGTTTTTGTTTGCTGAAGTATTTTAAATAAAATCTAAAACAATACGGCATTTTATTCCCACATGCTTCAACGTGCATCCCTAAAAAATATTGACACTTTCTTATATACTCATAAGGCCATTATCTGCCCTGATCCATGTAGCTCAGTGGGTTGGGCGTCATCCCACAAACCAAAAGGTCCCCGGTTCAAAACCGGTCAGAGAACGTGCCTGCACTGCGGCCCAGGTCCCTGGGTGGGGGTATGCAGAGAGGCAACAATGAATGCTTCTCCCACATATCGATGTTCCTCCCCCTTTCTGCCACCCCTCCCCTCTCTGTAAAAACAAATAAATAAAATCTTTTCTAAAAAGGCCATTAGCATATTTAACAAAATTAACAATAATCCTTTGGTATCATCTAACACCCAGTCTAAGATCAAATTTCTACGATTGTCTTGAAAATATCTTTTCATAATTGGTGTGTTTGAAACACGATCCAAACAAGGTTCATACATTGCATTTAGTTGTCTTGTCTCTTAAATCTCTCTAGCCTTTTTACCCAATGCCATTGATTTGCAGAAACCAAATCACTTGTTCAGTAGTCTGGACTTAATCTGTTTGATTCCCTGAGGCATCATTTAATTTGTTCCTCTCTCCCCCTATTTCCTGTTAACCAGAAGTTAGTTTGAAAACCTTGATTTGACTCAGTTCAACTTTTTGACAAGAATATTTTTTAGGTTGTGCTGTGTACTTCAAGTTGTATTTTATAAGGAAGCCCATAGGCTCATTGTTCCACTTTTAATGATACTTAGTATTTTAAAAAAAGAAGGTAATCCTGCCATTTGCATCAACAGGTACAAACCTGGAAGACATTTTGCTAAGTAAAATTAGCCAGACATAGACAAATACTGGATGACCTCACATATGGAATCTAAAAAGGTCAACTTCAAAGAACCAGAGAGTGGAAAGGTAGTTGCCAGGAGATGGGGGTGGAGAAATGCAGATATGTTGGTCAAAGGGTGCAAACTTTCAGTCATAAAGCAAGTAAGTTCTGCAGATTTGATGTGTGGCATGGTGATTATAGTTAATAATACTCTATTATACACCTGAAATGATAATTGTATGTGAATGTACAATTATCTCAAAATAAAAAGTTTACGAAAAGGAAAAAAAAAATGTTTTTCAACAAAAAGTGAGAGTGAGGCCATGCCCGTAATTATTCCTTGAGAAGTTAGAGGGCAGAAAGAGGAGGAGTGTTTCGTGATGAAGGAGTAGAGTATGAAATAGCTGTTTAAAAATTGCACCTCTATACCATATGAATGTGATCAGTGTTCCACACACCACCAGTGATAATGTTTGTATTGCCAGCTGAGAGACAGGTGACCCAGCTCTAGAATCCCATTTTAGAATCTGCTTACCAGAAACAACAACGACTGTCCTAGGTCAGGCTACCTAGGCAATAGACAGAGAGATTTGTGTTCAGTTTTACTGGGGAGTAGCCTCAGAAACATGCCTGAAAGGGAATGAGGGAAACAAGATTGGGCAAAGAAAGAAATTGATTGTGATACAGTCACAGCTGAAACCTGTGAGTCTCAGCCAGTCTCACAGGGAGCTCTGGAGCTGAGATGATCCTTTCGGGCTATTCTGAATCGAAGCAAGACAGCCAGACCTTCTTGTCCTCTAAACAACCATGCATCAGATGTAGACGGTGGGCCATCAGCAGCTCGCACCTGTAGCAGCTGCAGGAACAGAGCAGTCTGGTCAGCAGGCAGGGATCTGGGAGGAGCACCCCAGCATCTACTACATCAAATTCCACAAAAATCAATGATTGGGGGGGAAATGCCTCCATTTCATAGAGGATTATTATATAGAATAAGAGATTTAAAAGGCAAAATGACCAAAAGTAATTTGGGGACTTTGTTTGGATCTTTATCCACACAAATGAACTATATAAAGGCAATCTTTTAGGTTACTGGGGAAATTTGCATATGGAATGAGTATTAGATGAAATTACATAATGATTATTGATTTTATTTCATGTGATAATGGCATGGTGATTGTGTAAGGAAAATATCTCTTCTTACTTGAGATGCAGGGTAAAATACAGTGAAATGAAATGATGTCTGGAATTTGCATGAAAACATTTCAAGAAAATAGTGGAAAATAAAAAAAAAATCTTTTTTAAAGAAAATAGTGGAAGGAGGAGGAGATATAACAACATTGATAAAATGTTGGTAATTGTTGAAGCTGAGTGATGAGCGATAAACATTCATCCTTCTATTCTCTCTACATTTGCTTAAAATTTCCATAATAAAAATATTTAAGTACATGTGATAAGTAATTGCGGTGTGCCACCAACCATTGCCCAGAAGCACCATAAGATTTGCTACTGCCCCTTGAGCCCCAGGTCCCTTTCCATGGTCTCTCAAGATAGAAAACAAAGTGCAAATCTAAAATATTAGACATGCGTTGTCAGGAAATCCTAAATCTTTAGAATACAACTGGGACTTCTGGTTAAGATGGAGGCGTAGGTAAACACGCTTTGCCTCCTCACACAACCACAGAAAGAATTATAACTAGACCTCAAAACAAATAACACCCAGAATTATCAGAAAACCGAGCTGTATGGAAATCCGACAACCAATGATTTAAAGAAGCCACATTCATTCAGAAAGGTAGGAGGGGTAGAAATGCAGAAATGGGCAGAGACGCGCAGAGATGCACCAAGACTCAGTGAGGGCAGAACGCGCAGTCCCACATTCGCATGTGGTAGATAAAAATCAGGAGGGCTACCTTGGGAGTGAGCAATCCCAGCCCCATCAGACCACACAGCCCAGGGTTCTAGCACCAGAAAGATAAACCCCCATAACTTTGGGCTGTAAAAACCAGTGGGGGTTGGGGTGGCAGAAAAGCTGCCAGATTTTCAGGAGACTCCACTTAAAGGGCCCAAAAGGACTTAAAACGTACATAGACTGACCCTGCTCTGGGATTGAGCACCAGGGCAGCAGCTGGAATGGCATCAGTCACACCAGGCGAGTGCCAGACAAAACTCCAGAAGCCAGGAACTGGCATTGTCCCCTCTCTGAGCCCTGCTGTCACACAGAGCCACAAAGTGGTGAAGCAGATTGCCTCACCCTGGCAATTACCTAAGGCTCTGCCCCGCACAATTTATAGGTACCTTTTCTACAATAGGCCACACTATTGAGACAGGGAGTCAAAGAAGTTCTACCTAATACACAGAAACAAAGACAAAGAGGCAGCCAACTTGAGGAAACAAAAAAATATGACCCAAATGAAAGAACAGAATGACACCCCAGAAAAAGAAGTAAATGAAATGGAGAAAACCAACCTATCAGGTATAGAGTTCAAAACTCTGGTGATTAGGATGCTTAAAGAACTCACTGAACACAGCAACAAAATAAAAAACACCCAGGAAGAAATAAAGGTTACACAAGTGAAATAAAAAAAGAAATCTACAGGGAACCAACAGAGGGGATGAAGCCAGGATTCAAATCAATGATTTGTAATGTAAGGAAGAAATAAACATTCAACTTAAGTAGCAAGAAGAAAAAAAGAATTAAAAAACACAACGATCACATAAGGAGCCTCTGGGACGTCTCTAAACATACCAACATTTGAATCATAGGGGCACCAGAAGGAAAAGAGGAAGAGTAAGAAATTGAAAAATTAAAAAAAAAAAAAAGAAAAAGAAAAAAAAAAAGAAAAATTTATTTAAAAAAATGATCAAAGAAAACTTCCTTAATTTGGTGAAGGTCCTAGACATACAAGTCCAGGAAGCGCAGAGAGTCCCAAACAAGTTGGACCCAAAGAGGACCACACCAAAACACATCATAATTAAAATGCCAAAAGTTAAAGATAAATCGAGAATCGTAAAAACAGCAAGAGAAAAGCAGAGAGTTACCTACGAAGGAGTTCCCATAAAACTGTCAGCTGATTTCTCAAAAGAAACTTTTCAAGCAAGAAGGGACTGGCAAGAAGTATTCAAAGTGATGAAAAGCAAGGAACTACAACCTAGATTACTCATCCAGCAAAGTTATCATTTAGAATGGAAGGGCAGGTAAAGTGCTTCCCAGACAAGGTAAAGTTAAAGGAGTTCATCATCAGTAAGCCAGTATTACATGAAATGTTAAAGGGACTTATTTTAAAAAAAAGAAGATCAAAACCACGAACATTAAAAAGGAAACAAATTCACAATCATCAACAACGGGATCTAAAAAACAAACCACACAAACAACCAGGACAGAAACAGAGTCATAGATATAGAGATCATTTGGAGGGTTATCATCTGGGAGAGGGAAGGGAGAGAATGGGAGAAAAGATGCAGGGATTAAGAAGTAGAAATTGGTAGGTACAGGATAGACAGGGGGAGGTTAAGAATAGTATAGGAAATGGAGGAGCCAAAGAACTTATATGCACAGCCCATGGACATGAACTAAGGGAGCGGGGGGGATGGCTGAAGGGAATGGGTGTACTGGGCAGAGGGAGACAAAGGGGAAAAATTGGGACAACTGTAACAGCAAAATCAATAAAATATATTTTTGAAAAAAGAACACAACTGGAACAATCAAAGGCTACCAAAGACAGAGCTTTTCTGTTTATTGTTCATCAAATAATACCCAGAGCCCAGCATACTGCTTGGCTCGAGCATAGGTGATGAATAAATGTTTGTGGAAATTAAAATGCAAGAAATACTCCCTGGTTTCTCCTTTCTGTCACCACCCACCACTCCCTTGGTTTGTTTCTATCCTTTGGACTCTCTGGATTCTATTAGGAATCCGTGCCCAATGGAACAGGGTCATAAGTTCCTGCTGTCTTGTTTTTGGCCTTGTGTGAGCATTGGCACTTCATATTCAACTATTATCCTTATTGCTATTATCAGTAATGACCTCCCTCTCTTCAAAAACAACTCCCCTTCCAAGTGGGTGTTCCACATAAATGAAATGTTGGAGAAGAGCAGTAATAGGTAAAACATGTTTCAGAGAAAGCACGAGAGCAGGAAGTTGGAGGGGGGAAGCTGAGCTCTGCTGCAATTGGGCAGAGAAACAGGGAGAGAAGAGAAGAGGATACAATAAGGGCAGATTCAAAACCCCCAAAGACCTGTGGGAAAAAAAGTGTCAGACTTCTGGCCAGAAACTGAAAAGTATGTCTGCAAAATATGTATAACAAAGCAACTAACTGCTTCAGAACCAGTACCCCCCCTCACCCCACATTATCCTTTCTCTAGGCCCCTTAAGAGCTGTCTTCCCACACCTTCCACCCTCTTTTCCCCAGCAAAGTCCAAAATCAGCAGTCAGTGTTGACATCAGTGTGCACAGGGCTAGAGACCCAGGTAAAACAAAAGACTCCTGCAAAAAGGCAAATGAGAAAGGAACTCAAGGAAAGTTCACGATGGAAAAATAAACATAGGCAAAACAAATATCCACAGAGAGGAGAGAGGGAAAACAAAGAGACAAGATCAGCCAGAAAAAATAAGAACAAAAACAATGAGAAAAGCCAAGAACAAGGAAAAAAAAAAAAAGAGTGGACTAAAATAAAATACAGGCATAATCTTCTGAAGAAAAGTAGAGGAAAAGACAGGGACAGAATTAGCATTGGGGACATGGAGGTGAAAGCTTTTATACACATTGTTTCATCAATCTTCACACCAAAACAGAATATTGCTAATCTCCATTTGCCACGGTGAAAAGAGAGGCTGAGAAGCATAACAAGTTATTTGTCTAAGGCAATACAGATAGAATATGGTGGAGCAGATTAATCATGCATTCAATTATTGCTTCATTTGGGATAATTTCTTGAAATGGATCCTGGATGCTTTTATTCCTTCAAAAACAGTATCTTCCTCACCCCACCAAAACTTGCACTTTTGACCTAGGAATCTCTCCCACGTGGATAAGCCATCTAACCACATCCAAGCAGCTAAGGTAAAAGGAGACAGCAACACCCACCTGTTCAAGTGATTCTAAAGCTGTCAACAAACAAACAAACAAACAAACAAACATTCCTCTGAGACTAATCTGAGAAGTTCTAAAACTACAGGAGAAGAGTCAGGAACAGCAGGTGAGTAAAACTGCCACCAATGTGAAATCATCCTGGAAGCTGATAGTGAACGCGTGGGAGCAGTGGGTGTGTGAATCTGGTGTATGTGTGTGGAGGACCTCAGTGGTATATATCTTATATCCCCATTTGAGCATAAGTTTCTGGAAGGTGGAGACCACAGATTGCACTTTTATTTTGTCCATACCAGCGCAGTACCTTAAGATTCACAGGCACTCAAAGATACATCAAATAAATAAATATTGGGTGGTTAGAGCATTGGGAACTGGGATGTCCCTGTCCTTTGGAAAAATAAAGTTACTCTTAAATTTCATTTTTAACTCTAGAAGAAAGGAAATCAGGACAAAGGCATGACCAAGTTCTAGAACTAACGTAGCTCCTTTTTCAGCAAAAAGAAAAGTAAGTGAAGGACTGGGGCGCTCGGGCCATATCGGAAGGAAGTGCTAACCCGGCAGCAGCCGCAGCATATCAACTTTCCTTTATCCCTGAGATTTCTTCCCTACTAATTTTTCAGTGTGTTCCCACCCACCAGCGTTCTTGTATTCCACATTTAGCAATATAAGACACATACATAAGAGTCTGTGCAGACAAATGACCACCAGATCTCCCACTGGGAATCCTTGAGCCTACGGAAGTTTCGGATCCTTCCACAAAGAACCCCTTCTCCAACATGACTTAACAAGCCCCTTAGATTTACTGGCTGGGCTCTGAATACAGTGTTGATTTTCCTGGTTCATAAAGCCAGGCAGAGTTCCTGCTGCCAAACAGGTGTATTTGTTTTTGAATGATAAGGACACTCACTTGCTCTCACTTTAGGCTAATAATAAACACTTTCAACATCCTTCTAAATCTGAAAAGAGGAAAGAATAAAAATGCCTCCAGCAACAAAGTCTGTTAATGGAGT
This sequence comes from Pteronotus mesoamericanus, assembly GCF_021234165.1. Lineage (NCBI taxonomy): Eukaryota > Metazoa > Chordata > Mammalia > Chiroptera > Mormoopidae > Pteronotus > Pteronotus mesoamericanus. The sequence continues at coordinate 28,114,021 of NW_026555078.1, read as the reverse complement.
CCTATTCCTTAGAGAACATATGGCCTTGGACAAGACCTGGGTGCTTGCTGGCTAACCTTTCTGGTAAGCACACCCTCTGCATATTGCTTTTAAAAGCCCTCGCCCATCAATAGAGCCCTCAGGTTAGGTTTGCCTAATTAAGAGGAATGGAGACTTCAAGAGTCAGGAAAAACAGAATAACGAAAACGAGTGTGTCGGCCCCACTCTTCTGCTGGAGATGCCAGCAGAAGTCAGTGCCAATGAGGAAATCTTTTTCACCCCTTTACCCTAACAGCCTATAAACATGCTGCCCATGAGAGTGGAGATTTGATGAGAGAAGAGGTAGCAAAATCAGACACAAAAAGGGTAACCAGGGAAAATGAAGGCAAAGGAAAATTCAAGAAGCCAGAACAATTTTGCTTGTCCTTTAATCAGCCTAAAAACCTAGGGTTGCAAAGAAGATGGTTTAGAAAGGGATGTACATCCAAATTTGCAGTGCTAGGTCTCCCTGCTTTGGTTATCAAGGTGATGAAGGATGACTTCCAGGATCAAGCTGTTCAGCAATGTGAGGAGGAATAGAAACAGCCGCCGGGACGCTGGACAAGGACGCCGTGATACATTCAGACCCCAGGTTGACTGAGCTTGAGCCAGTCGTCTCACTTTTCACCCTTGAGTCTCAATCAGCCTGGCTGTGTTTTTGTTGCTTGTTCAACCACCACAAATCACTTGCTTTGGCTGGAATCTGACGGGCTTGGGCACCACTGGCTATAGATGGGCTCCCTCACAACTTTTGACGTGTTCACTGTTCTCATGGAGGAAAAAGGAACAGCTGGATGTCCCTGGAAGGGGCAATGTGGCCACAGCACATCCAGTGTCTCCTGGGCTGCCTGGGACTGGCTTCTTTGCTGAATAATAATACTTCAGGGACTTGGACACCGACGGCAGAGAACATGGCAGCTCATTCCATGAGGTAGGCATAAAAGAGGGCCCACAACCAATTTATCTTTTTTTGTTTTACCTTTTTTCACATAGGCTTTTAAAGTCTCCACAAATCAAACTAACGTGTTTCTGTCTTCTATGGTTCCTATGCTGTTTTAATTCCCAAAACAACCCTCTTCTGGGATATTTTACTTACGCCTTTTCTTTCTTTCTAGCCAATACATTTGCACTCAAAGATTAAGATTTGCTGTTCTATTTTGAAAATGCAAAGTTACCCCTAAATTTTTCTTTTTAATTCTAGGTATCACATGCATGGGTATTTATTTTAATAACTTTTCTCTAACTTTATTTTTTTTTCATAACTGTAAAGGAAAGGAAATTGTAGTAGACCTTTAAAATGTTTCATAGTTTGACTTTTTTCCCTTCCCTGAAGTTAGGATCTAGTTAGAAAATTTACTATTTAGAAAATTAAATTTATGCTTTCTAAGCTATGTCTCTCCCTCATGTGTGTTTTTATGTAGCGAGCACGTGTTTTGCAGGCGATGACTAGCATAGCATCGTTTTTAAGGGTGGAGGTATGCAGACACACCCTGTGCTGAGCATAATCACTTCATGGATACCTCTTAGCTCACTTTCTTTATAAATCATATTTCTTTATTTCAGTCTTTTTACCACAGATCTACCCTGCAATTACCAGTCCAGACAGAAATGTCTTCTTAAGAGATTTATGTTCAAGTATCTAGGGGTGAAGAGTCTATCAGCCTTCTTAAGTAGCTCAAAGACAGATAGTTAACAGACACATAGATGTGTGCATATATGTATGTATACCTATGCATAGATATTTACATGCATCTGTGTTTATATAAATTTTGTACATATGAAAGATAAAATAGGTAAATAATAATTTTTTAAAACTTAATGGAAGGTATGTGGGTATTAGTTATTCTCTTTTTCTGAATGCTGAGATTTTTCGTGATTAAAAACTTAAAAGAAGGAATGGAAAAAAAGAAGAGAAATGGAAAGAGAGAGAACCCTGGCTGGTGTGACTCAGTGAATTGAGTGCCAGCCTGCAAACTGAAAGGTCGAAGGTCTGATTCCCAGTAGGAGCACATGCCTGCGTTGTGGGCCATGTGCCCCGTTGGGGGCGTAGGGGAGAGGCAACTGACTGGTCTCTACACATCGATGTTTCTCTACCTCTCTTTCTCCCTCCCGTGCCCTCTCTCTAAAAAAAATAAATAAATAAAATCTGTTTTAAGAAAGAGAAAAAGGAAGGGAGAATGGAAGGAAGGAAAGAAGGAAGGGAAGGAGAGGAAGGAAGACCTCATTAAGACCCTGAAAGGTGTGGGGTTTAGCTTGTTTGCTCATTCTGAGAATTCTAATGGTTAATGATAGTTCATAACATTACATTTTAATCACCTCATATTGAATTATTACAATTTACACACTTCATGATCATTTGATACCAATAGCCCTGGATTTTGTGAACTTGCACAAAGCACCTTCTCTTTTAGTCCTCTAGAGTTTAGCTGTAATGCTGTCTACTGGCAATTATTCAATTCCATGGGTCTGATTTGTAGGTGGGACCTGCCATAGCATGAGTACTTCACACCTGCTCTTTTGTGTGGCTCCAGGGTATCCTATTATTGTTGACCACCTGTCTTGAGCTAGTTGAAATAGGTATTGTTGACTGAATGACCCAAACAGTATCGGCAACCTAACCACCCAGTCCTAGTCACTTTCTCTTGAGTTGATATGTGTCACTGTTCTAGCCATCATAACATGTGAAAATTTGCTGGGTGAGTCTTCTGGATAAGCTCTTGTTCTTCTCACATTAACCTTTTCACCTCTTTGCCCTTTAACCTTTGGCTCCTTTTTTCCTTTTTCCTGTCTGGCATGCAGACGTGAGGTCTGGAACCACGGCAGGCATTTTGAGATCCTAAAGTGAGCAGAATAAAGATGAGCGTGGAATGAAAAGAAGAAAAAGGGTCTATGTTCCTGATGTCAGCAGTATGCCATCTTGCCAGTCTTGGAATTCTTGTTGAAAATTACATCCTGTAACAGTGAAACCTTGTGTAGAAGAGTTATCTATAATGTGTAGCTGAAAGCATACCTGACTGACTTGATGGATTTTGTCACCTAGAAGACTTGGTCCAGGCGTAACTAGAGTCATTCCCAACCTCATACCACCCACTGATTTTGCCCTAATCAGAATGTGGGCTGCCCACAAGTTGATGAGGGAGTGAGTCTTTCATGTGTTGCAATTCCTACACTCCACTGAGGGGCATGCCTTAGGCTCTGAGCTTGACTGCTTCCGTTGTTTTCTTCAAATTCTTATTCTGGAAGAACAATATGATTTTTTTTTAGACCACTGGCTTAGGTCCAATTCTTTCAGACTAAGTAACCTTGCTGCCTTTATCCCTAGAGAATTGCCCAAATATTGAGCTGAGGAAATTGAATGTAATCTATGAGTGTTGGTAAGTGCAGCCATGACATTTTTCAAGAAACAAATCTTTCAGTGGCCTGTGAAATGTCTGGAGACTATGGGAGAATCTTGGTCTTCCTATAAAGGGTAGAAACAGGGAGAAAAGACATGCATGCTTTGGTTTTGTAAACTTAAAAAAAAGCAGTTTAAATAAAAAAGGTTCACATGGTAACTGGAGATAAAATTCCTCACCTTGGCATTGCTAAGGTACAAGCCAAGACAGAACAACTTTTCCTTACCCTTAGTCTCTAGATTTCAGCTTTGGACTGGGCCCTGAAATGCTTTCTGTTTTGGAAACCCCAAACCATGCAAAACTCAGTAGGTCTGGGGTTTGAACATATCTACAAAACACGCCAAGTTTCCGCCTGACCTTGGCTAACCTTGAAATCAATCATTCTTCCAGTACTGGTCTGGCCAGAAGTAAAGCTTGTGGTTTCTTCTTGGTCTTACCACAAAACTTTGTGATGAAACACTAAAAACCCACTGAGATTTGCGCTTCCATTCCCCCATCTTGTCTCAACCTCTTTGCAAAACCTGATGACTTCTATAGAGTATGGCTATGTCACTCTGATTTCTCTTGTATTCCACATGGTCTCAAAACCAAATTTCTGCCCAGCAACATTTTTTGAAAACCCAATGATGAAAAAGAAGAAAATATCACTAAAATTTATTCAGTGTAAAATCAAGATGATCCTACAAGTATGATACAAATCTACATGATACCACTATTAGACTAACTATAACAACAACTCAAGTACTTTGAGTCAGAGTAAATAAAATTGCTGGGGGTTAGGTATCATGAGGTAGAGGAGTTGCTGGAAGAAAACCCAAGAATTGCCAAATGTTGCCCCAGATTAGAAGTGCAGGAAACATAGAACCAGTATAGCATTGTGAGAGATCCAAGGGACAAATGATAAGTGGGGATTTACTCCCACTGGAGAGCAGCTCCATGTTTTCCAGCTCACAAACCTGGGTTAAATCAATAAAGAAGAGAAGCCATAAATCTGAATGTGTAATCCTCAGCAGGAACAAAGTGCCTTAATCTCATGAGCTGATTTTGCAATGGCAGGTGTGAGAAGTAACATCTCCATTCTATAAACCAGCTTGGCCTTGATGCTAGTAAAGACAAGAGTGCCAACTGTCATGTGATCTCATACAATACAGATTTTTGTCAACTAGAAACTGGGGGAAAATCTCACCAAGCACCAATCATTTCCCCCCAAAATACTGTATCCAACAACTTTGTGTTATCAGGGTGCTGAGCTGGACATAACCAGAAATAAAAACAGAAAACTCTATCTGGCATGAGCTCTGTCCAAATCTAAATTCTATTTTGTAGGTTTTGTGATTGAGCCACAAAAACCTATTAACCAACTTTGGAACCAAGAAAGAGAATTTTTGCTTCAGTCCAACAGGCTCTTTTGTGAATTTTGCATCATGTTTTGAATGATAAGAAAAGGGAACTAAGACAGGAGAGCTATATGCCACCAGCTTTCTGCAAAATCCAGAAAACTGGTTACATTATGTCAAGAAGGCAAGCCTAGGGTCAGTAATAACATAGGGAACAATTCCTGGAACTTTAAAATTTTGGCAAAAGTGATTAAAATGACCCAAGGAAGAGAAAGCTAAATGATTGTCCCATTTCCAGGGCCTCTTCCCCCCTGACTTCTCCAGGTATCTAGCGCACAAACAATGATACGCAACTCTCATGTCCTCCCCAAGGACCAATCTGACAGACACTTCATGAAGCTCTTAATAGACCAAGACATGCATTTATTTCCCCTAAAAAGCCTTTTCTACTTTCTCGCCCTCAATGGAAATTACAAGTTATCCCAACGTTCCTGTGCGTGCCAGTCTACTGAATTACCCCATAAGTACAGGTGAAGTTATCTTCACAGAGCCCACTAGAGTAAAATGGTGCAAAGGGACACTTCTCCCATAGATCCCAAACAGGGACAATGGTGGCAAAACCAAAATTCTAGGATGAAATTATTTGCTAGGCATTGAAGCCAACACATGGCCACAACCCAGGAGCTCCCTAATATCCTGCCCTTCTGCAAGATATAGGTACAGGCTCTTTAAGGAAAGTCACCACTCACAACTGCCTATGTCGCCAATGTATAAAACTCAGTGAGCTAATCATATAAACAGAAGACTGTTTACTATATTCTTGGCACTGGCAAGCTTATAAACAGTAGCTCAGTACAATATTTTTGCATTGAGTTTGTCTCCTGAGTATGTTTTTCTTATAAATCTTCATGCTTACCCAAAGATCACATTACTTGATAAGCATTACAGCTGTCCTTGTGACCTAAAATCCAGGGGGTGTTACTTGGACACTTTCCCGTAAAGAACTGCAAATGATTCCACCATTCTCGGGGTGAGGTGCAAGAAGGTGTTCATGCCTAGCCTCCACCAGGTGGCACTCACACCCAAGGCTACAGGAAGCTTTCCCGCAGGTCTGGGAAATCTTTGCTCACAAAGAAATTGGTTCATTACACTCAGTAAATAGACAGAGGCCTTCTTAATAAAAGATTGTGAATTTCACTCCTAGTGACTTCTTAAATGAAGTTTTGACATTAGACATAAGCAGCCAATTTATGTTATTTTTTTTGGTATAAAGTAATCCAAGAATGAATAAATTCCATACTGAAAATACAGTTTTGTGGAATGTTATAGACTGAATGTATCCCCCCCAAATTCATATGTTGAAATCTAATCCCCACTGTTATGGTATTTGATAGTGGGGTCTTGGGAGGTGATTAGGTCATGGAGTAGAGCTCTTATGAATGAAATTGGTGTCCTGATAAGGAGAGGCCAGTGAACTAGCTCCCTTCTCTTTCTACCATGTGAGAATCCAAACCAAGAAGAGGACGCTAACCAAGAACCTGCTGGTGTTGGCAGCCTAATCTCAGACTTCTAACCTCCAGAACTGTGAGAAATAATTGCTTGTTGTTTAAGCCACCCAGCCTATGGTAATTTGACCTAATATATTTCTGTTGTCCCTTTCCTGATCCAGCAATATTTGGAATAGGATTAAGGAATCACATATCACTTTGAATATCACAAAAGCAGGCCAAAACCCTTTTAAAAAGGAATGAATCAAACAGAGAATAAGAAAAGACAAAAAGGCGTTCCTTGTTAAAGATTCTCTAACAAGGTGGCTTCTGTTGCCAAATCACGTTCATGAAGGTGCAGGAATTGTTATGCAAAGGTGATCATAGACTATGCTTAGGCTTTATTTGCCCTTGCGTTACATGCACTAATTATTATTATTAATTCATATAATCTCTTCCAGAATAAGCAAAATCAATCGCTCTATTATTTTAGTAAAATAAATAGAAGTACAATAAGGGCTCACTGGCCGTATAAGATCAGGTATACTAATACCAGCTAACACTGCCATTCACTGAGCACTTATATTATTATACAGTGAAAAACCTGCAACAGCCAGCAATTTAATCTTTACAGCAACTTTATGAGGCAGGCAGCACAATTATCTCCACTTTGTAGGAAAGGAAAATGAAGTTTAGGAACAAGTTACATGATGTGTTTTAGCTTCACCTCTTCATCTGTAAAGTGAGAGTAAGAGTATGAACTATTTCTTAGGCTCAGGAGAGTTAAAGAAAAGAATCTTTGCAAAGCACTTAGTCTGGTAAGAATATGTCCCAAATATATTATTACTATTACTCCTCCTCTTCTTCTATCATTGCTATTATTGCTATGACTAATACTACTATTTATCATTATTATTATTATTTCAGTTATTTAATCAGGGTCATAGAGAGAGTACATGGCAGTCAGAATTTGAACTCAGGTCTGTATGACTCCAAAACTTGGGTGCTTAGCCTGTAGGAGACTAAGCCTCTAAAGGCCTATAAACCAGGGTAATTCTGAGAATAAAATAATATGTCTAAATATGGAAGTTATTCCCTATTGTGGAGAGACTAGACAAGAATGGCCATCAGAAAATGGCCATCTCTTTAAGATTCTCCTTCCAGACTCAGAAAGCACACATGGATAGAGCAAATGCCTTGCCTCCCCCAATCCATCTTGTGGGTCAAGATGACCTTTTATCTTCCTGACCAAAATATGATATCTTAATGGTTACAAAATTATATCCTTCTCAAGGGAGGAGGGTGAGTAACTAGAATTCAACGAAGAACCATGACTGGTGCAAGCCAGAACCACCCAGCATTGAGCCAAGGTGACCACGCCATGGAATGCAGAACCCAGTCTTGGTTCTGGTTTACCGAGTATCAGCAATGTCGACTGAGCTAGATGTCAACATTGCTGATACTCGGTAAACCAGAACCAAGACTGGGTTTTGCATTCCAGTCTTGATGTTGACTGGAATTACGCTCAGTAAATAGACAGAGGTCTTCTTAATAAAAGATTGTGAATTTCACTCCTAGTGACTTCTTAAATGAAGTTTTAAGTTATTTGTTTAAGTTAAATAACTTGTCTTGTCTAGTCTTAAATGAACCAATTTCTTCAATAATGATGTCGACTGAGCTAGAGTCCAAGCACATCAATCACAGTGAATGGTGTGCCAAACATGAGCATTTCAGGACCAGTTCTCTAACTAATAAGCTTAGTATGGTTTTTTTAAACATTCATCTTTTAAAAGATTTTATTTATTTATTTTTAGAGAGAGGGCAAGGGAGGGAGAAAGAAAGCAAGAGAAACAGTGATGTACAAGAGAAACATTGATAGGTTGCCTCCTGCGTGCCCCCAACCAGAGACCCAGCCTGCCCCCCAGGCATGTGCCCTGATCAGGAATTGAACCGGCAACTTTCTGGTTTGCAGAATGATGCCCAATCCACTGATCCATACCAATCAGGGCAGATTTTTTAATATTCTTAATACGGTTCTAATCCATAGACCAAGTTAGTTTCTTTTATTTGCCATTCTTCTAACTGTGTTGAAATTTATATAAGAAATTGTTTTGGAGCAGTACATTAATATATTGCACTGATACCCCATTTCTAGTTTATCAGGATAAAATGAATTGATTTAAGTTATATTATTTTGGGTTCTGGATTCCCAAAAGTTCTCTGTATGTCTGTGTTTTACCCTCTTTTCTTGAACACTTATCATGTACTAGGCACTATGGTTACACTTTAAATAGATTATTATATCATTTAATTTTCAAGTGATTAGTCTAAGCCAGGGGTCTTTAACCCTGGATTAGGTTTACAGTGTCCATATAGTAGATAGAGAAAAAAACCTCACATCTTTATTTTAATTAACCTCTAAATGAAATTTAGCATCTCTTTCAATTATCACTGTAGGCAGCAAACCAAATAGTATTCATAGTATCTGTGACTTTGTCACCAGTAGAAATCCCAGATACTTTCAAGTCACATTACAAGTGCAGATACCTCAAAATATTGCTTACCTTAGTGACTACTTGAAAATTACACTAATTATTATTAGACCAATTATTAATTACTGTTAGAATCTAATAGCAATGAATAAAAATAATATATACTACTAGATCACAAATTTAATAATTTTGTTAAGAATACTTCTTCATGGTTGATATCAATGGCATGCATTTAGAAACATTCTGAGAAGAGGTCTGTAGATTTCACAAAACTGACCAAGGTGTACTTGGTACAAAGAATAAAAATCCCTGGTCAAGGCTGATCACAATTGCCCCACTCCCCGCACCAGGGTTTGGTTTATAAATTAGCATATGACTCAATTCTGGCCAATGACACAAAGAAAATTTGTTGCAGGATGGAGCTTCTAAAAAAGCTTACTTCCTCCTGAGGGTTCCAACAAGAGAAAGTTCCTCTTGTCCCTCTGAATGCAGCTGTGACCAGATGAGATGCCTAGAACAGCAGCCACCACCTTGAAACCAGCCTGGGGATGACATCAACACACAAAAGATGGTGTAGCCAGGAGGACAGCTGGGAGCAGATTGCCTGGAGGGCCATGCCTGGAGCCTGCCCTACTTTCAGTCAGTTTGGATTATGGTTTTCTGATAATTGCAGCCACACGCACCTTAACTCTATGCTGTGATACAAAGATCTTAGAGAAAAGGCCTCGCTGAGAAGATAACATGCAAATGGCAGAAAGGATGAAGGTGGAAGAGGGGCAATCTTAAGGGTCAGAGGAAATGGTGTCTCTAGAGGCTTTAGGAGTGGATGACTTTGGTTTGTTTGAGACACTAAAAGCTCATAGGACTGAAGTGTGGTGACTGCAGGGGAGAGTGAAATGAGATTTTAAGAAAGATTATACTGGGTCTTCTAGACCACAGTAAGCAGTTGAGACTTGATTCTGAGTGTAATGGGAAGCCATTGAAGGACTTAAAGCAGAGAAGTGACATGATCTGAAGCTCATTCTGCCTGCTGCTTGGAGAATATACTAGAAAGGGGGAGTATAGCAGTAGGAAGACTACATGGAGCTAGTGTAGGAATCCAGATAAGAGACAATGATGGCTTGGGCTATATAACAGGAATATTATTTGGAACAGTTGTTCTCAAATTTTAGTTCATGGAAGAATCACTTGTGGTATTTGTTTAAAATGCAGGTAAGCACACCAGTGGATTTTGATGCAGGTGGTCTAGAGACCATGCCTGTGGAACACCAGTATAGAAACATCAGCTAAAACCTTCCACTCCCTGGGTAAGGCCACTCCAAAAATAATCATCTCTCATTCTTTAAGTTCTCCCATGTTAGCAGATTCTAGATTTCCCAGGTAAAACGTCCTTAAGTCCCAGCCTCCTTAGAATCACATGATTTTTCCTTGCAGTCTCACCTCAATCTTTCCCAGCAAGGTTTATCTGTTCCCTCTTGTGTTGTGTTCAGTAAAAGAAGAAAGGTCCCTTTCACTCACTACCCTTTATGCTCCTGAACATCATTTTTTTCTCTCCATTCAAAAAGCACCTATTAAGCACCATCTAGGTGTGTGGCAATGAGCTGGGCACTGCTCATACCAACATAAATAAAACACACACTTTCATATGACAGATGTCCATCTTCCTTTACTTATCTCCCTTCAGATGCCATCCATGCTATAACACTTAGACAGATTATGAAGGGAAAAGAAGAAGAAGAAGAACACAGGGAAATTAGGCTCAGCAGAAAACACAAGCAGAGAAATGTCCAGGAACAAGGATTCAGAAAATATAGACTGATGAGACTGACCTGGGATCTTGCATGTGGATGGGGTCTTATTATGAATCTTTTCCCTGAACCTTAAACAAAGAACAAGCAGCCTCTAATATCAGGACAACATCTGATAACTTGAGAGTACTCCAGAGACGTAGTGAATGCTCAGAAGAGAAAACTATGTGTCTAGATTGTTTATAAGCCAATAGTGTCAAGGTCTTGTTGAAGGGAGGAAGAAACAGGAAGGAACTGTAATGCCCTTTTCTGAAGTTGACCAAGACAAGGTCCCAAACCACTGTATGCTGATCCCATCTGAAAGGTGGACAATTTGAGAATTGAAGAGATATTGTTGGGATTTTAGCTCCAGTCCTAGATCCTTTGATGTGTAATTAATGTGCTTAACAAACTTACACTTGCCTCTCTAATCACTCCTGCCCCAGAATAAGACTAGATGGGGTTTATTGAGAGCATAATTACTGTTTCTAGAAATAATTTCCAGAAATTATTTTTAAAAGATAAATATTGAGGTGTTTTCCGTGGGCATCAAAGTTTACAGTAAAGCTTTAAACACTTCTGCCAAGAGCCTTAAAAACAATTATTCAACAAGCAACAGCCTTTTCTCATGAGTTACCTAAAACCTCAAATTTTTTTCTAGCCACCCGGAACTCTTAACAGCAAGATGACAAATAATTAGACAATTGCAATAAAGGAAATTATTTATGTACAGGTTACCCTCTCAGCACATTGACTTTGCCAACATTTTGGGCACAGTAAGGCTTTCAGGCAGCTGGAGAATGTGGTTCTGATTTCAAATATAAAAAGAAATTTTAAAATATAGATATAAAACAACTCTGGTGGCTTAAACACTTTATTGTACTTTCACAGACCTACAGTATACTAAGAAGTGGAGGAAGAGAGTGATGAAACTGCTTATATAAATGTATGAACTATTTATAATATTAGAACATTCAGTCAGATAGGTATTTTGCTTTCCGTGCTGCCAAATGATCAGTTTCTCTGGGTTTAAAGTAGTTGTTTTTTATAAAATTATGATGCTAGTTTTATGGAGATATAACCTTAGGCACTTGGAAGAAGCTGGTTTAAAAGTGTAACCATAGCTCATCTACATGCTTATACTTGTTAACCAATACAAGTACAATTGTTCCAAAAAGATAATGCTGTTTATATTAGACTTCTTTTTTCTGGTTTAATACATAGTTAAACACCCATAAACTCACCAACTCTAGTGAGATAAAAAAATCTTTCTCTCATTACCTTATAAATATTTACTATGGTTAACACTTTTTTGGGTGCTCTAGCAGCATTTTTGTTTTGTGGGTTTTTGTTGTTGTTTTTAACTGAAAACCATGCCTAGCAAAGGTCTGGAGTAACATTCTATAAAATTATAATAAAAATATTTATCAAATATTTATAAAAAATATTTATCCCCCCAAACACGAGTGTTAATATACATGTAAGCAATTCAATAAATCCAGTTTGTAGTTTTTAAGTAAAATATATGAAGTCACGATGATGCTTTTCAGTGTGATTATGCTTCCCATTTCTCAGGGACAATCTGTCCTGAGGCCATTCATTCAGCTTACCTGAACAGTTCTCAATTTCCACCAGCACAATCTTATCAGAAGAGATTGGGCAGAGAGATAAGGCTATCCCATATACAGTTGCATCTAGAGTCCATGGCCAAATCCCCACTGTTAATGCTACATTTGACCCAAGAACCATTTTGTGGATTGCTCATGAATAACATTTTTAACCATAATTCTCCACTCATTGTTAGAAAGGAGAGCTTTCTTTATGTTTAACTAGTCAACTCTTTAAAATAAATGTGACCTCAGTTCTATGAATTAGCTAGTGGCTATGTGCGGATTCTTTCTGAGACAGCCACCTTAAATCATACTACCAGGAGGGGAGAGGCCTTTCTTGATGGTGGTTTTCTAACAATTGCCAAATTCTCAAGGTAGAAAAGTGTTCCTATCAAAGTTAAAGGTACATTTCACCATCCTTTTCTCTTGCATTCATCATAAACAAAGACATTACTGAGTCTGAAATCTCATGAGATGTTTACTGTTTTAAAACCTTTTATTATTTATCATTGCTTGTACATATATAGCCATGAATTTCACTTTTTCGGAGATTTCATTCTAGGCAAAATTCCAAATTTAATTGCTACACTGATAGCATATCTAAATATGCTATCAGTGCTTCATTTCTGGTGAAAGCAAAGGGGCCAGAAGTTTAGCAGAGATCGCTGTGCTGACATGTCAGCTTCCTACATGCAAAGCAATTGTCTCATCCAGGCAACAAAGGCACAGAAAAGTTCACTCAATCATCTAATCCCTTCTGGCACTACATTTTTTCCTTTTTAAAAATCTTTGGCTAATTAGAAGCATAATCTTATCAGGAAAGGAAAAAATATTTTCTCTTATTCCTTTTAATCCGTCTTCATTGCCAACTTTAATGGCTCCTCCCACTAGACTAATTAATTGCCCACTGTTAATGAATCAATCAATCAATCAATCAATCAATAAAGATGTGTTTATTTCCATTTGTAAAGACAATTGATTGCATTGAATCTACTGGAAGCATGATGAAAATGTGTGAAAGAGGAAGACCAAAAAAATGATACAGGTTTTAAGAGATGACTGGATAAGTCAAATTGCTGAGAAAATAAGTCAGTCACAGTGCTTTCTGGCTCCCCATACATTACAAAAGACCTATGGACAGTAGAAATTCACTATTGTTCACCCTGGCTGGGTAGCTCAGTTGACTAGACCATTAATCCAATACACCAAGGTTGTGGGTTTTATCCCTTGCACATACAAGAGTCAACCAATGAATGCATAAATAAGTAGAACAACAAATCTCTCTCTTTCTCTCTTTCAGTAAATAAAAATTTTTTAAAAAATTCACTGCTGCTCTTGTTCATTGTCTCTAAAATAGCTGATCCCACTTAAGACCTTTTTAGACCTTGAGTTGAACCATGGATACACTTTGTCTGAGATGGTACTTCATTCATCCTAATAATCTACTGGTTCCTTTAAAACACAATAATTAGTTTTTTATCTTAGTAAGCAATTTTACCATTCTGGTAGCCTAGGTACAGTATGCATTTAGTCATTAGTATCATAGTCTTAATAATTTACCAAAAATTTAGAAGTGTTTCTGTTTTCTTTCATTAAAAGTATTTATAGATATTATAATTTTATGTTCAGTCTTAAGAGGTTAAATCAAGTAAAGTATATCTAAACAGAACGTCTTCAAAACTTTCTTGGCCAACAGCTTATCAACCATCCATAGAAAAATATCCTGCTGCAGCCTAGAACAGGGACTGTAGAATAAATGCCACTTCCTGTCACAGCTAGTACATATGTGAGCACAGGGGAAGTCTTCAACCTGAATTTCAACCAGGTTACCAGAATTACTGATACCACTTCCAAGAGAACTAAAGAATGTTGAGGTGAATTATGTGGTCAGAACTTGAGGTTTTATTTCTCAGCTAAGAAATAAAGCATGTTAGAACTCTTTTCTCTTAATAGATGAAAGATACAATTTCAGCTGTTAACCAGTTGATATGCTTGGTGAAAGAGGGCCAGTGCTGTAATTATAAATAATAGTCTGCCTCAGATTAGTCTTCACAATCTAGACTAGCCTGGGAACCAAGAAGAAGCTGTAGATCAGGCTCTGGACGTTCTGCCTCTTACCCATGCTGCTCAGGAGGGGATGCAATCACCAAAAGAATTTCCCATAGGAAACCACAAACCCCAAAACCTCTGGTACCACCTGCATGTCCTTCTGCACAAGGGTTGGCCCACCCCAACTCTTTAATTCTTCAGGGCCAGTGAGTATACAACTGTACCAAACCACTGAATTTCACAATGTAACTTGAGACAAACTGAATCTGAAAGGCTATTTTATGGGTATTTTGCCTCCACTCCTGCAGGTAATACAATCCACAGCGCACCCACTGGCTTGCAGTATTTGACTCTCCTAACCCTTATTACCATGCTTCCTTTGGTGTACCTCTCTAGGGAAGTATGGCTGAGAGAACCAGCACAGAAAATAGTTCTTTTTAAATCATTTGTGTTATTCATAAGAAGTATAATGGAAGATTAAAATCAACCTTGATTCTTGTTTGTGAGTTTTCTTCATTTCTTCACAAAATTTGGTACTTTTGTTTTACTGTTTTATCCATTTCAAGTAATTATTCAATTTCAAGTCTTCATTATGCCAAAATCACAAATTATAACATGTCATGTGCATGTTATTACAGTAAATTTACCACCATACAATGCTAAACACTTGAACTTTGAAAAATAAAACTTGCATTTCTTTCCATTTCTTGTTTAACTCAGCTAACTAATGTTGAAATCTTTAAATTTTATAAGAAATTGACTTATTTTCCATTGTTTTTGGCCTTAATAAAAAGGGAAAAAATGCTTTTAACAGTTGAAAGATCAGTCAACTGAGACTGACCTATAATTAAAATCATAAAATGTCATGCATCATAAATATACTGAAAACATCTAGTATGTTATCTTTTAAGCACTCCATGGGGGCTAATTCATTTTAGCTATAACTAATTTCCAGTAGAAATAAAGTTATAATACTGCTGAGTGTATTGACAAGTCTTTCAGTTTCGTGGAGGTTAAGTGATTGAACAGGAACTACTGATTCAGCACTTATATATAAATCCTTTAGAGAAACTCTAAAATTCAGGGGCCTGGATTTCCACACTTACTTTATTTCACTATGATACATCTGCAGCATGGAAATAAGACTCCCTTCTATTTCCAGCCATCAAGTTCAGTCATATATTCTTTTATTTGAAATGAACTAAAGCTGATTTACAGCGGACATGCCTTTTGGAATTCCCCGAGGCATTTCGTTTCTTGAATGATATACTAAGGCTTGGAATCTACCCAAACCTCCCTGAAGCACCCTCTGCAAAGTTTAATCTAACTTAAATTAACTTATTCCTCAGCATTAAATGCTCCTTCTTATTTCTCTTATTTTTTGAGTGAGCACGTGGGCTTATTTTTTTGTTTCTAAATATATGGATGCTGGAAAAATTTAGAAACAAAAATACTAATACGTATTTCTTTACTTCAATCATATTAAAAAGCAATGGCAGGAAGCATAATTTTGAGAACTCCTGGCCCTGGCACTATGCTTATCATTTCACAATATGCAAATTATTTAGCAGCAATATAATATAGTCATAGTTCCTACCAAATGTTTCTCTGATTATAGTACACATTCACAAAAATAATGACCCTTAACTCTCATTTTTTCTATCCATTTCCATCTGTGAAATACGTATATTCAAATATTTACTTACAAATAAAAGTAACTAGAACATGTATTTGCCAAAAATAAGCATTTGCGTGAACAAATGCAATTTTGCATGAACAAATGCAATTTTGCAGGCATAAGGCGGTATATACGTATATAACAAGACATTTCAGGTAAATTTCCAAACATGCATCTGCTCCCTCTATATCTACCACAAGGAAATTTGTGAGTATAACACAAAATGTTTAAACAAACACACCAGAAAAAGCATTGAATAATTTCTGAGCCTGTATGGTGATCGACTACAAACTGATCAATGCCATAAACTAAAAATTTAAACGTGTACAGTTTTCAGTTGGCTAGAGTACTTTTGAAGAAAATGAAGTTGCTGGAGGAAAATGCAGTACTAAGGAACTGAACACAAAATGCTTTTTCCAGGAATAACAATGAAGTCATTGTGAAGGGATTGCAGCTCAGGAGGCTCCATCCTTAAAAACACCTACCACATGCATGTTCCACCTATTCCCTCGGTTTTATATTTACCTTTGCTGGGACTGTTCCTCCTATCAGTAGCTCCCTGGTTCTACCACTGACTCAGGCTAGGGGGGATAAGTCCCCACATAAACCCAGAAGTGGTCCCTTCTCCCTCTCTGCTCATGCAAGTTTCAGCTATGCACTTTGCTTTCAGTAATACCTGAATGAGAAAGTCCTTGAAATCAGAGAAGGATGTGCAATATGTCAAAATGAGCTATTCATCCCTGGTGATCATTAGCAAGTGTCACAAGAGAAGAAATGTACCCAGGAGGGTCCTGCAAAATTCCAACTCTGGGAATTGTGTTCTATCTAAAGACTCTCCGTCATTTCAACAGCCCATTCATTTACTCAAAAAATATTTATCAGGTGCTATTATATCCAGCACTGTGTTAACATCAGCAAGGCATTAAATCTTCAAAGTAGGTTCTTATTCTACACTTATGTTGACACTTTTAGGTTGGGCCTTAAATTCTGTACTCAGCTGAATGCTCTCATTCCCTTCTAGGTAATTTGTCATTTTCAGGCATATTTAAGTGGGTTTTATTTTTCATCAGGGGAACTCTACCATATATGATGGCATCCACAAAAGTGTTGAAATTATGAAGAACAATGAAACTGGCAAAATCCAATCATAATAGATTTAAACATCATTTCAGAGTTAAATTGCTGGAGTTAAACCTCTACATCCTAAACTCAGTTTGAAGAAATGTTTCAGCTTTGACTGTCCCCAAAGGCTAATCAGACCTCAGGTCTCTATCAGAATAACTTGTTTTCTTCAGTGTTTCAGACAAAAGGAAGAAATGGCCATAGTCTGCCCTCACTGGGAACTCAAGCATCATGGGGATTTTCCCAGGTGGCTTTGTGAAAGTCTAAGAAGGATTCAAGCATGTTGTAATTATAGGTGCTGATGTCTTTTATGCTGAGCACTTTACAGTTAATACTTCAGTTCATGAAAGCTTCACAGCTCCTCTGCTCTGTATCATAGTTCCAATTTTCCCTGATGAGGCTCAGGGAAGTTAGGTAACTTGCCCAAAGTCCCACAGTTTGCAACTGTGTGCAAGTGATGGATCTGTGACAATGCATTAGTCTGCTGTCCATGTCAGTTCTCTCCGTAACATGTTTCTACATTTAAAAAAAGAAAAGAAAAACCACCCACTCAGTCACCATGAAGGCTGGGGGAGAGATGAAGACTGATAATATTGTTTGGGAAAGATTTCTGAATTAATGAAGGAAGGAAAAAGAAAATTCCGTAAGAGAACAAAGCAGCTGTCTGGGCTAAGGAGAAAAACTGGCCTGAAGGGGCCTTGGATTTACTTCTCCTACCAATCCTGAGATTGCACCAGACAGGGCGAAGTGACTGACAGGAGAGCACTACCCAAGGACGGTGGGCCTTGTGGGGACGGGAGCATGAACTTATCAGCTCCCCTTTCTCCAATTAAACCCACCCCTACGTCTTCTCCCAGCAGCCAGCGGGGAGCTTCCACTGCTATTGCGGGCGAGGCCCGTGACAGATGGATGCTGCTGACTGATGGGGGCGACCGAGCGCGAGGGCGCTGAGTGAGGCCCGAGTTGTAGCCGCTGGGCCTCCAAATCCCTGCAGCTCACCCTGAGCCTGCCCAGCCGGGGTGGAAGGGACACCTCTGACCAGGAGCTGGCGCGAGGACCCGGAGCCCCGCTCGGGCCAGCGTGGGCGCAAAGTTGGGCATACCCTGTGCTGCGGCCCACGGGGGCATCTAGGCCCTTAGGCCAAGGCCGCGCTATCCCACAGGGGTCTGCGTTGGGCCTGAGGCCGCGGGTTTTCCTTCCAACTCTGTGCTGACCCTGAAGACAGATGCAACCGTGGCGGCGGCGGCGGTGGCCCACGCTGTCTGGAGGCGCAGGGCGCTTGGGACGCGGCGTGGAAGCCGGCCCCAAGGGGCGCCTGGGCCTCTCGCGCCCAGTAATCTCCCCGCTGTCCTCTCTCCTCCTTCCCCGGCTCAGAAAGCCTGCCAGCCGACTCCAGCCCTCTCCCTTCTCCTCCCCCCAACCCTGCGCCGGGGCTCCGCTTTCCCTCCATCAGCTCCAGGCCGAATTCAATCCGAGAAGGCTCCTTTGAGCTTTTGTGTTTGCTGGGGAAGATGTGGGCGCAGGAGGGATCGCGTTACAACTTTCATTTCCTGAAATGTTTGAGGGAACATCCAGGGTTTTTATCCCCCCATCAGGCCGGGCGATGGGCTCGGGTTTCAGGCCTTGTCACTCAGCTGTCACCAAACAAACGAAGCTCTCAGAGCCCTGGAGAGGGAGAGCTACCTGCTATTCATGACCCCTGGAGCAGGTGATCGCTCATGGGAAAAACAGGTAGAATTAATCATAGGGCTGTTCTCTGTTTCCTCTCCTTTTGGCAGACCTGCCCACAGTGTGAAACCTGTCAGAAAACAAATTAACTCTTTCTTGTCCCCCAGGGGAACTAAAAATACATTTTCAGAAAACCCCATACACGCATTCACACCAAATGATCCAAATTAGAGTTGGAGAGACCATCTTTACATCCCGCTCCACTTTGCAATTCCTTAGTTTGTGAGGTTCCCCCCTCAGTGGGACTGGGAACTTGGGGGAACCAGGAGAGAGTAGGGCATCTTCCAGCCACCTGGTTCCAACTGCTGAAAGGAGCCCCAGGTGTGGTCTCTGAGTTTAGGGAGATTCCAACATCTTCCTGCCTGAGTGTCAGGGAAGTTGGGCTGATCCTAAAAAAGGAAAATCTCTACCCTTCCACAAGTTTCTAAGAAATTTTTGTGAATTGGTGTTTCTCCTCTCCCAGACTCTTCCCTAAATCATATTTGTTGAGCTCTATATTAGAAAATACAGATTCAAAATTTCCCCCGTTCACTTCATTTCTAAATTCAGAGGTAATTTTTTAAAATGACTTCTTGCCTCAGTTGAACAAAAGCAGAAAGGTTTACATACTGGTGTTCTTTGTTGTGTGAATACTGTTTAATGTCTACTTATTAAATGTCATAATACATATTTTAAGTTTTACCTTTATTTTATATTTTGTTTTACTTTTCCTTTTCCTACACGTCTTTCCCTCCCTAGAAAATCATAAAATTAGAGGGAAAGAGGAAACGCATACAGATTTACTTATAAGATTCATTAATGTTGAAAAGCTTTGGGGGTATTAAATCAGAATGATTTTTTTTAAAACAGAAATATGGTAAGGGGTCTGCATTGTCATTCTGCCATTTATTTTTTCCATAAAGGATTTTCTTTTTGGTAAGAAATCAAGATATACTGTACAGTATGTAAAAATAATCCTCCTGGCCTTCTTTATGAAGATTTTGTCTGTTTATTTTGAAAACAGCCATTGGTTCCAGATTCCCAGAACTGATTTTCTTATTTTAGCTATTTGTACTCAGAGGTAGAGCCCTGAGCAATATTATTCTTCAATTAAAATCAAGAACTTAACTTTAGGAGGAAGCATGTTATATTTATATAGCATCAGCAATGCATAGAAAATATTCACCACATGTATCTGAAGACAGACAAGGCTTCAATTGTTTAAATGTTCTTTTTACTTCATAGATACTAAGGCACATTGACCTTCCATCTAGCTTTGTTTTTTTTAAAGTTTGTTGCCTGCTTTCTTTCATATTTACAGCATTCTAAATAAATACAGAGATAATGCTTCTTTCTTGTATCTACACCCTTAACTTAAAGGTAAAACTGCCTTTTGCAGGGATTGCTGACTATGCCACCTCACATTCAAAATGTAAATTTTCTGTACAAGCACTGTAAGTTTCTGCTTCCCTCCACACACACACACACAAACCTGCAAAACTTAAGGGGAACATTATGGCATACTTAACGCTTACAGTTTAAATATAATATCTATGTAAGAGCCAACTAAAGATGTCACAGCTATGTGGGTTTGGTTTGGTTTGTTGTTTTTTATCACAGTCCCATTGCCTTTTCCTGGTACTTAGATCATTTCGATAACTAGCAATTCAAATTAGAACTGAAGTGTTGCACAGCACATAAAGCCATGCCTTAAGGGGGGAAGATAGTAGTTGAATTTGTAAAAAAACAAAAACAAAAACAAAAACACTTAATATAATGTAAAGAACACCTCGTAAGTCAATTTTACAGACTTTCTGGCTGGAATCTGCAGATTTTGTAACAGGGATGTCGACTAGCTCTATGAAACGTAAAAGAACATTCAAAAGAATCCCAATGTTTTTTAAAGAATGCTAAGACAATTTAATGGCCTGTGTCAGTAAAAATATGTAGTCTAGGACTGTTTTTTTCCTTTACAGTCCCACATAGATGTCAGCTCAGATCCTGAACCACCACCATTATATCTATTATAAATAAGCCGTGGCATTTTGAAAAGCCATAATCAATTTAAACTCCTAAATTGAAATAAATTTTATAGCAAATCATTATAAATGTGCTTGTGTAAATCCACGGGTGTTTCTGTTTGGATCTGCCTATGTCAGTCCTATAAAAGATCTACCTTCTAAATTAAGGAGGGTGGGAAGGATGGGGACCAGGTGGAGGAAGCTGGAAACATTTCCAATGCTTCCTTATTATATAGTAAGTAAAGGGCCAGCATCTATCTATCTTTCTATTTATCAATCTGTCATTTTAATGACTACCACTAATGGCAGTGAAGAAGAGAGAGCAGCCAATATCACCTAATAGTATTTTAATTACAATTCATTAGCCATTTCAGGTACACTTAAATGTGTGTTAAATGTGAAGTGAACTTTTTCTCTGTCAAAGATAAGATTGTTTGGGTTTTCATTTTTTGTTTTTGTTTTCTTTCTGCATTTTCCTGTTTGATCACAGGGGAAAATGTGGTTTTAAGAATATTTAACGTTATGAGTTATGACAAAAGAAAACAATTAGTAAGCACTCTCTCAAAAGGAGAGGGGGCACAAAAAGATTCCCGTTCTCAAAGCAATAGAGAGGAGCAAACCTTAAGGTGGGTGTGCTCTACCTGCTGAGAACTGGGGTCTCAGCTGTCCATTAACAAGTTAAAAGGAAAGAGGCTGACACTCAGATTGGGGAAGAGACCTGCATCCAGGCGCCTCAAGCAGCCTCTTTCTTTTTGTTTTTAAATGCTACTGCAGTGTTGTTCCTCTCTGTCTGAAAGTTACCACAGCGTCTAAAACACTGATTGTCATCCTCAGTGGGAGATCTGGTTTCCAATTTCATCAGCTGGAACGAAGTTGTGTGTGTACACTTGGTCTAAAACACTAGAGAAAACGCGGTCTCACCAGGGCAGCGCTTTTTCTGGGTAGACGATAAGCCTACGATTTTGACTCTTTTCATTCCTGGCTGGCTCACCTATCTCTTCAGAGAATCTTCCAGGTGGAGCTATTGGATTCGGTCAGACTGGGGGAGGAGTCACTAGACCTTGAGGGGGCTCAGAAGTCCCCATCTGAGGTCGCAGAGCAAACCCGCAGGCTAAGGGACCGAGCCCTCAGGTGCCCTCAGGTATCCTGATTGCCCATTGCTCCATCAGGTGCGAAGTGGACATCGACACAGGTTCCACGGGCTTCGGGAGGTTGGAGGAGGTAGCCTGGGAGAATTTTTAGGCTTCTACTCCTGGGGAAAGTTCAGAAAAAAGGAGACACGTGGACCACCAGCGCCTTTCCTCACCTTAACCCTGTCCCACTCGTCTCTGTCAATTCCACCTACCCGCCCAAAGAAGGGCCGAATGCACGCCCCCGACGGCCGGGTCCGGAGCGCGCTGCCGGCGACAGCCAGTGTCCTCCTGCTGGGGCCCCGGGCCGCGCGTGGGGAGGAGGCCGAGGCTCTTCCCAGGGCCTTGGGCCGGGGAGGAAACGTCCGAACATGTCCCACCAAGGAAGCGGAGCTGCCCCCTAGTCCTGCCCGAGACTCTGGGAACCAGGGCAGCTCTCCTCGGCCGTTGACAGTCTAGCGACAAGCACGGGAAGGGGCGCCCTCTCTGGTTGGCTCCCCCGCCGAAGGGCGCAGGGGAAGAGCCCGGGTCCGAGAGCCAAGGCCGAGGCTGCAGGAGGCAGAGGAGTCTGACCTTATCTGAAGCTCAACGGGCGGCGGGGCCTACGCCGCCTCTCGTCCAGGCTCAGAGGCCTGAGCCCACTGCCCCGAGCACAAGGCGCGGGGGTGTGAGAACCACAGAGCGCCCGCACCTGTGGGCTGCGGGCCGCAGAGCCGCCGGCGCCCGGGAAGGCTTCCTCCCGCCGCCGCAGGCCTGGGCCGGCCCCGCAGTCGTGCGTCCCGCGCCGCTCACGTGCCTCGCCCCGACCTTAGCTCCGAGGCTGCGGAAGGGAAGCTGGCTTTGGGCCTGGGAGGGGACTCCGGGGCACCCAAGACGACGGCACCTGCGTGGCCCCTCGAAGTTCAGGCCGTGCCCTCGTCCGCTGCCCGGCCCTTCGAGGCCAGCCTCGCAGCCTCTGCTCTCCAGGGCTCTGCGGGCCGAGCCGCCAGGCCCGCGCCTACAGCTGCGCTGTGGGGCCTGCAGCGGAGAGCAGCTGCTCCCCACTCCCCGGGCTCCGGGAGGACGGGGTGGCAAAAGCGACCTCCGGACTGTGCGGATGGCAGAAGCTCCCCCAATTTTCAGCAGCCGGACATGGGTGGAATGGAAGGGAAGCCTCTGGATCCCCAACCTCGAGTACTGTCGTCACTTTACCAAAGACCTCCAGGCGGGGGAGGCGGGGAAAGTGGGGCCCCTTCAGCCAGAGGAGCGGCTGCCACACAGTCGCGGCGGCGAAGGGGAAGGGCCGCTTCGCGCGGGTTCAGTGCCAGGGGCGCGACAGCCCTCCGTGTCCGGGGGAGAGCGGCCTAACAGGGGTCACAGCTCAACGGACTCAGGGTTCGCCTGTAAGTGCCAATGCCATTGCCTCTTCTTGGAAGCTTCCACTTCAGCTCGGGGTTATGACTAAGATGTCCTTGCGTGGGGAATAAGTTCAAGACCCGCGATGCCGGGCCCCGGTGTCGCCTATCTCCCTGCCCGCAGCTCGTGGGAACTTTGGGGGCCCTTAAATCCCTACCTGCTAAGCCAAAAACTGAGGGACCGCCGGCCAAGCCCCTTGGTTTCCGAGTATTTAGGACGCTTCGTTCTCAGCCAAGA
This sequence comes from Pteronotus mesoamericanus, assembly GCF_021234165.1. Taxonomy (NCBI): domain Eukaryota; kingdom Metazoa; phylum Chordata; class Mammalia; order Chiroptera; family Mormoopidae; genus Pteronotus; species Pteronotus mesoamericanus. The sequence goes on along the minus strand of NW_026555078.1, from coordinate 28,090,556 downwards.
GGTCAAGGCGAGCAGGCAGCCGGATCGAACAATCCAGGGTTCAGATTTAAAACATCCAAAAAAAAAAAAAAAAAAGAAAAAGAAAGAAAGAAAAGAAAGAAAAGAAAAGAAAGAGAAAAGAAAAGAAAAGGAAAACCGCCCTGGTATTTTTTTTTTCATTTTACTTGGCAAAACGCTGTAAGGTTTTGTCCTAAAAACACTTTATTTATAAGCCGTTGTTCATTACTTTTGGCCAGAGTTATAAAATCTGTAGAGGAGAAAGGAAAAGTGGCTTTGATTCAGTAAAGCTGCGACGCCGAGAAGGTAAATTGGAGGTCCCTTCACAGCTGGTCCTCGAAGATTTTCTCCAGGGGGGAAAATATATATGGTTAGTTCCCCCTAATGATCGCTCTAAAATGATTGCCAAGAAAACTCAAAGCAATATCCAGCTTTCTCACCTCCTCCCGCTTCTCCCTGGTTTAGCCAGACTGAGCCGAGAGTGGCACAGGGAGGCGTATTGTGCAATTTCTTATTAAACACATCTGGAATATGCGCGCTCTGGATCGAGTGCCAGGGATTTTACAAAGAGTTTATGACTGTGACAGAAAATTGTCCTTTTAACGAGTTTACAAGCAGTAATCACAGGGGCTTTTACAGGACCAGGCTACTCTGCTCCTCGCCAGATCTGCAAACATTTCCAAGATTCACCAACCAAGGGAGCAGGAAGTGGGCTCCAGCGCCCTGGGAGACGCAACTTCCACGAGCCTGAAATTATACTAAACAGAGCTGGAAGAGTGGGGGGTAGTCATCAGGGTAGGAAGAGAGGGCATGTAAGAAATTAAAGTAATTGGCCCTTCCTTATTTTCCAGGGAGATTTCCGCGGTGTCCTTTGAAGCCTGTCAGGGTCATTGAAAGCTATCTTTGTGCAGGGTGTTTGTTTTGGGGAGTGAATGTGAAGAATGTGCGGAGATCCCCTGTGAGAGCCCCTCCTGCGGAGGGTGGCATTTCTCCGTGGCCCAAGACGTGGAGAATAAACACCCTAGTGACTTAAATAAACACCAACTTAATGATCCAAAACACTAACAAGGGAGATTGGGACCCTGAGCTCCCAATCCCAGTGATCGTCTCTGAGCCGCTGTGTGCACATCTGTCCATCACTGAGGGAAAAATGACTTTATAAGTAAAAGTGACTACAGTTAAGTACAGTGACCCTTTCTCCCTTGAACTCCATCAAATCCATTTGACATTAAAAAAAAAAAGTCATAATAAGGCCTTAATCCCCACCCCACCTCAGTTTCCTAGATCAGCACAGGAAAGATAGAAAAGGGTAAGAAAAAAATGATTATATTAATGGTGACACTCATGGATGGGGGGAAAAATCAAAATTATGAAACTGTCATGTCAGAAAATAAATATATTCTCTCTGGGGAACAATATTTACAAAGCACAAGCAAGCCAATCCTGTTGTCCTGAGTAGAATTTTAATAAATAATGCCATTTGTTTCACTAATTTTAAAAGCTAAATACAAAGATACATCATTTTTGCCCCGGGCAAAAATAATATGGAGCCTACATGATTGCTGCGATTTTTCTGAACACTATCCGGCAGCACTGCAAAGAACTCCTGTCTTGCTGGTCTGCTTTCTATTTGTGCAGGTTAATTCACAAAGTTCCTAGCCTTGTTCGAGTTCCCCTCTCTTTTTCCCCAAGCAGATAAATTATTTTACTTTCACAGTCTGGTCATAAATTTGTTAATACAAAAGAGCCAAGTTAACATATGAATGTTGTGGAGAAGAGCCAGTGGTAAACAATACTGCATACCTAAATCATAAGAAAATAAATACCCCAAAGCTAAATTCATTCTTTTTCTGTCATATAATTAACTCAGCCACCACTCTTGGTTCAGGTGATGACCTTCAAAGTACCCTGCAATTCATAACCACCATTAAGTAGAAAAGTAACAAAACTACCTGTTAAAAAAACAGGGCCCAGTGACAGCAATACACAACTCACCTTTCAGAAACAGAATCGTAGTCCTGGTGTTCTACTAAGTTTTAATTTAGACAGGTTTGGGTACAATAGAAAAGAAACCTGAAAACACATGCTGTTTTAGTAACAAATACCAGGTTGCCTGATTTGTTACATAGTTTTTGCAAGCTAGAAACTAGGAACAGAAGAAACTCTTAATAGGAGAAGGCTACAGGTATGAAAGCTTCAAGGGCATGAGAAGAACTGGCATTCAGGAAAGTGTTTCTTTTCACATTGGTACATTTTTAAAGTTTGCCATAAAAAACCCAAGAAAACAAACAAAAAAAAAACAACCAAAAAAACCCACCAAATTTGACAAAAATAGTTGTATTACTAATGGTCACTTCTATCTCTAACTGCCTCACATAGAGAGCATTAAGACATTTAGGCACTTGTTTTTTCCCCCTAATACTGTTATTTCATTTTAAGCTACATAAAATTGTTTAACACTAAATATGAAAAATGTAAACTTAATTTTTCCCCATCAAAAGAAGTTGTAAGATCATATTTTTCCTTCTCACCTTAAAAATGCAACCATTTCCTCCCAGGCTGGAGGCTCTTATTTTCACTATTTTGACTTCTCTCTCTCTCTCTCTCTCTCTCTCTCACTTCCTTTTCCTTTTCCCAAAAGATTTTTCATAAATAAATTAAAATGAAATAATTAAAATCCAGTTGATTTGTAATTCCCATTCATTGAAGAAGAAGAAGAAGAAGAAGAAGAAGAAGAAGAAGAAGAAGAAGAAGAAGGAGAAGGAGGAGGAGGAGGAGGAGAAGAAGGAGAAGAAAAGAAGAAGAAAGACTACTGAAGCAGGCACATGGGTTGCCCAGAACCAAGACTGGGTGACTGGGTGCTTTTGTTTGTTTGGGGTGTTTTGGGTTTTTTTTTTTCCTGATTTCTGCACTGGGAGGGGAAATGCAAAAGTGGAAAGAGTTGGAGAGAAGACTGAGTTTGAGATCGCTGTTGGTTTTTAGTTTTAAAAAGATATTTGTGAAAGTCCACCGTTCCTTTATGCACAAAGAACCCCAGAAACAAGCTGCAAAAATGTTCCTGATTTCTATTTACAAGTGTCCCTAGTCCCTGCTTGGAGGCCCCAGTCCCTCCCCACTTAAGACCCCAAGTCCACCAGACTGGAGGTGAGAGGGCCCAGCAAGGAGTCCTGGAGCTGATGCTGGTGGGCTTGCAGGCCGTGGCTGGGCTGGGAGGCGGTTAAGCCCGGGAGAGAATAGTTTGAGCTCCTGGCGTGGCCCATATTGCCCTGCAGCAGAAGGACCGAGTTCTGGTCTGGACTTTGGGGAGGTGAGAATTCTTCTTCTGAGCTGGACATGAGCGGCTTGCCCCCTTCCAGAGGAGAGAGTTGATTCTGCTTGTTGGAGGAGGAGTTATTGTTTTCGGTGTTCTCCCTAAGAAATAGAGGACAACACCATATGGTTAAAAAAAAAAAAAAAAAAAAAAGTAAGTTAAAAAAAAGTGTGACATGGAGGGAGGGGAGCTGGAAGGAGGAAAGGGCCATAGTGCAATCAGTCATAGACCCAAATGGAGGAGCTCTGCTTTCCTGCCCATCTCCAAGGGTCCTGGGAAGACTGGAGAAATGGGGAGCTACATACAGAGCTCCTAGGGAGCCAGGCCCTTCCCAGTCCAGATTTTAGAAAGCCAGAGTGGCAGGTCTTATATGCAACACACAATTATTTTTTAGATTTCGTTCAAGGGGTTATTTTTAAATACCTATCAACTAGTGCCACGTTTAGAAGTAACTTGGAAAATCTTCCAATTAATGGTTGTTGGCGATGAAGAAAATGATCAGGGACAAGCAGTCCCTAATGCACAAGTTTGGGGTGAATCAAGTCAATTGTTCTGTTCCCATCTGAGGAAACAATTAAACGTCGAGTTTCCCTGCCCTTGCCCGGAGGTTGTGGTTTCTGAGACATAGGACAGGTCATGGGAAGTGGTGTCCACAGCGGCCCAGTGACCTGAGTAAACACAGGGAGCGCAGCCAGTCTCTCCAATTTCATCAGGTAGTGGGGCCCTCGGGCCTGGCTTGCAGGGCCGCCGTTTTGTAACTAAAGTCTAACTGGAACCGTAGTGTCCCTGTCCTCGTGTTACTCAATCCTTAGTTCCTCACGCCCCTCTCTCAAACTCCCCACAAACATCCACATAAGCACACCCTTCCCCACCAGGGAAACTTCTCGACCCCGCGCAGCCGGTGAGCGGGTGCGGGGTGCCGAGGGGTGGGGGGGCATCAGTCCGAGGACTGGGTGCTAAACTTCAGGATTGGGAAGCCCTGGGCGCTTCCGCCTCCTGAGTGCTCGCCTGTCCTGTCCACCCGGAGAGCCTGCCCGTCTCCACTTTCTCTCCCTTTCTCTCTTAATCTCTCTCTCCCAGAAAGCCCATTTCGGCTGAATGTCCCCAAGTTCCCTGCTTTTCTACCCAGAGTGGAAAGCGGTGGCGACATCTTCCGCCACCCCAGGCTCGGAAGCAAACAAAGGAAACCCAGCCGGCCTGGAGCTCAGGTTTCCCCCAAACTCGCCGGCTTCCCGGAGCGCTCTCCCTGAGGGCGCTGCTGCCGCCTCTCGCACGCTCTTCCGAATCACAGTCGGAAACTTCAACTGCGAGCGGATGGAGCGGGGCCAGGTGGCCGGAGGGGTGTTGGCGCGAAGAGGGTGGAGGCAGAGACAGGTTTTAAAAATACTGCCTTCTGAGCTCCAAGGCGAGAAAAGCCTGCGACTGGAGACCTCTTCCTCCTCCGGGTCGGCGGCACGGTCATCCCAATGGACGGGCCGCGGCGCCCGGCCACGCGCGAGGGAGCCCAGAGAGGAGCAATCCTTTCCGAGCTTCGGGCTTAGGGAAGGAAATGCAGCGCCACCTCTCTCAAATCTCTCTTTTTGTGGATTTTTAAGTGACTCCTCCCTTTTTAAGGCTAGTGCGGAATGAAACGGCGACCTCTCGCCCAAAAGACTAGCACGAGAGCGCAAGTTAAGCTCCGGGAGGCAGTGGGGGCAGAACAGAAGGCTCGGGCCAGCTCCATCCCTCCCGGGAGCAAGAGGAGAGAGGTTCGCGACCCTCAGCCTCCACCGAACCCCTTCCCTCGCGTTACCAATCAACACTTCCCTTCTAGTTAATATAGAAAACCCCTCTCCACCCCCCACACCTCTCTCCAACCATCCAGGGAGGCATGAAAAACAAACTTAGCACCAGTATTTCTCGACACTCACGCCCCAAGGAGCCCACGCGCGGGCGCTCAACTCAAACGAGCCCCCCATCCCTAGCAAGAGATCTCAGAGTTCATGAACTTTCGCTGCAGTGCTGCGGAGGCCCGGGCGCCGCCCGGCGGACCGGCTCGGGCGGGCCGGGAGGATGCGGTGGCGTGTGCCTGCGGGGGCAGGAAGGGGCGGAGGGAAATGGAAGGCATCCCGGGGTCGCCCCTGCAGCGGGAAGTACGCCGCGTACCTTTCCTTGGCCTCGGCGGCCCGGTCTCTTTGCCTCCGATTCTTAAACCAATTGCTGACCTGGGTGGTGGTGAGGCCAGTGGCCTCGGCCAGCTCCCGCTTCTCACGCGGCGAGGGGTAGGGGTTGTGCGCGTACCACTCCCGCAGCACACCCCGCGACTTTTCCTTGAAGCAGTAGCTTGTCTCCTCGCCGTCCCAGATGGTGCGCGGCAGGGGGAATTTTCGGCGCACCCGATACTTGCCCACAGCACCCAGGGGCCGGCCGCGCAGCTTCTCGGCCTCCACGTAGTGCGCCTTCAACCACAGTTGTTGCAGCTTGGGGTGGTTGTGAGGCGAGAACTGGTGGCTCTCCAGGATCTTGTACAGCTCGCGGAAGTTGCCGCGGTGGAAGGCGACCACGGCCTTGGCCTTCAGCACGCTCTCGTTCTTGTGCAGGTGGTCGCAGGCGGGCAGCGACCACAGGAACCTGCCCAGGCGCTCCAGGTTCCCACCTTGCTGCAGAACCTCGCAAACGCACGCCACTTGTTCCTGCGTGAAGCCGAACGACGGCAGCATCGACATGGCTGGGCCCTGCCGGGGCGCAATGCCCGGGCGCAAGCAGCACAGAGAAGAGCCGAAAATGCAGGGGGCGGCGGCCGCAGTGGGGGTGCGGCTGCTCCTAACCCCCTTCCTAAGCTTTCCCTAGCCGAAAAAGTAAGTCGAGTTTTGAGTATGGGCGGCCCAAAAAGAGCAGAATGAGAAGTGGGGCGCGCGCGCAGGACTAGGAGAGGCCGGCTCACTCCTCAGCCTTTCGGGCCTCGCTGGCTCTAGGCTTGCACCGGGTGGATGCTGCTCGTTGCCGGGGAACTTGGTTTCTGTTCTCCCGGCTGCTGCCTTAAAGCGCGCAGCGTCCTCGGCGCGCTGATTGGCTGCGGGCGGCGCCTATCCCGGGCTGGCCAGCCTGCGCGCCGCCGGGCCGGGCCGGGAGGCCGCACCGCCCCGCGAGGGGAGGGCGAAGCTGTGGAGTGGGGGATTGGGAGTGGTGAGAGGAGTAGGACCGAGAGAGGTGGGAAGCGAGGTGGAGGGCGGGGGGTGGGGGTAGGGGTGAGAATGGAGCCTCGCTGCCCAGGAGCGAGAGAGGGGGTGGGGTGGGTGATCGCGTCAGGACCCTGCAACGTGAGCCCCCTCTCCAGTGTCACCTAAGGGCAGCCGCGCACATCTCTGCGCGAATCAATGACTCCAGACCTTCTAATTCCCCTCCTCTCCCTACGTACCCCTGTCTCTTGCAGACATGCCCTTTCCCGGTGAGCTCATATTTAATTACCTTAATGTTGGAATGAATAAATAATGAATTGATAAATAGCTTATGGAACGAGATAAATAATACAGGAGCAGACGAGAGCTCAGAGCTGCAGTCGCTGAAGAGTGGCTTCTCTCCGGACTGGCTTCTTCTCCAGGAGCCAAACCTAATTTCTTCCTCTCTGCTTTCTCCCCGCCCCCACACCCCACGCCCCCGCGCCCCCCACACCCACCACCCTCCAAAGGGCACGTGTACTCCCAGCTGGATAGCGCTTCTCTCATTGTCAGAAGCCCGCGACTCTTTGCGACCACGCGCAGAGCTGTTTAGAGCACAGTTGCAAAGCAGAGAAAGATTCTGAGGATTAATTTGTGATTTGGCATTTTAATTATGGTCTAAGTCTGCAGACTCTGGACTCAGTTTCCCCACCAGCGTGGTTGCGTTTTCCAAGGCCACCTCTGCTACCGTGGAATGCCCAGAAGCTTTACTTGCTGTTGGCAAAAATGCTTTGGGAACCTCGTACTAAAGGCTCTGGATGGGGTGTAAATTAAATAAAACTGGTCCGGCTCCAATAGCTGTCCGGTTGTAATATAATCCGTGCCCTGCTCTAAGAGGGACACTTCCCTCAAAGCGAGGATGACAGCGGCTCCAAGAAGATTAAATAAGAGGGTGTGTGTGTGTGTGTGTGTGTGTGTGTGTGTGTGTGTGTTGATTACAATGCTGGCCTATTTTACTGCCAGGGAATGAGATGTCCTGCAATTTCAGTCCCATCATCTGTTATTTTATGTATGTTTGGAGAATGCTTAGTAAAACTGCACAAACAAGTGAAGCTGTAATTATCGTAAGCCTCATTTGCACACCTTGTTCCAAAGCAATTACTAAAAAGATTTTGAAAACAATTAGCGTCTCTAAACAAAGATAATCTATTGTCAGTAGCTGAGGCTGGCAGAAGATAAGAACAATGCGTGGTGATAAGGGGAGCCAAACGGTGGGAGCAGGGTGACTTTACGACTACTCTTATCTCTGATTAGATAAGTTCAAAAACAGAATTGTAAGTACACTTCAAAAATGCTTTTGATTTAAATGCACCTTCTTAGTGAATGCAAAGAACAGGCTCTAGGTTCTTTAAACTTTTTGTCTTCTTTAAATGTTTGGATTCCACCAGCCAAAGCCCAGCTCCATAAAACCCTTTGCGTATTGAGACATAAGTGGGAAAAGAAGCAGCGTCCTGCGGGTTCCCCCCTGTATTATTTATATGGTTTTAAAATAATGTACCCAGTCCAGTGTACCCTGTAATGTACATTTTAAACTCATAAAGGGTTTCCACCTCTTGGCTGCCTCTCCAGAGATTCCAAGTAGAGGGAAGCTGCTTCTCCGCTGAACTCCCACACAATGCTTTTTGCATCCTTGAAACTCTGCAGTATCCCATGCAATTAGACCTTGGAAACAGATGCTGATATTTCATTGCATTTAGAATTATTTTTTAAGTGCATTTAATGGGTGCACATTATTTCAAAAGAGCCCCTACCACATGGTGTGCCCAATGACTTACTTTCTAAACTGGAAGCCTGGCATGGCTGAGACCAAGCCCATGTGTCTGGTAATTTTCCCTTGCGGTCTTATTTTAGTACTCATGATGTTTCAGATGAAGTCTTAAGAAGCTGCAGTGTCCTGCCAGAAGGAATGTCTCTGCTTGGAACAGCCCTCATTGACATGGCAGCTGTGTGAAGACCGGAACGGAGGTTTAAACTTGGCTCTAAAACTCAGTTAATACCCTAAAGTCTAGAGCAAGTGCGCAGAATTACAACGTGTGGTGCAGGGTCTCCTAAAAGACAAACAGTAAGTTGAGTACGGGGTGTATTTTATAATTAACAATTTTGTATAAGGAAATAAGGCATAGCTTGGACAAATAAGGACAGGTACAAATGTACAGGGGATGACAGGGAACGGAGAGATGGCGATTAAACAGCAATAGGACCACCTTTTCCCCAGCTTGCTCCAGACCTCCCTGTCCACTTCTTTTCATCTCTCCTCAAAAGAAGCCAGGACGCACTAGACCTTGGTGATAACTGGGAAGACCGTCCGGATGCTGTGCTTGCAGCGGGCAAAAGGGTTGCTGAGAAGTGGTGTTCAACTTCAGAGGCCCTGCCGGGGGCCCGCCAGCCTTTCTCGTTGCGTTTAACCCGATAGACCGCGTAACTAGAAAGGAAAAGTGCTATTCGCTTTGTACTAACGAGCCTACCTGCTATTTCGATCCCTTGGTTAGGGGAACCAATTGTTATAAGTGTTAATTATTGGCTCGGATATATAAGGTTTCCCAAAATGGAACCTTTCACTGAAAACCACTAAAAGAGGTAAAATGACATGAATTTACAAACCACATAAACCAAATGATCCATTTTAAATCGCACACAGAAAGGTTTGAGTTGTTCTAGTAACTTAAAACCCTTGCTGTCAATGCAAATCACACGAAAAACAGAGATGCGTCGGAGATTTAAAGGGAACGTGCAACTCTAGCTGCTGCCCTCTCCGCATCTTGGCTCCCGAGGGTAACGCGCTGGCAAAGGCTGCCCGACGCCAGGTTTCAGCTCTTAAGTGCCTCCTCTATGCAGGTAATGGCCCGGTGCGCACAACTGGTCTATGGAAAAGCCAAAGCGGAGGCACTAGTTGCTGCTGGCGTTTCTGGCTGAGTTGACATGAGGCCTTGGTTCAAAAACCTCTGGCTAGAACCCACTTCTATCCTTTCTGGCTTGGAGCAAGAGGCTTTCAGGCCCGCTTTCTTGGAATTCCTTCGCCACCGAGAACAGCGGGGATCCTACTTTAACTACTGATAATTTGGAAGGGAAGGACATCGGGAGGTGTCTCTTCAACAAATTAGCATCGTCGCTCTGGGGCAGTGCGGAGACTCCCCAAATCCTGGTTGAAGTGGCAACGTTCATCTTTTTCCTCTGGTGGCTCGGAAACTCCGGGTGTCCTCGACCCTAGGTATCCCGGGCTCCGACGACCTGCGCGGCGCCGCGGGAGCAGCCGCCCACCTGCCTCCTGGGGAACCCTGCTCCCGGCGAGGTCTGAATAGGCCGAGAGCTCAGGCAGGGCGATTTGCGGACCCGGAGAAGAGAAACTCAAAACCAGTCCATTAGTAAATGAGTTTTGTGTTGTCAAGGTTCTTTCCCATCCACTTGCTGTTCTGAAAAATAGATCACGTTTCGTTATCTTTAGTGGGAATCTGCAACGTGACACCGGATCCGCGCGGCCCCCGCCTCTCCACCTCCCTCTCTTCCAGCCGCGCTAGGCCGGGCCGAGGGGAGCCTGTCGGCCTCCTCGGCTGATTTCTGAACAATGAAGATTTGTCTGTTCCCCTAATATATTTATGTATGGATGGAGGGAGGGAGGGAGTTTTCTCTGGGAAGCGGGAAGCGCGCGAGCGCAGCCTCCCTCTTCCTTGGTGCACAAACTCAACGCCAGCCCAAGACGCCGGGGACCGCTGTCCCCAGCCCACACCTGGACAAACAGAGCTGCGAGCCCGCTAGCTGCTAAAAACGCTGCCGCCCCGCGTGGCTCCTGAAAATACAGTCTCCACATTGTCCCGGGGTGGAGGAAGGGGGAGAGAGTGAAAGACGGACAGAGACACCGCCGAGAGGACGCAGATTGCAGGCGACTGGAGCCGAGGGGGTGTATTTGGAGGAGTTATCCTCTCCCTCGGTGCGTGTACTCACGTCTTGCTTTGTCTGTCTGGGTGTCTCTTTCTCTCTCATCCTCTCTTCCCTATCTGAAGGAGGAAGCTCGTTCATTTTGCGTGTGAACCTCTGTTTCTCATTTTATTCTCTTTCAGTCTCTTGTCTCCATGTCACTTTTTCTCCCTCTCTCTGTCTCATTCTTCTTATTGTTTCTCCCCTCTTTCCAACTCTCTCTTCCTCCATCTCTCCCCTCTCTGCGTTACCCCCCTACACACATACACACTCCCTTTCCTCCCTCTGTATCTCTATTTCTCTCCCTTCTCTTCCCTTCCGCAGGCTATGGGCGCCTGAACCTGTTCCTTTCGGCCCGGGACCAGGCACTGCGAGGTTTCATAGGCGTCGTGCTGATGTCGGGAACCGAGGTGGCTCTGAAGCCTGGGCAGGGGCGTGGGCTTTGTCGAGGGGACCCCGCCAGGCGAGTGGTGGTGTCCTCAAAAGGTGGGGGCGTTGTCAAAAGATGGGGGCTCATTGGGGAGCGGAAGAAAATGGGTTGGCCACCTGGGGGGGAAAGAGCCGACTGCAGCTGCGCTCTGAGGAGGCTCGGGCCCTGGGACTCACCGACTGCCAGGCTGAGCCAGAAGATGCCACTCAACACCAGATGCCGAACACCTTTCTGGAAAGTGAAGGAGAGTGTTTTAAGAATCCATTTTTAAGAATTTAAGACACTCTTGTCCCCTTCTCTTTATTAGTGTCGCCTTAGGGCAAGTTTACAAAAAGATACTCTTGGAGAGTCCTTATCTTCCATTGAGTTTCCAATCACCTTTTTTCTCAACTAATGTACATCCTGAATACCGCATCTGTCTAAGCTAAGAAGAATTTCCTTTTGGGAGGTGAAAGCCTGCAGCTCCTCCTGTTCAGAGGAAAGTGCTAGTGACAGTAATGCAGGGTGACACTAAATAAACAGTTAGGGTGGACTGGAAAGATGGAGTTAATTATCCAGTGAGCTGCGTTTCAGCCCAGACCATCAGGGGCTGATTTGTTTTGGCTCACAGTCCGAGGAAGGAGACAAACCACTCTCTTCTCTACTTCTTTTAGGGATCCTGATCATTGGTTTCTCAAACAAAACAAAAACCACTACCCAGTTATCACTACTTTGATTACAATTTGGTTTATTACTCCTCTGCAGACTCTGTGAAAAAGAGTCGTCCATTCCATTGTCCCATAGCCCTGGAGTGAAGACCCAAAGTGACCCAAAAAATGCACTCCCAAAATCTTTTCTCAGAGGCCTGCTAGTAAGGAAAGTGGACGCCCAGCAACCCTCTCCATCTCTTCACGTGGATTCTTGCAATAAGTTTATATAACTGCGTGTTTATAAAAACTAAGATGTTAGCCTGGTTTTCACCATGGTTTTACTGCCCGCCCCCCTCCAAAAAAAAAAATCAGGCTTCGCGAAATTTTAGATGCAATTAGATTTATTGTTTGCGTGATTCACTGACTATCCAGTTTCCTCAGGTAAGCCTGCACTTACATATAAATCCTAGTAACTTAAAACGTCTCTCTCCCCACTTTGCTCTTCCCTGCCTCCACTCACGTCCCCACCCTGCCACATTCTGATATTAATAATCCCCGTCTGCCCCTCTTTCCGGGTCATTACGGTACTGCTGGTCTCTAATCAATCCTAATGCGATGGCAATTGGAGTCCCTGATGACTGCGGCTCGGGTTTCTTGTAATGGCTCTACCACATTTTCCTGGACCTCCTTCTTTAACCTGAGATGCCAGGGGGACGAGTCCCTTCTCTGCTGCTGATTACTTCAAGATGTGGGGGCTGGTTCGAGTAGAAGGAGAAAGAGACACGCGCACAGCGTGGCTACTACTGCGGGCTGCGAGGCTGGGGCGAGCAAGGCGTCTGCAAGCCCGACGCCCGCACCCGAAAGCCTTTCGCTACTCTCTCTTTACTCTCCACCCCGCCCCCTCCATTTTCCAGGCCCAAACTCACCCTGGCGGACCGAAATGAAGATTCTTGGAGCATTTTTTCCCCCTCGTGCGGAGACGCCTCTTAGTTTCTCGGCCTCTCCAGTTCTTGCGTGTTCCTATCCTGCGGCGCCACCAGGGCTCCTAGGCTAGGCCTACCCCTCGCTCTGGAGTGAACGCGTCTCCCCATTCTTCGGAGCCGGCTCCGCTTTCCTCCTGGTTATTTTCTCCCCATGCCACCCATCCTTCCCATTTTAGCGTAGTTGGCACCGAATAGGAGTTGGATTCTTCCCTAGTTCCCTTGCTGACCCTTGACCTCTCTTCCCTTCCTTACCCCGCAGTGCCTGATGCTCCCTACCTGTTTCTGACCCAAAGCCGGGACCACAAGAGCAGCCAGGTCTTGTTTGGATATGAGCCCTTTCCCGACCTCTAAGGGTCCATCGCCCAGAATCTTAACCTTTAGGAACGAGGGTCCTACACTTCTTTCTGCAGGTGCCTTCGGAAGAGAGCACCTATACTGGGAATTTGAGCCATCCCTCCCTCTCCCCGGTTGCAGTCTTTCGCTCACTCCCCCTACCCCTCGTACAGGCCCGGCAGCGAGGCGATCAGCACGTTCGCGGCTTTTGTATTGTTGCATTTCTCAGACTAACGCCATTTAGCGTAACCCGAGCCCAGGATAATTGCCACGTTTCTGCCGCGATACTTTTAAAAACAAGATAATGCTTCTGAATTGCGGAAGAAAGTGCTTCGGACAAATTGGGCGCTGAGCTGTCGAGAAGGATCGCTTTGTTAGGGGAGGCGTGTGGTTTGTGACTCAATTAGTGCATTTCTGGGAGCCGCCTGCGCTCTGCAGCCGGGTCAGCTCGAGGCGAACTCCCCTTGCAGTTCCCGGGCGCCAAGAAGGGTTTGAGGAGGGGAGTACTTCAGGCCTGTATCTATGTCGGGGCAAATCCACGCTATGGGAAATGTTTTTTCAATCCAACACAAGCACATTGTTTGGGTTCTAAAGGATCCAGATTTTCACGGACAGAAGCTTGATTTTTCTCGCTCCCGACTGCGCCTCACGGCATTAGTCTAAATCACCAGTCCTCTGAGCTGTGGGGAAAGACAGACACTGGGTGGAGAGTGCTGGGAAGGTGCCCACTCACCCATGCCTCTCTGCGCGTCTGGCCCACCAGCCTGGGCATGGATTTTGCAACAATGTTTCCAATACCGCTGCTGTACTTGGCGCAGCCCTCCTGGAAGCCGGCAGGGTGAGGTTTCAAGGCAGCCAGCGGACCGCGAGGGGCGCTTTGGGGGCTGCAACAAGGCCGTAAGAGTTTTCCTTGCCTCTCCTGAAGTCCATCCGCCACCCCCACGTATCACCCCGCATGCAAGCCGGGTCCTCCTTTCGTGGGCCCATCTTGGAGTCCGTGGTAAGTTGCTCTGCCAGGTGCGCGCGCCAGTCCAACTCGCAGCGCGCCAGGGCTGCAGAGAGCGAGCCGCGCCGCTTGCTCGCGGCCCCGCCCCTAGGAGGCTTTGCCCAGCCGGGGGCGGCCAGGCCTCACCCCACGCCCGGTCGTCTGCACCAGGAACCCCTCCCCGGGGGCGCGCGAGAAGGCTCCGGCGCCGGGACTGCACCGGGGACGGCCCCGCCCAGCCATGCGGCCAGAGGTCCGGCGTTCCGACCCAGGGGTCCTGACTTGAGCAGTCTTCGGACCCCGCCGCTCTCTCGGGTTGTTCGCTGGTGCTGTTATTGGGGCGTGAGGGAGGAGGGGACAGGCCCGGGGAGGGCGGGAGCGAGAACGAGGCTGGGGAGGTCAGCGGAGCAGGGAGAGGACGCAGGCCCACGGCGGACGCGGCTGGAGGAGAGAGAGGGCGCTGTCAGCCTGGCAAAAGAGTATGACCGACAGGAACCGAAACAAAACAAAACAAAAAGAAGAGAAAAGCTGCCCGGTCGAGTCTCGAGGGTGAGGGGCGTAAGGCGGGGAGGGGCTAGGGTGGCAGAGAGAATTCTCAGCCCACAGCCCGGGAACGGTTTGGCTCACCGCGGCCCTGCCAGCACCGCGTAGCCCCGGGCGGGACTCGCAGGAAGGGGACTTTCTTTGGCCCCCTTAGCTCTCCAAATAGTAGCTGTCCTTCAGGGCCAACCCTCCCTCGGAGAATTGGAGGTATCGCGGTCGCAGTAAGGTTGGCGACGCTTCCGGGGCGACTGAAGTGCCTCAATTTGCCTTAGGCGAGCGAGGAGGGGAGGGAGTTGGAATACGGATCCCCCTTCCCTGAGCGAAGCCTTCTTTCTTTTCTTTTCTTTTCTGCCCCCCCCCCCCCAGTTTCGTAAGTACTGCGGAAAGAAACTGAGACGGCAGGCGATTCCCCCCCTCCCCCGCCCCATCCCAGAGCCGAAGCAGGTGGCCTCACCTGGTTCGGGGGCACTTTGCCCAGGAACGACCAAGAGATAGAAGATTCCTTTATTTACTGTCACCATTTGGAGCGGACACTCGGAGACCAGAGGGCCCCGAAGACAACTACTATCAAACATTCCCCATCCAAACTCACAAATCTAAAAATGAATTTATATTAATTCGGAAGAAACTGCTATCCCTCCTCTCGAAAAGTCCATACTCATCTTTCATCTACAAAGGATAATGTGTTCTCTTTTCATGCTCATAATGAACCAGGCAAAGCAAAACAAAAGGAGCCCAAACTCACTCATCTTCTATCTTGAAAGGTCCCTCTGTATTAATGGACATAGTTAAAGGCCCTCCTGATTTGTACATAGACACTAGAACCGATCATCTCCTTACATGTCTGCCACCTGAGAGTATCATGCTCTGGTCTCCATGTCAATTTCCTGGAGAGTCGTGGCTCTTCCATAGCCCTTTCAGCAGAATTCATGTGGCCCTGTAGTTCCGCCTTTGGCAAGAGAGTTACTTCCTAGGAGTGACTGGGTGGGCTTCAATCCGCCTGCCTCTTCACATTGAGAAACGCTTCTCTTGTGGGAACGTCTGTTTCTATTCATCCGATTTTGTAATTTCTTTGATCAGCCTAAATATTTTCTTGGCAAACGGAAATTGACCATGCCATGAATATGATAACAACCTGTTTAGGAAAAAAAAAGCTATTTTGTTTCCAAGCAGTAGAAAAAAAAGGGGGGGGGGGTCGCTAGCTGGTAGGAATGCCTGTAACAGATTGCTGCACATATATCTTTGCAGTCTCTGAAGCGCCTTTGAGAAAGCTGCCTTTCCCCGCTAATAGTTTCTTCCCTTTCTCTCCTCCCCTCAGATAAACACACACCTGGTCTCCTAAAAGTCTTTGATACTCTTTATTAAAAAAAAAAAAATAGAACTTCAATGGATGCCTCTGGAGAATTTCCCTTTAAAACATAGATGAAAGGCAAGGTTAATACAATGTTCTCTTAATCCCTTTGCCTTCTGAGTCAAAATAAATATTTTCTTCTGCATGTGATTGTACATCCTGCCATTTGGCTGTGGCTATAAGCAAATCGACCGGTAATAAAAGTGTTTTGAGGCTGTGTATTAAATGCAGCTCTCTTGAAATCAAGGCGGGAGGAGGAATAGGCGGGAGGAGGAATGGGGGGGGGCCTTACTTCACAGGCAAGAGTTGGTGGGTTTCTGAAAAAGCTGCAAGAAAAGGACCTTTCACCTCTCATTAGTGATGCCATCAGTGCTCCGGCAGAGTGGAGCTGAGGTCATGTTACATATGGCACACAGTCTGCTCAGCACTTGAAACGTCAGCTTTGAAATTTTAGAGAGGGGAAAGGTCATCTTTAATAAGCTCAAGTCTGGGGCTCCCATTGCCCTCATTGCAAACTGGGTGGGTGTCCATATGCTTCAAACCTTCTGGGTAAGTTTTTTTTTTTTTTTAATTTGCAGTTTTAAGCTGATTTTTGTTTCCCATCTTCATTGAAGCTGTAATGTTTTCAGCTGCTAATACTCCAAAGGCCTTTCATTTTTATAGCAACTCTGTCATCTTTCCTTTTCTTTTCATGCAATCGTAAAACCGTCTGTTCTGAGTGATAGCTTTTTAAAACTTAACTTCCCAGGAGAAATGAAGTGTATCTGTCCATCTGCATACATGGATCCAGACATGTGGGCTATAAGGTTACTCTTCTGAGTGGGTAATTTAGACTTCACTCTTGTACACTACATAATTTACTGAACCTTCAAAACATTAAAACTTCCATATTATGTAAAAGCTCTAGTTTCTGAAAACTTCCTGGGTACTACTAAACTTTTTCATGCCAGTTACTGAAAGCTCACATTTTATTTTTACCATGTGGAGGAAACTCTCAAATCAGAATATATTGATTCTTCCAAAAGGCTTAAAGTTAAGGCTAACTGACAGACGCTGTAATGATAGATACAAGACTGAAAAAATAGTGCTAATATCTCACTTCCTTGTTCACAAAATATTAGGAACATTTGTGAATGTTTAATCCTCATATTTGTTCAAGAAATTAAGTCAACCAAACCCAAGACACTGAACTATCCCCAGATCTCTTTTTAGCTACTGTCAAGATGGATATAAATATTTTTCTTTCATGTAACTCTGCAAGAAACTTCTCAATAGTGATTTGTCATTTACTCAGTTCCAGAAACTTTTTTTCCATGTGGATCTACAGTGCAAGAGGAACTGCCTCCCCAAACTTAATATGCATTCCTCTCTTACTTTTCTTTGTATCTGTCAATCCATTTTATCTGTTTATCATACATTATAGATTTTAGCTGTTTCTTCAGTTTTTTCTTCTTTTACATAAAAGTTACATATTTTGTCCCTGAAATAAACTTTAGAAAATAAGGCCACTATGTCTGATACTCAGATTCAAACAGTAAACTCAGTGATATTCAAAAATTCCTTCTCCCACTGCAAATTGAAAACACTAGAATCTTCAAACATTCTCTTGAGCCACCTAGGGGTTCCTAATTACTAAAGGAGTTAATGGATTGTAATATGCCGATGTGCTGGTTTTGTTTTGTTTCTAGTTAGATTCTCAAAAAGTCTTACTTTTGGGTGAGCAAAAAATTTACAGTCTGCATAATAGAAACTGGGACTATAAATGGGTAGGATGGTTTCACAACCAAAAATGACATCAAGGAAATAATTTATTTCTAATCTAACCTTCTCACATTTGGGTTTACTGCTTGCTAATAAGCTAGGGGACTTTTTGATACTTTAGCTAACCCGAAGAACTTGAGGCTTTGATGACACATGGTTTAGTGAATCCAATCAACCTAGTCAATACAAAGTCAAGGTAAATATACAGACACTGTAGTCCTAGGAGTGCATGAGTGTTTGGGAGGAAGGTAGTGCTGCCTTTTTTGGTTTTTGACCAAAGTACTTCAGGGAAATTGAAAAGCAGGGCGTGTCACTCCAGTAACTGAAAAACAGGAAGCAGAATGTTTCAACAGGCAGGTTCATCATTGACATGTCAATAACTCATTAAAGACCTATAAAAAGAATACTAATAATTTACACTTTTTATAGGCTCCCTCACTCAACAACCTTTAACATTTTACAAGCCTGATCTTATTAATCTTCTTGGAGCTTTGGGGGTATTATTCTTATTATAGAGTGATTATCCCTATTACAAAAATATGGCAAAGAGATTGCATAATTTGCCCATGGAATCATAGTCAGAGGCAGTTTGGGGATAAGGGCTATTAATCCCAGATCCTTCCCAATTTATCTAAAAAGCAATTTTTCCATAAAGAGACCATGATTAAAATGATTTGGACTTAGTCCTTGTAAAACGTTATTCTCCTTAATTTAGACTCTATAATTCAGCTTCAAGATTTGTGAAAAATTTCCTAAGTGTCTTTAAATCATCAAGAAAAAGAAAATGTAACATGAAGAGGCCTCAGTTCACAAAGGCCTGGTAGTTCTTCCATCCTGAAAATAGACCATAGTCTTAGTGGGTACAAATGTCATGTGGGAGGAGACATACAGATTACAGAACCATGAGGTAATTACTACAGCTTAACTGTCCCACAGAGAAGCTACTAAATGTTCATAAGCAGAGTTACCATAGAATACATACTCTATGACAAGATTTGACCTGTACTTTCGATGCTTATAATTCTTTCTTTGGCTTATTTAAGAGAAGAAATAATAGACATGCCAGAAATTTAAGATTTGGTTAATATTGAGGGCAGTGCTTCATACACTTTAGGGGGCATGCAAATTACCTGAGGCACTTGTAAAAATGCAGCTTACTGGGCCTTATAACTAGAGATTTTGATTCCTTAGGTTTAAAGTGGGATCCTGGAATCTGCATTGTAACAAGCACCCCGGGGTGATTTTAATGCAATCTGCTACTAGGCTATTCTTTGAGAAAAAAACATTCACTCTGCCTGAGGTAGGGATATAAAAAAAAAAAAGGAAGGTCCTATCAGCAGGAATAAAGTTTAAACTCCAAACGTTGACCTAACCAGAATTTACTTTTTGTGTGTGTATGATTTGTGAAAGAGAATTTTGAGATTAGGTTTTTTACTAGGGGTTTACTAGGTTTTTACTTTGGGTTTCTGAAGAATTTTGTGAGAATTAAAATGTTCCTAGCTAATAATTAGATAAGAAATCATTTGTCTTCCTTTCGTAATTGCGTCTGCTGAATGGCTTAGCAGGAAAGTGACACCAGACCAGGAAAATAAAATAAGAAAGAAAAATCTCAGAAGAAAATCCAGGCACCAGTCACAAAAATTAAGCAAATCTCATTGGCCAAAACACAGTGCATAGGAGCATGACGGAAAACAAGGAGCTGGTATTACCTTCTGAGTGCCACCTGAAAAATCAAATATTTTTAAAATAGCTCTCCATGTGCATGACCTTTTTAGAGTAGAGTAACCCAACTGGGCCCCTCTCCCCCAAGATTTGCAAGAAATGGAAATGCTCTGGAGAGTTGCCGCAATATGACACAAGGAATAGAAAATAAAATGTAAGAGGAAGTTAAAAGTGGCTGTCTACACTGCAAACAGTGGCCATTTGTTGCTTATAAAGGTATAGAAAGGGTATTTACAAGAAAGAACACAACCACAAAAATCCCGACTTCTTGCTTTTAAAAGGGAGATTAAATAATGGAAAAGGTTAATAATCATAATTTATTATTTTTCTCCCTTTAAATACCATTTGAAAACGAGATCATGGGAATATAGACACCAGACTCCTTGCTGTTGGAAGAGGCCAAGAAGTAAGTAGTTGAACCTGCCATTCTAAGTAGAATCTCTCAGAAAACATTCTGGATGAGATATCCCCCCTCTGCTTACACACTTGGGTGTTGGAGAACTCACTACCTCACATCTGTTGTGCATGTTTCAAGACTCACCAAAACAAGAAAGATGTGCATGATGGTAACTAAATCACATGGAATCCACGATCCTGTGCAAACTAGATGAAATGTGAGAGAAACATGGAGGGGAATCTCCTAATTACCTGTTGGTCAAGTTAGGAAGTTAGAGTAAACTACTAGCTAAACTGCTTTCTCAAGTTTCCATTTCAGGCATTTCTACTGTTTGCCCACTGCTTAGTAGGCTGCTGGAGTTCACTATAGGAGAAGTAAATATTGTCATTTCAAATAAAGAACTGTTTATTATATAACAGAACAGAGGTTGCCTTCTATTTCTGAGACTCTGCTAAGTTAATTGGGGACAGTAGCCAAAGCAGCTGCCCTGGAGATGGTGTTTTCCAACAGTTCCAGTCCTGAAAGCTAAATTGGGTTCATGTTTGCCTACGAAGTGGCAATCACATTGTTCTTTTCATTGAATGTTCTTTGGCTCCTGCTGGGGTTGAGTAAGTAGGGGCACCGTTTGTGCTACTTTACCAGCCTATTTTGACTCTTTCAGTGAGGGGAAAACTTAAGCCAAGACAGATCAAAGATGAACTTGCTACCATTAAAGGGACAGACATTTCTCAATGAAAGGGGAAGGTTGACTAAATGCCTATTTCCATCTAAAGCAGGGATTCCAAAATTTTGATAGGTTGGGGACTGGGATTAGTGTTTTTAATAACTTTTGCACATCCATTTTGATGGAGATTTGTCTGTTGTGCACATTTGAGAAATACGGATTTGTAAGAAACACATGATAAGGAAAAGAAATCTGAACTGAATGGTAATTTAAGATAAATAGATGCAAAGTTTTGCTTAATAAAAGACATGTCTTCCAGCCCTGGTGGAGTAGTTCAGTTGGTTAGAGAGTCGTCCTTATAACCCCAAATTGCGGGTTGAATCTCCAGTGAGGGCACATACAAGAATTAACCAATAAATGCATATAAATGTTTCTCTCTCTCTCTCTCTCTCTCAAAAAAAAAGAAGAAATCAATAAGTGAAAATTAAAAAATAAAGATGTCCAGAAATAATAACTTTTACTTCTATAATGCTTTCTATTTTTCAAAGGGCTTCTTACATTTGATCCTCACTTGTGGTATGGGTGAGGAGGAATAATATTATTAACTCCATTTTACTAAAAAAGAAATTGAGATAAAGAGAGTAGAGGTGACTGGATATATGTGGTACAATGGAGGCTATAAACCTGAGCTTTCCCATTTTTGTCAACCCAGCTCTTAGTCTCATGCCTAGTAAGTCAAAATATATCATGTACCTCAAGCTTTTTAATGGATGTAAGGTATTTCATGGGTTTAAAAAATTTATCTAAATATTCTGTTATCGATGGACATGTCTTTTTCCCCAACCTTTTTTTTTTTTTTTTTATAAATAATGACTCTGTGACTGTCTTTATACATATGTCTTGGAATACTTATGTAACTATTTTAATAGGGAAAGTGCCACAAGTGAAATACTAAGTCAAGAGTACGCATATTAAAATGCTGATGAATATTGCTATATTGTCCTTCAAAATCTGTACCATTTTGCACCTCTATTGACAGTATATAATAGACTATCTTTCCCCAAATGCCTATCTATATTATTTAATCTTTGCCAGTCTGGGAAAATGTGGCTAATTTTAAATTTTATTATTATTAAAGTTTAGCATCTTTAAATTGTCTAAAATAGATGTGAGATAGGAAAATGTAAAAGTCTGAAGTGTACAGCTCAATGAGTTTTTACATATGTATACATCTAAATAACTACTGTCCAGATCAAGATATAAAACATTTTCATTTCCTCAGGAAGTTCCTTCTTACCACATCGCCCACTCACCCCTAATTCCTCCTTTGACTTCTGTCAACATCAATTCACTTTGCCTCTCCTTGAATTTGGTATAAATGAAACTGCTTTATGACGTCCTCCTTTGCTCGACATAATATTTTCATTCATCCATGTTGTTGTGCGTTCATTCTTTTTTATTATTGTTTTGTATTACATTATATGACTATACAATAGATTAGTGATCCATTCTCCTGCTGATGGACATTTTAGTTGTTTCTAGTTTTTTACTGTATTCAGCAAAGCTGCTCTGATATTCTTGCATATGTTCTTCATTGGGCATACATACTCATTTCTCTTGGTCATATGCCTAAAGCAGAATTGCTGAGTCATAGAGTAGGTGTATGTTTAACTTTAATAGATACTGCTTAGTAGTTTTCTAAAGTTACACTTCCACCAGCAATTGTGTGAGTTCCACCTGCTCCTCATCCTTCCCAATACTTACTGTTTGCAGTCTTTTAAATTTTAGATACATAATAGTTTCCTGTGGTTTTAATTTGCGTTTTACTGATGAATAATGATGTTGACCATCTTTCCATATGTTTATTAGCTATTTGGATATTCTCTTTTGTGTGATGCAGGTTCAAGCTTTTTTTCCATTCTTTGAATTGTTTCTGTGTGGGTTTTTGTTTTATCTGATTTGTGTGAGTTCTTTATACATTCTGATATAACCGCTTTTTTCATAGATAGATAGATAAAATATTATCCTAGTCTGTGACTTGCCTATTTACTCTCAAACTGGTATTTTAAAAATTGTTTTAAATTTATTAATTTTAAAGAGACAGAGGAAAGGAGAGAGAGAGAGAAACACTGATTTGTTGTTCCATTTATTGATACATTCATTGATTGATTCTTGTATGTGCCCTGACTGTAGATTGAACCCACAACCTTGGTGTATCAGGATGACGCTCTAATCACCTGAGCTACCTGACCAGGATCAAACTGATATCTTTAATAAAAATTCTTAATTTCAAGTAAGTCCAATTATGTTTTTATTCTTTTATGATTATTCTTCTGTATTCTAGTTAAGAAAGCTTCATCTACCCCTAGGTCAGGAAGATGTTCCCTTATGTCTTCTTCTAAAAGTTTAAATATTTTAATTTAACATTTATACTTATGAGCCATCTTTAATTAATTTTTGAATACGGTGTCAAGGAAGGAGTCAACTTCTTGAGGATTCCCCCCCATGTGGATGTACAATATTCTAGCTTCATATATTGAAAAAAATCAAAATTTTTTCCACAGATTGCATTGGCACCTTAGGGAGAAAGTATTCAATATTTCACCATTAAATATGTCAGCTGTAGCTTTGTTTGTTTTTGTAGATACATTTTGTCAGATTAATAAAATTCCCTTCTATTTTTAATTTGCTAAGAATGTTTTTCCTGAATGCATATTATGTTTTATTAAATGCATTTTCTGTGTCTACTGATATGATTATATGGTTTTACTCCTTTTTTTCCTGTAAATGTACTGAATGACATTGATTATTTTAGAATGTTACAGCATCCTTGCATCCCTGGAATAAACCATACTTGATTATTATGTATTTTTATCTCTCTATTCAACTTGCTAATATTTTATTTAGAAATTCTGCAACCAGTTCCAGCCAAGATGGAGGTGTAGGTAGATATGCTTTGCTTCCTTGCACAACAACAAAAAAAGGATAACAACCAATTTAAAAACAAAAAACATCCAGAACTGCCAGAAAAATCAAACTGTATGAAAGCCCAACAACCAAGGAGTTAGAGAAGAAACATTCATCCAGACTGGTAGGAGGAGTGGAGACAGGCAGTTGGGTGGAGAGGACGTGAGGCAAAGCAGTGGCTGGTGGACAGGATGGTCCCACATTCGCTTGCAGATAAATGGGGAGGACCAACTGGGGAGCGAGACAGACTGCCCAACCCAGGGTTCCAGCACTGGGAAAAGAAAGGTTCAAACCCTTTGGCTGTAAAAACCTGTGGGGGTTGCAGTGGAGAGAGAAAGTTGTTCAGTGTGTTCTCTTAATATCTGTAGAATGTGTAGTGAAATCACATTTTGAAACTCCAGATATGGGTTATTTGTGTTTCCTTTTATTGATTACTCTTTTAGGAGATTACAGATTTTATTATTCTATTTAAGGAACAAATTTTTGGCTGTGATGATTTCTCTATTGTATCTATACTTACTATTTCATTGATTACTGTGCTGTATTATTTCCTTCCTCTTTATTTAAGTTTATTCAAGTTTAATCTTCTCTTCTTCTAGTTATGTAAATGAAAGTTTAGAGCATTGATATTTAACCATTTCTTTTTTCTAATGCATTTGTTAGACACCATAAATTTCCTTCTAAGCGCTGCTTTAGCTGCATTCCACAAATTAGATGTTTTATTTTCATTTTCCTTCAGTTCAAAATACTTTCTAATTTCCTCTTTGACCTATAGGTCATTTAGAAGTATGTTCCTTAATTTTAATACATTTTGGGATCTTTCTCCTTATATTTCTTTATTGATTTCTTATGGTCAGAAAACATACTCTGTGTGATTTCAGTCTTTTGAAATTCACTGAATCTTACTTTATGACCCACATATGGTCTATCTTTGGTGTACATTTGGAAAAAAGAAGTGTATTCTGCAGGTGTAGTATAGTCCTATAAATACCAATTAGGTTGAGTTGCTTATAAGTGTTTAAATATCTTTCTTGACTGCCTGGTCTTCTTGTATTTAGTTACTGTGAGATGTGTGTCAAAACCCCCAATTATGTCTGTGGCTTTGTTTATTTCTTCTTTTATTTGACTTACTTAATTTTTGCTTTACATATATATTTTTAATTTTAATTTTTTTTTTAGAGAGAGAGGAAGGGAGGGGGAAAGTTAGGAGAAACATCAATTGATTGCCTCTCCCATGTCCCCAGCTGGGGAACTGGCCCACAACCCAGGCATGCGTCCTGACTGGGAATCGAACGGCGACCTTTCACTTCACAGACCAACCCTCAATCCACTGAGCCACACCAGCCAGGGCTTACTTTACATACATCAAAGCTATGTTATATCCATACAAATTTGGAATTGTTAGTTTTTCCTATTTAAACACACCCTTTTATTATTATGAATTGTTCTTTATCTCTAATAACACTTGACTGAAAGTACATTTTGTCTCATATAGTCATACCAGCTTCCTCCCTTCTTTCCTCCCTCCCTCCATCCCTCCCTTCCTCTCTTTCCTTCTTTCTTTTTTAAAGGTTTTATTCATTCACCCCTAGAGAGAAGGGAAGGGAGGGGGAAAGGCAGGGCGAGAAACATGGATGTGAATGAAAGAGAAACATCTATGGGCTGCCTTCTGCATGCAACTGGTTGGGTCCCAGGCATGCACTCCTACCCGGAATCAAACCAAAGATCCCCGCCCTGTGGAAGACCAAACCAACTGAGCCACACTGGGCAGGTAACGAGCTTTCTTTTGATAAGTGTTTCATGCTATGACTTTTTCCATCCTTATATTTTCAAGTTATCTGTTTATGTTTAAATGTGTTTCCAGTAAACAGCACTGTAAGTTAGTCTGTTTCAAGAAACTGTCTGACATTCCCTTACTTTTAATGAGCTTATTGATGTAACTGGGTTTAATCTACCATCTTCTATTTGTTTTCCATTGTTTTAATTTTGTCTTTATTCCTCCTTCCTATTTTATTTTGTAGTAATTAAGTTTTTATTTTCTTTTATCTCCATTTAATTTTTCATATTTAGTATTTTTTAGTAATTACAAAATGATATATTTAAAATACTAAGTCCTCTTAACCAGGAACATGGTATATTTATTTAGATCATGTTAAGCTTGTTGTGGATTGAATAATGCCCCTCCAGAATGCCTGTCTAATCAGGACCTCCAAATGTAACTTTATTTGGAAAAGGCATCTTTGTAGATGTAATTAAATTAAAGATTGAGATGAGATCACGTAGGATTAGGGTGATCTCTAAACCCAATGAGAGTTCTTATAAGAGATAGAAGAGAACACGTAACTACAGGGGAGAAGACTATGTGAAGGTAGAGGGAGGGATTGGGATGATACATCTTTAAGCCAAGGGTTGGTAAGAATTGCCAAGCAACCCACCAAAAGCTAGGAGGGGGAGATGGGACAGTATCTCCCTCAGAGCCTCCAGAAAGGAACCAACCACACCAACACGTTCACTTAAGACTTCTAATCTTCTAAACTGTGAAAGAATAAATTTCTTCTGTTTTAAGCCATTCAGTTAGGGGTGATTTATTATAGCAGCCCTAGGAAACTAATACAAACCTTTTAGAAAAGTTGATGTTCCAATATGACTTTATCTTCATGTTCCAATACTACTTTAACCACCTCTTGGTGTCTCAGCTAAGAATGCCTCTCTCAGTTCCACCTGAAAATTCTGCACCTGTATTTGCAGCTGCTAGATTGCCTCAGGTATAACTGACACTATTCTTTGCCCAGTGAGGCTGTTTCCCTGTTCTTTTGTGTTTGACCTGGACTTCAACCTTTGGCATGTGCTGTTGTGTTGTTTGTCTCAGGTGTAAGTGGTCCCTGGCCTGCTCCTCTGGCCTCCTCTCTGGCCAGAACATCAGACATCTCCCACAGCTGCTCCGCTCTACCCCTTTGCTTTCTTGCATCTCATGTGGCAATAGGATTCCTGAAATTGTAATTTGTTTGTAGTAACCTCTTCCTCCTCACTCCTCCCCACAAAAGCTTTTAATGTGTTGTCTTTATCCATGGTGTTCTGAAATTTTACAATGTGTCTAGGTATGAATTTTTAATTCATCTTGTTCTGTATTTAACAGGCCCTTTCAGTCTGAAATTTTATACCTTACATGAACTTTGGGGGATGTTCTTCTATTATTTTTATGATTTTTTTCCTCCGTTCACTATTCCTGGATCTCTTATTGGACAGATATTGATTCTTTTAGTTGGTTTTATCTCTCTTGACATTTCTCCCATATGTTTCCTGTCTTTTAGTCTTTTTGTTCTGTGTTCCAGGAGGTTTTCTTGACTTCTATGTGCATTCTTACATTTATTATTTTTATTTTGGTATTTTTAATCTCCATGAACTCTTTATTGTATTCATTTGCTCCTTTTTCATAGCAGTCTCTTTTCGTTTAAATGGATACAGTATCTTCTCTTTTTGGACACAAATAGGAATTCCTTGTGGTATCTTATATTTTATTAATTATCTTTATTTATACTGTCTGGGTCTGTTTTTTGATGTTTATTTTACTACAGAATTTGCTACTCTTCCTTGGCCTTTTAGGTATCTTTGTGAATCAAGGCCAAGTTTTATTGATATAGGTGGCCTGGGTGGGGTTTCCTTTGTTCTGACCCTGAATTAGAGCTAGGATTTGTGTTTTGAGGTAAGAATGTGAATGACAGAATTCACTATAGGGTTTTGGGGGCAGGTGGTAAGGTTGAGCCTCTCCCAGGTGCCACAGCAAAGTGGGTCCTCTGTGGTGCTTCAAACCTGTACTCTGAGTTGTTGTTGCATGAATACACTACGTACTATACTTAAATTTCTTCAGAGATAATGTTTCCAACTTGTCTTGGGGGCAAAAGCTTGCTCTATAGAATGATAGGTGCAGGGGACCAAAGACCGGCAGGATTCTATGCTTTGGCTCCAGCAGCCCTGATACGTGTATTCATCTTCAGAGTTGGGGGTGAGGGCATCAGCACTCATGACACCATGAATTGAGCAGAAAAATTATATCCTCAGAGGCCATTCAAGTGCTTTTATCTGAAAACAAAAGCTATCACTGTCCACTATAATAAGCAAATGTGATTAACACCATTTTATGAGTGCACTTGGTGAAATATTGTGAATGAATCATGGAGGTTAGGAATGAGGAGCAGTATGATATAGTAAATCAACCTAATATAAACAGCAGCATTGTTGATCATTGTGCTGATCCTTGTGGGAAAAGCTAGAGGGAATGATTAAGCATTCCCATTAACTTGGCCCAGTTCACACCAGTTGGGGATGGAGAGGAAGATGTCTGAGGAAGGAGAAGCTCTAAACATCACTACCACCATAGCAAAGATGCTGTAGGCTTCACTAGAGACCAACTTGCAGTTTCTGGTTTACTGAATATTTTTCCCTTAAAGTGAACATAGAGTAATCATGGGAGGAGAATGTGGCTATGGAAAAATCAAATTTCACAGAATGTTTTGGACCTTTCTCCAATCTACTTGTATTCACTTCCTATCTATTTCAAAGGCTCTTCTGAGTGCTGACAAGGAAGAAAGTTCTGCTAAATTGGAACCTTTTAAATAGATCAAGATTTTCAACATATCCCACACATGGTGAGTTCAATGCAGATAAATCTCAACCACATCACAATGTGGTTGATGGGTTTATTCATTTCCTTTCTTTTTAGCAGAGTAACTGACAATCCCAATCACAGATCAGGCATTTGGCCCTAACAAAAGTAGTAACGTAGTAATCCAAATAGACAGTGATCAGTTTATCCAGTTTTTCATCTGTGCTTTAGCTGGGATGTTTAATTTTCATTTCCTCCTTTCCATTGACATTCTAGCCCAGTCAGGGAGGTCTGATAGCCCTTTCCAGGGGATGTTATTTCCTCATTCTTACATGAGAACCGGAATTTCATTTGGAAAGAGAAATTGCATTGGGCTTGATCAATAACCTCAAAGAACTAAAAGAAAAAAATTACCTGTTATTTGATTTTAATATGTACTTCATGTCCATGATTTGTGTTCATGTGTTAATTGTAGGGTCACTAGCAATTAGATTAGCCACTGCTAACATCTGCAATTGACTTAAATGCAAAAAGAATCAATACTTGAGCTAAATGTTTAAACATCGTATTGCTAACAAAAGAAGAATCTTCCCAATTGAATTATTCTTTGCTTTCTGCATTTTAGAACATGCAGTATATCTAAGAGATGTGAAAATTACCTACTGTTGTAAAGGACAATGTAAATATCTTGCTATGGTCGTAGAAATGATGGCCGTGGCACAGGTATGAGCAGTAAGTGGTAAGTGTAGTTTGTGAAACTAAAATTTCTTAGCAGTAAATTTGAGAAAAGATTATAGTAATTACAATGGCTGACATTTACTGGGTGCTTGACAACTATTATTTTATTTTTTTCATTTAATCTTCACAATATTTTTATGAAGTAGGTACTAACTAAGTCTGGACGGATTCAACTCAATGAAGTCACAAGCTGGGTTGAAGCCCCAGGTCTGCTGAATACGGGTCCAGAAGCCATAATGTGTCTGCTGTGTTTTAGCTATTGTGATTCTAGATATCCTAAACAAATGGAGTCTTAATGGAGCTTTAAAGGTGGAAAGTAATTGGAGTTTACCAATTACTTGCTCTTATATTTCACTAATTTAAGTCTCAGAAACTATCTTGTTAAATTTCAAATACCCATAGGGCCTGGCCAGGTAGCTCAGTTGGTTAGAGCAGTTTTGATGTACCAAAGTTGTGGGTTCAATCCTGGTTCAGGGCACATACAAGGATCAACCAATGAATGCATAAATAAATGAAACAACAAATCAATGTTTCTATCCCTAAAAATCAATCATAAATTTGGGATACCCCCATAATTCTAAATTTTGTTTGTTTAATTGGATTCTAAAATTCTAAGAGTGAAATTCAGAAAAATTTTTAATGTGTTTGAATCTTTGACTCTTGCAAGTTCTCTATTTAATGACTATTAGAGTGTATGCAGTCATGGACCATAGAAACATGGATCTGAGTCAGGGAACTAAACCCAGCTCTGTGTGTATGTGTGCGTCTGATTATGTGTCATTGGTGAGGTTGCCTGCATAGACATAATTTCAGCCACATAAGCTGCATTTAAACAGGGGCTTTGTTTAAAAACAGCAAAACCCATTGATGCAGATTCTCCTTGTTGTTTTTTTTGTTTAACTTGAGAAGCTAAACATAGTTATGTAAATATAGGTCAAGTAGTCCCCTCCGGGCCCTAGGGAAAGTGTATAGCAGGATCTTTTGTGGCTTGACAAAGATTACTTATAAGAAGGCCTTGGTTTGCAGAGTTGAACCCTGGAGAGAGGAGGCGAGGGTCAGATGAGTAAATTTGCCGAAATTCTGGAGAGCCAACATTTTCTTTTCTGTGGCTCAACATTATTAGAACATCTCTGAAGGACTGAGATAATCTTGACATCAGCCAATCAGTAGGACTTGACACCAGCAGCCTCCAGATGTAAATTACCCCAAGGCAAGGAAAGTCTTGCCCTGGTGGCCTGGCACTCTCAGGGTCTGGGTTGTCCTGGCACAGAATGCTGGTGAGGTTGGATGCCCCTCCTGTCATTGTCACCTCAGCACAGAGGATGTGCCTTAGAAGCAAGTGATCGAGCATGTGAGAATAATGCAACATTATTGATACTCCAAGCCTGCAATGTTCTGGGCTGAATACAGCTTTGGAAGGAATGGTTTGTTCTTTCTTGGTTCAGTGATTTTAAGGCTAGATAAGTTATTTGTATTCCAATCTATTGGAGTGTAAATTATAGCAATATTTTAACACACTTTAATTTTACCAAACCTGATATTCAACTTCAAATGTTCAGGTTTTGACTACATTGACAATTATATTTTGAATAAAATTTTTACTTTAGATGAATAAATGCTTTATTTGGGAATATCTTAATAGTCTTAACACTTCTTTCTTTTAAACCCAGTTTGCTTTGGAAAGGATTATCTCAACTTTGAAACCACTTATTCTCACCATTTTGTCAAAAAAAATGTTTGTGTTGGATCTTTTCGGGCCCTCAAAAATTTCTGCTCATCCTTTTCTCTCTCTGCTACCATGAGAAAGGGCTTTCTGCTGAAGCATGCCTGTAGAAGTGTTTGGGTTGTAAAAATCACCCAAATCACACTGTGAGGTAAATAGGACAGGGATCGCCCTTCCTATTTCTGGTTGAGGAAAGTGAGATAGGTTATGTGAGTTGAGGAAGGTCTCACAGCTGGCCAGAAGCAGCCCTGGAACTTGCATGGGCTATTCCCACTGTTATGTGCTGATGATCCTTATGAATAATTTCCTAGACAGAAAAGTGCTTTTCAAAGAGGAGGCAGATCTGACTTCAAATCTGAAAGCTTCCATTTCTTATCTTTGCTTGGGCAAGACACCTAAACTCTGAGCCTTAGAGTCCTTACGTGTAGAATGAGAGAAAATAATATAAACTTTGCAGGGTTATGAGGACTTAATGAACAACAAGTTTTAAGTGCTTGGTACTGTACTATATAAGAACAACTATAGACTTTAGGTCAAAATGGGGGCATAGGTAAATATTGCTTGCCTCCTCGCACTACCACAGCAAAAATTACAACTAGACTACAAAGAAAATATCACCCAGAATCATCAGAAAATTGAGCTCTGTGGAAGTCTGACAACCAAGGACTTAAAGAAATAACATTCATCCAGGTGGGTAGGAGGGGTGGGGATCACGGGAGAGGCAAGGAGGCGTGGAGACGCAGAATGGGCAGTCCTGCACCCATGTGTGGTGGATAAAAATCAGGAGGAATACCTCAGAAACAAGGGATCCCCGCTCCACAGGAGACTGCTCAGCCTAGGGTTCCAGTGCCAGGAAGATAAATCCCCATAACTTCTGCCTGTAAAAACCAGTGGAGGTTGGGGCAGTAAAAGAAATTGCTAGATTCTCAGGAGACTCCTCTTAAAGGGTCCACAACAGACTTAGGACTTATGCAGACTCACTCCCTCTGGGTTCCAGCACTGGGGCAGCAGCTGAAAGGACACCAGTGGCATATAAGGAGAGAAACTGAAGTGTCTGGCATGAGGGAGAGTACTGGAGAACAGCTTTCTCCTAGACAAAATTTCAGAGGCAAGATAGTGGCATCATCCCTTCTCTGAGCCTTCCTCCACACAGAGCCACAGAGCAGCAACACCATATCTGAGACTCCATCTACCTGGTTCACACTAGTTGCCCTGCCCTGCTGATTACCTAAAGCTTCACCCCATCCAACTTACTGGTGCACTTTTCTACAATAGGCCATGCTACTAAGACAGGGAGTCAAAGCAACTCTACCTGATACGTGGAAATGAACACAGGGAAGCTGCCAAATTGAGGAGACAAAGAAATATGGCCGAAATGAAAGAACAGAACAAAACTCCAGAAAAAGAACTAAACAAAATGGAGATAGTCAATCTATCAGATACAGAGTTCAAAACACTGGTTATTAGGATGCTCAAGGAACTTACTGGGTACTTCAACAACATAAAAAAGACGCAGGCAAAAATGAAGGTTATACTAAGTGAAATAAAGGAAAATTTACAGGGAACTAACAGTGGAGGGAATGAAGCCAAGAATCAGATCACTGATTTGGAACATAAGGAAGAAAAAAAAAATTCAATCAGAAAGCAAGAAGAAAACATATTCAACAAAACAAAGATTGGCTAAGGATCCTCTGGGACAACTTCAAATGTACCAGCATTTGAATCAGGAGTGCTGGGAGGAGACGAGAAAGAGCAAGAAATTGAAAACTTATTTGAAAAAATAATGAAAGAAAACTTCCATAATTTGGTGAAGAAAATAGCCATGGAAATCAGGGAAGCACAGAGAGTCCCAAATAAGCTGGGCCCAAAGAGGACACACCAAGACACATCATAATTAAAATGCCAATGGTGAAAGATAAAGAGAGAATCTTAAGAGCAGCAAGAGAAAAACAGAGAGTTACCTACAAAAGAGGTCCCATAAGACTGTCAACTGATTTCTCAAAAGAAACTTTGCAGACTAGAAGGGATTGGCAAGAAGTATTCAAAGTGATAAAAAGCAAGGGCCTACAGCCCAGAATACTCTATCCAGCAAAGTGATCATTTCGAATTGAAGGGCAGATAAAGTGCTTCCCAGAAAAGGTAAAGCTAACAGTTCATCATCATTAAACCAGTATTGCATGAAATGTTAAAGGGACTTATTTAAGAAAAAGAAAATCAAGACTACGAACATCAAAATGGCAATAAATTCACAACTATCAACAACTGAATCTAAAAACAAAGTAAGCAAACAAGCAGAACAAAAACAGAATCGTAAATATGGAGATCATGTGGAGGGTCATCAGTTGGGAGGCAGAAAGGGGAGCAATCTGGGAAGTCCTGACTTGCCCCAAACTCAAGCAGAACAGGCCCTGCTACTTCCCCTTGGGGTTTTCTTCTTTCACAAGCTTGCTTTCCTATCCACAGTGATTGGTCTAAGAGTAGATACCTGACCAAAGTCCGCCAATCACAGTGTCTCACCACCACCACCCTGACTACTCTGCTTGGGTAATAGTTGGACATGTGATCTAAACAGGGCCAATGAGAACTTTTCATTTGGATTATTTTAGCTGCATCTGCCCCTAGCCTGTCCCAAAGAACGGGGGAACACTCTTTGCTTCTCTAGTGGGAAAACCGAAAAGTGTGAATCCAGGAGCTACTGGCAACAGCTTCAAGGCTTATGGAAGAGTCAGGTCTACCCTAGGAGACACCCTTCTGCATAGTTCTAGTGAGCCAATATTGGTTCAGTGAGCCAATAAATGTCCTTTTAATTAAGCTAAGTTGGCTTTGGGTTTCTGTCACTTACAATCAGGAGATCTAACTGATATCAAACAAAGTATAAAGAAACAAATAATACACATGCATACACATACAGACATGACAACTATCATGTATTTGTGGCCTTTTTTACTAAACTTCTTGTTGTTTTTCATTATATCAATTTCCAATATTATTGAAAATCTTAAATAGTTTATAGTTTTATAATTGGTCCCATAATAGTGGACATTTAGGTTATATCCAAGTTTTTGATGCATTGTGGGCATAAATATTTGTATTTGTAATTATTTCTTTGGGATATGTTGCTAGAAGGATAATCATAGAATCATGGAGTATTAATTAAGACTTTTAAAGTTTTTTACTTGATGTGAAAAAGTGATTGATGATAAATAGAATTAAACAGTTTAAAAGGATATGAAAGTGAACAAGTTACCCTTCCGTCTTCAACCGGGTTTCACCGTGTTTCTTCCTCCCCAGACTATGTGTGTGTGCATCTTCCTCTGCCCCCTTTAAAGAAACCCATTAAATTATGGTTTTGTAGAAATAGTTTTTGAGTACTTTGATTTTCGCATTTTAAACAATATATTTCTAAGTGACATTTAATTGCCCCCTTCCAATGATGGACATCTAAGCTTTTTCCAGTCTTTTGCTACTACAGTCTTCTATTTATAAGTATAAAGCTGCAAGCCTTGTATTTAGAAGTATCACAAATGTGCACATATACAAAGGGGTGGACAAAAGTAGGCTTGCAGCTGTAATACAATAAATAATACAATAATTAATAAATAATAATACAAGAATAAACTCTGTATTTTGTGTACTTACAATTGTAAACCTACTTTTGTCCACTCTGTATATGGAAGACAGATCTCTAGAGATACTGAGTGAGAATATGTGCATTTCTGTGTGTGTACTAGGCATTCCCAAAATGTCTCCACACTGTTATTCCAAACAGACTCCCACCAATAATATATGAAAGAACATGCTTTCTGATACCTCATTAAGAGAATGTATTAACAAATTTTTATATTTTTGCCCAAGTGATCAATAAAAACTTGTTTCCTTTTATAGTTGTAATTTGGCAAATTGCCTTCTGGAAAAGTTACAGGAAATTTTTAAAAGATTTTATTTATTTATTTTTAGAGAGAGGGGAAAGGACCGGGAGAAACATTGACCGGGACCTGGTCTGCAACCCAGGCATGTGCCCTGAGAGGGAATTGATCTGGAGACCTTTTGGTTTGCAGGATGACACCCAACCCACCGAGCCATACCAGTCAGGGCTGGGAAGGGTGCGTGAATGTATACTTCCATCTGCAAGATGTGGAACTGTCTGCCTTATTGCCTTTTCACCAGCATTGAGCATCATCATAATTTTAAGTCTTTACTAATATAATAGGAGGGAGATAAGAGTATCTCATTTTTAAAGCTTGCATCTTATTCATTTATATAACATTTATTTTCCACACCCCTATAGGGCGGGACATTATTCGGATGACAGGGGTAGGCCACTCTCCTCGTCCTGAAAGAGCTTACATTTTTTTGATGACTAAGTTAGAACATTAAAAAATGAGCAATTTCAAATTGTATTTTAAACTAGGAATTATAGCATTGCCCCAAAGTTTTTAACAAGGCAGGGGCGATAAATTTAAAGATGATGTTTATTATTCTAATAGGACACTAAATCTATACATCTGTAGTGAAAAAATGGCATTTCCTGACTCATTTATATGACTGCTTTGTTCCTATTATCTGGAAGGGATAGTCCATAGGCTTCCAGAAAGTAGGCTAAATACAATGGCGGATACCACCAATTGTCTCCCCCAGTGTCTACTGTCCCCTTCTTCCTTTTAAGAATAGAATTAGCTCACCTTTTAGCAGGGCATATGGCCACTCAGATAGAGACTATTACTCCCTTAGAGTTACTACATTTGTACGAACATATTCAAGGCCATTCATCTGTTAAAGAACACAGTGAAAATGTATTTATTATATAAATAAAAACAAATACAAACTTGCATTATATTTTCTAAATTTCAACCAAATGAGTGTGTGTGTATTTTTTTTTTTTTTTTTTTGGCACATCTCCTATGTAGCACACATCTTAAAAAGCAAGACAAAACAAAAAATCCCAGAATAAACTTTGTTTTGCTATGGCTAATTTTTATGGTTTTATTATAGTGAGTGATTTTTCAGCACAGGAATCTTCTTGAAGGAAATTTTCCAAGCTCTGGATAAGATGCCTGTGGGGAAAACTCCACTGTTAATTGTTTACAGAGGATCCAACAGCTTAGATTCCACTGGCTGGTCCTTGATACTCAGCAAGAAAGGAGAACACACAAAGGGAAAACGGTGACAGTCTTTCTTTCTCCTCTGCGCATCCATCCTTCTTTCTCTATTCCCCAAATATATACACTTGCTGCACTTAGGAATAGGGGACACTTTGCTTAGTTTTATTAATCTGCAACTTATCATCCATGATTACACTTAGTTCATTTGAGTCTTTAAAAGTGTTCCTTGAAATGCAAATTCCCCAGGGGTAGAGGGTTGGGCTTATTAAACTGTTAACCACTCATATCATGATTATATCAGTTAAGGCATTTAGGGATTTAGGGCAATACCTGGGTGTAGGGCAGACCCATTAGAGAGCGAAACAGATACACGTGAAGAAAGTGAAAGAGTACAAAGCTAGACCTGCTTTGCCTAGCTCTACACATCTAAATAATTCTAGTGGGGCATAGGTTGTTGACCTAATATCAATTATTTTACCTTTGTAGCCCTTGGCGGGTCACAGTGTACTTTCACTCTGTAATTGATTTGATCCTCTTAACCTGTGGGTGGGGAGGAGGGAGTGCATTTTTAAATCCTTTTTCTTTTTTTTTATAAGTACATGGATCTCAAATATAATCATATCTAACATACTTATTTCAATAGGAAAAATAGGCCTAGAGAGGTGAACTGGTATTTCCCATACCTGAAGGCTACTCAGAATCCAGATTTCTTGATGCCTAAACTCTATGTTCCATTTATTATTCATCATAGACTCTTTGGACATCTGCTCAGTTCAAATACAAGTGCTAGACATATATCCACAGAAAGAATATTTTTAGAAAGTATATCTAT
Source organism: Pteronotus mesoamericanus (assembly GCF_021234165.1). NCBI lineage: Eukaryota > Metazoa > Chordata > Mammalia > Chiroptera > Mormoopidae > Pteronotus > Pteronotus mesoamericanus. The sequence goes on along the minus strand of NW_026555078.1, from coordinate 28,054,377 downwards.
ACATAATTATAAATAGCTTTTCTGTATATCACCACTATTTTGAAACCTTGATCTAAAAAGGCTTAATAGGTACATTTTTGCTAATGGCCCAATTGCCAAACTTTTAACCAACCTCTATCATCTAAAACCATTTGGAAGTAAATAGAAAAAACCCTGGAGCAAGAGGGAAAATAATCACTCTAAAGACCATCCACTAATACTAGAAAATTCATATAACCACTCTGGTGCTACCCAAAAATGTACTTTTGTCCTCTAAAGCATTTTAGCCATGAATTTTCCTAATCCATAGCAAATGGAATGATTCAAAGGGATGAATGACTGTTAGAGTCATTATTCATTTAACAAATAATTTTGAAGTGCCTGTATGCCTTACTATACTATCAGGTGGGACCCAAAAACCCCAGAATTTATTTATAAAAAATTGTGTATTTATTCTTACATATTTAAACTTCAGTCACCTTCAAAGTACTCTCCATTTGATGCAATACACCTATTGAGATATTTTTTTCCCACTGCTCAAAACTGTTTTTGAATTTGTCGATTTTGATGCCTTTTGGTGCTTCTGCCGTTTTTTGTTTCATCTCTCCCACACTGGCAAAATGTTTCCTTTTGAGGACTTTTTTTCATCCAGTCAAACACAAAAAAAATATTTTCAGGGCAAGGTGAGTTGAGGTGAATAAGGAGGGTGGAACACAGGGGTCATCCTATTTGGGGTCAAAAACTGCTAAACACAGCGCAAAGTGGGCAGGTATGCTCGTGAATCACCCATCATGAAATGGATGAATGCATTGAAAGTCTTAAAAAAAAATTTACTGAAGCTGAACACAGCCTCTCACAACAATGCCAGCAGGTACACTTATACACGTGGGTTCCTAGAACACCCACTTAGCAAGGGACGTCTGTACTACAAGGGGCCCACCAGCCAGGAAATAACTCCGGGTTTCCTTTGGGTCCCCCCTCGTAAATATCAGGGAAACAAAGATGGAAGTGTAGGAAGAAGACAGTTACAGTGATGAGATAAGTGCCACACTAGAGCAAGGTATAAATCCCTGTCTAACCACAGAATGGGCCATGTGCTATTCTGCTATGAGGGTGAAACAGAGCTTCATGGAGCATGACCTCTAGTGAGGCTTGGAGACTGGGTGGTAAGAAAGAACCTGGGAAATACTGGTAGTTTCATATGGCTATAGATGTGACTAGACAAAGAGATAGGGCCTGGGTCTTGGGGTCTTTGTATGTAAAAGAATTTAAATGGTATTTCATAGGCAATGGAGGACCACTGAAGGTTCTAAACTGGAAAGCAAAGCTCAGATAAAAAGTCCTGAATCCTGAAAGTTAAGTATGAATGCAGTTGTATTGTAGCCTGGAATGAGGATAAGACTTTGAGATTTCATCAAGAAATGATAAATTCCTAAACTATTGCAGTAACCTCAGAAATAGAGGGGAAGGAACTGATTCAAAAAGACAATGGAAGAGAAGACATGGATACATACAGTGATCTGGTCAGGTGGGAAGAAAGGGAAACAATGCCAAAGTGAGTCCCAGGTTTTTTAGTTGGACAACGGGTGAATCAGTGCCATGAAAATGAACACAGAGTGGGGAACAGGCATAGAGCAAAGACAAGAGTTTATATTTTCCTAAATTGAATCATATAGTTGATTGGGACACTGAAAATATCCTTTAGGGAACTGGATCTACATCTTGAGAGTTCAGGGAACAGGTTCAGACTGGGACAATCCCGACAATCCCAGCAGGAAGCTGGCAGTTTGGGTTAACAGCAGGAGGTGAAGTAGACAGAAAGCTTGGACAGCACAAAATTCTCGACACTTGGGGACAAACTGCTATACGTACTTAAAGTATTTCCTGTCTAACGCTTAAGACAACCAGACATGGTTTCGAAATTCCTGCTTTCACTCTTGTGTCCTACAATGCCATTCTCCAAGGAATAGGCCTGGTGATATTTTAAAGTGTAAATCACGTTGTATCATTTCTTGCTTCTCAGACTCCAATCCAAACTATTTGGCACAGAGCAATAAAGCTCTGCCTATTATGTGATCCCTATCTCTCTGAGAGGATCTCCTATCACAGGACTCCTGGAGTTAACACTGATCCTGCTCTGGTCCTCCCTCGGGCCCTGCTGCTCCCTGCCTGTCTGGAATGCTCTTTTCTGGGTCCTGCTGACTGGCTCCCTTTTACCACTCAAGCTTCTCTGCTGAAATGTTATTTCCTCAGAGACCTTCTTGACCAATCTAATGTATGTCCCCACCTCTACCATTCCCTGTTCTTAATCCCATTACCCTGTTATTGACTTTATAGCACTGACCATTATCTGAATTTATCTTATTTACTTATGTTACTAGCTCTTGTATTGGCAATGGTGATGTGCAAAGTTAATCTCTACATTTATTATTTCTTAAGAGAAACTGGAAAAGTGAGATACAATCACGTAGCTGAAGGTCTTGAATTCCCATTGAGGGGTTTTATTTGATTTGCTAGTTTTCCAGGAGCCAAAAAAATGTTTGAAGTAGGTCAGTGACCTTGTCAAGTGTTTTGAAATATTTGTTTGGTTAAGATGTTATAAAATGTAATCACTCCACAATACTCTGACCCTGTACTCACTTACTGAGACACTATTCACTTTAACTGGTTTAACTACATAGAAAATTTCTAAACTAAATAAAGGAACTGAATGACAAGAATATAAAAAGTCTAGGCATAGTATCTGAAATTAACTTGATGGCTTTGTAATAGAATTGTACGGTTCTACTTTATTACTAGTCTCCTCATTTCAATGTGGGAGCCATACAAAATCATTCCAGTGTGGGAGACATGTAATTTTAAAATTAGGACCAGACTGTACGAAGGCTGTCTTCTACACACTCAGTAACATAGTTCTGTCCATAACTTTACGTCAAACCACTGGTAGACCCAACTGCGGTATAACCAGACTTTGGCTAATGGGAGTGCTTTAAAAGGTGGGTTGTACTGAGCTCTTTCCATTAGATTGGAATGGAAAGATCTTTGGACCTTTCAGTTTAGTTTTACTAAAACTTCTAGAGTACTAGATTCAGATTTTGGGATACCTAAATGAGGCAGACACATTTCTTTCCTTTAAGGAGGATGAATTGTAATCATTTAGCTCTACGTATGCAGTAGTTACGTGAACTGCCTAATTTTGTACAGAGACCAACAGAGGTTATTTTTTCAGTGACTCCTTTTGTCCTTATATTTGCCACCCTATGAAATGTCTGTGTGGGTTTTTTTTTTCCTTCTCTGCTTTTTCAGGGAAAAATAATTTTCAACACAAGGTATGTATAAATATAAAGTTTATTTAGCATAGTGTTTAGAAAAATAAGTTCACATCATTTCAGAAACAAATAAACACTTAATTGTCCAGGCATAAACCCCTATTACAGTACAACATACATACTTTAGAGCTCTTTGGTTGGGTAATTAAGCACAGAAATGTTCTGGGACATGCTCTGTGTGCCATCACCTAACAGTGCAGTAAAGACTCTGTTACCCCATCCCATGACATATATTCTGTATAGATCTCCTCTGTGTAAGGCACAGTAAAACCATATTGAGTATATAACTGGTTGCCTCTAAACATACAGTACATGCAACTAAAGAATAAAATTTTTTGGAGAACCCTGAAAGCCAAGAGTCACATGCTATATAGTTTTGATTAATAAAATGTATGGTTGTAATATTAAATTAATGTGATGTATCAATTAGATACAAAATAAATGTTAGGCTCTAATCATCTAAGTTCTTGGAAGACTTTGAAACATCTTTATAAAATGTAATTCTTTCCCCCACAGTTTTCCTGAATTATTTCTATTTTTATGATGAGATGATCTGTCAAAAACATTTTAAAGAATGAAGAATTTCTGGCTATGTATTAATGCACACTTGTCTAACATGTAGCAGGGCAGGCTGCAATACATGCCCAATAATCCAACTTTTAACATGCAAGGTGTAAGGGCATATACAAGGAGATTTAAGGTCAGTGTGCAATTTAACTACAGATTTTTATCTATGGCTATAACGTCTATCTGCCTTTCATAACACAAGAAAGGCACTGAAACGTGTACAATTCAGTTTTTTCATTACTATAAATATACATGAAATATAGAGCAGTACAACATAGGTGCTCTTGCTTGATTGAGGAACAAATGCACCATCTCTTTAAACAATAGACTGTTCTTTGCTAGATGTCACTAAGAGCTAAATGCCAAATTCCGGCTGATAAGAGTGCATAGTTAGGCTCACACCAAAAATCCCACAGCCAGCCGCAGGGGTTGCAGGGGTTGCAGTTCCTAAGGAGAGTTGTTTACCCCTATTCTGATTCCTCTGTGGGGATCATTAGAGGGTCATTTGCAGCATCTTCAAGCATTGGTTTATGTAAAAGAGAAATTCTGCCACATGAACTCCAAGGGTTCTGAGTCTGGCCCTTGGTATTGCAAAGACATTTGCAATTCTGTGCATGGAGATCACGGGGTTTATCTTATTTCATTCACATATATATGAGCTACATACCAACTGGCCCGTATTTTACTGAAAGAATAGTAAAGAACAGTAAGTTCTTTATAATGTGCATTGATTCTTACCTGGTATATTGTGTAGCTACCTGGAGTAATTGTAGGGGTATAATTATACCACATTGGGAGTATGAATGAGTTTCCTAGGTAAGTCTTTAAGTTTTGTGCTATCTTTTCTTTCTCTTAAGGGAAAAAAGAGGAAGAACTGTGAATAAGAGGCTTATATATTTGGAAGAGAGAAAACTTTTCCAGCTATATATATCTATAACATATATAACTTTTAAAACCTTCCAACCTCCCTTATTGACTGGGTATTTTTAAATAATTAACAAACTTTTGATATCTGCAGCAATCAAGTGGAAAACATCATTTTCATGTAAACTACACCATGTAATTAATCTCAGTAACATGATCAGCACACACCCAAAGAAAAAAAACAAGCTGTATAAATAGTGGTGGAGTGGAAGAGAACTCTCAAAACACTTGGCTTTGTAAAAGAACAAAATTAAAAACATGTAGTTTCAGCAGTTTAGGAACACTCATCAATTCTATAAAAAAAATGGGATCTAAGTTCTTTATCAAAATGATAGAATTCTTCATAGGGCTCTTTGTCTATGACTGCAAGTTTTGTTTGCAAATAATGACAGAAGTTAAATCCTCTATGGCCCTTATTCACCATGTTCAGCACATAGAGATCTAGAGTGGACCCTTTGTTCTGATCTTAAAGAAAGCAAGATGTGGTGACATCTTTATGTTCAACAACTTTAAGTCATCTCTGAAGAGATCATTTTTCCACTTTTCTTGCTTTTCAGAGACCAGAGACTTTACTCACTACATAAAGGTATTTGCACTCTTACAACTTATGTTCAGAGTCCTGATAAAAATGTAACCACAGTTCATGACATCAAACAAGCTTCTTACAGAAACCCCAAAAGATGTACTTTTAAAGAAGACATGATATAGTGCAAACAACAGACATATGTCATAATGTAACAACTGATTCAAAACATTTAGAATTAAGTTTCAACAGGACAGAATTTTGCTCAATAGAATCTACATATTCTTTACTTTAAAATGGTTGTGTTCATAGCCTAGAAAATGTTTCTATATGGTAGTCTATAATTGTTATTTTCATTGTCATGAAAAGTATTAACAATAATTAGTTGTTCATCCACTTGCATCATAAACATTATACATAATAAAAGTAAAACTTAAGTTCTTCGGATTTAAAGCAATTCTGTGTGAAATTAACCCTGTTAGAATAGTAGAAAAGAGCCATCAGTGCTTCTGTTGACACTTCTGTACCTTAGTAAGAATAATAAAAAAGGCCACAAGGTAAAAAGGCACATAGAATTCTATATAAAACATATTTAAATGAATCAGAGAGCTGCTAAAGAACAAGGATGTGAAAAAAAGTACCAAAATTCCAATATTGGGAGTTGGATTTTCTGTTTCAGTGTTAATATTGACCTAAATAGACTCCTGATAAAAATCATTACTTTTAAAATCCTACAAAAAGTAAAACTTCGTTGGAAATAACTATGTTCACTTCCTGTTCAAACAATAAAAATAAATTAAACGGTAAGAAAACATTTTTCTTTTCAGTTCGTAGTGTCTGAAGTATAAGAGACATATACAGCATAAATAAAATTCACTGTACTCAAATCCTTGCTTATAGGACTAATATATTTACACTCATACCGAAATTTGTTTCATAGTTTTTAGTGGAGTTGCAAACTTTCTCAGCCACACAGAACTATTAGTAATCACATTTAGAAATGTGTAGAGAGAAACCAAGACTTTCACAAAAATGTTGAAAAACAGAAATGCATGTATTTAAAAATATAGCCTTAGAGTAGTGTCGAGTACCATTTATGCTACTTAACCTTATCAATGCCCATGGAGTAAAAGTAAACAAAAAGAATTGTATTGTTTCTAATGCTCTGTAGTGATATTTAATTTTGTTAGGTGCATACATTTTTAATTTAAAAAACTATCAAGTTCCATTTGACCTCAGAATTATATTAAGTCAACCAAATGATACACTTTGACTTGATATATTCCATCTTGTTCCTTTGTCTCCATCTGTTTAAAAGAGAACATATGTGAAGAAAAAGGCTGCAGTAACGCAGTTCTACTCCTGTATATTTAACTGTGATCTTCATGCAGATCAATGCAAAGTCTCTTGAATGCATTTATTTGCAAAACTAGTGTTTCCCTTTAAATGGGAAAATGCTTTATGTCCTCAGGGCTTTGTGAAAAGATTTGCTCACTGATGTCAGGAATAAAAAGGCAGGGTGGGGGGGAAGTTTATAAGTCTTGCATATCTTCATCCAACTGGACAGTTTGGAGCTTGGCAAGCTCTTTCTTGTCTGTTTCCAGGTCTTCACAGACTGTCTCAACCATGCCTTCTAGGACATACTTGGATTTGGAGTCCAGCATCATTAAGTTGCTTGTAGCTTTGCTCTCTGAATTTGTTAAGAAATTCTCTTTTATGTTGGCTACTGATTGTAGAACCAACCGATGTTCTCTGACAAAATCCTGGGGTACTGCTGGGGAGGGGTGACCTACCTGGTCTTCAGTTGCAGGAACTATTTCCCCAAGGGCAGCCTGGGTCATTGGGACGGACAATAGATCTTGACCAGTAATAAGGGAGCAGTTCTGAAGAGTTGCATAGTTAGTGTTGCTGACAGATGTCACAGTAGATTTGCTTGCCACAGGTGCAGACATTGGCTGGCTATCAGCAATGTCGGGGTTTAGTTCAGTGGGATGTAGTAGGGTAGGGGGATTCAGGGGAAAACTGTGAGTTGGAGATACATTAACTAATGAGGAGGTTAGTGGATGAAGGCCACTCCCGGAGATATTTTCAGAAGACAGGTTTGCATTTACTTGTGCATTCTGATTGACAGGCATCAACTGAGAAAATACTAGGCTCCTCTCCAAGCCCTCCTGTTTAACAGATCCTATAGTCTGGCCTGAATTAGGAACAGTGTATACCACTGCACTGGGAGCAAGAGAGCTCAAGAAAACCTTTCCTTGCTGGACTGTGGTAGACTCACTTGTAAATGTGCTCCCATCTGAAGTGCTTGAATTTACGGAAATATTACCTAAAAAAAAAAAAGAAAAAAAAGAAAAAAAAGGTACAGATTATCATTGATTAAACTGATAATGAAAGGAAATAATTACTTTTTTACACACATGATTTTTCTCATGTTCTGTAGAATTACCTTGAGCACTGACACCTAAAGATTCCTGGGCTCCACTGCTAAGAATCTGGCACAGTAAGTCCTAGAACAGGTGTATTTTTAACTCCCCTAGGAATTCTGTTGACCAAGTGGGAGTGAGAACTATGGGTTTAGAAACCAAGAGCGAAAAAAATTCTTTTCCAAGTTCTAATTTTTAGTCCAGTTTCTGTTTCATAAAGAATATTTACTATTTTCCATATAGACCCCAACTTATGTTTCAGTTAGTTGATAGTTACTGCTAAGCTCTGCCAGTCAGAACTAGAAAGCACAATAAAAATAAAATGCCTTGTTCAGGACTCACAGAAAATAATACCACATAAAATGACTTACCTTGGGGCTTAAAGTTAACCATATAAACCTGTACAGGCAAGTTGAAAACTATCGCCCAACTAACCATAAAGTAATGTCAAGTTAACAAAACATTCAGTAGGTTTTGTTTTTCTTTTCTTTTGCCAGTTGTGAATTTTCAGTGTTGTAGTGATAGGGAGAACTAATGATAATAATACAACATGCTTTAAAAAAAAATAGATTAATATAAAGAACTCGAGCTAATACTTCCCTAAAAGGTTTGAATCTTTTGAGGCTCTTGATATTACGATCTGCAGAGACCAAAAGTAGAAAAAGAAATATAGGTAGAAAGTGGAGAGGATGTTCAAATCAGGTAACTCAGACAATGTTGATGAATCAGATCCTCAACCCACTCCCATCATCAAATAAAACCCTTTTCTTTCTGAGCCTTTACATAATAGGCATAGTGAAATGAAAGCAATTATCTTGCCAACAAAGGAAAGGTGAACTTGAGAGAGTTTTGTGACAGAATAGTTTCGAAGGTCTGTTTACTCTGATCTTGAACTAGATGTTTGGTAAGCTCTGTTGAGAAAACTGCCCAAGAGTAAAGGGAATTCACCTATAACATATGTCTTCTTCAATTACTACAATAATTTGTGATTATATGGCCATCATATTGATAAATCAGTGTGAGGACTGTTTATGTATTCCTAACATTTTTAAGCATCCTAATGCAAAGCAATGTCTTTAACATGAACACATATACACTATTTGAACTTAAAAAAAAAATTAACCACTTGAAAGTATTCATCATGGAAATACTGGTGTTAAGAAAAAAACATTTCTATGTATATTTAGGCTCTTCTCTAACATAAATGTTTGTTCAAGGCCAAATGAATGAAAAAGGTTTTTATTTGAAAACATTTAACTTCAACTTAAGTATGCTTTAAAATTCCTGTTGGCTGCTAAACTGAAGCAAAAAACATCTGAAACAGATGTTTATTTTCTTTAGTGGTTGTAAAATTGTCTGTCAGTGCATATGTGAATAAAATAGTTATTTTTTGATAGAGCCATAAACAATAGATCTGACATTTTCCTCAACAGCTACTGAATATAAATAAAGTAATATTTCTGAATGTGGAGAAAGTATAACATATAAGTGAAGGGGGAAAAGAAGATGTGATGTAAAACTTGACACTTGAATATAACTACAATTAAATTATAAATTGAACAATAAATTTAAAAATCAGTTAAATCCAATTGAAACATGATACAGATGCAAAATATAACTTTGTAATGATGGTAAAATATGAAAAAACCCTTATTTTCTCAGGTTATAAAGTGAGAAAAAGATGTAGATACTCTGCTTTTCCATATAAATGCCAACTATAGTAACACTATCTATCTTGTCAAGGTATTTTAAAGAAATGCTCAAGTATCTCTCTTTGAGAAAGGCAGAACCCCCAAACTCTTTGTTAAGAACTGCACTACCAGCTACTATAAAGAAACATTGCTTCCCGGTCCCATCTGGTTAAACTTAAGCCTTCAAGTCACCCAGACAGTGTAAGGATTGACAGCTCTGTCATTTGAGCTTAGCTTTTTAAACTGAAAATGCTATTCATATTCATATTAAATGCCCCATTTTAAAAATTAGCCATTAGTTTGCAATAATTTTCTATGGCAGCACTTTTTTAGATTACATGTGGAAAGTATTTCTGCTTTTCTCTTCCCCCAATCTATATACCAGGCTTTTTGGTCAAATATATTCTCTAAAATGTTACATACTGTTTGGAAATTTCCTAGAGAGAGAAAAGAGATTAGATCCATAGTAAATTATTATAAAACTAAGCATTTTGGCTTTCCCTGTGATTTTTATATTTTTGTCCTATGTTGGATAGTGACTTAGCTTAATCCTTTCCATAACCTGGAACAATGAAAAAATAAATAGTATGCTACAGGACTGTTGCGTTTTTACTACCATTTTACCTAAAGAGAAACAAATGTACAGCATGAAATTTACTCCTTAAAAATTTTTCCATTAATGCCTCATGTAAACTGAAGTAGATCATAGCTGTTAAAAAAAGTTGTGCATAAATTGATTTTTTAAAAATAAAACCCCTTTATAGGAAGCTGATCTTGAAGGCAAACAATTATTTTGCATTGATAAAGCAATCTGGACTTTCAGATTTGTTTGCAGGAAGGCCAACATGCATTAACATCTCGCACTCCTAAATTCAAACTTCCACTGCTATTCTAACCATTCTCATTTCTATATAGAGAAAAATGACACAGAACCATCCAAACTTGATTAAAGTCAGTGAAGGACTGGCATATCAGCCTCTGGCTTCCGGAATTTTAGATCAGTGCTTTCTTTAGCAGACTGCCTTTAGTAACGACACAAACATAAAATAAGGCTTTTCAGTTGCTTTCACTAAACCTGCACATTTAGGAGGTGAATACACAGGCAGAGCAAGAGACACCCAATCACGTATTCTTCTGGTTTTCCTTTAGTGTGTTTCAGTCTTAAAGGTAAGAACATGAATCAAACACAATTGATCCAGTCTTGCTCTTCTAAAATATTTTTTGGTCAAATAAATAATGCTTAGGTACAGTGTATATATTCTTACCAATTGCTCCACTAATTTTGTGTTCTTAGCAATGTTATTAATTTTTAATTTTAAAATGTCAAGCAATGGTTATTTTGTAAGCACCGATTAACTTATTGTATTTCTATAATTGTAGTCCTGGCAAGGCTTGCTATGAACTGTATTTTTCCATTCAGTTGTTAGAAAAATAAAAGCCCATCCCCATGATGCCAGAGAACCAAGCAGGCTGGATATTACATGGGTGTTGTGAAGACGGAGAAACAAATCAAGGCAATTGTGCAGCTGTGACAGCCAATAGGGTACCTGAACATCAATCCATAGCTCTCACCAAATGCGTCACTTACAGCAGCTGGCTAAACATTACCGGTGCATGACAGTACCAAATGAGACTTTTACCTTGTGAAGCTGCCACTGAAACAGGAGGCAGCTGCAATGGAGAGAATCCAATGCTCCCATTAAGAAACTGGCTGTTTGCTCCGGAATTGGGGATCTGGACAATGCCATACTGATTAATTTGCACTGGTGTAGTAAAAGTCACGACAGAGCCTCCATCCTGGGAAGCCACTGTTTGAATGCCTTCTCTTTTCACCTCAGTGCTGGGGATCAGTCCGGGAAAAGACACAGGGGCACTGGGGCTGTAGGAGGTGGTGACTGCTGAGTTAGCTGAAGAACTCTGGAGAACTTTGAATTCCTTCACATCCTGGGAGGTGGAACCCAGAATGTCAGTCATGGATATACCATTGCTCACAATGTTTGATGCCATTTTGGGTGGGTTCAATGACACTGTCTGTGTATTTCCCACATTTAATCCATTAAGGATAACTCCATTGGGTCCCTGAATGAAAGAATTACCATTAAGGAAGACAGGTGAAGTACTTGCAGGTACCAAGCTTCCATTCAACAAAACTCCAGAAGAGCTTAGTATTTTAGCATTTCCAATTTGTTGCATATATACTGGCTCCATATGACTGGAAAGGCTGAGGTTGGTGACACCTTCAGATGAACCGGAGAGTGGATGAGGAGACAAATCCTCATGACCCTTGCTGGATTCATCTTCAGTGCTTGGATTACCATCTGACTCACTGTATTGAGGGGGAAATCAAGACATTAAGGTTAGGGGGCTGACATGCTACATAATGCCATATGTTTGCAAAACCAGCTTCTAACCCCACCAAAGGCAGCAATTCAGGAAAAGCACAGCAGGAAATCTTTTAGTCCTGCTTGAACTATAAGGCCTTTCGGCAGATTCTAACCAGACAATCTGGGAAGATGTAAATTTAACTCTTAGTATTTAAAGAATTGTTTTTATAGCATTAAAGTTATTTCTTCCTGTTAAATGTGCCACTATCTATATACCATAGAAAAAACTTATTAAATGATAAGATCAGTCTTTCCTGTTTAGGAACTCCTTCCCCTCCCTTCAAACCAATTCAGATTAGTGTAATTTTGAAGGTAAATGAAACTGCGAAGGGAGCGGGAGAGGGAAAGTGTTCTGTTTTGTTTGCCAGTTAGTTAACAAGTGATCATTTTCTCACCTGCTCCCAAACTGCTACTCCACCAGACTGACTACTCTTTCAACAAAGAGGCTAGCCTTTAGGAAAGGCACTTCGACCAGAGAACTGTTAGGTGCAGTTGCCCTTGAATCCAAAGGAAGCTACAGGGGCCTATTTAACATACGCCATCCAGTGCCCTGGTGAGGTGGGAGGGAAAAGGTGGGTCACTCAGCGGCCCAGTAGCTATAAGACCCCTCCCCTGCACCTTCGGTCCTTCGGTTCCAGACAGGGCTATGTCTGTTCCTCAGCCCCGCCACTTGGGAGGAGTAACAATCCGAGGAAGGAAAGTGGTGGGGTTTCCCATTTGGTCTGAAAGTGGGCGGGGGAGAAATGGTGAGTAGGACACTGGCAGTTTGGAAGCGCGGCGGGACTTGGCCTAGCAGTAGATCCGACAACCCCGCAGTGCCCGGCGGTCGGCTCGCTTTCAAGCCGAGGGGAGGGGATTACCCGGGCTTTGGGCTGCGGGGCTAAGAGCGCAGAAAGCGCTTTGATTTACGAGCTGAGGCTGAGCTGCCGCCGCCGTCTGCGAGGGTGACTCACCGGGGGTGCGGGTGGGAGGTGGATCCGGAGAGGGGCCTAAATCAGGCAACAGGGTCGGGGCCGGAGCGTAGGGTTGCGGGGGGCGGAGGGGGTGTGTGCGTGCGAAGCAGGTAGAATATGGTGGAGAAGATACGGGGAACGCGTCCCGCCTGGGAGCAGAAGCTGCAGGGCAGCTGGCCTGTGCCCCGAGCCGGCTCCTCACCCTCTGCCCCCAGTTCCCTGGATTCTGTCAGGGCCCGGAGTGACGGGATTCTCCGCCTCACACGGGCGCTGGGGGCAGGTGTGGTGGCGGTACCAAAGCGCCTCCTCTGGGTCTCCTGCAGGCCTGCGGAAGGGTGCACGCAGGTAGCAGTGCGCGTTTTGTTTTGGTTACCGCAAGGCCGGGCTCCGGCCAGCGCCTGCCTCCCCGCCTGGGGTTAGGAACGTCGGAGCCGTCGGGTCTCGCTGGAGCGCGGGGACAGGGGCGGGCAGCTGCGGGTTCTGGAATGCGCCGGGTGATCACCTTCGCCCGGCGGGGCAGGCTCCCGGGTTCCCAGATTCCTTCCCCGAGCAGAACCTTAGAGCTGCATTTGGATTCTTTCTCTCCTATCCCCGGAGGGCTTGGAGACACCATCTCTTTAGGCGACCTTCTCCTTACTTTACTTCGCTACCTAACTCGAGAGGACGTACAAAAGAGGTGGAAAACCCGATTATATTTTACCAATTGAGGAAAAAATACCTGCCAGTCAAAAAGTTCAAACCCGCCAGGGTGGGCGCTCTGGAGGTTCGGAGTTGATAGCACCCCCACTCCTCCTTGCTGTCCTGAAGCTAGCCTGCGCTCGCTCCCAACCACCGTACTAGGAGGGAGCCACTCCGGGTTCCCGGGCCCAGGAAGCAGCCCTCCAGCCCCATAACCCCGGCGGCACTGAAATCCGATCCGAAGGAGTTCAGAATCAGGTTTCAAAACACCGCAGAGCCGAGCCGCACCAACACCCCACGTTGCTGCGGCCGCGAAGGGAGCCACGGCGGGCAGAGTGAATGATTAACTCTGTCATATAAAACCTCGACGGCCCAGACCCCCTTCCGCGCCACCAGCCCCTACCAACACTCTCCTCCCTCCAGAGCCGCCAAGGCGATCTCCTGCGTAGACTTGTGCAAGGTGGGGGCGCAGCGGCACCCTGGGGGTCGGGGACGCGCGGGCGCGCGCTGGGCGGGTGCGACCCGGCGGAGGTGCGGACCCAGCCGGCGCTGGCAACCTCCACCAGCTTCCACCGTCAGTGAGAGCGGCCTTTCCCGCGCCTACACACGCTTCTTCGACACCCCCCCCAACCCCCCGAACTGGGAAGAGTGGCAACTTCAAAGCCAGCGGGATGGGGGTGGGAAACAGCGCAGCAGTGACCAGCCGAGGTGGGGGCGGGGACTGAGACCTAGGCGGGCGACGAGAAACTTCTTGGGGGGGAGGGTAAGGAGAGAGGTTCCCCCGCCCCCAGCCACCGCCGCCCCCCTTCCTCGGACGGGGAGAGAGGTGGGGGCGGGGAGAGGTGGGCAGCCGGACCAGGCTGGTGGGGAAGGTAAGCGCCATGTTTGCGAGCGCTAGGAGGAAAAGAAAGCTGGGAAGGGGGTGGGGGAGAGGAAGGGGGAGGAGGAGGAAAGTTGGCGCTCACCTTTTGGACTGGGTCTCGGAGGGGTTCCGATCGCGCTGCCTCCGGTTCTTGAACCAGTTGCTGACCTGGGTGAGGGAGAGGCCGGTGATCTTTGCCAGGTGCCGCTTCTCGGCAGGCGAAGGGTAGCGATTCTGCTTGTAGAGCTCCTTAAGCGCGTTGCGCGACTTCTCCTTGAAACAATACACCGTCTCCTCGCCGTCCCAGATGGTGCGGGGCAGGGGGAATTTCCTGCGGAGCCGGTACTTGTCCACGGCGCCCAGCGGCCGGCCGCGGGCTCGTTCGGCCTCGGTGTAGCGCGCCTTATACCAGAGCTGCTGCAGCAGCGGGTGGTTGGCCGACTCGAAGCTGTGGCTCTCGAGGATGCTGTAGAGCTCGGGGTAGATGCCCTGGTGGAAGGCCACCAGCGCCCGCGCCTTCAGCAAGCTCTCGTTGCCACGTAGCAGGTCGCTCTGGGGCAGGGACCACAGGAACCGGGCCAGGCGGTCCAGGTTGCCCCCCTGCTGCAGCGCCTCGCACACGCAGGCGACATGGTCGGGCGAGAAGGCCAGTGTGGTCTGCGCGGCGGCGGCGGCCGCGGCGTGGTGGTGCCTGCCCAGAAGTTCCGAGTGGAGTTGTACCTGATCCGCTGCCGCTCCAGCCGCCGCCGCTGCCGCCACTGCCCCTTCCTCTCCGCTCACCCTGGCGGCCGCGTCCCCCGGCTCCAGGGTAAAAGGGACTGGAGCCGGGGGGCTCAGCCCAGCCGCCGCGCCCCCCGCCACTTCTCGAGGCGCCTCCTGCCCTTCCGAGGCGCTTTCCATCCCATTCTCCTGCTTGATGTCCGCCGCACTTGCGATCTGCCCGGTGGGGGAGGAAGAGGACATTTTTTGTTGTTTATTTTCCTCCCTCCCTCACTCCCTCGCACTCTTTTCCTCTTTCTTTCCCCCTCTCTTACTCCTCCTTCTTCGTCTCCCTCCCCCCTCCCCCCCTCCGGAAAGCCCACTCCCTCCCTCCCGGTTTCGGCTGGATCTGGCCGATCAGGTTTCCCCCCGGCCACGCAGTCACCATTAAGATAGCTGCTAGAGCAAAGTAGTGTAAAAGGATAGCTGCTTTCTGCTGTTCCCCCAACGTGACTCCCCGGGCTGCTGCATACTATATGGCACTGGCGGCCGGGCCGGCCGGGCCGCGCCACCTCATTGGCTATTTCACATTCAGAGGGAGGAGGAGACACCGTTTCTATCCCTGTCGATCACCCGCCTCCCACTCCACCCCTTGCCTTTCCCTCTCCCCCCTGACCCCCAGGCACCTATACCTGAAGGAGAACACCGACATTCTTTTCAGGCCATGTTCCTGGGCGGGAAATTACCTAATGTGGCCTGAAAACTGGACAACAGACTCTTTCAAAGACAGTCCCTACGATTCCGTAGGGAATATTAATTGTGTGACCTAAAGGTCCGAATGGGAAACTCTCAACAAAGAGAGCCCCCTCAGCATTCAGATGACAGAATTTTAGAGAGGACAACTCAGAAGCTTCCCTATCTCCCTACTCTCCTTTACTCCCCACCCCCTTAACGACTTCTTTATTAAGAGTGTTCAAAAGGGTCAGTAATAGAATGGCACTGGGGAAGCATTTACAGTAAATTAAAATTCCAAAGAGGGAAAAATGCTTGGAACCTTAAAATAAGGGGTATAAATAGCCCAGTGAGAATACAAAAACAAAAAGCCTTCGAAAAAATGTGTTTCATCTAAAGTCACATGAAGGGCTTGAAATCCACCTTCATTGAACTTAAGCATATAGAATATTTAAGCACATTTATCCTGTGTGAGTGGGGCAGAAGAGAACCAAGCATTAGATTTAGATAACAGTATGTAAATGTAAGTCTTCTTTATGAACATTTTTTAAAAATGTAAGTGTATGAATAGTTCTTTGGAGATGATATTCCTGGTAGAAGCACCATCTTGATGTGCAGGTGTCTTGGAGGAGATCAATGCAGGATCAGCAGCTCTTCCCACAGCATAGACAGATGGAAGACTGCCTGCCCTCTGGTTTGAGGTGAAGTGCCTGGGGGTGGAGTTTGCTGCTGTTTGCAGTTATGCCTCTTTCCTTCATGGTTTTTGTAAAAGAGCTCAAAAAAAGGATGAACGCATCTCCGCTTCTCTGATTATTGTGAGTCAGTTGGGTCCACTTGCTGGTCTTTTGCTCAAAATCCAACATTTTAATGACATCATCCTAACCTTTACTTCAGGGTGGCCTTGTGTTGTTTCTGTTTCCCAATTACCCATAACTGCCTACTTCAGCATACTAGAAAGCAGCTGTTTAGGTCACCTGCTATTATGATGAATTTGGTAAGTGTTCTTTTTCATGGACAGGCTGCATTTTATTGCTGGTCAACCGAGATGTCATTTGATTTTGTACTTAATTTACTTTGTACAACCCCAATGAAGCTAGCACTGACCTCTCTGGTAGATTAAAAATTCATAATCATGGAAAAGACCATGTGTTCCTACCCCATTGGAAATACCGAGTTAGATATTGAGCTTCACGACAACATCTGAGATTCATATCTTCCTTGAATTTTTAAAAATATACTTTTTACTTTAGAGTAATTTTGACTTATGGAATATGTACAAAAAGAGTCTAAGGAGTTCCCATATACTATCTCCCCCATTTCCCCTAAAGCTAGCATCTTACATTGTGATTATACATTTATCCAAACAACTTTTGGTGCAATACTATTAACCAAACTCTAGACTTTATTTGGATTCACCAGTTTTTCCATTAATGTCTGTCTCCTGTTCCACGATCTAATCCAGGATGCCACATTGCATTTAGTTCCTTGAATTTTAAAAGCATATTTATCAAAGGAAAGTAGACAGGAGGTAATGTGGTTTAGTAGAAAGGATGTGGACTTGGGGATCAGCTAGCAACATGTAGGTTTAATCCTAGCTCTACCATTTATTAGCTATTTAACTATAAAAAGTGGAGAGGATTGTTGCAAGGATTAAACGAGATAAGATGTGCCAAAAAGCACCCAGGACATAATTAATCTTTGTCAAATGTTTGTTATCTTCCTCCTGATAGCGCAAAGTAGGAAACTTTTCATTGTATATATACCTAAGGGAAATCCACTTGTCTATTATTTAGGGCTATCCAAGTCCAGGTCAGAGAGTCTTCTTCAGGTGTATTATCTATTGAATATAGTGCATTGACTTGAAAAACCATGTATTGGGTTTCTTTGCATGTCCTCTGTATAGGGCCTCCAGAGCACCAAGTTCAATGATTATATAGAAGCAACAGTGAACTTTTGTTGCTGTCTGGAGCCTGAACTAGCTTGGTATTCTATAGCTCCAGGAGGAGATTCCTTTAGGACCAGAATGAAATCCAGCACCAGGTTCTGGATTCTTTAGTGGGCTGAGCCTCAGAGTTCATTCTGGCAGCAATTCAAAGTGGACTGGACGTCCTCAGCTCGAACATGGTCAGCTACAATGGAACACCAGAGTTGAGGTTGTGTAGAGCTAACCTTAGAGCACTGGTTTTGCCAAATTATTTGTAAAATTGATTAATACTTGCTTCTACTTATGTCTGCCATGCTGTAAACATTGGGTCTGCTGTGCTGTAATTTGGGAGAACAGAGTTGAGGCTGAGATTGTATGAGAGTCAAAATCAAGCTGTTTGTTTCTGTATCTTTTCCTTCCTGCCCAAAGACAGAGTAAGGATATATGGGAATGTTTTGCCGTTTTGGTGTACTGAAGAAAATTTGGTCTAGCACAAAATGTTACACTTTGCTTGCATATTTTTAATGGTGTTGCCACCAAGAATGGAGATTTCTTTCTCAAAGCTGACTTTTCCTGTGTGAAAGATAGAGGGAAGGCCATATAACTGTTTCTTGGAAGATTCTTTCTATTTCAGAAAGCTTATGTACAGGTACCATTAAGAAAGTTCTAAAGTTATCTTCCAGGTGGAGAAGGTGTTCCATTGTTATTTAGTGACCAATGGTTGATGATATATAGTCAACATTTCTGAATGATCATTCATTTTCCAAATATTTATTGAGTCCTCATTAACTATAAGGTATTGCATCAGGTACTGAAGGATAAAAAGATGAATATATTGGGATCTCTTATCCTGATGAGTGTAAAAACTTCTGGGAGAGATAAGACATTCGTAAGTAAATACTTTACGGGGTGTGGGAGTGGTGAGGGTAAAGAGATTAATTTTGAGAGGAGGAGGGCAGTCAGGAGTAGGTTTTTAGCTGGGCCTTTAAGGACAAGAATTCTTGAGAGACAAAAGATAGAGCTCACTAGAGGCAGAGGGAACAAAATGAGTAAAACATAGAACCGTGAAGTTACATGGTATATTTCTGAAATATTGAGTAATTCAGTGTGTCTGGAGTTTGGGTTTTATGTAAGTGTGTGGTGGGAGATTAGCTGAAAAGGCATGTGGGGGACAAATCATGAAGGACTTTAAGTGAGGTGCTCAGTTTGCTGTGAGATAGTGCATGGAGTGTTCCTTCTGCAGTGGTCTTGTCTGCGTTATATCATGGCCATGGTTGATAGGTCCAGGGATGGTCACTTGCCCCAAAATAAAAGTCAGAATACTTTTCTGAGGTTTTAAAAACTTGCAGGAGGAGAAGAGTGAAGGCTGGTAGAGGAAGCTTTGAATGTAATGCTTGGGACTTCTCAGTGACCAAACTTCCCCCCTTTGGGGATGCTGATGAACAGTATGTGATAGGGAGGGTGAATTACTGAGTTGCATGGGTAATAGCGTAGGAAAAAGATCCTGACAGAGATGGAATGAGTGTCAGGTTCTAGTGCTTTCTCAGGGGTAGCAGCATTCTTGCCTTTTTGTGGTGCTATGGATTTCCCTAAAGGCCAGAAACCTGACTTGAACTGGCCTAGGTCAAAAGATGAATTTACTGGATCATAATACCAAATAGTATAAAGAGCAGGAATGCAGCTGGTTAGACTTGAAGACCGATTGTTCCATTTCACTTGTCCCTGCCTTTCTCGAGTTAGCTTCAGTCTTTCAAAGGGCTTTCCCCAGAAGGTTTGGAACCACAACTCTCCGGCTCTCCATAGTTGCCAGCTTACATTTTCCGACTTCATTAAAGAGGTGGTGCTGCTTTTCCCTTACTGCCAATGTGAAAAATTCTAGGGAAGAGTTTTGATTGGTCTAGCAAGGGTTGTATGTCAACCCCAAGGCCAGAGGGCCTATTGGTAGGCCCACTGAGACATCCCCAGCCTGTGGGACAGGATCTCTTTTCCATAAGACATTGGTAGGGGAAAGGGAAAGATGATATCTGAATATGCCCTTCAGATGACAAAGTCCAGCATGGGTCCATAGCCCTGGGCCTGGAAAGGAGAGCCTGCATTTGAGAAACACTGCCCGAAAGGGGTAGAACCTACTCTTTATGGAGATGGGAATGCTGGAGGATGAGCAGATTTGGGAAGAGTGGTCCATTATTGGAATGTGTCTGTCTTCAGAAATGTAGGAAGCTTGATAGCTTGGTAGTTTTAACCTAGATTGATGTCCTCTTTGAATTGAAGTCTAGTGCTATCATTGCTTTCCTTCTCAAAGTTTTCTGATCATTCTGTTAGTGAATCCCACCAGTAATAATGTTGTACATTCCAGAGTTTCTGTTACGTACACAGCATTGCACTAAGGCCTTTGTATATGTACATATCATGAAATTTAATCCTTAAAGCAATCTTATGCAGTATATTATATGGAGGAAGGAAAGAGGTAGGGAGAGTAAGAAGTTTGGCTCAAACAAGTCTGTCTGATTTAAAAGAATAGGCTCTTTCCATTACATTACATTGCCTCTTTTAGGTACTATTGCTAATAATACTCATAGTACTATTGATAATGGCTAACAGTTATTGAGCTCTAACTCTGTGCTAAGTACTATAGTAAGTACTTTAAATGAAATATCTCATTTAATCTTTACAAGCGTTATCTTCAACTTTCAGTTGGGAAAACTGAAGCTTAGGTCATGTAGCTAGTAAGCAATGAAGCCCACGCTTGAATCCAGCCAAATCTATAACTTTCTACTGTTTCTAACTCCATGATTATTGTAGTAAGGACTAAAAAATTTATTTGCTCACTGACTATACTCATTCTTCCCTGCTCACCAGAAGTTTCTTGCTCTGTTAAAATATAAAGATTCTGAAAGTTGCTTTTATTTTTAGAGAGCTTCTCTCTGAGTCATGTAACTGGTTTGAATGTGTTCTCTTTCAGTAACCCAATAGCAGCATAACAAGCCTCCAGGTTGGCATATCATTTGATGTTGCCTATTTTAGTTAACTTACGTTTGGTTTGATCTTGTACACGAACAATGTTATGATCAAGCAGATGATGACTTATTTATTAGGTGAATCCCTTATGTCTGCATACTAATACGAAGCTCTGTGCTGCCATGACCTGCTTTGGACTTCTGTTTCTCAGATGTGGTATTCACTTGTTTTTCAGGTTTCCCGTTCATATCCCATGGAAACCCCAAATGTATTTCCACGTTATGGGTTGCCTGCTGTGTTCACTGTTTAAAAAGGTGAGAGTTGGAGTATTGCTTCTTATGTTTTTATTGAAAAGAGCAAAAGTGCTATATAAAGTTTAAATTACTGTGAGTGTATACAGCTGGTGTTCATTGCATGGACTATGAAAGGCTTTGTATTCTGATGGAATTTGGGTCAGATTATAAGATCATGCTTGGCAAAAAATTTTCATGTTATACTACTATTGATAGCCATTCACTCATTTTTCACTTTCTCTATTTATTAAGTATCAACCAATCCTTGCTATGGAGATGAAGAAGATATGTCCCTTACAGTGGAAGTTTGTTATATAATAGAGCTGTTTACAGACTTCACTTTTCCAACCTTGTTAAATGCAGTGAATGTGGCTAACAATTTCCAGAGTCAGGCTCTCAGATTTTAGGATTGCTGAAATCAAGTTTATATTCTCGTAGAGAATATCCCCCCTCCACCCAATATTGTCTTGATGCGGGGAGGGTAAGAGACATTAGAGCCAGGTGACACTGTTAAGCCAGATATAATTGATATTAATATTTTGATATTTAGTGAGAATCTGTCATACTAAGGGTTGATGCAGAGAGTTTCATTCCAGATAACTTTTCCAAACTTTCTATCTGCGAATGCATAGTATTTCTGTGTTTGCATGGCTGTGCAAGTATAAAGGATAAGTATAAAACACAGACTATTAAATTGTTCAAAAGAAAACACTAGTGTGAATTATCAAATATGTACACCAGGCATAAATCTTTGAAACCATGGAAGTGTTTTCATTCAGAACAAGATGGAATCTGTGTTCTTAATTGTGAAACAGTTCCTTGAAAAAAATACAGTTATGTGCACAGAGATGAGGCTTTGTGTACAACCTGCCTTTTGGAAAGCCCTCCCCCCGAAATCCAAGGTATTGCGTTGGCTCACGGAAGCTAAGACCTTACTTCAGCAGCACGACCGGAAACCTCGCGGCCGGAACGTTTGTGCTGCAAGTGCTTCTTCCCCGCCGGTGCTCATTCGCAAAGGGACCGTCTCGGCCGAGAGCCTGTTGGTGGGAACCTGTTTGGCGTCGGTTCTTAGGGGGCTTGGAGGTGACTGGCACTGGTCGGGGAGTCCGTACGAAAGAAGGCGCCATGGACGATCAGGGGTGCCCCCGATGTAAGACCACCAAATACCGGAACCCGTCCTTGAAGCTGATGGTGAATGTGTGCGGACACACTCTGTGAGTCTAGAGACAGTGGATATTATGGGGGTGAAACGCTCAGGGTTCGAGGAGAGAGCCGAAAGATGCTTGGCCTCGGTTCAGAGGAGAAAAGGGCGGCTTTAGTTTCGACAGTGGGAGGAAAAAGGGAAAAGGGAACGTTGTTTCTGTAAACGGACTGTAGCCGCCGCTCTGGCCTTCTTTGGATTGCCGGTTCCCAGATGTGGTCTAGCAGTTTTGTCAGGTTCTCCCCTTCAGAGCCGAAAAATCTTGACTGTATTCCCAGGCTGTGTCGTCCACTGGGGTCCAGTTATATCGCAGGTTAAAAGCGTGGGGGATCGGGAGTGTTAATTTCACGCAAGATAATTTTATTGAAATGAGCGAAAGTGCTGTGATAACAATTACTGTGAGAATATCCTGCTGCCTCTGCGTAAGTTAATTTGAAAACCCCGTCTGTATGCCCACTTGTCCTGATGGAGTTCGGTTAGATTCTCATCACAAAAGTGGAGAACAGTCCAGACTCTAGGCAGTTAATTTTGGAGACATAATGGCTGGCATTTATTGAGGGCACATTATGTGCCACACACACAGTTCTAAGCGCTTTACTATGAATTATCTCTCCTCGTTTACCACAACTAGGTAAATACTAGTGTCTTTCCCATTTCCCAGGGAGGGAAACCGAGACTGCTCAAAGTCCTTTAATAGTGCCAGAATTGGAACACAGAATGTTTTAACTCTGGAATGTCCATTTTTGTAGTTGGGGGCGGGGGTTGAGTAAAGGAGAGAGGTTGTGTTTGTGTATTTTGAAAAATAAGTGCAGGGATTGCTTATAGTGTTTCCTACCACATTTTTATGGTTAGATGTGGCTCACTAAAGGTTATTCTGTAAGTATGGGACGTAAGGTGCTATGTTATGGTGAGCATATTTTGTATTCCTGTAGTTTTCTCTGAGGTTTCTCAGAGATAAACATGACGGATAACCTACAGTGTGGTAGACAAGGTCTTTAGGTAAGCATAAATTGCACAATTATTTGTAGTTATGATGATTTAATGGGTTTTATTAACTTAATTGGTCTCTCTTTTCTGTATTTTATCTAATCTTTATTTTTATTCTTTATCCATGATTGAATGGTTTAAGATTAAAAATAAGGTAAAAGTAATTAAGTAGGATGTGCGAAAAAGGGAAGCAAGGAAAATACTATAGGTTTTTAGAGAGATTTTGTTCAGTTTTTCTTCATTTTCCTGTATCAGGCTTATTACAGTCATGCTCAAGGAAAGGAAGTTTGCTTTTTTTGAAGGATAATAAATGTAATTGACTGGAAGAAATGTTTGCTTAGTTGAAATTAGCCAGTCAGGGAAGATTATGTGATTTCAGTAAAATAAATGACATTTTTAAAGTCAATTATAAAATACCTACTTTTTAATTAGAAATTGCTTTTGTTGTATCCTTAGTCCTTTTTGCTTTCTCATAAGAGTTAAGAATTGTCCTAGGCATTCCAGTTTTGCATTTGTTTTGGTTTATTTGCTAATTTGTTAGATATAGACTATGTTTTATAGTCCTTTTTTTCTTTATTGTTATTCTATTAGTTGTCCCATTTTTTCCCCCTTTGCTCTCTTCCACGCAGCCCATCCCCTGCTCCCACAGTCAGTCCCCACAACGTTGTCCATGTCCGTAGGTCTTTCATACATGTTCTTTGACTAGTTCCTTCCCCTTCTTTCCACCATTGTCCCTTTCCCTACTCCCCTCTGGCCTCTCAGTTTGTTCTATATTTCCATGTCTCTGGTTCTATTTTGCTCAATAGTTTATTTTGTTCATTAGATTCCTCTTATAAGTGAGATCATATGGTATTTGTCTTTCACTGACTGGCTTATTTCACTTAATGTAATATTTTCCATTCCATCCATGCTGTCACAAAAGGTAGGAGTTTCTTCTTTCTTTCTGCTGTATAGTATCCATTGTGTAAATGTACCACAGTTTTTTGATCCACTCATCTACTGATGGGCACCTAGGTTGTTTCCAGCACTTGGCTATTTTAAGTAGCACTGCTTGAACATGGGGGTGCATATGTTTTTTTGAATTGGTGTTTCAGGATTCTTAGGGTATATCCCCAGCAGTTCCATTTTTAATTTTTTGAGGAAATTCCATACTGTTTTCCACAGTGTCTGCACCAGTCTCCATTCCCATGAACAGTGCGCTGGGGTCCCCTTTTCTCCACATCCTTGCCAGCATTTGTTATTTGTTGATTTATTAATGATGGCCATTCTGAGAGGTGTGAGGTGATATCTCATTGTGGTTTTAATTTGCATCCCTCTGATAGCTAATTATGTTTAGCATATTTCCATATGTCTATGGGTCATCCGTATGTCCTCCTTGGAGAAGTGTCTGTTCAGGTCCTTTGCCCATTTTTTTTAATTGAATGATTTGTCTTCCTCGTGTTGAGTCATATGAGTTCTTAATATACAAGGTCTGTCTGGAAAAAGTCCAACCATTGTTAATATAACAAGAATGGTTTGCATGACATTGATATGACTTAGCAGCCAAGAAGAAAGGACTGAAATGCCTGTGTGTGAACAGTGATGACTTCACTGTACCAGTCATTGGGAGTGGTGGAAGATGTTGAGTGAGCATGTGTACTGTGTGGCTGTTGTACTGAAAATGAACAAGTAGAACAATGAGTCTGTATCAGATTTCTTGTTAAGCTTGAACATTCCTCCACAGATACTATTTGGATGATTAAGAGGCCACAGCTATGGGCAACTGGTGATGGCCAGCTTCATCATGATAATGTACCTCCTCACACGTCACGTCTTGTGCACAGTTTTTTGACAAAACATCAGATCACCCAGGTGACTCAACCCTGGTACAGCCCAGATTTGGTGTCTTGCAACTTCTGGGCTTTTCCCAAAACTAAAAGTACCTTTGAAAGGGAAGAGATTTCAGACTGTTGATGAGATTCAGAAAAGTACTATGGGGCAGCTGATGGCAACTGGGAGAACTGTGTGAGGTCCCAAACTTACTTAGAAGGGGACTGAGATGTCGTTGTCCTGTGTACAATGTTTCTTGTATCTTCCTCAATAAATGCCTCTATTTTTCATAGTACATGGCTGGATACTTTCTGGACAGACCATCATATTTTGGAGATTTAACCCTTGTCTGATGTATCATTGGCAAATATGGTTTCCCATACAGTTGGTTCCCTTTTTGTTTTGATAATGGTTTCTTGAGCTGTGTAGAAGCTTTTTAATTTGATGTAGTCCCATTTGTTTACTTTTTCTTTTATTTCCCTTGCCCTAGGAGATATATCGGCAAGAGTATTGCTATGTGGGGTACCTGAAATTTTACTGCCTATGTTTTCCAGTAGGACTTTTATGGTATCATGACTTATATTTAAGTCTTTATTCATTTTGAGTTTATTCTGGTGTATGGTGTAAGTTGGTGGTCTAGTTTCATTCTTTTGCATGAACCAGTCCAGTTCTCCCAACACCATTTATTGAAGAGACTATTTTTACTCCATTGTATGCTTGTCCCCCCTTTGTCAAATATTTTTTCTATTTTATTTTATTTATCTTTTTATTGTTTTTCAGTCTTTGTCAGATATTAATTGACTATAGATACATGGGTTTATTTCTGGGCTCTCTATTTTGTTCCATTGATTTATATGTCTGTTTTTATGCCAGTGCCAGGCTGTTTTGATTACAGTAGCCTTGCAGTATAGTTTAAATCAGATATTGTGATCCTTCCAACTGTATTCTTTTTTCTCAGATTGCTGAGGCTATTTGGGATCTTTTCTTGTTCCATATAAATTTTTGGAGTATTTGTTCTAGATCAGTGAAATATACCATTGATATTTTAGTAGAAATTGCATTGACCTGTATATTGCTTTGGGTAGTATGGGCATTTTAATGATGTTAATTCTTCTAGTCCATGAACACTGTATATGCTTACACTTACTTGTATCTTCCTCGGTTTCTTTCTTCAGTGTTCTAAAGCTTTTCCAGTGCAGGTATTTTACCTCCTTGGGTAAATTTATTCCTATGTACTTTATTTTTCTTGCTGCTATACTAAGTGGGATTTTGCTGCTAGTTTCTTTTTCTGATAGGTCATTGTTATGTACAAAAATGCCATCAGTTTCTGAATATTGACTTTGTATCTTGCCGTTTTGCCAAATTCACTTAATAGGTCGAGTAATTTTTTGGCAGAGACTATAGGGTTTTCTATGTATATTCTCATGTCATTTGCAAATAATGACAGTTTTACTTCCTCCTCTTTAATTCGTATGGCTTTTATTTCTTTTTCTTGCCTGATTGCTGTGGCTAGAACTTCCAATTCTATGTTGAATAACAGCAGGGAAAGCAGATACCCTTGTCTTGTTCCTGAGCTTAAGGGAAAAGCTTTTAGTTTTTGCCTATTGAGTATGATGTTGGCAGTAGGTTTCCTATGTGCGGTCTTTATTATGTTGAGTTATGCTTCCTTTATTCCCACTTTGCTGAGTGTTTTTATCATAAATGGGTTATAGTCCTTTTTTTGACATGAAATATGAACAAATGAGTAAAAGACTAAAGGGTATTTGGCTAAGAGAACAAATTTCTGTTTTAGAATTCTTTGCTCTTGTAGGTTCTGAGGCTTTATTAACTCCTTGTGTTTCATTTTTCTTATCTGTACAGTACAGATAACAGTGCTACCTATATTACGGTATTTGAGAATTAAAAAAGATATGCAAAATATTTGGAGGTGTTTAATAGAGTTTCTATCATATAGTATTTGTTCAGTATATATTGGCTATCATATTATCATTATTATTTATGGATGATATAGGTACTAAGCAAAAATGAAATTAAAACAAGATTTATTTGACCTGCTATGAAAGACTTGCACAATAATGATTACCTTTAAGTGAATGAGACTACAAAATGTGAAAATATAGTTTTAATTTTAATGGCTCTATTATAATTTTCTTAATATGAGCTCATTATCATGTTCTTTCAAGTAAATGGGATTATATGTCTACTTTAAAGGTATATCTTGGATATCTTTTCTAAATCAGCATGTGTAATGTCATCTTTATTTTTATATATATTTATTTTATTTTATTTGGATGGTAGTCCATTGTTCACTTGTACTATAATTGATTTAACAAGTTTTTAAATGAATATTTAGGTTTCCAGTTTTCCTCTGGTGTAAATGAATTATCTATCTTTCTGTCTTATCTATCTTCTGTCTGTGGCTTGGAGCAGTTAGGCAAATACAACATGAAATATAACAAGCAAACTTCAGGGTAAATGCCTAAGTAGTGGAACTGTATGTTACTTTTAAATTTTGATAAATATAGCCCAGCTCTCAAAAAGATTGTGTTGGTCATGTTCCTAACAACTATATATGGTGAGTTCTATTGCCACACATCTTTGCTGATATTAGGTGTTATTATTTTTTTACTCTCACTGTTCTGGTAGGTAATAAAACCTTATGGATTTGATGTGAAATACTTTTGATTTGGAAGTATGTTGAATTTGTATAGCATGTATTTCATGGATTTGAAGTTGGGCATTTTTATAATACACATGTTAATCTGAGAGGAGCAGGTATGTATTATTATTTAGTATTAATTTGTATGAGTTATCAATTGCTGTGTAATGAAAAACCCCCAAACTTAGCTTAAAACAGCAAACATTTATTATCTTACATAGTTTCTGAAGGTCAGGAATCTGAGAGTGGCTTAGTTGAGTGATTCTGGCTCAAGGTCTGATCAGGTTCTCTCATGCTCGTTTCTGAGACTGGAGTATTTGTTTCCAAGGTCACTCTGTGGCTCTTGGCAGGAGGATTCAGTTCTACCTCTTGGCCTTCCATAGGGCTGTGCATGACATGGCTTTTCCCAGAGTTAGTGATGAGAGAGAACAAGAAGCCACAGAGCCTTTATAATTTAATCACAGAAGTGACATCACCATCACTTCTGCTGTATTTTGTTAACACTGAACAATGCTATTACAACATGAGAGGATATTTACACACAAGAGTGTGAATACTGTAAGGCAGGTGTCACTGGGCCATCTTGAGGCTGGCTATCACACGATTTTACTCATTTTTTTTGTTTCTGTCCTCAAGTAGCAGACATTTTGGGCAAGTAGAAAGTAGCAAAGACATTTTAGGAGCAAAGACATTTTTGGAGGCAAGTGATGGATTGCTTCCCAAATGGTAGGAAGTATAGGATTATGGAAAGATTAATTGGGAGTACTATTTATGGGAGAAAATACAGGGGTAGAGAGGAAAAAAGAGGTAAAACATTATGAAAATACTTGGCTCCTTCAACTGCTGACAATTGAAGGAGGTGTATTCCTTTATGTATGAATTCAATCCAGCAGATACCCAAATGAATTGATTGCATGCACATCAAAGAGGGTTGGATTCCATGTGTGTTTGTTTTTTCAATTCAAGGATGCACTTTGTCTTACTTACAGAAGAAGGTAATTTTTTTCTTTATTTATCAGGGCCACCTATTTTAAGAAATGGGCCTTTCACAGAATTCTTTCATAGAATTCTAAAGGCATATTGCATTGGGTGGAGTCAGTTATGTCTATGACTCCATTTAACTACAGTCTTGGAGAATTTAATTTCTATCTCAGGCAGAGAAGTAGAATACATAAAAGTCAATATTTTGCCATATTTACTTCTCTCTATTGCCTTCTTACTTTTTTTCTCTGTTGCTCTTTCTCTCTTACTTACTGATGTTAGTGGGTAGTTTGCAAGAGTTTCCCGTTTGAATTTTGCTGGTTGGATCTCTGAGGTATTGCATAATGTTCTTCTGTATTTTCTCTAAATTATTAGTTATATTTAGAAGCTTTATCAGGTTAAGGTTATATTTATTTATTGTTGGGAAGAATAATTCACTAGTGATATTTATTTGTTTAAACTGATATGCTGGACAAATTAGGGAACAGCACCTCTTCTGGGCAAAATAATTAGGAAGAGGCCCTTATTCTGGGTAGAAGAATTAGAAAAGGGGACTTTCTAGAAATATCGTTCTTAATTTCTAATTTTATTCTGTCATGGTAAGAGAACATACTCTGTTAAATTTCAGTCTTTTGAAATTTTTTTTTGAAATTTATTTAAGGTCTAGCATATGGTCCATTTTGGTGAGCAATCAATGTATATTTGAAAAGAATATGTGTTCTTTGGCTGTTGGGTGTAATGTATTATACATGTCAGTTAGGGCAGTTCTGTTGATAGTGTTACTCAGATCTTCTGTTGAATATATCTTTACTAATTTATCTTCTCAATTACCAATTACTCCAACTAGATTGTGGATTTATCAATTTCTTCGTTTAGTGTAGTTATGCTTCATATACAGTATTTTGAAGCTTTCTTATTAGGTACATAGATATTTAGAATTGCTGTGCCTTGATGAATTTCTCATTTTGTCATTATGAAATCTCTTTTTATCTCTTGAAAATACTCTTTGCCTTTTTCTTATGCTTATTGTTTGATGGCATATGTTTTTCTGTCCTTTTGCTTTCCACCAATGTGTCTTATATTAAGTAGACAGTACATAGTTGGGCCTTTTTTTTTATTCTGTTTTTAACCTACTCCTCAACAATCTCTGTCTTTTGATTGCTGTGTGAATTGCTTTTTATTTAATGTAATTATTGATACTGGGTTTAAGTCTATTTACTTTCTGTGTCTCTTTCATTTTATTCTTCTTATTCCTTTCCTGCCTTAGTTTGGATTAATTCAGTATTTTCAAGCATTGGCCTATTAACAATAGGTCTTTGTAGTTATTTTATCATTTTTATTTTTATTTTTGTAGTTTCTCTAGGTATAACAGTGTTCATCATTTTCAAAGTCTATTTAGAGTCAACATCTGATACACCCTATTTTTCAATTTCTTTTTTTTTTTTTTGAAGATTTTTTAGAAAGAGGGAAGGAAGGGAGAAAGAGAGGGAGAGAAAAATTGATTGATCCCCTGCATGTCACATGGTCAACCCAGGCATATGCCCGCACCTGGAATTGAACCAGTGACCTTTTGGTTCCTAGGATGACGCCCAACCCACTGAGCCACACCAGCGAGGCTGCCCTATTTTTACTTCCCACTTCACTACCCCACAAATATGAATAAAATAATTCATTTACTCACTTCTCATCCTTTATGCTAATGATGTTCTATCTTTTACTTCTATATATGATTCATTGTTGTTATTTTGCTTTAAACAGTTGTCTTGAAGGAAATGTAGAAAATTTAAAAAATAGTCATTAAAAACACCCTTATAGAGATATAATTAATATACCATAAAATTAACTTATTTAAAGTGTAGAGTTTAGTGGCTTTTGATATATTCTCAGAGACGTGCATCAGTCACTACAGTATATTTTAGAACATTTTTGTTACTTCATAAAGAAAAACTCCTTACCACTTAACTATCATCCCCTGTTCTTCTCCTCTCCCCCTTTGCTCCCCAGCCCTAGGCAGCCATTAACGTACTCTCTGTCTTTGCAGATTGCATGAGCTGGACATTTCATACAATGGAATCATGCAGTGTACAGTCCTCTGTGATTGGCTTTTACTTAGTATGTTTTCAAGGTTCATCCATGTTGTAGCATTTATTAGGATTTCATTTCTTTTTGTTAATACTGGTGCATTGAATTGATATAACACATTTTATTTATCCATTCATTAGTTGATGGACATTTGTCACCCCCCCCCCCTTTGGCTATTATAATAATGTTGCTATGAACATCATGCACAAGTTTTTGTGGGACAAATCATTTTGTTCCCTTGTGTATGTACTTAGGAGTGTAATTGTTGGATCATATGATAACTCTTTGTTTAATCATTTGAGGAACTATAATGCTGTTTTCCAAAGTGGCGGCACCGTTTTACATTCCCACCAGCAGTGTATGAGGGTTCCAGTTTTTCTACATGTTTTGCTAACATTTACTCTTTATCTTTTTTTGATTATACACATCCTAGTGAGAGTAAAGTAGTGAAAGCTAGTCTTTTATAAGATGGAGTCCTTTCTTCCTTTGATGTGGTTTTATAGTTGTATTGATTTTCTTCTGCCTGAAGAATTTCTGGTAGTGCAGGACTGGTGGTGAAGAGGTCTCCTAGATTTCATTTATCTGAAAATATTTTTATTTCATCCTTCTGTTTGAATGATATTTTTGTTGACTATAAAATTATGGGTTGGCATTTCACCACTTCAAAGATAGCATTCCATTGTTTTATAATCTTCATTGTGGTGAGAAGTTAGCTGTTACTCATATCTTTGGTCCCATTATGTAAAAATCTTTTGGGGCTGCTTTCAAGATTTTGTCTTTATCTTTTGTTTCTAGCAATTTGAGTATAAGGCTAGGTGTGGTTTTCTTTATATTCATCCTAGTTGAGGTTTGCTGGGCTTAGATTTGTAAGGCAATGTATTTTCATCCTATTTGGAAAATTTCAGTGATTCTCTCTGTAGTATTTTCACTCTCTTCTCATTTTGGAACTCCAATTACATGTATGAGAGACTCTTTGATATTGTTCTATAAGTTCCTGAGGTGCTATTAATTTTTCTTTGATTTTTTTCTCTCTGTTCCTCATATTAGATACTTTCTATTGACTATCTTCACTGACTGCCCACGGCCATTTCTGATCTTCTCTTAAGCCCATTCAGTAGATATTTCATTTGATATTGTACTTTTTGTTCTATAGTTTTCATCTTGTTCTTTTTTAACTTCTCTGATTAGATTTCCTCTCTGTATACTCATTATGATCATATTTTCCTTTATTTCTTTTGAATATATTTTCCTGTAATTTTTTGAACATATTTTATGTTAATTCTTTAAGAATATTTACAGTAGCGATTTAAAAGGTTCTGTTTGCTTAATCCAACTTTTTCGCTGTCTCAGGGTTGTTTTCTATTGACTGGTCTTTTTGTGACCACACTTTTATTTTTTTCATGTTTAGTACTTTTTTCAGTTGTATACTGGATCATGTAGATGGTGCATTTTAGAGATTCTGAATTTTGTTATATGTCTGTGAAGTGTGGGTTTTTGTTTTTTTTTTTTAATTCTTTTAGGTAATTCAGTTACTGGCTGATCACCTTGAATTTTGTAGGCTTGGTTTTAATGTTTTCTAGGATTGATTTGTGCAGAGCCTAATGGGTTTTCTTCCTTTAGTGCAACTCAACCTTCAGACTTTTAATACCTTGAAAACTCATTGGGGTTTGATATTAGTCTTTGTTTGGGTGAGTCTAGAATGTCTTATTGTAGGATGTGATCCTTAACTCTGTTGAGGCCATTTTGATATCTCAGCTGGTTATCCGAGGTGTTATGGTATTGACATGGCTTTCCTACTCTGGCTGGGTGGAAATCCACAGTGTACCCAGTACTCCTTAACTACCCTCTGTTCCTTTCTCCACCATTCTCTTTTAAGCCTTGGTTGGTTTTGTCCTGCATATATGCAATGCCTTCCTTGGCCAAGGACTTATGGGGAGTTCCCTACACAGACTTCTGGACCTTCTGCCTTGCAGATTTCAACTTTATCAACTGCACTAAATTGTGCCTGTTCAGCTTAGCTCAACCACTGAGCCATTTATACTTGTGCTTGCTGGGCCATGGCCATGGAAACTGCCCCCAGATAAAAAAGCTGAGGCAATTGTAGGACTGACTTTGGCAGTTTCTCATCTCTGAGGGATTATAGTTTTTGTGCTGCTTGTTATCTAGTGCTGGTAGGCAATTGTCTCATGTATTTTGTTTGTTTTATGGTTGCTCATAATGGGAATGCTAGTCCGGCATCATTACTCCATCATTTTTTGTTAGGAAAAGCTGGCCTTATTGTTGAGGCATTCAGTCTCTGTAGTCTCAGTTCTAGTACACACATGTTTATTTTCTTCACCTCAACATTGGCAATTGCTAGTGTTCCTTTAGTATTTCTTTCCTTTTTTAAAAAAATTTATTTTACATTTTAGAGAGAGGGGAAAGGAGGGAGAAAGAGAGGGAGAGAAACATCAATGTGCGAGAGATGCATGGATTGGTTGCCTCTCATATGCACCTAACTGGGGACCTGGTCCCACAACCCAGGCATGTGCCCTGACTGGGAATCGAACCGGCGACCTTCTGGTTTGCTGGCTGGTGCTCAGTCCTCTGAGCCACACCAGCCAGGGCAGCATTACTTTCCTTTTGTATTTCCTGATTATTATTATTATTTCTTTTTTTACTAATTTGGCTTCTTCCCCAGTACTTTTTTAAGTATTCTTTTCTTTTTTTAATGGAGTGTTTTGAAGTTGATTAAAACATAATGCTTCAGAACAGTGGTAGAGAATTAATCTCATATCTTCTGAATGTCAAATGCAATGAAGTTCTCAAGATCATTCTCTTTGAAGGAGGTGGTTTTGCTTTCACTATATATATGAGTTGGTGTACCATGTGTTTCAGTAATTCAATTTTATAGAGTAGTAGAAAGAACACTGAATGAGTTAGAAAATCTAGATTCTAATTTTGCAATAGACTAGCACGTTTAGGCCAGCCATTTAACTTTGATTTGTCAATTTGTTTGGAAGAGATATTTTTTAGCCCCATTCAATCTCTTAAAATTTGGGTAATTTAGTTAATAGTTAATTAGAAAGTCATTGTAGTTTTCTTTGTTTTTACGCCATTAATAAAACTCATAATAAAATTTTAGTTATTTTGGTTAGTTGTAATTTTCCAATTTAGGGGAGAGTGCTGATCACCCTATTTACAGAATATGCATACTTCATTGTGAATTGGTTATTTATGGCAGTGTGTGTGTGTGTGTGTGTGTGTGTGTGTGTGTGTGTTTGCTTGACCAAAAATGACTCTTCGTGCACTTTAGTCTTTAAGATGCAATGTGTGCCAGTATAATCATTTCCATTCATTTTCTTACAGAGTGTAACTTAGTGTTACAGTTTTTAAAACTATAATTACTAAATATTTAATACTATGCTATTCATAATATTTCTCTTTCTGTTTGTATATGTAGTCCTATCCCCATGTGGCTCTTCTGTAACTTTCTTTTTCTGAATTGGAAATCCGTTTTTAGGATTACTTTCATCTGCTAACTAGTTCGCTCTCTCTCTCTCTATACAGACACACACACACACACACAAAACATATATATACACACAAACAAACATATATAAACATATATATATGTTTTTTTCCTTCTCTTTCGGAAACATTTTGTAAGGTTTTGCCTCTGAAGGATCAGAAAGTTCCATAGGAACTCTGACTTCATAGATGGACACCCTTTAAGATCTCTTTCCCTGGAAGTTATATTATCAAATTTGTGTATTAAGATTCAAATAGGTAAAATGAAGCTATCTATTAGATGTTCATATTTACTTATTAAATGCAAATTATTTTGTTTTGCAGGAACCTGAAACAACAGTACATTAGTTTTCTTTAGGGATACAAGTATAAACAGAGACAGAATTAATTTATTTTCTCATTGTCTTTTTTCTGCTGTTGTCATAAAATGTTTTCTGTAATGAATATGTAATGGTAGTCTGCCTGAATTTGAAGCCTAGGTTTGCTGCTTACTCTTAGCTGTGTGATTTAGGGAAAATTAGTCCATTTTTAAAGTCTTTATTTTCTTGTTTGTACAGTGGGTTTACCAGTAGCATATACCTTACAGGGTTATTGTGAGGATTAGATGAGGCACAATTCAAGTGAGTTTAAAAAATCAGGTAAACATAAGAGTGAAATTATATTTAGTTATGTTTAGTTTAGTGTACATAATCAACTATATAGTGTTATTTTCAGTATTCTAAATGCAAAAATATACAGTTTTTAGGTTAAGTTTCAGGAGTCTTTTTGGCAATTTATTTCCTATTTACTTATCAACTAGTGTTTAAGACAGTGAATCTACAATAATTGAATGAAAATTTAACGTAGTGATCTTAATGGTTTTCTTTAAGTTTTAAATGTATTAAGTCTATTTTCAAAGAGTCAAAATAAGATTCAAGTAATTTATTGGTTGTTGGTGTTTACTAATATATACAAATTTGGAGTTTTTCCTCATATACTTAATAAATTTTCCAGGGCACTGATTCCCAGACTTGCCTTATCCTAAGGATCATCTTGGATGTCTGTTTAGGATACAGACTTATGCACCCTACATATGTCTTTGGGCGAGGGACCTTGCATTTTATACTAGCTATCTAGGAGAGTCTTGAATTCAAGTACTTTTGGAAAACACTGTGCTGGGTATATTCTAGTGAGTGTGGCAGACATGGTTACTACCCCCATCAAGTTATAAACTGTTTTAGCTCTTCTTTTGAGTCATTGAAAGGAAATTAGTTTTTCTCTCTTCTCTATAAGGAAGAAAAAGGAAGTTTAGAGTTATAGATATGTTCTTTGTAATTAAGGTGTTAAAGTGGGCTTAAGCAATGTGTGAAGTAAACTATTTGTTAAAAAAAGTACTATTAAAGAAACAGAAACCTGAAATCCTGAAATGTAATCATAACCATTCTCCTGATTTAAGAAAAAGGGCCTTTGGGGAAGTAAATAATTTTGGTGGGTATACCCTAAACTTCAAAAGTAGCATCAAGGGAACGAAAATGTTTAGTTGGTTCCAAATGCATACATGTTTTTGTGGAGCAGCCACTGAAAAAGAAAGATCTAAATGTTAGACCTTTTGGGAGAGTGGAATGTGGTATCCGATTCGGCCGTCAGTCTGAGGATGGAAGCCTGTGCAAAAGTACATGCTAAGGGTACCATTTGTTTTGTCAAAGGGATTGATAGGAAGCTGGCAGACTCAGTTAATTTAAAATTTTAGGAAGGAATTTAGCAATCATCTTTTTAGTTTTATTCTATACCTGTCCCTGTTTTCTTAACAGCAGGGAAACTGTAGTTTGGGAAAGGTTATATGGTTGTATTGCACACCTGCCAGTTCCATTTTCTTATTTCTGTGTAAATCCCAGGTAGGAATTATCCAATTAAATTTGATCACGTTTGTTAAAACAATTATTATGACTGTAATGCCACAAGATTGGAACTCAAACCCATTTTATGTAAAAAATGAAAATACTACAACCTCATAAAAATCAATTTAAATATGCTTACAACAATTTTCTCTTTATATTTTAGTTTCTAGGATATTAGCTTAAAATAAAAAAAAATACTTTAAACATTTTATAATGATTTATCCACCGGTCCTTTATTTTGCTGTGTCTTTTTCATTGATAATATATAAACTGTCATCGTATTTTGTTTTTGAGGTATAGTCCATATGCAATGTGGGAAGACTAACTGTATTGTTTATGTGATAAAATGCTTCGAAGTATAACTTTTTAAAATAGTTAATTAGAAGTAAATTTTCTTTCCTTTTTTATTATTTAGTTTTTTTGGAGAACAATAACATCCCACAATATCTATGAAAAATCCTTTATTTAGTCTTTATTTTGTATTGTTATATTCAAGTGTCTAGAAAGATTATCTCAACCACCTCATAAGAATAGCATATTTTATAGTATTTTTATTTTGCATATTTCACTTTTTGGTAATATGTATCAAGAAATAGATACATGTACAAATATATGTATTCTCTCCAAAAAGACAAGAAGATGTAAAATTTAATGAACTTCATTAGAAATATTTTGGATTATTAGGTTTCCTTCCATTTACTAAGTTAGAATATGTAAAAAACAGTTTCGAGATGAAGGAAGATGGTTGTTTACCTCACTCAGTTTTTTAGAACACAAATATGATAGTGGCTATATCATTGAAAATTAATGAGGACTCCATCAATATGGTGCAGTGCCTCTGCATCACTGATTTATATATATTTAATGAGCCTGCTATTTTAATTTCAGGTAACTGATGCAAACTGCATCTAGCACTAACTCTGATTTACTTAGAAACAATTCATTTTATTAAAATATAAATGTCTTTACCACTGCTAAGTATCATTTCTTCATAAATTTTTCTGTAGTGTTTACTTTCTAGGTATAATTGACTTGTCTCTAAACAGAGCATCATTTTTTAGTACTGTTTCAGATACTGTTATCAAAACATGTTGTTTTATCTTATTTCTTGCTACTTGATCTGTGGAGTTAGAGTGGAAAATATGAGGGAAAATAACTTAAAGAAGTAACAGGATTGTGAAGTGTGACATGGCAGACGTTACACTTCTGAGATCTGTTGGAGCATATATGAGAACCAGTTAAGGGTATATTTGTATATTCTTTGGCATTAGGAATGTAATTTTTAATATTTGCTTTATTTTTAGTTTTATTTTAAAATGCTTTTCTTTTAAGGTGCCTTTTTTTTAGTTTTATTGAAAAGATAAAATATTTTTGACAGCTGAAAAGATTGTCCATAATACTTTTACAGAGCATTTATTTTAATTTTTGCCTTCTGATTCTTGTGTGTTATGCCCACACAGAAATGAACAGTTGGGTAGAAAGCAACATATAGTGTGTGATTTTTATGGAACAGGAGTTTGCTGAACCACACATTACTTTATTTCCTAAAAATGCTAGTATTAACAGTCAAATGAATATGTAATTGATATCTTAAAAGGTAATAAAATATGGTGTTAGATAAAAATCCTTTATTTACATATTCTCTAACCCCAATTGATTGATAGCAAAGGGAGTGAGTGTCTTTAGAAAGTTGCAGTGTAAAGGCAAAATTTTAAAGAGAATTAACTCTTACTCTTAAGGTAGTTTAAATATATTTTTAAGATCTAAAGTGTAATATGTTACAATAGATGTTTCTGCATTCAGATTATGAATGCCTTATTTCTTATGATTGTATCTGGCACATTTATTAATATTTAATTTCTTTTGGAAATTAATTGTATAAAAAACCTACCTATGTAATATGCTGCAACTAAATGCCAAAACATACAATTTATTGTAGGAATGGTGTCAAAAATAATAAATTGCCACAGTTAGTGTAAGTTTAGTATTTCTGTTTCCCCTTTGGGAAATACATTACTTGTGTCTCCTGTTGTCTTTATGTAGTTTGGATTTATATGATTTGGAATTAGAATAGAAACTAACATTTATATATTATATGTATAAGCTAGAATGTAACAAACTAGAAATTATTGAAAACATATGGCCCGAGTGGATCGATTAATAAAATACCTCACAGAGAACAATTATATACATATGTAAACACCAAGGTTTTTTTCTTTTCCTACCAAAATATAGAACTAGAAATTAAAACTGTGCTTTTTGAGTATATTCTCTTTACTGTGTTCCCCCTTGCTGTATTCATTTATGGGTCTTTGGTTTCTAGATTATGATCACAGAGAGACGATTTGATGTAGTGGTTAAAAGCATCAGCTCTGGAATCAGACGAGTTAAATCCTTGTGCTATCACTCAGTTACTAGTTGTGTGACCTTCAGTAAGAGCTTTTTGAGCCTCAGATTCCTAAATCTCTAAAATGGTGATAAAAAATAATACTGCTTACTTTACACGTTCGTTGTGAAGATTAGCTAAATGATGACAAGTCATACAAGTGCTTAGCATGTTATGCCTGGCATGTAGCAGCTAATATTTATTGGGCACTTAACCATTATTATTATTAAGAGTGATGATGTCAGTCTTAACTTTTATGTAGTGTTTCTTTGTGAAAAATTGTAAAATATTTGCAATAATATAGAATTTTAAGTACGCTAAAGATACTGGTCAAGCAAATGTAACCACAGCTAGCAATTTCTATGCATAATGCATTTCTTTCTTTTTGTAAAAATTAAAGACAAATAAGATTGTGCTATATGAATTTCTCTGCAACTTAGTTCATTCATTTATCAATATATTGTGGATAATTTTTCATGTTTGAGCTTTTAGATGTATGTCATTCTTTTTATTTTGCTTGTAAGTTTTTTTTTAATTTTTCAATTACAGTTTACTTTCAATATTACTTTGTACTGGTTTCATTTGCACAGCATAGTGGTTAGACAAACATACTTTAGTGTCTCCCCAACCTGTGATATTCCTAGTATTCAACTAACACCGTACATAGTTATCACAACATTATTGACTATAGTCTTATGCTATACTTGTTTTAAAAGGCATTACTGTTGACCCTTGAATGATGTGGGGGTTTAGGGGTACTGACCCCAAGCAGTTGAAAACTCTCATAATTTTTGATTCCCCCAAACTTAATAGTCCACTGGTGACCAAAAACCTTGCCGATAACATAAACAGTTAACACATTTTGTATGTCAGATGTATTATGTACTGTGTTTTTACAATAAAGTAAGCTACAGAAAAGAAAATGTTATTAAGAAAATCATTAGGAAGTGAAAATACATTTACAATGTTTATTGAAAAAAGTATGTGTATAAATGAACCTATGCAATTCAAACCTGAGTTGTTCAAGGGTCAACAGTAATTTGTGTAACCTGTCATATGTTACTGGAAGTTTTGGTTGTTTCCAGATGTTTAATATCACAGGTTTTCAGTGCACATCCTTATATTTGTGTATATGTGAGTATATAGGAGAAAATTATAACAGCAGAATGTACATTTAAAATTTTGATAGATATTACTATTATGTTCTCTTTTTATTTGTTTTGCTTTTTTCAACTTTATTGAGGTTATTGATTAACATTCATTAAAGCGTACACACACATGTATTTTTAATCCTCACCTGAGGATGGATATGCATATATATACACATATGTATATATCAATATAAACATATGTATATATACTTTTTTTTTGAGAGAGAGAGAGAGAAAGATCGATGTGAGGGAGAACCCATCTATCTGTTGCCTCCTGTATGCATCCTGACTGGGGATTGAACCTGCAACCTAGATATGTGCCATGACTGGGGGTCAAACCCATAACCTTTTGGTGTACAGGACGGCACTCCAATCACCTGGGCCATCCAGGCAGGGCTGAAATGTACATATTTAAATAGTATAATTTAATCAGTTTTGACATTTATTCACCTGTGAAACCATCACCACAATTAAAACAAATATTTCTATTACCCCCTCACCCAAATTTTCTTATGCCATGTTGTAATCCATTTTTCCCTCTACTTCCCTCTCTAGGCCATAACTGATTTGCTTTATGTTATCATATAATAGTTTACTTTTGCTATAATTTTACATAGAATTATGTAGCCCGTGTTCTTTTTTGCCTGGCTTCTTTCGCTCAGTTTATTTTGACATTTATCCATGTTTTTGTGTGTATCAGTGGTTCATTCTTTATTGTTGAGTGCTATGCCATTGAATAGATACACTAATTTGTTTATCCATTCACCAGTTAGTTGGTGGACAATTGGCTTGTTTCCAGTTGTTAGTGTTATAAAAGAGCTGCTCTAAATTTTTATGTAAAAGTCTTTGTGTAAATATGTTTTTGTTTGTCTTGGATAAATAGGAGTGTCATGTCTGGGTTGTATGGTAGGTGTATGTTTCACGTTTTAAGTTTTTTAGTTTTAGATTTTACATTTAGATCTGTGATTCATTTTGAGTCAGTTTTTATGTGTGGTATGAACGTTGTTCTTTTTCCCCCTCTACAAGGATATCTCCTTGATCTAGCATCATTTGTTGAAAAGCCTTTCTTTTTTTCCTTTGGGTTACCTTGGCATTTTTGCCAAAAATCAGTTGACTAAGTGTGAGTCTGTTTCTGAACCTCTATTCTATTCTGTTGATTTATATGTATCTTTGCCAGTACAACTAACCTGTTTTAATTTTGCAGCTTTATGATAAGTCTTGAAATCAAGTAGTGCAAGACCTCTAACTTTTTTATTTTAAAAATTGCCTTGGTTAATCCAGGTCCTTTGTCTATATGACTTTCAGAATGAGTTAGTCAATTTTAGTAAAAATGCCTGCTAAAGTATTGATTGGGATTGCTTTAAATTTGGGGAGAATTTCCATCTTGACAATATTGAGTATTTCAGTCAGTGAAGACGATGTGTCTTTTAATATATTTAAATCTTTAATTTCACTCAGCCATGTTTTATAGTGTTCAATGTAGAGGTCTTAGTCAACTTTTATTATATTTATTTTTAAACATTTTGTATTTTTTGGTTCTACTATGTATGGTCTTTAAAAAAATTTCACTTTCCAATCATTTTCTATTGGTATATAAAGATACAATTGATTTTTGTATGTTAACTTTATATTCTGCAATTTTGCTGAATTCATTTATTCTCCTAGTTGGTTTGTAGATTCCCTAGGATTTTCTATGTAAATAATCATGTTATCTGTAAATAGGGCTGTTTTACTTCTTTTGTTCCAATCTTAATCAATTAATTAATTTAGCCTTAATGCAGTGCTGGAACCTCTGTGGTAATGCTGAATGGATGTGGTGAAAATGGGCATTCTTGCCCTTTTCTTGGTTTTGGGCAGATGAAATTCAGTCTTACGAAGTGCAGTCTTTCACCATTAGATATGATACTAATGACAGATTTTTCCCAAAGATGCCTTTTATCAATTTGAGGAAACTCTTTACTATTCCTAGTTTGTTGAGAGTTATATTTTCTGTTTAAATCACAAATTGGTTTTGAATTCTCTCAATGTCTTTTTTGTCTCTACCGAAATAACTATATGTTTCCTCTCCTTTATCCTGATTGATTGACCTTTGAGTGTTAAAACAATATTGTGTTCCTGGTCTTAACCCAAATATGTCATGATATATCATTATTTTTATATACTGTTAAATTTGGTTTACTAATATTTTGTTAAGGATCTTTGCTTCGATATTCTGTAATTTTTTTTTTTTTTAACAGTGACTTTGTTAGGTTTTAGTATTAGAATTACTCTGGCCTCCTAAAGCCAGTTGTGCTCTGTATTAGCTATCTATTTCTTTGTAACAAATTATCTAAAAATCTGAAAAGCAAAAACAATGTCTCACAGTTTCTGTGAGTT
This sequence comes from Pteronotus mesoamericanus, assembly GCF_021234165.1. NCBI lineage: Eukaryota > Metazoa > Chordata > Mammalia > Chiroptera > Mormoopidae > Pteronotus > Pteronotus mesoamericanus. Next base: position 28,012,436 of record NW_026555078.1, on the reverse strand, counting down.
AGGGCTTGCAGTGCTGGCTCACCCGGGTGGCTCTGGCGCAGGGACTCTCCCAAAGCCCAGGGAAGGTGTGGGTGAGTGCTGCAGCCACCTCCAGACCCTCCTGGGGAAGGTCAGCTTCCAGACCTACTTGCCTGAGCTGTAGTTACCTGAAGGCTCGACTGGGACTGGAGGGTACACTTCTAAGCTTGCTCATGTGGCTCTTGTGAGAAATGCTTTACTGTTTGTTGGTTAGAGGCCTCAGTTCTTCACTGTATGTGCCTCCCCTGAGATTCTCTGGCATTGGTAGCTTTCTTCCCTACAGTGATTGATTTGAGAGAGAAAGGTAGAAGCCATTTTGTCTTTTGAACTACTCTGGAAGTCTGATACTGTCATTTCTGCGACTCCTTAGAGTTGTAAGTACAGCTCTAGCAAGTGGCAGAAGAGGGGAGGTAGTAGGGGAGGGGAAGTAGGCTTTACCTTCTGTTGAGAGAAGTATTAAAGAATTTGTGGACATGCGTAAAAGCACATCGACCATAGTATCTGTCAGTTCATCACTGTTACAGCCCAAATCCAAGGGGGCTCCTAATGATTCCTGCCTCGTGATTTTCATGCCCTGGTGTAATTTCTTCCCAAATTGTATCAGAGTTGCTTTTGTGACCAGTAGAATATGGCAGAAGTGATAGTTTGTCACTTCCAAGATTAGGTCGTAAAAAGACTGTGGCTTTCCCATGGATCACTTGCTCTCATGAAGGACAGTTTCTGTTTTGTAAGCAGCCATATGGAGAGGCCCATGTGTTGAGGAGCTGAGGCCGCCAGGCAGCTGCTGTGTGAGCAAGTCATCTTTGGTTCTCCAGCCCCAGTTGTGTCTTCAGATGGCAGTGGTGGCTGACATCTTGACCAATAAGCTGCTGCTGGATTCTTGATATTCAGAATCTGTATGAGATAAATATTTATTGTTTACAGCTGCTAGATTTGGGGGTATTTTGTTTTGGAATAATAATTAATATAATTAATTGCTTCATCCTTATTAAAACAAAAGAGACATGTTACCAAAACTCATACACTTTTAGGCATTTTTTTTTTTACCGTAATGGGGAGAGATTTCCAGGTGCCTATGTCAAATAAGCCACTGTCATTATGTAGAAAAATGTTTTTTGTTCAGGGGCATATAAACTACTTTAAGAAGTAAAGTAATGTAGGGGGAGCCCAGTAATATTGTTTTGCTGACTGTAAGTTGCAAAGGTAAATATTTTATCATGCAAACTTTGATAATTGTTGTTTCAGGGAGAACCTTATAACTCTTACCATCGACTAAGGTCTTGATTAAATTTTATGGTAATACATGAAGTAGCAAAATTTTTTAAATTTTTATTTATTGATTTCAGAGAAAGAGAGGAAGAGGAGGGGAGAGAGAGACCATGAGCAAGCGAGAGACATTGATTTGTTGTTCCATTTATTTATATATTCATTTGTTGCTTCTTGTATGTGCCCTCACCGGGGATTGAACCTGCAGCCATAGTGTCTTAGGACAGTGCTCTGACCAACTGAGCTACCTGGCCAGGGCCACGAAATAGCAATTTGAGGAGCAAATTCTTTATAAAAATACTGTAGCGCTTATATGTTTTATATATATAGATAGATAGATAGATAGATAGAGTAGTGTTGAATCTTACTTGGAATTTATATTGTGAAGTTGTGTAAGATAGAAATCATACACAGTGAAGGAATTACCCTTGATAAGATCAGAAGTTGTCAATGAGAATAAATGGAGTTGATGAAACGGTTGAATTGAGAGATAGTCTTTGCCCTGAGGTCTCATAGTTACGTATGGAAGATAGACAAATAAACAAAATATTACAACACAATACAGTAATCGTTAGGGTAAGTGTTGCTGGAGCCATCTGAGGAGCGCACTTCAGATGGTGGAGGGCGGTGACCCTGACAAGTACACCAGGGTGTCCAAGTCAGAATTGCGGGAGTCATACCTGGTTTCTGTATTTTTGGCTGACATATTACCATGTCCTGCCCGTACTGTCTCCTAAATAACTTTAAAATAGACTTTATAATCATTCTGTGATTTGAAAATGATTTTTTTTAACTTATAAGAGTAATTTCTACTTAGATTTTTTTGTTCTGCTAGGGGAATATACTATCATGTGGATGTAAGCCTTCTAATTTTATTTTATTTAAATAATAGAAAGTTGAAGCCGGTTTGGATAAGGAAAAGATAAAAAATGAGAGAAATGGAAATATGAAAGACTAAAGTTACATACAGTTTTTGAGCAATCAAATAACATAATGCATTTCCAGTGGATAATATATTATCCACTTATACTTTAATGAAATGGTATGGTCTTAACAATTTGAAGTATGCACAAGTTGAGTCATAGTACACTCTTTCCTTGCTTTTTCAATTAGTGAGAGATCTTGAGTATTAGCATATACCACTTTACCTCCTTTTTAGCACTTAACATTTCTTTGTATGGATGTTTCTCCTATTGATGAAAATTTAAAAAAATGAAATTTTTATCTTTCTATATTGTTGTTTAATGAAGTGCATTACTTAATTCCCTGCAACAGTGTATAAAATGCCTGTTTCCTCATGCACTTTTGCAACACTGCGGATTTCATAAAGGCTATTTTGGTTTTAATCCACTGTGCTCAGTGACGCTTATTGTGTTTCATATTTGTATTTAACAGCAAATCTCCAGTATGATTGTAACACTACAGACATAGGCATTTTTTTCCCCCTTGAAATTTGCAGTTTAAGCAAAACACAGGTTGAAGTTTCAGTTTAAAATCATTTAACTTTCTGAGTGATAAAAATCTGAAAGAACATTTGGAAATATACTTGTATGAAATAGCTATTGTTTGTAAGCACTTTATCCACCTTTTCTTTCAGTAAAAGAGTCATATTACAATTAGTATGAGATCTATTCTTTGGGCAGCTGGAAAGCATGACAAGGAAAAAATCATTCTCCTCTTGTCCAGTAAAAAGTGCATTGTGCCCTCTAGTATCATACTTGGGCTTTTTAAAAGGATAATGGATTCCACACAGGTGAGTCAGTCTTTTGTGTTCTTACCAGGTGCATTACTGATTTGCATGATGGCAGTCTAAGTGCTCTCATTTAATAGCGGTTTTAGCAAATTCTCTAAAAGAGCACAAAGGAAATAATCAGAAATTTTTGCATTTTGAGTGTAAGAAAATGAATTTCGTTAACTTTTTTGGCCATTGTACTTTTTCTTGCCAGACGCTTATGAACTGATTCGTTTGGACATTGTGTGTAATGTATGTAGCTTTTTTTTTGGCATGGATTGCGTGACACGATCTACTTACCTAATTTAGAATGTGAAGCAAAATATATTGATTTATAGTTCTTTTTCCTGTCCATAAACTGGGTTAAGTTAGGATGGGAAGGATTCCCTATTACAGAAGGTTATCCATGTCCCCGAGTTTAGGAATAGTCCAGTTCTGATGGTCATCTAGGGTTTCCAATTCATTTGATATTCACTTGGCCCTTAAATCACAATACTAAAATAAAATACATATGGGGTTATAACTAAGGTAAGCATTTCAGAGTAATCTTAATGTAAGAACTCTTTGAACAGATTTGTGAGTGAAAACTATAATCTACCTGCTTCTAGTAATTGGGGAAAAGAAAGTGCCTACTATTTTAAACTTCGCGATTATCTTTTCTCAGGTTTGCAAGTTAGTTATTTTTCAATTGTTAGCCCTCAGGTAGTAGCTTAAGCTGTCACAGCACTGTAAGTTTATTTTATGTTGACACTTAGTATTTCAAACAGTGGTAGTGAAACTTTGTTTATTTAGATTATATTTCCTTTCTTGGTATTTCTTCTTAGGGTTGTATTGTCCTTTTAAAGTTGTCATAGCTTCTTTCATTCAGCAAATATTGAGTACTACTATGTGCCAAACATATTCATAGTTACAGAATGATATTTTTCACTCTGGTTATTAGGTTTCTTTGGTTATCAAATATAACTCTAATGAAAGGTTTTAAGGGTTGCTTTACCTGTCTTAAACGTTATTTTGTAAATAATAGTTTAGTTTAAATGTGTTATTTAAGCTCTTTTTGTGTGGGTTGACAGTTTTTGGCATATATAAATTAATGTCCTGGCTCCTAATCATGGACTCAAACTGTATAGATCTGTGAGTTGATAAACTCTAATTCTGGTATTTTATATGTTTCAGCATTCGTTTTGTTTTTTTTCTTTCAAATCAGATATTTATATTTTCTTTCCCCCACATTTATTGATTCTGTTTTCCCTCCTTTTTCTGTATGTAAATCATCTACTCTCTTACCACATGGTAAATTGCTGCTTCAATCTGAGTCAGTAACTTGAAGTTTATCAACCAGGATACCATAATCTCCCCTTTGTTAGTAATTTCGAGCTTAATTCTCAGGAGAAAAACCCTATAGAATTCTTGGATGTAATTACTATGCTTTCCGGGCAAGTCTAATCTTAATGAGAAAATTTTTAGTTCTTTACTCAAGTACCTTATAATGGACTATAATTTCTTTCAAATAGATTATCAAGAGAGTGAATGTTGAAAAGTATTTTAAGACTTTCTGTGGTAAAAGAATTTCCCATTATGCTATTCTTTAAGTGGTTTTTCTGTGAATTTTATGTATATTTCACCAAAAAATAAATTGTGACTACCACCTAGCTAGAAATTTTTACTTATCTGTGGTATTCCATATAAGCAAAATACATAAAGAAAACTTAACATGTTTCTTCCAACCTAATTTGCAGTTCAGTTTATCAGTTGCTTTATAGAGATAGCTTATTCTCACTTGTAGACTTTCTTAAGCCAAAAAAGAACCTTTTTAGTGCAAAGAGTCATCCTCTTGATTTTAGTGGATGATAGATTTTTTTTTCCTTTTTTTATTTTTGTAAAGCTGTTCTGGCATTGGAATTTCGCAAATTCAGTTTGGCGCTTCCCCCCACCCCCTTATAAATATAGTATGGTATTATTTTTCTTCCTTATTGTATGTTTTCCATTACCATTTAACCCTCTTATACTGCCTACCCCTGCAATCTCCACACTGCTGTCCATGTCCCTGAGTCCTTTTTCCGTTCTCCTCAATCCCTCAGTTAAACTAAATAAATGAAGTTTAAAAAAATCTAAAGTGTTAATTTACCCAATTCTCATTGGTGCTAATGAAAATTTCTTACTGAGGATCAAATGAGCATAGTTATCTTTATCATTCATCTTTAATTGTTAATTTATTAAATGAAATGGCCACTGCTGCATTGCTGATTTGTACTTTATTTTTTTTGCAACTTTATAGCAACAGCTATAGCCTGTGTCATTTTAAGTGAATAATTAAAGAGGAATGGCTTATTATTTTTCAATATGTACATATAGTATGTTAATTTCTTAGGATTGTAGACTCTTTATGTTGGAAGACATCTTGGAGCATATATCCATGTTCTTATTTTTTTAGATGAATAAACTAGGATGCAGAGTGGTTGAGTGATCTAATCTCCCATGACTATAAAGCATTTTGTATGCTTGCCTCCATTGTGATTTAGTAAGGTTAGAGCCCTTAATGATATCTGACTTGAACTTTCACTTGGTTAAATTCCAGTTTATGAATGTGTTGTATTATCTGCTTTCCTACTTAGTGTAAGTTATCAAGCAATGAAAACGCAGAATTTATGTGAGTGGCAATTGAGCACAATCATTTCTCTAAACCTGTCATTATCTGTAATTTAGAATTACAGTGACCAGGAAGCAGCGTTAGCATAAGCATGGTTTAATACATCCATATTAATCCACCCGGTAGAATATAACATTTTAACATACCTTTTAGATCCACGGTGATGGAAAAAATGATTAAATTGCTTATTGTCAAAACAAAGAACTACTTTAGATATGGTCATTTAATAAGCTCTTTTGCTTCATGTAAACTAGTTTTGCCTAAGCCCTAGAGATATAGTCACATGGATTTACCTTTCAGTGACAATTGTTTACTGTCTGGGTTTACGTTTAATGCAGGTGCTGGTGTTAGTTTAAGATTCTTGACTTAATGCCCAGCATGGGAAATGATTGGTTTTGCTAGCTATGCACAGTACTGTCTTTTAAGGTTCACTTTTTACTGCAGTTAGACCTAACAATTATTTTGTCTTTATAGTTTTATGAAAGAATTGTTAGTGATATGACATATCTTGTAACTACTAAACATATGTAAAATGAAACTTATGTGTACATGGTACTTATTGCAGTAATGAAAGGTTCAAAAATAGAAAATAAACATTAGTTTATTAGACATAATAACATAAATATTAGATTTATACATTCAAATTGTGCAATATTGTTGTAGCCCTCTTTCTGGAGGATCTGTTGGTGTTCAGTGCATTCTTCCTTTTCCCTTGTTTATGACTTTAGGTCTGCAATAACAGTGACAGATTGCTAAGGAAGCCTCTCCTGTCTGTTTATCAGACAGTGAAGCTACTTTAATTGTCTTTTGACTTTGTATTACCTACTAGCTGTCAAATAGTCTATTAAATAAAGCTTATCACAAATAACCAGATTACAAGTTAATGGGTTATTTGCTTTTAGAACCTGTACTTTTAGCTTTTTTTATGTTTAATAAGTATATGGAAAGGACATTAACTAAGACATTAGAGATGAATTGAAGAATGTAGGGGAAGATTTGAGACAGATTTGGAAGTAAATTGAAAGCATTTACTGATACTTTTGACTATAAAGGTAAGTAGAAGTAGTCTAAGGTAATTATTATATTTGGGATTTTGATGATGAGTTAAAGAAAGGAGTTTTGAAGTTTCAGTGAAATTTTTTTCTGAAACAAGACAGGGAATGTATCAGAAAATAAATAGGCAAATAAATTAGCAAGTGGTAATAGCGGAAATGGTGGGTCTTAGAGTCTGATTATGAAAGGTAGTGTAACAGGAGTAAGCTGTACGTAGGGAAAAAAAGAAATACGAAAGTATTGGAGATCTGGATGCGATCAAGGAGAGCAGCGTAGGTAATGAGGGATTGAGAGCTGGGATTTCGAAGGTTGTGGCCAGAGTTTGGAATATAACTAAAACAGGCTGATGCTGTGTCCAGTGTTTGGAGAAGCTAGTGGCAAGAAAGCTAAACAACAGACAATAAATGTTACCAAGATTTAAAAAAATAGAGTATTCTTAAAATTAAGATTCATTGGAGAACAGAGGCATAACCAGAATAGTTTATTGCCGATTGCTTCTATTTATAGTTAAACTGAATATAAGACTCTTCTTGCTAACCTAAGACATATTACGTTGTATTAAAAATTTTGAACTATATTTATCATATAACTATGATTTTAGCAGAGGTTGGATGTTAACTTTCTTTTAAGTATAGAATCCTTTTCCGCCTCTATGCAGTTTAAAACCTGTGATCTTAGAATATATAAAATATTTATTTATATTTGTATATATTTTTAAGTTTTAAATCTTGATATATAAAAGTATAAATAAAACTTGAAAATGATTTTTTAAATGAATTTCTTAACTTTGCAATATTTTTTTTTGCTGATGTCCTAAGATGATGACTCAGTCAATGTAAAAGGATTGCGTCTGTTAAATACAAACTACTGCTGTGGTCGCTGTGGCTCAGTTGGTTGGAGGGTTGTTTCCTGGACCGAAAAGCTTGCAGGTTTGATTCCCAGTCAGGGCACATGTTCTAGTTTGCAGGTTCCGTCCCTGGTTGGGTGCATGTGAGAAGGCAACCAATCGATGTTTCTCTCTCACACTGTTTCCCTTCCTCCCGCCGTCCCTCCCCCTCTCTCTAAAAGCAGTGAAAAAATGTCCTCAGGTGATAATAAAAAAATTTCAAAAAATATAAATACAAATTACTCCCTCCCCCTGATTTTAGGTACCAATTTTGATTTTCAAAATCTTTTTGAGAGGTTTTCACATATAGGACAAATAATAAATTAACAAATAGTCAATACCATTCATTATATAACTCAGGTTTCATTTTTGGGAGATTTTTAAATATAATTTAAATTTAATTATTAAAAACCAAATGTATTGTGGGTACTTGTTAGAACTTCAAATATATTACAATTGAAATTTGAAACAATAAAAAAATGAGAATAAGTGTTCTTTTAGAAATAGGAAATGTTAAAAAAAGTTAGAAATAGGAAATATTTTTAGATAATAGGGAGAAAGTGTGGGGAATTACAGTTCAATAATAAAAACTAATGTTTGTACCTAAATCAAATTTGAGAGTTTCTGTTTTAATAAGTAGTTAAGGTTTGGGTTCAGAGATCTGTTTCCCTTATAGTAAACATTTTTAATATAGGAACAGATCAGGGAAATAGTTTCCATATGCTTCTTGAGGTGTTAACAATGCACTTTTGGATTGGGAATGCAATATAAACCTGAACTACATTCTGAAAGGTGAGTGGAGGAGCATTTCGGTGTAATATATACAAGAAACCCTTGTGCTTTGTGGATTTGTGACTTATGGTTTTGTGAGTTTCTGGTGCATGCAAATTACTCCCCCACAAACCTGGAGTCTAACACACCTTGTTCTGTCTGGCCAGCTTACAGCCTTAGTCTGGTCCAATATTTCTTTTTACTACAGTTCATCCCTCTGGGACTTTTCTTGGATACCCTTACTATTGGGAGACTTGAGGCCAGTTTTGGGGCCTAGTCTAAGGGACTTAAGATACGTAAAACAAAGAGGATGACTGGGAGATGAAAAAAATAATGCAAGTGGTAGTTATATCTGCCAGACGTTTTGGGTTTTCTAATGACTTTAGAGGCAAGAATAATTCAGTTCTTGAATTATAACTAATTTTATTTCTGTTTGAGCTTGAGTATATAGTATTATTATATTTCTGATTTATTAAGAACTCCAGAATACATCCACTTAAAAAAAAAAGAATGGTTGCCCTTAATGGTATTTGTAATTTTGAAGAGTTGCATGTTTAATAACTTTATTTTTGGTTGACTTTTAAAAGTCTTGATTGATCTTAATTTTTTTTTTGTGGGGGTGGGGAGGTCTATGTAAATGATATTCCCCACAGAAACACAAGGAAAAATTCTAATGGGTTTTAGAGTTGTATCTTCTTCTGAACAGGATTTTTCTAACCTTTCTTTTAGGATAACAATAAAATCTTTCAAGTGGAGGTCAGGCAAGAGGAGGATTAGAATAACCTAGGAATGTTTTTAAAAAGTACTCCTCCTCCTATAGAAATGCTTACTGTGTCTTAGGCATAATACTGAATGCTTTTTATTCATTATCTCATTTAATCTTTATAATAACTCTAATTGGTAGGTACTGTTAATATCCTCTTTTTATGGATGTGGGAATTGAGGCTGAGAGACTTTAAGTAACTTGCCTAAGGTAACAAAACTAGTAAATGGCTCAGCTTGGATTCAATAGTGTCTAATTGATGACAAATCTCTGCTTCTAAATTACTATGCTGTGATTCACTTTCCACAATCCCTTTTTGTCTTTCTCCTCTGTATCAGAATGGGGATGATGGCAAGGGCATATGCATTTTCAAAAAGGTACCCTAGTCCCCAAGGTTATAATGTTGAGTTTATGTTTAAAATTACTTTTGCATAAAATATATATGAAACATGACTGGCTTAATAAATGATAACAGTAACTCAAATACCGGTGTACTTACCACCTAGATTAAGAAATAGGATACTACTGATAATTTTGAAGCCTCTGTCCTTTATCATATTCCTTCCTTCTCCCATAGAGATGACTACCACCCTGAATTTTGTGGTAAATCATTCTTTTTTTTTCTTTATAGATTTGCCACATATTGCTGGATCTCTAAGCAATTTAGTTTTGAATTTTATGTGTGTGTATTATCTATATATTCTTTTAAAAGAGATTTTAAGTGTACAGTTTAGTAGTGTTAAGTATATTTACATTGTTCTGCAAGCAATCTGTAGAACTTTCTTATCTTGCAAAACAGAAATTCTGTACCCATGAACACTCATTTCTACTTTGCGGACCTCCAGCCCCTTGACAACCACCTTTCTATTTTCTGTTTCTCTGATTTTGACTTCTTTAGATTCTTCATATAAGTGGAATCATACAGTAATTGTCCTTTAGTGACTGGTTTATTTGACTTACAATGTCCTCAAGGTTCTCCCATTTCGTTGCATGTGGCAGAATTTCTTCTTTTTAAGGCTGAATTCTATTGGGCATAAATACCACACTTTGTTTTTCTGTTCAATTATTGATGGACATTCAGGTTGTTTCCATATTTTAGCGACTGTGAATAATGTTACAGTAAACATGGGGAATGCAGATATCTTTTCAAGATCCTGATATCAGTTCTTTTGGATATACATCCAGAGTGTGTGATTGCTAGCTTATATGGTAATTTTTTATTTTTGGAGGAACCTCCACACTGATTTCCACAGTGGCTTCACCATTTGACATTCCCACAAGCAGTGTACAAGAGTTCCAATTTACACATCTGTTCTTTTTAAACTTTGTTCATTGAACATTGTGTTTTTGAGTTACAGTTTTGAGATTCATTCATTTTGATGCCTATAGTTGTGATTTGTTCATTTTTACTGCTATATAGGGTTTTACTGCATGACCATATTGCATTTTATTTATCCATCCTACTGTTAATGGACATATAGGTTGTTTCCAAATTTGTTTTTGTTATAGGAAATACTTCCATAATATTCTTGTGCATGTCTCCTGGGGCGCATGGATTAGAATAGAATTGTTTGGCCACAAGGCATGTGCATGAATCCAAAGAGGTTGCACATTCTACATTCCAATCAGCACTGTGAATATATGGTTTTTCACATTTTTGTCAACTGTTTGTATTATCAGATTTTAAAATTTAGAAAAATTTTCAGATGTCAAGTGGTAATTTACTATGGTTATATATTTCCTTGAATGTTCATCTTTTCATGGTTCTTGGTAGTTTCTAGTTCCTTTTCTGTTAATGCCTTTATACAGTGAGAATCTGACTACTTTCCACTCTTCACTGCTTTCACCTTGGTTTGAGTCCCTTCATTTACAATAATGGCCTATGACTTAGTTTACTCGATTTGCCCATGCTCGTATAATCTTTTTCCACACAGCAGCCAGAGTGATCCTTTATTTTTTTCCTTTTTATTAGGTTTATTGGGTGACATTGATTAATATAATCATACAGGTTTCAGGTATGTGATTCCACAACACATCATCTATACACTGTATTGTGTGTTCACCCTCCCCAGTCAAATCTCCTGTCATTTATCCCTCCTATACTCTTCTCCATCTCCCCGCACACCTTTTTTCCTCTGACAATCACCACACTGCTATCTGTGTTCATGAGTTTTTCCTCTTTTTTTTTTTTTCTTTTTGACTCAATCCCTCCATCCTTCCCACCTGAGCTCTATGACCTTCCTTGCTGTCAGCATGCTCTCTGACTCTGTCTCTATTTTTTTTAATCCTCACTGGAGGATATGTTTTTATTGATTTTAGTGAGAGAGGGAGGGAGGGAGGGAGAGAGAGGAAGAGAAAGAGAGAGAAAGAACAAGAGTAAGAGAAAAAGAAAGATAGATGTGAGAGAGAAGCATTGATCAGTTACTTCCCATATGTGCTCCAGCCGGGGATTGAACCCACAACGGAGGTATGTGCCCTGACTGGGGATGGAACCAGTAACCTTTTGGTGTATAGGATGTTACTCCAGCCAACAGAGCCACTATGCCAGGGGTTAGCTATTTTAAACTGTTAGGAATTTAATATAGGCAATTACAGACTTACAGACCTGCTTAGAAGGACTAGAGCAATGAAGGAAAGTAAACTGCCACGCTCAGAAAGTAAGGAAGAGCAAGAATTGTAGAAAAAAATGCTGCTGCTAGTCTCAGTTGTTTTTATCATTGAAGTTGGTGGCTCCCAGGAGAATGCCTAAAAGCTGTGAATGAAACCTCATGTGTCCTCTGCTTATGTCCCCCTTCCTGTCTGTTGTTGCTGAAGGAGGAGCAATAATGTTTCTATTGCCCTTTAGTTTTCCAGATCTTTGCCAGGTGTTTATCAAGAGGTAGATTCAAAACTGGAGTCTTGCTGCCAGGGATTTTGGAAAACGTAGTTCCCAGATTTCCCAGAGTCCCTGGGAAAATAATCTACCATAGTTAACTATGAGAGAAGATAACAGGGTTAACAATTTTAGATTGTGTTTGGTAAAAAAAGACATCTCTAAAGAGAAGATATCTAATGGATACAATGTTTGAAAAGATGGAGAGGTCAATTTCTAACAAGAATTTTGGCTGTTTTATGGGACAAGTGAAGGACAACCTTATAGGAATAGGGACAATTTTTCAGTAAGAGTCTTTCTGAGCAGATGCCATTTGGTTTGAGCCTTGACTTATGAGAGGAGACAGCCATAGGAAGATTGGGGAAAAGGGAGTTTCTGTCAGAACAGGTAAGCGCAGTTGCCCTGAAACTTCAATGACCTTGGCATGTTGGAAGGATAGAAAGAACACACGAGTATGTTGATTGATAGGACATGTAGCTGGAGAGTTAGGGGTCAGTTCATGTAGTGTCTTCAAGGGTCTTGTAACACACTTGAACTGTATGCTATTTAACATGAGACTCGTTGGGTCATGATGGAGGAAGTGAAATGAGCTAATTTCTACTTTGAAGAGATTATTCTGGCTGTTCTGTAAAGGATAACATTTGAGGGAAGGAGGCGAGAGAGGGTTGGGGGCAATAGTGAAAGCAAGGAGAGCAGCTGGGAAGGAGTACTTCAGGTAACAAGTGGTAGTGGCTTGTAACAGTGGAAATGGCCAAAAGTGGATATATTTTAGCAAGCATTTTAGATATGATGTCAGTTGGTCCTGCTCTAAATTAGATGTGAGGAATCATGAAGAGAGAAACCAAGGAGCTTTTATTTAGATTTTTGGATTGAGCAACTGGGTGGAGGGTGGTGACATTTACTAAAATAGGAAGACTTGGGGGAGGAGCAGGTAGAGCAGGATGAGAGAATCAAGAATTTTGTTTGGACTTGTTATGTTTGAGATAACCCTAGACATTTGAGTGGAATTGTTGATTAGGTAGTTGAGCTGGAATCTGGAGCTCAGGAATGAGATCAAGTCTGTAGTCTAGTTCTGAGGGTCCTATTTCAAGCTCTTTACACTAGATGTGATTATTTCTGAAGGAAGAAGAATGCCCACAACATAACTGTAGACACTTCAACTTTCAGATGTCTTACAGAGGAGAAAGAGCCAGCAAAAGAAATGGAAAAAGAGTAGGCAGGTAAAAGGAAAACCAAAAAGTTGTGAGGTTACAAAAACCCAGGGAATATAATATTCCCAGATGGAGGAAGTAGTTGTGCTAATACTGCTAAGAGGTGGTGTAAAATGAGGACAGAGAATTCTCTGTTAACTACTGGCTTTGGAAATATTGAGGATGTTGGTGAAATCCTTGAGCATTGTTTCTGTGGAAAGGAATAAAAGATAGGTTGGAATGAATTAAAGAAAACAGAAGATGAGGCAGTGAAGATAGAATTATCGGCAAAGCTTGCTTCAGGAATTAGGCTGTGAATGGGTGGTAGCTGGAAAAGAATGTAGAGTCAAATGTGTGTGTGTTTTAAGATGGTTTTCAAAATTAAGGCTTGTTCATATTTCAATAGAAATGATTCAGGAGAGGAAGAAATTCATAACGCTGGAGAAAGGGGAAATTTGCAGAACTAAAGTACTTGTGTAGAGCTTGGGGGAGTGGGATGCAGAGGACAAGTGGAGGGGAGAGTTTGGTCCTATTTAATGGCAGGGATACAATTTTCATTTTAACATAAAGGAATACAGATTGACATGGTTATAGAAGTTGTTAGATTGATGGTATTGGTGTTCAGAAATGAGCTGATTTTTGTCTGACCACATCCTATATTAATTAATTTAGTTTGAGGCTAGGTCACCAGCTATGATTGAGGTGAGAATAGGAAGTGCTGGAAGTCTGAGCAGAGAGGAGAAAGTATAAAATAGTTCTCTCAGAGACTGGGAAAATGAATTTACTTAGAAAGTATAGAAGGAATGCTTGGCTGTGTTGAGTGCTCATCTGAGATCTCTGGTGGTGATTTTAAAGTAAATTCAGTTCGTAAGGTTATGAGATGCTTTCTCTAGCAACAATCAACAGCTCAGATACAGGCATGGATTGATGGATAGATGGGTTCAATCACAAATGATCAGGGGGTATGATAGTGGAGAGAGTACAAGTGAGTTAAGTGTATTTGCAAAGCAGTGTGTATAATACTGGCTGCTGAAATCTAAGCTTATTTAAGTTAGAATCTTGAGGGTGTTACTGATGGGAGAGTAGTAGGGTCAGTGGATGGGAGGTCCTTGTGAGGTCAGAGAGTAGAGTGATGGTACTCAGTGCAAGTCATCTGAAAGGAGAGGAAGAAGATTTTAGAGAGTAGGATGCTAGACATAGAAAATCCAGAGAAGATGTATCTGCTGATAATGACAAGGTTGAGGGTTGAAGGTATGAGGGTGAGTGACTAAAGTGAGATGGGGCAAGAAATCTCCGGGGTTAAGGGAGTCAAGCAGTTTAGTCCCTAGGACCTAACGAGGATATTCAAGTTGCCAAAAATGTTAAGAATAGTGGTGAACAGGAAGACCGTAAGCCGGATACAGAAAACTGTATTAGGGAGGGAGAAGTGGATAGTGTTAGGAGTCCATAACTGGGGATAAAGATGATGGGACTCACGACTAGTATAGTGTTGGTTGAAATGTCTGGTCAATATGAATATCTATTGGTAACACCGTGGAGCATATTTATCATTAGTGGGTACAGAGGGTAGTGTGGAAGAGATGAGAACAGAGCGAGTGTGATCATGACAGGAGAAGAAAAAGGTGCAGAATATGTTTGAGATAGTTTAGGAGTTATATAGTGTTTTAAGAAATTAATTTGGGTAGTTGAGGAAGTAGAATGTGCTTATATAGCTTTAGGACATTAATTCTCTTGGTAAGATATGTGTTCTTTCTCTCTCTCTCTAATCCCATTTTGACACTATATCCCATTTTGACACTTTATTCCGTATATGATTGTGTTTTTAGAGGTAGGTGTACCGATGTTACGTATTTTATGACTTTTATTTATGACTGTTTTTCTTGACCTTTTATGAAGGAATTTTTTTATAGCTTATATGGCTCATACAATATGTGACCTTTTGTGTCTGGGTCTTTTCACTTAGCATAATGTTTTCAAGGTTTATCGACGTTGTAATGTATCAATACTCCATTCCTTTTTTACGGTTGAATACTTCTGTTGTATGTATGTAGCACAATTTATTTTTCCATTCATATGTTGGTGGACATCTGGGTTCTTTCCTCCTTTTGATTATTATGGATAGTGGTGTTATGAATATGTTTGTACATGTATTTGTTTGAGTACCTGTTTTTCAGATCTTTTGAGTATGTAACTAGGAGTGGAATCACTGGCTTATAGGGTAATTCTGTGTTTAAATTTTTGAGTAACCATCAGACTGTTTTACACAGCAGATGAAACATTTTTTATTCCCACCAGCAACATATGAGGGTTTAATTTTTTCACCTCCTTGTTAACACTTGTTATTGTCTATTTTTAAAGTAGAGCCATCCTAGTGGTATGGAGTGACATTGCATTGTTGTTTTACTTTCCCTAACTACTAATGATGATGAATAGCTTTTAATGCACTTGTGTTGGCCATTTGTGTATCTTTCTTGGAGAAATTTCTATTCATGTCTTTTGCCTTTTTTGTCTTTGTTTGGTTGTTTGTCTTTTGGTTATTGAGTTGTAAAAGATTTTTATATATTCTGGATACTAGACACTTATCAGGTATATGATTTGTAAATATTTTTCCCATTCTGTAGATTATCTTTTCACTTTTTTGATAATGTCCTTTGAAGCACTGAATTTTTAAAATTTTAATGAAGTGCAATATATCTATTTCTTATATATATTTTTTTAGCTCATGCTATTTGTATTATATCTAAGGACCCATTGCCAAATCCAAAGTCATGAAGATTTAACCCTGGGTTTTCTTTTAAGAGCTTTATGGGACAAACCTTTAACCAGATTCATGAAGAAAAAAAGAAAGAGGACCCAAATAAATAAAATCAGAAAGAGGAGAAGTTACACCTGATACCACAGAAATACAAAGGATTGTAAGAAATTACTATGAACAACTATATGCCAAGATACTGGACAACCTAGGTGAAATGGACACATTTCTAGAAACATACAATCCTCTAAAACTGAATCAAGAAGAAGTAGAAAGCCTGACTAGACTAACAACTAGTGAAATTGAAGCAGTAATCAAAAAACTCCTGGCACCCAAAAGCCCTGGACCAGATGGCTTCATAAGTGAACTTTACCAAACAGTTAAGGAAGAACTAACTCCTATCCTTCTCAAACTATTCCAAAAAGTTCAAGAAGTTCAAACTATTCCAAAAAGTTCAAGAAGAGGATAGACTCCTAAACTCTCTTTATGAGGCCAGCATTATCCTAATTTCAAAACCAGATAAAGACACAAGATAGAAAGAAAACTACAGTCCAGGATCACTGATGAACATAGATGCTAAAGTCCTCAAGAGTTTTATGGGTTTAGCTGTTATATTTAGGTCATTGGATAATTTTGAGGTAACTTTTATATATTGCATGAGGTAGGGATTCTGCTTCATGTGCCTATAACTTTGATTTTTAAGCTGGAGCAGCATAAGCCCTAAGAAAACCTGCTGGCTGCTGCTTTCATTTTCCTGCGCAGCCTTCCTGACCTGTCTACCCTGTGTAAGCAAAACTGTGCCTGCTATGACTTATTCTGAATGGATCAAGATGTGGAAGGTTCTAAATATCTTTGACATAGCAAATGATGATGGTGAGAAATAAGATAAAGAAGAACTCTGAGAATTGAACCCTGAGAATTGAGCTCTGTAAAAAAATCTTTGCTTGCTTTTGTGCTCTGTAAGAACCTGTAGTGTTTGCTTTTTAAGCTGTACTTTTCCACAATCTGTAGATTTTTTTTCCTTTCAAGCAGAGTTTGTATTAGAGGATGTGTGGTGCTCTGTTTCATTAAGGTTATTAAAGCATGCTGCTGGGAAGCTGCTCTTCTGGACAGCCCCTGGTACATGAGCAATTAAAAAGATAATTATTTTATGATTGTAAATTTCTACACACGTCTGCTATATAGTTTTTATAAATGTAAAATTAAAACTTACAAAATTTATAATTTTTTGTCTATAAAATTAGATTTACTAGTATTCAATGATAAGAATATTCCATATGATACCATATTATTAACTGATGTTTTAAGTAGTAAGTTTTGATGCACCTAAGAAAGTATGCAGGACATATTTCATAAAGCTATTTTGTACTTTGTCATAAAAATAATGCATCCTATTTGAAGATAGAAAGGCCAGCCATTGTTCATATACAGATTATCTTTGGAATTAATTTTAAAATAGAAGTGAGCAATTCTTAAGAAATAGTTTATTTTATCTTAAACTCTTGAAGATAAACAATGATTTTGCTTACTATGGTGGTTTTTGAAAGATACAAATATTTCTTCAAAGTTTTGATAAGATAAACCCAGGTGTCAGCTATAACCTTACTGAGGTTTTCTTCTTTATGCTGAATTCTAACTACTAAGGATATTTCCATACTAGTCTAGGCCTTACAATTTTTTCTTTTAAGAAAAATTCTGTTGGTCATATATATTTGAATAATTAACTAAATTACTAGACTGGCTTTACTAATGGAGTTAATAACTTATCCTCTCATATTCTAACAACTCAAGAACTCTTATCAGAAGTAATGCTTATTAGCATTAAGGTTACCAAGTTTTTTTTGAGAAATAAATCCTTTACCTAGAATATGCCCCTGTTAATGAAAATGGAAAAATATGCACTAATTGTGTAAAATGCCAGAGTTTAGGATGTTGGAGATTGCTGAATATTTAAATTATAAATGGAAAATATGTAGTCTTTCTTATAGTTAGTCTCTGGACAATTTAAGAATTATTTGGTCAGATGGAAAGGATTTGATAAATGTAGTGCTAATAATTATTAAACATTTACTATGTGCTAGATAGTGGTTTAAGTTTTTTTAAAACATGTAATAACTAATTGATTAGATGGCCACTTGATTTGTTAAAAGGTTTGAATTTTCTATCTTTAGTAGTGAAATTTAAAAATAATTGTCCCTGCCATTAAAAAAATAAAAAATACACAAGTTTAAAACATGACTTAGGTTTAAAACAATCTGGGACACAAGTCTCAAGCTTGTTTATTAAGTTATTAATTGATTTTCCATAGTGTTTGTTGGATATTTCAAATGATTAATTGAAAATGTTAATAAATGTTGATCAAACTTTGATATACTTTGCTTTCAAGTAACAAAAATAAACACATTTTTAATAGGCCTTCTTTTAGAGCAGTTTTTGATTTACAACAAAATTGAAAGGAAGATACAGAGATTTCCCATAAACCCATTATCAATACCGCTTATCAGAATGGTACATTTTTTACCAAGAGTGAACCTACGTTGACACATCATTACCCAATGTCCATAGTTTACCGTAGGGTTTAGTCTTGTTGCTCTGATTCTACAGAGTAGGGAAAAGGTAAGTTTACAATTGTTCATATGGAAAATAATACAATAATAATACAAGAATAAACTCTGTATTTCATGTACTCACAGCTGTCAGCCTACTTTTGTCCTACCCTTTATGGCTTTGGACAAAAGTATAATGATGTATATACCCATTATTATAATACAGAGTATTTTCCTGCACTAAAAATCCATTGTGTTCTGCCTATTTCTCCCCCTGCTCACTGCAGCCCCTAATCTTTTTATTGTTTTCACAGTTTTGCCTTTTCTAGAATGTCATATAGTTAGAATCTTATTCTATATGGGCTTTTCAGATTGGCTTCTTCTTTTCATGGTTTGATTGCTTATAGCTTTTTCGCACTGAGTAATATTCCATTGTTGGGATATTGCAGGTTATGTATCTATTCACCTACTGAAGGATATCTTGGTTGCTTTCAAGTTTTGGCAATTATGAATAAGCTGCTATAAACATCTGTGTGCAGGTTTTTTTGTGGATATAAGCTTTTGCTGTTTGTTTTAACTTCTTTGGGTAAATACTAAGGAGTGTAATTACTGGTAAGAGTAAGGTAATGGTAAGACTATGCTTTGTTTCATAAATAACCACTCTTGTCTTCCAAAGGGTCTATACCATTTTGCATTCCCACCAGCAGTGTATGAGACGTCTGTTACTCCACAACTTTGCCAGAGATTGATGTTGTTAGTGTATTGGATTTTGGCCATCCTAATGGATATGTAGTGTATATTGTTGCTTTAATTGCATCTTCCTGGTGACACATGATGGGGAGCATCTTTTCATATGTTTATTTTCCATCTGTATATTTATTTTTGGTGTGGTGTCCATTAAGGTCTTTGGCCAGTTTTTCAATTGGGTTGCTTGTTTTGTTGAGTTTTAAGAGTTTTTGTATATATCAGATAACAGGCTTTTCTCAGATGTCTTTTGCAAATATTTTCTTTGTCTGTGGCTTGTCTTCTCATTCTCTTGACATTGTCTTTAGCAGATCAGAAGTCCAGCTTCTCAGTTACTTCTTTCATGGCTTTATGCCTTTGGTGTTATTCTAAAAAGTCATTGCCATACCCAAGGTCATATAGTTTTTTTCCCTATGTTGTACTCCAGGAGTGTTATAGTTTTGCATTTTACACTTAGGTCTGTGATCTATTTTGAGTTAATTTTTGAAGGATATAAGGTTTGTGTGTAGATGCATTTTTTTCAATGCGTGGGTGCTCAGTTGTTTTCAGCACCATTTATTAAAGAAACTGTCTTTGCTCCATTGTGTTGCCTTTACTCTTGTCAAAGATCAGTTGACTGTATTCATATAGGTCTGTTTGGAGCGACTCTACTTGTTCCATTGATTGATTTATCTACTCTTTTACCAGTACCACACTGTCTTGATTACTGTAGTTTTACAGTAAATCTTGAAGTCAGGTAGTAGCATTAGTCCTCCAGCTTTGTTCTTTTCAAGTTTATGTGGCTTTTCTGGGCTTTTTGCCTCTCTATATAGACCTCAGAATCAGTTTGTCAATATTCATACAATAATGTGCTGGGAATTTGATTGGAATTGCATTGGTTCTATAGGTCAAGATGGGAAAAATGGACAATTCAAAATATTAAGTCTTCTATTCATGAACATGGAATATCTCTATTAGTTATTTTGATTTTGTTCATAGGAGTTTTGTATTTTTTCTCATATATATCTTTTACCTATTTTATTAGGCTTTTACCTAACCATGTTTTGGTGCTAATGTAATGGTATTGTGTTTTTAATTTTAAATTGCACTTGTACATTGCTGGTATATAGGAAAGTAATAGACTTTTGTATTCTGCAACCTTGCTATAGTTGATTAGGTCTAGGAGTTTTTTGGTTGATTTTAAAAAACTTTCTACATTGATGATTATGTCATCTGCAAACAAAGATAGTTTGCTGCTGTGTCTCTGTGCCACACCATGTCTCCTCACCTGTCTGCCCCTCCTACCTGTGGATGATTGTGGCTTCTTTAAATCCTTGGTTGTCTGACTTCCATATAGTTCAATTTTCTAGCAGTTTTGGCTGTTACTTGTTTTGAGATTTAGTTGTAATTCTTTCTGTGGTTGCACGAGGAGCTGAAGTTTGTCTACCCACACCTCCACCTTGACTGGAAGTGCAGATTACTAACTTTTTAATGTTCAAAGATACGGCTTTACAGTCAGTAACCACTGGTATAGAAAATTTAGGCAGCATATTTTGGGAGAAAAATTTCCTTAGTAATTTCAGCTCCTACCTTAGGAGTTTAGTACACATGGGTTTAAGAAATACAATTTTTAACGGAAGTTACCCCTTGGTTCCTAACTTTCAAGACCATAGCCCTCTGTTTTGAATTGTTTCCAGAAGCAAAGGCGCAAAAGAAGAGTAGAAAGTGCTGATAAAACTAGATTACTTCAAAGAAAGCCTTAAATACAGAATTTGTAATTATCATTTGCTAGGTTTGTTAACCTATTCTAATAATTATTGAAATTCTGCATGGGATATAATCACTTGAAGAAGTAAAAGCAAACAGGTTGATTAATAATCTTGACAAAGAGATATAAATAGTTAAATATTCTTGAGACAAGGAGATAAAATCTCAAACTAAGTTGTGCAGAGGGAAAAGAGGATAGGCACCATTCTGGTTTTTAAAAACAAGAGAACCATACAAATGTCTTGGGGAATGGGTAGTGATTCAGGATTTCAGCTTTTTCATCAAATTTTTCTTGTTCTGCATAATGTAAGGTTTTTTTGAAAAAACTCGTAGCACTTTTGGAGGCAAAAGATTGCCCACATATTGCTGTTTTGATTGCTCTGTTGCCAGATGAAGTGAACAACAATGGCTAAGTTTTCTTAATTTTTTTTTTTTGTATCACTAGTTTTTGTATCTGTAATTTGTAAATATATATTGTAAATATGTAGAAAAAGTTATGGCCACATAAACGCTAAACTTAACAGTAGTAATCCTACCTGTGGGAGGTGAGGTATGGTACAGAATGAAGTAGAGCTTTCAGTTTTTTCTCTATGTACTTCTATATTTGAGCTTAAAAAAAGGAGTTTGTTCTTTCAGCAGATAAAATTGGAAAGGGAAAAAATATAGGAAAATAAATTATTCTTTTAAAAGAATTACATATTTATTTATTTTTTTATAGAGAAGGGAAGGGAGGGAGAAAGAGAGGGCATTTCATCCATGCCAGAGAGAATTGATTGGTTGCCTCTCCTGTGTGCTTTGACCAGAAAACTAGAACCCGCAAACTAGAAATGTGCCCTGAACGGGAATTGAACTGGCGACCTTTCGCTTTGCAGGATGACAACCAATAAACTTAGCCACACTGGTCAGGGCAAAAGATAAGTTATTAAAAAATTGTTTTAGTTTATTGTTTATACTATTATAGAAGTCCTTATCCCTCCCTCCTTTGCCCACCTCCCCCCGCCCTTGCCTCCCCTTTCCTCTGGCCGTCACCACTTTAATACTGTTGAAATCCATATGATTTAAGGCAGATTTTTAAAAAGCCCCTGCCCTAGGAGTTCAGTACACACAGACGTCTCCAGAGATGGGGAACTGATGGTGGAAACAAATAATGTGTTATGTTTTATATATAATATACTTCAGAAATATTAAAGTTTCTCTATTACCTTGTTGACTGAATTATCGATGGGGGTGACTGTCCAGATTCTTGAAATACAGAATATTATTTGTAGCGCAGTAGTGTTGAGTATTTCAGAATGCTTCTTGCTTATAAATATCTGCAATCAGGTTAGTTATAAAGTATGCTTATTTTTAACTTCTGTAGTTGGATTTAATTTCCTTTAACCACAAAGATTAGGGGAAATGTACCTCTCTCAATCTTCCCGATCCCAAAGTGAGTTTCTTGGTGTTTGTTGATCTTTATAATGACAACTGTGATTTCTGTTCTCCTCTTAGGGATTTTTTTCCCCTCTATATTTTGATGGCATTATTAAGATAAATGATGCAAAGGTGAGTGTTAGTATTTTATTAATAACCAACTAATTATGATAAAATTGCTAACTTATTAATAAGGATTAAAAGTTTTTATCTTCCTGTTTCATTCTTCTCATTCGGCATATTCCATAAGTCAAGTACATACTTGGGAAAAATCAGCTTTTCCCTTATCATTAGAAATTTTCTTTTTCTCTCTCTCTTACATTTTTTTATGTATAGTTTATTGAGTACTTATTAACTATCAGGTGCTGGGGATAGCGAACAAGATAGACAAAATTCCTGCTATCATGAAGTTTACATCCTAGTGGAGGTTTCAGAAAATCAACACATAAAGACTTTCAGGTAATGCCAAGAAAGGAGTTAGGTGTGGCCCTAACCTAGATGGAGATGGGCAAGATTACAACTGGATGACTATGTACCAAAACATGTAAATATTTAGAAGTCATGAATCAGCCCTGGCTGGTATGGCTCAGGTGGTTGGAGTGTCATTCTTTAAACTGAAAGGTCACGGGGTCGATTACCGGTCAGGGTGTGTGCCTGGGCTGATGGTTCCGTCTCTGGTTGGGGTATGTCCCAGAGGCAACTGATCGATGTTTCTCTCTCACATTCATGTTTCTCTCCCCCATTCTCTCTCCTTTTCTTCCCCTCTAAATTCAATAAGCATGTTCTCAGGTGAGGATCAAAAAAAAGTTAGGAATCAAGGTACATTTTTGGCACAGTCTTAGTTTCCATTCTGCATCTTGAGTTCCCTGTTGCCTGCATTCTCAAGAACCAAAGACTAAAGGAGTTGCTCTCTTCTCCAGCCAGCCTTTCTATTTGCTAGTCTGATTAAATAGCATGAATCTGTTGGGGCAGGACAGGGATGATTGGATGGTACCTGGACCTACCTAAAACAGTATGGGAACTTGATCCTGTCAAATCCCCAGGAATCTGTTATAGAGAAGTTAACCTCTCCAGCTCCTCACTTTTCCCCACTCAAGACTTCTAAGCTCTTCCCCATATCGAACGACGCAAGAAGAGAGGATGCAGACATATGGGAAACCTGTGTAGGCAATCACTTTGGTGGATTTGAGTTGGCCAATTTTGACTGATTAAAGTTTTTGTAAATAACCACTCTTTCTAGGACTTCTTGGGCAGAAGCTGTGGTAATTTTCTCCTTTCTCTGCACAATGGTAACAGTCAGTTTTTCATCCTCTGGCTTGGGGGTCCTCCTTCAGCTAGCATTTCTTGTAATTCTCATTTGCTTAATTGCTTACTGAACTTTCAGAAAACTTCCTTACAAGGCTGAAAGGGAAGAAAAGATCTGGCCTTAGTGATTGACTGAAGCAGTGCTCTCTAAAGTATAGACCCCTGACCAAGGCTTTTCTTGCCTGGTTCTAAGGATGATGCTGGACTGAAAGCGGAGGTGACCATGGACCAGTCTTTTACACGCCTCTGTGACTTCTCCCTATCCTGCTACCTCTGAATCCTCCCAGTCCACAACTCTGTTTAATTTGTAAATTTGTTTAATTTGGAAAACCAAATTGCTATCCCTTGGAATACCTATGTGTGAAAAGTAACCTCTGAATGAAAATTAACATTTTCCAAAAATTTTTCTTAAGATCTTAAGTAGCAATCACTAATTTTCCACCCCTAAAAGCCTGCCCAAACAAAAAAAAAACACCACCACCAAAACATAAAAAGGCAAACTATGTACAGACTTGTTGCACTCTTGAATACTAGCTTATATTGTATTTTCTCTGTACAGGTGTGAAAGTTGTGTGGATTTACTGTTTGTGAGAGGAGCTGGAAACTGTCCTGAGTGCGGCACTCCTCTTAGAAAGAGCAACTTTAGGGTGCAACTCTTCGAAGATCCTGCTGTTGACAAGGAGGTTGAGATTCGGAAAAAAGTGCTAAAGATGTAAGTATTACTGCTTGACTGATTCATTCCACAAAGGGGACTTAAATAATTATTTCAATAATTGATATGATATCATTACTTGGGGATTGTAAGGTGGGGAGTTTGGCAAATGAATAAGTAAATATAAATTCATCTATGTATTTGTTCAAGAAACATTAAGTTCTTCGAGAACTCAGGAATATTTTCTAAACTTTGTTAGAAAAGAGCAAATCCTCTTGATTGATGGCTTCACAGTTCATTTATTTGCTATTTTTTGCATTAATTTACTTAACAAAGGTATATTGAGTACTTCGTAGGCACTAGGTGTGAAGTGAGTGAAACCTTGTCCTCAGGCTTTTACAGTATGGTAGCATAGGGTAGCACAGAAGTAGACAATTTAAAACAGTCAAGCAAAACAAGTATGGGATTATAAATTGAGAAAAATGCTGTGAAGTTAGTGACTGAATGTTGGTGTGGGTCAGTGATGTCAGGTAAGGCCTGAGGAAGTAACGTTTAAGTTGGGATTTGAAGGCTATTAGAGAAAATCATTTGTTAGCTATTATTTATTTTGATATATATCTCTAGGTATGTGTGTACATATATTTTTAGTGTCTAATTTAGCCCTGGCTGGTGTGTCTCAGTGGATTGAGTGCCGGCCTGCAAACCGAAAGGTTGCAAGTTTGATTCCCAGTCAGGACACATGCCTGGGTTGCAGGTCAGGTGCCCAGTTGGGGGCGTTTGAAAGGCAACCTATCAGAGTATCTCTCACACATCAGTGTTGGTTTCCATCTCTTTCTCCCTCCCTCCCCCATCTCTAAAAATAAATAAAACTTAAAAAAATAATTTATAATTTATATTTTTACTCTTTGTTAATAGATTTGGGTTTCATTTCACTTGTCTTCTTGGTATAAGCCACCGTATTGTTTTTGAAGTTTAAAGAATTAATATATATTTATTATTGTTTTATTTATTTATTTATTTTGGTAGTTAGGTTTCAACCTTGGTCATCAGTGTTTTGGCAGCATCTTTCTAGCTTTTTAACTAGTGTTATTTTATCAACTTCTTAAGCTGCTCTTTTATTATTTAGATTACTTCTAGAAGGTAGTCTCTTAGATCCTTGTCTTTTATCATTAATGGCAATGGTTTTCTAATTTTTCACAGGTATATTAAAATATTTACAGATTTTCCTGATGTAGCATTACTTAGACTATAACTGTCATGAAAAATAAGAATGAGTTTTTGAATTAATTTTTCACTTTCTGGAAATTAATGAATCCAGAAGAAGTAAACAATATCATGATTTCCAGTGATAGACCTGGTTTAAACCCATTTTCCATTCCTTCAGGGTCCTAGTTTCTTTTTCTTTCCCATAAGTCTTTTTTTTTTTTCAAATACATTTGTCTCTGCCTTTCCCCCACCACCTTCCCCTTCCCATAAGTCTTAGAAGGATTTTGTAATGTACCACTCTCTTCTGATTCCAGCTCCTTTTCTGTAGTAATGTGAATTTAAGAACCAACATTCTTTTTTAAAAGAAGATCATATTTATTTATTTTTACAGAGAGGGGAAGGGAGGGAGAAAGAAAGGGAGAGAAACATTGATGTGTGAGAGAAACATCAATCAGTTGCCTCTTGTGTGCTCCTAACTGGGGACCTGGCCTGTAACTCAGACGTATGCCCTGACCAGGAATCGAAATAGCAACCTTTCAGTTTGTAGGACGATGCCCAACCCGCTGAGCCACAACCAGTCAGGGCAAGATCAACATTCTTGGTCTAGTTACAAACTGGGTGTCAAGAAAACAGTATTTTACATAATAAGTGATCCTTTTCTATGTATCAAATATGAATTAAGTAAGAATAAACAAACTAGGTGGATAATATTGAAAGCAAGTGATATGTGATACGTTAATTTTTTCTTCTCTCACAGTTACAATAAAAGAGAAGAAGACTTTCCTAGTCTAAGAGAATATAATGATTTCCTGGAAGAAGTTGAAGAAATTGGTAAGTTTTTAATGCTTATACTTTCAGTGTTCTAATGTGTGCTTTTATCTTTTAGATGCCTAGGAGGACACTTCACAACTTGAACAAATTTAGTTGTGATAGCTGATGTTTGCCTAATTACTTTCTGTTGCACTTAATCATGTTTGTTATATGGAAGGCATACTTAAGGAAAGAACATACTTAAGTAGTAAATATTTTGTCTTAGGAAAAATGTGAAGAATATCACTGTATAGCTGGGAAAGAAGGGTGTATCTGTATATATCATCTGTATGTTGTTGATGTATTAGAGTTAACAAAGGAAATAATATTCAGATTTTTAAAAAACAGGGTTTCTATTAACTGTATCCATGGTACTAAAGGCATATGTTGTCTATCATCATCATGCTTCGGTGCATATAGTAGTTCCAAAATACTTTGAAACAGTTTACTGTTGAAGCATCACTCTGTTATTTAGTGCCATCTAGAATCAGGTTAGAGTAATCTTAGTGCCTTTTATTTCTGCTATGATTTGTTAAAAGGATATTTTCATCCAAAGAAAGTATTGTTTCATTTTCTTATGTAAGATTTCAGAGTTGTTAAAAAGCCTGAGAGTTGTTATATATCAATTAAAAAAAAATCAATGTTGTTTTTAAAGTTGCCATAATTATTACTCAATACAGGCTTAGAAATGATACAAAAAAAATCATAGACTGTAAAAATTAGAATGAGACTAAGAGAAACAATCATTTTTTCCAAGCTATACTCCCATTCTTATTTAAAATATGATTTTAATAAAATTGATTATTCTTGGTCAGGTTTATATATGGTAAATTTTTAGAAAATTTAAAATCCTGAGGAATGGAGTATTCTAATTCCTTTAATTTTTTTTTTTTTTTTTTTTTACTAACTGAAAAATTAACAAAATCTTTGTTTCAACTGTTACTAAAACTTTTCTATGATACCCAGGTTTGCTTTATGTGTCATAGCATATTTGCTATGTAAAGAACATAATTTAGGCTTTTTCTGGGATCTCTTAGTGCTTTGGGCCCATTGCTTTTTCATTGTAATTGTTCATTGCACTTTGAATGTAATCTTAGGAGCTATGCTAAGAATGGCTATGGATTTTAGCTGAAAAGGTGGTGGAATTGGGACAACGAAGGCCAAGTAGAAAAGTTATATAGACGGAGACAAGAAACCAAAAAGAAATCTGCAAGCATGCAGATGTGTAGAAGTCTGGTTATACAAATAAATATTAAGTATAGGAAAAAAGTGTGGTCAGGCAATTAAGAGAAAGGAAATCATAGATGTCACAGAGCAAGTTGAATATATGGTCACAAATCCAACCAGGCAGTCATGATAGCTAAAAGAAATTGATGGATAAAAAAGGTGGGGAAGAAGGGCTCTTGATTCTGGAACAAGGTTCTTATTCAGTCGTGATTTAAAAATATATATTTTTGCTATGAGATGAATTAGTTGGAAGATATGAACAGCCTGTGGCCCATAGTTAAAATGAAGTTCATGTCCAGAAGTGAGAACTAGGATTGACAGGTGAGAGCAGATCTGCATAGTAGGGCTATACAACATGTAATCTTTTACCTGGAAAAGTAACTGGCTCAGAGCTTTTAATTTGAAAGTGATTTTATGAAGGACTATTTTCATTTGCAGTACGTTGATACTTTCTTAACCTCCATTCAGTTGACTCATTGGGGTAACTGACATTTCCCAGTTTTTCTGTAAAATATATTGACTATTGCCCAAAGCATAATGAATATAGGATGAATTCTGTCCATTAGAAGATGTCCTCAAGTACACTTCTGTACTTCTTTAACCAGTTCAGTTATACACCCAGAACTGCATGCATTGGAAACTAAACCTTATGCCAGTGGTACTTATTGTAATTGTGTAATTTAGTTAGGTAGTTTATAAGATTGGGAAAAATTGCAAAACTCCATGAGGATTCTGCTTCTCAAATTCTCGGTCCACTTTTAGAAAAACAAAGTTAACAATATAGATGACAGGTGTGATTTATATATGGCACTCCAATTAAAGACTAGATCTTGGCTTATGTAAGTAAATTGGAAAATGACTGTACACTTACTATATATGCTTTAAGTTAAAGTGCTCAGGAGTCTGTATGTTTCCTTTAAAATAATTATCTACTAATTCTGATTATACTGGGTAAAGAGCAATTCTATTGTATTTGAAGATATTGGTGAAGTTTGGGACCTAGTCTCATGGACTTACAGTTTATTTTCCAAACTTCAGCTCAGTCCAGCAAATACTAATGTTCTGTGTGAACTGCTTTACTTGCTGGGAACATAAGATTTTGCTTTCAATAAGTTCAGACTCTAAAGGGGAGATAATTATGTGAACTAATGACTATAATTTAATATGAAGTATAAGCATTTATTAAGTGTTATGGAATACAGATAACGAAACAGTTCAGCATATAGGAAGTACAGTTATAGCTTGGTGAAACTCAGAGAAGAGTTCACATTTGAGTTTGATCTTAAAAGATGAGTAGGACCAGGTGGAAGGAGGATGAAAGAACCTTGTAGCAAAAGACAAAGTCACAGAGATACACGGGTGTTGAGCATGTTGGAGAATAAGCATCTTTTATAGGTAGATAGAACTGAAGAGTGACTAGAAATGAGGCTTGAAAAACAGACTAGGCTGTCAGGGTAAGAATTTATTTTATGATCAAGTGAGACAGTGGGATAGTGTGTTAGAGAAGTGGAATAATGACAGGAGATACTCAAGGTTGGGAGACCATTTTTAAGAAACCATGAGGAGAATTTGGATGAGAAATAATGTGAGCTTGTAGTAAGTAGCAGGGGTGATACATAAAGGTGATGTTTTAGAGACTGAATATTCAAGGGACTATTTTGTTGTAGGAAAGAACAGCAGAGGGTAAATTAAAATATGTTGACCTTGAGCAGTTGCCTAGTATTCATGAGGAAAATAAAAGCTGGAGAACAGGCAGTGTTTTTTATTGTTTTGTTGGGTGGAAAGTATAGAAATGAGGGAAATACTAGTTTTAGCCTTTTTAAGTTTCTCTGGATGTGGTTCTACCACTTAGTTGTGTGTCATTGTTTTCATTGTTGTGGTATAAATAAACTTCCTTTAAAAATCTTGTTTCAATAGCTCTTTGTGTTTTATTCATGCTTTCAAAGATGATTAGTTAGATGTTTGTTATATCTGTATTGGCTATTTCCTTGTTAATCAAAAGCGTAAAATGTTGGTTAAAAAATTATTTTACTGAATTTATTGAGGTGACATTGGTTAATAAAATCATATAGGTTTCAGGTATACAATTCTATAATACCTCATCTGTATATTGTATTGTGTGTTCACATTCAAAGTCAAGTCTCTTTTTGTCACCATTTCTTTCCCCTTGACCCTCTTCTACCTCCCCCACCCGCCTTTCCCTCTGGTAATCACCATACTTAAAATGTTAATTTAGTAAGAGCCAGACTGAGCTGTACTCATATTTGAGATAATATCAAATTATTATATGATATTATCTCATATAATGATTTTTACAACTCAAAGGGAGACAGACATTTTTATCCCTATTTTACATATGGAGATGAGGCAGGGAGAGCTGAAGTGTTGTGCCCAACATCACACTGCTAGTAAATAACAGTACCAAATTTTGAACATAGGTTTTTCTGACTCA
The DNA here is from genome assembly GCF_021234165.1 of Pteronotus mesoamericanus. Lineage (NCBI taxonomy): Eukaryota > Metazoa > Chordata > Mammalia > Chiroptera > Mormoopidae > Pteronotus > Pteronotus mesoamericanus. The sequence goes on along the minus strand of NW_026555078.1, from coordinate 27,982,385 downwards.
GAGCCCATGAAAGTGCTTGTTAGTGTTTGAGAGTACTTAATAGTCTGAGTCTAGAACATGGGGTGCTGATTGGTGGAAAAATGGGAGATAAGAGAAGAAAAAGTATATTGTGGCTGTATTTTGAAGGACCTTAAGTTTGAACTTGATCTTACAGGTAGAAGGATTCCCTTGAAGATGCTTAGGCCTGGAATTAAGGAATAGAGTTGTTATTGTTGCTTAGGAATCAGTGTTTGAAGATATATAAATTGAGGACTGGTCATTTTATATAAATTTCATTATATATCCTTTGAACATCACAAATGTAAAAATGTAAAAATTTTAGAATTTGCATAATGGTAAAGAAAGTAACATATAAGAGGCACACATGAAGATGATCTTTCTTATAGCATTAACAATAGGCTCTTTTCTGTGGTTATGACAATCTAAACATAAAAATTCTTGTTCTTTGGCCCCAGGGATTATCTCAAAGGTTTGTTCTTAGTTTCATAATAAACAGATTATTCTTTTGGTTCAGGGTATTGCTTATTTTAAAAGGGTGAGAAAGTCCTAAGGGCTTTAATGATAAATTCTGGATGTCAAAAAGACTTTAAAATTGTACTTAACATTAAATCTTTCAGAAAACACAATAGGTTTTTTGTTGGCTTTTAATACTCAACCAAAGACAGGTCAACATCTGAGATAAAGGGCCAACTGATTGTAAAGAAAATTATCTTCTATTTCTTTTTCTTCAAGGCTATTATATGACAGCCTGATTCATTGTGGCATGAATAAGACTTGCTTCATCTGAAAAGCTTTTAAAATAGTAATTCACTTTTGTTTGTTTTCTTCTTTTTAAAGGTAGAGATTTGTATTATTTATGATTATGATTCACATCTATTACTGCTGTTACCTTTGCTTTCTAAATTAAAAAATGAAATAAATAAAATATTTTGATTTTGTTGGAATTCTTCAGTTTTTAATAAGCATAAAAGAAATTATGTACAAACAGATTTCACTTAGAACTTAATTTACCTATTTCTGGGTTATATTTAAATATTTGATTTTTATTTATTTTTAGAGACGGGAGAAGGGAGGGAGAAAGAGAGGAAGAGAAACGTCAGTGTGCAAGAGAAACATTAGTAGGTTGCATCTTGCATATCCTGCAACCCAGGCATGTGCCCTGACCAGGAATTGAATTGGCAACCTTCGGATTTGCGGGATGACCCCCAACCCACTGATTCACGCCAGACAGAGCATTTCTAGGTTCCACTTAATGGAAAGTTTAAATCAGTAGTACCCGGTCTTAACTTGCTGATAAACTGATACTTTTTCTTAAATTGCTCTAAACATTATGTTGAGTTCAACATAGAATATCAATTTGATTACATTTACTTCTCAGTAGGGTCATACCATAAGAAAATAAGATTATTTCTATAATTTTACATCTGCTTATTTTGCCATCTGTATCATTCAATTCTATTATTATAAAGGTCATTTCAATTAAATCTATAATTATACAGAGAATTATAAATGTTAGCACTGGTTTATTTCTTTATATTTTCCTCTTGTGCTAATTCAACAAATATTTCTTAAGCTCTTAACAGATGGGAAAGCCCCCAACCCCTTTTTGATAGACTTTATTTTTTAGAGCAGTTTTAGATTCAAAGCACAATTAATCAGAAAGTATGGAGTTCCCATTATACCCCACACTGCACAGACTTAACCCTTTACTGTAAACATCCCCTACCAGAGTGGTAAATTTGTTGTAATAGATGAACTTACAGGGACATTGTCCTAAGTCCATAGTTCACATTAGGGTTTACTTTTGGTGCTGTCCATTTTATGAGTTTGGGAAAATGTGTAATATTGTATTCATTATTATATTGGGTTGGCCAAAAAGTTCATATGGTTTTTTTCATAAAATAAAAGACACATTTTTCATTTTCACCAATAACTTTATTGATTTGGATATTTTGAGTCTGTTGGCTATATCCAACGTGGTATACGTTGCTTGTTCTCAATTGGTGTCTCGATTTGATTGCTATCAAATTCAACTGGTCTACCCAAACTATGGAGCATCATCCAGAGAGAAATCTCCAGTGCGAAACTTCGCAAACCGCTTTTGACACGTTCGATCATACACTATACAAGTCTTTTTTTGTGTTTCAGTTGCATTTTTACCTTTCTTGAAATAATAAAGCATAATATGCTGAAAATGTTGCATATTTTCTTCCATCTTCAATATTTGACTACACAGAAATTCACTAATGTTGGTAAGTTTTTTTAAATGCATGCTGATATGACAGCTGTCACAATAAAATGTAATGAAATTGTTTCAGATGAAGTTCAAGACAACTAAGCACTTCTAGAGCTGTCTTACGGAAAAAACAAAATGAACTTTTTGGCCAGCCCAATGCTATTATATATGATAGTTTCACTGCCTGAAAAATTCTCTGTTTTCTTCCTATTGTTCCTCCTTTCCTCCTTCCACCCAGCTCCTGGCAACCGCTGATTGTTTTACTTTTTCCGTAGTTTTGCTTTGTCCAGAGTGTCATATAGTTGGAGTCTTATGGTATGTGGCTTTCTCAAGTTTGCTTCTTTTGCTTAGTAATATTTATTTATGTTTTCTTCATGTCTTTTCATGGTTTGATAGCTCATTTATTTCTAGTGCTGAATAGTATTCCCTTGTCTGTTGTACCACAGATTATTTTTAATTGGTAGCTGATGCCATTAAAAGGAAGGACAGTTTATTTCTTTAATAAATACTTTTCAATAATTAGTGCAGTGGTAAATGTTATTTAATGAGTGACACAAGGATACCTTTGCTTTTTGCTGTTATCACTTGATTGTATAGTGTTTTGTATTATTTAATTTTATGTGTGTAGGGGTGATCTCTCTAATAAGAATGTTCATCTTTGAAGGCAAGATGTTCTTTTGTATGCTCACAAGACCATAGTGTTGGGAATCTAATAGGTAATCATTCATTTTTTCCCCTTTCTTTTTTTCCCCTTATGTCTGGGTGATACAGAAATTGTAAAAAATATGATTTTTGAGTGCAAGATGAAGTACAAAGTAAAGAATGCTATGTATGTGTGTATGTATGTGTCTACATGTAAAGTAGAAAGACTTTTACATGAGTTCTAAATAATGTTTTCAACATTTATGAGAGAAGGAAGGAAACATTTCTCATTGGAAGAGTCGGAGAATGTCATGGAAAAGTATTTGGGCAGACAGGTATGTTTTCAGTAGTAAGAAAGGGGGATCAGACATTCTAGGCAGAATGGTGTGATCAAAGAAATTGGAACAGGAAGTGTGGGGACATTTGGAAAATGAAGAGCTGACTAGTTTCAAGGGAGGTCTTTTTTAAGGGGAGATGAAAGTAGTTATAGCCAGGTTGTTAGTTTAGATTATAGTCAGTAGTTGAATCCAGAAGGGTTCTGAATTTGAAAAGTGTTTTTTTTTTTTTCCTAGTAAAAGAGGAGATGACAGAGGGACTATAGTGATGGTAGAGGTGGAAGGTGGTATGAGTATGATTCAGAAATATTAGTCTGGCAGTATTGTGTATTGTGGATGCGGTTAGCATATAGGGTCAGATGTAAAGATACTGGACATAGGACGTTAAGTCAGAGATTATTATAAATTATTCAGGGAGAAGAAAATAGATCCTGGCTTGGTGTATTAGAAGGGTACCTTGAGAAAAGTACAGTTTTAAAGGGATTTTTGTGGTAGAAACTGCAGGATTCGGCAACTGGTGCTTGTAGAATGCAAAGGAGAATGGATTAGATGAATGAAGTGTTAAATCTTGGTGTTTTAGCCTGACAGTCCTATTGTTGACAGATAAAGAATTAAGTGGATAAAACAAGTGTGGTACATTTATACAATGGAATACTATTTGGCTGTGAAAAAAGAAAGTTTTATCTTTTGTGACGGTATGGATGGACCTGGAGAGCATTATGCTAAGGGAAATAAGCCAGTCAGAGAAGGACAAATAACACACAGAATTTCACTCATATGTGAAATCTAATGAACAAACTGAACTAACAAGCAAAATAGAGACAGACTCATAAATAGGGAGCAGGAGGACTGCTAAAGTGGGTGAGAAGGGTGTGGTAGGGGGATTGAGCAAAGAGAAAAAAGGACTCATGGGCATGGACAACAGTGTAATGACTGTTAGGGGGAGAAGGGGATAAGGGGACTAAATGGAAATGGAAAAAATACAATAAAAAAGATGGAAAAAAAAAGAATTAAGTGGTTGTAGATGTTCAGAATAGTGAAGATTGTGAAAGATTATTGGATTTGTTGGCTCAGTAGCTGGCCTGGTAAGTATAAGGAGTAAGCTGTGAGTGGTTGGAGGAGAGAGTGGAGTCAGACCACATGAACTAATGGATCAGAGTTGCCTATTTGAAAGGCCAGTGCTAGTCTTCTTCCCTGTTTTGCGTTGGGGCCAGAATGTAATTTATAGAGTATGTCCTACATTGCATCCTAGCCAGATTCCCTGGTTTACTGGCATTACTACTTTCTTTTCTACTTTGTAGTGAAAAAGCTGGAGAGGTAGCTAGAGGGCTATTGTGTTTCTCATTTTCTGTTTCTCCCAGAGTTTTTAAATTGCATATAATAGAATTGAGGATTGCTTTTCTTTTTCTACATAGCTAAATGAACCTGAATTTTTGATGTTCTGAAGTAAGTTGGCCTTTTGAGGAGATAAAAAATGGATGAGATTGGTCTTTTGAGTATGTTCAATAGCCTTACTCAACAAAATGGGTAACCCCATTTTGGGCTTCCAATATTACTTTTCAGATCTTATAAGACTCTAATCAAAAAGTCTAGAAGCTATTTTAGATGGCTGTTAGCTAAAAGAAGGAGTAGGATGCGGAAGGAATTTGTAGGAACACGAAGTAGAGCAGTTATTTAGAGCAGATCAAACCTTTTTATAGGATAAACAACAGGAAACAGTGGTAAGTAATTGGAAAAGGGGTAGAAGGGCTAGTAATGGATGGAGAAAGCTTACAGAGAAAGCCAAAGGAGGTCTGAATTGAATTATGGAAGAGGATAATCTTAATGATTTGGGTCCTTCTTTAGACACGCTGATGCTAAAACACTGTTAAGTAGTGGGGTAGTGGAGCAGTACTTTATAATGTGAATTTATGTTTACCAAAGAGGTTTTTTTCCTGTTCAGAGTGCTACAGCAGCTTTTTGAGAGAGAGAGAGAGAGAGAGAGAGAGAGAGAGAGAGACAGAGAGAGAGAGATAAATTTAGGTGGGAGCAAAGGCATTTATAATTCAAATTATTTTGAGTTGGAATTATTAAAACGCAGGTCTAATTCACTGAAAATTTGTAACTGTCGTAACTTGCCTCAGCAGCTTGTCTTACAAAATTATTTTGGTCCTAAGTTTGGTGCTAGTTTATCCTTTACCTTTCCTGTTAAATTTTAGCTCTTGTCTCTCATATTTTTCCAGATCTAGACTGGGAAATAATTCAAGCTTGTGACTAGTCATATTGGAGACCATTAGAGAATCAAAGAAACCTATTTTTTAAAAATATAAATTATATATGATATATTTTTTTCTTTGGGTTTTTTTGTTGTTGTTGTTTCTGGAGCACAGATTCTTTTGAATATTGATTCTGACCAATATAGTAGATTCCAGACTTATTCTTTTTATTTAAATTTTAATCTTTCTTTTGTGTGCTTTTAAGATTAGAGTGAGGACTATAAATATCAGATTTAATGTGATTATAGCACACACATACTTTGTGATAGTCTGACATTTCCCTTATATTTGGCTCAGAAAACATAATTGTTGGACTAGAGCTAGTCTCTAGAATAGGTAGTAGGAAAGAGGACACAAACAGAACTGTAAGGAATGACAACCTGATGAATTAAGAAGTCATTGAGATGAATATTTGGTTTTTACCCACTTAAGATTTTATTAAAATTATATTTCATGTCACTGTTTCCTTCTTGATGTAGTTTTCAACTTGACCAACAATGTGGATTTGGACAACACCAAAAAGAAAATGGAGATATATCAAAAGGAAAACAAAGATGTCATTCAGAAAAATAAATTAAAGCTGGTTAGTTGCTAAGTATTTTCTTTTGTTTTAGAAATGAATGCTTCTACATGACTTTTTACCTGTGTTATTAAAATATTTCTCTAACTAGTCTTTCTGTCTTCAGTCTTGAACCCTGTTGATCTGTATCTGCTTCTTGTCATCCTTCTAAACTCAGTTCAAATTTCTTTAATTCTTGCCAGTTGCCTTAGTATGGCACGAATTCCCTTAGTATATATGGTATGATAGACGTTCCGTGTTCTGTCTGCTTGCCTGTCCTGCTTTACTGAGAGTTTTTCCCTACCCCCACACTTCATGACTTGGCCACACCAAGCACTCCATGTTGATTCATGTCTTTGCATCTTTGTTTTTTGTGTATAAATGGCCGTTCCACTTTCCAATGGGGGTTAATACCTGCTGCTTAAGTCTTAGCTCCTCCTACATATATTAGTTTCCTAGGGCTGCTCTAACAAATTATTACAAACTGGGTGGTTTATAGCAACAAGAATTTATTCTTTCATAGCTCTGGAGGCTGTAAGTTTGGAATCAAGGTGTCATCAGGGCTATGTTCTCTCTGAAACTCCCAGGGAATCTTCCTTTTTGTTTGTTTGTTTTTTGCCTCTTTTAGCTTCTGGCGGTTGCCAGCAACCTTTGGCACTTCTCTGATCTCTGCCTATCTTCACATGGCCTTCTCCCCTGTGTGTCTGTCCAAATTTCCAATGGACCTTAATTTGTTTTACACATGTCAAGATGCTATTTCCAAATAAGATTGCATTTGCAGGTAGCAGGGGTTAAGACTTCAGTGTAAGAAAACCCTAGTACACTGTTGGTGGGAATGGAGACTGCTGCAACCTTGATTTCCAGCTGTGGAAAACAGTGTGGATGTTCCTCAAAAAATTACAAAAGAAATTGCCTTATGACCCAGTGATTCCCAGCAAATCTGGGAATATATCCAAAGAAACTCAAAACACTGATTTGAAAGAATACTCATATATGCATCCATATGTTTGCTGCAGCATTATTTCCAATCGCCAAAGTATGAAAGCAGCCCAGGTGCCTATCAATATATGAGTGGATAAAAAAGCTGTGAGTACATACACACAGTGAAATACTACTTGGCCATAAAAAAGAATGAAATCTTACCTCTTGTGACGACGGCATGGATGGACCTAGAGGGTATTATGCTAAGTGAAATGAGTCAGATAGAGAAAGACAGGTATCATATGGTTTCACTTATAAGTGGAATTTATAGAACAAAATAACAAATAAATGAAAAATGATGATTTCAGTGGTAGGAATTGTCGGGGATTTTTCAGCTTTATGCTTGGGAAAAAATTGTAATGATGATCTTTAAAGCTGTTGAAATTTGATGTAAGGGAGCTCTTATATATGGATTCTTCGCAATTTTCCTACGCCTCTGTGAACTCTCCGACCCGTGCAGGGAGGTGAACCTGGGATGCTTCTGGAATTTCTAATAAACTACTGGACTCATTCTTGTCCTAATCACTCACAGCATCATTTCTAATCTACTCCTGGAGGTGCTTTCACACAGTCTATTCCTCTGCCTTATGTCAAAAGCCCACAGGACTCTAAAAGGCCATCTGAAAAGCAAGGGAGGAAGATGTACAAATGGCCCAAAAGAGAGGTCACATGCCTTTGAGGAGAAGTCCCACAAGCCGAAAACTGCAGCTAGTCTTTTGAAACCCTTGTCCAGGCAAGACTTGGGGACTAAGAGTGGGATATTTGAAGAGATTGTTTGATTTCCTACTGTGAGGCACTCTGAAAAAAATAAAAACATGCTGAAAAAAAAAAAAGAAGAAGACTTTCATCATATATTTTGGGGGGACACACCCAACCCACAACACTCTGTATGAAGTCTTTTCTGACCCTACTTATTTTCCATCATCTCAAAAGAGAATTTACCTCTCTGTCAGTTCTGTTCCCACTGTAGCCTGTGTATTTCTCTAATACTTGTCATACTTAATTGCTTATCTATCACTGCTTTATTATGAAACTCAACTTTTTCTGTTTATGGGCCTCCAAACCAAGTAGTTCACTTTTCCAGCTCCTACACCTCAGCTCTTAACTCTTAACTTTTTACGTTTATTCCTATTAATCCTTCTAGATTAAATTTGAATTCTCTTCTCTGTTGAGAGCCTGAGTACTAGAGGAGAAAAAGTTTGTAGAATTATAGAACTTAGAACTTAGTGACTCATTTAATTTAAGGGGAATGGTGGGGTGGCGAGAGGGATTAAGTAAAGATAACTTTGAGGTTTCAGCTTGAGTTGACTGACAGATAGGTTTGCATTTAGCAGAAAAAGGCATATGGGAGGGTCATCAGCTTTGGGAGACCAGATGCTAAACTTCATTTTGGATATACTAAATTTGAATTATAAGTGAAACATCTTTTTTCCATGAGAACTTTGTTTTTTTTTGGGGGGGGTAGTTTATCTACTGTATGAAATTTAAAAATCCAACTAAGTGTTTTTATTATTATTTTACATTAAAAATACTCTTTTGTCTGAGGTCTCTGTTAATTTCTATATTATGTTAGTGATCACCAAATCCATTATGCTCTCTCCCCCTATTCTATATCTGCCTTCGGGTGCTATGAAATCACAATGTTCTGTTGAATTAAAACAGAAACATTACAACATTTTCAAGAGCAAGAGGCAAGGTTTTAAAATAAAGCCATTCAGATTTTACTGTATTTTTTTATTCGTAAGACTTTTAAGAGCAAAGACTTGGTATAATACTATGTTTAAATATGAGTTAGAGTTGGAATAAATTTTGGAGCCCAGAAGAGTTTAATATTTCTGAAGAACTGCATAAAAGAGGAATGAGTAGACCTGTAGTTAATTCTGTGTACATATTAACTTTGAATTTTGCAGTCCAGAAAGAGGACTCTTGAAATTTACATGCCCATGTTAGAAAAGTTAACTTCTAACATAATATTGGCAAAGGAAATTGTCAATATCCATTTAAAAAAATTATTTTAATGAATGCTTTTTGGAACTCTAGCATCATACAGACTTATTTTAGCTTGCAAAAAAGAAACTAAATGGCTGTGATAAGTTTTCATTATTTTATATGTTTGGGAAATTATTGCTGTTAAATAAGCCAGTCTTTTAAATGGAGCATTTCAGTCAGTAGTTCTGTGTGGAGATTGTCTGTTCATGTTGTCATGTTTTTTATTTTGTTTTGTTTTCCTTGTTAAATCCCCTAAAATGAATGACTTGAAACTGTCTGTAATCATTATAAATAAATTAACCCATTATTAAGCACAGATCCTGCAGTTCTGCAACTGGGCTTTATGTACTTTGTTTAGGTGTTTGTTTGTTTAGTGCTAGATGTCAATCTCTTTAATAGTAATATGTTTGCATGAAATAGAATGAATTTTAGTTCCTTCAAAATGGAGTTGCTACATTATTAAACAATAAGGGACTAGTGTGTTTTATGCTTCCAAAAATGTGCTATAAGATTGATGTTGGTTACTAAATTTATTTCATACCATATATAAATGTTCTGTTTTAGACTCGGGAACAGGAGGAATTGGAAGAAGCTTTAGAGGTAGAACGACAGGAAAATGAACAGAGAAGACTGTTTGTACAAAAAGAAGAACAACTGCAGCAGTTTCTAAAAAGGAAGAATAAGCAGGCTTTTTTAGATGAACTGGTTCGTATTAATGCCAAGTGTGATAAAAAAGTGATTAGTCTTCAGGGTTTGTGTTTCTTATTTATGTGACATTTAAGTGACATTTCTATAGTTTGTCCTGGCGTATCCAACTTCTATTCCTTAATTTAAAAAAATTGTCAATATACATTTTATTTTTGGAAGTGAGAGTAGTATAACTGACATAATCCAGTGTACTGTTAGTAGATTGTTTACAAGTTTCTAAGTTTACTGACTAAAACACATTGTTTTCAGAGCCAATGTTTCCTAATTAATACTGGTTTTCTGATAACTGGTTCATTTTCAGTAGTGACTCTGGTTATTCTGTGAGAACTATATTTCATATTTTAGCATGAAAAGTAATTAAATGAAATGGTAGTGTTTTGCCTCATTGGAGTTTTCCAGAAATTAGCTCCTCAAGTAGTTGACATTGTTAGATAACAGCAATAATAGTAACTAAGGTTTATGTAGTGTTTCATAGATTTCATATATTATTTGATACTTACAACTCAATGTGATACTGATTAACTCACAACTAGAAAATCATCCTCTCCAGGAAGGTTTTTTGTATTACCTTTCTTGTTTTGTCCAAATAATTGCTTTCCAAGAGGTGTTAAAACACTTAACTGTTTGGTTTAGTTCATACATTGTTTGTTATTTTTTGATTGGGTAAATGTATATCTGCATATTTTTCTACTTTACTTTTGCTCCAATAGCATTTAAGCCAGCTAACCAAGAATAAAAAGAGAAAGCAAGATTATTGAAATTAGAGATAGGTGAGAAAGTAAAGGAAAAGTATGGGTCAGGACCTTAATGAGGCTCAGACAAAAAATGCTTATTATCATAAACCATGTGTACTTTGTCTGAGAGGAATGTAAATTGGTTCTAAAACAGTGGCATATAAAATAGAATATGGTGTTTTCCTTAGCAACTTCCATTAATTTTTCTTAAAACTATTAAGTGGCAGGTAAGGCTTTAACACGTGAAATGACACATGTTGTGTTTTACAGTTTTTGTGGACATAAACCTTTAATAAATCAGTTAGTAAATATTGATGTTTAAGTATTTATTTTGTTCTTTCCTTCATAATTTTATACAAAGAGGAACATACTTGTCTTTGGTAGTACTTCTCCTCTATACTGTCAGTTGAATTAATTATAAATACAGAACTTAGACATAAGATGAAAATACACTTTAACTTTTTAAAAATGTTTCATCTAATATAGTTTTTAGATTTTTATCTTGAGGTTAGGTAGCTTTGCATAGCAACTATACTTGCATATTCTTTTAGTCCTCAAAGTACTATGTTTTGCTGCCTCATTGAGTTGCTATTGGCATGAAGCTCCCTTTTAATTCAGTGGGGCACGAAGCAAGATGTGAAACTGCCACTGTTGTACATTGTGTATAATCTGGAGTTAATATTGGTTTTTGTGAGGACCACCCCCCCACTTCCTGTTTTCTTCACCTGCAAGTCATTACTGCACATACTTTCTTCACTGTTTAGATCATGTAACATGGTAGTTAAATAATTCTTAGCAATTTACTGTATTCATTAGGACAATTAATTACAACATATTGGTTTAGAATACCAATGAAGTTTGAATTTCTGGTTTCTATTTAAAAATTTATTTTAAAGATTTTTACTTTAATTTTTGAATATTTAATTTCTTTTGTTAAAATGTTAACATACATTTAGTTTTTATGACTAATTGAAAGAATTCACTAAGTGCTTTTTATCTTCCTGAATCCTTATTAAGTAAAAGAATACATTATATTTCCTTTTCTATGTATGTTAATACATTACACTTTACTAAAAAAAGATAGCATTGGCATTGGTAAATATGCCTAGAAGCTCAAATCTTAGAATTATTCTCTGAATCTAATTTAGGCAACAAGTACTACTTATTAGAATATTTTTCCTCCTTTTTAAAAATTTGGTCCTTGTGTTAAAAGTGACTTTTTAACTTTTTGTAAAACATTGGCATTATATTATACTGTAGATGACAATTTTAATGGTATGGTCTTAATGTTTATGACTTAGTATTTACCATAATGTTGCCTAAAAAGTCCATTCATTTAATCCTAACTGTAAATTCAGGTTTTTGTTGTTGTTTTTTTTAAAAAAAAACCACTTTGGATAAAGATTTTAAACAGGTCCTGACTTAGTAAATCTTTTTATATTCCTGTTTGAAAATTCTCTTCAGTTTATGTCTGAAATTTTGTATGGGCTAATATTGCTGTCAAATGCAGTAGCTGATTTTTATTAGAAATATTGTTTGCCAGATGGCTTGCTTAAAGTCAGTTAAAATAATCTTTTAAAAATGGTCATTATAAAGCTTTTAATGAGTATTACAGGCAGTCTTATTAAAATTTCTTTAAGTATCAAACAAGGTACCTTCAGGCAATTAATGTAGGTTAGGGAACCTTTCAAGGTAAAATGGAAAGCTAAGAAGAATGAAATAATTTGAAAGGCTGAATCTGCATTTTATATATTCCCAGGAGGATGTGTGTTTCCCATAATTTATTTTACTCTATAGATTTTTTTGTTGTTTTTGTTATAGCTCCTGCTTAATTCTAGTTTAGCATTCCCAAAGATTTTCAGCCTCCAAAGTTTTTAGTGCTAAAGTGGAATAAAGTAGATTCGAGGTAATTGTATGCTATAGTATCAAAATTGGTTTTAGATTCCTAGAATGTTTATTTTTATTAAATTTCAGCTGCTTTACCAAGACATTTTAATAGGTAGGGCCTTTTATGTGAAAGTGAAACCAGGCCAAAATATTGATTAGCAGGTTTTTGAAGTGAACACATTGTCTTGCTTTTACACAAGAACTTTTACTTTTTAAGAGTAAATACCAGGTATGTAAGAGCATTTGAATTTACTTAGAATATAAATTGGGAAGCAATGTTTTAGCTTTTTAGCCAAGAAAATTAGTTTTCCTTCTGTTATTTTTTTACATATGAAAAGATAGTAATAGCTTCTAAGAGATATTTTGGGCCATACCCTATTTAAAATGTCCCATAATTTTACATTTTATTATAAAATTCTTAATGGAAATCTAGAATAGCTGCAGGGATTCACAGCAGTGCTGTTACTAATGCATTACTAATACTTTGTTTTATTATAGAATATGAAAGATAAAGTGTATTCTCATAGTATGTTTCATTCATTCCCCATTATTGCTAAAGCCAGGTTGCAAGGAGATTACTCCTTAACAAGGTTCTATTTTATAAATAAACTGAGTTCTTCCATTTATTTTTAAAAGTTTTTATCTTTGTAACACATTGCTCTTGCAGAGCACTTCTATTACAGTCTGGAGGTACAGATTTATTCTAGGACCATTCTGTTGAAATAAATTGGCTTGTTATTTGAATTACTTCTGTACTAGAACCCTAAAACAATTCCTTTAACTCTATCAATTAGCCACATATGTGCCTAAAAATATTATTAAGTTGTTAGATTTGGAAACAAAATTAGATTCTGCTCTGTTTACCTCTATACTGTGAAATGTTAGCAATATAGTCTTTCTTTTTTTAATACTAAATTATGGGTAGCTACTGTTTTAAAAATTTGTAGGCCATTTGAAGACTATGTTTATTTTTATAAGTAACCTTGATATAGGGGATCAAAATGCATTGTGCCCTTTATTTTTGTTTTCAGATATAGAAAGTAGTGTGTGTGTATGGATATGTATGTGTATGATTTTAGGCTTCTGAGCTCCCTCTACATATGCTTCTGTGTTCTTATTCAGCTGACAACTCAGAAAGGAAAAAGTCAGGATATCATTTAGTTTTGACTTAGCCTATAGCACTTTAAACATGTAATAGGACTTCATGTTAAACAGAATAAATAACAGCCTGCATATAAGAATTAGTCATCTGCTTGTGTTGTTAATATGTGTGTGTACAGATTTATGTGAGTAGTGGCCCTGATTTAGTATCAACATAGATATTAAAAACATTGACTATCATTTTGTTAAAAAATATTTAGACTTCATTTCTAAAAATAAGTCAATAAAAGAGAAAATAAATATACTTTTGGTTGTACTTAACAATCGTTCCATTGTGCAAAACAGAGCAAGGATCATTTCCAAACAGCCTCAGGTGAAATCTAATGGGAAACAATTTTAAACTGGTCTGAATTCACTGGTAAAAAGAATGTTTCTTAGATAAACATCTGATCTAAGTTATAGTACTTTGTACTACTCTTTTTGTGATTAGCTTCTAATTTTTTTTATTTTAATAAATATGGTTGGCATTGCTAGATGAAATAAGACCCTATTATATTTTCTTTAATGTGGATTTTATAAAAATAATTTTTTGCAGGTTTTGATTTATGAGTATAAAACAGCCTTTTCTTATTATGGAATGTTAAAATTTTTTGTAAAGTGTTCTCCATAAAGTGAATGTTTAGGTTGACATCAAATGCTTATGGAAAGGCATAATTTAAAATAATGGACCTGTTGCTCTTTAAGTTTTTTCTTTTTAACTTGTATGTTGCATGTTAACTTTTCCTACAGGAGAGTTCTGATCTCCCTGTTGCTCTGCTTTTGGCTCAGCACAAAGATAGGTCTACCCAATTGGAAATGCAGCTTGAGAAACCTAAACCTATGAAACCAGTGACATTTTCCACAGGCATCAAAATGGTAAGCCACATTTTAATTGATTTTTTGAAAGATGTATTTCCAGGATTATGCTTAATATTTTATATAGATTTCTACTGATAAGCTGAAAGTTTTAGATGTTTAAGAACAGTGTCTGATCTAGGCTAGATGTCTAGAGATAAGAATATGCACAGTGTGTGAGAAAGGGAAAAGTAATAAATAATTTTCCAAGTATGCAACACAATTTTGTTCTGTATAATAATGGTTTGTATGTGTTTTCTTAGTCTATATAAAATTTTAAGCTTATAGTGAAGGGAAACATTTCTTAAAATTCAGACTTCTGGTTTCTGGTACGTCATGTAAAAAGCTTGGAAGTTGCCACTACATCCTCAAGAAAAGCTTGGAAATTGCCGCTCCATCCTCACACTGAGAAAACAACTGTCCTTAGATCCATAAATGGAGAGGTCACAAGGCTAATTACTGCCCTAAAAATTGGAGAGACTCGCAGAGAACACAGAGAATCACAGCTTCTCAGCATCCTTTCAGGGAACGAGTGATGGTACAGGGAAATCTGAACTGTCATTGACAAAAATTGTGGAGGCTCAGTGTGGATAACTCTGAGAGTTAAAAACTCCAGAGGGTACCTGGCTTTGGAGGGCCCCACACTTTCATTTTACCTCTTGCCTCTCTACCAGGTTCTTTCAGTGAATATTGAGAAAAATTCCCTTGTGCTTCTGGCAGATAAAGGGGGAAAAGGAGCTGTTTTGAAATAAGAGTATTTGGTTTTACTTAACAAGGCGTGCCCTCAAGAAACTTTCATCAGAGCTTAACCTGCTGGAATTTTCTCAGAACCTAACTGATGGGGAAGGGAAATGCCCAACTCTAGCTACTCAAGCCTTCCACGTGGGGAAAAGAAATACACAGCTTTAGATCATCTTTGTCATTCTGCCCTACCTAAGAGGAGAAAGATGGACTGAGAGGCATGTGTGAAGTTCACAGTCCAGAAGTGTAGGTCCTCTAAAAGACTGAGACCTAATCATGTGACTATAAAATGCTCTCCTCTCTTCCCTTACCACCACAGTACTAATGGCTTATTTACAGCAGTTCCTTTTACCCAGTGCATCATGCTTGGCTATCAAGGAAAAAAAAATGAGACATACTAAAAGACAGAAAACATGGTTGGAAAGACATAGAGAAAACATCAGAACCAGGCTCTGATATGGCAGGGATGTTGGAATTTTCAGACCAGGAGTTTAAAACAACTGCGATCAATATGGATAAAGCAGACAACATGCAGGAGCAGATGGACAATATTAAGCAGAGAGATGGAAATTCTTAGAACTGAAAAGAAATGCTAGAGAAAAAAAAAACACTTTAACAAAAATCAAGAATGTCTTTGATGGGCTTCTTAGTAGACTAGACACACCTGAGGATCTTTGAACAAGAAGATAAATCAGTAGATTCCTTGCAAACTTAAAACCAAAGAGAAAAAGACTGGGAAAAAAAAAAGGAACAACATCCAAGGACTTTGAGACAACTACAAAAGGTATATTATGTATAATAGGAACACCAGAAAAAGAAGGGAAAAAGGAACAGAAGAAATATTTGAAACAATAACGACTGAGAACTTCCCTAAATTAATGTCAGACACTACACCAAAGATCCAGGAAGCTCAGAGAACATGAAGTAGGATAAATGCAACACCCCCTGGCCTCGCCCCTGTATCTATGCATATCATTTTTAAGTTACAGAAAATTGAAGATAGGGAAAAAGTCCTGAAGGAGGCAGAGGAAAACAAACACCTTGCCCAAAGAGGAGCAAAGGTGAAAATTATACCTGACTTCTTGGAAGCCACATGAGCAAGAGGAGAGTGGAGTGGAATATTTAAGGTGTTTAGACAAAAAAGCCACTAACCTAGAATAATTTACCCTGAAAAATTACCCTTTAAAAATGAAGGAGAGAGAATGATTATCAGACAAACAAAATTCAAGATTTTTTTGCCAGTAGACCTTCCTTGCAAGAAGTGTTAAAAAAAGTTCTTTCGAGACAAGGAAAATATAGGTAAAAAACAGATATATGTAAAGGAAGAGCATCAGAGAAGAAATAAGTAAAAGTAAAAATAAAAACTTATGTTTTTGTTCTTAATTGACCTAATAGGTAAGTTTGTTTAAAATAGTAAGCAATACTGTACTTGATTATTTTTACTTCTGTGTGTGTATCTGTAAATATATATATGCTTATGTGGTGTATGTGTGTATGTGCGTATACATGCTTATAGGCACACACATGCTTATCCATAAGTGAAATGAATGACCAAATAATACAAGGGACAGGAGGAAGCAATCAGAATTATTTGATTTATGGATATGTGGGTTCCTGAATAGTATAAATATTCATGATCAGTTTTAAACTTACAAATGTAGTTAGTATTAACACATCTTCAAATGTAGGGAAAAAGACTACTAATTAAGAAATTACCAAAGCTTTTAATTAAGAGACAATAAGTATAGAAGGAATAAAATGGGCATGGGAAGACTCAGGTACAATTGGATAAAACTTCAGCTTCACCATTTATTAGATGCATATCCATGGGTAAGGTTTTACTTTATTCTTTCTGAGTATGTTTTCTCATATTGGTAAAGTTAAGATATTTTTAACTGTATGTGATTATTTGGAGGATTAAAGTGTGTGTGTGTGTGTGTGTGTGTGTGTGTGTGTGTAAAATTCTGGGATTTAGGATTCTTGAACTTGAGGAAATTTTATAATAAATTTAGCATTTTGATACTTCTATAAATATATAACATTGCTGTGACCATGGTGTTTGGTTTTGTTTTAAAGTTTTTAAAATTTGTTTTTAAATTCACATGTGGTAAAGGGTCATAACAAATGCAGTCTTGTGATGTACAGGGTCTTGACAAATGCAGAGTTCCATATCTACTGCTATAATCACAACACAGAGCAGTTCCATCTCCTCAAAATTCCCTTGTGCTAGCCTTTCTTGGTTAACCCTGCACATGCCCCCTCCCCCGCCAGCAGTCAGTGATCTGTTCTTTCAGGTCTAGCTTTGTTAGTTTAACAACACACATTTGAAATCATATTGTTGCATGTATTTATAGTTGTTCTTTTCTGTTGAGTAATATACCGCATGTATGGATGTACCAGTTTTTTATCCATCCATCAGTTGAAGGACATTTGGGTGGTTTCCTTTTTTTATGATTATGAATAAAGCTTCTGTAAACATTGCATACAATTGTGTGTGTACATAAGTTTTCATTTCTCTTGGGTAAATACTAAGAATGAGATTGGCAATTTATATGGTAAGGGTATGTTTAGCTTTGTAAGAAACAGTTTTGGAAACTGTTTTCCAAAGTGGCTATACCAGTTTGCATTCCCACCAGCATTGTATGAGTGTTCCAGTTGCTCTGCATCCTTGACAGCCCTCAGTATTACGAGTTTTAAAAATATTTTAGCCATTCTAACAAGTGTGTAGTGGCATCTCATTGTTTTAATATGCATTTCCCTGGTGACTAATAATGTTGAAAATCTTTTCATGAGCTTATTTGCCATCAGTATTTCATTTGTCCTAACATTTAACTTAATACATCAGATATCTTACTAAAAAGTGTTGGAACCTTATTATTTTCTTCTTTCCTCCCTCTTTTTTTGTTTTGTGAATTGTACTGTATATATACAAACGTGCACAGAACCAAATCATACAGCTCAGTGAATTAGCACAAAGTGAACATCTGTGTAACCATTAGTCAGGTAAAAGAAAAAAGTATTGTCAGTGCTCTAGAAAACGTCCTCATGACTTCTCTTTTTGGTCTGCACTGGGTTCTTTTTCCCCAAATTAGTCACCTTTTTTTTTTTTTTTTTTTTAATGGCAGTTTTCTTCTGGTTCTTATAAATAGCTTTAACATCTAAGCATACATGCCTTAACCTGATTAATGTTTGCTTGTCCATATTGTATTTGTGAGATTCATCCAGGTTTTTGCATATAGCTATAATTATGTTTTCTCATTTTCATTGCTGGTTAATATTCCACTGGAGGAATATATGATTGACCCTTGAACAGCAGGGGTTTGAACTGCACAAGTCCACTTATACGTGGATTTTTTTTTTTTGATGAAAGCCTGTAGTGTTTTTAATCCACGGCTGGGATTCTGTGGATGCAGAGGACCGACTGTATACATGGATCTATGCCACTGTATTTAGGGGACTGAGCATCTGTGGGTTTTGTTATCGGCAGAGTGAGTGTCCTGGAACCAGTCCCCCATGGACACCAAGGGATAGCTTAAGTTTGGGTGCCTGTGTTGTAAGGGTCAGCTGCACTGCTGTTTATTCCACTATTGATGGACTTTGGGATTTTTTTGAGTTTTGGTACTATAAATTATCCTGACATTTTTATGTGTGTTTCTTTGTGCATTTGTACATACATTTTTTTGGTAGATATTTCTTTACCTAAGAACAGAGTTAATAGATCATAGAGAATATGTGTGCTTACTTTAGGAGATACTACCAAATTGTTTTCCAGAGTGGTTTTTACCAATTGTACTTTTGCCAGCAGTGTTCTTGTTATTCCCTGTTCTTGCCAAGACTTGTGATTTTTCTGTCTCTTCCAGTTTAACCAATTTGATGTGTATATTATAGAGTTTTGTGATTTTAATCTGCATTTTATTTCACTGATCGCTAATGAGGTTGAGTGTGGGCTATCCTATTTTTGTGAAATACCTTTTCAGCACTCTTGCTCTTATGTGAAAGTTCTTTGTATCTTCTGGATTTAAGCCTTCTATTAGTCATATGTGTTGTAAATAATTTTTATCACATCATGGCTTCTTTTTTCTACTTTTTAAAGGATGTCTTTATTGTCTTACTTTTCTGTTATCTGTCTGGAATTCTTCCCTCCCTTCCTCCCTCCCTCTTTCCTTCCTTATTGTGTGAGGTGGATGGTCCAATTACGTTAATGCATGTTGAGATTCATGTAACTTAGTGTCTTATGGAATACTTGTTATCATTTATTATTATGACAAAATTCATCATTAGGGTCATGGCAAATTTCAGGTGAAATTTCAAATGACACAGGTTTTATGTGGATTTATTAATACTTATTTACTGACTGTGGAGACTGACACATAATATAGATCAAAATCTAAATGCTGTTCAAATAACCAGTTTTTAATTTTATTGATTTATTTTCCTATTGTCTCTGTTTTTTATTACACTTACATTTAATCTTTATTATTCCTTTACTTGTCTTAATTGGGCTGTAACTTGCTCTGCTTTTCTAGTTTCTAAAGGTAGAGGCTTAGGTCATTGATGTTAGACCTTTCTAAATTTTTATTGTCATTTAATAGTATAAATGCTATTTTGACCATTATTTACTTGCATCTAATGCATTTTGACATGTTGTCTTCATACTTTTGAGTCCTTTGAGAAGCAGTTACCAAAATTAGTTTAAATGTGCAAGAAATGTGTCAGGGAAAATACGTGAGAGAGAAAATGAGGAGGCAGCTCTAGAAGGCTGAGAGCATCATCAGACTGGGATGTAGGTTTGATTCTAAGTGAAGAAAGGAGAAAGGTTGGGTGGAGGTATCTCATACTACAGTATATTTCTAAGGAAAGTTTGGCAAGGTGGCTGGGGAGTGCTTGCAGCAAAGTTTTCTGGCAGAAGAGACTTGAATCTCTTAAGGAAGGAACTGCCTTGGTATTCTTGCCTCACTTAGGTTGGCTAAAAGCAGCCCATGGAATTCATGGACTTGGTGCAAATGTGGAGATGGATTTGAGAGTGCAGCAACCAGGAGTCTTGGCCCATAATGCTCCTGCAGCTGGAGAGCTGAGAGGTGTATTCCTGTGGCCAGCACAGTTGTGTTTTCTTTTTCATTTAGCTCAAATTTTTGTGTAATTTTATTTTTGACTTTTTGCTTTACCTTGGGTTATTTAGAAATGTGTTAATTTCTAAATATTTTCAGTTTTTCTAAATACCCTTTTGCTACTGATTTCTAGTTTAATTCCATTGTAGTGAGAGAACATACTATGTATGGTTTCAAATATCTTGGATCTATTGAAACTTTTTTTATTGCTTGATGATGTCATTTGGTCTTGGGCAGTGTCCTCTTGAGTGTGAACTAGGTCAGCTTAATTGATACTGTTGTTTTCTGTTTCCTTACTGATTTTCTTTTTTTCTTTCAGTTACTGAGAGAGCAGGGTTGAAGTACTTTAGAATAATTATGGATTAAAAAATAAATTTTTTTGCACGTATCTTTTCAAGACCTGTTTTTATTTGCATAAACATATAGGATTGTTACATCCTCTGAGTCTTTGACATTTTTATTATTATGAAATATATCTCTTTATTCCTGGTAATATTCTTTGAACTACTACTTCTGCCTGTGCTAATATAGCCACTCTAACTTTTTTTTGATTAGTGTTTTCATGGTATGAGTTGTTTTTTAAAGACAGTATACAGACAGTTGGGTCTTGCTTTTTCATTAAATCTGATAATCTCCCTTTACTTATTGTTTGAAAGCAGTTATTGATATGGTTGGGTTTAAATTTACCTTCATTAAATTTGGAAAAATATTTCTTCATGTATTTTTCTATTCTTTCCTTCCTTTCTTCCTCTGTGATTTTAATTACATATCATACTGCTTGATATTATTACACAGTTCATCAATACTTTGTTATTTTATTTATTTTTTACTATTATTATTTTAATCCTCACCCAAGGATATATTTATTGATTTTTAGGGAAAGAGAGAGATAGAGAGACAAACATCTATCACTTGCCTCCCATATGTACCCCAGTCAGGGATCAAATATGCGACCTAGATATGTGCCATGACTGGGAATCGAACCTACAACCTTTTGATGTATGCGATGTCGGTCCAGTTAACTGAGCTACCCACCCAGGGCCTTTGTTTGTTACTTTAATAGTTATAGTTTCCTTTTGCTTTGGGTGGCTTCCTAGATTTGCCCTTAAGTTTACTTATCTTTACTTTGTTAGTATTTAATCTGTTGTTTATCCAACTTGTTACATTTTTCATTTCAGGTAGTTTGTATTTTAAATTGCTACATGCTCCCTTTGGAACTTTTTTATATCTTCCATTTCTCTCCTCATCATTTTCATGTTTCCGTCCTACCTTTTGAACATATGGAGCATATTTTTAATAGCTATTTTGACCTCCTTGCCTGCTAATTTAATCTTTGCCATTTCTTTGTGTGCTTCTATTGGCTGATTTGTTTTCACCTGGTTTGGGTCATATATTTCTGCATTTTTTTTTAATATCTGGTAATTTTTGGTATTCCATGAATATTTTCAGACTTTGGGAACAGTTAAGTCACCTATAATCTAGAAGATTCTTGTAAGGATTGCTTTTAAACATTTTTAGAGCATACAAGAGCAGACTTGAATGTTAGGCTAATTTTAGCTCCACTTTGAAGGTGATACTATTTTGAGAACTGCACTTGATGCCCCTTGAATTGAGAGGCCTTTTTATCTTGTTTTTTGAGAATATGAATTATTCTGGCCCTGTGTGAATTTGGGGATTGTTTGACCTATTGGTTTTTCAGGTTATTTACTTGGCCTTGAGTAGTTTATACTCCCTTATGTGCAGATTATTACCCAGGCAAAAATTAAGGGCATTGCTCTAACATCTCTAGAACAGAGGTAAGCAAATTACAGTTCATAGGCCAAGTTCCACCTACCACCTGTTACTGTAACTAAAGTTTTATTGGAACATAGCCATACTCATTCATTTATGTATTGTCTTTGTCTGCTTTTGTGTTTTAATCTCAGAATTGCGTCTTTATGACAGAGATCATATGACCTGCAAAGCCTAAAATATTTATCTGCCCTTTACAGGAAATGTTTGCTGACCCTTGCTTTAGAGTTTGTGCAGAATATTCCTCTCTGGTAATCTGCCCTGCAAATTATACCTTAATTCAAAATTTTAAATATGAAAACTACCATATGTAATAGCATCAAAACATGAAATTCTTAGGGGTAATAAAATATGTAAAAGAACTTTATACAAAAAATATTATATGCAACACAACGATGATGAGAGAAATAAAAACTATGTAAATGGAAAGATATGGTCTGAGAGACTTTTTAGCTGTTTTCTTTTTTCATATTTTTTACACCTTTTTGTTTTATAAATTTTTTCAATTACAGTTTACCATTAACATTATTTTGTATTAGTTTCAGGTGTTCAGCATCGTGGTTACACAATCATATGCTTTGCAAGGTGTTCCCTCTGATATTTCCAGTACCCAACTGGCACCATACATAGTTATTACAATATTATTGACTGTATTTCCTATGCTGTACTTTACATCCCCATGACTATTTTGTGACTACCAATCTTTACTTCTCAGTCCTTTGACCTTTTTCTCCCAGTCCCCCAATACCCTTCCCCTTTGGTAACTATCAGTCTGTTCTCTGTATCTTTGAGTCTGATCCTGTTTTGTTGTTTGTTTATAATTTTATTTAGATTCCATGTATAAGTGAAATTATATGGTATCTGCCTTTCTCTGACTTCTTTCACTTAGCATGACATCCTCTAGGTTCATTCATGCTTTTAGCAAATGGTAATATTTTGTTCTTTTTTTAATAACTGAGTAATATTTCATTCTATATATGTACTACAGCTTTTTTATCCACGTGTCTGTTGATGGGCACTTGGGCTGCTTCAGTAGCTTGGTATTGCAAATAACACTGCAATGAACATAGGGATTCATGTATTCTTTTGAATTAGTGTGTTATATGTGTGTTTTAACCCCAGTACCATGCTGTTTTGATTACTCTGGCCTTATAGTGTAGTTTGATATCACCAGGTAGCATAACTCCTCCAACTTTGTTCAGTCTTTCTCAGGATGGCTGTGGCTTGATGATTTGTTCTAATTCTGTGAAATATGTCATTGGTATTTTGATAGGAATTGCTTTGAATCTATAGATTACTTTGGGTAGTATGGAAATTTTAACAATGTTAATTCTTTGTATATATGAGCATGGTATATGCTTTCATTTATTTGTATTTTCTGTAGTTTCTTATACTATTCCGAGTACAGGTTTTTTACCTCCTTGGTTAAATTTAGTCCTAGGTATATTTATTTATTTTTGATGCAATTGAAAAAGGGATTGCTTTCTTTGTTTCCATTTATGATAGTTTATTATTGGTGTATACAAATGCAACTAATTTCTGGATATTTATTTTGTGTCCTATTTTACTGAAGTTCAAGTTGTTTTTGTTTTTGTTTTTTTATTTATTTTTATTTTTTAATAAGCTTTTTAAAAATAATTTTACATCTACAGAAAAACTGTTAAGATAGTAGAGTTCCGATGTACCTGGAACCAGTTCCACCAATTATTAACATCTTACATTGGTATGGTGTACTTGTTACATTTAATAAACGAATATTAATACAGTAACTAAAATCTGTAACATTTCAACTGCAATTACATAAACATTCAAAACAAAACTTATTTTGCAACAAACCTACAAACTTAAATATATGTAGAAAACTGTCTATGCAGCTATGAGATACGAAGTAAGACGTGACTAAAAGGGAATAACCAAACAAATAAAACAAGAGTTTTGCGGCAGCAGATAGCTGGTTACAAACTTAAAGGTACAATTAACTAACCCTGGAGTGTATAAAAAAAGGGAGGTTGAAGTGAGAATGACTGTAAGGTAAGGGACTCTCACACTCATTTAGCTATTAAGTCCCACAGGAAAAGGGAGGGAAATTTAGGTTACGGGTTATTAATGCGTTAGTGAGCATGTGCATTCCCCCCATCATCTTCTTTTCATGCTGAATTATCTTTAATTGTACAAAGATTCTTCTAATCAAGCCACCTAGGCTCACTTCACCCACTGTTTGGCTGCCAGCCTCTTATCTCTCTTCAGGGATGGTGAGGCGGATGCCCTTTCTACGGGGAAGGGAAATCCACGATCTGTTGCCTTTGCCAATAACGAAGATGTTGGAGAGCCTGGTGGCAAAGCTGTTGCCGTTGGCATCTTTCACATGAACTACGTCAAAAGAACCAGGGTGTTTCTCTCTGTTGGTGATCACGCCAATTCTTCCCAGGTTAGCACCTCTGGTCACCATACACAGGTTACCGGTGTCAAACTTGATGAAATCAGTAATTTTGCCAGTCTCCAAATTAATCTGAATGGTGTTGTTGACCGTGATGAGGGGATCAGGGTAGCAGATGGTGCGAGCATCGGGGGTCACTAGGTGAGGGATTCCTTTTGTGCCCACAAAGATCTTCCTCACTTCACACAACTTGTACTTGGCCTCCTCAGGTGAAATACGATGAACAGCAAAGCGACCCTTGGTGTCATAGACCAGGAGGAAATTCTCTCTGGTCTTGTCGATGCTGATCACATCCATAAAGCCCGCGGGGTAGGTTATATCGGTTCGGACCTTGCCATCGATCTTAATGAACCGCTGCATGCAGATCTTCTTTACTTCATCCCCTGTTAGCGCGTACTTAAGCCTGTTCCTTAAGAAAATGATGAGAGGGAGACATTCTCTCAGCTTGTGCGGACCGGCAGATGGATGAGGAGCAAACACACCAGTCAGTTTGTCCAGCATCCAATGCTTTGGAGCTGCTACACGCTTCAGATGCTTCTTGGGACCACGAGCCATGGCTGTGCTAGGCACAGAAAGACGGCCCTCTTCTTGCTAATGAAAACGAAATGAAGTTCACGAGGAAAAGATAATCACCCGCCGTGTCTCGCTCCGCGATGGCGTCTCTCAAGTTGTTTTTGATAGAGTTCTCTGTGTACAGTACTATGTCATTTGCAAATAATGACAGTTTTATTTCTTCCTTTTCAGTTTTGATGCCTTTTATTTCTCCTTCTTCTCTGATTGCTGTGGCTAGGACTTCCAGTACTATGTTGAATAAGAGAGGTGAAAGCGGACATCTCTGCCTTTTGCCTGAACTTAACGGAAATGCTTTTAATCTTCCCCATTGAACATGATGCTCACTGTGGGTTTGTCATATATGGCCTTTATTATGTTGAGGTATATTCACTCTATTCTCACTTTGCTGAGAAGTTTTTCATAAATGGGTACTGGATTTTGTTGAATTTTTTTTCTGCATCTATTGATAGATAATCATAAAATTTTTATGCTGCGTTTTTAATGTGATATATCACATTTACTTGATTTGGAAATATTGCACCAACCTTGCAGCCTAGGAATGAATCCCATTTGATCATGATATATCACCTTTTCAGTGTACTGTTGGATTCAGTTTGCAAATATTTTGTTGAGGAATTTTACATCTATGTTCATCAGGGATATTGGCCTATAATTTTCTTTCTCTCTCTCTCTCTCTCTTTTTTTGTAATCCTCACCTGAGGATTTTAGAAATTGCTTTTAGAAAAAGAAAGGGGGAAATGGAAACATTGATGTGAAAGAGAAACATTATTTGCCTTCAGTACGCATCCCAACCGGGAATCTAACCTGCAACCCGGGTATGTGCCCTGACTGGGAGTCAGACTTGCGTGTTTGGTGCATAGGATGATGCTCTAACCAGCTGAGCCACCCAACCAGGGCTAGTTTTTTTTTTTTTTTCTTTGTAGTCTCTTTATCTGGTTTTGGAATTAGGATTAATGCTAGCCTTATAAATTAGCGTGGGGGTCATCTCTTCTCCTGAATTTTTGGGAATAGTTTGAGAAGTATAGGTGTTAATTCTTCTTTGAATATTTGGTAAAATTTGCCTGGAAAGTCATCCAGTCTAGGACTTTTGTGTGTTGGAAATTTTTTGATTACTGCTTCAATTTCATTAGTTGTAATTAATCTGTTTATATTTTCTGTTTCTTCTTGTTTCAGTATTTGGAGATTTTATGTTTCTAGGAATTTTTTTTCCAGATTGTCTAATTTGTTGGCATATAGTTCCTGATACATTTTTATAATCCTTTGAATTTATGTGGTGTCAGTTTTTACTTTTCCTCTTTCGTTTCTGATTTATTTGAATCTTTTTTTAAAAAATTAGTCTAGTTAAAGATTTGTTAATCTTGTTTATCTTTTCAAAGAATCAATTCTTGGTCTA
Organism: Pteronotus mesoamericanus; assembly: GCF_021234165.1. Taxonomy (NCBI): domain Eukaryota; kingdom Metazoa; phylum Chordata; class Mammalia; order Chiroptera; family Mormoopidae; genus Pteronotus; species Pteronotus mesoamericanus. The sequence goes on along the minus strand of NW_026555078.1, from coordinate 27,956,021 downwards.
ATTGATATTTTGTAGTTTTTTAAAAACACTTTTGTTTATTTCTGCTCTAATCTTTATTATTTCCTTTCTTCTACTCACTTAGGTCTTTGTTTTTCATTCTTTTTCTAGTTCCTTTAAGTGTAACAATCCTCAATTGGATTGTTTATCTGAGATTTTTCTTTTTTCCTGAGGTGGGACTGTAATGCTATGAATTTCCTTCTTAGGACTACTTTCTCTATGTCCCATAGATTTTGAGTTGTCTTGTTCTCATTTTCATTTGTTTCAAGATATCTCTTCTTTTCTTCCTTGATCTCATTGTTAATGCATTAATCGTTCAGTAAATGTTACTTAGCCTCATGTATTTGTATGTTTTTCAGGTTTTTTCTTGTGAGTGATTGATTTCTAGTTTCGTACAATTGTGGTTAGAGAAGATGCTTGATATGATATCAGTCTCCTTAAAGACTTGTTTTGTGTTCTAACATGTCTATCCTGAAAATGTTCATGTGCACTTACAAAGGATATATACTCTGCTGCTTTTGGGTGAAATGTTCTGGAGATACCAGTTAAATTATTCTGATGTAGTGGGCCATTTTTTATTATTATTACTTTTTAAATCCTCACCTGAGGAGATGCTTATTGATTTTAGAGATAGAGGAAGGGGAGAAGAGACAGAGAGACAGACATAGATATGAGAAAGAAACATCGATCAGTTGCCTCCTGTACCCACCCCAATTGGGGATTGAACCCGCAACTTTGTGGTGTATGGAACAATGCTCCAATTAACTAAGCCACCTGGCCAACGTTGATCTAATGTGTCATTTAAAGCCACCATTTTGTTGTTGATTTTTTTTTTTTGTCTGGAAGCTCTATCCATTTATGTTAATGGAGTGTAAAATTCCCTATCATGATTGTATTACTGTCAGCCTCTCCACCAAGATTTTCTTCATATATTTAGGTGCTCCTGTGTTGGGTTCATAGATGTTTACAAGGGTAATATCCTCTCGTTGGGTTGCTTTTTTTTTTTCCTTTTTAAATTATGTCGTGCCCTTCTTTGTCTCTTACTGTAGACTTTGTTTTAAAGTCTGTTTTGTCAAATGTAAGTATTGCTACCCCAGCTTTTAAAAAAAATTTCCATTTGTATAAAATATCTTTTTCTGTTCCTTTACTTTTAGTCTTTGTGTATCTTTTGTGGTGAGGTGGGTATCTTGTAGAGAGCATGTATTGAGTTGGCCAAAAAGTTTGTTTAGTTTTTTTGTAAAATAAAAGACATGTTTTTCATTTTCACCAATAATTTTATTGACTTGGGTATTTTGAGTATGCCGGCTGTCTCCTGACTGGTATAAGCATTGATTGTTCTCATTATTGTCTCAGTTGGATCGCTGTCACCTTGAACAGGTTTACTCGACATGGAGCATCATCCCGCAAGAAATCTTCAGCATGAAACTTGCAAACCACTTTTGACACGTTTGATCAGTCACAGCAACTTTTATATGCACTGCAGAAATCTTTTTTTGATTTTAGTTGCATTTTTACCTTTCTTGAAATAATAAAGCATAATAAGCTGAAAATGTTGCACATATTCTTCCATCTTCAATATTGAAATGGCTACACAAAATTCACCAATTTTGATAATTAAAAAAAAAATGCACGCTGATATGACAGCTGTCACAAAGCAATCTAACAAAATTGTTTTGAATGAAGTTAAAGACAACTAAGCGTTACTAGAGCCATCCTATGGAAAAAACCAAACTTTTTGGCCAACCCAATAAATGGGTCTTGTTGTCTTACTCATTCAACTACCCTATGTCTCTTAGTTTGAGCATTTAAGCCATTTACATTTAAAGTGATTATTGATAGGTACAGAGTTATTGCCATTTTATTCTTTATAACTGTTCATTTTTTTCTTTCACCTTTTAAAGAAGGCCCTTTAACATTTCTTGCAATACTGGTTTGGTGATAAAGTACTCCTTCATTTATTTCTTGCCTGGGAAGCTATTTATTTCTCATTAATGTTGTCTTGGTTGTAGGTTCTAGCTTGTCATCACTTCGACTATTTCATATCAATCCCTTCTGCCCTGCAACGCTTCTTTTGAGAAATCAGCTCACAGTCTTATGGAGCTCCCATGTAGGTAATGAACTTTCTCTAGCCGCTTTCAAATTTTTTTCTGTCTTTAACCTTTGCCATTTTAATTATAATGTGTCTTGGTGTATGCCTCTTTGGGTTCATCTTGTTTGTGACTCTGCACTTCCTAGACTTGTGTGTTTTTTTTCCTTCATCAGGTTAGGGAATTTTTCAGTAATTTTTTTCATATAAGTTCTCAATACCAGTAATACCAGCTTTTTGACCTAGAATAGCTCCATTTCTTTTTCTTCTTGTATTGTATTATTGCCATATATGTTAGATTTTATATAAGCCCAGCCATACAGTTTTATCATTTTACTGGAGTTATTTTAAAAATTAGTTAAGAGAAGAAAAGAGGAAGAAATGTTTCCATCAAGTCTTTTGTATTTACCTATGTAATAACATTTGTGGTGTTCTTTATTCCTTTGTGAGAAATGCCTGCTGTGATTTCCTTTTATCCTGAAGGATATTTTTAGTATTTTTTTCTTTGTAATGTGTATCCTAGCAACAGATTGGTCAATATTTATTTATCTGGAAATGTCTACATTCTGCCTCTGTTGGATAGTTTAATAGGATAAATCTTTTTTTTAGAAGATTTTATTTATTTATTTTTAGAGAGAGGAAGGGAGAGATAGAGATGGAGAGAAACAGTGACCTGCGAGAGAAATGTTGTTTGGCTGCCTGTTGCACGCCCCAAACCAGGGAGCTGGCCTGCAGCCCAGGCATGTGCCCTGACCTGGAATTGAACCTTCAACCTTTCAGTGTACAGGATGACGCCCAACCCCCTGAGCCACACCAGTCAGGGCTGGATAAAGAATTCTTGATTGGCAGTATTTTCCTTTCAGTACTTTGAATACATCAGCCCACTCTGTTCTGACTTCTGTGTTTTCTGATGAGATTTCAGTTGTTAATCTTATTGGGGTTCCCTTGTGTATTAGGAACCATTTCATTTTGCAACTTTAAATATTTTCTCTTTCTCTTTGTCTTTCTGCATTCGCAGGGCCTAATGGCGCTTAATTTCCCTGATTTTATTACCCTTTTAGGGCTTTAGTTTAAAGAGGTAAATTTTAAAGGGAAGTTTCTTAGATTTTTACTGTTTTAAAACATTTTAAAAAAAGTTTATTTTTTACATATTGGCCTTTTTTTCTTGTTTTTGTGTTCCTGTAATTCAGTAATACCCATTTGAGGTGGGGCTACTTAAGTATCTTAGCTAGTAAGAAATGATAATAGTGTTTCAGTTTTATGTTTTATTTTATATTGTGGTATTATGTACCATTGCTTTCAGATTTTTCTCCTGCCTCATGAGATTTTATACACATATGCCTATATATACCTTTTTGTATATATTTGCCGGGTAAAAACATGTATTAAAAGAAGGCTTATGGGAATAAAAATACTGACTTTCTTAAGTGATATATGATCTTAATGTAATGTATTTTCTTTTCGATGAATAGTGAATGATCATCTTTAAGACTAGGTGAAAAACATACTATAGTATGTTTAGTATTTGTATTGAGGCATGTATTATTTTCTTTAGGAGTTTATGTCCCTAAATATTTAGCTCTGGACTGTGTCATTGTCAAGTAACATCTGGGATTAGAGTTCCCAACTGGATATCTAATTTTCCTGCCTTATTCTTTTAGAAGTGTTACTATGAGCAATAGGCAGGCCACAGAAACAAAGAAGGTGATTGGGACCAAGAAAAAAAAAAGGACCGAAACAGATGGTAGGGAAATAAAAGAAATAAAAAATTTCTTAAGCATTATTTGTTTGGGGTTGTTTTCTTGTTAAACACATGGAAATACTTTGCACGTTTGAGAATTACTGACTTCCTACATGTTATTTTTGAGAAACAGCAAATCATTCATGTAATATAAACATGATTATAGATTAACCGGAACTTTTCATTTCTGGGTCTTACTTTTTCATAAGATAAATGTCATTGCCTTTTTTCAAATCACATTCTGACTGTATTTGGGGGATCATAAACATAAATTTAAATTGAGTGATGCTAATGCAAGTAAATGACAAACATTCACTTAAAACTTTAGTATTTATAGTCTTGTTGAATTATATTGTGCTTTAAAAGTGAATGTTATTAGTGGGATTGGACATTTCAGAATGCACCTTAAGTCAATACAGTTAGTGATTTTGAAATGTCTGTGAAGTTAGATTTCTGCATCTGTAATCATATTAATTAAATATTATGATTGAAGAGTATTTTATACCTTTGAATGAACTTGCATGTAAATATGCAGCCTGGATATTACTCATCTTCTCCCCCACCCCTGTTTTTTACTGGTATGTTTCTAAACCCCATTAGAAAAATGGAAGTCAGAATGAGAATATAAGCCTTTAGATTCACAGTTCAATTTTTTTTCATTATACCACAGTGTCAAGATCTTGAGTTAAAAATGCAAAGTAGCAGACAGGTGGGTAAAGAAAGAAATTAAAGAAAAAGAATTTAATATAGGAAGTAATGTTTTATCTTAAACCAATCATATTATCAGTCCTAGGAGCTCTTACATTGTCCTAGTTTCTTGAAAGAGGATTATTGATAATGATATGGCTCTGTAAAATAGTCTTTTTATTTCTGTAGTATTGATTTTAGTAGAAATTAAGTCCATAAATGTAATTACCTGTTTCTGGTGCAAGGCCTCTTATCCTTGAAATGGTAAATTAATGTTGCATACTTTTTCATTGCTGTCACCAGTGTTGGCAAAATTGCCCTATGTCTTACCAAAGATTATCAAGGCATTTCCCTTGTGTTCTATAGCAGCTTGTACTTTTTTCAGTAGGAGGATCATTTTAGCTGAGAATGAGAAGAAATGGGGAGTATTTGTGGCCTTCTGTTGTTCTGTTCAATGGCACAATCAGGAGACTTTTTTTTCCTTGCCATTTACAGAAGATAGGCAGATTAACAGTATGGCTAGGGAAAAGTAAGTACTTTCATATTTGGCCAGGTGGGTTCACATTCTGGCTCCTTGAGTTAAGGCTTATGGGATATTGATTGGAAATAGTGTAAGCCTTATTCATTGGAATATACCTCACAATATGGTGTTTTTGTGAGAATAAAGTGAAATGAAAATAAGCTCAGAGAATATTATTTGAATGCTTTCCTGAGATACCATCAATTACAAAGATAAACTATTTCCAGATTTAACCTACTAGTTCTCCCATAGATAACATAGCTGATGGTTTTCTTAAAAAAGCATAAAGAAGTAACACCAAAGTAAAAGGAAGAGAGCGATTTGAGTGACCACGCCAAACAAGAGAAATCTTAGATATGAATGTATTATAGAATTTCCCAAAATTTTAAGCAGTCTAAAGACAAAGGAAGAATGATCTGTTCTAACTTATAAACAGGATATTAGGAAATAATGATACACTCTGTTAAAAAGTATTAATGTCTTTTTAAGTCATTAAAGGATGATTTAGAGGATAATTTCATTTAGCATATAATAGGAACACTAAAAGTAACCCTATTGTTTATTGGGTTTTACATTTTATCTGAATTCCTGTTGAATAGATACTGTCTGGTGAATATATGAAAAAACAAACATTGATCTGGTCATCGATTGTAATTATTGTGAGCAGAAATCAAGAATGTAGAGTGAGTCAAAGCCTTAGATGAAATCATAGTTAAGAAACAGTCTGCCACAGCTGGTGTGGCTCAGTGGCTTGAGTGCCAGCCTGTGAACTGAAAGGGTGCTGGTTCGATCGCTGGTCAGGGCACATGCCTGGGTTGTGGGCTGGGTCCCCAGTTGGGGGTGTGTGAGAGGCAACTGATTGATGTTATCTCTCACACATTAATATTTCTCTCCCACTCTTTTCTCCCTCTGTTCCCTTCTGCCTGAAACTAAATATATATATATATATATATTTTTTTTTTTTTAGAAAGAGAAACAATTTGGTACTTTCTTGATTAAAATACTGTAGTTAAAGAAACTTCCTAAATATTTATGAATTTGTATTCTGTATTGCTATAGTGATTCATGTCAATGCATTTTCTTCAGCAGAAAAGTATCTTTCTTCAGTAAGAATCATATACCTTAGAAAGTCTTATGAACAAAGAAACTGAAAAGAAGTTCTGGTTCAGCTTTTGGAAGACAATTACTGTGGTTTGTGTGCTTTTAGAAGATACGTAGAATTTTGACTCTGTCATATAGATTTCATCATCATTCATTAGATGCAGTTTTATGCATCTATTGGATATTGAGGCTTATCTTCATAGATTATTCTGGTGCTTTGGCTTATCTTGGTAAGTTATGAGGTGTTTAGCCATAGACAGGGTTATTGAAGAAAGTATAAAAAAAAATTCAGTGGCTAGTAAAACTGGAGAAAATCTTTAATATCCTGACTATTTCTGAAATTCTGTGAATTTTATAAAATTTTACCCAGGTTTGTCTGTAACCTTCCTAGTCCTCATCATGGAATTCCTGATGTTACTCTAATTGAGCCATTGTGAAAAATTGTAATTTTATTTTAAAAATCCGTTTTTTATGTAGGAAAATATAAAGAAGAAAAAATTTGGCCCAGATAATTTGTTGACAGTTATTAAACATACAAGCACTATAAGCAACATATAAAATGATCAGTGAATATTTCTTAGCGTATGTCTTTAAAAGGCAACTACTGCTTTGTATTTTATTTCAGAAAAAAAATGTTTTACAAATGTTCTTTTTAAAAGCAATAATAACTTAATAAAACCCAGATGTCTACTAAGCAAAATTGTGCAATGCAATTTCTTTCCTCCTCACACCTTACTGATATCAGGAAGTTTTGATTATGAGATGCATGATGGTGACTTAAATAAGATCAGGGAGAATGGTAGGACTCAGTAGGTTTGAGCGGAGTGTTTCCAGTCAGGAGCTTAGTGTTACAGTGTTGTGGGCACAGACAATGCTCTGGGAAAGGCACTAGGTACTAGGAATGCAAAAAGTGAAAGGAGAGAAGCTAAAATTTTAGAAATTTGAAAATTTCACCTAAGGCCAATGTTTTATCTAGGAAAGTGAAAGTAAACTTGTTTTGTTTTCCCTCCTATATTGCTCCCAGGGCTCTAAGACTAAATTTATAATAATGTGTTTTGTATAATGTTAGCTCAGGACTGTAACATCATTTGAGACTTTGTTTCTGCAGGAAGATGTTTTGGTTCTGGCTTACTTCCAAGAAGACTTTTTTTGGAAGGTTACGTCAGCTGGTGATAATTGCTTGGGGTGATTTTACCTGCTGGTAGTGACTAACAGTCAGTCTGTGGAAATGGTGCAGAATCTCTCTTCCCTTCCTGCTCCTGATGAAGTTTGTGTTACAGAATAATAATAATTATTGGTGGCATTTTGTGGGCACTTGATATTGCTATGTTTTTAAAATACATTTTTATTTTATTTGATACTTTAAAATAATTTTACAGGTGAAACTGAGGATTGTTTAAAAAACAAGCTGCTCAAGGTGAAATTAGGATTTGACTCTTTGGACTCCAAGGCTTGTGTTTTTCACATTGTGTTATTCAAGGGGGTTATATAATATAGAGACTTTACAAGAACAGAGCATATGCTTGCATTCTTGAGGAAAGAAGAGCTACAGATGGGAAAGCTGTTGTGGTGTGAAGAACCAAAATAAATGGAGCCTGGGATTGTTCTTGCAGCTGCTTTAACTTATTTGGAGATTAACCTGGGTTAACCTGGTTGACATTGCAACTATGGGTTCTTTGGATGTTATTTTTAATTATAGTTATGATTTCATCAAGAGAGTTTGGGATATTATGGAAATCTTGAAGCACATGCATTTCAAAATGAATAGAGGGTTAAGGCATTTAAAAAATACCACCAGTATTGACATAATGTTAGAACATAGTGTAAGATCAGGCCTTCAAGCATTTTTTTTTACATATTTGATCCGTGTTTTATAGTTATTCTCAGTTTTCAAGTTGCCTCATATAATATAGGTTAATATTATGAATAAAATGGTTAGTAATTTTTTTCACGCTAATTAAATCTATTTGAAGATGCAATGCCTGAAGAATACTTAAAATTTAACATAGTGTTTTCTGAAAGACTATATATTTCAGGAAAAAGTGTTTTTTGTTTTAATGATGAATTAAAAAATGTACAAACTCATAAACTTTTTATTTGTATATTCTAGGCAGAGAGAGAAAGTATTAGGGATATAAATTGCTTAAGACATCTTTCATAGAAAAATGTGAATATGTTGCTTAAAATGTTAAACTAATGAAATAGATTTTTATATAACTCTTCAGTTATTTTGTCTTCACAAAATATATTTGGTGCCATCTATGAACATGTCTGTTTTGCTTACTGTTGAACCCCTAATTCCTAAAAATATATCATTAGATTTTTTTTCACCATGTAAAAAATCAGTTCAATAGTCGATCTTTAACAATTTCTAAATTTTTATTTTTTAAGTTACAATTTTAAAAAGTCTGGTAAAAACACATAACACAAAATTTACCATCTAGCTATTTTTCTGTTTATAGTTCATTTGTATTAAATACATTTATATTGTGCAACTATCACTACCATATGTTTCTATAACTGTTTTCATCTTGTAAAACTGAAACTCTGTAGCCATTAGACAATCCTCCCTTCCACCATAGGTCTACAGACATTTTTCAATTGTTTGTACACTTAATTGTAAAGAAAAACATTAGAAGAATTTAGAGCAAGGAAATATTCACCTAAATCAACATATTTCAGTTTCCTCTATGTTGAGCAATTAGCTAATAAGCCAGTTTGAACCTGACTTTCAGGACAGAATACTTTTGAGGTTATATTCTTTTTTTGTTTTCAACAAGGCAAGTCTTGATAATAGATCAATCAGCAAATCCTGAATTAACGTAAATGGTGTGGTAATTCTGTTATGAGATACTTCTTAGAACTCATGAAATTTCTCCTTTCCTCCTTGTATCAGATTTACTTCTAGATTGAGGAATTAGCCTGGCAGCACTCTTGGGTATCAGTTCAAAGTGAAAGTGGTGGGGGGTAGGCAGAGACAAATGTATTTGAAAAAGTAAATTAAAAAAAAATTTGGCAAATCAAAATAAAGAATTTCTAGTATTAAAAAAATAAAATAAAAAAATAAAACCCGGAAGAGGGCTTTCACCAGAACCCAACCATACTGGCACCATGACCTCAGACTTCTAGAACGGTGAGAAATAAATTTATGTTGTTTATAAAAAAAAAATAAAAAAATAAAATGGAAAGTGTTTTTTAATTAAAAAAAATTTCAATTACAGTTTACATTCAGTATTATTTTGTTTTAGATTCAGGTGTATAGCATAGAGGTTCAACAATCATACACTTAATAAAGCAATTCCACTCAATATTTCCAGCACCCACCTGGCACAGTACATAGTCATTACAGTATTACTGACTGTACCCCCTACGCTGTACTCCACATGGCTGCGGCTCTTTTGTAACTACCAGTTTGTGCTTACCCCTTCACTTTTTCCCCCCAGCTCTCACTCCCCCAGCCCCTCAGGCAGCCATATTCTCTGCATCTATTGGAAGTGTTTTTAAAATGCTGTGGGAAAACTAATTAAAACTGAACTTTGCAATTGAAAACAAAACTGTAGAAGTAAACGTTAATGTTTTCTCTGTAATGTTTTTAAAAGACCTGTAAGAGTGCTCTAGGAAGATTTTTTTAAACCAATTTTCTTACAGATTCTTCAAGACAGGTGTTTGTTAGACTTCATTGCGTTGACCCTGCTAAGAGAACAGCAAGGCTGGTAATTATCCTTAGGTCTGAGTATTAAAAATGTTGTTAGTTTTGAATAAATATTAAGAGATCAACTTTAACAACTCTTAATATAAATAATTTGTGTGCTAGCTTTTTTCTAATGTAAAATGAATCTCAATATGCCATACAATTGGTGAAAAATAAGAGGAGATCTGTTTATTTAAGAGCCCTCAAAGGTTATAAAAGATTATACTTGGCTATATGTGAAGGATAAATCTTGTGCAATAATGCCCCTTAGTTTTCCTTTTATAATAAATCTCAGCTATGTGTTTAGCACAAGGGCTCAGTGCCAAAAAGAACAGGTTCAACTTGTCTGTGAGGATTTGCACCGTAGTAAAATGCACAACTGCTTTTGGAGAGGTCATTACGGAGGTCATAGGCATGTACAGTTGAATGAAAGCAACTTTAAAACCATAATGGAATATAGTGTTACTTAAAAGTCAAAAATCAATGATAATTTAAAACACTAGAAATATGGAAAATCATAAAAAGAACCCTCATGTACATTTTCCACTTTATCTGTATATGTTTATATATTTGCAAATGGATTTAAAATTAGTTCTTTAGCACGTTGTGCCAGCATATTTTAAAATAACTTAGGAACCTCTTTTAGAATAATTGCCCATACTTGGAAACATTGACTGTTTTAATGTTAAATTCTGAGCAGTGCTCTGAATAGAGTTCATTAATAAAGGTAGGCTATAATGGCGGTAGAACAAAGTATGCGAGTGTATGTGTTGGGGTGGGGGTCAAAGGCCTGTGCGTGGGGGTTAAGTTCTAAGGAAAAGGCAGATGTGATCTGAAGGAGAATGCCTCCCTGACTCATATTGCTGCTGAGCTATGATCGAGAGGTTCAAAATTAACGACAAATAAAATGCTATCATAGAACTATATAATGACTTTTTTCCCAAGTATTTCACAAACACTAATTTTCTTTTGTAGTAAATAGAAATAACTCAAATAACAGATAGAAAGAGCGTAAGTCTCATGACTCCCGCCAGTAATGGTTTTGGGCTTAGTATAAACAATACCAGAAAATGATAAAACTAAGTAATTAAACAGATGCAGAGCTTACCTAGAGTTGTGTTTTACCTAGTTGTATTTGGTCATAGAGTGACTGTTTCTTTTTCTTTTTTAAAACGGTGATCAAAATGGCAGGCAGCCATTGATTTCAGTATAGAGATTAATTCGTAATCTTTAGAATATGCTTCAGCAAATGCAGCTGATTGGCAGTATCACCTGTCTAAGCAACTGGCAGAATGTTAGTGCTTTTATCAAGCCTGTAATTTCCAGAAGGGCTTCAGAGATGTGTTCATTAAAGTCTTCCATACTAATTACTTTCTTTGTTCTCCAGCGTACTGTTTTACAAAATGTACCTTTTTATTTTTATTTATTTATGTGTGTATTTATATGTTTTCTTTATTAAGGTTATAAAATTAGTTTAAAAAAATTTTTAACGAAAACTGTGTATTCATGTGTTTGTGGAACTACCATTTATACTCAGTAAACACATAATGTTCCCAGATGAAAATTTTATTAAGATTGTGATTTCTCTGCATTGCTTTTGTAATTCATATCACAAACATAAAACATCTGTCAATTATGAAAAATGAGTATAGAAAAATGTAATTTAAAGGGTTGGTTATTATCAACTTTCTAGGAAGATAGTTTACTTCTGTGTTCCTAAAAATTATTGTTGAAATAATCGTTCTGGTTCATAATTTCAAAATATATGCAGTTTACATAGATTCATAGACAAATCATCAATTTGTATATTATTTGAGGAAGATAATATTTTTGTTATGAAAAGAAGACTGAACTTCCAAGAGAGCGTCTAAAATGATAAAGCACATACCTCAATATAGGTGAAATTTGCATCAATCTAAATGTATTATGGAAAAGTCAAATGTGAATATTTTCTAAAAAGTCATTATATGTTTTAATGAACTAGCACCTATATACTAATTCAAAAAGCACTTGTATACTAATATTTTATAAACAAATGAGTGCTTTCAAATTTGTTTAATAAATATATATTGTTAAATGCTTGAAGTTAGATTCAGTTCTTGTGGTATATCCTTTCTGTCATACCTTCACAGGGTTTAGTATCCACTTAATGTTCAGATAAATGAAATTTTTGTAATGTAGTCCTGTAATAGAAAAGTGCTTGGTGCATTCTGGCAGTATAGGGTTTAACACCTGGGTAGATTACTTGGCCTTGGAAAACTCCAGTTTCTTTTCTTGTAAAGTAGGCAACATAATAATTACGTAATGTAATTATGTAATGCATGTATAGCATGGCATGCAGTAGATATTCAATTAATATTTGTGTCTTTTGCATGGAATTCGAGTGTTAGTAATCACCCATACGTACATGACTTTTGTAAAAGACAATTTATGCAAAATTGCAAGTGAAAGGGAATCAAGGAATTCTAAATATTCCATTCTACATGTACAGTCCAGATTTAACTGCATGGTGGTTTTGAGAAGGTGGTGGTTGTGGTGGTGATGTGTGTGTGAAGAAGGCAGATTGGGAGGGTTAGGGTATTTATAATATTTGTTGTTTCCTTTGAGGACAGAAGAAGGATCAAGTCATTAATAGCTTGGTTTAGTTGTGTACTTATTGGCACAATAATGACCCAATCTGTAGTTAAATGACCTCAAAGAGAACTAGATTTGTCATGTACTTTTTTGGGGTAGGGGATTGGAGAGAGTGGGATACTGTTGTATCCTTACAAAACAGTTGTCCATTCATGAAACAAACATTCCTAGGCACTGTAGTAGGCACAGAGTTTAGATCTATATAAAAACACTACAAAAATAGGACCTCTTGAATTAGTTTCTATTAAGGCATAAATAAGCCTTCTGCTACCTTTTCATTGAAAAATATTTTTGCTTCAGAAGATTACTAATCTTATGTGCTATTTTTTATTTATAAAATAATTGTAATACTTTTAGAGAACTTTATAAAGTAATTTTCATATTTTATCGCATTCAAGAAATTTAGGCTTATATGTAAGTTATCATTATTGTTGGTTAGTGAAAGATTCACTTAAAGTGCCAAGCTAAGACTTCTTTCTTGGAAGCTAACTTTTTGTAATTACTAAAAATAAATAAGCTGAAACGCTATATGTCTGAAAAGTTGTTTTTAAAATTTTGGTAAGTACTGTTTTTCTTAAAATTAATGTAGACTTTTTTAAGGAGACAGGTTTTGTCTCACCAAATAGTCTCCTTGATGTTTTTCTTTTCTGATCTTTTTATAGAAACAGATATGATTTGCTGGACACTCTGTCCTCTTGGCAACAACTGGTGGTTCAGTAGCAAGACAAGCATCAGAGAAAGAATGTAAAAATAATACTTTTCAACACTGCCTCATGGTTATCAGTGCTCAGGGAAAAATAACACCTAGAACCACAAAAGCAAACAAAATCTCTTGCTTGGACTCTGCCTTTAAGCCACTACCATCTCTCTATTTTTATTTTACCTTATACTTTGATGAAAATAATAATCAAGTCCTCTCAGTGTTTCTGCTTCCTTAACTCCCATTCTTTGATTATTGATATTTTGGCTCACATTTTCACTATAATCCTGAAGCTACTCTTGGTCGCTTGCATTGCCCGAACCCCCAGGTTCAGACCCATTCAGTCTTCAGACCCACCTTAAATATCACTTTTCTCAGTGAATTGAATTGAATGAACATTCAGGCACCTGTCATGTTCAGCAGAATCATATCATATATACATTTAACTTATTTGAGTTCAACTAAAGTTGAAAAAACACCAACCTAGGGTGAAAAATAGCAGATAATTCTTTTTCCCAAGTAAAAAGTGGTTTTGAAACAGCATTGTTGCCAAAAGGAAGCCAACTATTTCTGGTTTTCCACAGAACAGTAATTTATTCCAATGGTAGAGGAAAACCTTGCTGAGTTGGATTTGTATAAAGATATTGCAGTATGCAAAAAACAATGTATAGCATACTTTACGGGCCATAGAAGTGATTTCTGAGGGGTTATTTTGTCCAGTTTTTGACTTACTCTTAACTACAGAACCTTATCTTTGTGCAAAGTGTGACTTTACTATTAGAGCTATGTTGAACTTGAGCCAGTCACATCATTTAGGACCCTTCTAGATAACATTTGGATTGTTCTTGAATGTTTTATGTGTAGAGCTACCTGAGGCAGAGATGACTAGCTTAATTCCTTTTCTGTCTTTATTTTTGCATTTTTGGGAGATAAATTATATGAATGCAATTATAGTCACAACAGGATAAAACAGAAGGAGAAAACGCTATTCCTTTTTGTTTCATGTTCACTTATAGTTTGAGACCCTTGGCTTTCTGAAAACTAGTTGCAGTTGTCCACAAATACATTGTTGCATTTCATTTCCTTATGAGCTGTAAGAGTTCTACCCCAATACAAAGGAATTTATAGAAGTCTTTATTTACACATGCAGGGTTAGGTTGTAATTACATTTGAGATGCTTTAATGATAGTAATCTTTTAAAATAGATATTTCCTAATTTTCTCCAACATAGTTAAGTTTCTAAATGTGTTACATTTTATATTTGAAGTTCTTTCTCAAAGAATAGTTTACATTGGTGTGACAATAAGAGTTTTAAATTCTTATATATTTGAAATTCTTATTGTCAGAGCTGATATATTATTAAATAATATTTTTTATGTGATAATTTGAACACTAAATGACAGGTATTGCAGAGAGGGGATTGCATTAGGGCTTTTGACTGTTAATTTACTTAACAAGGAGCTTAAGCCGAGCTAAATAGTTATAGAAATTATTATTTGATGTTTTAAAGCATATCTTAGATATTTGAATGGAACTGATCATTACTGAAAAGCTAGAAAAATATAGTGCTATTCTTAGTGTGTTCAGGCTGAAACCTCTATAAAGGTTTGAATATAGATTCTGGAAAAGTCTGTTTTCTTTGAGAAGGAAAATTTTTGGGAAAAATGGGCAATCTATCAGGCACCGTACTTTTGACAGACAAGGAATGCTTATAAAGGCTGATCAGGAGGAATAAGTGAGCAAAATAGCCACCCCTAATAATTTTTTTTTAATTTTGAAGGTACATTTATTAAAGCTGGGGACACTGAAACAAGGAAAGGCTTAAGATAGAAGAAGCAACAGGAGAGCCTAGGCAGGGCTGATTTAGCTCACTGGAGAGTCAGGAAAAAGGGGGCCTTGGGGACAGGGTCAGGGTTTTGGTCCTGGCTGAGCTGCTACTGCCCTTTGCTCCCTTGGTTGCTGGTCTTGCGGGGTCCCTTGGAATCTAGGAGTTGCACACCTGAGAGGGAAGAAGAGGGGGAAGGGAAAGGCATGAATATGCTCCTGGGAGGGGGAGCGTGCCTATAATAATTTTTAAAAAAAGTTATATATTCTGCTTATTCCAAAACATGCATTCAGATAGAGGATGAGTTTGCTGATTCTAGTAGAGTTTTGGGAATCTGGGGATTATTGCTCCCCCCCCCCACTGGTTATTTCTCTAATATATAATATTATATGTTATATATTATATATTAGAGAAATATATATATTAGAGAAATATATGCACACACACGTATATACTATATAACCAAATTATTTTACATTACAATTTGGGGAAATTCTCTTTATTTTTTATGATACATTATGAGGTAGTACCATATTTCAACTTGGTGGTCATAAAATCATAGCATGTTATACCTGGAAGAACATCTAGTCCAACCCCCAGTTCATCCCCAACCCCTGTTATAGATGATAAAGATGAAGTTTAGATAAATTGTATCACCTCAGTTCATTTTAGTTTATAAGCTGTGCCAGCATAAGTTACCCTTCCCATATAGAAGCTTGTCCCTCATTTGTCTTATTCTATTTATTATAAATTTTGAAAGAAATTGGAGAAAGCCATTTCTATGGGGGAAAATGAATTGGGCTTACCATGAAATTATGTGCTATCAGGAAGTTATTACCATGCAGCTGTTGGCAGTGATGACAGGCTTATATCCCCCAGAGTGACCAGAACAGCACAGTATAAAAATTTTTCTGTTTGTTTCTGAAATAAATAGAAAACAACTGAATTACCCCCAGTTGTTTTTTTACTTAAATCGAGCAGCTTGAAGGCAATATCAGGTATATTTTTAAGTATTCTTTATCCCATAAAATATTGTGTGAATACACACACACAATTAAAAAATACGTATGCACAAACAAAACACATGCACATATGTGCACACACGTGTTTAAATTATTAAGACATTTACTGATATCAAAACACTATTTCAGGAAGAACTGTACTGATATTCTGAGAGTTCTAAATGTAGATATTTTCTTTGGAAATAATCAATAAAATTGTATTGGTTTAATGCTCTGAGAACAGGGAAATATTCTGGTTTCTAATTCCCTTTAGCAGTGTGATGCATTCTATAGGATTTGATAAATTTAACGTGTGACAGGACCAGTTTATGAAAACAACCACACCACTCTTGTTGTTTTATTTTTCCTTTTTTAAAATTATTTTTTAAAAATTTATGTTTTACATTTACATAATTCAAAAAAAGAAATTAGAAAACAGAAGACACAATCTCGTTAAAAAGTGATTTACTAGAATATAAGTTCCTGGAGGGCAGGAGCTAGTATCTGTTTTGTTCACTGCTGTACTTTTTAGTTTGTATATAGTCAGTGTTCATTCGGTGTTTGTTATGTGAATGGTTGATGATTCCAACAGAATAACCACAATGTTTTGTTACCTGAAATTTTGTTAAAAATGAGTTCTTAACTGGCTAGAAAGCACACTCCCAGTCTGTGGACTAAAAAACACCCCAGACACTCTAATGAATAAGAGAAAGAAAACAGTATTAAAGTGTGAAGAAAGTAGAGATGTATCCCTTATGTACTCTTATAGTATATATGATTAACAACATTTCGATTTTTTATGGTTAGTAAGAGCATCTTTTTTTTCTCATTTAAATTTTAATTTTTATTGACTATTGGATGATACTGGTTAATAAAACTCTGTAGGTGTCAGGTATACAATTCTACAATACAACATCTGTATATTGTATTGTGTGTTCACAATCCGAAGCCAAGTCTCTTGTCACCATTTATCCCCCTTACACCCTCTTCTACTTTCTCCCACCTTCCATTTCCTCTGGTTATCACCATACTCCTATCTGTATCTATGAAGTTTTTTTCTTTTTTACTTAATTTCTTCACCTTTTCACCCAGCCTCCCAAACCCTGTCCCTTCTAACAGCTGTCATTCTTTTTTCTATGAGTCTGTTTCTATTTTGTTAGTTTATTTTGTTCATTAGATTCCACATATGAGTGAATCATGTGGTATTTGTCTTTCTCTGACTGGCTTATTTCACTTAACATAATGTTCTCTAGGTTCACCCATGTATTGCAGAAGGTAAGATTTCTTTCTTTTTTACGGCCAAGTAGTATTCTATTGTATAAACGTATCATGGTTTTTTTTATTCATTCCCCTACTGATGGGCACTGGGGCTGCATCCAAATCTTGACTATTGTAAATAAGACTACAAGGAATGTAAGAATGCATATATTTTTTTCTTGTATGTATTTTTTTGATTAATATTACAGATTTCTTTGGATATATTCCCAGAAGTTTAATTGCTGGCTCATAAACTTTTAATTTTTTGAGATATCTCCATACTGCTTTCCACAGTGGCTGCACCAGTCTGCATTCCCACCTGCAGTGCATGAGGGTTCCCTTTTCTCTGTATCTTTGCTGACACTTGTTGTCTGAAGATTTATTGATGATAGCCATTTTGACAGGTGCGAGGTGATACCTCATTGTGATTTTATTTTGCATTCCTCTGATAATTAGTGACATTGAGCATTTTTTTTCATATGTCTATTGACTATCTGTACATCTTCCTTGGAGAAGTGTCTATTCAGGTCCTTTGCTCATTATTTAATTGGATTTTTGTTTCTTTGTGTTGAGTTGTGTTAAGTTCTGTATAAATTTTGGATACTAAACCCTTATGAGGTATATCATTGATGAGTATGTCCTCCCATTCAGTGGGTAATCTTTTCATTTTGTTGATGGTTTCTTTTGTTGTGTAAAAACTTTTTAGTTTGATGTAGTCCCATTTGTTTATTTTTTTTCTTGTATTTCCCTTGCCTGAGAAGATATATCAGAAAAATATATTGCTACAAGAAATGTCTGAGATTTTACTGCCTGTGTTTTCTTCTTGGATTTTTATGGTTTTGAGTCTTAAATTTAAATCCTCAATTCATTTTGAGTTTATTCTTGTGTTTGGTGTAAGAAGGTGATCTAGTTTCAGTTTTGCACATATTGGTCCAATTTTCCCAACATCATTTATAGAACAGACTGTCTCTACTCCATATTATGTTCTTGCCTCCTTTGTTGAATATTAATTTACAATATAGGTGTGGGTTTATTTCTGGGCTGTCTATTCTATTCTGCTGATCTGTGTCTGTTTTTATGCCAGTACCATTCTGTTTAATTACTATGACCTTGGTCTTGCAGTATATTTCCTCCATCTTTGTTGTTGTTTGTAAAGATTGCTGTGGCTATTCTTGGTTTTTTTGTGGTTCCATACAAATTTTTAAAATATTTGTTTTAGTTCTGTGAAATACACCATTGGTATCTTGATAGGGATTGCATTGAACCTGTAGATTGGTTTAGGTAGTATGGACATTTTAATGATGTTAATTCTTCTTATCCATGAACTTGGTATATGCTTCCACTTATTTGTATATTCTTTAGTTTCTTTCTCTAATGTCTTATAATTTTCTGAGTACAGGTCTTTTACATCATTGGTTAAATTTATTGCTAGGTATTTTTTTGATATGATTATAAATGGGATTTTTTTTTTTAGTTTCTCTTTCTGGTAGTTCGTTATTGGTGTATAAAAATGTGACTGATTTCTGGATATTTATTCCATATGCTGCTACTTTACTGAATTCATTTATCAGTTCTGGTAGTCTCTTGGTGGTATCTTTAGGGTTCTCTATATACAGTACCATTGTCATATGCAAATAATGACAGTTTTGTTTTTTCCTTTTCAGTTTGGATAGCCTTCCTTCCCCTTCCTTCCTCCCTTCCTTTTTCTTTTCTTTTCTTCTCTTTTTTTTTCTTCTCTTTTCTTTTTTTCTCTTCCGTCTGACTGCTGTGACTAGGACTTCAGTACTATGTTGAATAAGGGAGGTGAAAGCAGATATCCCTGGCTTGTAGTTTTTGCTCATTGAGTATGCTGTTGACAGTGAGTTTGTCATATATGGCCTTTATTACATTAACATATGTTTCCTCTATTCCCACTTTGCTGAGAGTTTTATCATAAATGGGTGCTGCATTTTTATCAAATGCCTTTTCTGCATCTAATGACATTATGTGGTTTTTATCCTTCATTTTGTTCATGTGGTGTATCACATTTATTGATTTGTTAATCTTATATTAAACTTGCATCCTTGGAATAAAGTTCCCTTGATCATAGTGTATCATTTTTTTAATGTACTGCTGGATCTGATTTGCTAATACTTTGTTGAGGATTTTAGCATCTACTGTATATTCATCAGGGATATTGGCCTATAATTTTCTTTCTTTGTAGTGTTTTTATGTGGTTTTGGAATTACAATAATGCTGGCCTTGTAAAATGATCTTGGCAGTCTTCTCTCCTCTTGAATTTTTTAGAATAGTTTGAGAAGACTAGGTCTTAGTTTTTTGAATGTTTGGTAAAATTCACCTGTGAACTCATACAGTCCAGGGCCTTTTTTGTTGGACCTTTTTTGATTACTGCTTTAATTTCATTAGTTGTAATCTGTATTCATATGCTCTGATTCTTCCTGATTCAGTTATGGAGAATATGTTTCTAGGAATTTATTCATTTCATCCAAATTTTTGGCATATAATTGTTTTTAATATTTTCTTAGAATCCCTTTTATTTCGTAGCACTCAGTTGTTATTTCTACTCTTTCATTTCTGATTTTATTTGTTTGTGTTCTCTCTCTTTTTTTCTTAATGGGTCTGGTTAAAGATTTGTCTATTTTGTTTATCTTTTCAAAGAACCAGCTCTTAGTTTTATTTATCTTTCTATTTTTTTAAAGACTATTTCATTTATTTCAGCTCTGATCTTTACTATTTTCTTCCTTCTACTCACTTGGGCTTTGTTTGTTTTTCTTTTTCATGTTACTTTAAGTTTAAGATTAGATTGTTTATTTGAGATTTTTCTTGCTTCTTGAGGTAGGTAGACCTGTAATGCTATGAATTTCCCATAGGAGTATTTTCACTATGTCCTATAGATTTTGGGTGGTTGTGTTCTTATTTCCATTTGTTTCTAGTTTTCTTTTGATTTCTTCCTTGATTTCATTGTTAACCCCTTTCATTGTTTAGTAACTTGTTATTTAGCCTGCTTGTGTTTGTGTATTTTTCAGTTTTTTTTGGGGGGGGGATTGATTTCTGGTTTCATACCATTATGGTCAGGGAAGATGCTTGAGATGATTTCAGTCTTATTAAATCTATTGAGACTTGTTTTGTGTCCTAACATGTGGTCTATCCAAATAAATGTTCCCTGTGCACTTGGAAAGATGTATATTCTGCTGCTATGAGGTAAAGTGCTCTGAAGATATCAATTAAATCCATCTGATCTACTGTGTGATTTAGGGACACTATTTCCTTATTGCATTTTTGTGTGGAAGATCTATGCATTGATGCCAGTGGAGTGTTAAAATTTCCTACTATGACTGTATTACTGTTGATCTTTCCCTTTATGTCCATTAAGGTTTGCTTTATATACAGTGGTACCTTACCCTTTGGCTTCAGAACTCGTCAGACCTGGTACCTGTCTCATTTTGACAAGAAAAAATGTTTCAGCACTCGGTGCTTGCTTCCCACTCATTGCACTTGCTAGAACTTGTGTGAGTCACCATGCCACCGCACAAGAGAAAATGCTTCATCAGTTGTCACTTGCTTGCCACTTGAGTACCGAGATACCACAGTATTTAGGTGCTTCTGTGTTGAGTGCATGCATGTTTACATTTATGTTTATATCTATACCCTCTTGTTGGAGTGATCCCTTTAGCATTAAGCAATGTCCTTCCTATTGTTATGGATTTTGTTTTGAAGTCTGTTTTGTCTGATACAAGTATTGCTACCCCAGCTTATTTTCCCCACTTTCCATTTGTCTGAAATATCTTTTTCCATCCCTTTACTTTTAGTCTTTGTATATCTTTCATTCTAAGGTGAGACTCTTGTAGTCGGCATGTGTATGGATAGTATTTTCTTCTCCTTTCAGGTTTCCTATGTCTTTTGATTCGTGCATTTAAGCCTTTTACATTTAAAGTGATTATTGATATATGTATTTATTGCCACTTTATTCTTTTAACTATGCTTGTCTTTTTTGTTGTTGTTCTTTTTCACCTTCTTCTTTCCCTTTCTTTTCTCCCATTGACATTTCTTGAAATACTGGTTTGGTTGTAACGAAATCCATTAGCTTTTTCTTGTCTGGGAAGCTCTTTATTTCTTCCTCAGTTTTAAGTGATAGTCTTGCTGGGTACAGTAGTAGTCTTTGTTGTAGTTCTTTGCTTTTCATCACTTTGAGTATTTCCTGTGACTCCCTTCTGGCCTGAAGTGTTTCTGTTAAGTAATCAGGTATCAGTCTTATGGGAGCCCTCTTTTAGGTAACTGTGTTTCTCTTGCTGCTTTTTAAAATTCCCTCCTTGTCTCTAACCTTTGGCATTTTAATTATGATGTGTCTGTGTGGACCTTTTTGGTTTCATCGTGGACTTGTGTGTTATTTTTGTTCACACAGAGAAGTTTTCAGCCATTATTTCTTTGAATAGGTTCTTGATCCCTATTCATTCTTCTCCTTTTGGTACCTCTATGATGTGGATGTTACTATATCTTTATGTTGTCCCAAATGCCCCTTAAACTATCCTTATTTTTTAAAATTCTTTTTTCTTTTTGCTGCTCTGATTGGGTGTTTTTTTGCTACCTTGTCTTCCAAATCGCTGATTCAGGCCTCTGCTTCATTTACCCTACTGTTCAGTCTATGGTAGTGATTCATTTCAGTTACTGTATTCTTCATTTCTAATTCTTTTTTACGGTTGCTGTGTATTTTTTTGTTTGCTATCTCTTTGTTAAAGTTCTCACTAAGCTTCTTGAACATCCTTATAACCATTCTTTTGAACTCTGTATCTGGCAAATTGCTTGCTTCCATTTCATTTAGCTCTTTTTCTGGAGATTTCTCCTGTTCTTTCGTTTGGGGCATGTTTGTCTTCTCAGTCGGGCTGCCACTTTGTGTTCATTTCTATGTGTTAGGTAGATCTGCTGTGACTCCCAACTCAGTCTGTCCAATATTTTGCCCAGAGTCTGAGCTCAATAGGGCAGGGCCACCAGAGCAGGGAGGGTGGGCCTAGTGGGTCTCCCATGAAAAGGAGTTGCTGGTGGAGCTTGGGGGAATGTGGGAGGAGTGGACCCCAGAGCTCAGTCTGTCCTGGATTTTTCCTAGACCTCAGCAGGTGCAGAGCCACCATGAGTGAAGAGGGTGGGGCCGCGTGGATCCTGGATGGTGGGGTTAGAGGGTCTCCTCTGAGGGGGTGCTGCCAGTCAGATTCATGGGATAGCGGGGGAGGCGCCCCCGGCCCCAGAGCCACACCCTCAGTCACTGACACCCCCTGAGTCTGCCAGACCTCTACATCCTTGCGCAGGCAGCTGACTTTTCAGCCTGGCGTGTGCTATGCATGGGTGCGGGAACAGGGAGGCCAGAGAGCGAGGCTGTTTCATTTCCCCCCACTGTTGCCCTAAGAAAGGTAGTGCTTTACCCAAGAAAGATGGAGTCTGTGGTGTGGGAGAGAAATGCAGCACAGGGGTCCCCACAGCTATCCCCTCAGTTCTGTCCCCAGAGCCACAAACTCCAGTAAGAGCATTTTTTTAATTTATAGAATTTGTAAACCTGACTCTAATCTTACTGCTTTCTTAGTGTTCATACCTCTGTACCAGATGGTGGTTTTCCTGCTGTTTCATATTATTCTTCATTCCGTAAAATGCTGAGAAGATATTTGGTTCCAGGCACTGTCCTGTAAGTTATGGCAGTGAATATAGGACCTTACCATCTCATGGGGAGACAGATATTAAAGAGATAATAATACAAAACGAGTTTAAGAAAATTACAGGGTATTAGCAAGTATGTTAAAGAGGAGGCTAGCCTGGCCAATAAAAGTCATTTAAGCAGTTGCTGTTGTTTTTCATGACATGACTTATTGAAGAGACCAGATCAGTTGTTTTGTAGTATGATATTTGTAATATTTTTTTCCAGTGGTGATATTCAGTATGGTCCTGAGTATATTTTTATTATCCTTTTTATGGTTATAAATAGACAACATATCCATTTTGGTCAATTTAGAAAATACTGTGTAAAAATAAAAATATAAATAGTTCATAATCTGATCACCTAGAAATAATTACAGTTAACATTTTGGTGTTTTTCATTACAGCTCTTTGCTTATGCAGATTTAAAAATAATTTAGGTCATCCTGATTATATATTTAATATTTTATTGAATTCTCTTTGAACATAATTTTAAATGGCTTATACTCCATTTAAATGGATTACAGTTGAACTCATATTTACTTAAATTTCCCAATATTGCTGAACATACATGATGCTTTTTTTTTACAATTATAAGTTAATCTGTGATGTATAGTAGTCTTCTGAATAAAGATTTGATTATATTTCTGACTTTTCTATTATAAACTGTTCAACTGGAATTATTGAGTAAAATATGTAAGTATTTTAATGGTTTACTAAATTGCTTTACATAAAGAAGCAGTTTTCGTAATTTGCTTTCTTGTTTGCTTTATCACTAATTTTATAATTTAATGGAGATAAGGTTTTTCTACATTGTTTTAAGGGTCTAATTTTTTTTTTTTTTACCATATGAATTTAAATTAACTTCGGAGTATTTTCTGGCTGTAATTTAAGCTATGCTGTACTGATTCAGTCTCTGCCTACCCCTGCCTCCTTACATACTGATTCTCTGATCTTTTTATTTGTTATTTGTTATTGATCTTTTTATTCGTTGTTTGTTATATGATCTTTTTATATGTTATTGTCTCAAGATACAACATATAGCTCTGGTAATAATTGTTGTTGCCCCGTTTCCTCGCTTCTGTAGACTTTGTCTTCCCTCCCAGGTCTCGCACAGGTCTTACTGATTCATTCCTCCACCTTTTATTGATTCTTCTTCTCTTTTGATTTTCTATAGTTATTCAAGTGTGTACCATACCATTTGGTACCAACTCATACTTAATTCGGATGTGATACATCACTACTGCATCATGCAGTTTGATTTCCTTAATCTGAATCCTCCTTTTTCCTGGTAATTTAGAATAATATCACATTTACCATTTTGGTGGAATTATCACACTTAATTATCAGTTGCAACTGGAAACTTTTGTGCTTTTGCGTCCAGTCAGTTAAACCCCTAACACTTTCCTCACAGGACTTGTCAAGACATCTAGTCTGTTGATGATTTCTAAAAAAAAATCTTAATTATGTCACTGCCTTATCCTGTTAAGTTCTTCCCAGGCTTTGGATTTGAGAAACTTAGTATCTATCTCATACCATTTTTTTTTGTGTGTGGGAGGATAGATAGAATGGTACAAGGCCAGATTTTGCATCATTTATGGTCTTTGATCATTTTCATGGTAAAGAGAATTATCACTTTTTGTTTCTAAATGTCATAATGTTTATTTCTCTCTAAATACCATAATTTAAAAACTTTTTGAACCTACAGTATTTTGGCCATATCTAAGTTATTAAAATTTTTATTAAAAAAGTTTTAAACCATCTAGGATTTACTTATGAACATCAAAGATTTATTTTTTTTTAATTTTTGAAAAAGATTTTATTTATTTTTATTTTTATTTTTTTTTCTCTTGCAGCCTCTGTGCTTCCTCTTTTTTTTTTTATTAAATTAATTTATTTACTTTTTTAAATACATTTGTCTCTGCCTTCCCCCCACCTCTTTCCCTTGCCCCCTCCCACCTTCCCTCCCTCAGCTCTTCCCCTTTGGTTTTGTCCATGAGTCCTTGCTATATGTTCCTTGACTTTCCCCTTCCCTTCCCTTTCCCTGCCCCCCCCTTCCCTCTTGTCTCTGTTGATTTCTGGAGAGTATCATGCTAAGCGAAATAAGCCAGGGGGCGAAAGACAAATACCATATGATCTCACCTATAAGCGGAACCTAACCAACAATGCAAAGAAGCAAGGAAAGTATGACCAGCAACACTGAAAGGAAAAGAAATCAACAGATTTTATTTATTTTTAGAGAGAGGGGAAGAGAGGAAGACAGAGGAGGACAGAAACGTTGATGTGTGAGAGAAACATTGATCAGTTGCCTCTTGCATGCCCCCAAACAGGGACCTGGCCTATACCAAGGCATGTGTCCTGACTGGGAATTGAACTGGTGACCTTTCAGTTTGTACTCTGCTGATCAATCCACTGAGCCATACCAACCAGGGCTAACATCAAAGTTTCACATTGAGCAACTATGATTATATTGTCTAAAAATAGGATATTAAAACGCAGTGTGGTATGGTAGGACCCACACTGGACAGGAATTAGGAGATATGACTCTATGTGACCTTAGGAAAATTTACATTTTGGGATTCTTAGCTTTTTTATTAATCCATAAAATAAGGAAGCCAGGAGAAAAGAACATGGGCTTTAAATTTGACAGACTTGGCTTCTAATCTTCAGCCTGCCGTTAACTACAGTGTGACCTTGCTAGGTAACTTACCGAACTTCTCTTTCTCACCCATAAAGGTTAATAGTATTTATCTCATATTTGCAAACAACAGCTCTGATAAGGGGTTAATACCAAAATATATAAAGGATTCATACAACTCAATACCAAACAAACAAACAATCCAATTAAAAAATGGGCAGGGGACCGAAACAGACACTTTTCCCAAGAAAACATACAAATGGCCAATAGATATATGAAAAGATACTCAACTTCACTAGCTTTTAGTGAAACATAAATCAAAACTACAATGAGATTCTACCTCACACCTGTTAGAGTGGCTATTATCAACAAGATAGGCTGGCCTCTTCTCAACCTGTGCAATGCTCTGTAGTCAGATTCATTTTTCATAAATTGGATTACTATGCGATAGTATAAATTTAGCTTGACAGTTTTCATGTCTGTCTAAAAAGGCTGTAAAACATATGAAGGTTAATGGTTAAAATAATCTTAATGATGTTTTCCAGATATTTTACTTTTATTCTCTTTCCCCTGTATGTTCCAGTAAGGTAAATAAATAAATTAGAATATTCAAAACTCATCTTTAAAAATTAAGGTCATATATATATATATATATATATATGTATTATATAATGTAACTTTACAACTTGAATCATTTTTAAATATACATTTCTTAGCGTTACATACATTCACATTGTTGTGCATCTGTTATCACTGTCCTTTGTTTTTCTAACAGGGTCAACATATTTCATTAGCACCTATTCAAAAACTTGAGGAAGCTCTATATGAATACCAACCACTGCAAGTGGAGACATGTGGACCACAAGTTCCTGAGTTTGAGATGCTAGGAAGACTTGGGTAAGTGCCTGAAAGAACTTCTCTTTGAGGAGCTGCTGTTTAGTGCTTTGTTTCTACCTTTTTCAACTTAAACTGTAGTGTTATTAGATTTTGAGTTTACAGAATTTTATACTCTTTTATAAAAAGAATGGTGCTTAATACTAAGTTAATACTTTTTTTTTATGGTTCTGTTAGTTTTTTTTGAGATTGGATTGTATTAGTTCCTTTTTAAGGCTGTCCTTGACAGCCATCCTGAAGTAGCTATTCATTTTCATCTTTTTTTTTTTTTTAAGAAAAAGGGGCTAAATTTAGTCAGTAGTAGGCCAGTATAAATATGAGAGTTGAGCTCCTTGCATGAAAAAGAGTAGCTTCACTCACTGTGTACTGTCTACAGTGAAACTGTATTTATGAGAAACTAGCCACAGAATATAGTTTGTGAAAAGGTATAATATACGGGTTGACAGTGGCTCAAAAGTCATATGCGTTCATTTTGAAAATGAATGTCAGATCGTGCTTTTGTGAGTGACGGATTTGATCACAGTCTTTCTCGAGTGTAGGTGGGTATTTGTATACTTGAAGAGTACAGGCACAGACTTTGTTGGATGGAGCAAATCATATTTTGTTGTGTTGTTTCACAGATTATTGAATGAAAAGGTGACCTAGAATTGGTTTTCTAACAAAATAAAATAGTGTAAAGGTATAATTGAAAAGAAAATAATTGGTACAATGAAACCAAGTAATTAAAGAAAGATGTTAACATCAAAGATAAGATAGAGGAAACACACACAATCTACATGTCTTTAAAACCAAAACCAAAATCTTGAAGATAATACATAGTATTTTGCATATGAACCTGGAGGGTCCAAAGTCAAATTACTATTAAAATGATAGATAATTTACATATTTGCTATTTCATAGATATTATGATTTTCTTTAGTTCTATGTACTTTCAGTGTCCTACTGTTTCTAAGCATAAAGTCAAGGGTGTGTGAAACAAAATCTAAAAACCCATTTGAGTTTGAGATATCAAATTTATCAAATAATTGGCCTAAATGCTGAAATTGAAGCTTGAAGAAACAGACAGTATAGGACTGTATGATATAAAAAGTTATAAGTGATTTAGACATTGATTTCTTATCTCTTACTTTGTAATGAAGAGTCAGAATTCTGTATCTAAAATAAGCTTTCTTAAAATCTTTACTTTTATGTCAGTGAAGACAAGTATATAAATAGTACTCCTCTGTTACAGGTTGATACATTTTCCAATAATTTCAAAATTACATTTGAAAAATCATGGAAATGACCATGTATAATAACAATATGTGACAATTAATACAGTGGATAAGAACAGGGAAAAAACTGTACTGTTGTAATGTTCTTATATTACGTGTGAATTGGTGTAATAGTATTTGGAGATAGATTATAATAAGTTAAAGATGTTTAATATAAACCCTGGAACAACTAATAAAAATGTACAGCAAAGTGGGATCATCAAGTCAGTATCAGAGAAAATAATGAGATCAAGAAACAGAGGGCAGGATAGAGGGGGCAAAAATAAATTGGATAATCAGGAAACAAATAGCATGGTGGTAGATTTAATATTAACTGTATCAGTAATTACATTAAATGTAAATGTGCTAAACAAAAATCATCCAAAAAACTTTCTGAAGTGATGGGAGTAGTCTCTGTCAGTGCTATTGAAGATAGTAGCCACCAGTTACATGTTTTATCTGAGCATTTGAGTGTATCTAGTGCAAATGCATAATTGAATTTTAAATTTTATTCAATTTAACTTAGATAAACTGTGACTATCATATGGGATAGCATAGGGTCTGAATACTCCAAATATTAGGCTGAGATTTCCAGATTAGGTTTATTTATTTTTAAGATTTTATTTATCTATTTCTAGAGAGAGGAAGGGAGGAAGAAAGAGAGGGAGAGAAACATCATTGTGTGGTTGCCTCTCCCACACCCCCTGCTTGGAACCTGGGCTGCAATCCAGGCATGTGCCCTGACTGGGAATCGAACCAGTGACCCTGTGGTTCGCAGGCTGGCGCTCAATCCACTGGGCCACAGCGGCCAGGGCTTCCAGGTTAGATTTTCAAAAAGCAAGATATACTATGTTTTCTGCAAGGATCTTGCATTATGTATAAGGATATAGTTTCTCTGAGCTTTACAAGTTTCTTTGAACTCCTTGAATCTGTAATTCATTATTCTTATTTTGTAAATATCTCAACTATTATCTGTTCATAGACTCCTTTTGCTCCCATTTTTCTGTTTTCATTCTGAGACTGATTTCACATGTTTGACCATCTGATATTTTACAGTTCTTGGCTGCTCTGTCCTGTATTTTTAAATCTTTTCTTAAATTTGTGTTTTCAGAAGTTTGGATAACACCTCTTGTCCTGTCCTCAAGTTCACTTATTCTTTTTGTGTCCCTCTGTCAATCAAAGGAATTCTTTCTGTTATTACAGCTTTCATATATTGCATCTCTATTGCACTCCTTTTTGTAATTTCCATCTCTTTGCTGAAATTCCCTATGTGTTTACACATTATCCACCCTTTTCACTAGATCCTTTAACATGTTATTTTACAGTGCCTCTTCGAGACTTCCATCATCTTGTGTTCTGGTTCTGTTGACTGTTTTATGTCTTGATGATAGATTTGTTTTTTCTGCTTTTATGTGTTTATTGTAATTATTGCTTGCATATTGGACATTTTGTGCAAAAGAACAGTAGAGATTGAGGTAAATAATATTTATGCCCTCTTTTTTTCTGTCAGGCCATCAGTATAGGGAGTTGCGTATTAAGTCTGTAGCTTGATTGCAGTTTGGGTTTTGTGGTTACTCTAGTTACCACCAGAGTCTTACTCTTCAAATTCTTCCATTTGCGGTCTGTTGCTACTTCATGCCTAATAGGAGGCTAGTAGTGCTAGAGGGATTTTCTCAGTCTTCTTGCTCTCCACCCTTAGTGTTCAGCAGGTTCTGCAAGCCTGAGCCACAGAGGGGTTTTTCTCTGGATATCCCTCCTCAGCAGTAGACTGATCTTGCTTTTTTCTTGGAGTAAGTCTTGTGGTGGGGGCAAGGAGGTTTCTCAGTTCTCCTGTTTGACCTTTCATCTTAGGCGGTCCTGTGTGCTGGAACCTTAGGGTGGTGCTTTTGCAGTGTACCTATCTCTTACCCAGAGGCAAACAACTTCTGTCTCCTACATCAGGGGGCAGGTGGGCGTCCTGTTCTTCTGTCAACCCCACAATGTCTTGTTTTGGTGGGAGCGGTGGTTCTTGAGTATAAGACAGTTTCCTGCCCTCCCCTGATCTCTGCTTTGGATCAGTGTGTTAGCTTGGATAAGAGTGGGCATCCTACCTTTCCTCAGTGGTCGAAGGCTTTTGTCGTGTCAGTATAGGGTCGAGGAGGGTTGCAATAGGTTTTCTACTACTCCCTCAGTGGCATCTATAACCTTTGCCTTTCCTCAGCAGCTAGTCTTGGTTGTTTTTTTTGTTTGTTTGTTTGTTTTTTTTAACAGTTCATTTCTGCTTCCATGTTGTGTTCAGTTAATGCTGATTTTTATTGGGTTTCTTTAATGGAATATTCTCCTCATCTTCCTCTTTTAATGTGTTTTGGTGATTTGTGCTGCTGTATGCAGGGTGGGGCAAGAGTAGGTTTAGAATATTTTGTATGGAAAATAATATAATAATAAATAATAATACAATGTTAATCTCTGTTCCACCTACTTACAACTGTAAACCTACTTTTGCCCCATGCTGTATGTGTATGTATTTAACGAATTAATCCTGATAGAAGTAGGTGTAGCCTAATAGACTTTTTTCCCTTGTTTTAAGAAAAGTATTAAATCGAATAAACTTTGGCAATGCTTTTGATTGTTTAGAACCCTTTCAGTTTCCTTTTGCCTTTACCATTATGGTTTAGATTTTAAAAAGTAGAATAAGTGTCTCTTAGATAAGGTATAACAATAGTGTTTATACTTTTTTTCAAGTTTGTCATGCCTAAAATCTTATTTAAACTTAAATAGAGTCTAGGTTGCTTTTTTGGCAGGGGGTGATGGTGGTGGGGTCCATCATTATTAACCATTGACTGTTTAGAATATAGATAGTTCCAGAATTCTGGAAGTAGACTTTTGTCTTAACAAAGACTGTGCAAATATTCTATAGCCACAAAAGTTAAGAAGGCAAATTGTTTTGATTACAAAGAAACATGCATTATTTTGAACAATAGCTCAGTGTAACTTTCTTTTAAACATCTCTGGCTGAGGAGTAGAGGAATGTAGATCAACGAGAGTGATATCAGAATTGCTAAAGAAACATTGAATTTTTCTTGACATAGAACTACTTATGTACCCAAATAGATTATATCTCATAACTTCCTTCTCTTCAGTCTCCTTCCTTCAGAAAAGGGTTAAATTCTACATAGACAAATTTAGTTTTCTATGAGGCCGCGATTAGTAGCTCAGCAATCTCTTTGGTAATGCGTTATGACCTAACACTTAAACATTTGCAAAAATAAATCCCAAATTCATTTTTATACTTCCAGTTCATTTTCTGTTATGGAATTATTTGAGGCCATATGCTTTCTTTTTTCTTGTTACTCTGATTAAGAGTACATTTTTACTTCCTATAATGTTCAGAAACTTTCAGAGAGAAACTGAACAAGTTGCCCTGTAAAGTGAATTTTCAGAGAATGATTTGGTATCCTCAAAGGTGCTGCTCTTAAGGTACAAGGCATATTATCTCAGTTGACTAAGGATATAATCGTTACACATCTGTCCCATGAGTTGTCCACATCTTTGCTTGAAGGTTGTACCTAATAAGCCCCATTTCTCCCTTTACAGCAGGCTTTTCCCAAAACCTCTAGCTTCCTCCTCTCTTATTTTCCCATTCCAACAAAAGTTCCATTTTATGTTATGTTATTCTGCAGCGGGAGCAAGTTAATTTCTTTAGAGGCAAATAGAGAGTAAATTAACTACCTCATTTCCATTTTCTTTTATCTGCCTTGAAATCTTTATGACACGAAGTTAAGAATAGTACACTTATAGCTTCACTTGAATTGGTGCAACACTGTGAATGCAGGAACTTTCAAAATAATTTTAATTACATTATTTAGGAGTGGGTAACATAAGATCTTGTGAGAAGGCCTCTTAAAAACTGTTTTTGTCCTCATGTATAACTTTGATAAAGGATGAAATCAAAAGTACATTGCTGTGAGATTTTAGGTGCTTTTTACTGAGATATTTTCTAAAGTTATTTAAACTTTAGAAGTAGATGAATAAATGAGAATTTCTCATTCAGGAGGGATTATGAATATATAGTTATAGTTCAGATTGCACTGGCAGTGCTCTTCTGGTTTGCTGAAGGCAATGTAAACATGTTTTATTAATTCTGTGCCAGTGGGAGCAAGCACTGGGAAAACTAACTGCTAATTGAAATTCCCCAGACTATGCCTTTAGTGGTTAGTTTTGTGAAGTCTCATTGATTGGCACTATGAGACTGTCTTTGTAATAATCAACTGGCTTTCTAGTGAATATTTTACTACCTTCTACCCAAAGAAGAATTGTTCCCTTAACTGATGTAAGTTATAAGCAGTAATCAGTGTTACTCATCAATTTCAAATTATTTAATCAGATATCACTACTGTTTTAAATAGATATGTGATTCACTTAACAGGAGCTGTTCATCTGTGAACTTATTATAGAAATAAGATGAAATATGATCTTTAAGTAAGATGTATATTTTTCAGTTATTCTTATTTATGGATTTAAATGAGGCTATTTACTACCGAAATTCTGTAGAATAAAATTTTAATCTTCATTTCACGTAGAATATTTCCGTATATTTCTTTGTGGTAGAGTGTTGTAGCCAGATGCACATGTTTGTGTCTGTCTCTTCTGCCAGCATAACTGATAGATTTAAACTATGATGGTTTAATGTCTTGAGTCCTTTTTAACCAGATGATAGATTAATTATTATTACAAAATTAATTTTGGTAGTAATGATAGTACTAAATTAATTAGAACCTGATGATAATTAGAAGAAAGTTTCTTGTTTGATCACCATCAGCATCTGTCATTTTTTTTTTTTTCCTTGTGTGGCTATGGACTACCTTGATAAAAATCAACTTACCGAGGAAAAGTAACTGACTTGTTAGAAATCCATTACTGTTAATGACAATGCAGTTGAAAGTGTTCATTCTTGAGGGACTAGGATAAGGTATAGTTCCCCCCGCCTCCCCGCACCATAATAGAAGATCCATCTTCATGGAAATTTTGGAGATACTTTCTTTTACTCTTAAAAATTGATAAATTCAAAGTTTATACCACAAGAATTTGAGATGAGATAGTAAAGGTCTTGTAACAGTTTTGTTTTTTTTTTCTTTTTATAATGCTCTCTTTGTCTCCCTTCTTAAATCATTCCTCATTGTTGCCGTTCCCTGAGATAGTGACTCTTATCTTCACCTGCATAATCTGACCCCATCTACTCTCAGGGCCGTGTATCCTGCCCTTCTTATAGTTGGTATTTCTTAGGAACCTCATGGTGTCTCACACATTTTTGTGCCATTGCATATGCTGTTTCGTTTTTTTAGGAGATTCTGTGTCTTTGTATTTGTGGCATAGTCCCCCTAGTAATTGTTGTCTCTCTCTCCTTCCCTATGCATGAATTGTCTGTGTGTGCCCTATGTCCCCTTTTCTCTTAGTGTAGTATTGTTCTCCTTATTTATGTAAGTCAGCCATATAGTAAGACTATTAACCCTTGAAATTCTAATTTTTTGCTCTTATATTCTTTATGATGTGAAGTGGTTTTAATTTCTGAGCAGTAAAATATATTGATGATGTCCTGTTAATTTTCCAATGTTGTTCTACTAAGGAAATCCTAAGCCAGCACAAAACTTTATATATATCTCTCTCTCCTAATTTTTATGTAGCTTCAGTTTTTACATTTAATCATTAAGCCATCTGGAATTTATTTTATTGAATGAAGTTATAAAATAATTTTTATTTTTTCAACATAGTAAATTAGTTTACTCAGAATAATTTATTTAATAATCCTTTTTTCTCCATTGATGTGTTGTTTTAATATACTTTTTTTCTCTGCTGTCCTTTCTTTTCCATTAATTTGTTTCAATTTTTAATAGTATCACATTATTAATTTAAAATCATGATGTTTTAATATTAAGTAGTATATTTGTTTTCTATTGCTGTATATCAGATTTAACGGACTAAAACAACATTTTTATCTAGGTGGGCTAGACTTACCAGCCTCGGGATGTGTTACCAGGATCCCCCACTCTAGTTGCACATGGTTGTGATCAAAGTATCAGGCAGGTGCTGTGGTTCCATGTAAGCAAAGATTGGGGGGGTTGTCTTCCAAGCTCATTCATATTATTGGTAGAATAATAGGTTTCTTGCAGATGTAGAATTCACAATGGCTTTCATCTTTTTCATTGCCAGCAGGAGAAAAATCTCTTCAAATCTCTTTCTTTTTAAGTGCTCCTCCTTGATGAAGTCTGGCCCACCTAGATAATCTTTCTTTTTATTAATTCTCAGTCAACCAATTTGAGATCTTAACTACATCTGCCAAATCCCTTTTGCCATATACAGTGTTTCACCATGCCCTCTGCGGGCTATACATTCCGAGATCCCCAGTATATACCTGAAACTGCAGATAGTACCGAACCCTATATAATGTTTTTCTTATACATCATACTTATGATAAAGTTTGATTTATAAATTAGGCACAGTAAGAGATTAACAATAACTAAAACCAAAAAGGAACAAATATAACAATATGTGGTCTCTCGAAATATCTTAATGTATTATACTCACTCTTGTGATAATGTGATATGGTAAAATGACAAACCTATTCCTAAGTCTGTTTGACTGCCCTTTACCTGTAATAAATGGCTTGGTGCTACTCATATCAGGAGATCCCTTGTGAAGTCCTCATATAGGCTTAATGTTTTGTGGCGTAACATGTTGCCTCCAGCAGAATGTTTTCTGTTTATGTCTTCCACGTACCAATTTAATGCCTTTTCCATCTTAACTAAGCACTTACCATGTACTTTGGCTATAACTTTTGCAGTTTGAGATGGGACAACAAAACTAGCACAGATTTCTTTTTCCTTCTTCACAATTTCAGGGATAGAAGATTCATTTTTACTGTAGGACTTAGCAGCCTCAGCATACGATTTTCTTTTTAAGTAGAGAACTTTCACTTTATCATAGCGGAAGCACTTTAATGCTTTTTGGCGAATCTGGATCGCCAGCATCACTACTCTTGCATTTTGGGGCCATTATTAGGTAAAATATGGGTTACTTGAACACAAGCACTGTGATACCATGGCCGTTGATCTGATAAGCAAAGTGGCTCCTAAGGGACTAATGACAGGGAAGCATATACTGTGTAGGTGTGCTGGACAAAGGGATGATTCCCTCCCAGGACAGTGCAAGATTTCATCATGCTACTCATACCAGTGTACAATTGAAAACTTAAGAGTTGTTTATTTCTAGAAGTTTTAATATTTTTGAATTGTGATTGACTGCTGGTTACTGAAACTGCGGAAAGCAAAACTATGAAAATGGGGGACTACTGTAAAAATAATCTCAGGTGTGAAATCCATCAAATTGATGGGGAAGGAATCATGCAAGGATGCACACAGTGTGGTGGGAATCTTGGCACTGCCTCAGGATTCTGCCTTCTGCAAGTGGGCAAGTCTTCCTGTGCTACTTATCTTTTTCAAAGTATTCTTAGCATTTTTATACATTCATTCTCCCAAAACAACAGAGCACTGTTCAGTTCTTTCAAGTTTTCTCTATATTTTAAAATTTTCATAATAAAATATTGTGAAGTAAATAGTTTTAAACAAATCAAACCAAACTCACCAACAACTTAACTAGACACAGCCATCCCTATCAACCCCTAGATGACAACCAAGCGCCACTCCTTTTGGGATTTTATTTGAAATTGCTTTAAACTTATAAACTGATTAGAAAAGAATGGGCATTTAAAGTTTATTGAGTTTTCACGCATATCACACATTTCTTGGAAATTAATTTTTCTTATACTTGTGATGCTGCTGTACAATTTTCATTTTGCCTTCCTACTGGTTCTTGCTTAAATGTACTTTTATTTTGTATCAAGCTACCTTACTGAGCTCTAGTAATTTTAATTGTTCTATTAGGTGAATATCTGGAGTTTTTTTTTGGAAATCAGTCATCTGAAAAAACGAATTTTTTAAAATGCTTTATCTCTCTATATATTGTACGTTGTTTTAACTATGAGAGTATTACTAAATTAACTCTTTTTTTTTCTGGCCATGACAGCAAAATGTCTTTAGTGTCTGTTTTTTTTGGCATTTGAATTAGAAATCAACTCACATATCTAGCATGAACCTTTTTGCTTAAAGTTTTAGTCTGGCTCTAGTCTGGTAAGTTTTAAATCTTTTTTATGCAATCATGGAAAAAATATGTTTCTGCTTGAAGCAGTTGTCAAACAAGCTTCTTTCATCGACAGTCAGACACAGGGCAGCTGAATGAGCCTGTTTAGTCTAGAGTAAATGCTCACGAGATTACAAGGTCACTGAGGAAATGTAATTATGCAGTTGATTCCAGAATAGTCTTTTGTAGCAAGGACTTTAAGAGTATTAAATCACCATATTAATTTAAAATGTAAATATATTGCAAAATTAAGCTCAGAAAGAAAAGCAGCACTAAATAAACCAAATTATTACAATGAAATATAGTTTTAATTCAGATTTTTTTTTAGGACCCTAAAGCAAGTTCAGTTTATTATTAGAATTTGGTCAGTTCCTCCCAAATCACTATAAAATTCAGTAATTCAGTAGACTCAGTGTATAATCGTCTCCATTGGGAAATGAAATCTCGTAGTATTTACCTCATGTTAATTGAGAAAACAATGAGTAATTTTGCACTTTCTTTACTTTTGTTATTCATTTGATTATCTAGCACCTCCTGTGCCAGTTTCTCTTCTAGGTGCTGAGAAAATAGCAGTGAGCAAAACAGAGAAAGCACCTACTGTCATTAAGTTACATTCTACTGAGGTGAAACCAACAATAAAAAATACATGAATGAATCTGTTAGGTAGTAATTAGTACTTTGGAGACAAATAGGCAGGATAAAGGGAAGTATAGTGATTGGAGTAGAGTGCTATTTTTGTGTGGGTAGTGATGGAATTTTTGTAGGATGATACTTGAATAGAAATGAATGAAGCAAAGGAGCTAATCATGTGATATCATGGTGACAGTACAAAGGCCTTGAGGTAGAAGTGTGTAAGGAAGAGAAAGCAGGCCAGAGTCTGAAGCAGAGTGAATTGGGAAATGATAGAAATGAGGTCAGATGGGTAGCAGGATTTTATGTGGGAAGCAGGCTGAGCCGAGTTAGATCATCTAGGGTTTTTAAGATGATGGTCAAGACTAGGCTTTTACTTTGAAGAAGATGGGAAGTTAGAGGAGAATTTTGGACCTCAGTATGTTATGTGATTTAGAAACGTCTGTTACAGGAGAATTGATGGTAGGGTGAAGGCAAGAAAAGTTGCAACAGTCCTGATTAAGATGGTAGTGGCTTATAATACTGAGATGGTAGCTATGTAGCTCTGAGAAAGTGGCCAGATTATGGATATGATTTTGATCCAGACTGGAGAATTTTTGATGACTTGGATGTGGGAAGTATGAAAAAGTTGCCGCCGGGGTTATATCTGAGTGACAAACATGCTCTGTACTATGATGAGGTAAACTGGGGTTGTGGGGTGGATCTTTGAGGCAGCATAGATGGGCCAGTTGCTTTAGGTTCAGCTATTTATCATGTATTGTTAAAAGTGTTTCTAAAGAGACTGCAAGAGCTGAGAGGACAGGATCCTTTGAGACACTCTGTGCAACTCCTCTTTTACGTAAGATCTCCATAGGCGAGGCAAAAGAAGAAAACTATTGTCATAGTTACATCTCTGATTAGTGCAAAGCTAGGACTAGATTTTTAGTTTCATAGGATAATTTTTCTTTGCTGTACCATATGACCTTGCCATTTACAGAGCTTCCCATATCTGAATGAGCTTTATTTTTATTATGCTTTTAGATTATTATAGTTTCAGGTAGTATATTTAAAGGCGATGGATTCAGCTATGTAGCAATTTTCCTTATATACTCAAACAAAAAAAAAGAAAAAAGAAAATTGTTCTACTCTAAGCATGAGCCAAGTTCTCAGTTTCCATGCTGTGTGTGTGTTTTTAAATTTTTTATTTATTGATTTTAGCAAGAGAAGAAAAGGAAGGAGGGAGAGTGGGAGGAGGAGAGGCAGAGAGACTGGAGAGGGAGGGAAAGTGAAGGAGAGAGAGAGAGAAAAGAGAGAGAGAGAGAGACACTCAGAGACATGGATCAGCTGCTCCACCCATTCATGTATTCGTGGGTTGATTCCTACCCGTGCTCTGACTCAGATCAACCCACAGCTCTGGTGCATCCAGAT
Source organism: Pteronotus mesoamericanus (assembly GCF_021234165.1). NCBI lineage: Eukaryota > Metazoa > Chordata > Mammalia > Chiroptera > Mormoopidae > Pteronotus > Pteronotus mesoamericanus. The sequence goes on along the minus strand of NW_026555078.1, from coordinate 27,918,108 downwards.
GGTGCTCCAACCAACCTGGCCAGGGCTGTGTGTGGTTTTTGTTGTTCGTGAGAAAAATGAGGCATAGTGACTCACAAGCTTTTGGGTTAGAATGCAGGTAAAGGTGACTGAGAGCTTGATAGCAGAGGTGTAGCAAGGGTGAGGTGGTAGGAATGGTCTGTCCAAGGAGAAGGCAATAAAGGGTTGTGTTGTCTGTAGAGAATTAAAAAAATAATAAAACCAATCAAAAGTCTGTCCTTTTTTTTTTTTTAAATCACCATGTACAAGAATTCTAAACAATGTCGGTTTTCAAATACTCCTTCTTGAAAATATCTTCTGTTGGTCCAAATGCCAAACAATGGCTGATGTTACTTTTGAATTTAGTAATGTATATGTAAGCTTCCAATTAGCACATCTTTATTTTTGTTCTTTAATAATACTGTATTATACACAGAAGTTAATTTAGAGAACTCCCAGTTTGATAACTTGCCCCAGACTCCACCCCGCGTGCCCCTCCCACCAACACTCACAAATTCAGCTATGTTTAGCCTCACTCTAGAGTAGGTTTTTAAGGTTTTAGAATTCTTCCAGCTCCTTTTGGCAAAATTTCCATTTCCAACTCCCCTGTGATACTATATATTTCTGAGTTTAAGCAGTAGATTTAAAGTAAACAGTAATACCTCAGGGATTGTAAAGATGACAAAATAGAACTTAAGTTCTTGGAGCATTTACTTGCATTTAAAGCTTTCAACTAGGGTATATCTGAAAGCTGTTAGAATCAATTCTAAAGAAACAAAGACATGAACAGTATTACAATTTCTGGAATTTATCGTGAAATACTCATATTTATGAAACTGTCAAACTCATCCTTGTCATTAAGATACTATTAATATTGTTATTATTTTAATCCTCACCTGAGGATATGTTTATTGATTTTTGGGGGAGGGGGGGAGAGAGAGAGAAACAAACATCAATCAGTTGCCTTCTATATGCACCCCAACTGGGGATAGAACCTGTGACCTAAGTATGTGCCTTGAATGGGAATCGAACCTGCAGCCTTTTGGTGTACGGAACAATGCTCTAATTAGCTGAGCCACCCGGCCAGGGCACAAAAAATATTCTTGATTTTTATTATGAGCATAGATAATTTGATAAATCTGGATTTATTATCTATCGACTATGAATATAAAAGATCAGTTTTAGTGAATTCACTGACAAATTTGCAGAAAACTCAAAACAGAAACTATAATGTGATAGTCCATTATATACTTATATTTTTCTGTCTTCAAAAATTAATATAATTAATAAATATTTCACTGTTAACTTTCCTACCTGTTTTGTGATATAAATTTTATTTTTCTTTTACATTAAAAATTTGTACTGGCATAATTATGTGTACAAAATCCCATTAAAGAAAAATCTTGCTGTGTGCTGTGCGTCTTTATCACAGAAAGTTCTGTTGTACAGAGGAGCAGATGTGGTAAAACACAGAGAAGCGGCAACAAGAGAAATGATCTCTGGCGGTCCGGTCTGCTAGGTGTGCAACTGCCCGAGAAGAATTGGCCCTGACAGTAGGATCCTGTGTGCTAGGCTTCTGTAACACCAGAACATCTTGTTAATTTAGTCATAAATATAAATTCTCCGCCATATTTGGTCCTCTTGCATTCAGAAGAACGTGGAGACAGAGGAATTTGGGAAAAAAAGCAAAAAAAAAAAAAAAAATTTGTAATGGTCAGAAATTAGCTACTAGTTAGGTTAAAAGATTGTGATTGTTTAACCTGGAAAACAAATAGTGATGCTTTGGGAAAGCAGAATGAACATGGTTGGTAATCATTTTTTAATTTATGCAGGATTTTTGGAGAGAATATCCTTTTTGAAAGGAAAATTGCTAATAAGATGGTAAAATGTGGATAAGATGACCATTCAAGGTTGGAAATTTTTAAATTTTTGGGGGGGCAGTGATTAATAAGATTATATTGGTTTCAAGTGTACAATTTCATGATACATCATCTGTATATTGCATTTGTGTGCCCACCACCTGAAGTCAGACCTTCTTCCATCACCGTGTATTTGACCCCCCTGGCTACCCTTGTATCTCTCTTCCCTCTGTAACCACCATTTTGCTGTTTGTGTCTATGTGTTTTTGTCTGTTTTTTCATTTGTTTATTCAGTTTCCTCTCACACATGAGTGAAATCATATGGCTCTTAACTTTTTCTGTCTTATTTTGCTTAGCATGATATTCTCAAGATCCATTCATGTTGTTGCAAATGGCAGTATTCCAGTTATCTTATGGCAGAGTAGTACTCCATTTTATAAATGTACCACATCTTCTTTATCCAGTGATCTCTTGAAGGATGCTTCAGTTGGTCCCATGTCTTGGCCATTGTGAATAATGCTGCAGTGAACATAGGGTGCCTATATCTTTGTGAAAAAATGTTTTCAAATTTTTTGGGTATATATCAGCACCTCTCCCAAGAAGACATACAAAGGATTGGCATTTATGTATTTATTTACTGACTGACTGACTGACTTAAATAACAGACATTTATTTTCTCACAGTTCTAGAGTCTGGGAATTCAAGATCAGGGTGGCAACATGGTAGGTAATCCGTGAGGGTCCTCTTCCTGGCTTGACATGGATGACAAAGGATTGGCTCTTAATGCTGAAATATATCATTCTGGTAGAAGATGCTGATTGGTTCTGTATAGCTTTGATCTATTTTACTGAGAGCAAGATGCTATTTCAGGTAATTTTTTAAAGCCTTTTGCCATTCTTGGGTTCTGTGTGTCTCAATATAATTTTGTTGACTGTGTCCCACTTGAAAATCTTAGATTTTTGTCATACTGTTCATATACGTTTCTAACTACTGTAACACAGATTGTAGTTTCTTGATTTCTGATTTTAGATCTGTCTCTGGACATCATAATGTATGAGATGAAGATTTAGCCTTTGGAGACTTCTTCCCTATCCTTATTTCACTTCCCCTGTTATCTCTGAATAGAGTTATAAATTGAATCAATATTCACTATTTCCATGATAAAGGTATAAATACTATTTTCAGCTGAGCCACATATTGTACAATGATTATGTTTTATATTTCTCTTAATGATTGCCTTTTTTCTTTTTTCCGTTCTTCAAATTTTTCTGCTAGATTTCATTTGTATCTTGCCTGCCTTATCAACCTGCAAAATCACCTTAACCTTTCTGGGGCAAATGGGTGTGAAAACAAAATACAATCTCACCATTCGTCAGTATCTTGCCAACCCCATTAAGCCCTAAAATAGTCCTACCTTTTCTGGGACTAACAGATACGAAAACAAAATAGAATCTTACCATTTGTCACCTTTTGCTTTCTTTCAGCTCCTTACACAGTTTAGGTAGCACTTTGGTGCTGTTTTTATTAATAGCTTAATCTCTCCTGTCCTCATGTTTGCCTTGTGTCATACATGCAATTTATCTGCTTTGCAAATTTGTGATGAGTAACATTAGGGCTTATGGGGTTGCTACTTTCTAAATCTTTTAAAAATATTCTGCCAAGGAGTGAGTATCTGTCTTTAGGCCTAGAGATAATTCAGCTGATCTTTAGGTTTCTTGTCTCGAGTTAACTTAGAAACTTATCTTAGAAAGAATTGAAAGTTAGGGAGGCAGAAGCAATAATAATTTACTCCATTCTCCTATTTCCAACCCTTTATCCCAGAGAAGAGGAAGAACGATTGAAAGGCTTGGACATGCCAGTGAGAGACAGGAGTCTTTTCAGTTGTAAAATATATTTGAACAGCAAGTAAGTCAGCAGCGGGAGGGTATTGCTTGGCACTCTCTGGTTACTTTTCCATGAAGCTGTCATTCTTTCTTCGAAAGGTTTAGTTGTTACCTTTATCTTCTTATTCAAGTCATGTACCACTTCCATCTCTTTCTTGAGCTTGCCTATTAGTCTTGGTAGTTTGTAATTATTTGTTATATATTCATCCAGTACCATCTTAACTCTCGACTTACACTTAATGTTTAAAAATGATTTATTGAAGGGCTATGTTATTAGTGTTTTCAGATTGTGGATTATGTTCAGTATTTTAAAAAATGGAATAAAATAGAAAATAAACTGGCCAAGGGCATTGTACTTAGTAAATGAAGTGTTGTTTTGTGAAATTTCTGTTTTAGTAATATGTGTGTATACACATTTGTAGTGGGTTTTCATATAAAGTAAAAATACTACTTATGGTAAGAAAAGTTTGAGAAATGCTGCTTACAAGAACACGTAGTAGTGGAAGTAGTCACTACTCCAGTTGTTTATAAAGGCCAGGAAATGTACTCCTGAGGTCTAAGGAAAATTATGGGCATAAGGTGGGTGTAGCCTCTGAGTTTCTTCTATTTTATGCTTGCTGTTGTTTCATCAGTTTCTAACCCTCTTTTTATCAGGAAAAGTAGTCATCACCACTTATCACTTAGGTCTAATGGACCCTTATCATTTTTAAAAAAATTTTAAGTTGTTTATGAATAATTTATAGATGTAAAAATAAATGAATATAAGGAAAATTTTGGTGGAAAATTTACTATAGATATAAACATTGCACAATCTAATTTTTATTCCAGATGTCCTTAGTTTAGACATATATATACTTAAAATTGACAACATCCTTTGAGTACAACTAACCACTGATCAGTGGTCATACATGGACATGGAATATATCCATCTTGTAAATATTGAGTCCAGTTTTCAAATATATTTCTAATAGATTCTAACTTATCACTACCTCTGGTTCTGCTTGCATTTGTAGTATCAGAATGCAAATATATCAATAATGAGTTCAAGCTTATTATCTTTTTTTTATATTTGCATTATCAAAATTAAGTGCTTTTGAAAGTTTTGATGCCTTGTAATTTGGTGGATGGGAACACCGTCATCTCTTAATTACCCTATAATTACAAAAGGTTCTTGTTTATAGATTATAAACGTCAGTTAGAGTGACCAGTCCAATTAATTGTTCATTTCTGTGTCATCTCCTTGTCAAATACCTTTGCACCTACCTATATGCACCTACCTGCCTATTGCACTTAACACATTTAAAAAATGTAACAAGTTATGGTACACAAACATCATAAAATTTTTTTTTTGAATGATGACACACATTCTTTTAGCAAAACTAGTCAAAGTTCTTGTCTCATGTTTTTGTGAAATGAAATCCATCAAGTTTAATGACTGACTGGGTGAGAATATAGTATTTCATTTCTGTCCTTAAAAATAGACACATGTGTAATTACAAATAGGCATCAAGGATCTGTTCTGGGGTGATGAAAGTGTTCTAAAATTTGGTTGCACAGCTCCATAAATTTACTAAAAGTCATTGAATTGTACAGTTAAGAATATATATAATATATCAGTAACTTGCTGATTTTTGTGTTTGAGAAAATTCATCTAGGATATTGTCATACCTTTTTTAGAGATGATATAAAAAAGATGCAATAATTTGGGCACTGCAATAAAAAAAGCAGAGTTGTTACAGTTGTGATTTATTTAACCATTGATTTCATTCTTTTGCTTATCATTTTTTTAAAATATTGTAGTGAATAATTGCAATAGTAGAATGATAAAACAATAATGTTTCAAGCTATAGTTAAAGCAAGGTCACTAAAATCCCATAATTTAAATCACCTTTACTGAGGTATAATTGACATACAATAAATGACACATATTTACAATGTATGGTTTGATGAGCTTTGACATGTGTATACGTACAGTCATGACATCATCTTCACAATCAAGGTAATGAACACATCTGCCATCTCCAAAAGTTTGCAAGTGTCACTTTATAATTTCTCCTTCACACCTTTCAGCCCCCAGCAAAAACCACTCATGTGTTTTCTGTAACTATAGAATAAGTTTGCATTTTTCAGAGTTTTAGGCTCCTTGCCTGTAACACTTTCTCAGACTTTCCTAAGATATGCCATTGAATCAATAGATCAATTTGGAGAGAATTGGTTTTGTTTTAAAAATGGAGTCTTGTTCATGAACAAGGTATATTTCCCCATTTATTTAGATCTCCATTAATTTCCTTCAGCAATGTACACTTTTAGTGTGCAGGTCTTGTATATTTGTCAGATTTATCCCTAAGTATTTTATATTTTAATGTAAATGGCATTTTTATTTTTTATTTTTGGCCAGAGGTAAGGGGATGGTAGGGGGAGATAGAAGGTAAAAAAGGGATAAACAGTGGTGAAAGGGGACTTGACTTGGGGTGGTGAATACATTCTACAATATACAAATGAGGTATTATAGAATCGTATACCTGACACCTATATAATTTTATTAACTCATGTCACCCCAGTAGATTCACCTAAAAAAGTAATTGGGTAATATGAGTTGTGGGTCATAAAAATGTTCACACCCTTTATTATAGAAATAGAAATCAGTATCAAAGATAAACTCCCATGTATACATATTAAAAAAAAAAACATACGCATTGGTTCTCGGTCAGAGGTGGGAATGGGGAGTCACTGTAATAGCAGGCAGGAGAGATCTTACAGATGTGATGGGAATGTTCTAAATAAATAAAGGAAGGGAGGGAGGGAGGGAGAAATGTTACCAATGAATTTAACATTTGTTACTGGGAATATTGGTAATATGTAGTGGGCTCTGTAAATATTGAAATTTAATGCATTTTTAAAGTTTGAGTTCATCTTAACTTTGTTGATTGGTTTTGTCTATTTTTGCATTGTGACATTATCCTAATCTCATAATTCTTCATGTCATAATTTCTCATTATTAAATTTCATTTTCAGACCAAAGTTATTTTAATATAAAAACAATGTCAAATTATGGGCCATTTAATTGTCCTGCATGATCTATATGAGTTGGATTCTTTTTCAAAATTGTTTTATTTTTAATCCGGATATGGTTTCTATTTCTGTAATCTCTATTTTTTTTATTACGTGTAACAATTTTTAAAAGCCTATGATGAATAATTGTACCCTGTAGTTTGTTTTCTATCTAACTATCAACATATATAATTTGCACATATCATACCAAGGAGAATTCTTTCCTAGGCAGTGTTCTATAACATGAGTAGTAATCAAGGAATGCTTCTTAAAGGCTTAAACAGATAAGGAAGAAGTGAGATGAGTATGCTAGTAGATCTTTGTTATTTATCTTTTGATTGTAAATTGTTCTAAACACTTAATGGAATATGTTAAGCTTTTTTAGAGATTGTTTCAAGTTTTGTAAATAGTGATTTTAGTAATAAAACATAGAACAAAAATTAATCACTTAAAGATTTATATTCACATTGGTGATAGTATGTTCATACTTACATGAAGTGTGAGGGTCTTTAAAAACATCGTAAGAAAAGAGTCTCTTTTTAAATTATATGTTGGATAGCTTGTTAATTGAAGGTATTGTAAAGTGTACAATAACTAATTAATTCATTTTCTTGGCAAGAACTCAGGATCACAGACTAGGATTCAGGTAACCTTGGCGATATGCACTGAAAGATTCATGTTCCCTTAAAACCACTTGTAAGCAGAGATAACTTTATATTCTTTAGATATATAGAAACCGTATTTCCATTTAAAGAGACTAAAGTTTTTTTTTAAAAGAAAAATAATCTGCAGATTGAGCTGTTAGGAAATTATTAGACACATGTAGCTTGGTGACTCTTTTAACCTTTCAAATGTAAAACATGTTGGCTCTTGGGTTAAAGAACCCTGCTAATTTATAGTTATCATGTTCTATGATTTTAACCTAGGTCTGTTTTCTTTTTCTGACTCCTTATTAACTAAGATATAATTCATGCTTTTAATGCCCCTTACTTCTTCTACCATGAATTTGCCAATTAAGCATCCAGCATAAGAAACATTAGATTTTTATACAAGCTATTAGAAACTGTCATTCATTCCTATTTTCAGAAAGAGATTATAAAAATTCAGATTTGAAAAAAGATACCATAAAGGGTGGGGCAAAAGTATATTTACAGTTTTGAGCATGCAAAACAGAGTTCATTCTTATTATTGTTTATTAGTTATTGTATTATTTTCCATCTGAACAACTGTAAACCTACTTTTGCCCCATCCTGTATGTAACGTGTTAAGACAAGTAAGTTTGTTCTTCTTTAAGAGTTTCCCCTAATCATTGTAGTCACATGTAATTTTCTTAAGAGCTTCTATTAAAATAAATAAGTTCATTGAGTTTCCCGTTATAAAGATAATACATATTTATTACATAAGACTTTGAAAATATAAGAAAACAGAAAACTTACCGACATTTCAGCTGTTGAGTTACTGTTTTTGTCAATATGCAAAATCATAATAAGCCATTCATTCTCTACCTTCAGAAAATAATTACCCATATCCTCTATGTATTTTTTCTTAGCACTTTATTACCTAAATGTCAACCCCCTTCTTCCTGGATTGGAAGAAGCCACTGTCAGGACTACTCAAACAAAAATCCAGCAAGTGAAAACTAGATAGTTGGTTCTGCTGGTACAGAATCAAAATATATTTAAGCTTTGTTTCTAATAATATTCAATTATTTAAACATGATAGGAATGCCCAAAGTAGTCATTATTCTGATCTGAAGGTAATGTTCCCTGTTTTTTTGTTTCTCTGTGTAACTGGTTTTAAATGTAAAAACATAAATCCTAAAGAGTGGGAGTGGAAAAACAGGGATGGTTTTCATTTGCTACAATTTCCTGTGAGACATAGCTCTAAACAAGGCCCATATTTACACAAGACTATATAGTTTTATATACAGTGGTATATTCAGCACATTTTGAAATTCTTTAACTAGTCATCTGTATTTAATACTTTCATAGTAAATGTGTTTAATAATGCTAGGTGAAATTTGAAATAATTTTTAAATAATTTTACAGTAGAAACACCAGTTAAATCAACCTTTTGGTAATAAATGTCGGAAAAAAATGAATCATTTTTGCTGCCACTGCAAAATCAATTGTGTAACTGTTCTTTTTAAACTGACTTTTACATTACTAAATTCTAAACACTACACTCCTGTAACTTGTCAGAAGCAGGTTTTGGTTAATAGATATTTTCAGTGATGTAATGGGAACTTTTGGCAGTGAGTCAGAATATAATGGACTGTGATTAATGTTTTAATAAGTACTTTTCTATTGCTCATGATGTAGAGGAGAAATGGTTTCCTGCTTGGATTGATAGGAGAATAGCAGGTGTGCATATAGTGTTTTTAAAAAAAGCTTTGGAATACTTTTCTTAGAATTGCGTTCATGTTTTCATATGGTTAAAATTTCTTATCATGAGAGATGCATATGTTGCTACAGAAACCTGAAATTGATATGGAAAAATAAAATTAGGAGACTATTACCGATTGCCTAATTAAATTTTTAGTCTTTGTTTTCTTACTTGAAGTCTCTGTAGTTTGTAATTTGTTCTTAGTATACTAAGCTAAGAGGAAATCAGGGATCTGCTTAAATCCTAGGAAAAGTGAGTTCTGTGCCTCTTTGTTTCGAAAATAGTCACATTGTTCAAAATTTAAAAATAATTTTTTTAAACTTCTCCAGAAAGTTTTTCTCTTAAGGCCAGGAAGTACAGGTTGATAGTCAAAAGGAATAGTGCTCATGTGAGAATTCTCCATTGCAAAGGCCTCTAGTTCAACCTGTAAGCTCAGTAAAGTTCAGAAGTTTGGAAAGTTACACCCAGGAGATTTTGTGTCAGCCTTGGAATCTGAGTAAGTGAAGACAAATCAGAAGAAATATTGATGTGCTAGATTTGAGGGGTTGATTTACAGTTTTCTGGTTCTTTCTTTTTTCTCAATTTAATTTTTATAACTTATACATAGTAAGTATGCATTATTTGTTGTAGGTAAAGAGTCCCAGGGCTCAATAGATATAATTTTCTTGGGAATAGTATTGTACTACCTTAGATGCCTCTGTTCTGTGTTTGTTTTTGAAATATATGTAAAATAGTGCATTTGTTTAAGTGTACGCTTTTCTGGGAGAAAATCCATGATTTTCATAAGTTTCAGTGGGATCTTGATCCCCAAGGATCTAGAGTTAATGGTCCTCAGACTCTGGCATACATCAGAATTGCTTGGAAGGTTTACTAGAACACAGATTTCTTAGCCCTGCCGCCAGGGTTTCTGATTCTGTAGGAGTGGAGCAGGACCCCAGAATTTTCATTTTAAATACGTTTCCAAGTGATACTGATGTTGATTGGGGAATAATAATCTTTTAGAACTACTGGTATAGCCTTGGTAAATAACCTTCTAGACGTTTTCTTATATTTATGTATAATGTATATTTTACAAAAACACTTATATTAATTTGTTACCTCTTTTAACTTACTATAATTTTCCATATTTATCCATAACATCATTTAAAATATTTCATATTATAATTTATTTAACCAGTTCTTTATTAGGCATTTAGGCCACTTTTCATTTGTTGTTTTTATAAATAAATTGTTGCTAAATTTTTGTGTCATCTTCTAATTACTTTATTTCCAAAATCCTTGGATTGAAGAATAGACATGTTCCTAAGGCTCATTTGAGGCTAAATGACTTTTAACATCTGGCAGGCACCTGAACGCTAGGAAATGTAATGATCACCACTTTAAAAGAGACAGAGAAATTTTAAAAATAAAACAAAAAACCTTGTTTTCTCATTCAGTACTTTGCATCTTTTTAATGATGAAAAATTTGTTTGACCAGTAGATGTTTCTAAGTTAAAAACATTTCAATTTTTGTAACTGTAATGAAATTTCTAGAGACTAGTAATAGTTTTTAGAAAAATAATTGGGCAGGATTTGCTTTGTTTTATTCTGTTGGTATTTCACATATATATAAAGTTTACAATTTATACAAGATTTATATAATTAAGGTGTGCCAGCATTAAAGAGCTATTCAAATTCAATGCCTGTTTTTTTAAAATTGTTTTCCATGCCTTGAAAATAGCAAATCTGTGATACAGATTAATATGGGGAAGCTTTTTTTCTATCTAGAGCTATAGTAAGAAAAATTAAATCAAGAGACATTGTTTTTGAATTTGAAAAAAATGAAGTATTCATTCACTTTCAAAATTAAGAAATAGAAATGTGAGGTGGGATCCAAAAAAAAAAAAAACCCCTGGAATTTATTTATAAAAATTTGTGTGTTTATTTTTACGTGTTTAAACTTCAGTCACCTTCCAAGTAACCTCCATTTGATGCAATATGCCTATTGAGACCTTTTTTTCCACTGCTCATAACAGTTTTTAAACTCAACGATTTTGATGCCTTTTCGTGCTTCTGCCATTTTTTTGTTTTACCTCTTCCACATGGGGAAAATGTTTCTCCTTGAGGACTGTTTTCATCTGGTAAAACAAACAAACAAAAGTCTCTTGGGGTGCTGTCAGTTCAATAGGGACGATAGGGCGTGGGGGTGATCCTGATTTTGGTCCAAAACTGTTGAACACGCAGCACTGTGTGTGTAGGTGCACTTGTGAATCACCCATCATGGAATGGGCAAATGCATTGATGTAGTCTTCAGAAAAATTCACTGAAGTTGAACACAGCCTCTCACAACAATGCCAGCTGGTGCACTGATACTCATGAGTTCCAGAACACTCACCTAGCAGGGGAAGCCGGTACTACAAGGGGCCAGCCCTCCAGAAGATAATTCCGTGGGTTTTTTTGGGTTCCCCCCTCGTATATGGTAAGCCTCACTGTTGTGCTGGAAAACGATCCTGACAAACAGCAAAGCACCCCCATCTCCTGACTCTCGGAGTACTAAGCTTGTACAGAAAAAATAATCTCAAAGAGAGTTCCACAAATCTGATCCCTCACAGGTGTCTAGCGTTGTGGGTCTTGCATAAAGCAAGTTAGGGAATGGGTGAGGGAGAATTGACAGCTGGGACACAAATTGAATGATTTTCCCCTGCAGGTAAAATGTGTTACATTATGGAGTGATAGCAGCTGAACTCAGAAATACAGATACATTAAAATAACTGAGTGCAGCAAGTCATAGAATAATGAATAAAATACTGTACAGGATGTTCATTCTCACCATGCTCTTTCTTTTGGCTTAATTTTGCCATGCACTTTGTCTTGGAAGTGCTGTTTTTGGAGTTCTCCCCAGTTTTTGTAAATTTTGCCCGTGGCAAACTTTCTGCTTTCTTACAGCTCCTTTCCTTCAAATTACATTCACTTTTTTCTTCCTTTATCATTAAACTTACATATACTGTATTATCTATTTGGACTTTAACCAACCTTTTAAAATAAAATTATGCTAATACTTTTGGGAGAATTGTTAATGTTTTTTGTTAGTGCTCTGATTATAAAGTTTGCATAGGTTTTTATGTACACTGCCTCATTGCACTTTTACCCATAATTTTAATGTATGCATTTGGCAGAATGTGAGGTCTTTCAAGAACCCTATACCATGTTATTACAGACATGCCAGCATAGAGGTATAGGCCTCTGGTTCACTGAGTCAGAGCAGACTCAGTCAGAAATAATTTAGCACTGGAGATCTTTTGATGGAAATTCCGTCTTGACTGTGAACTTGAATCACAATGCTATTTCAAACCTACTCTCTGGAAACCTTAGCATTTAAAAGGGTTTCTTCAGTTATGAGATGGACTTATTATCTCAGGGATCACCCTATTCTATCTACAAAGAGTTGTGCATTTACACATTCAAAAGGAGAACCATGTCTTCTAATGTGTGACTTTCAGAGATAACTTTATCAGAGAGGACCCTTTCTTTATTTAGCTGTGGCAAAGGCCCTCAGGTTGGGATACTCACTTAGGCATATACCTAAAATACTGACACAAGCACTCTCTAAGATGCTTTATGCATTTGGTAAATTTTATTGTTACATGTCATTTAAAAACAATGTGCGTGGAGGATAGTGGTAAAGGAAGAAGGGGCTGGGCTTCTGTTTAGCTTTTGAAAAGATACAAAATGTTTCCAATTCCCAAAACAGAGTAAGTTTCAGTGAAGCCAGGTGTGTATATGGCCCAAAGATAGTATACCTGCCATTTTGATTGTAATCATTCTAGTGGGTGAAAGTGGTGTCCCTTTGTGGATTTAAATTTGCACTTCCCTAATGATTAATGATGTTGAGCATCTTTGTATATTCTTATTAACCAGTTTAACGTCTTTGTTGACATGTTTGTTCAGATTTTTTTTTTACCTATTTTAAAATTTTGTCATTTGTCTTATTAAGCTATAGGAGTTCTTTATAGATTTTAAATACCAGTTCTTTAATAGACGTGTAACCTGTCAGTATTTTCTCTCTGAGTATGGTTTACCTTTTCATTTTTTAGTGGTGTCTTTTGAAGAATAACATACTAAATTTGATGAGGTTCATCTTACCAATTTTTTTCTTTCATGGATGATACTTTTGATGTCATGTCTAAGACACCTTTGCCTAACTAAAGATCATGAAGATTTCCTGCTATGTTTTCCTTAAAAAGTCTTATAGTTTTAACTCTTACATTTGGGTCTCTGATCTATGTTAATTTTTGTGTTTGGTGTGAGATATGGGTCCAAGTTTATCTTTTTGCATATAGATACCCAACTGTCCCAATACCATTTATTGAAAATATCCTCTCCCTGTTGAATTCCCTTTAAAGCCATGTGTTTTGCATATTATTCTCAGTGATTCTTACTTTAAGCAAAGCTATGTGATTATTGAGTCCTGCATTTTTCTTTGACCGGAGAAATGCTGTCTTTTCTTTTCCTGAATTACATTTTTAGTTTGAACCTATCTGGAACAGTGAATGTTAGACAGAGGTGTGTATTACGTTTGAGGAATGTTTAGTTTTCAGTGTGAAAACTATAAGGAAACATTTCACATTTTTCCTGTCAATTTGTAATTAAATCTTGAAATAAATATTTATTATTACTGTTTTAGATCCAAGATCCTCAGCAAGGAAACATTTTGACAGGAACCCTCTTTCAACCTCAAACGAGCAAACACCTAACTTTCTAATGTCAAGAAGTCTAAATTTTGTTTTAGTCTTCAAACCCAAAATGTTTGTATTCAGAGGTCAGAAAAATATAACATGCCTTGGTAAAGCAAAACTGGCTCCCTTAATTACTTTTCCAGGTCAAAAATTAGAGGTCATTGAGGCAATGTTTAGTTTTGGCTGTGTTACAAATACTGTCATCAGTTAATTCCAGGCTATTTGCTTAAGAAGACATCCTCCTTCAAAATCCTTACTACTTAAGGTTTATCTTCCGTCTTTATATTTTTGAATCTGTTTTTCCCTCTCGATTGTAAATTCTTCTAAGTCTGGGACTATCTCTTACTCAAAGTTTTTCCACTCGCTGCACCGTATCTCACCTCATCCCACAGTGCCTCAAAGGCACAGATGTTCTGAATTGACATTTTAAATGAAGACCACTTACGTGTAGCAGAGAGAGGTATGGTAGTGCTAAGCGTCAAGATTCTTCTTCCTCCTGAAGTGTATTAAATGTAATCATGCTGGGTGCTAAAACTCTGAACACCAGTCATGTATGGTTTCTCCTTTGGGAGCTGACGTCTGGGAATGGAGACTGTTATGTTAAACAAGCACACCATTATATGGAAGAGTGCCAAGGAAGGCTTCACAGAGATGGTCGAATTTTGTTTCCACTTGAAAGGATAAATCTGAGCCTGTCGTGCATGCATAGACCATTCTGTTAGATGAGAAGGAAATGTGAAAGAGCGTAGTGCCTTGATAGAAATATAAGTAGTTCAGTCTAACTAGGGCACGCAGTTTGTAACACAGAGGGACAAGAAACTTGTTGGGATTCAGATCATGCAGAGTCTTATTTGCCATATTAATATTTTGGATGATACATGTTTTTCCCTTTTATTTCTGTGTGTCTTAAATCAAGGTCAAAAAAATCACCATTTTCTTTAATGCTGGGCTCTGGACCATGCACTTTTAGTTATAGGCAGCTGCTGAAGAACTTTTAATAGGTGACATATTCAGGTTTACATTTTAGAAAAATACTTCTGAAGACAACAGTGTGGAGGATGTATTTGAGTAGACTGAAATTTAAAAACAGCCAAAAGTAGAGATGTCAGAACAATACGGATGGAGTTAAAAGAGTAAAGTTGAGGTTTTAGGGATAGAATTTGTAGGACTTGACAACTAACTTCATGTGGAAAGAAAAGGATAGTCTAGGAAAATGTCATGGTTTATCGGCTTGACTGTTTGAACAATTATGATGACTTTTGGAGGGAGAAGGCCTCCTTCAACATTTTGCACGACCTACAGAATGTGACCCTGGGACACAAGGCTTTGCGTGTGAGAGCCACAACAAGCATCTGAGTGATGGAGGCAGCTGCTTTAGGGCTTGCTTTCTGCCTGCTCGCTCTTGTTGCCTACTGTGTGTGTGGGGTGGGGAGAGGCAGGAAGACGAGCCAGTGGGGGACAAGGACTGCAATTATCCTGCTGCCAGAGAGTTCGCACAGCTGCCACTTCCTTCTGATTCACCACCACCACTTGCCACAGCTGCTGGGCCCGACCAAAGTAGGTAGACAGTAAAAGCCTCTGTCATAACAAAGCCCATTGCAGCACTGGGTATAACTTAAAATTCCGTATTCATGATATTTCTCCAACTTTTGTCTTAGTGTCCTTTTATTTTAGAAATCTGTCGATAACATATATGTATATATCTTAGACCAAGATACTGAAACTCTTAATAGTCATGATTTAGTCAGAATGGTTGAGTACTACTACTCGTTTAAAGTTCAAACTTATACAAATATATGTTTACATATTTATATCTATTTTATGTATATAATTTTAAATAATATATTATGGTTGTGGAGTTGCTGTGAGAATCCGACAGTTGTGTACTTGTCAAGGTAAAAGATTTTTAAACACTCTCAAAGTCCGTTTTTTAAAATAATGGTGAATTATTTTTCCATTGGATAGCTATTTAAATGTTTTATTAAATGATTTTAGGAATTAAGCATACTTTTTGTTCATAGGATAGCTTATATTTAAATTTGCCATTTCTAGAATGTTCAAACTTCTTATTTTTACCAATTTTTCTCTAATCTAAACTTTGTATTATAAGGATATATTTTCATCTATTTTATATTTAATTATCAAGTTTTTTTCCTATGTAGTATGTCCTTGTTTTTGCTTTGTGCAAGCCGCACGGGTTTTCCTGTCTAGAAAAGCAAAGTTTTTTTCTTTATCTCTTTCTCTTGTTCTTTATTCAGCAGCTGGTGATCTGTCTGAGGAGACCAAAAGCTCTTTCAAAGACTGTCTTTGGATTCGTCATTTTACTTGGTTATGTTTGTTGGTAACCTGAGATATAAATATGTAAATTTTGTAAAATAATAGAGTCAGTGGCTCAAAACATTTTATTGTGTCAGGTTGACATTCCACACCTGACATTACCCTTCTGCTTTTGTTTTCTTAATTTGTGGAGAACAGTATCATCTTCATTCTGTGATTAGAGCCAATCCCCATCCTGTTTAAAAATGGAAAAAAATCTCTTTTACAGTCAGAGCTTCATTTTTTACATCAGTTGAACCTCTCAGTATTAGTTACTATTTTGTTAATGTTACTTTTCTGGTGATCAGTAGATTTTTTTAGATTGTTACTTGTTTTTTATTTTATTTTCCATAATTTATTTGATTGAGAATATCAAATAGAAAAACATGATAGAGGATCCCTTTCATTTTATGGACTCAACTGCATTTTTCATTTCTACAGTACTTCCTGCTTGTAGCCTTGCACAAGACAGATACTTTCAAATTGGCGTGATACTGGTTTCAGTTGCAGATGGGAAAAACAAGATTTTTCTTACCAAAAGCATGTGGGCACTTTCTTTGAGTACTAATACTTTGCCACCCAGCGACATCAGGAATTTATTATTACTTAACTGTGGGAAATGATTTCTCTCAAACAAGTTTTATTAAAGTTCCATTACCTCTTTTCTTATGTTAAGTACGGTCTAAAATTAGACTGACTAGTTTCTTATTCTTATTTCTTAAAATGTTTTTTTTTTAAATACTTTTTAAGAGAATTGTATTTATTCTTTTTCCTTGCAAAACTACAACTTTAAATTATGCCTGGGTGTTCAGTGTTGGTTCCTTGTAAATTGGCTCGCATTCCAGAACTGTTCATTTCACCTAGTTTAGCATTTTATTTGACTTTTAAGAAGGACTTACCATTTTTAGAAATTTTGGAGATTCCCTCACCCCTTTTCTTAGGGATATGGTTGAGTAATGATTAAATGGTTCAAGGAAGTACTGCAGGTGAAATTTGTAGGTATTTCAGCTATTTGTTTTTTACTCTGTATTCTTTTTTAAATGTTAGATACATTTTAGTTTACCCCTTTAGGACATTATTATTAAAGGATTAACCATTAAATGTATAATACTCATATCAAGGTCACTTATTTGAGAATCTTAATCTGCACTGTTGACACTGATTCCCAAGACAGTTAAGCATACCATATAGTCGTTGAACTGTTTCTTATCCTGCGACACCCTAGCATTCATCATTTTTAAGGTCATGTGTCAGGGGCTATGCTTGTTTCTAAGTAGCTACATATTAGTGATTTTGCACCATAATTTCATACACTGTTATAGTTTATTTTCAGAAAATTTGATAACTATAATTATAAAAACAAATCGTTGAGGACATATAAATCACTTTATAAATAAGAAGTTGCAGTATAGTATAGAGAGATGTTGTGAGAAGGGTTTTTGGAGTTATCTTGCTGGAGTCTAAATCCTGACTCTGTCCTTGCTTGGTTCATAATCCTGAACAAGTTACTTAATTATTCAGTGTCAGTTTTCTCCTTTATAAAATAGAGATAATAGTCCTATCTTATAAGGTGGTTTTGAGTACTAGATGAGATAATATATGTAAGGCCCTAGAATACTGACTGACAGAATAAAAAAGTACAATGTGGAAAGCCTGTTCCTTTAGAATCTATTAATAGTATAGAATGTTTTTAGGTCTGTTGAGTTTTCCTACCTTTCCTTTCTTTACGCCTAATTTGATCAGTTAGGGATATCAACTCAGTGATAATGGCTGTATTACCATTCTTCGTTATAGTTTTAGCATTTGGTTAAGTGTAAGCACTTGTTTTTTAATTACTTAAACGTCTAGTTTATTTTTGAGGAAAACCACTGTGGTATTCTAACGTTTTGAAATAGATGAAGTAGCAGGTAAGAAGTTTTGTTTCAATGATTTCATTTGGGGTCTTAACAAAGCCATGGCAAAAGCACAGGTAAGAATTTAAGGAACAATATAAAGGAAAAGAGGGGAGGGAACATAATGAATAATTCCTATACTTTTTAAATTTAATAACTGTTTCAGTTTTCAAAAGAGGAAAGGATATGCCCTTCTTAGTTATGTAAAGGAAACGAATATGACATCTAAAACATGGATCTCGATTCAATAGCTTGAGAGTCTGAAGTCCTCTACATAATTTTGTTGCTTTCTCTTGTTTACCTCCCTGCTCTACTTCGGTGATGTGGTAGTCCTTTAAAGAGGCTCTGTCCCACTCTGTGGATGTAGAACTTTGTTATACTTTGGATATACAAGTTTATCATTTCTGTGGATTCCCCCAAAAGTCTGTTCACATTTTACCAAAGATTTAAGGGTTACAAAAGGAGGGATCATACTACCTACCTGCAACTATAGTATTGTGTCACTTTGTTTGAATTTTATGTCTTTTCTTCTTCTTTTCAGTAACTTAAAGACATTCCCTCCCTTATCTTATAGAGAGCATTTTCTCCCATATGTAAGTGTTCTTGGAAAGGGCAGGGTATTTTACTTTCTCCAGATTATCAAGGATGTCCTTCTAAACATATAAAGAGTACAAACGAATACAGACAGTGCTTTTCTTGAAAGGAATTCTGGTAAAGTAGACTGTTCTGTACCTTAGTACAGGGGCATTTGTGTTTGTTTATTAGTTATTTTTTCTTTCTTTCTTTCTTTCTTTTTTTTTTTTTTTGCATTTTAGATGGTTAAATTCGGCGTAAATGTGAGGGAAGCAGTGGAGCTGTCAGGCCTAGTATGTTCTAAACCTTACTCTAGCACACATTAGTTGTATAACATTTCACAAGTGGCTTAACCTCTCTAAGCCTTAGTTTCCTCACATCTAAAATGAGAAATGTAATACCCGCTTGGTAGGGCTGTTATATGGAACCAATGAGGTAAAGTGGGAAGGGGCTGAGGACAATACTGGGCACATAGAAAGCCCTCGATAAATGCTGACTGCTCTCGCTGTGGTCACCACCACCCCTGCTACCACCTGAGTTCTCCTGCCACACCTGCTGCAATTAGATAGTCATCTTCTCTGAAGGGAAAAGCATCTGGTAAATGTTTTAACCATCTACTCATTGATACCAATGAAACATATTTGTGTTAAATAATATTAGATTATAATGGAATGAAAATGTGTAGCATTGAAACAAATTGGATATGGTTTTTCCTGGTTTGTAACGTGGGTGTTTATTAAAGTCTTAAAGTTTATCGTGTATATTGCAGAAAATTTAACTGAGTTTTAAGTGAACCTCAAAAATCATCTAGGTAAGTATTGTTTTCCTTTTTCCTTCCTTGGTTGTCTTCTCTTCTTTGTCCCTCCCTCCCTCCCTCCTTTCCTCCATCCCTCCTTCTTCCTTTCCTTTCCTATCCCTTTCCTTTCTTTTTTTTGCCAATTAGGGTGACAATAGCTAGTAAAAAAATGTGTACCTGAAGAGCAAGGATCAGTTGTGTAGATAGTCATAACTTTCCAGTCAATGGCTTTTTAAAAAACATTATAATTGTTTATAATATAATCAACATTATATTGAAATACTTTATGTAAAGTACCAGAATATACTTAGATGTAGCATTGATGCAAAGTTGGCATTCTGATTCTTACTGATGCTTATTTTTTATTAGTTGACTAAAAATAAAACTATTTTGTATTAACTTCTAGATGTGTTGCTGTTATTCCCTTTAATCATGAACTAGTACCTTTTATTTTCCAGTATTTTTAATTCATTTAACAAATATTGTTGAGTGCATTATGGATACTTGATGTATTTGACATTGCGGAAAATTAAAAGATACATTAGACATGGCTTCTGCTCCAGAGCTTATGGACTAGTCATAAAAATGATCATCTGTAAGACAAAATAAGAAGTAAGAACCATAAGAAACGAGATACAGAGTACTGCTGGGGTTCAGAGGAGGGAATAAAGAATGACTAATTTTGGCATATACAGTCGTAGGTCCTAAAATGGAATACTTAACCACTCTTTGCCAGACACTGTATTAAGCATTTATATTACATTAATTCATTGTACAACTCTATGATTGGTTAATTGTTACCATTTTATAGATTAGGAGACAGGGCTTTAAAAGAGGCTAAATAACTTTCTGAAGTCATAGCGTTTTGGAAAAAAGATTTAAACCTAGAACTGTCTGACTTCAAAGTGTATATTTTTTCTACTCTTTGGAAGAGATTTAGATAAACTTGGAAGTTATACAGGAATTTCAGTTGAGGGTAGGAATTTGGGGCTCCACAGAATTCTGAAGTGTTAGTCACACAGGTTAAGCACATAGAATGCTCTCTTTCTGACCTCTAGCTAGGACTGTAGTGTCCTTCCTCTTCCTGAAGCTATTAAAGTGCTTACTTCTGTGATTAGCTCATAATTTATTGCATCTGGCAATTTGTACCTAGAAATATGAGTGAAGCAGAATGTATTGACTGTTGAAGGAGGCAGGATGTTTTCTGTATTGTAGCATTGAGAAGGTACACAGTTAACTGGCTCTTATTCTGAAGAAAATGACAAACGGTCAGCCAGGTGCCCTTGCTCATCAAAGACTTTCAATTTATACAGTCCTGTAGTATGGAAGTGATTTATAAATAAAAGGACTTACTGTGCCATAGATTTCTTACAAATAAGAGTTTTATAAAATTTAAGAATTAATTTTACATTACTGATTATATTGTGTGAGAAATCTATTGCCATATGGGTTATAAAAAACCCCTTTTGCTTCTGACATTTAAAAAAAGTATTGAAAGCTATTTTCATATTGCATATTGCAAACGATTATATTTTATATTTAAGCTTTAACATACTTTAAAAATCGTTTAGAAAAATAATAAATTTAATAAAGTGTGTCTATGTTATCTTCGAGTTATGCTTGACTCCACTTGAAACTGATTAATAAAAGGGGTCCTGTTTATTGGAAAAAGTATGTTTTAAATGTTCATTTCTAAAATGGATAGAAATGTAAAAAGTAGGCGGCTATATGAGAAAACATAACTAGTCATTAAAAAATCATCAAATCATTTGTATAAGAAGTATTCAGTTTCACTTTTTGGTCACTCAGTATATAAAGCCCTATTTCTCATTTCTATCAAACTGTGTTGTCACTATTAAATAAGTATGCCACATTAGTATTGTTTTCATTGTATTCAATCTTAAAAACTGCTTTCGTGACCTCTTGATTTCTTTTCCTTTTTCCTTTTTTCCTTTTTTCTTGTTTGTTTCACAGCTATAGCAAGTCTTAAACATTTTATATTAGAACAGAAATAGAAGACATAAATTGGTATAAGGATTTTCAAATTCAAAGCTTATTTTACAAGCCCTTTAAAATATGAAAAATACAGTAATAGAGTTATGTTAAAAGTGGGGTAAAATTCAAAAACAGCATAGAAGAGACAGTCATGTTGTTTTGGAGGGAGAGTGGAAATCCTATCTGGGAAAACTTTTGTGAGGAGTGGTGCTTAAGTAGGGTGTAAAGGATGACGAGATATTTGCCAGACTGGTAGGAGAAAGACATTCTAAGTAGAAAGAAACATATATGTGAAGGGTCAGAAGCCTAAGGGGGTCAGAAGATTGTGTTTGTTGATGCTAGAATAGAAAATATTGCTGATGTGAGGGTTAGGGAGGAATAACACCAGGAGATGAGAATGGAGAAACAGACCATTTAGATTAAGGGCCTTCTGAGTCCTGCTGAAGAATTTGGATTTTATTACAGTGTAGGTGATGGGAGAATAATGTTAAGCAGAGAGGTGACATGATGAAATACTCTTGTAGAAAGAGCTAGTACAGCACTTTGTAGATTTCAGGGACCAGGGTGGTATAGGTAGGTAGCAAAGCTGTAGGCAAGGGGGTCTAGTTTGTTGATTATGAACATTCTTGGGAATTTTAATTTCAAACATATTTAGAAGGTAATATCATGAGGTGTAAGAAGAGATTCTCCTTTTTTCTACTTTAAAAGTAAATAAAAAAATTTAAAACCTTGCTATTTTAGAATTTTCATTAAAAAGTTACATTTTATAAGTGACTGGTTATCTAAAACAAATTATCTGACTGACTATAAAAGAACTAATCTATAGAGATACTACTACACTTCCTTTTTATACTTTGGGATTACTTCTTAGGTGCATACAAATTTATTAAGCATTCTTAGAGGATTACTCATTTTATTATTATGTAGATCTCTTCTCTATTCCTATTAACAGTGGCTTGTGTTTCAAATTTATAAACAAACTATAGCAATATGTTCAACTAGCCTTTCTTAGTATTTCATGTATGTGGGATTTTTGAAAATACTTTTGCATCTTTTTTGTGGCTTTATTTTATATCATTTGTACATAGAATATGCATTGCCTTTGCTATGTATTGGAAGGAATTTACACAATCACTTAATGTGTAAATTACTAACTTATTAAAAACTATAAATGTAAACCCAAGTATTCTTAAGCTTTTAATCTTTATAGATTTTGTTTATGAATCAAGTGATTTTTATATAAAATAGGAACTATTTTTTCTTAATGTTCAATTAATTCAGAAATTTAATTTGAACTATTAATTACAAATTTAAAAGTCAAATTCTTTAAAACACATCAAACTCCTAATAAAACAGATTTACAAGTCTGACATCTTCCAAGAGCTCAAGCTCTTGTAAGTGGAATAAATCTGACTTAAAAATTAAGTGAATTAAATTATCTTAAGTTGTTCAAACATTTAAAAAGAAAATCAGTATATACAGCACAGCTCATTAATCACAGAACCTTTGTGTATATCCACGTAATTATAGTTTACACAAAAGTATCACTAATGTAGTTTTAAATTACTTCTCCAAGAGTAATATTCACTCACTATCCAAGGTAAGCAGAATTACTTATCTTATTAGTCCTTCTGGAACTTAGTTAATAGCTTGGGATTCTTGATTGGAGATCAGGATTTTGGAATACTTCATGATGGGTATCTTTTGTTAGCTTCTTCAGATCCATTCTTCTTTCTTCTCTACCCTGCTCTATACCCTGGGATACTGATTTGTATGGACCTTAGTGGCTTCTGTGCCTTTGGTTTTCAGGTTGGTGCTGGGGTGGGCGATGGGTAGCCACCCTCAGTAGGAAATCAAAGAGAGGGAGGTGAGTGAAGTAAAGGTATTCATTTCCATACCAGGTTGCCATATGCTGGCACTGTCCTTGAATGAAAAGTCATTGCTTTTTTCATGACAACCCTTTCTAAACTCCTTTTTGGGATTTTAGAACTGTACTTGTTTCTCTTGCCTAGAATGGCAGTGTCTCTGCTCTTACACTGGGTTACTGAACTATCCCCTTATTTCTCTACATCTGCACTTCTATAAATAGTCCTTTTGTAAATAAACCCTCCTCAGGTTATCCTAAGTAGTGTGTGTCATCTGTTTTTAGTTGGAATCCTAACTGTTACACAATCCAAAACCCAAGTCAGTGTAGTCAGATCTTTCCTGTTTGGTCAGTAGGGCTTTCTGAACCCATCCATGCTTGTCACTGGGACTTGGTTAATTATAGCAGTCAGTTTTTTTCTAGCCAGCCCCCCGCCCCCACCTTTTTAAAAAATTTTTTTTTTGTCTTGCTGTTTAGTACTTTCCCTGAGATGATGATCTCTCAAGCTTTACCTAAAGATTTTTTTTTCATGGCCATAATAATAACTTTTTAAAACAAATATGTCTTAAATTCTGAATCCTGTATTTGGGCTGAAAATGGACTGCTATTCATTTTTTCTTTTTCTAATAATTTATTGAGGTGAAATTCATATAATAAAATTAACCATTTTATTTTAAAGTAAAAAATTCAGTGGCATTTATTACATTCAGTATGTTGCACAACCACCACTTCTATCTAGTTCCGTACATTTCTGTCATTCCAAAATAAAACCTCTTATTATTAAGTTTCTCTCCATTTTCCAACCCCCAGTCTCTAATAACCACCAACCTTCCTTCTGTCTCTTTAGATTTATCTCTCACTCAATTTGTGACCTTTTGTGTCTGGCTCCTTACCCGAAGCATGATATTTTTGATGTTCATCCACATTATATCAGTACTTCATTCTTTTCTATGGACAGTACTATTACATTATATGGACAGACCACAATTTGTATATACATTCATTTATTGATGGATATTTGGGTTGTTTCTGCCTTTTGGCTCTTGTGAAAAGTGCTGCTATAAACCTGCCTGTACATATATTTATTTCAGTACTTTTTAGTTCTTTGGAGTATGTACTGAGGAGGGAATTGCAGGGTCATGGGATACATTTTACTTTTTGAGGAACTATCAAACTGTTTTCCACAGTAGCTAAACAATTTTTCATTCCCATCAGCAATGTACAAGGATTCCAATCTCTCCACATAATCTCCAATACTTACTTTCCTTTTTAAAATTTATTATAATTATTCTAGTGAGTATGTGAAATAGAATCTCACTTTAGTTTTGATTTGCGTTTTCCTAGTGACTAGTTACATTGAGCATCTTTTATGTTGGCTGGCCATTTATATATCCTTTTTGGAGAAATGTGTACTCAAATTCTTTGCTTATTTTTAGTTAGATTGTTTGTCTTACCGTTACTGAGTTGTAGAAGTTCCTTATATATTCTGAATAGTAGAACCTTATCAGATATATGATACGGAAATTTTTCTCATTCTCTAGGTTGTCTTTCCACTTTTTTGATAGTGTCCTTCACGCACAAAATGATTTAGTTTTGATGAAGTCCAATTTATCTCTTTTTTCTTTTGTTACTTAATGGTTTTAATGTCATTTGTAAGAATGTATTGCCAAATCCAAGGTCATGAAGATTTAGCCTTATCTTTTCTTGTAAAAGTTTAGTGGTTTTCTTGTAAAAGTTTAGTGTATATATTTAGGTTATTGACCAGTTTTGAGTTAATTTTTATATATGGTATAAAGTAGAGGTCCAAACTGATTGTTTTCCACGTGGATATACAGTTGTCTCAGCAACATTTGTTGGAGAAACTATATTTTCCTTGCTGAACGATGCTGACACCCTTGTTGTAAATCAATTGGCCATAGATATATGGGTCTCTTTCTGGGTTCTCAGTTCTTTTGCATTGGGCCATATCTCTATCCTTATGCTAATACCACACTATTTTAATTACTGTGGCTTTATAGTAAAATTTGAAATTGTGAAATATGAGCGTGTAAGGTTGTGGCTAATTGGGGCCTCTTGGAATTTCCTATGAATTTGAGGATTAACTTTTCCATTTCTGCCAAAAATGCTGTTGTAATTTTGATTCAGATTGCAGTGAATCTGTTGATGTCTTTGGGTAGTACTGACGTCTAAACATTGTCTTCTAAATCCACAAACATGGAATGTTTATTTATTTATTTAGTTTTTATTTTTAGGTCTTTAATTTCTCTCAGCAGTGTTTTGTAGTTTTTGGTGTACAAGTCTTTCACCCACCTTGGTCAAATTTATTCCTAGGTATTTTACTTTACTCTTTTTGATGCTAATATAAATGGAATTGTTTTCTTAACTTTTTGGATTATTGTTGCCAGGGCATAGAAATACAAGTCATTTTTGTGTGTTAATCTTGTACCCTACAGCTTTGTTGAATTCATTTGTAACCTCTAGTGACCTTTTTGTGAATTCTTTGGAATTTTCAAATACAGGATCGTGGAATCTGTGAATAAAGATAGTTTTACTTCTTCCTTTCCAATTTGGATACCTTTAATTCCTTTTTCTTGCCTGATGACTCTTTTAGAACTTCCAGTACAGTGTTGAACAGCATCTTTGTCTTGTTCTTGATCTTAGGGGGGAATCTTTTAATCTTTCATCATTGAGTATGGCATTAGCTGTGGATTTTTGGTAAATTCCCTTAGTCATGTTGAGGAACTTCCTTTCTATTTCTAGTACTCTGAGTGTTTTTATTATGAAAAGGTGTTGGATTTTTCCAAATGCTTTCCCCATGTCAACTGAGCTGATCGTGTGTTTTTACACCCTTTTTTCTATTACCGTGTTATACTGCATTGATTACTTTTCTGATGTTGAACTACCCTTGTATCCCTGGGATAAATTCCACTTAGTCATAGTATATAATCCTTTTAATATGTTGTTGAATTTGGTTTGCTCGTATTTTTTGAGGATTTTTATGCCTTTAATGATAAGGAATATTGGTCTGTAATTTCTGTGTGTGTGTGAATCTTTATTTGGCTTTGATATTGGTAATACTGGCCTTATAGAATGAGTTAGAAAGTGTCCTCCCTCCCACCACCCTTCTAGTTTTTGTAAGAGTTTGAAAAGGATTGGTGTTAAGTGTTCTTTAAATATTTGGTGGACTTAACCAATGAAGCAAGTTGGTTCTGGATTTTTATTTTCTGAGAGGTTTTTGATTATTGATACAATCTCTTATTATAGGTCTGTTAAGATTTTCTTTTTCTTCCTGAATCAATTTAGATAAATTGTGTGTTTCTAGGAATTGTCCATATCATCTAGGTATCTAATTTGTTGGCATACAAGTGTTCATAGTTAGTTTTTAGCTATTTGCATCTGTTATCTTTTTTTTTTTTTTTTAAGATTTTACTTATTTATTTTTAGAGAGAGGGTAAGAGAGGGAGGAGGAGATGGAGAGAAACATGAATGTTCAAGAGAAACATCGATTGGCTCCCCCTTACACTCCCTCTACGCAGGAACCTGGCCTGCAACCCAGGCATGTGCCCTGACTGGGACCTGTGACCTTCTGGTTTGTGGGACAGTGCCCAAACCACTGAGCCACACCAGTCAGGACTTTGTCTTTTCTTTTTCCTCCCCTTTGTCAGTCTACCAAAGGTTTGTCAATTTTGCTAATCTTTTCAAACTACCAACTTTTTTCTCCCAGCTTTCATTGATTTCCTTTATCTTTTTTGTTTTTTATTTCATTTGTGTTCACTCTAATCATTATTATTTGGTTCTTTTTTGCTATATTTTGGCATAGTTTGCTCTTTTTCTAATTCCTTAAGGTATAACATTAGGTTATTGATTTATGTGCATGTTGTTTAATTTCCACATACTCATTTTCCACTTTGCTTCTTTTATTGATTTCTAGCCTCATTTCATGGTGATCAGAGAGGATGCTTTGTATGATTTCAGTCTTAAGGCTTGTTTTGTGGCCTAACATATGCTTGTCCTAGAAAGTGTTCCATGTGCATTAAAAAAAAAGAAAGAAAGAAAAAGTATATTTTCTCCCCAGTATTTCCTCCCAGGCTTTAGGCAGTCTACTATATGTCTTAACTGTATTGGGTTGGCCAAAAAGTTTGTTTGGTTTTTTCCATGAGACAGCTCTAGTAGTGCTTAGTTTTCTTTAACTTTCTTTGAAACCACTTTGTTAGATTGTATTGTGACAGCTGGAATATCAGCATGCATTTAAAAAACAGTTATCAAAATTGGAGAATTTTTGTGTAGTCATTTTAATAATGAAGATGGAGGAAAATATGCAACATTTTCAGCATATTATGTTTTATTATTTCAAGAAAGGTAAAAATGCAACTGAAACACACATGCAAAAAAAGATTTGTACAGTGTATGGAGAAGGTGCTTTGGCCAATTAAAGGTATCAAAAGTGGTTTGCGAAGTTTTGTGCCAGAGGTTTCTTTCTGGACAACTTTTGAGGGTTGGGTAGATCAGTTGAAGTTGACAGTGGTCAAATCTGGACATTAATTGAGAACAATCAATGTTATGCCAACCAGGTTATAGCTAATGTACTCAAAATATCTAAATCAATAAAGTTACTAGTTAAAATGAAAAATGTGTGTTTTATTTTATGGAAAAACACCTATGGACTTTTTGGCCAACCTCATATCTTTTCCCCCAGATAGTGAGGCATGCCTTGTGCCATTTTTTCATGTAGCCTCTAGACAGGATAGAGCAGACAAGTGCGATAATTTGCTTATGGTGCCTGCTCCGCGCTCCCTCTGGGACCAGGGCCATGGCCCCACGCAGGAGTGGTATGCTCCCGAGCTGGGAAGGGGTAAGCGGCAAGGGCAAGTAAAAATGCCACAGGGCTTTACCATTTTTAAGTGATTTTTTTCTTGATTCAGCATTTCCTTGGTGGTTGTAAAGCTTTAGCTATTTTTTAGAATTCGACAAAGTTGGTTCTGACCGTTTTTACTTATTTTCATTATTTTTGTGGAGGGATGGGATCTTGGACCTACCTTCTGCACCATTTTCCTAATGTCCTGTTTCCTTGTTCACTTTTATAATTCACTTATGTCTCCCTGATCACCATATGTAATCACTTTCTAGACAGTCTTTATGTTTCCGTTACCCTGTCCTGGTAGGTGATGATGACATTGCTTTGGCCATGTTTAAAAATTCTCTGAGCCATGACTTACTCCTTAGAAATTGAAGATAATTTCCTTTCCTCCCTTCTTCTGTCCCTTAGTGGGTTCTTACAAAGACCAAAGGAGAACAGGAACATGAAAGTATTTGTATACAGTAAATCTGATTATGTAAGTCTGTTGATGTGAAACCTTATCAGTGGCTTATTTTCTTTTGTCATTGAAATGTGAATCATCAAAAACCATTAAGTAGAAATAAGTTAAAATGGGAGCTCTGAGTCTGTTCTCTGTTCTACTTATTTTGTCAGCAAACTACAGGAGAACATGCAAGTTACAGGAGGACATGCATATTTTTTTTTGCATCGCTGCAGATTAAAATGCTTGCTCTTGGGCAGAGAAAGAAAAGGAAACAAACTAGGGAGAAACGTATTATCAGACTTCTTTCAATCTTTTGTAATCAAATATGAGTTTAAACATTGGCAATTACCTAGAGTATTAAAGCATAAATTGATTAAAAAGCTGTACTCAGTTTTCTGCATCTTAGAGATCATTCTTAATTTTCTGTCTTCTTTATGCTTTGCTATTTTTAAAACAGTAACTGTGAGGTAGTTACTTTGTTGTTTAGGTAGTATCTAAAGTATTTGCCCCAATTAGCCGACACAGGACCTTTAAGTTTACAGGATATACTGGTTTATACTAGCTTAAAAACTGATTTCCTCTTAATGCCTTAAACATTACAAAATTCCATAAGAATTACAAAACTACAAATTGTCCAAGTTCTGGTAAGCCAGGCACTTCAATTTTGGTTTCTAGAACTTATAATTTTCTGTGAGAAATTATCTCTGGTTTTCTGGCAAGTACTGAGAACCATTTTATTGTTTTAACTATTCATAGAAAAATAAATAATGAGAACTCAAGAAGTTTTCATGCAAACATAGCTATTAAGGAGTGTTAAGTCTTTATTCACTGTGAGAAAATAAATGTTTAGACAACTCTTACTGTAAATATGATTATAACAGTTTCCCAAAGCTAATAAAATAAGTATTTGGTCAGCTAATGAAAAATTCAGTCAGTGCAATTAAGCAGCTAATGTGAAGACATTAATCAGAGTTGCAAAGCTACTAAGTACCACTTACTATCATCATGTAGGCTCAAGTGCTTTTCATTCATCAAGTCTCAGCAGTGTGCTTTCTTGTTCAAGGTAAACTTCATTAGGAGTAAGGATTTCTCCAAAACTATAGCCTCCTACTGTATTCAGAAATGTTTTCTAGAGACACAGGTAGTATTTCCTTTTTAAAGAACTTATTTCTGAGTCTATAATATGTCATGGAAAAAAAAAAACACCAACTTTTTCTTTGAGAGAGGAGTCAGGTACTTTGGCCTTTATCCAGAATTCTTTGCCAGGAAAAAGATAGAGGATCTCTATGTGAAGGAATTTTAATGTTCTGTATATTCTTTGTTTTTATATGGAATAAATTTGAATACAAAATAGATTTCATATATGAAACACTTTACAATATGCACCCAGACCTGAGGCTGAATAAATCTTTGGTCATTCTTCTCTGTAACCAGAAGACAAGAAGGACATAAGCCATTGGGATACTTTCTAAAATTCCTTTATAATCACATACTTTATTTTTTATGAATCAAGATCACATGAGTGATTTTAGTGTTTCAGTAATATTGTGCTAGTATAGGACATTTACATACAAAGAGTAATTGGAAATATTTGTTAAATATATGAATTATTATATGGGTTCTGTTGAGTGCAGCTGGAGAAAATTATGCAATTGTAGATTTGGTGCTACTCAGCAATCATTGTGCACAAAACCCATGGTTGGTTTCTCTCTTTTCCCACAATGGCTTTCCCAGATCACCCCTCTCCCAAATCTCCCACTCCCACTTTCCCTCTTTCAGACTCAGCGGCTAACCTTTTAACCTACTCTACAGAGAAAATAGAAGTATGAATGCACTCCCTCAAAAGCCAATCCCACCTGTAAACTTGTCTCTGTTTGCACACATTGTTAACACCTTCTGTCCATCCTTAGATGCAGAGGGGCCTGGCCTGTATCTGAAACTAATATTGCCATTTGTGTTCTGTGGTCTACTTGGACCTTCCACTCAGGGATATTACACCATCAAATTAGTCTCCACCCGTTTTTCAGACCTTTTCCTCTGTTTACCACATGAACATACTCAAATTTCCATCGTGAAACACCCTCTTTCATCAATCCTAAATCTTCCCTCAAAATATTGCCCCCATATTTCTCCCATATTCATCGAACTTTCGAAAGAAGTTTTATGCTTGCTATCTCCACTGCCTTACTTCCGATTTATTCCAGCCCTTGTCCATTTAGACTTACTTAGAATCTGATTTTGCTAATTCACCATTGACTTCCCAGTTAAAAATTTTAGTGGCTTATCTTGTAGTCCTTGTTTTATTTTATCTCTTTGTGAAGCACTTTCCTTTTCTCAAACTGTGTTTCCTTTGCCTAGTGACTCTTTCTTTCTTTCTTTCTCTCTGACCTTTCCTTCTAAATCCTCTTTGACTAACTCTTTCCCTCTGCTAAAGTTGTTACCATGCGTGATCCTTCTTTGATCTTTTGGTTTCACTTACTGTTGCGTACTGACTATGAACGAGGCTCTGTCCTGGGCGCTTCTTGGACGTTGTTCCTGACAGTTTATAACAACTCTGAACAGTTAACATAGCTTGCCTAAGTTCCCTACTAAGGGAGTAGTCAGGATTTAGCCCCGTATCTATTTGATTCTATAGCTATATTTTCATCGTTTTCAAACTTTTAAAAGAAACAGAATATTTTAAAAAATCTTATTAGAACCCCAAAAGATGAAAGCATAACTACTCTGTTACAGCGGGGGTGGCAGACCCAGCCTGGACCCCCTCTCCAGTCTGCCCTCAAGCACTTACTTAGAACCCAACCGCTCTGCGAAAGTCAGTTTAAAGGGTAAAGTGATTTATATTAAACCCCAGACCTGTTTGTTTTAGCATAGATTTTTAGCTGGATCCTGGGAATTTCTATTTTTCTTCCTATGTGCCTGACAAGTATGTTATGTTCAGAATGAAACTGTATTCTTTGTGAAAACTATTCTGACTATTGTATATTCTGTTGTGATGAAACTTCATAGCCCAGCCAGTGCTATCCTACTTACAATTAGATAATTAAGCTCATTAGGGTCATAATCCCTCGAGGAACTCATAATCATTTTCTTTGCATTCTTCTTCACCCTCTCTTTCTCTAATCTGTCTTTCAGAGAAGGATTTCTAAAATTCAGGTCAGTTTGCATCATTTACCCACTAACATTTTTAATGATTCCCCATTATCTATTAAAAAAATACTTAAGGCATACAGGGCCCTTGAATTTGACACTCAGAATACACCATGTTCTCTCAGGCCTCTGGACATTTTGTATACTTTTCCCCTTTCTAGACTACCCTTCTTGCCTCTTTATTTTGCATTTCTCTGGTAATGAGTGATGTTGAGCAGCTTTCCATATGTCTAATGGCCATCTGTATATCCTCATTGAAGAAGTGTCTCTTCAGGTCCTTTTGTTCATTTTTTAAATTGGATTGTTTGGTTTTTTGGTGTTGAGTTGAATTAAGTTCTTTATAAATTTTGGATATTAACCCCATATCAGATGTATCATTGGCAAGTATGTTCTCTCCTTCAGTGGGTTGTCTTTTCATTTTGTCAGTGGTTTCCTTGCTGTATAAAACCTATTTTGTTTGATGTAGCCTGATTTTTTTTCTTTTGTTTCTCTTGTCTGAGGAGATATAACAGAAAAAAATATTGCTATGAGAAATGTCTGAGATTTTACTGCCTATGTTTTCTTCTAGGAATTTTATCATTTTGAGTCTTACTTTTAAGTCTTTAATCCATTTTGAGTTTATTCATGTGTATGGTGTGAGAAGGTGGTCTAGTTTTATTTATTTATTTCTTGCATGTATCTGTCCAGGTTTCTCAGCATCACTTACTGAATAGACTGTCTTTACCACATTGTATGTTCTTGCCTTCTTTGTCAAATAGTAATTGACCATAAGGCATGGATTTATTTCTGGGCTATCTGTTCTATTCCATTGATCTATATTCTGTTTTTATGCCAGTATCATGATATTTTTAAAAAATCCTCACCTAAAAATATGTTTACTGATCTTAGAAGATAGGGGAGAGAGAGACAAATAGAAAGACATATAGAGATAGGCATTGATGGGAGAGAGAAACATTAGTTGGTTGCCCTCCTGTATGTGGCTCAACTGGGGATTGAACCTGCAACCTAGGTATGTGCTCCAGCTGGGGATTGAACCCACAACCTTTTGATGTACAGGATGATGCTCCAACCAACTGAGCCACCCAGTCAGGGCAGTACCATGCTCTTTTGATTACTATGGCCTTGTATAGTTTAATATCGGGTAGCCTGATTCTTCCAACTATGTTCTTTTTTCCCAAGATTGCAGTGACTATTTGGGGTCTTCTGTGGTTTCATATAAATTTTTGGAATATTTGTTCCAATTCTGTGAAATGTTATTGGTATCTTAATAGGAATCGCATTGAATGTATAGATTGCTTTGAGTACGATGGACATATTAATGATGTTAATTCTTCCTATCCATGAACACGGTGTATGTTTCCACTTGTTTGTATCTTCTTAAATTTCTTTCTTCAGTGTCTTATAATTTTCTGAGTATAGGTCTTTTACATACTTGGTTAAATTTATTTCTAGGTATTATATTATTTTTTGATTTGATTGTAAATGGGATTGTTTTCTTAGTTTCCCTTTCTGATAGCTCATTATTGGTGTATACAAATGCTACTTATTTCAGGATATTTATTTTGTACACTGCTACTTTCCTGAATTCAGTTATCAGTTCTAATAGTTTTTTTTTTTTTTTGGTGGAATTTTTAGGGTTTTTTATACATAGTATTGTGTCATTTTCAAATAATGACAGTTTTACTTTGGATCCCTTTTATTTTTTTCTTCTTGTCTTGTGGCTGTGGCTAGGACTTCCAGAACTATGTTGAATAAGAGTTGTGAAAGGAGACATCCCTGTCTTGTTCCTGATCTTAAGGAAAACTCTTGTATTTTTTGCCCATTGAATTTGATGTGGGCAATGGGTTTGTCATATATGGCCTGTATACGTTGAGGTGTGTTCTCTCTATTCCCACTTTGTGGGGAGTTTTTTTAATTATAAATGGGTGCTTGATTTTATCAAATGCTTTTTCTGCATCTATTGATATTATCATGTGGTTTCTATCCTTCATTTTGTTTATCATGTTTATTGATTTGTGAATATTGTACCAACCTTCCATCCTTGGAATAAATCCCACTTGATCATGGTATATGATCTTTTCAGTGTACTGCTTGATCTGGTTTGCCAATATTTTGTTGAGGATTTTAACATCTGTTAATATATTCATCAGGGATATTGGCCTATAATTTTCTTTTTTTGTAGTGTCTTCATCTGTTTTTAGAATTAGGATAATGCTGGCCTCATAAAATGAGCTGAGAGTGTTCCTTCCTCTTGAATTTTTGACACAGTTTAAGAAAGCAAGGTGTTAGTTCTTTGAATGTTTGGTAAAGTTCACCCGTCAAGCCATCCAGTCCAAGGCTTTAGTTGGCAGTTTTGTGATTACTGCTTCAACTTCATTAGTTATAGTCTGTCTATTCAGATACTCTGACTCTTCCTGATTCAGTTTTGGAACATTGTATGTTTCTAGGGATTTATCCATTTAATTCAGATTGCCCAATTTGCCAAACTGGCAAATTATATGCCAATTTGTTGGCATATAATTGTTCTAATCTTGACATTTTAATTATGATGTGTCTTGGTGAGGGCCTGGGATAAGATGATGTCATTATAATGTTCTTTTTTCAGTTTAATGATTTTGAGTAACTTCCCTTATTGTACTGTGTATACTGCCTTTATCTACTAGTCTTTTAATTTATTTTACAAAACCTTTAAAATTTATTTTCAGTAGTCACATGTAGGATTAATCTGAAGTGTACCTTTCAAGGATGGGATTTAACTCCTTAGTACATATGTTATGTCATTTCAAATAAAATCCTACCTTTAGTTCCATAAAATTTTCCATTAATATAGTTCCATTAATTCTCACAAATGGAGGTCAATTAGAAACAAAATTTATCAGAATAATCTTAGTTTGGATTTTGTTTCTTTTTTTTTTCTTTCCTTCTTTTTTAAAAAAAATTATTTATTTTTAGAAAGGGGGTAGGAGAGGGAGAGAGGGGGAGAGGAACATCGATGTGTGAGAGAGACATAGAGAGGTTGCCTCTTGCACGCCCCCAAGTTGGGTCCTGGCACTCAGTCCAGTGAGCCACACCAGTCAGGGCTAGATTTTGTTTCTTATTTTTACTTTTATTGACTCATAATAGCAGATTCACCCCAGACCATGATCTCAAAATATGGAAACTGTGTGGCTTATTTTGTTAACTTGGTATGACAGGTGGAAATAATTTTTCTCCCAAACGGTAGAATTCAAGAAAACAGTAGGGTTTTCCCCCCCTTCCATTTATCCTTTTAAAGTAATGAAATAAGGAATTTAGGTTTAAATTAAACATTTTTAAAAATTAAGTTAAATTTTTAAAACTTAATGACTTTCAACAAGTCATATGTAAATGATTAGAATGTGTTTTCAATTAAAATATTATACCAGCATATGCAGAGTCATAATGCATTACCAAAAAAATGTAGTCTGGAAGCAAACCAGAATACTGAAAATAATGCTATAATTTTTTAAATAAGAGGAAAATATTTTTTTATACACGAAGTTTTTGGTTTAAGTGGTGTGTAACGAACTAACCGACTTGTCTGTTAAAGCATTCCATTCCAGAAGAGTTTCGTTTTTGATAAAATTGATTGCATTAGCACATTACTTACGATAATGGGCATAGATTTTTTCCCCCCCAAAGTGATGCTGTGGTTTTGCTTTTGGGAGAGAGTACAAGTTTTCTGTGGGCTTAAGTATTAAAAATGCTTCTTAAAAACCTGAAATTGTTATGCATTAAACCAGAACTCTTGGAGCTTTTTCAGATTTTATTGCTTATAGTCACTCATTCCCTTTAGTAGATATTTTATGAACTTGTTTCCACTTGCTGGAAAAATAGAATTTACCATAATTAAGAGAAAACATCGGTTATTTTATCCACTTGTCTTTGTCTTGTTATTGTTTGCTTTAGAGATTTATATAAGTTACTGATATGATTCAGATTCCAGTGTGTGAAATAGACCTTTTGAGAAGGTGCTTTGAATAGAAAAATAAATATCTTACAAAATATCTAGCTTTGGGTGTGTTCAGTTCTATTTGAATTTCTTGTTTTTCTTTGCATTCACAACTGTATTCCAATATAGAGTGTACATTTTGAGTATAAAATGGGTTCAGCTTATGAGACAGGATGGTAAAATATCAAAGCAATTTTTAAATATATCTGTTAAGGAAAATGCCAACATTTAGAATTTAAATAAAGTTATTTTATACTCTACATTGTCCCCTATCTCTCTGTCATTTTTATAGGCATCTTCTAATTTGCAGGAAACTTTCCTGTCTTCCTCAGTGACTTATGTACAACTTGTGTTCCACTGAATCCTCTGCTCTCTTCCTTCTCAGCTTCATATTTTGTGGTGATCATTCTTCGTAGTCTCTGTGTTTTTATTTGCCATCTTTGTCATGGCTATTCTTTAGATCTGTATCTTAACTACCCAGAATCTTGATTTACTTTTAAGACTGTTTAGTGAGTCGAAATTTATCTTGGTATCAAGAAACTTATGTGACAGGAAATGGATAATGTTTATAAGTAGCCATCATACTTACAAGAGAAGTAGAGATAAAGTACTATGCAAATTCAGAGGAAGAAATAATTCTATCTGGGCAATTCACAGAAGGTGGCATCTAAAATATTAATATTTTAAACACAGAAAAATATAAAGAGTAATGTAGAAAAGAAATATTATAATTTTGCCACTCAGAATTAATAAGTGTTATTTTCAGAGGTCTAAAGGTAACATATCTCTTCCTTCTGTACAAAACAAAGGCTGTAGAATGCTTAATGTCAGAACTCCCCCTTGTATTTTTCTCTCTGTTTTTGTTACCAGTGTATGGCTGTAGTGGTGGTGTTTTTGGTTCATCTTTGCTCCTTGTATTCTTTTCTTCTTTGGGGTTTAATTTCCTTCTTGCTGAAATACCTTCCTTAGGGAGTCTTTCACATTTTCTGTGTTTTACTGCCGCTAAATTCTTTGTGCTTTTGTCTTACACGAGGTCTGTCTGGAAAGAATCCAGCCATTACAAATATAATGAGAATGGTTTGCACAACACTGATGTAACCTGGCAGCCAAGGAGAGGGACTGAAATGCACATGCATGAACAATGGAGTCTTCACTGTACCAGTCAGTGAGGGCAGTAGACACTTTGAGTGAGCATGTGTACTCTGTGGCTGTGGCATTCAAAATGACTGAGCAAGTAGTGCAATGAATCTACATCATTTTATGTTAAGCTTGAACATTCCTACACGGTAACTGTTTGGGTGATTCAGAAGGCCACAGCTATGGGCAGCAGGTGATTGACAGCTTTATCACAACAACATGCCTGCTTATACACCACATCTTGTGCAGAGTGTTTTGGCAAAACATCAAATCATCTAGGTAACTCAGTCCTTCTACAGCCCAGATTTTGTTGCCTGCAACTTCTGGCTTTTCCCAAAACTAAAGTCACCTTTGAAAGGGAAGAGGTTTCAGACTGTCGATGAGATTCAGAAAAATACTATGGGGCAGCTGATGGTGATTGGGAGAACTGTGTGAGGTCCCAAGGTACTTACTTTGAAGAGGACTGAGGTGTCCTTGTCCTGTGTACAATACTTCTTGTATCTTCCTCAATAAATGCCTCTATTTTTCATATTACATGGCTGAAAAGACCTCATATGTCTTCTAATTCACTAATTTCAACTGCTTAACCTGTTCATTGAGATTTTTATTCCCAGAGTCTCTGTTTGATTTCTTTTAAAAAGAAAATGTCTCTCCTTTTCATATTATCTTTTTTCTTGTCTTACAGCATTGATTTCTTTCTACATAACTTTTGACTTCCCCAAAACTTAACTACAGCCCTTTGGTATTTGCAAGGGATAGTTCTGTGACTCCCACTGCAGAAAACAAATTTGTGGATGCATAGGTCCTTACATAAGATGCTGTAGAACAATATATACAGTCGGCCATTTGCATCCATGGATTCCCATCATCAGCTGGTTCAATCCATGGATGTGAGACCCAGGGATAGGAGGGACAACTAAATAGTTACTCAAAGAAATGCACATATAAGTGGGACTGCATGGTTCAAACCCATGTTGTTTAAGGATCAATCAAATACTTCTTTCGATATTTCTTTTCAGATTCTCTTACCTATGGGTCTGAGTGTGTTATCCTACCATGATTGTGTCTTGTGCGTCTTTTATAAGTGAGGCTCAACTTCACCTTTTAAAAATCTATGGACCCCTTTTTAGTGGGAGTTGTTTTCCCATGAGCCTTGGATTATGAAGGCATGTTGATACAGAGATCACGTTTGCATCTGCCAAACTCCTGATGGCTTCACTGAATCTGGACCCAGTGTTAATTCTTAATTTGTCAGAGGTGGAACAGGCTTAGGTATTGTGATTTAGTATGTATAGTTTCTTTTCTGCCCATGTACCTGGACTTTCTTGTGACTGACCATAGGCCAGTGAGCAAAATTTCCCTACAAATTGTTTTACAAATGGGACAGCATTTTGTAGATCTAGGTTAATATGCAGGAAGCCAAGCCCAGTTCCTCCCTCTAGCAAGACTGAGACCTGTCTCCTGTACTTACATGGTTGTTGAATCACTGGTGCCCAGTGCCTTTCCAGACATTAGCCTCTGCTCATGCTCTGATTTTGAGTCCCCAGATAATGTCTGGCACCTGAAGTTTTCTTGCCTTTAGCCTTAGTTGTTTATTTTATTATTTTTGTTTGTTGTAATATATATTTTGTATTGCATAGGGAAGCTTCTCATGTCTCTTTTCAGAATTGAGGGGTTAATATGTGAACCTAGGCTTTGGAAGACAGGCAATGGTGAGGGCATTCCAAGATAATGAAACACTATGAGCAAAGATATGGAGTGAGTAGTAATGAGGCTTTCATAGGAAATAACTGAAAACATTATGGTTGACTTTGGCTTAAGTTTATGTATGTGGAGACAACTAATAGGAAATATGTTTGGAAAAGTAGGCCTTGAATGGTAGGTTAGGGAATTTGGACTTTATTCTACAAACAGCAGGGAGCCAATGTATGTCTTTGTATGCAGAGCTTTGCCCTAAGAAGATTAATATAGTAGCTATGAATAGGTTGGAAATAGAACATACTGTACATGGGAAGACCAGTTAAGAGACAGTGAACAGCAGTCCATGAAAGAGGTAATAAAGAGTTGAAAGAGGCAACAATAGTGGCACTGATGATGTGAGAAGAAAATTAGATGTTTCTAGAGATAATGGGATACAGGTTTCTCACTGGTATGCAGGAGAAAGAGGATTCCAAGATGACAACAGGAGCATGTTGAAACTATTAAGAGAAATTAAGAGACACAGAGAGAGGGGTAGGTTTGTAAAGGAAGATGAGCTCAGTTACGAAAATAATAAATTTGCAGTGCCAGTGGGACTTCCAAGCAGATAAAAATGCTGGGCTATACCTAAGATGAGCAAAAGGGTAAGAGCTAGAATTGTAGAGTCCGGTAGATCAGAGGTGATAAATGACGCTATACATTTTAGAGACAGAGTCAAGAATAGAAGAAGAGTAGGTAAGCCAAGAAGAAAACTAGTAATTAGAAGTAGATGGGAAAAGAGAAATTTAGGGGCTCTTTTGTCAAAGGGTAGAAGTGTAGCCCAAATTAAAGGCATTGCTGTGGAAGGCAGAGGCTAGGAACATTTCCTAGCCAGAGCCTGTCTCCAGATTTAGAGAGGTGAAGGGGGATGAGGACAGAGAAATGGCTACTTAGTGGTGATGGAGTCAAAATACTGGATATGAGGAATAAGAGAGAAGAAAGTCATTGAGAGTAGAAATAGTGTCTCAGGTTAGCTTTTGAAATAAAATATACTAGCGCAGCACAGTATTTGTGAGATACAGATCTGTATATATGTTTGTGTATATATAAATGTATTCTATATTTATGTAAATTTTCCCTTTTGTTTTTTAATAAGTAAGTTTTGCTGTCCTTGGGTTGCTCTGTTACCCTGTGATAATAGGTTAACAAGCAAGTCTATTTCTTTTATTTTGTCTAATTTAAAGAAAAAAACATAACCTCCACTTATAATTCCATATTTGGGGTACAGTGAAAGGTGGAAGTGGGGGCAACATTATTATTGTTGGAATAGCTATGGGAATAGGCAGGAAGGTCACAGAGTTGGGAAAGGAAAGGTACATACTGATTAGCAGAAGGTAAAACACTTTGGAAATTTGGGCTATGAAAGAAAGGCTTATTCATTGCGAATGCGTACTTTGTATTAATAGTAGCAAAGAGAATATGTAGGGTAGACAGGGACACTATAGTCCTGTGCCAGACAATTTACATATTTTTTCTTGTTTAATCTTCTAAAAACTACTATGAGGTATTGTTGTGTCACTTTTACAGATAAGGAAACTGAGGCTTAAAAAATGAAGGTGCTTTCCAAATCATAATGTTAATAATTGTCCAAGGAGGGATTCGAACTCAAATGCATCCGTTTCCAAAATCTTTGTCCTTTCTACTAAACTGTGATGCCTTCATATATTTATGTGGTACAAGGAAAGCTGGGAAGTGATACAAGGTAGAAGACTGAGGTTGTTTATGTTCAGTTGAGAGAGTTTGCTATCAGCAGAAAACCACGCTAATGGGGAGAGTTTCCCTTCTGCAAACTTTGGAAGGTGCTTGGCTAACTACCACTGCACAGGGAGAGGAATTGAGTTTGGTTTCTCCATGTAGGCTGTTACCTTAAT
Organism: Pteronotus mesoamericanus; assembly: GCF_021234165.1. NCBI lineage: Eukaryota > Metazoa > Chordata > Mammalia > Chiroptera > Mormoopidae > Pteronotus > Pteronotus mesoamericanus. Next base: position 27,877,620 of record NW_026555078.1, on the reverse strand, counting down.
GTTAGTCACACAGAGTGCAGTATGTTTCATTCTGGTAAAGAAATAGAAATTTGCAGTATTGTCATGGGGGAACATTCCAGATTATCAGGGCCTTGCCTGAGGTTTCATTGACTACTTAAGTGATTTTTATCTGCCACTTCGTTTTTACTGCTTTTGTAGGTCACCTTTTAAACCACTGATCAACACTTAGGCTTGCGAATAGAATCATAGTAGCTATAAATAGTAATATTCACTGAAACTAAGGCCGTGTTTCCATGCAGATTATTGACTGCTGCAGTTTCATGACTATGTTCTATACACTACTTTTTTTTTTAATTAATGAAAATATTTCATACATAGAGAAAATACATAGTATATATATTTTACAGAGAATAATAATAAAACAATTGCTAAATCGATTCCGTGCTCATCGCTTACCCCTCTTCATTCCTTCAAGTCCTATATTTTGAATCCCAGTTACTGATTTAGGGGATGGAGCATAACAAATGCTGTGGAAGCTCCCTGTATTCATTCTTCTTCCCCTCCCTCTGGCCCCCCTGCACACCAGAGATTCAGTCACCTAGATATGGTGACATCATTTCCTTTCCTTTACAGTTTGATCATATCTGTATAGTCTCTGTTTAATTTTACTTGTCTAGAACTTGATATGAATGGAACGTGCTCTACATATTTTCTTTAATTTCTTCTCTTTTAACTGAGCGTTGTGAGATTCGACAATGTTGATGCGTGTATGCAGCTGTAGCTCCTTTGTCTTCACTGCCGTGTAGTATTCTATATAAATAATATCAGTTTGTCCATTCTCCTGCCAATGGACATTTGGATTGTTTCCTTTGCTTTTTGCTATAAGGAACACTGCTGCTTTCTATACCAGGAATAGGGCTTTTGGAGCCTAGATGGAAAAAATCTAATGTTTCCTGCCCCTGCCTCTGCTATTATTATGAGAAATCATCAAGAAGGAGTCGAGCCAAGAAGCAGGTTCTAACTCCTTCCCAACTTGTTTACATCTCTCTTGTTTCTACCTCTTTTGCAAGTCCAGGGAAGGGAGTGTGTGCGGTATAGGGAGGGGATTGCAGCATGTGGTAAACCTGGACACACCTTTCTCTTCAACATATCTTTGAGTATTAGTCAAGGTTATCCAGAGAAACGGAGCCTAAAGGGGGGGGGGGGGGGAAGATACTGTGAATGATTACAGATAGGAAGAAAGAGATTTATTATAAGGTATTGGCTCACACAATTATGGAGGCTGAGAAGTTCCACGATCTGCTGTTTGCAAGCTGGAGACCCATGAAAACCAGTGGTGCAGTTCAAAGGCCTGAGAGAGAACCAGTGGTGTAGATGCCAGTCCGGAGCATCAAGACAGGAGAAGATCAATGTTCTAGGCAAAACAGCAGGACAAATTCAGTCTTCCCCCACCTTTTTGTTATTCTCAGGCCCTTAACAGATTGGATAATACCCACCCAAAGAGGGGAGGACCATATGCTTACATCTTCCTGAAACACCCTCGCAGACACACACAGAAAAAATGATTAGCCAGATATCTGGGCATCCTGTGGCCTACTCAGCGTAGTTTTATGTTGACACATAAAATTAACCACCACAGCTTCTATGTTGTAGTTCTCTAGGCCTCTGCCTTAGTCCCTTCTATTTTCTCATTCTGTCCACTCTTCCTAAATATTAGCATCTACTCTTAGTTTCAAATACCATCTAAATACTGATAACTTTCAAATTATTATCTTAACTTTATAATTTTTTTCTTAGCACTTGGGCCAGATGTTAGTCTGCATCTCCACTACATGCCTTTTCTGTATCAGTTGAGATTGAAGTCCAAAATTAAACTTAGGATCTTTCTCTTCTATCCCACCCCAATTTGCTCCTTCTCCATTACTGCTGTGAGGGCATCTTCCCTGTTACACAAGACTAGATAGCTGGAAGTTGACCTTGACACCACATTCTTCCCTTCCCTGCTCTCCTATCCACTCATTCAGTTGATCCTTAAATATTGCTTGAACCGGTACTTTTCTTTATGTGCACTACTACAACCCTCAGATACCATTGTCTCACGCCTGGAATACAGAACCATTTTCATAAGGAGTCTCTATAATCAACTCACACTTGTCTCTTAATCCATGTTGCAGCCAAATAGCTTATTTAAATGATCAGGTTCCTAGCAATAACGTTCAGTGGCTGTCCATTCTCCTGTGAATGAATTTCACAGTTCTTAATATGTCCTGTAAGATCTTTTTTAAAAAAATGTAATTTGTTGGGGTGACATTGGTTGTAGAAGGCCTTTTTTTGGTACTTCCTGCCTACATCTGTAGCTGCATCCGGAGCTGGAGCCACTCTTCTCTCCTGTGCTCCACGTGTGCCGGGGCTTCTGGCTGCTCCCTAGATGTTCCTCAGCTGCTGGACCTCTGCGCTCCTCCTCGCTGCTCTTCATCCTGTGGGTCTAAACTGTCATTTCCTTATGGAGACCTTTGCTCAGCTTGTTCATGTTGACTTCCCTTTTTATCCAAACTTGTAGAGCCCTGACTTTCTCATAATATTCATTATTTAACATGTTTTTTCCCTTGCTGAATTATAAGGTCCATGAAAACATGGAATCTTTGCTCTGTTTCATTCTCAGGGTTGCTTCGATAACTGGCACATTTTAGGCAGTCAGTACTCTTTTTTAACTTTTTGAAGAATGAATGAGCTACATATATATGAACTTATGCATTTTGCCTATCCTACTCTTAAGGAAAAATCACTCATTCTGCCTTTATAAAGATGTGGTGAAACTTTTGACACATCTATTATTAGCATGGACTTCATAGTAAAAAATTACATTAGACAAACCCAAAGTTTTTTAAAGAACTTGATTTAAGAAATTTAGAAACTAGGATATTTATTTTTATAATACCTATTGAATTTCCACCACAGAAGTTGCACTTGTCTCTCACTACGATATATTTTTATGACTCTGATTTGACTTATTTTTAGATTTTTCATGAAATTTTGCCTTCTCCTCTCTCCCCTAGTTATTATCTTAAGTAAATTCCCTAGGATATATTTTATATGACTCTGGTTTGACTTATTTTTAGATTTTTCATGAAACTTTGCCTTCCTTTCTCTACCCTAGTTATTATCTTGAGTAAATTCTTAGGAATGAGTATTAAAATGTTTTAAGAAACAGTAAGTAAAAAACATTATTTATACCATTTTTCTGCTTAATTGTTACTGAGATAAATATATGAGAGTGAGAAGTATATTTAAGATTTATCGAAAATCAGTTGATCCGTTGGCAACTTTGCATGGCTCTATTCAAATTTATTTCATCACACCTGATTCCTGAGATATTTCTTGACTTTGTCTGTATTAAATTAATGGAATCTATTCTTAGAGTTTTGTCAGTTGAGATATCCAGAACTGCTAATTACCAATTATTTATAGAATATGTTACAGCTATATCATCTTTGCGTTGGATAATTCACACTCAAATCAAGGAAGTATTCCTTTTACTATGTAGTCACGTTAATGTTCATAATAGCTACGCTGTCCTAAAATACCTAGTGTGTTCTTTGACAGCAATAAATTGCACAGTTTACTTCAGTTATAATCCAGAAAGGTTTACCTGAGCAGTCTGTATTCACCTGGACACTTGGGCAACATGTGGCTTTTAATTTCCAAATCGGAGCTTTGGTGCTGGATGGTCTAAATATCTGGAATAATTGGTCACTTGATTCCCAAGTGTATTAGTATAAATCTGAAATCAGCTTTAATAATTAGTTTATTCAAGTTGTGTTTTTACTTGATGGCTGAATAATAAAAGTAAAGCGTAACATCATGACTGTTCGCTTGGAGTTCATGAGCCATGTGTTTTTATAACCAAATTGCCTCCAATTATGGACATTACTGACTTGTAGTGCTTTCCCCATTTATCTTAGAATATATAATGATCAGTTTCCCTCTGTAGGCAGTTTGTCTATCCTGACATCATGATTAAGTTAGGATACCTGAGCTCTAACCTAAGTTTTTAGAATGTTTCTGCCCTTTAGAGGTTAATTGTCTGAGCACACTATTGCTGTGATTGTTTTTAACTCTCATTGAGATAGACTCCAGGTTGTTAATGTAAATTTTTTATAGTTTTGACTGAATTTCTTACAAGAGCTCTTGGTCTTGACAGCTGAGGATCAGATGGCTGATCTCTCTTAATGGCACTTATATTTAAATTTTGTAGGCTGGGAGGCAGAACTGGGAACTACTTGGAACTGGTCTGTTTAATGCATGATGGCTTTAAATGCAGACTTTAAAAAATGGGCCACCTTGTAAAAATAAAATCTTAGTCTCTAGAGTTCACTTCCTTTCTTAGTTTAAACCAGTCCAAGTTTTTAACTCTGTGTTTTTCTTTTTTCTTTTAACTCTCCATAGGGCCTGGTAATTTGAGGTAGAGGGAACTAATATGAACTTCACATTTTCATTTCAATTTAAATTCCAAGATTCTTTGATTCTCTGGAGCCAAAGTTTTTCAAGGGTTTTCATGAGGAGGCTCGGACTGGAGGGGGAGAGCGCTGCCTCCTGGTCTTGAGTGAGGGCCCCCTGCCCTCTGCCCCTGGCCCCGAACTCGAAGTACTGTTGAATAGCCCCGAAATGAGCTGAGTCCGACACTCCAGCCAGATGGTCAATACAGGGCTTTTAAAGGAAGGGAAATGGTAAGAGAGTAATCTTAAAGGAACTACTTTATGTTACAGAACTGAGAAAATGAAGTCTTTCTGAAGCTAAGTGTAAATTATATCACCTTCTTGGAGAGCAAAAGCTGCTAAATGTAACAGAAGAAAATGACAGTGTAGGAAATCAAAGTTCAGGAACAAACTTCAAGTGTGGTTTTCTGATGCTTAATGCTCTCTTACTCCCCTCTCAGGGGCCATTGCCTCCTTTTCCTCCCCCTTCTCCGGAGTCCAGTTGAAAGAGATTTTGATGGGTTAATGGCAAAGGAAGGCAACTTTAGACGGAGTATAAATTAGGGCATAAGATGCCCTCTGTACGGGAATTATCTTAGGCATGCTTTTGAAAACATACCTTTTTTTCAGCCTTATTAAGAAAATAATCAAAGGTATGATTTTTAAATCTCTGAGTTTAGTCTGCTTTTAGTAAAAATAAGGTATAATAAAGTATAGGTACCAAAATAAGCACCCCCCCCCCCCCCCGGTTTCTGCTTATAAGATTTACAGGTATTTAAAATAAACCCATGAAAAACAGAAATACTGCCCTGGGATTGGCTAATAGTCAGAGCAATTACCTCTGGGCTCCAAAATCCAACTGAGCTTGACTTTTGGAAATAAATTTGGCTAAGACTTCTTCCTCATTCTGTTGTATAAAGGTGTGCATGAAATGATACTGACCTCTGCCAGAAACCCCAGGAATCCTATTCAGTGATGTACTTGTAACGGTCATGAAAGAATTCAAACAACACAGATGTGGATTAATGTGAAAAAGTAGGCAAAACACAAAATTCTCATTGTGTGGTTTCAGTGTGGCAGATCCTTTAAAATACTTTGGTGTACCACAATAATTAAAGTGTTTAAGAACATTAAGTTAAGATGCCTAGAAAATAAAGCCCACAGATGAATAACAAGAATGAACTATGTTTTATTTTTAAAATTCGAATTAATGGAGGTTGCCATGGTGAAAACAGGTTGAAATATTTAACAGTAACTGTTTTGTGCAGCCTTAGAGATCAAAACCAGCAATGTAAATAGGCAGGTCTTTAAAGAATCATTCTCACAGACATGTTTCATGTAAATGATTGCTAGAAAGGAAATGCATTTTCTTCAGTGCTATGCAAAGAAATTTTAATTGGCTTGGTTTTGGCAGTGAGAATCTACAACTTAGCATTAATAGCTCAAATTTGAAAATATTTGCTCATTGCTCTGGATTATGACTGTGTTCAAGAAACACTATTTTCAGACACTAATTAATCATTTTAAATAAACTTTTTTTACACATTTATGGCATCAGTGAGTATGACTGTTTATTACATTTTACCTATAAAAAGTTGAACTGTTTTATATACTCTTTATGGAAACAGTGTGCAGTCATAAATTAAAAGATGCAACTGTTTTGGATATTTTACTGGTGGTCCTGTGTTTTCCTGCCAGCAGTGCAGCTGTTTCAGGTTTCTCAGGATAACATATAAAAAGCTGTATGTACACTGCAAGTTTATGCTTGAATTGCCAAGCCAGAGATGGTATGACTCAACTTTCCCAGAAGCAAGTTGTACCAAAATGTGATGAATCAAAACAGCTAGTTGCTAGTGGTTTGTATTACCACCATGAAAACCAGTCCTCATTTATGATGTTGGTTTGTGAAGGCTGACAGACTCCAAGGTACCTGAGTCTTGCCGCGAGTGAACAGCCATTGGCGCCAACCAAGGCCGTGGTTTTCTTTTGAGGGTCTGAGGAAAGGGACAAGGGTGATAAAACATTATCTGGAGTATGGATAAAAATTAGCGGGAAACTTGTGTCAGGAATTAAACATTGCATTTCCAAGATACTGTAAAAATGTTACTCACTTATTACTTGTTTGATAGTTATTGAGTTCCCAGTGATTTTATGCTGTTCCAGGTTGATTTTCAGATTTTCTAAGGTGATTTAACACTAACCTCATTTCTCGTGCATCAGTCTTAACAGTTTGACATTTTATTGTGTCCTGGGAGGTAATAAACAGATATTTTTATGACCACACAGTAGGTTTGGTGAATTCTTATTTAAATGCCATGGGACCTAAGGTTCTACCAAGAGTTTGACAATGACTATCTAATTATGGTAGTGTCCAAAGTGGGATACATTCCACCAGGGTATGTAAGAGGGGACAAATTATTGGAACTTTTAAATATTTTAAATATTTTTATTTCATCCTTTAAATATTTCTATTATATATTTTATAATATACTTAGTATAGTATGTATATAACTATGTTATATATTACTATTGAATATATTAATACTACATGTATATAATTTCTAAATACTCAGATTTTAGAGATACCTGATCAAATTTTTTACTGCTATAAATAAACTATCAAAAAAGTTTGGAGATTGTTGCTCAATAAATATTAATTTCCCTTTTCCTTCCACTTTCCCCTTTTACCCTTGGCAGAGAAGCAAAGAATTGAGTTAACACCTTGATTTGTGGCAATGTGAATAAATTATAGCCAATTCCAGGAGCTTATGCCGTGTCTTACTTGGACCACTTTTTCTATTTGGCTTCTTATAACGCCATATATTTTTTAATCACACAAGCTTATTAAACATGGATACAAATGAAAAACAGACTTGTTATTATGTTAGAAATAATAAGTTGCCCATGCATCAAGACTTTGACACACAGGAAGTTTGAATGAATGAGTAGAAAAGTTTCCAAGTTATTAAAATGTTCTGGTGCCTGATTTATTCATTTGCCATACCCGTAATTCTAAGGTGGGTGAAGCTCCTTTACTTCCTGAGGCCTGAAGAAACAATGTGGTTTCTTAAACTAGGCATTAAAGCAAAGCTAGAAATAGTGTGTTTCCCAGCAGTGCTGGTAGTCATGCTAACAAGTTGCCCCTCTTTGGTTCTGATTCTCCTGTTTTCTCAGGCTGCTTGTGTACCATTATCAAGGTAGAAAGTTTGAACTGCGAAATAACTATGAGTGATTGAAGAAAAATAGTGTCTTTTAACACTGTCTTTTGAGATCAAAGGTTCTTCTGTATTTACTAATTGGGACTTTTTTCGATTTTCGAACTCAGGGTTTAGTCTCAGAGATTTCTTAGACATGTAATTTTCTAAGGTTTCCTTTCTTGTAAAGAAGACAGTCCATTTTGTAAATTAAAGTAATTTTAAAGCAACTAGTAGTTTCTCTCCCTTCCTCCATTTGTTTATGTATTTGTTTCAGAACAAATGTAAATGCGAATAGATAAGCCTTCCCCATCTGTAATTCCTTGATAACAGGGATAGAGTTCAATGTACACATGTGTATAACACAATAATCTTCCAAGGTCATTCTCTTTTTTGATATCCTTTTGACCATGAGTACAAATTTTTATTCGTGAAGACAGTATTACTCTTCCCTCAGAATTTGATTATATTTTAGTCGAATATGTTTGGGCAATTTAAAGCAGGAAGAATAGAAAGTAGAGACCAAAGCCCAAAACTGTCAACGTTTACAAAAATGTAATGAATGATGAACAATCAGATTAGTTGCATGAGGACTCAATTGTTATGTCATAGGTAGTGGTAAAACTCTCAAGGACAGCAACTGGCAATGGGTCCATTTGCATCCAGGGAGTGCCCACAGATCACCTCTAAGAATGCTTTCAAATAAATTTAAACAAAAGTAACACTGTTTTAAAGAAGAAAAAAAATAATATAAATTATCATAGAGTAGTAGGCATTATCATACTAATATAAAGCAAATGAAAGAAGGAATAAAGAAAACGTAGAACACAACTCAGCAGAGTATTCATAAAAGACTTAATGTGTTTTGGTTTGAAGTAGTCAAACCAAAGCTACTTTGTTTTTTAGTGAAGACACAGCAAGCTGCAGTTGTCCCAAGCTCTGTGCTTTAAGGGTTCGTCATAAAGAAATCTTCTGTAAATTAAATATAGGTCTGAAGGGCTTATAAATTGTCAAAGATCTTGCCGCATCATTTGAAAATGACTTCTCTAAAATATCATTAATAGATCCCTCTCAAATGGCTTATCTGTATTTAATATAGATACACACACATGAGAGAATACGTAAAAACACACAAAAAAGAACACTTTGGGAACAGTGGAATTAATACTTTTATTTTTAGAAATTCGGGCAGGACACACAGGCCCAGGCCCTGCAGGCCATTTTCTAACTGGAATGAAGATGGGGGCTGGTTTTCCTGGACTGGCGGGTCCCCCAGGATACGATCAGGGCTTCCATGGGGTGCAGATAGAAGGCCCCTGTGGAGCTGCGAGAGGAAAATGCTGCGAAGTGGCGCCGGGTCCACCGCCGGCCCCTGGGCGGAGCGGGCACGCGGCACTCAACCCACCAGGCTGCGCCAAGGTGTCTCCAGGAGAAGCCTAGCTCCCTCAGTGGACAGGAGCTGGCGGGGGTGGAGGCTGGGGTGTGGTTTTGGGCCAAAGTCCCCTTTCTCAGTTCTCAGTGGCCCACACACAGTGCAGAGCTTGAGGCTAAATCCAGTTTTCTTGGGCCTGAGCCCCTGGACTTGCAAAGGTAGGAGGCTTCGCCAGGTAGAGCATTGGTTCCTTTAAGAGCAACTCCCAGGACATGTCTACAAGCCTCCAGGAAAAAGGAAAGGAAATTTACCGTGTCCCCGCCTCTCATCTGGCCTGGCCGAAACCAAATCGAGGGATGAGGTGACTAGGAGAGGGCAAGTCACAGGCTCTTGCAGGAGGGGCTGGGTCCTTGGGTGATCTGGACCCAAAGCGCAGCATGGGGGCTGAGGCTCCCCAGTGGACACACGGACACTTGAGGCCTTTAGGCTCCGTACCCTCCAGCAACACGCCTGCAGCCGGCTCCACAGTGTTCTGGTCTAGACCGGTTGCCAGCGCAGGTTTGGGTTGTGGAAAGATGGACTGTGAACAGATGGACGGATGCTCCTGCGTGTTCTCTGCTGTTGGTTGTGGCTCAGTGAGGCCCCCGGCTACAGCCGCTGTATGCAAGGCAGCCTGGGCGCCACGGAGGAGCCCAGAACTGCCACTCAGCCGTACTTGGGGCTGGTACTGGCACAGCTATGCAAGGTTGTGGCAGCATTGCCTGAAGAGAGGAGAAAAGGCCCTAAGCACTATGGGTTTCCATGGGAATTGCGGACATGTGCAGCTATTGGATTTTTTTTGCTGTTTTCTTTATTTTTCTTATTTTTTTTGTGTAGAAGTTTTTGATCAATTAGAAGCTGGCTTCATGTGGAGGGAAAAAGCTTGCTGTAGAACTTTCTACGCTAATCAAAGAAAAACGTAAACTATTTAAAATATTTAGCCTCCTACAAAGAGTATGAAGGCTGAGTCATTAAAGGATTCCAGCTTTGAGGAGTCAGCAGAAGCTCAAAATTTGGAGGCAATCTGTGAAAAGCTGAACAGTTCCAAATCTGAATTTGAGGAAGGAATACTGTTTCTAGAAAAAAAGTGAAAGGAAGAGAAATATAAACATTCTGAACAGAATGAACTGGTGACATATTTCAAAAAGGATACAATCCTTATAAGTTGAGTCAGAACTACTCAAATCACAAGCAGCTGAAGCTGAAACAGCCTTCAGAACATTTGAAATGTATGAAGAATGACTTCAGATAGCTATAAAAGATTCTTGGAGTGAAAATTCCCAACTTCAGGAAAGGAAACAGCTTTTACAAGAATCTGAAAATACAAAGAACAAGTGAGTGAACTTAATAAACAAAGTAACATTTGGAGACTCCAAAATATGTGCAAAATAAGTTCTACCTGATAAAATCAGATCAAGTCTCTGATCTAAAGATGCAAGATTAGGCTGCTGTCCTTGGTGAAGACTTAACAGATGCTAACTTGGAATTGGAAATGAAGTGATTCAGAAAATGGTGCACACTTAATCAGTCAAAAGGAGCTTTGAAGAATGTAGCTTCATGCTGCTAAGTTAAAGGCTTCTTTAAAAACACTAGAAGGAGAAAGAAACCAAATATACATTGAATTAACTGAAGTAGACAAAACAAAGGAAGAGCTTATAGAGTGTATTAGAAATCTCCAGACTGAATAAGCATCTTTGCAGCCAGAAAACGAAATGAACACCTTGACAATGACAATCAAAAGCTTCAGTAGAAACTTAATGACTGAACTGTATCAAGAAAATGAAATCATACTACAGGAAATTAACAGTAGAAAATTACTGGTTAAGAGAAAGAGGACAACGTTCTTAAGCAAATGAAAAGATCAGCCATGCAGCTAAAGAGCTGGAGACCTCCAGAAAGTGAGCCAAAGCTCTTGAAGAACTGGAGAGAACTATTCATTCTTAGGGCAGATTATATCCTCAGGGAAAAAAGTATATGATTGGTTGGCAGCTCGGGCTACTGAAAGAAACCTCAATGACTTAAAGAAAATTCTTATTTTAGATGAACATTAATTGAAACAGACTTAAATTTGAACTGTTGGAAGATCTTTGTGCTGTTGGAGTTCCAAATACAGCATTTGGCAGAGAGCATTACCCATATTGTCCCTCACCATTGGGTCAACCTTCATCTGAAATGAAAGCTTTTCTCTCATGATGTTCATTTCAGAATCGGAATTCCTCTTTAGAAGTTGAATCTGCTTGTCGATGTCAGCCAAACCTCTGAGAATTTTTATGAGTTCATTTGAGCCAAACTGATGAAAATTGCTGGGAAGCAAAATGTCAATGGGCTGAGAAAACGCTCCAGAGAATTGGCAGTTTTGCAACTTATTCTATACATTACAATCAAGTGAGGAGGTGTAAAGGTGATGCATGAGCTCCATTGGTGAGAGATTTAGGGAGGCAGGAGAAAGCAAAGCGGGAAAACCTCTGGGATTGTGTAAGATGTAAAGAATAGACACATACTTTTTTTTACATTGGTGGGTATAGGATAGTTAACAGCTTACAATTAACGTGATAACAATAACAATGAGGGGCTTTGTGGGCTCTGCTCAAGTGGGAGATTGTGCCCTGAGAGGTCTGGAAAAAGGAAATTACCCTGACATTCCTGTTACAGTAGATGCAGAAAGACAATAGGCAGTTTAAGTAAGGTAAAGATTGACCTTTGTCAAGGAAGATACCAGCCTGAGACAGGGACTGGAAGTCCTAGTTTCAGAGCGTGCTGTATCGTTACTTTAGGTCTCTTGAGTACGTAAGACCCGCCATGGATGCCTCGCCTGAGCTTGTCAGGTTTAATATGTGGCCTCTTTTTTCAGTCCGCATCTTTACTATTGCTTATAAAAATGTTACCAAGTTTTATGTGCTTTTTATATCATTGCTACCTTTTTGTTTTGTTTTAGGTATTTAAACCATGTCAGAGCAGCCTCTCCACAGGACCTTGCTGGAGGCTACACGTCTTCTCTTGCCTGTCACAGAGCCCTACAGGATGCATTCAGTGGGCTTTTCTGGCAGGCCCGTTAACCTTTGTTCCTCCTTTATAAGATCTGGACTTGGGAGAGGAACTGGGGAGCTAGCAAAAGTAAAGCAAACTTGTAAAATTGAAGTCATATGCAGCTGCACAACAACAGCACTACCATAAGCAGCTGTATTAAACTATTTATGAAGAGACAATTTCAGAGCTAAGCTGAGCGATAGAGTGGATAAATAGTCGTGGAAAAAGATTTATTTTTTACTTATATTTTTTTTTGAGAGGGATTGAAGCTGGAAGCCTCATCTAATGGAAGATATGAATCCTTTACCTATGTATATATTTGAGGTTGACAGACTTGTAAAATCTTTTTAAAAATAAAGCTAGACTTTATGTTAAGTTTTGTGGTTTTTCTCTTATTACAGTGTTTCACTTGAACACATTATAAAATACCATTTTGAATACGACATTTAGTGTTAATATGCAAGTCTATTATTTCTTCTCATAAAATGTTCCTTTCTTTTTTTCCCAATGTCTTCTTAATACTGGTCCAGACAAGTGGATATATTTCCTTCTACCAGCAGGAAATGGCAAGTAAAACCTGACCTGTGATAATGTCACTCTCTTAATATTAAGGACTCAGTGCCTGTTTTGAGCAGTGGAACATGAGACAAACCTTGATCAAGGTTAAAGTTTCCAGCTGTGAACCACACTTAGGCTAAACCAGAGAAGAGTATTAACCTGTTTTAATGACAAATTCAAAGAAGTAAGTTAATAAAATTTAATACTTAAATGAAGCCTTTCACCTCTAAAGTGAACTCATTTTATGATGAAACCCTGGAGACTGCAGAATGGATACATTTTAAATGAAATTCCTCTATGAGACTCTCATGTAGTTTCTGCTGGAACTTCAAAGACTTTTAGTGTATCTGTGATTTTGCTTGAAGAGTTTAGATGTGGATAGGATGGATATTTGTAGGATCCCAACCTTCTATTATTCTGTGATGTAGGCCACTGGGTATGGGTCATAGTTTCTCAAGCAAATTAAGGGATTTCCTATCAAATCTCCATTACAACAAATGTTAATTTTATGGGTGGAAAGTTATGTGAAACAAGACTGGTTACATTAGGTTGGAATATCCTTATGTAACACAAATCTTATTTAACTAAACAGGTATTAATTTCAGGAGTACATCTTCATCTTTACAGTACTTATATCTTTGATAATTAAGAAAACTGAGGCATCAAATAATTGAGTTGGGTAAGATAATATACACAAAGTAGTAAAAAGCCAGAACTAGAAAACAGGTGTTTTGTTTTTAAGTCTAGATTTATATAGTCTACCAGCCTGCATCCTGTTTCTCCTGTCTCCGGTATTCCCCAACTCAGGATTAGCATTTTCAGTAAAATATATAAATCTATTCAAAGAACAGTGCGGAATTTGGACCCAGTGTTAAGGCTTTGCTCTACTCAACTGGCAAAGTTAGGTATCCAGTCTTTTAAAAATAAACACTGTTACTAGTTCTCAGTACCTTGCATGACATTTTAAATGAATTAACTAATTGATAGAATATTTTAAAAGCTTTCGAGACTTTTTGAGCTTCTTTCTTGTTGTGGGAATTGCCTGCACTTGATTTGGGAAATAAATTCCAAAACTTTTATACGTTTGTAAATCTTTTGCCCTTACTATTGCCATGTTTTGTTCAATAGGCAGAATATAGAAGTTGTTAAATGCTCCTATTAGATCAAAGGGAATGGTCAAAGACAATATAATGACAACTCACTAAATACCAGAAATATTCTAAATTGATGAGGTTATTCCCTATTCTTCCTGTGATTTCCCCTCTCAGACAAAAGGTTGTACCAGTCTTTCATCTACATGAATGAAGTCTTTTAACATTTTAGAACACGAGCACAAGAAATACAAAAGCTAACTTCTGAGCACATGCCAAGCACCGTGCTTGCTGTTTTGAGCATTTTCTAATCCTTAAAACAGTGCTAGTCTTACTTTCCCCATTTTAACACATAGAGGAGCTGAGGCATAGAAAGGGTAAGTAACTTGCCAAAGGCCAACACAACTACAAAGTAGCAGAGTTTGGATTCGGACCCAAGTGGTCAAACCTCAGAGTTTGTGCTCCACAGATGACAGACTCAAACCTACAAGTGACACCTGTGTAAAATCAAGGCTGAGTAGAAAATTTCTTAAGACTCCAAGAAATTTTATAGATCAAGTATCTAGTTTTTTATGAGATATAAATGGCATCAGTTAAATAGCCTTCTTCAATTCCTTGAGAGAAGTTTTACGAACTTCATTATGTAGAACACGATTATTAACTATTATACTCCCATTTAAGCAAATACTAATGGCATTGAATATATTTACATCACTGTTAGGATGCATTTTCACTCAGTATTCCTTAATTTCATTCAACGTATCTGATCTAAGCTTCTCTTAGAAGTAGTCTTTAGGATGTCAACAGGTGGTCAGAAAATCATTTCAAATTGAGGTGGCACAAAATGTCAAAAATTAACAATTCAAAAATTGTATCTAATGAACTTTATAACTGTCATTTTCTAGTGGATTCATCAAGAGTTTAGTTACCAAGTATCACATCTAGGGAGGGCCAAGATTTAAATAATGAAATAATCGCATGTTCATTTACCCCGAGGGAAAAGGGGGGGAGAGGTTAAAATAGTAATGGAAGCATTTAAGAACTGTTTTCTTTACATCTGTATGCCACATATTTTGTCTAATTGAGGCATGACTAAAGGGAGGCAGGAATCTTACCACTTGTACAAATAAGAACATCATTTGTACCCACACTCAATGTACACTATGAAAAGAAAATTTTATTCCTCCTTGCAAATTAATTCTCCTCATCTAGATAGAAGGGGAACTGCTGACCCCCAGCCAAACCCAGCTGCTGCCTGCTTCTGTATGCTCTGTAAGCTAAGATTGGTGTCACCTTTTCACGTTTGAAAAATGCCAAAAGATTAAACTTTTTAACATACGAAAAGCATGTGAATGTTAAATTTCAGTGGCCATAGTCTTTCTGGAACACTGTGTTTATGTATCGTTTGTGGCTGCTTTGGGGCTACCACTGGCAGAGCTGAGAAGCTACAGACCTCATCGCTTGCAAGCCTAAAACGCTATCTGGCCCATTACAGAAAAGTCTGCTGACCACTGACCTACTTACTTCTCCCAGGAAGGTCAAGGAGGGTAAGAAAATAACTCCCAAACTAGCAATCCTTGGCTGAATTAGCCCTCAAGCTCTTGCACAGGATAGATTGGGTTGAATTTCAAAACAATTTAAAGTGCCTTTAGATAAGGAAGAAAGACGCCAATTCATTACTTCTTTACTACTTTTTATTGTCTTCATCTATTTATGTTACCTTCCTGGCCTCTGAAGGCATTTGAATTTGTAATTAATGACTTGGATCAAGGGTCCTCAAACTTTCTGTAAAGCCAGACAGTACATCCATGAGGCTTTGGGGGTTAAGAGGCAAAATCAATGGCATTAAAGTGGGTACTTATGTAACGAGATAAATTGGCATAACTTTTTTAATTAACAAAATTCCAAATATAACTATGTTTTATAATGCCCTTTTTCGGAGGGGAATAGCATTTCCTTTAATCAGGGTTCTAAATACTTCCTATTATTAAAATCAATTGTAAGTTATCATCTGTTAATGGTTATTTGTAATGAGATTTTACACATTTCACCTTTACGAAAGTGTCAACACAGAGAGGTACTCCGTAATAGTGATACACCATCTCAGAAGCATATGATCCTGAGCATATTCATCACTTGGGAGGCATTTGTAAAACTCTATTAGATTCTTCTCTTGATATCTGCCTTTTAGCATGTCATTACATAGAGCATTATTCACTTTCAATTGAAGATTAGGTGGAAGCTCTATTGTAGTTAAATGTCCCTTGAAATAGGGAAATTTCCTTTGCATTTGCACCAAGGTCCCAAAAATGCTAAACTCAGAAAGTATATCCACTGCTAATTTGTGCGAGAAGGGAAATATTGATTGTTTTAGCATGAGCTGATAGCATGAGAAATGTACAACACAGGATATTGTGATTCAAATGTCCGTTGTTGAAATGACTAGTGCAGTATGTTTTCACATTAAAGTTATGTCTGCCTTGTACTTGTAGCTTGAAATCTTTAAGAAATATTATGACCTTTAGCAAAAGCTAATTTCTAAAGTTGTTCAAAGAATAGTGTTCAAGGTTGGTTATTCTTGTTCAGAAAAATTTCAGTCTTGACCCTGATCTCAAAAAAAATTGCAATCAAATTTTACAATTGCTAAGCAAAGCAAATTTAAATCCAGCAAGTCAAGAAATTCAGCTTCAATTTCTGACAAAATTCAAGTACTACAGAATAGTTCAAGTCCATGAAAACAAGTTTACCATTGATGCTACTGGTTCAGTAACGTATGATAGATTAAAAAATTTTCTGTGAGGTACTTGCTGGTGAGATAGTGAATAACCATAGGTTTTAAACACCTCACATTTTCACAAGCTTTGTAAATTTCTCCAACTAGGTCTTACCACCATCAGAACATTTTAGCAGATCCTACTTCAGGTTGTACAGAATTACTTTTCTCAACTTTGAAAAGATTCACTGGTAGGTGTTTCATGCAGAGTATTCAGGAGCTAATTCTTTAGTAACTTCAAATTCAGTATTGACACCTCAGATAAACAATAACTGGGCAGTTATTAGTAACATCTATCACTCATCAAGTACCAAAGAACCATTTGGACTCATTTACCCTTTTAATTGACTATTGATATTGCTCCCTGTGTTCTCCACTCTGAGCAATTGTTCTTGCCAAAAGGCCAATAGTCTTAAAAAGTTTACTTTCTCTGGACACATTTCTTTGGATGCTGCATTCAAACACAATTCATTCACAGTTAGTGAATTAATTAAATGGCTGTCATTGCTTGGCTTACAAGTCACTTGGATACTTACTCTGGTTGTAGTCTTGTTTTCATTTTTAATTGTGAAGGAGTTCTATAATATTTCCAGTTTAAATTTCTAATTTTTTGGACAGTTGCTTGCCTGTGAATTGGAAATACTGTGGTGAGCACTTCTTTTGGTTTGGTCAAAATACATTTGTATTTTAGCACAGATGTAGGTGCTTTGTCATCTAACTCAGTATCAAAATCATTCACACTCCACTGTACCTTAAAAAAGTCTACTTTTCTTGTTTTCAAGTGATAGATATACACTGGTTATAATAAAATGTATTGCTTTGTGACATACATAGCAATGAAAATTTGGTTGAATTATTACAGTGTCATTGTGATTTGTGCTGAGAAGTATAAAGGGATGAGACACATCGCATCTATGTTACAACTATTCAACTCTCCCTTTATACCATGAAAGAACCATTTTCAAGCCACTTGCCATACAAAAACAGGTAGGAGGCAGATTTGGCCTACCAGACATGGTTGCATATCCCTGATCTAAATAATTTTTATCACTTTTATAGTGATAGTACAAGAGTACCATATAAAACTTAGCTATGGTCTTTAGCTAAGGATCACTGCAAAGTGCTATTAGTGCTTTCTTACTTAGTATGCCATTATCCTGCTTTCCAAAACTACTTTCCCAAGAGATAGACATATTTAAACTTGTTTAAATAATTTAGATTTTAAAATTATGTAGCATAATTTAGGTAATAAAAATGTTTAGTAAACTTTATTTCATTAAAACTTTATTTGATAATCCTTGATTTATAAGCTAGCATGGGTAAATTTAACAGTTCAATACCAAGGTAACTAAATGCTAAAATTTTATGAAATCGTACAAATTCTATTTCACTACGTAAGGATATAGTGGGGCAATGGAGAAAACATTTTTAATTAAGTGATTTAAGCGATTGCTATCTTTTCTTCTGAAAAGGCTTTTTCTGTCCTGTGGCGTTTAAGAGGTGGAGGATCTTCACGACTCTCTGTAACAAATCCAGAAAACCTATATTAGATACTTAACATTTGAAAGTACTTTTAAAAAGCAAATAATATAGGCATTTTAAAGGTTTTTAATCTATTTAACTCCTGTGGATTTATCATTTTAATGAAATAAGCTTCTCCTACACAGAACAGTGTGACATACTAAAATTGTTACATTGGGAGAACGAGTCACAAATGGCAAGGAGTCGTAAGCTGAAATACCTAACCAGAAATAGTGTGACCTATTCCAAACTTAATAAATAATGTATAGTCTAAGAAAGGTACATGAAAGGTATTACAGTTTACATTTAATTTCCCAGAAATTGCTCACCTAGATCTAGAGTGTGGTTCTTGTAGAGTATCGCAGCAGGTATCCGAAAGGTGATGCACAACATCTCCTTGTTAGGGGCCACATTTCTTACTAGGTGAACTGAACTGCATGCTTCCAAAGAAATGCCTAACACAGCTTCAGCTTGCTGCTGAACATCCTCGGCAGGATTCGCATCTTTGGAAAAGCTGTAACAGTGTACTATGGGAAGGCGCTCACTGCCACATGGCTGCCCATCCAAAAGTGATTTGAAAGCACCGAGAAACTCGATCGCCTTTGCTGGTAAGTTCATGACAATGTGCACAGAGTGTTTTCTTTCTTTTGACAGTGGTCCCAGCTGCTGCATTAACTCTTCTCTGACTGGTCCTTGGAGGAAGTCTTTCCCATCCAAGTTAAAGACTTTTACCTTTTTTTCCACTTTATTTAATTTACAGTTGTGTAACAGCCATTTATAGGATTCGGGATTGAGATCATTGGCAAATACAGTGCAATTTTTCTTTGCTACTGGAATGGCAAAGGGCCCAACCCCAGCAAAAACATCAAATAGGACATCTCCAGGTTTGAGAAGTTCTGTGATACGGCTGTGTTCTGTAGAGAGACGGGGGTTCCAATAGACTTTTGAAAAATCAAATTCATAGGTGTAGTTGTTTTCTCGAACCTGAAAAACATATTAGGCTTTTGGCTAATCTGCTTAGTCTAAAATTCCAGCCACTGATATGGATAGATGCACCCACACACATACACATGTTTCAATTCACACTATTAAGAGCAAATAACAGCTCACTTAAAGGCATTTTAATTAAAATTCTGGTGTTTATGCTCTACTTGAGGCCAGTTAATATCCTGCATTAGGTTTTTTCGTGAGAAATCATCTTTTCAAAGTCAAATGGCTCCCTATCTCGTCCATCCTAAAGGGCCATAAAGTGGTTCCCGAATCACATGAGGAATTTTTCAGATAGGCCAGTTGACTGGCTGACCTGAAGGAGGGGAAAAAAACCTGTGACTTGAAACAACACACTACATGTATCTTCCTGGTGGGTAGCTAAGTTGCATACAGCACTTCCACATAGCAATCAAGTTTCCCTCCTTATTTTGTTTTCAGTTTGTAAGGGGGAGGCATGATAGAGGTGCCATGTATCATTAGCTATTCAGATATTTTGCTATGTTTTTAGGTAGTTACAAGGACTTTGCAAGTTTCATGTCTATAAATTAGAGCCAGTGTACAGAACAAATCATTCTCCTATTTTCTCCTTTCCCAATTTTAATTCATGAAGAATCAAAGGCCAGAAAGTCCTATACATCTGATAGAAACATATATCCACATTCTGCTATCATGGAGTTTAATTCCAAACTTGTACATATTTTTCCCCCTCTCAACCACATCCGATGTCACAACTATGTTATTAAGGTTTTAGTGTTGGAAATGTTTCCTCCACTGATTCTGCCAACTAAGTCTTTCTGGGTATATAACCTGGAAGGTCTAAATATGTCTTGTGACTGCTTTCCCTGAAATCTCCTGTCTACTTTCCCTTTCAAGGTCCTTACTGTGAGGCACAGATCTAATTTAAGTTAGAGTCTAAGAATCCTTCTGGATTGATTCATGCTGTCTTTGATACCTCCTCATTCCCTTAGGGTTAATTTCTGCCAAATTCACTTTCAGGAATCATTTTACTCACAATATACATATAATAGTATTTAAATTTTGCATGAGTCCTAAAGTTAAACTTAAATGTGACTCTATTTGGAGCACAGAAACTATACTAATTCTTAACATTTTCCGATAAAAATATTAGGTATAGAATATGTCCTAAGAACAAACATTATGATTTAGGAAATCAATTATAAGGCATTCATAAAATTACAGAAGTTTCTCAGAACATTTAGATCTTCTCTTAAGGATGATGTTACCTGTTACCTAAGAGTCAATACCAAGTGAAGAACATGCATGATGTTCAGTCAGCGTGACTAAAGGGTATGCCTTAATGTCAGCTGAAATAAACACTGGTAATACCAAAGGATTTACATTTTAAATTATTTTTTCTCTGAAATAGCTTTGTTTTTCTTATAAAAGAAATACGTAGTCAGTAGAAAACTATGAAGATGATAACAAAGCTCACCAATAACTACATCAAACATGCCCACTGTTAACATTCTGATGTATGTGCATATTTACCTAGGTATTTAGTCAAAATGGAACTATGTTATATACTTGCTTTTCTGATGCTTCACCTGTCAATGGCAATTTTAATAAGTATAGAGGTAGATCATTTTTAATGATGGACTATTCCATTGTATTGTTATGCCAGAATTTAATCAATTCTCTACTAATGAACTCCATTAGTTTATTTTGTTCCTATAAAAATAATGGCAAAGAACCTAGTGTATGTATCATTACAGTTTTCCTTAATTATATCCTTGGGATAGCTTCCTATAAATGGAATGCTGGGTCAACTTCCTATATGGAATACCTATTCAAAATTGTAATATATTACCATACATTCTTCCTGAAGGAATCAAATTTGAACTCTCATCAACAGTATATGTAAATGCTCATATTCTCACATGCTAAATACTGGATATTAAAAATATTTTAATCTTCGTCATCTATTCTGATTCTAAACATTAATCTTGATATTCTAGGAGACAATGAAATACCCCATACCTTGGTTGTCATGTTCTCCTCACCAGACAGCACTTCCATTTGGAAATTTCGGTACGTATTATCAATATTGTTGATTTTATTTACCGCTGAGGTGATTCCTGGATTTTTGTCAATCATAACTTGGCCTAAAAGATGAGAATTCATAACAAATATTTCCTATTGATGGCAAAAGAAAAACTAAAACCACAAGTATGAAATGGAAATGAACTGTTTCTTTTTTTCTTTTTTTGGCTTACAGATAAAAACTGCATCTAGTTTGTGTAAAGTGTCATGCAATTCTAAAAATTCAACAGATTACTAAAATCAATATCTGACAGCCTCCAATACAAACACACAAAAAAATGTATGGGTACATTTTTAAGGAAACAGTTTTGAGGAGTTTGGGTCTACCTAGTATTTTTCCATGCCTTTTACTAAATCTCAAAGGTACCAATACTATAGTAAGCAAAAGGTAGACCATAGGGAATTGGTAAAGAATAGAAAGAAGAGATGTAAGGACCTTGGTAACAACAAGTGGTCTCAGGAAATACCAGTTCTGCATTGGCCACAAACCAAATGTTTGTTTTATTCTATACTTGAAATACATGCCTCCACTTTGGAGATATATAGCAGCAAAATAATGTTTTCAAATAAAGGAAACAAATTCTTTGGTCTTATCTCAATGAAATTTTTGTTTACTTAAATTGTTCTTTTTGTCAAATATTTGCCACAGCAGAAAAAGCTACAAAGATAATAAAACACACTAGAAGTGATACATTGATGCCCTTTAATAAAAGTCTACTTTTTTATGTCAGCAGCTAAAAAACCAGTAAGAATCTACATGCTATCTCATTGTATACGGAAAAATAAGTTGATTCGTTAGTAAAAAGTACTCAATAACATAACTACACTGAAATACAACCAGCATTTGTTTAATTTCTCTGATAATTAGATATTTGATTTTAAATATGGTCAAAAACTCTATTCAATCATTGTTCTAAACCTGTTTTGCTTCAGGTACCAGAACTCAATTTTTAAAGTACTGAAGTCAGTTTGAAACGAAGAATCAAATTAAAAAAAAAACTTCTGAAAGTCTATAGTAAAAATTTAAAAATTAGTACTGTATGAAATTATTTCACTTTTCATCTGTGAGTGCCCCCTTACAAGAGTTTAGAAAATAGGACTGACAATTGTAATGCTTGAGTTAGAATAGGCCATAACTCATAGGAAAGCCTAGACTTGATATTTGCACCCAGTCCTAATTACAAGGATCCGCTTAAGTATTTATTGTTATCAATATGCATTATCAGCCCTTTCCATCAATAAAACAAAGGAAGTGCATAACAGCATATTTCTGAAATCCTACTCATGCAAAATACTGAGCACTGTATTTTAAAGCTGAAAATAATTCCCAGAAGTTCTGACAATTACTCTACATTAAAATAATTAATCTGGAGATTGCATGGACATTAAATATTCATACAAGGATGAGTGCAATTTTGATGAGTTGTTACTCCTCTTTTATCCCAAAGAATACAGGATCCAGGCTCAAACTGGCAGCTACAGCGGTGCAACATACACAATCAGTTTCTAAAAGACTAAGAGCACTAAAAAACGTATGGTGCTGACGTATAGAAGAGACTCAGTTGAATCCATGAAAAGTATGAATAAACAGTGTCTTGCACTTTTGACTATAAAACACTCAAATTTATGAAACCTAGCATTCAACATAGTCCTGAGGTTTAATAAGGCCTATGTGTTGCCAAAGAATTCTGCCAAAGCAAGTGATTCAAGTGTTATCGATGCTTATGTATCGTATACACAAAAGCTTGAATTGCTATTTAAACCTTGCTATGACTCTGGAAAGGGTATTTCAAAATGGCCCTCAAAAGAGAGGGTTTGTAGCATAGGATCCCGCTTAAAATTTGAAAGATAAAATGTCCCGCTTCTGCAATTTGGCATTAAAAAAAACTAAGATTATAACTTTGTAACTGCTTTCTAGTATAGGCATATTACAAAGACAGACCTACCAATTAAATGCTTGAAAGGTAGTTGATGATCTCGAAGGTTCAGGTGGGCAATATGTCCAACTCTGCTAAACCCTGAAGTCACATCTTGGCCTTCAGGAAGTACGGCTCTTAAGACTTCTTCTGACTTAAAGTTTTCATAAGTTAGTTCCAAATTGTATTTGGATATCTGTGGACTGACATTAAGCTGCTTTAAAATACTGAGTTCTGCTTGCTCAAAGGAATCATTAGTAAGCATTTTATAGGGATCCAACATAATTAGTCTACTTTCTTTATCTTCTGGATCTTCAATCACACGTTTTATGCCTGGGCGTTGCAGTGCTGCCCTTTTAAGGGATCGAATCAGTTTATTGACAATTTCTTTCCTCACTTTAAGCACCGGGATAGTGACTGTCTTTTTAAAAGCTGTTCTATCAAGTTTTGTCATCCCTCGAACATCAGAGGGTGGTGAAAACAAGTCTGAGTCTCTCTGACCTGTTTCTATTTCAGGCATGGTTGAGAATCTTTTTCTTTGATCCAGCAAGAAAATATTAGGTGCTTTGCTAAGTTTCTGGATCAGTGATATCCAAGCTAGTGGGATCAATGATTTTGATTCAGTTATTCCACAGCTTTCCACTTTGAGCAGTCTTCTTAAGAATCCAAATGGCCTCCATAAGATACTAAAAAAACAAACAAAAAAAACCTCATTTAAAAACCATAAAGCTGCAAACCAATCTACATGTTCACAATAGGTTTTGAGAATGAAAATCTTAATACTGTTTTACAAACCTGCTGAATGCTGATAGTTAAAACTTTTAGTGGTATGTGTTAAGTATACCATCTTTCCCAGGGCAGAATGACGTTCATAAATGGTAAATAAAAAATTTGCACCTTCAACTTACCTGCTGAGGGCGTAGTGATCTATCAGCCTCTCCATCCACAATTTGCTACAGAATACATTTGGAATTGAGGAATACTGAGGTTTGAGTTAAGGGATCCTCTCTAAATGAAATGGTCATTATATTTATGGCATTACCAATGCCAGTATTTCCTCGGATAACCTTGTGAGTGCTTACTGTGTCAGAGGCTAAGCTAAATGATTTACCCATCCAATTTCGGAGGTGTGTGGTCCATGTCACATCTTCATTTTGTAAATGAGTAAACTAAAGCTCAGAAGTAGGTTAACTCACCCTGTGTCCTTGCTGTTAAGTGGCTGAGCAAGGATTAAAGCTCAGGTCGGACTGACTTCAGAGCCTGTTACTAACATATTGCTATGCTTTCTTTGACGCTTTATTGCCACAAGTCCAACCTGTAACTAGAGGTTTCAGTGTTTGGAGGACGGGTACTTTACTGAGTGTTATATACACACGCCAATAGGAGTACCAGTTATTCACTTCGCTTTCTAGAATACCAACGAAGTAATTGCAAGAGGGAAGGCTCTTGTCTCGAACCCTGTAAAGCAAATATCAAATTTCACAGCCAGGGTTCAAATTGGTTCTAGCAGTAAACAAGCTGTGTGAGCTTGGTCAGTTACTTAATGAGTTCCGGCTTCCCCCATGTAAAATGTGGCTAAAGGATGTATCAGAAAGCTTTTAAAAGAATAAACAGATTCCTCACTACTCAGCATTCGGACCTAGGCTCAGCACCCGGGCTGATGATGGGTGCCCACGCGACCTTTCCGCGCCCAGGCAGCGCGAGGCGGAGAGCAGCCCCAGGCAGACAGGTGGGCTCAGCCCCTTCGAACTAAAAAGGGCACCGCGGCCGCCACCTCACCAAGATCATCATCCTAATTCGTGGTGTCGCTCCAAACCTGGCCCCGCGACCTCATCCCTCACCTCATGCTCTGGTGCAGCTCGGAAATCGGTCTCTGGTGGAAAGCCTGCACCCCGATGACATCATCGTTGTTCGCCGCCGACGAGTAGCGTCATCAGATCGCGTCTATTCCCTCCTTTCTTTCCCGCCCCTTTACTGGATCCCGGAAGGACCGGGCCCTCAGCTCCGCCTCTGGCGTGATTTAGCGACGAGAGGGCAGGGGTAGTACCTCGCAGATGGACGTGGTAGTCGGCCAGCGAGCAGTATGCAGGCGCCCTGGGGGGTCATCAACGTCGAGTCGGGCTGGTACCTCTCTTCCCAGCAGCCGGAGGAGGCAGAGGCGGAGGCGGAAGAGTTGAGCCCGTTGCTAAGCAACGTAAGTTGGCTTCGCTAGCTTCTCGCCGCGGACCATCACCCGGCTCCCGTGAAGTGCCTGACAATTAAGATTGGGAAAAGAAGAGGGATGGCACGCGGAGAGGGGCATGAGGCATGGGGCCCAAAAGCAGCAGCCGAGGTTCAGAGGCGATTCGGCGGAGTTAATAAATGTGATAGTAGCCTAACGTGCTTAGCTGACTTAACGGTGCAGGAAGCCTCAGGTGGAACAGGTGCAGCGGGATACACGACTGGAGGAGCAGCCCTAGGGTTATGTAGATTACTGCTGCTTGTTGATATCTTTGTCAGCTTCCTGTTTCCTCCACCAGTGTTGTGAGATTTTTCCAAGAGTCACAAAATTTTTCTTTCCTCGACTTAGTCATTGGGACTCTGTAAACATCTTAATAAGGAAATCCTTAGCGGTGAAGGAGTGGAGGTGGCCCAGCAATAAGCACATAACTTTTTTCCTGACCCTAAAACCTGTGCAAATCGGCAATCGACTTTTTAACTCAAGTCCCTGGACGGTATCAAATCTAGGACCTTGTTCCCAAATGCTATTTTGGGAGAGGGTGTTTTTAGGTATATCCTCACCGGAGCAACATGAATTGCTGATTATACCGCCATTCAAGGTATTACCATCCTTTCTGTTGGGCCGACTTAATTCTTTAAGCATATAAATAGAAATTAGTGTTGCAGTACTAGTAATTGGAGAGCAACGGCTGGGTACAGCAGCCTCAAGGTGACTCAGGGACTCCTTAGTAATCACATGAGCTGAGGCCATCTGACTGCTCGCCCTCCCCTCCCCACCCCATTCCTATCCTATCTTAATCTTTTGCAATCACAAGATCCTGTACTGGTGGAGATGATTTTCCCAGGAAACTATATTCCTTGAGCTGTACTAGTGGGAGGTGAGAAGGGAAGGAAGGGAAACCAACCAGTGTTGGTCGAGCAACTCATGTGTCACACAGTGCCTGTAGTTTGCAGATTTTTCTCCATACCTGCCTGTCATTTCTTCATGAAACTCGAATTCACTGTCCAAACATTTAACACTATGAAATTTGTGTGTTTACAGGAACTTCACAGACAGGGATCCCTAGGTGTTTCATATATTTTCTCAGTGTTTAATTTGGTGAATGCCATCATGGGAAGTGGCATCCTTGGCTTAGCTTATGTTATGGCTCATACTGGTATCCTTGGATTTAGGTGAGTTTTCTTCTTATTTTACCATTACTTTTTCTTTTCCATTTTGATAGTAAAATGAGAAAAATGAGATACATTCTAGAGCTGGTGTTAAACAATTTCTAGTTATATTATTTCTGGGGTATTAGCATTTTCCTGCTAGTCTTATATTATTGCTAGTCTGTAGCTTGGATGGCTTCTATATAGGTAATTTGCACATTTTTATCCAAAAATGTGGCTAGTTTTTAAAAATGAAAACTTGATCCACACCCATTTATAACCTTAAGGAGCGACTTATTTGTTTTGTCAAGTTGGCCTAAGTGAATTGAAATTTATCAGCCATGCAGATTACTTATAAATAACAACTTTGTGAGTGTAAGTAAAGCACATTATCTTTTATTTCTGTATGACTCCTCCTGTCCTCCCACTGTTAAGTAGTCTTATTTTCCTTTCTGAGTCCAGACGTGTTCTCTAATAGGAAAAATAGAGACATTTATTGAAGAAGATATGAGATACAAGAAACACATTACATAGAACAATGACACTTCAGTCCCCTTAAAAGTAGGCACTTTGGGACCTCACACAGTTCTCCCAGTCACCATCAGCTAGCTGCCCTGTCATATTTTCCTAAATCTCACCAATAGTTTGAAGTCTCTTCCCTTTCAAAGTTGATTTTAGTTTTGTGAAAATCCAGAAGTTGCAGGGCATCAAATCTGGGCTGTAGGGAGGCTGAGTCACCTGGGTGATCTGATATTTCACCAAAACACTCTGTACAAGATGAGGTGTGTGAGTTGGCGCCTTGTCATGATGAAGCTGCCAGTTACCAGTTGTCCATAACTGTGGCCTTCTGTACCATTCAAATAGTTTCTGTGGAGGAATGTTCAAGTTTAACGCAAAATTTGATGCAGATTCATTGCTCTACTTGCTTAGTCATTTTGAATGTGACAGCCACACAGTACACATGCTCACTCAACCACATCTACCACCCCCACTGAGTAGTACAGTGAAGTCATCATTGTTCACACATGTACATTCCAGTCCACTCTCCTTGGCTGCCAGATTACATCAATGTTATGCAAACCATTTTTGTTATATTAGCAGTGGCTGGACTTTTTCCAGAGAGACCGTGTGTGTGTGTGTGTGTGTGTGTGTGTGTGTGTGTAATTATTCCTCACCTGAGGATATGTTTTTACTGATTATTATTATTTTTTTTAGAGAGAGAAAGAGAGAAACATCGATTGATTACCTCCTATATGCACCCCAACTGGGGATTGAACCTGCGACCTAGGTATGTGCCCTGACTGGGGATCAAACCTGCAACCTTTTGATGTATGGAATGATGCTCCAACCAACTGAGCCACCCAGCCAGGGCTGTGCCTATTTCTTTTCATCTTTCAAGACTCTGCTCATATGCCAATTTGCCCAAAACAAAAAAACATTCCTGGCTTCTCTATGTTCCCATAGTACTTTGTATATTCATTTTGTTATTATCATGTAATACAATGATTTCTTTGCAAGTTAGTGTCCCCACTGAACTCTGAAATCCCTTAGAACTGAATCTTACCTTTAGCATCTAACACCATGGCTAAAAGAATGTACAAGTTTATTTTGTCAGTAGAAGCAGACCTATTTTACAAGGAAATTTAAAATACACAGTCTCATTTAGCTTTTTTAAATTACTTTTTAAAAAAATAAAAAATTTTTTCAAATTATAAGAGAAAGTTTATTTATAAAGTTGCAGGAGTAGTAGAAGGGAGCCAGCTGCGTTGGGTAGACTTAGGGAACAAGTGACAGAGGCAGTAGGAGGGCCCTTGGAGCTTGGGAGAGAGAAGGCGAAGCTAACCCGCCTGGGGGAAGGTGAGGGGGAAGAGAAGGGGCCTTGGTTTTTTTTGTATTTTGAATTTCTTGATAAGCAAACCAACTTTTAAGTAACTCAATTTGCTTTTATTATGGGACATATTCACAAACTTTCCTAATTTTAAAGCTTTAAAACCATGTGTGACACCTTAGGCAAGACATAATCAAAGAGCTTAATTTTTGGTTCCCTTTGAAAAGTCACGTTTTATACTCCATGGTGTTACGTGCAGATGCATACCACTGAAAGTGTGCTCACTGAATCATAGCACACATCGCACTTCCCATCTGGTGACGCCAAATTGTTGTTTTGTGAGGTCTGTGATATTAGTTTACTGACAAGTGTACTTTAAACCTCTCAGTTTTGCTGCTTATTGAATATTAGCAAGTATTAAATGGACCACAAAGATAGAATTTCTTTAAGTATTGGGACACTCCACTGGGGACAGCTTTGTAGAAGTTTACTCTGTCAAGTGTCTTCCTGAGGATAAGTAGGGGATTGCACCGGGGGTTTCTTTTCACATTATTGGTGACAGGACCCCAATTCCTACATTGTTTGTATATTTTTCAAATTGTGTCGTTAGAAGTGTGTTCACTCCATTTGGGGAGGGGATGTTGGTGAGTATGTGTGTGTTTAATAGATAATAGGGAATTCAGTCTTAATTCAATATCATAAATAAAAGACATGATAGGGAGCTACACATTCTAAGGGGAGGGATGGAGGGAAGTAGAAAGAAGACAATGAGATTTCACAGCTAAAACTTTGTTTAGACTTAGAATAGGAAAATAGTCAAAAAAGGGGAACACGGCAAGATTACTGAATGGTGAAGCAGCAGTCAGCAGATGAGTGCCGAAAGAGGAAATTTGTTTTTATTTTAAATAAAGCTTTTTCTTGCTGATTTCTTTTTTGAGTTTAAAGCAGTATATTTTCATTTAAATAAAATTTGGTAAATACAGAAAAGTATCTTCTTACTTTCTTTAATGACCGTAATCCAACTAGTCAAAGACAGTCCCTATGAGCATTTAAGTGTGAAAAAAGTTTGCGGTTGTAATGAGGTACCATTAAAAAAATTTTTGTGTATTCTTTTATATTTTAGTTTCTTGTTGCTGATAGTTGCTCTCCTGGCTTCTTTCTCAATTCATCTCCTGCTTAGTATGTGTATTCAGACAGGTGAGTGAAAATATACTGATTCACTTATGAAGCAGCCCCTTGAAATTGAATCGATGTACAAGATTGGATGTCTCAAACCTAATTTCCAGTGGGCATTAACATTAGGTAGGGCGGTTGAAATAGAGAATTTCAAAAGGCCAGGATATATAGAGTCGATTATATTGGAGAAAATCTAAGGACAGGGTGGGAGGAGGAAACTAACCTTCTTACCTGCCGTTCTGCACAACTCAACATAGTTTTCTGGGTTAGAGTTTGTTGGGGGAAGAACCAGAAAGAAGTTCAAAGGATCCAAATCTCTGTAGTCTCTTTGTCTTTGGGTTAGGTCAGTCATGACGCCAGAATCATGAGTTTAGTATCTATGTGGGTGAGTGTACTTTGTTCTAGCTGGTTTTGTAGTTCTCAGACTTTAAGAAGCATGAGAGATACATAAAATAAATAAAAATGGAATTATTCTGGCTGAAACAAGTGAGAGACACCCAAAGGTATTTTGTGAGAGTTTTAAGACTCTTCAGAATCCACAGCTCCAGTCTATTCCTAAAATCTGTCTATGCTTCAGACACACCTGCATGTCTTTTTATAAACAGACATTTGCAAGCCTCAGGGATTCTAATTCCAAGAATCTGAGGTGGGATTTAGAAATATATTTCTAACAAGTCCTCCAGGTGATCCTTCTGCAAAACTGGTTTATGATCCATAGTTTAGAACTGTGACTGTGCCAATGCTTTTGGCCACCCAGCCTGCAGTGTACACCCCTGCTTTCTAGGGAAGGTGCGGACATATAAAAATACTAGGAAACAACGCAAATGTCAATCTCAAAGTAATCAGTTGTTCATAACAGCACTCTACATGGAAGAATAATACCATTAAAAGAATTGTAGTTGTACATCTCCTGCAACTTGACTAGAATTTTTATGACATGTTTTGAAATTTTGATTCTTTTTCTGAAAAAATTCTTTTTACTTAATTGTGATAGTTATCTACACTTTAATAAGTTATTTTATTATGGATTTTACCAAAAAGATTAATGCCTTAATCAATTATGTGAGAATTATGTTTTCACTAACTAAAACTTTTATTTAATTTTAAATTAATTAAAATTAATTATAATTACTTGGGAGTAACATTTAGTTTATGATTAGCAAGTACGGCTAAATATATGGTTCTCCTTCAGTTCATCTATATTTAATTTTCAAATTCTGATACTGTTGTTCTTTTCTGTAACTTTGAGGTATATAAAGTGAAAACCCCCAGTTTTCTTTTTCTTTGACTTTGGTAGCTTACTTGGTCTATGAACTAACTTCTTTGTGATTCTTCATACACACTGATGCACCTGTCTTTTGTTGATTGAATTCCTTCAGTTACTGTAAAATTCTCTGGAAGGTAGGCTTTTATAAAATACTGTATACTGGAGAATAGCATGTAGATAAATATTGTCCTCAGTTTACTGAACTATCATAAAGGAGTATTGTGCTTAGATAGAATTCATTGGTCAGAGAAAGGACTATATAAGTCTTTACAAAATAACTTCTTCACTTGCTTGCCTGGAGGTTAAGAGGTGAAGAGAAAGTTGTATCTTTAGAAAAATAAAGGACTTTTTCTGCTATTTTGAAATTCTGCTATTTTAGATTTTATATAAGGTTTGGGGCCTATCAGGACTTCTCCTGGGAGCTGACGTAGCATATAATGTACTTTGCCCTTTCCCGCCTTAGTTTTTCGTCTATGAAATGGTAATGAGAATACTTTCCTCTTGGGCTTGTTGTGAGAATGAAATAAAATAATGTATATAAAATGGCAGGTCCTTGGTAAATATTAACTTTTATCATATGAGTTCTCATTGAAAGAAAACCCTTATTTCCCACACTGCTGTCTGAAAAATAGTTGGCTCATTGTGATTCTTTGGGAAAATTTCTGCTCTGGGAATAAACTCAAAGTTCCCCATCTCTGGTTTCTGCACCCTTATCTCCAGGAGGGGATGAGAGTTTTAGGACTTGCATGCTTCTGGTCAAATCCCTGCTCCCAATCCTCAGCCCCCACTACTCACTTCATTGTTACTATTGTTTGCCTTGAGATCATTTCAATTAATTTCATTATACCATTTATCTCATTTTATATCAGTCACTTCAAGAATCCTAGGTTGTCCTTCATTTTTTAGAGACTCATCCCATCTGGCTCTGTCAACCATATTCTATCCTCACCCCTGCCCCTCCCAAACTCCTAAAACTCTTCCACCTTGCTCTCTGGAACTCATGGTCGATCAGCAGCAAAATCCCTGTGTCCTCAACTCTTCTCTAAGCATTTCCTTCACTTTCTTACTTTAAGAGAACCTAAATCTTTTCCAAGAACACCACAGTCGTCTCAAGTAGCCACTCTTTTCTCTTCCATGTCTGTCGTACTGATCTGAAGATGGCCTTCAAAAATCTTGGGGAGAATGATTTCACTATAGAATTCTATACCCAGCCAAATTATCATTTAAATGTGAAGGTAAAATAATGACATTTTCACAGAAGCAAGGACTCAAAAATTATCCCCCATACACACTTACTTAGCGATGAAAGATGCCATTTACCAAAATTAAAAGAGTAGCAAAGAAACAGGAAATCTAGCCCAGGAGAGAAGTAAAGGGAATTTCCAGGAGCAGCACATCCAAGAGCCACCTCCAGGTGGGAGTGGTTCTTCTTACAAAGGCACAGTTGGCCCTCTGGTCCAAGCTTGGCCTCAGGGTTGGGTTGGGATGGACACTCAGGAAACCCTTTTCTTTTTCTTCTTCCTGAAGGGAATGCCTTTCTCATTTGTCTGTCTAGCTCTAATTTTCCCTAACAGTACCTGAGAAGGTTAGCATCAGACCTGGCTGTTAATAAAGTACTAAGAATCAAATAGTGGGAGATAGAAACAAGGTATTATCAAGGGGAATAAAATAAAGAAGCAGGCTAAGGAATGTAGGAGTTAGAATTGAGAGGAACTCATTTCTGACTGCCTGTGGAAAGTGATGGAGAAGGAGATGTCTATGGTTATCTCGCCGAGGTTTCTGGTGTGGCCACTGGTGTCATTAATGGAGACAAGAACTCAGCAGAAGGTGTTGGTTCAAAGGAAAAATGAGCTCACATTTGGATATGCGGACTTTGATGTATATCTAGATGGTCAGGTCCGAGAACTAAAGCCCAGGATAGAGGTTCATATATTTATCCAATACTCTTTTATTTACAGAGATAAGTAAGACTTGTTGCCCTGAAAAAGCATAAAGCATAATAGAGGAGACAGATGCATAGTATATAATTTATAATGTAGTTTGATAAGTGTAACAATTTAAATATGTGCAAGGTACAGTGATAACTAAGAGTGGGGAATGATTCGCCTTTAAGACCAGGGAGTGAGGGTCAGTATTACTGGAGGACTGAGCTAACAAGGACTTTGACTAGCAGACAAGGCAAGAGAGAATATCCAGCATCTACAAAGGTACAGAGGCAAATACTGCATATTTTACTTAAGGTACAAAAAATAGTTTACTGCATAATGTACAAAGAAGAAAATGAAACTGAAGAGACAGAGAAGTGTCAGATCCTAAATAATTTGGAGGATTTTTTAAAAATTATTTGTTTATTTTTAGAGAGATGGGAAGGGAGGGAGAAAGAGAGGGAGAGAAACATTGATGTGTGAGAGAGAACATCAACCGGTTGCCTCTTGCACGCCCCCAACTGGGGACCTGGCTGGCAAACCCAGGCATGTGCCCAGATTGGCAACCTTTTGGTTAACAGGCGCTCAAGCCACTGAGCCACATGTGCCAGGGCAAGAATTTGGAGATTTTGTTGAAACAGTGAGAAGGCACTGAGGTGTTTGAAAAGAGTCAAGATAGTTACTGAAATTTACCACTTGTTACCTACAAAGAGAATTTTGGTCCTTCCTGGAGCTCACTGAGAAAGAGGACATAGTCCCCTAGCTTCCTCCTCCTAAAATAAGTTATGATTCTTTTATAAGTATTTTAAGTTTTAATAATGATGGAAAAATAAACAATAAAATGGTCCCTTGTGCTCTGCGTTTTGTTTTTTTTTCTTAAACCCTCTTGAGCAGTGATTCTCAACACCATCCATCACAAAACCCCAGATAGATAGATAGATAGATAGATAGATAGATAGATAGATAGATCGATAGATCGATAGATAGATAAATTCTAGCCCTGGCTGGTGTGGCTCAGTGGATTGAGTGCCAGCCTGTGAACCAAAAGGTCACCGGTTCAATTCCTAGTCAGGGCACATACCTGTGTTTTGGGCCAAGTGCCCAATTGGGGCTGTATTAAGAGGCAACCAATCTCTCGCACATGGATGCTTCTCTCCCTCTCTTTTTCCCTTCCTCTTCCTCTCTAAAAATAATAAATAAAATCTTAAAAAAATATTCTAGATGCTCCCTTCACTATCTGAAATGAAATCCCTAGAGGTACTATAACCTACCTGTGATAGGCTACAAATGGCCCCCCAAAGATATCCATATCCCAATTCCTGGAGCTTGTAAACGTTAACAT
Organism: Pteronotus mesoamericanus; assembly: GCF_021234165.1. Lineage (NCBI taxonomy): Eukaryota > Metazoa > Chordata > Mammalia > Chiroptera > Mormoopidae > Pteronotus > Pteronotus mesoamericanus. The sequence continues at coordinate 27,843,735 of NW_026555078.1, read as the reverse complement.
ATGTGGTGAAGAAGGACTTTGCAGGTGTGATTAAGTTAAGAATATTGAGATGGGGAGATTATCCTGGTGGACTCCAAATGCAGTCCTGTGCATCGTGGGAGGAGATCACAGGGAGAAGAGAAGAAGGCATTGTGACCACAGAACCAGAGGTATGGACACAAATCAAGGCGTGCTAGGAGTCACCAGAAGCTGGAAAAGACAAGGAACGGGGAGGGAGCACAGCCTTGTTGATACCCTGATTTTGACCCACTGAAGCTAGACTTCTAGAACTGTGATGGAATAAATTTCTTATTTAAGCCACCAAGTTTGTAATGATATGTTACGGCAACCATAGGAAACTAACTACTACTTACACATTATATCATGCCATACAGTAAAATAAAGGAGAGCCAAAACCAAAGTAAATGCTGTTGGTTATGTGATTTTCCTAAATGGTGAACAATTTTTGACAAAGTTACAAAAAAAACAAAATATACATTTACATGGTAATTGTATTCCTTGAAAATTTAGTGTATATTCATACAATTAACCGTTGTTTTCTCAGCATCTACCAAACTGTGCCTAAAACACAGGCGGTATTTAATAAAAGCTGGATACATGGATGATAATGAATGGATGGGTGTATTGGAGCTACAGAGAGATTCTATTTTAAAGGTTCTAAAATCAACATGCAGGCAAAAATTATGTATAATCAAAGTTACCTTTGAAAATTTCCTATATAGTTTAAAAAATTGAGTTTTCAACATTTACATGACATGCTGGACACTAACATACCATTTCTCAATAAAGAGGCCTTTTTTTTTTTTTTTTTTTTTTTTTTGAGCATTGGTCTGGGCACCATATAAAGGATATGGATTGCTTCAGGTCATGATGAGTCCCATTCAGTGCTGCAAGATGCTCTTACTATGAGGGCACATGAGAGCGGAACCAACTAAAAGAATGTAGGTTCATTTTTCATCTCTGTTCACTGTGAGCATTTGCTTATTGTTTGGAATGATAGCTGTCCAAATTTTATTTTCATCTCTTTCTTCTTGTCATCAGAACTTATGTCTGATCAGAGTTCAGTAGACCCACAATTGAAATAAGTGGGCTGATTATGTGACTCCATCTTCAGTGGGTTGGTGTTCTTGTCACGTTCTTTTGCTAATGAGCAGTTCTCAGCTGAGCTTGATTTTTCTCCTCCAGGTGCATTTGGCAATGTCTAGGGACATTTCTGGTTGTCACAGGTCTACTGGCAACTAGAGAATAAAGGCCAGGGATGCTGCTAACCACCCTGCAGTGCACAGGACAACCCTCCACTGCAAATAATTATCCAAACCAGAAATGTTAGCACTGGCAAGGCTCAAAAACCCTGGGATAGATTATGTGTGTGCTCTGTTCACATAGTGAGTCCTTAGTATTGTTTGTCTTGACATTAACGTAGAGCTGCTTGTAACAGAAACCAAATGTGGTGCTGGGCTGAAGGGAAAGGGTGGGTGCGAATCTCTATAGGACTAAACGTTTTTAAGTTAATCTATTTTTTAAAAGTAATATGTGGTCACACACACGTGTGCACGTGTGTACATGTGTGTACCCTTGTGCAGGAGGACTCTTAGAGCATTTTCCTATCCACTCTTTTTTCCCACTTGTAGTATCATTTCCCAGAGTTGGCAACATTTAATAGTTTCTGCTTTGTAATTCTTCTCGTATTACCTTCCTAAGCCTAAATAATATTCTTCCACTTTTATTTATTGATTTAAGAGATTATCTGTTGCCCTGACAGGTGTGGCTCAGTTGGTGGGGCCTTGTCCCGCACAGGGAAAGGTCACAGGTTTGCTTCCCAGTCAGGGCACACGCCTGCGTTGCAGGTTCTGGTGGGGGTGCATGCGAGAGGCAAGCGACCATTGTTTGTCTCTCCCGTCGGTGTTTCTCCGCCTCACTTCTCCCTCCCTTCCCCTCTCTCTAAAAATAAGTAAATAAAATCTTTTTAAAAATAGATTCACTTTCAACATTTTATTACGAACGGTCAGGTTTTAGCTTGGGTGCGCTAATCCTCGTTTTCCCTTTCTAATTTTCATTAGTTTGTATTCAATTTCACTGCTCACTTTGAACTCTAAATAACACATTAAATCTTCATTTTTGTTCCAGGTACTTTAGGTCGTATCTCTTGCCTCTCTGCTGTCTGCGGTGTCAGTGCTCCCAGCGCTTCTCTCACCTGCCTCCTTCCTAGTTCCTACAGTCTGTCTGCTGTGCTCTTACCGTCAAGGTTGACAACATTTACTTTGTTTTGCAATCACATTAAAGTTGTTCTTGTTTTATCTGTAAGTTGGGTCTAAAAGCTAAAAACTAATGAATAGCATTTATAGGGTATGACTATGTAAATATTGTTCACTTCAGAGCCAAGGTATATTGGGACACCAGGACTCTTCATGCATGCGCTATGCAGCCTCTGTGCCATTTGAAAGGAGACTACTCCTAATATTCCAGTATTTTCTTTTTACTGCATTGAGTTCTCTAAAATGTGCCACATTTAGTTAAAAAACGGACATTTAAGTACATATTAAGATGAGAAGTGGCAATGTAATTGCATAGTAGACATTCAATAAATGAATGACCTGCATGACACTATTAGGGAGAAAAAAAGGTGAGAGGAAATGATGGAAAACACAAGAAAGAAAGGATTTCAAAATAATAAGAGTGCATTCCAAATGGCCAGTTTTCTGAGAGTTGAACTGTATTTGAGTAACTCATGTCCCTCAATCCAGATCCAAAGATAATATTGCTGCTGCTGAAACTTGGGCTTTGTACTGTAACCACAGTTTATTAATTGTCCTATTTCATTGAGGAAAAAATGCAAAGCAGACAGAACACTGGAATAACTAGCTGGAAATATTCCACTACTTCATGGGAATCAGCTTTCCAAACGATTGCTGTGAAGGCCAAAGTCTCAGTCTAGCCAAAATAGCACTAGAGTGTGCCTTGATTGTACATTAAAGAAGAAATTTTTCCCCAATTTACTTCATTAGGATTTACAGCCTTTCTGTCCCCTCAAAAATAAAACATTGATTTCTTTAATATCAAAAAATAATTTCCTAAAATAGATCACTTATGGCTGCTTTCAGTTATTTATTTAAGGAGAATTGTGCCAAGTGCTGCTTTTATGAAGTCCTGTAAAAGATTGAATGAATTTCATAATTTTCATAATTAATGCTATTCCTATTCTGTAGGAATATGCTATTAATGTGCCTGGTCATCACCATATCTTATTTTGATATCTCTCAAAACATCTTTCACTTTATAAAAAAATATTAAAACATTGATCACAAGAAAGAGCAGCAAAAATATCCCTTATTAGTAGACAAAGTTACACTTAAATTACTTAACACCAGAGAAATTAAAAACTGCAGCTTAAATAAATTCTATTAGATATTTGGAGGAAACAGTACTATTCAACTGATACGGGTTTTAAAAGTAAAGTTTAGCCACTCCATTATAGTCCTTACTGAATATTTGAATTCCCCCTCCCCCCAAAAAAGGTAGAAAGAGACTACACCACTATTTGTTTCTAATTTGTTGCACTCTTTTTGTGTTTTGTTTCATAAATCATATTTGAATTCTATTTTTTATTTTCTATTAACATTTTCATGTTATTATAAACATAGTTTATATAAACATATATAAACATAGTTTATTATATAAACATACCTACCATAATTTACTTAACCACCTTACCGTGGTAGAGCACTTACGTAGTTTTTTATTTTCAGTGTAAGTAATGCATGATAAGTATCTTTGCATATTAATGATTTCTCTGATTTTTGTCTTATTTACTAAGGTGCAAGCTCCTAGTGGTCAATTGTTACAAATATTTTAAAAACCCATTTTTCAAACTGAAGTCTAAAAGTCCATACCAGTTGATACTGTTTCCAGCATCTTAATTGCCCAAATGACAACATTTTAGAAGTATTTCACTAGTGTTATTTTGGTTTATATGTTGAGATGGTCCAGAAAACCGTTAAAAAGTGAGTATTATATGGAGATAAAGCATTTGTGTACATATTTTAGTAAAGCCACTGTTAAGCCAGAAGCCATCATTCATAGTCATGATGTCTCAGATATGGAAAAGTGCTTTTAGTTTTGCAACATAAAAGAAGTATGGCAATACTGACAAAACTGAATGACTAGCCAGACATGCTGACTTGAAAGATAAGAGTTAGGATTTGGACATTGTGCTCAGTCTCCACTTAAAAGTCTAAGCCCTTTTGACTCTAAATGTGGGAGTATGCTGTACTTAGAGATAACTTTTTAAATTTTTAAATTTTTAAGTATATTTTATTGATTATGTTATTACAGTTGTCCCAGTTTTTTCTCCTCTTAATTCCCCCCCCCCCAACTTGCACCCCCCTCCCACCAGCAGCACCCTCCCTCCTGCCTGCCTTAGTTCATGTCCATGGGTTGAATGTGTAAGTTCTTTGGCTTCTCCATTTCCTGTACTATTCTTAACTTCCCCCTGCCTATTTTGTACCTACCAGTTATGCTTCTTATTCCGTGTACCTTTTCCCCATTCTTCCCCGTCCTCCCCGCACTTCTTCCCACAGATAACCCTCCATGTGATCTCCATTTCTGTGATTCTTTTCCTGTTCTAGTTGCTTGTTTAGTGTGTTTTTGTTTTAGGTTCAGATGTTGATAGTTGTGAGTTTGTTGTCATTTTACTGTTCATAGTTTTGATCTTATTTTTCTTAGATAAGTCCCTTTAACATTTCATATGATAAGGGCTTGGTGATGATGAACTTCTTTAACTTTACCTTATCTGGGAAGCACTTTATCTGCCCTTCCTTTCTAAATGATAGCTTTGCTGGAGAGAGTAATCTTGGGTGTAGGTCCCTGGCTTTTATGACTTTGAATACTTCCTTTCAGCCCCTTCTTGCCTACAAGGTTTCTTTTGAGAAATCAGCTGATAGTCTTATGGGAATTTCTTTGTAGGTAACTGTCTCTTTTCTCTTGCTGCTTTTAAGATTCTCTCCTTATCTTTAATCTTGGGTATTGTAATTATGATGTGCCTTGATGTGTGATTCCTTGGTTCCGATTTCTTTGGGACTCTTTGAGCTTCCTGGACTTCTTAGAAGTCTATTTCCTTGGCCAGATTGGGTAAGTTTTCTTTCATTATTTTTTCAAATACATTTTCAGTTTCTTGCTCTTCCTCTTCTCCTTCTGGCACCCCTATGATTTGGATGTTGGAATATTTAAAGTTGCTCCAGAGGTTCCTAAGCCTCTACTCATTTTTTTTTAATTCTTGTTTCTTCATCCTGTTCTGGTTGAATGTTTATTTCTTCCTCCTTCAAATAGTTGATTTGAGTCCCATTTTCCTTCCCTTCGCTATTGGTTCCCTGTATGTTTTTCTTTATTTCATTTTGCATAGCCTTCACTTTTTCCTCTATTTTGCAACCATACTCAACCATTTCTGTGAGCATCCTGATTACCAGTGTTTTGAACTCTGTATCTGATAGGCTGGCTATCTCTTCGTCACTTAGTTCTTTTTCTGGAGTTTTGATCTGTCCTTTTATTTGGGCCATACTCCTTTGTCTCTGTGCACCTGTAACATTGTAAGGGGCAGAGCCTTCGGTATTCACCAGAGTGGGGCAATGCATGTCGCTGCTTTGTGACACTGTATGTGGGGGAGGGGTCCGAGGGGGAACAATGCCACTTGCTTGGCTCTTGCTGGCTTTCAGTCACTTCTCTCACTCCCAACAAGCAAATTGGGCCCTTCTGGGGCTGATTTTCTGGTGGGTAGTTTTGTGTATGTTCTAGGACCCTGTGGGTCTCTCCAGTGAACTCCTCTGTGAGGCTGGGAGTTTCTCCCACTGCTGCATCCCCCACAAGCTTTTACAGCCAGAGGTTTTGTGGCTTTCTTTTCCTGCACTGGAACCCTGGGATGCGCGGTCTGTCTTGCTCCCCTGTTGTTCTCCCTGTTTATTTGCATGCTAATGTGAGACCATCATCCACCCCCTCACCCACTGGGTCCTCCAGCCACTGCCTTGCCATGCGCGTCCTCTCTGCCTGGCTGCACATCTCCACCCCTCCAACCGGTCTGGATGAATGTTTCTTCTTTAACTCCCTGGTTGTTGGACTTTTATACAGTTCAATTTTCTGGCAGTTCTGGTTGTTTTTTGTTTTTAAATTTGTTGTCCTTCTTTTGGTCTTGTGAGGAGGCAAAGTGTATCTACCTACACCTCGATCTTGGCTGGAAGTCAAAGATAACTGTTTAAAAAAGATTTTATTTATTTTTAGAGAGAGGGGAAAGAGGGAGGAAGAGAGGAAGAGAAACATTGACTGGTTGCCTCTTGCACACCCCCAACTGGGGACCTGATCTGCAACCCAGACATGTGCCCCAATTGGGAATCAAACCAGTGATTCTTCAGTTTGCAGGCCTATGCTCAATCCACTGAGCCACATCGGCCAGGGCTGTAGATAACTTTTATAAAATTAGAAGTAATAGAGAGCAATTTGAGATGGCTAAAACGTGTGCCACTGTTGTCAGAAGTTGTAATTACAACTATCCTCATAATACTGTTGGTTTGATTGTATTTTCTGGAATAATAAAGGTTGTGTTGTAATTGAAAATTAAGAATAAATGTTTAATTTATTTAAATTGATACAACTTAAATACCAATTTCTTTGGAATCTTTTAATACGATTTTTGCTTTTGGGAAAGTTATTTGCTTTTCATGTGTACTAAATATACAATCTATACTTGTTTATGCTGCTTAAAAATAAACCCTAGTTAAACATTTTGATGAGTATTATCTTGATAACTTGCTCACCAACTGAGAAATTGATGCAAAATGGGCCATTTAAAAAGCAAGTTATTTGAACAAAACAGAAATAGACTCATAGACATAGAGAACAAACTGGTGGTTGACAGAGGGGAGGGGAATGGCCAGGTGGGTGAAACAGGTAAAGAGGAATAAGAGGTCACAAACTTCAGTTAAAGAATAAATAAATCATGGGGATGTGATGTATAGCATGGGGAATATAGTCCTTAATATCGTAATAACTTCATTTGGCAACAGATGGGTACTAGATATATTGTAGTGATCATTTTGTAACGTACAAAAATATTGAATCACTGCATTGTATACCTGAAACTAATATAATGTTGTGTGTCAACTATAATTCAATGAAAAATAAATTAAATTAAATTAAAAATAAAAGCAGGTTATTTGATATGCGATGTCTATCTGGAAAAAGTGCAACCATTGTTAATACAATGGGAACAGTTTGCGCAACATCGATGTGCCCTGGCAGGCAAGGAGAGTGGACTGGGATGCGCATGCATAAACAATGACAACTTCACTGTACTAGTCAGTGAGGGTGGTAGATGCCATTGAGTGAGCATGGGGCAGTAGATACTGTTGAGAGAGCCTGTGTACTGTGTGGCCATCACATTCAAAATGACTAGGCGAGTAGAGCAATGAATCTACATCAGATTTTACATTAAACTTGAACATTCCTCCATGGAAACTACTTGGATGATTCAGAAGGCCACAGCTATGGGCCACTGGTGACTGGGAGGTTCCTCATGACAGCACTCCCGTTCATGCATCATGTCCCGTGCAGAGTTTTTTGATGAAACATCAAATCACCCAGGTGACTCAGTCCCGCTACAGCCCACAATTGGCACCCTGTGACTTCTGGCTTTTCCCAAAAGTGAAATCACCTTTGAAGGGGAAGAGATTTCAGACCACTGGTGAGATTCAGGAAAACAAAGGGGCAGCTGACGGCGATTAGGAGAACTGTGTGAGGTCCCAAGTTGCTTTCCCTGAAGGGGACTGAGGCATTATTGTCCTATGTACAGTGTTTCTTGTATCTTCTTCAATAAATGCTTCTATTTTTCATAGTACATGGCTGGATACTTTCTGGACAGACCTTGTCTCTCTCATATATATATATTCCTGAAGTCTCCTTGCTTTAAATTTTTGGAAGGAAAGTTTTACTTCAGACGGGACAGGCACATTTAACTATAATATAAAAGAGGGATGTTAATAATGAACAATGATGTTTCTTTCATCTCATGCCTCATAGTGACAGATCAGAGACTTTTGGAGACTTGGTTCAGATACACACAATATATAACGAAATTAGCTTCTGATGGCAAATTAGATAGAAGCTAACATTTACAGAATTTTCTGATTTTTAAATATATATGTAAATAAAAAACAAGGCTTTAGAATGTTAAATATAAGGAATTGTGCTCCAAGATAACATTAACACTCAGTTGTGTTTAGAAATATTAAACTAGTAAAGCTTTATTGATTAAAATAACTACTAATTTTTGTGATAACATACTTATGAAAATATGTGCATTTTATATAAAAGAATATCAGTGTTTCCCATAGGATGAAAAAAATTTCATTTCTTGGTTTTGTAATTTTTTAAAATTTTATGTGCTAAAATACTGTTGACCCTGAAACAATTCAGGTTTGAACTGTGTGGGTCCATTTTTACACAGATTTTTTTTTTCCAACAAATATATTGGGAAAGTTTTTGGAGATTGTCTTACTACTGTGAAGCAATTGTATCACTTACACTAGGCTCCTCTTAAGTAATCATATAGCTACTTCTTCATGATGAATGCATGAATTGTTATATGTGTGAATAAATATGAATTTCTTTTTCACATTATCTTTTCATTTTGATGTCTAGTGCTAATAATACATGTAACAACTACAGTCTTTTGTATCATATAAGACAATATTGATGTAGATACTTAAAGACAATTCATCTTGTAAACAGATGACATGAATTTACATATTAATAAATTCACTACAGTACTGTAAATGTATTCTTAGGATTTTCTTATTATTTTTTCTTTAGCTTTATTATAAGAATACAGTATATAATATGTATACAAAAACCCAACTTTTGTTATCAGTAAGGCTTCTAGTTAACAGTAGGATATTAGCAGTTAAGGTTTTGGGGAGCCAAAAGTTATATAGAGAGCCTTGGCTGGTGTAGCTCAGTGGATTGAGTACCAGCCTCTGAACCAAAAGGTTGCTGGTTCGATTCCCAGTCAGGGCATATGTCTGGGTTGTGGCCAGGTCCATAGTTGGGGATATGCGAGAAGCAACTGATCAATGTTTCTCTCCCCCTCTCTCTCCCTCCCTTCCCCTCTTTCTAAAACTAAATAAATCTTAAAAAAGAAAGTTACACCCAGAGTTTTAACTGCCTGGGAGTTGGTGCCCCCACCCCTGTGTTGATCAAGGATTAACTGTATACTTAAAATCTACCTCTGTAGATTATTATTGAAGTCTTTCCTTGTTAAAGCATAAAGTTTCATGCTTAAAATCAAATTATACACCCCAAATTCAAAACTAAATTGTTTCTTGTTCATTGTGTTTAGTAGTATGTGAATAGCTGTATCATACAAAAATTTTGTAAATTCTTTCATCAACTCTTCTAGCAAAGTTAAACTTTTAAATGTATATTTGTCAAGAAAAGTTAATATTTTTGTTGTTGATTATTAAAACTTATTTTTCAGCATTTCACTGTTTTCTTTTTTATTGAATTTCTTGGGGTGACATTGGTTAATAAAATTATATAGATTTCAGGAGTAAAATTCTATAACTCATCATTGGTATATTGTATTGTGTGTTCACCACCCCAAGTCAAGTTTCCTTCCACCCCCATTTGTCCCCCCATACCCTCTTCTGCCTCCCCTCTGGTAATCGCCATGCTGTTATCTGCGTCTGTGAGGGTTCTTTTTCCCTTAATCCCTTCGCCTTTATGCCCCAGTCTCACAACCCCCTCCCCTCTGACATCTGTCAGTCTGTCTCTACCTATGAGTCCGTTTCTATTTTGTTTTTTAGTTTATTTGGTTCATTAGCTTACTTATATGAGTGAGATTATATGTTACTTGTCTTTCTCTGACTGGCTTATTTCACTTAGCATAATGTTCTCCAGGGCCATCTATGTTGTTGCAAGGGGTAAGATTTCCTTCTTTTTTACAGCCAAGTAGGATTTCATTGTGTAAGAGTACTACAGCATTTTTATCCACTCATCTATTGATGGACACTTGGGTTGCTTCCAAATCTAGGCTATTGTAAATAACATTGCAGTGAGCATAGGGGCACATTCATTCTTTTGAATTAGTATTTCAGGGTTCTTTGGATATATTCCCAGAAGTGGAATCACTGAGTTAAAAGGCAGTTCCATTTTTAATGTTTTGAGGTAACTACATACTGCTTTCCACAGTGGCTGCACCAATCTGCATTTCCACTATACACGGGTTTTAAAGTGCTTATTTTTACATACCTGGAAGTCTTTATGAAAATACAGGTTTTTTGTTAGTATAGTGGCAGTTTAAAGAAAACCCATATATTCCTCTGAGAGGATATATTAAAACTTGCTTAAAGAAATGATGAGCCATACCTTTGACTCAATATGAGATGTGTGTTGCTATACCAAGCCTTAGCATCTGCTAGTCTGCTTCTTTTTAGTTTAAGGACTGTAAGGTTAAGCACTTTCCAAACTATAGGATTATACAAATGTTTTTACTTTTCTTATTTTAACCCGTGGTGTCAGTAGTTGGAACATGAAGCTATATGGGGTAAGGAAAAATTTAAGTTTTTTATGAGCCATTTAATTTTCATTTTTGCTCTGACCACACTTCCTGAACATATGAAATGGAAATGTAATTTCCTATTCATATGATGAAAAAAAAATGTGTACCCTATTAATTATGGGATAAGGGTGTATGTTCTATCATGAACACATTATTATTATCCTAGATAGCTGGAAAAGTGAATGTTTCTGAAAGAATGATACAACTTTCATAGTTTATCTAGCTTTATTTGCATATGCAGTTTTCAGAAACTTGCCAACAAAAACTTACATTTAGACAGTGTAGTAGGCAAGCACTATTTAGCGGGAAGGGGCATTGTTCTTGAGTAATTGTTCCATTTAGGCTAATGCAGCCTGGGTAGGTGTTAGACAACCTTGGGATTTGCTAAGCTCTGCCTGTTCTAAGGGGACCCTGTCCTTATAGACCATAAGTCTTCAAAAACTTCCCCCAAAGTGGTTACTTCTGCTTTAAATTTAGTGAGACCATCCGATAGCTGTAAGATAGAAGTGGAATAACTGTCTTCCCTTTAAGACTTGGCACACAAATGGTTTTGTGTACAAATAAAAAATTGTAATTTCTCTTAACAGCTGTGACATCTTATGAAGATCTTGGACTCTTTGCATTTGGATTACCTGGGAAGGTAATTTTTTCCCCTCCTAGCTATGTCCAAATTCCAGAGAGGCATATTTTCCCTCTGCTTCTAGTTAAAAGAGACAAGTATATGTAAGAAGAAGAAATTAGAGGACTAAAAGGAAACTAAACGAAAGGCAGAGTGATGGAAACAGGGAGTGAAAGAGGAATCTTTCCATGTCCTTCCTAAGAATGCATCAATAAACTTAATTGAACACTTAAATTTCTTAGTATTTTTCACCCTAATGGAGGAGAGAGATGATTTGGATAATTTTAAAATGGTAACAATGGACTTTATAAAGTTTTTGTTATTAACTTTTACTATATTCTCTGAGTAAATCCTCATAAAGACAGAATCAAGAAGCATAGAATTAGGTCTGGCTGGTGTGGTTCAGTGGATTGAGCGCTGGACTGCGAAGTGAAGGGTTGCTGGTTCGACTCTCAGTCAGGTCACATGCCTGTGTTGCGGACCAGGTCCCCAATAGGGGTGCTTGAGGGTCAACCACACATTGATGTTTCTCTCCTTCTCTTTCTCCCTCCCTTCCCCTATCTAAAAATAAATAAAATCTTTAAAAGAAAAAGGAGCATATAGACAGCATGACTAACAAAACTGATGATTAGAAGATAATACCAGTTAAGAGATAAACAGTGCTGAAAGGTTATCTAGCTATCCCATCTTATAGGTGACAAAATTAAAGCCCAACAAAATGGGGGGGGGGGGGGGGCGGGGGCAGCGCTATTTGCCCGTAGTTACTTAAAAGACTCTAGACTTCAAATCTGCATTTCCTCCTCAGAATAAGAGAAGTAACAGCAATATTTGTTGGGCATTCATTTGTGATAGGCATACTAAACTAATTTAAAAGGTAAAGGAAATATGGTCTTCTTCCACAGGTAATCAGGACTTAAATATTGTTAGAGCGATAGTACTTTTTTGTTTGTTTCTGAAAAGCTATCATACTTCTAAAACCTATTTTTATGTTGGTTCCTTGTAGGCCTTTTTATTTATAAATCTGTTATGTTTTTTGCTTGTTTATTTTGTTTTTAATCTAAAAGGATACTGTATTTGTATATGGTTAAACTAATTTCTAAGAAGTAAGCCTGAAAGGAAAATGATATAGCTATGTAATAGGGGAAAAAACCTGTATTTACATTCAAATTAATTTATTTGTTAAAGTACAAAAGGGAGTATTTTAATTATACTATGTAGCCTCCTGGTTTGGACCTTTTCTTAATAATCTGAAATTTGAGCAAAATGGAGATTAGTTACTTGAGAGTAAAGGGTTTCATTAATATCCCTGGTAATAATTTCTCTTTCCTAAAGATCAGAATGTTTAGTAGAGTCATGATCTATTTCCTGCATTCAGCTTAACCAAGGAAGAAAAGAATGTTACTTACATAAGAACACTCCACAATTAATGTAATATGTTCTATAACATGACTTCAGGTATCATCACTGTTATTTGACATTAGTATTTCCTGAATTCCTTGTATAGCAGCAGGGTCTAAAAGAGGAGCATGGATTGTTGAGAATCCTCTTTCCTGAAAGTCTAGAAAAGTTGCATTATCATTTTAATGTATGTACCTGGTATTTAGTAGGCAAGTACACAGACAGAGGCTATTCTAAATAAGGAGTTGTTTGCTTTTTAAATATTCCCTCTATATTTTTGCAATCGGGTTGAAACTTTCCTACTTCCTTCTTTCCAGATATGACATGTGATAGGATAACATTGTTTTGAGGATTAAAGAAATATTTTTGAAATGTCTTTTCAACATTTTAAGGGAGATTTTAAAAATTGTCTGTAAATTGATTTATTTACTCACTAAACAAATATTTATTGAGCAAGTACCATAGTCATGCACTATGGTAGACACTGAAGGCAGATACACAGACAGACAGACAGACTTTCTAGATCTTAAATGCTTAATTTCTGTCCCCCCAAGAAAATGGAAAAATAATCATCAGTAAGTTGTCATTATTGCTTTTTGCAATATATTAGTAGAAAATAAATCCAATTTTCATGTATGACTGACAATAGGCATCAATTGCCTAGGAATGACAGTATACAAAAATTCAAAATTGTCTTTTCACAAATAACTGAATTTTGGAACTAATTTTTATGTTATTATTTTTAAAGATTTTATTTATTTATTTTTAGAGAGAGGAAAAGGAAGGAAAGGGAGGGAGAAAGAGAGGGAGAGAAACACTGATTGGTTACCTCTTACACACTCCCCACTGGGGACCTGGCCTACAACCTAGGCATGTGCCCTGACCAGGAATGGGACCCGCGACCCTTCTGTTCGCCAGCTGGTGCTCAATCCACTAAGCACACAAGGTGGGTCTGGGAACTAGTTTTTAAATGGGTTGATATGCAAAGTTTGTTTTTTTCCTGGAAAATGTTATAGTGGCAATTACCACATCTTCAAAGACATAACTCCAAATTTTCCTGTCATTAGTCCTCTGCAGACTCCAAGGCCTGTAGGTCTCAGTAACGTAGATTGCTTCCAGGATAGGCAGATGCTGTGCCGCTGATGGAATTGTAGTACAGGTAGGTCTGAAAGGCCCTAGACAGCTAGTCAGCTCCAGATATACACTGGGGGTACAAACCCACCAAGATTTGAGTGATTGCAAGTCCCAAGTGGAAGCAGGGTGTTTATTTCCTCTGAGTCCATCTGATCACCAAGGATAGATAAAGTGCTCTTTTGAGTTTCCCAAGAATCTCATCAAAGTTCACAAGCTAGCAGCCTGCAGGCTGAACTTAGTCCTCAAGCATATTTTGGTTGGTTCAAGTCCTTTTTATTTTTAACTGATTGCCAACTAAGAGTTAGGAAATTTTGAAAGAATTCAATTTCTGACTTTATTTTGAAAAGCAGAAGTTCTAGCTGCATTTGATCAACATTCTCATCTGCCAGCAACTGACCAGAGCTGAGTAGCAGCTGCTGCATTTTGAAAGGGGAGGCGTTCACAGGTTCTGTACTGCAGTTTTACAACCTCCTACCCTCACACTCAGCCCACTGCATCTGAGTTTTACTGAGTTTGAAACTTTGCTAAATTTTCAGATTTGAGAATATGTGGGCTCTCAAGTTTTCTACTTTAGATTATGATTCCCTGTGAAAAGGATGTTGAAAGCCTTGCTGTAGGCCACGCTCATATACTCAGAAGACCGTCACGCCCTTTGGTGCAGTGTGGCACGGGGCGCGGCGTGCCTCAGGCTGCCGCCGTCTACCTGCTAAAGTGGTGTGGTAAACCAGTAACAATGGGAGACAGACCAGGTAGATTCAATTTCAACTTTTTTGGTCCTTTGATAACCACTGATTACTAGCTTTTTAACACTTTTAACTGTTTAAAAATGACTGCCAAGAAAACTTTCAAAAGTATTCTTTATAGTAACCATGGAACTATTAAAAAAAAAAGCTTTTTATGTGATGATTGTAAGTGTTATATATTACAAATGGCTGGCAAAATTTTCCAATTTCTCTTCTCTCGATTTCTGCATCTATTTTTTAGTAATAGTTATTGGATTTTAATAAAATATTGATCCTTTTATATTATTTCCCTTTTCATCCTCTAAATACATTTGTTCTTTTATAGGTGGTAGTGGCAGGCACCATAATAATTCAGAATATTGGAGGTAAGCAATTGAAAGTGTACTGCTTATGCACAGATGTGATGGAAATGACTTCCTCTTTTGGTTTCTTGCCCTACCACAGGGCTGGCTGGGAACCTGAACCTCTGTAGACATAGGTATCTTCAGAAGCCCTCTGTGTTGTCCTCCTTACTCTTTTTTTGTAGATTTTTTTAGCAGCCCATCTAGACAATAGCTTCTAAATCAGTTCCAGGTAAAACCCTGATTTCAGTCCTGCCTTTAGGTCTGTAACATGCCTCTAAAGCGTTTGCTGCTGTAGTTGTGGAAGTGGTGAGGCACTGTTTAGAAAAACTCTCCAGGTGATTCTAAAATGTTTCCCCTCTACGTTTATCCTAATTGCCTCCACTGGTGGGTCCTGCGTTGGTCGGAACGCTGTTCCATGAGCTGTGAACAACCAGGTGTAGGCAAGCAATGTCCTCCTGTAGCAAAGACATTTAAAATGACCAAGTGGTTTAAAAAGTATACTGGAGACAAACATTGGTCACATTTATCTGTTATCTTGTTCCCATTAAAAAAATGATGCCAATATCAAGAACCATATAGAAACAAAAGTTAGTGTTAATTATAAGTGAAATAAGCCAGAGAAAGATATGACTTCACTCATAGGTGGAATCTAATGAACAAACTGAAGTAGAAAGCAAAATAGAGTCAGACTCACAGATAGAGAGCAGGCTGACAGCTCTGGAGCAGGGTGGGGAGGTGGGAGGTGAACAAAAAAGAAAAGAGAAAGAACTCATGGAAATGGACGGCAATGTGGTGTTGAATGGGGGAGGGGTTGGAGTGGAGGTAGAAGAAGGTATGGGCGGATAAATGGTACTGGAAAACAATACAATAAAATAAAAAAGAAATTTAGAAAAAAACATGCAATACCTGCCTATATTCCTCAGGGGCACTGACCTCTTTTCTCTTAGATTGTCAAATAAAATGACAGTAGTCAACACAGCAATAGCTGTCCAGTGTGAATTAATCAAACTTACACCTATTTTTTTTTTTGTCAGATTGACAAAAAGTATATTTTTTGTTGTGCTGCAGAATTTTAGGCATTCGTTTATGTGTGCCATGAGATGGGAAAGGTTGAGGATTGCTGGTTTAAAGGGATATGCACAGAGAAGGTTGACATGCACTTTGGGTCTTAACACAAGATTGTATGGTCAGAGAGAATTTTATTTTTACTTCTTACATGTAACAGTTCAAAATGACTTAAAGATGACCGCTTTAACGAAGTTCCATTCTGATACTCACGATCTGAACTATTTCACTTTATTATTCAACTGAATTCTATCTTGAATGGGTTTCTTGGTCAAGGAAAAAGTTAACATTCCAACCATAAATTGTAGTTGCCATTGTTTTGGAAATCCTGAACATGTATGTTTTAATTCTTTCAATTTTCATGGAAACACATGTTATTGAATGAAAATGTTGGATGCCATAAAAATAATTTCCTTCTAACAAAGAATACTTCACTCTTTGACTAGAATTCAGTAAAACTAGTCTCTTCCTTCAGGAATCTACCTAATGCCATTGATTTTAAGATCTTCTTTGGAATGATTTATTTTATTTTGGCAAATATGTACTGCTTAGCTGTGCACTTGTCTGTAATATGAGTGCATTTTTTGCTATTTTCAATCCCTTACTACCCTCTCCATGTGATTACTAAGCACCATCACATTTTGTTTAGATTTTGTTAAGCTATTGTTTAGCATTTTTGCAGAATTTACAGCCCAGGGATTTGGATCCAAATAGGTGACCCTGGCACATGCTTGCCATTGTATTCCTGGATTCTTCACTCTGATGCCTTCCTTTGTCTCTCATCTTAACATGTAACTATTATTGAACATGACTCTATTTTAGCACTTGCTGTTACTAGATTAAAGTAGTCTCTGTATATGTTTTTCTGCCCCACGATATTGTAAGCTCCTGCAGGGAGCTTTTCCCGTTGTACTCCCAGAACCTAGCACGGTGCCTGAGACCTGATAAACCTTTGTTGGAGTGGAGCTGAATATGACTTGTATGAGCTATTTCCAAGTACTTTTAAGTGTTGTAGTTATATTTATCAAGAAGAGAAAAGGGGACTGCTAGACTAATTGCTAGTTCTAAATATATGAAAAGCTGAACATAAAATACAAAAAAAAAAAAAATTCTAATTCAGTATTGTTCCAAAGAGCAGAGCTGGTTCTCATGGGTCTGCAGCGAGGCGGGCTTGGGTTCATTTGGAATTACCTTTGTAACTAAGTTGAATAATAACAGTGATGACCTGTGCTTCTTTGACAATGTGCCTTATCCCTGAAAACATTGAAACAGCTGGTTGGTCAAATGTCAGAATGTTCTAGAAAGGATCCCTGCCTTCGGTGGCATATAAATCATCCATTCTCCCAACTCTTAAGTTTGTTGATTTGCTTGCTTGTTTTGTTTTAGAACCTTTTTTCAAAAAGTGACTTAGAAGCAGTCACAGCAATTTTTAATGTCCCTCAAATTCAGAAAAGCAGGTAATGCTTATTTTGTTTTTAGAAGAATGTCCCCATGATTTTCTTTACATTGGTTAAAAGTTTATTTATTGACAGTCCACTAGGTAATACTGGAAACATATTTCAGAGCTTTTTGTCCTAGCTGGGTACACATAAATCATTCCCTTATTTCAGTAGAACTGGAAACCTCCTCTTTTGAACAGATCACGGGGCTAGAAGTCCAATTCCTTGAATTCTCTGTACTTCAGCCTCTGCCATTGGGCTGCCATGTGTCTTGGGGAAATTCCTCCCTCACTCTCTTGGCCTCAAGTTCCTCTTTGTTAAATTGTTGGGGTAGCATGGGAAGCAGGGAGCTTAAGGTCCCTTCTTACCCCAAAATTCTAATTCTAATTTGGTTTGGGAGGCATATCAATTCTTTCAGAGCATTAAAATATTTCTATTACAGGAAAGTATTTTTACAGGTATCTTTAATAAATTATAAACTGTTGCTCTAAAAAGCTTTCGAAGATTCTGTTCCTTGTCAGAAAAGGGTAGTCTCAATTCTTGGAACTCAAGGGAAGCTGCTGAGCCTCTGAAGTTAATGACTAGGAACTCTAGCCTTAAGGCGTCTAGTCTTAAGAAGTAGTTCCTTGATTGATATAAGTTGAGTCTGTGGAAGTTCTAAACAGCTACTAGACCATGTATGTTTGATATGAAACACTTATTTAGGAGGATCTTTAATATGTTGTACATATGACTTATTGGAAGGTTATTTCTTCTAGATGGATTCTGACTTTTTTGTTAGTAATTAGAAATACATTAGATATTTGTAAGATGATATAAAACACTTCTTACATGCCTGTCTGCATATAATGTAATTCAGATAGCATTTTTTGAAAGTTAGGATGTTCTATTATTATAATCTATTACTATATATGGTCCGAGTTTTTGCAGTGTTAGTTTAGAACTGAAAAATAATATAAAGTATTCCATCTAGGTCAAGCATTCCACTAGTCATTTCAATTATACTTACAACAACCCTTCATGGTAGATGATATTATCCTCATTTTACAGAGGAAGAGATCGGTGCTCAGAGGGAATAAGTAACTTGCTTACCTTTATCCCTTAATCAAGCCAGGACTCCAACCTCACTCTGTCTACTTCTAAAGTCTTTATTCTTTCTGCTATGATATACTAAATGTTTCAAAAGCTGTGAAAAGATTAAATGTCAATGATTTTAAAAACTCCTTGGGGACGGGAACTATGTGTTTTCATGACTTGACCTAGTTTCTGGATGAGGAATTCAATAAATAATATTTGTTGAGTGAATGAGACAGTTAAAAAAGTTCTGTTTAAAAGCCTAAGATTTTGCCTCAAAGAGACAATTTTATATACTATTACATGTGCATGATAGAAAGAAACTTGAAAGTCCATAGAATGATTTGTAGTTTAGAATTATATGAAAATTACAAGGTTGAAAGTATTGGTGAAAATTATATCTTATGTGAAACAGAAAATAAGGTATTTTGAAACCTACTGTTTTCAGGTGGGGCTATTACGTCTTAGATTAATGCTTCCTGATTTTTTTATTTTTTGTAACATTTAAAGATTTCTCAGTTTTCTTGGGATTCTATGCCCCTGATGAATCTATGAGAAAAATGGAGCAGAGATACTTTTACTAAGCAAAATGATCATGAATTGCTCTGATCAATCATTGTTACGTGGATCTCTCAGTGAAGACCCAGTTTATTCTCTACATCTCTATACTCCATAAATTAAGCAACTTGCTCATTCACTTACGTCCTTAGTATTTAGCACATAGTAGACATTTAGTAAGTAATATTTATTATAGGAAGAAAGGAAGTAATTAAGAGCCCTGACCAGGTGGCTGAGATGGTTGGAGCATTGTCCTGTACACCAAAGGGTTGTGGGTTCAATCTCTGGTCAGGGCACATGCCTGGGTTGTGGGTTTGATCCCCGGTCAGGCGTGTATGGGAGGCAACTGATCGATGTTTTTCTCTCAAATCAATGTTTCTCTCTCTCTCTTCCTCCTTCTCCCCACCCAGCCCCACAAACCAATAAACATATCCTTGTATTAGGATTAAAAATTTTTTTTTTTTAAAGAAAGAATAAGAGAAAGAAGGAAAAGCCAGCAGCCTGGTGCAGTACTCATTTAGGAGGAAAAGAGAATTAACTGGGAAGAGACTACAGAATACACATGTGCAAGTGAACCTATAGTTTCTTTAAGAAGGACATCTACTGTTAGAACTTCACAGAAAATCTTGCCTCCCCAAGATCAGTCAGGCACCAAGTATTTGTTACTGAGCACTAATGTGCTTGAACAAATTGATTGGAGAAAATCTGTCTTTGAATAACCTCTGAACTGTATATAAGAAAAAAATGTGACTCACTAAATTTAGTGCTTTTATTCTAAGGATGTGGGAACATTTGCCTTTGGAAAATGGAGAGCCATATAGTAAAATACTACATGCTACCAAAAAGCGATTTCTCATCTCTTCCTAACACTACTAAAGTAGGGGCCTGAAACAACCCAGCTGCCATTTCCTAAGAAGCAGAGTGGCATTTGCTCAGAGTTACTGCTACTGGGACAAAAAGTCAGAAAAGAGGCATCTGGAAGTTTTAATATTTAATGTTGTTACAGGCAAGAGAACTCTGACCTAGAGTTTGAATTTAGGGTACTGCTAGTAAAAGGATTAAGAACTGTAACAGCAAATAAGTATAGGTAGTTTCCACATAGCTCCTCTGTGCTGCATTATGAAATTCTCTTCTTAAAAACCAAGGTAAGTAGTTACATGGTTTCAATTCATTTCAACTCCTGAGATAGACCACCCAGTAGGCTAAAATATCCCTGGAAATCAAACAGTAAACCCCAAATCATCTTTAGTCAAGCTAGAGAAAGACCTATTAACTATGAACTGTTACAAGTACGTGATAAAAATGGACTTAATTGATGTTATTTCTGGTTCATATCTTTCCCAACTCAAAATGTGGAAAGGTAAGTGGCTCCTAGGAGTATGTTAAATTCTTATTTTGCTCTTAAAAACATGAAGGACTGCTATGGATAACATATTCTTTCCCTAGTTCTTTAAAGCCCCAAAACTTTAAAGGAGATTAAAGGTTGAATTACTGCTACATATTGAGAAAGGAAAACCCTAAACATTAGTAATCGTACTGAAACCTCCTGAAATAGCAAGAATGACCCAGTTTTTCTAGTCTGAAAACCTCAATTTATACCTCAATTTGTGAATAAAAGTTTTAAGAGAAACTCAGCAGCCCTTTTATGTACTCAAACCAAACGTTTACGAAATCTCATTCACAAACAGAAAGGTACAAATAAGATCATTTTCAGTCAAGAACTATTTTAAATTTATGATTTAATGTTGGAAAATTTAGAAACCAAATATTTGGTCTTTTTCCTTTTTTGCTTTCGGTAGGATAGTGAAGTCTTTTTAGCTATTCTAGTTAGTATTGTCTCCTGGGAAACCAGGACTGGGTGCGCTGTTACGATGCCATCTGCTGGTAAGATCATCTATAGTCTGCTTTATGGAGCCTGAGCAGTATTGTCCAGAAATTCTAGGAAGCACTGCCTTAGGAGAGGGGGAGGGAATTTGAAAGATGTCTTTTTCATAAATACTTCCTTTAGTGAAAATTTACTGGTAACATGTCACATTAAAAAGGTTTACAAAAAATGAATTTTTCTTTGTAATTTTATTTATAGGAGCTTCAGAATAGTAAATATTCTGGTCATTTTTAATTCTAATTTAAGATCTTGATAATGATAAAACAAAGATATATACATATGATTTTAGGGTTATGGGGGGATAGACCCTCCATATATTTTGATTTTCATTT
Source organism: Pteronotus mesoamericanus (assembly GCF_021234165.1). Lineage (NCBI taxonomy): Eukaryota > Metazoa > Chordata > Mammalia > Chiroptera > Mormoopidae > Pteronotus > Pteronotus mesoamericanus. Next base: position 27,822,544 of record NW_026555078.1, on the reverse strand, counting down.
GTGCACATATTAGGGAAATGACATTGTTTTTAGGGTTTAAAAAGCCCTTTAAAAAAAAAGAGAGTTTGAGGGGATAAAGGGGAGAAAAAAATGGGACAACTGTAATAGCATAATCAATAAAATACAATTAAAAAAAAGATTGTGTTAGTGTACTGTTTTGAGTGAGGGTAGACTGTCAGTAGTATTTTGAACACTTAATAGGAACACCAGCTTAGTAAGATATGTTGAATATAATAAACTACTTGCTGTCCATCACTAAAAACATGTTGGAAGTAAGAATGAACCTCTCTTAGACAGAAAGGCAAAGTTACTATTTTCTCACACAGTATCATACATCTGTTTAGGTCTGGCCAACTAATCCTTTGAGAAGTTGCTAAACTTCCTCCAAGTGCTGAAAACCTAATTCTGTTTAAAAAATAGCTGTATATAATCTTACCTTCATATGTATATTTTAAGTGTCTAACAAAAAGTATCTAACAATAATTATTTTTTATAAACTAATGATTTCTTAGGCCCAAACTCCAACTGAGGCATGTGCATGTATGTGTGCATGATGTTTATTTATTTCTGGGAAAAATAGGCCATAAGATACAGGGTTTGTGGGAAGAGGGATTGGTTTTTGTTTTAATTTTTTTAGATTCCTGTGTAGTGTAAGTATCTCAAATATTGAGATTAGGGAGCTTCCTTTTCTGAGCTACAATATAGTTGTTTATACAATAGAATTGTAGGGGTAGAGCCCAATCCATAGTGTTCTGTTGGGAAGAGTCCTAAGGAAGGAATCTTGGACTAATCATTCCACCAAACCAACTCACAAAAATAAAATGAATTATGCTGCAAATACATTTTAAAGTGAAATAAACATGTGTTTTTAAAGCTTCTATGTTGTATAAATTCTTTAATTTATTTGAACCCAAATGTTAAACTCAACATTCAGAAGAAATTTGCTGTTTAGATGCTAATGAACAAAGAACAAAAGAATAGCCTTAGAGAGTGGTACTTTTGATAGACCTTTTTTCCTTTTCTTTGCTGTGGTGGACTTCTTCACTTTGTGCCTGTACTTTCCCATAGCATAGTAGTTAGCAGTACAAATTTTTCAAGCCAGGCTGCTATAGCTTGGGCACATTACTCCTTTGTGTTCCCATTTCTTCATCTGTGAAATGAGTAATATCTTCCTCACAGGTTTGTGGTGACATTAAATGAGGAAATAACTTACAAATCATTTAGAACACCGGCATATACTAGGCACCCCCAAACCAAAAATGTTTGCTGTTCTCACACTTCTGCAAAGCCTTTTCCCTCTTTTCTCTGTTTCTGACATCTCTCCCCTCAGCCTCCATGCTGCCAGCTCATGTGTTTCTCTTTATGATTAGACAGCCATTATTAATACTGCTATTGCCTAATCAAATTTTACCCTATTTTAGTAATTTCTCAATATTTTCCCCACATGGTTTTTAAAGAATACTTTCAGCTTGTGTTTTGATTAGGTTGACAGAATTTTTAAATGTTCTTTTCAGGACAGTTTCCATTAAAATGAGTTCTATTAGTTACGTTTAAAATGAAGAAGAAAAGAATACCTGTTGAGTTAATGTGGTGAAACTAAATGATTTGTGATGGTTCCATACCTGTCACCAAGGTGTGTTTTCTAGCACAAATTCTGGCTTTGGTGGCGTGTAGGCCAGAACCACTTAACTGTAACCATGGCTCTTATGGATGACCCTGTTACAGCTATTAATTAAGAGTACAACATGGTGTGTCTTGTATTAGGAGTCTATGCCATGTATCGATGTCAGCAAAAATCATTGACAAATTCTTGCTCATGGGCTGTCTCTGAGATGTCTTTAAACACTTCCTTATGCCATTGATAGAAGACATGAGACAAAAGGTGAGATCGGCCGCTATTTGATCTAGTGAATCTTTGGTTAAAAACAATAGATATGTGAGCTTTCTTATTTATATTATATCTTCTTTTAAAATTTTCCAGTTTATTTTCCAGTTTATTTTATCGAGCTGATTGTTGTTTTCATGTGAATCTAATTAGTCTGTATTTCCTAACAATGTATATTTTTTGTTTCTTTGCTGTATTATATATAATATGTTAAGGTGCTAGACCTTGCATGAAAGTTTACTTGCGGTTAAGAAAAAATAATTTAGACAATGAAAAGGATAGTGTCTTTCTTTGTTTTACCTGCTTAGTCAGTGGGGTTTTCCCCTGTCATAAGTTTGGTAGGTCTGCAGCACTTAAAACAAGCACCAGCATTCTCTAAGGAAAGAAGAGGTATTTTGCCTATTTTATTATGTTCATATCTTGTATGTTGAAATCTTTCTTTGAGAGAGAAACATTTGTTTGGTGAGTTCACATTTCTTGAAATATACGTGATTCCTCAGACTGGAATCTAATGAAATAGGACACCCATTTGAAAACCAAAGAGGTAGGGATACAACAGAGGATAAAAGTGATCAAATGATTAGCCAGGGGCTAATAGAAATTCTGGGAAGAATGACAGATTGCATATTAGAAAGAAATATGATCTCATATTCATTGAAGCTTTTTACAACTAAAGATCTAAAAGAAAATAATAGAAAATTACTGAAAGAGATGAATGTCTGAAACTTTAGAAATGCATGTAGTGTTGAATTAATCCAAGCAAGAAAGACTGATGGTCAGATAATAAATTACATTGTGTAGGAAGTCTGCATTCCTTGTTTTCAAGGTATTTTTATCCTTTTTTTTTTTTCCTGGCAAGATATATTTAAGTAGCTCTAGGCCAGTTTCAGAAAAGTCAGTTCATGATTTTCTCATCACACCATATGTGTATGATTCTTTGGAATAGATAAAGTATTATAAACAGACTTCACATCCTTGAGTGGAAGAAGTTAAATCTTCCGTGTGTATCAAATTGATAGCATTTTTCCTTATGATAGTAAAAACAAAATAGAATATCTTTTCACATATAATCAATTGTAATACCCCATAAGTAAAAGGGAGTTTGAAGACATATACAACACTTCTGCTTGGGGAAAAAGCTGTACTTCAGCAGCTTGTACTGCTGGGGTAAAAGAAATAGTCAGAACTGGAAAATGTACGTATATGTACATTTTCATTACAAAGAAGTGATTATTTACTTAACTGTCTAACTTTTACGTTGCCATAGGTACACATTATTTTACTAAAAAAATTGAGAGTATATGTTTGTACATGTAAATATTGTCTATCTTCATATAAATTTATACACAAACTACTGTGTATCATTTTTTACTCCATGGTTAAGTGGTCACATGGCACTGTAATATTTGTGCATATGTTGATTGAGAAATACAAATTCTTCATCTTAAACTATTTGAACCTTTTGATCAATTTCCCCCCAGATTTCTGCCATTCAGACTTGGCATTCATTCATGTTCTTAGTTTTTGTAGCTCCAAGGAGATAGTGAAGTGTTTCCTGAAATACATAAAAGTAATAAAATTAACGTGCACACAGAGTACACTCTTTATTCTTCATGGACATATTCTTGTTGGCTCTTTTTCAATATATACTTAATCCCTGGGGGAAAAGAGATTATTACTTGTTCTGACTCCAAATCATCTGGGTTTCTATATACTTAAGTATTTAAGCTTAAACTCAAGTGTTTACATATAAATGAATTCTGTATTCTGTAGCCATAGTAAAACATTTCCTAGTATGTGATGGAAGGTTTATGGGGTTTTTTAGATTTGTTTTTTTATAGCTACATCAGAAATAAGAACATTATTAAAGTGCTGTAAAAGCTAGTTTTTTCCTTGGATCCTGTCAGGTAAAATATGAGAAATAATTCTAGCTTCAGGTGTTGATTGCATAATACAGATGAGCCCTGTTAAGAAAATAGAATAAAAGTTGTAAATTTTGTTTTTTTAACATGCTTGATCGTTTCCATTGAATCTTTTGTAATGTTTTAGAGGACAATTTAAAATATAACTCATTATGCATCTTGTTTTTGTTTTATCATTAAATGTCCATTGTGTGTGTGTGTGTGTGTGTGTGTGTTGGGGGGAAGTTGAGAAAGGGCAAGAAAGGGGGCAAGACTTCCAGGAGGAGGTCTCCCTCTAGTAAGAAAGAACAAATTATTAAAGTTATTAGCTATACTTGTTATACTTCTGTTTCTACATCAGTTATTGCCACACTAACCTCTCTAATGCCTTGGACAGGATGACGTAACATATAAGGAGTGTTGCAAAACTTCAACCAAAATTTCATTTATAAATGACATGTATTCAAGACCCTTTCTCTTACCAAAATGATTTGCCTTGGACTTGAAATGTAAACAAAGGATGCTTAATGAACTTACAATTACTCTTCTCTGCAGAGTTATTTATATCCATTCCTGGTATGTATAGATAGATATAGATGTATGATATGTATTATATACATATCTACCTTTGAGGACAGTGAAGTATAAGTTGATTTTCTGCATGTTGTCATAGATCTAATGGATATCTGTGTTTCTGGATAAATTATTCTTTAAATGGTTAAAAATAATAGGATTCTAACAGGAATTCTTTTTATTCTTTTTGCAGCTATGTCATCTTATCTTTTAATTATTAAAACAGAGCTTCCTACTGCTATTTCAGAATTTTTGTCTGGAGACTATAGCGGGTAAGGAAAAAATACTTCATATTTTGTCCATTTATTTATTAATTCAATAAATATCGATTAAGCTAGTGGGAAGTGAAACAAACAGAGTCCCTACCCTCAAGACACTTACACGTGAAGCAGGGGCAGAGTAGTAATGGAGAAAAAACACTCAGCTGGTGTGTAGTGATGATCCATTACTGAAACACCAGGTATAACCCTTGCAATGTGGCGGGGGACAATAGGGCAGAACAGGTATGAGCTAGTCCTTGGAGAAGAGTAAAAAGAAATCTCTGGGGACATGCTAGACTGGGGTGGGGGTGGAAGAATACTGGAAGTACTGATGGTAAAGGTCAACAAAGGGTGGGGTGGATAATACTGCTGTTACTTTTCAGCCAACCATAATGACAAAGATAAGTTATATCGATAAAGTTACAGTCATACTTGTATGAATTCCTATTATAAAGCATGATTTGAAAAAATATTTTCAGGGACTTAATTGTTTCAATTTCTGTTTTTTAACAATATCGTAAACAATACTAAATCACATTATACCTTGTTTTAAAAATGCTGTGTCCTAAAGACTTTTGACTCATCTCTTTTTATGGGAAAAAACATTCATTATACTTTTCCTTTCACTACATAAAATAAGAAATTTTGAGAAAAATAAACTTGAAAAGACAGAATAAATTCTTTTGTCATCAAGTTATTTCATATAATTTCTAAATTACAACAACATCAACAAAAAAACCTCTCATATTTTTAAATTTAAATATTTGATTGTTTTGCTCCAGTATTTGAACTTTTTCTGGATTAAAGAGCAAGCTTTCAAAATTTGTTTTTAACTCTTCCAACTTGACTTTTATGACAGAATTCTACTTAGATAATTGCAAATACATATTTATAGGGAAAGTATGATAGACTTTACTTTTTATTAAATTTATTGGGGTGACATTGGCTAATAAAAAATACAGTATACTTTAGATTTAACTAAGAATCATCAAGAAAATGTGGTTTAAAAAAATGTAGGTAGAAGTTCTTAATGATTTTTCATTATCAGAAGATACTGGGCCTTTATATAGTACTTTATAGTTTGCGAAGTTTCCACATTCATTATCACATTTCATGCTCACGAGTACCTTGTTTTATCTACAGCTTTATATAGTTTTAATTTTTTTATGCTCTTAGTTTGATAAATAACCTCCTATGAGAAATAGCTATGTTTGGCCCTGGCAGGGTAGCTCAGTTGGTTAGAGCATCATCCCAATACACCAAGGTGGAGGGTTCAGTCCCTAGTCAGGGCACACTTGAGAATCAACCAATGAATTCATGAATAAATGGAACAACAAACTGATCTCTCTCTCTTTCTCTCCAATCAGTAACAACATAAATAAAAAAGAAATAGCTACGTGAAAACCACTTTTGCACTTGAAGTAAAAGTATTGCACACAACTTGTATTACTCAGAAAAATCATAAATTTTTAATAATTCAGGGCTAAGACTCATAGCAATATGAGGTAAAATAAAGGATGTTAAGCTGAGGGTGAGGAGGTGTGTGTCCTATCCATTTCCTATTCAGTAGACTCAGGAAATTAATTTAACTTCTTTTCACCATAGAACTTAATTTTGAGCTTTAGGTTTCCTCACCTGCTGTAATGGGTTACCAGTATTGCCTTCTTAACAAAGTTTTTGGGATGATCACATAAAATATACATACACATGCTTTTGTCAGCTGATAGCATAGTATAAATGTGCAGAATTAAGAAATTCCATGATGTTATATGTCAATTATGCCTTGCTAAAAATGAAAAGAAATTCCAATAACTGTATTAAAGATTTTTTTTTCATACTTGCTCTGCTTACCAGGAAAGTCAGAGTCAAATTTGAACACTTTGTGTAAGCTATGTTAATCCTAATAGTTGATCCTGAATTTGGTCACTTCTATTTACATTTTTTATTGTTACATATTTTTGTGGAAAGAGGAGCCTGAAACACTAATTCGAAAGAATATATGCACCCCTATGTTCATTGCAGTGTTATTTACAATAGCTAAGAATTGGAAGCAGCCCAAGTGTCCATCAATAGATGAGTGGATAAAACAACTATGGGACATTTATTCTATGGAATTCTACTTGGCCATGAAAAGGAAGAGTATTTTACTTTTTGCAACACCATGAATGGACCTGGAGAACATCATGCTAAGTGAAATAAGCCAGTCAGAGAAAGATAAATACAATACTATATGATTTCACTCATATGTGTAATCTAATGAACAAACTGAACTAACAAGCAAAACAGAGAGAGAGTCATAGATAAGAGAACAGACGGACAGCTCTGGGGAGGGTTAGGGGGTGCAGGAATCAATCAAAAAAGAAAAAAGACTTGTGGACAGGGACAACAGTGTGGCAGTTGCAGGGGGAGAGGGATGACTGGAGGTGGAAGAGGGTATAAGGGGAAAAAATACAATAAAAAATAAGAAAATAAAATTTTAGACATAATTAAGGTAGTATGTGACAGAACTGCTATTAAAACTTACGTCTTCTTTCTCTAAAGGTGACACTTTTTCCATAACTTCATTTTAAATCAGTTGCCACTCATTTTTTTCCTGCCTTATTTAAAAAAATAAAAATTAGTTACCATCTCACTTAGTGGAAAATTATTGTTTTTAGATGTCACACATGGATTATTAAAATTATATACTTCAAAATACTGTGGCCAATTTGCATCATCTCTGTTAAGATGTTTTAAAATTGCACATTTTTAACAGCCTTGTGTTTAAAATCTAATATCTATTTGCTTATTTTGGATTTCAGAGCTTTGAAAAAATTAATAGGTAACTAATTATACTGGTTAGAATGCAACTAAATCATTAGTCTTTAAAGTTTAATGCTGTAAAATAATGAAGAAACAAATGTTATGGTAATTTACTTAACTATCTAGAGCAGTTTATTTCTGGGTAGAGTTACATAGCAATTTCTTCTATGAGGTCAATATGATATTGATATACTTTTACTTTAGATTTTGATTTCCCATGACTTGCAGTTCAGCTCTCTTAGGTGTGCTTATTTTCTGGGCTATCTGTGAGACTTGATGTACCTTTTTGAACATAAACCTTTCCAAAGATGTTATTAAAAAGAAACTCATGTGTTCATAATATTCTAATTTCAAAAATCCCCATTAGAAGTCAGAAGCTATAATACTTATACCAAACTTTTATGAGACACCTATATTTTTCATAGAATAACTTATATTTTAAAAATCTACAGCTGTTAAAGTTTGGAAGCTCTCTGTTAACATTTAATGATCTTGTCAGGGCACTATGATTGACACAATTAAGTTGTCTTGCATTTGAGTCACAAAATTGATATGGGATGTAAGATCCTAATTCAGAACATATGATACCCTTGTTCCATTCCATTCGAGAATGAAATTAAAGCAACTTATAAATAAATCTGGTTTTCATTAAAATATGGAAAAATAATGTCTACATGCTAAAGCATTTGAAATACTGCTTAGGATTTATACTCTACATTTTATACTTGGAACATTTTTATCATATAGGATTAAATCCACAGATCAAACAAGTTTTCTAGGAAGTATAAACTTTTTTACTCTAATTCTATTAACTTGAAGAGAATGTATGTTTATATCCCAGTGGGAAAACAGGGATTCTGTTAAATAATTCTTTTCTCCCCCCTATATTAGGAAAAAAAATTAAGATTAGTGTATTCTTTTAAAATCTTGATTTATAAAATATATTTATTTAATATGTGCTTTTGAGATTTCTTTGTACTGGTTTATATTTTGTAAGTTTAATCATGTCTTTTCTTTGGAAATATACATTGCCAAACACAATTTAGTTGACTGCGACATGCATGTGAAATGTAAACTAACTTTACTATGCATTAACGTATTGCCTTTATTGTTGGCATGATTAATATAATTTAATATGGATAAGAAATGATTAGTAATAACCAGTAGCCAAGCAAGGACAGAGACGTTATATTCTGAATGAAGTATTTTTTGTATTAGGAATTTAAAGTCAATCTGGTACAGAGGAGAGTCAAGAAAGCACAATCTTGAGGAAAAAAATGAGGCACTATCTGGAAAACACCATAGTCTCCAAGTGACTATTCAAGAGTGGAGAGTATTTTCATTACTTCTAACACTAAGATCATCCTCATCCTTTTGCTGATTCTGCTGACATATGGAATGAAGGTGTTGAGCCAGGTGGTCTGGGTGGTCCCTTCTAGCTCTAATGGGCCATAGCTCTGCGATTCTGAGTTCTGCCGGGAGGAGATGAAGTTCTCTTCAGACCCACAAGTTCAGTGCTTTGGGGATCATGCGGCTTCCATGAACATGAGTGAAATTATGATCAGAAATAGTATAACATTATAAAGTATAATATATTAGTATGAGTTATAAAGTTCAGAATTTCGCAGTGTTCCTTTCTTCTTATGCAAGAGGAAGAGTCTTCGGTCCTGAGGATTAGCTTGCTCCCTTCTCAGCTCTACCTTCCTGGCATCAGGGGCAACAGCAGTGACAGATGGGACCCACTCTGGGGCTCCCCGGGGCCCCTTTCCTCCTGGCGCTGCACCTGTCAGGTCTGATATGGAAGCCCAGAGGAAGGAGGGCTCAGGCAGAGCCCTGGGCTTTTTGCCAGCTCGAGTTTAGTTGCCAGATGTTCCTCGGTGAGGGATATTTTGAAGTTCCCATTCCGAAACATACCTATTTAAGAATGGCTAGAAGACGAACATGCTGAGTGTCATTTTGTATTGTAAATATGTGTACTGTCTCAGGACCTCCTGCATCCCAGGAACTGTGGGGCGTGTGAAGACGCAGAGACCACAGCTTTGAATCCATTAGACCTAGAAATAGTTGTCCATAGGTTTCAGTTTCTGGCATATGCATATTCTAAAGACATGAGTTCAGGTGAAGAAGGGAAAGCTGTGATCATGGTGCTATTTCTGCAGTTGCTCCTTCTCCTGGTCTGTTAAAGAGGAAGTTGTCAGCACCCAGTAGTACCCATTAAAGATACACTGGAGAGGGCTTCCTCATAAACCAGGATGTAAGAAGACACAGTGAATGAATCATAAAGGCCATGTTAGAAACCAGGGGTTGAAATCATGCAGAGGAAAACCTTTTCCTTTTTTTTCCCTTTCCTTGTTTCTTTCTTTTGTTTGTTCATTCTTTCTTGAAAATGTAATTGGCATATAACCTTGTGTAAATTTAAAGTATATAATGTTATACTTTGTATACTTATATATTGCAATAGGATTACCACAGGGGTGTTATCTTAACACCTCCATCCTGTCACATAATTATCATTCTTTTTTTGTGGTGAGAGCACTTAAGAGTCTCTTAGCAAATTTCAGGTATATCATCCAGTACTGTCAACTCTAATCACAGTGTTGTACGTTAGATCCTCAGAACTTATTCATCCTCTAACTGCAAGTTTGTGCTCTTTGACCAACATCTCCTCAGTTCCCCTAACCCCTACCCTCTAGTAACTACCATTGTTCTCTGTTTCTATAAGTTAGCATGTTTTAGATTTCAAATATAAGTGATATATAGTATTTGTCTTTTTCTGTCTTATCTCACTTATTATAATGCCCTCCAGATCCACCCATGTTGCCATAAATAATAGGATTTTCTTCTTTCTCCTGGCTGATTAATACTTTATTATATATACCATATCTTCTTTATCAGTTTATTTATTGAGAGACACTTAGGGTGTTTCCACATCTTGGCTATTGTGAATAATACTGCAATGAACATGGGAGAGCAGACATCTTTTCAATATCCTGTTCTCATGTCCTTTAGGTGTGTGCCCAGAAGTGGGATTGCAGGATCATATGGTAGTTCAATTTTTAGTTTTTTGAGGACTCTCCATATTAATTTCCAAAATGGCTGAACCAATTCACATTCTTACCAACAGTGCAAAAGGGTCCCTTTTTTCTGCATCCTTGCCAACACTTACCTCTTGTCTTTTTGATGATTCCCATTCTAGCAGGTGTGAAGTGTTACGTCATTGCAGTTTTGATTTGCATTTCCCTGATGATTAGTGATGTTGAGCATCTTTTCATATACCCATTGGCCATTGTATGTCTTCTTTGGAAAAATGTTTATTCATTTTCTCTGCCCATTTTCTAATCAGATTTTTAAAAAAATTTTTTTGTTACTGAGTTGTATGCATTCTTTATATATTTTGGGTATTAACCCTTTATCAGGTACATACCTTGGTACTTGCTGGCTTCAGAACTCATCAAACCTGCTACTTGACACATTTTGATGAGAAAAAATGTTTCAGCACTAGGTGCTTGCTCGCCACTCATAGCGCTTGCTAGAATTTGTATGAGTTGCAACACTGCCTCACAAGAGAAAATACTTCGTCAGTCATTGGTTGCTCACCACTCATTGGAAGGAATTAACGATGAGCACTGAGGTACCACTGAATGTAGTTTGCGAACATTTTCTCCCATCCTTTAGATTGCCTCCTCATTTCGTTGTTTCTTTTGCTATGCAGAAGATTTTTAGTTTGATTCAGTCTTTTCTTGTTTGTGCTTTCATTGTCATACCCAAAACATCATTGCCAATAGCCAAGTCAAAGACCTTTATCTCTATGTTTTCTACAGAAATTTTATGGCTTCAGGCCTTACACTTAAGTCATTAATCCATTTTGAGTGGTGCAAGTTAGGGATACAATTTCACTTTTCTGTGTGTTGTTATCCAATTTTTCCAGCACCATTTTTTGAAGAGACCTCTTTCCCCATTGGGCATTCTTGGCTTTCTTGTCAAATACTAGTTGATGATGTATGGGACTGGCATGGGGCGGGGGAGGATATTTTTTGATGCTGTTGTGAATAGGATTGTTTTCTTTGTTTCTTTTTCTGATATTTCATTGTTAATATATAGAAACAGTTGATTTCTGTATGCTGATTTTGTATTCTGCAACTTTACTAAATTTGTTGATTAGTTCTAACAGTTTTGGGGTTGAGTCTTTAGGGTTTTTTGTATATGATTATAAGATCTGCAAATAAAAACAGGCTTATTTACTTTTTTCCTTTTATTTCTTTATCTTGCCTGATTGTTCTAGCTAGGACTTCTAGTCCTGTGTTGAATGAGAGTGGGCACCTTTTGTCTTGTTTCTGATCTTAGAAAAAATGCTTTCAACCTTTCACTGTTGAGTGTGATGTGGCCTGTAGGTTCATTGTATATGGTCTTTATTATGTTGAGGTATGTCCCTTCTGTGCCCAGTTTGTTGGGGGGTTTTATCATGAAAGGATATTGTGTTTTCTCAAATGCTTTTTCTGTATCTATTGAGATGACCATATGATTTTTATCTTTCATTTTATTAACGTGCTACATCACATTAATTGATTTGTATATGTTGAACATCCCAGGGATAAATCCCACTTGCTCACACTGTATGATCCTTTTAATGTGCTGTTGAATCTGGTTTGCTAATACTTGGTTGAGAATTTTTACCTCTATATTTATCAGAGATATTGGTCTGTAATTTTCTCTTTTTGTAGTGTCCTTATCTGGTTTGGTATGAGGATATGTGGGTTTTGTAAAATGAGCTTGGAAGTGGTCCCCCTCTTCAGTTTTTGGGAAGAGTTTGAAAAGGATTGACATTAATTCTTTAAATGTTAGTAGAATTTACTAGTAAAACCATCTGGTCCTGGGCTATTCTTTTTTGGGAGGTTTTTGATTACTGATTCAACTACCTTACTTATTGTTGGTCTGTTCATATTTTTTATTTCTTTCGGGTTCAGTGTTGGTATATTGTATATTTCTAGGAATTTATCCACTTTTTAAATATAACATGGCAGTGGGACGTGTTGGTTACTTGGTAGAGAGAGAGGATGAATTATCACCAACTGGGAATTCTGAGATCATCTGCCAAATTACTTGAAAAAGTAATCCCTATTGTCTTTGATGTTCCCAGATCCCAAATTAGCATGAATGAATTTTACTTTGTTATTGACATGTATGTGTACATATGTATGTTTCAGTGTAAAAATGACAGCCTTATTACAGAAAATTTAGAAAAGAAACAAACAAAAATTGTACATAACATCATCTCTTACCTAATCACTGTTATCTTTTAATTTCCTTTGAATTTTCTCCAAGAGCTTTTTTAAAACTTAATTAATAATCATATATTATAATTTTGTTATTAGCATTTTTCATTTTACTAAATTGTTTTTTTAAGCTTCATAATATTCCATTGAGTATGCTATTTTTGATACTTTCTATTGTTGGATATAGAGGATTTCTACCAGCTTCTTAATATTATAATGATGGTGTATTCACAGCCTCATGCACATAGAATTATTTATCTTTTAGATTATTTTTTAGAGCACATTACCACATTTTCATTGCTCTTGCTACATATTATCAATGTTTTTCCAAAAGGTGGTACTAGATTAATAAGGTCACTAGCAACATGTGAAGGACCAATTATGCTACATCCTCAAATATTATGTTTAAAATAATTTTACTAGTTTAAGTCCAACAGCCTCATTATTTATTCCTTCAGTTGCATCAGAGATTGGATTTTTCTTCCTGTGTATTCTCAAGGTGTACTTCTTTCATGAAGTGTCCGTCCTTTACATACTAAATACTAAAGTCTTTGCAATTAAAGCCTTGGGAAACTAACTTTTAAAAATGTCTACACACGTATTTTATATTGAAAAATTAAAATTGTATAGGAGAAAATAAAATTGTTCATGTTGCTAACACATAGAAATACCTACTTTTTGTATTTTAAGCTTATCCTTCTGATTTCTAAAAAAAAGTGTATCCAGTTTTGTAAAATAGTTAAATATACCATTACACATTTTGTTTTGTTTTCCTTTTTATTGAATTTATTGGGGTGACATTGGTTAATAAAATTATATAGGTTTCAGGAGTACGTTCTATAACACATCATCTGTCTATTGTACTGTGTGTTCACCACCCCCAGCCACGTCCCCTCCCATCACCACTTACCCCTGTGCTCTCTTCTCCCTCCCCACCCCCCTTTCCCTCTGGTAATCACCATGCTATTGTCTGTGTCTATGAGTTTTTTTTTCTTTTGCTTAATCCCTTCACCTTCTTCACCCAGCCCTACAACCTCCCTCCCCTCTGACAGCTGTCAGTCTATTCTCTATCTATGTCTGTTTCTATTTTGTTTGTTAATTTATTTTGTTCATTAGATTCCATATATAAGTGAAATCACATGGTACTTGTCTTTCTCTGACTGGCTTATTTCCCTTGGCATAATGCTCACCAGGTCTATTCATGCTATCACAAAGCATATGACCCAGTGATTCCACTTCTGGGAATATATCTAAAGAAACCAGAACGCTAATTCCAAAGAATGTATGTACTCCTGTGTTCATTGTGGCATTATTTACCATAGCCAAAATTTGGAAGCAGCTCAAGTGTCCATCACTAGATGAGTGGATAAAAAAGTTGTGGTACATTTATACAATGGAATACTACTTGACCATAAAAAAGAAGGAAGTCTTACACCACCACACTTTAACCTACTTTTTCTAATTCCACATTCTAATATCTTTATATAAAAATTTTTATATTTTTTTCTGGTAATCCATGCCCTTTTCTAAGTATTTGAAAAATTTAGAAAACTATAAATAAGAAAAATTTCCCATTATTTTACTGCCCAGACATAATGGCTATCAGTTTATTGCAATTCCTTTCAATTTTTAATGAATCTATATTTTTCCTCAAAATTACTAACATGCTACCTATATATTTATGAGGTTTACTGAATATTCATTATATTATTATACCTATGAAATGGTCTTTTATGATTGTCCCACATCGTTCCATAATTTATTTTTAAATTGTTATGGTTTTAGATGTTTGTTTTTAATATTCATTATTTTTAATGTTTTCAAAAAGATCTTTTTATGAAAGTTTTTGTTCTTATTGTTGATTGTTTCCTTATTTTTAATAGTCTTTTATATATTACATATTTGACTCATTATCTGTTGCCAGCTTGCTTTTCAGAAAGGTAATATACATAGTTTTTACTTTCACCAGTTTTGTTCACATCATCACTCTTGAGCAGCATTGACCATTATCTTTTAATTATTTGCTAATATGGTAGTGGAGAAATGGCACCTCATTATTTTGATACATTTCTCAAATGCAAATTCATTAATAGAATATTAGAATCCCACAAGAACATGTTTTAACAAAAGGCAATGGGCTTTTTGTAATTGTATGTGTGTGTAAACCCAAACCCTGGAGTCCTGTGCCTAAACTGGAACTATTTTTTTTTTCTAATAGGTCTTGGTATCTTGATGGGAAAACATTACTAATAGTCATTTGTGTTGTCATTGTGTTCCCTCTTGCACTTCTCCCTAAAATAGGTAAGTCTTTAGAAAAGAGAACATTATTTCTTTAAAAGAAAGAAAATAGTATTAAGGGGCTTTGAAAATTTACAGGACCACATTTTTAGCAGAAGGATGGTGATGGTTCATAATTTTGAACTTGACTTATTTTAGGTTGTTCAGCCTTCAGCCCTGTCTAGTTAACCTATTGGTTTGCAGTAATATTTTGTCTGCCCCACTAAAATAAAATCTTTACAGCGGAACATTAAAGAGCAGCCTTTCCTTACAGTGCACCATTAGTGGTAAGCCAGTTCCAATTCTGCCATACAGAGCTACATAAATGATCTGTGACAGATAGTCGGAATGTTGTTATTCCCAGCCCTAAGCCCCAGATACCAAACACTGTAATAGAAAACATGCCTAAGATGTATAGCTTTAGCTGAATGTTAGGATCATTTTCCTTATAAATTGCTTTTTATTTTACTGTTATTTTACAGGCTTTCTTGGCTACACAAGTAGTTTATCATTTTTCTTTATGGTGTTCTTTGCTCTTGTGGTAAGTTTAAAATATAGTGTATAGCTTATCTCCTCACTAAAATTGAACTTGTCTTAATATCTTTTTTTTCCCCTTTAACTCTGTTTTGTTTTGGGGAAGTATCCCATTTTATTTCAATGTGTTATTCAATTTGTTTCACTAAATTATTTTCTTCATTTTACCTATTTTGTAGCGGCTTAGCTAGAACAGCGCTTTTTCAATGTCACTTTGTAGTTAATTAGAAAGGAGAGCACACCAACTCTGTTAAAACCTTAGATGGAGTATAAATTTTTGTGTAGGTTGTGTATCACTTTATTTCTATACAATACCTTGTGTGCATGTATGTTCAGGAGTATTCAAGCATGAGAATCAGGCTGGTTCTAATCTGTAGAATAGTGTGATACTAGTCATCTTAATTTTGAAACTTTCATTAATGAAACCAGAGCTTCTGGGACTTAACTGTTGAGATCTAGTAGGAACTGGGGTGTCTAATCTGACCTGGTCTATTCAGTATAGGTAAGTTCTCAAAGATACTACTTCGAGGAAATATTTTTCTTCACATGTGTAGTATGTTTTTTCCTATCTTTAAAAACAAGCTTGTTTTTATTATAACAGGAGAAATAATAAGATGATAAACTTAATTTACTATTTATAAAACAATTTACCATAAAGGTATAAGAGAATTTGAATTTCTTGTAGCCTTCTAATTCTTCTAAAAATAGATTTTAAAATCTTAAAGATAGTGTCTTTGTGTGAAATTTTGCAAAACATTTTTTCTCTTTGCATAGCAGTTTATTCCATAGTATCTGTCTAACCTTAAGTAGTATTAAACATTTTAAATTTGCCAAAAGATACATATCTAAATGGCTTGATTAAACTTTTAAAATTATAAACTTGATTAAACTCTCCCTTATTAATGAGAAATAAATAAAAGAAAAATGCCATCCAAACAAGCAAGATAATACATCAGTAGTTAAACCATATTATATAGCCAGATTTCCGGATGCCAAAGCAATTTAAGATGTATTTAACTTAGTCTAAAGTGACCTTCTGGGGTACAAGGATAAAACAACTTCAGATTATTTTGATGAAGTGGACATGATACTGGTTTCAGTGTACAGAAACAATTTACTTTAATGAATTCTCTTAAAACCAAAAATACTTAAGTGTTTACGTTCAATCATTTGTTGTATTAATCAACATTGTCTTTTCCCCTCAAATTGTCTGACTTATATCTTACAAGTAAGTGAATTGAACATACACTTTCTTTTAGATTATTTCTTACAATTTCATTGAGATGTAACTGACGTACGACACTATCTAAGTGTAACGTGTACAACATAATGACTCTCGTATATTGTGAAATGATTACCACAATAAACTTAGTTAATGTCCATGAACATACACTTTTTAGGCCCCACAGTGAAGAAAGAAACAACAAACATTTTCATCACAATTTGATTGTTGAGAAGCATCTACATGGTTAGGAGTAGCCTATGTATGCAAATGAACATATGGATATTAAAGAGAACCAGTGTAGATAACAATGAATTTTTTTCCTCACAGGTAATTGGCATTCCAAGCTTTGCATAGGTAGAAGTAGTTCGATTTTTATAGCCAATACTTTGAAGCAGGTGAAATGTATTGATACTATTGTAGGTGAAACTATTGTACATAGTTTTCACAGCATTCATTTCTGTCATTGCAGATACAGGTACTCTTTAATTTGATGCAGGTTTCTACTCTAGCAGTCATATGGAAATCATACCCTTATTCTACATTTATTGTACTGCTTTACAAACCATCTGCTCAGATTTTTGCCTGTGTGCACAATTTATATTTGGTTTACAATGGGATGGCGAAGACACTGTATACTTTTTAAAAATACCCTTTTTAATTGACGTATTTATTTTAAAGTCTCTAAGTATTAGGTGTTTGAATACACAGTGGTTAGGGAAAGGGCACATGTATATATTACCCCAGAATTTTTTAAAAAGATGCCAATTTTTCATTAAGTGTTTTTGTCAGTGTGTGTAAATCTGTATAACATTTAGATTACATTAAAGATCCAGAAAACAATTATTTTCTTAAATTACACTCTATAAAAAAAGCAAATCAAAACCTATACTCACATCTGTTGTCCCACATGTTTATTTTGCATAAAAACTTTTAACATAAAATTTTGCCCCCTCTGAATTATCTAAAATTTTAAAAATAATTTCAGCAGTGGCTTAGAGTGACAGTTAGTCAGATGGATTTTACCTTTTTTGTCCATTTTAGAACACAATTGTATTTCTTTCCAAAAAGTTCTGTCCTTAGTACAGATTAGTATTCTAAGAAATATTTTAAGAAGTAAGAAATCAAAATAGAAAACTGTTTGGATGGACTTGAGTCAGAAGCTTTCCTTCCACTGAGCACTGTGTTAGGCCCAGGAGAGTTTTAGCCTGACACAACTCTTAGAGATCAGCTCGCAGGGACCTTAGTAGGTGAGATAAGATAACTTCATTAGGGAAAAAAAGTAGAAACAGTCTAGGGGACACATAATTAGGTATTGCTTTATTTGCTTCAGAATAAGAAGTGCAAGGGCTGAGAGGAGAGAAGGATCATGGAGAGCTAGAGTAAAGGAGGATGTGGGAGGAAATAAAACTTGGGCTGAGCATTGAAAGATAGGGAAGTCTGGGAGCAGAGTGAAGGAGGGGCATTTTGTGCACATGAAAAGTATTTTTAATACTTAATCATATTTTTCCTTCTGTCTTTCTAACCCTTGGAATTATCTTCTTCTCATGGTCTGTCTTCACCCTGAGCGAGGACGCCTGTTACTCTTGGCGGTTGGGTACTTTCCACTCCTGTTCTGTACTTCTGCTCTATAGGACATCACTTCTACCCACCCCAGTCCACTGTGCAGGCTCGGGGTTGGGATGGATCTCCACAGAGAAATCAGCTATAGTAACTAATTTTATATTAATATAAAATCAGGTTGCTAATGATATTTTCTAATTAATGAAAAAATAATGATTGTATTGCATTTGGAGCATTGTTTTGAAATATTTTTATTTGCAAGCCTCGTGGTCCCAGCTGTGAAAATAAATGAGGTAGCTCCCACACCGCCCTCACCGCAGCACCTGGCACGAAACATGCTCAACAAAGGGTTGTTGCTGCCACCGCTGGCCCTGCGGTGGGAGAAAAAGTGAGGCACACGGAGCTCGGAGCAGGGCTGGGGAGAGGCCGGAAAAGCCCGGCTTCTCTAGCTTCGGCCCCACCCCACCCTCATCAGTTTTGTTTCGTTGTCTTTTTTAAACATATCAAGAAAAAGAGGGTGAGATTATTGTTTTTTTGATTTTTTTTCTTTTCTCTTGGTAAGTTGACCATTTAGTTTTATCACATATCTAAAACTTATCTAGAAATGTTAGAGTAATTTGCCTAGTTTATCCTTATAATTCTCCCCTCCCCCTTGGGAGAGGGTTTTAATTAAGAGTCATTCTTTATTTTATTCATTAACTTAATCCTAAAAATATATGTTTTCCTTAGATTTGTTTTATTACTATATAAAATCTTGGTTGAATGAGTTTAAATCCAAAGCTAGATAAATACCAGATAGGAATAGGCATAGGAACAGTATTTACTTACTGGTCTCCTGCAAAGGACAAATGCTTCCTTTATTCTCCTTGCCCCTTTGTGTGCTGGGTTTGAGCCTGGAGCAAATATTTACAGAGTAATTATGTGCCCTGAACCGAGGGCAACAATGGCCATGTTGACACAACCACAACTATAGGTCTAGGAACAGGATGGCCACAATTAAGAGTGAAGTCCTAAAACATTTGTATTAATTATTTCTGGGAAATGACATCCCTCTGGATTTAACAAAATTTTTTTAAATTTATTTTTAACAGTTGGAGTTTCCTAGCTATATGGTCTTATTCTTAGCCAGTTTTCCCCACATTCACTGAAAGTAATGTAAGTCTTAAGAAGGGAAGGAGGGACAGTTCTTACATGTCAGGGATCTCTGAGCTCGCCCTTTGCAGAAAGTCTCTACTTACTTCTGCCTGTGGCCATTTCCCAAACAGCTGTTAATATTTCTGTACTTGCTACTGTTGTCAGCTCCACTTAACCATATTCTTGTACCATTGTCACTAAAAACATCGTCTTCCCATTTTGAGTTGCACTTTTTTTAAGGCCTCGATGCTGTTGGAGTTTTGAAAGTGGACAGTCTTTAACGGGGGAGGTCCCGCTAACAGACACGCAGCACTCAGCCTCCCGCCCCCACAGTGCCTGCGCCCTGCCTGGGGGAAATCACAGGGCCGGAGACTCTCCCTTTACCTAGTGTGTGACTGGGCATGGTGTTGGGTTAATTGAAATAATGCTGACCTATTTGAAATCAATTTCATGTCATGAATTTTATAAGAAATAATCTGAGTGTTGATTCTACTTATTCTTACAGATAGTAATTAAAAAATGGTCCATTCCTTGTCCTCTGACATTAAATTGTATAGCGCAGTACTTCCAGGTAATAGTTTATATTTTCAGTTTCTTCCTTTGTATTTTAAGCTAAAAAGAAAAAAAATGAGACTAATGTCTTTTTTCCTAATAAGTGGAAAAGTAATGACTATATTGCATTTTGGAGCTTTGTTTTGAAATATTTTTATTTGAAAGCCTAGTAATAATAAATTCATCATGTTTGTTGATGTATTCTGACTTTTAATGACTGTTGGTTTCTCCTTTTCCCCTCAATCCTCTTAAACAGATTTCAAACGCTACAGATGATTGTAAACCAAAGCTCTTTCATTTCTCCAAAGAGGTGTGTAAGTTATTAACAGATACTTTTGGTTGATTTTTCACATTTCAAGTTTTAAGAGATTTGTGTAACAGGGTCTCTTAGGTCTTTGTACCTGTAACTAATTAATTTTCATGAAAGTGCTAAGTATAGGGTTGCCTACCAGAAGAATAATATTATTTAACACAGGGTGGCCTATTATGAAACAGCCACCTTTTTTTTTTTTTTTTTGGCATGCCTTTAAATGGAGCCTGTTTTAAATGGGCAACTGCCTAAAAGAACAGATTTACTAAATGTCTGGTCTGGCCAATAAGGTCCTCTGTGGATACAGACTTCCTGTTGCCCTCTGGACTTGTAAAGCTAAATAGCCAATTATATCAAAAACTCCTCCCTTGTGAGTAGAACCTTGGTCTGTAGCTAAACAGCCTCATCATTGGACCAAAAGCTGAGTGCTGCCAGTACGTCTTCTGGCAGACATTCCAAAGTTGAAATTTATGATGCCTTAAATGGAGGCTAGAAGACCAAGTCCTTCCCCTTCCAAGAGAGCCCTGGGACACGGAAAATGCATGCAAGAGCCCCTGGCATCGACAGAGGAGATAGGAACTGTGATGGGGGTGATTTCTACCATTCTAGAAGAGCTAAACGTCTCCCCTGTTGCTGCAAGTTTCTCCATCCACACTTTTGGATTCTGCTGAAGTGCAGGGTTCCACATACTAGAATCCCCTCCACAAACGTGCAGCTCTGTTAGTGTGACATGTTAGTGCAGTAACTCCTCCGTGCAGAATATTCCTTTTTATCCACAGTTTTTACAAGAGAAATGTCTCTCTGGCCCCATAAGGGAGGTTACCACATCTTTTATATGGTAAAAGCCTCCATGTGCCTTAAAGATCTAGGTAGAGTAATTGACAAGCCAGGAAATTGAGCAATATATGAAAGAGAATTTGTGAATTAAAGTCTCGTTCCCCTAATCCAGCCTCAGGAAACACTACAGCTTTCCTTCCTCCCAGTGTGCTTCAAATGTTTGAGGAGGCATTATGTCCCAAGATAGGTCTTCAGTCATCTGGAACTTCTTTTGCTGAAGAGCCTAAAGTTAGTAAGGGGAAAAAAATTATTATTTTTTTTTACAGTAGAGAAAAGAAAGTAAATGATCACCATGCATTTTGTAGAGATGGTGTCTTCATTTAGATGGTAACTTTTGTTTCCTTTGTAACTCTGGCTCTTAAATATTCTAATTTTTACAAAAGTTATATTGGTATGTTCCAGGGGATCGCTAAGTATTTGCAGCCTAGAATAAATCATGTGTGTTCCTATTGAAAAAGAACCTAGGCAAAGATGCCAACATGTGATTAATATCACCAGTGTTCCCTTAGATTAAGTTGGTGATATTACCTTGGATTGAGTTGGTGAAAAAAAAGCAGGTTCAAAAGCATTAGCGATTATTTCTGGTTCGAGTAGTAAGATGTATTTAAGTTTCATAATGCATACATTAGGAAAGATTGAGATTTATAAAAAGATTATTTCTAAAATGTTATTTTGAATCTTACCTAAATATTATTTATCACACCTAAATTATTTTTCTCTTACCCAAATAATGTGCAAGTGATTATAGTAAAAGTAACATGGTACAGAAGCCAGCCAAGAAATGTCTGGCTAATATAGTCAATCCTTCTATCAAGGAAAAGATATGCTGGTGACCATAATTGTGTCTCTCTTAAAACAGAACAAAACAAAATTATTTTATAGAGAATATATATGAAAAATGAAGTAAAGTTTAAACAAATCGATTGGGTTTTTTTTTTTTTTTTTTGAAGAACTGAGCTTATTGTCAAATGAAGTAGTGGTTTCAACAGAGTAGCCTTTAATAATCTTGTCTTTAAAAATTGTTTTTCAGAGTGTTTATGCTGTACCAACCATGGCTTTTTCATTTCTCTGCCATACCTCGATATTGCCCATATACTGCGAACTTCAAAGGTACCGTAGAATCCTGGAATATTTGCAATGTGTTAAGTACGTCTTCTTACTTCTAGAAATTTCAAATTGCATGACATGCTTCCCCTTTATGAATTCTTCCCTCCCATCACTGGATTCTAAGTGTTAGTTTAAAACAGAAAGAAACAACTGAGAGTTCTGTCCAAATTGAAAATGTTTCCTGAAAACATAATCCTTGTGCAATAATTTCAAATCAGAGATTGTAGTGTATAATTATTAATGGACCAGGTCTTGAATGATTAAAGAATTCTTTGGACTAGCTTGGGAGATATTTATTTCTATAGATATAAATCAGATCACTGACTCTACTGTTGCCATTTTTTCTTTTAGCCCTTCAAAGAAAAGAATGCAGAATGTAGCCAATACAGCAATTGCTTTAAGTTTTCTCATTTATTTTATATCGGCACTCTTTGGGTACCTCACTTTTTATAGTAAGTATATTATTTAATTACAGGTGTCAAAATAAATTGTTCTGTAGTTGATCTCACACTTGGACATGGACACACTTTGTTTCTGCCTTTCACTGGTTAAATTGTTCAGGCTGCCAGAGTTCACTACAATACTCTGAGTTCAATACAATACTCTGGTTACTCTACGGGCCTTAAAGAATTTCCTTTCTCTTATAAAGGTAGACCAAGCTCAAGATTAATAACCTCGAGATTAATAACCTTTTATGAAAATTTTCTTAAACACCTGAATAAAACCTCAGGCTTAGGGACATTGATGTCTTTATACAAGAAAAAAACGTGCAATAATGATTTTATTTTTAAAAAATATTTTAGAATAAATCTTCTTTTCAATATATTAGACTCTAGTTCAGCAGCTTGGGAGAGTCTTAAAGGCAGAACAAGTTGAAAAGGAGAGGTTTTTAACTGAGCTACAGCTGTAGGCTGATGTGCACATCAGAGACCTCTGCCTTCAGACCCTGTTTGCACAAGGCAACAATGTGCATTTTTTTAAATTTATAACAAGAAAGTAAATATTTGTATATCTTTTTGAAAAATTGTCTGCTTGATATATGCTATTTTTTTTTTCTCCTAAGAACCTCAAAGAAAGGTAAAACTTAAAAGTCTAGAACAAGATAAAATAAACTGTAAGCTCTCGTTTAATCTGTGAACATATTGTTTATTTGGCCAACAAACACATTGTAACAAGTCACCCTCAATTTGTCAAACTCTCCATTACACTTTTCAGTTTATGAATGCTTTTATAACAACTCTCCAATTAAATGGCTGTTACTGCTTTGGGGGTAGGTAGCTGTTACGGCCCTGATTTTACAGTTGATAACCTCGTGCACCTCAGGTCTTAGCCAGCCCTGATAACTTGTACTGGGGCTTTGCTTACCTCTCAGAGATTGTCCACATCTGACAGGTCTTTGGACAACAGCTACTTGCATAGCTACCTTTCCTAAGAGTCTAGATTTTGAAATCCAGCAAACATGGTTTAAATAGCGACTCTGCTCTAACTTGAACAGGATACTTCACCTTATAGTATTTTCATCTCCTAATCTGTAACCCAGAGGTAATTGCATAGAGTTGTATCAAGGAGGTAATGAGTTAGATCTAAAATGCCTGTTACAGTATCTGACAGATAGGAGTCTTCCAAAAAGGAAAGCTACTGCTGATGGTGTGTTATTATTATTATCATTACTACTGTAATTATTGTATAATTGCAGGTCCGTTTTTTTGTACTGTACTTCATATTATCTTTAATAAAATTTAATTTAAATATGGTAACTATTCAGTATATGTTGTATTATCTTGGCGTTTTCAGCGTGTGAGAAAATTGTAATTGCTCTATGCACTCCTTTTTTTGTTATCTCTATGTATTTTCAACAGTTGCAAACCTCATTCATTAATCTAAATCTGTTCTTGCATTTTTATACTGATGTAAGATAAGAGTGGTAGAGGCCTGTGCACACCATCAGGAAAAGCACTGTTTCAACATGAACATGGTACCCTGCTGGCTACACTGCTAAGAAAGTTAAAAACAGATTGTTAAGCTTTTTGATCATTGTTAATGAAACAAAATTCTTGAAATACATAAGCTCTATTTTTGATTGTTGCACTGGTTAGTATTTGAATACACTTGAGCTCAGTAAGACTTTTTCGTATCAGAGCAGAAGGCTGTCCGTTGGGATTCAGCTAAAATTTAGTCTAGCAGAGTAGCTGTATATTTTTTCTAAATTAAAATTGTCACGTAGCACAAATATTATTTTATTTAGGGATCTTCAATATTGGAAAAATACCCCAAAAATGGACCTCCTCCTTCTCCTTATGGAAAAATAGAGCTATCTAGAAGAAACCTCAAAAGGCTGACAAATCTCCAGGATAGCTGAGAAATAAAGACATAAATTACCATGAGACACTTAGGAGCTCTATTAAATCGAAAGGGAAGTGGAGGAAGAATGGACGCTAATACATTTATTGAGCTTACATTTACTATGTAAGTGCAAGGTATAGGTTCGTATAGGTTGAGTAATTTGGCCAGCTA
Organism: Pteronotus mesoamericanus; assembly: GCF_021234165.1. Taxonomy (NCBI): domain Eukaryota; kingdom Metazoa; phylum Chordata; class Mammalia; order Chiroptera; family Mormoopidae; genus Pteronotus; species Pteronotus mesoamericanus. The sequence continues at coordinate 27,797,800 of NW_026555078.1, read as the reverse complement.
ATGAATAATAAGTGGGGATTTGATCTAATTCTGACTCTCTCCAAAAGTCAATGCCTTTATCGCAGTGCTTATTCCTCAGGAATTTTGTTATAGAACCCAAATTTCCTTCATTCCAATTTTTTGTCAAATTGGGCTTTTGGAAAACCTGGCTCTCTTAAGATCGATCACTCTAACTATCTGTATCTTTGTCCATCTATTTATCTCAGTCTGTATTGTTTATCTATCTGTCCATCCATGTACTGATACTTGAACACAGAGGCTATACATTTTCATTATAGAAATGTAATGTTTACCACACAGGGATTTTCCTGATTATCAAGTATATGTTGTCTCTGACTTAATCCTTCTCTGTCAATGCAGATTCTTCAGAGTATCCACATTTTATATAATGGAGAAATACACATGTAAGAAAAATCCCATGGTAGGTAGGTGCATAGGTGGGTATATAGTTAGGTGATGAAAGAAGGAAAAGGAAGGAAGGAAGGAAGGAAGGAAGGAAGGAAGGAAGGAAGGAAGGAAGGAAGGAAGGAAGGAAGGAAAGAAGGGTCAGTCATTCTTCAAAGACAGAAGATTCAGATACTGATTTGCTCTTCAGTGTTTTGTTTTGAGGCTCTTAATAGTAACCAGGGAAAATATTTTATGGTTTATGTCTATCTGGACAGCAGTAACTCTCAGTTTTATGGAAATAAATTGCTAATTGAGCCAGAGACCTTAATCAAAAGGGCTCATCACAAGACTTCAACTCAATGTATAGATGAACTAAAGCCCAAAGAGGTGAGGTGACCTGTCACACAATTAGGGGCAAGTCTCCTGAATACTGGTCCACTGGTCTTTCCACTGCGCTGTGGTCATCTTTATAGACTTCATACCCAGTTTGACAGGGCGTATTAAACAAGATAGCCCCCTGACTCCAGTAGCATGTACACCTTGCAGAGATCATCATCAGGTCCTTACGGAGATTTGTCTGAATCCGGAGCAGTGCGTGGGACTCTGTTCCTTACATATGGTAAGGCTCAGCTAAGACCACAGAACTGACTGGCTCAGATGGAAGGTTTTAATTCTGGGAAAATAGAAAGTGGACATGTAATAGATATTTTGAATATGTCATAAATCTAGTTCTTCAGGCGTCTGGAGCTGCTTGGGATTCGTTCATCCAGTGCTCCCAAGGCTTAGTTAATACTTAAATGTTGTCAGATTAAAGAGACCAATAAGTATGTACCTAGCTTACTACTATTGGCTCTGATTACAGATGTTAAAGCATTTTAAGGTGAGGGAAAATAAAGTGTTTCTCTGGTGAGCCAGGCCAATGCCCAAATGTTACATAATAACCAGACCATTAAAAAAGTCTATGAGGTTGTTAAGCATTAAGTGTTAATAGCTCATTTTTATGATTCAGAAAGTGGAAACAAAATAGTTTGCCATATTTCTCCAAAACTCACAAGTATCTCACAGATTTGGGAATGTAATTCAGCTTTAATCTCCTACTTAGTCCGTAGTCCCACACTGTGTAAAGTGTGTCTTTGATAATTTAGACAATTAGTTTCTCTCCCATTTCCATTATCACTAGTCTAGTTGAGGTCCTCATTACCTCCCAGTGATTATGACAGTTGCCTTCTGTTACCCCTCTTTTGGGTCTCTTTTTCTCCCAATCTGTCCTCTTGATTAATTCAGATCATAACACACTATTCTTCATAAGTCACTGCATTTCTGTGGCCCACCAGATTGAGTTCCATTGCTGGGTCTCAAATGCATGTCCAGCTTTGCACTGTCCCCTTCAGCCATTGTGCTCCTTCTGGGATACACATTTTCTCAGATGCATATTCCCTTTGTTACCTTGCAGCTTCTGCTTGTGCTGGTTCTTGCTCCTAGAATCTCCTCCCCCATGTCTTTGAGTGTCAGCACACATATGTGAATTCATTGAATGTTCCCTGTAACTCTGTAGGTCAACATATTATTGTCTCCATTTTACAGACTTAGAAACCAAGAGACTCTGAAAAGTTAAATTGCTAGTAAGTGGTGGTCCTGGAACTCCAGTCTGTGTGGTTCCAACATTCAAGCCCCTCTACCCTCTGCCGCCCACCGTGTTATACTGACTCTCCCCAAGCCTTCCTGGATTTCCTTCTTGCTTATCCCAAAGCCATACAGTTGTCTTCCTCTGTTCAGAATCACCATAGCTATTTGTTTACAAGCTTCTGCTGCAGCTTATATATGTATCTGTGTTTATATACTATTATATATGTTTGTATTCATCTTATCTACCCTTTAAATTTTAATATCCTTGAAAACAGAGGTGTATTTGGCTTTCTTATTTCCTGCAAAACATCTTCCCCAAAACATATATGCTCACATTAGAAAATCACCTATGTTAAGTACAAATTGATCTTCCCTTACAAGGCAGTGATATGCATTGTTCTTGAATACCCCTTGTCTGGCTTGGGGTGCGGAAAACGTTGTGAGAACAGAAGAACCCCTTGGAGCAAGGCATGGTTGGCTTGTGCAAATTCTGTCACTGACTACCACACTGCCTTGCTGAGCAAGCCAGTTCCCTAAAACTTTTATGTAAGATGCATCGATAGATGAGATGTTGATGAAGCAGGTAAAACGTGCACAACGCTCTGAGACTCTAGAAAACCTTGTGGCATTGAGGAAAAGGTATTGGCTTTGGCAACCCCCCCCAAAAAAAAATTGGGTGTACAGCTGTGCCGGCTCTTCCCCTGTGAGTTGTGTGGTATTGGGCCAGTCGGTTGTATTTTTTAGCCTAGCTACCAATCTTATGTTGTTGTCATATGGACCAAATTCAGTACTGCATGTGAAAACACTCTACAAAACAACATAAATGTTCAAAACCTTCAGATTGTGAAAAAGTTCTAAAATACCCATCTGTTCGGAAAGTATCCAGCCATTCTGCTATGAAAAATAGAGACATTTATTGAAGATGATACAAGAAGCATGGTACATAGGACAGTGATGCCTCAGTCCCCTTAAAGAAGGACCCTTGGGACCTCACAGTTCTCCCAGAGTCTCCTCCACTGTTCAAAACACTCTGCAAAATCGTTTGTTGGAATCGCCATCAGCTGCCCTGTTGTATTTTTCTGAATCTCATCAACAGTCTGAAATCTCTTCCCTTTCAAAAGTGATTTTAGTTTTGGGAAAGGCCAGAAGTCATAGGGGCATCAAATTTGGGCTGTAGCTTGTTTGAGTCACCTGGGTGATTTGACATTTCACCAAAAAACTCTGCACAAGACGTGACGCATGAGCGGCTGCATTGTTGTGATGAGACTGCCAATCACCAGTTGCCCACGGCTGCAGCTGTTTTTGTCCTATTGCATCTCTCAACTGATGAAGAACATTGAGGTAGCACTCCTTATTGATTGTTTGGCCTGGAGGGGCATACTTGTGATGGACAACACTTTCCCAATCAAAGATCGCAGTTAACATGGTCTTGACCTTGTTGCAACTTTGCCGCACCTTCTTCAGGTATGGAGAATCAAGCAACTTCCGTTGGGGTGACTGGGCCTTCCTTTCCCAGTCATAGCCATAGCACCATCACTCATCTCCAATTATGACCTTCTTGAGGAAATCTAGTTCATTGGCCATCGTTTCAATCAAGTCATTAGCAACTGCAGCACGATGTTCCTTCTGCTCTGGTAGCAGAAGCCGTGGAATGAATTTTGCCACGACACATTTCTTGCCAAGATCCTGCATCAAAGTCTTGACAAAGTAGTTTTTGGAATCCCCAGATCAGCTTCTAGTTCTTGCACTGTCAGTTGCCAGTCTTTGGTGATTGCAGCCCGTACACATTCAACATTCTCAGGTGTTCTGCTTGTTGCAGGCCTTCCAGAACATAGATCACTTTCAACAGATTCTCAACCATCTTTGAAGTGTTTGTGCCACACTTTTATTTGCACTGCACTCATTGCATCGTCCCCAAAAGCCTTCTGAATCATCTGAATCGTTTCCATGGAGGAATGTTCAAGCTTAAATCAAAATTTGATGCAGATTTGTTGCTCTGTTTGCTCAGTCATTTTGCATGTGATGCCGGCCACACAGTACACATGCTCACTCAATGGCATCTACTGCCCCCACTGACTAGTACAGTGAAGCCATCATTGTTTATGCATGTGTATTCCATTCCACTCTCTTTGGCTGCCAGGTTATATCATGCAAACCATTCTCATTATATTAACAATGCCTGGATTTTTTCCAGACATAATTTAGGTTCTGCCTGTGCTGATTTCTAGTTTCATTAAAAGAAGAGGTTGTGGGTTTTAAGAAGATATTTAACTAATGTCTCTATTTCATGGAGAAAACAGAAAGGCCAGAGATCAACTGGGGACTGGGAATCCAAAACCTGTTCAGATCCCTTTGTGCAAAGGAAAATAATTTTGCTGTTATTGATATCTTAGTAGTTTATAATGTGATCCTTATTGTTATTTTTTTAAATTTACAGACAAAGTGGCGTCTGATACACTCCAAGATTATAGTAAATACTTGCCACATGATGTTGTTGTCAGGACTGTGAAGCTATGCTTACTGTTTGCTGTGCTTTTGACAGTCCCTCTAATCCACTTCCCTGTAAGTAACTCTTAAAGGTTTTGTTGCTTGGTGTAGCAGCTCCCTAATGTGGCAACACTAATTCTTTGCAGACTGGAATGTTTGAATCACATTTAGTCTTGTATATCTTATTCATTTGTCAAGTAATTGATCAAAGACCTCATACTTGCGTATGCCTCATGAAAGCACAAAAATAACAGTGAACCACTAAGCTAATTTGTGCTTTTCGAGTTTGAGTTTAGATTTACGCTTTCCCACAGCATTGTTTCCAATTTAGAGACTATAGTTCTTCTAAGGTTTTTGGGGTTTTCCCCCTTTAATTCTGTATTCTGTTTTCAAAAGAATGTGCATGAAGGAGAAAAAGTCAAGTCGGCAAAAATAAGCTCCTTCTGGTTTATTGTAAATTTATTTTCACATAGACATTCTAGTTTACTCTTAGCCAAACTATTTTATTTGCTCTAGAATTTTAATACAAGGGGCAGAACAGATTTTCATTCTGCATTTAGTTGCTGTACGTAAGAATCTTAAGAATTTCTGAGGAAATGGAAACAAAGGCTTTGGGTATAAATGCTGCTGCAGGGATGTCTTGAATTCCTAAGCAGTGCGCTCCTTAAGAACTGGGCCGTGGGGGTGGTTTGCCCCTCCCGGTGCACACGGCAGGGCTGGCCTCGGCAGGGGCTGCGGAAACAGTCGTGGGATGTGGCCTCCCGCCGTCCCCCTGAGCAGTGGGAAGTGTCATGAACTAGTTTTCATATTCACATGCTGCGAGACAGATAGTATAAAATAAAATAGTAAATGGTGTTTCTTTCCCATGGCATGATTTCTTTTCTCATTTCGAACGTTTTGTTCTTCTCTCGAATTTAATGAAAATGATTCTCTGAGATTTCATCACACGGCATTATTGTTGATAATTTTAAAAGTTAGGCAACTTAAAGAAATTGCATATGAAAATGTTTTCAAGAATTAAAGCAAAAATAACGATTATGAAGCTCACACAGAAATATATATTCTTAATTTATGAATAATAAACACTTGAATAGTTTATGTTATGTTTTTGAAATCTAGTTGATTTGGAGGACAAAGGTATTATGGTTACGGTACTGTGCATGTTTCCCTAAGTGTGTTTCCCTGTTTTGGCTTTGACCCTTTTTTTCTGCTTAAATCTGTTTCTCTTTTATGTTGTACAGGCAAGGAAAGCTTTAATGATGATGTTTTTCTCCAATATTTCCTTTTCGTGGATTCACCATTTTTTGATTACTCTAGCACTCAATATTATCATTGTTTTATTTGCAATATATGTTCCTGATATTAGGAATGTATTTGATGTAGTTGGTAAGTTTTCTGTTTCAGAAAATGCACATAATAAGATGGTTATAATTGTCATCCAGACTCACATCTGAACCTGGCAATAATCCTCTCTTTTCCTTCCATTAAAGGTTCCAGTACAGCAACATGTTTGATTTTTGTATTCCCAGGACTATTTTATCTTAAACTTAGCAGAGAGGATTTTCTGTCATGGAAAAAGCTTGGGGTAGGTTGGTTTCTGTTTGTTTCTTTTAAGAATCCTATTTTAAGAAATAATTTGTCATTTTATAATTATTGTATCTACATCAAGAAAGTCATCATGTGTTTCGAGATATAAAGTACATTATTGAAGAGAGTAGAGATTTTTTTAAAAAAATTCTAATTGTTCTTATTTTTTCCCCTTATTTCCACAGGCTTTTGTTTTGCTTATCCTCGGAGTTTTGGTTGGGAATTTTAGGTTAGCACTCCTCATTTTTAACTGGATTAATAATAAGTGAAAGATATGTTTTTCCCATTTCTTATGAAGAATAATTTACCTTCATATGCAAAAAGGTATAATTTGGAAGGCACCTTGGATGAATCCTCTCTATATGGATTAACATTTTTTGTAAACATTAACAGAAAAGTGGAACAAAATGGGAGAAGGTAGGGGAAAGTAGGCCCATAGCAATTTTAATCAAAATAAAAAACAAACTCAAAATGCTCTTCAATGTATTAGGTCTTTTGTTTGATTATCTGTGGGTCTATTGCATTTTTAAATTAATAGACTTTATCTTTTAGGGTAGTTTTAATTTTTGCAGAAAGTGTGGAGTTCCTATATATTTCTTCACCCCCCCAAAACCCATAGTTTCCCATATTTTTAACATCTTGAATGTGTGGTGTATTTATTATATTTGAGTCAATATTGATACATTATTATTAACTAAAGGTAATAGTTTACATTAGGGTTCACTGTTGATGCAAGCACTGGCCATCACTAATCTTTTCACTATCTTCATAAAAACTATGAGCCTTTGCAGCACAGATTATGTAGTATCTAATCTTTCAGACTGGCTTCTTTCACTATTAAGCAATATGCAATTAAGTTTCCTACATGTCTATCCATGGCTTGATAGCTCATTCCCTTTTATCACTGAATAATATATTCCATTGTATGGATATACCACAATTTTTTTTTCCATTCACCTGTTGAAGGACCTCTTGGTTGCTTCCAAATTTTGGCAGTTTTGAATAACACTGCAGGTTTTTGTGTGGACATAGTTTTCAGCTTATTTGAACTAATACCAAAGAGCACAAATGCTGCGTCATATGGTAAGAATATGTTTAGTCCTCTAAGAAACTGCCAGACTGCCTTCTAAAGTGGCGATAACATTTTGCAGTCCCACCAGCAATGAATGAGAGTTCCTGTTGTTCCGCAGTCTCACCGGTATTTGGTGGTGTCAGTATTTTTGTTTTTTGCCATTCTAGTGAGTGTGTAGTTGTATCCCACTGTGCTGTTTTATTTCGCATTGCCCTAATGACATGCTGACCATCTTTTCATATGCTTATTTGCCATCTGTGCGTTTTCTTTGGTGAGGTTCAGGTGTTTTGCCTGTTTTTTATCTTGAGCTGTTTTCTCATTTTTGAGTTATAATCATTCTTTGTATATTTTAGATAGCAGCCCTTTATCAGATATGTTTAATGAAGATTTTCTCTCAGTCTCTTTCTCTTTTCATTCCCCTAACAGTGTCTTTCTGAGGGCAGAAGTTTTTAATGTTATTAACTATGGAGAGTCAATCTTTTGTTTGTTTTTTAAGGAAATCAGTATGTTAAGCTTATATACAAAATTGGATCTTAGCTTGTGGGCTAATCTTGTCAACATCAATCACTAATAACAAAACTGTGGGATTATTCCATTTGGTATTTTGCCCTGACTTCAAATCCTGTCTAAGAAACTTTTGTGATTTTTCTCTGTTGTTCATTATAAGGTAGAGCTGCAATGATTGGCTGTGGATTTGGAAGTTCTCTGAGCTTTCTTGTTTGTCACTAAAACATGTGACTTTCTACTTGGCACAGAGACAAGTATTGATGATTTATATCATATTATGTTTGGAGGTTATATAAATCATTCCAGACTTCCCATTGATGTGGCTTATTTCTGGTTGGAAACCAGAAGCTAGGTCTCTCCCCATGAGTATTATATATAAAGGGTACTTTAGCAGCCTACCAAAGCCTGGGTGTATCCCACCCCTGGCTTTCTACATTACAGTAGAAATGTAATCCCACCCCTGTGCACATGTAAAGCAGGTAATTGCATGCAAAGTGCCAATTTGCATGTATGGAAATCCACACCTTTGCAGGTGCCCCCTTGCTTCCCACTTAGGAAATGAGCTGAAAAATTGACAACTGAGCTCTGCTTTTGAGTCAAGATATGTCTTTGGCAACCTGAGACCAGCACGGTGTAATAGAAAAAGTCCACGTTTGGGGGTTAGAAAGTCTTAGATTCAAATCTCAATGAATTTAGGCAAACTACTTAACCTCTCTAAGCCTCCACTTTCACATAGGTATTAGATGGAGTTAATACCAATTATACAGGGTTGTGTTGAAAGGATTAAGTGACCTTGTATAAATTAGGTACAGTCTGAAACAGGTTCTCTTCATAGATTAGATATTTATCCCCTTTCTCCCATCCCTTTATCGGGAGCAGTAAAGTGAATTTGCTTTCAGTCAGGGACATGGAATTTCATCTTCCATCTTGCACAGCTAATATGTTTAGAATCCTTCTCTTGCCTTCACTCACAGGGGAACTGGCCCCATGTGCACTCTTTTTAGTGCTTTCCCACAGCGCTGCCCCAACTGCACCCTCCTGCTAATGCCTTCCAGAGACTGGGCACTTAGCACGGTGCCAGGGGCACAGCCGGGCACGGCCGCCCCTGGGGCCTCAGGTCCGCCAGAGTCCATCAGCCTGGTGAGCTCATTCTCATACCCTCTTTATCTGTTTATGAAATTATAGATCCAAATACGGATAGGTGTTCAGCTGCTTTAAAAAATCTAACTCCAGTAATACCAAAATAACCTAAATCTGCAACAGATGCAAGGATGTCCCCTGGGGCAAATGTTTAGTGTGATGACAGCTGGGCATCAATTAATACATTTGTCACCAGCTTATGGGATAGGAGCATGGGAGGTTTGGCAAAGGGACCAGTAACCTATCCAACACTCTGCACAAAACTTAGTTAATATCAAGAGAAATTATTTGTGGAGGTGTTTATTTTTATTTTACTTTAATATTCTGCCTTATCTAGTTGTCTGTTTGGAGTCACAACTTTTTCTCTGAGTTTGGAAGAATCTAGTAAGATGGCTGGTAAGAACAGCGCCCCTTCACCAGGATTACCAAAAAAGCCTTGTTCAAGTACTCCTCGGCATTTTTCCTGGGAAATATAGGCCTTCTCATTATGGGCTTAATGTTCATAATTTATTAGGTAATAACTATTTAAAATAAAACTAAGTTAAGCACAAAATACATACTTTTCCAACACTTGGAGACTTGTTTGCTAAATTAAAAGACGAAGTGCTGAGAATATAAATTACTTTCGTATGTTGAGGGTGAATGTTTAAATTGTACTTTTTTTAACAGAATGTTTACTCATGAGCTTAGCATTTAAATGGTTAAAACAAGCCTTTGAAGTTAACACTCCATTAAGATGAATGGGGGTAATTCACACCTCTGCTGGTGCTGTATTATTTCAGTCTGGCTGCGGAGAAAACAAGACAGCAGTGGGTTGATTTACTGTGTGAAGGCCCTTTAAACACCCAAGGTCTGGAAATCTTTGTTGTTGTTGGTTTTTTTTTTTTCTTTCTTTTTTACATAGAAGCAAAACCTGAAATTCAGCACAACCTGGGTATAGAATTGAAGTCTTGAAAGTACCATAGATTCTCTATTTGACACTTCCTAACTGGCTTCATTTGTTCCTGTACTCTAGTGTTTCTTCCTACCATGGCACTTTTAAATTAAAGTTTAGTAATTCACTGATGGAAAAGCGGAAACAAACCATCCTTTTCTAGGTAAACTTTACCCATGCCTTTAAATGGGTTATTGCCTTCTAAAAACATTATCATCCTAGGAAACTCGTGTTCTGTATTTGCCTAACATATAAAGCATCCACCTTTAACAACTACTTTCTTCCTCTTTTAGAGGGTTGGGTGGGGTGAAGTGAGCAGAGATCAGTTGGGAAAGATGCTGTTCTTTCTCAGTGTGTCCTTTGCAGTTGTACTATTTTATATTTGAATATGGTTAAATGAGCATTATATGAGATGTTAATGAACTTGGAAGATCTCTTTTTCAGGTCAACAGATTTTTCCTCCTCTCCATTCTCTGCGCTGTGTATTTGCAGGATCCAGTTACTAGATAATCTGTGGGTAGCTGTGTGTGGAGAGTATTTCCATTTGGGCTGTCTCTCCTGTTGACATCGCCTGAACAGTATACAGAGGTGGAAAGTAGATGCTAGAAACACAGGGACCCAAACACTTAATTTTAACTTGCTTTTCTTCTTGGCATGTCGACAATACTCTGGGGCTGTGTTAGAAGTAACCCTATTGAAAACATAGTTTGTTTCCTGCAAATTACTCTGCCTAAATTTTAGGTGTCATAATTTTTGGTCTTAGAACTTTTCAGAATCTAATGTAGTACTGAGGAATTTGTTTTTCTAATTCAAGCACACAATTTATCCATTTTTTCCCCTACTGTAATCCTTCTATAGTTAAGCCTTTCCATATGAAGTAGGAAAAATAGGAAAACACAATTTTAGTGAAGAATGAGTAAAGATAATGTGGATGTAGTTTCCCCATTGCAGTTAGAGTTCTTTCCCTTTCTCGCCCGTCTTAAACAACCTGATATATGTTTTTACTATCATCATGATCCACTGGCCTAGTGCACCAGGCTGTCAATTAAGGTGAGCAATTATGAAGAGAAGGAAGACTAATCTTGGCTGATGGCCAGGTGGACAGGTGGGAATGAGCGGTTCGTTTACCTGTGGGACAAAGTAAATGGGTGGAGAGGGGAATTGAGTTGCCAGGAAAGAAAAACAAAAACAAAAACAGACAGGTGGATTAAGAGACGTTCTCATATGGGATGCTATAGAGAAAAAAGGCTTACAGGGAAATGTTTTTCACTTGTTTGAATGTGTATGCATTTTAGCTTATGCACAACATGAGATAAAATGTGACTGATGCACAACACAAGCAAAGGGGCTGGCTGATCACTGAGCAAATATTTACTGAGCACATATTAAGTACTGGGAGTTGTCCCAGCCCTAAAGTTGTGAAGTTAAAATAGGCACATTACTTACCTGAAAAAAGCTCAGACACAACCTTTATTTTTCTGACTGAACCTTTTCAGATAGACCTGATAAGTGAAACTGCTTAACTCAGAGGAAAAATTATGTATACATTTTCACACACACACACACACACACACACACACACACACTCTCTCTCTCTCTCTCTCTCTCTCTCTCTCCACCCCCGCCCCTGACCCCCCGTATTTATCTTTTTAAAAAAGATTTTTGAGTCAAACTTACCTTATGTTCAAATCCTAGCTCTCCCTCTTTCTAATTTTGGACAAGGTATTTGAATTCTCTGAATTATCTCAAGCCCTTCAGTGTTTGAAGACTGAGTTTTCTCTCAACCAAGGGAAATACACTGTGTTTCTTCTAGTTCTTTTACATGGTCTTTGGAAACAGCTGGAGTATGCTGTTAAGCACTGAATTGAAGATATGTACAGTTTTATTGCTTGACTGTTCTTCAAATTGCCTTTTTCCGCCTAGTCAGTGGCCTGATCAGAAAATAGTATTTTAGAAATAAACCTGGCCCTGGCCAGTGTGGCTCAGTGGTTGGAACATCGTCCCATAACCAAAGGATTGCAGGTTTGATTCCCGGTCAGGGCACATACCTAGGTTGCAGGTTCATCCCCAGTTCAGGGACAGGTGCCTGCAACCCCTGGTCTAGATGTGTACGACCCCTGGTCCAGATGTGTGTGACCCCTGGTCCAGATGCATGCGGCCCCGGTCCCAGTGTGGATCCCCAGTCTAGGAGCACAGGAAGGCAACCAATGGCCTTCTCTCACATTGATCCTCTTGCATCAATATTTCTCTTTCTCCCCCTCTCTCTTCTGTTTCCCTTGCACTCTCTAAAAAAGCAAATAAAAATGTCCTTGGGCAAGGATTAAAAAAATAATAATTTTTTGTAGTTTTGTATTAAATATTCTGATTTTATATCAGCTTTTTCACAATGATACTAAACTTTAGGCTCCTAAGGTACGTGGTCAATAAAAGCTTCGGCTCTTTTTCAAGTAAACTGTCAGATTTCTAGGACTTGTCTATTGATTTTAATTGTTTTAAGTATGAAGGACTATATACATATACACACATATGTTCGTATACACACATCTGTTATCTACATTATGTATCTGTTGAATTTCATTTTGTTAGCTCCAGCTCATCCTCCCAGCAGTTATCTTTTTTGAATCTTGATTCCAGTGCATCATTGTTCCCTGCTTTGTTTTTTTGTTCTCTGCTTTTTGATTTCCTTTATTATCCTACAGTTTCTTTATCCTGTTCATAGATAATAATGTTTAATGAGACAAGAGTAGCTACAGAGCCCCGAGCCCTACCAGTAGAGACATTTCTTCCAAGTTGTTATTAGTGTGGTCTTTGGGTGAAGTTGTATTCCTATAGTGTTGTCTAACCGGCATTTCTTCAGCCCCCCGGAACTGCCTCCCAAGTCAGTAGGTATAATCTAAATTCTCACCTGGCTTCCATAGTTCTAATTGCTCCAGGACATTTCTGCTCCAGGACAGTTACCTCAAACTCTGTGTGTTCAAGTCTATTCTCCACAGTTTTCCTGTGTCTGTCAGTGGCTCCACTGTTTTAATGTAACCTCCCAAATGGTTTTCTTGCTTCCATTTCTGCCACCTGCAATCCATTTCCAGACTGCAGCCAAAGTAGTTGTTTAAAATGTAAATCAGATCATGTCACTAAGCTGCTTAATTTCCTCTGAGGGCTTCCCGTCTCACTGAGCGCGAAACTGGTGCATGGCCTACAAGGCTCTATTTCATTGTATCCACGCATTTCTCTGGCCTCATTGCATGACTGTCTGTCACTATTCTTGAGCCACACAGGCCTTTCTGTACCTCGAACAGACCAAACTTGTCCCCGTGTAATTACTTTTTCCCTAGTTAGGACATGCTCTTCAAAGACCTTTGCAAGGCTTGGCTCCTTCCTCATCATGCAAGCCTCAGCTCAAATGTTACCCACTCAGAAAGGTCTTTTCTGACCATCTTAGAAAAACAAGCGGCCCCCAACATGCACTCATGCTTTATAACTACCCCGCTATTCAGAGAGCTTGTTTACTTTGTTTTTCGTGCCCACTAGACTGCAAGTTTCATAAGAACTGTGACTTGTCTGTCTGGTTCATCACCAAATCCTTAGAGCCTAGAATGTACCTAGTACTTGTGAGATGCTTAATAAATATTTGTTGAATGAATGTATAATGGAATCTAACAGTATCTTTTCACTCTTTACCTGCAATCTGTCACCGTTTAAGTCCTTCCTTTGAAATGTCTCCTACGTTTGCTTTTTTCCTATCTCCCCCTTCCTACCAGCACCTGAATCTTAGCCTTCATCTCTCTGTGCGTGGCCTATTGCAGTGATGCTTGACCTAGACTACTATTTAGAATCACTTGGGGAGCTTTCAAAAATGATAATGTCTAGGCTCCACCCCAAACCACTTAAATCAGAATATCTGGGGGGTGGGGCCTAGGCACCCATCTTCCCAGATGACTGTAGTGGGCAACCATTGAGTCGTTGCATCAGCCTTCTTCACAGATGTCTGTCTTCCGGCGCATTTTTTCTGTTGCTGTCCACCAGCCTCCTTGGAGACCTGCTTTCATAGTATGACTTTTCTGCACAGGAGCCTCCAGTGGCCCCCTGCTGCTCCCCGTGTGAATTCCACATTCCCCTGCCTCATCTGCTAAACTGTAGTTTTCCTTTTCTTTTTTACCTACATTCTACAGTACACTGGAACTGTTTCGCGGGCAGGCACTTGATTTGCATTCTGTTACCCTGTTTCAACATTTTTACTTCTCCTATCCTCCTTTCCCCATTCCAACTTCCACATTCACACCCAGACTGCCCTGATTTCTTTCCTCTGCCTCGCCAAATACTTCTCATTCTTCAAGAACCAGCTCAAATACCACCTGTAAAGATTTCGGTCTCCACTCCAACTTACCCCTTAAAATCTGTTTGATTCTCTTGGTATATATCATCAGTACCTTGTAATATATTCTCTATTTTTTCATTAATTGCTTTTGTGTTTCATTTTTAATAGGTAATATACACTTGATACAAATTCAGAATTTATAGAATTTCTTCCCTCCCACTTTTGCCCTAAGCACCCAGTTTTCCTCCTTGGAAGCAACCATTCTTACAACTTTCTGTACCCTTGGAAATATATTCTAAACCTACTTAACAGTATATTTATACAGAATACACACACACAAATGTTAAAATAGTACATTCAATCTTCTGCACTTTGACTTCTTTTCACTTAGAGCTAGAGAGATAAATATAGATATTTAAAGATAGATAGATAAATAGATAAATTTTTTAAATGGTGGTAAAAAGGAAACCTGCCTAACAGGAAACCTGCCTTAACAAACTTTTAAGTGTGTAATACTATTATTCATGATATATACATACTTGTACAGCAGATCCTTAGAACTTTTTCATCTTGTATGGCTACAGCTCTACGCCCATCGAACAGCAGCTCCCTATTTCCCGTTCTTCTCAGCCCTGGCAAGCACCATTGTACTTTGCGCTTCTATGAGCTTGACTGTTTCAGCTACCACATACAGTGGAGTTGTGCAGTATGTGTCCCCTTGTGTCTGGCTTGTTTCACTTAGCTTAATGTCTTCAAGTTTCATTCATGTTGTAGCAAGTGACAGGAGTCTTTCTTTTTTAAAGGTTGAATAATACTTCATTGTATGTTTGTATGACAATTTCTTTATCCATTCATCTGTTGATGGATGTTTAGATTCTTTTCCCCTCTTGACTATTATGGATAATGCTGTAATCAGCGAACAATGTGCACATAGCTCTTTTGGTTCTTTAGGATGTGTACTCAGAAGTGGAATTATTGGATCATATGGTACTTCTATTTTTTATTTTATGAGGAACCTCTCTACTGTATTCAATAATGGCGACACCATTTCACATTCCTACCAACAATGCACAAGGGTTCCAATTTATCTACATTCTCACCAGCATTTGTTGTTTTCTGGTTTGTTTGTTTGTTTTTAAAGAAGGACCATCCTAACAGGTGTGAGATGTTATCTCATTTTGGCTTTGATTTTCACTTCCTTCATAATTATTGATGTTGAGCATCTTTTCATGTACTCTTTGTCCATTTTTATGTCTTCTCTGAAGAAATGTCTATTCAAGTTCTTTGCCCACTTTCATTTTGTTTTTTATTTTTAAATCATGTTTATTACAGTTGTCTCAATTTTTCCCCCTTTGCCCCCCTCCACCCATCCCACCCCGCCCCCCTCTCCCACAGTCCGTTCCCACTCTGTTGTCCATGTCCATGGGTCATTCATACATGTTCTTTGTTTAGTCCCTTCTCCTTCTTTCCACTATTGCCTTTGCCCATTTTTAAATAAGGCTCTTTGGGTTGTTTTGTTATTAAGGTTTAGGCGTTCTTATATATTTTAGACATTAACTCCTTATCAGATATATGGTTTGTAAATATTTCCCCCCATTCTGTAGGTTGCATTTTTACTCTCTTGATTGTTTCCTTTGCTGCTCAGGAGATTTTAAGTTTGATGTAGTCTCATGTGTCTATTTTTTCTTTGACATTGTTTTGAAGACTATTCTATATCAAAACATATAAAACTGTCTAACTCTATTTAACAGCTCATTTTATTACATTAATGTATGTACCATAATTTAATTAACCAGCTTCCTATTGTTGCATATTTAGGATTTTAAATCTTTTTAAAATTTTGCCCTGACCAGTGTGGTTCAGTTGGTTGGGTTCTTACCACAAAGTGAAAGGTTGCACATTTGATTCCCATTCAGGGCACATGCTTGGGTTGCAGGTTCAGTCCCTGGTAGGGACGCAAACTAGAGGCAACCAATCGATGTTCCTTTCCCACATGGATATTTCTCTTCCCTTCCTTTCTCCCTTCCTTCCCCCCTTTCTAAAAATAAATAAATAAAATATTTTAAAAAAATAAATACTTAAAAAATTTTATATAATGCTTCAATTATTAAATTTATACCTATATCACTTAGTCCATATATGAATATATCTGCATCAAAAGGTATGTACATTTCTAATTTTGATAGATACGACTAAATTGCCCTCCATTAAAAGTGTTACTAACTTACATCCCCACATACAATGTAGTAATTGCTTTTTAAATTTTTTGGTGGTGTTTATCTTCTCACATTTACATATCTTCTTTCCCTGACTCAGTTGTTATGAACCCAAAGACACATGGATAGGCATGTCCTATGCATGTACACAACACCTGTCATAATAAGTTTACTTTACTGGTGCTTAGCATATATTTGTTAAATCTTACTTCGTGGTGTGTTTAAGGAGTTTTCCTATGTCTCTGGCAAATGTCATGTGAGAATTGTCCCCTTCCCATGTGTGCTGTTCCCAGGAGAAGAGGTCACCTGTGTGTGATATTCTTAGACAAATGTTATCCATTGTTATTTCTCTTCAAGGATTCAGTGTATCATTGTCTCAAGAAGGACATTCAGTCCTTGGATCTATTATCAGGTTTAGTTTGAATATTTCAGTATAAGGACTGCAGGTGACATCATTGGGCATAAACATATGCCCAATACCCTTCATATCCTAAATCTTTGTGTATAACACATTTTTCTACCATTTACTGTAAGTTATCTAGACAAAAATATGGTACTCTATGAGTTTTTCACAACTTACATGAAAAATTTCAAACATATATAATGTTGGAATAATATATCCATATACTGACCACTGAAATTTAACACTTGTTCATGTTTGTTTTGCTACCCACATATAAATTTTTATATATGAACATCTAAATATGAGGTCTATCCAGAAGGTATCCAGTCATATAATATGAAAAATAGGGATTTTTTTTAAGAAGATACAAGAAACATTGTACATAGGACAATGATGCCCCAATCCCTGTCAAAGTAGGCACCTTGGACCTCACGCAGTTCTCCCAGTCACTATCAGCTGACCTGCCATATTTTCCTGAATCTCTGTGATGGTCTGAAATCTCTTCCCTTTCAAAGGTGATTTTAGTTTTGGCAAAAGCCAGAAGTCACAGGGCACCAAATCTGGAGTGTAGAGAGCTGAGTCACCTGGGTGATTTAATATTTTGCCAAAAAACTGCACGAAATCTGATACATGAGTGGGCATGTTATCATGATGAAGCTGCCAATCACTAGTTGCCCATAGCTGCAGCCTTCTGAATCATCCAAATAGTTTCCATGGAGGAATGTTCAAGCTTAATGAAACATTTGATGCAGATTTGTTGCTCTACTCACTCAGTCATTTTGAATGGAAGAGCCACACAGTACACATGCTCACTCAGTGGCATTTACTGCCCCCACTGACTAGTACAGTGAGCTTGTCATTGTTCACACATATGCATTTCAGTCCACTTTTGCCTGCCAGGTTACACTGATGCCATGCAAACCGTTCTTGTTTTATTAACCGTGGCTGGACTTTTTCCAGACAGACTTTATATATGTATTTGCTGAACGATTTGCAAGTACGTCACTGATATTCTATTGTGTAGTAAATAAAGTTGAAAATTTGTTTTGTAACTATCACCTTCTGTACACAAATCTAGTTTAAATGTTTCACAGATTTTTTTTTCACAAATTATATTCCTTTCTCCAAAAGGATAAAAAGCTTTTTGATGGCATTTTTTCCTCAAATGCCAAAAGACTTGTATCCATGGCAGAACAAGGTTTAAGTGGGGGAAAGCAGCTGGCCCCAGAATTTCTCTTAGTAAGGGAAATATCTGTAATGTCCTTGTTTAGGAAAATATCTTGATAGGTCATTTGGGATGAAAGGTGAGACCCTATACAGTTCCACAACAATATGAGTGTACTAAATGCTTGTGAATGGTTTACTTTAAAATGGTTAATTTTATGTTATGTGAGTTTTACCTCAATTAAAAAGAAAGGTGAGAGCCTTTGGGACTGGGTTAGCGGGAGAAGAGGAAGTGAAAACACTCTGTAAAAAAGAACATGCATTTAGGAGTTGAGAACAAAGAGAAAAGAGCAGTGGATGCTAAGCCAGTGATGGGAGTCTGGAGCTTGTGGGGGGGGAAAAAGTGTCTAAAAGGCATAATAAGAACAGAAATACCTAATATTCAGTTTTAATTTGCTGCTTTCATCTCCTGAAACCAGTAAGTCAGCTAAACACAAAATGCTTTGTGTGAGCTGGAGTATGTGTGAGCATGTGTGTGTAAACCCTTCTCTGGAACCACACGGGACAGAACAAGAATAGCATGTATGCAAGCCAGGTGACCAGACAAAATGTAAGGCACTGCTTTTTCCCAGGGGGACCTCGGGGACATCAGAAGTGTTGTGAGACTATCTTTATAGGAGGATGGGCTTGAATCAACTTAGCCTGACTCTCAAAGTGCAGGCAACTGAGGTTGACATCTCAATGGCAATAAAGTGTCATTTTATTGCCTGAAGGGTTCATTCTTGATTAGCTGTTAATTGTACTTGTAGGGGAATGCCTCTTTTGACAACAAAATACCAAGTCTTCAAAGAAGTGGATCTCAAAAGTTGGGGATTGCTCTACACTTCCTAATACTTCCCCTTAGAGTTATTGTCCTAGGTTCTCTATACCAAGCGTAGTAACTTAGAAACTGGGCTCCTAGAATGTGCCTTGTATCAACCTGAGGTGACAACTCCTTGACCCCACTTTTAGTTGGATAGTGATAGTAGGAATCAGAGGGAGACAAAAAGAGTCACTCAGGGTGAGATCAGGTGAATAAGAAGGGTGGGACACAGGGGTCATGGCATTTTTGGTCAAAGATTGCTGAACGCTCAGCACCGTGTGGGCAGGTGCGCTCATAAATCACCCATCATGAAATGGGCAAATGCATTGAAAGAGTCTTCAAAAAAATTCACCGAAGCCGAACTCAGCCTCTCACAACAGCACCAGCTAGTACACTGATACAGGTGGGTTTCTAGAACACTCACCTAGTGGGAGAAGCCTATACTACGAGGGACCTACCCTCCAGAAGGTAATTTTGTTTTATTTTTGGTCCCATCTTGTATATACTATATGTTTTTTAGTTGGTAAACCACTCCTGGGGATTGCAATTTAATAGAAGCAACCTCTGTGCAGTAGCTAGAATTGTAATATTCTGAAGGGCAGGGTTCAGCCATTGTGTGTGCCATGTGTATACAGATCATCAGCAGGCTCTTGTTGAAAGGATTACAAAGCTTGATGAGAAATAACATTAAAAGCTCTCCTGGACAACTTCATACAGATGGGGGCTCACTGCCTTCTGGGTGCCTGGGGATAATTTTGTGGAGGCAGGCATAGCTGGATAAAATTTCAGGATAATCAAAGAAGTGAAAGTGGGAGGAAGGTATTCCCATTTAAAAAGATAGTAACAAATGTACAAGAAAATGGTATATTTTTGACATGACGAGTAAAAAGTTACCAGGAGCAAAGACTTGATGACAGTTTGAGAAATAGAACTGAGGGAGGAAGGTAGGATCCTGGTTGCTGAGGAAACCAGGCTGAGTTTGGACTTTACGGCGAACACAAGGTGGGGTGTTAGTTGAAGGCCTTTGAGACAGCATGATAGAGGCGTCAGTTGCCTCTTTGTCCTGTCACCGTCATCATGGCGATCGTCATCTTCCGAAAGCTATATGAAAAGGAGAACTTTCAGCCTTTGAGGGCTGGCCATCTAAACACCCACAGATAATCTATTCTAAAATTACCCTCCAGGGACCACGAGGAGGTTTCTCTGGAGTTTTGGGAAATCCTTCATGCCCTCAGATTCTGTCAAGAATAAGAGAACCTACTCTGGCATCTTACGGTACGTCCCATGTGTTCCTGCCTGCTCACTTCTGCACAGCTGTTCATGCTGTGTTCTGTTTCTTCTCCCAAGCTCCTCTTTTTCCTTAAAACCTAACTCAATCCCCCCTCTTTCTGAAGGACTTCTAAGACTGTGACTTCATGTAAACTCCAGGAGACCCACCCTCAAGATCTTGATGCTATTGTACATTTGCTTTCTTTACAAAATATACAAATTCTTATATATTTATGAGGTCTGTCCAGAAAGTATCGATCCATATGCTATGAAAAATAGAGGCATTTACTGAAGAAGATGAAAGATACAAGAAACATTGTACATAGGACAATGACATCTCAGTCCCCTTCAAAGTAGGCAACTTGGGACCTCACACGGTTCTGCCAGCAACTCTTCCACTGTTCAAAGCACTTTGTTGGAATCTCCATCAGCTCCCCCTTTGTATTTTCTTGAATCTCAGTGATGGTCTGAAATGTCTACCCTTTCAAAGGTGATTTTAGTTTTGGGAAAAGCTAGAAGTCACAGGGCAACAAATCTGGACTGCAGGTGGGCTGAGTCATCTGGGTGATTTGATGTTTTGCTAAAAATCTCTGGACAAGACGTGATGCATGAGCAGGCATGTTGTCATGATGAAGCTGCCAATCACCAGTTGCCCATAGCTGCAGCCTTCTGAATCATCCAAATAGTTTCCATGGAGGAATGTTCAAGCTTAATGAAACATTTGATGCAGATTTTTTGCTCTACTTGCTCAGTCATTTTGAATGTAACAGACACACAGTACACATGCTCACTCAATGGCACCTACCGCCCCCACTGACAAGTACAATGAAGTCATCATTGTTCACACATGCACATTCCAGTCCACTCTCCTTGGCTGCCAGGTTACATTGATGTCATGCAAACTAATCTCACTAAATTAACAATGGCTGGACTTTTTCTGGACAGACCTTGTATCTCTAACCCCAGCTTTTAGGAAAGACACTATATCTGCAGCCTCTTTATGCTCCCCGTCCAGGACCTGCCTCCCATCCCCACCCAACCACACTAAACTTTACAGTACACTGCAGTGAGTGTTAGTGGTTTAAGAGCTTGCCCTGAACAACAAAGGACTTCTTTAGGGCTGAAATCCTGTGGGATCCATGGAGTGTTGGTTTTCACCTCTCTTTGGCTCCAGCGTCTTTTCACTAGCATGTAGAGAGCTTCTGGAACAACCCCCACCAAGAAAGAATCACTTTGTATGTCTCCTTCCTATGCTCACTGTCTCAGTGTGTATGGGCCTGCTAGTGATGATCAGAATACAGGCTATTAACATGGTCATGCTGTTAATCACCTGGGATTGAGCACGATGAACAGTAAGCATTACAAAAAAAAAAAAAAAGACTCAATTTTATCCAGGCTTAATTTCTAGTTAACTCACTTTTATCCTTCTTCATCTACTCTCATCCTTACAACCAACAATGGTAGGGACAGCCCACCCCACATACATACCTAATTCCAATCCCTGCAAGATGTTATTTTAGTGATCTCTCAAGCCTGTTTGTCATGTCACCTGCTGTGGGGACAGGCCCAGCTGGGCAGAGGCATACTTTTATCTCCAGGTGTCAGCCTGGTGAAAATCATAGCATCTAAGGATTCGGAACTGGCTCTCTTCCTTGGAAGTGGTACCCTCCAAAAATGCACCTTAGGCTGCCTGTCCCTGCATGCACCGGCTTTGACTGTCACAACCACCGAGTTTCAGCCAGAGCTCAGAGTCCCACCTCCTGGATGCAAATCAAAACAGACCTCAGCATCAAGTCCGGGAAGCAAGTCGCAGTGATTTGATTTGCATAGAAGAGCTTTTGTTGGTTGAGTGAAGCCAGCCAAATTCCCTGGGCTCCCCAGCCCTCCGGAAATAAGCTTTACAGGGCCTGGGGGCCTGGGCCCAACAGGGTGGGCGTGATTTGAATGTTCACTGCCACAGCTGCTGCGCCAGGGCTGGTCCCTGCCATAGCTCCACTCCGTTTTACTGCCTCAGAATCCCCCTGTGCATGTTAGTGGTTAATACAGCAGCCAGGAGACGCCAGACAGCTCTCGGCACCTGGTTCAAATTTAAGGCTCATTTACACATGATGTCACACACGCATTGTCAGCGCGAGGGAGGTCAGGATGGTTCATTTTGGGAAGGTTCGCATTGTTGAGTCTTTACAACACTCACTGCTATTAATGCCTTAACCATCTGACTTGGATTTCGGTTTTCTGGCATGAGGTAATCCCAGGCACTAGATTTATATGCTGAATGGGAAGCCAGCAGTGGTGGCTAATCATGCTGGTTTGCAGATCTGCACCTCTGGAGCCTTGGGATGGAATTAGAGGGCCACATGGCATGTAGCAAATCATGGAGGTTTGGAGCAGGAGGGGAATTAGCCAGACCTGGAAGTGGGCCGCGGAGGGGGTGGTGCCTCACCCGGAGTCTTGACTGAAGAAGAGAAACCAAAGTAAATTGGACAAGGGTCTAAGCCCAGAGGCCATAGGAATTACTCTCATTAGGCCAGTGTTTTGGGTCATTACTTGACCCATCGTTTTGTTCATCATCCAAAGAAATTTCCAACCCAGCTTCCCAGGTGGAATTCAAGTCTCATGTTCCATGAAGCCTTCCTGACCACCCAGCCCACGGTGATTCCTCTCCTGGGTCCCTGGGTACTTTTGTCAATAAGACAACTTACAATTACTGAACACTTCATTTGTGCTACTCACCCATTCTACCCTGACAGCAATGCCATGCAGAAGACACTGCTATTTCCATTGTACAGATGATGCCATAGCTTCAGAGAGATTAAATAGTGGGTCCAATGTCAGCGCTGGTAAGAGTCAGGATGGAAGACTGATTCCAAAGCCTGTGTTCTGAACTGCGAGTCAGCTACTTAGGGCTGCATTGCTGTGGCACTGACGAGAGGCCGTCTGTCCCTGCGGGAAGTGCCTCAGGGGCGTACACAGTGCCCTCGTCTCATGCCTCACAGGCATCGTTCTCCTCGGTGCCCGCTCTAAGTAATTACAGAGAAGGGCCCATCAGCTCACCCTCTCTGCACCCCCTCGCCTTCTAGCACAGTGTCCCCAGCGTGTGCTCAGCTGCGTGGATGGATACCAGCCCCTCTCTACCCTCACCTATACTATTTTTCTCCCTAAAACATATGAAAATGTTGAGACCTTCGGATAACCACTCTTATCACCTGCTGTTGTCCTCTGACACGTGGCTAGAACAATAAAGTTGGTCTGCCTATTACATCTCCAGTAAGAGTCTCCTTCCATCACAGGAAGTTCAGAGAGTGTCTTTAGTCCTGCCGACTGCCTCGGTTTTGTTTCCGAATCTGGACCAAGGCCTACTGCCATGGTGGGCTCCACCCCGCCTCCCAGATGAGCTTATTTATTTTTTTATTTTTATTTTTTATTTTTAAATTCTGTGAGCCTCTTTCCATCACTCAAACAAGTAGTATTGCAATGGGAGCATAAGTTATGATGGGAGCACCCGAAGGCACCTGAAGTCCTGGGCCTGAAGTCCAGGGATGGGTTCTAGGAGGATACGAGTCAGCCAGCGAAAAGGAGGATGAAGGTGCTCCAGGCAGAGGGAGCGGCATGGATACAGGCCCCAAAAGGCTCAATCACGTGCCTCTGTGAATGTGACAGGACTCCATGACTGGACAGGACTCCACAGAGAGGGTGGCAACCCAGGTGGTACCCGAACCCACTGTGCTGTCCACAGAAGTGATGTGGACGACACTTCTGACCCTAATCCTAGGGAAGGCCTCTCCGAAGACTGTTTTCTTAGGAACTGTCTCCTCAGAATGACCCTAGACACAGTTGTTTCCTTAGTGCCCTCTCTCCTTCAAACACACCCAGGAATAATTGAAAAACAAGGCCTGGGGCTGCCCCTCTCATAGATCACTGTCGCTTCAGAGCCGAATTTAGCATCCGTTTGCCAACCATGCTGAGTATTGAGCCTGCCCCTCAACCCTTTCCCACCCTGCTCTACACCTACGAGGCTGACCCAGTGGACCATGTCACTGGGTTTCCTTCCCTCTGGCTTCCCTTTGGGTTCAGCCTAAGAGAGGGACCAGTGAGAACTCAGAGGCGGGAGGAAACTGATGTCAGGGTGTCTATTTTCCCCACTCCCCCTGCCAGCCTCTGTGGGCTGCACCCCTGTCCCAAAGGCCCAGTCCCGTCGGGTGGCCCTCTCCGTGTAGCCATCCTTGTTGGGATCCGGGTCCTGGTAATCTCCTCCTTCTATTGCCCCTTCAGCACAGGGTGCTAACAGCACCCTACCACCACCACTCTTATGGGCTAAATTGTGTCTCCCTCAAAATTCATATGTTGAAACCCTAACCCCCAACACCTCAGAATGTAACCATATTTTGAAATAGGGCTTTAAGAAAGTGATTAAGTTGAAATGGGGTATCTGAGTGGGCCCTACTCCAATCTGACTGGTATCCCTATGAAAGGAGGGGATTAGTACATGCAAAGAGACACCAGGGGTACACATGCACAGAGGAAGGACCATAGGAGGACACAGTGAGAAGGTGGCCACCTGCAAGCCAAGGATCGAGACCTCGGGAGAAACCAAACCTGTCAACACCTCAGTCTTTGACTTTCAGCCTCCAGAACTGTGAGCAAATTAGCTTCCCTTGTTTAAGCCACCCAGTCTGCGGTATTTTGTTACTACTGGCAGCTCTAGTGAACTAACTAATGCACTAGCCCTGAGGGGCCTTCGCTATCCACTGGAGATTTCCTTAAACCTTGCTAATTACATTATGCAAATAAATCCCTTTACTGAACTTTCCTTCTGGGCGTGTTGTCTGTTCCTTCCTGGGACCGGAGACTGATATCAGCTTGAACTTTGACAGGAGGGCTTAGTGGCAAAGGCAAGCAAACACCTCCGCGAAGGCGGCTCCCTAAAAGGTGGCCCCTGTCCCTGACTCCTGTGAACCCTCCCGGGCATTCAAGTGCTGTCCCAAGGAATTTCCTCTCTTTAGGAATCGAGTGACTTTGGGTTCGCCATTCCCTGTGAGCTTCAGTTTTCCTATCTGTAAAGCATTGAAAACAAAAGCTACCTCTTTGGGGGTATTTTGAGGTGAATATTAAATGCAAATGTGAATCAACTGAGAACCCTGCAAAGAAACAAAGTGCTCTTGCAAAGCATATCCATAAGCAACAGCATTGATAAATAGGCACAAAGCATTGAAACCTTCGAGTGCAAGAGAACGGCGATTTCTGCTATGAAAGGCTGCGCTGAGTGGAGTTCAGGGGCGGCTCTGCTATTTGCTCAGAAGCTTCTGGTTTGCTCTTCATTAAAAAGAAAGAAATCAACTTGTCTTTCACAGGATACAGGCCCCACGTGTACAACAGGTGACTACTGGCATCTCTTTGCCTTGTCCCCTTTTTTTGTTGGAGAGTGAAGTGAAACGAACCAGCTGGAGGCCAGAGCAGCTCAGACGCCTAAACAGTACGTAGTGTGGAGTAGGAATAGCTTATGTCTCCTGGGTCCTGTTTTCTATCGCCAGTAAATGAGGCTTCTGAACCATGTTATCTCCACCTGCGAGAGCTGAAACAACCTCTACCATACCCACGGCTGCAAAGAGGGACATCGTGACATTACACATGGGGACACTGCTAGCACTGGGCATGCGCCAGCCTCCCAGGCTGCAACTGTGAGGGGACAGGCAGACGCTGGAGACGGAGACGGGGCCTGGAAAGGAGTGGGCCCCGGTGGCTTCTTGCACTCTTGTCGCTCTCTCTGCCAGTTGTACTCTCCCCTGGTCCTTGCTAGCATGGCCCGGAGACACAGGCTTCCCCCGAGTGGGACCTCTGCCCCCCCAAAGTCGAGCGGACTGCTGGAAGCACGCTGCCTCCCGGGGATGGGAGCACCTTCTTGGGAGCGTGCTGTTGTCTGCACCGCTCTCCCTCAGCTGCGGCTGTCACTAGGCCTTCATGGGGGTGTGAAAAGCATTTCGAGGAATGAAATGGTCTTGTGGGTTAGCCAGGTGAAAAGAGAATAAAAAGCTCAAGATGTAGAGATTTAAAAATAGTGTCATCTCCACTCTTATTTTAAAAACTCCAGACAAACGGCAAGTTTACTACATTTTTGGGACCCATCAGAAAGCTGAGGTCACAGGGCAATCAACTAGCCTGAAACCTGAGGATCAGCGGGGTCCTGTGGAGAAGCACAGACATGAGCCGTGCTTAACTGGGCGCAGGCGTAGCTGGCAGAACTCACCTGAAACAGGTGAGAATTAGTGGAGAATGAGCGTGGGCTGCGTGGGGAGTGTGGCACCCCCGGGGAGTAAACGCACAGAGGGGTCTGCACCTTTCTGCCGGCTTTTTCCACAGAAGCATTAGGTCGTTGCAGAAAAGCCCAGGCGAAGTCCTGAGAGTGAATCCCTCCGTGGCGCCGGTCTGGAAGGGAAAACCAGCCGCTGCCCGGGGCACGGGGCCCCCTCCAGCCGCCTCCGTCTCCTTTCTGTGCCCGAAGCCGCAATCTCCAGGCGAAAAGGTGAGCCACTGCTTTCCTTTGAACACTGGCAACGATGAGGGAAGGAAACAGAAAAAAACCCCCAAAACTCTCCACCCTAACTTAGGGGCAACAATTCGGATAAAGAATACTAAGTCTTTAATGCTAGCTGGTGTGCTCCGCAAGAAATGTCGAAGAAGTTGTTCTAGCAGGAGGAATGTGATCCTAAACAGAAACAAGTTTCTAAACAAGGATGTGAAGAGCACTGGGAGTGAGTAAATGAAGGTAAAGTACCATACATTTAAATTTTTTAATTGTTCTAAAAGATAAATGACTGTTGAGTAAAAACATAGTAGGAATGGATTATGTGTGCATAAAATGTGTAAGTCAAATGTATAAAATTGTACAAATTTTGGGAGATAGCAATTGGCAATGTACTGTGGTAAGGTTCTTACATGTGTTAAAAAAATGAAATTCAACTGAGTAAATTTTAAAGATCTTATTGGCTTTATTCAACAGTTTGTGAATTGAGCAGCATTCATCTCTGGGAGAAACTGTAAGTTAAGTCTTGGTTTGGGGATGTGGAACTTAGCCTAAGTGACTTTATGGGGGCAGGGGGCGGGGGGGCCGGGGGGCCGGGGGCCGGGGGCCGGGGGGCTGTTGTCTTGCTTCCCTTCGGCCTGCACGGGCGGGGGTGGGGACGGCTCTCTGCTGGCCTGCCCTGCTCTCAGTCCTTCCTCACGCAGTGGGTGGAGGCTTGGGGAGGGGAGCCTGCAGTGGGTGTGAACGCCTGTTGTATTTGCACAAGTGGGGAGGGGTGCTGCACTCTCAGGCTAGTTGACTTTTGGCCTTTAGCAATTTAAAACTTTTAGCTGATTTTTTTTTTTTTTTTTTTGCATGGTACACTGCGTCTCCTTTTCCTATACTCAACACAAGTGAGCCCTTGCATATCCCCCGTCCTTCCTTTGGAGGGGCTGTATTTCCAGAGATTCAGGCTTTCTGATGTATTTAAGACAATTTATGGTTTTGTATGTAGTTTATCTGACTTCCCTGTTGTATGACCTTGGCTTTCTGATGGATTTAAGAAAATTTATGTAGTTTATTTGATTTCTATGTTGTTGTTAGGATGGGACAGACACTATTTTCAGCTTTCTACCTACTAGGCAAGAGTGGAAATCATGTTTTTATATCAAATCAAGCATGCATTCTCCTCCTTAGTCATTTCAAAATTTTTCTTGGCTAGTCTCAGGTAGTCTCTTAAATACTCTTTAGAATCATTTTTGTCAAACTCCTCCTCTCTCAACCTCTCAGAAAAAAAAAAAAAAATCTTTCCTGATTAAACTGATGTTAAAATATGTAGGCTAACTGGGGTCTCAGATAGTGTTGAAACTCCAGTCCCTGAGGTCTGACCACAGCAACCAGAGCAGGTGCTGTGACTGGAAGAATCCTTAAAGACCAGCTTGCCTCTAATTGCTCCCCGTTTGCCCTTGGTGCCTTGAAATTCCTGCATTACAGGTAAGAGAAATGTTTCCAGAACCTCAGTGGATTAAAAATGTATGCAGTTTGCCTTGGAACGACCAGAGAAATAACTAATTTGCAACCATCATGCCACTTAAAAATGAAGGCCATGGAACTAGACAAAGTTTTATGTGAATCTAATGAGTGAGTGTGGGAATGTGTGGATCAATAAGCGAGGAATTCTGGTAAGAACACGGGAGCCAGAGGCGAAATTACTGGCTCTGGAACTGAGAGCACCTGAGTGGTAGAAAATGAAGACACTGACCCACCTGGCGAAGAGGGACAGTGGGAGTGAAAGCCACACCCCACCTCTGCAGTCATCACACTTGAACCTGGCAGCCGGAGCAGACGAGACCCCTCAGAGCCATTGGGTGTGACTGGGTTGCCGGGATGATTGGGGCGGGGAGGGGGTGCTGTGTGGGAGGAAAGAGTTCGCACAAGAGCAACCGGCACTTACCACGTCTATTGATTTGTATTTCCGTGGCCTTCATAACTATGAATCTCTTGGAATCAAATTTTTAAAAAATCAGTAGTTTCAGAAAGAATTTTCCAGTGGGGGAAATAGACAAAAAAATTCTGAGAAAGAAAAAACAAAAAGAAAAACAACGACAAAATGTCTTGATGTCTTCCACAGACTGCTTTAGAAAGAAAAAGAATTATGCAATTCAATAAAAGATGGTGATCCTGGGTTGACCCAGGACATTTCACAGACCCGAAGCCAGAGGAACGTAGGAGGCACAGACATTCACATGCAGGCCTCGGTTTTGATTTTTAAGATGCAGCAACTTTTTGTAAATTAATATTTAATTTTCAACCAACTCTGGCACCTCATTAAGGAGGGGCCTGTTCTTTGCCAAAGTCTTCAAGGGAACCTGCTGGGGTTGAGTGTAGGTGTCAGCAAACATTGCCCAGTGAGCTCTAATGGGGAAATATTTATTTTGTAACACTCCTCCTGGACCAAAAATACAATTATGTGACATGTTTTATATGACCAAGGGGACTTGGCCTAAGATTTCACATCCATAATGTACCCCAATACTGAGAAACACCATTTTAAAAGTGTTTTTTTCCTTGGCAGAGACAGGGTGCTGCACCCTGGAAGAAGAGGCCTCATGAGAGTTTCTCTTTAGCCTCAGAATGGTCTGGGATCTTGAATCCTGGAGGGTCTCAGAAGGCGGTGAATGGGTGTGTGAAATAATTATTAGTCACTGCAAGTTAATTTCATAATGACCCATAAAGATACATATTCCATTTCTGAAGCTGCTATGCCTTTACTAAAACTGTTGGTTTTTTTGTTTGTTTTTTTTTGTTTTTTAACAAGAAAGACTTTCCACAAAGTCATTTTCTGTTTTGGAAGGATAACATTTAAAACAAGGTATAAAGGAACTTTGCCAGAATAATTACCATTTAAAGAAAGATCTCCAAGATTTTACTTGGAGCTGAAGATGCTGGCACTGCCCTGCTCTGTGGACACGCACCACACTTGTCCAGCGACCATGGGAAAGTGGGCCACCCTGCTAGGCGATGCTGCAGCACTAATATAAATCACATGTTCTAAAGGGTGAGCTGTGATTATCTGCTAAGTGACGGCTCTGTCAGGAGAAGCCAGAAGACTGGCAGCAGCATGCCAACCAACACCCACCAAGGGGTCACGACCCTTTTCGTCATCTCCTTTTACGTGTTAGAATATATTCCTGTGGGCACCTCAGTGGCGTGGGTGCCAGGACTCAGGTACCTGAGCCAAGGCGAGTTTATGCGCAGAGGGATCATCTCTGAATGAGGGATAGGTAGATGTCTTATGGCGAAAGGCAGAATTTGGACTAATGTTCAAGAGACCAGCCAAAGAGCGTATGCATTAATTAGCATCCTGCTGGTAGTTCTGTTGGGAGGGACTATCATTCGTCACTAAAACAAGACCCATTATTAGAAGACAATTATTTTTATACAATAGTGATGCTATGAAACTGGCTAGAGGAAGATAACATATACACTAATGAAGATTAAATTCATGATCTGATATATTGATTCAAGCACAATAGGAAATACATGCAGCGATTCATGGTTTATTTGGCATAATATTTGGTTTGAGGGTGACTGGTAGAGGGAGTAGTTATTAGGTGCAATGTTAGCTTTGTCAAGTTAGGAAATACCTCCCTTGTTCATCCTGTTTTCTCTCTCTCTTTCTCTTCCTTCTTCCCCTCCCTCCCTCCCTCTCTCCCTCCCTCCCTCCTTCTCTCTCCCCCTCCCCACCCTTATCCTCATCCAAGGAGATGTTTATTGATTTTAGAGAAGGAGGAAGGGGGAGAGAGAGAGAGAGAGACATCAATCGGTTGCCTCCCATATGTGCTCTGACAGGGATCAAACCCACAACCTGGGTGTGTGTCCTGATCAGGGATCAGACCCTCAGTCTTTTGTTGCACAGGATGGTGCTCCAACCAAGTGAGCCACCCAGCCAGGACCATCCTATTTTCTCTTAATAATTTATTATGATTATTTAATTCATCTACCTCTAAACCAATGATCTATAATTTTCACACAATTGTCACTGTAAAAAGTAGTACTTTTAAAAATTCTTTTGCCCAGTAATATTTTCTTTTGGTTACCTCAATTTACCTTGCTCTCCAAGGTAGAAAGGAAAAGTAATTCTGTTATTTTGGAATTTGGAACCAACTCTCCATTTTATCTTCTTTGTACCTTTCACAGTTTTATAGCTTTTTAAATTTTCTTTTTCATCCCTCATCTTTCCAGGAAAAAAAGACATTTTTTTTTTTTTGGCCATATAACTCCATTTTCTTGACCATATGATTGCGTTTCTCTGGATCTTCTCCAGCTCCATTTTGCCTTCCCAGCAAAGAGATGTTTTTAAAAAGCAGCGATTTGGGGGAATAACGTCAATATGGTTTATTATTTTTCCTGCTTCATTAAATACCAGTTTGCTGTACTAACAGCTGTTAGTAAAGCCAAAAGTTAGTTAAGTAAGTAAATAGTGTAGTTTAAAAATAGAAGTGTTGACACAGGCATAGTGTACTAATTTGCTAATCCTTTGGGACACGCACATAATTTTGTACATACCCACATAACTTCAGAACGTCCAGGGTGGTGATAGAATTACGTACCCACCCAGAGCTGCCAGTCGGTCATCAATAAATTGGCAAATTATGAGTGTACTGATACATTTATACACTCAGTGAGACTGTAGAGTGTGCAAGTTAATTATGGGTTTCCACAATTAAACAGCTGGAGAAAGTTTCCAAACATCATCTAGACCAGTCCCATAGTCCTAAGTTTGGCAACACCTGAAATATCCAAATCAAACTGTTGTTGTAAACTCACAGATCTTTTCTTAGGCATTGGCGTGGCCAGCAGTGTGTCAAGCACCCGAGGCAGAAAGATCAGTGGGACCTGGTTCTGGCTGTGGGAGTGGGGTGACACCTGGGGTGGCGGAGCCATGGGGTTGCAGAGAGGACTGACTTGGTTGACATCTGGAAACCGCTTACGAGAGGGCCAGGCTCATAGCGAGCTTTACCTAAGTTTGTTATTATTTCAAAGGTTCAAACATTTCAACTTTTATGTTTTCATAATATGAAGGAAGTGGCCTATTTAAAAATACCTCATGAGAGGTGCTGTACTAGAAGTATGAATAGAGCGCTGTGGGCGCCCAGAGAAAGGAGGGCGGGGCCTGCCCGGGAGAGCTGGGACGGGGAGCAGGAGGTTCACTTGGGCCTTGCAAAATGCAGTAGGTGGGGGAAGGGCTTTCCAGGGTGGGGGAATGGCAAGTACTAACTAGACCTGTCCTTGTTTCAGTTTGAGGCAGTTTCCTCTTGTTCAGGGCTTTGGAGAGATAGAGAGCACTGATAAGAGATGCCCTGACAGTAACCCGTCTTTTTTGATGGGTGGTAAATCATCCGTAATATAACCTCCCTTCCAGACTGTAATCTGCCCTGTTTTCGTTCTCTTTCCTCAGGGGACTTATTTGCATTTTTTTCTCTCTCTCTCACTCTCTCCGGTAGAGAGGCAGCTAGGAAGGGTTTTGGCAAAATTATAAAGTAAACACCATGTGCCTTTGCCTGACACCCTCCCTGTAGGAAGTCTTCCCTGCCACCTCTCCCCAACCTTTCAGAGAAGGGACTGTCCTGGACTAACCATGCACTGTCGGCGCGCTCAAGGCAAGCTTTCTGAAACAATGTTTTCATGCAGACGTGTTTAGATCAGTAAAATTTACAAAATTTGGCAACCCCTGGCAAAGTGCTAACTTTTAATCTTGCTACATGAGAACATTGAAAAGAGAAAAAATTCCCACCTAATATCACCAATACTTCCAGAAAGCATATTTTTAACAAGAAATAATGAAGAGGGCAGAATTTGAGAATAAAGGATAGTTTTTCACACGGAATATAATTGGCTTATGAAAATCTGCCTTTATGTTGCAGCTGACCAGTGCTGGTCATTTGGGAAGTTCTGCGTTAACTAGAAGAGATGAATAAGTACCCAAAGTTGGGAGGTCAGACACCAGCAGGGCTGACTGGGAACAGACCTGAGAAATATCGGATTTCTTTGCTGCCCTGCCTTCAATTTCCCCCACGGTTCTCTGCATCCATGCCTCAGTAGCTCACTTTATCGGCCTCCAGCCTGAGACTGTTATGGGAACTGAGCCTTGGTTGCTAGGATCGATCGCCCACACCATCAGGGTCAGGAGTGAACTTCAATGGACCTGTTGTTAGTTAGACCATATCAAATCTCCTTAGTCATCCTCACTGTTTCAACATTAAGTCAAAACCCATGCTTGACCATGGCCCGGTGCTTGAAGAACACACTAGTTCTAAGTGCCTATTGAAGTTGAGAAAGTTGGGCCACCTCAGGTGAAGCTGATGTGCTTAAAATATTAGACTTTGACGTCATCCTCTTTGGAAGGTAACTGTCACCTTTGAGGCACCTGGCATTTCATGCCAACTTGGGACACATCAAGTGTCAATAAAGTTTGATTAATCACAGGAACCCTTGTGGCCCACTATGGACAGGGTCAAAGTGCTAGCATTAGGGAATGAAATATGCAAAACCTGCATTTCTATTTTTGGCCATGCTCTGCAGTGTGGTTCCTAGAATAAATCGCCACTGCACAGCAGGATTCAAGGAAACAGCGCTGACGGCCTCCCTCTCCTTGCGTTGTGACGCCCAGAAAAGGATCAGCCCGCTGCTGACTTGTGTCTTAAATGAAAAATGAATTCCAGGTAGAACTGGGGCTCCTTACAATTTACTGGATCTTGCTCAAGAGAAATATATACATGAGTATTTATTTATAGCTGCTTGACTCCCTTTCAGACGCTCTCCAAATTTATTATTCTTGAAATTGAATTAGTTGTAATCACTGTGGAAATAGTGAACAATTTCAAGGCAGGCGGGGAGGAAGACTTTGTCTCCTGCATTAAGTCCTGCCTCCAGCCCTGTGCCTTTGGTGGTGATGTAACATTTTCACCGTCTGTATTTTCACATCTGTACAATGGGGAGATGCCACTTACATTAGAGAATTATTGTGGGGATTGGGAAGAGTGACTGTGCAGTGCCTGGCACATAGCAGGCCCTCAGCAAATAGTTCCATAATTGTTACCAAGCATTTTTAGGGTGGGGATCCTTTCTGATCCATTGGCATTTTCTTTTCTCCTGGGACAAGGGCAGGGTTGAGGGAGTGCTGGGAAGATACAGCCTCTTCTGTCATGCTCCCTTTAAAGATGTTTTCTCCTTCTGGCATCGCAGAGGGTGCCTACAGAAAGGGGTTGAGCAAAGGGATTCTCTTTGCTCTCAGAGATTCGGGGCCCTTGCCCACAATGCCTGTGCTCTTAGTGACAGTTCCTGTGTGCGTTTGTCCTTGTAGGTGCATACTCCAGCACGAACTGCTTTGCATGTTCCTTGGCAGGGCACACGCAGATGCTGGTTGACTTTGGAAGCCAGGCTAGCACAAAGCAAATAGGGCTTGGGTGAGCTCAGGGACACCCAAAGCCATTGGACCAATAACTCCATTTTCTGTGACCATTCCTGCTTCTTTGTCCCATTGAAGAGAGGAGTAGGGGGACATAGGATGCTTTTGCTCGTCTAGACCAAGGTCAAAGACAGGGACACCATAAAATAATCTCCTATTTGTTAAGTTCCCTGCTGTTAATATTGTACTAGGTAAACACTCAGCACTCAATAAATGCTAGCAGGCAGATGGAAGCACTGATACCAACCAGCCGGTCTGCAGGCACCGACCGCCCAGCCCGCAGAGCAGTGGCTGCTGCTGAGGAGCAGTTCTTGCCGCTGAGCCTGGTGTGTGGCACAGCCTGGCTGAGCCTCACACCCCCAACTTAGCACCTGTCAATCTCCTGTCCTCTGTGAAAGAGCTTGTTTTTCTCCCTGCTGGGCCCCCCACTTCTCTGGGATTTCCTTAGTGCTGTCTGTCCAAGTCTTTCTGCTGCTGGAGGTGTCGCTCAGGCCCAGAAATGCTGGGAATGGAAAAATTAGCAGCTCTAGGCCTGGCTACAAATTCTTTACCTTCTCAACAGCCTGGGATGGGGGTGGGGTTCTTCCTACCAGGACGACAGGGAGTTTCATTCTCAGGCTCTCCGAAGTCTGGCCAAGCGAGGCTCCTGGCCTTCTCCTGCTGGCCCTGGCCAGCCCTGAGGCTGTCCCCACCCAAGGGGCAGACACCCACGAGGTTTCAAGGGATCTGAGGCATAGGAAGGGACAGATGGGTAAGAGCCTTTTCTGCAGAAACTCCAGGTCTCCCGCCCTGGATGCCACGACGTGTGCCCAGCCCGAGTCAAGGCACTGAGCTCACCCTGCACAGTTGGCTTGTGTGTTAGTTCATGGCAGCTGCGGTCACAAGTAGGATCACACCGTGCAGTTTTTCTTTCAGTGTAATGCTGCCATGAAAATGGGCTTAACTGCTTTTCAGTGTGGTCGTAATGACTCTCTTCACTTCCCTTCCCCATGAAACCTCGCATGAGTCATGGCTGGAGAATCTCACTCCACCCCACGGCCCCCACGGCCCCCAGAAGCAGAAAAGCTGGCGTCCTGGGGTTTCTCTTCCTGGCAGTAAACCCTGTGGTCCCTGCAGGGCTGTTAACAACTGATCCAAGGTTAGAACATCAGGGGGCCCGTAAGCTGGCATGGGTGGGGGTTCTCCTTAGCCCTCATTCCCCATCCAGGAGGGAAGACGGTGTCCGGTGCAGATTTCCCATTTGAGGGGCTGGGGTTGAGGAGAACCACGAAGCCTGTGTAGAACAAAGGGGGCTGCCCTGTGAAGTCCCCCGGCCTGGCCAGGATTCTCCCTTCCTAAACTCAAGTCTCTGCTGCCAGTGTCAGTTGGGCTGTTTGAATTGCAGAGGACAAAAACTCACACAGGCCTCTGTTAGTTTGCCAGTATCACAGAGTGGGGGCGTAAACAACAAAAATCGGTCATCTCGGTTTTGGAGTCCGGCAGTCCCAAATTGAAGCCTCAGCAGGTCTGCTCCCTCCTGAGGGCCATGAGGGACAGATCTGTTCCTGGCCTTTCTCCTTGGCTTGTAGGTGGCCACCTCCTCCCTGTGTCTTCACATCATCTTCTATGCATGTCCCTGTGCCCAAATTTCTCCACCAGTCACACTGAGTTAGGCCCTACCCTAATGACCTCAACATTAATTATTCAATTAATTAATTAATTTTAATTAGCTAGCTCTTAAAGACCCCAAACTCCAAAGGCAGCCATATTCTGAAGTACGGGAGGTTAGGACTTCAACAACATAGAAAATTTTGAGGGGACATCAGTCAGCCCATGGTAGTCTCCTAGAGCAAGTTTATTTCAAGGATCCTTACAGCCTGAAGCTGAGCAGGGTTGATGTGGACAGCAGCTCCAGAGAGTTTTTCCTCCTCAGGATTTTCCTCTTAATCCCTCTCTTGGCCTTTTCATTTCCTCCAGATGAAGCTGCATCTTCCCAATATACACACTCCTAAGCCCCTTTGTCTTCCACCTAGACTTTGCTGCGCTGTAATGGGATAATGTCCTGTAAAGTTATCTGGTCGCCCTCCACCTCTATGCTAGACAGGAAGCACCGGGCTAGCAGGACAAACGACTGTTTTGTTCTTTGCTGCAACCCCAGTGCTTGGCCCGGGCTTGACACGTTAAGGTGCTTAATTGGTGGTTGTGGAGTGGAAGGTGCCTCACTCTTGGCGTTTCTGCTGCCCCCTCCTCTCACTTCTCACTGGCCAGTCCCCTGGCGGCCTTTGTGCCCCTGTGTCAGAGACCCATTCCTTGCACCCTATTTCACTCTGTGCCACTTTTACTATTATTTACCTAATGTTCCCCATTAAAATAATTCACATTTTTACACATATATATTTATTTTAAAAAGAAACATTGTGCGGATTGATAGTCCAAGTCTCTATAATATGTTTAAATCTATTGATGTTAAAACCAATGCATAACTATTAAAATAAATGTCTGTGGCCCTTGCTGGGTGGTTCAGTTGGCTGGAGCATTGTCCTGTGTGCCAAAATGTTATGGGTTCAATTCCGGGTCAGGGAACATAGGTAGGTTGTGGGTTCCATTCCTTGTTGGGGTGCCTAGGAGAGGCAACCTATTGATGTTTCTCTCACTCTCTCTCCCCTTCAAATCAGTAAACATATCTTTAGGTGAGAATTAAAAAAAAATTTTTTTAATTAAAATAAATGTTTCAAAGTCATCCCTGTCCTAGAGGGAGGTAGACCACCTGGTTTAGCTGATCACCTCTCAGGTTATAACAAATAGGGTACTTTTGTCTTCAAGTAACAGAAACTCCACTGAAGCTGACAAATAACAGGGATATTTATCGTTACCTCACACATCTAGAATATTAGAATAGTGAGCTATGAAGACTGGTTGTTTTAGGGGCCCAGTTATCTCATCAGAGATTGAAGTTCTTTCCATCTCTGTGTCCTAGGAGTCTCACTGTGGCTACTGGTGGCCGCAAGGTGGCATTAGCAGTTGTAGGATCCCCCTGCCACTCAGAGAAATAAGAGAGACTGTCCTTGTCATTTTCTCTTTTCCTAGAAGTCCCCAAGCAGACTCCATGAATTTCATTGGCTGGAATTGAGTCACATGTTCATTCCTTGGAAAGGGAAATGAAATGCCCAGGAAGGTCCTCTAGGGTAGAAAGGGTGTCGAGGTGAGAACCACAATGACCATCACATGTCAATGACTACCCTATGGATAGGTTGTCATTGAGGCACATGCCCACCGCTGATCCACCAGGGGCTACCCTTGGCCCCAAACCAGCCTAGGTCGGGGGCAGACAGTTTCAACCAGAGGAGGGGCTGGGGCATGGCAAGTGCCACCACTGTACATCAGTGCTCTCCCTTCGGGGGACAGTTTCTGTGCCCTTAAGCTCTGCCTGGCCTCAATCTGAGCCATCAGCCTCCAAAAGCCGATGCTGCCTCTTCCCTGACTCCCCTCCCACCCCCAGCTCTGGCTCAGAGCAGACCTGAGCAAACAGAACCAGCCCTCACCCCACCTTGGCCCCCAATCTGGGAAGAGAGACTCTGCCCTGAGTCTGCTTTTGATGGGGCTGGGCCAGACCCGCAGGGCTCATTTTCTCTGTCTCCTGCTAAATTCCCTGGCTGCTCCTCAGCTGTCAGATTGCCAAGCCCCGAGCGTCTAGTCTCCTGGCTCCGTCTGCAACAGGAAATGGGCCTGACAATTGTTCTTCCAGAGCCGGTGATTTTTCAATATGCATTTGTACGGATCCCACCCACACTTCACCTCCCAAACCCCAGCTTATGTTCAGCACTGATTTACTAAGCACGTACTACAAGCCCAGCTCTGTACTCAGGGCTAGGGTTGCAGAGAGGGCAAGGAACGGTGGGAGTTGGGTGGGGGGAGTAGGGAGGACACACAGGATTCATCTGACTTGCTCTCTGCTTTGAGGCTTAAACTCTAGCCATAGCGACAGCCACATACTTAGAAAGTGCAATCACCTGCCTGGGTGGCTCTGTTTGGTTACAGATCACGTAAGTGGTC
Organism: Pteronotus mesoamericanus; assembly: GCF_021234165.1. Lineage (NCBI taxonomy): Eukaryota > Metazoa > Chordata > Mammalia > Chiroptera > Mormoopidae > Pteronotus > Pteronotus mesoamericanus. The sequence goes on along the minus strand of NW_026555078.1, from coordinate 27,759,829 downwards.
CAGATAGATAATGCAGTGTGAGTTCAAAGGAGGGCAAAGTAGACAGGGGTAGCGTGTGTGCTGTTGATTCTGACTGCCCACTGTGCACCCTCGGAGCCCCTCTCTTTCCTGCCGTGTGCCCTGGGAAAGACCGCTGTAGGCCACATCGATGGGTCCCTTGCCTCCAACTTCCAGTTGGGCTTGCCAATGGAGCCACAGGCAGGAGATGGGAGGGCAGGAGGAGAGTGAGGCCTGGGATGTATTCCCTCTGCTTCCTCCCTGTCTTGTTGTGATTCTGGTTTGGCTGGATCTCTAAAGCCACAGCTGCTGTAGGGGCTCAGGATGGTGTGGCTTCCGGCTGTGGCTGGTCCTTGCTTCCAGCAACAGCAGAAATAGTCCCTTCATTCTTAAGCCCTCCCTTGAGTGTGCTGGGTCACTCACCAGTAAACCATCTTAGAAAATGCCCTCTGAAGGAGCAGAGCATGGAGCTGGGCCTCTGAGGGTGAGTTGAAGCTGGGTAAACAGAGAAGAGACAAGGGCCTTCCAGGGAGGAGCACAGCCGAAGCAGAGGTGGCAGGAGGAGACTGAGTGGAGGCTGGGGGCCTCTGCCCAGATGGGGAGAGAAGGCTGGAGAGCAAGATGAAGACTTACCAGGGAAGTTCCTGACTGCCAGGCCAAGGAACTTGGTCTTCATTTCTTGGGCTGCATGGAGCTACTGAACGCTTTTGAACTAATGAGGCAAACGTTTTGTCTTTATGATCAATGGCATTGTTTCATTTTTTTGCTTCTACTTTTGCCTTGTTATTGATTTTATTGTCATGATTAATAACAGCATTTAGTAATATTTATGGCACACTCATGGGATAAATTGCATCCACCCCAAAATTCGTGTGTTGAAATCTGAACACCCAGTACCTCAGAGTGTGATGTTATATGGAGATAGGCTCTTTATAAAAATAACAAAGTTAAAATGAAATCTTTTGAGTAGACTCTAATCCAATGACTAGTGTCCTTATAAGAAGGAGAAATTTGGACATAGAGACACAGAGGGAAGATGACATGAAGAGACACAGGGAGAAGACAGCCCTATAAGCCAAGGAGAGAGGCCTGGAAAAAAAAAAAACTTCCCTTGCAGCCTCAGAAGCAAACAACTCTGCCGACACCTTAATTTTGGACTTCCAGCTTCCCTGTCTGTAGTACTTTGCTACATCAGCTCTAGCAAACACGTGTCCCACGTAATGGTCACGTCCTAATCAGCCAGGAGCAGTCACATGCCCACGAGCAGTGAGTTATCAGATTGAGCCTCACAGCAGCTCCACTCTAGCTTAGCACACTCTCATTCTGCCCACAGCATTTAGAGCATGACCCTTTCCCACGGTTACTAACACATTCACTTGTTGAACACCATCTTTGTGCCAAGCACTCTTCTAGGGTCTAGGGAGACAAAACAGACACCATTCCTTACTGTCCTGGAGCTGACATTTGATGTTTCTGTGTTTGTTCCTTGTCTGTCTCCACCAGAAGAGCAGCTCCATGAGAGCATCTGTTGTGTTCACGACACTTGAATGTCTGTGGAATGAATGAGAATGAAACTAAGAATAAAACATTGATGTCCCCTACCCAAGGTCGGTAAGTGACAGGGCCAGGACCCCGATGCTGCAAATTAGACAAGCTAAGCCTTTGGATTGCTGAAGGGACAAGGGATTTACACCACAAAAAAGAAGCAAGCCAGTTTATAAGTTATTAATGCCTATAGCTCCTAGTTTTTTAGTTGGTATACATATGCCATGACTTCTGCTCGGGGGAACTGAAGGGTGTTTAAAAGAAAGGGACATGTATTTAGACTTTCTCGGGAATGTCCACTTTGGTTTCAATCACATCTAAATAGCTGATTAGCTTGAAAAGACTTGGGGCCTGCGTGTAGGCCAGCAGTGGCCTTCCATGGGTGTGGGCAGCTGCCGCCCAAGTGGTAGCCCATCCAAGAACCTCTGGCTATCGTGTGAGAAACAGGCCTTGGTGGTGTGTGGTGTGGCTGCTCCTAGTCTGAGTCACAGACCTGAAATACATACTTTTGGCTGCATTTGCTGTTAGAGGCATGAAGGAAGGGAAAGAGGTTACCAGCTTGCTCTAACTTCTGGAGGCCCAAGAGGTAGAACGAAGACAGCAGAGTCTAGAATCTGAGAGAATCCTTCCTCCCCAGTTCCTGGGAATTCTTCCCACAGGCGCCTTTCCTCATGCTTTCCTCTCTGACTCCTCTCAAAGTCCTAAGGCTCGCTTTGCCTTCCTCAGACTTACCTACTCTCTTAAATGGCCCCGGAGCCAGGACTCATGACTTTTTTGGTGCCACGAGATCATACGCTTGATTATCTTGACCATGTAATTATACTTTACTTACCCCAACCCCTACCAGACATGGAGATTCTCAGTCTACAACACTGGGGGTGCAGGAAGCTCTAATGCCCCTGTAGTGGGCGACAGCAGGGCCGGACTGCCGCTTCAGAGAGGCTGGGGACTCCGGACTGGGATGATGATGGCCAGTCCCCGACAGCAGGCCCTGAAATTAGGGCAGCCAGACCTGCTGCCCTGGAGTCAAACGCAAACCCTCCAGAAGCTTGTTGCAGCTCCAGCTCTCTCTCCCACGATGGCCCTTACAAGGCTGCATGTGGACAGCAGTCGTCTGTCCCTCCCAGTGAAGTATCAGAGTGTGTGAATGACTTGCTCACTAATATTTTAAAAATTAGAGTACCTTCTAGATTACCCCATAAAAAAGTTCCCCACATTCACTTTTATCCCGATTTGCTTCCGTAGTGGGGAGAGGAGGGTGGAGGATAGCTAGTATGCTGGGAATTAGGCAAAATTGTGGGTTGGTCCATGGGAGTGTGTTACCCACATAAATGTCATCATCTTGTATGCTGTGGCAGAAAAAGGTGGGAACCAAACCCCTTTCAGGTTGTTAAGAGATGGGCTTTCTGGAAGACCCATTAACAGGATGCTTTGGAAACCAGCTTGGAAAACCTGACACGTTGTCACTTTCATCTGCTAAGCAGCTTACAAACATCCTCCCGTTCCTTCCCATGACTCCCTCCAACTTCTTTGCTTCAGCTGGACCATCTGAATTTTCCAAGTGAGATCACAGGCCCAGAGTGGGAGGGTGTCTGGGAGATGTGAGGTTTGGGGACTGGAGCCATCCATCCTCAGGAAAGTCCCCCGTTTCATGCTATCTTTTGTGAGATCAAAAATCTGCCCATCACAGGGCAACTAATCCCTAAATTCTTAGCTCCAACCTCGTCTGTAGGAGCCATCACAGTAAATGCGCTGCACATACCATACCAGCTTCCTGGCTCTCCTGGCTGGTGGCGATGCAGACTTCCCTGGGCTGCCTCCTGCTGCCTCTGGGAATGTAGATGAGCTCAGGTGATTTGCAAGAATAAAATGGGCCGTAGGGACCAGGGACCAGAGGGGCTTTTCTGACATTTTAGAATGTGCGCTGCGACAGAAAAAGCCCAGCCAGAGGGTCATTCTATTTTCTAGGAATCCTCAGCAGCTCCCTTCGGATCCTCTTCTCTGAGTCCTTTGTGAGGGCCCAGAGGAAAGGCGTAGGTGCACCCACCTCCCACCCGGCATCAGGGACTCCTTGCCCAGAGCTCTGAGCTGGCAAGGCAGTTGCAGAGTTAACTGTCTCTTTTTCATTTGTGTCTCTGCTGGGCCCTGTGAGAGGCTGATGGATGCCCTGAGCTCCCTGGGGAGCAAAGCTGAGGGATGAACTGAGGTGGGAAAGAAAAGCGGGCTTGTAAATAAACAAGAGCAGAGTCAAGACCCAGGGCCCCGCTCCCGCCACGGCTTTCCGGGCTTCTGACGAGGGGAGCTCCTGAGGCTCCCTCTGGAGCGGCTGGGGAGTCCGTTATTGTTTTTGGATTTCACTAAGATGAACTCCAGATGATTTTCCAAGGGCTGATTTCACAGCACATTTGCTCCATCTGAGTAATCACTCTCTGCAACAGTTGGATTTCCATTCGGCGTTTACCTCGTGTGCCCGGAATCAGGACTGTCTGCCTCCTTGGGGTCGAATCGTTTTATTTTCTTTGGGGCTTGGCCAAACCCTTTCCGTCAGCCTTGGTTCCATCTAGGCCTTTCTATTTGCCTCTGAGCAAGACTAGACCAAGTTTACAGAGGTTTCCAGAGCACAAGGACAATGCCCACTCCTTGTAGAATATAAAAAGTGGGGAGAGAATCCACCAGATCATTTAATTTCACAGAGATAGATATTGAGCTACAAAGGAAGACAACAGAAGCCAACTTAAAAAACACCACGTTCTAGGCCAGGGCACTTCTTGACGAGCCAGGCCGGGCCTGTGGAGGATGTGACAGGAGCCTGTGAGGAAGAACACGTTGATGGACAGCGTGGTGTGCAAGGGGGTTGGGGCCCAAGCGTGGCCCAACAGAACTGTTTTGGTGACTGAGTGCCTAGGACACAAACTCAGTAGCCTTGCATTGAGAAGCTTTATAAGCTTGTATGATGAGGTACAGTACAGTCTCTTTGTCTTACTTTATGTTAATTTGCTCTTGTGTTGTGACTGATTAGGGCCGGGCAGGTTTGTGGCATTCGTGCATATGGAAGAATATTCACGGAGCTGTTGGGATGTCTGACATGCATTTATCCAAGGGTGGGCGATCCATGCGCCCTGCAAGCTGCATGTCACACTACATGTCACCTGTCCCCTCTGCATGGCACCCAGTGTGGACCCTTGCATTCTTCTTGCATACCTGTGTCTGTGTGCACACTAAGAAGCCCCTACCTTCTTAAGTACGGGAAGGAACAAAGCCAGTTACGGGCCAAATGGTTGGGTACCATAGGATGAGCTGCGCATGCGAGCCAACTTCATGTTATGGGAGCTGTTTATTGGACCCAGACTCAAGGCTGTGAGACCCAGTCTCAAGACTATGAGAACACTTCTTTATCAGACCCCTTCAAGGTTGTGAGAAAACTGCCTCCCTTAGTTACCCAGACACCTGGGTGAGGAAGACAGACTGCTTCCACTTACCCTACAGCTATCTTTAAAAGACTCCCGCCCTGGCTGGTGTGGCTCAGTTTGCTGGAGCATTGTCCCTATACAACAAAAGGTTGTGGGTTTGATCCCCAGTCATGGCGCATATGGAAGGCAACCAATCAATATTTCTCACCTTGATGTTTCTTTCTCCCTCTCTCTAAGATCAACAAACATATTTAAAAAATTTTTTAAAAATGTTCCAATATTTATACTTTCATAGTATATACAAAACCAGCCTCGAAAGTCCACCTACAGGCCATTTTTTTTCACTCAAGAAAAGAAACTTGTGCCCAAGCCTAACATAGGGATCACTCAATGTCTAAATTGTTTGTTAAAGTGAATAGCAGCGTGTTTTCTGTGACGTATACTGACCACAGTGTGCCCAGTGTTAATCCTGTCTTTGTGCGTCTCCTCGCCAGCCTGTACTTCTACCCCCAGCCGAGTTGTAAGAGTCCCCCTGCTTAGCCCCACAGTAACCGCCCCTTTATCTGCATTCTGACCTCACTTATCTGGCTTTGCTAATGTGGGCATGGGTCCACCTCCTCTGCTTCCGTGGTGCCCTCCCCAGCATTTGACATGACAAGGCCACAGAAGGTGCCTGTCATTCATTTGCTGGTTGAGCCCATTCCTTTATGGTGGCTCATGCCCTTCCCAATTCCATGGCTTCCTCCAGCCCCCTCTCCCCACACACCTGCCTCTGCTGCCTTCCTTTTCACATCCCCAAGGATACCCAAGAACTGTGCTTGGCGACGCAGCTGGGGGCATCCACCCTGCTGAAGAGTGAGTTTAGCCTCTGCAATCAGAGCTAAATGCCGGGCCTGCCTCTGCCACTTGTTACCTGTGCATCTCTAAATTTGTTTCCCAACCTCTCTGAGCTTCAGCGTCCTCACCTGTAAAAACAGAGAGAGGATTAGTGCTGCTGTGAGGCTTAAATTATAGATGATAGAATATGGTGTTCTAAAATTGCCCCCAAATTTTAGGGGAGTATGAAAGGTGTTCCTCCACACTGGGGTTTATTTTAGAGTTAACAAAGGCTAGGGGCCCTCTCTGGAACATTTTTTCTTAGAGGCCTGGGATTCCATTGGATCCAAGAGAAACCTACATCCCAGATGAATTCTGGAAGGAAAAAAAAAAAAAAAAGGAAGTATAAGTTTCCCAGGCCCTCAGAGACGGAAGCACTTTTGTGGCCCTGTTGGCTGGATTCCATGTGTCCCTGGAGCCTGAAGATCAGTTTTAACCATTCAGTGATTAAGACGGCTGATTGTTCCCTGACACTGGCCTTTGTCGTGATGGGAGGTGGCCTCTGAGCATGCACCTGTTGCCGTCATTCGTCTTGACTTTTTCTCACCTTTTGGTGAACACAGCTTGGTCTTTTTTCAGACTCGACTCATCAATTTCTCTATGCTGTCCTCCTGGCTCAGTGTTCAAGGTCCTCGACAGAAGACCCAAGGAGATCTTGGACATTTGAGGAAGAAATTGGGAAACTAATTGTTTTCATTGCCCGGGTCTCTCCATCGCTTTTCACTTCACTACCCCAGGAGCCTTTCTGGTTGGGCAGAAGCACTTGAGAGTGTGGCATAAGATCACTGCCTTAGAGGAACTTTGGAGAAAACTTGTGATTAGAATGCACATCCGTGTCCCACCCACGTGAGCCCCACTGTGCTTGGGCGTCATTTCCCAATGAAAACGGTCTATGCTCAAATGCCTATCTTGTTGTCTTCTAGGAAGAAACAGCCTCAGTTATTGTTCAAGGCCCATGCAAAGTCCAAGAGGGGATTGTGAAATCCAAAATGCCAATTTCTTTTATGGAAATGATGCCCAATTCTACAAACTTTCATTGTATGAACCCCCAAAGGTTATTTACCTAAAGCTACTAAGAATTACAAGAGTTAAGCACCAATAAACTTTTGAAGAAAGCATTGTTTCATATTATAAAATATATTACAATGTAAAAATATTTACATATAATAAAATATATACACATAATGAAAAATAGGTATTAGATATAACAGAAATGATTTAGTATAAAATCATATACATATATTTATAATGTTTTTATCAAGTGAATAAGACATTCCAATTCCTCTATTTTTTAAAAATTATTTCTGAGTTTTGTTTTATTTTTCTTCTAGAAAGAGGGAACAGCCAGAGGGTCATGCACTGTGGGAACTTCAGCCAAGCCTCAATTGGCCACAGTCGAAAAATGGGAGGGCACCATCCAGAGGAAGGAGGTTGCAAATACTTTTCCCCAGCTTCCTTTCTCTTTCCTTAAAATGGTTTGAGAATTCTTGGCTGGGCAGTAAAGCATTTTCAGGTCCCCACATAGACAATGGCGGAAAACTTCTAAGGATGATAGTTTATGTGTATGTTATTATCTGAGACAGAAATATTTGCCTTGTCCACCTAAAGGAGCAATGGGCATATGATGTAGTTGTCTCTTCATTGCTGTTTATTATGTGCAGTATTTCCCTTCAATAAAAGAACAGGAAAAAGAGAACTAAGTCAGCAGTACAACTTCTGCTTTATTATAAGAAGGGAAAAGATATTAAAAGACAAAAATCAGCATAGAATGATATTTTACTTAGATCTTTTAGGAGATACATATAAACAGAGGTCAAAAGGAGGCAAAGATATCAGGAGACAGCGGTTGAGTGTATCCTCCTGACAACTGTAACCGGGCCTCCATTTGCCAGGAAATAGGTTCCCTTTCACAGATCCGATAATGTGAGCTACCAAACGCTCGGGCCTGCAGATGAGAACGGAACATGTCCCGCAAGCCCCAGGGCTCCACCCTGGGGGTTCCCTGTGGTCTCCGGTGTGTTAGTGAGCGCGGACGTTCCCTGGCCCTGGCGCTGCCCCAGTTACCCAAGGAGTCCATGTCCAAGGTGCGGTCTGGGCCCGCCAGGCTTCCCATCAGCCAGAGCACGCACGACACTCCAACACTGCACATGCCACATGGAGTGCCAGTGATTTATATTTGCATTTGTTGTTTTTTTAATTATAAAATATATTATTATTAAAAAGTTGGAAAATTCTAAGCCATATAAAAAGGAAAAACAAATATCGTAACCCTAGTGCCCAGGAGTGATAACCACTGTTGAAATCCTGGTACTGTGGTCCTGTGTACAGATATGCACGTACATATTTACATGCAAGTCGGGTATCAGCCAGGCTCTCCCAGCCTCTTGCACTGCTGGACGGGCTCGACAGCATAGCACACTCTCCAGAGATGCAAAGTCCTCCCCAGTGTGGGTCTTACGCCCTCAGGATCACCTCTGCCCCCAAGTGTCTATGTCAACAGCCATTTTAATTGTGCTCTTCAACATCTCATGAACTTAGACAAATAGGTCTTTCTCTGGCTTTCTACCCCAAATGTCCACTCACATAAAGCAGGTATTGATGAAGTGGACTTTACTGAAAATTTCAGGTGGGGACGGAGCTGAGATTTAGCTTGCGGCCACAGGCGCACCCTCAAACGGCACACCAGGCATCTTGGTGCCCAGAGGCCGCCCCTCCTCCCGCCCCGTGTGCAATTTCCTGGCTGCCTCGCTCGGTCCGCAGGTTCAGACTCACAGCCCCGCCGCCCCCGCCTCCCCACCCTCGCCTCCACAGCCCAGGACTTCGCTTGCTTTGCACCTGCCAACGCCCGACCTTCAAGGTCTCCCTTCTAATACAAGTGACTGATGAAGGAATTTTCTCAAACAACGCTTTTTCTTCTGTTACAATAATAAAAATCTTGAGATTGTACTCTATAAACAGTCTTTATTCTGCCCTTTTAAGCTGAGTATTACATTTTTAGCACTTTCCCTTATCATTAAATATGTAACAATACAGTATTTCATTCAATAGGTGCACTGTTATTTCACTATTCCACTAGTGTTGGGCATTCTTTGCTTTAGGGAAATATATATATATTTATAACAAAAATCATTAGCTTAAGGGGTGTGAATATTTTTAAGGTCTAATAGTAATAGCCAAATTGTCCTTCAGTGAGGTTATGTCAATTTACACACTCCCCAGCTGTAAGTGAGAATGTCAAGTGACTTTATTCTTCAAACAATTTGCTAATTTGGCATTGGCTGTGGGAGAGACTATTTCAGGGCAATACAATGTCTGGTCAGTCACAGCCACGCAGAGCCTGGGGCCCTGAGGGAGTTCTTGGCCTGGCTGGACTCCAGGGTCCGGGGGTCGGTCAGTGAACACACCTCTTAGTCCCTCTGGCCCTGCTGCCCTACCCAGGCAGGGGTGCCCACCGGCTCCTGTCATCCAAGCAGCTCCTCACCGCCCCCCCTGCTCTGGAGATGTAACATTCCCTGGGGTAGCTCTCATTCCACCTTGGCTATGCTGTCCTCAGCCACTCCTCCCAGCTGTTCCTCAACAGACCTGGGTGGCTGTCAGCACACAAGCTTTCTCCTCAGCTCAGTAGGGAACTGGGTCTCTGGACCCGCCACACTCCTTTCTCCCTCCCTCATTGGAGCTTGGACAGGATCAAGGGCATTGGCTACCACATCCTCCCTTCCCTCCCATAGACCATTTCACGCGTCTGCTTTCCCTCCTCCTAAAGCCATGGGAGCACGTGAAGTAGGGCCTCAGAGCTCTTCCTTCCTTTCCAGATCCCCGCCTTTCCCTTCCGGAGATGAGAGCACCACAGAATTTGAGACTTCTCGCACCCTTCACTCTGGTTGGATGCGTATGGAGTTCTGCTTTTCCCACTTTGTGAGCAAAGCACGTGTGTGCACAAGCGGCCGAGACTCTGGCTGTCCACGCTATTTTTAAACAGACTAAAAATACTGACTTACCTCAGAGAATTATGCCGAAGGAACTTGTGGAGAGTATCAGATGGACCTTTACAAATATAAATGCTTTGCGTCACCTGCTCTTACACCACACCGGTTGCTCCCCGGGGAACCAAGCAGGAAAATGGTTATAAACTCAGTCCAGGCAAAAGAAACTAAGGTGATGGACAGCCTGGAAAGCAAGAGGCCCTCATGAGTTTGTTGATGCTCTATTTGATTTGGCCTTTCTAGACTTTGGACAATATCCCAGCAGACCCTGGACCCTCAGGCTCAGTCCAGGGCTTTGTAAATAGAAAATGCCCTTTAAGCGCTGGTTGTTGATGGGAACGCAGCGAGATGGGCGTTCCTTGGCTGGGGTGTGCAGGTGATTCAGGCTGGCAGCCTGATGTGTTACGATTTCTGACCTACCTGTTTGGGTAAGGAGAAGCCCATGCACATGCCCACTCATGTGCACCCTGTCTTTTGCTCCCTCCCACACCAAGTCCTTCCGTGGTGTCCCTGGGCTTTGTCCCTCTCTGGGACGTCTGCTTCGCCAGCGTAAGCCTCTGGGCGCTTTCACTGTTGCACAGTAGAGGAAGATCAAGTGCTCTCCTGTTCCAGGTCAGGCACTTTGGATTTAACCTTGAGGCAGAGGCTCAGCTGCCCTGACAACCCGCAGCTCATTTCTACAGCAACACCTCCCGTGAAGGTAGCCCAGCACGTCCTTGGCCACCGGCTTCCTGGGGCGATAAAAATAGCTGAGGCCCCGCAGCTGCTGAATGATGAGTTCTGGAAGCAGTTGATTGATTCTCACAGCTGAGCCGCAGGGTCAGCGAGCGCTGTGCAGGCTCAGAGGCCGGGTGGAGGCTGGGCCCGCCCAGGGTTCTGCTATAGATAGAGCTGTTGACAGAGTGATCCTGGGCTCTCCCCACCCAAGAGGAACACAAAACAAGCTAATTACAAAGAACTGCAAAGGGCTTTTGTGAAATGCAGGCTGAGCACCTTTCCTTTCAGGCCATACTTGACTTTTTTGATACATGCAGTAATTTCCCCTCCTCCACCTGGGACAATATTTGAAATGGGGAGAGAGTGTTCAATTCCAGAGAAGCTATGGGGTGGGGAAGCGCACGGAGCCCTGCTTCCCCTGAAACAGCGGTGAGGAGCTGTCGGGACTTATGAAACACCATGGGGACGTGGATGTCAGGCAGCTCCTGACGCCCTGGAATTAATATCTGCTCTCCTCTTGCACTGGCGGCGCTCCTGCTCGCCTCGCCAGGGGACTAGGTCGGGGTGATCGACCAGGGCTACGCTTGATTCATCACAGTGATCTAAGGGTAACCAAGCTCAGGAAGCTCCTGACCAGGAACAGGGTAGCCGTTAAGTCTGTCCCCACATCACGAAGCTGTTGGGCTGTGCACAAGTCAACAGCTGGACTTGTGATGTTGCACAGCTGGACTAAATCTGGCTAGTTCAGAGACAGCCATATGCATTTACTTTACAGTGCGTGTTTTTTAGGCAATCGATCCCCCAGTGTTCTGTAAAGTAATAATAATAAGGTTTCCGAAAGAGAAAGAAAGAGAGGAGAAAGTGTTGGCAGAGGGAGAAATTAAGAGGCAAACGAGAAAGGATATGTTTTCAGATGAGATTATTAAAAAGATGATGAGATGATGAGGTGGCCAGACACAGAGAAGATAATCCAGATGGCTGTTGCTCCCTTGGAGGAGAGGCTGCATTATAATTGGAACAGAGGGGGACGGAGGCCCACTGGTGTGCATCAAAGAGACAAAAGGAATACTTTTTGGAGGAGCCTGGGTGAGGAGCACAGGCTAGAAAGAGGTGTGGACCCTGCCTTTGTCTTTGATATTACCTGTAGGACTTTTAGGTGTATCTTTGGCTTTTCTGGAGTCATATGAAATGCTTACACTCAGCTTCCCTTCCTCTCTGTTCTTTGCTCACTATCTGCTCCTCTGAGTTATAGCTTGGCAACTCCAAACCTCTACCTGGGTAGCATCCCCCAACCCCAACATAATCACTGAGTCACCTCTATCTACACCCATCAATGCTTTGGGGAATGTAGAATACATAACTGAATCCATATTTTATGCAGCAGTTATCTGAATTCCTAAAACGCAAAATAGAGAGTCAATTTCAAAAAAGGGTAACAAAGATGTTGGGAGGGGGGTCTGGAAACTCAGTCAGGACAACTTGGGTGGGGAAGGTGGGGTTGCAGATATTGTAATTAGTCTAGAAAAGAGAATACTTCAGAATACTGAGAAAATAATCTATAGGTTACCTCCAGGTATGTCCTTAATATTGGTGGACTGTTTGAATGGAGACTATTTCTCTTCCAAACCTTTCCCCTTATCCCACACACATGTGCTTACACACACGTATGTGTGTGGATAGCCCACGTCCAAGCTGCATCTCTGTACCCCACCAAACGACTGCCACTCAGCCACTGTCTGGGAGCAGCAGTGTGCAGGCTGGCCACCCTCTGGAGGATGGATCTGGGAAGAGGGCACAGGCTGGGGCTCTTTGGGCAGGGAATTCCCAGGTTCCAGCGATCTGGAGTACGATCTAGAAGGAGACGTCACTGGATCTAGGTGGGCAGGGTCCCTTGGACCCACAGGCTTCTCCTTGCCTCATGGAAGGTGGAGTTACTCAGGAAGGGCTAGAATGGGTTCCCACAGCGTGGGGCCCAGGGCAGAGACCCAGTAGCCCAAGTCTAAGCCTGGACCCGAGTATCTCAAACTCAAGTTGTTTAAAATGGGATGAATTTTCTGCCAAATCCACTCTTCCCTCTATGTTCTGCCTCCATGAAAGGTGCCATCCTCCACCCCCGAGAACACAAGTCCTTTCCCATCACCAAAGCAGCATTCAGTTCTAGTGATTCTGACTCCTTCACGCTTCCAGAATCCTCCCTGTGTTTTAGCCCTTGGCTACTACCCAGTGACAGCTCTCACTTGGCACTGGCCTCCTGGGTTGATCTCCACACTGCCACCCTAGCAATCTTCATCCAGGGTAAATATGACTTGTCCACTCGCTGTCCTACTTAAAGCTCTTTGGGGGCTCCCTATGCCAACAGGATCAAGTCCAAGCACCTCAGCCCAGCACACAAATCCCTCTATAACCTTACAATGCCCACCTCCACTCTCCCCCAGGCTCCAACTCTTGCTCCTTGCCAGATATACGTACAGTTAATACAATATTCCCTTTCTGACCTCTTTGCCTCTCTGCTCATACTGCTCCCTCTGTTTGAAGGGCCCTTGCATGTCTGTCAGATCAACATATTCTCTCTCTCTTTCTCCCAATGTGAGCCTTCCCAGTGCCCCCTAGTTTCCCTTTCTTGCCTAGGTAAAATTGATCACCTTATCTCTAAACTGAGCTGATGCCCACATCATAGCAATTAAAATATTTTCTAGCACTTACTTATTTACAGATCTGGTTTGTGTTTTTTTTTTCTCTTACCAGACTATAAACTCCGTGAAGGCAAGGGCATCTCTGTGCCTGACATGGAACCATGTGCTGGATTGAAATAAAAAAGTGTACATACGTTCAATGCTTATTGCCACAGATTGAATCATGTGTTGACGAGCATGTTATTGCTTGATTTGTTTTTATCAGATATTGTATATGGTAACAACCCCCAAACAATGGGCAGGAAGTGATCACCGGTGTTAGCATGCATTCAAGACATAGATGAGCCCCTAAAGGGTGCTCAGTCTTACTGAGGATCTTTGGCGTCGCCCTAGCTGGCAAGGTACGCAGAGCCTGCGGCAGTTCCAGCCCGGGGACTTTGTATCTCAGGTGCCAGGGTTAACGCAGGATAAAGGCCAGGTCAGGTACTCTGGCCACTTGGCTGTGCATCCCATTTCTCCAATAAGAGGAGCCAACAAGGGCTTCTTCGTCACCTTTGAAAGGGGAACAAAGGGGGAAGGGCAGACAGGTATGAATCTACTTGGGTGGTCGGGGACCAATTGCTTCCATTCATCTACCATTCATTAAATGGGCTAGTGCCAAAGACAAAATCATGAACAAAACACAACACTGACCTTGAAGGACTTATACTTAGCTTGGAAGTAGGGAAGTAAACCAATGGGAACAATACAACAGAACACCTGCCAAAATAGGGTGAACGTCCAAATAATAACAAGACCCTGAGCACGGACTGCACCCAACTTCTTCCTGTGACTACTGGCTCCCTGTGATTTGAGTCGGCCTGCTGTCAATCCCATGAGCCTCTGCGTGGAGCACTCTTCCTCTGTGTTAGAACTGCCAACTCTTGCATCTTCTGGTTTCTGCTAAATATCATTTCCTCAAAGAGGTCTTCTTCCATCACCCCATGTGTGGTAACTTCTCCACTTTAATTCTCATTATTTGCTCTCAGTTTCTTGTTTATTTACTTTAAAACGCTTGCCAAGTGTGACCATCTTATTTATTATTTAAAATATTTTTTATCTTCAAAAGACAGACTATTCTGTAAACATGACCATAACATTATTATCAAATGCAAAAATTACCAATGATTCTTTGCTCTCATCAAATATCCAATCAGCATTCATATCCCCCCAATTCATCTTATTTACTGTCTCTCTAATCCATAACAGAGTAAGTTTGTGAGGGCAGAGATTGCATCTGTAGTGTTTTCTCCTGTATTGACAGCATAGTAAGGGCTTAATAACCATTTACTGAGCAAATGAAGGAAAGAAGGGCTCTTGTTGGTTCTCCAGTGCTTGGTGGTGCCAGGTTGGAGAGATGTCATGGAAGGCTTCCTAGAAGACAGGACAGTTCAGTAGGACCTTGTAGCATTAAGTGTTTGTCAGATGGAAGGGCCATTGCAGATGTATGAACATGGATGTAAGTCTGATGGAGGTAAAGAGTAGGGGGCAGGGCTATGTGTCCCTGCCCCCGCCCCCCCGCACCTGCAGTAGTAGAGAGTGGGGACAACTGCTACTGGCAATCTGTCCCTTTTTGTGTACAGCCCCTCCTTGATGAATGCGACAAAGAAGTTAACTATTAAGTCTACTTTGACACATCTAATCTACCTAGCCAAGCCCATCCAAGCTAAATAAATTCAGTATAAGCTGAACCATTAAAACTCAGCTACCTGAGGGACCCAACAAGGACAACAAGGACAGTCAAGTGACCTCAGATGATTCTGAAACCTGGGGAAAATACTCCAGCAAGCCTAAGTCATTTGATCATGAGACTCATCTCCTGACTGTCTCTGACTGCTCACAAAGAGCTGGCCAAGGACATTCCATCTCTGCCAGGCCACCAGGCCAAGTTCCCAGGACAGCAATCCACTCTGCTCCCCTCCCCATGACACCCAAGGGAAAACACAGAATGGGCCTGTGTCCATGGGTAGGCAGACACCTGCCCCAGTGCCAGCAAAATAACCACCACCTTTGCACCAGGTCAGGGGGTGGGGCCATTGTTGGTGGAGCCCTGGTGATTTACGACACCCAGACTGACCATCATGGTGGTGCCAGGTAGAATCTCCAACTTCTCAAGGCAAGATCTCGCCCTTCCAATGATTTATGGGTCTGGAGTAAGCCAGTCCTCTTTTTCCTTCTCTCCTTTCTGTTCCCTCCTACCAGGACAAATGGGTTTCACACCACCATGGGCATGATGGGTGTGATGACAAAAGACAAAGAGGCTCCATTTGTCCATCTCCCCTCTGCACCTGCTCTGAGGGAATTATGGCTGTTGGGCAGTGGCCACATCCATTTTGCTGGCATCCTTGGCTCTTTATTTGGGGCTTGAACCACAGCACTAGCCATCGTGCTCTCACCATGGCTTGGTTGGTTGCCAGGATCTGCTGCTCATCTATATATAGCAGCTCTATATCAAGCCTATGAGATCAAGTTTTTCTCTCCCTCTGTCTTTCCCTCCTGTCTTCCTTTTTTCCTTCTATAAGAACCCGTAAATCTTAGCTTGATTTCTTGGTGTGAAGATTGAGGGGGGTGGGGTTTCCTTCCCTAAGAGCAGAACAGTCATGAAAGCTGCCCTCTCTGTGCTGCCACCAAGCGGCTGGTGCCTTGAACCTGCCCTGCTTCTGTTGTACAATGAACTGGACTTGAGCTTTTTCCAAAGTCATCCCTTTGCTCCAGGAAGCCAAAGAGAGAACAAGGAAATGGCATCCACCTCTCTCCATTGTTCTCAGCTGCCCCACATTACTCTTGTGCCCCATCAGGGTGGCAGTGTTCTCAGGTTGTGGGACGTGACAGAGGAACAGCCAAGGCAGAGCAGGAGGGAGGTTGGGGAGTTACTCCCAGCCTCGCCAGCTTTGGAAACCAGAGCCCCTTGGCAGACAATCTTCACTCACTCAAACCCACAGGGGGCTCTTGGGCATTTACCAAGTTGTTGGCGTCTATGAAAAATCACAAGGGAAAAGCAACAGGCAACCACCCTATGAGGTGAGGCCCCTTCCCCTCTGCTGTGCACTGGTGGGTGGCAGTGGGGGAAGGAGGGTAGACAATCCAGCACCACGATCCCCACTCTCACTCCGTAGCAGACCCTCTGCATTCTGCTCAGGAGAACTGACATAAGCCAGGCTGATTGGGTTTCGGCTCCAAATGTGGCATCCAGCAGTGAGACATGTCAGGTCTCAGGGAGGCCAGGGCTGATTCTGTGACTTTGCCAAGACTGCTGCATGTGGCTGCCATTCCTCTGGTGTCTGGTGGCTTTTGTGGCCTCCACCAGCTTGCCTGTGCATCTTCCATCAGCAAAGCTAAGCACAAATGTGGGCTGGAGCCTCTGAGATGCTTTGAGGCCTCATGGGGCATGGGGCGTTTCAAGTGTCCCTGCTCTCCAGTGATGGATTTTGTGGGTAATGTATGCTACTACTTTGAAGTACTTACTCTGTCAGGCACTGTTCTAAGTACTTTACATCTTCTCATTGGATCCTCTCAGCAATGTATCAGGAATGCATTATTTTATAGTTTTTGCAAATGAGGAAACTGAGCTTCATGAGAAGCTAGATATTTATTGAATATCATACAACCAATAATTGGGAGAACCAAGACCCCGGTGCTCATGTGCTTAAAAAGTAAATTATACTGCCTTTTCCCATGAGGGCTATGGAGAATTCAGATATTTAAGGAGCACTAGGTAAATGAGTCAAAATTACAAATAACAGTTGAGGCAGTTCAGATAAAGAAGTTCACTTCCCAGAATACAGGCTGGGACAATGCAGAAGCATGGCCTACCCCTCTGACTCTAAGGGTGATTCTAAGCAGCAGCAGCTGCAATGGCTTCCTCTGCTCCTGGGGGACTCAGAACACACCACTCAGTCCCACCTGGATTGATGTGGCTGGGATGAGGCCTTGAGGGCAAGATCCCAAGGACCTGAACATTTCAGGGGCGCTGTTATTCTGTCTACCACACATGGATTTTCTTGTTTAGTCCTCAAGAAATCCAGATGAAATATACATTCTTATTATACTTATTTTGAAGATGGGAAAAGTGAGGCTTTCAGAATTTTCATGACTTGTCCAAGGTCCTATCTTAATCAGCTCGAGCTGCTCTAACAAAATACCACAGATTGTGTGGCTTAAACAACAAACATTTATTTCTTTTAGTTCTGGAGGCTGGGAAGTCCAAGAGCAAAGTGCTGGTGGATCTGGTGAGAGCCCACTTCTTGGTTCTCAGACAGCTGCCTTCTTTTAGGATATAAGCCACTTTGGGTTCTCCCCGCACTTTTATAAGGTGCTTCAATCTTGCTCAGCCTCCAAGTGCTGTATTTTCTGAAGAGAATGAGTGAGCGACTGAGCTCCTTTCACACGAGTATTGCTGATTGTATTCTGAGTGCATTCTGAGTCCATTTCCCTATTTTTTTTCCTAGTTAGTATAATTTCAGTTTTGTTCTGGTATGAAGGCTTAAGGAAGGAAACTCTATTGCAGTAATGTACTGGTAAATATTTATCAACTGGCTCTTCAGGAAAAGAAAGCCATGTGTGTGCTATTTGCCAATTCCTGTGGTGTAAATATGCTTATAACGGCCAATTTCAAGCTACCAACATGAGGTCACTAAATGAGGGGTTGGGAAGAGATGCACACTATCAGCTCTTGCACGCTGGTGGGCACTGGCTCCAGTCTGACATTGCCCTATCAACACTTCGGGATCAATAGTCTAAGTAAATCATGGTGATCCCATCCTCTGTCAGAAATTGGCTTGTGAGCAAAAACTTTCTGGGTTGGGATTTGGCACTTTAAGAAAAGTTTTCTTTATCAATGAAGGAATGAGTGGCTTCTCTTTTTCCACTGGGCACGGCTGGACTGCAGTTAACTCATATTGCACTGCAATGTGGTACTGGAAGCTACCTTGTGGTCATGAGGGCAGCTGGCCTGTAGACAGCTGAACACATCATGGATTGCAGAACAGAGACAGCGAAAGGACTTGGGTCCTTGGTGATGCAATCAACCTGCTGAATTAACCAGGTCTGACAGCACTGGATATGAGGACTTCTATTTACGTGCATTCGGAAGAATTCCAGATGGTATAATCAGGTTGAATAAAGATTTTGTTACTGGCAGTAGAAAGCTTACCAACGGATGTCTCTTCTCTGCATTGATCACTCAGAAATTAAGACGAGGGGACACATGAGTTATCACCCAGTCTTTAGCACCTCACCATGGGCAGATGCAGAATAGAGCTTCTAGAACTCAGATGCAATGGACCACAAGTCAGTTTCTCATGACTCATTATCTTCCCCCTGTACAACCCTCCAAAGCCATTTACCATGTGAAATGTCACCAACTTTCTGTCTCACCTATCTCGCTCCAGTACTGCTAGCACAGTGATGTAAGGCATTATCAGGGTTTCGGCAACAGCGTGTGTGGCTGAGGTTTAAATGAATTTCATCAGCATGATTAAATACTTATTACATGAGTTAAACATACGGGCTTCATTAAGCTAGTGAACTCCCAGGAACCTCCTCTTCTGTTTATACAACCCATCTGGACTCTCAGATTACTTTAAAGAAATGGGATAAATGGAGTTTGCTATGACAGCCAGGTCGTCTTTCAGCATTATACTCTCAGAGGAAACTCATCTTCCATTGCTAACTCTGGCTTCCATACAATTGGGTGCAGAGGTTTTTTCCATCTGCTTCTGGCCTCCGTTAAAGCCTGACATGATGCTGAAATTGAGACTTTAAGTGTAACTTGCCAGGACATGACAGACATACTTTTCTCATTGAAGCATGGAATATTGTCTAAGGTCATTTGCAAGCTCAAACCTTGGGCCTTTTACAAGGAGGGCACACCTTGAAAGCAAAATAAAGGACAAGGTTTAATTAACTTACTGGGGCTCTGTTAGTCGTTATTAGAAGCTCTTTATCAAATTAAAGGCCTGCTGGGAAGGCAGCTGAGTGCCGAGAAGCAGCGCCATGCGTTAAGTGCCAAAGTGGGTTTTAATTGGCTGTTTAAATGAAGAAAAGCTCCCTGCAGTGTGACAGACACACATAGTGGGTATATGCAAACACACATGTGTGCACACACACATGCACATGCATGGAGCCCCAGGCAGCCTAGGAAATCATAGGAATCACAGTTTTTGAAAACTGACATCCCCAAAGCAGGATCACGATCCTAGCAGGAAGGGGACCCTAAAGCATCTGGGGTTCTATGCTCAGAAAATGCCACGGTTATTACTGCTGATAATAATAAATGGAGCAATAACTTGTTTGCTGCCAATTTTAGTCCATCTGCTGCGTGGACAAGGTCCTCTAGCTCTAGGATCAACCTCAGGCTTCTGCTTTGTCTCTCATGCCTATCAAACTACTGACATATAAAATGGGGACACAAGCCACAGGCAGGAATGTTACAAGATTTACTTACACAAAGCTTTTAGCAGTGCCTACCACGTACTGAAAGTTCAATGAAATGATAGTTGTTTTGACCAACCTATTTTCTTCTCTACTCTTTAAAAAAGATTGTTGGGGATTATGTTTTCCTGATAGCCCTTGCTGGGATGAGAGGCACTGCACAATGGTGGCTAAGAGCATGAACTTTGGTGTCAGATTGATGTGGGTTTGTGTGCTGGCTCCACCCCATTAGGGGGCCTCTCTGAACCTCAGGCTCCTTTTCTATAGAACAGAATAAATCATATCTACTTCACAGAGTAGTGGGGAAACCCTACGGCCATGATAAGAAAGATCTTAGTACAGTGTGTAAACATAGAGTGACCATCAATGTGCTCATTACAATTGTGTTCGTGTTCCTCAGTGAGACACAGAGAGACTCAGTGACAGAGTGGCTGTGGGACAGGCCCCGGGCACACCTTGCCTTTCTCACAGAGGCTGCTAGCAGACGTTCATTGAGTCAAACCACTGGTAGAGTCGATGGGATGGAATCTTCACAACTGAATGTGGTAGAGACAGGGCTTTTGGGGACACATCTAGGACACAAGGTAGGCAAAGGAAGAGCTTTGCAGTCAGTCTTGCTGGTGCCCACTGCATTGCTGGGGCTGCCCTTTGGCCTGGGTCTGAGGGCATTTTGGCCCAGAAGAACAATGTGGCACAGCCAGGACCAGAGGCCAGATGTCAGTCTCCTACCTGTGGCTTCTTTTACTGAGAATCTTGTCAAGGCAAGACTCTCAACTGGTGGGGAAGAAGTTATTTCCAAACAACTGTTTTTTTGTTCCATAAGCAAGTTTATTACCCCTCTCCCCTTTTTTAGAAAAAAAAAAAAAAAAAAGAATTTTATTGGTACTCTGAGCTTGTTATTTAATAGAAGCTTTTAAATGAAGTTCTTATAAGATCAGGATCTCCCATATTTCCTTACAAGGGTGACGTGCAGTAGCCAACATACCTTTTGGCTTCCCGTCAGCATCCCAGTTTGGTGCAGAGTTACGGGGAAGGTCGGGGAGACTACAGAAGGCTGGAGAGCTGGCAGTGAGGGTCTGTTGAGGAAGTTAGAGATGTTAAAGACCCTCAGCCCACAGCTGCTGATGGGGAACTTAAAAAACACAGGACTGTGGGTCCTTGGAGCCATTTTGAATTGGGGGATGTTTTCATAAAGGCTGCAAAAACAAACGTTCCCAGTTGAAAGCCTGTGGCTACGTGCATTTAAACACACGCCCTCTGTTCCAACAACACTGCAATTCTGAGCTATCCCTGATGCATCAGCAAGGAGGAGGACAAACTCCTTCATTTCCTAACATCCTTGCTGGGGCTTGGAGGGACAGCTCTCACTCAATTTTACAGCCCAGCCAGGCTTTGAACATGAAACAGAAGCGTCCCAGGGTTTTTACAAATGAGCCACAGCAGGCTGGATGTCAGGGCATGGATTCATGGGCTGCCGGGGGGTTAATATCTCTTGCAATTACAAATCAGAAAAAAGCCTGCATTCTTCTTCATTCTGCCTGTTTCACACATCCTTGGCAGCTGGACTTCCCAATGCTTCATTGAGGCCAATGCCCGTGAAGGAACGGATCAGCAGGCGCGGGCCATCAGGCAGCCATTTTAAGCCCTTGGCCTGGGTCCCCACTCCCTGCGCTCGGGTGAGACAGACAGGCCTTTGTGTGCCTGGAGCCGGCTAAGCCAGGATGTGACTGCAAGCTGGAATCTGACCTTTCATGGGCTCCAGCACCTGTCAGAAAAACGAACAAGCTTGGGGTGTTTTTTCCGCTCCGGACTTAAATGCCAGTTTTGTGACTCCCTCACAGTGGAACTGTGCCAAGGCAGTTGTGGTCAACTCCAGCTCTCTGAGGAGCAAACCTGAGACATGAGTGATGGACGGCCCTGGGTCTCTGAGGCCCGGCCAGCTCTCGGCTCAGAATGAATTCAGGGCGAGCAGAGGACTCCGGTGCTCTGAGTCTAACTCGGAGCAGAACAAAACAGCGATATTCCTCTGGCACCCTGTAGTGTGTGTGTGTGTGTGTGTGTGTGTGTGTGCATTCAGCATCAGAACAAAGACCCAGTCACAGTGACCCTGACACAGGTGGCCGTCTGAGGACAGTTCTGGCACACCTTCTCCTGGCCTGCTGCTGCTGCTGTCAGGGTATGAACACACCAGTCAGACCTGGGTTGGGCTCTGCCAGGCACAAGCTGCAGGACCTCAGGTGAGCAATTTGACCTCCCTGAGCCTCAACATCCTCAGCTGTTAAATGGGTAGAGAAGCGACTCATTCAAAGGTTGCTGTGGGTTAAATGAGATAATGTACTCATATTGCTGAACACCTTGCCTGAGCACCTTGAAAGCACCCAGTCAATAGCCACCTTTCCCTCCCCTGCTGCAGGCCATGCTTGGGCTGGAGGACAAGCAAGGGTGTCGCCACTGAGATTCGGTTGCCCCACGGACACATCCTGCCTTGACCACAGAAGCAGGGCTGGCCCGGTCCATCAGTGACTTCAGGTGTGGGAGGACAACGCTCCAGAGCATGAGGGAAAATGCCTACAGCTACGCAGATGCCTGACCCCGGGCTTGAGACATGCAAGAGGTGCCCATGAAAAAAAAAAAGCTGAAGTCTAATCATCATTCTCGATGCTGTGAATGCTTTAAAAATACAGACACACCTATCACATCAAGTCTGTTTGGCGAATTACATGGATCATAAATGAACAAAATAGTATCTGAGAAATGAAGTTTCTGTTTTTTTGCTTGACTTTACCATATTTCATGTAAATAGCTGGGTAGATTTTAGCCAATTTGAAGAGCGTGTTAGTGTGGTCTGACAGAAAATGTAGGCTCTGCCCTAGGCGAATCTCAAAGAGATAAGCCATCATTCTTTGGAGGGAATGAAACTAAAATTTGGTGACAGGTAGCCGTGAGTGGCAGCTGAGAGGACTGGCCCCAGAACTGAGATGCTGGGCCAAGAAAGCAAATAGCTGTGTATGAGCCCCAAGTTGGAATGTGGTCGTTGACTTGCAACAAGCTGCTTCTCACATGGGCAGCTCTATGTAGCTGTCTCCAATGTGAGTAGAGCAGAGATTTATTTAACCATTCTATAGAAGAACACAGGGTAGGCCAGTTAGTAAACACACAAAAAGGCTGTCAAGCCATTATTTTTATATAATTGAATTTAAAAATGGTATTGTTCCTTGTCTAGACTATACATTGTGTACGGTTTTTGTTCCTAATGTTTGCAACAGAGGGTTTGCAGTGTGCCAAACCCTTCTCTTTCAGTGTATCACATTTAATCCTCTGAAGAATTCCCTTACAAGGAAGCTTCTATGATCCTCATTTCAAAGATAAGGACAGAGGTTTAGGGAGGTTGAGTAATTGCCCAGAATCATCCAGATAGTAAATGGCAAAGCCAGGACACAAACTCAGGTCTGTCTGTTCCAGGGCCCAAATTCTTTACTATGAAAACACTATGTTGCCTCTTCCTGTGGTTTCTTAAAGTGTCATTCCTTTACTACAAAGATAGTTAGATGGTCATAATTTGATTTGTTGACTTAAAGGGTTACTTTAATTAATCAAATTGCATGCTGTCAACATAGTCTTCTCTATACCTTTCAAAAATATCTGGGTTAAAAAAATTCAAATGAAATTTTTTAAATGCTCTAAATTAGATTTTCACTGGTAAACATGTTATCTGATCATGTTATTATTTGATGTTTGATAAATACTCACTGCTACTGTTTGATACTCGGTTGAACAGTTAAAAGGTGGCTTGTTTTAGTTTTAATCTGAAATACATTAAGAAGGGTCAGTCAAACTCAGGCAAGCTTTTCCAAAGGTTTTTTGCATTGGTCACAGTTTTGACTTATAGATCATCAATTAGTTGCAGATGTCGACAGTAATATGGAGTGTATGAAGGGTCAGGAGAACACTTCGTTCCCATTTGAGAGGAATTTAGAACTTAAAAAAATACTCTGTTAATTCTTAGCTGCCAACATATACACATTCATGCATGTGTGTAACTCCCTGGAAAAACAATCAGATTTTTGGAAGCAGTACACCATAATTCTATAGACTTTATAATTCAATTCATAAATACTTGGGTTTTAAAAACCCAACACGAAATAATTGTGACAACACAAAAAATAACAATCATTTATTCTATTTCTCTCATTTCTATAACATCAGCACTTCAGTTTTAATAACCATAATAATTGCAGAAAAATAATAATGATAACGAGAAGCACAGTGACATGAGCAAAGCGCCGAGGGGTCGGTTTGTCGGTTTTTCCATCAGTTCCCATGCTTGCTCTCTGGGTTGGAGTCTACTGCTGGCTCCACTTTAGGCTAAGGAAAATGGCAAGTCGTGGAGGTCATTGGAACTAGCTGTAGCTGAGAGCCTTACTCCCTGGTTTTGCCCTGCTTGGTGTGAGGATCTATATTTGGGAAAGGTAGTGTCAACTCTAAAGGAGCCAATGCATTTAGAAAGGGCTGAGATGCGGACGCTAGAATTTATAGGAGGAAGGATGTGACAAAGTCCAAATTCACTGTGAAGGAAACAGGAAAGAAAGATGCTTCTGTAGTTCATGGGTCTCCATGGATTGGCCCGTAGGCCAAATCTAAAACAAGACCTGTTTTTATACAGCCCCAGAGCTGAGAAACAGGTTTATGTTTTTATAAGGTTGAAGGAGGAGGAGGCCCTGGCCAGTGATCAGTTGGTTGGAGCATAATCTTTCAGTTACGGGTTTGATTCTGGGTAAGAACACATACCTAGGTTACAGGTTCGATCCCCAGTTGGAGCACATAAGATCCTCTGTCTGTCCTGGGTAAGGCAGCCACTTGATATTTTCCTCTCTGCCTTCCTCTCTTCTTCCTTCCTCTCCCTCTAAAAGCAATGAAAACAAATGTTCCCGGGGGAGGGGTAAAAATAAAAAAATAAAAAGTTGAAAGAGGAGGAGGGGGAGGAATAGGAAGAAGCAGAGATGGAAGAAAAGGGGAAATAGGAAATATTTACTACTTGGCCCTTTATAGATAAGGTTTGCCAATCCCTGGCCTAGACCAATGTTAATAGGAATATAGTTCAGCCATATATGTAATTTAACATTTTTAAATGGCCACATGGATAAAGTAAAAATAAACAGGTAAAATTAATTTTAATAATGTTTTTTATTTAACCCAGAATATCCAAAATATTATCATTTCAACATGCAACCAATGTAAAATGATTAATGAAACATTTAATTAACATTCCATTTTTCATACGAAGTCTTGGAAAGCCTATGAGTGTTTGACACCACACATCCAAGCTGGGACTAGCCACATTTCCAGGGTTCAGTAGCCACATGTGGGAAGTGGCTGCTCTGTTGGACAGTGAGGATCTGCACGTTGATGAATGGACAGGATTTTGGTGTGGGCAGTGGGAGGATGTCCAGGCATAGTCTCAACCAGGGTTTCTCAAGCTCGGCACTATCGCCGTTTGGGGCTGCCTCATTGCTTGCTGAGGGAGGCTGCCCTGTACACCAGAGGGTGGTTAGCAGTCTCTCTAGACTCTGCCCACTGATACCAGTAGCAACTCTCCACACCCAGTTGTGACAACCAAAAATGTCTGCAGATATTGCCAAATGATACTGGCAAATTGCCCTGGGTTGAGAGCCACTGGTCTAAAGCATGTGTGTGGGACACACCTGGAACTGCCCAAAAAATATCCTCTGACTCAGTCACTTTGATGGAAGAAGGGTAATTGAAAGAGAGAGTAACCAGAGTTTTGGAAGAAAAAACGGCAAAGCTCAGTCTAAAGCATTTGAAACTTTTCCCCTCAGCAGTGATAGTCATCAAAGAGTCTGGAGCAGGGGAATGAAATTAGCAAAGTTACAAATTAAAAACATTTTTTCTTTCATTTTTGTATGACTAAATTCTTTCTCTTCTTTCTTTTACTGGCACAGATAAATATATATATTTTTTCCTTAAAGAAAAGCATTATTTAAAGAGCAAATGCCCCCACCCTGCGTCTGGTGGGTGGTTTTTATTAAATTCCAGTAGAGGGATGGGTTTCCAAAGCAATCATTCAGCCCCTTGGTGAGCAGACTCCCTGCCACTCAGCTGACATTCCACCCTGCAGGAGCTGGGGAGAGAGGAGAATCAACAGTGAGCAGGCCTAGTGACTGTAGCTTAGGCTGTTGGAATTTCCAGGGAGGCCACTTGGTGTTACAGATGGAGCCAAATGCAGCGCTGGGTGGAGGCAGCCTGATAAACAACCTCTGCGTCTTACAGTTGCTGAATTGTTTTATTTGCTCTGCCCCTGATATCCAATGGCTGTAAAATTGTTTAAGTCCCTTTTGAGTAATAATAATAGTAATATTAATAATAAGAGAAATATGTACTATGGGGGACACCAAAAAAAAAAAAAAAAAGATCTGTAGGGCAGGCCCCTTGTAGTACAGGCTTCCCCCGCTAGGTGAGTGTTCTAGGGACCCATCTGTATCAGTGTGCCAGCTGGAGTTGTGAGAGACTGTATTCAGCTTCAGAGAATTTTTTTTGAAGATTTTGAAGATTCTTTCAATGCATTTGCCCATTTAATGATGGGTGATTTATGAGTGCACCTGCCCACACCACGCTGAATGAGTGGTCAACAGTTTTTGACCAAAAACGGCATGACCCCCGTGTCTCACCCTCTCTCTTCAGCTGATCTCACCCTGAGCGACTTTTTTTTTTGTTTCCCCAAATGAAAAAGGTCCTCAAAGGGAAACTTTTTGCTAATGTGGAAGAGGTGAAACAAAAAACAGCAGAAGCACTAAAAGGCATCAAAATTGATGAGTTCAAATACTGTTTTGAGCAGTGGAAAAAATGTCTCAATAGGTCTGTTGCATCAAATGGGGAGTATTTTGAAAGTAATTGAAGTTTAAACATGTAAGAATAAACACACAGTTTTTTTATAAGTAAATTCCAGGTTTTTGGGTCCCCTCTTGTGTAGGTCTTTACGGTTGACCATGTGCTTTTGCATACATAGCCATGTTTAGTAGTTGCAAATCATGATACGATCCTGAAGGAGATGTGTATACCATAGGTATATATTTTGGGATTTGTCCTTTTGGGGAGACTCTGAGGCTGTTTGTCCATGTCTGCTGGATAATCTGTTTGCTCTTTGGATCCACTCTAGCCCCTCTCCACCCTGCTCTGTGCCCTGTGTGGATTGCATCAGCTGGGCTCCTTTGCCCTCACTTCCTGCTGGGCTCAGCCAAAGGGAGGTCCAGCGGGAATTGACAAGGTGGGGGCAAGTGAGGCTGGGCTGCTTGCTCCCCGTCCCTCACACCAGGCTTGGCAGTGGCTGCATCCCTCCGCAGCTCCTGCGAGGACAGGCCTCATCAGATCCCGGAACCACTTCCTCTCCTTGTCCTTTCTGGCCTGAGGATGGGAAGGCACTGCACTGCTATTAGCCCCGGGATGTTTTGTCATCCTTTGTAGGTTGACCCACACCCCTGCAAATGGTCTACCCATAAACTTTCTTCAGTCACTCACCCTGAGTGTGCCATCTGTTTCCTGCTGGGACCCTGACTGACATTCCAGCTCCCTTTAGCTTGTACAGAGGAGAGTCCATGTCTTGCTGGATCATCTGAACATTCGATCAGGAAAATTCAAGCATGGCTAGAGTTCGTAGCTTGGCCTTTGAAGTCAATGTGTTGACTCCATTTAATAGCTAGAGAAGCTAGGCATGGAGTTTCTGTGGCTTTTCCTGGGTTACCAAGTAACTTGGTGCAAAAAAATAAAAACCCTTTCATTATAAACCCGAAACCCACACACCCAATTCTCTTCAAGAGAGGAATGTATGTAATGCTTAATTCAGTGTTTTTCTTTCTGGAATTTCTAACAATAATAATGGAAAAAGGAACTTGGAGAAAAGTGTCAAAGAAAATCACGTTGGTGTTTTCTTTTCCTTATGTGTGGATTGTTTGAAGGAATCCAAACCTTAGTTTGAGCAACAATGTCTCAACCAGACCCGTCAGCTGTTAGCAGGCTGGCCCGGTAATTGGACGTCAACAGAGGGAGTTGTGTGCGCTCTCCTCTCCTCTCGCTCTCAGCCTGGTTCTTCCCCGTGGGGAACAGGCCTGGAAGTCATATCACCTGCACTTCCTCACAGTCTCACTAATTACAGAAAGGACAAGCCCCGCTCTGTGTTTTGTCTCAGCCAGTTTAACCAGAGGAAATGACTAAGGCTGATTAGCTGAAAAAGGCTGGGTCTCTACTGAGATGCTTCCCAGCTATTGTCCTCCCAAGAGCACAGTGTAGGCTCTTCTTAATAGTGTAAAATCTATTAAGAACCACTAATAGTAGGGATATTATTGGTAGGTACAGTAGTGAAAAGCTACAGCGAAAGAGAAGGCAGAAGATCCCAGGACATGCGAGGCAGAGGGCACCGCCTGCAGCCTCCGTGGGAGGGCGGGCGGGGCTTGGACACCTGCCAGACACCAGGCTCTAGTCTGGGCTCCCTGGGTGACTTGGGGCCAATTCCTTCAATATTTTATTCTCAGTTTCCCAGAACGGAGATGCATGGACTTTAAACACTATTAAGTTGAATGCCTCTCAACCCTGACTTTATATTAAAATTACCTGAGCAATTTAAAAAATGATGTGTGATTTCTACTCCGCAATTGGGTTAGGATTGCTGGGGTTGAGGTCCTCGCACTGGGGTACACTATTCTGTGAGCAGATACAGTGCCACCCTCAAACTAGGTGAGAGAGAGAGAAAGAGAGGAGGGGAGCATGCACACTGGGTTTTGATGTAAAAATGACCGTACTATGGGCCATGATTAAAAACTTTCAGACCTGAGGATGGGAAAGCAGAGGACGGCTAGTAGCCCTTGTACTAGCAACTGTACTACTGTACTTTATAGATAGAGGGCACTTGATAAGTAAATGTTTCATGACAGAGGAAAGAGAAGTGGGGGAAGTGCAAGAGAAGAGGAAAAGAAAAGGGAGGGAGACAGGAATGACAGAAGGACGTTAGCACAGTTTTTTTGTCCTAAATGTTTGTGGAAATCATGGCCATAGCCTGGCATGGTTTACATGAGTCTGTGAACAGTTTAGAAGAAACTGAGGAAGACAGAAGAGGGGAAAAGACGGAATAAGAAAAAAGTTCACGAACCCAAACCTCACAAATCAGTCTTGACATTTCATCATCTCATTTTTGACTCATTCTGGTTTGTGAGCCTTGATATAGTAGTTTTCAATAAATTTTAATTTCCTGTTGGTTCGAGGAGATTCAAAACTGTGATATTTGAAAATATTTTAAGGCCATCCAGTGCTTTCTTGCCAACTGGATGTCTCCTTGGCAGGGCTCTGATCTGAAGGTGATTCCAGCCAGTGTTGCTGTGCAACCCCAGTCTAACATAACTAGTATAACCTCGACCTCAGGTCTCTCCTCTGGGTGAAAGACCAGCCAGAAACCTCTGGGGCTTTCAAACAGACTATTCCATGAACTCAGTATATTGGCCTACAACAGAAGAAATAATACCAGAGACAAAGAGGGACATTTCTTAATGAGAGAGGATTAAATGTATCAGGAAGGCATAACCCTACATGTGTATGTACCTAGTAAGAGAGCTTCAAAAAACATAATGCAAAAACTCCTAGATATTTACCCAAGGTAAATGAAAGCATATGTCTTCATGAAAACCCGAGGAGAAATTTTATAGTACCTTTAGTCACAGTTGCCAAAGCTGGAAACCCACCAAATCTCCTTTGACTAGTGAATACCTAAATGGCTAAATGACGGTACATCTATATCATGAAATACTACTCAGAAGTGAAAAGGAGTGGACTACTGATACATGCAATAGCATGTTAAGTTTAAAGAAGGTGGATTCATGTGTATGACTGTATAAAAAGTAAATCTGCAGGGATAGAAGTCAGATCATTGGTTGCAAGGGACCTGAACTTGGAGGGATGGAGCTGTCTCCAAAGGATCATGAGAGAATTTTGGGGTGATGTAAGTGCTCTATGTCTTGATTGTAGAGGTGGTTATATGACAGCATGAGTTTATCAAAATTCATAGAAAAGTAGACCTAAAAAAGGCAAATTTTCCTCTGTCATTCCTCATACCCCCCCCAAAAATCACAGAGGAATATTATAAACAATTTTATGCCAATAAATTTAATAATTTAAGTAATAGAACAAATTCTTAGAAAGACACAAATTACCAAAACTCATTCCAGCAGAAATAGATAATGTGAATAATTCTATATCTACAGTATTAATTGTACTTGAAATCCTTGTCACAAAGAAAATTCCAGGTATCAATGGCTTCCCCAGGGAACCTAATGTTAAGGGATAACTCTATTACCAATTCAATTGGGTATACTTCCCAACTCATTTTATGAAACTAACTTTGCCCTGATACCAAAAACCAAAGGCATTACAAGAAGAGAGAACAAAGAACAATTTCCCTCATGACATAACCCAAAAAATACTTAACAGAATTTAAGTAAATTGATTCTGTCAATATAGTAAAAAGATAATGTATCATAACCAAGTGATGTTTATCTTAAGAATGCAAGGTTGGTTTAATATGAAAAAAGAATCAATGTAATTCATCATATTGCCAGACTGAACAAGTAAAAGTAAATGATCATCTCAATACATGCAGATAAAGCATTGGACAAAATTCAATACTCATTTAGTATAAAAACTCAGTAAACTAGAAATAGGTAGGAGTTTCTTCATCTCCATTAAAAAGACAGGTGTGAAACCAGTATTACAAGAAATGTTAAAGGGTCTTCTTTAAAAAGAAGAAGAAAAAAGATAAATATGAATAACAAAATGGCAATAAATACATATGTATCAACAATTATTTTAAATGCAAATGGATTAAATGCTCTAATCAAAAGACACAGGGTGACTGAATGGATGGTAAAACAAGACCCTGACCCTCTGCTGCCTACAAAGACTCACTGCAGAGCAGACACACACCCTGGAAGTAGAGGGATGGAAAAAGGTACTTCAGGAAAATGGAAACAAAACAAAAAAGCTGGGCTAGCAATACTTACACCAGAAAAAATAGACTTTAAAACAAAGGGTATAACAAGAGACAAAGAAGGACCCAGCACCTCTACTTCTGAGTATTTATCTGAAGAAATTCAAAACACTAAAGTGAAAAGACCTATACAAACTATATAGAAAATATGTGTGCACACACAAAATTGACCTGGGTTAGGCCAAGATTTCTTAGAACATAAAAAGCACAAACAAGGAAAAATACAAATTGATAAACTGGACTTCTCCAAAATTCTGAACTTTTGCTCTTTAAAAGGCACTAGAAAATGACCAGGCAAGCCACAGGTTGCGAGAAAATATTTGTAAAACATACATTTTGAAGGACTTGTAGCCAGAATATATCAAAAATTCTTACAACTCTTCCTTAAATAAAGGAAGAACTGTTGGGCAGCAGATTAGAACAGTTTACCAAAGAAGATCTACAAATGGCAAATAAGGACATGAAAAATGCTGAACATCTTTCATCATTAGGGAAATGAAAATTAAAAACAATGAGATATTGTTACACATGCACTAGAATGACTAAAATTAAAAATACTTGTAATACCATGTATTGGTGAGGATATGAGCAACAGAAACAATCTTCCATTTCTGATGGGAAATGGAAAATGACAGTCCTTTGGAAAACAGTTTGCCAGTTTTTCATAAAATTAAATGTGTACTTATCCAATGACCCAGCAGTTCAATTCTTAGATAGTTACATAAGGAAAATAAAAACATGTATCCACACACAGATATGTATATAAATGTTTATAACAACCTCATTTTCAGAAGCTAAGAGCTGAAAACAATCCAAAAATCTATTAACTGATGAATGAATAAGCAAATTGCAGTATTTCCTTACAATGGAATACTTCTCAGCAACAAAAACAAATGAACCACTGATACATGCAACAACCTGGTGGATCTCAAAAGCATTATGCTGCGTGAAAGAATCCAGATGCGGAAGACTACATGCCATATGGCTTGATGTGTATGAAAATGTAGGAAAAGCAAAGCTATAACAACAGAAACCAGATTAGTTGTCACCTGGGGCTGGAGACGAGATTGACTGCACAGGGGCAGAAGAGTACTTTCTGGGTGACAGAAATGTTCTATATCGTGACTGGGGTGGTGACAACACAATTGTGTGTATTTATCACATTCATCAAACTATACATTAAAAAATGGGCGTGCTTTATTGTATATAAATTATAACTCGATAAAGCTGATTTTTCCAAAAGGGCCTAGGTGTGGGGCTCCCGTGCCGGTGGAAAGCTGCATGGGACATTGTGTGGGGACAGGGAAGGCAAAGAATTGGAGCGATGAACAAAATCAATCTGCTACATTGCGTTTGATTATAATAGAGCCTATTCATTGTTGGAGCTTAAAGAAATCACTCTTGATAAAGAATCTGTTACTTCATTCTCATCATCTTTTTGTCTCCTTTCCTTTCGGCCTTTTGGCTGGTCCTCTGAGGCTGTCATTTCTTACTACCTCTTGAACTTACACGTAATGTTTTTGTTCTTGGATCTTGTGCAGTTTCTAGCCGATTAAGAATCCAAAGGTTTATGGTCATCTGGTCAGTCTAAGGGATCTTTACTTAAACTCGGTATTTGCAATGCATTTCATGTATTATCTTTCCCCAGTGGAAAAGCTGAACAACTTAAAAAAAAGAAAGAAAAAGAAAAAGTTAACGAGTTAGCCATCAGGGAAAACACATTAGGGTTTTTAATATACTTTAAATGCAGCAAGGCAGTTCACATGATCACTACAATTTATGACAAAACAAATTATTGCTGTTTCAGGCACTGTAGTAAATGAATAAAAGGCTTCAGCGTATTCCTGTGGGAGTGGCATGCTGGGCCTCTTCCTCAGAAGACACCATCTCCAGTAAAATGACACAAGTGGCTTAGTGCTGTGAAATCCCATGAGAAATTGAGATTGAAACAATGCAAACAACAGAAACTTTTCATGTTTTTAAAGTTTCGACTCCTGTTTGATATAAACAAAGCTTGGTACACATATCAGGATACATTTAACTTTTTCCTCTTGTGAGCACTTCGTGGCTTTTTACATATAATAGAGTAAGTCTGGTAGGCGGGGAGGGCGGTGTTTTGCCAGGTTTTGAATTCAATCAAACTCTTTGGTCTAGTCAAATCCCCACCAGATGAGAACAGTTTGGTGTTTAAATTTGTTTACTCTTTGGTAAATGGAACTTCCTGTTTTGGATTCTATAAAGGTTTCTTGAAATGAAGTAGCATTCAAATATGGTTTGGATGAGTTGAATGCAAACACATCAGAAATTTATGGACAAAATTTCCTTCAAATGTACCCAAAATTTTAATAATTAAGAACTAACCAAACATACTTTAGGTTTGGAGCTGGATTTAAATATCTGACAAACCATTTCAAAACATTCAGGGAACTCAGACCGCATTCCAAGCTGAAATGTTTTTATTTTGTGTTTTGTTTAAATTTTACATGGGAAGCAAAACACTTGAATTTGTCTCCACAAATATGAATCTGTTTTCAGTACTTATACCTCAGCCATCACAATGATGGGAAATTTTCTTTCTTTTTTTTTCCTAGAAGTAAAATCAATTTTCAGAGAAATGAGAGATTATGCTGACAACTGAGAGTAGCTCAAGCCTGTACTGGGTGGGCCGCCAGGCCGTCTCTTTATAAGCCTAGTGTCCTCTTCTGTGGCCGCCATTGTGAATGGATCTCATTCCCGAATGGAGCGATGTTTCTCTTTAGCAGTTCTGTTTATCCTTTTGGACCTTAGGGTGCCCATCTTTAGTTTCTGGTCTTTCTGCTCAGAGTCTTCTGCTCCAATTGGGTCATCAGGCTCTCTCTACTCCGAGCTCCCTCAGCAGGCGCTCTCCACTTCACTTCTGGCCTTTTGGACAAACCCCATTCTCTCTCCTCCCCCCACTCCCTGTTGGTCATTTTGGATGTGGGCTGTGCTCGTCACGAAAGGGAATGGAGGCCCCTGGAGACCCCAATGAACTCAATGACCCAGTCGATGAATTCCGGGCCAAGGTCTTGGGAGGAGAAATCCTTACTGGTTTGGAAGGAATAGCTACAGAAATGTCCAGAGACAGTTGTCAGTGGAACTGGGACAAGAAAACTTTTGCTGGGGTGCCCTGGGCCAATGACATTTCATTTCCCAAGTAAGGCATTTGTAGATATAAAAACTCCTCCATCTGTCCAGCCAAGGGCAGATGTCTATTAGTGAAGAACAGTTATTTGTAACCACAATAATGATACAAGGTGTTGATAACCTGGTCTTCAGGTCTTTTTTTCTATTCTCTTCTAGTGGTTTTCTTTGTAATTGCGACAAGTCAGGCCTCAAAGAAGAAAAGACAGGAAAAAGAGATAAAACTCAAATTGGTTACCTTTTCGTAGTTAAGTTTGAATTTGCCTCTGAATCACTAGGTAAAATGGCGGGTGATGACTAAGTAAATCGTGCGTGCTGAGAGGCTGGTAATCTTTCTCCTCCCTTCTTCCCCACTCCAATCAGAGGAGGATTGCTGAATTCAAAGACTTCAACCAAGACCAGTTTTTGTGTGTATGTGTGTGTGTGTGCTGGTAATCAAGAGAGTGCCTTGACACTCTCAGAGAGTGGAGGCCCACTGTACTGAGCCCGAGCCTTCTGATTAGGAAACAGTCGTCCTTCACCAGCGATTTGGACTGGTGGTTTCTAAACGGACTGCCCATTAGGTTCACCCAACGAGCCCTAAAATGTAACGGTGGCTGGGCCCCAACCCAATCCTGGGTGAAGGCCAGGCTTCAGTATTGAAAAAAACCCAAACTGCCCACAGGGTTTTAGTGTATAACCAGAGTTAAGAACCACTGGTTTGGGTTGTACTGTTTCTGGGAAAAAATTAATGTTTGTCTTTTGGAGCTGAATGTACTTTAAGGGGTCAATGAGTATGAAAACTGGTAGTTCTGTATCTCTTTTACTGGCAGG
Organism: Pteronotus mesoamericanus; assembly: GCF_021234165.1. NCBI lineage: Eukaryota > Metazoa > Chordata > Mammalia > Chiroptera > Mormoopidae > Pteronotus > Pteronotus mesoamericanus. The sequence continues at coordinate 27,725,178 of NW_026555078.1, read as the reverse complement.
AGTGTTGGAAAGCAAACTTGATTTCAAGGATTCAGGTCCACCCTCATCCATGCGATTACAGGTACCCCTTATGTCTCCACTGTCCCCCGCAAGCTGGGAGGTGTCAGCCAACCTCCATGTCCAGTCTGCTGCAGGTTGGAAGTGAGGGATGCATTCGAACTGCTGCGCTCAGGAAGCGTTCTGAGAGAGAGAGAGAGAGAGATCTCTTCCCATGGGGAGGGGTATGTGTGGAGTTTGCCCAGGGGAAAGGATGTTATTTTCTCTCTGGGGATGAACTCTGGACTCCTAGAGAAAATCCAAGTTGACTTCAATTTTTGCCATTGTCCCTCTTTTGCTATAATTTCTTTCTAAAACCGTATTACCCCTTTCTTCGGAAAGAAATTGGCCTGTGTCTTTGCAGCTTGTGTCTTAGTATAGTGGTGACTGAGGGGATCCAGCGATGAGAGAGCCATCCTGCCTCCTCCTCCCGGGAAAAGGCAGGCAGCCCATCAGGGAACCAGCTCTGCAGAGGCCAGATGGTAATAGGCCCCCCACAGGGACGCCGGCAGCAGGGGTGGCAGATGGTCCCTAGCCTGCGGAGGATCTCTGGAAAGAAGATGCATCCACGAAGGAACAAAGTTTCTGGCACCATCACGCCATGTATGCTAGTGACTATTTAACAAGTGGCTGTCCAGGAAAGAAATCTCTGGTGAGCAGCACAGGCACATTTTTGTGGTATAAACACCCTCATCATCACCAGTTTCAGGCTTCCCACTTGAACAGGAAGGAGTCACTGAAGAGCAAGTTAGGACAAAATGTACAAAACTGACTCTGGCAAGCTGGGGAGAGCAGGCTCTGGCTCGGCACTGCCCCACAGGTTGGGCGGGCGGGCCCACCAAGTTCTCAGGGGAACCAGTGGGTTTTCTATAGGTTTCCCCTCTTTCAACACAAACTGCCAACATTCAACTGTGATTCCTTCAAGTATGACCTCATGGACTCAGGGTTTAAAATAACTCATTTATCAGAACTGAAACCTGTATTTGGATCCAATACAGAAAGGACTGAGGGCTACACCTCTTATAAAATAACAACAACAAATATTTCTTAATGTTCTTCCTATGCTGTCCTTGAGGTAGTCACATACCATTTGAGATGGCCAGTCACAAGGAACATTTACCGAGTGCCCACCATGTCCTAGGGACCTGACCTGTATTACCTCATTTAATCTTTATTATAACTTTATGAGAAAGGTACTGTTATTAGGAGAAGTACACCTCTTAAACAAATAACCACAGTGAATACTTTAGAATAAAAGTACATCTTATTCTAGACTGTTCACAAGGCAGTTCAATATGGCTAAACACTGCAAACAGTTACTGAGTGCTTACTGTGTACCTGATATTTCCCCTGAACTCTCTGTTGAGTTTTTATAATAACCTATGAGTCAAGTGTTACTATGATGCTTATTTACATTAAGGAAATAGAGGACAGAGAGCGACTTCTTAGAGGTCAGGGGGCTTGTTTGTGGCAGAGTCAAGAATCCAAACCAGGCAGCCTGGCACTGAAGCTCACTCTTACCTGTAGGACTCTACCATCTTTCTGAGCAGGAATGTCCCTGGGTAAATCCTTGACCTTTTGTGTAGATGTCTAACCTTGATTTAAAAGCAATGCACTTAGCCCTGATTGGTGTGGCCCGGTGGATTGGACCTTGTCCTGGAGATGCAGGGGTAGCCAGTTCTATTCCTGGTCACATGCCTGGGTTGTGGTCTGGGTCTCGGGTTGGGAGCCTGTGGGAGGTGGCCGATCAATGTTTTTCTTGCACATTGAAATTTCTCTCCCTTTCTCCCTCCCTTCCCCACTAAATAAATAAATAAATAAATAAATAAATAAATAAATAAAAGCTTTTAAAAAATAAAAGCAATGCATTTATTCAAATGTTTCTGCACAGCCTCCCTTCCCAACACACACACTTCCTTCAGGCTGTAAATTCTACCTTTTCACTTTGATGGAAGATACTGTTTAGCATTTCATTACTGTGGTTTGTGATTTAGAGCTGCAGTATCCACATGCCAAGAAGTCAGGGGATGAATTTGGACTCAAAGGCAACTCTCTTAATTGTCGATCAGGTTCAATGCTATGCCCTTGAAAACCACTCCTAAACCACACACAATTCAGCTGAACTAAAGGGTTAAAGAAAGTCAGTTTTCAGGAGAATTCTAGTGATCTCCCACCTTTAGGCTCTTTAGAACTAAAACAGTTTTGAAGTTTCTGCCTCATTGGAGTGACATAATTTACACCTTTCATTCTGGGGTTGTCTTAGCTGAGCTGCACAGTGGTGTTCTTATGTAGACAAAGCTACTGGAGTTGAGAAACAGGAAGGGCTAGAAACTCACTTTTTAAAGTAAAATAAAGCTTACACAGTGGGGGACTTCCTTAACTCTCCAAACTCTGGCATGTGTTAGGTAGTCAGGAAAGAATAATAAAATTCCCCAGGAAAAGCATTTCACAAATGGCAGTGGTTAAAATGTGGTTTTCTAGGTGGCCATGGGTCAGATTTCCATTCCCTTCTGCTCACCTCCTGCAGGGCTGGTCTCAGGTTGCTTTTGCAGAGACAGGTCTGCAGAGCCCTACAGAAGAGCCAAGCCTTCCAGAACAGCCCAAGGACAGGCTGGAGGATGCCCACCTCAGACCCAGGCTCCTTCTGGGAGAGTGTGTCTGTGTCACCCAAGAACGGCACTGGCTTTCAGTGGCAGCTCCCTTGATCACACAGGAAAGGGCCCCCGCTTCTGTGAGGTCCTGAAGACTCAGCCAGCACCCCCCGGACGATGGAGAAGGGAGGAGCTGCCTGTACAATGGAAAACAAACAATAGAAATCACCCAGGTATACAACACTGCTGGCAGGTAGCCTCAAGGAATAAAGGACAAGATTGATGAACTCAAAGATGAAAGCTCGTGCTGCTGAAGGACAAATGGGATTTCTGGGAGTCCTTCAAAGAGTGGCTCTGCAGTGTAGAGTTGTCAAGACAGTTAATTCAGCCCTGAGGGCCTCGGGAATTGAAGAGGAGCTTGGGAGATTCTGGTGCTGGGACCCAGAGGGGAGAGACAAGCTTAATTTAGGGGTTCACATCTGTAACCTGTAGTAGCCAAACATGGGTTGAGGAGAAATGTGGGAATGAAAAGATCCAGATGGTAACATCCTAGTACAGTTATGTATTTCATTATAGCACAGTCAGTTCTGCTATAATATCACATACCTGCTCCTTAAACTGGCCTCGCTATGAAAAATTGGACAATAAAAACCACAGGGCATAGAGGAAAATGGGGCCACAGGTACTGTCCCTAAAAACTCGGTTAGTGATACACGCAAAAAAAAGGAAATCTAAAAAAATGCTAGCATGGTCTCCTACATGTTGAATGGTTCAGGAACATATGCATCTTTCAATAAATATGGCACCTTATCTTGAAAAAGACCTGAAATTTGCTTGTGGAAGTAGGCTTTGCAGTGTGGGAGTTATGAGATGGAAGAAGGAAGTTTATCAAAATTGGCAATTTTAAAATCCTGGATCTTGTTTCTCTGAAATACAGGCCCTTTGAAGCATGCCTTTATAATAGATACCTGCTTCATCAAAACTGAAAATTTTGATTCAATGCATAGTTCTCAGTTAATTTCTGAATCCCTGCTGGAAATTCTTTCCTTGTTTTCTCATTTGCATTGGGGCTTCAACCAACGGCTGAAGGCATTCATTGTAGTGATGTTTGAGACCACCAAACCAGCTACTGACAGTACTAAAAAGTACAGAATTTGGCGTTTTTCCATTAAGGTCTGTGTGTATAGACAGTGCTTTCTCTTTGTGAAACAGGACATCCCCATTTTTCACTGTCTGGCTTTCCATTTCAACAATGCTCAGCTTTCCATCTCTTCTGTTTCTTCAGGCCTTATTTTTAATTGACCTCAGAACACCAGAGTTGCTCCATCCATAGGCATTTTATTGTCATGGTTTTATGGATTCATTGATGTCCGTTGCTGGGGAGATATCACATGTTCTCTTGATTCTTTCAAAATTCATTTTTACTTCAAGCTTCTCCTTGAGACCTAAAGGTTTTTTTTCATGACCAGTTTGGTGTTTTTGAATCAGGGTGGTTAGAAGATGGTAAATGAATTTTTTTAAAAACATAGAAGTGCTCACAAATGTGAAAGAATAGAAAAACACAACCTTGTAGGATAACACACTTTGTTAGGATGAGTTGGATGGACGGGACAACACGCGTGCCAGGCAGACATGTGAAGCGTGTGCATGCATCCATTTTATGAATTCCTACAAGACTTGGTTCAGCTCGCTCCTGTTTTCTATGTCGCCGAGTTTGTCTCACAAAATTGCCTGTGAGATTTACATTACTCTCGAATTGTCCCATAATATATTAACCTAATTGTAATATATTTGCATTTTCAAAACAAGTGTTATTGCAAACTGTCTATGGTACCGCTGCTTCTGTTTTTTCTCAGCTGATCATTATTGGAATTCTGTGAGGTAGATGGGAAAGTCAATATTCCCATTATACAGGCGAGAAACTGAGGCTGCACATCTGACAGCTTGGATATGAGCCTGGCACTGCCAGGAATTAAGAGAAGAGTCCTGACTGTGTATAAATCCCTGGTCCTAATACTTCCTAAAGCTGTCTTCTGGAAGTTTGGTTTTATGAGCCAGAAAATTTTTTTCTTTGGCCTGTATAATGTTTGAATTCTCTCCCAGCTCTGGGAGACTTCCTGCTACATTTTGCCTTTTAAAGGGACCATGTTTAGGTAGAGGGCACCCTAAATTTCAAGGTTTGCTCTTGCAATAGGAGTTCTGCCTGTGCTGTGCTGCAGGCACAGGATAAAGAGAAATCATTCCTTCATCATCTAAGAACGTCCCCAGGAGGAGCAGCTGCGGTTCCTTTTTGGGGAGGCAGCTTGGTTTGCACCCATTTGGACATGGCTCTCTTGGAAGACAGTGACGCTTCACTGTCCCTGTCAGGGCCACTGTGATTATGGCTGTTACCAGCCTTGCTCACTGGGAGAGGAGATCCGGGTGTCGCCACGCCTCCTCTTCCTCCTGGTCCAGTGGAAAACAGCTCGCATCAAACCCCAGCTCAGTGACAGGAGGCGTCCTACTGTTTCCAGCGATGAGCCCAGGAAGGCCCTCTGCTGCTACCGTTTCGGGGGCTATTCAGCGAGCACCTGCACGTGCCCCAGGCTCCAGGAAGCACTTCACACGTGCATTTGTTCATTCCACCGTACTTGTACTTGTTGAGGGCCTGTTAGGTGCCAGGATCATTCTTTCTGTGGAGGTTGTTTCATTTACTTCTTACAGTTTGAACCCCCGAACTGACTGGCTCCCAGTTGTGCACTTCAGCCTGTGCCGTCTGGCTTCTCTCATTCAAGGCTGCCAGAGTCTTAGTCAGGGCTGCTAGAAGCTCAGTCAGCCTCAGTCATTTTCCTTCTTACTGGAGCCCTGTAAACTTGTCAATGACCTTCCCATGACCTGGACAACAATTTCTCAATTCGTCACTGCCTTTCACGTGTAGGTACAGACTTAGTTCCCTTCCATTTGGATAGCAAGTGCCTGAGGGTCACTTTTGTGTTTATTTTGGTGAACTTTGGTTCCCTTCCTTCCTTCCCTCCTTCCCTCACCCCTTTCTTCTTCCCTTCCGTCTTTCTATTTTTGAATTTATATACTGGGACCCACTCTACAAACCTGGGAGGAATAAAAAGAAAGAACAAAGACAGCAGAGCAATCTAATACGGAAAAACGTTTTTTTTTAACTTTATGAATGAGGCCTTTGAACTTGTGGCAATGGCTCCTTCCTAACCTGTACGTTTCATGCCCTGTTTCCAGCTGGAGTAGAAACTCTAAGGTGCTCTGGCCCTGAGCCCACAGTGAAACCTGGCTGTGGTTTTGTCTCCCTGTCCGATGATCGGCAGTGGCAGCCACAGCTGCTGGAGAGGAAGAGCAGCCGGGCGCTTCCCGCCGGAGTCGAAGTTGACTGCGGCAGCCGTGGAAGCTTTCTGAGCAGGGAAGCCGGCCCGAGCCGTCACCTGCCATGGCCAAGGGCAGCAGTGACAATGAATGACAAGGAAATTCTTGCAGCCAATGGGCATGGGACTGAGGAAGAACGGGGTGTCTCCAATGCTGGTTTTGAAACTTTCTGCCTTGACTAAAACCCAGATTCTCAGCACAGGGGATGTGACTCATGGCTGAGAAATTCCCCATGGCCTTGGATGACATTTACCTTGATTACCTCTGAGTCACATTTCTCGGAGGAATTTTTTTTTTTTTTCACCAGAAGCAATCTGCAGGGAAAGTGGCATGGATGGTGGTTTGGAAGCAGCAGAGGAAATGGGATCACATGTGTTCTTAGTAGGAGACTTAAAGACATGCAAGAATGGAAAGAAAAACAAGGCACAAAAGGGAGGTCACTGAGGAGATGGGATCTCTCGCTCTCTGGTGATGGACTCTGACCTTTGACCTCTTATTGTGATTACAGAAATTTAGAATGTGAGACATGGAGTCAGCAGTCACTCTTTCATATCAAAATTTTCTGTGGGGCACCTTTGGCGTTCCAGATAGACCCTGGGATACAACGGAACACAACACACAGTGCTGCCCTGGTGGGGTCATCCCAGTGGAGCAGAAAGACAACAAAGAGACGATGAATCAAATGGCATCTTTGAATTCAGTCCTTTTGAGTAATTAACAGAAATATGGTTCAGATAATTTTGTTAACCAGTGTCACCCCAATAAATTCAATAAAAAGGCAAAAAAAGAAGCAAGCTCTTCTACTAGGAATATGCATTTCTTATTGTATGTTATTATATATTATATATTATGTATATTATATATTATTATAAACCATAACATTACAATGTACAATGGAATATTATTCAGCCATAAACAGGAATGAAGCTCTAAAACAAAAACAAAAAAAAAAGAAAGAAAGAAATACATTCAGAATATGCAGCTCCACGATGCTGCAAACCCGTGTGAACCGGAGGGGAGGAGACATGACCACGTCCTCGAAGGTGCTGCGCTTTAGTGGTTCCAGGCTTGGTCTGCAGTCCTGGCTCTTGCAGCTCCCCAGTTTCATACCAGGCCTCCCGCCTCCTTGAAGAACCTGCAGCGGTGTGGAGCTGATTGGGACCAAGAAAATAAAGGGCACCCTTTGATGTCTCTGGTTCCCCCTATTCTGTGCCTTTGAAACCTCATCTGAGGTTAAGAGTCCTCTTAATGTAAATGTAGGTCTCATTTAAACCCTGGACTCCGAAAGAGGGTCTGGAGACAGGAAAAGCAATGCCCCAAGTCCTGTGGGATTCCAAACCACCAACAGAAAAACAAAACAGAAAACACTTTGCACCAGATTAGCTTCAGTTCTGCTTGACTTAGATTAATGCATCTGAGGCTATTTCCTACAAAAGGACCATTTGCAGCCAACAGGCAGCGGCTTGGGAAATAAAGGGAGGCAACACTGAGGTGCAGAAAGAGCTATGGATGAGGATTTAGAGATCCGCCATCTAATCTGGGTTTGCCACCAACTGACCCTGAGAGGTAGGCAGTCTTGCAGGCTGGGTAGGCACAGGAAAGAAAGTCAGGAGACCCAGGGCAGGGTCCCAGTCAAGACCAGAACAGGCATGGTTAGGAAGAGAGCGGGTACCTGAGAAGACTGGAAATAAACTGGGCCGAGGGCAGGGGTTGCAGCGCCTGGCCAGGGTCCCGGCATCTCACAGAGCCTCAAGGAAGCCAGGGAGCGAAGGACTGAGGTGCTTCCTGCAACCGGAGCGTCCCGGCTGAGGGAGGCCAGGCCGGGAGGATCTGGAGGAAGGACTGGCTGGCTGCCTGGCTACCCTCCTGCTGGGAAGGAGGGAGGTTTTGCCTCACTGGTGCCCTGTGTTCTCTAAACACAGGTCAGAGCTCACTGCCACTCCCCCCCAACCCCCACGCCCTGGCCATCTGGCTGCTCCCTTGACCCTACCTTCAGGCCTACCCTTCAGGGCTCTGTCCTCCCAGCTGACCTTCAGTGACCACTGCACACCAATCCATCTGACAGGCAGCCTTGCAGCAAAGGCTTTATTAAAGACAGGAGCAAAACACTGCAGTCAGGAGAAAAAAGGAGAGGTGGCAGGGCAGGGAAGAGAAAAAGAAGCTTGGAAGGAGAGAGGCAGCAGCGTGAAGAGGCTTCAGTTAAAAGTCCAGTGATGTCCAAGCGGGAGGGGCAGGGTGAGAAAGTAATGCCACCAGAGAGGAAGCTGGAACCTGGTGCAGCACTTCATCAAGTCTCTAGAGAGCGGGAAGGTGCAGCCCCACCGAGCTCTCCCCAGCACCTCCCTTCTTAGTTATTGTCCTCCATTCGTGCAGCTCAGCTAGGTTCTCAAAGTCCTCCCCCAACCCCCCTCGCCACAGTAGCTGGGAGGGGGCTTGGCTGTTTCTCCCTCCTGCCCTGCACGCTCGGAAGAAGCTCCATCCCGTTGGAGAGGTCTCAGCTCCTCCTCCTAAGTCCTGTTTCTGTCCATCTGGCACTAGCCACCTCCAGTCTCACAGGCCACCCACCAAAACCAACCAGGGGAGTGGCCAGATCAGAGCCTCGATGGCTGCAGAGGGTATGACCCAGCACTGTGCATGTGCGGCTGTGTGTGCACATGCATGTGTGTACGTGTGTGTGTGTTGGGGGAATGGGAATGTTGTATGTATAGCTTCAACAAAAAGGATTTGGGTTTCCTAGGCCAGGGGCTAAGAAGGCTCTCTTAGCTGGGGGGCAATCCAAGGTATGAGTTAAGCCACACCCAGCAGAATCTATGGTTAAATAAATACCTGTAATCTACTCCCGGTATATGTTGTGTGGCCTAAGACTCCTCACTTGGAAATGAAATAAATTATTGATGTTGTTACTATGACTTCTCCCTGAACAGAGATGGAGCTTGCATCATGCCGGTGGCCAGGTCAGTGAGCAGAGTCAGGAGAGGGCTTTGGGAAGAGCCTCTGGAGCTCACCGTGTCTTTGGCTAAAGAGGAGAGAACCTCTGCCCGGCTGGCGCCTGGTGACCGGGGTGGAGCAGAGAGGATTGCTGAGGGCAGAGATGCCCTGGCAGTGGGGACAGCGCCTCGCCAGGGTCCGGCTGAAGCCCATTGTTCACATGAGTTGTCTTCCTTCATTATTACTTTGTTACAGCCATGATATTCAATTAATAAAAAACTAAAGCAAAAACTATTCGCAATGGCATCTTGAAATCAAGTCAATGAAAAATATTGATGATGTCCATCCAGCATAAGACTCAATCCACGATGGGCTAAGTACTCGAGTGTGCACACAGACATGTCTGGTGGACGACACCAACTAATCAGTGAGATTTTTTTCTCAGGATCAGGCCCAGCCATTCTTCCCTCCACCAAGTTTTCAGTGACTTTTCAGGATGACTTGGCTTAGAAACCATGGAGGAAGGAGACCCAAGCTCAGCCAAACCCCTCCTATTCTTGTTCTTTACCTCCCTGTGCCAGTCTATCCCTTTGAAACATTTCCAAGTCTCAGTGGGAGGCAGAACTTCTGCTCCGTTGAGACACGGCGCCTTGATGTTGATGGCTGGGAATGAATGGAGTCTATGCATTCGCCACTAAGCCAATGGTGTTTCACCTGTGGTCCTTTGTACATGTGTATGCATCTGCATTTCAATGATTTTCTTCCTTCCCTAACCAACCTGCTCAAGGCAATATTTACTACCAGCCTCACATGCATTGTGGTGAGGCCGGGGCCTGATCACATCCAATGAGGGTGGCCAGCTTTCCCCGCCAGAAGCAAGAGGCACCGGGAAAAATGGAAATTGGGCAATAGTCTTGTATACTCTCTGCTCTGTCATGGATGGCCTTCAGCAGGAAACCAATCAACAGAATCAAAAGAACACGGTTTCCTGTTAACATAGAGTGATGCCAAATCCACCAGACATTATTGTTTTATGCCCTGTGCCAGTCATTGTCAAGCATAGCATAAGTACTAACACATGACTGGGGTTGTGGTTTTAGTGAAATATTCTTTTGCTTTTGGCACGACTCCATACACCTTCACATTGCCCTTTCCCAAACTTAGGGAGGTTTTTAAAATTTTTTTCCTTCTTCTTCTTCTTTTCAGATTTCTTTTCCCCCAAAGAACTATATCTGGCTGTTTTGCTGCATACCAGCTCCTAAACCCAAGCCAGCTGACTCCCAACCTCCTCAGCCTTTTCTTAAGCAACACTTTTAAAAAATATGTTATTATTATTGCATCACATAGGGCTAAAATAAACCCACTGTGTATTGGCCTTCAACAATCTTGCTTTTCCTCTGAAAACGACTAGTTCCCTAAGACTGGCTTTAAGAGAGAAAAACCTCTCACATAATATTTTTCTTACTTTCCAGGCTGATCTTGAAGGTGATGATAGGTCATAAGCCGCAGCCTCGGCAAGGATGTTACAACCCCCGGAGCGGGCGGGAAGTACATGTGTGTTTGGAATGCAACAAAAGGGAAAAGTTACTGGTGTGTTTCTGACAGGACCCTACATTTTTAACCCTTTCTCCACACCTAGGGAACACCCGGCTCCATTAGCGACTCAGAAATGTTCTCCTAAAATGACACGGTTTAGGGGAGAATGTGAATATACATCTGAATCTTTTTCTTTCTTCCTCTTGGACAGATTTGGTTCAGACCCTACCTCTCTCTCCCACTGGATGTGTGAATCTGGGCAAGTTGACAGACTTTGTGATCCTCATGCTTCTCCTCTGGAACACAGAGCAGACACTCACCTTCCAGGGCTGTGATCAAGAATATGAGTCAAACACTGGCATTTTGCTCCCTGCTCAGTCAAGGAAACCTTTAGCAGGAAGTGTACTTTGTAAGTGCTCAACAAGTCACATGATTATGATTATGATTATTAAAGCACTTTGGAAAGCTCTGCGTCCCTGCTCCAAATGCTTTCGGGAGTGACCCTTAGGTAGTGCGGGGTGCAGGGCTGTAGAGGCGGTAGCGTCCCAGGCAGAGCAGCTTCTCCACGATGTCTGCGTGTGCTACTCACTCAATTGTGAGGATTCTGGGAGAGAGAAACTGGGTTGTCACTGTAATTCTCATTTCACAGATAAAGAAATGGAGGCCCTTGCACACTGTGAGGATTGGCAGAGCCGTGACTGGACCCCCAGGCTCTGAAATCCTTGCTATTGCTCCATCTGTACATCCCATTTCTCTCAGAGCTGAATTAATTTGTTCTTGGCCTGCCTCTGCAGTTCCCTGAGGCCCTTTCCCTGCCTGTCCTTTCCAGGAAAGAGAGCTCTCTCACTCTTTCCCTTTCTCCCTCTCTCTTTCTCTCTCTCTCAGGCCTGTGCTGCCTCCTGTGGTCTCCCAGAGCTGCTCCAGACACGCATAGGTTCTTAACTATGAGGTGATTTGACTGGCTTGTATCACATTTTCTTCCCTGCAAGTCCATCTCTGCCATCTTTCTCCAGAAAGCTTTTCTGAAATGCAAGTTCATTACCTGTAGGCTCCTCGATCAACCCATTGTCTCTGAAGACAAACTAGATCATTCCTTGAAAACAGGGGCAGATAACTATTGATAACAGGAATGAGGATGGCACTTTGGAGCGGGGGGAGTACTCGAGTTGGGGTGGGTCTTAATTTAGGTTCCCAGGGAAACAGACTCTGAGATGGAAAGCGCCTGGGGGATGTTTATTGCCGAGGGTCCTCAGGATCGCCACCTGGGGCAGAGTGGGGGTGTGTGGGGTGGAGAAAGAGGACTGGGCAGAGGGATGCTTACACAGTAGTGACCAACGTCATTGCCATAGAGACTCGGCTAATCTCACAGGAAGCTAGGGTGGCCCTGCAGAGTTGCCCTGCCTGGAGGACAGTGGTAGCATCTTCATACCTTGTATTGACCTGTCATCAAGTAGAGGCTGTTGCCAAGGATGTGACTTTAGACAGGGTATAATCTAGAGGTAGTCCCTGCAAAGGGCCTTGGCTGTGAGCCTTCACCCATTGTACTCTCAGCACTGGGGGAATGAGACCTCAGCCCTAAAGCGACCTGGGAGGAGCACCCAGCACCCACTGTAGAGGAGGGCAAGGGTGAGGGCAAGGGTGAGGCCTGGAGCAGCAGGTTAGCTAGGAGCTGGATGACTGCAGCTTTGGGGACTTTGACAAAAAGACTTTAGGACTAAAGTCCTGGGAAAGGAAGGGTAGTTTCTCTCAACCTGCAACTGAAACAGCAGAAAAGGCCTCTGAGAGCTGGTATAGGACAGCGCTTTCCTGCTGTGCCCACTCCCACTCTCATTAGAACTTGGCCATGTATCCAACCTTGGGTCATGGTGTCAAATAAGAAGCTGGACCTTGTATAAAACAGTCTCTGGGGATATGTCCAGGAATCTGTATTATAAACCTCCTTCCCACCACTATTTCTTTTGCATGCACTTCTGTACCAGAGCTTATCAACCTCTCTACTACAACTGTTTCTAGAACTGGCAAGGTCTTTGGGGCCAAGAACAGATATTTTTCTTAAAAATGGTATTTGCATAGCAGAGTTATATCACACTGTGGATTTCCAGATCACTTCTGTAGGACGCTCCAATTGGAGTGGCTGTGTCGCTTATACTGATTGCCCTGGTAGCTATAGTGATTCTCCTTACTCTTCTTTGGGGGGTACCAACCTCTCCTCCCCTGGACCCCCTCTCACCAGCCACGTGGCCCAAATTGGAGCAGACTTCTGTTTATAGGACTTTACCTCTTTGGCCACAATCACGGCTTTGTGGGATGGGCGTCTGCCCTAGAGTTGGCCAACAATGTCCCCACCTCTGTTCCTAGTGATTGATGCAAAAATGTGCCCATGACTCAAACTAAGCCAACCCAAGTCCTCCCCCGCAGGAATTGTTTTCCCAAACTAAAGCTGGCATGAAGGAAGATGAAGAGCCTTTCGCCTCTGCTCCTGAGGCTGTGAGTGTGATTCTAATGCGTTAAGCAGATACAGCCAGTGGCATGGAGAAAGTGACTGGCAGAGGAGAGGAGACACCAACTAAAAGAAGCAGAGATGAGAAACAAGGGTGCATTCTGGTGGTGATGAAGGCCTCTGTTCAAGTCACCTGCGGTTTTGTATGGTTTGGTAATGTGAAGTGATAACCGATGTGTTAGTGACATACATCCTGGTTCTCAGAAGATGGTATTAAGCCTCTGAGGTTAGTGCATTAGGATGTGACCATATATAAATGTAGAATTATCGGACACATGGGCTTTCTGGGAGGGGGAGTGAGGAAGGATGGAGACGGTAAGTGAGTGGTAGAAAGGTCTCCATTTTCTTCCCTTTCTCCCATGAGCATGCAGCAGCGACTAAATGCTGCCACTGTGTGTGATGTGTTTGTATTTCTTTTTCTTGTTGAGAGAGAGAGAGAGAGAGAAAGGGAGGAAGGAAGGAGGGAAGGAAGGAAGGGAAGAAGGGAGGAAAGAAAGAAAAAAGGAGGGAGGGAGGGAGGAAAGAAACTCAAACTTTCAATACAGTGTTTCAGGAAACCAGCACCAATAGGTGGAAATTGGCCTTTGATATGAAACCTTCTTTTTCTTGGATCGTTGGATCCGTTGCCTTTGTGTTTCTTTTAAAAGAGGTCTCCTCGCATGTTAGTTTCTATGTGAGGCTAAAAGTTTTAAATGTTTTGTCTCTGCACCCAGACATGTCAGCAGAAAATCTTGCGTGACTTTCCCCAAGCTCATCTGAGAGGGAAGGTCCCTACCTGCCATGTTATCTTGGCCCTTCCAAATACCAAACCCAGTGACAAGGCACATTCACAAAAGAATCCCTCTCCTTAAGACTCAGTTTTCCTTTCGCATGTCAGGGCCTTAGCTAGAGAATGAGAAGTAGTTCTTGTAACATAGAAAAGCTGAAGTCATCCTCTAATTGGTTTAGGCTGAGAGGAAGAGAGCAAATAGCTATTTGGGGCATACAAGTTTACCCCAAAGAAATAGGCCTCCTTATTTGGGGTAATGGTGGTAGCGATGGTGACGATGGAGGCGGTGACGATAGTGGAGGTGGTGGTGGTCCTGAGCACACGACAGAGGGTGGTCTTTCTCACTAGTTCCTTCCACACCTGAGGCATTATCATGGATGGTCTCTATTGTTGCTCATTGTAATGCTCCTCCGCAAAACAAGCATTTAGAATACGAAGGACATTAGGTAAAAGCTTACACACACGCACACACAGGGATACACTCAATTTTCTCCTGCCCCTCGAGCTTGGTAAAAAGCACCTATCAGGTTGCCCATCCTTCTTCCTTGCATTTAAGGAGAGCCTTTTAGAGCTCTTCTCCTCCACCCCCACTTCCTCCTCCTCTTTTTCCTTCCTCTACTATGTCTCCAAATTAATCTTAGCAGGGAGTCCTGAAGCCAATGATCATGTTACAAGTCTAAATGTGATAGCCTGTCATCTTTCATTATTTTTGACATAAACAAAACTGTCAGAATTCTCTGAGACCCGCCTTTGGTTCAGGGTGTTCTCTTTGAGGCAGGAAGATCCATAAGGATTAGAAAAGGGAGGCAGCTCCAAGGCAAGGAAAAGAAAGTAATGGAAGACTGGAAATGATCTCCAGTTCCAAACCTGAGTGCACTTTTAGACCATTGCTTTTGGGGGGCTATTGATGAAGGCTGAAAATGTTTACGTAATTGTGGTTTATTTTATAAAATCGAGGTCTGGGGGCACTTAATTAACCAGATTAATTTCTTCATCTATGCCCTGCAATTTCCTTGAATATTTGGATTTTATATGCAATTAAAGAATAATTGCCTGGCTTGTTTCCTGGAGATTGGTGCCTTCCACGGACTGAGTTGGTGGTGAAGACGGGGCAGGCATGTTTTCACATAGAAGAAGACCTAACTACTGATATTTAAGACTCTGAGCTAATGTACTATCATCTCAGGTACACACACAAATAATGTTTTAGGAAAAGTTTCTTTTTTTTTTTTTTTATCTTCAACCTGAGGATATGTTTTTATTGATTTTAGAGAGAAAGGAAGGAAGGAACAGAGAGAGAGAGAGAAAGAGAGGGGGAGAGAAAGAAACATTGATGTGACAGAGAAACACTGATTAGTTGCCTTTTGTATGTCCTCTGACCAGGGTTCAAACCCTCAACCTACGTATATGCCCTGAATAGGAATCAAACTTGATGCTGCCATCGACTGAGCCACCTGGCCAGGGCAGGTTTCTTATTCTTTACATACTTTGGACATGTATCTCCTTGCCAGTGATTCTGGGATTGTGGAGTGTAAATGAATCCACGTACCTATTCATCAGAGGCTGTTTGTTTTTCTGGCCCCCTCGTTCAGACAGCCACAGTTTTCTGAAGGAGCCTTACATACCACACTTCAGGGGAGAATTATTTGGTTCAGAATGAGGAAGGCTGGGGCCATGGTCTTTGTTTGGGGGCATTTCAGAACTTTAATATTTTGGTAACCCATGCTCTATAAATCACTGAATTACATCAAGTCTATTTAAAACCCCTCTGGGCAGCTGTTTAAAATGCTGTCACTGCAGTAAGCAATGTCCTCGGAGTCACATGGCAGGTTGGAGCGGAGAAGGGGATGGGTTTTGTTTGTGTTTCTTTAACTCCAGTTAGGTTTACCCTCTGACTCCACTTCTGTGAATAGTCCCTTCATTTCCAGTTATTTCAAAGGCAGGATATGAAGGCCACTTAGTCCATCGGGGTTAAGCCTTCCCATCAGATCGAATTCTTTTTCCTTACGTTCTTCTCTTCAAGCCATTTAGCGAAACTACCACAAATTGTTAACTTCGGATTAATATGTTTAATAAGTCAAATCTGGACTATTTCAAGGAGGCAGGCAGGCAGCCCGGAGGATTGGTTGCAGCTGAGCAGTCCCATGGCTTTTCCTAGGTCATCGCTGGGGGCTGAGACCACCTGTGTAGCACCTGTGGGCAGCTCGGGCCTAATGACCCCCGGGAGCCCTGCTTTGCCAGCCCTGCTCTCTGGCCTCCAGATTTGCTCTGGGCTCTGTCAGTGCAGGCATACTGAGAGGCCAGATCCAGGGGGAGAAGCCTGCAGTGAGGCCGTGGCTCCCCCTTCAGAATGCTGTGTGTTTCTAGGTGTGCGGCTGCCTCTGCTTGGGCTCCAGGCTCCTTGAAGGAGAGGACGCGGCGGCCGTCTTGTTCACAGTCAGGCCCAGGCCGGGGTTACCTGTGCATGGCATGCATGCACACACAAGAGAGGAGTTTAGTGACAGCGAACTGATTCAGGACTTTCAATCAGAAAAGTAGAAATTAATAATCAAATATGTTTTCTTAATTTGAGCAGAATTATAAACACTGAGACTTAAAAAAAAAATAAATCAAATTCCACATTGCGTATCTAGGCGGGAGGGCACCTTTATCTTTCCAGTCTTGGCTCCTCATTGGTCTTTGTCCTTCCCTGGTACATAGCAGGTACTTAAGAAATGTGTTGAATCACTTCATGAATTCAAATGAACAGCAGGGCTTTGGAAACAAGATCCGAGTTTGAATCTCAGCATTTCACTTACTAGCTGGGTGACCTTGGGAAGGTTACTCAACCCTCCTGAGCTTTAGGTCATTTTGAGGGGAGGATTAAGTGAGATAAAGCATGCAATATATTATATTTGATATGAATGGTATATATCATGTATATTCTCCTCCCCATCGCATTTGTGCCAAGGGGCAGTCTGAGTGACCCTGTGTGAGGGACAAGAGCTGGTTTCACTCCTGCCTTCTCCAGAGGCGGATGGTGTGCAGGGCTCTCCTGGGCATGGAGATGGGGCCGCGCAGCTTTATCCGAGGGTCCAGAGCAGGGATGGGCAGCAGGAGTTCAGAGGAGGATGGGGATTCACGCTTTCCCCTCTCCTCTTCTGGGCCTAGAAAAGGAAGACAGGGCCACAGTTCCTGGGGCAGAGGGCACCAGGGACCCCAGAGAGGAGGCTGGTTGGCTTGGGCTGGAGAGGCACCCCCTGCTCCACCTTCGACTCAGGATGCCTTCAGGTCCAGTCCTACTGCGTCTGGGAATCTTCCAGGGGCCCCAGAGGTCAGCGAGGCACCGCACCCAGAGACATTTGTCTATTTTGAACAGAAGAAAAAAAAAAATCCCAACAGTACACAAAACAACAGCCACCTAGGGAAATGGGATTCAAAAGACAATCTGCTCATTCTGAGTGAAACCAAATGTTAGGCAGCAACTCACAGCTCTTCCCCCAGCGCGGCCCATGAGGTCGGTTGTGTTTGGGAATCCCAGCGGGTGTTCCCAACTAGCCTGTCTCTGGCCCCTGGCTTTGCTGAGATTTCTCACTAGGTCACTATTTCTTTAAAAAACAGAGTAACAGTGGAGCCCTTAATTCTTTCTTTCTTTTTTTTTTTTTAAAAATATCTCAGTTAAGTTTATGGAAAAGACAGTCAAAAAGGGGAGTGTGAGTTGTGGCCCTCTCTAGATATTGTTCTCTGAGTTGTCTCAGGTGGAGCGTCTTTCTCCTGTCAGCCTACTCTAGAAGCTTCCTTCATAGGAGAGATTGGACTGGACATGTTGCCTCTCTGGAAAGAGATTTTTATTTCTTACAGTGGGTGAAGGGCCACATTTTTCTCCCTCCCTCCCTTTCTCTTTTTCTTCTGTCTTTTCTCCCTTCATTTTTGGTTGAGAATTTATTTGATTTTTTTCCCCAATAATAACCATGCTTTTAGGTCTATTTGTTTTCTAAAAGTTTGAGTTAACCATTTTCTTTCTTTGTTTCCCTCTCTCTCATCACTCTCAGGTAGCCAAAATGGGAAGTAACTGTTTAAAATTAATTTTTAATATATGTTGAGAGCCCTATCCTTCTTCCCCAGAAGTCAATAATATAATTTTATACGTTATTTTATGTAATAGTTCTATCATTTCTCTACCTGGTAGACTCTGTTTTGTGTGCTCTCTCCCTCTCTCTCTTTCTCTTGATGAAGAGAGCAAGGACTTCTTCAAATCTCATCTTCATCAGTTACTAGCTTTGTGACTTTGTATAAATCATTTAGCCTTTCTAAGCCTCCACTTCTCTACCTGAAAAATAGAGTTACCGATGCTCACCTTATAAGAGTGTTGGACTGGAGAGATATATTAAATGTAATAGTGTACTCAGCACATAGCGAACACTCACTTGGGATAGATGCAATAAGTGCTACTCTTCTGAATACTAGTTCTATAATCCTCCCACACAACTCTGCCCTTGAAGAAAATTGAGTGAACAGGTTCCCAGTTCTGGGATCTGAGGTCCTTCAACTTAAATATTCATATTGTTTCCAGGAATGATATGAATATTTCATGTAATAATTTGTCTGCCTTCACTCTTGTCCTACTTCAGTCCAATCTCCAAACAGCAAGTGCCTTTTAAAAACAGAAATGCAAAAGAAAACAAAAAAGCACACCTCAGAAATCCCAGATCTTGTCACTCCCTCTTGGGAAATTCTTCAATGGTTTCCTCCTCATAATTAGAGTAAGATCTAAACTGCATTCAGGGGGACAACGACCTCCTGTGCCGGCCCCCTGTTTTTGTCTCCCTACTCTCTCCCTCTGCTGTATTTCAGCCCTAGGACCACTTTTCTGACCTTTGTCTTCTCTGATGGCACTAAGCCCTCTGGTGCCTTACAGCTCTGTACTCGCTGTTCCCTGGGCCTGAAACTCTTCTCCTGGGACATTTGACTCTTTCAGCTCAAATGTCACCTCCTCAGAGACGTCTTCCCACTACCTGATGGTCGAACTAGCACTTGCATCCCGTCCCCAGTTAACATCTACTTTCATCACCTTGTTTATTTCCATAGCACTGTAACCAATTATTTATTCATCCATTGACTGTGTGAATGAATCTATAATTTAGGGGGACAAAAATGACTTACAAACAATCAGCTCAAATCAAAAGATCACAAAAACAAATGTGACAGCTCTCAAGGCAAGAAGAGAGAGTCACAGGATTAACCAAAACAACAAAAGTGATCATTCTTAATAGGAAGCCTGCTTTAGAGCTTGGATGAATATAATTCTGCCCTAGGAAAACGACCAAAAGACTCACAAAAGAGTGAGAAAAGCTGACTTCCCAAAGTTTTCTTGCTAAAGCCCGAAGAAGGTCTGAATCTACATCGCTCTCTACCCCCAGCAGCTTCTATGAAAGTGGGATGAAAGAATGGCTTTATTATTGTAATTATGATAATTTCTTATGTATTCAATATCCACACTGACTAGGTTGGTTAAGGGAATCAGCTGTTGCTGGCTTACCCAGTTTTTCTCAGACCCTACCAATGAGCTAATGAGCTTTTCTCTTTTTTTTTTAATGTAAAAAAATTCTTTTTCATTTCTGTAGAAAAAATTCTGGAAACAACTATCCTAAGCAATTGGGTCTGAATTTTTACAAGTCCTATCCCACTCTTCCTGATGTGCCTGGCTGGGTTGCTTAGAGGACATTGGCTTTGATGGCAGATTATATATATTTTTCTTGAGTAATTTGGTTTTGATCAAACCCCCAAATAAGTGTTTTCCCAAGTTTTTTTTTGTTTTTGCCTCTCAGTTTGCAAGCTCATATGTGTTCCAGAAAAATATAATCCACATGGTTAGATTCATTTACGCTCAACTTGTCCCAGGATCATTGGCAAGGAGATACATGCTCAAAGTATATGAAGAATAAGAAACTTTTCCTAAGACATCTTTGTGTGTGTGCCCGCGCACCTGAAATGATGATACATTAGCTCAGAGCACTAAATAGGTAAATCCAATGGTTAAGTATTGTTCTGATGTGTGAAATAGGAAGATTTTTAAAGGAGGCCTGTGTGGATCTTGTGACTTTTGTGTTCATGATATTTGTAGATGTTATAGTTACATACTATTTGAATTTTTTTTAAAAGAAGTGATTTCTATTTACCTGTTGGCATTCAGGATTTTCCCTTCTCTAATCAAATCCTGAGCAAAGACTTGCCTACTAGTTCATTTTCCTAAGTGAAAAGCCATGTGATTTGAGGCACATTAACCTAACTGCTCTGAGCCTAGGTTTCCTCATCTGTTAACTAGGGATAGAGATGTTTATTTGCAGAGTTATTGTAGGGATTAGAGATAATGTGTGTAAAGCTCCTAGATAATATATGGATTATAGTAGAGCTTTAACAAATGGTAAGTGGTCCTAGCTATTTAGTTTTTAGTAATATTTTGGATGAAGTTCTATATGACACTATCATCACCAAGATAGTTATGGGTGTGTGTCAGAGTATATGTAGAGAGGAGCATGCAGAAAGAAATGTGCAGAGTGACCAGGTGGCCAGAGTGGGCTGCTTCCAGAAGGGCTTCTTCAGGAAAAGCAGCACTTGCTGGCCTGGATATTTAGGCAAACAGGCACCACTAAGCTCAGCATCTTTCCTAACCTACATCGGCAGCAGATAGTCAGTTGGCCACTTGTCCAAGGCCAGCCCAATGTTGATGAGAGTCATGATGGCTTTGGGGCCATGCATTGGAGGACGTTACCATAAATAAGGCCTGTGGGGACCTCATGACTTTTGTGTTTGTGATCTTTGCAACTTTGCCTTCCCACTTGAGAATATTAGCTGTCTGCAATATAGCTCCATGAACAAGACAACTGCTTCTAACATGGGATATAAAGAGAGCCTTTTTGCCTCAGCACTAATCTAAAATGGCAGTTCATCCATGAACCACCCATGAACATGAGGTGTCTCTAGGTCTTATGATCTGCAGACCACATTTATGCTCTTTGCTGTGAATGGGAGTATTTATAGGGAACAGTGAAAGGCAAGGGAAGCCATGCTAGGCAATCATGGGAAAGATGGTGTCAGATGGCAGGGCAAACCACTGTGGTAACCTCCAGAAGTAATTATGGACATCTGGATTGATGAAAAGAACTAAAGGATGGCAGGCATTCTGCATTTGGGACTGGGTTTTCCCAAAGGAAGATAAATGAAAAAAACATGTTTGCTTTAACTGCTGACTCATGGTACAAAGTTTGAATTCAGAGACTTTAATTGAAAATGCAGCAAGAATGTAAAAGACTTACATAGAAAATATTTTAGTATATTGGCAAGACATTAATTATAGAACCAGATGGTCATGGTAGAAAAATCAACCAAAAGGCCTTATTTTTGTTTTGTTTTTTTTAGCATGAAATGCTTTTTACTTTACAGATTTCAGTATTCTGCACTATATATGAGCAAAACCATCTTTCTATTAAGATTATTACAAAGAGTGATTGGTGTTCCAGAATATTTTTTAAAAACCCAGAAATCATCATTATATAAACCTGGAATATAAGAGCATTTTTGTGATAGAAGCTTCATGACCAAGACACTCGTTCCCCCTCCCCAGAGGCCATTCCAATGAGACCATATTTCTCAGCTCCTATCAACCATGACCGCTGTCTCAGTCAGGGGTCATTTGTTTGCAACAGAAGGTTGGAGCACAACTGCGTGAAATTAGCTCAGAAAGGAGAGTTTGTTGTAAGAATATAGGAGACTTTTACTCTCAGAAAACTTATGTCCAGAAGATACAATCAGGTCAGAGAGCTGACTTAATAATACCCATATAGCTCTTCATCTTAAGGCACGAGGCATCCTCCTTGGTCTCCCTTTGCACACCTATTCCATGATAACCACGTTTCTTCCCCAAGTGACCTTTTTCTGCCTGGTGCCACTATGGCTGCCTAGTTTAAATCTACCATTTTTCTTTCTGTTTATTATTTGTTCTGTTTTTTTAAATTCCTCTTTTTCTCTCGTCCTGTTTTTTTTCTTACATTAATTTAGTATTTGAAAAATTGTTCCATTTTTAATTCTCTATTAGCTTCTTGATTATACATTCTCTAATTATTCTCTTTCTGGTTACCACAGAGATTACAAACATGTGTCCTCAACTTATTAGAGTTTATTATAACTTAATACTGTTAA
The DNA here is from genome assembly GCF_021234165.1 of Pteronotus mesoamericanus. Lineage (NCBI taxonomy): Eukaryota > Metazoa > Chordata > Mammalia > Chiroptera > Mormoopidae > Pteronotus > Pteronotus mesoamericanus. The sequence continues at coordinate 27,703,271 of NW_026555078.1, read as the reverse complement.
TACTTTTTGGACAATAAAACAACTTTACAACATTTAACCTATTTCCCTGTTTGGGCTATTGTTATTGTTGTCATGTGTTTTATTTCTACATACTTTTAATCCCACAAAGCATTATTACTGTTGTTTTAAACAGTCAATATTTATTATGCTTTACCCACATGTTTACCTTATCCATTTCTCTGCATTCCTTCCTGTATTACCATGTTTCCATCTGGGATTATATTCCTTCTGCCTAAATAACTTCCTTTAGTATTTCTTTTAAATAAATATCTGCTGCCAACACATTCCCTTGGTTTTTGTTTTTCTGAGAGCCTTTATTTTGAAACTTACTCTGTGATCTATGACTGTTTCTTCTACTTGTGGTAATTAATTTATACAAATGAATTGGTTTTCTCACCTTCAAGGATAGTTAGACTTCAAGGATTATGGAAAAATGTTATATTTTATGATTTGAAGATATATCTTTTGCCTAAAAGGGAGGGTTCAAAGCACATTTTATAACTCAAAACCTATAATGAGTCAGGCCCTAAAGGCCCACCATGTGTTATGTGCTAGTCACTAGGAAATAAAGTCAAATAAGACATTGTCTTGTCTTTTGATAGCTCATGGTCTTTTAGGAAAGACAGGGAAATAAATGGTTATATAAAGTATGATAAACTCTGCTATAGAATTATCCACAGGTTATATTTAGGAGACAAAGGAAGAACATACAAATCAGCATTTCAGAATTAAGAGTCAGGGAATATTTCCCAGGAAAAGACACATTGGATTAAATTTTAGAAGAGTAGATATTGTTAGACCCACATATCAGTTAAGAGACATTTATCTGTAAGTTAGAATATCTGACAAACAGTGGCTTAGATGAGAAGTCCAGAGGAATTGCCATTGACTTAACTGTGCATTTATGATCTTAGCTCTATCCTTCTGTTCTGCTGTCCTTAGTGTGGCAGCTTCTTATCCTCATATGTCATGGTCTCGTGACTTCAACATGGCTGCCACAGCTCCAGGAACAACAACACTGCTGAAGATGGGAAAAGGGAGAAAGACAGCCAAATCTGTCTTTGTTTCCTAGAAGCCCCACCGAAAACTTCTTTTTGCATCTAATTGAGGGTAGCGGGTCATGTGGCCACCTCTAGCTGCAAGGAAGCTGGCAAAGGAATGTCTGTCTTTCAGGCATCTGAAGAGGAAAATACCAAGGAGCAGAGTGCTGGGAAGGGCTGTTGGTTTAGCCAACCACTGTGTCTGCATGAATCTAAGGTGGGGGAAGTCCTTTCTGGGATAGAGAACCAATGTACAAAAGTTTGGAGTTGTAAAATGTTACTCACATTTGAGAGTCTGCAAGCAGTTAGAACAGTGGAATGTGCTCAAGCAGTTAAACAGTGGCCAGAACACAAGGTGACTTGTGGGCTAAAGAGTCAGACCATGAAGAGCAACAGAATGGTCTCAAGTAGAAGATGGAAATGATCTAAGTTGTGTTTTTAAAAGATTGTTCTGTTGGCAATGGTGAAGTTGACTTGAGAGTGATCCAGAGTAGAGTTAAGTGAAATAATTAGGAAGCTATTCCAGTATTCAAGAAAAGAAGAGGCTAGGGAGAGCTGCGGAGATAAATATGTAGGAATGAATATGAACTATATTGAAAAGAATAGCAATTACAAGGTAGTATTGAATAGTTGTTGTGAGTTTGTGTTTTGGAATAAGACATAACTAGGTTCAAATCTGCTCTGCCCTTATCTAGCTGTACAACTTTGGACACATTACTTAACCTCTAGGAATCTCTTTCCTCATTTCTAAAGTGGGAACAGAAGGAGGACAGTATCCACTTTATAGGTTAAATGATGTAATACAGTAGATTGTTAACAGACCAACATTCAGTCTGTGCTTACACGTATACTCAGACATTCATATGGATGCAAACATTGATTGAAAACAATAGATCTAGAAGGACCCCAAGTTTGAGACTCTGGTGACTAAGTCAGTGGTGGTCACTGTGATGAGGAGGAACATGTTTATAGAATGAAATAGCTGCTCAGTATTGGAAACATTTGAGTTTAAGGTAATTTGGATCATTTGAATAGCCTAGGTCATTGGGCATGTGGAACTTGAGTAGAGAGAACTTGACCATAAATAGGCATTTGAGTGTTATTGCCTTAAAGTTTGATTGAGGTCACTCAGGTATCATAGAGTATAGAGTAAGAAAAAATGGAGGTTATTACTGAGAGATTTTTGGGCTGGGAAGAAGACAGAAGGGAATGGCTAGAAAGACAGAAGAAAAACCAGGAGAGTCACATTAGACCTGGGAAGGAGCGGCCAAATGTGCTGAACGATACAGAGTTTCAATTCTGACTTCATCATTACAAGAAGCCTCGGTGAGAGCATACCTAGCAGGGCAACAGAGACAAGCTGCCTGACATGGGCCAAAGTATGAATGGGAAGTGAGAAAATAGAGATGGTGAACCTATGGAGCTATTTCCAGAAACTTGGCTCTGACCAAAATGGAGCAATTGGACAATAGCCGGAGCGAGAGAAAGTCAAGGGGTGGTATGTAGTTGGCTCAGGCTGCCATAATAGAATACTATGGACTGGGAGGCTAAAACAACAGAAATTTATTTTCTCATAGGTCTGGAGGCTAAATCAATGGACCAAGGTGCTGGCAAATTCCATTTCTGCTGAGAGCTCTCTTCCTGGTTTGTAGATGGCCGCCTTCTTGCTCTATCTACACATGGCCTTCCTTCAGTGCATGCTAATGGAGAGAGAGAGAGAGGATCAGGACCCCACACTTATAATCTCATTTAATCTTAATTATTTTCTTAGAGCCCCACCTCCAAATACAGCCCCACTGGAGACACAAACATTCAGTTCCTAACAGGTAGGTTTTATGAAAAACTGGTTGAAGAGCCAGTAAGGAGGGCTATATTGTAGATACAGGAGAAAGAACATGGGTTATTGGAATGATGATCATAAAAAGCCAAAGCACAGCCTTGGATCACAGAGGGAAGGAGAAAGCATGGGTTCCAGTGGAGATGAATGCATCTGTAGGTGTTCTGGGAGGAAATTCTGGCTGGGTGTAAGAGCACAGTCATTTGAGAATGGGGCAATGGTCAGGAATAAGGGATCTGAGGAGTAAGGGGGACATATGGCCCACTGTGCCAGGAGACTGTGGATTGATATGGCTCAATCTTGCCAGGTGGGTGATGAAGTCTAGTTTAGGGAATATCTCACACATCCTTGGGTTGCTCATCTTTTCAGCCATTTTGTATCAGTGGTCGTCTGGAGGTAGTAAATTGAAGCTTGAGTTGAAATTCCTGCCTTTGAGTCTAGAAGTATAGAATGGAGAAAATACAGTGGCACATCACATTAAAGTAAAAGGAACTTTTGTTGACAAGACTATAAGAGTTCATGGTACTAATTGCATTTTTGGCTACATTAATATAAACATTACACACACACACACACACACACACACACACACACACACATGAAGGCAAAAATCCCTGTCCAACCTATGCCTGTCAGGTTTTAACTAGAGAATTCTGAGCACTACGCTTGAGAAGAACATAAAGTATGCTGTAGTCACACAGAACAACAGAATGGGCTCATGCCTTGCCATGTGACACATGGGTATAGTCACTGAGGGACATTTAGCCTGGATAAGAGAAGATTTAGCAGTAATAACGTAATTGTTGATTTAATCAGTCTATGTATCTTGTCTTTTATGTACTTTCATTTCAAAAGAGATTTCACACCTGCGGGTTCACTGCTTCCCTATCACCTCCCTCAGGAATAGGGGCATTATTGCCCAGGCGTCACAGACAGGGAGATTGAGACACCTAGAGGATAACTATAGGAGACAGCCGAGGCAACTTGCTCCTCCACCCCCTCATTCTCGACATTCATAGCAAATGTTTCCTTTCCATCTCCTCCCATAAAAACCCTCCCACCCTTCAGAGCCCAGCCGAAGTCCCCCTCCAAAGAAGTTTCCTCTGTATCATCAAATCTTAACTGATTTTTTATCTCATTTGAAATTCGACAGTGTTCAAAACATCTAGGTAAGCACCTAAAGAATATAAACAAAAGAACATCTGTTCTGAGGAAATGTAGTGCTTGATTATATATTACTCTGTGTTCACTTTAGTTTCATATGTGTTGGTCGCCTTCCTGCATATAGTGAAAGTGGGGGTTATGTTTTATCCTTCGTTTTTATCCCTCAGATAAAATCCCAGCCCAGTACTGAACTCTGAACAGCGGTTCACTGCCATGCTCTTTGCTGTGTAGGGGACAGTATCCTTGTCTTCCAAGGCTGTCCACTATACACATATTCTTGAAAAGGTAAGCCAAAATAAAGGGCAGTTGCTGTCTGCTTGCAAGGTGTGTAGAAATGCAAGACACCATGGGGAAAGAATTGTTTCCCAATGGTAGATAATTCTCAAGTATCCCCAAGTAATAATATTTTAGCAACGAATGAGAGTTGCCAGTGATCTCCTTGACATTTTTCTGATCAGGAAAGTAGATCTTCAAACCTGGAATCCAATGAGATTTAAAGTGATTATTGTTTTTAAAATATGGCCTGCAAATATTTTTTATTTTTCCTGAGTTAATCCTGAAAAAAGAACGTTTCTTGTGACTGATATGAACATCTGTTTTTCCATCTTAAGTTTTACTTCTGCCCACTACTGCTTCTGAGACCTTGTGTATTTTAAGACAATGTGTTCTTTTTGTTTGCTTTTTTTTTTTTTTTTTTTTTTGATTTTCTTTGCATTAGCCATTCAACACTAATCCCAGGGCACTGGGAGCACGATCCTCCGTGATGTAGACTCAGCCCCATCCAAACTCATTCACTCACGGAGGCCCTGCCCCAGCCTAATTCTGGAGGCACCCTGTGCCTCTCTGTGCTTTGTTTCTTCTGCTGGTAAGCTAGTCTCATCTTTTTTGCAAAGGTATATGCCTCCTTGCCCTTCAAAACCAAACTCGTTCTTTGTCCCCTTTGTGGAACATTCCCTACGCCCCCTGAGAAGAATTACTAACTTCTTCCTTTGTGATTTGTTCACCTCTATGATAGGTCTCCTATATTGCACTGTAATTATCTATTTACTCAACACTCTCTGTCAGTCTAGGGGCAGGAATCCTGTCTCTATATTCCTAGTGCCAAACAGTAGATATTCAAGATGTTTTTTCTTTGAATAAATTAGTATGTTAGACTTCCTGGTCACAGCAAGTGAAATAGACTCTGATGATCTAACAAAACAAAACAAAACAAAACAAAACAAAACATTATGGTTACTGGGGACCCATCACTGAAGGGACAGAAGACCAGGTTTGGAAAATGGACAGGACACAAGGAAACCTGAAAAGACAAATCAGCAGGGACAAATAAATTCACATTGATAGTCATATCCTTGCATTCACCACCCTCCCCCTCCGCCCCTCCCCACCACGAGACTCTCAGGCTGGGAAGAGTGTCTCATTGTCTGAGTCAGTGTCACATGCACACCTTCTGTCTGCTCACTCCATGGACAGGCTGGGATGAGGGGCACCCACTCTCATCAGCTTGCAAGGCTGGGGGCTGGGGGCTGGGGACAGACACTAATTTCCAAACAAGAATGCATACAATGGGGAAAATGATTCTTTCAAAAAAAAAAACTGGGATGGTATCAGGAAAGAAATGAAATGTGTCTAACAAAAAAATTAAAAAGTGACAAGTGTCTAGCACTATGAATGAAACTTTTCAGAAAAGGGGACTCTGATTTAAAAGTTAATTTAATATTGGATGGTTTGATTACCCGCAAAATCACTCATGACATTTAGCACCTTTCTTTATTTTTCTTGATGAACTCAGAGTTCTCACCTAAACTTAATAATGTGTTATGTATCCCTTGGGTGTCTGATTCACTGACTTGAGCTGAATGATTGGGCTCAATGCAAAAAAGCGCTTGCAAACTTTGCCTATGGCTTTCTAGCCATCAAGGAACTAAGCTCTTTTGCTCCCTGGAGAAGCTAAAAATTCTAAAATGAAGTGCCCTCTGCTCTGGTTTCTGCTTTTCAGCATTTCTCTTCTGCTTTCACATACTTTGACTGTTTTAAAATTAAATCTAAGAAACTCATTCCATATTTTTCATCATCTGCTTTTGAAAGTGAATGTTCTGGATTTATGGTTTGGGCTTCTTTGATGTTAGAGTAGAAAACTATGCTTGCTTCACTTGTTTTTGTTTCAGTTTTTTTACATCTATAAAGCTTTGAAAATTTGATTTATTAAAACACCACAGTCAATGTAGGGGAACTGACACCATTTGCATTGTTGGAAAGCGTCATGAAACATCAGGCGATAGTTCCCTATAGAGAGCTTAGGCCTGTATGATATACACCCCCCTTCCCCCCATGCTTCGGTCTTCAGGGAAGTTTGGCATTAAGCAAAATCTCAAGCTTATGCCCCAAGGATATTCATTCCTACAACATTTCAAGATTTTTGGATTGGATCCCACTCACTAATTTTGATTTCGTACCTGCCAAGATGTACAGAATAATCAGCTCTTTTTTTCTTATCAAGAAACAGAATTGCTCCTTCTTCTTCCCCTAGAGCAACTGTGGCTCTGATGTATTAAAATTTACATTTTATATGGTATCTCTTTAAATCTATTCAGTGCAGTTTTGAACTTCCCAGAGCTAGAGAATGATTACCTTGAACACACTGGTGTACAATGTAAAAGCCTGAGGAGGAGTAATGACAAAAGGGCAAAACTGAGGAGGAGGAGAGTTGGGGGGAGAGAGAGAACTTTACTGAGAGCAGAAAGACTGGATAAGCAGACCACCAGAAAAACCTAAAACCATAGAAAAAATGTCAGGGCTGGGGCAGTCATCATAATTCCCTCTACAGCATCACTAGATTTCAAGAAAAGGAACCCTCATGTGCTACTGTTTGAGGAATAAATGAGTGTGTGTGTGTGTGTGTGTGTGCGCGCGCGAGCTCGTAGTGGGTATATGATAAGAATAGGACAGGGAATCTTTCAGGTATCTGAGGAATAGAAAAAAGCCAGGTCACATGGGGCCAGAACTAGAAAAGCAGAAACCAGGGACTCACTCTCTCTCTCCATTTGCCAGGGGTTGCACAATCTCTTTCTTCTCAAAATTTACCATTCAGCACACAGTATGGTATAGCCTGTTATAAATTTCTTACTCAACAAGAAAACAGAAAAACAATTAAACATGTCAGGAAATATAAAAAGTCATGCTCTAAAATAAAGCAAATTAAACTGTGGCATGATTTTGAACTGAAGGACTGTCAAGAGAGAAAATTTATTTAGCCTTGGTATTAGGAATATTCTCCTTAGCACGACACAGGTTTAGTAACATAAGAACTACAACACCTCCCTAATGGAGCCATTCAAGCTACTGAAATAATAACAATTAACTTTTATCAAAATTCTTACTATGTGACAGGCACCACGCTAAGTGCTTTAGGTAGATGATTTCATTAGATCTTCAAACAATTCTATGGGGTAGGTATTAATATACCAATTTTTGTCAGATGAAAAGTTGTGGCTCAGAGAAGTTAAGTAACCATACAAAGTCACACAGCTCTTAAGTGACAAAACTGTTCTAAACCACATGCTTTACCTCTATGGTATATTGCTTCTGAGTACACTGTATTATCCCAATCAGGGATGAATAATATTTACACAATTATTATAAATTCTCTTCTGATTTTTTAAAAAATTGCTCTATAGATAAAGCATATAAAACTTAAGTATAATTACAAAAGAGAATGTAAACATTATCAACCTTGGTCACATAAAAATAACAGTATAAAAGAAAGTTAGGGGAAAGAGGGATAAAGAGAAAGAAAAAAAAGCATTTAATTTCCTTATATTTCCCAGTGGGAGAAATATTGTTTAATGTAACTGCATCAAAAGAGCTATATTTTTAAAGTTATAAATGTAGCTAATAGAACTAAAAATAAAAGTTACCAAAGTTGGAAAAGAGTTTAATATGCAATCCAAATTTATTACTTTTCAAAGCAGTATTCAGTAGGTTCTTCTGAGAGTTGATAAATCAGGAAACAACATACACATGTTATTTGAGTTATTTGACTACCAGAAAACAAAAACTATAAACAAACAGACGAAAACCAGCTACCTGTAAAAAGTGGGTCTGGAATGGGAATCATGGAGTGAGATTTTTATATTTTATTTTATACCTTCTCATTTAAACGATTATTTCCATATGCACGCTTTACATTTTATAATAAGAACCATGTCCATACTGTTCACTTCAGTAGGTGGACATCTAGGTTTCCATCCCAGAAAAATGCTGACCATGTGCATATAGAAGTTGCTGTAAGCAAAATGAGGGGCTTTATCAAAAGCTGGAATTACAGTCTCTGTAGGGGGCACTGGGTAAACACCAGCACCCCAGTGGTCTGGGGTTCCCTTATATCTATCTGAATGTCTCACACTCCCCAAGGTACAGCTCAAAGATGGGCGAAAAGGAGGACCCTCCTGTCTGAACTTCTCACCCTCTTTTCTCTTTTACTATACTTCCGGGTGAGAAAGTGTAGTAGGTTCCACTTCTTCCTGTGTCTGTGTCTTACCCTTCTGATTCCGGGGCACAGCAGACTTCATGGGTTGGCCATGAATTAATGATAGATGGGGTGTAGGAAGGGGAAGCAGCCTACCAAAAAAGAAGTTGCACTATTATTTGAAAAGTATTATCTTATCTTCCTTATATACATAAATTCATAGGTAAAGGTCTGCAAGGATACCAGCCACTTCAATAGCAGCAGCGCCTCTGGGAAGAAGAGTCAGGAAGGGGAAAATGTGTTCATGTAGGACATGGGTTGTGGATTTCTGTGTGTGTGGTATGAGCATGTGTTTAGTGCTTTTAGATGTTTTATCCAAAACTAACATTTAAAAATCATCATACTAGCCCAGAGAGGTTAGTTATGTCTACCTTTAAAAAAAAATCTTAATACTTTCTTATTTAGAGCAGTTTTAGGTTTACAGAAAATTTGAGTAGAAAATACGGAGAGTGCCCATGTACTTATCCTCACTCCCTCCCCAATTTCTCCTGTTACTAACATCTCACATTAATATGGTATATTTGTTACAATTGATAAGCCTATATGATGCATTATTACTAGAAGCTTTAAAGTTCAATGTTTACCTTCCGGTTCATTCTTATGTTGGCATTCTATGGGTTTTGGTAAATGTACAATGATATTTATTCACCATTACAGTATCATACCGAAATTTCACTTTCCTAAAAATCCCCTGGCTCCACCTATTCATCCCTCTCCCGATAATTTTTTAGAAAAATCCGTGATAGTCCAAATTCCTGTGCTTGCCTTGCTGGCTGTTCCCCCTTGCCCACGAAGTGAAATCCGGTCCACTGCACCTGTTCTTTCCGTTACTGACTCTGCTCTCTGTGATAATAGTATCATGAGTGGTCTTCAGGCACCTCATATCCTGCTACGACCAGCACTTGTCAGGGTAAAACCCAGACAGGATGAGATCCACATTCCCAGCTGTCCCTGTCTTCCAAGGAAGAGAAACCCTACACCAGTAGCTAAAGAATGAAACCAGATATCCCAGGGAAGGGATGGGGGATGTTAAGACTCTGGTGGTCCAAAAGTGGCGCCAAGCCAAAAGCCCACAGAGCTGAGAAAACCGGCAATGAGATGTAGATACTGCCAGGTAACATCTCAGAGACTGTGGGGAAAGCGCCTTGGAGAGCGGAACTTAGGATTTGAGACAAACTTTTATTGCAGAGTGGTTAGGAGCAGTATGAAGACCTGCTTCCTGGATCAAGTCAAACCCTGACCTCCAAGGTTGGCACTGGTAGGGGAGAGTGTCTTGTGGAGACAGCTGAGAGTGAGGCTGAAAGATATTTCTCTAGGCAGTGGTTTTCAAACATTTTTTACCATGACCTATAGTAAAAATACATCTCACTTTGACATCTCGTGCACACACAAAAACATATTGCCAACAGACAATATGAGTCTCACTTGGGCGCTTGCTAGAACTGCAGAATATGGAGCTCACTTGGACCTACTAAATCAGTATCTGAATTTCAATAAGGTTCCCATGTAATTATGATGCATATTGCAGTTTACAAAGCACTGCTCCAGGAGACTCCTAGCTAAAAATAAGGAATCCATACCTATGGACTTCAGGAGATCTTGTTCCATGAGTTTCCTTTATTTGAGAGCAGAGCCCTTAGGAAATTGTCTAAGCTCTTTAGCCTACAATAATACTGGGATCCCACCCCTCTCAAAACTCCACCAAACAACAGCAACAACTGACTTGTATTATAGAGCTGAGTGCTATTCTAGTGAATAGAATATTATGTATTAGCTCTTTTAATCTCATAACAAAAATGCTTGCATTATTTTGCAAATTATATATGAGAAAACTGAGATAAAGAAGGTTAAGTAACTTTCTCAGGTCATGTGGCTAATAAACGGAGAAACAAAAATATAAAACTACAAAAGGGAGAAAGAAGGAAAACACATAAGTGATAAAAAAAGAAAAGTCAACAGGCTTCTGAAAGATGGGAAGTAAATGGGAGAAGTCTATTGAATGAAATAGGTGGGAAAGTCGAGAGCTCACATATTCTCAACAAGGCTAGTGTACCTGATGAAGTTCACTGGGAGGCTCTGCTCAAAATCAGCCGGTCTGGCCAAGGGTCAAGGTGGTAACTGGGAGTAAAAACAAGATCATTGCCCCTGTTGGCACACCCGTGTAATCCCAACCCAGTGAGGCACAGGCAACTGACACCCAGTGCAAAAAAACCTGCCAGCTCTGCTCCAAAAGATTTGAATCTACAGTCTGGGTGAAAGCTAAGATCTCCCATAAACATACTACTCTTCTCCTTAGGACACGGAGGACTCCCATGGTGTAACTATTGGCCAGAGTCTTATATCCAACTGTAATGTTAAGTGTGAGGGTGAGAACATTTTAGACCTGTGAGGATTTATAAAGCCTATCTTCCATGCCTCCTTCTATGGGAAGTTACTTAAGGATGTACTCTGGCAAAATAAAGCAGTGAACTAAAAAGGAAGAAAATATGCAATATTTTATGCATAGTTTAATGCCATAAACTAACAAACCTGACCCAGGATGTTAGGGACAGACAACAGGTTCCCAGATGATAGAACAATAATCTTGAGGGCAAGTCCGTATTGGTGCAGGAGGAGAGATGACTTAAAAATGGAGGGTTTTGTTTTTGTTTTTGTTTTTTAGCAAAAAGCCAATTCATGCAGTAGAGAAGATTGTATAATGGAGAATTTGGGAAACATTTGAGAATATGATAATGGGAAATGGCTTGCAATTTTTAAAAAGACAACAAGAAATTTCAAGAGAGCCCTGACCAGTGTGGTTCAGTTTGTTGGGCATCAGCCCACAAAGCAAAAGGTCACTGGCTCAATTTCCAGTCAGGGCACATGCTTGGGTTGTGGGTTCAGTCCCTGGTCAGAGTGCATACAAGAGGCAATTGATAGATATCTCTCTCTCACATTGATGTTTCTCTCCCTCCCTCCCTTCCCCTCTCTCTGAAACTGAATAAATAAAATCTTTTTAAAAAATTCCAAGGGACAGATAAATCTATGCAAGCACCTCAGTCAACTTAACTTGACATGATTAAGAGCAAGTGCTAAACATAAGAAAAGAGAGTCCATTATCGCCTTGAGGCGATAAACACTGTACTTGATAGGGTCCCATGTTGCTAACAGGAGGCACAGGGAAGGAAATGCAATTCCAGCACACTACCTGTCCAGGCAGTGAACGACATTTAAACGGTTATAAATGTGTAAATACCTTTCATTGGTGTTTAACTTTTAGAATCACCCTTTGGACAAAGCCAAAAAAAAAGTTTATTTAAATTATACAGAATATAGATGTCAATAACTTTAACCATGTAAAAGATAAAATGTAACCAACAGAAGGTAGAATGTAGGAGGAAAAAAGAGGGAAGACAGAGTGGAATAATTGCCTCATTTTTATAAAGTAGGAAGTCAGGGAATACTGTTCTAATTGAATGGAAACTCATGGGAATGTGAATTGGAAGAAATTTTTGGAGAGCAATTTGGCCATATACGGAGGCAAACTAAAGATGCCCCTGCCCTAGTTCCCCATAGTTACCCTAGAGAGTCTCTCATGCATCAGCGCAGAGGCTCACTGTCCCGTTGTTTGGAATAGTTCAAAGGAACGGATCTAGACTGAGAAGTGGTACTACGTAGTTGTTAAGAAAGAAGACTCTGGAACTAGACAGTCATTTTAGTAGCTGTTGAGATTTTAGGCATGTGACTTCCTCTCAGGACCTGACTTTTCTCATAGATAAATGAGATTGTGATTAGAACAATCCTAGCACATAGTAGGCACTCAGCATTGTTGTTACTATTATTTTTCACCAACAAGGCCTGAATAAACATGCTATAGTACATTCACAGAAGGAATATGTGAAAGGACTGCAACTTACATGGGTTAACATGGATTCATTTTGAAAATACCAAGTTGAATACCAAGAGCAAATTTTAAAGTAAACTGTTCAGAGTAATAATACCATTGGTGTGTGTTTTAAATCAGAAGGAAATACTGTATATTATTTATGGATACATACAAATGTCTATATAAAGATATTTAAGAAGTAACATAGGTATTATATTATTCTCTATACTCTTATATTTCATAATAAACATTTAAGACACAAAATGAAGTTACTGGAATAAAAAATAGGGATGTCATACTTTGCATAAAGTTTGAAGTTTCAAAGGTATAAATAAAAGTATAAGAATATAAATATTAAATATTGGAAGGAAGAAGAGGGAAGGGAAGGTATGAGATTATTTTTGTCTTTTATATTGGAAGGTCAATAGATAGTGTTTAAAATTAATAAACTGAGAAAGAGTGTATAAGCATACTATCTAGAATTATGAAGGCTACCACCAAAAAGAAGTAAAAACAGAAGTTAAAATAAATTGTCTCTAGAGTGCAAAACTGGGTAAGTTCTTCTGTACTATTTTATTTGTTACTATGTGTTTTGTATTATTTTGATGAAATTTTAATTGAAATTTAAGCCTAATATCGGTTTAAAACAAGAGGCTTGAGTTCTCCATGAGGTCAGCATTCTCTTAGATAGGCAGCACCCCACCTCCACAATCAACATCACCAACATTAGGGCAACAGTGAGGTTTAAGCTAGTGACCCTGAAGAGGAAAGCTGATTCTAGACAGGCGTGGAGGTCCTACTGTACATGGAATAAATATTTCTGTGGTCAACAGTGACAGGTGGGCTTGGCTGTGTTATGGGAGCCTGTGGGTTTTCTCATAGGGAGCCAAAGCCTTCTGAGAGACCCCTTGCTCTGCCTGGCTCTGCCCAGCTCTGCCTGGCTTGTCAGTCAGGGTTCCGGCAGGAAATAGAAGCAGTAGGGATTTTGAAGACAAGTAAATGAAGAGAGAATGTAAGAGGCGTGGGCAGGACAAAGACAACCAAAAGGGAGAGCTGAGGAACTGGAGTTGAGCAACAAAGGGAAGCCCCATGACCACATCTGGCCTCCAAGGGTGCAGGAAGGAAGCCCCATGAGAGGAGGAGCCTGTGCCATAGAGACTGCTGTTGCTTTGCTGAGTTCAAACCTGGGTTTGCCTGTGGGAGGGGAGCAGTCCCTTCCTTCCTGCTGGCAGCTTCCCCAACAGTGTCTGTGTCTCTGCTTCCCCACCCAAAGGCCTTCCCAGTTCCACGGTGCTGGCTCAGCCCTTGCGCAGACAAACCTAAAATGCTGAAGATGAAACACCCCCAGGGGTGATGCTAAACTAACCAGGGATGGTAGTCAATGGTTCAACACCCCAACTTCCCCATCCCCTGGGTGGAACATTCGGAGGTGAACTCTACATTGTTTCTCAGAAAGTCCAGTAGGTTGGAGTCTCTTACACCCGCATGGTAACTGTTCATTGATCTTCTCTCCCTTGGGGTTTTCTTCCTTCTGTCTCATTTCTTGTTTTCCTTGCTTGTGCTCCGTGGCATTACCTCCCCAATAAATCACTGCTCAGCCAAATGCTTTTCGCAGTGTCTGCTTATAGGGAAAAGATGCCAAACCCAGGCACCCAGGGAAGAGGGCTGCCCAACAAAAGCTGTAATTGGCAGGAGAGGGGTCGGGGGCAGTTGTGGTAAGAAGGGAGGTGTATTTACAGTAGTTCTGGAGGCCAGAAGTCTGAAATCAGGCTATTTTCAGGGCTGCAATTCCTCTGAAGGCTCTGGGGAGGAGTCCTCTGCCTCTTTCTAGCTCCTGGTATTTCCCAGCAATCTTGGCTTGTGGCTGCATTACCCCCATTTCTGCCCCTGTCTTCACATTGCCTCTCCCTGTGTCTGTGTGTCCTCTCCTCTTCTCTAGGGATACCAGTCATTGGATCTGGGGCCCACCCAATTCTAGGATGACCCCATCTTCACAAGTAACATCCGTAGAGACCTTATTTGCAAATAAGGTCACATCCTGAGGTTCCAGGTGGACATAAATTGGGGAGGGGGCACTAATCAACTCACTACCTTACAGAGTGGGGGAAAAGGTAAGGGGATACTCAGACTTTCATATCCTTCTCCCCACCAATCTCCTGCAAGTGACCAAACTCATCTGGAAACAAGAGGGCAAGGGAGGATGCAATATGCAGGGTCAGCATCTGGAGCCCAAAAGCATGTGAGAAAAAGATGAGAACAATTTGGGGGCAGGGAGAGGAGAAATAGAGAGTAACCAGTGCCTCTGCCTCCATTAGGAATGGCTTCATTTTTTTCTACGTCAGAAAACCTAAGGTGTCCTGACATTCTCTAAGGGCCCATGAGACCCTTCAGTTATCTTGAAGTAGCAGTATCTATCCACAATAGAGAGAATATGTTATGGCAGCGGGGAAGGAGAGGCATCAAATGCCTTGAGATCCGCAATCGGACTTTGCATATCATGTGGAACCCTGGCCTTGTTCAAGGTGGCTGCCATGAGCCTTTGTGCAAATTAGAAAAAGTGTCTTCTTCGAGCATTCACCCCATGACATGTGGCTTGGTGAGTAAAGCACGTATTGAATTGCAGCTTCCACTTAGCTTCCTGGGCATCATACTGAGCAGCCTTATCCCAGCTTCACCTGAGGGTAAAAATTACCTGGGGTACTCATAAAAATCAAGATTTGCTGATCACTCCCCTAAAGACTCTGATTCAGTGGGTCTGAACTGTGATTTTGAGGTTATGTACCTATAATGAGAACCTTGATGATTCTAATGATCAAAGATGAAAAACGCTTATCTATACCTAACTCTCATTTTACAAATGAGGTCAGGGAGCATGAGGTAACTTTTCAAGTCCCATATGGCTGAGTTAGTCAACATTGTTGGAATGTATAGCAGTCCCAAGTGCTCACATTATATAAAGTGTCCTTTGTATGGATATGTTCCATATCAGTAAGGTGGGGTTAGAGGAGCAGAAGCTCCGGGAGTGATGCGGAACGGGGCAGCTAATACAGGGATTAGACCTTATGCAACTGCAGCAGCTAAAGGAGAAATCAATGCTAGGCTGCTGTCTCTGTCTCTCCCATGGAACCCGAAGTCATTATAGGTCAGCAGGGGCCATAACTGGGAAGGAAAGACGAACATAAACAAGAGCAAGGGTGAATTGGAACCCACAGGACAAACTGGAACCTGCCTTTGTCCCTTTAACAGTTCCAGGTGGGATGCCAGGCTGCACAGTGGAAGAAGCTGGCGCCCTTCACCATGGAGTAACACTGGCACAGGACTGGAGAAGCTGAAAAAGGAGCTAGAGGACTTGTGGGTCTAGGGGCTGCCCCTCACTGTGCCAGGCGAGCCAGCAGATCAGTGAGAGTGTGAACGGTGCCCCAGTGCCAGGTACTCAGCATCAACCTCCAGAGCCTAAACCTGGTGGCGCCTTCACTTCCACAAACATACAGTGGCCATCCCTATTCCAGAAACAGTCAGAAATGTTGAGGAAGGTCATTTCAGCTTGGCTAAGCTGACACAGCACAAAGCCACCATGTGTTTTTTGCACAGGTTTTATTGCGCTGAAAATATCCTGGCGAGAAGAAAGTTCTATTAATTGTTACAATTCTACACAATATCTAGGAGAATGCTTCACACATAGTTGATACTCCATAAATATGTTCCATTTTGATGAAACAAGATCAACATTAGTCTTCTTAATTTTCAGACTCACACGAGTAAGCCAAGACAGCTGTGCAGCCTTCGCAGTGTTGAAGCGACCCTCGAGCAACTGCAGCCCCTCCGCGCCTCCTTAATTGCTTCTCCATTGTATCTCCTGAATTGCCAAATGCACCATGCATTTAATATCCTTCCACAGTGAAGATTGCTCATAATCTGAAACCTCGTCAAAAAGATTTGAAGAAAAGTGAGAAACAAAAATCCACAGAAAAAGCCCTTGAAACTTGGAGTGGAAAAAATGACAAAAAAAAAAAAAAATAACCTGTCACAGCGCTAGCCAAGAGAGCAGTTATTATAATACAGCCTCCGTAACTAAAGGGGCAAGAGTGAGGTGTTTCTGCCCAGGTGAAAAGACAGCCAGCAGCCCCCAATATTCACAGCACCAGAGATTTTTCCAAATCCCACTTCAAATCTCATAATCCCTTTGGTCCTTAACAGTGGGGATGACGTCACCCTTTCCCCAGACTCAGACAGACTTGCCACTTCTGCCGCAGAGCACTGTTGTGGTCTAGTGAGCGTGTGGCTTTCAGGCTGACTTAGAGAATCCAGTTGCACATGGAAAAGCACAATTTAAAAAATTATAACCTCTTTTCTCCCTTTTTAAAAAGATATCATTAATTTTGGATTTAAGCAAGGGCATGACTGTTCTGGCTCACTGAAGGATTTGTGGTGTGTTTTTCAATGCTGTTGAAGGCACGGATTTTCCTGGTGCAGAAAGACTGTAACTGTGGCATCATCAGAAGTCTGAGAAGTGTCAGTTTTCAGGGATTTGCCTTCCTAAAGAGCCTATAAAAAATGGAAACAAAGTAAAATGAAAGAGCAATGTATATATATGTTCAAATCAATGGTTGCTGCTGCTTGCTTGAGTTATTTAAAATTCTCTAGTTCCCCTCACAGGATTTTCAAAAACTGGAAGGTTTTTCTTTCTTTTCCATGTTTCCCCCATCCTTTTCTCTCTCAAACTCATGTGTGTGTGTGTGTGTGTGTGTGTGTGTGTGTGTGTGTGTGTGTGTGAGAGAGAGAGAGAGAGAGAGAGAGAGAGAGAAAGAGAGAGAGAGAGAGAGAGCACGCACGCACGGTAATCTGGAAGCTCTGGTTAATGTGGAGGTACATGTTCGTTAATTCATTCAGTCATTCATTCATCAGACATTTCATGAGCAACTGTTATGTGCCAGACAGTGGGTTAACTTCTGAGTACACAAGAATAAATGAGATAAAATTCCTTTCCTTGGATTTCACCCAGATGGAAACAGCCTCTTAACCAGATATATTACAACATATTAAGAGCAAAGACAGAGTCAAGTGCTCCATGAGCAGGGAAGGGAGAGACTCGCTGTGCTGAGATAACATTTCCCAGTTGCTTCAAAGAACCACCCTAGTCTGAACATTTGCTGAGCCATAAAATATGCTTACGGATCACTTTGAGTTAGTTTTGCAGTATTGAACTAATCTAATGGAATGAGGAGTCGTCTTTTTGTGCCAAAATTTACCCTTATGTCAGGGAGAGAGGAGTGGATAGAGAAAAGCACAGGGGGCGGGAAAAGGGGAGGGAGGCCTTGGCTTCTCTCCTCCTAAGGGTAGCACATTTACATTCCCTGGCACTGTCAGTGAATCATTAGTCTGCTAAGAATTTTGAATACGTGTGTGCATTTGTGTGTGCACACATGTGTGTTTCATTGTCTACTTTTCTACAACTCTGAGTTCTTTGTAGAATAGAAGAAATCACAATGACAAGGATGACTCTTGCTTCACTGTCCTTTTGGTGGATTCAACCATCACATTGTGACATTCATCTGAGTCATTTGGAAATCTGCATTCCAAAGTCTATAAAACCCCATCCATGTCTCAGCAGGGAGGGGAGAATGGCAGTTGCCAAACTTCACACTCCCTCAGTCCTTGCTAAATTTGGATCCAAGTGCAAAGAATTGGGGTCCTGCACTCAGAGCTGGCAAAAGGAGACAGGCGAACGACCTCATGGCCATCAAAAACTGTTATAGTGTCACGTGGTGATGAGTTTGATGTAAATGAATCTGAAACATCTGGATCAAATTTCCTCTCAAATAAACGGGGTTATGAAAATCGGTGGGTGAAAAATATCTTCTGACCTGTGGTTTAGGAAGGGGGCCCAGGTGAGGCTGCTCTGCTGCTTCTGCCCAAACCTGAGTCTACAGCAAACCCAGATGGAGCAAAAGGAATGACCACACACGTCATCATCTTCGTAATGCAAAAACTGGAGAAATTCACTCATTTAACAACTATTGAACAACTGCTAAAGGTAGCGATTATGCGATGACCTGGGGATACTTCAGGAAGCGAGAGACCCAGACCAGCTGTCCTCTGGGAACTTGTAGCTTAGAGAAAACTTACGGGCACACATTAGACAGGTGGTTGGCATAGAATATGGAGGTTGTTACAGGTGCTATGGGAGCTCGAACAGCTCAGTGAGTCACCAGCTGAGTATGGGTGGACTGAGAGGGTGTTGCTGGGAGAAGGACCTTTCTGCTGGGAGCTTCCAAGTGGCTGGTTGATTGATGCCCTCCTCAGAGCCAATCTCAACGCCTGGAAATGAATGGCTTCACCAAACAAATGCTGAGAGGAGTGTTGAATGGGGAGGAGAGGAAGAGTTTTTGGAAGGAGTGAACAGCCGATGCCCAAGGTTGAGAGGGAGAAAAAAGTTTGGTAGGCTGCAGAGGGAAGGGTTGGGTGGGGCAGGGGAGGAAGAAAGGAGGCTGGAGGAAAGGTCCTGCTATCAGAGGGTCTGGTGAGCACAGTTAAAGACAGACTTTGTCTGAAGGACAGCAGGACATCCTTTAAGAATTCTGAGCATATAAATTACATGGTCAGATTTTTATTCAGGCAAGATTTCTCCTGGCTACCATGTGGAGAAAGGATTCATATAGAATATGGGTGGAATCCAGGAGGCTGTTGTAGTCACCTAAATGGAAATGAGGTGGTGGGTCTGGCCTAGGGTGGGGACAATGGACAGGTTCCAAAGACATTTAGGAGGCACAGTGATCATTTGAAGGTGGAAGTCAGGGAGATTTTATGAAGGAGCCCATCCTGAGTAAAAGATTTGTCTGCCAGTTATTTGTGAAGAAAATGCTCCTCAGTGAGAGCAGCCAACAGGGAAAGAAAAGCAACTAAGCAAGGGTGTGACTCTTAGGCAAAATCCCACAGAGGGTGCATTGTCCTGACCCCATGGGCGGGGAGGAATTCTAACACATCTCAAACTGTTTTTGTTCATTTGCCTATTTACTGTTCCACATAGAACTTAAGGCAAACTCTAAGGATATATAATACAGCAAGACTGCATGAATAGCTAAGAAAAGAAGAAAGAAAATGGGGGAGGAGCATAAGACAGAAGCTAGGGTTGGGACTCAGATGTGTACTTTAACCAACACATTGTCCCGGGTGGACAATGTGCTTGGCTATAATGTGAAAATTAAATAAAGTTGGTCAATTTTACAATTTGGTGGTCAGAAAGTAAATGTCAATATCAGAAGTACAACTATTTTTGACACTAAGATGATGTGGGAATTTCTTCCAGGATTTTTCCAAAGAGGCTACTGTATGATTTCATATCGATCTCCTTACAACTCTCAGAAGAAAACAACAACGAATCTCATGATTATTTTTTTAAAGATTTTATTTATTTATTTTTAGAGAGGGGAAGGGAGGGAGAGGGAAACATCAATGTGCAGTTGCATCTCGCACGCCCCCTGCTGGGGACCTGGCCTGCAACCCAGGCATGTGCCCTAGGCTGGGAATCAAATGAGCCACCCTTTAGTTCCCAGGCCAGTGCTCAATTCACTGAGCCACACCAGCTAGGGCTCGTGATTATTTTTTCTTTTCTTTTCTTCTTTTTTTTTTAAATTTCTTTAATTTTTTTTGTAATAGGAACTTTTAAAAAATTTTTTAAATTTTTTTCCTTTTTTTTAAAATTTATAAATCATGTTTATTCTATGACAGTTGTCTCAATTTTCCCCCCTTTACCCCCCTCCATCCATCCACCCCCACCCCCCACTCCCACAGTCAATTCCCACTCTGTTGTCCATGTCCATGGGTCATTCATACATGTTCTTTGTCTAGTCCCTCTCCCTTCTTTCCACCGTTGTCCTCTTTCCCCATCCCCTCTGGTCACTTTCAGTCTGCTCCATGTTTCCATGCCTGTGGTTTATTTTGTTCGTTAGTTTATTTTTGTTGAATAGAGTCCACTTATAGGTGAGATCATATTGTATTTGTCTTTCATCAACTGGCTTATTTCACTTAGCTTAATATTCTCCAGTTCCATCCATGTTGTCACAAAAGGTAGGAGTCCCATCTCTCTCTCTCTCTCTCTCTCTCTCTCTTTCTTTCTTAAATGCCGATTGATTTTATTTATTTTTATAGATGTCAAAGTTAATTATAAAATATTTTTAAAAATTTAAAACCATTATAAAGTCTTAGCAATTAAACCAACATGACATCAGCACAGAAATAATCAAGTAGATCAATGAAATATAATGAGCATTCTAGAGACAAATATATATATCTGTCTAGCAATATAATATATGATTAAGTTGATATTTCAAATCAATGGGTAAAAATAAGGCTTATTCAACAAATTAGGTGCATGGACCACTATTACCTGAAATAAAACAAATATAGAGCCCTATTTCATGCATTATACAGGAAATATTCAGGTGAGTTAAAAATCAATATGTAGAATCTAAGGGGTTTCAGAAGAAAATAGAACCAATATTTTTCATGACCTGAAGTAAAATATTCAAACCCAGAGGTTATAAAGTAAATATTGACAATATGACTATATTAAACATTTAACTATATAGTAATATACATAAAAATGTTAAAGGACAAGGAATAGAATAGAAAAGTATTTGCAACATATCTAAAGCATGGTTAATAGGTTTTTCTTTTTAGGGAAAAAAGTGCTACAAACCTTTAGTCAATAAATGGATAAAGAATACCAAAAAGTCATTTAAAGCTTTTAAAAAAAAATAGAAATAGGCAAGAAATATACTAAAACAGGTTTAGTTTCAACGAATAGTAAAGGAACAATTAAAATAACATCATTTTCACAATCACATTAATGAGTATTAAAAATATTGGTAATATCAAGCATTAGCAACTCTGAAAGGAACTGGGTGTTCATAGAAACTTTTTCTTCATCTTAAAGCAGTCCCTTTAGTATATTTTGCAGTGCTGGTTTGGTGGAGGTGTATTCTTTTAGCCTTCTTTTGTCTGGGAAACTCCTTATTTTGCCTTCCATTTGAATTGAGAGCCTTGCTGGGTAGAGCAGTCTTGGTTGCAGGCCTTTGCTTTTCATGACTTGGAATATTGTCATTCCCTTCCGGCTTGCAGTGTTTCTGTTGAGAAGTCAGCTGCTAGCCATATTGGGGCTCCCTTAGATGTTACTATCTCTTTCTCTCTTGCTTCCTTTAGGGTTCTCTGTTTGTCTTTCATATTTGCCATTTTAATGATGATGTGTCTTGGAGTGGGCCTCATTGGGTTCCTCTTGAATGGGACCCTCTGTGCTTCCTGGACTTGTGTGACTTTTTCCCTCCTCCAATTAGGGAAGTTTTCCATCATTACTTTTTCAAACAGGTTCTCTATCCCTTCCTCATCCTCTTCTCCTTCTGCTATCCCTGTTATATGGATATTATTACATTTCAGGTTGTCCTGCATTTCCCTAAATGCCTCTTCATTCTTTTTTGAGTCTTTTATAATTTTCTTGCTCTTTCTGGGAGCCTTTTTCTACCTTATCCTCCAGCTCGCTGATTCAGTCCTCAGCTTCAATGAGCCTGCTTTTGATTCCTTCTACTGTGTTCTTCAATTCAGAAATTACATTCTTCATCTCCTCTTGTCTCTTATTGATAGTTTCTATGTCCTTTTTCATGCTGATATAATTTGCAGTAGGTTCCTCATAGGTTCCCTGCAGTTTTTTATAATTCTCCCTGAGCTCACTGAGCTCATTGAGCTTCCTTTGTACTGTTGTTTGGAACTCAATATCTGATAGTTAACTTGCCTCTATTTCATTTAGTTCTTTCTAGGGATTGCTCCTTTCCCTTCAAGTAGGGGGTATTTCTTTGTCTTCCCACTATTTGTGAGACTCTTCTCTTTTGCTTCTGCTCCTTAAGTTGATCTATCTTACTCTCCTGACTTTGTGGTGTGAACTTCTATATTGTGATTATTTTTTAAATAAAGATCCTCAACAGAGGCTGATGGCCTCTTGTCAAAAACACAATCCAGCAAAATCCACCTGTTAGGTGGTGGATATGTTGCAGGCCAAGCCACCAGTTCTCAGCAGCCTTTGCTTGATCCCAGAGTAGATTTTAGAATCCCTCAGAGTATTGCTTGAAAAATAGTAGATGTCCTCTTTGTTCCTTACAGCTCAATGCTTGCTACATATTAACTCACAATGCACATGAATTTCCTTCTCTCTTCTCTATCTGAATTGCAGCAACATTCTATTTCCAGTTGAAGCTAGGCTTATGTGCCTTAGTACACATTTGTCCTGAGATTAGGTTTAACAATATATTTTTGTATTTTTTCAGTTTTATTGAGGTGTATTAACAAATGAAATCATAAGATATTTAAAATGTACACTGCACTGATTTGATACAAGTATACATTGTAAAAGGATTCCCCCATCTAGTTAATTAACACATCCATTACTTCACGTATTTATATGTATTTTTGTGAGAACACTTCGATTCTGCTCTCTTAAAATACATTAGATCCTCAGACTTTCTATTTTGTAAAAACTGAGAAATCAAATAAAGATGTGGGCCTGAATCAGCGGCCACACTACCTGGGCTTAGAGGTGAACCAGGGGAGCACCTGTGGGCAGGACTCAGTCTCCTCAGAAACTGCTTTGAATCCATGCTATTGCATAAGCCCATGATGAGCTACCACGGCCAGATGTTCTGTTCCCTAAACCACAGTTGTAACAGTTTCAGCCTGGAAAAAAGGGTCAAGGTGGTATATCCAGACATCTGTCTCTGTAAACAATCTTTGATTCTGAGTCTAAGCAAGGGCGTCCAATCTGTTGCCTGCAGGCCGCATGCAGCTCAGGATGGCTATGAATGCAGCCCAACACAAAATCGTAAATTTACTTAAAATGTTATGAGATTTTTTTGTGTGTTTACATGCCGCAATGTATTTAATGTGTGGCCCAAGACAACTCTTCTTCTGCCAGTGTGGCCCAGAGACGCCAAAAGGTTGGACACCCCTGGACCTGACAGTGCCCCGCCTGCACCGAGACTAAAGGCAAATAAATGTAGCCTTTAGCAGTTCTGGAGGCACAAAGTCTCCCCATGGTGCTTCATCCCATCAGTGTTTTATAATCATCTATACAGGGCCCGGGTAGAAAGTGACCTGTGACCCACGAAAGCTGGGGCCGTTGGCCTTATTTTCTGAGGCTCACAGAGATGAGTTCTTTAGGAACCAGCCAGCATCCAGGCTTCTTTTCATGTGGGTATCTTTGGGGAGTGTATTTCCTGCACTCACTTACTAAGACAGCCCACCAAATGGCACCGTGCCAGCATTTCCTGTTGATTTTGTCTCTGAAAATGTCGCTTGGATTTACCTCTCCATTGTATGTCCTCTGTCTTCCAAATATAAGGTATTGTAACTTTGGTGTTGTTTCTTTTCTTGTACCCCGGTGTTGACCTCTCTCATCCTATTCATTTTATGAGCAATAGGCAGGTTGTTTTTCTTCCTAAGAAACCTCTTCTGTCATGTGATTGTTCTTCTTCCTAATAAACCACTTCCATCTTGTCACTTTCTTGCTTAAGAACATAGGAAGTCACAAACTTCCTCTCATGCCAAGTCCAGGTTTCTCTCATATTCTGGTTCTACCATACATTCCAAAACGTTAATAACCATTATTCTCTTTCTCCCCTGAATTAACATAGTATTTGCTCATTCTTATTCTATAACACTTGCCACTTAAAAACTTATACTATACTTTTCTGCATTTATATCTTCTCAACTTTTATTTATATATCGAATGCATAGTTTTTAGAATTATGATATATTTAATGTATCAAAACTTTTATGAGTTTGTAATGACCCTATTTACCATTATCAATACTTCTCTTTTTTTTTTTTTTTCTTAAAAATCTGTTTGAGGCCCTGGCCATGTAGCTCAGTTGGTTAGAGCATCTTCCTGATAGGCCAAGGTTGCGGGTTCAGTTTTGGTCAGGAAACATACAAGAATCAACCAATGAATATATAAATCAGTGGAACAACAAATCGATGTTTCTCTGTCTCTCTCTCTCTCATCAATAAACAAAAATTTTAAAAAATTATTTGATGTAGTAGTAAAATAGACATACCGACTTTCTTTTGGTCTATATGCCAAATAGTTGTCTATCCATATACTTTAAAACTTTCTGTGTCCTTATGAATCTCCATAACAGCTTTTTACATTTATTTGATTATCAACATATTTACATTTATTTCTATCACCTTATTTCTACCCTCTATTTGTCATGTCTCTTCTGTTATTTTCTTTTCTCACTTTACTTGCCTTAGTTTTGGGTTGAATTGATATCCTTTAGATTTCTCCTTGAATGAGAATTTTTTGTATTAAATTCTTTATTTTTGTTTGTCTGAAAGTGTCTTTATTTCATACTTATTCTCAATAGTTTTTCTAGGTATAAAAATTTTAGATTGATTAACCTTCTTTCTGCATATTGGATATATTACTCCACTGTTTTTTGCATTTTATTTTACTATGGAGCACTATATGCTTAAAAAAAAGATTTTATTTGTTTATTTTTAGCAAGAGGGAAAGGGAGAGAAAGAGAGAGGGAGAGAAACATCAACGCCCAAGAGAATCATCTATTGGTTGCTTCTCATCCCCCCTGACCAAGGACTGAACCCACAAGCCAGGCATTTGCCCTGACCAGGGTTTGAACTGGTGACCTTTTGCCTTGCAAGGATGACTCCTAACCAACAGAGCCACACCAGTCATGCCTGCTTTTTAAATATTTGTTCTATCTTTTATTCTGCTGATGTTTTTCCACCTTTATGTCTTTGCTGTTCCTCAATTTTATTATGATGCATGTAGATTTATTTTCTAGTTATTTATCTTAATTGTGATTCACTCATGTCCCTGAATATCAGTAATTTTGAAAATAATTGGAACTCCTTTTAGACTTATGGTAGACATTTTCAACTTACCCATGATTGTTAGCCACTTTTAATATTTTCTATCCTTTTGTGTCCTTAGACTAACTTCTGGATAATTTTTTCAAGTATCTATTCTAGTTTCCAAATTCTCTTTTTATCTGTTAATCTGTTAGTGAATATATCCACTGAACTTTGAACTTCTACAAATTCCATTTTTATCATTCCCTGTTCCTTGCTTATATTTTCAGGTCATTTCTATTATTTCTTGAAACATATGAAACATACTTTTCAAATTCTGTATGTGATAATTGCAGTACCTGAAGTCTTTGTAGGTGTCATTCTGCTGATTGTCATTCATGGTGCCTTGTTTGTTTGTGCTTGGTGATTTGTGATTGTGAGTTTATGTCCTCAGTACTTTACCTGTGGGCATTGTTTGAAACTTGGGTGGCAGGTGACAACTCCAGAAAAGATTTGTGCTTGCTTTGGTCAGTCATCTAGGGGGTATTACATCTTGCAACTACTTTTAATTAAATTCTCCACTTGAGGTTTTTAGCCTACAGAGATAGTATGAATTTAGGTTAAAAACCTATAGGTAGACTGACTCCATCCAGTGCCAAGTTTCCTTGATATCTCTCTGTGCAGTGTGAACTTATTTTTATTATATTCTAAGTCAGATGTGTGGCTCATTAGGACCCCATTTCTATATGAAGGTCTCCTATTTGATTCCTCTGCTTGGTTGGGTCCTGGACTTTATCTCCTGTCTCACTTCCTTAGCAGTCATCTAATGAATGCCTGAGGTCACCCATGTTTGATGGGTAACCCTTCAGAATTCTGACTTGCAGTGCATTTTTGGCCTCTGCAGATTCATTACTTTCATTTAGTTCAGAAAATAATTTAAAATAGTCATTTAAATAATCACATTTAATACTTCATCAAAAGGGCTTTTCAAATGATCTATTTGGCCATATTTCTGGAAAGGAAAGGAAAGGCATTTATAGTTTCTTTACATTATTAGGTTATAAGCTCCTTGAAGGCTTATTTTTTATCAGCCTTGTGTCTTGTTTTTCATGAGCATCATCCACAGTCCCTAGCACAGTGTTGAAATAATTATATGCTCGATAGTTAACTTTATGTGTCAACCTCTCATGGTTATGGTGACAAGTCATTTGGTCAAACACAGGTCTAAATGTTGCTGTGAAGGTATTTTTAAGATGTGATTAACAATCACTGATACCCTATAATCAGTAGATCTTAGATACTTCATAATGTGAATGACTTTATCAGTGAGTTGGAGGCCTTAAGAACAAAGGCTGAAGTTTCCCTCCCATAGGAGACCTTTGTTCCAGTCTCAGAACTGAGATTACTGCTCACAGTTGATGCAGGTTTTAAGAGACCTCCAGGAGAACCACCAGGGCCTCTGGAAATGTGTAATGTACTCTGTCCAAGGTTGTGGCAGAAAGTTCTTGGCAGGTTTCACATACTTTCCTAGCCAATAAAATGTGTGGTCCAGGGTTTGAAGCACTTCTGGGCCATTTCTCTCCACATTTATTTTGTAATCCAGATTCTAGGTACCTTTTGTTGTCAAGTTGGCAAAAAGAAGAAGGAAAAAAAAAAAGAAAAAAAAAGAAAAAAATCCGGGATAAAAAATTTTCAAAAAATTAAGGGTTACCAAAGAAATAAGAAGCAGTAGTGAACAGGTGAAGGGAGCCATTAGCATACCTCCTGAAGGATGGAGAGCCTAGCCAAATCCACCTCTGTTTCTCCAAGCTCATAATTTACACTTGCATCCTCACATGGAAAGCCCTTCACTGCTTTCTAGGCTTTAAAGAAGTTGGACTTCCGAATCACTGGTTCTTGAGATGTTGTCTTGTGGATGGTTTTGATTAGGCTCCAGGGTGAAAGTGAAAGCTTTCAGTTGTTTTGTGTAGCCTTGTGTTACAAAATTAAATTTTTTAAAATTATAATTAATTTAGTATGGCCATTTCTTCATGAGAAAGCCTTGGTGCCAGGCCAGGAAAGAAGGTTATTCTGGCATTGAAAAGTATGAAACCCTTGCACATGGAATGTTGTGGTCAAGGCTGCTTTTTATTGGGGGAGAGGGGTACTCTAGACCCTTAATCTGGGAGTGGTTAGATGGGCACACACATTTGTAAAAACTTACCAGGGTGTACACATAAGGTCTGTGCTCTACTGTTATTGCTCAATTAAAAAAAAAAATTAAAAAGGACCTAACTGTAGAGGGCAGATTGGTGCTGAATCCATCTTTTGAGTACCCATTAGCATTTAGAAGAGCTGTCAAGTGTCTCCTTAGTCCAACCTTATCCACCTACTGGTCCCATATTTTCCTGACCTCTCCATAATGTTACCTCAACCACAACAGCAACATAGTCACTTTTCCCATCCCCACTAACTGATGAGAATTCCACTAGGACCTTCTTGCTAGGTATGGGAAAGGCTGGTGGCCAGACCAGAGAAGAAGGTTTTCTGGCATTTAAAAGAATGAAAACATTACTCTTGTATTGTAGTACATAGATGTGCACTCTGAATTCACGGACTGACTCAAATCTCAGCCAGGAACTCTGATAAGCAACCTCTGCTCTTTGCAAATCCCTCTTCTACTTTTTAGAAGAACCCCTGTTTTATGAGTTTCCAAACTTCCATCAGGCTAGAACAGATATTATAAACCTCATGCTCAGACAAATATAGGGCCTGCCTTGGAGCCATATGAAGACTGAGTTTTGATTTTATCTTCTGTTTATTTCTCTGGCATAGCTAATGTTATGCTTATGGTCAATAGACATGAATGCAGAACAGCTCTGAACCGAGACAGCTCAGTCCACAGCGTGCTTACCTTGACTTCTCTTTCATTTCTGTTTTCTAGTTCAATCAAATGCATAGAAGCATTATCTACTGGAAAACAAAGTTAAAACAAGTTGAGTCCTCTCCAAAAAAGCAAAACTTGAAATATTTGCTAAGGGAAGGGAAAATACATCTACCTCACTTACCACAATCAATCTTCTTTCCTCTTCCTCCTCTCTCCTCATCCTCCAACCCATATTCTTCTTCAACCCTGCACAATGCCGGTAGGTATGCTTTAGGCCAGGGAAACAAACACACAAACAAAAAAACAAAACAAGAAGTATGGCTGAACTACATGCATGCCTATAGCCAGTCCTTCATCACCTTATAGAGTCAGGTAAAACATCCTCCCTCACTGTTATAATGATAAGCTCTAGTAAATAAACGAACACATTTACCAGATTTACAGGCACCAAACATTTTTGTATGTTCCAAAATGGCCAGATTCCCCTAACTGGTTGTTATCAGTATAGCCTCAAAATAAAATAGACTGCTGCCCTCCCCGCCCCAAATTTCAAATGGGGAAAGAAGTTAAAGTGGAAGCAAGGCATATACAGACATAGTCTGTGGTTTTAAAAAAAAGTCTTAAAAAATGTTAGTTGAACCTTGGCTTTTGTCTCTAAGCCCTCAGGGGAAAAATGTGAGCTTGTTTCCTCATTGAAAAAAATATCATAGCACTTGACAGGCCAGATTCTTTGATCCTCATATGTTGCGGTGGTTTCCCCAATGCCCCGCTCTGCTCCATGCCTCCTCACCCGCGCCCCCTAACTGGAGCTTTGTAACCTGATGCTCCCTAAAAAGCATTTCGACAAGAGCATTAAGACACGTCCTCTCTTAATATTAAACCTGTGCCCCGATTGCCCTCCTCCTCATCCCAGGCACAGTCCCCTCCCGAGGCTTCTACCATGAGGCTTGGCTGGCAGGAGAAGCTGGCTCAGCTGTTTCAAATTAGGGCCAATGGGAGGCTTCCTTGTAATATATGACTTAATCAGTATCCCTGAAGTAAACAGTCCAAACCAAGCCTGGAAATAACCCCAAATTGGATTTCATAAACCTCCTTTGGCTTTGGAGCTGAGGAGGAATTTGAATCTCTCATAGGTGTGGGATGGGTTATCATGAGCAGATGGATAGCTGTCCTCGGACCCCCATTGGAATGAAGCGTCCTGTGTGAGAGTTGTGCAATATTAAGGTTGCCAGATAAAACACAAGATGCCCAGTTAAGTTTGAATTTTGAATAATTAACATTATTTTTTTTAGCATAAATGTCCTAAATATCGCATGGTGACCACAGTGTTATTTATGAGTGAAGGAACTGTGACTTTTTAAATATTACCTCCTTCTCACTGAGGCAAGGTGGGTAAGCTTTTGTAAACTCCATCTGAGAACCTTGGGCTATTTCTGTATCTCTTTGCCTGCAATTTCTTAATAGCGGTTTCCCATAACTCTTACTCAGGTGAGAACTTAAGAGTTAGCCTCATGAGTAAGCAGGGAAATTGCTGCCTGTAGGTACGAAGCCAGGAACTGAATGCTTAAGATGATGTCACTGTGTGGACAAGTGCCTTTGTACCTAAGAGCTTTGTTACCCTAGTAGTTGTATTACTTGGTGTTAGTTAAAGGAATTGTTACCCATCATTAAATGAAAAATAGAAACATACAAAATGAGCATTTCAGTTGCTGTGATTTCCTCTAGCAGTAGTAATTTAGAGAATTATATCGTATTTTTCAGCTTTCTAACATAACCTCTTTATAAATCCTCTTTGTCACCATTGTTGTTTAGGGCCCGCATAAAAGTGGCTTATGAGAAATGAGGTAGAGATGTCCGAGCTGCTTTGTCATAATATCGAGAAAAGAAGTCAGCAGGTTCAGGGAGGTGGTAACATTAGAACAGATTTACTCTGTAAGACTTGAGAAGCCAGGCCTGCTACCTTGCTACGTTCCTCGGGAGGGCTCAGAGTACCTCTTCATTAAGGGTGTAAGGAATGCCCTGGTAGGGGGTTGGGAGGCGCGTCTGTATTTTTGAGCTCAGTGGCTAGTGAGGGGAGATGCTGCCGTGGCCTTAGGGAATCCCTGGAAAGGCCCCTTTTCTCCTAAATCAAATTACTCCAATAGCAAACTCCAACATTCTGTTGCATGTACTTCACCCCAAGATGCTTATGCCAGTGGTGAACACTCCGGATTGTCCCCTTGTAAGGATACATCCTCAATCAGGGGTCAGAGTCCAGCTAAGAGGTGTATACCCAAGAGGGAAACTTTTTTGATTATCCCAGATAGAGATAGTGAACTAAACAGCAGGAAGAAAAAACAATATTTGAAGCTTATTAGGCTGAGAAAACAACAAAAGGAAACCCACAATTATGTCTCATGCCAATTAGGAAGGACGTATGAGGATTAAAGAGACTTCTCAAGAAATACCACAGGGAGTGGGGAGAGGCCTTACATTGGTCAGAAGGAAACAGCGGACAGTGACAAATCAGGTAAGATTTGCAAGACTTAACAATGAAGGAACCAAGAGATAGAATCATGGCACACAATACAAAAGACAAAGAAGAGTTCAACTAGGAAGGACTAACTCCACACAGAATAAGAAAAAGCTAGAGAGGAAATTGTTTGAGTGGTGCAGGCAACCTGCTTGCCTGGAAAATTCATAAGAAAAGGGGTAGCTATATTAACATCATCAACACAGGAAGGAGGCAAAAACAAAGTTAGGTTAAAATAAGTATGAGAGAAGAAGAGAAAGAACAGGATTAAAATAAGAAATAAGAAGTATGGTATGAGAGGAGAGGAGAAGAGAAAGAACAGGATTAAAATAAGAAAGGAAAACTAGTATGTAAGCAGGAAATTCTGTATCTAAGCAGGCCAAGATACAGAATTTAAAATTTTATTTTTATTTATTCCTGTTCCCACATTTTACTGTATTTCCCTGGCAGACATCCCACACTCTGGTAAGTCTGGGGGAAAGGGAGGGGTTGGCAGAATAATGTTGCTTTGGGGATTTGAATCTTATTACTTGGTGCTGTTAGTGTTGGGAAGACATTTATAAAAATTACATGCTGCTGTGGCAGGTCATTTTTTTTAAAAAAAATGAATCTTGAGCTTCAAATTTAGGACAAAGGTGAGGGTTTCAGATTAGTCTAAGAGAAATGAAGGAAAATGGGGCTGAGGCAAAGAGGAGGCAGGGTGCCGGCCGGCCGGCAGCAGTTGGCTTGCAGGGAGCTGGAAAACGCGCCAGTTACCAAGAATGAGAAACACCCAGCTGCCAGAGCCCTGGTGGACGAGAGACATTTATTTCCTGGAACTTGTCTTTTTGGATGCTTGCTTCTCTAGGGATTTTCCATTAAATTAACAGCATTGGCCACGAGCTTGGACACAATTGCTGGGATTGTATGTGGATGTTAGATACTGTGGTCATTAGCTCTGCTGCTTTCTTTCTTTTCTTTTCTTCTTCTTTTTTTTTTTTAATCTGTCTGTATTTGCTTTCATCTTCTGCTGGGGAAATATTTGACTTATCTCATTTCCTCACATTCCTCCTCCCCATTCTCATCTCTCCTTTGTTCCCCATCTTCTTTGTAAGAGGAACAGAGCCATGTTAGGGCCACACCCATCTGAGGTTGGAGCTGCTGCTCTCCTCTTTCCTCGTACTTCTATTCTGTAGCCAATCCTGGTGCCCAGGCATGGGACCTGCCGTCCCACTCAGGAGCCTCGCTGCCCCTTGCACAGCTGCCTCGGCAGCAGCTTCTCAGCTTCTTGCTCTTCCCAAGGACTGCACCCTTCCTCCAAACCCTGCCCTCAGACTCCCTTCCTCCTCCTTCCCGTTGCAGCCTCACAGAATTCATTTATAAGACATTCACCTGATGGGAGAAGGAAGGGTTTCACGTGCCTGTTTCCCCAAATGACTTTTTGCTAAAAAGACAGCCTGGGAGAATATTTACAATGAAAATGGCCCACAGAGATTGCCTTCTGGCGCGATGTGCTCATTAGCTGAGAGTTAATGGGGTCTGGAGTCTGGGAAGGGCGGAGGTTGTGGCGCCCTGCGCACACTACCCTGCACTGCCTGGCCTTGCCCTGGTCTCCCCAGGACCGCTGATGCCACCTCCTAAGAGTAGATTCTGTAAAGTGATTATTTCCCCCTTTTCCAGCCTCAAAAATGTTGTCAGACTGGTTCTGAGCTTCTCCATAGGCCCTGTTCTTTGCTATACAATTTGATGTGTGGTGTTGTGTTTTACTTATGAAACTGTGTATCCAGGACCATTGAAAAAGATTCTCACGGGGAAGAACCTTTGAAATGATTCTGTGACACGCAGCAGCTTGCTTTAGTTCTGTTATTCTTATTGGGCTGTGTGCATTTTGGATATTTATTTGGCATGGTAGAGATCAGAGAAGCATTTTCATTAGCAGTATCCTCGTGTGTATCTCTTTCAACTATGTTTTCAAGACAACAAGTGGCATTTCACTTCCAAACTCCCTCATATCCATAGACTTGAAAAGATACAGACTAGACTCATATTTCCTGTATTAAAATACTTGCACAAAAACACTGTTCCTTCTGGTTTATCAAACAAGCTAATATGTCTCCCGAGAATTTTGAGTTCAGACATGAACAACTCCGTGAACTTTTTTGTGTGTGAATCATTTGAGCACAGGACGGGTTTCCTCATGGGGAGATGTGATTACATAAAATATTCTACTTCTACCTGAAATGTTTCATGAGATGAGCTTTCAGCAAAGACTGTTAGTTTTACAATGGATAAGCAGTGTTTGAAAAAATAAACTCTGCATGGGCAAAAAGCTTTCAGCTTCTTGCATAAATTCTGTCTTCTCCGAAGACCAAAGGGCTCTCATGAGCTCATGAAATCTGAACCTCAAAGATTCAGCTAATTGATCTATTCCTGTTTCCACATTTTATCCCCAGTGGCCGGTTTCACACCCAGAACATGTAGGAGATCTGAAACACCAGGGTGATATTTTCAGCCTGTCAGAACACCCTTAAGGAAAAAAAAAAAAAAAAAAAAAGCCTTTAAAAAAGCCATCGACTCTCATTTTTTAAAAATTTTGTACCAACCAGCCCAACTCTGAATCCTGTCAGATCATTCCAGGGAGTTTAAGCTCTGAAATCTAATTCTCCTTCAGCAAAAATATTTCACAGGCTTTCAGAAGGGGAAGAGACCCTAGAGGTCTTTCAGTTGACCCGTTT
Source organism: Pteronotus mesoamericanus (assembly GCF_021234165.1). Classification (NCBI taxonomy): domain Eukaryota; kingdom Metazoa; phylum Chordata; class Mammalia; order Chiroptera; family Mormoopidae; genus Pteronotus; species Pteronotus mesoamericanus. The sequence continues at coordinate 27,669,890 of NW_026555078.1, read as the reverse complement.
TAGCAATTTCAACCCAGGAAAGGCTCCAGGTAAGAGAAGGAACCCCATAACATGGGGAAAACTTGACACAGGGAGAAAAGATGGTTTCATCCTTCAGACTCCAGACACCTTTCCTATTGAGCTCCATAAAGTGGCTCACATCCAACAGACAAGAAGAGGGGTACAGGTTAAAGGTTTGACTTTTGGTTTAGGGTTTAAAATGAAGTGACATTTTTCTATAACCCACTTCTCTAGCTTTCAGACAGCCCAGAGCGCCTTGCCTTCGAGACCCCAGCCAGGATGAGCTTAGCACAGCCTCCCCTGCCTGCAGCCCACGGTTTCATCTCTGGCTCCTACCAGTTGGCCCAAGTTCAGCTTCTCTCCGACTCCCGCCCTCCTCCCTGGCCTCCTGGGAAGACTCTGCCGCCTGATCTTTATTGCTCTTTTCCCACACTCCATTATACAGCATGATATCTGTCTCTGAATTTATTTATTAGGACTCAGCTCTAGAATATACAACCCTACGCTTCCTGTCTGACACAGTATCTACGCAGCAGAGCAAATGAGAGGCGCTGCTCGTCATAAACAGTCATAGAAAGTCAGCACCCAGAAAGGAAGGGCTGGGGCTGGCAAAAGGGCTAACCTTCTGGGGCCCCTCAGAGCCAAACTGCTTTTTCAAAACTTCACACTCACAATCCAACAGTCCAGACGGGCGGCCACAAGCGGCTCCTGGTGGGGGAGTGCATTTCCAATTGGCAAACTTACACCCACGTGTCTGGCCCTCATATAATACACTAGCTATATTTTAAAAAAATTAACATTTTGCCTAATAAGCTTAATTCTTACAATTGTTCTCATTCGATATGGTTAAGCAGGCTGCACACCTAGAGTCTGGCTTTCTTTTTTAAAGCAGGTAATACATTCACATGTTCATAACTCAAAATGACATGAAACATATATGTAGAGAAATCTCATTCCCAGCCCTGACCCTGTGCACCCAGCCTCGCCTCTGTGTGCAACCTCTTCTATTAGTTTCTTATCTGACCTTTTCTTTTTCTTTTTACTTTTTGGTTTGTTTTGTGAAATAAGCTTTTTATTTTAGAATAGTTTAGATTTACAGAAACACTGCCAAGATTATACCAAAAGTTCTCGTATATTCTCACCCAATTTCCTCTACTGGTATTATGTTACAGTACCATGGTACATTTGTCACAACTAAGAAATAATCATTGCTACGTTACTATTAACTATACTTCCACACTTCATTCATCTTTTGCTATGTTTTCCACCAGTGTCCTTTTTCTGGTTCAGGATCCCATCCAGGATACTGTGGTAGTCATCATACCTTCTTTGGCTCCTCTTGGCCTGTGACAGTGTCGCCGATTTTGCTTGCTTTTGATGACTTTGACAGTTTTGAGGAGTGCTGGGTTGAGTATTTTGTAGAATATCCCTCAGCTGGGGTTTGTCTGATGTTTTCCGCATGATTAGACCTTGAGGAGGACCACAGAGGTACTCTCTGCTATTCTCATCACATCATATCAGCAGTTACATGCTGTCAGCATGACTTATTACCATTGGCGTTGACCTTGATCACCTGGCTGAGGAGGTGTTTGCCAGGTTTCTCCACCATGAGGTTATCCCCTCTGCCCCCCTTTTTCATACTCTGCTCTTTGGGGGACTTGAGCAAGTCCCTAAGTGCAGGCACACTCCAAGGGCCCTACAGTGTTTCTTAATCCGTGTTTGATAAATTGGCAGGGCCCTTATGAGCACCAAACCTTGTGTTAAGACTGTTCCTCTGAGTAGAGGCTCTAAAATCAGACTTTCTCAGCTGGAGCTCACCTCCTGACAGGACTCACGCCTTCTCAGAAGCAGTTCATACACTTCCCAGATTACTGGGCTTTCACTCTGTCATTTTAATCATGCTTTTATAGAGACGCCTCTGCATTGAAATCAGCTTTTATGAGGGTGAACGCCACAGTGCTGTACTTACTAGGAAAATGCTTTCTCCATTAAATTTTGGAGGCCTTGCATTGGGTTTTGTTTTGATCTGAGTCCTAAAAAAAAAATAAATAAATAATGGCTCATAGGATGGTCAATATTTGGGGGGGGGCAAACATGCACACAGGCTTGTAAATTGCATGTGTGTTTTGCAGTTTTAGCTCAGGAACTTCCTGTTGGGAAATAAAAATCTTTGGACCTCTTTCTGTTTTACCACTGACTCCCACAGTGTAGGCTTAGGAAATTCATTTTTGCCTCCTGGGACCTCAGAATTGCCACCTGCCAAGTGGAGAGAACAACACGAGGTCCCAGCAGAGCATCTTGCTAAACACTTTGTAACCTGGATGGAATGGACTAAAGATGGGCAACTCTTGATGCCAGAGACACCGTGATGCGAAGACACTGGAGCGCAGCCTCGCCCTCTCTGTCCCCTGTGAAGGGTTCACTGGGCAAGGAACATGGCATGTTACAGTGTTCATGAACTCTCCGGGCTGCTGGGAAAGGGGGCTCTACTCACATGCAAGCAGATATCGTCAGCTCTGTTACTGCAGCAATAATATGGAAAGTTTCCTCTTTTTTCAGTCAGCTTATAAAAATAAACAAGGCAAAACAACATACTTCGGTGAAAATATATAAATGTTCTTAAAAAAAATAAATATAATCTCAGGAGAGGGAATGTTTTTAATGAGAAGCAAAATACCTAGGTCAACTGATATGGTTTATAGAACTGACTGACAAAACAAAAATCATTTACCAAAGTCTGGCAGCCCCTTTAAGACTCCTCTAAAAACTCACCTCTGTTACAGCACAGTCTTAACTGTAGGTGGATTATACCATGTTAAGTTCTCACCACTGACATGCTTTCAACCAACAAGCATTTATTGGCCTCCACACTGAGCCAGGTACTGTGTTAGTTATTCATCCTAAAGAACATGAAAAATATTATTCTAAGTGTCAGTACTACCTTCATGACTCATTAAAATCTTTTAAATACATTTGTACAGGACCAAAATATACATCTTTGAGCCAAAGATTATATTATTCCTTGGCCACACCCTTCAGCAAGTCATCTTTTCTCTTCCACAATCTGCCTGGCCCCAAAGAGAGTCAGGAGAGGAAAGTATTTGCGGGATGTTGTGGGTCAATCAAATAAAAAGGATGCGACAACTTGATGGGGGTTTGTGACATTTTAGTTGGTTTATACCAGGCGGGAGTGGCAGATTTGTGTGGAGCACCTGGGTCATGCTCCTTTTGCTTTCCTTAATCACGAAAATGTGCCAGAACACTGAATGATCTGGATAGACCACAGTAATTGTGTGGTTCCCACAAAGCATGGTGTTTGGCAGTGGCTGGCAGACAATGGTCCTCGCCAAAGATTCTGAGTTCTCTGAATCATGCAGGCAAACATCTGAGCACTTGGTCATTTTTGCTAAAGGCCTCAATGTTATATCAGGGCTTATCTTGTTTAGTCTGCTAAGTGAGCCATTGGCGGATAATGGAAAAGGCTCCCTTATCTAAGAATATTCTACCTGCCTTACCTGACTACCTCTAGCACCACTGGCCTTCCCAACAACATATTTTTCTCAGATGTGCCTGGCTGTCATCACTAGTCTTTTCACAATGAAAGTCCTAGTGAACTATACACTTAGATGGGGGATACATTGGCCCATCGTCAGCCATTAGCAGGCCAAATTTATCAGGTTAATCTAGCCACCTGGGCAAGGCCCAGGTAGATTGAGAAGACAAGTGATTTTTTTTTTTTTTTTTTGATGATGGAGGAAAAAATTTAGAATGATAAAAAGGAAATCTAGATTGATTGGCAGTAAAGAATAGTGGTTAATCATGTGGTTCTAATAGACTATTGCCCTTACTCAGGCTGCATACCTTCTTCCTGCTTCGGTTTCTTTGTTTGTGGAGCAGGAATAGTAATAAGCATACCTACTTCATAAGATTGTGAGGATGAATGAGAACATTTTTAGGTTAGTGCATAGGAATGCCTGGCATATAGCAAATGCTTCATAAATATTACATCTTGGAGAGAGCCCCAAGCAGCCAGATGTTAGTACGAGGGCCCTGGGAACCCTCGTAACATGGAAACGAGAAGAAACACCCCAGAGGAAAACATAATAAAAAAATAAGAACTGACCATCATTTGCTAGCAACTTGTTTCTATCCCTAAGGGTGGTACTCACAAACTCTTCTTAACACCTTCCAGAATTTCATGCTCCGCCAACAAAGGGCTGTCTGCTCCAACTTCTGTGGAGAGTTACCGTTTTACCCTTAAAGCAGAAGAAGGGAGACTCCCTGCATTCACTGCCTCAGAGGTCAGGTGCTGTCAAGGTTTTCATTCATTTCACAGTGGAGAAGTGCCTAGGATCCTGTCTGCCCTCGGTTGCTGCAGTAGCTTGTGTGACAAGTAATTCAGCTATTGAACCTCCAGGGGAGAAGAAATGCTTGAGTACCATACAGACACAAGGACAGAAACAAGGTCAAAAGTTGAAGCTTAGAAGACAGAGAGAAAAGCAATCTTTTCAAGTCTAGACAGCATATTAACAGCAAGGGCTTAATGTGTTGCACTCTGTTTATAGGAGGTTTTTGCTGACAGCATGGAACCTGAGCCCCCTTTTCTCCCCATCGGCAAGTTCCCATCTGCAGTGTTGTTAGAGGCCACCTCTTCCCATGAGCCCTTGGAGGACTTGCTTGCAGAACCTGTAGCGGGCTTCTGTGGGGCAGGGGGGATGGGGAGGGGGAAAACAACTCAAGGGTTTATGCTTTGGGGGTTAACTGTGAATCCATCACATCAGTCCAGCAGCAGCTCACAGTTGTATTTGAGTCCTCTCAAGACTTTTTTCTAGAAATTTTATTGTAATAAATAAGAGAATAAGCAGATCATCAAACATTTTTTATATGTATTTTACTTTCCTAAGGAAAGCAGTTTGAGAAATATTTTTTTCTTTCAGTTTTAATCATTAAAAAAAATAAAATGTCTTTGGTTAGAGTATGGGCAGTAGCTGGTGGGAGTCTGAATTCATTTCACCGCTCTGGAAAGCAATTTGGAGGTATATAATAAAAAGCCATCAAAACAGATATACCCAGAAATTCCATTGCTAAGAATGTATGTTATGGGAATAGTAGCATATTTATAACTATGAATGTTCCTCACAGAATTATTTATAATTGTCCCCCAAATGAAATGATCTAAACCCTCTGAAACAGGGGATAATTGAAATAGAATACAATAGGAGTGCCAAACAGGCACTGGAAACCTTCCTTGGAGAAGTGTTTAATACCAGTGAGATGCAGGCAGTGCCTAAGATCATAGACTTTAGAGGCCTTGGATTTCAGCTGCTACATTTGAAGGGTGATACCAACCTCACAGAGGTATTAGAAGGATAACTGAGGTAAAGGAGGTAAAAATGAGAGGTGTGATGACAATGATGACATTTTTGGGTAAAAAAATCAGGTTTCAAAATAGAATGTCAACTATAGTCATCATGTATTATTTATATGCTATATATGCACATCTTTACTGTGTGTGTGTATATATACATGTCATATACATGTACATATTGCATGTATAAACATTACATGTACTATACATTAAATGTATATGCTACACATAGAAAAAAGACTGGAAGGACATATACAAAATGTTAAAAGTAACTCGCTTTGGGGAGCGAAATTACAGAAGTTAATTTTCTTCTTTTTCAAATACTTAAATTCTGAATATATGGTTTTTGTCATCAGAAAACCTTTTAACACCAGGCAATAAAGTCCACCATTTTAACCTCAATACTTAAAATAATGCTAATCCATTTTCTACGAAGAACAAGAGTCCATGTATGGGTGGGTAATGTGCATGGGACAGTGGGGCCCTTTAGCCTGCGCAGAGACTGCGGGAAGGACTGACCTCTCCCAGCTCCCAGAACCAAGTTCTATGATAGCCAATGAGGCCAACGCTATGGAATGTGCCTGCCATTGTTCACCTGAGGCACCTGAATGAATGAGCAAATTTCTCAGAATTTGTGTATTGGGCTCTGGTTACATAGCTGTATGTGTAAATAGCTACTTTACCCTGTTCTGAATTGGAAGGAGTCTGTTTGATTAAAACAGTTTATATAACTGAAATCTGAGCCTGAAGGAAGGATTTGGCCAGAGCTGTTGATTGCCTTGGAGGGTGGGTTGGAAAGGAAACTTCCAGAGGGAGAGGCTCTTATTTTGAGGCAGTGAATTAGAACAAATTGTTCCCCACACTCCACCTAACCACATTAACACACGGTGGGATCTAGCCCTTCCCTAGAAATGGGTTCTACTCCTTATTCCGTGAGAGAACAGGCCTGTTTCTCTCCAAAGATCAAACAAGGTTAACACATACGCATGGGAGCCACATTTAATAGTCATTCCGTGGCCTGCGCCCAACGACATTCCAAACCCCTTCTGTTTTTCAAAGCTCCAATACATTTTCATAAAGGTTTTTGGGGGTGGGATTTTTGCACGAGTGGGTGTGTTTGTTGTCGTTTTTCTTCTTTGAAGCTATTTCATTTGTTCCCCCTTTCTCCTTCCTGAATTTTAATGGACCTGAAAATGGGAATCTGCCAGAATTGGAACACTCTCTTGAAAGCCAGCGCAGTACATTTCCTAGGCCTTTCTTCCACACCTACTCAGCTTGAACCAGGGAGGCTGTGTGGGTGCCAGCCACGGCCTCACGCAGTCAGCGCACATGCTTCCTGTTTTGTCTTTCCCCCATCTGGACTCTCTGTAGACTCAACTCCCATCTTTTAGATTCTGTTATTTCAGTCTTTGGTCTCGATGTCACTTAATCAGGAAAATTCTAAGTCCTCAGCAGGGAGAATAAAGTCATAATTCTCTTCTTAGCTTTATATTAAATCTTCTATTAGTCCCTGAACAAGTGGCCCAACTTTGTCTATTTTTCCCTCTGTAGAGGGAAAAATAGGAAGTGTGTTCAGTCCTCAAACAGAATCATTCCCAAAAGCCATTTGGAAACAACTTATGTTGTGTCTCATTATCTCAAAAGGTGTACAGAAAGTATCAGGTAATTCAAAACGTATCTGTCGAAACCAAATCAAATGTGTATTGGTCTGTGTGTGTAATAGATGTGCGTATTCACAAATGTGCACGTTACCAAGGAGGTATACGCAAACTCTGACTGCTGCCACACATACAATGGTTTTCAGTGGGGTCCCCCTCCCACTTGCAGTCACTTCTCTGTCCCTGCCTCCATTAAAAGCACCTCTTTCTAATTCGGAATGCTGCCTCCATTAAGACTTTGTCCAAACTTCATACCACAGGGACTACAATCTTGTTAAAATGGTTTTTCCAAAGGTGTGAATCACCAATATGATTAACCCTGTTGTTGACAGTTGCTCATTTCTTCTGTTCCAGGGTGTTCTCTATTTTAAGATCCACCGTCAATTTTATTTATTAATAGCTTTTAAGGAGGGGAAGGAAAAAAACCACTACATAGATTACATACATTAATAGGGAGATACGTTCCAAGTTCAGGGGAGGAAAGTGCAGGTTAGCAGTGAGATATCTGCAGAGGGGGCATTTGTTCACTGTGCTTGCGTAGACTCAAGTGGATTGCTTGGCTGAGATCCCTCCACGGCCGGTCAGCTGGGTGACCTTGGGTATGGAAAAGCCTCTCTGTATCTCAAGTTTCTTCAACCATAAAATGGGGATAATAGTACACATTGTACAAGGTTATTGGAAAGACTAAAGGATTCAATACCTATAAAGTGTAACAAATACTAGAGTAATTGTTAATCCAGATGAATCTTTATTTTTCTTGTTCCAAATAAATCTGATGAAATATAGAGAACTTCTCCTGAGATAAAATACAAAATATGTGTAGACACGCAAAATGTATATACAAGCTGAGGGGTTTTCAAGGCTCTGTGAAGTCCACTCACGTTCCTGGTCTTCTTGGTGAAACCCAGAGGGAGACACTTCGGGCGGCGCGCTGTGGCGGCGCAGAGCCTGGGCTTTGGCGTCAGGCCGACGCTGGTCTTCCCTCTGACTCAGGCACGCACTTACTGGCTGTGTGGCCAGAGGCGCGCTCCGTGGCCTCTCTAAGCCACATCTCCTCGTCTATAAAATGGGTATAACAATAGCTCCTGCTCTGTGCACTTAGCCCATCGACAGACATGGGTTCTGTACAATAAATTGCGTTAGGTGCTCGCGGCACAGAAATCACGCCTTATCTGGAAGTGGAGATTATTCAGTTGTTCCCAGTCTATTTTCAGACACTTCCCCCTTTGCACAAGGGCTGAGAATTGGCAATCTGGTATCACAATTTTTTAAAATGTCCCCTATAATAAAAATTAGGGGAGAAGTAACAATAGCAGCACCAAAAATTAAACAGTGAAATGACATATTTCCAAATATTTAAGAAATTGTTACTTTATTAAAGGGGTGAAAATAGCCACCCTTAGGGAGACAGTGCAGTGTGGTAGGGAGACCCCAGGACTTGCTCCTTCCTGGGAGCTGGATTTTAATCCCTCATCAGCCTTAGAAACTGTAAACGGTGACATCTCTGCTCAGAGGTCTCCCCCAGTGACACCAGTTTTGAACACCTGGAGCCTGGTGCATTTTAAGAGATTTTTCTAAATGGCCCTAGAATCCAGCTTTCAGCAAGTAATGTTTGTGTTTACACCGCACACATTTTTTTTTTTTAAGACCACAAGAAACCACACCAAAATGTTAATAGTTACTATGCCTGAGATGAAGAGTTGTAGATTATTTTAATTTTCTTTTCATTTTTCTGAACTTTAATTTGTTTAGCAATGAGCAAGCATTGTTCAAATAATTAATTCAACAATTAGACATTTGTCTGTATTCTAGGTACTCTGCCAGGCATCCATTCTCTCCTAAAGTCTATACTCTAGAAGGGGATAAGCCATTGAATAATATACTAACAATTAATTGCTTCTCATGACCGGAGACTCAGTAGAGAAGTCTTGGGGACTATGAAGTCAAAAGGGATTTAACCTAAATTAGGGTCTGGTAAGGCTTCCCTGAAGAAATAATATAAAAGCTGAAAACTGAAGGAGGAGGCGGGGAGAAAAGAAAAAGGAGAACGTTCTGTGCTCATAGAATAGCACGTGCGAAGACCTTGAGGCATTGTGAATGCAAGAAGCAGAAAGCAGGCAAGAGTGGCTACAGTTTAGGGGGAAGGTGGAAATTCAGATAAGGCTCAGAGCAACCATGGCCTTATAGATTATGTTAATAGTATTTGCATTTGATTTTTTATGTAAAATTTTTTCAGTTAACAGTTGACATACAATATTATATTAGCTTCAGATGTGTAACACAGTGATTAGACATTTACATAACTTACGAAGTGAACACTCCAATAAGTGTAGTACCCATCCGACATGATACATTATTGTTATAAAATTATTGACTATATTCCCTGTGCTGTACTTTACACCCCTGTGATGATTTTTTATAACTGACAATTTATACTTCTTAATCCTTTCACCTTTTTCATTCATCTGCTCAAACCCCTTCTCATCTGGCAACCATCAATTTTTTTCTCTGTGTCTATGAGTTTTTTAATGTTTCGTTTGTTCATTTATTTTGTTTTTTAAGTTCCACCTATAAGTAAAATCATATGGAACTTGTCTTTCTCTGACTTAGTGCACTGAGCATAATAGCTTCTAGGTCTATCAGTGCTGACACAATGGTGAGATTTCATTCTTTTTTACTGCTGAGTAATATTCCATTGTATATCTACCATATCTTCTTTATCCACTTATCTACTTGTGGACACTTAGGTTGCTTTTATATCTTGGCAGTTGTAAATAAGACTGCAGTGAACATAGGGATGCATAAATATATGCACCCCTTTTCAAATTAGTGTCTTGGATTTTTTCTGATAAATACCCAGAAATGGAATTGTTGGGTCATATAGTTCGTTTTTTTTTTTTTTTTTTGTTTTTGAGGAACCTACATACTGCCTTCCATAGTGGCTGTTTGCATTTTATTTTAATAAGAATAGAAAGCTGGGATTTTAAGCAGCATAGTAACACACAGCAATTTCCATGTTCAAAAAAAAATTTTTTTAAAGGAAAACAACAACAAAAGTATTTCAAATCATTTGTTATCTATAGTTTAGGAGTTCTTAGATTCAGATTTTTAAGGCCAATTCAGTAGACTCATCCTGTATATTAAAATATTGGGTAAAAGTTTTTTTATAATAAGTAGTTGTTCTGGAAACATCAGTCTCCTGCATACAGGGAGTCAGGGACAGTGAGAGGCCCAGCGCGGCAGCCTGTTTCTCCCTGTGTTATTCTGGGCCATGGAGCATGCTGGGAAAGACGGGAGTGTGTGGAACAAGGCTGCGCAGCAAGAGACCGTTTTCTCCCACGCACCCCTGGGAGTTGAGGCATGAGACCACCACATGAACACTCTGTCATGAAACTTCGTGTGCCATGGACATGCGAAACAATTCAATTCCCAGACTAGCTGTGGTCAAAAAACAGCTGGACAAATGACAAGATCTAGAACCTGACAAATCGTGAGGGTGTTTTTCAGCTCAGGAGTGCAGAGCTAGGTCACTGTCATGCCAATTAACTATAGTTCAAGTTCAGGTGATGATCTCAGGGACCTCTGTAAATATACATCCTGAACCATGTATTAGTAATACTAACACGCCAACGGGATGTTTATATTTGGTGCAACGCTTTTGAGTTTGTTTGATTTTTTTAAAAAATGTTTTTTAAACTTACCGTATTCTATCATCCCAGGAAATCACTGTGTCAGAAGTAATTAGCCACTTGGCTCATGAGTAACAGATGAGATGTTTCCAGCAAATGCTCCTCTCCAGAGTCTCCAAATCCAGCAGGCATGTCCTGACCTCCAGGTTTGAACGGCAGAGGGAACTGCCGAAATACACTCCTGCCCCTGGAGTAACTCAAAGGTTTAGGGGGCTCTGGAGCCGTGGTAACAGGCATCTGGTAGTCAACCTTTTCCTGTAATGAGGAGTTATTAAATATTCACATCAGGAACTGGGGCTTTTGTCGGCCTTCAACTGGTCTTCCAACCTGTTACCTATTATGCCTCACACTTTATATAGCCCCGAACACAACAAGAAGAAACTTGCGAGTGTTCTATAAAACCTGCCATTGACATCAGGGTGGGTCTTTGAGGCTTATGGTTATCCTAATAAAACCAAGGAATGTGTAACAGGCTGTAGCCAGCAGACCACCAACTACTTTATTGTTTAAGCACAAAGGAAAACCTCTGGTAAACCTACTGTACCTGAGGCACAGCGTGTGGCTGTTTCTTAACCCTTGAAGACTCTGTTAGGCGCCCTACTGAAGAGAACACCTGTATGTTTCTTATTTCCCTCCATGTGATGAGTCTACTAAGTTACACACTTAGACAAGAAATACCTATTGATGAAGTGGTTATGAATTACAGATTGGACTTACAAATCAATTTGGAATTTCTTTAAACATAAATTCAAACCAGATCTGTGAGGTCAGCTCTTACTCAAACAGTATAAGCATGAGGCAGATGAAGAGCCTGACAGATGGGCCGTGAGGCAGTCCTAGGTTAGTTGGGAAAGGGTCGCCTATGACCCCAAATCCTCTTCCTTTCTCCATGGCTGCTGGCATGCTCAGGGGCTCAGCGTCCTTCCCCTGACAAAGTACTTACAAGTGCAGGAAAGGACTCCTGTCAGCAGGGGAATGGCAGGAAACTCTCAAGAGTTAACTGAGGAGAATTAAATGAAGGAGCTAATGGGAAGATGAGGGCAGGTAAAGGGAATCAGTGAGGGGTGGGGGAGTACCCAGTGACTGTCAGCAATATGGTGCTGTTCCCGCCCCAATGCCAAGGGGCCACGGGTGGAGGAGGGCTTATGAGAATCCAGCAGGAGTTTCAGCAGAGCAATGTGGCAATGCTGCCCATAGTGGTCAGGCTCCTGGGGCACAGAACAGGCCATGGAAGGGCAGACAGTCCACCTGCAGGGTCAAATAGAAGACAGTTAGCGTAGGATCTGACATTAGATTGTTCAATCTCTTACCTTCCTCAGTTTTTTTAGCATTCAAAACTTAATAAATATAGAAGAAAAGTTAGGTTCATAAAGGTATTTTATTTTTAACTCCTTCTCTAAAGCAGTTCCAACCTTTTGGCATCTCTGGGACACACCAGAAGAAGAAGAGTTGTCGTGGGCCACACACGAAATACGCTGAGACACGTAATCAGAAAAAAAATCTCATAATGTTTTAAGTAAATTTATGATTTTGTGTTGGGCCGTATTCACAGCCAGCCTGGGCCCCATGTGTCCCGCGGGCTGCAGGTTGGACCGCCTGCAAGGGTTTCCCAGCATCAGTGGGGGTGGAGGGCTCTCTGTCCGTCTTCAGAATCACAGCCAGTAGTGCGTGGCTTCTAGTCTCGGAGATGCTCAGGAGTGTGAGGGAGAGGCTCCCGGCGAGACCTGACACAGGCGGTGCACTCCACCTTCCGCCCCCGCAGAGCGCCCTCCTCCACTGGGCAAACGGGGAGAGCACTGCAACATGTTCACATTTAAAAGTCTTTCTATTTAGCTTGTTAAGGAGTTATGAATCTACGCCCCTCATCTTAGTCCTGAGCTTTTGGCAAAGCTTTCTCAATGATTTTCCAGCTCTGCTCTTGCTTCCTCCAAGCCATGATCCCCGATGGAAGCCTCAGAATAGTCTACCTAAAAAAAAAAAAAAAATTCTGCTTAAAGCCCTGCCATGACTTCCCATTACCTACAGCCAGGAGTCCAAACTTGGAGACGGACTCCTGGGAACTTCTACAACCTCATCTCTTTCGAGTCTCCTCCTTGCCATTTAGTTACCAGCCACCTTGGTTATTTTGCTATGTCATTCAGAACACATGAGATCCTTCACTGGGTTCTCTGTTGTCGAGGTGCCTGCCTCCTACTGGTTATTTTGAGAAGCAGGTCAGAATAAGAACTCCAGACCGAGGTGCAGAGATGCTGCCACCCTGACCCTCCCCCAGCACAGCACCACTGGATCACATTGGCATGTCCCATCCCCCGACGGGCACTGGGAGCACCAGAAGGGCAGAGACTCATTAACTAATCCTCCCAGTGCAGTACCAGGCAAGAGTTGCCATTAGAAAATGTTTGATAAACTAAACTAAAGGATGACTTGCCAAAAAGAAAGTGCTTCCCCAAAGCAAAGTTCCCCCAGGGCTCCAGATACATTGTTTTTTAATTTTGTAGGAACAAACCTATATAGGTACCTAATTATCATTACTAGGTCTCTCTACATGTTCTAGGTATCTCTTAGCCCCTTAAGAATTAATTTAAACAAAAAGCCAAATAATTTTGAAAGCGGATTCATTAAAGGATGTTTTGGCGGCATGATTGGACACAACAGGAAAAATAAGCCACAGAGTATCTGACTTTGGGGGGTTTTATAATACTCTCCAGTAGAAGTAGTTACACAGTTAGCTGAAGACAATAATATGGTAATTCCCCTCTTATCTGCAATTTCGTTTTCTGAGGTTTCAGTTACTGGTGGTCAACCATAGTCTGAAAATATTAAGTGGAAAATTCCAGAAATAAACAATTCATAAGTTTTAAGTTGCATGCGGTGCGGAGCATCTCACCGCACCTCATCACGTGGGCACTGTATCATCTCACGCCGTCATCAGAAGAAGAGTGAGCGCAGTGCAATAAGATATTTTGAGACAGCATGTAACTTTTATTACAGTATATTGTTGTAATTGTCCTATTTTATTATTAGTGATTGTTATTCATTTCTTACTGTGCTTAATTTATAAATTAAACTTTATCATGAGTATGTATGCATAGGAAAAAACGTAGTGTAGGTAGAGTTTGATATCATCTGTGGTTTCTGGCATCAATTGGGGGCTTTGGAACATATTCCCTGAGGATGGGGGGGGACTGCTGTAGGTATCATTTGCAAGTGCCAGCCCAGCATTGATAGGCTGACCCCAAGTCCACATGGGCTCTATTTTCTATAATTCTAACATGGTTTTCAGATACAGCTCCTTCGTCAACTACTTAGTGGAGACACGCATTCTGTGTCGTTTCACAATTGTGTAGCTACAGGACTGTCTTGTCAAGTTTGGGTCTGTTTCTAAGACGTGGGAATGCTAAAGGAGATGGATCAAACGTGCTTTAGTTCTCACGAGCTATATCCTCTGACAACATTACTTATCACCTAAAATCACTACCAGGCAAGAGTTGCCGTTAGAAAATATTTGATAAACTAAACTAAACGAGGACTTGCCAAAAAGAATGTGCTTCCCCACAGCAAAGTTCCCCTAGGGCTTTAGATACATTGTTTTTCAATTTTGTAGGAACAAACCTGTATAGGTACTTAATTATTACTAGGTCTCTCTACATGTTCTAGGTATCCCATAGCCCCTTAAGAATTAATTTAAATAAAAAGCCAAGTAATTCTGAAAGTGGATTGATTAGAGGATGTTTTAGATGGCTGTCTCTGCCTTCCTGGAGTTCCCTGGTGCTCCCAGATTGGCGGGTGGGACCACATCTAGAGTGCGACATCGTCCATGCAGCTGGAGCCGCCCGCCTGGAGGTGCTGGGACACCTGCACTTTGACATTCAGCATGTTACCTCAGCCATCAAAATAATCTGGAGTTGACTTATTTTTTTTGGAAAACGACTTGCTGCAAATCAAAAAAATTGTCAGCCAGAAAAAGGATGTTAATGACAGAGAGACCACAGCAGTGTAAACAAAGCGGGGCTATAGGCGGGTACCCCTTGACCTGTGGGAGGTGCAAAGGGAGGGCTGTGCTTCTTGGCTAGTAGCTCTCAATCTACATGGGGGCTTAGCAACCCCACCAGAACATCGGCATCATCTGGGGACTCTAAACTAGGAAGGCCCCCCTGGTCAAAAAGGGCAAAGATATACCTCAGAAATTCCAAATCATTTTTTTTTTGTCCTCACCTGACGACATGATTACTGATCGCAGAGAGAGAGGAAAGGAGGGAGAGAGAGAGGGAAAGAAACGTTGATGACTGGCCTCTCATATACACCCCGACCTTGGACAGAACCTGCAACCTAGTCATGTGCAGTGACTGGGAATTGAACCTACGATATTTTGGTTTATGGGACAACACTCTAACAAACTGAGCCACACTGGCCAGGGCAATAATCCCAACTCTTAATGGCAAGTATCCAATTACTGAGAATCAACATTGACATCAAATTGTTCAGTAAAGCTCCACTCCCTCAACATACCACCACCATTGCAACACAATACACATATTTTCTTTCATTTTTGCAGAATGTGAAATTGAAACTAATCTAATGCAATGTCTCAATTTATATGAGCAACAGGCAACTGGAAACCCCTGCTTCATAAACAGTGTATTTTATTGTGTGTGGATGGTTTGGTATAATTCTGAATACCTTTAAAACCACCTTCCCTGCTTACATCTCCAGCTGAAGAGGCGTCAAGAGTGGCCACAGCCTCATCTGCGTGTTGCTTCTCCTCTGACCACTCCTGCTCAGACACCAGGCCCTTCCCCAGAAACTGGTGCCAGAGTCAGGATGCAGGGGGAGCAGGCATCCCTCCGACACAAGCTCCGAAGGCGAGAAAGCATCTATTCTGTAATTTTGAAAGTAAAATGTTGACACAATTGCAAAAACCATGCTAAAAGGCATTAAGGGTACCATTTGATCCAGCAATTGCTATACTTGGTATTTATTCAAATAAGTTAAAAACTTTTATCCACACAAAAACCTGCACATGGATGTTTATAGCAGCCTTATTCATAATTGCCAGAATTTGGAAGCAGTTAAGATGTCCTTCAGTAGGTAAATGGATAGATAGATAAACTATGGCACACTTAGACAATGGAATATAATTCAGCACTAAAAAGAAATGGGCTGTCAAGCCATGAAAAGACACGAGAGAACCTTCAATGTATATTGCTAAGTGAAAAAAGCCAATCTGAAAAGACTACATACGATATGATTCCAACTAGATGACATTCTAGAAAAGGCAAAACTATGAAAATAGTTGAAAGAAAGAAAGAAAGAAAGAAAGAAAGAAAGAAAGAAAGAAAGAAAGAAAGAAAGAAAGCGGTGCTTGCCAGTGGATAATGAGGAGGGAAGGATGAGTAGGTGGAGCACAGAGGATTTTTAGGGCAATGGAGCTATCCTGTGAGACACTACAATGGTGGCTATGTGACATTATGCGTTTGTCTAAACCTATAGACAAACAACACTGAGCGTGAACCCTAATGTGAATTAAGGACTTTGGGGGATAATGCTGTGTCAAGTGGGCGCGTCGATTATAACAAATATTGCTCTGGTGGGGGACTCTACTACTGGGGGAGGCTGTGTGGTGTGGAGGAGGAGTATGTGGGAACTGTTCTTTCTGTTCAATTTTGCTGTGAACCTAAAACTGCTCTTAAAAAACAAAGTCTGGCATATTAAAAGGGAAAAGATAGAGAGGAAGCAGGGTAAAGTGAGTCTTTTAAATATTTAATTTAAAATTCAGCTTTGGCCACTGAAAAGCTTCAAGCAGTCGGAAGGGATGCTTTGTTTGTGACGTGTCTTTTTGATGCTGCGCCAGCCTCAAGGGGCCACTGTGTTCAGTATCAGAGCCCCACTCCCGCCTTCCCCTGTGTCAAGTTGTCACCTACTCAGTCTGTGCCTGTGGCCTCAGGAGAAGGCGCTGAAGTGGGGGGGGGGGGGAGGAAGACCACACCTTTCCCCTGGCGCCCCTTACACACGCACCCACAGGCTGGGAACTCACTATGAGTTCCTGAAGGAGGAAGTGGCTACAGCTAAAGACTAACTTCCACGCAAGATTGGACAGTCACTGAGGACACACTGGGCTGGAGCACCATGGCTCTGCAGAGGTCTAAGCCATCCCGCCTGAAGGCCGGCTGAACACCGATGAAATATCTGCCTGAGAATGGCCTGGACACACGGGAAGATAGGCAGCTCGAGCCCCTTTCCCTGTTTACCCCGCCTGATGATGGTGACACCCAGGGAAGACTCAGGAGATACAGTTTAACAGCAAAAGTGGAACCAGGTATTAATTTTGCATTAGGAACTGACCGATGTATCCAATAAATTGAGAATAAGTAGATTTGAAGCCTACTTACTGTTCACACACAGAATCATTATGAAAGTATATGTTTCCCCAATTTCTCAATCTCACCTCCAAAACTACTCATTCTTTCCTCCTCAGCCTCTCTGGCCTGTTGTCTTTGCCTATATTTCTCATTCTGCTGCCTCAGAATAAAGCCCCTAGTACAGAATAGACAAGCAAAGGAGCCTTTAAAAAGTGTGGTGGGCAAGAGTGACCCCTGCTGGATGAATATGGACAAACCAGCCGGGTTCTGGCTTAAGAGAAAAAGAGAAAACTTTTTAAAGTAGGGCTTCTAGAAGAGGAGAAAAAAATGATTTTTTTTAGCTTTATTGGATTAAAAACAAACCCATCAGACTTATTCTGTTTTAGGTTTCCAGAAACAAACTTTGTTGAGTGTTTGCTACTTCTATAGCATGCTGATACTTAAGTGACTTTTAAAGAGCTCTGTAAGCAGTTTAACTGCCTAACAGCTGAACTGTTTCTTTTCTACCAAATTGCATGCCAGTGTTCCAAGTTGTTTGTGCACAGGCAGGAATGTATCTGCTTGGTGATCAGGAGTAATTCTGATAAACCTGAAAGCATATGGTGGACTTCAGGGCTGAGTTTTCAGTACTGCCTAGGGGAAAGGGATGTGTTCCAGACAGATCAGTGGGGTCAAGAACATTCAAAGAAAATTTGACACATCTTGCCAAACTTTTTTCCTTGGTCACAGTGGCGTTTGGATATTTTCAGAGTCCTTAGTTCCTTAATTTGGAGAGTGAGTGCTTTTTTTTTTTAAAAAGAGTAAGTTTCTTTGTACGTGACATGTATCCTGAAGCATTAAAATTACTCTGCTTTGCAATGCCTTCTCCACACTGTTTCAGGGGCATGGCGAAGACAGAGTTTAGTGTTTTAATTCAATGCTTCTCAAAAGGCCTAATCACAATGGTTTCTAATCTGATTCTGCCCCTTCCTAGTTAGGCAACTGTGGGCAAGTTTCTAAATTTCCTCAGCCTCAGTTTCCTCCTTGTAAACTAGAGTTGCTTCGTAGTACCCACTTTAAGGATGAGATAATGTATGCTAAGCGTATAGATGGTAGCTGGCCCAGAGTAAATGCTCAGCGAATACACGTATAATTATTGAAAGTGAACTAAACTAGCTTCCTTCCTCCCTTCCCCTCTCCCTCTCTCCCTCCTTCCTTTTCTCCTTTCCTTTATCCCATGCAAAACTCTGTGCTAGACATGGAGGAGTGTAAGATGCTGAAAAAGACACCTTTCCTTCCCTCAGGCAGTTTTCAGTCTCTCTGGTGTTTAATTACTTGGATATAGGTCAGTGATTCTAAAACCTATTTGCTAACACCCTAGAATAATCCCAGTTAGCTTTAGGTGAAAATGTTCGATCTTGAGGGTGAAGATGTAGAAAATAATAATTTAAAAAAAATGCTAAAAGAGCCATGGCCGGTGTGGTTCAGTTGGTTGGGTGTTGTCCTACAAAGCAAAAGGTCACTGGTTTGATTTCCAGTCAGGGCACGCGCCTGGATTGTGGGTTCAGTCCCTTGTTAGGGTGTGTACAAGAGCAACCGATAGATGTTTCTCTCTCATATCAATGTTTCTCTCCCTCTCTTTCTCCCTCCCTTCCCTCTCCCTAAAAATAAATAAATAAAATCTTTTTTAAAAAAATGCATGCTAAAAGATTGGCAATCATGTCAGTTTTTGAGAGGGAAATCATTGATGGTAGGCAAGACTTTAATTTGGGGCAAGAATAAAAATGAGTCAATTTTCAGGTTTCTCTGGCTATCTCTGCCAAAGGACTAGGTTAGAAACCTTCAGGGAGTTTCAGACCACTTTTTTAGAGGCAGATCTGGTCTTTATGGTATAGACAGGCACCCCTGACTCATCAAGGCAACCTCAACTTCTCTTTCACCAGCCCTGTACCTGCCAGGAATTGGAACAGATGCTGATAACTAAGACCCACCTCTCTGCCCAGGAGACAGGCACGCTCTATAGTGGGAGGAGAAGGCTTCAGAGTTCATCTGCCTCTTGAGGTTTGCATGGTT
The DNA here is from genome assembly GCF_021234165.1 of Pteronotus mesoamericanus. Taxonomy (NCBI): domain Eukaryota; kingdom Metazoa; phylum Chordata; class Mammalia; order Chiroptera; family Mormoopidae; genus Pteronotus; species Pteronotus mesoamericanus. The sequence continues at coordinate 27,650,764 of NW_026555078.1, read as the reverse complement.
CCTTCTTCACTAGGGATCCACGCACTCTCAGAGGGGCCATCGAGATCTATGGCAACCATTTTTACTGCACTGACCAGATTAAAACTAGAGTTGAGGACCCAGTGCAAAATCAATTCCTTTCAAGCCAACTTAGCCAACTGGTTTAGTCAAATTGAGTTCTTGACATTGTCCTTTAACCTCTTGGCAGGAGTAAGGGAGCATCTTTCTCTTCAGTAAGCAGACTGTGGACCTCATGAGCACCTAGCAGCAGAGGTTAATTGAAACGGTTAGGTTGTTCCTTACCTGCCACATAAATACCCAACTGGTCTTGGCCTTTATATTTGGCCATATCGCAGCAGGAATTACAGGAGGAACTTGACACTTGTGGGACTCCCAGGAGAGGTCTTGAAAGTTGGGAATACATTCTTTTGAAGTTTGCCATGTGCTTCAATCTATTCTTTGGGCCAAATCCTAATAATCACACCTGTCTTCTTTATGAGAGTTTGATTGTACATGAAGCAATTTTTGCCTTTTCTCCCCAAAGGAGAGATTATTGTCTTAAAAATAAAAGATTGTCTTATAAGAGACAAGTTCAAATGCAGATGAAGATAATAATACTACTTAGCATTTCCACCCACCTTTCATCTATAGAGCTCAAAGTACTTGGCAAACATTAATTAATTCTCAAAACACCCTTGTGAGGTAAGTTGGGGTATTATCTTTATAATAATATATAAATACTGGCTGGTTCATGAAAGCAGCCACTTAAAAGGGGCAATTCTACAGGATCAATTTCAAAAACAAGCGTCTCACCTGGTGTAGACTTAATACTTTGAGTAACACATTTGGGAATGCCAAATTTACTAATAATATGCTATCCTAGTATAGGCATAGCTACCCTTTCAAAATTATTTCTTTAGTGTTTTTTGACAGTGTTATCTATTTTGAAGAATTTTTTCATGGTAAAAAAATACTAATTGGGGCTTTTTCAATCTAAGTGATGTCATTTTCTATACATGAAAGAATTCCAAAGTGTCCTAGCGCATAAAGTTTAATGGTGAGAATTCAGGATCCTGTTTCAACTGCATGGGAACTTGAAGGGGGTGTGATGATTTCAGGGTCTTGTAATGTTTTCTGTCATCAACTTAAATTTTGAATGTATCGCAAATCGTAACGCCACGACTTGTCAAGATGGGTACTAGCCAGAATTTCTGCATGAGGGACATCGACAGCTGGTAAAAACTGACCAGGGGTGAGTTAAATGGGCTCCCTTGCCCCACTTTCCTGTCCACAGGAGGTTCACACTGCATGTTTCATATCCAAAGGTGGTCTATTTTTATTTTGTATCCTTTCCGCCCTCTGTCTCCTTTAGCACATACATAGCATTCCATTTCCCAGCTGCTAACCTGGGTCCGATCAGTTGCTAATCAGAGTTGATTTTGGGGCGTCTCTCCCTGGGTGAAGCTCACCATATGTGCACCAGCTTCTATCATTATTTTAGTTCCATCTGCGCTGGCTCTTCCTGATGACAATGCTCATCCCTGTGAAGTTTGACTGGCTTTTTGATCCTGGAAAGTTAATGCTTTAGGTTAGTAGACATTATACTTTTTTCCATGTCTTTAAACTCACTCCACATCAAGAACTAAGTTGCATCCAGGAAGCCCTCAGTAAACAATAATTCGGGATTTTCTTTGTTCTGTGGAAATGGAGAAACATCCTCAGACATTGACTGGATGGAGGCTTTGTTTAGAGTCTTGGTTGGGTAAATCCCCTATGCTCAAACTTTATATATGTTGCTCTGAATTTTCTGTTTATTGATCCTCATTAGAGAATCGTTCCATGAAACCCTGTTAGAAATTGTATGTACCACTTAACTGTGTGATATCGATCCACTAAGCCTATCTGCTTGCCTCTGTTGATGGCTTCACTTAGCAGCCTCAAGAGAGAAAACCTGGTTTTGGTCTCATAACTTTGGTTGAGCTGATGGTCTCCAATCTCCAAAGTGGGATAAACCAGATTCCTTCCCTGTGTTTATCTTGGCCCGCCATGTCTCTTTATGGAGAAAATGGTCCAAATAAAGTGCTTCCTCTGTGTATTTTGACAGGAAACACTATTAATATGCTTTCCTTTTGTTATGTGCCTTGCTCTTTTTTTCCCAGTGTTGTTTAAATATTTTCAGTACAATGACATATTTATTAATCCACGACTCTGCATGGGGCATAAAATGATTGGTTCCTCTGTAAAGCCCTCTTAGAAAAGGTGGTTTCTCCAGTGAGAGTTAATAATATTACCACTATTCATGTAAAAAACACTGAGACAATCTCTTAAAAATGGAACACATTTATCTAAAACAGCTGGTAAAGAAAGCACGCAGGCCCAGCCAGAGGCGGCGAGGCCAGAGGTCAGGGTTAACACCGATCTCGGTGGAACTTTGAAGCTGACATTTTACAGATTATATGTGTCTCAGTGCACAGTGGGCATGGCATATAAATTGGACTTAGAGGCCCCTATTTGTTCTCTGCATTTTTATGAGCCCACAGAGCTCTTCTTTGAAGCAGCATACATAGAAAATAAAAACTCATTTTAATGTTGTGGAACTATTTACAATAAATCACATTTACATCCTAGCTTTTCCTAAGAATAAGATCTCTCTCCCTCTCTCTCTTTCTTCCCTCCTCTCTCTCATCTCCCTGTTTCTCTCACACGCACACATACACACACCCTCACGGAGTCTCTTTTCCAACCTGGATAGCTTTTTTTTTTTTTAAATCTTCACATTCACAGTATTGTAAACCCAGCTTTCCTCTTTCTCCTTGCTTTGACTTAGGAATCAAGATCATAGATGCGGCTATATTTAGTATGACAAGGACACCTTTTGTAAGTCATGTGAGGTGATTCAGCTAGAATGAGCTACTCTTTCCCCCCAGGAAAATCCCCTGATACCATAAAATGCTTGCTATAGCATGGCCCTTCAGCACTAGAAGAAAGCATCTGATTTCAAAGAGATTGAGTTCCACTCTGGAACTAATTATATCATTCATTTTATGGATTTTTTAAGTTGCTAGGTGTTTTAACTGGAGAAGGCTGGCGACCCAGAGAGAAACATGCACTGGCAGAGTCTGCCATGGGCACTTTAGCCACCTAATTAATTTTCAATAAAAGCTCACAATAGTTAATTTGCTCTAGACCCAATGTAAATCAAACGGAGACAAATAGGTTAAAATTAGAAATGTGTGATGGAAACCATGTTTATGGTCCAAATTACCTTTCACCCTGGAAATAACACAGATTGACAGGGAAAGAAAATGAGACCACACAGGCGTTTGTTCAAATTGATTCTTAAGTGAATTAAAGATTTTATTAAGGAGAAAACTGACCCCCCTCCAAAAAGATCTGAGATGTATGAAATAATGTGACTTTAATAAAACTATAGTTTAGCAAATGCTACCTTAAAAAAAAATCACAGAATTAAGACATTGTTCCTATTATACCAAGTTGCCTTGTGCCCTCTCATTTCTTTCCCCAGGCTTAACATAGTGTAGGGTATAATAGTAAAAATACTATAAAGTTATTAAGTTCCCAGGTCTACATTGGCAGGCAAGCCTACCCAGCGCCACGTTCCTTTAGCTCATACATTTCAAAACAGAACCTTCCAACATCAAACAACCATTTTTACTTTTATGAGAACACAGACATAGATTTCTTATGATTTTATAATGATACTGCAGGCCTCCAATTAAAATACCTAGACAATATAGATATCTTGGGCCCCGTCCATCGGACAAATATTATTACTAAGCTTCTCTCCAGGATTTTATATTTGCAAAATATTTTGTGGGCTTTAATCATTTTAAATAGCTTTAACTTTGCCCATTTTCTCCATGCCTCTCTGTTATTCCTCAGGCGACCATTTCATTTTAACCCACAAACTACTTGTGTGATGCAAGGTGAAATAAGCTAATTTTTTAACCTTTAAGAATGTTAGTCTCAGAGAGTTAGCCTTTTTCCCTTGTCCTCTGCTGAACATGGCCATTTAAACCACCCCAGGCTTCTATTTTTATTTCGCTTTTGCCAAGTTCATGAAGTAAATTCCCGCTTCCCCACTCAACCTGGTTTTTCTTCCTGCCCCAAAGGAATGATGTTGTCACTGCCATGTCTTCTAATGCGCTATAAATGCCGTGATGAATTGGAGGCAGGCTGGTTTCTTCTGAGCAGGAGTCCATTATCCTGTCACAGTGTTCCTTCCCTGTAACTTAATTTTTATTGTAACAAATGACTAAGTACCCAAAAATGAAACAGTGTGATGGACCAATCTAAAGCGGCCTGACTCCGACGGTAAGTGCAGCCGAGTGACAATTGTTTGCAGCTGCCTTCTAAGGGCTCTCTCCCTGGTGACATCCACTATCCAAACTGGAGTTATCAAAAGCATTTTCTGGATGTTTATGAAAGATCTTCACTCACATTGACTGACTAATGAGGCTAATATAAATAAAGTGCTTTGCAAAAGACACAGAAAAGACCTAGAATGTGAATTAAGAATAAGAGCGCAAGAGACAGTCTCAGATTTAACTGTGTTTAAGAATCACTCTCAAATTTAACTGTGTATTAGAATCACCTGGAGCTCAGTTACACTGAAGTGCAGAGTCCCAGCTCCCATCAAAGGAGATGCCGATTGCGCTGGCTAAATGGGTGCCTTGGAATAAGCATTTTAAACAAGCACCTCTGTTAATTCTGTTAAAGGAGTCATATAGGGTGTGTTGAGAGAAAAACTTGCCCAGAACTTCTGTTCAATCAATCTTTTCAATAAATATCCACTGGACATTTGATCCTATTTTCTAATGAGTCACCTTTTTATCCCCCGTTGGATTTTTAACGAAGGTAGTTTTCTCAAATCATAGTTCTAATTTGAATATGATCTATTCACAGTTGGTTCATTTACGTACACTTCATTTGTTTTACAGATTAATCATCACCAACATATCTAGAAGATTAAAATAATCTGTTACCAATGATAAGAGAATATTAACTGGAATCCATAAATTCCTGAAAATCCAACATATTTGGTGTGTAAGTGATGAGAGCCCTTTTTTGGATTGGAGGGTTCATAGATTTCACCACATTCCCAAACAAGTCTATGACTCAAAAGAGGTTAAGGACCACTGTCCTGAAAGGGGACAAATTTATTGGGTTCCCAACAAGTCTGTTATTTTTTTCTGTAAATAAAGATGCATTTTTTCATTGTCACCAATAACTTTATTGGTTTAAATATTTTGAGCATGTTGGCTATCTCCCACTATTGGCTTCTAGTGGAGGGAGGCCAGAGGTGCTGCTGAACTTCTTCCAATGCATAAGGCAGCCCCACAGCAAAGGATTATTTGCCAAAGTGTCAATAGTAACAAGAAACTTTGCAAACCACTTTTGACATGTTCGATAAGTCACAGCACCTTCCTCATATGCTACACAAATCTTTTTTGTGTGTAGTTTTACCTATCTTGAAATAGTAAAGCACAATATACCAAAAATGTTACATACCTTCTTCCATCTTCCATATTAAAATTACTGCACAAAAATTCACCAATTTTGATAAATTTTTTAAATGCACTCTGAAATGGCAGCTGTCACAATGCAATCTAACAAAATTATTTTGAATGAAGTTAAAGACAACTAAGCACTACTAAAGCCATTACATAGAAAAAAAACCATAAAGGATTTTTTGGCCAACCCAATAGTTGTATTGGCCTCATTAATATGAAACTTCCACATCAAATAAATGGTTGGAATGCCTAGACAGTACAACTGATTACATGTCTAAATAGTACAATGGAGCACTGGCCAGTGTGGCTCAGTTGGATGGAGCGTTGTCCTGTAGAATGAAAGAATGTAGGTTTGATTTCTGATCAGGGCATATACTGGGGTTGCAGGTTCAATCTCTAGTCAGGGAGCGTATGGGAAGAAACCAATGGATGTTTCTCTCTCACATTGATGTTTCTCTCCTTCTCTCTCTCTCCCTCCCTCTCCCCTTCCTCTCTCTAAAAAAAAAAAAAGCAATAAAAAAATGTCCTCAGGTAAGGATTAAAAAAGGAAATAGTACACCTGATATAAAGATTATAGCTTCATAAGTAATTAATATTTTTATAATCAAAATAAAACTTATTTCAAACCTTCTCAAATTCTAGAATTTTGTCTGATATTAGCAGTTTCATATGTAGTATAACGGGACGGTCCCAGAAGCACTGAAACTTCGTCCCTGAGAAATATTTGGGAACAGAGGCTAGAACCACAGAATTTTGCCTTTAATGTTTTAAATGGTGTCTGTTTAGAGGCACAGTGAAACTGGGTAAACTCGGGAAGGTCATGGAATCTCAGCATTAATTCATCTATCAATTAAACATTTATTGAGGACCCATTAAGGAAAATGAAAACTATCATATGTTTATTGGAGCCCAAGGCTAGCATATTTGTGAAATATCCCAGGTTCATCTAAACATATGAACACCTGTGAGATCTCATGGTGGAATTTTCCAGTCATTAAACTCCTAATTGGAGTGATTCCAGTAAAAATCAGAGTTAACTTTATCAATCAATGTTATTTATGGGAACAAACTGGTTGACTTAAAAAAAAAGTTTGAACAGCAATTAGAAAGGATGGATGAGAGTAGAAGATTTTTGGGGAAAGAAGCAAAGTAATAGGTTTCTGGGTAAAAACACAAATCCTTATTCCATTGATTTCTTCAACATAATGAAAACCTTTCTGAATAATCATTGTAGATGTTTATAAAATAATGGAAGACATATCAAAGAAATACCAAATATTCTAGATATACCTAAACAACTGCTTGTAGTAATGCAAGATGTTCTTTAAACGATCTCCAAGTATTTCATTTTAATCATAAACCTTGAGGTGTTAAAGGGGTTAATGAGGTCTCAAGTCATTGTCAACTAATTATCTTTAAGTTGTTGTCATCACATTCTAACCTTATGCTTGTGCTTGCTCCACCACTGAGGGGTAGTTAACAACAAACAAAACCAAACAAAACCAAATCAGCCGGCTCCCCTAGCTTCTACTTCGTCTGTTAACCTAAACCGTGGCTCTCACTCCACACACATGTGCGCGCGTACAAGCACACACACTTGCATGCAAAAAGCTTTTAGGAACTTTCATCTTTTTAAAAGGGCAGAGGAAAAATCAATAAAGTGGTAGCCTGGCCAACAGTAGGGGACGGTCGGAGCGGCACGGGTGGCTGAGCTGTATGAAGAACAGATGTAAGCTCTTTGGAGCTGGTGCAGGCCTTTCTCTTTACAGCCAAATCAACCAGCCAATGGAAGGCAATTAGTGTCCCTACCATCGGTCACTCACCCCTTCCCCCAAAAGATTTGGTCTATTTGTTTATGCCAATAGCAAAAAGGGGCATCCATCCAGAGGGGGAACCTATGATTTAGGCTCACACTTCACCCATGTAGTATTCTTAAAAATGAATTTTTTCATGGCCTGAATCAGCAGGGAAATGTTTTCTTGCTATTCTGATTTTGTACATTCTACCGTGAGACAAATTTAAGTTCATCTGTTGCCATTTATATTCACTCCTTTTAAAAAATATTTATTTTACTGGCCTGGGAATCCTTTTGGAGTTGATAAAAGACATGAACCTGACACAAATGGGTTATTGTTGGTGTGGTTACTTAATCAGCTTTCAATGGAGTTGGACGTTAGAAACTTAAGAATTTGGAATGACTCAACCACTTTGAACAACTGGCAGTTTCTCAAAAAGATAAGCAAGCATCTGCCCTACAACTCAGCAATTCCACTCTGAAGTATTACCCAAGAGAAATCAAAAGACATGTCTACAAAAATAATCATACAAGAATGTTCATAGCAGCATTACTCATAATAGCTCCACATTGGAAACAACCCAGATGTCCATCAACAGGAGAAGAGATAATCACATTGTAGTATATTCACACAACAGAATACTACCCAGCAATAAAAAATGAATGATTGATACAAAGCAATGTGGAGAATCTCAAAAACATTAAGTTGATTAAAAGAAGCTGGGTTTGAGAGTATATACTGTATGATTGATTTATATGAAATCCATGCATGGGCAAAACTAATCTATAATGATAGGAGTCAGAAGTCAAAAAGGCATTGCCTCTGGTAAGAGAGTAATTGACTGGAAAGTGTCACTAAAGAACTTTTGGGGGCTGATGAAAATAGTCTATATTTTGCTTAGGATGATGGTTGTCTTTGTGAATACAATTGACAAAATACATCAAACTGAACACCTAAGACCTGTACCTGATATTGTGTGAAAATTATACCTCAAGGTTTTTAAAAATTAAAAATTAAGGATAAAAAATAAAAATGAAAAAAGTTAAGGGTACACCTGGGAAAAATAAATGGATGAGGAAATAGGCAAAATAAGGGGAAGTTGATGAAGCCAGGAAAAGTTAAACTCATTAAGGATGAGAATATGTGTAGATATATGTAGAAACACATAGCCAGCTACCTAAAATTTTCTTGCGTGTATACTATGTACCAAGTACTGCGTAATCTCTTTATTATATAGTACCTCATTTAATCTCTTTTTCTTTGACTCTCCAGTGCATGGAATTGGATTAGTGAAATTCCTGGATTCATGATGGATTCTCATTCATTAGGCCACACATAAATAGTTTTATTTAGCTATCTAGTTATTCTTATTTATAATATATACTTGCAAGCCCACCACTGAAACACAAACTAGAACCTTGACTGTAACCTATTACCTAGTTATGTAATCCTACCTCCCATTCACCTACCTCTCCCTCACTCAATAATCATCATCCTGAATTCTGTGTTTATAATTCCTTTCCTTTTTGTTTTACATACAATTGTATTAATGCTATGTGAATTCTTAGACATATAGATTTAAATGTTCCTTACCTTTAACTTCATGAAAAATATATGCTATACATAATTTGGGGGGATTTACTTTTTTCACTTTATGTTATATTGTCAAGATTCATCTAAATTGTTATGTGTCTCTGCATCATTTAATCTTTAGAACAACCTTGTGAAACAGGTGTTTTGTCCACATTTGATTGAAAATATAGTTGGGGCTCAGAGAAGTTCACATGCCCTAGGACACACAGCTGGAAAGTGGTAGAGGTGAGATTCAAAGCCAAAGCTCTTAGCCAATGTGCTACACTACTTCCTTCATTCTCTAGTGCCTATTATCGATATCATATCTCTGTCTTTACTTACACATATCCTTGTCTATATCCACTGCTATACATGTCTACATATAAACATAAACATCAGCAGAGAACCCAGGTTATGGAGAATGAAAGAATCAGCCACGTCTATCTAATAATTTAGGGGTCCTTCTACTCGGTACAGAAATATGAAACATATGCCTATACCTGGGAGGGATTTACTCCTCTAAATTCAGAATGTACAAGAAGGCAATGCCTTAGGAAAAGGGTCTGAAAGCATAGTAGCCTGTGCAAATGCACTTTCTGGAGTATGTCTTAGAATAACATCCTTATTTTCTTTAATCTCATACACTGAAAGGTCCAATGCATGGGCATTGTTTAACCAAGTCCTTGCTCCGCACCTTATAACTGTGTACCAGAGGCCATGGAAACTGGATCACTCTCTCAGGATGCCATTACAGCCGAGCAGAATCTCATTAAAAATCAATTCCTCAGGTCCATAAAGCGAGTTTATTTTATCTTCCTAGAGTGCCTGCTGCTAGCAGTTACACAGTTCCATTGTGTGGCAGTCTTGTCTGTTAAGAATATCACACAAAACAGCTATTTAAAGATTTTCCATTTTTATGTTAAACTTTATAATTTCGCAGTAGTCTAAGTTTACAGGGTTTGCGTCTCAAGCTTAGGGTATCTTGTTACATGTGTTAGAGGTAGCACTGCTAGTTCTAGGGTCCCACTAATTAAATATTTGCCTTTAAAAACTAGATATTGTCCAACGTGAATGTGCAGATTTAAATGGGCGGCTGGGGCTCCAGAACTAAAAAAGCCTAATTTGGTCAATTTCTACAATTTCTTGTCCACGGCTGCTTCCTGATGGTTGAACTGTGCCTGTGGCCTCCTCTGCTAATACAAAAATCAGGCAGGGAATTTGGTCTTTGTAGTGACTTTAATTCAAATATCTCTGAACATCCTAAAAATCAATATGTATCGGCCAAGTTTTATAAATGGGGAGTTGAAAGCACATAGAGATTTAGTGACCTTTACAGGTCACACCCTGAATGAGCAACAGAGGTGGAAGAAATTGGAGAGGCTGCTCTGGCCCCATCTGGAATCTTTTAACTCTTTTGACCCCCTTCCGTGGGTTGAGGGGCTAGCAGATTTCAAAGATTGGTGAACTTTCCAGATCAGTCCTTGGCAGTGAAACAGAGAGGCTTGGATTCCTTAGATTTTAGCCATTCTAGGATGCAGGCTCAGTTTGCATTTTGGAAGAGCCTGTGTTGGTGAGGAGAATAAGGAGGGATGGAGAAGTGCGGGCCTTGCTGGGATTGGAATAGGACGAGAGTTAAGAGCACAGTAGCCACCAAGCGCTCCTTTTCCCCTACATGCTGGAGACTAAATAAGCATATCATTAAAAAAAAAAAAAAAGTTTAGAAGTTGACACAGGAAGGAACCCAGTATAAAATAAACCTCAGTATAACCTGTAAATTTTTTTCAATTTTTAATGTTGAAAATAATAGGACTCTCTTCTGTTATGAACTCTTGCAATTTTGACAATTTCACTTCTCTTTAAGTAACCATCACTGGGGCATCATTCTCCAAGATGCCTCATGTGGAGCGCCATGTCCGTATGGTGGTAAACGGTGTTGGAACAAAGAGGGTACTTTTTCCAATATATTTACATAGTTTTGTAACACTTGATTTCCTACCTGGAGATTCATAAGCATGTTAGCATTTTAAAGGCTCTGAAAAGTCCTGCAGGAAGGAAACCTTATTTGAACTTATTTGACCACAGACTTCCTCCACGTTTCAGCAAAACCAGTATGTGCAGCATCTCATGGGAAGAGGTAACCTGCAGAAGACGTTTCAGGGGAATGATGAATGCTTCAACTTTACAATAATAAGTGAGTCCTACGTCCCATCCACTGTAAAATTTTCCATCTCAATTCCAAGTCACAGAATTCTGTCACTGAAAAGGAAGCCAATGGCCTCATTTTACAGAGAACAAGGTGTAAGACATTAAACAACTTATCCAAGTCACAGGCTCTGGCAGTGACAGAAAATTGACCGTACCCAGAATCTCCACCTCCCAAGTCCGTGCTTGTCTAGGTCACCACTCTGCCCCTCAAAGCACCTTAAACGCTCCCCTACTCAAAATCATCTGTGAATTCAGAATGCTTTTAGTCTGAGCTTGAAACCATAAAACTGAAAGGCTGCTACATCAGTGTTCTGTGCTAATGTTTGCCTAGCATGAGGATACGCGCGAGAAGAAAGGACCGAGAGAGCTCCAAGATGAGAGCCCCAAGAACCCAAAACGGGGATGCTCCGGGATAGGGGAAGAACTTATAAAACAACTATAGGTCCAGAGAGTCTACAGTGCCAGTGAGACGCTGAAGCTGCACAAAGAAAGCAGGAGAGAAAGTTTTCAAACTTAAGGAACTTTCGAAGGTACAGAAAACATGGAGTTTAGTGCAGGGAAACACCATGGTGAGAACTGTTCTCCAGTCTCTTGAGCCAGTGAGTTGACGCTGCCCTGAAACAGACCCCCTGGATCCTGAGTGAAGGCAAACGTGTCTTTCAAAGGGGCCAGAAAAGGGATTGTCTCGGTGGAATGTGCACCAAGAATCGACTTTACATGCCCGAGTCATCTATAAACCTGCTATGTCCCATATTTGTGTACTTTCTATGCTACTCAAGATCTAAAAATTGGAATAAGCGTCTGTGTACATTAAAAACATTTTTTTTGGTTCTATGAACTTGGCTGCATTGGAGCCTAGGGAGGGAGGTGAGGAGGTGGAGACGGGTGGTGGGGGAACAAGAAACAATTTTTGAAGGAAAAACAAAAAGCTCATTCCTTGAGCAGGGTGGTAGAGGGTGGGGTTGAAGGGTGTCTTGAACCAAGCTGAGCCTAAATTGACGGGAAGGCTTTTATTCGGGCCTCTCCCTTGGCAATGTTTTATCACAGTATGGTTTCCATTCTTGGCTGAGGAAAGACCTGAGCTGGGATGGGATTGGCTCAGTCATAGCTCCGACAAGACAGTCACAATAATGGAAGACATCTTTTCCCTATAACTTTGCAAAACATGAAAGCAGATATTGGCTCTGAGTATATCTGATGGTCTAACTTTATTTCCTGTCAACAGAAATAACTCTGATTTATATTTGGTCATCAACTTCACACACGCATATACAAGTCATATCGAGAGAGCACTGAGAGATGTAATAGACAGAGCCGTGATGTATGTCTGTTCAGCAAAGCTTCCTGGTCCAAAGTAGACCTCAGGGACTGAGAAAGATAGTTCAGTATTCTCACTCCTCTGACACTCTATTCCCCTGTGCATCCTTCCACTGAGGTATATTACACGGGCTTCGGATGAGCTACGTGTTGGCTTTGATCTCTGAGCCCCTCACCTATCCTCTTTGTGAGCCGGGAAGTTACTGGCCCGTGTCCAGTAATTATAGTGAGATGCTGACGGCCAAGGGGTTGATCTAAGCTGGCATGTGGCACATTGTTTTATTCTTCTAATATTTGGGTACATCAGAGGAGTGGGAGAATTTTTAAAATTCCATTTCCTTCTCAAAATTGATTGATGGTGCAGACTGTGGAAATTGAGTGAATATGCCTTTTCAGTTAATGCCATCTTATGTCATCTGGTTTTGAATTCAGAAGCATTCTTTCCACTGCCCTGTTTTATACTTCATAATTCATTGAATTTAAGAAGCCATCAATCATAACGTGTACCATTATTTTATGTACCACAAAGAAAAAATGCTGCCAATTAAAATAGGACCTAATAATTTTTGACATTTTAAGTTTTGCATTTTATCTTTATTAAAAGGATTCTTTTATACTTACTCAGATAGATTTTTATCATGTTTCCCATTTGTGCAGACAAAAAAGTGAAAATACATGTAAACTAAATTGGCTTAGTTTCTCCTAGAACTTTTCATATTCAGAGTCCAACTCTTCCAAATCTCTCTGGAGAGTGAATCTTTAACGTCTCTGTTAGTGTACACAGTGCAGTATGTTGCCCCCAAATATAATGGCAGCAGCACCACGATGGTCCCCTGGCTGACAGTGAGTCTAAGTGACAGCAATTGTAAGATGCCATGACTAGTGAGAAGCCAAGAGTGTGAGGCACATCCTGATTTTAGGGATGTTAAAATGTGTGTGTGTGTGTGTGTTGTGGGGGGAGGGTGTGCATCTTAGAATGGAAGAAAAAAGGCATGTTTCATTGTCAAGGCCTGGTACAAGATGCAGGATACAAGATTTTAAAATATTGTACAGAAAGTTCTATTTCTATTTCTTAGGTTCAATTATCAACCTCTAAAAAAATATTCAATTTAAAATCGTCCACACCTAAATTGCTGTCTCATTGTAAGCAATTCATAGGATCCTAAGTGAATGCACCTAGTTGCTTTAAGAGAGACTCTAGAGGTTTTTTTCTTGAAAGTGGCCGTAGACAGGGTTTTATCCATCAGTTTATTAAGCCTGTGAGGCAACTTCATATTCCTGTGAGAAATGACTGCCAATATTTGTCAGTCTTTCATTTTGAAAACCCAATTTCTCATATAAAATGACATATTTGTGCCTGTTTGGCAAAGTTATTTGATAAAAAGGATAGTAGCCGCCTTTTTCATTTTTTTGTTCCTAAGCCTAAAACAAAGTAGATGACATACACTTTTCCAACATCAGCATGAAGAATCTTTTCTTTATGACATAGACCTAAAATAAACACAGGTTTTTTAATAGGGAAAAACAAAGTGGTAGTAGCCACTAGACTCATATTTGAAAAAAACTCTATATTAATTGAATACAAATTAAAGGTAAACAGGCCGATTTCTTTTTGATAGATTAATTGAAATGTATTAAAACTCACAGAATTATCATGAAATCTATAAGCATTCATATTTTATTTACTCTCAGGAAATTTAATTTTTGAAACTAGTGTTTCACATGATCATACACAATCTCCGAAATGCTGATTTTTTTTTCCCCTTTCCACTTGCCTTAGTTAAGAGGTGGTTAAATGCTGGTAATTCTATCTCTGTCCAGCGGAGGGCAGTAGTGCACATCTTTAGAAGAATACCATTTCAGGTTGGACCAGCTTTAACCTGAGAAACAGCCCACCACCATCCCGTCTCTGGTGTCAGACTCCCGTCTGGTCACAGTCCCTGGCAAGGTCAGCAAGGTCACAGTGAGTTGGCCTCAGGGGTCCAGGTGGCAGAGTTGAAGCCTCCTTTTCCCAGCTCTGTAGAATCTTCTGTCTCTCCCCCAACTCTGGAGTGTGTGAAATAGAAAAAATAGAAGGGCCTGGGACAGAGAGCCCCACTGCTTGGCTACCTGAGTTCACCTTAGCAGCAAATGTGCAGGAATGTGGTTAAAGTGCACTGCATTCCCTTCCCAAGATTTCTGCACTTAGATTGCATTTCCTCCTGTTTTCTGTTCTGATGCCAGACGGTGAGGAGGAGATGTGAGGCTTTGGTCTGATAGGGGCACCTCTAATCCAAAAACTGCCTCTCCACTCCACCATCGCCCAAGAGCTCTGCTCCCTCCATACAGTATCAGGACAAACTGGGAACCCCAGACCCACCAGAATTACCAGGGGACTGACCAGGGGAGGCGCCTCTGTTCCTTTAAACTTCCAATTAAAAAGGAGTATTTTGAGCAGCAATCCACCTTATGTCATTTTTATGAGTCAATTTAAAGAAAATGCGAATAGCTGACGGAGATAGTCACAACCAGTAGATGACTGGAAGTCTTGAACAGACTGCCTAAGATCACACAGGGTCAACATCTGACATCATTAGAGGCAGATCCAGAAAATAAAACAACGGTCTCCTACCATAGAAGTTCACACCACAAGATCAGGAAATCAAGACAGATCAACTTAAGAAGCAGAAGCAAAAGAGAAGAGTCTCACAAATAATAGGAAGATAAAGAAATATCCCCACTCGAAGGGAAAGGAGCAATTCCCAGAAAGAGAACTAAATGAAATAGAGGCAAGTTAACTATCAGATATTGAGTTCAAAACAATGGTTCTAAAGAAGCTCAATGAGCTCAGTGAGCTCAGGGAGAATTATAAAAAACTACAGGGAACCTATGAGGAACTTACTGCAAATTATATCAGCATGAAAAAGGACATAGAAACTATCAATAAGAGACAAGAGGAAATGAAGAATACAATTTCTGAATTGAAGAACACAGTGGAAGGAATCAAAAGTAGGCTTGATGAAGCCGAGGATCGAATCAGCGAGCTGGAGGACAAGGTAGAAAAAAGCTCCCAGAAAGAGCAAGAAAATTAAAAAAGACTCAGAAAGAATGAGGAGGCATTTAGGGAAATGCAGGACAACCTGAGATGCAATAATATCCATATAACAGGGATAGCAAAATGAGAAGAGGATGAGGAAGGGATAGAGAACTTGTTTGAAAAAGTAATAATGATGGAAAACTTCCCTAACTGGAGGAAGGAAAAAGTCACACAAGTCCAGGAAGCACAGAGGGTCCCATTCAAGAGGAACCCAATGAGGCCCACTCCAAGACACATCATCATTAAAATGGCAAATAGCAAAGACAAACAGAGAATCCTAAAGGCAGCAAGGGAGAAAGAGGTAGTAACATATAAGGGAACCCTAATACGGCTAGCAACTGACTTCTCACCAGAAACCTTGCAAGCCATAAGGGAGTGGCAAGAAATATCCCAAGTCATGAAAAGCAAAGGCCTGCAACTAAGACTGCTCTACCCAGCAAGGCTCTCAATTAAAATGGAAAGCAAAATAAGGAGTTTCCCAGACAAGAGAAGGCTAAAAGAATACACTTCCACCAAACCAGCACTGCAAAATATGCTAAAGGGACTGCTTTAAGAAAATGAAGAAAAAAGTCTATAAGTACTCAGTTCCTTTCAGTGTTGCCAATACTTGATATTACCAATATTTTTAATACATATTAATCTGATTGTGACAATGATGTGTTATTTTAATTATTCCTTTATTATTTGTTGAAACTATACCTGTTTTTATATATTTCTTGCCTATTTCTATTATTTTTAAAAAGCTTTAAATGACTTTTTGGTATTCTTTATCCATTTTTTGATTAAATGTTTGTAGAATTTTTCCCCTAAAAACAAAACAAAACCCATATGTTGCAAATACTTTCCAATTCTATTACTTGTCCTCTAACTTTTTTATATGAATATTATGGTACAGTCTTGAATGTTTAATATAGTCATATTATCAATATTTTACTTTATAGCTTCTGCATTTGAATATTTTACTTCAGGGTAAGAAAAATATAATTTTGTGTTTTCTCCGAAAACTCCTTAGATTCTACATACTGATTTTTAACTCACCTAAATATTTCTTGTATAATGTATGAAATAGGGCTCTATATTTGTTTTATTTCAAGTAATAATGGTCCATGCACCTTATTTGTTGAGTAAGTCTTATTTTACCCATTGATTTGAAATATCAACTTAATCATATATTACATTGTTAGATATACACATTTGTCTCTTGAATGCTCATTATATTTCATTGATCTCTTTGATTATTTCTGTACTGATGTCATGTTGGTTTAATTGCTGAGACTTTATAATGGTTTAAATTTTTAATATTTTATAATTAGCTTTGACATTTAAAAACATAGATAAAAATCAATCTGCATTTAAGAAAGAAAGAAAAAGAAAGAGAGAGATGGAACTCCTACCTTTTGTGACAACATGGATGGAACTGGAGAATATTAAGCTAAGTGAAATAAGCCAGTTGATGAAAGACAAATACCATATGATCTCACCTATAAGTGGACTCTATTCAACAAAATAAACTAACGAACAAAATAAACCACAGGCACGGAAACATGGAGCAGACTGGAAGTGACCAGAGGGGTTGGGGAAAGAGGACAATGGTGGAAAAAAGGGGAAGGGACTAGACAAAGAACATGTATGAATGACCCATGGACATGAGCAACAGAGAGGGAATTGACTATGGGAGCGGGGGGTGGGGGTGGGAAGGGCGGAGGAGGGTAAAGGGGGAAAAATAGAGATATCTGTAATAGAATAAACATGATTTATAAATTTTAAAAAATTTTTAATAAAGAATCAATTTTTTAAAATTGAGGTTAAAAAAAAGAAAATGCTAAAATAGAATGTTTTCCAAGGTCCTTGATGGAGTGACAAATGCTTCAGAGTGACCTATTCTAACCGTGTACATTACTTGAGTCTGTAGCACTGGAAACACCACAGAAAGGAACAGAATCTAAAGCTGTCATGAAGAAAACATTAAATTAATTAAGTAAGTAAGTAAATAAATACAAACAAAGCTATCATGAAAGTCTAGTCTTAGAACTCCGTCACCACTTTTCATTAGAACAGGGTGAAAGAGCTCAGGCTGTTATTATTCTTTTCAATACTATGCTATACACACAATTTCAGGAATAATAGCAAAATGGACACCAGGGTATCCACCCTCTAGTTTACGCAACAGAATGTTACCAGCACCTTCAATGCCCCCTTTGCCCTTCCCTGATCCCTTCCATTTGCCTCCTTCTCAAAGGTAACCACTTTCCTAAACTATAATCATTTCTGAGCTTTTCTTCTTACTTCGATTCCCTTCTATTATATCCCATTGGACTAGTTGTCGGTTCCTGTTCTAAGATCACCTGGTCTAAATTACTGAAGCTTTATAGTAAGTCTTCATTTTCGGTGGGTCAAGCTGGGATTTCCCATTCCCCTTACTCTCCCAACCCTGTCATTCTTTTTCAGAGGTGTCTTGTCTATTCTTGTTCCTAAATAAGATTAATCTTAACATTCATAGAGGGTGCAAAGTCTAGTGCCTCATTGTGGCCCCTCAGCCTGACCAGCTGGTTTGAACCGTGGCTCTCAGTTACCGTCTGTGCTGCCTGAAGCTAGTTACTTCACCTCTCTGAGCTTCCGCTTCCTCAACTGTGACAGATAATAATAGTATCTATTTGATAGGATCTCTGTGAGGTTAACAGTGTGATAATATAGGTGCTTAGATCCTTGCCTGGAAAGCGTCAGTATCGACTTTGAATTAGCAGGGGGTTTTTGCAGTCACATTGACCTCAGCTGCTGTCCTGGTCATCTCTCACCAAATGGGTCTCCTCGGTCCATTTTTTAAAAAATTTTTCTAAACCCCTGTTTCCACATTGGTAAAAATGGGGATGATATGAATGTTGGAAAACTTAAATGAGAAAACCAAGGGAAATTGCTTAGCATGTCGTCTGGCGTATGGTTAAGTGCTTACCAGTTTCATTTAAGACTTTTAACTAGATTTTATTTTAAAAATGAACTGCACCTTAATGCTAAAAACTATCTCTTCCCTCCCTCCTGAGTATTTACAGAAACACTTGCCTAGGAGTCACTGGCAGAGAACGCTGGCAGTCAGGAGAAGTTTGCAAAACCACCCTTTGTGTTCTCGAAGCTTTTCTATTTCCATCTTTTTGAGGTGCAGGTACCTCGGAAGAGAAACTTCCTAATTCAAGGCCAAGCGCTCCTTCCCAGGCCCTTTCCCTGGTGCCACGGCCTGTTTGGCTGGTTTAGGGCTGATGACGCTAGGCTACTTCTTAACTTGTTTTCCAGAATCAGAGGAAAGTTTAACATAACAAAATTTTATAGCTCCTGCCCAGTAACATATATTGCTAAAAAAAAAAAAAAACCAAAAAAAAAAAAACCCCTTTCCCTTATCATGCATGATTCTTTTACATGTACAATTTTCCTGACGTATTGGCGTAATATTCCAGAGTTTGCTATGACTTGGAGGTTTATGGCCCTTCTGTGGCAGATCAGACTCAACATAATTCATTCATAGCTACTTTGTGCTCAGGGAAATAAACCCCTAAACTTAAATAATTATGGTGTGACCTCTGTAAAGTATTATTTATGGTTCTAAAACTACTATTATGTAGATATCAAGATGTGCCAAATGTTACAAACCAAACACCAGTCAGCAAATGGGACAGTGAGTATTTCATTTATTTTTGCTTTCCTTTCTGGATAGTTCTCTGCAAATGTTATTTTCATCGAAATGGATTCTGGGGTAATCATCTGGCAGAGGAAAGCAATGCCCATTTACATTTTATTATGGAATACTATAATAAGTAAAGTAAAAATTCTCCTTTGTAAAGAAGCACTGCAAAAGTGTAAACATTCCATTAACTCATTGCAGTTTAATAGGAAAAACATTGATTACTCTTGGGTGTTAAGTAACTGTCCCCAATATCAATGGATTAATGTAACCCATCTGCTGTTCATTTCTGCAAACTTGTTTATGGGGGAAACCTGATTGCACATTTCAGTTCTCTAAACAGAAACTTTCAGCTCAGCATTTCCATACTGTTAAGAATATTTGTGCATCCGCAGCACTCCTTACTGTAAGATTTTGAAATGTTTAGGGTGCCACTTCCACATCTTGTTTGTTTCCTCAATTATTTCCTACTCATCCAACTCTATTGTAAGAAATAATATGTTCAGTAGTAGTAAAGTAATGGAATCATTGATTTCCTAATAATCACTCAACAAATGTTTGAGGACCCACCATGTGCTCATCACTCAGTTTGGCACTGGCAATAATAAAGATGAATGAGAAAAAAAATTCTCAGCCCTCAAAGAACTAACAACTTGGATATGGAGACAGATAACCAATAAGCAATTTCTAGGCAGCACCGTAAGTGCTGTGAGAGAGGAATGGGACATGCACAAAGGGAAGAGTAGGCTGAGGACAGGGAGGGCAGGAGGCCAGGAGGGCTTGCAGCGGGCTTCACAGAGGACAGAGGACAGAGGACAGAGGACACGAACATTGAGCATGGCCTGGAGGATGAACGGGCCGATCTGGGTGGTTGGGTGGACGAGCAAGACCAGCACTGACAAAGACATGGGACGATGTTGGCTTCAGGCCTCTTCAAATCATTCATAATGGCTGGGATTTGGGGGGTCTTGGAGGGAAAGGAGGTGAAGAGTTAGAGCAAGGCCAACCATGAAGGTCTTGCAGGCTCTTCTAAGAAATTTAGACTTCCTCCAATAGGCTGTGCATGGCTATGAGAGATTTTAAGTTGAGGATAACCTGTTGAGATCTGTGTTCTGGCCAGCTCACTGCGGCTGGGATGTGTGGGATGAACTGGAGCCCCATTAGGGGGATCCTCCCACTTCCAGATGGGAAATAACAAAGCCCTGGGCAAAAGCGGTGACAAAGAGAAACCTGATTGAAACTGCATTTGGGACATAAAAATCACATCTCATTTGGATGAGGAGAGAAACAGAGTGGAAGAGTCAAAGAAGCAAGTCAGGTTTTTTGGCCTGGGTAATTGAGAGGAACAGAAGAGTCACTTTCAGCATCTGGGACTATTCTGGGAAGAGAATGGGTTTAGGGTAGAGGCCAGTGAGCCACATGCTTATTTATGCTGCCTGTAGGAAATTTAGGTGTGTTGCAGAGGCTGTTGGAAATATGAATTTGGAGAGAAGATGAGATAGAGATTCTCCTATTTATATGTACTGCGTTCAATAGTATTTTTACAGGTTCATGGAAGTGAGCATATGAGTTAATCCGCCTAAGTAAAATTGGAGAAACACCATAGTTCAGTTATTTTTTGTTTTTTGGTTTCAAATTATGCGGATGTGACTGGTAATGCTTAACCACTAAAGCCCTGCAGGAAAAAAGTAAAAGGTATCTTACATTCCATCACTTTCTATGAATAGGAAGTGTTGCCTTTCCCGTTTTGGATTCTTTGACGAAAATGGGAAACGTCTTTTGCTTATTAAAATCATAGGAAGAATTAATCAAGTCTTTCATTGAAAATACTCAAGTAGTCCATTTAAATTACTAGCACTGCCACACCCAGAAATTATGTTTTTTGTTTAAAGCACTACTTACTTTTAGAGAATTCTGACCAAAACTGAAGAAAATAGAAAGGAATATACTTCTACTTCATCAGTCTTGATGACTTTCTAAAAGCTCATGTGTTTTGATGGAAAAGATTAATGAGACCACATAGTGTTAAGCACCTTGGACTTTCAGAACAAAGGCCTTTTAGAAGAACAAAGTATCATTATAAATGACATATCATCTACAGTTTTCATCAGTAATGTAAGGTTTCAGCCACTTTAATGGGAGCTTTAATGCTCAATGTGGAGGGCAAGGCTATTAGCAAAGGTTCTTGACAGTAATACCTTTGCTTCTAAGGAAAAAGATAAATCACACTCAAATTGATCAAAAAGACAAGCTGAGGGGTTCAGAAGAAGGTGAACCACCATTGGCTTACGGAACCTCTCAAAGGCCTTGTCGTCAATGAGTCCACTGGTGCGCTCTGCCCCCGGTGCTGGGCTCCCTTCACTGCCAGCCCCCCGCCCCTGCCTTCCGGACACCTTGTGAGCTCGGAAGAATGCCTCGTACTCCAAACCTCACCTTTCCCTTCCATTTCCCTTTTCCTTTCTTCCTGCACTCCCAAACAGTCCAGGTTGGGTTTCATTGCCACAGGATTTTTCTGTCCTGTGGTGACCTGCTCAGCCACATACATGCAATAAAGAAATTCTACTGTTGAGGAGGAACAGAATTTCCTCTACCCTCAGGGTTCTTCTGGCTGGTCTAATAATCAAAAAGACATGTGGCAGATTAGCAAAAGAAAATAACCAAATTTAAGGGAATTCCACATACCTGAGGAAGTCATAGGCCCCGCAAGCGCAAGAGGTTCAGAGATAGAAAGAGAATGTAGATGTATAAGGCATCATGAGCTGGGGATGAGATAAGGTGCTTGGGGGTGTGCTTCAGAGAGTCCTTGCAGGGTGATAAGAGCACAGCTTAGTAGATAAAGGTTTGCCCTGCCCTACAGATAGGTCAAAAGAGGTAATCTCTGATAATCTCTTATTTAAAAAATTTGTTTTTGTCAATTTTTATTGAATTTATTGGAGTGACATTGGTTAATAAAAGCATGTAGGTTTCAGGTCTACAATTCTACAATATGTCATCTGTATAAACTAAAGTTGTCTTTAGCTCAAAACAATCTGCATACCGCAGAGGCACATCTTGGGGTGACTGATCCTGAAGCCCAGCACTGGCTTGCTGACCAAAACAATGGGGAAGTATTTTTTCCTGAATACATACACATTGTTAGTCTTATGTAGAGTCAACACTGTTAACATTTTTGCAAATTCTTTATGCAAGGTGCTACTCTCATGTAAGATCTCTTTAGGACCTTAATGTGTTTCAGTCAGGTTCACTACAACCTTCTTAATGACACTTTAAACACTGCTCTGTTTTTTTGGAGGGAAATGAAGAGAAATTCTGCTGGGGATGGGATTGAAGTTAAAAAAAATATCTAAAATCAGTCAGCTATGTTTTAGCTATAGAAAAAAAAAATCTGGGATGCAAAGAAATGTCTGATAAAAATAAAGAGGGAATTTACTGTTATTACAGTAACTGATGACTTATATCCAAGGGCATATAAGGAATTGATTACATTAAGCTCTGCCAATAACTCTTGAGAATTTAAGATTGTTGAGATTGCCAATGACAGAAAGAGAGCAAAGAATTTAAAGTGAGGCAGAAAGGGCTATAGTTATATATTGTGAAGTGATATTTGTTACTAAAGGAAATTCCAGACTACTTTTCTGTCTCTGATTTTTAACACTGCACGGTTAGTAAACTGTTTAATTGATTTGATTCTGGAGAAACATGGAAAATCTTTGTTATATTATTCTATTTTGGGAGTTCCCACTAACAACATTAGTTTCTCTTTTGTGTTTTATTTTATCAAGATAGACCAAAGCACATTTCCAGACCAATTGTTGAGATTCCCTCTTTTCAGCCCAGAAGACAGATTCAACTAGGATACACTTACTGACAACAAAAGAATTCAATCCCAGCTAGAATCCTGGATAGCAAACAAAATGCTAAAGCACAAGAAAATGTTTCACATTTTTTTGCTTTTAAAGTTTCTGTCGTTTTGTAGTACAAAATACCTGACAAATAATTGCAATTCAGAATTTGAGAAAGCAGCAGAAATAAAGAAGACTGCTATAATCACATTCATTAATAGCTTTTAATACTATATATGTTTTAAAATTCACCACATCTTACCAAATTCAAACAATAGTTGAAGATCATCTGATTCATTCTACATGTTGATGTTGAGGTAAGTTCAAATTGTTTGAGGAAATTAGCAACGAAAAACTGAGTTCACTTTGAGCCTTACTCAGAAAGGTGATTTTCTTGCTGCAGTATATCTGTTAATAACAAATGAGCCAAGAGGCTGGTACCATTTGTGCCTTTAAGATCATAGTTCAGAAGCATTAAGCGAATGTGATAACAAAGTTAAAACAAACATAACCTTTATTCTCTTTCAAAAACTGAGAGAATAGGACCTGGAACTTTACTCATAGATTTAATCATGAGTAAAATTTGTAGCCTCACTTAAAATTTTATTTTAAGACTGACTATTGTACAGATGATAGCAAAATACATAGTTGCTCTCAACTACATAGTAAAAAAATGTAGTAAATTCTCTTCTCCAACATAAAGGGCTAGGCTAGTGAACTGCTAGATCAAACATTAATAATAAATACAAATTATTCGATATAATGATCATATTTTTATAGCTTAAAATCACAGTGTGCAATCTGACAATAAAGTTATGTCACCTTCAGGAGTTGGGAGACCAACACGCTGAAATTGCTAAACTTTTTAGTTTATGGAAATAGTGGAACAGAATCTCCTAAATCACATTCCAAAGATCTGATCAGACGTCATGAACATGCATGCTGCCGATCAATTATTAATGTTTAAAGAACTAGAGTACAGTAAAACAAAATTAATGTAAAATAATACAGTTTTGTATTTCTTTGACTGCTAAAAACAAAAATACTTCAAGGTCTTGCACCACCTTACTGGCCTGAGCAAAAATGGTAGTAACTGGAAAGTAGCTATAACAGAAAGTAGGTACTAGAGCATTCTGTCTGACGGAATGCCATGTAAGTGTTTGCTTTCAGCAAATAAACTGGTTAAGATGATGTCACTAAGTTATTTTTAAAGTTCTATAGCCATAAAAAGATTTTTAGAAAAATAATTCTATTGCTTCTTAGAATAACTTCATATATATTAGGATAATTTTAGAGGATAATCAGGGTTTAACATTATCTCAAGTGTTCAAATAATTCTTAAGATTCTACTTTACATATAAGACTATATTCCCTAGCATTCATTTAAACATAATTACTAGTAACAAACAAGCTTCATTTGAGAACATAGATTTAAAAATTTCTTAGACCTTAGGGAAAAGGTAGGTATAAATATGACTTAGGAAAAGCACTTTCCCTCTGAGATCCCTTCCAGCTGACTCTAAGGTTAAAACATCCCCTTCCATGTTCAAGGTGGAGCGCTAGACCAAACCTGCACCATTGATTGCCATTGTCCCTGCGAATAAAGGACGGCCTGAAAAACTGGACTCCGGTGATTGCTTCAGGACCAACCTCAAACATAAGAAATAGGGAAACATCCAGTATTCTACTTATTACCTTGTTCAGGGCAGTATTTCCCCAATTTGAGGGGTTACAGGAACAACCTCCAGAGGGGCTTGTTAAAACGCAGCTTCAAGGGTCTCACCCCAGCCTTACTGAGTCCGAATCTCTGGGGACGGTGCTCCCTAATCTATCTACATTTTAAGAAAGTATGGTCTCCCCCACCCTCCATGCTTCAGCAGGTTATTTGTGGGCTTCACTCTCTACCCCACGTTCCCACCCCCTACCCCCACCCCCTGCCAAAAGAAAAAGAAAGAAAGAAAAAAGAAAAAGGGAAGAAAACCACTGTCTTTCAGTGGTAAACACTCCAGAATCAGAATCAGGAGCCAATGAGTAAGCTGCCTGATCTTGAATGAATTCCTAACATCTCTAGGTTTCAGACTCTTCATTAAATATATGAAAAAAAGTCTCTACCGTCCCTTTTGATCTCAAATGATACGGACCTTAAGAACCTAACGTGTCAACTCAGTAAATCGTGAAGTAGATGGGGAGATTTTGCAAGGTTGTTGCAAATATCCAGCCCAAGCATCCCAGCAAGCCTGGTGGTGTCCCATGGGGTGTAATTACTCTCTCCAGTCCCCTCATTCACAGCAGGAAAAGTGAGGCTAGATTGGAACTGGATAAGGACCTTGGGGGCGGGGGGGAGAAGCCGTTAGAAGCTTGCAAGAGAGTTTTGGCAAGACGCAGGATGGATGCTTTGAAAGCAGGAATCACTCCTGGTCCTCATCCTCGTCGTTCTGGTCCTGGTAGCGAATGTAGACGATCAGCATGACAAAGCCTGTGAGGATGCAGAGGGATCCCACGACCAGGTAGACAATGCCCAGGAAGGGGTTCTTGCCGCCCATCCACGAGATACTGCTGAAGATGATGCGTTTGTGGCCGCCGAAGGCGCGCACTGGGTAGTTGTAGGTGATGTTGACGCGATAGGCGCCGCGCGGTAGCCCAGCGGAGTAGTTGCCCTGGCGGATGCGCGCGTACAGCTTGCGGAACGTGGGTAGCGCCGCAGTGCGCATCCACACCACGAAGTCCTGGTTAATGAAGCCAGTGTTGTTGGGGTCGGGGCTGAGTTGGTAGACTGGCCGGGGCCAGTTGGGCGGGCGCGCAGTTCCCCGGAAGGCCAGCGCCAGGCTGCCATTCACCAGCGGCGGGTTGTGGAACTT
Source organism: Pteronotus mesoamericanus (assembly GCF_021234165.1). Taxonomy (NCBI): domain Eukaryota; kingdom Metazoa; phylum Chordata; class Mammalia; order Chiroptera; family Mormoopidae; genus Pteronotus; species Pteronotus mesoamericanus. The sequence continues at coordinate 27,624,915 of NW_026555078.1, read as the reverse complement.
GACATGGTAGTCGGTCCACCAGGCGATGCCGGTGCGATCGAGGGGCACCTCGACGTAGGGCCCACCGGGCTGGCGCTGGTGCCACAGCGAGAAGGAGTCGTTGAAGAGGCTGTTGGCAATGGCACCGCAGGGCGCAATGGGCAGGCCGGTCGCGCTGCGCTGGTAGGGGGCGCACTCGTTGACCGGGTGGCGCAGGGCGCTTGGCAGCCCGCTCAGCTGCGCGTCGTCGCGGGACACGCCGTAGCGCCGGTTGTTCTGATAAAAGTTGGTGAGCTCGTAGTAGAGGTACACGGGGCCTTGAAAGAGCTCGGGCAGTGAGAAGTACCAGGCGCACAAGCAGGTAGGAGGCGGCGCACGGTCCTGGTCTGCCACGCCGCACCGCGAGCAGTTCCCGGTGCCGGGGTTGCCCGTGTAGTCGTACTCGATCTCCTTGATGGCGTTGGAAGAGTAGTAGAGGCCCAGGCCCAGGCCGATGAAGGCCAGGCCCGCGCAGAAGAAGAGCGGCAAGGTGATGCTGGCCGACAGCAGCGGCTGCCAGGCGGGGAGGCGCTGCTGCGTGAACGCGGTGTTGTCGGGCTGGTGGGCGCCCCGTGCCGTGGCGCTCCAGGTCATGGCGGCCCCGCTGGCACAGATGGACCGAGGGTGACTCAGGTGGGGCCAGCCAGGTCGCCTCCCCCTCTGCACTGGGCAATCCCGGGGGCTACTCCTGCGTCAGGTTTCCGCGGGCGCAGGTGAGTTTTGGTCCTGCCTCTGGCCCCCCGCACAGGTGAGTCTTACGTTCCAGGTTCTCCGTGCCTCGAGCAGACCCCACAGTTCCGCCTCCGCCCAGGTGATCCGCGCCGGCTCCGCCCCTGCTGGTAATCGCGAGCCGCGCCCCGCCTCTGGAGGTGAGCCGGCTGGGCATTCCTTTCCTCACCTGGCGGGCCTAAGGCTCGTGTTTCTTCTGGATCGGTGGGTCTGGACGCCAGCTCCTCCTCCTCGAGTTGTGTGGCAGCACCAGGCTGCCTCTGAGTGGCTCATACCTTGCTCAGGTACCAGCTTCCCTTCTGCCTTCCAAGGTACTGCCAGTGCCTGGGCCAGTCTTTCCGGAAAACATAGGAGCTGCAACCTACAGCACCTGAGGGATTGTACCACGGGCCCTGGAGGGTTGACGATTTCAGGTTATAAATCCTATTTTATCTGGAAAAAAAATTAACTCTGGGTCCTCTTGCCTTTGTACGTTAATTTATGGACCCACTTTCAGTCAGCTTTCAGCCACAAAATGTAGTGCTCAGGGGATTATACCATGGCAAATCTGTTATGAATTCAATGACTATGTTCAAATTCTAGCATTTTTTTAAAAAGGGAAATGAACTTTTTGGCAGGTGCTCCGACCTGGCCGTCTAAGAAAAGCGGAAAGTTCTCTAAAAATAAAATGACTTTAAAAAGGAAATCAAAGACTGCAAGAGGTGTAGAGCCTTTAAATCTCTCTCCAGCTGGTGGAGGACCCACACAAGGAAAAAAAAATGCACAGGACCATAAGTGATTTCTTTTCTCTCTCCAGATTATTTTTCTGATTATTTGTAGAATGCCTGATCCAAGTTCCCCAAAGACCTAGTTGCCGTGCACAGTAAGGGTGTTGGGAGTGCTTGGCCTACGGAGCTGAACAAGGATTCACAGGACTTATTGTAAAGCGAACCCAAATTAGCTCTGGACATTGTTTGGGATTCTGGCTTTTATCTCTAGGTTGGTACAACATACACAAAAGGGTGGTGGACCATTTCAACTTTGGGCTAAATCCGTGAGGTGTGGAGGTGTCCTTGTCTCTCCTGCAGCTCGTAGAGTACGAACAACGTAAACACTTTCTGTATGACACTTCTCGAGTTGTGTGGCAGCACCAGGCTGCCTCTGAGTGGCTCATACCTTGCTCAGGTACCAGCTTCCCTTCTGCCTTCCAAGGTACTGCCAGTGCCTTGTACTTCCAAGGTACTGCCAGTGCATCCAGAGTAATATATTGAATTCAGGAGTCAAAACTCCTGGAAATTAAAAAAGTTAAAATACTCACTAAATTAGACAGTGGGATTTTTTTTTTTTTTTAAAGCATCTTCCAAATGTTTAAGCAATGGAAGAGAGACTGAAGAGAGTGAGACTTAAAGAGGACCCTTGACCTCAAGGCATTTGCAGTCTGATAGGGGTCATATTACTTAGGAGTAAGAAAGAATCAGAACAGCCAACGAATAATATGTAATCAAATACCAATTGTACTTTATCAGAATGGTACTAAAATTAAAGAGTAATATTATTTTAATAATGAAAATTTTATTTCATCTCATTGAAAGGAATGAATGCAGTTAGGAGCTTTAGCTATTTGAAACTCGTGAGGGCCACCCAGGGGACTTGAACTCCACTTCCCTCACTTCCAGTCAGACCCTAAGAGAGGAAAATGTCAACGTTGTCAACAAGTCCTACAGTGTGATCCAGTCTCCACCTTTTTTCTATAAGATAAAAGAATAAGAAGTCCTCCTGATCGTTATGGTTGAGTTCCACCCACCCTAAATCACTGAATCATTTAGTCCCCTTGACATAGAGTCCACAAAACTCGTCTGGAGGAAGGAATTCAGTTCTCACTACTTCATCTAGCAGATCTTCAGTCTAATAGCTGCTATGCCACCACTCTTCTCAAAGTGCAAGCTCTCCTCTTTTTTTATTTTTTATATTTTATTTTGAGAGTATGTTTATTAAAGCTGAGGACAGTGAAACAAAGGAAAGACTTAGGGAAGAAGAAGCAACAGGAGAGAGCCTGGGTGGTGGTGGGGGGAGGGGGCCGCTTTAACTGTATAGAAGTGTTATAGCAAAGAAGTGAGCCACGCTAGGCTGTGGGAATTCACTGAGAAGTAAAGTCACAATGACAGAAGTGAGCGAAGGCAGGGTGGGGCTGCTTTGGCTCACTGGAGGGTCAGAGGAGAAGGGAGCCTTGGAGAAGTTTCAGCGGGTAAGCTTGGGACGAGCTGCAGCTGCCCACTGCTGCCCTGGTTGCAAGTCTCATGGGGACCCTTAGAGTTTAGGAGAAAAAAAAAGTTGCATGCTTGGGAGGGAAGAAGGGCACAGGCGTACTCCAGAGAGAGCCCGTCTGCAGCTCTCTCTTGAGCTGAGGGCCCATCGAGCTCTCCCCTCCTTGGGTGGCCTGAAGTTTATTCACTCTGTTAACTAAGATAACAACAGAGTGTCCGAAAAGCCAAAAGAGAGTATTTTAACACTGGGGATGGCCAACGGAAGGAAACACAGCTGAGGGTTCAAGTGAGATAAGGAATTAAAAGGAACATTGTACATTGGAGCATTGGGTTTGACTTCTGTGGGAACAGTTTGGGAGGAGGGGTAGGAGGAGTCAGGCTCTATCAGGTGGAGACAGCCAAGGTAGGACACATCTTTTTGAAATGGATGGAAGAGAGAGGAGAAAGGCAAATGGTAATCATTTAGAAGAGTATGTGTCCTAAAGGAAAAGCTCCCTTGTAAGATGGCAGACAGGTGTTTTTTATAAGGGAAAAAAATAATAGTTCAGGCGGAGTAGAAGACGGGTGACACGTTCATGGATGGTACAAAGGCTATTGCAGGCGAGAGGGTTTGGATCCAAACAACAGATGCAGGGTCCTCTCACAGCTGAAACTGGAGGGCAGGGAATAAGGATCGATGCAGAAAGTACCAGGCTTTGGGCTTGGCTCAAGGAAAGAAAGTTTTCATTTAAGAATTTCCTTCTGTGCAGTAAAAGTCATTGGGGGAGGGGAAGGAAAGGCAAGGATGAGATTCAGGGAAGACGGCAGGGAGGGACAGAGGGGCTGGCCAGGGACACACGAAGGGATGTGGGATGGTTTTGTCCAGGGGATTCCTGCACCCCTGCCAGTGAGATGGCGCATGATTGGCATTGCCCAGTCAATGGGGGATTTCAGGGCAGGTGAATTGGGAAGATGAATGTTCAATATATTGTGGCTCTTGGGGAGGGGGTGGCTGAAATGATAGGCCTTAGTTGAATGAAACAGAAAATGAACCCAAGCTGGTAGATCAAAAGAAAATGTAGGGACCAATAGACTGGCAGGCCTAGTGATGTAAAGGAGCAGGTGGTGTGAAAGCTGGGCGGGGAAAAGTGCTGGTATGAGATGCGGTGTTAAAGATTTTGGAGGTGGAGCAGGGCTGAGGTACGCCACGTATATGTTGTACGTCTTCTCCTAGCTCCTAAGTTCTGCGTAGTCAAGGATTGAAATACATCGTTATCCTCCTCAGAATTCATTCTGTAATGAGGGTTCTGACCTTGTGTCGTTCATTTGATTGCACATAGTATCATGATGCATTAAAGGTCACTTGGATCATTTAAACTTTTTTAAATACCCATAAAGTAAAGAAAGGAGTTCATTCTAAACAATTTATTATTACATTTCTTTATTATGAAGAGAACTCGAAGTGAAAGAAAAAGGCATTCCCAATCCAAACAGTCCTAAAATAACTTCATTTTTTGATTTTGTCTTCTGGATTTTATCTATGTAAATATTTAATTTTTAATTGGTTGTAATTATAAAATATAATTATCATTCTTGTTAAATTACTTCCTTTTAGAATGAGATGAATAAAATTTTTCATGTTTCTTTGTGGTTTCATACTTTTTTAATGGTTCTAAAATTCATGGATCTACTGTATTTAACTACTCTCCTATTATTGGACATGTAGATTATTTTCAGTTTTTCAGTATTCTAAAGAATGTTGTAGTGGACATCTTTTTGCATGTAACCTTTTCTTCTATATTACAGTTGACCCTTGAACAACACAGAGGTCAAGTATGCTGACCCTCCACGTAGTCAAAAATTCATGTGTAACTTCTGACTCTCCCAGAACTTAAGTACTGATAGTCTGTTGTTGAGCGGAAGCCTTACTTATAACAGACAGTTGACTAATACACATTTTGTATGTTTATGTATTACACACTGTATCCTTACAATAAATTAAGCTACAGTGAAGGAAATGTTATTAAGAAAATCATAAGAAGGAGGAAAAGTACACTTGCAGTACTGTACTGTATTTATTGTTACCGTAAGTGTACATCATCTTTTTGTAAGATGCACCATCTGTCAGTACCTACATCAATGTTGTCTTACATGATACAAAGTACTGTGGATGTTATATGTATTATCAACACTAGACATCACAAATGAAAAGGTAATGTGGAAAAGAAATTCATATTCATTTATAAATACAGTGATTCATGCATTGATGAGGAAGTAGCAATATGATTACTCTGAGTAGTCTAGTGTAATTGATAGGTTGCTTCACAGTAGTAAGGAAATCTCCTAGTATATTTGAAAAAGATCCACGGGTAAGTGGATCTATGCAGTTTAAACCCATCTTGTTCAAGAAGCGACTATATCTCCTTGGGATAAAGTTCTAAAAGTAGGAAAGAAGCTTAAAAATTAAACTCTTTAAAGATACAGACTGCTAGAGTCTTTGACACTACCACAACAATGTATACTTTGCTATGTTCACCAAAACTTTACCAACAAAATCAGTTGTTAACCACAGAGTATATTTAGTCTATGCTAATAAACTATTAAATACTAGGGGAAGCAGTATAGGATAGGGGAGAGAATGCTGTCTGACATCAAGGAAGCCCAAGTTCAACTCTAGAGTTTGTCAGGAAAAAACTGTGACCTTGGTCAGACTGCTTAACTTTTCTGGTCTCCTGATTGCTTATCTGTATCAGTATGTTTTCTAAAATGATAGTAAATATCATTTACTATCAATCTCTTTTATTGCAAATATTTCTGTTCCTAGTCATCTCAAGGTCTTCTCTATACTGTCTCATTGACTACACAGCATTCGTCGAGCCTGATTGTGAGCCACTTTGTAAGCACTTTATTATATTCATTGTCTCCTCTAATGACCACCACAAACCTTAGTGGTAGATACTATTATCATATTCACTGAACTGATGCAGAACTAAGATGTAGGCTATGGAACTAGAGTCTGGCCAAGTTCTCATAGAGGTAGGCAGGAAATCAGAGGGTCTGAGGTCAGCTTAATTCCAGCATCCTATATTTTCAATCACTGCACTGTAATGTCTGGGCATACGTTTTCTTACATGAGTCCAAAAAACTTGAACCAGTTTTTAGTGTTGCAGATCTTCTTTTATGCCCCAAAGATAAGGAATTCTCTCCCATTTATGCAGAGTCCCAGAATTTTTTGTTTAACAAAAGCTTTTGTTTTGAAGCCAACATTTGTTTAGCATGCCTATTTCTCTTGCTGAAGTAAAAACTGCTTCACTTGTCTGGCTCTACTCAGTTTTTGCATTTATTTTATTTAATTCACGACTATTTACCTTACTGTAATAGAGCCAGGGCTTTTAATTGGCATTCCCTTATATAAGTTTACACTGCTCAGGATTGTTGCCTATTACTCTGCCCATGGGGCAGCTTTTATTTAAAAGGAATCACATTAAATTGCTTCATAAAATTACAGCATGTGTTGGGAAAAGTTTTAAAAAATTCACTGTGCCTGGACTTCATTTTTCATTAAGAACTGCATTCAGCAGACTTCCCATTTCAAAAATTATGGGGTGGTACCCCCTAGTGGAAGATACAAAAAAACTTCAGTGAAGCTGGAGGTGCAAAAGACAGACAAGAATTCTCTCCGTTCCTTGCTGCTATATATTGGCTCCTTTGTCACTAACCTAAGAAAAACAGTGGAGACCCGTTGTGAGCTGAGTTAGGTGAGTTGAGCTGCAGGGGGCGTATCTAATGAAGTGGCAATAGAATAGAGATGACAATAGAAGCAGCACTGACGCTGAGTATAGGATGGCCAGGCTAAGAGACAGTGAATAAACCAGCAAGGATGGGGCCGAACTTGAACTGCGTGGATGGAGTTTAGTTGTAGGGGTTGTGCCTGATGAGTTGACAGGAGAGAAATCCAAAGTATGAAGAAGACAGATTGAGTGACAGAGTTGAGACGGGAAGGAAGAGCTCTATAACTGGAAATCAGAAATGAAGTTACAATAAAATTGGACTGTCCACTGTGAAGGACGAGAGGGCTATCTTCCCGGAATGAGGACTGGAGGAGGGATGGGACCCCAATGCATAGCAGTACATGTGGAACAAGCACATCTGCTGAAGTTCCTCCCCTGCTGTCTCCCTATCCCTGAGGGAATAAAACTTGCAGGTTTGGGGATGGCCTCACTGAAGGCTACAATATATCATACACGCTGGCTTTTCCTTTCACACGGTGATGATATTTATTTGAAACTTGAGTAATTCTTCACTTATAAGGAATAAATGAACATTTTCAAAAAGTTATCAGGTTTTGAAATGGAATGAAAGAGATATCTGTTTCTACATAGGGCAAAGTCCTATGTCCTCCTATCCATAAATTGGGGTATTAGGGAGGGCTGACATCTTAGGAAACTGAGGTGCCTATCAAAGATGTGCTTAGATGCTCTTCCCTGTTTGATGGAGTTGGTAAACATACTTTCAATTCCATTTTCTAGGTCACCAATTTAAATGTTTCAATATTTGGCTCAGCACCCTGGGAACCTGTACTTGTCAGGTGCGCTGATCAATATTGACTCTTTAATATTCAATCTGGAGGGCTTTAGGGGGCCCTGGCCTTCCTCTCTAAATAGCACAACTGAATCTGTGATGGTTGTGTTTAAAATTTTAGTTTTGTGTAGGAAAAGTACCATAAGGACCACAGCTGCGTTGAGTCATCTTTGAAGCTTAAAGAGACCAAAACCTTACCAGAGGTGTCCAACCCATGACCTGCAGGCCTCATGTGGCCCAGGACGGCTATGAATGTGACCCAACACAAAACTGTAAACTTACTAACCTTTCTTTTGCTGATCAGTTTTCATTAGTGTTTATGTATTTAATGCGTGGCCTATGACAACTCTTCTTCCAGTGTGGCCCAGAGACGCCGAAAGGTTGGACACCGCTGCCGGGATAGTACCTTATCCAGTGGTTTCCAAACTAGCCAAGTAGCAGAATCATTGGGGGTGGGGACAGTGTTTAAAAATACATTCCCTGGAGACCTTACCGGTGTGGCTCAGTTGACTGAGCATCGTCACATGAAGTAAAAGTTCTTGGGCTCAATTCCTGGTCAGGGCACATGCCTGGGTTGCAGGTTTCATCACTAGTCAGGGTACCTGCAAAAGGCAACCAATCAATGTTTCTCTCTCACATCGATGTTTCTCTCCCTTTCTTTCTCCCTCCCTTCCCCTCTCTCTAAAATCAATAAGCATGTTTTTGGGTGGGTGAGGATTTAAAAAAAATTCATAGGAGCCCAAGACTTGCCATTAAATGACCATCCCCAGGGGCTGGTGCCCAGAGAGCTTACTCAGAGCAATCTGATAGTCACCCAGTGTGGGGAGCCTCATAATCCATCTGGAGGTTCTCTTTGATCGTAGTCAGGGATCTCTGCAATGCAAGGAACAGAAACGTTCAAGTCAGCTTCAGGAAGGTGGTGGCTTGTTCAGAGACTTGGCATGTTACAGAAGGAAGGCCCTGAAGAAAGTGCTGCATTTTGGCGTGGATAATGCATACTTTTTTGCCCAAATTTTTTAGGGAAATATAAGGATGTACATTATACATGGGTAGTACTAATTCCATATCTATATAAATGTTTTTAATTCTTTTATTTATGCTTCTGCATTAAAAGTATAACTTTAGAAAGCAATAATTATATCCATATGCAAAATAATACCCTGGAATATGATAATTGGTTTTGTTTCTAAATATAAATAAATTAAAAAATTAAAACAAAAGATTTTTTTTTCCTGAAAGTTTGGGCCAAAAATGTGGGTGTGCATTATACAGGGCAAAATACAGTACATCTGGCTCTCGCAGGAGTAGGGAGTCATCAGGCAGCTGCCCTCTATCTGCATTGTTTCTTGTTGCTGCTCTTCACTGCGCTTCAGCAGGCCACCATCTTCAGCAAGGTTCTCAGCTTGCCCCTCCAAACCTCTGTCTTACATGTTTGGGGGTTGCCACAGCTCTGACTTGGGCACCACTATTGGGTCACCTTATAGCTCCTCCTGTCCTTTAGTTCAAGAGAGGCTCCAGTGTGGGTCCGGAGCCCAGCCCTGGTCCCATCTATTATGGGAGGTGGGAGAGGGGGTTCCCATGACACCTACGTGGCTGCCTACACCCACCTCTTAGAAACAGTTGAAGGGACTCTTCCAAAGTGGGGGGGTATGGTTGGCTAGACACTCAAAGGGGGTCCACCACACCTTTGTAAAATTCCGGCGAGGGAGTCCTCAGAGTTCTGCTTGAGCACATCCTGTGACAAGAAAATCCCCAATTTATGAGGATTGTCCTTGTCCAGTTCTAAGACTTGAAAGGTTTTCGGTGATATTCATTCATTGTCTGGAGTAGTATAGAGTAAATTCACTCCCTGCCCTTTGAGGACTTTAAAGACAGCTACCATGTTCACCTCAAGATGCTTCCTTCCAGGCCACACACGCTTAGTTCCCTGACCTGGTCCCCTCAGGATTGAGACCCTCAGCATTCAGTCTGCTCCCTTTCCACATGGCTTGGATTGGTCAATGTCATTAACAGGAATTAGTTTTCTTATATATAATCATGTATTTATTTATTTAGAATTTTTATGAGTTTATTTGAGCCGAACTGACAACATTTTGGGGAGGCAAGTTCTCAAATGTTCCAGACAAAGACAGTTTTAGAGTTTCTTTTAAACTTTTGGAATTAAGGAGGGACTGTAAGGAAGATTCCGTGAGGGTTGGAGAAAGGAAAGCCAGGGTTGGATGACAGGATAGTTGACAAGCTCGTGGGCACTCTTGAGGGTTCTGCGGGTCTCTTGCTGGCTTTTTGTCACAGATCTCTCAGCTTCCACAGTCCTGATGTCACCAGAAAGGGACCAGCCCTGGCAGGCAGATAGTGTGTGGGTTCTTGACCTCCTGCAGGAAAGATTTCACAACATGAGTCCAGGTGATTTTGAGAGTACGTTTATTAAAGCTGAGGACAGTGAAACAAAGGAAAGTCTTAGGGTAGAAGAAGCAACAGGACAGAGCCTGGGTGGTGGTCTGCTTTGGCTGCTTAGAAATGTTATAGGAAAGAAGTGAGCCACACTGGGCTGTGTGAATTCACTGAGAAGTAAAAATCACAGTGACAGAAGTGAGCCAAGGCGGGGCTGCTTTTAGCTCCCTGAAAAGTGGAGCATAGAAGAAGCAACAGGCAGGAGCTTAGACGGTGCTCTGTTTTGGCTCTCTAGAAACATGATCGGAAAGAAATGAGCCACAGCGGGGTTGCTTTGGCTCTCTAGAAATGTTATAGGAAAGAAGTTAGCCATGGTAGGGCTGCTGTTAGCTCCCTGGGAAGTCAGAGAAAAGGGGCCTTGGAGACAGGTTCAGGGGGTTAGCCTGGGATGAACTGCTCCTGCCCACTGCTCCCCCAGTTGCAGGTCTCATGGGAACCCCTAGAGTTTAGGAGATGCATGTCTGAGAGGGAAGAAAGTCTTGGGCGTGCTCCAGAGAGAGCCCGCCTACCATCATGTTTTTAAAAGGATTGAGGTAGCTTTAAAATATGTGCTAGAACAACATACCAAAAATATTTCACAGTGAAAGAATGAAGGCAAAAGGAATACATTTTGTGAAATCAAGTGGAGCTGAGTGAGAAGTTGATCCATAAATCACCTGCCACGAAATTCTGTGGCTTGCTCAGGCTGGTCTGCAGGCTTCCTTCCTTCCCAGCATCCAGCCCAAAGAGGGAATGGTGAATCCATGGGAGAAAACAAATCTCAGAAGAATCTAAATGATTTCTGGTGCAAAGAATAGGAAACATTGTCTCCTTGGGGTTCTCCCAGAGAAGATGTTGTGAATCTAGGTTAACAATATCTTTAACAATATCTTTGCAGGAGATATTGCAGTCATTTCCTGGGACCGTTTCTTACAATGTCAGCCAGAGTGAGATATACCAGTGTTTGGTCAGAGCACAGTTCAGTGAAGCCATTCTAGGGAGGCCCCGTGGTCCAGTCTGGGTGTGCCACTCTATGGTTCTCTGTCTTGTGATCTATGGATAGATGTTAAGGGTCCCAGCAATGATTTTCAAGATGTGCTCAGCGCAGGGGCATCCGTGGTGGGACGCCACGCTCCCAGCCCTCCTCAGCATCCCATTCCCTGACCTTGGGTTTCTAAGAAAATCATGGTTTGCACAAGGATTCTGTGGTTAAAAAAAGAATTTGAAAACTGCTGACCTAAAAGGATGGATGCATTGCTATACATCAAGTCATCTTTCACAAATATTGTTCATTTTCCAAAGTTTCTAATAGTTAAGGAGGAGCAGTGCGTTCCAAGTTTAAACATCCTGCTAAGGCCCCACACACAGAGCTTCTAAGTTGCCAGTTAAATTCAGAGCCATCTGTTTTAATAATCAAGCAAGCTAGGGAGGAATTGACAACTACTTATTAAATGCGACATACCTACCAAGGACATTTAGTGGACAGAAGGCCACTGTCCCTACACTTGGAGGGGGGGCTAAGAAAGGACTCTCATTGCTCAGATTCTGCTTAAAAAATAACTTGGTGTTTGATCTAACAAGATGATATACAAAGTGCAGCCCCAATGGTTTTTATCCTGAAAAATTTTAATCTCTTATAACCAAATACCCATTTTATCCATAAACAAATCTTGGTAAATCTTGCTTTTTTAACTATAAGAGTATACATAAATTTACATCTAATATATATAAACCTAGGAAGTTGATGGTTTTGAATTTAGAACAGCTCAGTTTTCTTTGTGATGATAATGAATAGGTCAGCTGTCTATTAATGACCTTTTAGTTCTTGATACTAAAACTATAGCATTGTTGTACCAGAGAAAGATCATCTGTCTATTCCTTGTAATTGGAGTAAACATTGTATCTGATCCACTGATGGACTCTTATTCCTGACCTTGAAACACAGCGGTGTTAAGAACAGGTTCCTTATAAGCCTTGGGGCTGATGGTGGGAATGGACCTGGGGAATCAATATTGAGCTTGTGCTTCTCAGCCTGTAATTGATTTCAGTCCTCAGAATCAAAGATTATGAAAAGATTGATAAAAGTGGCACTCGAAGAGTTTTCTTATCAGATTGCTTGACAAAGTTGACAAAATTTAATAATGATTAATGCTGGAATAGCTGTACCCAAGGGTCCCAAAACTTATAATTATTGAGCAGGAAAGTGACATACATTTTAGATAGACCACCTAATAAATTAGGAGGACAGTGAACGATTGTACTTAAGAAAAATGTGACAGACTAAACTCTTGTCCAATCAATGAGAAGTTTCTCATTAAAATCCCACCAACAGAGGGTCTTCCTTATTCATAAACCCGCATGATAGCTCGACCTTTTTTAAGAGTTGTGGGAATGATGTTTACACTCGAGGGCCCTACATAGTCAGTTGTGGGTGATTGGAGAGTGAAAGCGGGAAGTTGCAAAATTAATCTAATGTAAGCTAATCTTTGTCAGCCTCCCAGGTTGGCAACAAGAATCTGTCGGGGCAAAACCCTAAAATACCTAATTGGCTACAGCTGCGTGGACTGAGCGACCTTCGCATCCACAGAGGCCTGTCAGCTGGGCCTGAAAGCTGAAGCGTCTGGTCACCCATAGGCCCTTTTTACCTCATCTCAGGCAGGGACAGTGCCCCAGAGCCCCAAACCCTGGTAGGCTGGGGAGTAACGATGACAGCAACAAAGACCAGGCCTATAAAGGTCTGGTCCCATGTCTTCCGTCCGGAAGCAAGGTCAAGACCCCCCACTGTGCCCTTCTGAAGGCTCACAAAGCCCATCTCTGGCTGCCCTTACCTCCAGGGGACCTGACATCTCATTCCCAGCATTAGGTGGCAGAGTTCTCCCATCCCAGTTCAAAATCAGCGAGCCTCCGCCTGCAAGCTGTGGAGAGTGAGCCTCCCAGGCAGCACCTGGGATCCGAACATCAGGACTTCTCCCAGGAAAATCAATCCAGGGAAACTACTGCAGGACCTGCCTGTTAACAGTGCTGATGGCCAGGCTCTTCTGAGGTAATGACACATTTATTTTGCCTTTTACATTTTGTATGTTCCTAGGCGGCCATTTACAATTCTCATCCCTTATGTTGTACCACTAATCTCGCTACACTGTTTGTTTGTTGATGCCTGACCAAGGTGGACAGGTTAGTCAATTTGCCAGCCCTACCTTTGCCCCTTCTCAGAGTCAGTATGATCCCTTCTCACAGAAATGTGGGGTTTTGACATAGAAACACTAGACAGACATTGTTTGAAGTTTTATATTTATAATGTTGACTTACTAGCTAGGTAGTAGATTTATTTGATGGAATATAAGATAAGCCTTCAATGTGTTGTTGCAGGTCTGTCTGTTTATTGTCATGGGAAGATGTCCATAGTACATTGAAAACTGGATAAAAAAGCATTGAATATCATGTGCTCATGGTTCTATTTTTGTTAAAATATATACGGGTTTATTTAAACACAGAAAAGGGGCTGGAAAGAGATGCACCGAAAAAGTCAGAGTTTATCTCGGAGTGGATAGGCTACTAGTAATTTTTCATTTTCTTTAAAGAAATTTTTTTCAAGATTTTATTCATTTTTAGAGTGAGGGGAAGGGAGCGAGAAAGAGAGGGAGAGAAACATCAATATGAGAGAGAAATGTTGTTCAGTTGCCTCTCATATGTGCCCCGACCAGGGACTGAACCCGCATCCCAGACATGGTCCCTGACCAGGAATTGAACCTGCGAACTTTTTTTTGCTTTGTGGGACGATGCCCAACCAAAGGAGCCACACCGGGCTTGTATGTATCTTCTGAAAAACAATTTGATGAGCATGGATTGCTTTTAATAAATGAGGAAACAACAAAGAATTTTATATTTTAAGAAATTTGAAAAGAAATAAGGAGAAAGATAAAAAAGAGTTCTATGGAAAATCTCTAAAGACCTTTCTCCAGATTCGATAAAGTAGTTCTCAGATCACTATGCTGAACAGAATTATTGGAAGACATTTTAAAAAACATTGCCCCTGGGCCCTGGCCCGGTAGTTCAGTTGGTTAGAGCATTGTTCCTATGCTTCAAGGTTGTGGGTTGGCCCAGGTCAGAGCACATACAAGAATCAACCAGTGAATCCATAAATAAGTGGAACAACAAACTGATGTCTGCCTATCTTTCTTTCTCTCATCAATTAAAAAAAAAATCTCCCCTGGGAAAATTACCAGGTGATACTGCTGTTACCACCAGTCTCTGTACCAGCCAGAGGACTGAGCCACTTATTAAGCTGTGAATACACCTAATTTGTCTGCCTCTTTATTGCTGTGGGAACTTAGCAATGAAACTAAGCTTCCAAAAAAAAATTTTTTTTCTGGGATATTAACATCTGCCTTGCCCTGGCTGGGTAGCTCAACTGATTAGAGCATCATCTTGAGATGCCAAGGCTGTAAGTTTGATCTCTGGTCAGGGCACATGCAAGAATCAATCAATGAATGCATAAATAAGTGGAACAATAAATCCATGTTTCTCTCTCTCTCCCTCTCCCCCTCTACCTCTCTCTTTCTAAAATCAATAGTTTAAAAAATCTGTCTTGATGGATGGTGGTGAGGATTAAGCGGAGTAATGTACACAAGATGCCCAATCCAGTGCCCCATGCATGGTAAAGCTGAGTAAATGATATATTGGTTTTCGTAGCATCTAGCCCAGGGGTCTCCACTTCATCCACAGGTCTTTCATTCCTTGTCATGCAGCTTTCTTCTTCTCCCTTTCTAACACATTTTAGGCTGTTAATTTGAGTCCAGGAAGAAAGCAAAGAAAGTAATGGCTTATTGTTGATGTTGCTGTCAATTTATGAAAATCATCCATGTAAAGTAATAAACCATCAATAAATAATGTAATGTTTTAATTCTTTTGCTTAAACCCTTTGCTTCTTTTTTGTGACTTTTAAATTACTGAAACCACCCTGGCTCCCCTACTTTCTGGTAAACCTGGAAGATAATTAAGAACACATTTGCATTGTGCATAAAGCAACATGTGATCTTCATTCCCCAAAGAACTTAAAGGCAGGTGGAATAGACTACACAGTAAAATATCAGTTTTGCACATCATAACATGTAGTGGCATTTTTGTCATTTTAATATCCCACTTGATGATGGAAGAAGAAAACAACATGCTTTTTAAAAATCTCTTTTCAATTACAGCAGGATATTTTAAAAGCAGTTCTTATGGGGGGGTCATCAGTTTCTAAAGCAGATGGTTCAAACCACCTCTGAAAAGTTGAAATCAAAGAGATAGAGCCTTGAAGAGGCCACCGTACTGGAAGGCAAGGTGACTCATTTGACTTGGGAGCCCCACACTAAAGCGTTAGTCTTTGAGGCATTGGCCTTGAAGTTGCAAGTTTGGCTCCTCCTGGGGGAGACTGACTAAGATGGTACACAGCCACATTCCTCTAGCCCTTCTCCCACTTTTGCCCCCAGAACAGGTGGCACAGGTGAACAATGGAAAATTCCTTTGATCCCAGAGATGGCTGTGGAAGGGTCATGCCGTGGGCTACAGCTTTCCAAAGCAGAACCAGTGGATGGCAGCTTCGCTGTCCTTCTCTGAATCCAAGATTCATACAGTCGTCCTATAATGTCCCTAGTCTTGAGGGGCTGCAAGGAGAGTGCTTAGAAGAATTACTTTGCACACAAAAGACTGGTCATGTGTTAGCCTTGTAGAAATCAAGGTAAAGTCTTTCTATCGAAACCCCTAGTTTTCTTTCTTTCTTTTTTTAGAAAAAAATGGAATTATCCTAGTTGTATATATTATTTTATCCAAGATGTTTCTAACAATTTTTTGATTTTTATAAAATGTATATAATTTATGGTTACAGTTTTGTCATAAATTTAAAATGTGATGTATAGTATCTATGCAATATAATCATTTGCAATCATATAAAAATGATTAGGGAAAAGATAAAATTTTTCTATGGAAGGCCAGTTGATTAAACAATTTTAAAACTTGAAATTTATTTGATTTTACTTTTTATCGTCGTTATTGTTAGCACTAGTAGTCATATTTTAGTTTTGGTCCTTTTTCTTCCTTTCTCTCAGTTTATGGCTTGTGTCCATTAGATGGCAGTGTGCATTTCAAATATGAAAATCATGTGAAATACTAGCGATGGGCTGAGCAAAGAAAGTAACAATGTGCCTCAGTTCAAACTGTCACGTCCTTCAATGAGAATAGACACATTTTATTTTCCATACAAAATTTTCCAGTGTTATCATTTATTAAACAGAAATCTGGAACATGATTCCACAATTCCATGTGAAAATTTCCTTGCATAAATAAAATGTTTCTTCCTATGTGACATAAGAATAATCAGCCTCAGACTTACATTTGAGTGTGGGGTTCCTGAGTCAAATGTAATAATATGACTCCTTTACTTCCCCTCAAAGAATCATGCTACTGATTTTCTAGTAATATTGAGGAACTTGTATCAGTGTAGCTATACTCCTTCATTTCATGGTTCTTATCACTGAAAGCATTTATGTACTTACAAATAGCATACAAATTCATTTACAATTATTGGAAATGCTAGCCTTAACCCTGGAAAACAATAAAATTAATTGGCCTTCTTTGGGATCAATCCCAGGGGCGAGCTTTATTACTCTCATCGTTCACGAGCTAATGGAAGGTATTCCTGCAGTTTCATCCCTGGACTTTTATCAATCGCAGACCACGGCCCCTGCTATCCCACCGGTTTCCTCGTTCCCTTATCTGCAACCTTCTCCCACATTGTACTCACCAGGCTCTGCCTGGGCCTCTCGTCCTCTCCTTCCACAGCTCTCTCTGAGTGATCTGGCCTGTACACTGGACTCCAGCTAACTTTTTGGTGATGTTTCCAAGTCTGTATCTCTTCAACTCATGTCTCTACCTCTTCTACTTGCATGTCTTAAACTTAACTCATCTGAAATGGAATTCACATGCCCAGATCCCAACCCATGATCTCCCTGGAGCAATGCCACCTTCACCTGTACAGTTACCCCACGAAGAGATCTGACAGCAGGTTCTACCTTCTCTTGCTCTCATGCCCCCGACATCCAACCTATCGGCCCAGGATGTCAGTACTTGATATTTCCTCTGCCACTATCCTGGTCATGGGTTGGATCATCTCATTTGGGTGATGATCAGTTAAGCTTCACCTAGTCTTGGTCCCTTTCAACCCATTTTTTACAGTATATCCAGACTGATCCTTGTAGAATGTAAATCTTATCACATCTGGCTCCTGCTTCAAACACTCAATAGCCTCTAATCTCTCTTAGGATAGGTCCAAACTCCTTAACTGAACATAAGGCCCCGTACTGTTCTAATCTCTCTGGCCTTATTTCTTCTGCCTCAAACTCTATACTCTGTCCTTAGACACGCCTTTCAGCACCTCAGATCAACTGTGCTTTCTTCACCCTCCAGCTGCTGCACACAGTGTTCCTCTCTGTCTGCAGTTCTTTCCTCTCCACTCCCATCACCTGGGTAATTCCTACTAGAATCAGCTTAGATGTCAGTGCTTCTGGGAAAGGCCCCCTCTGACTGCTTCTGCAAATAGGCTGGGCTCCCCTGCTTCCCAGAGCCCTTATCATACTGTGTAGTAATCATCTGTTAGTCTACCCTGCAGACTGTAATAAACCAATCTGTCTTACTCTCCATTATATTTGCATCAGACAGTGCTTAACATGGGGTAGGCCCTCAATAAATATCTTTTGAATGAATGAGTGAGTGAATGAATGAATGATGTAGTCTACTTCTCTCAACTCACTTCTCTACTTCTCTCTTCTCAACTGCCGAGGTCAGTTGTTTTCCCAGCCTTTCCAGGCAGGAGCTAGTCCTTCCCATCAATGACTGCCATGGCCCTTTGCTCATACCTCAGTCAGCATGTATGTTACATTGAACTTGTTCCAGGGACAATGTCCTCATCAGGTATTCCCCGATAGTATTTATAGAAGGAACAGATTTTCCTGCTTCCAAAGATCATGCATCAAATGGTGGTTAAGGCATGATAAGGTTTTCACCTGATTTGGGGGTGTAGGCCTGTTTTTTGTTTTTGTTTTTGTTTGGGTTTTTTTTTTTTTGGCTATTACCTTCAGTTTTAGTTTTTTAAAAAAACTTATTTGATAAGTTTTGACATATTTTTATTGTTTTTATTATAATTCAGGTTAAAGTAGTTTCTAAATTCCCTGTGATTTTTTTTCTTTGACTCACAAGGTATTTAGGATTATGTTGTGTGGGTATGTTTCTTGAAGAGATTAGCATTTGAATTGGTGAACTGAGTAATCTCCAGCGTGGGTGGGCATCATCCAAAACTTAGAGGGTGGCCTGCATAGAACACAAAAGGCAGAGCAAGGTTGAATTCATCGTCTCCCTGATTACTTACTTGAACTGGGATATCCATTTTCTGTCCTTGGTGCTCCTGTTCCCAGACCTTCATGCTTGGGCTGCAACCTACACCATCAGTTTTCTGGCTCTCAGGGCCTTGAAGGACACTACTAGCTTTTTTGGGTCTCCATCTTGCAGTCAGAAAATCATGAGACTTCTTAGCCTCCATGGTCACATGAACCAATGCCTTAAAAGAAATCTATCTGTCTATCTCTCGATCTATCGATCTATCTATCTAACATCCAAACCTGCAGATAATTCTTTTAAGAGTTTATCTGAGCCAAACTAATGGCATATGCTGTGAAACAAGATCTCAAATGCTGCAGAGAATAACAGTTTTGTAGCTTTTATCCATTTGAAATTAAGGAGGGAACATAAGGAAGATTACAGGAGGTGGGAGAAGCAAGGCAGGGATTGGATTACAGGATAGTTAACAATATTATGTGCTGGCATAAAACCTTTCACTGAAGTTAGAGGCCTGGGCCATGACCACCTACCATGACCTGCCTAGGTAGGAATTTATCATCAGATCACCCTGTGAGGTACCTTCCCAAAGACTCTCCTTTTTATCTATCTATCTACCTACCTATCCATCTATCTCCCATTTATCCATCCACCCATCAATCTATTCATCCATCCTATTGGTTTTGTTTCTCCTGAGAATTTTGACTAATAAACTATTACATATGCATTTGAAAAGAATGTTTACTCTGTAGGTGCTAGGTGAGATAATCTATAAATGTCAGTTGATAACTGTTGAAGTCATTTATATCCTTATTCACTTTTGGGCTAATTCTATCGTTACAAAGAGGGGTGTTAAAATCTTTAACTATGATTATGAATTTGTATATTTGTCCCTTTAATTCTTATTGTTGCTTCTTGTACTTGAAACTTTTTAGTCACATAGACATTTAGAATTTTGAATTTTAATTAATGATGAAATGACCACTTATCATTAATAAATGTTAGCCTTCACTCTGATAATTCTTGACTTGAAGTTTACCCAACATGATGATATCAATGCCAGCTTTCTTAGATTTACTTGGTCTTTATTTCCCCCTCCTTTTACTTTCAACTTATGTGTGTCTTTAAAATGAATCTTGTAACACCATATAGTTGAGGTTTACTTTTTATTCATCCTTGCAACCACTTCCTTTTCATTGGATTGTTCATTTCATTTATACTTAATGTAATTATTGATATGGTTGAATTTAAGTTTGTTTTCTACTTGTCCCATGTGCTTTTTTCCTCATTTTCTTCTTTCCTGTCTTTGTTTTGGTTAATAAAGTATTTTAAGGATTCTTATGTTAATTTCACTATTGGTCTTAGGTTATACATCTGTGGCTCAATTTCTCCAACTAAACTTTTTTTAGTGGTGGAACTATTCCACGTGCTTTTCCAATGTGGGAGCCTCTAGCTTTATTGGTTATTCAGACCTTTAAAATGTGGTTAATATAATGGAGGAACTGAATTTTATATTATATTTAATTTCAATAAATATAAGTTTAAATTTAGTGAATACTATAGGGTGTGGCAAAATTAGTTCTGAGTATGCAAAACACAGAGTTTATTCTTATATTCTTACTTATTTATTATTGTATTATTTTCCATATGAACAACTGTAAACCTACTTTTGCCACACCCTGTATATTGGACATTACATCCTTATCAGTCAACTTAGATTTATATTGTACCACTTAATGTAAAACATAAGAAGCTTATAACACCTTAATTTTATTAATTCTCCATCCTTTTGTAACAGTGGGGAACTGTAACCTACCCCGCCATTCTTTTGACATTGTTTCTGTAAATGCTGACTGACTAACATGTAGATCGTAGATAAACAGCATGTTTGTATAAGAATCCTAAGAACTTCAAAAGTACAGACTCTAAGCTTCAGCCACCTCAGCTCAGAGAGATTTATTGGCCTTCAACTGTAAAACCAGGATGATGTGAAACTAGGTTGACAAAAACCAGGATGATACACACCAGGCCATCGCTTGACCCCTTTCAAGATCCTTATTGGAATGGACTGTGCTGGTCTGCACATAGAGAACTGTTCAAATCCCTCCCCTTGATCTCTTTGTTCTGCTTTTCCCTCTCCCTCATAAAAACTTCTGCCTGCACCAAGATGTTAAGATGGGCTTTGGGACAACAGTCCCCCATTTTCTCAGATTGGTGGCATCCGAATAAACCTCTCTCCTTCTCACCAGCACTTGTCTCATGAGTTTGGTTTTTGCTGTGGCAGGCAGCCAGACCTGTGTTCAGTTAGACTTTTTGTTATTGTTGTCATATATTTATTTCTACACGAGTTAAAAATCCAATGATATATTTGCCTTGAAACAGTTTGTCTTTTAAATAAATTATGAGACGAGGAAAACAGACAGTCCTTTATTCTTACATATCACTTACCATTTCTGGTACCATTTGTCCTCTAGTATTCATGTCTTCTGGTGCTTCCTTCCTTTTGCTCAGGTTGCCCCTTGCTTTCAGGTCCCATCTTTCTAAAAGTCTCTTCTATTACTATTCTTATAGTTTGTAATGAATTCTCCCAGCATTCATTTTTCTGAAAATATCCTTTTTGTTTTATTTTTGAAAGATATTTTTACTGTAGTTAGAATTCTGGTTTGATCACTCTCAGTACTTTGGTGATGACATTCTGTTTCTTTTGGGCTCCATTGTTTTTAGTGAGAAGTCCACTGTCACTCGTAGCCTCATTCCCCTGTTGACTTTTTTCTCTATATTCAACATTTACTCTTTATCTTTTGTTGTTAGCCTAAGATGACAATGATGTACCTAGATGAAGGGTTGTTGTTTTTTTAAATTTTATTTCTTCTCTTTGAAGTTTTTGATTCCTCAATATGTAGGCTGGTGTTTTCTACCAAATTAGAGGAATTTTCAGATTTTATTATTTTACATTTTGCGTTACCCTATTCTGTCTTTCTTCTCTCCTATTAGGACTCCAAATATACATTATTTTAAACATTTATTTTTTATTTCTATTATATTCACTTGGTTTATTTCTTTGCAGATACTCCTCATCTATTTACTCAGTAGATTCATAATTTCCTGTGCATCCTTAAATATATTTATTAGAGTTGTTTTAAGGACCCCATGTGCTAATTCTAACATTTGGTCATCTTGGATTCTGCCTCTATTGATTGCTCCTTTTCTTGATGATAAATAACATTTTCTTGCTCCTTCAGAAGTTTATATTTTAAAAATTATACTTGCCCTGGCTGGGTAGCTCAGTTGGTTGGAGTGGGTTGGATACCTGGTCAGGGCACATACCCAGGTTGCAGGTTCTATCTCCCATTGGGGTGCATATGGAAGGCAACTGGTTGAGGTCTCTCTCTTACATCAATGTTTCTCTCTCTCCCTTCTTCGCTCTCTAAAATTCAATAAAAACATATCCTTGGGTGAGGACTAAAAAGAATAATAAATTATTCTTCAGTGTTGTTATAAGGAAGTTAGAGAGAGTCTAGCTTATAAATATTATCTTCCTTTAAAGGATGTTGAGGTTTCCTTTAGGGGGCTAGTAAATTACTGGAAAATCCTTTTCATCTTGCTAGGCTTTGTTTTATTAGTTAGGGCAGTTCTATTTCAGTTTTGTTGTTAGTCCTAAATTATGATCCTCCTCCTTATTTCTAATGCATGGCTTCTTTGGAGTTTCAGTTGAATGCATGAGGTGGTTAGTAAGTTCTCTCTACCTTGATTGGGCCAATATTATTGTGCTTCCAGCACTGCACAGCTGTGGTGTCTTGGCCCAGCTCTCTTACTTATAGCAGCCATTCTCTACTAGACCTCATGAAATCTTATCCTGCACAGGTACTATAGGGGACCACTTTCATGAAGTCGTCTTCATCCTCTTCCTCTGCAGAGTTCCTTCCTTCCTGATACCCTTGCCTTACAAATCCCAGGGTACACAGCCATGCTAAGGCCTATGTGTACCTCGTAAGCTCAGTAGGAATTCCATACTCCCTTGGATTCCACTTCCTCATAGTCCAGTTGGTGTCCCCAAGGAGAAAGCTGAAAAGATGTGGAGCTCTTTTGTGTTTCCCTTCTCTTGGTGGTCACAGTCCTACAATGTTTATTGTCAAATGCCTGAAATCAGTTACCGCAGACATGTGTAGCTATTTGCAGTGGGAAGACACATCCTCTGCCAGTCGCTCTGTGTGCCTGGAAGTTTACATCCTCATATATGTTTTGGTGTATTGTGTACATCTTAAAAAAGTATTAAACAAAAAATCATTTTCTTTTTTATTTAAAGATCTTTGTTATATCTGTATTTCAGAGTACTGTTCTTGATGACTATTGTGTGTTCTTAATCTCTCCTCAATAATTGTTAGTTTGTTGAAGTCCAATTAAATTATTATATTTTAATAATTAAAATTTCTAATTCACAATGATTAATAAATTAATATTAATATGTGTAAGACTGATTACAGTGTTTATCAAACATTGAAAAGGCATTTTACAATAGTTTTAAAACAAAATTTGGGTAGAACAAAGTATATTCTAATATCCTCCTATTTTCGAAAGTGGAATACAATAAAATTATAAGGCAATAACATGATCTGTGCAAATCTTGTTGTTCACTGGTACAAAAATTAACTTGTAAACTTCTTAAAAAATAAAAATAACTTTTTTCCACTGGTTATAATTTAACTGAAACATCAAAGGAAAATTCCAGAAACAAATTTTCCTGACACTGTATTTCTAAGAAAGCTGATATGGATTATTTACTATAGCATAATTTATTTGTTTTACTTTATTGTTTTACAAAATATATCAAAGCAAAATAAATGATACTTCCATGTATATAAATTGATTAGAGATAAGACATGTTGAGTCAGTAATTTGCTTGAGTCTGGAACCTGTTCTGGAGAGCTCTGGCCCCACATTCAGAGGACCCAGGAAATGTATAAAAAACTGCCTGGGAAATGTTCAGTTTATGGTTTTGACTTCTTATCTGTAAAATAAAGATTTTTGTTTAGAGTTCTCTAGCCCATCTCCCAGATCAAAGGGCCTGTCCTTTCTGTATTTTAATTTTTACTTTCTGACCCATCTTCGCATTACAATGACAATGCTGTATTTTTATTTTTCATCTTCAAATGTTCATCCCATGCATTTACTTTCAATTCAAAGTAATAATGGTCATATCTCTGGGTGGTGATAGCAATCACTGAATAATTATAAATGGGAATGAAAAACAAACATGTTGGCTGAATGCCAGGCAATTTTAAAGCTTAAAAACAGTAACAGTTACCCCATAAGTTTAATGCATTGAGTTTCCGATTGCTATTAGAAAAATGGATCCAAACTAAGAGAAATAGCTTGTGTATTTACATGGAAATATAGATGGCGGAATGATATCGCTGCCTGCCATCAGTTTAAAAACTGAGTCCAAGTTTTTAAAGTCATTTCCTAACTAATGTTAACAAGCACAGGTGTTTCCTGATTTCAGTTGTTTGGACTCTTAAAAAAAATAAGTAACTCAGGGAAATGTGTAAAATTCCTTTGTTGGCTTCCTTTCTCTTGCATCAAGCCCAAGTTTCATCTTAGTACTGTATGTGGATTTTTTATTTCCACGCCCATTCAGCCCACGAGCTTATTTTCTCCCTATTTGTTATATCTACCAGGTCTCACTTTTGTTTTCTTGTTATTAGTGTTATTTTTTCAAGTTTTCCTCCATATTTAGAATTTCACTTTGATTGGTTGTATTTGATCTAACAGAATGTGTCGATTCTGCTTCTGATCTGAAGGGTCTTTGCTGTGGGTGTCGAGGTGGAGCCCCCGCGTGGTGGTGGGTCTGTGCCTGGTCTTGAGCACCAGTTCCTCACAACAGAGAGGCACATGGCACAGAGCGTGAGGCAGCAAGGACTGGGTAGGGGGCAAAGGAAGGTGAGCCCCAGGGTGAGGCAGAACAGATAGCATTTGTGCAAAGCCATAGGACTTTATAGTGTGCTTCAATGTTGGTTTCTCTTTAATTCTGTGCAGTTGTGTGACTAGTCTGAGGTCATCTAGCAACTTTGAAGAATGCAAACCCAAGTCTTTGAATGCTATTGTTAGAAGTGGAAAAACTGCACCAGGCATTAGCCTCAGTTCAGCAACCTCGAGTCTTGAGTTCTGGCTAAGAGAAGAATTTAGAGCCAAGAGGGCTTTTCTCTGGAGGTCTCAGGGGGAGGATCCTATTAGAATATTCATCAGCTTTCTAGGTGTATCTTTTCAGGGCCATGGTCTCCACTGATTTGTTGGTACCAGGGTAGGGGGTCATTAGTCACTGTAGCTGGTCCTGATGTCAGCCCTGTGTTCCGCCTGGTTTTGCTGCATTTCTGGGCCTGGAGCTGAAACACAGCCAAGGCCGAGATGTCATCTGTAGGGGTTAATGCTCAAGGGAGGGGTCATGCAAGGGCTTGTAGTTTTGCCTGTTGCTACACACGTGGGGCTCTGCGTCTGGCCCATGATCCCGGCTCTGCTCATGCCTATCTAACTGCCTCCTACCCTGTTGTCTTTTAGGCCCGTGCTTCTTAAACCTGAGTGCAGGGCAATCAGCTGGGCTTGTTAAACTTTGTCAAAAATACCAATTTCTGGGCCTTCTGACTTCCCACTCTATTCCAAGGGTCATGGTGGGACAGTGTGAATTGTTCTTTCATTGCTTGTTCACTTCAGAGCTAAAATTATGTTGACTATGTAAGTGGGATTTCATTAAATTAGTATGGAAAATAAGCAATACCTTGATTTACCTAATTTACTCTTTTAGTATCTAGGACAAACATTTGCTAACTTTCTGTTTTCAAAAGAAATGTCGGAATTCAGAGTTCTATGTAGGGAAAAAGGGAAGACTTTGGGGGGATTTTAAGGCAGGAATATGTCTTGGTCAGTTTTGCAGAAAGTTAAATTTTTCTCCTTGCATGAGAAAGGTGATTGGGGTTGATGTGAAAACTTTACATTTAATTACTGAGACTTCAAGGAGAAAGGTATTTTTTATGCTTCCTAATTATGAACCATAAGCTCTTGGCAACAGGGACCAAACTGCTTTTTAATTTCCAAGAATCAGAAAACGTTCAAGTTTCACCAGAAAGACAACAGGAAATGATTACAATTTAAAAGGGTTAAAGTCAAACTTATCTATGATTTGGTGTGCAGTTAGCTAAGAAAACTTTATTAAATTGCTACAAATTTCATTATAGGGAAAAAAATCACAAATTACCAATGAATGGAAAGAAGAAAAAGCCACTCATAAACATTTGTAAAGTTGCTTACAATGTGCAAGGCATTGTTCCAAGTGCTTTACAAAGACTCCTATAAAACCCATAGTAATCCACTTTACAGATGAGAAAACTGAGGCACAGTAAGGGAAAGGTAGAGCCTCAAGTCACACAGCTTGGGAGATAGGATTTGGGTGGAGGCAGTCTGGCTCCCATTTTCAACCTGTGCGCTAGCCAGACTCTGCACTGTAACCTATGACCTATGATAACCACCGTTTATGTTTAGGCATACACACTTGCAAATTTATACCCACCTACACATGCACATTCTACACCAAATAGGATCCTGCTGAATTACAGATGATAGCCTGCATTTTCACTAACAATATATTGGGAAAATCTATAATGGCTACTATAGTCAAGAGTTAAGGGCTACATTCCGGTAAAATATTCCATTGAAACTGGAGCTCTCCTGCCCTGCCCCTGTGTACACTCTGTGAAAAAGCAAAGCCTAGAAGGCCCAAATGCTGTTAACATTAAGATCATTTGAATTGATGAAAACAATTTTATTAAGTTTTATCACTTATCAAACTATTCAATTCAAAGGCTGGAAGAATGTGTGGAGGGTTTTACAAATGACCTAAAGACAATTCCAGAGGACTGCGGTATGTGTGTGTGATGCTCAGTGACCAGAATGGAATGACTGATCAGATTGGTCACTGAGTGAACCAGAGAATGCCATCAACAAGAAGTGGAGAAAACCTAGCAAGGGTGAGAGAAAGATGCTTTAAGAACAAATTGATCATTTTCCTCTCACAGCTTTTTTACACAAGCCATAAAAATCTAATAACTTGGTTGCTACTTGTAGTTAATAACCACTCAGATTATTAATGAACTAGAACCAAATGAGAGTCCATGGAACAACCTGATCATTAGTTATATTAATAACAGGTTTTGAGAAAACTTTTACTATTTTAAACCCATTGACTTGCTTCTATGACTGCATCACTATTTTAAAATGCCAAGAAAAATATTAAAAATGGGGAGTTATAGTAAGTTCTGCATTCAGAATTAAGGGTTTAATAAACTATTTTAGTTTGAAAAGATACTTTTGCCTCATTTGGTGATATGCTACTTTAAGCTGTTATTATAGAGGTGATAGAGGTGATACAAAGACTTGTTTGGGGTGGCAAAAGGCAGTAAGTCTTGGCCTTCCTAAACTATCTCATCTTTTACTGTATATGAGGTATGTCTTTTTTTTTTTTAATCCATAAAACTTTAAGTCAGGCTGAGGACATTTATGAATCTGTTTCTTAATAGAATGTCTATAAGCTTTTCCAGGTATCCACATTACTACTAAGAAATGGACTCCTGTAATATAAAAGATTCAAATGAAAGTATTCTGATATGGGTTGATTGAAGTAGATGAGTTATGTCAAAAAATAAAACAGTCAGGGTAAAGGCTGGTGTTTGTTCTCTTTACACACATAAAATATTTAATGTCACCCAATTTTCCTGTCGGAAAACAAAGGCAGGAATGTTTTATGGAGTTACTGCTCCTGATCACCAGGCTCCATCTGGGCAGTTGTCAGTACAAACTGTTACCCACTTGACTGCATTTTATGGGGCATTACTTTTACTCTGGCTCATCTGTTCTCACCTCAATCCCTGGAATCTGCCTTCCTTAAGTGGGCTTTTGAGACGAATCATCACTTAAGGCCCTTGTTTTGATGAGGCCTGAGGTAGGGTGCAAAGCTCTGCCCGTCCACTCTGTCCACAGTGTTAGGACTTCTCCGCTTCAGACACCCTTTCCTCCCTCATTATGAGCTGTCCATTCATTGACCTGCTGGCTGGTGTGTCAGGAGCCTTTGGCTCACTGAAGACCTTACTTTTCTGATTTTACTTCACATCCCTTCCACCCCCAGACATTGCCTCTGTTTTTTGTCTCCAAGTCCTAGAAGATCTTCCCTTTATCTGGGTGTTCAGAAACATCACAATGATGTCTAGGCATGGATCTTTTTTGATTCATTCTGCCTAATTGTCCTTTTCAATATGAAACTACTGTCTTCCTTGCATTTCTGAGAAATATTAGTATATTTGTGAAATATCTTACCTTTTTCTGTTCTTTTTGGAACACCTATAAATAGGACATGGTGGCTTACCTTTGCCACATTACATGTACCTTTATATGTATACCATTATATGCACCTTTGCATGTTCAGAAATAGATCGGGAACAGTTATATCTCCTGCCCTACATATACTC
Source organism: Pteronotus mesoamericanus (assembly GCF_021234165.1). NCBI lineage: Eukaryota > Metazoa > Chordata > Mammalia > Chiroptera > Mormoopidae > Pteronotus > Pteronotus mesoamericanus. The sequence goes on along the minus strand of NW_026555078.1, from coordinate 27,597,053 downwards.
TCTCCTGTTGGCTGAGAATCTCAATCTTCCTCCTTGATCTCAGTGTACAACAGTAGTTTGCTAGCCTGCTATGCATTAGAACCACTCTGGGGTGGGCTTAGGTATGCATTTAAAAAGTGGGTCAAATCTCAGCTCTACCACGTATTAATTCTGTGATCCAATTCACTTAACATTTCTGACCCTTGGTATCCTCATTTGTAAAACAGAGATAATAACACTTACCTCAGTGGTTCTCATGAGGATCAAATGAAATGTTAGTCAAGTGCCATGTTACAGTGATGGTGGATGCTCAATTAATGATGACAGCCAAGTAACAGCTGAAATGTAGCATGTGTTGGGCAATTTATCAAGTGCTTTATGTAAATTATTTTCTCTTCAGAGCCCTTTCAGGTAAGTATGTTTATTATCTGTGTGTCCAGTACTCTAAGAATTGTTTTCATTGACCTGTGTTGCATTCCAACCTTTACCCTTTGGTATAAATATTTTATGTACTGCATAGCATATTTATGTGTTTTACTCTAGGTTTCTAAAATGTTATTGACTGTTGTTTTCTTCTATGTTTATTGCCCTATACCATTTTAACAACTATATACTATTTCATGGAGTTGCTATTCGATAACTTCCTTAGTCATTCCACTGTTGCTGGACCTTTTCAGGTAAAGAACTGATTTCTCACTTTGAAGCTTCTGATGTCTGCTGTCAAATAACCTCCGAAGGCTGGGTTGCTTCCTAGTAACATGGGGTAATTTTTGACCTGGCTGTGTTAGTCTCTAAATTTTCTAATTCTTTTTTAAAGTGAAATGGAGGTTGTATAAAACGTTCCTTAAGAAATGAGAGAGATAGCCCTGGCTGGGTAGCTCAGTTGGTTAGAGCATTGTCCCAGTATGTCAAGGTTGTAGGTTTGATCCCTGGTCAGGGAACATAAAACAACCAACCAGTGAATGCCTAAATAAATGGAACAACAAATCAGTCGGGTTTTTTTCCCCCTTCTCTCTAAAATCAATAAGTTAAAAAAAATTAAAAAAAGAAATGAGAAAAATTGCAGTGATTCAGTCAACCAAGCAATCAATCAGAAAAGCATTTAGAATTTGTACTAGAGTTATAAATGGAGAAGTCCAAGGTTATGGTGCCATTAAAACAACAAACAGTAATAGTGATAAGGAAAAAACCCCCAATAGTCTATAAAAGGACCTATACCACAGATTTTAAAACAGGCAATACAAATATGCAAGTTGCCATATTGCATTATATACAAGCTGCGATGTACATAGAGAGGAAACTCCTTGCTCTGCTGCCTTCCGTAAAAGACAGGACCAGATGTGAATAAAAGCTGTAACACAGGTGAGGTTTGTATTGGCAGACTGTTCCTACAGGGACCTTGTACTCTGTGCTGTCTACTACCTGCCCAGTGTCCCCCAGGAGCCACCTGATGACTAATGACATAGCCAGAAGACAATCAGAATCTTCCTGCAGATTGGTTTAAGGATGCTAGTGGAGCAAATTTTCATTCTACTCAGGCCATGAAGATGGAAATCTGGAAGTTGTGGCTGCTGGTGACCACTGCCTCTGGTTTTATGTAGGCAGCTTTGGACAGCAGGCTGGGAACCACAAACATAGATGTTCCTTTTTAAACTAAGGCTCACTTCTTCTCCTTTGCCCTAGCTGGCATTCCCTCCTGCAATCTCAGAACTGTGTAATCTCTCTCCTCTCTTGTATTGCTCATCCATATTAAAAAAAAAAAAAAAAAAGCCCTATATTTAGTGATTCCATCTTCCTCCCCATTCTAGCAAAATCCCTTAGAGATTGTCTACTCTCTCCACTTTCTTCTGTTTCACCTTAACCTACTCCAGATGGGCTTCAGCCCCCAAACTGGACACCTCGTCCTCCTAGTTTTTCTCTCACCTCCCTGGCTGCTCATTCTCAACTCCCTTACCTGTCTCTCCTCCGTCTATTAATGTTAGCATTTCTGCAGAGCTCTTCCCTAAGTCCTTTCTTTTCTCATGCTACACTTTCTTTCTATCTTTTCCTGTAACAGGGGTCTCATCCATTGTTCTAGATTCCATTGCTATCTATATACTGATGGCTCTTCAATTTATGTCTTTTGCTTAGAATGTACCGCTGAGCTTCACAACCACATAGCCAATTGCCCACTTTAGATTTCCACTTAAATGTATTAAAGATATATCAGACTTGACATGTTTGGAAGTGAACTCTTCATCTCCCTCCACAAGTCTGCTCTTCCTCTAGTGTTTCCTAATTTCTAATGGCTCCCCAATCCACACAGTTGCTCAAGCTGGATTCCTGCAAGTCTTCCTCGACGATTTCCTCTTCCTCATTCCCTCATGCCATCCAGCCCAGGACCTGTCAATTCTACCTTCCAAACACTTCTTACATCCCTATACTTATCTTCACCTCCATCACCGCCACTGGAGTTCCAGTCACCATCTTCTCTCCTCTGGTCTTTGGCAACAGCCTCCTAACTGGTCTCCCCACAGCCATCTTCGTTCTTTTCTATCCATTTTCCACATGGCCCTAGAGAGATATTTTAAAAGGCAAGTCTCATCCTGTCCTGGTCCTGCCTCACAGCCTTCAGAGGCTTTCAGCTGCCCATAGAGAATGTCCAAAGACTTTCTCATGACTTACCAGTCTGGTCAACCTTGGACCCTGACCCATCTTTTCAGGCTCATTTCAACCACTCTCTTGTTAACCTTTCTTGGCTTCAGCCACATGAAGTCTTCCCTGTCCCCCAAACAGGTCAAACCGTCCCTTTCTTCAGCAACCCTGAATAAGCCGAACCTCCTATGTGCTCCTTCAGGGTCCCTTCCCTGCCCACCCCATCCAGGATCCATTGTCCCATCACACAGTGAAGGAAGGCTTTTCCTTGACTGCCCCCTCCACATGGGTGACCTATTTGTGGTTTCTCCTTCCTGTGGGTCTATAAGCCCCCGGAGGGGCCGGCACCGCGGCTGTCCTGCTCACTGCTGTGTCCCCACTGCCGGCCCACCTGGTGCTGATAGATGTGTGTGTCTCTCACATCCCAGCCCAGGGTAGCCAGGTGGCTGCCCACCATTTGGGGGATGTCTTCTTTCAGCGTCAAAGCCCAACAGCACCAAATCCTTCAGTGGTTCTTAAAGCTAGAGAACCACTCTTTGGAGGTGAGGGTGATAGAGTTGACCCAAGCTCTCTCCTTGACCTCTTCCACTGGAGCACAAGAGCCAAGCTCCCTGGATGTTTGTGAGCTTGCTTTACAAGCCCTGCCTAGAGCTAAGGTGTCATTAGGGTGATGTGCTACATCCCTGCCCTGTTATCTTAAGGAAGTTTTGGTATTTTAAGACAGGCCCTTCCCCACCGGCCCATTGTTCTTAACTTGTTTTCATTCTATAGTGTGTCTCCATTCACTGGCTTGAAATTGTGAGAACCTACTCAGTTTGAGAGCCCCAACAGGGCACTGGAGGAAGACCAATCTGCTCCCAAGGGAATTTGATTAGCTAGACAGTGTAATTAAGTATCTTAAGAATGGCCTAGGCTTTGGGTGAGACAAATTGGTCGTGGCTGGCCCTCAGGGAGCAAGATTCCCAAGATCTGCAATAGAACAGAGTAGACAAAAACTGTGGGGGCCACGAGTGGGAAGAAACACTCTGACTCACAAACACAGCCACAATTCAGGGTGTTCTTTGAAAAGTCGGTTTCTTTGGCGCACTACTATCAGGGATAGAGCACGTGTGAATGTCTCCTGCCTTTGCCATAGCGCAGAGCTGGGTGGACAGAAACCACCCTGTAAAGGAAGAGACTTATTACGTCTTGGCCGTGTCTGTCTTCAGAACCAACCTTTCCTGCTCTTTGTGCAACAAGACACACCTCTCGGAGGAAGGAGGCAGACAGGATTTCCATCATTACTACTGCCTTATTAAAAAAAAAAAAAAAAAGGCACAACAAAACCGTGTAATTACTCTCCGCAGGAAAGGCGCACAAACAGGATGGGCCTGAGTTGAACCCGGGATGAGCCATCCCTGTAAAGATTAGGAAAAGGAAACTCCCCTGCGGGCGCCCACCTCCAGCCAGGGCCTCTCACATGGCCTGGCAGAGTCGCCAGCCCACCTTTCAGGGTGGGAGGGAGGGCGCGGGCGACCTCGCCGCTCGGGTTCCCTATTCCTCCTGCCTTTCCCCGCTTTCCAGCCCGACCCGGGCCCGTCTCCCTCGCCTCAGGTGTTTGCTCCTCTAGGCCCCGAGCTCTTCCCTTTTTGGCCTTCACCTGGGGTAGCCGCTAGCCGGCAGGGCACCGTCAGACCCGCACAGCCCGCAGCGCGCGCAGAGCACTGCGAGCTAGGGGACCTGCGCGGGGCTCCGGGGCGGCGTGTGCACGGCCGCTGACCTACCGCAGGGCTGGCGGGGCCGCGCGCCACGCCCCCGGGGTTCGAAAGGCGCGGGAGCCCGCGCAGGGTTTCGAAGGACTTGGAGGCTGGCGCCGCGAGGCTCCTGCCAGGGATGCGGCGGCAGCTGCTTCCTGGTTTGAAGCTCGCCGAGTGGGGGAGAGCGTGAGTTCGCGGAGGCGGGGGCAGGAGCAGGAGGAGAAGCAGGAGGAGGCGGGGGCAAGAGACGCTCAGGGCTGGAGCTAACCGGACGGGTCGCTCTGGCTCTCCGGGGAGAGGAACCTCCCGGCTCTGGGGAAGGCGCGAGTCCTGCGGGAGAACCCGGGAAGCTCTGCGCGCTCGAGAGGGACGGTCGGGCTCCCCCGGCCCGCTGCGAGCTCAGCGCCGGGCTCCCCTCCTTTCCACCTCGCGAGGGAGGGAGGCAGGGAAGGAGGGGAGGAGAAGGTCCCGCAGAGGAGGCAGAATGGCCCGGCGAGGGGGACTTGGGCGCTGCTTTTCCCAGGAGCTGCCTCCACTCCTGCGGCTGCCGCGAGGGCTGGCCTGAGCAGGGGCTCCAGGCTCTCCCGGTGCGAGCCAGGGCGGCCCCCCGGGGCCGGGGCAGCGGCGCCGGCATGTCGTCCGACACCATGAAGTTCAATGGCTACTTGAGGGTCCGTATCGGCGAGGCAGTGGGGCTGCAGCCCACCCGCTGGTCCCTGCGCCACTCTCTCTTCAAGAAGGGCTACCAACTGCTGGATCCCTACCTGACAGTGAGTGTGGACCAGGTGCGTGTGGGTCAGACCAGCACCAAGCAGAAGACCAACAAACCCACGTACAACGAAGAGTTCTGCGCCAACGTCACCGACGGCGGCCACCTAGAACTGGCCGTCTTCCACGAGACGCCCCTGGGCTACGACCACTTCGTGGCCAACTGCACCTTGCAATTCCATGAGCTGCTGCGCACCGCCGGCGCCTCGGACACCTTTGAGGGCTGGGTGAGTAGCTTGTGATCCCCTGGCTGTGTCCACTTGACCCCCACACACCTCCTCCATTTGTCAAAACTCGCCGGGGTGCCGCTTTCTCCTCGTCTTTCCGAGCTCCGTGGCGGAGGGAATTCCCTCCAGACTTTGGTGCTTGCCCAGGTGGCTGTGCCACTGGTGACGCGGGCGCAGTGGGTGTGTGAGGGTGCAGGTGTGTCTCCAGGAAGCCAGCCTGGATACGGTCCCCTTTCGGGATGGCAGCTTGGGCTAACGGGAAAGCTGGGTGGGGGCAGTCACCCCCCCATCTGCCCAGACTTTTGGTGTGGCGCCCCAAGTCTCCGCACGCGGTTATCACGCAGGAATGGAAAGGAAGGTGTGATATAAAAAGGACTTGATTTGGGTAAAGTACTTCAAACGTTTCTTAGGGGAAAGCTATACATTCTCGCAAGTATTATTCATAGTGTTTATGGATACGTGTTGGTGCAGCGGGCTCAGACGTGCACACGTGTTTCGGCATGCAGATCCATTACATCCCAGAGATACATAACCTACACTGGCAGGGATAGGAGTACCTGGGTCTGCACGTTGACAAAGTTTTATTGTTGAGAGGAGGTTTATAGGTGTTTGCAAGTAACGTCTAGGTCTGAGAGGTGTGAGTCCTGCAGTGTGCTTTTCCGCCGCTATTGGTGAGAGAGCTGCGAGGGCTCCTCGGTGGTTTGTGGATCCCCGCCGCCCCGGCTGGCGTTTCTGTGCGTTGACCAGCAGCTCCCCGCGGCTCCCACTGGGCCTGTGCTTTTCACATAGTTCCCACGAGGCAACACTGGTCCTGTAAATAGATTAAAATTTCTAGAGCACTCACCACCTTGCCAAAACGCTTTTGCTTCTTAATTCTCATGCTGTCTTTCTGTTGTTGTTCTTCCCACTTTCACATGATGAGATGATAATTATAATGAAGTGGTCTCATTTGGTAAAATGGAGTAAGCTGTTTGAAGACTCTCAGGAATTTAACGATTTAAGTTATGGAGGATGTTAGTACTGAACCCAGAATGTGAATCAGTATTAAAAACCTGTTTAAAATTCACAAGTGGTAGAATCAGGTGGGCAATGATGAAGACATTTAGATATTTATTTTACACGTTGAGGAATTGACAATTTTACTGTAGATTCTCTAAAATTACAAGTAGCTCGTGGTGCTATCCCTTTCTTTTAAATAAAATTTTAAAACCATAATGCCTGTTTAACCATATCATCAAATTATATTGCATTAATTGTCCTTCAGTCAAAATTACTTTATGGAATTTAAAAAAACACTGGAGAGAAATGGCTAAAATACAGTTAGAGATTGACATTTTATCCTGTGTTTATCCTGTGACTTTCTGGATAGGAAATAGAGGTAAGCCTAGGAATCTGAATGGAATTACCGGGTGACTGATTAGGAGTTAGACTGGGTAAGGTCGTGAAGGATGGTGGCGCAGACTGGCCAATAGCCATTAGAGGCACGTCTTCCCAGAGAGAGGCCCGACTGGTCCTTCTTACTCCTAATCGGCGCATTTGAATCACCTGCGGAGTTTTTAAATCTCCCTGCTTTTGAAGACTCTAGATAGGGATCTCTGCCTGTGGGACCCCAGCATCAGCACTTTTAGGGTTCCCAGGTGATTCAAATGTGCAGTTGAGGTTGAGAACCTTTGGCCTAAATGAAGACGACCAAGAGAGGAGAAGAAGCAACCGCATGAGCAGATTGCGGTTACCTGAGAAAGTGCAGGTGTGCAGGGCTGCCTGTTGTCCCACCAGATGAACAAAAATTTAAGTTCAATTTCTATATCTATAATTAATTAATTACAAGTATAACTAATTATACTTAGATATTTAATATAACTCGCTGGTGGTGTGTTGGAAAACATGAGTGTTTGGTGGGAGAGGTCAGCACTTAAATGACCTTGAAACCAGTGATTTGTCATGCATTTATATGTAATTGGGGGGGGCAGAGATTTTTTTATTTTAAGTGCTAGGTATTTTGAACCAACCTTGATGATAAGATAGAATGGTTAGAGTGTTTCCTTTCTTCTCATAACTTTTAAGAAAAATAATCTTAGGAAAATATTTGGCAGCATAATGAGTGCTTTTATAAAATAATGATTCTTTACAGTTCTAAAGGAGATTTTGAAGTCTAGAATTACAAAAATGCTTATTTATCTTCACTATTAAATTGACATGTGTAGTTTTTTTAGACAGTTACAAATGGAATACTCAAATTTACTCCACAATAAAGTCATGTTGCAATTTGAATGATAAATTGCTGCTTTAAAAAACCTAGCAACTTAGTTTTTGCTGGATCGTGTGGATGGACAAAAACTGAAGATAGTTTTATCATTAGGGTAAAACAGCAGTTGTTATGCTTTTGGACTTAATGTACTTCGTGAGTATCAAGGAGATAGTTATTTACATTGATTTTAGTACCAGTTTTGTTGATATTGCCTTCTAAGCTTGATGAGCGAATAGGTTATACCTTTTCTCTGCAGTATATTCCTAATACCAAACACAGTGACCAACATGGATTAGACAATCACATATTTCTTTCTTGAATGACTGTACATATTTCATTTAATCTGCATAAAACCCAAGGATGTGGGGATATAGGTAAAGAAGTTCTTAAATGTAAATTCACAGCATTAAATATTTTAATTAGAAAGCTTTCAAAAGACCTAAGATTCCACCTGAAGCTAGAAAAGAAGATCCAATTGAAGCCAAAGAAAGAAGGAAATTGTAAAGATAGTGGACATCAGTGAGTAGAAAACAGAAACCATAGAGAAAATCAATGAAACAAAAAGCTGAGTCTTTGAAAAAAAATTAACAAAATTGATAAACATCAAGCTAGAATGATCGATGAAAAAGAGAGAGAATAGACAAATTACCAATATTAGGAATAAGAGAACATCACTATAGATCCTACAGATACTAAAAAAAATTATGAATAATTTATGCCAGTAAGTCCCGCAATTGAGAGGAAATGAACAAATTTCTTAAAAGATACAAACTAGCAAAACTCACTCAAATAACTTGAATAACTTTGTCTACTAAGGTAATTGAATTTATACTTAAAAACCTTCCACAATGCAAATTTAAGATACCAGAAGACTTTATTGGTGAGTTCTATCATACATTTAAGGAAGAAATGTTGCTATATCAGAAAATAGAAGGACACACATCCCGATTCATTCTATGAGGCCAACATTACCCTTATGCCAAAACCCGATTAAAACATTTAAAAAAAGAAAACACTATAGACCAAACTATGTTCCTTGTGGTCATAGATATAAAAATTCTTAAATCTTTGCAAATGAAGTTCAACAATATAGTAGGTGGGTAGTACATCATGACCTAATCTGGTTTATAACCAGGACTGCAAGATTGATTTAACATTAAAAAAAGAATCAGTGTAATTCTTTGTAGTAACAGAATAAAAAGGGAAATTCATATGATCTCAATAAATTGTATTTAAAATGGCCTATTAAAATCAATTAATTGGACTTATCAAAATTAAGAATTATTGCTTTTCAAAAGCCACTTAGAAAATAAAAATACAAGCCACAGACTGGCAGAAAATATTTACATGTAAATCAGGCAAAGGAATTAACACTAATATCTTAAAGAACTCTGTGTGTGTGTGTATGTGCTCAAAAACTTTCTTTCCATACCAATTTTGACATTTTACTGAGCTGGGCCAAAAAAAAAACCCAAACAAACAACCAAGGGAAAAAAAAAAAGATGCACTAAACTAAGAGAAGTTTCCCTTGTTAGCTTATAGTGCAGCATCTGCTTTCCGGTGTGAGTGAAAGCCAGTTCTGATAGTCTAGGACCTGACAACTCTTATGTTATCATGGAATTTGTCCCTATTGCTCTATGAAGGCCATCTCACTGTGGGAACAGTCCAGAACCACTATGTTCGCTAACCACTCCCCTTTGACATGTTCCTCTTGAAACTGATACCATGGCCAGCTCAGTTGGAGTCTCCTGATAGAGCAGGTGTTCTCTCTGGGCCTGTCCCACAGCGGGCCGTCTCGTAGCCATCCAGCAGGGGGTATCAATGAGGGCCTTGCACACACTGTTGAAAGAAGTACTAGTGTTTCCAAGATCTAGCATGGAAGGAGTGAAAATTCTTGACTATTAAGGAATGGAGATGCGGCCTTCGGCACGAAATGGAATGTCAGAGGCACTGATGGCATCCAGGGGTTTCATCCTATGTAAAGAGTTGTAGCAGTTCTGATCTGCCTGGATTTCCAGCTGTAGCAGTCGTGCATCATCACTCACAAGGAGCAGAGGTTCATACTTGATATCCTGAACTCTGGATAGTGGAATATCAATCTCCTCTTTTAAGTCCTTAGGTGCCTTGCGTCCCACAGGGATGTGAGGTCCCCTTTGGGATTTCATTGCAAAGTGCATGATTTGCCTCTTCACAAAAATAATGAGCAGTACAAACACCAGGCTCCTGTAGGCCATCACCAGCATGACATTCACGTCCGACAGCCAATTACTGCTGGGTAACATCACCTTCCCATGCCACACTGATCTGCTCCGGTTTACCCTGCTGCCCCGACTCGTCAGCCTGGGCTCTTCTGAGGCGCAGGCACCGGGTCTCCGGAAGCTCCCTGGCCATTTCCTTCTGCGGAAACACCAAGGCTGAACAGGCCAGAAAGTGTGGCAGATGAGGGGCAAAAGAACCTTTATAACTCAATAATAATCAGGAGAAATACCCAATTTAAAAATGGCCCAAAGATTTGACTAGGACCATCATTGAAAAATAACATGTAAAAGGCGCTCAAAGTCATCTGTTGTGAGGGAAATGCAAATTAAAATCAAAACCCACCGTAAAGGCTAAAATGAAAAAGACTGACCCTACCAAATGTTGGTGAGGGAGTGGAGCAACTGGAACTCTCATACACTCCTGTGAGGACTATAAAATGGGACTGTCATGTTGAAAAATGGTTTGGCAGTTTCTTAAAAATGTTACACATATATCTACCATATGGCCTAGCTACTCTTAAGTGTTTACCAAGAGAAATGAAAGCATTTATACAAATAAATGTGCACGAGTATGCATAGCAGCTTTATCTGTAATAACCCCCAAACTGGAAACAACTCAAATGTCAGTGCACAGATGAATGTTTAAACAAATTGTGTACCCATACAATGAATTACTAATTAATAAAAAGTGATGAACTACTGATACATGCAAGAATACTGATGAGTCGCAAAATAATTATGCTGAGTGAAAGAAGCCAGACAAAAAAGGGGTACACACTGTGTTTCTGCGGAATTCCAGAAAATGAAAACTAGTTTGTAGTGGCAGGAAGCACATTGTTGGTTGTCTGGGAATGGGAGGATGGGCTGTATTACACAGGAGGCATAAGGAAACTTCTGAGGCGTATAAAAATATCCATTGTTTTGATTGCGGAGATCATTTCAGTTATATGCATATGTCCCAGCTCACCAAGTAGTTCACTTTTAAGTGTGTACATGTTATTATATGACAGTTGCACCTCAATAAAGTTGTGTGTATGGGGGGAGCTATTTACGAAAAAGATGTCAAATAAGTGAACTACATTTTAGCCAAGGTTGACCTAAAAACTATGTTGTCTTTTCAGTGCAGATAATGTTTATCTAAGTAGGAGCATAAAAAAAATTAATTAAAGATAGTTTCTAATTGTTTGAACACAGTCTTGTTTCCAAATTCTCCCTGTCAGTTTTTTTTCCTGTTTATTCTAGAACTTGTTTATTTTGGACAATTTCTTGGATGTCTGAAAACCGAAGTTGTATCTACATTATTGATAAAACCGTATTTCTGTCTTTCATATATTTGCTCTCGATTTGCTTGTCTTTCCACATGGGGACTGGCATCTCATACTTAGTGTAGAGTATGGGGACACAGGGGAAGGCGGGAGGAGCTGGAGGCTGCGTCATGGAAAGACCTTGGCGTCCCCTCAGGAAGGAAGGACCTGCTTGGCGGGACCCCAGGCTGTTTTCCGGGTTCGGCCCTCTGGAAGACATTCTGTTCCTTGCAGCTCTGGAGGGCTGCTTTCCCTCAGCTTCTCACTGAGGTACCTGTTTGGTAGTCTTGTCAGGTGACGCAGCCAGGGTACCACCGGCCAATCTTTAATGATCTTACATAAATTTATAGCATCAAAATTCTTCTAGGTTCATTATCTAGTGGCTCATTCTCTTTCGTGCTTTGTAGTGGCTGTTTAGTCTCACAATTATTTTTTTCTGAGCTGAGGCATGTCTCACGCTGACGGATGAAGTCAGTGTTGAGGGGAAAAATATATTTTAGCATCCCTAGGGAGGCTTATTCCAATGTCCATGAATTGTATTGGTTGTGTTATAGCTTCTATTTCACTGTAAACATTTGCTGCAGTTGGGGCTCGCTGCTGCTTATCATGCAGGTTGTGGCTCAAATGTTTCCCCCTCAAAGAGCATTTTTCTGACCCCATTTCTATCTTGTCACCCTTCATTGCACTCATCGCTCTCCGAGATCTGTCTGCCTATCGCACCTTGACCTTGAGAATAGGGCCCTCACTTCTTTTATACACTCTTCTAACTCCAGCACCTTGAACTGTGTCTGATACATAGGCACTTAATTTTTCTGAAAGGAATGATTTTTTAAAAAATGTGATTTTGGGGCAAGTAAAGTGTAAGTACTTTGGTAACATCTTTTTTTAAAATTTTATTTGTCTTCCTAAAAGAAATAAATGAAAATAACTCAGGTGTGACCAATTATTACAATTATTGCAGCCTCCCTCCTTTAAATCAATTAATGGTATACCCATGTGCTTGAAAGGCTTGATCAAATTTCTGGGCCTTTCGAATATAATGGATTGAACACCCTGTGTAGGAAAGACTCCTTGCTCTTGTTTCATTTTAAAAGACTCTGATTTTAAAGCTGTTAATATGTTGTAACTTTGTTCACTAGTAATTTGTGAGCCCAGCATGTTAAATTTGGAGCAGAAGCAAGAAAAAAAGCATTAAAAGATTGTAAGCTTCAACCTCGGATTGCTAATGAGGTTGGTGGGCAGAGTATGAATCATTTTGTCTTCTGCAACTCAGTACAGTTTTGATATTTAGCAGGTGTTTAGACGGTGACTAGTTATGACAGTAAAAGTGCAATGCACTTTTATGAGATGGGCAGCACTCACTTAGATTAAGAAAGGTGCTTTGGGTTTTCCATAGTCTCTTTGCTACTCTAGAAAACAATTGACTAGATCAGGTTCTCCTTTTGTGTTGACTGCTTAGCTCTATTTTATTACAATGCGGTAGCAGGGGGGCCTGAGTAGGAAGTCAGTACCAGTCCACTCTTTTTCATTCTCATCATTGCTGTATCCAAAGTGATCTTTCCCAGGTGCCAAGCTGAGTCATTCCTCTACTGAAAACCCGTCAGTGGTTCCCCGCTGCTTCAGATAAAGCATGACTCTTTAAAACGGTATAGAATGTTCTCCGTGATCTGGCCCTTGATTTCCAATTGAGCTTTATCACAACCCCCACCCTGCTCTCCAGTCACCATGAGCATCTTTCAGTTCCTCAAAGCTCACCTTGCTAATTCCTACCTGTGCTCCAGGTCTCATTGTAGACATCACTTCCCCAGAAAACCTCCCCGGGCTTGTCGTCTGGGTTTGGCTCTCCTCCTTAGTGTTCCCTCGGCATCCTGAGATCTCCACGGTGCGCCCCCGCCAACCCATCCTGAAAGAATGGCCTCATGAATGGATTGGGCTGTTGGGGAAGTGTGTGACACTGGCCAGAGGGAGTTCAGGTTGCAATAGTGTGAACGACGGACTGACTCATCCCCTCAGCTCTTGGGGTGGCTACTCCACCAGACTATTACATGTTTCTGTATGAAGTGCCAAGCCCTAGGTGAGCAGTCACCCACCACTGAGCATGTGCTATGTACCAGGCATTGTGCTCTGCCCTGGAGAGGCAAGCGGACGAGACAGACACGATCCCTTCCTTCATACACCTCATAGCTCCAAGGGGGAGGTAGACTGGGTGGGGGTTCGGGGGGGGACAGTAACCAGGAAATTATAGAACAAAAGTAAGTACCAAGATGCTGCTGAGCACCTGGTTTGAGGAGATCAGAGACATTTTCTTGGAGGTAAATAACTGATTTTTAGGGCCCAGCATAGGTAGCCACAGGCCTGCTTTATTTAAATGACTGTGAAAAATCATCCCTCGAAAGAAGAAAAGGGACTTGATGCGATAACACTTTTCCAGAGAGACATCACAGATGCCCCTTTGAAAGGTAAAGGTTTCTGGTCCATGGAAATTTTCCATCTTTGGAAAGTTTGGGAGGGGACTCAGTTGCCATGCTTGCAAACAGATGGCCTGAGAGAACATTTGACTCCCAAAGGCAGAAGGCAGTAACACCCTGTCTGAACCATCACGTACCCTAAGCTTTGTACAGATCATAAAAGAATCACAGATACTGAAGCAGGAGGGTCATCTAGCTCAGAACAACCAAGAAGGCTGACAGCTCTTAGGCCCATGGACAGCCTGCAGATGTATTCACTGGGCAGAGATGTTTTTACCCCTGAATCTGAATGCATTTAGTTCTTAAGAGGTGCTTCTGTGTGCCACAGATCCCACCACTCCCTATTACAAACCATTCTTCTGGACTCATTCCGTACTCAGGAGGTTTTTGGGTTTCTGAGTTTTTGACACCTGCGGTAGCTCCAGCCTTGGTTTTCAGAATGTGGGAATTAGAGCTTCAGCCAAAGCAGTACTGTTGTCTTAGCTCACGTGATTAGCATCTGCAGTCAGGGGTGTTCAACCTTTTGGTGTCTCTGGGCCATGCTGGAATAAGAAGAGTTGTCTTGGGCCACACATTAAATACATATGACAGATAATAACAAAAACATCTCATAATGTTTAAAGTGAATTTACGATTTTGTATTGGACCGCATTCACAGCCATCCTGGGCTGCAGGTTGGACATCCCTGACTACGTACATACGTAGATATTTAGACTTATTTACATGTATTTATTAATTTATAAATACATTAAATTATATACATTTATTGAGATATTTATTTATGTATCTACAATTTTAGATGAAGCTAGCTTATTCATAAATATGTGGGGAGCTAACTGCAAATTATTATTGTATTATGTACTAATTAAAAAATTTTATTATACAACTTCCAGCAATATGTAAGTGCTATACTATAATGGGACTCAGGCGAGCTGGGTTCAAGGTGTGGCTTTGCCACCTATCAGGTGTGACCTTAGGTAAGCGTCTCCTATCAGGGTCTCACAGTTCCCTGGTTTACAAAATGAGGGGGTTGCACTAGAAAGAATATCTTGAGGGACTTTCCATCTCTAATGCCTTGGCCTCCATGTACCAGGCAATTACATCATTCACTTTTCAAAAAATTGGTTTTAACTAGTCAAAATGAACTGTATCTTATCAGAGTTAGTAACTCCTAAGAGTTAAATTGTTGTCAATGTAAATTGCTCAGGCTTAGAGAGGACTTAGCTCCTGTCTAACTGACTTACCATTGATAGTGATGTTGATGTTATTTCCTTGCCTTAGAATCAGACTTAAGGAATTACAGTGGGTCCTCAGTTTAAACCATGCAGTTATATTTCTTGATTTACACTGATGGGCTCCTTGTTCTAGGGGATGATTGTAAGTCATGTCCCTTTTAGCTAATGTGAGAGAGAGGCTGAGAATCCCCCTGTTTGAGCTTTTGCTAGGAGCATCCTCACTAGCATGGTAATTAATGGTTTGTAGTCACTCAGTGTCTATAGCTACCAGTTTATATATCCACCCTAGGTGATGACAAATACTACAAATCACTTGTAGGACAGACATTTTAATTAAATGGAGGAATGAGCCTAAAGGTATTGGCTATCTAGTGTTTAAGTGCTATGCTGAAGAATTTTATGAGATGGGAAATTTTTGTTGAGAATCATGGTACTATCCAGGGAGATTTATGAAGATTATTCTGTTAGTGTATTTCTGTAGCACCAGTAAGTTACAACAGTGATTGTCAAAGCACACACAACTTTTTAGTAGAAAAGCCATTTAATAGAAGACTCATTAGCAGTGCTTTTATGATGTGCTGCCTTCTATAAAGTTCCTTTGATTTTATTTAAGTTTTATCCTTGTACATTTTTGACCTTACAGGGACACAAATATGTTTAGTTTGTGCTTATGATAAAAACAAAAATTAAGAAAATTGCCAGAGGGTAAGAACCATGGCCACCACAAGCCCCTCATGATTACATCAATAAATTAAGTCTCATGGGCACAGTGTGGGCATGTTCTAGACCTAACCCCTGTTCTCCAAGTGCTTAAACCCAAACCACAAAGCTGCTCCTTCACTTGTAAGTCATCTTTGCCCCTTGTACTTGCATAGCACTGTTTCTCTCTCTCTCTGGTAGCACTTAAATATGATGTCATGCCCCTGTCCTCACACTGGACTTTGGAGTTCTTGTCTGCGATGCCAGAGGGCTGCGTAGCCTGAGCTCTATGGCCCCTTCTGGGATCCGAGTTATGGGGTTCTAATTATGGTTCCTTTGGTTAATGAAAATTCTGCTCCCTCCTGAAATATCTTCTGGAGACTGTTCCATTGATGCTCAGATTTGTTCTTGGCTGACAATTATTTTTGAAAGAGTACATAAATGTCATAAATACATTAGCATAATCCCCTAAGCAGAGTGCATTTATTAATCTATGAGCTGAGGACCTCTTAAGTGCTTTATGTTTTCATTGTTCCATAATAGTACAGGAGAGTTAAGAACAGATTCAGCAGAAACAGTGCTCTTTGAGCCCTCCTGGACTCTTTTAGTGATGATGAAAGCTATGGATCTTGTTTCTAGAAAACTGCTCATATGTGCATATTAACAGTATGCTGGGAACAGTGTCACTGACTTGGTGACCTCTGAGACCTGGCATGAGCCACAGGGCCTGAGGTTAAGAAACCCCAATTGAAAGGTTTCAAAAATATGGCTTTTATTTATTTCCAATTCCTTGGGCATGGTCTAAAATTTCCCCCTGTATCTGAGGACATTTTCACTTGAGCTAGTTATGGAAGATGACCAATAGAAAAGAAGAGCTATAAATTTTATAGAAAAAGATGTGCTTTAAAAAAATGTCTTCTCACTTCTGGCTCCTGGTGAATTATGCCAGATGATGACCCATTTTGGGACCTATTTGGTTTTGTTATTTAGGTATTTTCAAAGGCTCTATTTTTGAAGGGTTTTTTTTTTTTTTTTTGAGGTTTGCAGTAGATGAAACGTTAAAAAGAAAAACCAAAAAACTAGGACAGTTTGAGTGACCTTAGCTTGGTATCTTTTGTTAATATAAACTTGCCCCCTGTAAAAAGAGATAGGATTTATCTGTATACTTAAAAGATTTGAGCTGTACTGGCCATTATGGTGAACAACTGTGTTAGTCCAAGACAAAGGGATGAAATCAGTGATGCAGGTCTGCTCCTCTTGCCCTGTGACCCCCTCTCCTATGGCCTGGGTCCCTCTGACCCAACAGGATTTTCTGATCTTCTCTGCAGTTCCAGGTCACCTTACCAAGACATTGGAAAACAACCTGTTGACTGTAGAAATTGAGCTAATGGAGGTTGTCCACAGCGCAGCCCCTTAGCTATTTAGAGGTGCAGCTAGAATCTAGCCCTCTGGACATCGGTCCATTATCCTCTCTCATCGCACGCCTGCTGTGGGCCTGACCCCATGCTAGGTGTTACAGGGAGGGCAAGAGCACACAGCACCCAGAATCGTGGCTCTCACAGAGCTTCTGCCCTACCACGCAGAGGTAGCTAATAAGCAAGCAAACAGGTGATTATGAAAATAACAGATGGTGGTTAGAGGCTAAGTGGAGAATTAAAACAGGGTGATGTGATAGAGTGTGACAAGGTGACTGCTTTATCTAGAGTGGACAGAGAAGGACTGACAGAGAGGGCGACATTTCATCTGAGACCCCAGAAACAAGTACCCACCAGCCATGTGAAGGTTAGAGAGAGAGGGCATCCCCAGCAGAGGAAACAGCTAAGGCAAAGGTCCAGTGGTGGGAACAAGCTTGACACATGGAGAAACAAACAGAAGTGCTGGAAAGAGGGTAGACTTGGTATTTGTTAGCCAGTTCGGTGTATCACCCCAGCTCTGCTACAATGGGTGAGACCCTCCATCTCTGACTATTTCCTCTTCTCGAAAATGGTGCTCATGTTTGTACCTCATTGCAGTGCTGTGAATATTAGATTGAATACATTAAACATGACCAGCACAAAATAGGCCCTCAAATCTTAACTTGGGTTACTTTTAATATCCCAAGGAAATTAATGTTTTGACATGGGCCTTCTGAAAACAATCACGTTGGTCGAAGAAAGGCATTCAAAAGGTTGTGTCTTAGACAATAGGGGAGGCTGCATAAAACTTTACTAGGGAGCGGGGAAGGTGTAGTCTTGCTGGTGCCCCTCAAATGACACAGGGGCATCTGTTTAGTCTCTGCCCCCTTCGCACCATGTTTTCTAAAGAGAGAGTAAAGGAGAGGAAACAAAGACCATGAAGTTTATTTCAGATTTTTGAATTTTTGAATAATATATTTGTTTTCTATAGGCTCCTAAGTATTAGTGGAAAGTTTTAATATTTAGAGGGATAGGAAAATTATAATAATTAATAGGACCCCAAAGTGTTTTTTTTTACAAAACTATAAATTTATGGATGAGAATTAATAAACATGGTACCAACCATCATAAAGGAAATAAAACCTCAAAAATTATGAATAAATAGATACAGTTGATTCTTGCTTACTACTGAAAGCTCAATTACTTTATGGATTATAATCTTGTGAATTAACTCTGGATAATTTTGCCTATTTTGAACAATTTTGGATATTGCCTATTTTGGCGTCTCCCTGATTTCCAGAATATTTCTGACCTCCCTGTCTGTATCCATTTGTCTGGGTTTAATGAAAAAAAACCCACATAGGCATTTGCCTAAGCCATATAAATTCAAATGCAGAATCTATAATTACAGAGTAATAGTACACAAATACAGGCTTTGAGGACTATTTATTGGACAACTACCATAATTATCAGTGCATCATAGTGTGACAGTTGGGTGTCAGCCAGGTTGGGGTTCAGCTGGGGTCTGCCTCTTACTAGCAGAGGTCATTTAACTTCTGCAAGCCCCAGCTTCCTCACGGTAATGTAGTACCTACCTCACAGGACTGCGCGAGACTACAGCGAGGAATCACGTAAGCCGTCTAGCACAGTGCATGACACGTTCTGCTGCAGGAAAATTGCCATCACTGTCGCCACCACCGCCACCCTGCCCCACGGCTTAAATGAAGTTAGGGGCCCATCCTTTTCTGAAGTGAATTCTGAAAACAGTAGGACATTTAGAGTTTTTCAAATATTAGAAAGTTTTATAAGGAGTTTTTGAGTTCAGGCTTCTTGTTTTTGCTTTTTATTTAAGATTCTGGAGTGTCAATCAATAGGATGGGTACTGGAGGAAGAGGAGATGGTTTCCTTACTCTGGAATCCTAGGTAAATTCTATGCATATGTCCACTCTGGTCTTGCAAGGCGTATGTGGAAATGAATCTGGAATTATTATAGCTACAGTGTTGGCCAAAGTTAGCTTATGGAAAATGTTAAAATTGAGTCTTGGTTTGCTCATATGATATTGGACCAGTCTTGAGTTAGTGTGAATAACTGGCCAGAAAGGAGTGTCGTTATAGTATGTAGTTGTAAAGGACTTCAAAGTGTCCATCCTTTAGTTGCAAAAGCTGAAGTGAGCACTTTTATTGAGTGTTATTAATTTTTTAATGCAGTTAAGGGAAATGATGGTAATAAGCCTATTTCAATTAGTATTAAAAGATGTTTCCTTGATTTAAGTTTGAACACCTAATCACTGAATGTGAATTATTGTCATGCTTACAAAGAGAAAAACTAAAGTTTTAAAAGTACATCACTTGAACTTGTAGATTTGTTGATAAAATCAAGGGCGCCAAAAATTTTGATTTGATTTGCAGAAAATATGAAGTTTTCCCCTCTATATTGACTTATCTTGAAATTGATTACTTCTAATTTTATCTGTTGACTGAGTACTTCTTTTGAGTTCTAGATCTTTCACAGTTGCCTAGTCAGAGGTTTTCGTGAAGTGTACATATTTACTTTTTCAGCACATCAGTTTCATGTGCTCTATAGCAAAGCCCAGCTGTGTCTGCATCAGCGTTCACCACGGCTCTGCTTTGGGTTGCTCAGGAGCCTTGGTTAGCTCTTTGGCTCTGCGGAGAATATATCTTTGAGTCTCGCTGCTGGGCCTCCTCACTTTCTTTGGGCACATCCTGTACCTGTGTTGTTGGTTGCATTGATCTGCTGGTGCACTGGTGTTGCAAAAGTCTGGGGGGGCGGAATGAGAATGTGTTCGTGGGTGTCTGCCCTCATTTCGGCCTGACCTGCTGCTTTGAGCTCAGGGGTACTGCTTGTGTGAGTATCAGGGGCCCTCAGCCCCCCTCAGTCCCTGGCAAAGTGAGTGGCAGGGACTCAGGAAACATTTGTAGAATGAAGATGTCCCTCATTGTTCTCATGTCTTGAGTCTGATTCAGGATTCAAACACTGTCATCCACTGTTGCTAAAAGATTTTCTCATTATAAAGTGTGTATTTCAGATGTAGACATTAATTAATACTTGGTGTGTGCACATGCACGCATGCGTGTGAGAGGGAGAGAGAGTTAAGAGCAGCTTCAGGAGTAGCTTAGAGAGAATGAATATGCTAGAGTGATTTTGACCTTCTTATTTAAATAAGTGTAAAAGGCATGTGAAAGGATTATTTGAATCCCAAATAAAAAGTCACCTTTTGTTTAGGTGATAAGAGGTGGTTTTCAAAAAACTGAGAGCCTTGCATCTTCTGGCACCCCAGAGGTCAGGAATATATTAATGACACTATACCCTTGGTAAGAACAGGGTACTGGCAGCGAGGGGCATAAACTTGATCATAGTTTAACTGTGACCTTGAAGCGATAGTTGACATTTAAGCATATTTTCCTTAAAATATTCTGTTCTAGAAAAAAATATAAGTGATTCCTGAAGTTCCCTCATTAGGACTCCGAAGCGTTTTTTTTTTTCCTCTCTGAAGTGAATTTCTAGGGGCTCATTATTGACTCCTGCTGCTGTAATTTGGCCCTGTTGAACTTGTGTATTTAGAATTTTGTTTTAAAGCAGGTAAAATGATGACTCTGAAATACCGTTCTTGTCAAGATATTAAATGTCTCTCCATGAATATTATTTCCACTTATATCTTAAAGTCAAATTAATCTAGTGACAGTCTGCTTCAATGAAGCTTACATTAAAAAAGAAGAAACTAAGAGAATTGGAAGGAAGAATAATGGTCTCACCACCCTTCAACCCATTCCCCCTCAAGAACCCCCTCCCGGCTCCTTTTACTCTTAGCAGGACCCAAACTTCCTTACTTGTTTGCTACTTGGGCCATTATTTGGAGGAGCTGCGATTAGAATCAGAGTTATAATCAGAGAGAACTTGTTTCCTAGCATCAAATTATACTCTGTAGGCAAGTGCGCCAGTGTTCTAGGGAAACAGAAGCTGACAGGTGTGAACTTCCTGCTCCCACCTGTGGCAGATCCTGCAGGCAGTCTTCTGATAAGGGGAACTTCCAGTCCAGGCCCAGTCCTCCACCTTCACGCCCCCTCTGTGTCCCCGCTGCGTCGGGGGTTCCCTTTCTCATACGTTCAGCGTCTCCCTTCCTTCTAAAACTTTCCCTTAGAAACAGACCTCTGAATACAAAGTGCTCAACTTCACTGAACAAGCCACCCAGTTCTTTCTTGGCCTTGCTTGCTTCCCTTTTGAGGTGAGCCTCAGTGTCTCCCCTTTCCTTCTCAGACATTTCCCCAAAGAGCTGTCAGTATCTGTCCTTCCCCTTCCCCCTTCATTCTTCTTCCCGATACAGGCTGGCTTTGGCCTGTATCATTGGGCTCCTGCAAAACCCAGGAATGACCATGTAATCATGTCACTTACTTGTCTTGTTGGCTGCTATGTTCACTTTGTTACAGTTTGCTCCCCTGCTTTTCTGTTTCTTTAGCATCTTGGATTTTTTTGTGTACCTCATCCCTTAATCTCCTTAAATATTGGTGTTCCCTGGGCTTTCATCCTTAAGTTGTTGTCTCTCTCACTCCAGATATCTCTTTTTCTAGTTTTAACCATATAGCACTTATGCCAAGGACATCCAAAGTTCTGTCTACCATCTTTGTCCCTGAGCCTGATTCTTGCTGTTAAGACTGGGGCAGACTCAGGGCAGAGAGCTTTATACTGCATCTTCTTCAGTCATTACAACAGCCCGTGAGGGATGCATAGCTACCACAGTACCTACCTTTTCCACCTGAGCAGATTGTGGCTTAGAGAGGTCCCAGGACATGTTCAAGCTCTCATGTCTTATATGTTTGCCGGACAGACCTACATGGATGTCCTTCAGCCATCTCCAAGTCAACAGTCCATAATTAAATACTCCATCTCCTCCGCCCATTTTTCCAGTCAGAACTGGTCTTACCATTGTCTGGTCACCTAGGCATCACTGCAGAATTTTCTCTCTCCTTTCACCTCTTCCCCACTTCAGTCCATTTCCAAGTCCTGCTGAATTGGCCTGCAAAATACTTCCGGTGTCAGTTTCCTTTTTTCCATCAGCACCACACTTGCTCAGGTCCTTATCATATAAATGGATTATCACAATAGCCTCAGAACTGGTCTTCCTCCCTCAAACCCCCCTCTACAGAGCTGCCTGAATGAACTGTCTAAAACTCAACCCTCACCTTCCTCCTGCTAGAAGTCTTTCAAAGGCTTTCCATCACCTGTAGAGGTCATGATCCGTGGGAAGTTTCTCAGTAGTCTGGCCCTTGCCTACCTTCCCCATTTCCTCTGTCACCTCTCCTTGTCCCGAGATACAAATGAGCAAAACAACTCTTCTTTCTTCTGCTCATGCCTGCTTGCCTGGATTTAAAGTACCTATTGAGGAAGGAGAGCAAGTGGTTGTTTGTACAAAGGACTTGTTATTAACATTAGAAAATACAGTGGTGAAACCAACTCTTTCATCACAGGGTAGTTGAGTTTAGAATAGAAATGTGTGCAGGTTGTTAGGGGATTGTGAGCCTGGGGAATTCAGGAAAGATGTCCTAGAGGAGGTGATATTCAACATCAGACTTCAGGAAAAGTCAGGTTTAACCAAGTTTTCAGTGGCACAAACTCCTGTCCCTTTTTCCCCCTTGAGGATTTGTGGGGTTTTTTTTCCATGGAATTTTACCTATGGAAAAATTTCACCTCCTCTACATTTTACAGAGGGATAACAAAACTTAAGTACCTTTTGTAAGCAAACTATGCCTGGTTCATACTGTTGGCAGGAACTTGCTTTATGAGGGCAAAGAAATTTTCTTGGTCTCTGTTTATTCCTCGCGCATGGGTAGGTGCTGAATAAATGGTTGAACTGGATGCCTTGAGGGCTGAGAAAGCGTTCTTCTCTTTTCCCCGGAGGTGATAAAAGTCAGTGTGATATAGTTGGTCTTGTGTGGGGGTGGCCCTGCAAGGTTCTAAGCCCAGTGGCCTGCCTCCGTAGTGTACCTGGGCTATCTCATGGGAGGGGCAGAGTATAGTCTAGATGCTCAACTCTGTTCTGAACACAAGTGCCAAACTCATTTGCAGGTGAAGGGAGTGCCCTTTTAAAGGTTAAACTAGTAATTAAATTCAAGTGGAGGGATGGTGAAGGTGGAGCTAACTCATTTATTAGCATATAATATGAGCAACCTAACTCACATAAATACAGATTACTATGGTTCGTCCTTTCCTAACTGCAGGAGAGCTTTAGAGAGATGCCCTGGTTATGTTTTGTCAATCGCTTGAAGATCTCAGAATACCAGATTTTCACCTCCACAGGTGTAAAGTTAACCATCATCTTGATTTGGACTCTGAATGATCTGCCCAGACCCCTGTCCCATAGGGCTTCGCCACTGTCTACTGTGGTTTGAAGCCTTTGTGTTTTCAGAGGCCCATTTCCACCAGAAGAGTTGGGCGCCGTAAGTGTTTCCACAGGAACTGCCCTTTGCCAGTGTCATTGTTGTGGCTGAATGGCAGAGCCCACAGGGCGGAGGTGTTTTAGCTCTCATTGAACATGCAACAGATCTTTCCATCTCTTACTGCAAACTTTCCAGAGTATTCTGGTCCACCATGAGAACTCAGAATCAGTTTTACTGATTACCACATGAGAACTGGTAATGAGGTGTCTTAAATGCATTGAAGACTAGCATCCGGGAGAGTCATTCAATGTTTATCCCTACCAGCTAACATTAGACAGCCGTGCAGAAGTGGCTGGTGAGATAGGAGCACTGGATAGAATCACTGTTAAGACAGCCAGAGAAGCTTACCTCTGACTAAAACAATTTTGTCCCTCTCAACTTCTCCATGGATCAATAACTGTTGTTTCAAATGAATTACTTGTTTCACTGATTCTTCTCATATAGGCTTCTTGCTTTTACTTTCTTTCTGAGTGTGTGCAGGGTGGCCTGAAATAAGTAACAGTTAACAAGACTTCATGTTACTGCCTCGTTGTCATTTACTGTGGAGCAGTTGCCGAAGAGATCTGGTTATTTGGATTGATAAGCCAGAGGCTTGGAGGCTAGTGTCCTGTCTGGAGAGAGGTTTACTATAACTCAATTAAGACATGAATGAATTCAAATGATTATACCCTAAATGAGAGATCTCCCAAAAGAATGGCCCTTTAAAAAAACGGTGGCCAGCTTGTTGAAAAATAAGACATTAGATTGGATAGATAGAACTTATGTGTTCAGACCCATTGCTTTCTCTTATAAAACTATGGAAAGACTAGACTGTAAGGAACAGAAGGTCTTCATTTTTATTGTTGAGATATTTATTTGTTCTAAAGCTCTGAGGAAACAAGGATTAGACAATGCAGGGCAGAATGACAGGTGTTTTTAGACTTTTTTAAAAAAATCCTCACCTGAGGATATGCTGCTTGATTTTAGAGAGAGGGGAAGGGATGGACAGAGAGAGGGAGAGAAACATCGATGTGAGAGAGAAATGTGAGTCAGTTTCCTCTGTACCCACCCCAGCACGGGACCAAACCCACATCAGCATGTACTGTCACCAGGAATTGAACCTGCAGCCTTCGATTTTACGGAACGATGCTCCAACCAACTGTGTCACACCAGCCAGGGCTCTTTAGACTTTTATCTTAAATGTAGAACATATATCTAATGGGCGAAAGTAAGACCGGGCCTCTTTGTGTAATCAAGCAATATTTAAACTATTTGTGTAACCACATGCGATATGCTGTGAAAGTATAAAAATTGCTTTAAAAACATTTGTGAGTGTGAAGACATTTAAAAAGAGTTTTTTCCATAACTTTGTCAGGCCAAGATGTGTGGAATTATATTTGGCACCAGGAAACTGATCTGGATTGTTTAGCACAGGCGTTTTCTGAGTTCCCATCTTCTGTGTGAAAGCGTAACTTAACTCCTTGGCTTGCTCCTGGGCCCAGGGTCCTGACAGTCAGTTCTTAAGCGTGAGTCTCCTGTCCCCAGAACCCCATCATGTGCATGCTTGCACCGGGCCTGTATTTTGTAACAGTAGCTCTTTTGGATAGTGACTTCCCACTTCTAGTAATCTCCTCTCATTGTCCTGAGATCATGTCATTATACCTTTGGAACTCCATGAAGCTCGTCATTTGAGGCACACAGCTTGTTGTGGGCTTGGGAAAGAAGAGGCATAGCCTTGGTTCAGGCCGTTGATGAACCAGGTGATCTCCGGAAGTTCCCCCAGCTCTGCGAATTCTGATGTTGTTCACATCTGCTGGCACAATTGCAGCTTCATGACACTGGACACGGAAGAAGAAAGGGAAATTGATATGAGAGACCCAGCTCCCCCCGAGCCTGGGAGAAGTGGGGTGGGAGTCAGGTGAGAGGGCGCCTGGCATCTCCCAGCCACATCAATACAGAAATGTCGTGTGATGTAAACGGAGGCAGGTGAAGGGCCCATTGTGTGTCAGGTGCACCTATGAAAATAGCTGTTGTGTCACAGGTATAGCATGCTGCCAGCTGGGATTTTGTAACAATTTAATCTTTTTTTTTCTTTTTTGTGTATCTGTTAAATGAAGTGCTTAATGTTTGTAAGTGACTTACTTGAGAGAAAAAGAGCTAGTGCCGAGTGCTGGGTGGCTGCTGGGTGACCAGACCTGTTCCTTTTTAGGCCTGCACAGCCAGCTGTGGGGCAACCAAACAAACAGGCGCAGGTACAGCTGGGCAGCACCTGGGCCTGTAATCAACAGGTTTGCTTAAGACGGAGATGGGTGGAGTGGTCACTTGCAGGTCTGATGAAAGTACTGACCCGGCTGATCTTTGCTTCAGGGACTCTGTGTGTGTGACTTCTGGAAGCTCCTCTCATGGCCTACCTATGTCACCTTCTGTTTTCACCACAACCGCATTACTAGCTCCCTAAAACTTAAGGGAATTTTAGAGATCATCAAAGACAAAAGATATATTTTTTAAATCCTCACCCGAAGGCATTTTTTGGGGGCGGGGGAGGGGTTCATTGCTTTTAAAGAGGGAGGAAAGGAGAAACATTGATGTGAGAGAGGGACATTGATTGGCTGCCTCCTGTACATGCCTGGACCAGGGATGAAATCCACAACCTAGGAATGTGCTCTGACTGGGAATCGAACTTGCAGCCTTTTGGTTATGGGACACTGCTCTGACCCACTGAACCACACTGGCCAGGGCACAAGTTTTGTTTTGTTTTGTTTTGTTTTGTTTCCCTTGTATAAGTCCCGGAGACTGCTTCAAACTGCCAACTGCCAACTGAGTGATGGAGGCCAGACTCGAATTGCTTCTGAAGTGTCACACGTCATATGGTAGTATTTCAGTTTCCACTTGGAGAGAATGCCCTTCTCAGGCCTGTGAAGGGCTCATTTCTGCTCCTGTCACAATAGCAGGCTGCATACTCATTCTCTCTCTGTTCCCTTTTCTAGTAGATTTCTTTACAAATATTTTCCTCCTTCCCCTATTTTTAGGTTAGCAGGCCCTAAGATAGTCACAGAGAGATGACCTCTCCTCTCAGACTTCTTTTTAGTGAGCGCATTTACGGAGGACCTTCTCTCTCCAGGGTCTTCTGTCACTTGCGGTCCCTTTGAGGCTAGCATGAGTAGGGTGTTTTTAAATCTTTTGTACAAGTCTCCACTTACTAGTTACGATCCCCAGACTAGGTAGGTTTTCGATCCTTAAGGGACCTGCATTAGTGTCTCGCCTGCCCCTCGTTACCAGTGGCCACTACATAAGAGGGAATAGTTAGTTTTAAAAATTCACTACTACTTTGCCAAATAGGTTCACCCCTTTATTGGAGCAATTATCATGTGTCTGGGATTATGTCAGACATGGGATGTGCAGAAATAGAAAGAGAGACTTTCTGCCCTCAGAGGGGTGACCATGTAAGGGAAACAGACACATAAATTCTTTTAGGAACCACGGATTTTATTTTGTGCGTCTGGTGTGGCCTCGATGCCATACCAGGAAAAACACTTTCGTGAGCAAAGCAAGATGAGCAAACGTTTCTCTCACTTTCTTTTCTGCCGTCTCTTATTGTTTCCAGTCCCTCTGAAGTTGGAGGGCGGCAGGTGAGGGCTGGTGGGGAGAGGAACCAGCAATGGGTGGTATTTCTGACACTTTGATGGTATTTTGGGGAAAACTCAGGAAACACTCATATAGCTGCTTATCTAAGGCAGGTTGGCTTGTGCCGAGTTAAAGGAGGGAATCCTGATTTAATTACTTTTTAAAACACAATTACTTTTTATCGAACTGTTTTCTTTGGAGTCCTGGGGATGGAGTGCTGCCATTTCGAGAGATTTTCCTGTGCTGGTACTATTTTCCTGATTCTCTTCAAGCCTGCAAGGACAGTGGCAGCACGGGTCCGGCCACACACCCCTCCCCCTGCAGCGGCCTTCCTCTCCTCTCCGGGTCCACCCCAGGTGGCGGTCAGTCGGAGTGTCTCTTCCCTGCCGGGCTCACCCGTGGTGTTTCTGGGCCCAGCGTTGTTGGAGGACCTGTAGCGTACTCTGAGGTCCCACTTTAGTCTGGATACACTCACTCCTGAGAGGTGGTCCTTGTTAACCAGAAGCCATGGGAGGTCAAGATGCCTAAGTAGGCCCCTCGGAGAGAGGCACTTTGTCCTTTTTCATCAGAATTTAATAATACTGCCTTCTGTTTTACATACCAGGAGCCTAATGTAGGTGGTAATGAACCTCATTAGTCATGTATACTGGCAGATCCACGGTGTTAGATATGAAAGCTTTTTTTACACTATGAGTGTTAACTTCATTCAGTCAGTGATGTGTCCTGGGGTGGGAGAGGACGGAACCATTGTTTACCAAAATAGAAAGGAAGAGAGGACCTCGATACTTCAGGGAACCTGATTAAATACACTTTAATGAGCTTGGCTGGGGCAGTGGGGTGAGGAGAGAGAATTCATAGACCTGGGGAAGGCAGAGTGTCTCACTGGTTTCTCAGAGCTGGTTCGTGCAGGTGCCAAGAGAGCTGTAGAAACCCACAGGGGAATTCCCCGGCTCCTCTCCATTCCTCTTCCTGACTCGACCTTCAACCGATTTATTCACTGGCCTGCCTTCCAGTTTTGTTAGCTTTGGTCTGTTTTTATGTCCTCCTGAATGGCAGACTGTCCAGTTGGTGTTTGGGTGGAAGGTGTCACAGCCAGAGCTGGGCACCGTAGAGAGGATTGATTGTCCCTCTGTCCCGAGTGCGCTGTCAAGGCTCACCCCGCTTTCATTATGCTCTGGAGGTGTGTGCCCAGAAAGCGCACTTTGAATGGATAGAAGGAAAGGGCTGGGTGGATAAAAACCTGAGGTCCTCTGAACCGCGCTCTGCGTCTGGAGAGGTGGGACGTGCAGGGCAAGGTTTGTTGGCAAACTGAGGAAAACAGCAGCTTTGCCTCTCTCTAATGTGTGGGTTTTGGTGTGTAATTTCTGCAGCGGACCTTTGTTTCCTCTCCTCTCTCCTGTCATGGTCACCAAAAGCTGCTTTTGTTAGGCCTTGGTTAATAGCTTTCCTGTGCGTCCTCCAGGCTCAGTTAAGATTAACCCCCCACCCCCATTTTATGCTTCCATTGCAACTGGTGCCTTGCATATAACTATAGTTGACCCTTGAACAATGTAGGGGTTAGGGGCACTTGACTCCCTTACACTCTCAAACATCTGCGTGTAACTTTTGACTTCCCCCAAATTTAACTACTAACAGCCTATTTTTGACTGGAAGACTTACTGATAACATAAACAGTCAATACATATTTTGTATGTTACATGTATTTTATCCTGTATTCTTACTAAAACAGTAAGCTTGAGAAGAGAAAATGTTATTAATAAAATAGTAAGCTAACACATTTTCAAGTATATATTGAAAAAAATCTGTGTATAAGTGAACTTGTGCAGTTCAAACCCATGTTGTTCAAAGCTGAACGGTATTTAAAATTGGTTAGCTATCCTCCCCTCGACAGTAAGCTTCATGAAGCCAGAGCCACCGTCCATCGGCATCCTGGGTCCCCAGCACATGATTGGCACCCAGTAGATGACCAGTTAGTGTTGGTTGTCTGACGGACGGACTGACACAGAGGCAGCCTTTGGAAGTGTTAAGTGAAATCATTCTGATGCTTCGATAAAATGGTGATGGGCCTTAAAAGTCTGCACTTGAGACTTCTAGATGGCAGTTTGTTTGCTTAGTCCTGTGTAGGCTTCAGTCTTTTCCTGTTTGTTTTTTTAAATGTGGTTTTGCTACGTTGGCCCTCATGGTGATTTTGGCCGAGGAAACATAGGAGTTTCCACAACCCGTAACTTAAGGGGCACAGCTGGGACTTTGTGACAGATCTTCTGATTCTGAATCCAGTGCCCTTTCTGCTACCTCCTGCTGCCTTTCCCATGTCTGGGCAAGTACCTACTATGTGCCAGTCCTTAATATTTGCCGTCTTATTTAATCTCCCATCAATCCTGTTGAGGTAGGCATTGTCCTCTCCGTTTTACAGATGAGGAAATGCAAGCTCTGAGAGGTTAAATAACTTCCAGAAACACACAGCTGGGAAGAGCCTAGGTTCAAGCCCAGTTCCCTGTGCCAGGGGCACAGCTGTTGCCTGCAGAGCGCCAGTGGAAACATTCCTGACTCTTTGGTAGGGAATGGGAAGCAGTGCTTGTCACTTCAGAAATTCTGGTTGATGGCCAAGTATATGTTCATTTGTAGGATTCTGCTTGGGATACAAAGACAAATGAGTTAACCATACACAGACCTATATCAAAATATGTTATAAATGTCCTCAAAAGGTCTATGAAAAGGCTGTGGGAATGTAGATGTGGGAAGATAACCAACATTTGGATAGTGCTTTCTTTGTGGCCTCTAGTTTTCACGTTCACTCCTGTTTGTATTGTGTCTCTCCTCCCTCCCCGTCCCTGCCCAGTCAGCACTGAGGTGGAGATGGTGGCACGTCCAAAGGCTACCTGTCAGCCACTGGGCCGCAGAAGATCACCAGCACAAGCATTTGCCTGGCCTGTTTTTTAGACAAATGGTGTAAAAAGAGAAATAAGGGAATTGACAGATATCTAGATCTATGGCTTTTACAGAAAATGAGAATTACTTACCCTTATTCGGTCAGTGTTTATGCCTTGTCTGCTGGCTCCGTATTCCTCCAGAGACTAAGAACATCTCATTGCCTCTCCAGGCCATTTCTGAACCGGAGACTAGAAACTGCTGTGGAGTCTTTCTCTCTTCCCCTCTTCACCAGAGTCCCATATACCTCTTGAAGACACTAAAAGAACAGCCCTTCTCCCCCACATCCGCCTCTACATGGGAGCCCAAAGCGCTTTGCACTTATACTTTCCCCAGCATTCTGGGGAGGGAGAGAAGAAACTATTGTCGGTGTTCCTTCGTGCAGCAGAGATGTCAACTGTGCTGGCCTTTGAAAAGCCCTGCTCTTCGCTTAGCCCCTCATGTAATTCCCAAATAACCTGGCCGACTTCTATCTTAACAGTAGTCAGAGGGGTGAGTCATGTGGTGTCTGGGGGTGGCAAACATTCCTGTCAAGGGACAGTAGATTAGTTTTCTATTCTCCCTGTAAAAGCCAATATGTCTCACGTGGCCTCCACGAAGGAAATGGGTGGGTTCCGGTGCTTCCTTGTCAACCTCTGCCTTTAACGAAGCACCACTGTGCTTTTATGTCAGGATCCCAGGGTACGTGGGTCCCCTACACGTGTTTTTAATCTCTCAATCAATTCACACAGTTTAATCCATGTTTATTTAAGATTCGCAGAGCTTTCATGAAATGATACTCTATTCAAAGGCTTTAAGTTAGCTGCTGATTCCCCCAAATAATTGATTAGGCTATAGAGCCATGTGTGTTGAGAGAGGGACACATCACAGTGACTTAACCCGTTGTCTGTAGGTGGGAGTAGGGAGGGCCATGCGTTTCTGGGAGAATGTGATTAGAAGTCTTCATTTCCACAGATGGCGCTTCTAACTGAGGTCCTGCAGAGATGCATTCTGCTACCCTTCCGGCATGAAAGCCTGGGGCGTGGGGTGTGCAGGTGGTGGGAGGGGGTGGGAGGGGGTGGGAGGAGGAGAAGGAAAGGCAGACCAACATTCAGTAGCTTTAGTCTTTTTTCTTGCCTTCTCTGCTTTTCTGTATTCTGAATTTTAGGATTTGGATGCATGTGGACTTTTAAAATTTGGTCTACATAAATGAAAGCATACTTGCCTCTTGGGAGGGACTTATTTGCATAGACTAAGCCATGTTTGGAGGTGTCCTGAGGGGTGGGGAGATTCTGGGGGTGACCCATTTGGTGTGGGCGTTTTCCAGTTAGTAGAATAGTGTTATTGTTCACTTTTATAACACAGGTGTAGCTCTTTGGGGCCCCAAAAGAGGAATCAAGATACGTAATGAAAGAGGCTTAAGGCACACTGTGGCTTGAGCTGGAGGAAAAGGTGACCCAAATTTGTACATCCAACTTGAATTCTTACTAATTGGAGATGGCTTCTCCTATCTCTTTCTGTTCAGCTATAAAACTATAAAAATACTTGCTGTTAAGTTTGGATGGCCGCTCCCAATGCCAGGTGAGCAGACTTGAATATAAACAGCTCAGGCCAGGCTGGGAGCAGTCTGGTTCTTCACAGGGAATGTTGCGTTCACGGTCACCATGCGACCCTCACAGCTAGTGTGCAGAGGCTCACAGCTCTCCACTGAGGGGCAGAAAGAGTGGGGAATTAGGACTCTGTTTCAGACCCAGGTCAGTTGTTAACTGCCTGTGTGAACTCAAGAAAATTAATCATATCTCTTTATACATGGAGGTGATCTGATTGACAAAGGAATTAGGCCATTACCCCTGAGATTTTTTCCCTAGCTCTTAAGTCTGCAATATCTACTCTTCAGTTGTAGACTTCCTCCTTAACCATTTTTGTAGGTTTGATTTTTCAGTTATTTACCCTTTCCTTAAGGTCAGGGTTCTCCTTGTTTTTCCTGTCCTTCTACCTCCTCACCCATGCCCACATGGCCCACATGGCTCCACATGTGGAACGATGGCCCTGGTTAAGAAAACCATCCTGCAGAGGAATATACATGATATGTTCTACTTCTGAAATAATAATAATCATCATGATAAAAACATTAGTAGAAGTCTACAGCTTGTATTTGAACTGTTAGGGCCAAATGTGTTTCTGAGATCAGGATTTTTCCATTTTAAATAGGGCCATGTGATCAAAGATGTTAATGCTTCTGCCGTGAAACACAGTAAGTGTGATAAAGGCTACAAATTGCCTAAGTCAGTTTAGGTCAGATTTTGACAACAAACTTAAAACAATTTGGGGAGATTTGGGAGCTTTGTGAACATCAGGGTTTTAGATAAGGGATCGTGGACCTGTATAGCCAAAGGGAAAGAAATTTGGACTATTATGCACCAAATACTTAGCAATGGTTTTCTTGGAGAGAGAAGTGGAGTGGGATTATGGAAGACTTTTATTTTCTAAATTATATATTTTTTTCTAGTAAGCATGTATAATTTATAATCAGAAAAAGAAAGATTTAAAATAGACATAAAATAGCTAGAAACCCATTTAACAAATCTATGGCAGTGTTTGTTAGGACATTGAGATTGAATGACTTTTCTCAATTTCACACAGTTTTGTAATGTGATTATATTTCATATATATTTAAATTTTTAGCTATAGTATTAGAAAAATAAAAAAGAATATGTGATAATAATTAAAAATTCAGTAGTGAAAATAGTCCCATGTGGGAGATCAGAAGCCATTTAAAAAAATTTTTTTAATTGATTGATTTTTAGAGAGAGGAAGGGGGAGAAACAGAGAGAGGGGGTGGGGGAAACATCGGTCTGTTGTTATTTATGCATTCACTGGTTGATTCTTGTATGTGCCCTGATCAGGGATCAAACCTGCAGCCTTGGTGTATCAGGACGAAGCTCGAATCAACTGAGCTACCTGGCCAGGGCAGGAGCCATTTCCATCTTACTGCTTTTAAAGACATTATATGACTATTATATAGTAATAATCACATGGAGAATGCAAATGATACCCAAAATATAATGCATGGGAAAGCACATTATGAAAATTTAAGGCTTTACAGAAATATAAGGTGTTATTGAAGTAACATTTCAATTCTTAGGGTGCCTGGAATGAATGGAGTTGCTGGGAATGGGTTTTGCCTGAAAATTGCCTAAAAGTTTTCCTTCAAAACAGAAGGAATTTGCATTGTTATATATAGAATGAAATGGGATGATTGATAGCTGATTGTTTAATTTTATCATAAAGGCCTATATTACTTTGAATTTTCACACTTTTCTGTGTATCTGATCAAAATACACTCATTAGTTACCTTTTCCCACTTAATTACATAATTAGTTTTTGTTGCTGCATAAAATTCAGTCACTGCTTTACATAAGCTGCTATCTTCCTATCACTATCTCTAACTTTGTTTTGTTACAACCACCACTTCTGTGTGCTTATAGCACTTGAACCCTTCCCACCTCCCCTGCCGTATCTAGTGGTTGTTTTCTTAGGAAAGATTTTTGGAATGCAGTAAGGACTTCAGCTTTATTCCTTAAACATTTATTGAGCACCTGGAGATATGAAGATGAATTTTTAGGATCTATGCATGAGTTGGGTCCATTTCCTGGAGGTTTCTCCCTATCACCTTGTTAATTTTTCATTTAAATTCTACTTCACCAGGAGCTTTCCATGAGTCCCCCAAAGTAGCTTAAGTTTTCTGTACTTTTCCATCTCCTTCAATCATAGCTGTAAATACACAGTTATTCTGGGATCGTTTCATTTCTGTTCTCCTCATAAACTCTGAGGAAAGGTCCCATGTCTGATTTATTCTTTATACCAAGTACATTATACCAGGCATATACTAGACACTCAAATGTCTCTGATAAGTGAATGCTTGAATAAGTGAATTAAATAAACACATGTTTGACTGTGTTCCCCGCTTTGAGAAATTTAGAACATCAGAGATAAACAATGAGGGGACTGATAATTTCAATGGCATGTAAGTGCCTTTTAGAAAATAAACATATTTCCCTTTTGCAATGTAATTCTGGAGAAGAACTCAATACCAACATCTTATTCAGTGTCTTACAATGTGACATTTGCCCATATTCTACAGTAGGAATGAGTTCATCTTAAGTTCTTTTCTGTTAATATTATTGTTTTTCTGTGCAAACCCTTCTTTATCTGTCATTGCATTGTATACCATTATATTTACTGCTTGGATTTATTTTGACACCTTAGTTTTCTTGTTTTTAAAAAACGTATCCGCTTCTTCAGAACTTCTTTTATTTGTCTGATCTGATAGCTATACCTATTTTTGTCTTTATGCCCTTAAAAAAGTGTTAATTCCTTGAGGGAAGGGATGGTTTGATCTCCAGTGGTGTCATACAGATTCATGTGGAAGAGGCTTGTTAATGAAACGTTGGTAAAAGACTTCAGAAGATCCATTTTCTTATGTATACTTTAATGTATCCCTTAAGTCAAATGGGATTTTTCAAATGGATTATCATCAAACAAGTATTTAAGTATTAGGCCAATATTTACTTTCTTACCTTTTTATTAAAAACATGCACTAATTTTAAAGGAAGATTTTGTAATCTCATGTTCAAGATTGAAATCTCTTGAAAACTATTGCTTAGACTTAATGTTTGCTTTATGGGTGGCTTCTGAATTTATTTCTTGAGAGGTACTACTCAGGGCTAATGTTGTTAGCATTGCTATGTCATGATTTTGTTTGTTGCCACTTCCATATTCTAGCTGACCTGAAATCTGGAAGATCTGCACCAAAACTCCTGTATAATCCAGTCTGAATTTACAAGTGTCACTTGCAAGAAAGGCAATCTCAGGCCCATGAGGCTCAAATGAAGTCTCCTTTAATCATAGATCGCCTTGTACATGATAGAAACTGGCAGGTGACTCACCAGGGGTGGAAGCCTGGAAAACAGCTTGCTGAGGAGGGTAGTCTTTCCGGTAACACATCGCCACCCTTTTGAAGCATCCAGAGAACTTGAAGAGCAGGAACTGCCAGTCAAACTGACTGAACGCTTGGCATTCTTTCATGGAAAGATGACAACTCATCCAGAGTGAAAGAGGAAATGAAGGCAGGCAAGGAACAGGAGGATGACCTGACATTTCCATTGTTTTGTAGGCTGCCAGCTCTAGTGCAGTGGTTATTTGGGGGAGGGGAGGAGTTGGAATCATGTCCTTCTGTTGTTGCTGTCCTAACTGGGTGGACTGTGCCATTTTGTCAAGGAGGGAACTTGTATTTATCTTCTTCTTGTGTTGCTTCAGAATCCAGGTTGGTTTTAGTCCCCGCTCTTTTGCGTGGACCTCACGCGGAGTCCTGGACTCTACTGATTATAATTCTAGCAGCATCTTGAGAACTGGAATTCTAAGCCAAGTTTCTGAGAAATTTGAGAGCCAAAAGACTTTTTACAGACTATTTCTGGTTTTGCCACTGACCTCTTTTGAGTGTCAGTTGATTTTTGTCACAATTTTTAAGCTTACGTAGTAAGAGTCAAATGATTTAACTGCAGCAGGAGTGTTATTTAGATCATTTATTGTGTTCTCTTGAGAGATCTTTAGGGGAAAAGTGGATTATCTTCTTTAGTTCATTGTTACTATGGGGAGAACCCACCTAAAAGTAGAATGAAGACTTCAGCGGACAACCAGCAGTAAAGAGGCTTTCTAGGGAATGATGGGCCATCTGCAGACCAGTCAGCACCCCTAATTTTGTAGCATCTGTACTTCTACCGTCCTTGGCCGGCAGCCCTGCAGGCCTTAGCTGAAGTCTGGCCTGCCTTTTCCACGCCTGCACCCAGGCCTCCAAGTCACTCTGGGGAGATCCACAACCTGGCAGGTTGGTTCTGCCCATGTCTTCCCCCTTCTACTGATTACTCTGAGCAGTTCCCATTCTCTAGAAGGCCTCTCCACTCTCCTCACTCAGATGGCCTTGCACCTGAGTTCATTAAGAAACTTGAGACTTCCTAGAATGATCTCTACCCATTTTCTGTCCTGATACCTGCGAACATATGCGTAGTCACAGCCATCCTTACCTGTTTTTCTCCAGGTTTCTCCCATCCCCTCCTGTCTCCTCCTAGGCCTTACTCTGTTAGTCATCTTGCCTTCCTCTTGCTCGGATTTTCAACCTTTGAGTTTTTATTGTCTCTTTCCCCTCGGCTGTGAAATGTTCTCAGTGTTTCCCATTTTTGCATTGTTCCTATTTAACTAATGATCTATTCATCAAATCCAGTGCACTTGCAATAGTTCTTATTGTTCTAAACCTATTTATTGCATTCAATGCATTTTTTTCCACTCTCTTCTCCAAGAATCTTGGGCTTCTAGAAAGGATGGCCATGCTTGTGGTTTTCTTGCTACTTCCCTTCTTTTACTCTGTCCTTGCTGTTGGAGTTCAGTTCAGAGAGTATTGTTTCTCTCTTCTCATGTACTCTGGCTTCAGGCTTCATCTGTTCACTGGGTTTTTATCACCATTTATGCGCCATGCCCCCGCCCCGCCGGCCCCCTCTCCAGGTCTCTGCCTCGCTCTGTAGCATGGTGTCTGACATATGCTAGCTATCATGTGCATCTGAAAGCCTTCTGAAATATACAGGGGCTGAACACACCATCTTTCCTCCTAAGCATACCCTTTCCCCTGTCTTCAGAGACTGTATTTGCATGGTGGCGAAGTTTTGAGCTTCAGGATCAGACAGACTTGGATTTGAATTGTGCCTTTGACACTTGCTAATGTTTGATCCTGAACAAAGCATTTAATTCCTAAGCCTCAGCCTCCTCCTTTTTAAAGCGGGGATTAAAAAAAGGACCTATCTCAGAAGGTTCTTGTGAGATAGACCCTCATGCCTCCATCTGGTGCCTGGCTCAGGGTAAGAATGCGATAAATATTAGCAGCTACTGATGATGTGGTCTCTTTTAGTTACCCTTATCCACTGAGTCACCCTTAATGCCTGCTTTCTTTAGCTCCTATATCCAACCAGTCACCCAGTATGGCTGATTTTTAATTACTGCTTATTTGCTAGTTCTGGAAATTTCTGAGTTTCCTTTTGTCTCAATTCTCACGACCACTGCTTGCATTCAAATTCTCATTGTTGCTCTCCAAGATAAAGCCACAGTCTCCCTGCTTCTTTTGTTCCTGTAAACCCAGTATGGTACCAGATGGCCTCTCTCTGTCTACTGTGACCTTTCCCCTGGCTGAAGTCCTCATAACTCCCATTATGTACAAATCAAAGATCAAGTTCCTTAACCTGGTCAGCCTGGCTCTCCCCTGGCTCTTAGTGGCATTTTAGCCTCTTTCCTCCCTCACTCAAACTTTATGCTTGAGCAACACTGTCTTGCTACGTTCCCTGTGCATGCCATGCCACTTAGGCCGTATGCCGCCTTTATTATCCACACTGCTTAGGATACCTTCTTTCCCTCCTTTTGCCTTATGAACTCCTCCTTGTTCTGAGGACTCAGCTTAGGTATCACCTCCTCCAGGAAGCCTTCCCTGACTGTCCCAGGTTAGTTTAGGTAGCCTTCCATAGAACCTTTCAGGTAACACATCGCCACCCTTTTGAAGCATTGTGTTCATCAAGCACTTACCCTGTTGGATCATGATTTATTTGTGTGTCTTTCCTTCCAATATAAATCCTGAAGGGCAGAAACTATGTGTCAATCAACTTCATATTTTTGTGTGTGCTTAGCTTGTTGCCTCACATCTAGTAGGTGCTCATGAAATGTTTGGTAAGTGAATGACTGAATTCAAACATGAGCAAACCTCCAGATGGCCTTGGTTTCCTGTTTCAACCACTAATGTTCTGGGGCAGGGCTGAGTACGAGCAATTCAAGCCATGGGTGGGCAGCCACAACTGAAGTAGACGTCCTAATGTCCCTTCTTCTGAGTCTCTAGTCTTAGATGACAGTCCTGGAGTGAGACCGTCAGCTCAGGAGTATGAGAGCCTGAAAATCATTTCTGCAAAGAATAAAATAAAGTATTTCACATTATTGGCTTAATTCTTATGGGTTTTCCCCCTGAGAGGACACTTTAATATTTTAAAACATATGGTAATGTTAACACTTTCTACTTGCATGAGAATGTCCCTGATGGGAGATATTGCAGGTGGAAAGTTTTCTGAGTAGTGTTACACCACCGTGGAACTACTTTCCACCGATAGGGAGATAGAGAACATCTATACTCTGAGGCAGAACTCCTTTAGAAATGGCAAGTAGACTGACCTACTTCAGAGACTTCTTGTATCCCAATTTGCTATTTTACAAAGATGATGGCTGAACACTGAAAAGCTTGAGACGTTTTCGAACTCTGCAGCCTCTAGCCTCATGTGACTACTTAGGTTTCAATTGAATTAAAATTAAATGTAATGAAAAATTCAGATGCTCAGTCTCATTAGCCTCATTTCAAGGTCTCAGCAGTTGCTACATATGGCTAATAGCTACCATATTGGGCATCTCAGTTATGGAACATTTCCATCATTGCAGAAAGTTCTTTAGGGCAATGCTATTTCTGAATGTGAGTCCTTCTTTAAAATTTATTTTTATTTTTTTATCTTTTTAAAATTTTTATTAAATTTATTGGGGTAACTTTGGTTAATAACATTATATGATTTTGGGTGTACCACATTATAATATATCTGTATACTCTTGCGTACTCACTATCTGAAGTCTAGTTTTCTTCCTTTTATATACATTTGATGCCCTTTACCAACTTTGTCCTCCCCCACCTCCTTCCTGTCTTCTTCTCACCATTCAGTTGTCTGTATGTATGAGTTTGTTTTGTTTGTTCATGTGTTCCTTTTTCTTTTATATCCCACATGTGAGTGAAATACAGCTGTTATCTTTCTCCATTTCACTTATTTCACTGAGCATAATACTCTCAAGATCCAACGATGTTTTTACAAATGGTAATATTTCATTTTCTTTTATGACTGAGTAGTCTTCTATTGCATATATGTGATTTATCATTTTTGTCCAATAATTGTCAAAGGACACTTAGGTTGTTTCCATATCTTGGCTATTGTAAATAATGCAAGAGTCTTGATGGGTAATATCAAAACCACCTTACCACAGAGGGAGTTTTACAGAGCTATGAAATAGGAATTCTTACTGGGAACCACATAATTGCTGTATCATTTTATATGGTGTATATAGCATTATATCACCTTATCATTTAGGGACAACAACATTCACACCCCAAATGTTGTATTGTTTGTCTGGAAATACGTTCTTAATACAATTCAAAAGGGAAAAGGAAGAATGTGGATTGACTAAATTAATTATTTCTTTGTCTCACATTATCAGAAAAACTCAGAGGCTAAAATGTATCCTGGAACTAAATATTTATTTATTTGTTTGTTTCTTTATTTTTTAATGAAAGAGAAGCAAGGAATTTGTATTGTTGGATAACATAAAAATACTCCTAAATTTAAAAGCAAAAGAAAGGGAAAATCTACTTTCTGCTATCTCTCATTGCCTAATCCCCTTCGCCCCCAGTGGCCCGAGGAATTTAAGAAGTAAGCATATAGTTTAGTTCAACAGGAACCATGTTCAGAAGCTCTAGCTATTTTTTTAGTACCACAGAACTCCCTAGAATGTTTCACTGTGGAGCAGCACATGTTTACACCGAATACCTCGGATACCAGGACTCCAGAGGGGAGGAGGGGCTAGAACAACATTCAGGAAGAACAGCGGGGACAGGCCTGCGCAGTCCATCTCATGCACACGCTTGGATTTACCCAGCGTTGCCGCGCCTTGGGAAGTAGGAATCATTCCATGATCCCAGGCCCAGGAGGCAACAGGTGACTTTCCCCAGATGGCTTCTGAAACCCAGTTAAGAGGCTGCAGCAGATGGGATTATTATTATTATAATTACTATTATTATTTTTTTTATTTATGGAATGCTGTTTGGTTTCATATCAGCAGCATATTTCCCCCAGCCTGTTCCAAACAGTGTCTGGGGAAGTTCTTAGGCTTAAGTTTTTTTGAGTTGGAGGGATGCGAGCTTGAGGGTGAAAGGGACTGAATTCCTACTTTTACCTTCCTGTGCCTTTTCCCCATCAGGGTGCCTCATTATTAAGACACAGAATAGAGGGCCTGTAGGTTGGAGTGGAGTGTGGCAAAGTTTATAAAAGAGTGAAGGGCAAAGGGTGTGCTTCTTAGGTAATAATCGCAGTGGTTGTTACACTGCTGGCAAAACGGGCTCCTGACCAACATGGAGAGTTTATTTTACCCACAAAACCTTTAGTTACCAGTGAAACATCAGAATTGCAGAGAGGTAATTATTTTTGGAATTTGTTCATCATTTTTCTAAAATTTAACTGTCTCCTTTAATCACAATGAGACTCATTTTACACCCTTTCTGTCCTTTTTTGAGAAGAGGAAGTACAGCCTGGTGTTAGGAACTTGGACTCTGGACCAGAGAGACTGGGGGTAAAAATCACGGTCGCTGCTTGGATAAATTATTTAAAATTCTAGACCTTAATTTTATAACCTATAAAATGGGAGTGATAATGCTTACTTCATAGACAAGAGAAGAATATTCCCATGTGTGGATTAAAAACTAGGTCAGTTGGCTCATTTTTGGAAAGACCTACATGCCATATTCCTTGATCACTTTTATGATCACATTTGGTCATCTATTTAAGTTTTATCACACATATCCACTTAGTGTTTTAAAACTATAAAGAGAAAAGGCTCTTGGTGAAATCGGTGAGACAGTCTTGGAGTCTGTGCTACTATTAGGGAATTAATCGAAAAATAAAGTTGACTGTAATCAAAAGAATCTGTTTTAATATCAAATTCCTTTTTAAGACAAATAATTGTACTTAAAAGAAAACAAAGAGGTCAAGGGGGATGAGGAAACTATGACATTCAAAGGCTATTCATTTTAAAAAAAAACAACAAAATCCTTGATTTGAACGTTTTGCTGTTTTGAGTACTATCATCTCATCGTTCACTGATTTCAATCTAGCCTGAGAGAGATAACTAATACAACTTATCTTCCAGTGAGCTTTTGAG
Organism: Pteronotus mesoamericanus; assembly: GCF_021234165.1. Lineage (NCBI taxonomy): Eukaryota > Metazoa > Chordata > Mammalia > Chiroptera > Mormoopidae > Pteronotus > Pteronotus mesoamericanus. The sequence goes on along the minus strand of NW_026555078.1, from coordinate 27,556,088 downwards.
GACAGACTGCTCAGTTTTGGCTTATCATTATTTCAGTTTTATACAAGTCAGGCTTCATGTGACTCTGACACAGGAGGTGGAATAATTGAATGTTCCTCTCTGGGACACTGTGCAGTGATCCTCACAGAAGGAAATGAAGTTCCCTTTTCCATAACGCCTGGACTACATGGGCCAGCATTACTGAAGATGCATATTCTGTTGATGCCATGTGTGTTGATGACCCTTTTTCCATTCGATACTGGGTTAATCTCCAGAAGTACAAGATCAGATAAAATATAGTCCCAACCTTGGTGATTCATATCATCTGGAAGGGGATATGGGTGTGAGCAGAGGTGATTTCAGTATCAAATGATGAATGCCACAAGAGGGAGCTTGGAGATGATATAAAATAACTTCTTAGGGCACGTGAGAGGAGGAGAAGTCAGGACAAGGCTTCTTGGAGGGGTCACCTGAGCTTAATGATGAGCAGGACTTAGACGATGAATGGGCAAGAGAGGAGAAGGGCATTGCAGGCTAAGGGAAGAGCTTGAGTGTTAATGCATTGGACAACCCGTGTATGCTTGTAAGTCCAAGCCTTTTATTGTTAACCCAGTATAAAGTACGCTGTGGAGAGTCAAGAGTGATATATTTAGGGACCAGGTCGTGAAAAGTCAGGTATACTATGTTAGGACTTCTTAGAGTATACCCTGTAGCTAATGGGGAGCCGTTGAAGAATAAGATTAAATGATAAAAGTTGCCTTTTGGATGGGTTGCCATGGCAGCTTGGCAGATTATAGATTTGAGGCTGGATGGCAGGAAGCTATCATGGTGGGCCAGATTAGAGTGGATCAGACACGCAAGCAAGCAGTGAAAATCAGGACCGGAGAGGAGAAAATCAGTTTGAGAAGTGCCTGAGATATGAAGTTGAATAACTTTGATCCATTGGTTATGGGAAATGAATGAGATGGAAGAGACTAGAATGACTCCTATAGTTCTGGTGTCTTTATGGATCTAGGGACTGTAGGAGGAAGAGCTGGCATGGGGTCAAGGGGATGTATTGATTTTACAGTGTCCATCAGCCAACTGACTGTGAGTCAGAAGCTCTGGGAAGATGAGTGATTAGATATATGAATCTGGGAGTCATCACAGAGAGGGGGTAGTTAGAACCCTGAGTAGTCTGATGCCTAAGGTGAACACAGGATGAGGAAGGCAGTAGACAGAGGACAGAGTCTTGGGAAACACCAGGCAGAAGTGGAGGGGTGGACAAAAGAAGACATTCCTAGAGAAGATGGAGAAGAATGGGGCTGGAGATGGAAGCAGTGGTGTTGTAGAAGCCAGGAGGGGAGACTTCCAAGAAGTTTAAAGTTGAGATAGCCAATCCTAAGTCACCTTAAGTATTTGACAAAGTAGCAAGCTAGGTAGAATGGGGTTGGGAGCTTGGAGAGAATGGACATTTTGGAAGATAATGGGAGGTGAGCTGATCAAGGAGAAGTGGAAGAAATGTGAAGAAGTGCTGAGGCCCAGTGAAGATTAGAAATTGCATATACAGTGGGCCCAGTGTATGTGGTTCCCCAGCCTCTCCAGGAGCATGGTAAATGATGAGTTTGGTCTGGGGAGTGGGGGTGGGTGGGGTAGTTGGTAGTCAGAAGCAGCAGCAGGAAGAACAAAGTAGCAGGGATCACAATACCTGACATCAAACTATATTACAAGGCCACTGTAATAAAAAAAAAAAAAATAAAGTCTGGTACTGGCATAAGAACAGACACATAGATCAATGGAACAGAATAGAGAGCCTAGGAATAAACCCATGTCTCTATGGTCAATTAATATTCAACAAAGGGGGCAGAAGCATAAAATGGAGTAAAAATAACCTCTTCAACAAAGGGTGTTGAAGATCTGGACAGCTACATGCAAAAAAAAAAAAAAATGAAATTCGACCACCAACTTATACCATACACAAAAACAAACTCAAGATGGATAAAAGACTTAAATATAAGTCGTGACACCATAAAAATCCTAGAGGAGAACATAGGCAGGAAACTCTCAGATATTCCATGCAGCAATATTTTCACCGATATGTCCCCTAGAGCAAGGGACATAAAGGAAAGAATAAACAAATGGGATTTCATCAAAATAAGAAACTTCCACACAGCTAAAAAAAAAATCAACAAAATGAAAAGGGAACCAACCATGTGGGAAAATATATTTGCCAATGATACCTCAGACAGGGGTTTGATCTCTAAAATATATAAAGAACTCACACAACTCCACTCCAGGAAGACAAACAATCCAATTAAAAAATGGGCAAAGGACCTGAACAGACATTTCTCCAAGGAGGACAATACACAGGGCCCAGGGACATGTGAAAAGATGCTCAGCATCACTAGCCTTCAGAGAGATGCAAATTAAAACCTCAATGAGATACCATTTCACACCGATCAGAATGACCATCATAAACAAATCAACAAACAACAAGTGCTGGTAAGGTTGTGTAGAAAAGGGAACCCTAGTACACTGTAGGTGGGAATACGTATTGGTGCAGCCACTGTGGAAAACAGTTTGGAATTTCCTCAAAAAGCTAAAAATGGAACTACCTTTTGACCTGGAAATTCCACTGCTGGGATTATACCCTAAGAATTTCAAAATGCCAATTCAAAAGAATCTATGCACCCCAATGTTCATAGCAGCACAACTTACAATAGCCAACTGCTGGAAATAACGTAAATGTCCATCAGTAAATGAGTGGATCAAAAAACTGTGGTACATTTACACAATGGAATACTACGCAGCAGAAAGAAAGAAAGAAAGCTACTACCCTTCCTGACAGCATAGATGGAACTGGAGAGCATTATGCTAAGTGAAATAAGCCAGGGGGTGAAAGACAAATACTGTATGGTCTCACCAGTAAGTGGACCCTAATCAACAAAACGAGCAAGCAAGAAAAATATAACCAGAACATTGACAGAATAAACAACCCGACAGAAACGAGAGGGGAGGAGGTAGAGGAGTAATGGGGAAAAGAAGGGGAAGGGTCAAGTCAAGGAACGTGTATAAAAGACCTGTGGACAAAGCCAAAGTGGGGAAGGATTGAGGGTGGGAGGTTGAGGTGGGTAGGGCAGGGAAAAGCGGTAGCAGGAAAATGGAGACAAAAGTATTTGAACAATAAAAGAAAAAAAAAAAAGAAGCAGCAGAAAAGTGAGGACATGGGGGTGCTGGTAAGAGTTGGGAAGGAAATGTGGCCTCAGCAGTGACCTCAGATTTTAGAAGAAAACAGTTTGTGACTTTGGAGGTCACTTATTGTCCAAGAACAGGTATAGTGAGAGAAGGGCAGGAGACTGCAGGGTGATGTAGATGTCAGGACAGAGCAGTCCCAGCATGTGGCCATGAACGTGGGTGGCAGAAGTGACTTGGTGGTGAAGGCCAGACGAGTGGGGCCCACAGGAAAACTGTATACAGCAGGGACTTTGAATCTACTTGGACGAACTTGTAGGTTCACATTGAATTACAAGAATAAAAAAACTGTATTTGGATGTTTAAGAACATGGTAGAAAGGCATGTGTCCTAAATAATTTGAGCAGTTTTCTAGATGCAGGGGCTCTCACCCCAGTATCTCTGAAGATCCTGTTGGGGCTCTTCCATCATTTATTTAAGGTGTAGGGGAAAAGTCTGTGTTTGTGTGTGTCGTTTTTTTTTTTTTTTACTCCTCACCTGAAGATATGTTTACTGATTTTAGAGCGAGAAGGAGGAAGGAGGGATGGAGGGAAGGAAAAGAGACAGACAGACAGATAGACATTGACTGTGCTCTGATTGGGGATCAAGCCTGAAACCTAGGTATGTGCCATGACTGGGGATCGAACCTGCTACCTTTTGGGATACGGGATGGCACTCAACCAACTGAACCACTAACTAGGGCTGAGTTTGTCTCTAAGGAGGAGAATAGGAGAAAGCTTTGACAATGAACATAGTTTATGATACTAAAATATACTTATACCTTTCAAAGTTATTTCATTGTTTACTATTGATTTTAGTTTGATGGTTCTGGGTGATCTACTAAAAATCAATTTTAATTTGTTACTTTGTGCAGAGAGGGTAGGAGGAAATACTTAACTGCCTGTGTCACTGGGTAAGAGAATATGTTATTAACAAAGAGAACTGAAAGCTCTAAAGTAAATTTAAGTATTTCCTCATGCTAAGGAAGGTGATTGATTTATGCCAAATTATATATACTTCTATGTACTCCCATCTAAGGTTTCATTTTCAATTTTACATATTTATGTGTTTGATTTTTTTAAAAAAATGCAGGTATCTGTGTCTTCTGAGATGAGAAAAAATAAAGGTCAAAAACAAATCACATGAGCATATATTTTCTGATCTCCTATGTGCTTGACGGTGTGAGGACATGAAGATGCATAAGACTTGATTCTTGCCCTCCAAGAGTTTCAGAATTAGTTGAAGAAACAAGACATAAGCAAAGGAAAAGACGGATAATTATGCAGGACTTAACTAGTAAAGGCATTCCGTGACTAATGGACAGACGCATTGTTCAGGCAGCAATTCCACAGGCGTTCAGAAGAAAGGTCATTTTAGGCTGTGGCGGGAAGGGAAGGACGTAGTGACTTAAAAAAAGTGAAGGGAAAGAAGGGAAGGGACTGAAACTTGGGAGTTACTGAAACCTTGTCCTTCAACTTCTGCCTTACTTTTTACCTCAATTTCCCAATCTGTGAAAGGCAATGATGATATGTTGCCTCCCAGACTGTCAGGCGAGGCAGTGATTGCAAAGCTCTTTGCAAATAAGGCCTGGTGCTTCTGTAGGAGGTGCAAATTGCATCCTTTAGAAGGTGAGTGATGTTTTAGACTAGAGAGTCAACTTCTGTTGTTGAAATTTACCAAGATGTAAAGAACTAGCATTTGCCAAAAGTTCCCTCCCCCCTAAGGAAAGACTCATAAAACCCTGAGGACATTTGAAACAAACTACTAGACAAATTACTACTTTGGAAAGAAAGTTGTTTCCATGGCCACGCATTCTTTTTGATTTCTTTATTTCCTTGGAAAAAAAGATAATGATTAATAAGGAAGCAAAACAGGAGAGGGGCCAGATCCTGAGTTAGGAGGAAAATATTTTGTAATTCACCTATTCACTCGACATGCTTAAGGAAGTTCCATTCTGTGGAAGTTGCGGGTTGGCGGGTGGCCACTGTGAATGAACCCAGCCTGGCCCCTGGCATTTTGGTGACTATTGCCACAGAGTTCATGGGTTTCATGAATATCAGGACTTGGTGTCAGTCCTTTCAGTTGTATTGTTAATTGCTTTGGGAACGTGAAGGTCATTCATTAGGCAAAGAAGCTTGTACCTGGACTGTAATTAGTATAGATTCTTCTAATACAACCAGCCATCTTTCAACATCTCTATATTCCAAGTTTATGTATATGTTTACATTCACCTCAATGGCCAAAGACTTTGGGGCATTCGGGGCTCCTGGGGCTCTTGCTGTAATTATGATGAAAATCGGACCCTAGAATTTTAGTCTGAAATCCACTGAGAGTGCCTGTCTGTCCAGGGAGGCGTCTCCTCCTGCTGTGGCCTTCCTGTCTCAAGGCAACAGTGGGAAGATGCACTAAAGGTGAAATTTCGGAAACAAATCTTTTGAGTCGGGAAGTCCATTTTCCTGACTGCAGCCACTTCCCTGCACATGCCATCGCTCCGCCCCTTCACTGCTCCTGGAATTGGTGACTCAGGGGTCATAAGCAGAACCTTTTCCTTCTTTGGCAGAGTGGGGACCCAGAGCTAAGAGAAGGCAGAAGGTGTCACGGAAAGATGTGACAAAGAACCACAGGAAAAGAGGAGAGAGTCAGGAAGATGAAGAAAGCATACCTTACAACCGCATGGATAGGGTAGAGGCCGCCAGCAATTCTCAAAGTGACGTCTGCCCCTGCCCGCCAGTCTAAAGGTCTGCCTGTGATTCAGTGTCCTCAGAGGACACGCGCCCAGGACAACCAATATGAGATGGTGAGACTTGAGTATCGCACATGTGTGTCTGTGTGTGTGTGTGTCAAGGTCAGCCCTGATGGAATGGCCACCGAGGTCATGGTGGGTGAGGCCACTGCGGGTGTGGTCGTGTGCAAGAGGCACAGCACGACCGAGCTGCCCTCTTAGTGCCGCTCTCCTCCCAAGATTCCCCATGTTCACCACCCAGCCAGGGGCTGGCACACAGTAGGTGCTCCATAAGTGTTTGCTGGATGACTAACTGGATGAGTGGGTGCTGGCTGTGGCCCCTGTTGGAGGTACTGGGACCTGAATCATTCTGGATGAAATGAGACAGCTAAGCAGGTTAGTGTCCTGCTTGAGACTTTCTTGTGAAGGCAGGCTCCTAACCTGGGGCCCTGGGAGGAGCCTGCAGGTGTCTGAGAGCATCGTGAAATGGGATGCAAAGTTAGGATTTTCTAGGGAGAGAGAGGAGTCTGTGACCCAAATAGGCTGAGCAGCAGTGCCTAAACCCAGCCTCATCCTCCCGTCGGCATCACCCTCTAATTTCAGCATCAGCTGTGGGTTCCTGACACCACCCTCCCTTCACTCCTCCCTGGCGGTTACCAAATTGCCCTTCATTGTGAGAAAAAGAGCCATGTTCCCAAGATAATCTTGCCTGGGAGGAGGTCGGGACTCTGCTCCCCTCCTGCTTGTGATCCTCTGCCTGATGCCCAAGGCGAGGCGACTTCTCCAGGCCAATTTGTGAGGAAAGCCTTTGAAAGCAGAGCCAGCCAACTTTATGGAGTCAGTCACTTCACAGCAGACACGTGGATGTTTCTGAAATAACAAAAAATGACCTACTAAGCCACAGGGGCCAGAGGCCAGAGAACTTAATGCTGAAGTGCTCTTTGGCAGCTCATGTAACTCTCCTGCAGGTTTTTTCCATCTGTAAAACTAGGGCTAATTTTCTCTGGACTATGGAGTGAACATGGGCTCATAGTTGGTGTATGCTGTGGAGGTTTGACCGTTTTTGCACTTAAAAAATGTTTTTTAAATAGAAAAATGTTTGATGAGTAATGGTCATTTTACCTCCTAAAATAAACACATTAACAATTTTTTGCACTTTTTGAAAATACTGTATTTGAGATAGGCACCCGAAGCACAGTTGACGATAATTTGTACTTATGGGGAATTATTTGAAAGATATTTAACAGTGCAGGCATGCATGCATTTATTCATTATTCATTTATTCAGAAAATATGTAGAAATTTCTCTGCCATGCCCCGGGGAGCATACTTCAGCTCATGCTTCCTTTTGACACCCAAGCTGTGGACTTGGCCACATGGTTTTGGGTTTTGGAAATCTGCTTTACTCTGAAGAATGCTGCTAGAATTTGCTGTGTGAACTATAGCATTGACCTATTGTTGGGGCATGTCTGAGTGGGTTTATAACCCCTTTGAATGCACCCTGTGTGAAGACACACTAAGCAGTGGTTCTCAAACTTTAGCCCAGAGCAGGATCACTTGGGGGGGCTGTTAAAAACACAGATGGGTGGGCCTCACCCCAGAGTTTCTGATTCACTAGGTTAACAGTAGGGCTTGATATCTGCATTTCTAAGAAATTCTCTGCTGGTCTGGGGACCACACTTTGAGAACCACTGCATTAGAGACATTTTTTTTTTAGGGCCTTGGAGGCTCTGCTCCTCCTGAGAAATCAGTGTGGTTTCATTATGTTTCAAGTTAATCAGATTTGTGTTCCTGGTTCCCTGTTTGCTTTGCTTCAGAAATGCAGATTCAAATTTGTAACTTAACTTTAATAAAAGTTCAATTGTTTGCATTTAAACTTGGCCATGGCCTTGATTTCCATTTCCCCATTCTGAATTTTTACCTGTTTGTATTTTGCAATTGTATTATATAAATTCCTGTAAATGGGCTGTTTTATGGGATGTAGTATGGATTGATAAATATGATTGCAGTGTTCCCTTTCTGGGCATTTGGCTTTCAAATCAACTCTAAAATATGTTTTAACTGTTTACTGCGTTAGCTCTGGGAAGCTATGGGAGTAGTTTCTCCAAAAGTGTTGGATTGTGAATGGTACCAAACCAAAATTGATTGAAAAGAAAAAATAGGATAAGTAGGTGAGAGAGTGCTAATAAAGTTTTAGTAAAAACCATGTGGCTTTCCTCTGGCTGATGTGGCTCAGTGGATTGAGTGCTGGCCTGCAAACTGAAGGGTCATTGGTTCAATTCCCAGTCAGGGCACATGGCTGGGTTGTGGGCCAGGCCCCTGGGAGCGGGCGCTCAAGGGGCAACCACACATTGATGTTTCCCTCTCTTTCTCCCTCCCTTCCCCTCTCGCTAAAAATAAACAAATAAACTCTTTAAAATCCCCATTTAAAAAAATGGCTTTTAAAAAAAGTGATGCATAGCTAATATGATCTGCAAGCAGTATTTATAGTTTACTTTTATTTTTTATTGAGAACACTACTATACTCATCTGCCACATAGTGACAGTTTGGTCAACAAGGAAATACATACATACATATATATATAAATATATAAATATAAAAATGGTGGTCCCATAGGTTCATAATGCAGCTGAAAAATTCCCATTTTCTAGTGATGTCATAACCATCATAAAGCTGTAGCACAATGCATGGCTACCCCATTTGTGGGGATGCTGGTGTAAACAACCTATTGCGCTGCTAGTTATATAAAAGTATAGCACATACAATAATGTATAGTACATAATACTTGATAATAAACAGTTACTTCTAGTTTATTTACTATGCTTTTTATCATTATTTTAGAGTATATTCTTCCTTCTTATTAAAAAGTGTTTGCTGTAAAACAGTGCATTGTATTGCATTGGCAACAGCCTCATACTCCTGTGTCCCTTGACTACATCATTTTCTCTTGCTCTTGACTTAACCTTGTGTTGTTTTATATACTAATGTGCTATACAGGCCTGCAGCCTTGGAGCAGTAGGCTGCGCAGTACAGCCTAGGTATGTAGTAGGCTAGACCATCCAGCTTTGTGTAAGTGCACTCTATGATGTCGCACATCGATGAAATCATCTAATGGCACATTTCTCAGGATGCATCCCTGTCGTAAAGCAGTGCATGATTATAATATATAAAAGCAAACTGTACAGTTTCATGGGTTGTCAGACAGAGAAGGAATGGACTGGTGAGAACAGTGAAGGAAGAACTAATTATAGTGGTTGCCAACTTTAGGGGCACCAGAGTCAGTCGCCTAGGAGTTTGTTAAATGGGACGCTGGTTTACTAGGCCCGGGCTTGGGGGCTGCTTTTGTGCTGAGTGTATCAGGAGATCCCAGCTCAGTGGGCTGGGAGAAGTTCTTACAACTCTTACTCCCTTAGCACTGGGAAGAAAAGTGAAATGCTGGGCTGTCTTGAAAACCTGCTCTGAACCTATTCTTTTTTCTTTTCTTTTTTTTTTTTTTTTTTTTTTTTTGGATGAGGAGTTCCTGTTCAGATTTTCTGCAACTCTTTGTGAAATCAGATAGTGTAATGGGCATGATGTCATTTGTATTACACAGCCTTAGCTCCAAAAAAATACTCATTATGTTAGAATTTGGAAGTGGTTTGTAGTTCCTGCTCTCTCTTCTCTCCCTCCTTTCTCTCTCTCTTCCTTTTCTTTGCCTCTTTCATCTTCCACTATCAGCTTGAGGAAAGACACTTCACCAACAGCTTGTCTGAAAACAATTTGGAAAAAGGGAATGAGAATACTTTTAAAAAATTTCCCCAGGAGTGTAGAGCAAACACTAAATGCTGCAGCATGAAGTTTGGCTCAGACTGGGAGGTGCTAACGCTGCACCAGATGGGGAAAGTTGGGAACTGGATAACTTAACATTAATATACTAAGTTACATACACAGTCTAAAAGGGTCAGGTATTCTTGTGCACTGCTGCCTCTGGCCCCCATCCATTTAGTGAAAGAATCAAATTTGTCACCTGCTGTATTGTTACTAATTCAGATTTTAATTTTTCTAAGAGTTACCTGGGTTTAGGGCTCAGTGGAGGCAGTTATTTAAAAGCCATTTTTCTTAAATAAACGTTTAATTTTAGAATAGTTTCAGATTTACTGCAAAATTGTGATGATAGTATAGAGGGTTCCCGTATGCCCCACACCCAGTTTTCTCTATTATTAATATCATATGTTAGTAAGGTACATTTGCCACAGCTAATGAACCCGCAATAGTACATTATTACTAATTCAGTGCCATAGTTTATTCAGACTGCTTTAGTTTTTACCTAATGTTCCTTTTCTGTCTCAGGATCCCATCCAGGATCCTACATGTGGTCATGTCTCCTGAGGTTCCTTGAGACTCTGACAGTTTCTCAGACTTCCCTTGCTTTTCCTTAACTTAAAAACTTGAGGGTACTAGTTAGGTGTTGTGTAGAATATCCTTCTATTTGGGTTTGTCTGATGTTTCTCTTGTGGTTAAGACATGGTTTATGGGATTTTTGGGAGGAAGACCACACAGGAAAAGTGCCATATTTCATTACATCCCATCAATGACACCATTACACATTCTTTCCATACATATTATCAATATGACTTACGACTGTTGATGTGAACCTTGATCACATGTCTGAGCTAGTGTTGATCAGGTTTCTCCCATAAAGTCACTTTCCCCCACCCTTTTCCATACTGTAGGGAAGGAGGTCACTATGCACAGCCCACACTTGAGGTGTTGGGGGTTATGTCCCCCACCTCCTGGAGAGGGGCAGTACATTATTTGGTATTCTTCTGCTTGAGAGATTTGTCACTCCCTCATTTATTCATTCATTCATTCAATTACTTACTTAGATTAGTACAGCCTCGTGGGTATTTATTTTATATTTCAGGTTATAATCCAACACCAAATTATTTTGTTGCTTAAATTGTTCTTCCTGCTTTGGCCTTTGGGAGCTCTTTCAGTGGCTCCTATGTTCCTTTGGGACATACCGTCATCATTGTGGGTTTTGGTTTTTTTTTTTCACTTTCTTATTCTTTTTGGCACTATAAGGTGCTCCATGTTCATTTTATATACGAGGTCTGTCCAGAAAGTATGTCCATACATGTCAACTATGTCCTATGAAAAATAGAAACATTTATTGACGAAGATATAAGAAACATTGTACATAGGACAATGATGCCTCAGTTCCCTTCAAAGTAGGAACCCTGAGATCTCACACTGTTCTTAGTGTCTTTTCCACTTTTCAAAACACTCTGCAAAATCCTTTGTTGGAATCACCATCAGCTTCCCATTGTATTTCCCTGAATCTCATTGAGGGTCTGAAATCTCTTCCATTTCAAGGGTGATTTTAGTTTTGGGAGAAGCCAGAAGTCACAGGGTGCCAAATCTGGGCTGTCTGGGGGCTGATTCACATGGGTGATTTGATGTTTTGACAAAAAACTCTATGAGATGTGATTCCTGAGTGGATGCATTTTCATGATGAAGCTGCCAATCACCAGTTGCCCATAGCTGTGGCCTTCTGAATCATCTGAATAGTTTCAGCAGAGAAATGTTCAAGCTTAACGCAAAATTTGATTTGCAGATTTGTTGCTCTACTTGCTCATTTTGAATGCCACGGCCACACAGTACACATGCTCACTCAAGGGTGTCTACTGCCCCCACTGACTAATACAGTGAAGTCATTTTTCATGCATGCACATTCCAATCCACTGCCCTTGGCTGCCGGGTTACATCAATGTCATGGAAACTGTTCTTGTTATATTAACAATGGCTGGACTTTTTCTGGTCAGAACTTGTATATATGTTTATATGTCTATATTAAACCAAACACCAGTTCATACTGATGTCTCCAACTCCAATGCAGTACTACACAGATCTTTCTCCCTTAACTTTTCTTTAAACTCTCATTCCAACAATAAAATCCTGGCTCCTGCCATCCACCATTCATTTACTTACATGTGTAGTGGTTTCAGAATGGTTACCTGGTATGCCCTCCAGATCTCAACTTCTCCAGATGGAGTTCAGTGCTCATATGAAGTTACTTTTGCCTTTAGTCTTAGCATCTCCACTCATTTCCAGGGTAACTTAGGTCAGTGCCTTTTTTTCTCCCTCCTTATAATAGGGGTCATTCCATACATTTTAGTACAGTTGATTCTCAGGTTGCAGTCTGCATTCCATGCTGGCATCTCCTGACTCCCTACATGCTTTTTATTTTTTTTTTCACTTCATATATTCAGGTTCACTGTGCTGTAAGTTCTACAGGTTTTGACAAGTGCGTAGTGTCCTGAATCTATCCTTGCTGCATCATATGGAAGAGTTTCATGCTCTAAAAAAATCCCCTGTGCAAATGAAAGCACTTTTAAGAGCTTGAAAGTGCTGCTGGGTGGAAGAAATAGGAATAAATATTAGAACACAGTTTTCTTACAGGAAGATGTAAAAGCTGGTGGGGCCTTGTCATTTGCTGCTTTAGGAGAAGGTAGGACCTGGGGACCAGAGAATGAATTTAAGTTATAGTGAAGTGATATGACTGAGGAAAAACCTCCCAAAAGTCTGAACTTAAGATGTTTTAAAATCTCTGCTTTAGATTTGGGGGAGGAGGTAGGTGGTGCACCTTCTCTCTCAGGCCCCTCCTCTCACTTCCCAAAACCTACAATGGCCTAAACGCACCATTTCGTTTAATATCCTTCTGAAAGTCCCACCAACGAGTTGCATCTGAAAGCAGTTGTGCTTTGAATTCCAACTGATGCTCAGGAAGTGGTCTGCTGTTAGGCTGTCACGGCTGATGCTCTGGTTGGGTTGAGGCTGTGGATGGAAACTAATTCCTGAGAGCAGGCAGAAGTTAATTTTGGAAGAAGTGAAAGAATGGGAGAAGTGAACTTTATGAAACCCTCTTGTGTTGCAAATATTAATCAGTCAGGTTTATCCAAAACCCATAGATGTATTAGGATTCTGTTGGCAGGGTTGTGGGAATGGTACTTAAGGCCAAAATATCCAAACCTAGTTCAGCCTGCCAGCAACTTATTAAGTCATTTTCCTCTGGGTATCCATTCAGCACAGTGGGGATAATGGGGCTGTACCTCTCCTTACTCAGAAGGTGGTTGTGAAGATAAATGCGGCGGAGGGTGGGTGGAAGCGTGAAACTGCTCAGGGTACCCATGGCGAACATAGTGCCTTTCTTCACTCCCTTCTTTCTCTTTTGCTGGTTCTACTTTTTCCCTTTCTCTAAACATGGCTTTGGTGCTTGACTCTGCTCTTTGAACTGTACCCTCTGTCCTGTGGGTCAACTGTCTTGTGGTGTAGTTGTCCTTGTTGTGTGGATAACCCCTACAGCTCTATTTAGCCTTTTGTCTTAAGTTTTAGACCGCATCTATCTTTTGGCCAAATTTCTACCTGAATGTCTCCCTACGAAACCATTATGTTCAAAAAGTAGAGTCATCTCAAACCAATTGACCTTGTAGATTCTCTTACTTTTTCCAGGATAAGTCTTTCAGGCTTTCAGGTACTTAGGGCCCTTTGGCTTTTTGTCATCCCTAACCCGTAGCCTTCAAGTCGTCCAGAGCTCCTTTTGTAATGTTCCCCTCTACCCCTGACCCGCACCATTGAAATAGATGCTTAACTATGTCCACTACCCTCAGTCCAGTCTACCCACCCCGCCCTCCAGCTTGTCTTCCAACCTATCCTTCACTGTTTTTAGTCTTAATTTTTTGAACATAATCTCTTAACTTGGCTTTCAAAGCCCAACTCTCATGTCTAGTTTCACCTTTCAACTCAATATATATAAATTACATATAGTTCAATGAAACTACATGTTCCTTTTTGCTTCTGTGCCATTCTCTCTCTCCTTCTCTATCTTGTCAAGATAGACTTTACAGGTAGAATTAAACTTGCAGGGGGAGGTACAGGGAGGTGGATTGGCTTTAGGTTAGCATGAAGAGGACCTTTCCAACAGGGCTGCTAAAGGTGGGATGGGGATCATGGAAGAAGCCTACCTGTGACGTCCTAGTTCCCAAGGCAAGGCACCCAATTAAAGTCCTCATCTTCCTCCACCACTGCAACTTGTGGCTTCTCTTTTTTGAAGCCGTTTCCTCCCGTGTCCCATGACGCTGCATTTGGGTGCATCCTGTCACCTCTTCGACTGCATCTCTAGTTCTTTCTTCTGCCTCCTAAATGAATTTCCTGTCTTTTTCCCCCTTTCCTGTGCTTTTTCTTGAAAACTTCCAGGCTCTTAGCAATCACCTTTTGAGAAAGATTCCCAAATAAGAACCCCAGTCCTGTCTTCATAGTTTCTTTTTTTTCCCCCTCCCAACTTCTTGACAGATGTTTCTATTTGGGTACCTTTGTGTCCGAATCTGAGCACATTTCCTTCCTTCTGAAGCACGCTCCTTTTCCCCTCCACCCCCGCGAGTTCCCTGGTTGATAATGGCAACAAAGGTTGGCAGATTTATTCAATAAAGGGCCAGAGAGTAAATTGTTTTTGGCCGTGTGGACCATAAAGTCTCAGTCACAACTACTCATCTCTGTCTTTATAGAACAAAAGCAGCCATAGATTATATGTAAACAAAAATAGGTATGGCTGTGTTTCAATTAAACTATTCTTCCAAAAACAGGTGGTGGGCTGAAATTGGCCTGTGGGCCACAGTTTGCTCACCTATAATCTAAGTCACTGAGGCCCAAATTCAGTATTTCTTTGACCTTTCTAGTATTTTTGTTTGCTTTCTTTAATGTGATTTTTAATTTCTACTGATTCCACCTTTATGAAAACTCATATTTCTAGACCACAGCTATTCCTCAAAATGCCCCTTTTACATGTTACTCTCCGTCAATTTACATAATCAAAACCCTCTAGTGATTCCCCTTTGCCTGCATAATATGGTTAAAATTCACTAGGTGAAGCTCTTTCCATAGTTTTGCCTCCAACCTTTTCTCGCTCCTCTGTGGGGACTCTCCTCCATCCACACTGGTCTGGTTTGTATTCTGATATTGGTTGTCTCTTCTCACCATGCGCTCCTGACTCACAATGTCCTCCCCTTCCACTTGCTGAAACTCGCTTTTGGGCCTCAACTTGGGTCTCATTCCCATGTGAAGCTCTTCCCCAAGCCCAGTGATTGATTATTCCTTCTCTTGATTGCAGTAGTGCTTTTGATGTCACTTATCTGTTTAGTTGAGGCTGCATTGGGTTGTAATCTATATTTTCATGGTGTCCCTACTTTATGAAGCTGTTAAGGGCAGCCCCGCAGATGCTCAGATGACATAGGTAACACTAACACATTGAACTCTTTATCTTTCCTCCAGATCTGATTTTCCTTTTAGAGACCCTCAATTAATGGCACCAGGGATCATCAGCCTTGGAGACTCTCTGTGGCCACTTTTCTTTCACCCTTCACCCACCTCTCCTCTGATGACCAAGTCCAGCTGCTGCTTCCTCCATTGTCTCCCCTGCCTGCCTCCTCCTCTTCATCCACTCTGCTGCTGGCTTAGCTCAGGTTACCTCCATCCTTCACTGAAACCAGTGGAATAAACTTCAGATGTGTGTCCTTACCACCAACTTCTCTCCCTTAGGACCCTGTCATCTCTCTGTAGGGATCTGGCACGTAGGTGTGATCTGCCACTTCTCAGCTTGAAACCCTTCAATGGCTCCCCATTTCCCTGGGGTAAGGGCTGGCCTCTCAGCTACGAGTGCCACGAGGCCATCATTGATCTGATGCCCTGTTCTCTCTACGCTCATTTCTGACCTTTCTCATTTACATCGCCTACATTCAGTCAACCAGGTGAAATCCCTAACAGGTCCTCTGCATTGGAACCTACTTCCTCGCTGTCTCCCTTCCCCTGGTCCACCTGGAAAACTGCTCCCTTCCCCTGGTCCACCTGGAAAATTTCTAAGTAGGACACTAATGTCCTTTCTTCTGCAGAGCTCTTCATTTTTTTCTTCACCACAAAAGATCAAAAGGAGAAAAGTGTCATTGTAAGATAACCAGTGGGAGAGACACATGGGTTTGATGTATTTTTCTTAATTTTATTAAATTTATTGGGGTGAATTGGTTAATAAAATCATGTAGGTTGCAACTATATTATTCTATAATACATCACCTGTGTATTACACTGTGTATTCATCACCCACATTTAAGTCTCCTTTCCATCACCATATATTTGACTTCCTTTACCCTTTTCTACCTCTTCCTTAGATGTATTTTCTAATATTCCAATAGGTTTTAAAGTTAGCCGAGAACCTGAGCAATGACTAAGATAAGTCTGTAAAACATTTTGAATGCCTGAGTATAATATATATGTAAGGTGGTTGTTTTTTTTTTTTTAATCCCCACCCGAGGACATTTTCTCATTGCTTTATTTTTTTAGAAAGAGGAAGGGAGAGAGGAAGGAACAGAGAAAAACACTGATGTGAGAGAAAAGCATCAATTGGTTGCCTCCCATATGCACCTGGACTGGGTATCAAACCTGCAATTTAGGTATGTACCCTGACTAGGAATTGAACCTACAACCCTTTGGCTATTGGGCAATGCTCCAATGAACTGAGCCACACTGGTCAAGGCCTAACTAGGTAGTTTTCACTTAAATTCCTTGTTTTGATTTTGCTGGAGCTTTTGCCTTCTCCCCACATTACAGTGGATGATGAGAATCAACAATGTAGAATAATTCTGGGTTTATTTATATCCCCACCCCTTTTTACTTTTATTAACATTTATTTTATGCTGAATTTATTCCCAGGCTGTAAGTTTTGTTTCTTCAGTTTCTACTGGGATATCTTTTTCTTCTGCAACCTCCTCTTCTGGTTTAGGAACAATCTGCTCTTTTTCAGTGAGGATCCTCTCGGTGAGGCAGGGAGAGCTCATGAATGGGTTCTTCCAGCCATGAGCTCTGCAAGTTCTGTGTTGCGTCTTGGGGGCCTTATTTACCTGCATGTGCTCAATGACCAGTGAATCTACTTCTAAACCCTTAGGTTCAGCATTACTCTCTGCATTTTTAAGCATGTACAACAAAAATCCAGCACTCTTTTGGGGCCACTGGCCCTGGGTCCAGCCCCACTGGGCTCACCGACCAACCCCACTATTGTAAAGATGGAATGGGACACACTGCTTCTGTAAAGTGACATCCTTCAGATACTTGGTGACTTTGCTGAGATGCGTACCCTTGATGACCTGGGCAGTTGCAGGAGTGTCCTTAAAGTGAACACAAAAATTTGAACTTCTTGATTTGCATGATGTTGTGAGGTTTCCTGGGTCAAGTGAATAATGAACCATTTTCAGAGTTCATCTCAGGCTGCTTACTGCCTACAGAAAGAGGAAGCTAGAGGAAGCTATATTCCCCTCCCCCCGTGTTTTTTTGTTTTTTGTTTTTGTTTTTTACCTGATATCTTCAGTTTAAAAGGTTAGGATGAGAGCAGAGCAAGAAGGAATGATTATTTCATTACAAATATTTGATATATACCTATGTTTACCCTAGAAAAGTAACTTAGCACCTGTGGCAAAACTTACTAGACTCTCCATCTCCTATGATATCTCTTTTTTATGGGAATTTCCCCTTAGAGGAGACGCGCTATGGTGCTGACAGCTCTCACCAGGCAGCCCACGGAGGCTGGAGGCCGTGACGGGGAAAGGGGGCTGCGATGCCGCTGGGCAGGAGGGCGGCCGTGAACTGCTTTCCTTACCTCCAGCCATTGTCAACCAGCCACTTGCCCCTTTTGTTTAACACCTCATCCTAGCAAGGACAGAGTATGCTTTCTTTCTGGAAGGATCTGACTGAGCAGAAAAGAGAAGGCATGAGATCATGCAGAAAGTGTCCTTTAAAGTATTTTTTTAAATTAATTGTGCTGTTATAGTCGTCCCAATTTTTCCCCTGTGCCCTTTTCCACCCAGCACCCTGCACTCCCTCTGGTGAGAGCCCCTCCTTCGTTCATGACTATGGGTCAAGCATTGAAATTCTTTGGCTTCTCCATTTCCTATACTGTTAACATCCCCCTGCCTATTCTCTACCAGTTTGTACTTCTTCATTCCTGCACATCTCCCCCCACGCCCCCAGACCCCGCTTCCCCCGGCCACCGTCCCGATGATCTCTGTATCTATGATTCTGTTTCTGTTCTGCTTGTTCGCTTAGTTTGTTTTTTAGATTCAACTGTTGATAGTTGTGAATTTATTGCCATTTTAATGTTCATAGTTTTGAATATGGGAGCAATACAGTGCAGAGAGGGAACACGATTACTGTAATTCCCCTCTCACTTCAAAGTCTGCTCTGGCATGAAGTCCTTGGGGACACCTTATTGGAGAAGGCACGTGCCTTCTTAGTTCTGGCGGTAGAGGAGGAGGAACTGTAGTGGAGTGTTTGAAGAGACTAAGGCATCATTCATTGAATTTACATTTCCAGTCCCTTGGATATTTGTGTCAAAGACTGAGAGACCCACAGTACTTTAACATGCAGTAGACCATTTCTGTCTCTCTGTAGTCCTCTTCTTGGCAGATAAAATGTATTTTAGTCCTCAGAGATATCCAATCTTGACCCTTTATTCCTGATTTTTCATCTTGGGCAGAGAAACATTGACAAATTAGTTTTAATGCAAAAAAGGTTTACTTTGGCCAGGTGACATACCTTTTTAATGCTAGAACATAGGGGTAGCGGGTTCTGAGTTGAAATAATTCTAAATTTAAGTTTATAGTGGTTTTGTGGGTATGTCAAGCTACGGGTGGGGAAGGATTATTGTGAGCATTTCAGAGACAGACTCTTTAATAGTCTTCACATGTCTTTACTTACTTTGTCGAATTCACAAACTGCTTCTGACTTGGAATTATAAAATTTAGATATAAAAATGAGAAATAAAGGCTTAGTCCTCCTTCATTTTCTAGGTACAGGAGCCAAATGACCTGCCACCTGAGCTGTGGTCACAGCCTCTTTGCCCTTTTTTCTCTGACCACACGTTGGATACAGATCTAGCATGATGGGAATTTAATCACTAAAAGAATGAGAGCATTTTTCTTTACTTTAAACTTCAACCAGAGTTGGTAAGTCTCATTTTCCCATTCAGTTTTTGCCTAGTCGTCGTCTTCTGATAGGTTTTAATCTATTGTACTTCTTAGTGGGCTTTTAACACATAAACCTTGTCTAATGTTATAGCGATGAAAATAAAAAAATCAACAGAGACGTAGGGTTTGCTTCACTTACCCCCTTTTCCTTTGAATTCCTTTGCACAGTGAGAGAATGTGCTGTGTGTCTGTAGCACATGACACTGACTTGGGTCCTGCAGACAGACAACTCATGGGACCTGAGCTGCCTGCTGTGTTTCACCAGCCACAGCCCACACTTGCCATGCTTAGTAGCTCCTGCCCCGTGCCTCTGCTGACAGCCGTCAGGTGCCACTGTTGGTCTGGTGCCACTCCCACTGGCCTTGGCAGTAAGGAGGCGAGCTGGAACACAGAGGGCTGGCATTTGGTAGGGAGCACCCTCAGGTGCTGATGGCACAAGCTCTGTCCGAGTTCCCAGGGGAGACAGGTGAGGTGATGACCCAGCATGCCAGAGGCCCAGGCAGGCTGCCCGTGGGTGGAGCAGAAAGCAGCTGGCAAACCTGCAGTAACCCACAGGCTGGTGCAGCCATAGCAGCCTGGAAGGATCTTCCTCGAGTCTGGATCTCGGCTTGCCCTTCCCTGCTGCGTGACCTCAGTCAATTCTACAACCTCACTAAGCCTCCGTCTTCCTGTCTGTGTAACGGTGGTGGTGACACTTAACTTTCAGGTGGCGAAGGTGAGAAATAATGTCGGTGAGGCACCTAGCAGGGTTCCTCTGTGTTGATGAGCTCAGGACATAGGAGCTTTTATTTCTGTTGTTAAAAAACACAGTCACACGCTTCCTTGTTGATTATTGGTAGAATCCTGTAAGAATGTTTTTCCTCTGGGAATTTGGACTCTCATTTTTAAGCCTGGTGGTTTCAGTGGGAAGAGAATTGGGATACGCTTTATCATGTTAGGTTTTTTTGTTACTTATCCCAAGAGCAAGACTTAGAAATGCAGTAGAGTCGAGGCACCTCGCTCTCACAGATGGGATGTGATCTGAATGTCACAGATGTCTGGCTTGAAGCCCATGGAGTCTAGGTGAACCTTCTAACTTTGCCCAAATAAAGGATTGTTTTTTTTTCCTTTTAATATCCTAGATCCCCCTGCTTATCTCAGGCTGAAATGAATATTAAGTAGCCAGAAGTTTCCTGCCTGTGATCAATTCTAATGCCTTTTGTGAAGGAAAATTAAATTAATTAAATGAGGGTTTCCGTTGAGTCCCATGTACAGGCTTTTTATCCAAGCCTGTTTCGAATCATGCAACGTGAGAGCCAGAAAGGTTTTTAGACAACCCTCTCATTTCATGGGCCCAGAGACTGAGTCAGAGATATAAGTGATTTGCCAACTTCTCCAAAGTGATGTCGAGAGAAAGCAGACATTGGCGAAGGGGGTGTACGCGGGGAGGGAGGGGGTGATGGAGAGCGGCTGTGCAGGTCAAGCAAACAGGTCTGATTCCTAGGCAGTGAGGCCATGTACTTTATTCTCTCCAGGTATGCCTGGAACCATCTCGACGGGCTTTAATATTTTATAAAGTGCTGTCACATAGTATTTATTATGTGATAAAATACTATCATCCCTATTTTATAGGTGATGAAATTGAGGTGCTCAAATGACCTTCCAATTCAACTCATTAGACCAAATCAGCAGAAATTTGTTGAGTGTTTGTTTGGTTCAAGGAACTCTGCTAGGCCCTTGGGGAATATAAAGTTGTCAGATCCTGTTAGAATGGAGCTTATTATGGCAAGCGATGAAATATATGAAGTTTTGTGACTATATCATATTTTATCTAACTGTTCAAGGGCGTAGATAAGTAATAAGGTAATAATTGGGACAGGAATTTTGAGACTGGAGGGATCAATGTGCATGTCAAGATCTCTTTGGCAAAAGTGCCTTCATTCTGCACCTGTAGCTGCGTCATCTTTGCCAGGTGCAATCATTACCCATCCCACCTGCTGCCCCAGGGAGCTGCTCTGGGAATCCTGAGCACTTGGCAGTAATCCCGGCCCTTGGAGTAATTCAGCATAGGTTTGAATGAATGGACAGGTAAAGTGAAGAGAGAAAGTTTTTCCAGGCAGAGACAACAACATGAGCAAAGGTGTGGCTGTGTGATAGTAAACCTGACTAGACGAGCAGGCTTAAAGAATGGAAATTTGAAAAAGAGGTTTGGATATATTAGTGGGGAGTTAGTAAAAGGGGTCTCCAGGTGGTCCTGAAAGCCAGGTGGAATAGTGAGTTTATTAAGGCACTGGGAAGCTACCGAAGGCTTGGTAGAAAAAGTTGAGTGTGGCTTTTTGGAAAGAGTGTTTGGGCAATGAGACATGGACACTTTTT
Organism: Pteronotus mesoamericanus; assembly: GCF_021234165.1. Lineage (NCBI taxonomy): Eukaryota > Metazoa > Chordata > Mammalia > Chiroptera > Mormoopidae > Pteronotus > Pteronotus mesoamericanus. The sequence continues at coordinate 27,534,779 of NW_026555078.1, read as the reverse complement.
GTTTGTTTGTTTTATGCCACAAAAGTTTTAAATTTTAATGTAGTCCAATTTATCAAGTTTTTTGTCATTTATAGTTTTGATGTATCTAAGAAACCATCGCCTAACCCAAAGTCAGGAAAATTTACCCCTATGTTTTCTTCCAAGAGTTTTGTACTTTTAGCTCTTGCATGTAGGTCTGTGATCCGTTTTCAATTCATGTTTACATATGGTATGCGGTACGGTCCCATCTTTAATTTTTTTGCAGGTAGATATCCAGTTGTCCTAGCACCATTTGTTAAAAAGAGTGTTCTTTCTTCGTTTAATTATGTTTGTACTCTCATGTCTCTTTTTAATCTCTCCCTACCACTTGTCTTATTTTTCTTTCTCCTGTCCCCAGGCAATCACTAATGTGTTTTCTGCTACTCTATGTATTAGTTTGCCTTTTCTAGACAGAATGAATTCTTTTTTTGTTCTGTGTTTCCATTCAGCATTCTTCCATGTTGTGGCATGTTTCAAATGTTCCTTCTTTTATTCCATTTTCTATCCCATTGCATGACTATACCACCTTTTTAAAAAGTTTTTGTGAGCATTTGTGTAAATATCTTCGTATGTGCATATGCTTTTTTTATTTTTGGATTAATACCATGGAAGGAAATGGCTGGCTCAAATGGGAGGTATATATGTAATTTTTAAAGAAAATGTCACTGTTTCCAAAGTGATGGCACCATTTTACAAACCCATCAACAATGCATGCTTTTTTAATGATGCCATAGCTAACCTTGGCCCTGATATTGGATATTATAAAGCTGAGAAGGAAGGTAAATGAACCAAGTGGAGTTGGGGTCCTTGGAACCTAGAACAACAAGGTGAACCTTGGAGCCTAGAACAACAAGGTGAAGTTCTATAGAAAAAATACAAAGCTCTTAGGATTTGGGGCCTGACCACTGCACAGGATGTGGGAAGCAGAGCCTTATAGCACATAGAAAGATGCAAAGGTTTTTAGTTGATGACAAACTCCACTGAAAAAAAAAGCTGGGCCACTGGGGCTTGTCAAAGTGCTCATGCAGCCTGCAGCTGCATCAGTAAAGGGTACTGTCACTGTCAAGATTGAGGTTGGTGATAACTTTCATCTCCCCTGTGAGGGTCAGGTTCACACCCGTCTACTGATGTTCATTCTTTATTAGGGGAATGGAGAAATTGGGGCACATCTGGAGGAAACGGAACAGAATGGTGAAGGAGAAAACCGTGCCCTACATGAAGCTACTTGGGATATCCACGTTTGTTAATTTATTTGCTCATTCATTCTACGCATCGTTTTAGTTTTCTTATGTGCAAGGCAGAGTCCTAAGGGATAGCACATAATGACTACAACATGATAGAGGTTCTAGCAATGGTCTCCATAATGGTGTGGAGTTGCCCAATTATCAGAAAGAGGTCTGGGAATGTCTCCCTGTAGAGGTGAGTTTTGAATTGAGTTTTGATGGACAAATAGGAGTTTGACAGGTAAAAATGAGAGGAAAGGATTTTCCAGCCTGAAAGATCACATGCCCCAAATCACTAGGCAGTCAACTTTAGGCAAGTAATATGTATTTTTCACAATTTTGAGTATTACCTAGTATGCTGCCTGACCCATAACCCATTTTGTTTGATCTCTCAGGTTAAATAGAATCTAAGGTTATTAAAAGAGACTGAGATACAGGCTGTATGTGTTTGGATGGTGGGGATACAGCTTGCAGGGTTTGCTGTGTTTGGATGAGAGATCTGATCTCTTTTCTGTACATCCAGGATTCCTAATTGGACCGACTTGGATTTTGTGCCCAAGTCTGAACCAGTTACTGAGGGTAGGGAGTTACTCAGATGGCCAGATATAGGGCATGTGTCAACTTCAGGCTGGTCATCGTCTCTGGAGGAAATCAGGGCTCTGACGGGCAAGGCCAGGATCACATGTCCACTCTGGAGCTAGTGGTAGCATCCCAGCTGAACCATTTGGACTACACACAAGGGAGTGCTAGTTGTCAAATAAAGCTGAAGAGCTGTTCCCAAAATCTGGTGGATGATCTAGCTAGAGAGAATCATCTACTACAGCCACAGAGAACGAAACTAGGGTCAATGCGTAGACACTGTTGATGGCTGCACATCTGCTATAAGAGAAAGATCTTTCTATGGTGTATGGGAATAAAGGAGGCCAGTTGCAGGGTGGTGAGTTGGCTGTCACTGGGGGTGTCCAAGCAGTCACTATGGATAGATGCCAACAGCCCATCAGGCACTGTGTGGTTGAAACAGATAGCCTCTAAGGCCACATTTTTCAAACTGTTTCTCTGTGACAGTAATGAAGACATTTTTACATTAAAACCCAGCACACCCTTGTGCTTGCCTATGAAACTGCAAACCGAAGTTTGACATAGTACTTTTTTTATAACTTGATGGGTTCGTATTTTCTGTTTCATTTTATTTTCCTTAAAAATTCTTCTTGTGTCAAGCCACGCCTGGTTTTCATGTCCTGCTGATGCATCTCCACTGCAGATTGTACAACGCTGTTCTGAGGTCAGAAATCTTAGACGGACCAGGCTCGAAGATGGCACTCAAGCCTGGCTTTTTCTCCACAACGGTGGCAAAGGTCAAAAATGTGGAAGCCAAAAAATTTTAAAAAGGAATAAGAAAAAAGAAAAAGAAAAATGTGGGAGCAAACCTGTTCTACTTGTGAAAGGTCCTGATTCTAAGTGGTGGAATTCCCTGCTGTCTGTCAGCACAGCCCCTGACCCGTTGGGGGGGCGTGGCCTTCTCTGCCAGCCCTGACAGCCGCGTTGGGGGGCAGTTTATGGGCTGGCCGTGGGCCAGAGGATTGCAGAGGTGTCCTGGCAGTCTTTCCGTCTGGAGGCTGGTAGCAGCTCCTTCTGTGCCAGCAGACGTTTACGTTGTGAGGTCCAATGCATGTGGCTCTGCCAGGCCTTTATTATATTGAAGGCGAGGGAGTGGCTTTTACAAAGAACGTATTTTTGACTTGAAACAAGTCAAGACAGAGTGAGACAATTAGAGACTGACATCCTGTTTAGTCATCTCTCCAGAGAGCTCTATTTTCAGAACTGTTCTATAGAGGTTCACACATAGTATTAAGACAGTTAAGGTGGGGGGGGATTGCGGTATAGTTAAGTTAGCAGTCATGATGCAAGTAGCTGATTGAACACTGTGGTGTTTTATAGGGTGGTAACGACATTGGTAGCAGATTTTATGCAAAGAAGGCAGGGTTTATAAGAATAAGCTGCTATGTAGATAACATTTTCTGAGTCAGTACAAAATAGGCATGTTATGTGATCATGCTGTGATGTTAAAAAGTATGTGGTGGTGAGCTAGGGTAAGGTCAATGCATTTTTTTTTCAGTCTTTGTTAGCTGTAAGTACAGTAAATAGTTCTGCTAATGCTCTTTGAGATCATCTGATGGCAGCCATGTCAGAAATGCTGAATAATGACATTGTGGACTTTCAAATGACAATAGCCTGAGGGGGTTAAGAACTCTGCCCAGAGCCACCTGTGGCAGTCAGGCTAGAGTCTACATCATGGTCTAGTTCAGGGCTCTTTCTACCACACTATGTGATTAGCAGCTTATTTAAATTTAATATACCAGACCCCTTGCTCTCTTAGATGAAAGGCCAACAGCAGAAATGGGCTCTCAGGTAAAATCTTTAAGATTTTACTTAAAAACAATTACCAACTTATGTATTTGGGTCCAAAATAATCTTACAGTCTGAGGCTTAGAAGGGTTCACGGGTGGTCCAAGGACAGCTCCAGCATGAAGAGGGCAGAGCCTGCCTTCCGGCCTAGTGTGGTCAGGCAGATGGGGAGGCGCTGCCCTGCTGCGGGGCCGGGCTGTGTGAAGGTCTTTGGGAAGCTGGAGCATGTTCAGAGGATGGACCCTGCTGAGAAGTCTTCAAGCTGCCACATTTGCAGAACGTCTGTCTTGATGTCTCACCTCATAGATAAGAACTTACAGGAACGTTGATAGCTCCTGTGAACAGTAGTGAATGCAAAGCTCCTCAGCTGCCTTCCCCAGTGCTTCCTGGAGATTACCTACACTTAGGTGCAAATGATACAGACAGAGATAGCACTCCTTCCCTTATACATTTTCCTTTCTAAAAACTAAGGTTTGCAGTTGACCATGTCACATGTTTGTTCATTCATTACCTTGTGTTGCCATTACTTCTTTATTCCACATACTTACCATGTGGTTTAATAAAATACTGCTCTTATAAGCGGTGTGCAGAAAATAGGCACATCTCAAAAACAATGACCAAGTTTATTGGTGCTTCTTAATATCATGAAGAGCCAAAATGGAAGAAAACAAAATTCAAGAGAAGAGAAACATGAAAAGAACTGTTACTTTTAGGTTTGCCTTTCAGCTGTTACAGGTACTTGTGTTTTCACTTGATTCTTGTCTCTTCACTGTTTAATGAAAGATTTAGATCTGATGTATGGCTGTGATTTGCACATTTAGCCCTATCTGTAAGAATATTTGAGGCCCATAAAAAGTATTTTAAAATTAGAATATAATATACATTTTTTTCTCTTTCTAGGTGGATCTGGAGCCAGAGGGGAAAGTATTTGTAGTAATAACCCTAACAGGGAGTTTCACTGAAGGTAAGAATGGGTTTTGGATGGTTTCTGCTATCTGTGTATCTTGGTTCATAATCAGTAAGAATTTCTATCATGGAAATCATAAACAGGACATTTTGTAAAAGATATTTTTTAAAAAATTAACTGTCTTAAGTTAGGCTGGCAGGTATTTTGTTGTCTAATGGTCTATTGGCTTGAGTTGCCAGATTAAAGATGCTTACTAAATCTGGCAATAACATGCTTTGTATAACAAACTGAGTTTTGTTTTTATTCATCATCACCTTAACTGAATTGGTTCTTGCCTGTTATAGTTCATGAATATTAAATTTCTTTAGATATTTGTTTTTGGGCTAACTTTTTAGTTGGGCCCTGAATGTGTTAAAAATTTAAGGATTGAATTTTTCTTATAATCTGATATCTCATTATGTCCTTAAAGTGATTCTGTTTCTCTTCCCTTGGTACCAGCCCCAACTCCCACTCCCCAATTTTTTTAAAAATTGAGGCCAAATTTATAGAGTTCACCCTTAAACAGCACAGGTGTTAGGGGCATTGACCCCCTCCCTCCCCCAGTCAAAAAATCTGTGTATAACTTTTGACTACTATACAGTGAAATGAACAGATCAGAAGAGTTTGAGTTTTGAAAAATGCTACAACCATGTAATCAGCATCCCAATAAACACATGAAAAACTGTTTAACATCAGGGAAATGCAAATTAAAACCACAAGGTATCATTTTATATTCACCAGAATGCCTAAAATTAAAGAGATTGACCATACCAAGTATTGGTGAGAATATGGAGTAATTGGAACTCTCCTACATTGCTAGGGGGAGTATAAGAATACAACCGCTTTGGAAAACCATTTGAGAGTTTCTTACATAGTTTTATTTACACACACACACACACACACACACACACACACACACACACACTTTATTACCCCAAAATTTTACTACTAGGTATTTTCCTGAGAGATGAAAATGTGTGCCCACAAAATGCATGTACAGGAATGTTTATAGAAATTTTATTCATAATACCCCCAAATCAGGGAATACTCCAGTGTCCATCAAGAGGAGATTGAGTAAACAAATTGTTTTACATTTTTATAATGGAAGGAATACTGAGTGATAAAAAGAAATAGCATACTGATACACAAAATGACATGAATGGATCTCATAGAAATGATGCTGAGGGGAAGAATCAGACACAAAAGGGAATGCACTATGGAGATCCATTTACATAAATTTTCAGAATAGACAAAAATAATCTGTGATGAAAAAATAAAACAAAGCATTATGTTTATTGCCTCTGGCAGCAGGGGACTGACGGGGAAAGGACACGAGATCTTTCAGAGTGATGGAAATTTCATTTGGAAATTGTTACCAGTGCAATATATAGAAATGATTTTTTTTTTGTATATTTACTTTGTATTCTGCAACCTTAAGAAATCTATTAGTTTTAGTCTTTCTTTTTTGTAGATACCTTAGGATTTTCTCTGTAACCAATCTTGTTGTCTATAAATAAAGTTTTCCTTTTTTAATATTTATGGCTTTTTAAAAATTGTTCAATTACAGTTGTCCCTATTTTCCCCCCATTACTCTCCCCTGCCCTACCCACCCCCACCTCCCACATTCAACCCTCCCCTCCCCACCCTTGTCTTTGTCCACAGGTCCTTTATACATGTTCCATGATGACCCTCCCCCTTCTTTGCCCTGTTATCCCCCTCCCCCTCCCCTCTGGTTATGTCAGTTAGTTCTGTATATCAGTGCCTCTGGTTATATTTTGCTCGCTTCTTTGTTTTGTTGATTAGGTTCCACTTAGAGGTGAGATCATATGGTATTTGTCTTTTACCGCCTGGCTTATTTCACTTAGCATGATGTTCTCCAGTTCCAACCATGCTGTTGCAAAGGATAGGAGTTCTTTATTCCTTTCTGCTGTGTAGTATTCCATTGTGTAAATGTACCCCATAGGAATATTTATGGCTTTTATTTCCTTTTCATTTCTTATTGTAATCAGAGGCCTACAGGACAGATCTTCTGTCTCATACCCAATCTTGGGAAGAAGGAATTCAGTCTCTTCCCATTAAGTATGATGTCAGCTGTGTGCATTTTGTAGATACCCTTTATTACAATTGAGGAAGTTCCTTTCGCACCCTAGTTTGCTGATAGTTTTTTTTTTTTTTAAATTAAGAGTGACAAATTTTGGCAAATGCTTTTTCTTTATCGATTTGAGATGATTATGTGATTTTCCTCCTTTGTTTTTTTTATTTTCTAGCAGGCAGCCACATTATTAGCTGTTACCTGAAAACTGTGAAGCCTTTTTCGGGTGCGGTTTTGTAAAAATTTTTCATAGTTCTTTGGCAAATTCCGTAGTCCTGGCACAATCTTTACTCATAAGGCAGAGCCAGTTTGGGGTCTCAGTGGAAGGCTGAGGTTGCAAGTGGGAAAGGTTGAACTCTCAACTCATTTTTTTTCAGTGTTCTAGGTCTCTCTTTTTCCTGGACCTCTCCAAGTCTCCCTTGCATGTGTATAGTTTAGGAGGACCACAGATTTAGGGACTTCATGAATTTGGGAATTCCTTTCTCTGGGACCCCATCCTTTCAAGATTTCTCTGTTCAGTTCCAGTTAGCCGGCAGTCCTGAATCTTGTCGTTTCACTCTTCAAGCCAACGAAGTGGTAGCTTTCTGTTTGAGTTCTATTCACTATGACCTGTGCAGCCTGAGATAATGTTGGGAAATGGCCTATAAATATGGATTTTTAAAATTAAGTGTATTGAGTAACATTGGTTAATGACATAAATTTCAGATGTGCAAGTCTATAATACAACATCTGTATACTCTATTGTGTCTCACCACCCGAAGCCTCATCTCCTTCCATCACTACATATTTGACCTGCTTTTACCCTCTTGTCTTCCCTCTACCCCCTTCTCTAGTAACCAGCATTATGTTGTCTGTATCTGTGAGTTTTTTTGTTTGTGTGTTGCTTTTTGTTTTATATTCCACACGTGAGTGAAATCATGTGGTTCTTGCCCTTTTCCATCTCACTCACTTCACTCAGCAAAATACTCTCAAGATTCATGTCTTGCCTAAAGCAACATCCTTCAAGGGTCAGATGTCCTCTAGTTTCTGTCTTTCTTTTGGTTGCTCTTCAGTGTTTTCAACTAATTGTTTTAAAATACATTTTCTGGAGATTCTGGTGGGGGTTTTTTTGTCGTCGTTGTTGAAAGTTTAGTCCATGATAAGCTACGCCACAATTACATCCTTGTGAAGATTTTTTTAAACACGTGACTTCATGGTTTGTTGTTGACATTTGCAATTGGTGACACCTTCTTTGAGAAATGATTTTCCCTCCTCTCAGCCAAACATTCTTATTCATGGAGGTGAATCATTTTAATGGTAATATTTTTCTATCTGTCATCTCAGTTGTTGCATATGATCTTATTGCTTTAATAATGAAATGAGCAGAAACCTGGATACTTGAACATGAAAAAACTATCCACAATAGAGTTTGGGGGTCTTCTGCCTGCTGATAGTGCTTTTTGTTTTGGTTATTATCTTGTATGCAACAGAATTTGTGAGAAAAAAGAGCCCGCTCATAGCTTAGTTGAATAAAATGTAGTATAATATTACAGAACATTGTGAGAACTGTTGACAGAACATTCTCACAGCACATGGAACATGGGCACAATCCTGGCATAGACAGACCCAGCAGTGAGAAATGAGACAGGCGTGAGGCGGGGCGAGATCAAATGTGCGGAAGTATCTTTCCGCATGAAGTTACACGGCGCTGACAGAGTTAAGGACATGCAGGGCAGACCAAATCTTGTTGTGCCATAGTCATTACATGGCTTCTTTTTTTAGAGCTACTCCAGCTTTCTAGGACTAAGTTTTATGTAGGTTCTTTCTTCCTGAATTGTATACTAGAAACATCAGCTCACTGGCACTGGAATACTCCTGGATTTCTCATTGTATTAATTTATTAGTTTTAGTGATAAGAAGAAAGAAATTTCAGATCTTATTAGGGATGTGTTCTTACCAGGACATTGAAATTGTGTTTCTCCCAGATGTGACCCTGGACAAAATTATGAGGCAGGCCAAGTTTATCTTTGGTAATTCCCCTGCCAGTTTGAATCAGTTTTTCCTGCTCTCTGCCTTTAGTTGTCTCTTACTTCACTAAGATGCTAGTGATTTCTCTCTCCCCAGGAACAATCGCTGATAAAGAAGATAGTGAATTCATGGTCCAATTCATACTGAAGTGATAGTGATTGGTATCTTAGTGCTCTGGCACTCTTAGGTGTGTCTGCCGATTTTAAAAGATGTTAACTGAGCCGTTTTATCCACAAGAAATAGATTTTTAATGTTGACATTTCAGGAACTAACAGCACCTACCTGTGGGATGTATTTTAGAACCTCGGATCTGTGGGCCCTTTTATCTGTGGGATATATTTTAGAACCTTAGATCTCTGTGGGGGCTTTATCTTGTCAGTTTGGCTCCTAGGCTGAGTCTCAGCTTGAGGTTGCACATTGCTGCTGCCTTAGAGCCCAGCTTTCTTGTCAAATACAGAGGATGTGATGGCTGCCTCTCCAACACGCCTGCTGCAGCTGCGGCGGCAGCCTTGGCCTGGCACTGTGAGAATGTCCCTGGCTTGGTTTCCCTCCGTCAGCCACTCTAGATTACCCCCAGCCATACAGTGACAGGTTGGCCGATGGAACATTTGGAGCACTAGTTTCCATTTTGGACGCCGAAGGGCTTTCATAAAGAAGCTGTATGAGGTCAGGCCTGCCTGGTGTGTCTTGGGCTACAAAGGAGACACTGGCCTGCATCCTGGAGGGACTGTAGAAGCTCAGGAAATGTTGGCTGAGCCTCAGGATGCATCTAATCTACCTCACAGGGTTGTTTCGGAGGTCAGATGATATAACATGTGGTATGCACCTAATATGTAAGAAAATCACCCCATGATCCTACACTATTTGGATTCTTATCTCTGTGCTGCTGTTGTATTGGCAGCAAGATTCCTTTCATTCTCCCTACCCTTGTCTGGCACCCCATGCATACTCAGCAGGTTTATTTTGTTTTGGTGCTGGCTTTATATACGAGATACCTCAGGGACTTAGTGGGCAATCACTAGCATAATGTTGGCTTACCTCTCTGCCTGTTTTCCTTCCCTGGCCCCCTAGAGGAGTTCTGCCATTGGCTCAGATTCTACAGTCCCAAAGCTCCCTTTAAAAAGAAATCGCTTAAATGGGGCTGTGGTCTGTAATCTACAGGACTAGTATTAGGAGCTACTAACAAATACTTATCTCATCCTGTCTCATATTCTTATCTTTCATTAATTATGCTGAAACAACAGCAAAGGCAAAACGTTTTTATTAAACATTAAGACATGACTGAGAAATGACATAAGAAATGCCTGCTGGGTGCAGACCTTTGAATCATCGCAGATGCTGGGGAGATAAAGATGAACAAGACGGAGACACTTTCCTCCAGGAGCTCAGAGGAGGGAGCAGTGTGCAGTGCAGAGCCCTCGTTCCGGTGCGGGAATGAGTCCAAGGCACAGTGTTGGCCCGCGGGAATATGTAATCAGATCAGCCAGAAGGTTTTAGAGAAAGCTTCACAGGCGAGGCGAAGCTTAAAGCAAGTTTGACAATAAATAGGAATGTTTCTGGAGGGGAAGGCAGTTTGTATAAAGGCACAGAGGTGAGAGAGCAGTAGTGGGTTCCAGAAACTGAAAGCAGTGGGAAGGTGATGAAGATGGGGGAGTAGGGAGAAGATGTGGCCAGAGAGATGGAACTGTGTTATGTGAAAGCTTGCCCAGCACAGTTTGTCTGCTATACTAGTGTAACGATTAACTATAGCACATTTCACTCTCAGAAGGATCCCAGGTTAGATGATCAATTTCATGGTCACACTGCTTTGAGGCTGGTAGAGGTGACAGGGTGCCAGTGAGGGGTTTTAAGCAGAGACAGGAAGATCTGATTTGGTAGCAGTGGGTTCAAGGGGCTGTTGGGGGCTGGCCGTTAGAGCATAAGAGTAGACCAGGAGGTGGGGATTAAGAGACTGCTGAAGTCCTCTAAGGCTGAGATTAGTAGAGCCTGAGTTAAGTCAGAATCTGTGGGGGTGGATGGGGAGGAGGGGACAGCTCTGAGAGGTGTGTCCATAGTGAAACCAGCAGGAATAGCAGGACTCTGTGGAACACCAACACTTAAGGACTCTGGGTCATAAGATTATAATTTGTCAAGCTCAACCAAACAATGTTGAAGGTTTACTTAAAAACACCCATTTTGTTAATATTTTCATTCCTCATTCAATAACATTTGAGTGCTTACTGTATGCCAGGGACTTTCTTGCCAGGTGGTATAACATCTTCCAAAGTGGCATCAAATGTTTTGCAAAGAAGTTTGAAGAAAGAACAGAACATAAGAGGCTTTGAAAAGCAGTGTTTGAATTGATGCTAACTGTAGTACTTCCAAAGTTTAATGATACAGTGTGCTGTGTGCAGGTTTAGCATTAGAATAACAGACATACCTGCTCAAAAATCTACAGGGAGGGCTCTTCTTTGAATTAAGATAAAACAAACAAACAAAAAAACCCAACAACTCTTTGTGGAAGTCCCTTATAGAGCCCAAGGTATAACATTATCAACTGGATCAGAAACCCGTGACCAGTGTACATTATGAAAAATGTGTTATCACTCTTGATTGGAGGCAGAATTCCTGCTGCTGGAGAAGATACCTTTGAAGTGATTTATTCTTTTCAGAAAACTGTCTCATGCCACTGTTTCTTTTATTCTGGCTAAGACTATCTGGAGCTAACAACTGGCTCTGCCACCTAATTGAGCTGAAATTTATTGCGGTGATGAAACAAATCTGGATTTGAATGGAAACTCTTGATGTTGCCAGAATGTCAGAATCTGGCCCTGTTTATGATTGTCACTATGTTGGACTGGTTTTTACCTGGAAGAGAGGAATGGGAAAAAAAGTCAAAATAAATAAAACTGATGAAAGTGCATTGCACTAAATTCATAACCACTCTACATTGGAAGAGAAACAACAGAAATAAGTTATCACATGATATTGTGATATCTCGTCATGTGAGAACAAATCAAAAGTGACATTGGTGTGTTGTTATGCTGTTAAGAAATATGGTGTGAGATTTTAAGATTGGAGAGAACGTAGTTGGCGTAGGTGAAGTTTGCCTGGACTCACGGTACCTCAAATTTAAATGGTTGGCCCACAGAGAGAAAAACCAGACATTACGTGACACCACACTGTCTGTGAGGTAGTCTTGCCAAAAGATGGAGCCTGAATCTGGTCAGGCTTCTAGGTCTTACCACCAGTTTAGAGGAAACCCAGGGAACAGGGGAACTTTTTAAATGACACTGTGGGATATAATCATTAACATCCTGAGGGAAAATTTCATAGGATAAAAGATTTGGTTTCTTTGATGGAGAATTGGAAGAAAAAGGACAGAGAAGGAGGGAAAACCAAAATAACAAAAGGCAGACCTAGTAGCGAGTTTCCATATATGGATCATATTTTATCCCAATTCAAACACAAATGGTAAAACAAGCAATAACTTCCAGGAAGCAGCCAAAGAGGTGGAAACAGTGACTGGGTCCATGATGCTATTGAGGAAGTGTTAATGTTATATAGGTGTGATTGTGGTATTGCAGTTGTTTAAAATAAAAAGAGCACCTAGTAGAGATACATTTTGAAATATTTATTGATGACGTGTTATGGTACTTGAGATTTACTTCAGAAGAATTCGGAGGTTGGAGGAGGGGTTGGGTGCAAATAAAGCCAGATCAGCCATGAGTTGATTGTTGAAAGTGCGTGACAGGTGGGTTTATTGTGCTGTGCTGTTGACTTTTGCATGTGTTGGAAATTGTCTTTACCAGGAAGTTAAAATTGAAATAAACTACACATTAAAAAAAAATTTATTTCCTCGACAAAAACCAGGATCTGGGTTGCCTCTATGGCATCAAAATGATGCTTTAACTGTGAGATAAATGTTATTTATCCTCATTTATAATTTAAATCTGGTGGGATTTTTTTTTGTTTGTATATATTTTATCTTTAATTCTCAATATGGTATTACAAAGAGGCAAGTTAAAAATTTTAAATGACTAAAGTACTTCAGGAAGATTTTTTAAAGTTCCAAATAAATACTAAGCTGTGAGTCAAAACCTGCAGGTAGGAAGGGCTGAGTAAGATAATTCCCTTCACTCTGACATGAAGTTCACTCTTAAAATGACAAGTAATCATCTCCTACTAACAATTACGTAACATTTTGCACTTGCAAATTTTATTTTTAAGATAGTTTCTGGAAAGAATAAAGTAAATCCAAAGAATTCGTACAAGAAGTGTCTTTATGAAGATACTAAGACAAATGTTCTGTGTGCATGTGCCCTTTTCCCTAGTTCCCAAAGCCGACTTGAAGGTATTTGATACCAGTTTTCTTTATGGGTGGTGGGGAAGAACTTAAAAAACAAAAACACAACTCGACAAACTACCTGCCATTTGTGGATTTGCAGCTTGCCTAGAAAACTTTGCTGGAACTTTGCATAACCCACCTTTTTGCAGGCTCTTCTTACGTTAATTGGAGCCGATACACATTTATTGCAGGGAGACTTTGAAAAGTGCACTTCAACTCTGGTATCTGCTTATTCTTTCTGCCAAGGCAGTGCATAATGGCATAGAGTAAGATTCTGATCTTTTTCTGTTTGTTTTGGTACAATTGCCACAGTTTTTAGCTCAAGTTTCCTGCGTCAGACCACTGGTGTACAAATCATTATGTGCTCTGCTACATCTCTGTGGCCACATGCACCAAGGCAGCTGAGGCATGTGTCGCTGCTTGAGAGCTGCAACCCACAACTTCTCATGGTATCTAACACTCACAGTGCACGTCACTTTTTAAAGGAGAAAAGACATTAGTCTCTAACGACAGTTCATTTTCAGTATTCTTTCCTCATGTTTCAAGCCTGGTGACGGCTTGCTGAACTTAATTTTTTTAAATTAGCTTAAAAAAAAAAAGATTCCTTTGGTATATTCAGCCTGAGTTATGAGTGACCACTTCAGTTCTGTTGGTCCAAGCAGTTCTGTGGCTACCAGTGGCAATAAGTGCCAACCTAAAGACAGGATAGGAGAGAGCTAAGGAGGTACTGGGGGAATGGGGAAAGACTTGGTTTCTTGGAAAAAGAAGAAATGATGTTTTTAAAGCATTGAGGCTAATTGTCTCATGTCATACATAGTGTGCTCCCTCCTCTTCTTCATGTCAGCCACCTCAATTATTAAAAGCCTTCGGAGGACCAGAGACTGTGCTCGGCCTGTAATTGAGCAAATGACAGCAGCAGTCCTTGTTTTGTTTTCTTTCTGGTAGCGGGATGGCCTTTTGCACTGATAACTGATGATCTCTTTGTATTCATGGAATCCCATATGTTATTTCATTTGCTCCCCACAGCAGACTCCTGAGGCTTATGTGGTGCTCAGTGTGCATATGGTGCAGGCAGCTCAGAGACACTGATTTGCTGCTATTTGTGCCAGATCCAGACACATGCTCAGATTGGGTTGTGAGGTCCCAGGTCTTTCTACGCCATCCATCTATCTGGGAGGCATTTTTGTGTTTTCTCTTTGTTCTGCCTTGGAAGAAAATTGTCCTCTCAGTGGTATAAGCCCACCCCCCTTAGAGTTTTGTCATCTTTTGTATTTTTGCAAGGCTTCCCCTGGGTCCCTCCTTCTTAAGCCTAAAGGTTGACATTTGCCCTGGAAAGGTGCTGCCTTTTCGGATACGAGCATAGGTGGGATGAGCGAGCCTGAGATTTGCTCAGGTTTTGCTGCAATTGTCAGCAGGGTTTCTTAAAGCACACTTTCAGCTAGAACGCAGAAGAAATTAAAAAATTAAATGAGTTCAGCGTAGGCTATGATAGCTATATTTGCCTCGTTATATCCCAATGACCATCCTGACTACTTCTTTTACTTTTGTTGACTATTGATGAAAAACTCTAAAGTGGTGGTTTAGTTCAGAATTTAATTGGTTCTCAAAGTATGGTCCTGCAGACCTCTGGGGATTCGGGAGATGTTTTCAGGAGGTCTGTAATTCAAAACTTTAAAAAAATAATATTAAGATGTTATTTTCCTTTTTAAATATGTTGGCATTTGTACCAATGGTGCGAAAGAAATGGTGGGTAAAACTGTTGGCACCTTAAAAACAATCAGGACACCAATGTACAATCATCAGCGTAGCCAGTGTAGTTCATTGACCTACAATTGAAGGGAAAAACAAACAAGCCAATTTCACTTAAGAATGTCTTTGATGAAGCAGTGAACATTTTTAATGTTAAGTTCAACCATTGACTATATATCGCTATAACATTCTGTGTGACAAAATGGGAGCTATGCATAAAGCACTTATGCAAACTGAAATACTACTGTGTCTCAAGGAAAAATTTGTTTGTATGGTGGAGTTGTTAGTGGAGCTAGCCATTTTTTCCCATGCAACACCATTTTCACTTGAAAAAATGGCGAACTCTAGTTATGGAGATCTGGCAACTTGTCAGGTATTTTCTTAAAAATGAATGTAGCAAGCCTGTTATTTCAAGGAAAGGAATTAAGACGATCTGAACCCCGTGATAAAATTGGATCTTTCCATTTTGGAAAATTTATATCCACCATTATTAGCTTGTCAGCTTCCAATACTTCAAAAGGACTTTTCTCATGAGACTGTTGTTTGGTATTAATGAACAATTGTGATGTTTCAATATTGTATAGTAAACTATGCCAATGTTTGAGATAAGATCTGTATAACTCAGTGACCCCGTATTTTCAAAACGACCAATACAAGATGTTACAAAACCATGTATGAGTCTCAGAGCCAATGAAAGAATAAGATAGACTAATGGATTTACTGAAACAGAGTATGGAAAGTTCATTGATTATGGTTTTGGATTCCACATTGCAACTAACTTAAGAAATTGCCACTGGCTGAGTTTTGATTAGTATCAAAGAATATTTACAATTATCTGAAAAAGCTCTTAAAACACTCTTTTTCAACTACTCTCTGTGTGCAGGTAGATTTTGTTTACTTCAACTAAAACAAAGCTGCAACAGATTAAATACAGAAGCAGGTATTAAGAATCCAGCTGACCTTTAAGCTGGACATTGGAGAGATTTTCAAAATTGTAAAAAAAAAAAAAATCAGTCTTCTCATTGATATTTTTGTTTTGGAAAATATAGTTATCCTTCATAAAAATGTTATTTATATCAACATATGATTTTGTTATTTTAAATAAAAGTCTTTAAATTTTAATTTTTTATAATGGCAAATATCAATAGAGAAAACCCACATAAACCAAAATTTTGAGTTTTCAATTTTTAAGACTATAAAATGGTCCTGAGACCAAATTACTTTTAAAATTTCTAAGTTCATATTTCCCTTTATCCTTCCTTTTTATTGTTATTCAATTACAGTTTTTCTCCCATTACTCTCCCCTGCCCTACCTACCCCCACCTCCCACATTCAGTCCTCTCCCCCACATTGTCCTTTATACATATTCCTTGATGACCCTTTCCCGTCTTCCCTCTGTTATCCTCTCCCCCCCCCACCCCCCGCCCTGGCTATTGTCCCTTTATCTTTCTTCCAGAAGTCCAGCACTTTTCATTCTAGTGACCAGAGAAAGAAGGAACTGACAAAAATTAATGTATTTTATTTTGGGGATTGATATATAGGTGACAGGTAATAGAGGCAACAGAAACTGTAATCTTTTTTTCTAATTATTTTTACTGTGCAATGTACTTTTTCAGCCAGTTTTTGTTATAAGCCCTTTCTCATGAAAAGAAGGTCAGCAAATGACACCAAAACAACCCAGAAGCTATGGTGGTTTCAAATTTTAGAGATGCCTGTTACTGGCTGCTTTATGCTAAACCTTTGCTCCATTTGAGCAGAACAAAGTGGTGGCAATACTACTGAGCAAGTGGTCAGAGCTGTAAGCACTCAAAGCTGAATCTCAAAAATAATCCAGAGGTCTATGGACAGAGCATTGGCAGATTCACTTCGTGTGGCACTCACTGATTAACCAGCATGTCCCTTTGAAATCAAGGTTCTTGCAAACTGCAGAATCTAACTTTTCTTAGTTTTCTCAGGCTTGCTATATATATATATATATGTTTTAGTTGAAATTACACTAATGTGGTATTTTCTCAGTGAGACTGAGATTTTGGTAAAACAGAAATGATTTAATTTTTTTATAGAAAAGTTAATTGCTCCAGAGTTTATTTTCATTATGCTTCAGTCTCAATTCCAGCAACTCCTGATATCTCTGCTCTTTTTGTCTCAAATGAACAGGGCAACCGAGGTTCTGTTTTTCAGGCCAGTGATAGTGACATTTCTTTTATTAGGTCCCCCCCAATAACACCCTATGTCATTGGGCATATAGGGAGGTAGACAAACCTGTTTCTTCCCTTCTCCCCTGAAACTTGTCTTTGGCATCATGATTTCATCCTGCTGTATGAGATTTCTGTTCTGGGTCTCAAGTCAGTGCTGGATGACCCTCTGCAGGAGGTTGAGAGAGAGAGAGAGAGAGCGTGAGAGAGAGCGCAAGCGTGTGCACACGCATGTTGTGTTGTGGGGAGGTTTACAGACACATTCTTTGCGTATGTCAGAAATTGCCTTGGACTTTGTAAGTGGCAACGTCTCACATTCTTTTGGAGAAAATCAGTTGCTTCCTCCATGAATTTATATTCGGTTGCAAAATATACTGGGTTGAGCAATACTTCCAAATTATCACCACTAGAGCCCAGGGAATCAAGAGAACCACTTATGTATACATACAAAGAGTACTTACATATAACATTATGTAATAATGTATGCATGTTTCTGGGTGTGTATACATGTACTTACTAATGGCACTAGTTTATTCTCACAGAACTCAAAATTTGGTGTGTGGGTGGAGGTGCAAGCAATTAGACAATTTGACATAATATACTAAATGGGAAATGTATTGGAAAAAAATAAGACAGGCTAAGGGGACAAAAGTAAGGGCTACGTGTGCTGTTCTGTTCAAATCAAGTGATATTTGAGCCAGAGATCTGAAGGGAGGCAGAGGTTGAACCGCATGGCTGTCTGGGGGAAGAGAGAAGTCAAAGGCCCAAAGCGGGGAGCATGGTTGGTGAGTGAGAGTTAGCAGCAGGGAGAGAACCAGGGCTGAGCAGCATTGTTGGCACAGGTCAGCTCCCTGTTCATGTCACTCTCCTTTTCAAGAACATACCATTGTCATTTAAGTGAAATTCACCTCTGTTTGATGCTGGCTTACCATTCGGCTGATTGGACATAATCAATATTATAAATATTACATCCATTTACAATGATTTAATATAAGCTGCTAAAGCAAAAACTATTTTAAGTTTATCATGAAGACTTTCCAAAGTTCCATCATGGTTTCTTACTGTTTTAAGCTAAATTAGGAGCCATGACACAGCTTAAGAAGCATTAAAGTTCAAATTGTCTGTCTGGAGATATATAACAAGGCCATGCACTGCTAAATATAATTAACTGTAATTCAGTTCTAGTTACAGGTTATTAAGAAATTCTTGTTTGTGCGCCTTGCCTACCTAAAACACAGGCAGAAAATTGAGGTTGAGCTGGAGCCTTCTTTTTTAAAGTTGGTGAGAACTATCACTGTTGTGAAGTTTTAACAAATGTTAATGGCAAGCCTGCCAAGCACCTGGAGGAGTAAATAGCTTGAAGCTGGGTCTGGGTACATGGCAGAGATCTCATATATACCTTTTGGAGGTTAATTCTTATTGAGTCTTCTTAAGACTTTCTGTTCCTTGTAAATGAGGACATGTCTATTATCTGAGTCCTTAGATTGGAGAATTTAGCAATTACTGAAAACAGGGCCTTCAAAAAGTATGAAATGGCAAAAGACTATCTGTTCTAGAACAGTGGAATCACTTGCAAATTTTGAGAAATACAGATCGTGAGGCCCTAGACTGAATCAGAATCTCTGGGGAAGTGGCCAGGGAAATGGATTCCAGATAAGCATCTTGACTGGTTCTAATGGTCGGCCAAGTTTGGACAACCCCCTTGTAGCCTAAATCATATCTAATTTGATGAGTGGAAAGTTGTGGCCACTGGGAGGTTTGCTAGTTGAAGAAAACATGTAGGAAAAAACCCCCACATAGCAGAGTGTATCACTTTGGTGTAGTCTTCTAAGAGTTGACAAAACCCCAAATAACTTCTTTTAAGCGTCCTTAGAAATGCTGTGACACAGAGGTCGGGTTACAGTTTTTATGCTTTTAGAAGGAGAAAGTGAGACTCAGAGGCAGAGTAAGGGCCTTGCTAATGTCTGCAAACTCTCTGTGCTGATGTGGAGACTCAAACCAGGCTTGAAAGTAGCACAGTCAGGATAGGAATGTTGGCTTTGCTGCCTATCAGCCATTGGACTGTGGACTCCTGTCTCCTGGAGTAACTGGAACCAGGAAAAGCAATTTAATGTGATTCTAGTTACAATGGGAGCCAACTTTTTTAAAAATAGTAAGTATGTTTTAAAAGGTTTGTTTGGTACTCTGTCTTTAAAAATGACAAGAAAAATTATGAAAGTAATTTTTTTATCTTACATTTATCAGTGTTTGAGTTACTGTGGCACCTGTATGCTAATTTTAGAGCCAAGAACAGATCAAATGACTTGGTGTGTACTTTTCTGACTTTCTCAGCACTCTCATGAAGAGGGTTATTTTTGCAAAAATATTTGAAGATGTCATCAATTTTTCCAGAGCCAGGCATGGCTCCATCAGCATTGGTCCTTTTTTCACAGGTAATGGACCCGATACCCGCATTTACTGTGTCAGGGCTTTGCTGTTTTTGGAGCAGCATGTGAATTCATGACCTGCAGCAGCTCCAAGATTACACTTTTACCCTGCCCCCAATTTTTATTGTGTAAGCTGTATACATTGTATCGTGGGATATATCTGATTCTCAGAGAGCGAGAATAGTCGCCCTTCACATGGTGGGCAGAAATAGGGCAGTTTTAAGTAGGGAGGAATGTCAGGGAAGGAGGGGCCTAATTTAAAAGTGATCAGTCTGTTCCTTGGTGACAGGAATTTTTATGTTTTCAGCATTTAGTTTACCTATATCAATCTCATTCTTATGGGGATTTTGGTAACAAAAATTCAGATGACTTTGGGTGTCTCAGTAAAATGAATCACTTATTTCTTAGAAAAGGTGTAGTAACCCACATACATAACGGTAGTGCGCAGATACCATTCTGTAGAAGGGACTGCCGTCTTATCTAAGGGACTTAGAATCCACCCAGTCAAAGGAGTGCCTCACAATACCTGGAGGGGTTGATTCTAACAATGGACTTGAAGAAGGATTCGTGGCAAAGACTGAAGCTTAACTCTGGGAGGGAACCAATGGTTTTAAGTGATGATTCAGTAGGCCTCTGACATCTGCTAGCTCTTGTGAGGACCCTGTGGGAACACTCCGACTGGATGCAGAGGGAACTGCCCCAGTGTACCTGTGCTAGGCTGTCTTGTTCCATACCTCTGCCTCAGGTGTTCCATGTCCTCACTGGAGGCCGCTAATTCCCACACCCTTGGTGTTTGCCTCTGTAACCAGAAGTCCAGTCGTTATGGGCTGTCTCTAAAATGCAGATTATCAGCTGTGTGCTGGCTGTTTCTGTCCACCACCCCACTCCCTGCCCTCCCCGCCGCCACCTGAACCAGGGAGTGCAAATTGCTTGTGGGTTGAAGTTGGCCCGCAGACTGGTTTTGTTTTGTATGTGGCATAGTGCAATACTTTGGAAGTCCTTCACCTTGCGCCTTTCGGTCAGGGAAGGGTTCTCCCAGGCGCCCCTTTCCACAGCCCTCCCTGTTGTCTGAATTCCTGTGACTTCACCCCTCCATGCCTCCAGCTCTCAGTCTGTAATCCTGAATCTGAGCGTTTGTTCAGTATATGTACTTGGCAGTGTGAAGCAGCCACAGGGACGTTTTTAATTGTCTTCTAATGGGAAGGATCACTTCTTTGCTGGAGTCAACTGAAAACACTTGCCCTTCACTGAACATCATAAAGATTCCTCTCCAGCACCATTCAGCATCCCAACCTTCCCCAGCAGCACTCCCACTTCTGGTTCTGGGTCATGCGGAGTCTCACTGTTCTGGGGAGCTTTGGTGGGGTAGGGTAGGAGAGACATCTCTCTTTGTGGTTTGTTTTTAAAAGATATTTATTTATTTATTTATTTATTTTTAGAGCGAGAGGAAGAGAGGGAGAAGGAGAGGGAGAGACATATCAGTGATCAGTGTGAGAGAAACATTGCTTGGTTGAGAGACAATGAGACCTGGCCCGCAACCCAGGCATGTGCCCTGACTGGGAATCGAACCAGCAACCTTTTGGTTTGCAGGCTGGTGCCCAACCCACTGAGCCGCACCAGCCAGGACTCTGTGTGTGTGTGTGTGTGTGTGTGTGTGTGTGTTAAATCCAGAAAATAACTTAGATTTCAGATAATAGGTTATTTTTAGTGATGCCTTCAGCTTCCTGAATGTTCCCCTTAAAATTAATTTCTGGTGTTAATGTTAAGTTTTTCCTTAACAGAACCCAACAAACAAAATCCCCCTGGGAATTGCCCTTGAGGCTCTCTTGTGCTGCTGGAGATGTGGGATGGATACTGGAGGGTGCTGGCCTTAGATCAGACCGACCTGTCTCTGCTTCCTGTACTTTTTAGCCATGTGCCCTTGAACAGTTTTTGCCTTGTGCATAAAACATGGAGACAGCGGTATCTATCCCCAGGATTGTTGTGAAGGTTACATGAGATTATATACACATGAACACACCAACAGAGTGTTATATTAAGGCCTGATGCAGATTATGGACCCACCTATTTTGGAAGGAAATCCGTACCCAGTTTATTTCCATGTGCTTTGTGGTGAATCACCTGAAAGGCGCTGGGGAAAATATGATGACATAAGCCCCCTTTCTCAGCCATTGTTTCAGATCCTGGACAACAATTGAAGTTCATATGTGTGTCACTTTCTGGGAGGGGGCAAGGTACATTCCAGTCTGTGGGTCTAAGTGCTTCCAGTAGTAGCTACCGTCAGCGATGCCATGGGTGGGAGAGGAGGTATGGGAAGGATTTGCTACCTGCGAGGGGAGTGTCTCTTTGCCAGTTTCCTTTTTGTGGGGCCCCACAGAGAACACATTGCCCCTATTTTTAGATCTGCTCACCAGAGCCAATGCTATACATTTTCCCAAGTCACTCCTTGACAATCTGGCTAATGCCTAGGTCTATGCTGCTGGCACTACCTTTCCTTGTGTGTGCCGAATTGCGCCATGGATCATAGAGGGAGAGAGAGGGGGAGGGAGAGAGAGAGAGAGAGAGAGAGAGAGAGAGAGAGAGAGAGAGAGTGTGTGTGTGTGTGTGTGTGTGTGTGTGTGTGTGTAGACCAGCCCTATTTGTGGGCAGCCCTGCTGCCACAGGCACTCCGTAGGAATGTTGGTAGGACAACAGAACAGGGAATTGAGATCTACTTTCCTGTCTAGCATGATCCAGGGAGCAGTAGGTCCAGGGAATTGCTCTTTGGGATCATATTAAAGACTAGCCCCCACAATGGGCTGGTTCTTTTAGCACAGGTCTAAAATTACAATGAGTGCCTTCTTCCTATAGCCATGTTCATATTAATTAGCTCATGTTTACAAGACATTTCTAGGTCCCAGAAAGAACATTGTGTTTTACAAGCAGATCATATAGGCAACTTACAGTTAATTTCTTATCTCTCAAGGGCCGAATTTTAAGTGCCAGGGCAGATGTTGTAAATTGTCAAGCAGCATTGGTCCCTGTCCCCTGCCTTCTCCCCTGTACCAGAATTTCGTTAGGTTTAGTCCCCAGCCTGTTGACCCAGCTGAGTGCTGTCCATCAGATTGGAGTCACTGTGATTATTTGCTTTGTTATTTATTCATAAATTGCCATTGGTTCACTCTATGTGGATATTTTTATAGTCTTGGTCTTTTCCTGAGTATTTCCTTAGTTTATTAAATTGGTTTCTCATGTGTAGGGTAAAGTGTGTGTTGACTTTTGTGGTTTTAATTTTGCAGGCTTGGTTGCCTTTGTATTACCAGATGGTGTCTCTTGTTTGAGTCCATAAGCAAGGTTTGTTTGCTTGCTGGCTTGTTTTGTTTAGGGGTTAACCATTACCCAGTTCCTTTTTATAAGTTAATAATGCTGTTATTTTCATGTGAAAATCAATTTTAAATCCAGTACTTAATTATCAATTAAAATATCCGTTCTGTATTTTGGAGGCAAAATTACAAGCTCGTTGCATGAGAAGGAAAAATATGTGCTGAAAAGTTAACTTTTGTGTGGATTTGGATTAGCCTCTTTACTCTGCTCCACGGAGCCTGCAGGTAGAGTTGTGTGAATGTCAAGGGCTGAGGGTAAGCTCGGCTGCTTCTGGGACATCTGATAGGTATCATCAAAGTATGTTAAAAGCTTTTCCCTTTTAGGAGTCTTGGGGAGGTAGGTACTGCTGCCTGAGTGGGTGAACAGAGTCTAGATCTGGGCGTTTGCTTCCAGCTTCTAGCACTGCTTCTGGCCCATGGAGTGTGACAGTGGGGACTGTTGTGGCTAAGTTGCTCCTTCTGCAGGCCCCACTGCGTTCTTGGACGCTTTCCCTTCTCTTCTCAAGTGGATCCCAGAGCACTTCCTTAGTTGAGGAGACGGATATGAGGGTCCAGGGAGACTAAGGCAGCTAGAAATCACAGGATAGAGTACCAGAGAGGAGGCAGCTGCTCAGAGAGAGAACTCTAGAGATATGCAAAGTATCCCCCTTGAGTTTTGAAGAGACCTGATCACTCAGAGAAGAGGCATCCAAAGAGATTAGAAAGAACTTTGCCTACAGCTCACACAGGGCCAGGAATAATGCCTGTTTCTACCAGCCAGACTCAAAAACCTCAAGATTCATCGGTCATTGAGTTGAGTACAGAATAATCTTGTCTCCCTACTGGGTATTAACTAGCCCTTGAGTGAGCACTTTTCTGGCCCACCTAACAAGTCTAAAAAGCAAGGTCTGATAGGATCAAACTACTTTCAAGTAACTTAACTGTATGTCCAAACAAAGCTCAAAAATATTTACAGGAATACAAAACTATCCAGTACTCAACAAGTAAAATTCACAATGTGTGGCATCCAGTCAGAAATTACCAGATATGCAAAGGAACCAAAAAAAAAAAAAAGACCTATGATGATGGTCATCAATCAATTAAACTGTCCCAGAACTAACAGAGGTGTTAGAATTAGCAGAGAAGATGATAAAACATTAAAACCATTCCATATGTTTAAAAAGTTAAGTCCAGAGGAACAAGATTAAGGGGGAAAAAAAAAAAGAAACAAATCGGATCTCAAACGCTGTGTGCCTTTCAGTCAATCCTAATGTTACTTCCTTATGCTGTTACTCAACCCTTATGTTACTTCCACCAAATCCACATGTCCTGAACCAGGCCCCCACTAATTTATCTGATCCCTAAACCCCTCCTGGTCCTCTCAGTGTTCTCTTGAACCCAGACTATGAGTTCACCACTACAGTGCTAATTCAGTGATGCCCAGGAGTCAGTTGACCGACTTTCCTACATGCCTGCCACATGAGTGCCAGACCTGAGCAGTCACCCCACAGATGGATGGAAGCCCCTGGACAGAGAATGCTGCTGGATCCATTGGCATGTGAATTCTTGGTACCCAGCAAAACTCCGAGTGTGCTTTCTTGTTGATTTTTCAGCAGTTCCAAAACCTTCACACTTGCGAGCCTATCTCTCCCTCTTTTATTTTCCTCACCCAAATTCTGGTTCTAATACTCTGCTGAGAAAAATCCTGCAATGACATCCATCCATCTGCAGGGACATCCATCGTCCCTCCTCTCTTTTAATGGGTTGCCAAGGAAACCTCTCCTTCCACAGAGGCCACACATACCTTTTTCTTGGGCAGCTCCATCCTCTCTGGCATCTTAACATATTTTGCTTGCTCACTTCCTCTGGTCTGACTACACTTTGTGTAGTGCCTTACTTTCCCCTGGTTGCTTCTCCTTTGATGATGTAGGTGGAAAATAATTCTTCTCCAGATCCTCACCCAGCTCCTGTTTTTCCCCCTCTATGGCCAACTATCTTGACAAATACTCTGTATGTGCTCCTCACCACCCACTTTTCTCCTCACTCTCTCATCCTCTCTTGTTCAGACACCTCCTAATTATGAAATATACCAGTGCTTTCTCAGCTATCTTCCACTGTGACCTTGCTTCTGTATTTGGTTCTGTTTACTGTTCTTGGGAGCTTCAAATTATTGCTACAAATCTGTGCCTTCAATGACAACTCAACTTTTACCGTTCTCCTCATGACCCCCATGTGTTCTGTGCCTTCATTCTGAGCAGGTGGCCTTACTTCCTACATGATCAGAAAAATTGCATCAGGTATGACCTCCCTCAACTACATCCTGCTCCGACTTTATCTGTTGTCCTACCTGTCCTTGTTCCTTAGCCTTTGTCCCAGGCAGTAGTTGTCTTTGCTTTTGCCAAAGGTCTATCTGTGTTTCCCTACCTCTAAATCCTCCATTTCCCTGTTTCTTAGTTTCTTTCTCCATTCTATAAACACGGCTAAGTCTCCTCATCCTAAACATCTGTTCAGTGCCTTCTTAGTTACTTTCCAATTTATTTCATCTTTTTCATCCAGGCACCTTGAAAATGTAGTCCTTGTACACGAACTGTCTTTCTTCGCCTTCTGTTTTCTCCTTCAGCTCTCGGGCTTCCATCACCACTATGATGCTCAAGTAGCTCTTGATAAGATCACCAAGGACATACTGCCAAATCCAATGAGAAGTTTTCAGTCTTCACCTTACTGGACATCTCTTGCCTTTGAAAATGCTCATTGCTCCCTCCACCTCGGGGCCCTAACGCTCTTTGATTTCCATGACGGCGAAGTCTGCTGGTCATACTTGCATTGCCCTGACTCTTCTTTGTATCCTTAGGCTTCTCTCCCTCCCCTCTGGTTTGTAATTCTCCAAGGATCAGTGTTCAGTCCACCACTGTTCTCACTCACATCCCTGGGGATCTGTGTTAGTCTGGGGATTGCACGTCCTGATGGTTTCCAGCCCTGCACCTGCACCTGCAGTCCACATCTCTTGCCTGTGTCAGCTTCCTGTATCCAGTCATATGCTGAGCGCTCGCACCTCAGCATCCACTCATTCTTTCAATTAGCATGTGTCTTCTATGCCCATGTTCTGTTGAATAAGAACTGTTAACTGTGATGAAAGAAAGCCCCCCCCTCCACTGGGTACTATTGTATTCTGATCCTGCTTCCATATCTTTGTCCTTCCTCAGTCTCCTTCATGGGCCTCCGTGCCTCCTTGTATATGTTAATAGCGTGCACCCATCCCAGTAGGGTCTTTCATCTTCAGGGAGACTGTTAGTTATTACCTTTAGCCTCAATTCTTGCCCGTGAGCCCTAGTTCCGTGATATTGTTCAAACGCCTCACGCTCAGAACCCGGTCATCCTTTTCCTCCTGTCTCAACCCCTGTGCTGACTCCGTTTCTGTCATTGCTACCTCTCTTCTCCTGACACCTGAGCTGCAGCCCACTGATTTCCCCTCCCTGCATGTTTTGTCTCACAAATAAAACAAAAGCAGTTTGAAGTTAGTGTTCTGTGTGTGCCTCTACCCCACCCCCAACATGCAGATATGTGAGGGGACAAAGTGAGACAAAGAGAAGGCAGAAAGAGAAGTGGTTCCTACCTCTTCCCGTTTTAATAAGTGTCTGCAGAGCCTCCACCCCCTCCAATTGTGACATTAAGTAATTATGTCAGAGTAATATTTCTGGAAGAAGTTTCATCTAGACTTTCATTTCTAGCTAGGATGATAACTAGGGAAGAGAACTAGCCACTTGAAAGATTGAGGAGATGGAATCAGTTTAATGAGAATTCTCATTGGGGATATTTATAGGAATTCTTTGAACAACACTTACCTTAGACTACGTGGAATCTTTCCCTTTGGATGGTGGATTTTTAGAAACCATATTGGGCTGATTTTATAACTTTCCTGTTGCCTTGAGGTGTTTTGTTTTGTTTTTTTTAGCTTTATTGAGGTATAGTTGGCAAATAGCAAGATATTTAAACTGTGCCTTATGCTGATCCTTACACATACATTGTGAAAGGATTCTCACTATCTATTTAGTTAACACATCCATCACTGTCTTCCATTTTATAAAGTTATTTTTAATTTTGGTAAAATACATATAGTATTTAAAAATTTATTAACCATTTTAAGTGTACAGTTCGATGGTGTTCATTACGTTCGCACTGTTGTGCAGCCGTCACCCCCGTCTGTCTCCAGCACTGTCTGAAAAACATAATAGAGCTCCTGCAAAACAAAAACTCTAACCATTAAATAATAAATCCTAGTACCTCCTGTCCCCAGCCTCTGGCAACCACTGTTCTATTAAATACTTTCTGTCTTTATAAATTTGACTACTCTGGTATCTAATATAAGAGTGGTGTTACGCAGCTATTTGTCTTTTTCTGACTAGCTTATTTTATTTGGCATAATGTCCACACGATTCATTCGTGTTGTGGCATGTGTCAGAATTTCCTTCCTTTTTATGGCTGAATAATACTTTATTGTATGTAAATACTACATTTGTTTATCTGTTTATCTGTCAGTAGATGCTGGCATTAGTCACCTTCAGTTTGAAAACAATCTTATATTAACATTTGAGAATGAATTCTGTTCACTTTGAGGACTTCAATGCTGCACCCAGTTGAGACCTCCTTGGTTCACCTCCTTGGCTCATCTGCTCAAAGTGGAGTCTTGTTCTTCTTTCGTTTTTTTCTTTTAGGTACAATGAACATATATTAGTTTCAGATTTACAACATAGTGATTCAATATTTGTATATATTGTGAAATGTTCACTGCAGTAAGCCCAATTGACTTCATTAAGTAGGACTGGTTCAAGATGCACCTAAGACTTTTAAGGTTTACATTCTTAGCAACTTTCAAATAGGTAATATGGTATTGTCGATCAACAGTAGTCACCATGCTGTACATTACATGCCCATCACTTATTTATTTTATAACTGGGAGTTTGTACCTCTTGACCTCCTTCAAGGAAGGTGAAGATTTGTCCTGAAGTCCAACATCCCCTTTATTCCTCCCCAGCTTCCCTCTTCTCCCGCAGGAACCATTGTCTTGGAGCTCCCTCCCTCAGCCCTAGGGTGGGAAGCAAGTAGTCCCGCACCCCTCTCATGCTGTCACCCCCTTCTCCCTCAGACTTGTTCTGTCTCCAGGGGAGCAGTGCAGATCTGGTGGTGAGGTTGGGGGTCCTGTCTCCAGGAAGCTCTGAAGGGAGGGGGCTCTCAGACTCAGATTAGAGGTGCTTAGAGCCTTTTGTCCTCAGCTAACATTCTGGGACAACAGGACAATTCCCACCCAACATTCTGCTGCACTTAAAACACTAAAGGGGACCTACTTTTATGTGACATTATAAGGGCTGTGCTCAGGGGCCCTGAAATTCTATCTTCCTCGTGTCTTCCCGCTTTCGGTAGCCCTCATACCTGGCAAGGAGAGGCTGGGCTCTGGTATAGGGCGGGGTTTAAAGTCCCTTCATTAAGCACTGACAGCTACTTTAGTCTCAAAAGGCAAGGTTGGTCCTTAGGGCAGACTTCTTTGAAAGCCTTTCTCCCAGCTGTGTGCATCCCCAGATCCCTTTACTGAATAGAACCCTAATTAGTATCCCCCATTCTTGATGCTCTTTCCTGATCTCTCCTTATTGGTTTAACTGAAAGGGCCTTATCTCCAGAGCTTTTAGTAGAGCTCAGCAGAGGAAATTCTTTACATGAGCTGGCTTAGTGCGTTCTGACCCTTTTGATTATCAAAGGTCTTTACTCAGTTTCCTAGCATCTCACCTGAGTTTATCTAGTTAGGCTCCATGTTTTGTTGGGTTAATAATATACTTAATGGCACAATTTAATAAATTCAATAAAGCCTTCAATTGGATTTTTAACTTACAAGATTATTTGAACATGAACACTAATTGTGTATATGTTAGACATATTTTGTGGTCTGAGGCAGGACTTGGTGCAACGGGGACTCATCTTTTCTTTTTTTTTTTTTGTTTTTTGTTTTTTGTTTTTTGTTGTTTTTGTTGTTGTATCTTGTTCCTTCTCATATGTATCAAAACTCATACTGACAATGAGTTCTGGGTTGCAAAAGAGGATTTATTTTTCGCACCTGTATGTAGTTTTTTGCCCACAAATTAAACAAAAACAAACACAAGTGCTATCATCTTTTCTTATACAGAGTCCACCCCAGCAGTTCTGAAGCCACTGCTTGGGAAAGATCCCAATAGCCAGTTCTCATTAAAAAAGAAAGAAAACAGAAAAGACCTCGAAAGAGTGATTGAGTCTTTATCTTACAAAACTTGATAAGTCTAACTGAAAGCAACTAGGTTGAAAGTGTATTTGTGTTTGCAGTTTCTTTGTCTGTGAGGGCTTTTTTGTGGATGCTTCTAAGGACTGATGAGGAAGCCACACTGGGGTTGTTTCTCTGCTGAAAAGGTAGAGGCAAAGTCAGCTGACCTGCTGATTACACTTGAAAAGGGAGAGTGTGTCTTTTGCCACCTCAAAGGACAGCTGTTTATTGAATTTCTCCTCCCTGCAATTGTTTCACCTGTGGAATTGTTCCTGGAGAAGGATCTAACATCTGCACAGGCCTATCCTGTTCCTCGGCCGTGTTTACTGAAGCAAGGTCTGCGCTTACGTTCACACAGTGCAAACTGCACGTCCAGCGTAAGGGAGGATTTGGCTAGTCGTGTAGAGTTTGGGTAGGTCAGATTTTCAAGCTTGTTTGTTTGCAGGTCAAGTTCATTCATTTGTTCATTAAATAGTAAGTCCCTCATGTTTGCATGTTTGGCAGGTCAAGTTCATTCATTTGTTCATTAAATAATAAATCCCTCATGTACCAGGTTTAACACCAGTTTGTGTCCTGGTGTTAAAATGTGAGTGTGACAGTATCCCTGCTTTTCAAACAGCTCAGTCTGAGTAGGAAGATGGTCATCTAAATACTGCTCAGCACGACGTATAATGATTAATGCAAAAGGGACCTGGGGCACATCCTGGAAGAAGGGCTGATGACTTCAGGAGATGAAACGGCTTAGAGAGCGGCCTGTGCTGTGTTATGTGGATCGTGCCTTGATACCTGGAAGGATTAGCTTGAGCATGGGATGTTGGTTTCCTTGGCAGAGAGGCCTCCCAGAGATCCCAGAGCAGCAGGAAGCCTTCGTGATATGTTGGGCACCTGTATTGCTTCCCTTGACCCTAGAATCAGTATCGTTCCTTTTCTCGTCATCAGAAGTGCCACTTAGTAGTCCCTGGATCTTGCATTGGAATTAATCAACGGAGAGCTCACCAGCAATGATTGGAAATCTCTCAGAGGCTGTCCCAGAAGAGCAAGGACATGAACGTTGAAGCCTGGGCCATTTTCCATCCTGGGAATTATGCTCTGCCCCTTCCTAAATTCCCATTGTGGCTTCAAATGAAGAGGCCATTGTTCACTTTCCTTCCTAAAAGAAGCAATATATTTAACTTCTGGCGCTCTGCCTGACTGATGGAGAGTTGATCTCTATAAGGCCAACACCCGTGGCTTCCCATCAAGGCAAACCCTCAGCCTCCACTTGATCTCCCCCCTCTGGTTGAAGTTATTTAGATTCTCAGTAGGAAGCTTGCATTATGTTCTACTAGCTGGTTACAGGGCCTTGATTTCCACTCCATGTTTAACAGGAAAAAAGAAATTTCTTAGTTCTTTATAACAGCCAGAGGTTTTCCAAAAGACCTATTATGGGAATTTTTAAAAATCTGTACTATCATAGGACTTTGAAGCTCAATACAAAAGAGTCTTTATCATGCTGCTGAATAGTTTGGGTCCAGGAAGGTGTCCTAGAGCAGAAGTTTTCAAACTTATTTTTAAGCAACAAAATACTTTTTTTCTTCCAAACGAAATCTACAGAACCCAAATACCACAATGCTCTCAACTTCAGCCCTATTAGTATTGAGAATGAGTAATTCTTCGTTGCGGGGATATTGGGTGTGCATTGTAGGGTTTTTAGCAGCATCACTGGCCTCTACACTCTAGATACCAGTACCATCCCCTTCACTCTAATTGTGACAATCAAAAATGTTTCTAGACATTGCCAGATGTCCCCTGGGGGCCAAAATCACATCCAGTTGAGAACCAATGCAATACAGTCTATCAAACCGATTTTTTTTTTTTTTTTTTTTTAAAGAGCCGATGCTTTGGAAGTGGGATTAAACTCCTTCATAACTCTGCCTGGGGCCCCCAACCCTCTTGCTGGTGGTGTTTGAGGAGCTGGTGTGGAGCTCTGAGCTTCATGGACACGCCATCCCAGAGGGCTCCGTTGTCACTTAAGAAATCTGCAGTGTGGGGAACTGGTTACAAATAAAGTAAAACAGCTAAAATTAGACAAATCCATAGGTATTTTGAACCCAAATGCACACCTATATGTGCACTTGCAAGTATTGAACAAGGAAGTAGAGAGGGTTGCACGGTGTTCACCGGACTCCCCATGCATTAGGGTTTGGCCCTCACAATTTGCCCTGTTTTGCCGGAGATGCCCCCTGAAGGCTTGTGGCTCTCAGTCCAGAGCCTGCCTCTGCTGTGCGAACCCCATCTTTCCTGAGACTCAGCAGAACTGGCTCTGCTCATGGGGGTGCCAAGGGTGGGCCAGTGCTTGCATCCCCTTGCAGCCAGATGTCAGCCGGATCCCAGTTTGAACAAAGTCATTCAGAATCATAGGGTGGATTGTTACACTCCTGCACTTTGTACTTAGGGAGTAACGTGTGCTTCTGTACATGTGTGTGAGCGACTGTGCCTCTCCTTCAGGGAACCCGCTGCGGCCTCCTCTCCCCTGTCACTCTCAGCATCCATGGAGGGGCTCTGGGGGGATTGGCGTGCGCCCCTCCCACCTTCCCTCCCTAACCTGGGCCAGTGGAAGTATGGGGAAGCCTGTCCCACAGGCATACACTGTACCCCAGGTATGTGGGTGTCAGTATAAAAAATCATACCACTGAGGGAGTCACTCAGTGACCCAAGTGACATGAGCCTGGAGGGCGGGGGGGATTGGGTGCCTAGGGGGCTCAGCTTCAGCCTTTCTGTCCAGCAAATTCCTTCTGCCCCCAGGCCACAGCTGGAGTCCTGAGTTCAGGAGAGCCCGTCCCTTGCTAGAGGACTTGCCCCTTGTCCTCAACATCTGTCTGGCTGCTTCTGAAAGCCTCTGGTGCTTACAGCAGCGTTTCGTTTACCCAAAGACCACATGATCGTTGCAGTTAGCTTTGGGAGCAGAGGAGCGAACAGACTCATTTTATCTACATGTCCATCTGTGGATCTCCAGCCTTGCTGAGAAAAACCACTTCCAGAAACGCTTCAGGAGTCCTGCGGAGGTTGGCGTAGAATTCCTGGAAGGGGCTGATAAGAGCCACTTTCAATGCTCCTTTGTCATCCTCCTCCCTCCTGTCCTCCTGGCCATGGGCTGGAGGAGAGGAGTTCAGGGGGACAACTTGGGTAGGGGACTTGACACCCCGCAGCCCCCTTTGGCCCACGAGGGGGAAGCTAGCTATAAGGCTATTTGGCAAAAGGTTTCTACTCCATGCTTCAGGTGTGAAATCAATTTGATTTATTTAAATCTGTAGTGTGGATTATTGCTATCAGATGAGGATACAAACCACTGAGCTGAAGACAAAGGGTCAACAAAACTTACCACTGATACGCACTTAGTTGTTGTAGACATTATCTAGGAGATGGTTTTAAGAGTGACCCGGGTATATAATTGGTTTGTTTTGAAAGGGGCGTGGAGTTCCCAGGATGCTCTGTTCCCCATAGTGCCCTAATAAGCAACTGCATTTCCTGAGTGTTACACTTTTGTCACCCTTTGTCATCAAAATATGCAACCAGTTCTAGGTAATGCTGATAGGAATATGAAAACATTATAAGATCAATGGATTTAATGGTTAGGAGTTGCAGAAAATAGTCTTACATTTATACTTTGTAATGTATGCATTGTTCTTACATATATTCTCTTGTTTAATCATCACAAACCAGCCCTTGTGACCTAGGTTCTCTCTTGGCCTTATCGTGAAAGAATTGATGGAATCTATTAACATTGAAACCTCTCAGTGCCTTTCTGTGATCTGTGAAGGCTTGCACTCCTCCTTCCTGTCCAGCCCTGGTATTGACCTTCCTTTCAAATCTCCTCTCCTACTAGTCCTTAATTCTTACTGTAGTTCCAGCAACAGCAAACCACTTGCATGTGTCTGAATGCGGAACATTCTTTAATGTTTCTGTTCATTCATTCATTCATTCATTCATTCATTCATTCATTCATGGCTAGTTATATGCAGAGCACTGGGAGTACATCTCCCCGACATGCATACACCTCATCTACAATCTAACACTGGTAAACTGTGAATCTGGGATAAGAGTGTTGGTGTTGGTTCTGGGGACCCTATGAAGAGGGTAATCAACCCCTGGCTTGAGTAGTTACAATAAGGCAAGTCCTGAAGTAAGTTGTTTTGGTGGGAGGTGGAGTTGGACAGTAAGGAGAGGAGTTGGCATGGACCTTGGGGTCAGGCAGTGATGGGTGAGTGATGAAGTTTGGTGTGGGCAGGAAAACCAGCAGATGTGCTGGTTTAGGACTTTCCCCTGTGGCCTGAAGGCACCCATTAAATGGTTTTTAAATAGGGGCCCGGCAGGGTGTGGATTGTTCAAAAAGGCCTTTCTTGCGTATTTCCTGTTCTTCCTGCTTCTCCCCCTGAACAGTGCTGCTCAGGCTTTAGGTACATTTCAGGGGTTACCACCTCTGTGGGGGCTGCAGATTCCTTGACTGGCTGGCCCCATCCTCAGGTCTCATAGAACCCTGGCTGTGCAACAACTGCTTTTGCATTTTAACTCTGTTTATTTGGGTTCTTCCTGCAGGACCACTGGTTCTCAGAGTTTACAGTGCAGATTCCTGGCCCCCACCCCAGATTTCTGATTTTATTTGGAATAGACTCTGGGAATCTCCAATTTTTAACAAGCAGAAATACTACAAGAGACGGTGAGCTTAATGAGTCCCCAGGCATTGCATTTGTGTGTACATACATGCATGTGTATACACACACGTGTGCATGTACATCCATGCAATTTCTCATTTATACTTAAGAACCGTATTTTTTAACAGTGTTCCTGCTCCAGATTTGTGATTCCACAAATGTTTTACTTAATAAAAGCAGTTGCCCAAGTTTATATACATACGTAGTGTTGGAGCCTGAATTAAAGTTCCCACATGGCCCTGAGCCCTGACACCTGACCCTTTTACAGATCACTACATCACAGCTGCCACGTGCAATGGCCTTTGAGAAGCAGGCAGTCCCATTGAACCACAGCATCCTAGAGACCCAGAAATGGGAACAAGGGGTCTTGACCTTGCATTTTGTAATTTTCAGGTGTTTATTAGTATGATCCTCAAGGATGCCACTAATGGGTGTTAGGCACTGATTATGACAGATCCTGGGAGGATACAAAACTGTAAAATTTAGCTCTAGCCCATAAGAAATTTTTTGTCTACTTGAGGTAAGAGGCAGAAATGCACAAGCAATTGAATGACTATGCAAAACGGTGAAGGCTGAATGGAGCATTGTGCACAGAAGGGCATCAGCACTGTGCAGTAGTGCTAGCAAGGAAGAAAAGAAGTGAAACCTGTTAGCTGGAGGGTTGTGCAGACACTTTGGAGGAGGAAGTACTTTTATGAGGATTGGCTCTGAGGAAGTGAGAAGCCACTCCTGGTGAGGGGAGTGACCTGGGTAGAGCCCGGCAGGAGGAGGGGCCCTGAGTGACCAGGACACCAGTTTGGAGCACAGATTTGTGTAGGGGGGGATGGTTTTTAACCAGGAAGGGGATGTTGGTCCAGGCTCAGGAGGGCCATAAATGTAAGATTGGGATATGTCAGCTCTTTAAAAGTCTGTTGTCATTGTGTCTGTGACTTCATCCACCTTATCCATCAGTCATGAATTTCTGAATGGAAGCTAATAACCCTATACTCCTCCTCTTGGAGAATCCTGGCTGCACTTGAGTTCCACTTCAGTGGAAGGCAGAGCAGGGTGCATCCTGGGACAGTTTCGTTTGGCTTTTTCACACGGAGGAATGTGCTCATGTCCCTGCCCGTTCTGTGTGCCTGTGCCCTGCACTCACTGCCAAGCTGTCACATTCCCTGTTGTGCAATGCTTACCAGTGCCTTCAATGAAAACATATTCTAAAAATCAGAACTATGATTTCTTTAACTATTAATCCAAAACACAGTGCGCAGACCACCAGACCCATGCTGCAGAGTAGAAGTTTTAGTTCACACTGCCCTTATCACTGCTGACACAAGACTCTTAGCTCTTCCACAAGTCTGGGCAGACAGCCTTGTTAGGAGTGTTTTCATCAGAGGTGTCACTTCTTAATAACCCTGTGATCCAGGATAATTTCTTTATAGTCTTAGATTGTAATTTTGCCCCAAGGAAGTCTGAGTGGTTTCCCATGAAGAGTTTTGTTTTGTTTAGAGTTTGCCACAAACACTGAAAGAAGAAAGTCTCTGTTATTAGTATGATTTACAGTTTTAAGTGGAAGGCTATCGTTTCTTGAAAAACCATTTCTCTACAGGGTCTTTTACCCATATCCTCGTGTTCACAGAGGAATGTTCTCACACAACTACTAGAAAATGCGGAAAGTTTTGTTTGAGGAAATTCAACTCTTTCATCTCTCATGAGTTATCGCTTCAGGAATGCAGCTTACCAAAGTGGTTTAGAGACAGGTTTGTCAGGGGGAAATGTGTGCGTTCCCAAAGGCAGCCACGTGGCTCTCCTCCCAAACCCCCGCCGAGTTGCTGGGCTGCCCCTGAGGCAGAGAATTACTAAACTTATTTATTCGCTGATTTGAGGCCACCGCTCTTTGTTGTAAGCCCTTACCAAAATAGGTCGTTTGACAATTGATCCACTTTATTTCTATCAACGGAGCGTTAACCTGGTACTTACAGTAAATGACAAAAGTGCTTCGCTTGTGTTAATGGGAGCTCTTACTTTGGGAAAGTGAAATATTTCTCGGTCTTTCAGTCACAGAAAATATTCCCTACTGGTTTGCTTTTGAGATTCAATGATTGCCTATAAAAGTTAAAAATAATTTTTTTCTCTAGCTAGCCTTGTTTTGTAAGTGGGTCTCTAAAATACCTGCCCCCTTTTTGGAGGGGAGGTAGAGGTGGATCAAACTTTTAGTAGTAATCCTTTTTCCCTTTTTGCATAGACAGTTTAAAGAATTCTGAATGTTACAGTTCATGTCCCAACCTTGGATTCCACAATCAAGGCTAAAGGTTAAAAATAAGGCTAAAGGTTAAAAATAAGGTCTTAAGGGAAGCAAAATTAAAGCAAGAGGGAATTATCTCTTAACTGTTAAACAGTTTCACAATGAGTATCCAGTTATCTGGAGAATAGAAGGAAACATGAAAAGATTCATTCCTTACAGATCAAATGAAACTGGCTGCTGTGTCTTCATTCCACACAAATATGAAACTGAGAAAAGGTAGCCTGGAAGGCCAGAAAGGACACAGGCATTTTTTAGGCCTCTTTCATCAGAATTACTATGTCACACTAAGGAACCAATTTATAAACTGTGCAAACAGCTCAAATAGGAACCTGTAGAACTGAGTCAACCCTTTCTCAAGGGCAAATGGTCCAGGTTTATGGTTTATAGTTAGAGGGCATGCTCTCATCCACAGCTTTTTATCTTTGTGATCAAAAATGGATTTAAGAATTTTTTTTTTTATGTCTGTGCAATAGCTGCTTCCAAGAAAGGGAGATGAAGAGTCATGCCTGTTGCTGACGCTTTCAGAGCCTCAGGGATCTTGGAATAGAGGGGTGGGCAAAACTAGGGTTCCAGTTGTTCGTCTGGAGAAATACAAATTAATAAACAAGAAGACAAGAATAAACTCTGTGTTTCACATACCCGCAACTGTAAATCTACTTTTGCCCACCCCGTGAACCATGCCATAGTTGACCAGTTGAAGTGGAAGTTGCTAAAATCAAATGTATTTCAGTTAATAAAGAATGTGACAGTGATGTTAGCAAGACTCCTTCTGAAGCAGACAGAAAAAAAATCTGTGTGTGTGCACTAGGAATTGTAAATGGAGATGAAGTAGAATTGATGTAATTTGGATTATTTTACTAAAATTTTAAAATATTAAAGTTTAACTGGATTATCTTACTCAGCTAGAAATGGTATAAAAAGAAACTTGGCAAGAGTGTGATTTCTCTCTGCTTCTTGGCCAGAATAATATATACATTAAATTTTTCAACACCTAAATGCAGATTTTCTGTTCCCATTCCCCTCACCCTTCCCTAGAATGTTATGAAAAGGAAGTGTGAGCCCTAATGTTTCTGGAACCTTCTTTGTCTTCCTCAGTCTGGTCACAGTCTTGGGCAAAGAGTTCTCAGGTGAATTCCATTGAGTTGTTACTAGAGGTATATGTTTCTTTTCTCAACCAGAAAAATAGTTCCTAACCTCTCCCCCAAAATAAATAGGTGTACCAGAAAATCATGGTACAAATGAAAGACGATTCCATTTTTTAAAAATGGGCAGATTTGAGCAGACATTTTCTCAAAAAAAAAATTAACGGACAACAAGCACATGAAAACATGTTTAACATTTTTATGCAGTAAGGAAATTCAAATGAAAACCACATTAAAATGCCACTAGAATGGTTAAAATTTATAAGAACAACCACACTAAATATTTATGAGACTGTGGAGCACTAGAACATGGAAAGTAGATGCCAACTGTTGAACAACTGTTGGAATAAAAGAATAGAGAATGTATTTGAGCTTGACATTTGGAATAGTTTGTTTAGAGTGGTCCAGAATGGATGCCTAGAGAAGAGAGTGTAACCCTATCATATGACTCAGCTCCACAGTGAACAATTTTATACAATCAGTGAATGCTGTTTATTCGTTTCTTTTACATCCATGCTATTAGACATATACATTGTTATTGTATATTCTCCTGGTGAAACAAACCTTTGTCATCACACGGTCACTTCTTTTTATTTCAAGTAATTCTGTTTCTCTTACAGTGTATTTAATCTGACATTGATGTGATTACATTGCATTTCTCTTAGTATTGGTCTTGTATCTTCTTTCATTCTTTGACTTTCTACTTTTTTCCACTACGTTTTAGGTTTGTGTCTTATAAACAGCAAGTAGTTACATTCCTTTCTTTTCTTTTTTTAAGTTGATTGAGATTCTCCCCATCACCATCTCCTCCAACTCCATTTTCCTCTCTCTCCTGGTTTGGGAGAGAAACCTTTTTTTCTCCCTTTACATGGCTATGCTTGGAATTTTCACCTGTCTATGTAACAGAATCTAAAGTTAGCCATTACTTTACCCTCCTACTGAGCAAACAAGGATCTTAAAAGGCTGTAGCTCTGGTCACCTTCCTTGTGATCCACATGCAATTGGTTGGCATTCTAAATTATTTTTATTTTTCTTTTGAAGCATCAGTAACTAGACATCATTGCTTACTTATTCCATCCTTGTTTGTTTATTTTTACCTACATGCTTGTACTGTTTTTACTCACCATCTTCTTCTGTAGTTCAGACCTTTCTTTGAGGGTGGTTTTCCTTCTTGAAATATGAGAAATCTCATACGCCCTTTAAAAGTTTATTTGAAAAAGTTTATTTGAAATCTCATACACCCTTTAAAAGTTTATTTCATGAAGGTACTTGGTGGTGAACTATCTCAGTTTTCTGAAATACCTTTCTTTTGCCCTCATTCTTGAAAGCTACCATTTTTGCCATGTATAACATAGAACCCACAATTTTGTGTGCATTATGCATGAGATTATTATACCCATTATTATACCCAGGTTATGGAATCCTTATACCCATGTATAATGTGCACCCTTATTTTTTCCTCCAAATTCTGGGCAAAAAAAGTACACATTATACACGGCAAAATATGGTAGTTTCACTGGCAACAAAGCCTCTTAAGAGTTAGAAGGAACCTCACTGACCATTTAGCTAAGCTTCTTCATTTCCAGAGAAAGCTTGTCACTGCACAGAAGGAATACATGACTTTTTCAGGATCCCTACTGCCCACAGGAGGAAGTAGGATTTCTTAGCCTGATACTGATGCCCCTTGTCCTGCCCCCATTGTCTCCACTCCAGGATCCCCATCATATACGTCCTCCTACTCTGTGAGGACCCGTTGTGTTAGAGAAGTTGGTTTTCTCATCGTTCCCCAATGCCGTGCACCTGCACTTATGTTAGGCTTCGCAGATAGAATGTCCTCCCTAAACTTTCTACTTGGTCTAAGGTCTACTGTTCCATCAAGGTCTAAAAATTAAATGCCATCTCGGCCATGGTGCCCTTCCCAACCGCCCTGGCACTAGGTATCTTTTCCTGCCCCTTAACCCTATTCGCACCTGCAGGTAGCACTGAGCTTTGCTGCTTGGTACTTTCCGTCTCTTTATAGTTTGTTTCTCTAACTAGAATGTAAGCCCACCTAGATTAGTGGCCTCCAAACTTTTCTGATAATGCAGATATCAGTGAACAATGGTTAAGCAGGCACCCCGAATATATGTATATTGCCTTGTTAATTTTATACATACGTAGTACTATGTATGTTATAAACACTATAAATTATCCCCAGCAGTAAATGGAGAAAGAGAGAAACGAACAAATGGAAGGCCCAGTTGTTTCTTCCTGTACCTCAGCATAGTGATCTGAGAAGCTCAGTGGGGTACTCTGGCTTGGTGGTCTCGGCCCTAGTAAATAGTAGACATTTGATAAGTATTTGATGATGATGGGGCAGCCATGAGATGTTAAAGTGATGAGGTCAGAAGGTGAATATAGGAGTTCCTTGAACATTATATTCCCTTAACTCTGGACATTGGTACATTCAGATTCTTCCTGCAACATTCTTTGCCATTTCTCCCGATTCACCTCCCCTTTACTTGTTTTGAAAGTTGTAGTTTTATTATGCTTCTCAAAATAAGCCCCCTTGTTTTCCCACGCCTGAGTGAGACTCATGCCCTTCTACAATCCAGTGGAAATTGAAACTATGCATAGTAAAAGCCATTGACAATCTTTCTCCAACGTTAGACTTTCAGTTGTTGAGGGCATGACTGTATCTTCTTCTCCATTGAACCCCTGCTTCCCATCCCAGTGTCCAACATGACATACATGTTGGAAACCTGTTGGTTGAATGAGCATACGATGGGGAGGGAAGAAAGAGGTTGAGTGTGCTTAGAGCCAGTATGGGGACCAAGGCCAAAATGAAAGACAATCTGCTATTCATTGTCCAAAATGGGGCAGAATACTGCCTTGTCCTCAAAATGATTTGTAAATTGAATGACAGTTTAGGGTTAAAAGGTCTCTTGCTCTTCATTTTTTAGTGGCAACTCTAGCAGTTGGTGAAACTATTGCGTAGACTATATGTTCACTAAATTATTATAAACCTCTAAATTAAAATGAAACTATCCAGACTTTTGTTAATGTAGAGTGTTTACCTGGTACTAAAGACATCAGAGGATGGAGGCATTGGTGCACATTATGCAGCTGTTTGGAGTATTCTTTTATACATCTGCTTTTTCTAGAAAAGTACGAACTCGTATTCAAGGATATAGACTGAGCTATTCATAGTAATAATGAAAGCCCTCTGAATGGGTTTTAAGGAAGAAGAATTCATTTGTCTCTGGCTAGTGAAATTTTCTCTTTCTGGTAGCAGAGACATAATGACAACAGATTCATTACTAATTCAAAATCTACTTTCGTCAGAATTTTTAATCCTGATCAATACCAAACCTTTATTTATACTTTTAAAAAATAAACGAGTTTAATTTCTTTATCTCTCTTAAATTTTATTTTGTTCCTGTTTAAAGCCTAATGCAATTGTCAAAAAGAACAAAAAAAGCCTGCTAGTAGCCCAGATATATGCTTCTAAATTGTTAGCCTCTGACAGGAAGTGACTATACGACATAAAGGACATCTGATTGAAGCAGCTGTCTCCTTACCTCTTTTTTTTTTTTAACTGCCATAAAAAGCTGAGATTCAAAGGCCTTGCATCAGCATTGCCGGAAATTTGGTTATGGGATAAGGTATTTTACCTTCAGTGTTAGGTTTTGCATTAGTCTGTTTACAATGAGCAGTGGTGCCGTAGTTTTAAAAATCATGTTGGATCAGGAACATGAGGGAGGCAGCATTGCTTTCATTCCATCCATGTAGTGGGAGAAGGAAGTGATTAAGCATCATATTCCTCATGGCTAATATCCTGCAAGGCTTTTCTAAAATTATAAAATCAGAACTTGAAAGCTTAGAAGGGGCCTTAGAAATCTACTAGTGGAAATGAGAAAAAAAATGGAAAGGGAAATGGAATTAGCCAAACTAAGGGGCAGGATCTTTTTAGTTCTCAGCAGGAAACACATGTTTATCTGGAAAAGATTTTGGTTGGACAGGTTGTTTGTATAAGAATCCTTTTTGTGAGGAAGGAAGACCAACCTGAGCTTGGGGCTGGGGTGCGGGTGGAAAGAGCGCTCTCAGTTTCCATGGAATGAGAAAAAACACAGAGATTTCAAATAGGAAAACCCTACTTTCAGAGAGATGATATGCTAATGCTATTAATTTACTTTTAAGTTATTCATGATTATATTCATTTTATAAGACATGATGATTACGTAGTAACTTTAGTATTAGATGCTATAAAAACAGAAATAGTAACTTCCTAAAAGAAGATATGGAAAACTTTTGTCCACACTAAAACCTGCACACAGATGTTTATAGCAGCTTCATTCATAACTGCCAAAACTTGGAAGGAACCAAGGTATTTGTCAGGAGGTGAAAAGATAAACAAACGGTAGTCCATCTGGACAATGTGATATCATTCAGCACTAAAAAGAAATCAGCAATCAAGCCATGAAAAGACAAGAAAGAATATTAAATGAATATTAATAAGTGAAAGAAGCCATTCTGAGAAGGCTACCTGCTTTATGATTCCACTTATATGACATTCTGGAAAAGGCAAAACTACGGAGACAGTAACGGAGACAGTAAAAAGTTCAGTGGTTTCAGGATGGGGAGAAGGGGAGGAGATGAACAGGCAAAGCACAGAGGATTTCTGTGGAGTGA
Source organism: Pteronotus mesoamericanus (assembly GCF_021234165.1). Classification (NCBI taxonomy): domain Eukaryota; kingdom Metazoa; phylum Chordata; class Mammalia; order Chiroptera; family Mormoopidae; genus Pteronotus; species Pteronotus mesoamericanus. Next base: position 27,492,975 of record NW_026555078.1, on the reverse strand, counting down.
AAGTACTCTGTATGATATTATAACGATGGACATATGTCCTTTTACACTTTCCAAGCCTGAGAGTGAACCCTAAGGGAAGCCATGGACTTTGGGTGCTGCGATGTGCCGACGCAGATTCCTCTTCCTAAGAGATGCGCCCTCCTGGCGAGCGATGATGATATGGAGGAGGCTGTGCGTGTGTAGGGCAGAGGGTGTGGGAGAAGTGCCTGTTTCTCCCTCTCAGTTTCACTGTAAATCTAAAGTGGTCCTGAAGAATAAAATGTTTTAAAATTATAGGAAGATGTTTTGGTGAAAAGCACTTGGCAAAACAGCACATAGAGTATGACACTATTTACATAAAATTGTGTATCTCTCCAGTGTATCTATCTGGCATGTTCACCAAAATATTCAAAGTGATTCAAAGTGTGGGGAGATTTAAGATGATTTTTAAGAAGAAACTCTTTTGCTTTATAGTTTTCTGTATCATTTGAGTTTTCTGTAGTGATCATATATTATCTTTATATAAAAACCACCGCCAGAGAGCAAAAAGAGACATTTTACATGTTGCCTCTGCTCTGCCAGCTGGAACCCTCTGATGGCTTCATTGTTTTATTATGTCAAGTTCAAAAGGTTATTGGGGGGACAGGAGATGCCATGAGTAGGACATTTTCTCCCCAGTTAAACTTAGTATGAAGGGGACAGAAAAATGACCAGATAATTGGAAAATGTTTCCATTTTTAAGCATATAAACCCAGATACTTTCTCGAACCTAAGCTTGGAGTTGAGATATGTCATTCTGAGCTGTCATCCAGGGAGTCAGGATGACAGGGAGAGGAACAATCCAATCCGAACTTGATGGAACAGACACCCGTTTCCTCCTCATCCTGAAAGCCGGTGGTTACGATCCACTGAGCAATGTTTAATTTTCATTTTAAAAAACTGAAGAATGAAGAAGGGGCAGCTGGAATTCTAGTCATGGATGAAATCAGTGGTGGGAAATGAAATATTTGTAGAGTCACAGCAACAGAGAAGAAATTCTTACCAGTTTTGTAGAAGGGAATTATAAGAGTCTCGCATTTAACCTTAGGGAACAAGAGGGAATTTCTGTCACTAAATGATGTGTGCAGAAAGGAGTAGGCACAATACGAGTTGAAGATTATTATTGTAAGAATTTTCTATTTATACTTTACCTCATTCCACAAAGAGTTTGAAGCAGCTGGCTGGGAAGTGCATGTGGTAGCAAAGTACAAATAAGAACTCAGGACCAGAGTGAGTGCAAAGCCATTCTATAGCAGATGACATGGAGGCCATGCTTGTCTTTCCTCTCCCGCCGTTGAGGAGGGCTGGAAATGGGGGAGTCCACCCCCTCACCCCCTGAAGCAGCCACCAACTCATGGCAGATGGGAGCTGGAGGATATAAGTCCCGGTTTCCTTGTCCAATGAGGATCCCCAAAGGAGTCCAGTCACATGGCAGGATGAAAGGAGAAGATGGGATGGGATCCACAGAGCCAAGGGTGTTGGGTCAGGGAGCTTGGCAATGGTGTCTACTGAACGGACCTAGTAGATGAGTGTAAGATCTTCTAGCTTTAAAAAAAAAATTATTGATAGATTTTAGAGAGAGGTGAAGGGGATGGGGGACAGAGAGAAAGACAGACACTTGGACATCAATTTTTGTTGTGCCACTTATTTATGCATTCATTGGTTGATCCTTGTACTTGTCCTGATGCACAACCTTGGCATATTGGAACAATGCTCTAATCAAATGTGCTACATGGCCAGGGCTAGGTCTTCTAACTTCTTAGTAGCTCTGCTATTAAAGGACCCCTGCTTCTCCAAGGTTGGCAATGGGGAGACCTGCCTGCCACCTGGGCAATGTGCTAGACCTTGTAGCCCAGGTCACCTTCCTCTGGGTAGTCTCACTTTTCACTGGGACCCTCTCTGTCTACCAAGGTACCCGGAGGGTGGTGGCTCCCCAGTAGTGCACTCTCTGAAGCAAAGCTCAGGCCTGGCTGGACTATGTAAAACCAAGGCAGAAATTGAACTGTACACAGAATATGCACTGGATGTTTCTCTTAGCAAGGGATGGTTAACATATTCTCTGTATGCCATCACTACTGGGCTCACAACTAGCCTACCTCAGTCTGTCTTTGGGGAGCCTTGTAGACACCCCATTCCTGAGGCCTCAAGTCCATAGCCCAAGGAGTAAGGACCGGAAGAAAGGCTAGTCTCTCACCTGACTAAGGCCCTCCCTGCAGTCATTTTGCTCTCTGAGAACTCAACTTTCTCTCAGATGTTGGAGAGTGGAAACACCACCCTTTGGGGAAAACCTACTTCTTTTACCTTACTATGGTTCAGATAGGACAACTACAGTAAACCTAACTTCCATACAGGAGGCTCACATAGACTGTTGTATGGAAGTCATCCTACTAAGAGTATGACATGGTCCAATTGTATGTCATAAGCATAATTAGATGAATTAAGGATGGATTGCAAAGAGGAGCAAACGTATGCAAGAGGACTAGTTAGAAATTATTCCATAGTCTACATGAGAGGAGGAAGAAGACACGAACTGTACCCAATGAGCATGAACTGTACCCAATGAGTCAGATCATGGTAGGTTTAGTAGAACTTGATGATTGATTGGTTGTGGGTGGAGAAGAAAGATCCGGAGATATCGCTAAATTTTTTTTTTCTGGATGACTCCAATGATAGTGGTGCAATTATCTAGGAGAAAGAGTGGGTTGAAGAGTGCAAAAAGGGCTCAGCCTACAAATGTCAAGTCATAGAGAGATGCTGAGAATCTACTTAGAAATAAGTTTAGTAGTTAGAAGCCAGAGCTAGAGCCACAGATTTGAGAGTCCTCAGTGTATAGCCCATTCTTAGAAGCCAAGAGAACATATGAGGTCTCTGAGGAGAGAATGAGCATCTGTAAAGACCAGGAGAATGATATACAAAGAACCTAGGGATACACAGATGTTTAAAGGTTGGGTAGAAGAGAAGAGTTGGTGAAGGAGAAATTATAGTGAGAGGAACCAGATATTGGAGCCAATGTCTTTTTCTTCAAGGACTAGAATGGGAGAGTTTGTATGTTGAACAGGGCTCTCTTCTTGTAACAGTGAGGTGAGAGGACTTTCCCTGGCTTTTGATGGATTTTGGTCACACCAAGCTATGTTCTGATCACCTTTCGCTGACAGAGAAGGCTGGAGTGATGTGTAAGCACGGGATCAGCTTTCATGATGCTACAAGCCATAAGTCCTACTCAAGAGAGTCAGTCTAGTAACACACTATTTTTCTCTCCTGCGTATGCCCATGATGGTCATGTTCATGAGTTTGCATGATGGCAGCCATTTATGTGGGCTGAGCTTCCTCAGAGCAAGACAGAACCTTGGGAAATATCTGTGTATGGCTCCTGTACAGTCAGGTCTCATAAAACACCAAGTCTGATCACTCTATCTGAATTTTGAAATTACTATGAGTCGTGTGACTAAGCTCTTTTCAAAAACCAGAGAGGATTCAGCGCTACTCAGAGCCATTTGGGGACTTTGCTTTGCCATTTTAAAATACTGACACTCTTTGTTGCAGCCTTGGTGACTGGTGCTGGCACAAATTCCAAGACCCTTCCCCTCTCCTGGTTCACTAAGTTTCCCTTCCTTTTTTCCAAACAACTGCTAATCTCAGCCCATTTGTGAAATCTTTCTTAATTAGAGGACTGGGTATGCAGCTCCTGTGATTCTCTTATCACTCAGCACCCGCTAAGCGTTCTCACCCATTAGTTGTATACTCCTGTTGTAAAAACTCATTTAAGTTACATAATTTGCTTATTACGTGTCCTAATCTTTTTGTGTTCATGTCATTATTGTCTCAGACAGGAATCATCTAAGTTTAAGTTGGTATGTATCATTCTTTATGCACACAATTTTGTAATCAGGTGGTTGCTTATTTGCGTGTTTGATGATAATAAGCAAAATTCTGTCCCTGCCTTATCCCATTACCTTTCAGGATCATATTTTAGAGACATAAACCACATAATACTTTCTAATTCTTTCTTGACCAGTAACTTTTAGTCAACTCGAAGGTTTTCTTATTTGTTTTTCTCACAGTTATTCCCTCCCATGTGCACAAATGATAAAACCAGTATCTCAGGAAGAAGAAAAAAAGACATGTGATAGCATTCCTCAGTTGTTCAACAATAGTAAATAGAGTCTGGCGTCCCTGCTCCTATCATGGGCTGCTTGACCTCGTGTAACCTTCCTGTTAGCTTCTGTTTCCTCACCAGAAAATGTATTACTTTCCAGGACACCCAATGTTAATAAAGGACAAAGTGCAGCGTGGTGTCACCGGGAGCCTTGGGATAAAATAAGAGTGGAGGGTGCTTGCCGTCTGGCACTAGCTGGCTGGATGAACCTTGGGCATGGTGTTTAACTTCTCTAGGTAATGGTTTCCTAGGTATTGATTTCTCTTCTAGGCAATTAGGTGGTTGAATTAAAAATCCTTCCTATTCCTTGACCTCTATGGTAATTTGAAGTAAGGGTTTTAACAACAGTTATAATAGGTAACACTTAGTTGCTACCTGCTGGGGACTTTTGTAATTATGTTACGTTTCTCAGCAAGTCGTCAGGATGGCCCTTTGAGGAGGGTTCTCTTGCCCTTTGTGTTGGACAAATGAGGAAACTGAAACAAAGGAAATGAAACCACTTGCCCACCGCCACCCGGCTTATAAGGGGGGAAGCAGGGTTCGTGTGGGGCTCCAGATCCTGTGCCCTTGACCTCCATGCTGTCAGCCTGCTGTACAGAAAGGCTGAACAGCTTCCTCTGCACAGCCCCTAAAAGGCATGCCACAGATGGTAGTAAGCCTCAGCGCCTTTGAAATTAACCAAATTCAACTTAAAGTCGTATTTGACACTGAATCAAAGTTATTTTCTTTATGCATTTGATATCAGTAATTCTGTCAAGTAAAAAGTGCCATGTCATAGATTTTCTTTCTCTGATTTAATTTGCTCATAATTATTTGAAAGTGAGGGACTGTGATCTATGCTTTTAATTCACATCAAAATGTTTCAGAAGTGCTTTTGCATATAGACTTCTACTGCTGGAATATAAATCCTTAAATTCAGCTAGGTAGAACAAAAGACTTAAGAGTCTCTTACTGTTTTTGAGATACAGTTAAAGTAGTTTTATGGAGGCTTCAGAGAACCTCCTCCCCAACAAAAGCCCTGTGTTAACAATGCAGGTTCAAGTCCAGCAAAACTTTTTGCAATAAAAACTTACCTTGGTTTTTTTTTGTTTGTTTGTTTTTGGTTTTTTTTTTTGTTTGGTTTTTTTTTTTTTTTTTTTTGGCTCCTAGTCATGTGTATTCTAAAATTCTCCAACACAGTGTGTGGGATGATAGTCAGATTTTGCAAAAGAGAATTTATGTCAAAATAGTTAATCTTCATTATATTTGAAATAATTATTCTCCACCTATCAGTGGGATGGCTTGTAAAAACCAACTCAGAGCAGGCTTCAGGCCTGAGTGCCTCTAGAGACTGGAATGTTGTTTCCATACTGTGGCACGGAGCCAGCTTCCTACTTACTTAGAGCCATTGAGCACCTTAGGAGCAAAACAGAAATTGTGATGCAAGTTTTGACTGCAAAGCATGTTAGGGTTGCCTGACGTGTTCAACTAAACATGATCTGAAAGAGCTCTCAAAGGCCGGGTTGGTTTAAGGCAAAACAGGATTAAACAGTCTTTAGTAGTCCTTTTAACCCAGTCCTAAGTCAACAGGAGGGGTAAAAACAATGAGGAAGCTCCCTCTGCACTCTGTAAAGTAGGGGCGAGTCTGTACTCAGGTGATCATTGTGCAGTCTGAAAGCTCTTTCTTCCTGTTCACGGCATCAATCAAGAGAGCCATGTCAGAGAAAGCCATTTGAAACAATGGGGGCCCCATTCTCTTAAATGACCAAGTGCCTTGCCAATTCCCAGGTGTGTGTGAGTGCGTGGAGGCGTGTGCTTGCTTCTTAAACTAAAAGAAGGACACGTGCAAAAGAATACATACTGAAAAGGGAAGAGTCACAGTTGGTGACGATGACCATGTAGGAAGCGGCTGTGAGGCGCCTGGGACACAGAGGGGAAAGGGCCACAGCGTGCAGTGTTGTGGGATAGGGGAAAAGATTGAGGTGTGCTCCCAGGTTGCTATAGGAACAGAGTGGGGGGAGCACTTCACCTTGATTCAGGATTCGGGAGAGAGAGGCCCCTTAGGCTCTGAGGGAGATAAAATAAGTTTAAGTTCACTAGTTATAAAACATAAACAAGGAAGGGCATTCCAGGAGGGGTGAAAGGCATTAGCAGAGGCATTAAGGGACTGTCTACAACCACAGCAGTTCCTTCCTCCGAGCTGTAAGGAATCTCCTGGAAAATCATAGGTAGTGATATTGCTGTGGTAATAATAGTTGTTGAGAGGGGAAAAAAGGATTGGATTTATGAAATATTAAAAATGCAAGTGAGCTGACCTTTTAGCCAATCTTTATAGGGATTAAATAAGTAAATTCTTGGCAATTAGACCCCCAGGGAGGATTTAATTTGCATCTAGATGGGATCTGTTGAGGAATTCAGTACAAGTCTTTCACTGGCCAGCACTGAGCAGTAGGTTGGTGCTAACACAGGTTAGATAAGGAGATACCATTAGGCCAATTTTCATCATCTGCCAACAAGGGAACATTAAAATCTGTTCATTTTGTGGTTACTAAATGGTTCCTAGAAGTACTGTGGAAGAAAGCAGTACAGTGCAGTGAGTCTGTCTTCTGTGACCTTTATCTAAAATTGTAAGAATCTCCCAGGAATGTTGGTTGTGACGCTACCCCCACAGGGCTGAGGGGCTGGGGGCAAGGGTGTATTTTATCTTCTTTGGACAGATGTGAAACCTGAGAACAGAGGTCATTAGATTGCTTGCTGAAGATTTTACACATACACACACACCACTCCCCCAAAAACTGAAACAGGTACAATTTTAACTGTGCTAGAGCCTCTGGCAGCACTGGTGTCTTAGCCAAATTCATTTGGTCTATTTCTGCATTTCATTCTTTGAGATTCCTGGTGTAGACTCTTCATTTTTACTGTTAAAAAGAATGTAGTAATTGATATGTATACAGGATACATTCTTGCTTTCTGTTTGTTTTTGTTTTTTTTAATTTTCACCCAGGGATGTATTTATTGATTTTAGAGAGAGAGTGAAGAGGGTGGGGAGAGAGAAGCATCGATATGAGAGAGAAACATTGATCAGTTACCTCATGTATGCTCCTGAATGGGGGTGGGGGGGATAGAATCTAGGTATGTGTCCTGACTGGAGATTGAACCCACAACCTTGTGGTGTACAGGATGATGTTCCAGCTAACTGAGCCACCCGGCCAGGGCACTTTCTCATATTCTTTATAGGAAAAAAAATGTAGAAGTTGATTGCTAAATGAAAAGAAATGTGTATTTAAAACTTTGACAGGTATTGTGAAATTGAATGCCTCTCCCCCAAAAAATTATGGTTGACCCTTGAATAGTACAGGTTTGAGCTACACGGGTTCAGTAATACATGGATTTTTTTTTTCCTCAATAAATAAATATTGTAAATGTATTTTTTCTTTCTTAATGATTTTTAAATTTTTTCTCTAGCTTTATTGTAAGACTACAGTATATAACACATATAACATAGAGCCTACAAAATATGTTAATTGACTGTTAATGTTATTGGTAAGGCTTATGGTGAACAGTGGTCTATTATTAGCAGTTACATTTTGGGAGGAGTCAAAAGTTATACATGGATTTTCAACTGCATGGGAAGGGTGGTGGTATGCCATAAACACCATGCTGTTGAAGGGTTATGTCTCTAACTCTGTGCTAAACATTTTGAATATATTACCTCATTCAGTCCTTGGAAAAAACCTATGAGAAAAGCACTTCCAGGTTTATCTTCTTCTAGTCTTACTTTTCGAAATTTTTTTTGTACAAGTTCAATTTTAAACATCTATTGAAATGATCATATTTATTTTCTTTCACCTGCTACTAAAATAAAATATAATAATAGATTTTCTAATAATATACCTGCTGTTCTATCCCTGCAAAAATTCCCACTGGGTCACCATGGTTTTTTCTTTAAGATAATGCTAGATGTAGCATGGAAGTTCCCGGTTATCCGAGCGTAATTGCTACTGGGCAAGGTATACATAAAATGAATCCTTGAAAATGAGGGCTAAATTTTGTTAATAGTTAAAAAGTGGGAGGAGTTTGAAAAAAGGAAACTAAAATTGTGAAAATATTGAACAAATTTTGTTATTTTTCTCTAGGCACTAATTTTTTAGAAAAATATTTTTTCAGAAAATTTTACTATCTCAGTACTATTTTATTTTTTATTTGTATAGTACAGTTGTAAATAGGACATTTTAAACAAGTATTTGAAGCATAATTGTTTCCCATGGGCCTTTCCTTATATGTTGGTATTCAAAGTATTCTTTCTTAATATGACCATCATGACATTTTCTGTATCAAATTTCTTTTGTTCAGTTGTTAACTGATCTAACTCTGCCAGAGCCTTATCTGCCATTGGCTTTGGGTGTGAAGCTTCAAATATCACTTTCCCTGGACTGCATGAAAATTCTTTAACTGTTGCAAGATTTTTCATTTCACTTTGCAGTTAGTTTATATTGCATATTAAGACATTCATTGCATACATTATCACATCCAATAAACTGAGAAGCCAATGTGATGGCCAGGAAAAGATGCTATTATTAAGTGGAAAGGAGTATTTGTATTGGAGACTAACTGTAAAAGAATCGGAAAACAAAGACCCCATAACATGAAAACAGTCACTAATATTTTCTTATATTGCTTTCCTGTTCACTTCGTAATTACAAAGACTTCAATAATGAAGACCCCTGCATCAATATTTATGAGTGAACTTGATATAAAAGCAGAAAGGGGTACTTTTCCTGGGGTCCATAATTGGAATTTAGATAGGCCAGAAATAATAGGAAAAAATTTATTTCACCATTATTTTCATTAACCTATAATTTTTATTAACCTATAATGTAAATGTAGCATTTTCCTCCATTTATAAACAAACCATAGTGGTATTAGCAGTACTTCTGTTGTAACAATAAAAATCACAAATTATTTTCATGTCATGTTACACTTTTCACAGATATTATGAAATGCAACTCACCCACATCATTACTTCAAAATTATTATAATGACTAGGTCCACCACTAAGTACTTAATTAACTTATAGAAGGAGCATATATATTATTCTATGTCACTTAAAATACACTTTGACCCTTGATTTTCTTTGCAATTTTATGTATCTTATTTTCTTAGATTATAAAGCTTTTTTCTGCTAAGGAATCCAAAGGCTTCACTAGACTCTCTAAGGGGGGTTGTGACATAAAAATGATTATTAACCCTGATTTGATTTGATCTGTTATATCTTAGAATATATCCGTTATATCTTTTATTCCTACTTAGCATTGTCTCCCAGTTTCCTTTAAAATAGGGCTCTTTCTTCCTCTTCCTGAAATAGGTTTAAAACACTGACGTTACCTTGTCGTTGAAGCCTTAAAACAGTTCATGCATGAGACCGTCTGGGCCTGGATGGTTTTTGACATGCAGTGCTTAGAAAACGTTCTCAGTTTCTTCCAAAAAAATTAGTCTATTTGGTTTATTGAGCTCTTCTTCAATTAATTTTCATCATTTGTATTTTCATGAAAACCTATTTCTTCCAGGTTTTAAAATTTACTAGCAAATTATTCTTACACAATTCCTTAAATTTCCTTTGTACCAGTGATTAATTTCAAAGCAGTACTGAAGACATCATTTTTAAAAAATTAATCACGAGTCTGCATGTTTGGGAAAAGTTCTAGTATAGTTATGTAGAAGACATTTACTGCCTTTAGATGGTGCGTTGTTTGCAGAGTCTTTAGATTAGGAGCCACTCTGTAAAAAAACGTGATGTTAGGAAGGGGATAATGGGAGAAAGAAGGGGAAGGCGCAAGTCAAGGAACGTGGGTAGAGGACTCGAGGACAGGGACAGTGGGGTGGGGGTTGACTGTGTGGGTGCGGGGACAGGGCAGAGGAGAGCTACAGGAAACTGGCAGGGCAACAATAAAAAAAGAAAGAAAGAAAAGGAACTTCTCCTCTATTCCAGGTTAATTTCTACCTATTCTCAGTTAGCAGAGATGGCGCCGGAACTGATGCTTTTGGGCTGCTCTCCTGCTGTGCTGTGCTATGAGCAATTCCCTCATTCAATTTGTGAAGCTGCCAGAATGAGAGCAGAGTAATGAGAGACTCTGTTTCAATAAACACGAGACAGAGACAGAGACAGAGACAGAGACAGAGAGACTGACTCTGTTTCACCAGCTAGTAGTTGCTGACAGTCAAGGGACCTGAATCCCACCAGCTGGACAGGGGCTAGGAGACCTTTCTGCTGACATATGCGAGTATGGGAACCTTGGGAAACCCCTGGTCAGTGGACAGTCCTGGGGAGACGGACCCCAGAAAGCCTGTTGTAACCAGCCAGCAGGAATCTCAGGGGTCACATAGATCTAACCTTAAAAATTAAGAGTCTTAAGGTCACTAGAAAAGCAGGGTGATTTTCTGGGGCATTTTGCATCTTGAAGAATGAAAAAATAATTTAGGGAGTATTTTGAACTATCAAACTTTCTAAAAAATTGGGTGCAGATAGATACATTACACATTTTTCCCCTTTTCTTTTAATATGCAGCTACTCTCCAGAGAGACCGAATCTTCAAACATTTTACCAGGAAGCGCCAAAGGGCTATGAGAAGGCGAGTCCACCAGATCAATGGACACAAGTTTATGGCCACTTACCTGAGGCAGCCCACCTACTGCTCACACTGCAGGGAGTTCATCTGGTAAGCGGTTCCCTGACTTCTTTACTCTTGAGTGTTCTCATCTCAGAAGGAGAACGCAGTTTAATATCTGCTTCATGAATAGAGATCTGCATTTCTCTGCAAATTTTTGTCATTTTGTTTAAGGCCGAGGTAGTGGTTTAGAGCAATTTCTGAATATTGATCAAATACTTTGTATTTTGTTTTTTGCGAAGACTTTGGATTTTATACCTTTTAACAGTCAGAATCCAGGGTTAGCGTTTATCATTTTTAACCAAGAATATCTTGGTTATTATCTAAATTAAAGGCCCTAAACTGGATGTTGATAGGAAACCTACCAATGTGCTATCGTAACTATATATATTGTCGTTAGGAAAAAGTTCCTACTGCATTTTCTATTGAAAAACTCAGAAGCTGTCATGCATCTTTGAGCCCTTTCCCGTCTTCGCGGCCGTCTGTGCCGTCTAGTTAGCTGGAGCCCCCCTCGCCCTGTGGTTTGCCTGGCCTAAAGGGTGGCTGTTCGCTGCTCTTTATTTCATGTCACACTGTTCCGCTCCCCTCCTTCATGTGACCTGCCTACCCTGTGGGCGTTTGTGGTGACAACCTATGATCTCAGCTAAGGTTCTAAATGGAGAGTTATCTCTTAATTTCACTACATTTTTTCCACCAAGGAAACATTAAGTCCCACCCAACCAGCCTTGCTCGCCCTTGCCTCTCTGTCTCTCCCTCTCTCTCTGTCTCCCTCTCTCTCTGTTACACGCACACATGCACACACACACACACACACGTTCACACACATACAGTATTGGTATATGTGCTACATATACACAGTTAAAAGTCTGGACTCTGAAATTCAGTCTCATCACCAACTAGATGTGTGAACATAGACAAATTATATAACCCATTAATGTCTCCTCATTTGTAAAATAGAGTAAATAATTTTATTTTGTTTATATAATAAACTTTTATATAGCACTTGAAGTGCCAGGCCCTATTCTCAGTATTTTACATTATCAACTCTTTTTCTTTTCATGATAACTCTGTAAAGTAGGCACTGTGATCATGATCCCTTTTTATAGAGGAAATTATGGCTCAAAGAAGCTAACAACCTCCCTTTAAATCACATCCAGGCCATCTGGGTTCAGGGGCTGTGCCCTTAGCCAGCATATCCTATGGGCTTAGTAAATGTGGTCTTTGTTAATGACGATAAGAATTCTATCACCCAGAGCCTCTACAGGGGAGAAACATCAATGAGCACTGTGGGCATGATGGGCGCACCGTGGCCGTACTTCTGCTCTTCAGTGGACTCTGGGGGATGTGGGCTCAGGGAGGAAGGAAGGTGCCTGGGGTCAGGCGGCTGCGCTGGATTCCCCTGTTTGTGTCCGTGTGTGTACCTGCATCTGTAAGGTGGTGGAGTGATGCTTTACCTGGAGCTCAGACACACATAGAGATGAGGGTTGATTTGCAGTGAGGATCTGAGGGATTACCACAGAGGCGGGTGGAGCGAGAACTGCCAATACCCCACCCATTTGTTTATATCAGCGTGGAACCTTCTAATCCGTCAGATGGTTTCCTCTGTGTCTTGTGGTAACAAACAAGGGCTCAAAAAGCACATCATCCCTGCTTCTTCTCTGAAAGTGTGTTTCTTATAAAAGACCAGGTGATAGAATTTGTTTTCCTTAAATACTGCAATTATAGGAGCATTGTTGCTGAAATAATTCATCTGATGGTAATTTTTGTCTCTGTTGTCTTGAACAGGGGAGTATTTGGGAAACAGGGTTATCAGTGCCAAGGTAAGAAAACATTTTGAAAACTGTGTTTAATCTTGTTCCCATGTTAAAAAGTGATTATACCAAGAGGAAACAGGATGCATTCCATTAATATTGTGATAACTCTTTGTAGGCCACATGAGACCCCAATAGAATTACTACGCTCTAGTTTTATTTACATTTTGGCTATGTGTTTTAGACAATGTAGAGGGGATGGTTTTATTCCTAAAGTCAGGATACCTAATTAAGTTTAGTTGCTAAAAGTTTTGTCTCTGCAATAACATGAAAGCACTAAAAGCTAATGCCATTTTATGAGCAGTACCTTTGAATCTTGAAGATAACTAAAAAAAAAAAAAAAAATCCCATTGCCAACAGGGTGAGAAGCAGCACAGTGCTGTTTTCTCTTTTCCTGATTAAAAATAGAGGCTAGTATCCAGGTTGCTTTTTTGACTTAAAAAAATATGAGAAGTGTCTGAAGTTAAGCTATTAATGATCTTTCCTGTATGTTATTATGCATTCAATTTATTTTGATTTTCACAGTTCTAAGATCAATCTAATTTACTGGTATTTAGGCAGAATTACAGTGAAATAAAAGGAGGGAATGAAAGAAGACTCCTTCCTCAAGAGAGTTAGCTGTCTGGCTTGCGTTTGTCTTATTTGGGCCTCCCTTGTTGTTGGCTTGTCCATCGTCACATGGCTTACCTGTATGGTGCCTCTTGATCTATACTCTACAGATGACTGGTAAAATAGCACTACATATGCTAGACTGGTATCCTACATGTAAATAAAGAAATCTTACCTTTTCTTGTGAAGGTAACATAAAACATTATTTCCCTTGAAATGAAACAGGACATACTCTTGGATCTAACTTTGACTTTGATATGTATGAACAATTCTGTTGAGTTCTGAAATTTAGAAAAAGTGAATATGATAATAATACAACAACAATAATTGACCTTCTGTGATTAATCCCAGCCCCAAATAAGTACATAGGTCACAGGTCAGAATCGATGCCACTTTTTGACGTAGACCTCTCCAGCACAGGGCTATGCCCTACAGTTCACTCTGGTCCATCTTATGTGTAATGCTAGGATATTTGATGGGCTGATTTTCAGTGGGCCACCTGCTCTTAAAAGACCAGGAAAGAACATTGGTCAAGAGACATAAAGACTCCAATTTGTTCATATCTTGCTAATGGATATAAAACAAAACAGCTGATTGGAGAAAGGTATATACCTTGCTACACTAATTAAAAGCAAATAGTCAAAGCAAACTTAAGAACAAGGAAAATGATAAGGGATAAGGAGAAAGATTATGTAACAACAAACAGGTCAATTCTTTAAGACATAATTTTTAATGTGTATGCACCTAACAGACATCAAAATATGTGAATCAAAAATTGGTAAAACTGCAAGGATCTGTAGACAAGTCCACAGTTGTGGCTGGAGATTTCTGTAACTCCAGCAGAAGGTCAGTGAGGATATCACAACTTGATCAAACTGACAGGTGTAGGACACTCTCACAACTGCAGAATACACATTCTTCTCAAACTCACAAGGGATGTTTATCAACATAGACCACATTCTGGACTATAAAACAAACCTTCACCAATTTAAAAGAATAGAAATCATAGAAAAGTATCTTTTTAAACAATAATGGAATTAAACTACAAATGAAGAAAAGAAAGGTAACTGGAAAGCCCCCACATATTTGGAGACTAAACACATTCTAAAGAACACATGGGTAGAAGAAGGCTCAAGAGAAAATAAAAAATATTTTGAACCAAATGAAAATGGAAGTACAGTTGACCCTTGAACAACAAGCTTTTAAAACCACTGGATCCACTTATATATGGGTCTCCTTATACATGAGTTGTTTTCAATAAATACCTGTACTATTTCTATCCATGGCTGGTGTACACAGATGCGGCAGGCCGAATGAATGCACTGCTTTACGCCCCTGTATATAGGGGGCTGCGCATTCATGGATTCTGGTGTTGGCCAGCGGAGAGGAGGTTGGTCCTGGAACTAACCACAGATACTGAGGAACAAGTTAAGTTTGGGGGGACTTAAAAGCTGTACATGGATTTTCAGCTGCCCCTGACTCCCACATTGTTCAAGGATCAACTATACATTTTATCAAAATAAGTGTGGTTCAATGAAAGCATTGCTTAGAGGAAAATTTATAGTAATAATTGTGCATATTAGAAAAGAAGAAAAAGCTAAAAATAATGTAAGTTTCATCATGGGAAATGAGAAAAAGGTGAGAAACTTGTTTAAAGTGAGCAGGAAAAAAGAAAGAATAAAATGAGAACAGAAATCAGTAAATTTGAAATTAGTAAAACAGAGAAAAGTCTATAAATCAAAAGCTGGTTCATTGAAAAGATCAATAAAATTGATAAACCTCTAGCCAAGCTAACTGAAAAAAAAGCTCAGATGCCTCAGAATATAAGGATTTCCTATGTGGATGATGATTCTGAGGTCCCTTCATGTAAAAAAAAAATAAATAAATAATCACTCCTCTGGGAACTTTCAATCTGGTTCTTCTGAGAATTCAATCTGATGAAAGCTATGTCTTAAAGTATAGTGCTATTTGCTGACATGTCATCTATCTTTATGTATTTAAACCTAAAAACTTCCACATGTCTTGAAAGATCTTAAAAATGATGTGTATTTTCATACTGCTTCATTGCACATGTTCATCCTGGAATGGCAAGCTGGATTTTGTCTGCACTATTTCAGTGGTCTAGATGAAAATGAAAAAGTTATTCAGAGTTATAGATATTCAAACAATTGATTGAGTCATTGTGCAAATATTTAATGAATACGTACTCTGTTCAAGGCATCATGCTGGCTGGGAATTCTGAGGGCATTAGAAGCTGTGTGTGGAAAATTAAGGGTAGGAGATCAGAGGAGGGAAAGGTGGTTTCAGCCTAGAAGGGTAGCCAGGGGCAGTACTTCCATGGAAGAGACATTTTTTAAACTTGTGTCGTCTTATAAACTTAAGATTTAGTTAGACAATAAGATGGGGAAGGACATAGAGTGTGTGGGGGAGGGTGAAGCCTCGCCCCTGAAAGAGCAACAGGTCTAGTTTTATTGGAACAAAGAACTCGCATAGAAGAAAGGAGACAGGTGAGCTTGGGGTAGGCTCTGCAGGGCCTGAGGCCTGGCTGGGAGCTTTGAAATCTGTTGATTGACAGATGCCATCGAAGGTGCTCATGGATGAAGTGACCAAAACCATACTGTCAGGAGATCCCTCTGGAGAGGGGTGCTGGAAGGCTTAAGGCTGGGAAGCATGACGCTAGCTCAGGGCTTGGATAAGAGCAGTTTAAGCGTGAGGAAAGACCTGAGCTAGGGTGATGGTGGCGGAAATCGGGCAGGAGCCCCGGCTGCTATCATGCGTCACGGAGGCCCGACAACTCAGTCAAACACCTTGGCTTGGGACAGCCCTGGTTGACTCTAGTGTAACTGTCTAGACCGTGAGCCTTCAATAAATATGAAACTGTGGATTTAATTTCCTAGTGTGCACCTGTGTCGTCCATAAGCGCTGCCATCATCTAATTGTTACAGCCTGCACTTGCCAAAACAACATTAACAAAGCGGATTCAAAGGTAAGAGGATAGCAGTTTGCTAATTAGATGCCTGCGTGATATCTCTGTCTCTCTCCTCTTTCTTCTTCTCCCTCTCATTCTCCCTCTTTCTTTTTCTCTTTTTCTCTCTCACCTTTCCACACTCCTTGAAACCAATGATGGGATCAGAGTTGGAATGCCTCTCCTTCTTATATTATGGCATTTGTATTTCTGTACTTGGTGTAGCTTGGCCCATTCTTGAGATGATCCCATTAGTGATCGGCTGAGTATAAGCTATAGGGATTCCGTTCTTCCAATTTGGAGAGGGCTTTGAAGGAGTGAAAAGTTCCCCGCGTTTGGCATCAGATGACCAGGATCTGAACACAGAGTCATCTCCTACTAGCTAGCTTCTCTCTCAGCCTCATTCTTAAAATGGGATCAGTGCTTCCCTCATGAAATTGTTACAATGGTTAAACAAGATAGAAATGACATGATGCTCATGCTGTTAACTGTAAATTGCGCTTCCTAACTAAGGTGACTGTTGGCTTCCTCCAGCCTCTCAAGACATTTCGGGGAGGATATATACCTGTACAGTAAGTGCTGGGCCTTCACTCTGGCCACTTGCACGGCATTGAGCAGGGGTAGGCATTATTCTAAGTTCTGGAGGTAGAAAGCAGAAGGATTATTGCTGACCATTAGCTGTGGATTTAGAGAAGAATTGAAATGTCTGACTCTGGAACTCATTACTGTCCACAGGATTGCTAAAGAGCACACATAGAGGTGTGCGTGCTTTCTTTTATGAAAAAGAGGTCAGAAAATTTGCAAGAGGAGTAATAGTTGCCTTATTCTTTCATGTGTGTGAATGTATTATTGTTGCTTCAAATTGTGATGTAGACTTTAGAGCATGTGCCTAGTCTAAATATTTGCTGGAAACAGTGAGATTACACTTGATCTTAGCCAAAGGCCAAGAAGTGCTTGTATGTGAGATTAAACCTTTGCACTCAGGTGTCAGAATACAAAGGCCAGATAAAGGCTGGAAGGGCTGATAGCCACTTGAGTGTCACTTTGGCATGAATTCCTCCTGTGATCCCATGCCCTCTGTGTTCCACGTTCTCCCTGCCCTTCCCCCCCCCCCCCATTTATACCTTGTGACACAATTTCTGGAAGACCTTATGATAGCAGGTATATATAGTCTATAAAAGACCTATTTAACCCTGAAGTAAAAAAGGTTCTAGGAAATAGATATGGGTTTGAGGGCATTGGTAGGGAGAGACATACAGCCCAAATATAAAAGTTGAAATAAAATTTTCATTTCTATTTATCTCCCCAAATGGTCAACAGTCTAATCTATGCCACCCTTTTCTGTCCAGTCTTGCCCATTAGAAAGTGTGCTTATTCTGTAAGAAGCTTAAATAGTAGGTACAAAATAGACAGGGGGAGGTTAAAAATAGTAGAGGAAATGGAAAAGCCAAAGAGCTTCTATGTACAACCCATGGATGTGAACTAAGGAGGGGAGGGGATGTTGGGGGGTGGTGTGGGGTAAGGTGGAGGGAAATAAAGGGGAGAAAAAATGGGACAACTGCAATAGCATAATCAATAAAATATATATTTAAAAATATATGTGTATATAAAATATATATATATTTTAGAAAGTGTGCCTATTCTGCTTAGTAAGGCCCACATAATTAAATGGGTCTGAGCAGCACAATAATATACCCAGCTTCGGTGTCATAGTTACACTCTGCGTTTGGTGGGCTCCTGTTACAGTTTTTACAAACGATGTTGATGTGGAACTTCAGCTCTTGTCCCCCTGTTTCTTTTTCATAGCTTGCTGAACAGAGGTTCGGGATCAATATCCCACACAAGTTCAGCATCCACAACTACAAAGTGCCAACATTCTGTGATCACTGTGGCTCCCTGCTGTGGGGGATAATGCGACAAGGACTTCAGTGTAAAAGTGAGTTACTGGGGTGCCAGATGCCCACGTTTTCATGAGTCCACCAGGATGCTAGCTTTTGGAATTCTATAGGTTCAGAACCTGACCTAGGACAATGGTGTTAGATACTTTGTAAATTAACATCTTAGTAGTTCTCTATTTATGTGCCCTTTGTCAGGCATGGAAAGAGAGCTACATTGAATTCATAGTTTCCCTAACCATAGAATATTAAATCAGTTGTTAAACTCAATGTTCTAGCTAGCTGGCTACCATGCATTTAGTGCTAAGTATAGACTCGTCCTAGTGTGTTTTAATAGGTATTTGAAAGAGGAAAAAAATGGAATCTTGGTCAGAAATGGAAGAGGGTGGGAAGTGAGATGGTCAAAAGAGACGCTTGGGTGTTGAGTAAGAACCGGCCTGAGAGGAGGTCTGATGACCTCACCAGAGATAAGCAGGAGCTGGGTTGTGGAAGCGTAACTGGTCGAGCTGCCCTGGTCTGCTCAAGGAATGTGTCCCGGGCTAGAGACAGAGGGTGGGTGGAAGGAAGGACACCGAAGCTTCACTCACTGTGCCTGAACCCATGTTTGAAGCCTCAGCGGAGGGTCTGCCCTGTTAGGAGGCGGGGAGCGCTTGGCCTCCCCTCCCCTCCTGTTGAGTGCTGCTGTAACGGCTGGCTGTCATGGGGTGCACTGGGGAAACACATGTGCATTTCATCCAGAAGGCCTCGTCACCGGGGAGGCAGGATTGGCGTCTGGACAACTTCCATTGACTGCCTGGACTTACCAAGCCTGCTTCTGTCAACAAAAAAGGACCAGTCACTTGTTTTAAAGAGGGCAAATTTTTTTCTCTCTCCAGAACACCACCTAGTTCTTTTTTCATATAATCAAAATGATCAGTTTATGGATAGCTCTGGTTTCGGCACTGCCTGAATGTGAGCTAGGCAGGCTTACCTGGGTGCGGGTCTCCAACATCAAAGTCACTGTCGGCTCTTGTATAGTTGTTGCTGACGCCCAGAGCCCTACGTGGGGCTCACCTGCACTGTCCTTGTCCCTGGTGGCCCTGTGGGTAGCATACCTACAGTGGTCCAGTTTTTCTAAGTTTTGCTTTTATTGTCACATGCTTCTTTAGAAATGCCACAGCAGGCGTGTGTGTCTCCATACCAGCTTTCCCGAAAGAAAGGTGGTATTTCCTATAAGTTAATGACACTTTGGCCTCAGGGCCCCTCCTTTGCCAGGGCACCTTCCAGGGCATTCTGCTTGACTGGAGATCTTTTGTCTTAAAGAGGGCACCCGAAATTATATAAACTCAGGTCCCACCAACCCCGAGTGTGTGCCTGCTTCTGAAGAAGTGGCGACCCTCCCAGATGGGAGTGGGCCCCTGCCGCTTCAGTCCTTCCTCCCCGTGGCAGGCTCTGTGAAGGCATTGCATCAGAACTTTCTGCTGATTAAACTTTGGGTCCTTCATCTTCCCAAGTCAGTTTCCTGTGCATGGGAGTTCAGCTTGCTTCTCTCCTCTTCCAACCGCCATTTACCGTGACCTTTAGAAACCTCGCTCCCCACCTCCTGTGAAGAAGTCAGAACCACAGGCAGCAAGTGCTGAGAACCACAGCCCCACAGGATGCTGTGCTCTGGGCTGTGCAGGTTCTGACCACAACAATACTCAGAAAGAAAGCTTCACTTGGAGGTTTTTCTCTCAGAAACACCATTGCCATCCTGTTTGAACAGCGATCTGCATGAGGTCTATAGGCTGCTACTTTTGAGTGAGAGAAGGAAAAGCAAAAGTCAGTTGGCTTGATTCCTTACTATTCGATTGACTGAACCTTTGCTCTGATGAACGTTTTCGTCTCTCTGTTGAATCATGCCTTTAGATCGGCAGTAACTGTTACACATGATTTATTTAGATGAATGTCTTTCAAGTCATGGTGGGGGAAAAGCATATTTGAAATTCATTATTCTTCAGTATGCCAGGCTTTCTGCTTCTGCACAAAACAGAAATAGATAAAAATGTCAGGGACTGTTCTGAGTATAAGATTAATTTGATGAGAAGGTGGCACTGTTCAGCCTGTCCAGTCCCCCTGTCACTGTCTTGCTGGTTATTAGAGTTCTCTTTTGCTGTGCACGTCGACTGGGCCCCCTTAATGTGGATCCTCTTCTCTTCCCTGCAGTGTGTAAAATGAACGTGCACATTCGGTGTCAGGCGAACGTGGCCCCTAACTGTGGGGTGAATGCAGTGGAGCTGGCCAAGACTCTGGCTGGGATGGGCCTCCAACCTGGAAATATTTCTCCCACCTCGGTGAGCCTCAGCTTCCCCCCCCCCCCCCTACATGCTGTAATTTTGAAGTTGTTCAGATGTGGTAAGCCCAAATGAGAACACATGGCATAATCAAAGTTCCTAATCTCAGCAAACACAATAAACAGGTTTATTGCATTTTTAAAGAGCATTTGGTTCCTTGAATCAGAGTCTACATACAATTATGTGACAAAAAATAATGATCATGCAGATACATCAAGAAGCAGAGGAAGGATTGTTTTTAGATCAGCTTCCTGTCAGCGTGGTCTGGTAAAAAGCTTGGAATTCAGGGGCCTGGGCTATGCCCTTGGCTGGGCCCCACAGGGCAGTTGACCCGTAACAATGGGCCTCAGCTTCCTCCTCTCAAGGGGTTGAACTTAAAGCCGTCTGAGGTTCTCTACAGCCCTGGGATCCAGCAGTTCTCCAGTTTAGGATTATGGGCTACAAATTTATCTCTCTAGTTCAGTGACAGACAGGAGTTCCTTCCTCTCAGCTCCCGGGAGTGGGCGGCGTTGTGTCAGTTGCCCTGGACATGCTTTGTCTTGCCACCGCCCTGAGAGACCTCCACCTGCTGTTGTCCATTTGAGCCTTGGCCACTTTCCAGGCCCATGGCCTATTGCTGCTTCCTGGCCAGGGTCTGCAGAGACCTGGGGAGGAGCCATGGCTACAGCTGTGATTTCTGCAAGGTGGAGGATGAGAGCCAGTTCAGGAAAATTCTAGACTTATCTGTTACATGTGTCTGGGTACTTAGGAAAGGAAGCCCAGTCACTATCAGGTTCTTGGTTTTCCAGAACACGTCAGCTAACCACCCCATTTCCTTTTTACTGAAGGATACTTGGTGAACATTCTATTTCTTGATATTTCAGAGAGGCATGGGCAAAGTCCATCAAAATCTGCCTGTCTTGTGGATAGACAGGCAGGATGCGAATACATGAGAGGGGTTTCTAATGGACAGGACAACTATTCCTGGATTTCAGCTCAAATCAGGGCTTCTCAAATAACGGGCATAAGATAGACCTTGTGGCACAGCCTCTAGGAATAGGCAATGCCGCGTTGTCATATGTCACCAAGTATCTTTCCTATTATATTTAATAATGGGGAAATCAGAGTTACCTGTTGCTTGACAGTGCATCATTAAAAAGAGAGAACCTTAAGTCTATCAAAGGAGAAGAATGGGTTAAAAAAAAAAAAAGATTGAGAAACACTGGCTTAGAGCTTTCTGCTACCCCAGCCACGGGAAGTATTAAAGTGGAGGAAGTAAAATTCAAGCTGGCAAAATTTTTCAGTCTTTGAAAAATTTGTGATCAGAGATCAGAAAGAGAAGCGATTAAAACAATTGGATTTTTTAGATGATTGATTTTATATCTTGCTACCATTGTTTTATGGGTTGAGTAGTTAAAATCTTTGTGGTTTTGGCCTTTGGCGCAGTTGTTGATTGCAAGCATTGTTTAGAAGGTGCCCCAGATTAGCTTTCTAAAAAATCTAAATGGGTCAGAAAGTCCAGGATGTCAGACTCCTCATCTGTTGTCTAGTGGTAGCTTGCATTATACATGTCCCTAGGTGGGTGGCTACAAATCTCCGGGCCTTTGGGGGTGCCCTCACCGAGCTGGGCCTGTGCCACTGGGCTGGGGCAGGGGAGCCTACTGCGGAGCCCATAGCTCTGCTTCGGTGTGGTGAGACTGGAACACTCGCTGTGTAGGGGGTCAGCCTTTCTAGAGGGCAAGTTGACTGTGTATCAAAAGTCTTCCGAATTAATGCTTCGGCTTAAAGAATTCCATTTCCAGAAAAGTACCTTAAGAGAACATATTTTGATGATGACGATGATGATGATGACAACCACCATACTTACATTTATTGAATGTGCCAGACATCAATCTAAGTACTTTATATGCATTTATACATATAAATGCATAAGTAGGTGCTATAACATCCCCTTTGTTAGAAGAGAAAACTGAGGCACAGAGAGGATGGGTAGGTCACCGGGTTAGGTTGCAGAGCTCTGATCTGATCCCAGGGAGGCCGTACCTGCTCCTAATCACCTGTTTCGGAAGATTCAAATGCAAGTATGTTCACTGTGGTGTTATTTATACTAGTGAAAAATGGGAGATAACCAATATTTATGATAACAGGGGAATTAGTGAGGAAATTGTGATATATCCACAAAATGGAATATTGGACAGCCTTTAAAACTCATGTTCTTGGAGGGTATTTAAAGATAAAATGTTACATGTTGAATAAGAATGTATTATAAAATTATCTTATTATGTTTTAAATAAATCAAGAGTGAAGATGTGTGTATGTATGTGTAATTGTTTTTATATTTTTGTTTTTGAGAGGGCTGGCGAGATTATAGGTATTTTAAATTTTATCCTTGATACTTCTGTTCATTGTCCAAGGTTTTAAATTGACTTTTATTTTTCTTATATAATTAAAAATATTGTATAAATAATGTTGCTTCATTCATTCAAGTTCTAGTATGGAGTCCATCATTGAACCTGGGCAGTTGTTAAAAACCTCTCTTTGTAGGAAGTGGACACCAGGTGGCGCTCTTGGACCCTGGCCACCCTGTAGAAAATCTACTGCAAGAAACCAGAGGGACCAGACTAAGGCATTTGTGTTTCTATACATGCCCACTCGAGCATAAACTGAAACTCTGTGGCTTAGGCATATTTTTAAATAATTCTTTCCCAAATACAGTAAGCACAGATCAGGAGCTCATGTTGAGGTAGTTTTGAGTAGCAGAACCTGATCACGTGTCAAGCTGAATTGATCTCACCTAATATGCTGTGTTGAGTGTGGAGGCTGCAAGTAAGGTCTTCTCCACCTGTAAATGCTTCATGCCCACATGGTGAGTTCTGACTCGATGCATTCCTTCTCTTCTTCACAGAAGCTCGTTTCCAGATCGACCTTAAGACGACAGGGAAAGGACAGCACCAAAGAAGGAAATGGGGTCGGGGTTAATTCTTCCAACCGACTTGGTATCGACAACTTCGAGTTCATCCGAGTGTTGGGGAAGGGGAGCTTTGGGAAGGTGAGTCTTGGCTTTCACTATCTGGGTTAAAGTAAGCATGTTACGTGTATGTTGTTTGGGGGGGGGAGGTGTATGTGTACACACTCCCATTTGCCACATGTATTTCCCTTTCTGCCCTGTGTGTGCCCACACCCTAAGAACTGCAAGAGTTTTCACACGCATGCTCCGTCCTACCTCTTTGCCATAGGTGATGCTTGCAAGAACAAAAGAAACAGGAGACCTCTATGCTGTAAAGGTGCTGAAGAAGGATGTGATCCTGCAGGACGATGATGTCGAGTGCACCATGACAGAGAAGAGGATCCTGTCCTTGGCCCGCAACCACCCCTTCCTCACTCAGTTGTTCTGCTGCTTTCAGACTCCTGTAAGTATGAGTCGCATTTACTGCCTCCATGGCCTCCTTTCTTAGAGTTGAGGCAATAAGATGTCAAAGATTTCATCAAGTAGAATATCAGAAACTTCTGAGGGACGAGCTCCCATGGTAGGGCCATATGAAGGTGCTCATTGACTTCTGATGACCTGTGGGAGAAGGTGGAAACCAGTGAACGAACCACTCTCCATTACAGTGTCCTGAAGAAGGATCACCTTGAGGGTTGTGTGTCCTAAGATTGTAAAGGTCTTTACAGGTAAGTCTTCTCTAGCAGGTTACGTAAGTCTAAGAGTAGAGTAAATGTCACGGGCTGCTTATCTCGGTGAGTTGGACCTTGGCTCCGCTCCTCAAATGCTTAACAAGAGTTCAGACCAGGGTAGTCCCATAGAGGGCACCTTGATCTGTCATGTCCCAAGGTATTGCTCTTGATCTTAATTAGGGACCCTCGCCTTTATTCTGTGGACTGATCCTGGGATTCACATCTGTCTACCTCTGAAGGTGTGCAGTTAGGAATGCTTTTGGCTGCAGTGAACAGAATACCTGACCAATAGTGGTTTTACAATAAATGGAAAGGATGAGTTTAGTTCTTTAATACAAACTTTTTCAAACTTTAGTACGGGGTGAGGAGTCTGGTTTCCCCAGGGTTCTAATTTGCATTTCTCTGACTGTGCGTGAGGCAAAGCATTAGCAGATGTTTAAGGCTCACCTGTGTTCAAACCCTTGTTGTAAGGGACACATGTGCGCAGCCTGGAGCATGGGTAGGGCAGGGAAGCCTGGAAGCTGGGAGCTGGGAGCTGGGAGGATATGTTAAGGAGGGTATGCGGTGTGCACTCCCACGCTGTCCGAGCATAATGGAAGGAGCTGGGGTGTCAGCTAATAGCTTCTTAGGCCACGTTCCCCCTGCACTCCTTCCTTCCTCCTCATGGCCCAGGCTCCTTGAAACCATACCCTCCTCACCTCATGGTCTGTGGCTCCTCCAGATGCCCTGGACCGCATGCTGCCCCTGTCGCCTTACCCCTGGTTCTCTGTTCTCACGTCTGGGGTCCATGTTCCCGTGGAATTCCAGTTCTGCCGTCCTCCACCGCCACCCAGAATGTCCCCAAAAACTATTTCCTGTGCTCTGCACTTTGCCTGCAGAAAGCTCTTTCCCATCCTCACCCCCTCAGCCAGTTGATTTCTCCGAGACAAGTGGGTGGCAGCTCAGGCGTGAAGCACCCTTGGGGAGAAGGGTGGTACCGTTGGGTGGGTGATACTGGTCGCCTGCCTGCATTTCAGACTCAAGCCTTCTGCAAGTACCACGAATCTGCAAATGACAGGGCAGCTATGACTCAGGTCACCTTTCCACGGCCTGAGCCAAAGAGCAGTGGTTGCCTATGACATTAGATTAGATGATCTTAATCAGCTGATAACCTTTGAGTCAGACAGTGGACAGGCATTTAGTGAACCTCGTCTAGTCATGCAGTGGCTGTTCTTTCAAGCCACTTGAGTGAATAATTAAAGAAGTGTCTCATACCCAACTCCAGGGAGTCCCCATGATTCTATAGGAGCAGTCAGAGGTGTCACCAACCATTGGCTTTTGTTATGGTAAAGTAGAAAAAGAAATCGACTTGGAACAGAGTAGGAGCCCCATGGAAGTGATGTATGCAATGCAGAATTTTCTAGGAAAGTATAAATTATACAACATACCAAAATATTAGTGGCCACATGGGATTTCCAGTGTTCATCAGGTTAAGCCTTCATTAGCATTGGGGATCTTTTTCCTAGTGGCAATATCATGTGTGACCACAAGGTGGCAGTCGTTACTGCAAGGTGATTTTTATTTCTCCAGGGGTGGAAACTAACATTAGGTTTTAGAATTTGTGTTTTGTACTAGATGTCTCCCAGGCAAAGGATAAAGGGAATTTTCCACTGCCCTAAGACCAGGTGATGAACTGGCGGGAACCAACTTAAAAGAATCAAGTGAGTCTTTGTCATGCTGAGACAGAGACAGACAATTTTCATTTTGCTATAGTTTCCAGCTTCTCAGGTTTGCAAGGTATCAGACTCCATAATACACGTGGCATTTGCTTGCTGTGTGACTGTCCATCTGTCGGAAATCCTCAGTGACTATCCCCATTTGCTGTGGAAAAACTGACTATAAAGAACAGAATGTGTTCGTTACTGTGAGAAATCACAGCAGGTAGATTATGACTTTTCAGCTGCCCAGTGTGGCAGGCCCGGCCTCTGAAGTGAGATGGTAACCAGTGTGTGCAATGCTGAGCTGTCACAGTCCCCGCTGGAAGGATGTAGAAGTGAGGTGTTGGAGTCACTCCCCAGCGGCCCGCCAAGTCTTGTTTCATTGTGAAGACCCTGTAGACACAGCTCTCGTCTCCTGTCTGGCCCTGTGGAATGAGTGCCTCTGAGGCCCAGAAAGGGGAAAACTAACTTGCTGAGGTTCCCTTAGGCTGCATGTGGTGGAGACACGGTTCGCTCCGGGTCAGGCTGACTCGGGAGCCCAGGCTGCATGCTCGGACCGGCCCCAGCGATCCCGTGTCCTCCTGCACCACATTTAGGTCATTCATTCAACGCCTGCTTAAGCTCCTTGGGTCTGCCCTGGCCGCCCTCCAGCCTGCCGCACTGCTGTTGGAAATGGAAGACCTGAGGTCTTCCAACTTTGTTTTCCTCTGTCCAAATGGCTTGACCCACCTTAAGATTCCTTTGAACCTTACAGTTAACCTCATGGTTAATTAAAACGAAAGCAGGGTTGCGGTGAGGGCTGCAGGAGAGGATAGGGAAGTGCTGTGTGCACGGGCCACACTCTTCAAAAGGAGTGGGCTCCTCGTGGCAGCGGCCCTCCTCCTTCCCAAACTGAAGAAAAATGTCCTGGGGTTTCCCCAGCGGCCAGCACAGACCCCGCACTGGAGGGTATAGCAAACACCCCCAAAAGTAGGAATTTTGTTCTTGGGGAAAAAACAATAAATAAGCCAATTTTGTCTATTATTTATTCGGTTTGCTACATAGGATGGTGAGCCCATAAGTTATTGCCCCTGATTTTTGCTTAATAGTCCCTGTTACTTGCAAGTATATCATTAATTGGCATCCTGATAGCATTGTAAATCCTAATGGTTTGTGAGTAACTTGATAATCTGAATCAGGACTCATCAAAATGTTTACACTTCTGGATCTGTTGATTTTATTTTTAATAATCTAGCCTAAGAAAACAGCATAAGGAATATAAAATTAGCGTTACGCATGAGGAGGTTTAATTTTCAGTGTATTGTTTATAATGGGAAAATACTGGAAACAACTTCAGCATTTAGCAATAGAAGTTTACTTAAATAATGTAGTATTGGATGAAGACTTTTCAGCCAGGAAAGAGATCATCGAATGTTAAGCAGTTAGAAGATGACGTGTCAGACACTGCTGTAAACACCTAACATGCCTTATTTATAGCATGCAGTTCTTACAACAGCCCTAAAAGACAGGTACAGTTGTCACCTTCACTTTGCTGAGTGATAAAGCGAAGCACCGAGCTGATGAGTCTCTTGCCCAAAATTCAATGTAGTAAATGGTAGAATGAGGAGGTTAGAGCCCAGGAAGTAACACGGAGTTAGTGATGATTACGGGTCTGTACCGGCATCTGTGAACTGGTGACATCTCCAAAAAAAGACCGAAAGGAAATTATGCGATTAAACTACCAGGGACTGTATGGAGGTAGTGAAATTATGGGTGATGTCTTTTGTCTTTTTCCATTTACCGATTTTGGTAATGTGGTTACATTTCTTTCGCAATGGGTTTGAGAGGAGGGGGGTGTTATGAAGCCACGGAGGGCTAGCCAGGGGCGCAGGCCTCGTGAACGCCAGCCTTCCCCACTCTTTCAGGTTGCGTTCCCTTCACACTCCTTTCATCTTAATCAGGGACCGCTGCGCCAGCGGCTGGGCCCCCTGGCGTTGAAGGCCTGGAGTCTGGGTCCTCCCACCCCCGCCCCCAGGGGCTTCCATTCTGGCTCTCCTGCCGCCCTCTGCCCGCCCTCTGCCCGGTGCCCAGAGGGAAGAACAAAGGCTCCGGCAGCAGCAGGAAGGGGAGTGGCAGAGTAAATATTGGTCAGATGCTTCAGTCTTTGTTCAGAGACCCAGTTTATTGAAGCAAAGGTTTCCATTTAGAAAATATGCCACATGCTGTGCCCGCCCGAGCACTGCCTCTCCTGCGCGGGGCTGCCTTGGTGAGCTGCAGTGGAGCCTTGTTGTTCTGGGAATGCTCAGGTTCAAGCTTACGACTTCCTGCCCGCCCGCCCGCAGTGGGGGGGTCGGGGCCGGCGGGCCGGCACAAATTCCCCGACCCTCCCTGTCCAGGGAGGGAAGCCCAGTGTTCTCACCGGCCCCCTGGTCCTCTACCTGTTCATTCTTTCCTCAGGACACCTGGGCTACTGACTGACAGGTGTCGTGGGGTGTCAGCCTGCAAGAGTTGTCCACAAAGTGAGGTGCCCAGAGTTCCCGGCAGGGGCATTGTTTTCCCTAAGAAGCCCCTCCTCAAGAGTCACTCAACAAAGCAGAAATGCTACCCCTGGAGGTCAGGGCATCCAGAAATCCCGTGAATTAGATGCTGTCCATTTACAGTGCTTGTGCAAAACGACCTCAGTCTACTGAAATCATACTTAGAATATGTTATGAAAACATTCTTTTCTCTGTATTATTTTCTCGGTTATTGTTATATTACATCATAGCAAAGGTGTGTATGTGTGTATAGAAGACAGACAAACAAAATAGATGCAAAATAGTCCTGTGGCCCTGGCGTGGATCTTCCAGAATTTTATCCGACAGGTGGCCACACTGCGACCTTTGGTACGAGAGCTCTGGGTTCCTACTCCCGTTTGTCTTTAGGAAGGCTACCTGCCTTTGATTTGTTTCCAGGTAAGTGCCTCCTCTTCAATCCGATGTTCTTCCATCAGGGACCTTTTGGCAGAAAGACCTCCAGAACGTGACCCTCGGCCTGGCTGCATGCCCCGCAGCCCTGCAGGCCCTGTGTGGCCCTGAGCATTCCAGCCCCTCCAGCTCCTTTTCTTCCCTGAGTGTTCAGTAAGCATGTGGCAGCGGCAGCCAGACAGACCCATTTGTCTGCTGAGCTGCTGCCAGCGGCTGGCCTGGGGGGGACGAGACGGCGTGCCCTGCTCCCGGAGCAGCATGACCCCTTGTGCTCGGAGTCACAAGGACATCGCTGATAAGGGGAAGAGGCCCTGCCGCATGGGTTAGGTGAGGAGAAGCCGAATGCAGCTGAAAAAGCTGGAAGACTTTTCCTTCCACGGGGCAGGGGGTTCTGAAGAGGCCTTGGTCAAGGCCGTAGGAGAGTCGGTCGATACATAGAGCCTCCCTGGCCTGGGCTTGGCAGAACCTCTGGGTGACGAATGAGATCACAGCAGCTGCTCTTCTTTGAGACCCTAGTGTATGTTTTAGATGCTTATATTCATTACCAATGTCTATAAAAGGGCACATTTTGGGATTTCATAATTTATTTCATATCTGTCGAATGAAATATTTAACTTAATACCCAAAACAATCCAGGGAGGTATAGATACTATTATTCTCATTTTAAAGATCTGGAAACTAAGGCCTAGAGGAGTGAAATAACTCGCCCCAGGTCGCACAGCAAGCAAGAATCAGACCGTGGGCCCAAACCAGGACGTCCAGCTCAATAATCTATGCCGTGCCCATTACACCACAAATAGAAATGTGCTCTGTATGGCATGTGTGCACCTAAGAATAGGCAATAGTCACATTAGGCAGGAATCAAGGTAGTTTTCACTAGATATATATATAGTTTTTGTGGCCTTTAATGAAATACCTAAGGATATTTTCTCTTATGTGTTGGGAACTAGGTGTCCTCTTTTCCCTGAGCAATGACTGCCACAGACACGATTTGGTCCACTTACGGGTCATCTGTTGTAGTTTGCCTTTGGCTCAGATGGAAATAGAAAATGAGCCAGAACATGGTGTTTCCCAGTTGGGCATGTTCCCAACTATTAATAGTGTTCCATCTGGGGATGAAATGCACACAGGCCAACTCCCTGGGTTTCTAGGGGGTTATTTGGGACCTCTGCCTTGTCCTCTTGGGCTCCCAGGCTTTACAACATTCTGTGGGTAAACAGGGCCTGAAAATGAGTCAGGAGTAAGAGAAGCTGAGGTGCGTGCTGTTCTTTGGCCCTCTGTTCAGCTAGGGCTGCCAGGATACTCAGTGTGACAAAAAGGTTTGAAAAGGTTGGCATGGTTGCTTCAGTCTGAGGTTATTCTGTTGTAACTGGCCTTGCTGTCACTCACCACAGTCATTACTGATGACCTAGGAATTGCATAGACCCGCCACCCCGTTTGGTGAGATGGTTCATGGGCTGTGTGTAATCTCTGCTGACATGTCCTGGACTTGCCAGGGTCAGACCTGGCCCGTGATTCCCATGACTGATGAAGCTCCATGCGGGGGAGTCTTGGCCATGGTTTGCTGTGACCATAACAGGGGACTGCCAAACCATAGGGATTCTGGCCTCCATGGGGCCCTGTATTGAAGCACTGGGCTTGAAGTGCCAGGGTGAGCTCCTGGAATAAAAATGCAATGGGCTTGCTGCCAAATAGTTGAGTGAGAGTCCATCATTCCAGCATCACACTGACTGAGTGCTAGTGAAAGAAACAGTTCTCCTAATCCTCAGTCTAGATGCGAAGGGAAGCCACTCCACGTGGAGCAGCAGGGGACAGTAGAAAGCATGGAGCAAAGGCAGTCATCGTATAGAAGTGGAAATGTTGATATGAACATGGGGCTCTGGGGGACAGCCTTCCCCGTGTGCCAGTCTTTCATCAGAGGGGCTGTGAGACTAACAAACCAACGAGCATCTGAGCTTTAAGCACCATTGTGGGGTGGCCTGAAGTGTGTCACTAGGATGTTGGGTTGATCCCTGCCTTAACTGACTGGGACCTTTGGGCAAGGGCCTGTAGCCACACCTATAAGCGGCTGCGGTGGGCACCCCCCAACCCAGAAAGCAGAATCGTGCAGCGTCAAAAAGCTGGCTGTTCTGGTGGAAACCACAGACCATAGTATATTCTAGTTTGGAAATACTTGCGTTTTCCGTAATTACTTCATTTCTAGTAGAAGCCCCGCTGCGCCCGTCTCTTCTGGGCCCCAGTACTTCTCAGGGCCTCTCGTGACAGAATCAGCCATCCCAGGCAGCATAAACTTAGCCCACTTGGAAGAACAGAGAATCACCCACAGATATGAGGACCCAAGGTGTCCTTAGTGTCAACAAATGTGCTCTGAGTGCCTTCAAGGCACGGGGCTCCGTCCAAGCCCTGAGGATGCAGCAGTGAATAGGACACAGTGCAGGCCCTGCCCCGATGGCACCAGTGTTCTGGGCACTCATGGGCCTGAACAGGCTGTTCGTCATGTAGCTGGTCGCCATAGCAGTCCAGGGATTGCTATTTAGGGCAGGCTCAGAGCAGCCATCTGCTTAGAAGGGGCTTGTCTTAAAGATGTATTTGCATATCAAGCACACTCTTTTCCAGGGGGCGCAGGGAATTTGGAACCTGATGGAGATTATTGGGAGGACGCCCAAGCTGTCAGCACTGCCTCTGCTTGGGGATGAGTTCCCTGGCACTGTTGGGCTTGGCAAGCCCAAAGCAGAAGTCACGGGAAAGGGCAGCAGCCCAGCCTGCTTCCCTGGCCCACTGGTGCTGTCTGTCCAGTGTTCTTGTCCTGCTGGGTTGACTGGCCTCTGCACTGACCGCCCCTGGACGAGGCTGCACACAACCCCCCCCCCCCCCCCACTTCCCGCCCCCCCCCCCCCCACACACACATTAACCCTTGTGCAGTCAAAGCTGACTCTGTTCTTCCTGCTTCTGTTGTCAGCTAATACCTTGCAGACAGACCCTCCCCACTCTGCTAGAGGGCTTTGGTCTGCCCTGTCTTCCCTTCAGGACCACCCAGGGAGTTCCTGTTTCCTTTCTGTGGGAGT
Organism: Pteronotus mesoamericanus; assembly: GCF_021234165.1. Taxonomy (NCBI): domain Eukaryota; kingdom Metazoa; phylum Chordata; class Mammalia; order Chiroptera; family Mormoopidae; genus Pteronotus; species Pteronotus mesoamericanus. The sequence continues at coordinate 27,461,204 of NW_026555078.1, read as the reverse complement.
TGTCCAACTTTTAGTGTATTTGTGAGCAAAAGAGCACACTGTATTGATTGCTCACTCCTACCCACTTCTTTAGGACAGCCTGTAATGATTTATTGCTCAGGTGTTATGAAGGGAGTCTTGGGACTCTTCCCAGAGTCTCGTAATTCCATTCTTATGCTGTGTGGTCTATGATATTTTCAACATTAAAATGATGTCACATACAATTCCCAACCAAAACAAAAGGAAGTTGTTCTAGCAAAACTCCTCCCCCCGGCCCCCTGCCCCCCACCCCAGAATCTGGTTTTCTCTTTCTGGGCTCTGGACCACATCTGGTCCAGGTTTTCCTTCCGTATCCTCACCCCTCGCTCCTAGGGAGCTCTGAGCCACCGTCTCCTCATGGTATGGGAATGAGCCCAGACCTTCAAAGCTGGTGGTGAAAGGCGGTTCATTTGAATTAGACACAATCAACAAAGTAAGGAAGCAATAAACGGGGACTGGCCCAGAGACTGGTTAAGGTTCTCTTCTGAAGCCTGTAGAATTGAGGCCTGTTCCTTAGCTTGACCTGTCCCCCCTTACTCGGGCTTCAGGACAGATGTGAAGGAGGAAGTTCCCTTCTGCCTGGCTCAGAGCTCTATTCCCACCACTGTGATCTTCATCAACGGCCTACAAATGGCTAGTGAATTTTCAGTCTTTCCAGCCAAAAACCCCCCACAAAACCCCACAAAATAATCATCATAAAAATCACTCATTTGTGTAATGTGATATCATTTGCTCACTAGTAACATTTGGGGTGGGATAATCCTTTGTTACGGGGCGGGGGCGGGGGGGGGGGGTTGTCCTGTGCACGGTAGGATTAGAAGCATCTCTGGGCAGAAGAATCTACCCAGTTGAAAATCACTGCCTTCCATGAATGTCAGGTGGTCTGTTCTATGAGAAATCAACTGGGCTAGAAGATCACTTTACTTTTTAGAAGCCAAAGCAAAGCGTGTCAAATCTTCCTTATAAAATATAAGCATTGTCTGTTTGTTTCCTGAGTTCGTAGACAGCTACGGTCCTATCTGGGGGCCCCTGCCAGCTACGGGTGGCTGCAGCACTGTGGCAGTTGCAGGGACTGGGGCCCTGGGCCGGGAGGAGACCGCAGAAGTGCTCAGGTCCCATGTCCTGCGAGCGGGGTCAGCAGGGGGCCAGGAGTTCTGGAGGGGAAGCCTGCTGTGATAAGGCAGAATTAGCAGCGCCTGGGGGCATGTAGAGAGCAAAGATGAGCTCAGGGAGCATATATTTAAAATCGGGTATGTTTAAAAGAAAGCGACTGAAATACTGCAGCTGGTCTGGTTTTGGCATTTAATATTGACACTGCTGCTTCACCGGTAAGGCACTGAATTAGTGGTATTTTATGAAAATCGTCGTCTTCACCCTGAATTTGCAGGGGTGCCTGTTCGTGATAATCAAAACTTGAAAAAACATTTTTCAACCAGTGTAAAAATGTGTTGGTAGCAATGCATTCGAACTATAAACAGAATTACTTTTATAAACAGAGAAATACCAAAGCTTCATAAACAAGGGGAACTGAAGTGGCATCAAGCAGATGCACCTCTCTTCTTGAACTTTTCCACAATCTCTTTTAACTACAGGCATGGTACTTCACTTATTTGTACTTTAGTTACATACAGGATATGGATGAAACTAATCTTGGCAGTTTGTTCCAGCTTCCTGAACATACTGGTTTAAATTGGATCAGGAAACAAAAAATCGCAACCTGCCATGTTAGTATCCAAAGGGTTTATTAGCCTTCACCAGGGTCTGGGCACCGTGCTGGGTGGCCTCTGGGCTCTGCCATCAAAGTTTTCAGGTCTTTCCCAAAAAAACAAGAGCAAGCGCACAAAGCTGGTGTGGCTTAGCACAATGATACTGGGGAAGGAGCGTGTGGACAAGGGACATCAAAGGGGCTCTGCTGGGAAGGGAGGACCCCTGATCATATGCTAACTGCTTATTTATGCATTAAGAACATCCTGCCCCAGATGCTTCACAGTGTATTGAACTGCAAGTTAGATTGCCTTACTGTTTCCCTTGTCTGGCATATACACCACTTTGTCTAGTTTCATTAAAAGAGATGGCCATGGTGCATCTAGTTTACAAGGAAAACACTTGGTCTTTGAAAAGAGAGCTGTGTGTTCCTTCAGGTTTGAAATGCAAGTACCTAAGGGCTTATTATATTGGAGACATATTTCTCCTTCCCAGAGTCTAGTCTCCGAGCTAAGACAGGATGCATCATGCCCATGGGCTTGACAGGGGCGGGTTGCTGGCGGATTGAATTAACTTCTGCGATCTTCTGGGCTGCCCAAAACAAGTGAAAAAAAAATTAAAGGAAGCCATTAGATTCTCCTTGTTTCTTCCTTAAAGCCTTTGTAATCGTTCTTAATGCGGTTAAACTCAAGTTGTTTCTGGTTCGGGCATGGTGCAATCAGATTTCCTCATGAGGGTGCTTTTCCACTGTGACCTCTTTGACGTCAGTAACTGTTTCCTGTTGATTTGAACTCCCTATTCCCCCTGCAGCTGACTTCCTCAGAGAGAAATCATAAGGCAAGGGGCACTTCTAAGAAATGAGGCGCAGTGCTGGGGCCGGAGGCTCCCTTTCCCTCATCTGCAGGCGCAGCCAGTAGCGCTCTGCAGCTTTCCATACAGGGTCGATTCATTTAGAAATAATTCCAAAGCAATTCTTAAACTTTGGGTAAATAAGTGGCTCCCAGCTTAGCATTGCTTTAAAGCAATACTTAAATCAGTCGTTACCTTTGAATGTTGTTTCTAGTCATAGAATTATTTTCAAAAGGTAATCTGCATCTTCACTGTAATACATCTTTACATAAGATTTATATTTGTAGAGTGTAGGGACTATGGGGTCTTGCTGTAAACAGAAAAATCTTTCTCATTCTATTGCTAAGAACAAATCGACTATAGAAGAGAAGAATAACTACTACAAAAAACCTCACTATAATGAGCTTGTGCGGTAGCACATTTGCTTTGCAATGATCATGAGTATGATTATAAACTCCTAAAGTAGAGAATTTGAATTATCATCTTAGAAAATCAGAAAACTTATCAGAACTGAAACTTTAGTTAACGTATTTTGATTATATCAAGTGTAGTTTTGTAACCCCTTGCTTAGTTATTCTCAGAAAGAAAAATCCCCCAGGTCAAGGTCATGATCACGTGGTATCAGAAAATGTCCCTTCGCCCTAGCTTCTGGCCTAGGTGTCCTCCTGACTCTTTGAACCCTGGAGACCCCTGTCTCACACTGAGCCGGCGGGCTGCTGCAGCTGCCGTTTCTGCTGTCATTTTATTCCTCTTCACCGGCCCATCTGAGAGCTCTGCTGAGCGAGGTGCCACCTCTGCCTCCACATCTAGCAGCTCACCGCCCAGGATGTCGCAGCTGCTCTGGTGAGCCCAGAGCCCCAGGGGCAAGTGGCAGTGGAAGTAGAAATGATGAGGAGAGTGATGTCAATAGTTGCTAACGGTTACTGAGCTGAGCACTCCCTGTGTTCCGGGCACTGACTGAAACTCGCAGCTTAAGTCGTTCCAGCCTCACACACCTGTCAGTTCAGTCGTCTTGTTATCCCCATTTTGCAGATGAGAGTTTTGAGAGAGAAAGGAAATACAGCGCAGCAGGAGCTGCTTTCACAGCTCAGGCATCCGGCCCCAGAGCCCAGGCCCTCCCCTCCAGGCTGTGCTGCCTCTGGGTAACGCCAGGACTTGGGCGCTGGACACAAGGTCTCCTAGAGTTAGTTTTAGTCCCCTTGTGAGATGTAATGATAACAATAGCTCCTGTTGTTGAGATTCTTCCCTGGGCCTCATGCTGTGTGAGATACTTTGCGTCAGGTTTAATCCTCTCGTCAGCCTTGTTATTATGCCAGGTTTATAAATAAGGAAACCTCCTGCCCTTTAAAAGTTGGTGTGTGTTTCATTTAAATTCTCCTGGTAGCAAGAAAAAGAAAGCAACTTAACCAGGGTCATGCAGTGAAAGGAGAAGTGATACCGAAGACTCAGAGACAAAGGGGATGTGTCGCGGACCGCAAGGACAGACACTGGCAGCGTCCCTCCAGGGGTCTGACAGGGAAAGACACGTGGAACCCAGGTTTTCCTTCCCTGCTCACTGCTCTTCCCTGAGCTCTTGTCTCTACCTCGCTCCCTGTTTCTCCTCTGTTCTCCTCCCTTGCCCATCTGGCCATTTGTTCGTCAGGATTTCACCACTCTGATAGACACAGATCTTTCACACGCTCATACCACAATGGCGGCTTCAGCCACTGAACTCGTGTTTCCTCATTTCCTGCCTAAATGAAAACATCTCAGTTTCAATTTTCTGGGAAAGAGACTGGGAAGCCCAGCCTGGTCCAACTAGTCATTGACAGGGTGCCCAGCACCTACCCCCATGTGTGTGCCGGGGCAGTTCCCTGAGAAAAGGATCAGTGAGCTGAACAGACACCCCCCAAGGTGGCCATCACAGTGACCCAAGGGAGCTCATCCCTGGCTCCTGCTCACTCCACGATCGCCCTCCTGAGACAGTGCCATCTTGTCGCAGGTACTATCTTAGCATGCCACTTTCATCAGCCCAGCTGTTCTGTCTTGAAACTTCTCTTCATGCAGTTGCCCATCAGTCCTTATGAGGGGCTTTGGGAAAGCACACTGCTCATACCGACAGCCGCTGACCGGTCGGCGGATATTTTTACCCCCTTTGGCCTGGAGGAGTAACAGTCCTGACTGATGATGGCCGGGGCGGACTGGGCCCAGGCTGCAGAGGGTTAATGGAGCCGGGCAGGTGATGACAGGAATGCTATTATTAACCAGGCACCAGCTCCCGGGCCTCCTGGCCTCCCCGGCCTCCCGTAACTCACACCAGCAGGGTGTGGGACAAAGGGATTTCTGAGTTGCTTTTATTCCCCCAGGTGTTCTTCACCTGTCTTAATGATTTGCACTTGTGGTTAGTTGAATCAGGGACAAAAGAGAAGGAGGGACAGACAAAGGGCTGGGCCACTAATCTTCAGAACTAAGGTTAAGCTAGTCTCTGGGACCTTTGGTTCTACCACTGCAGGTTAGGGCAAAATTGGCCTTAGAGCAGCAGCCAGAGGCCTCGGGAAAGCTGGGCAGACGTTCAGGCTCAGAATCTAGGAAATCGGACTTGGGCAATACTGGAATGGCTGTCCGCAGAGGCTTAGGTACCTACACAGACTTCAGTATAGAAGGAGCCGTCTTTGCTATCGCTGCCCAGGGTGGGATTTGGGAGCTCTTCCCTGCCCCAGAAGTGACTCATGACAACCTTAATCCATCCGGCCCTGCCTCCTACATGCAGGGATCCCAGAAACGCTGCTTCTCGTCGCCTCACAGTTGAGTTTGTGAAGCGTGACCTGTGTTTGTCAAGCAGTCGGTGAGACCAGTTCTGGAACAGCACAGATCCACAGTGCAGTTGCAGGTGGAGGCTGTCTTCCGCCTCCCTTCAACACTTCAAATATAGGCCTCGGCTTTGTAAAGGGCGGTCGCTACACGTGAAAGGCTTCCTTCAGGTTGATGGAATTTGTGCTGAGGAGTAACACTTAGCTGGAATGGCTTGTTTTTGTAGCTGATGTTGTTTTATTACATGTGGTAGGTAGGTACGTTCCAACACTTCCTGGAGCCTTTTTCAAGCCAAGCCCTGTAGCTGCCACCTGTTTTAGCTCAGACACGGGGCCTGTAATTATGGTAGCGACCAGCCGTGTGTATTAATAGGACTGAGTCCTGCAGTTCTCAGTTGTGGGAGACCTGGGGGCGGGGTGGAAGGAAGCACCCGAACTAACCTCCTGCTTTTTTCCTACCAGTGCTCGATTATGAAGGTAGCAGTTTGTGTTCCAGGGATGCCCCACACTCAGTGGCCTCAGCCCTTGGGGACAGCTCCCTTTCCAGTCACTACATCCTGCCTCACCCCCGACACTTCACCTGTTCATTCACCTTGATCCCTCATTCCCATCCAGCCTGACTGTGCTTCCTCACCCTTCAAGCTGGACAATTGGCTCCTCTTAGCAGCCTTCCCCAAATGCCACCCACTCCTGGCTGTTCGGATGCCCCTGCTGTGCATCCCCAAGACACCCCCGTGCCCTTCCACGGCCCTTAGCACCCTGTGGGCGGTGCGTTCTTTCCACACGCCTGCGAGCTTCCTGAGAACAAGGGTGGGATCTCCTTCATTTTACAACACTTGGCCCCCACCCGGGCCTGGCACCGTGTGTGCTTAGAAAACATCCCTCCTTGTTGAGAACCTACCTTAGAGGAAGCAGAGAAGATCTCTGAAAGCCTCAGTTAGCCCACAGGCCAGAACCCAGACCCTGCGCTCCCCACGGGGCCTGGGGCAAAACCAGAGCCAGTTCAGTCTCATTTTAGGTGCCGTTCCAACAAGCCTGGTGGCCTGGGAACTTCAGGCATCAGACAGGCCACTGAGGGAGAAGCGGGTAGACAGGGGCCCCTAACAGTGGGCAGGAGGGGATTGAAGGCCCCTCTTTCCGTAGCTGTTTCCCTCTGCCCCCTGCCTAATAACTAAATTGTGCCTTTTCAGTTTCCCACTTTTCATCTTCCAGATGAAAATTTTTTAAATGTGGAGGAAGTCCACGTGATTTTGGTCTGTTTCTAATTATAAGAGTAATTCACACTTAGCATAGAAACCTTCAGAGATACTAAAAAGAATAAAGAAGAACTAAATGTTATCCTAGATCCCATAACGGAAAGCTAACTGCAGTCACTGCCCATGTATTTTTTTGTTCTTTCTATACGTATCTGCATCTTTGGCCTTAACTGAAATCATTCACATTTATGACCTTTCTTTTTTTTAAACTGAAAAAAAAATCTTCCTCATCATAGCCGCCAGCAGCCACTACTGTTTATCATACTTTCTAGAAGCCTCCCCTGAGGACGTTTTATGAAATTTGATTTCTGATAATGGCCCCTTACTCACCTCACTCAACACCATTGCCACCACTTCATGATGAGTAGATCTTCTTTGCAAAAAGCTGGAGATTTTTGTTATTTATCTCTTCTCTGCAAAAGAAATGTCGGGATAATTGCAAATTTTAACCACCTCTGCGGCAGATATATTAAATAAGACAAGTGTGTGTAAATAGAGCATTTCTACACAGCAGAAACATTTGGCTAGGTGGTAAACATGTTTTTATTTTTCTCCCTTGTGACATTATTTTAGGTCTTTGGTAGGATGGACCATTGCTTTTGGTTAGACATTATATCTCAGCTGACTTGTTTCTAGTTCTTGCTTGCTTCGAGTTCAGAGGAGCCTGAGGGCTGTGAGTCATACACAGTGTTCTAGGTGGCTCCAGACAGGAGGTTGGAAGTGAGACTGAGTGAAAAGAAACCCGTGTTGTCACAGTTCTAAAGTGTATGACCTCTGCACGGTGTGTCACAGGCGCACAGTCCTCCCCCCGCCCCCACGCCGCCCCCCATTATCTGAGAATTTGTGTCCAGGGCTGGGGGTGGAGCCTGAGAAAGAGGAGGATGAGCAGGATTACAAGGCAGTATTTCCTCTCCCCAGATGTGGAGTTAAGCCCAGGGTCTGGTTTTTCAAACTTGTGATAGGAGAATGTTTGGGAGGGAACGAGAAGTGGATGAAATTTCCCTTGGCATACCTTCATCTTTTTGATTCCCACTGCCTTAGCAACTCCAGGCAAGCACGCTGACTTCCATTCTAGCCACTTACCTAGTGACCCCATTCCAGTAATCGGGTGTTTCAGGCCAGTGGAATTCACATGAGTGCCAGTCACATGCAGGAAGAAAGTGAACAGACTGGTTAACAAAACTGCGTAAGACAGACCTACTTGCCTGTGGGCTGGCTTAGGGTGGCTTTACTGCCTGGGTCATCTTTGCAACCATCCCCTGCCCCACTGCCCCCCTCCAAAGGAACACAACATCCGTGTGGATGCAGCTCTTAGACCTTCTCAGCCGCATACTTACCCTCCACCCCACTGCTCACCTGCTCAATCCGCCTGAGTCCTTCCCATAACAAACAGGGAGCGCCATTGCTCACCCAAGCTTGTCCCACCCAACTCTGCTTCTCCCCACTTGTCTGTCGCACTCAGATGGAGGCTGTTAGCGTAGTCAGACAGCTTGCTATATTTAGTTTTCTGTTGGCTCAGCCAGTCTTAAGAGTTGTTGTTGTTTGGTTTTGGTTTTGGTTTTGGTTTTTCTTGTGGCCGTGGACCTTGTTGCTCCCTCTCACTCTTAAATTCTTGCTTCTTCTTGGCAGAGAAAGATATTTCATAGATACAGGGGATTTTTTTCTTTCTTTTTTTCTAAAAAAAAAGATTTTATTTATTTACTTTTAGAGAGAGGGGATGCAGAGGAGAAAGAGAAGAAGAGAAACATCATTGTATGGTTGCCTCTCGCATGTCCCCTACTGGGGACCTGGCCCGCAACCCAGGCATGTTCCCTGACTGGGACCCTTTGGTTCACAGGCCGGCACTCCATCCACTGAGCCACACCAGCCAGGGCTCCTTTCTAATGTCTTAAAATGAGGACTAAGAGGTCGTCAGTTGTGGTGTCTTTTGATAGGGACGGGCCTGATTAAACTAGTGATGACTCAATGAGCGAGAACACACACAGGCTTTGTTTACAGCTCAGCTGTAACACTCAGAGCAAAGCTAGTGGGACGTAAAACCACAGATAAAGATGGGCTCTTTGTATACACACCCTTGGTGAGTTGGTAAAATACCAATTTCCTTACAAAATGACATTTCACTCTCCCTCCTACCTCAAAGGCCAGTCATCAGCCCTGACTGCACTCATCCTTCAGGCCTGAGCTTACAGGCCACTTGCTCAGAGACACCTCCTCTAGCCCCCAGCAGATGACCAGATCTCATTGCTTCCTCCATGTTTCCATCACAGGATTACCAGAATTTGTAAATTAGCTTGTTCATATGAATGTTCTTTTTACAGTAATGTGTGTCTCCCACACCATGCTCTATATAGGTAGAGGCTGTGTCTGTTTTATGCCTGTTTACTCAGCTGGGTTCCCACCACCTAATTTAACACCTGGCTAACCTGGGGCTCATAAGTGTTAGTGGGAGGGAGGGAGCAAATCCATCAATCTTAGAGGTTGCTGGAACGAAGCGTTGGGCACTGTCAATCTTGGAGGCATCACTTTTTAATTGAGACTTAAACATTTACTTCACCGAGCAGTCTTAATTTCCACAGCACTGTATTCACACCATTTGCACAGTACTTAGTACACAGTGTCAATCACGTCTTAAAGTGATATTTTTTCCCATCTATTATTTTATTTTGTTTTAGAGAGAGGGGAAGTGAGGGAGAAAGAAAGGGAGAGAAACAGCGATCAGTTGCCTTCTGCCTTCTGCGTGCACCCTGACGAGGCGGAGTACAGAGCCTAGAACCCAGACATGTGCCCTGACTGGGGATTGAACCGTTAACTTTTTGGCTTGCAGGATGATAATCAACCAACTGAGCCATGCTGGCCAGGGCAACATCAATCAGTTTTTAAAGAACCCATTTCATCCGCTGGGTTGAAAATTCCTTTGAGTAGAGATGGGATCTTCTTGTCTTTACGTTCCCACTCCGGACTCAGGAAATCTTCTGGTGGGCTGAGTGGGATTTCAAACATTAGGGATCCTCTGAGACTGTCATTAGACTACTGTTTGGCTGATTTATCCAAGGCATCTTCCTTTTTCTGTGATTATTCTCTGTTCAGGTGTGATGGCTAAGGCACTGTTAGATGTCCCTTACTTCCTATGATTAACCTGAGTGGTCCAGGCAAAAGACCTTTCAACTGATTTTGCTCTCTTCCAGCTTATAAAATCCTATGATTTGGGTAGAAATAGCATCAGTGTCCTCACTTTACCAATGTTGAAGGTCCAGAAAAATTAAGTTCAAGGTTACATGGCATTTGAGGTGCAGAGCTAGAACTGGAACCAAAGGCTTCTGATGCCTTCTCTACTTTTTATTTAATGTAAAAAGTAGAGGTGGCCCAGGTCCTACCTCCTCCCAGGGATCTAATCCCACCACCCATCCTGCTTCGCCCAGACCACCTGTCAGGATGTAGATCCATCTGACAACCTCTTTTCCCCACACTACTGCCCAAGGCGTCCAGTGTTGATTGGGATCCTTTCTTGTGCTTGTCTCCAGGATCGTCTGTTTTTTGTGATGGAGTTTGTGAATGGGGGCGACTTGATGTTCCACATTCAGAAGTCTCGTCGATTTGATGAAGCACGAGCTCGTTTCTATGCTGCAGAAATCATCTCGGCTCTCATGTTCCTACATGAGAAAGGCATCATCTACAGGTGAGTTCTGGTTGCTTGTAACTCCTCCCATAATTCACAGCCTGTTCGCTCACTCTCCTGGCTTAATCCAGCCTTCCATTTCTCATGATATTGAAATCTTTTGGGAATTAAACTCACAAAGGTTTGAGTGTCCATTAGAATAAATGAATAGTGCAGTGATTTCCTTGCCTGCAAAGTAAAACTTGTCCCAGTGTGGTATTCATAAACCAGGTCTGAGAGGCTGGGAAGAGACTGTGCATGAGTTTGCTCAGCTGGGGTTTGCTAAGAGCAATACATTATTGCTCTCTTTTTTTCTATTTTAATGTTGGAAATGACTCATTCCATTTTTAAAATCCATACCTAAACAGAGAGGTATCAGTAACTGTTGCCCTAAATTGCTGTAATAAGAATCACAGTCAGATAAAATGGCGGCTCACCAGTCTTGACTGAGACATGAACCTTCGATGGGCAATGTCCTGCTTGATGATATTTCTCATTTGGAGCCTCCTCCCAAATATTATTTTATTCCATTTCACAACACACAATCATTTGCTCAAAACACACTGTACATTGAAAGTGCGTGAGCTCAAGGAACACCAGATGAAACTTAGGTCAGACTGAAGAAGGTTAGGTAAGGTGGAATGTAATCATGTAATCATGTGTGTCAGACAGTTGTTATTCTTACATTTTTCTATTTTCCCTGTTGCCGCTATCTTCCAACTCTTTAAATCACATTATAACTTAGTTGTCATATATATTCTGTATTTCCTCTTGAGATGCAATTGTTGCTGTCTTTTGAGAAAAATTCTCTCTCTTATAGTAGAAGCATGCATGTTGACATAAAGAATTTCCTGATTGAAATTTGTTCTTTATTAGCCGTGTCAAGTGCTATGTCCTTTGTGAGCTCACAGCAGAATTGACGTCATTATCAAAGTGTAAGAGAGCTTTAACAACAGTGAATCCTCTTAAATACCCCTAGAGTCAACACAGAAAGAGAAGAGAGGGGCCAGTAAAGATTGTAGCAGGACTGGCCGATGATGTCAGAAAGATATGGGACAGCAAAAGGGGTAAACAGGCCCTCTACAGACATGTCTTCTAGTTCATCCTCGGTGCAGAGCCCCGAAGCCTCACATGGCCAGGCCCCGGCTGTGAGGTAGCGAAGGGGGCACGGGGCTGGGCCCAGGCTGTACGACCGGCAGAGGGACTCATCCTCTTAAAGGCAGTCAGGAATCTCTGCTTATTCTGAAGTCGGGGAGCTGCCCCAGGTTCCCCGGCCAGCCTGTGAGCTTTCTCACCCAGGCACCATGTTCTCTGGAAGCTCTGCCGTGGAATTTCCCGTCTCAGTGTGCTGCCCAGCGCACGATTGGCCGTGGCTGCTGATACAGTCTCTGATGGAGGGAGGTCAGCATCCTTCCTGGTGTTGTGTCAGACTCTGGGCCCTGAACTCACTTTTGATCTCCTCCTCATGGCTTGTCCATCTATCTCTGCTCAGTTTACCCCAGAGAGAACTCCTCATATTTAATTTTTAAGAACAGTGATTTCTCTACTAGACAGGGACTTCTGTTGTAAATCAAAATAATAATAACAATGGCGGCAGCAGCTAAACTGAGCACTTGTTACAGGTTTAGCAGTTTACCCTCTTTTCTCCCTGAATCCTCCTAACAGTATTATTATATAGCAATAACATTATTTGTGTTATTTAGATGAGTAATCATGTCTTAGAAAGGTAGAAAGGCTTAATAACCGGACCACAGGTAGTGAAGCCAAAATTCAAGCTACGTTTTTAAATGCTGGGCCACACTGTCTCCTCAGGAGAGACAGACATACTTAGAGTACCACTAAAGCATGGCTTCATGCATCTCTCTGATGATCACACAACTTTAATTCATGAAAATGAGGCAGAGTGGGTATCTTAGCCCATTCGGGCTGCTCTGAGAAAATACCACAGACTAGGTAGCCTGTAAACAACAGAAATGTATTTCTCACAGTTCTGGAGGCTGAAAGTCTAAGATCAAGGTTCCAGCCTTGATTTAGTGTCTAGGGACGGTGATTCTTTTTTGCTGTGTCCTCACATGGCAGAAGGGGCTCGGGATTTCTCTGGAGCCTCTTTTGTAAGGGCACTAATGCTATTTATGAGAGCTCCACTCTCATGACCTAAGCACCTCTTAAAGGACCGCCTCTGAATACCATCATCTTTAGGGGTTGAATTTTAACCTGTGAATGGGGCTGGGGGGTTGGAGGAACACAAACATTTAGACCCACAGAAACAAGGAAAAGCAAGGAGGCCTAAATTTGTTTTCTTGAATACTCAGAGGCTTCACCTGAGCACCATGTCACATTGCCGTGAGGTGGCAAACCTGCTTTCCTGTGTCGGATGTGACCACCTCTGTGTCTGCTTGTTTTCATGGGTCTCGAAATGCGACGGGTGGGCACTAACTTGATGAGGTTTCTGGTGAAGCAGTGTCTTCCCACATCTTAAGAAGTTTTATTTCAATCCTTGGCATCTGTGGTTCAATTCTAAGAATTTAACTTACTCTTTCACTTGAATCCCATGCACAGGCTCTAACTGCCGTGGTTGACTTTGAAGGGAGCGCATTTAATTAGGATAGATTCAAATGCTATTTTTAGCTTGTGGATTTATTTCACAGGATAGTTTAATTCCATCCAGGGTACTGGCCTGAGAGCAGAGTCTTAAGGATAAGCCTTTGAAAGCCAAGTCCTTGGAATTCCCACACAGTAACAGGCGCATGTGGGTCATAGAGGGTGTGAATTTGATCCAGAAAGCACAGTGAGAAACGGGAGCATTGGCCAGCCTCATTTATCATTCATGTCCCAGGATGGGCTTTATCAGAGCATAAATGATCTTTCTGGATGATCCCTGACCTATCCAAATAGAGTTGTTGCTTGTTTGTGAGGGTTTTTTGTTTGTTTGTTTGTTTGTTTTGCTTTGTTTTGGTTTTGTGGAAGTGTTTTTTTTCCCCCAGCAAATTACAAAGATACTACAATCTGCAAGCTATTGTCCAACAGGACTTTAGAAGGTAGTAGCTTGGGCTCCCTCTGACATGACTTTCTTCTTCCTCTTACCCACTGGGCCTGTGAGAGGAGATTGGCCAATTACATTTCTGTGCTTTTCTGCTTGTTCTGACCCTGATTCTCAATGCATTCACTTGCTTTTCATGAAGGAACAGAAGCCCAGTTCCCAGGAGATACAGCAAGAGAAGAGTCTGCCCCGATGCCTTCGGTTGGAAGGTCTGGAGCCTGCCATGGGCCAGAGACCAAAAAGAAAAGGCTGGGAAGTAAGCAGTCAGTGAGTCAGTTTGCTAAGGGCAAAAAAAGTCTATTCATTCCTTTGTCCTGAGCTTGTTGGCTGCTTGGGAGCCCAGATAGTGCTCATGAATAATTTTACATAGACAATGACTTTTTTCCAGAGTCAAACCCAAAGTTTGACTTTGGAAAGTTGGGGAGACAAAGGAGCATGCATTTCATATACCTGCCCTCCAGCATGACAGGCACCATCTCTATCATGTTTTATACGCTGTGTTCAAGCGGGGTTCCGCTGTCATTGACATTTCAACCCTGAACTCCTGAAGCCAGCCAGCACACTTTGGATTTGCTATTGTTGACAAAACGTGGACTACATCTCAAATGTGTTGAGTGGAGAAGAATTTATAGAAGAGCACAGTGTGTTTTGATTCTTCCTCACCATGTTACACCTGAACATGGTACATTTCAGCACACAACTTTCAACTTATGAGTCAGACCACTTTGTGCCATATATAGTTTTTTACATGCTGGGTTCTTGGGTTCACGATAATCAATATTTAGTCCTAAGCTTGTACCCATAAGAAACATCCAAAACTGTAGATAATTTTTATGAGTTTATTTGAGCCAAACTGACAGTTACGGGGAAGCAAAACCTGGATGGATTGAGAAAATGCTCCAGAGAATGGCCGTTTTACAGCTTATTGTATTACATTAGAATAAAAGGAGGAGACGCAAGGAGGGTTCCATGAAATCCACTGGTGGTAGATTAGGGAGGTGGGAGAAAGCAAAGCAGGGAAATCTCTGGGATTGGATAGAGTTAACCGTACAGACACATACTTCTTTTACATTGGTGGGTACAGGATAGTTAACAATTAACATTTACAGTTCACAGAGGTGGAATTTGGGGAACAAGATAACAATGAGGGGCTCTGTGGTCAGGTACTATGGTGCATGGGTGTTGCTTGAGAGGTCTGGAAAAAGAGACTGACATTCCAGAGGTATGTTATCTTAGATGCTAAAAGATTATAGACTTACTTTAGGTAAATATTGACATATGTCAAGGAAGCTACAGGCCTGGGTTGTGAACATAATCTTGATCTGCTTTTAGTTAGGAATGTTCTTGTTCAATCCATCCTCTGTGTTTACTTTCAGTCTCTGAGTTTGTAAGGCCTGCCACATGGCTTCCCCTGAGCTTGTCAGGTTTAGCACATGACCCTTTTTTCATCCATAAGCTCCAAGTGCTTGCTGTGGCAATTGGCTCTCATATTCCAGATGTAGAACTGGCCCACACAGGCTGACTGCTAGACCTGACATATTTATTGTCTTGTACTCATGTTCTTATGTAGCACAGTACCTTTAAAGAAAATCACCCTTTATTTCTCTTCAAATCAAGAGAACAATCTTCACCTAATTAGACATTTTTTTTTAATTCAGAATTTGGAGAGACTAGCAACTTCCCTTCAAGATAAGATCTGTTAAGCTAGGCTCTGAACACAACTGTTGGATCTGCATGAATATACTAATCTGTAATGTAATCTGACCCTTCTTTCTCACGGGTATCATATGGGACCATCAGGTGCCTTGCTGACTCCAGATGCCTTTGTGTCCTGAAGTTAGCTGAGCACAGCTTTGCTTGGAGAGCCTACTGCGAGGCTGCCTCTATGAGCATAGCTTTTGTGTCTAAGAATTCGCAAGTCATCTGTTTCCAAAACAGTTTGCATTTTGGGTCAGTGATGAATATCACATGCTCGTGTCATTGCCCTTTGATACCTACCTCTCCCCTCCTGAAAACTGTGGCAACATCTCCCTGATTCCTGTCTCCTGGCGTCTTTCTTACTCCTGTTTCTATTGGCAGACTTTCAGAGTCCCCAAATGTCTTTCATTTGAACCTGAAATTTTGGACTCTCACTGTTGCCCCTCCTATATTGGAATTCAGTTCCACTTATTCTACTCATTTTAGTGAGAAAAGCCTTCTTTTTAGATGAACCTGAAAGTCAGGTTTAGAACCTCAGTTTTCCCTTTGCCATCTGAGAACAAAGTTCTGTTCCGAGAAGTGGGTCTGCTCTCTCTTGATCTGTTTGCTGCAAAGGCAGCCATGAGTTGCCATTTGTTATTTTCATTGACAGATGATGTGCTAGCTGGAAGGTTCTCAATACCGTACTCACTTTCACATTGGATTTTGACCTTGAACGCTTACCCAGATTGTTCCTGGAACTCTGAACATTTTAGTCATATTCCTATCTGCCTTCTTCTTAGCTTGTCATGTTTGCTGTGCCAAAAGGTGGCCACTTTCAGTGTCTGTTCTTCCACTGTCACCATAAGGTGACTTCAATCCTTGACTCCTCAGATCCTTTTTCAAGGATGTGATGAACAGCTCAGAGGCTTTCCAGCTCATTAGAACAGCTGCCCTTTCCCTGCAGTGAAACTCATTGACCACTTTTCTCCTCCCTCACACAACCTTCAGAGATATTTTAGCAATATTTATTGCGTGACAACTCTTAGCCAAGAGTGTAGACACAAGGATGACCAAAAACAAAAATGCTTCCTTGTGGAGAGCATAGCATAGTGAGGGCGAAAGACATCAATCTGATAATCATAGTAATAGAAAGTTCCAGCTGTGAAGAGGAGGAATGCGTTGCAATGGGTGAGAACCTCTACCAGGGTGATTTGATCTGGCTGTGACTCTTGAGCTGAGGTAACTGTGAAGAGAGAAGGAAAGAGAATTCAAAATAAGGAATAGCAAATGCAGGTGCCCAGTGTCAGGAGGAAGCATGGCAAGGTCAAGGGCTTTTAAAGAAGGATAGTGTAGTTGGAGACTAGCAGGCATATCTTCCCACAATTGACATTTTATTATCCTAGAATTTTCACTGTCATCTGATGGTTTCAAGTTTTATTAGGCTCCTGGTAAATAATTTATTTAAAAGTTAGGAAAGGCTGGTCATGTTGCCAATCCCTGGGGGAAGCCATCCATTCACAATGAGTTCCTTGTGTCCAGTTCTATTTATTTATCTTCAACAATGGAATTATAAAATGTTAGAATCAGAGGAGACCTCCAAGAGTACCTGTTGTCAAGTTCACCTTTACAGATGAGGGAATTCAAGTCAGAAACATTCAGACAATAAATTGTTTCTTAGAATGGATGTTTTCTTAGGATGGCTCACTAAAAATTTGTTTTCCATCTCCACAAAACAAAAATCAGCATTAGAAAATTTTGTTTCAATCTTTAACTTACTGCTTCCATGAAGAGCTAATGAGGACATCTGGCATTTGACACTGTTCACTCCATTTCCATGAAGAAAATGCAGTTGAGCTCAGAACATATTTCCAGAGCTCCCACTTGTGTCAGGGGGTATAGATACAAAATGAGTAGATGTGGTGTCTGCCCTCTGAGGCTCTTTCCATGGGGTGGGAGAGATGGCCCATAAGTAATGGCAGATGGTTCTAAATTTAAAGTATGCCCAGGGTATTAAGGGAGCACAGAGAATGGCTGTTTTGCCTAAGTTGGATGCTAGCAAGGGGGACAGATGGGATTTAGTGACTGGGTGGATCCAGGGGGTGAAGAAGAAACCTGGGATCATTCCCAGGAGTTACGCTAGAAGGTTCAGTGGATAACGGTATCATTAGCTAGTAGAGATTAGGAACCCAAGAAGAGAAAGCTAATGAGATTTAGAGGTGAAATAAGTCAGGTACTGTGACACCTGTCAGTGGACATGCTCTGAAGCCCAGGGAAAAGGATTGGCTGGAACTAAATTTTTGGAAGTCATCAGGACATAGCTGTTAGTTCATATTATGGGACTGGGTGAGGTTACTCAACAAGAGTGTATTAAATGGGACAGTGGGCCAAGGACAGAACCCGGAAGAAGCAGGCCCCAGTAGAAATCTGCCTACGTTTGGCTCCAGGGTAAGGAGAAAAAAAGCAAACAAACTTGATATACTGGATCATTTAGAGTTGTGTCCCCAAAGTGCAGTCCCATTTAAAATATAATGCTATAAAAGAATAGAAAAAGATTGCTCATTTTAAAGTAAGTTTGAGAATCAGCCTACAGGCTTGGGCAAAAGTAGGTTTAGTTGTGCGTAGGCGAAACAGTATTCTTGTATTATTACTTATGGATTATTGTACTATTTATTTGTAGCACAACTGTAAACCTACTTTTGCCCACCCCTGTATATTCTTTCAACTAAGAGAATGCTGTGCTTGGTTTTCAGAAGACCTAGGTGCTAGACGCAGCTCGGCTCTGTGCTGGTCCCGGGCACGTGGGCAGGCTGCTGGGTGCTCTGAGCCCGTTTGCCCATCTGTCCCTGGGGGCATTGTTGACACGGCTTCCCTGTAGGGTGTTGGTGGAACTGAAAATGTGAAAGCCCTTTGAATCATTCTAGGTCAATATAAGATACTACTTGTTGCATAATGCAATCAGCTGATTTGAGTTTTCTTTATAGAATGGGCTTAAGCTCAAGTCATTCTCAAGGTACTTCCTCAGGAGTAGGGAATTTTCACAGAAATTGGAGTCTTATCTTGTAAAATCAACCCCTGAAGACCAATCTCTTTGTAGTAAACTAAATCTGGTGGTGTTTTTCTTTCCAACCAAACCACTTTCTTGGCATATTAGCAATACCTTGAAATTGTTTATAAGTAATACACTTACCATGTACTTATAAAGACCTGCAGCATATGGGACAGACTGTAAGACTTGAAGACTATATCCTTGCATTTTGTTTGCAGTTCATCTGTGTCTCTAATATTTGAGGGAAGCAGTTGGACTCATTTTGAGTTCACCCTTTCCAATATTGAAGTAAGCTTTTGATTTCCATTTGAGGGAAATTCAGAAACATTTTCAGACTTAGTGGGGTGAATATCCTAGTGGCTTAGTCCCAGTAATGCAGTTTCTCAAAGGACCCAGATTAATGGCAGAAAGAAATTTCAGCTTGGACACTTGGATTTTTTTTTTTTTCCTGTACTTCATTTGTTCAATCAGAGCAATGATTTGGGCATATCTCATCAGTGTTGACCTTTTGCATCAACAAAGGCTGTGGTTATGTGGAGCTAATTGATAAATGTGGTAATGGATTTCACTGGCTAATGAAATTAGACCACCTGTTTTGCTATCCTGCCCACCAAATTGACCAAGCAGCCTATCGCTTCATTATAGTTAAACACAATCTTGGATTTGTTTGCTAAGCAATAAAAATACAGTCAGTTGATCTTTAGGTACCAGATAAGCATTGCCATTTGTAAAAAGTAATTTAATTGTACGCTTGAACAAATGCTTATGAAATGTCTACTCGATGCAAAACAAAGCTTTATGTCAGGCTGTCAGAGAATAAAAGAATAAAGAAAGGCCCTGCTCTCAGGCTTGGGGTGTTGGTTCACTCCTCTAACAAATATGTACTGAGTACCTACTGTGTGCCAGGCACGGGTCTAAGCTCTAGGAGTACACAGGAAATAAACAAAACATCTACTCTCTGGGAGCTTACATTCTACTGCAGGTAGTCAGACAAATGAAAAGTAAACATATTGAATGTTGGAGTGATAAATTCTATGGAGAAAAAGCTGTGTAAGGGGAAGACAAAGTTTGGGGAGAATGGCTTTAATATTTTACACAGAGGGTTTAGAAAGGCATCTCTGATAAGGGATATTTGAGCCTTTGAGCAGAGCCCTAAGGATGGAAGGGAGAGGCTCTATGTGATAATCTGGGGAAGGGAATTCCGGGATGCAGAAGGAATGGCAGGGAGGAGGCCTTTGGGCGGGCAGTGAGCTCTGCAAGGTCAGGCCCGGCAAAGAGAACAGTGGGCTGGAGCTGGTGCCCTGGGGCAGAGTAAGGGAGCTGATCCAAGCTCTTGCCTTCATTCTGCGATATGGAATAATAGCCACACGTATCGAGCACGTAAGTCGTAAGGATCAACGCCTCTGTGAGGAGTTTTTATCTGTTTACTTTTAACTTCCATGACATATCTCCAAGGTAAGTGGTGTTATCCTTACTTTACAGATAAAGAAGGCTTGAGGTTCTGGGAAGTAAATGACTGGTTCAAGGTCACACAGTATGTGGGGGAATGCTGCAATCCCACCTCAGTTTAGAATGCATGCAGGTTGCCTAGTTCCCTCAACCTACATGTCTTTGCACTTGCATTTTCCTTTGCCTGGAACCTCTCCCCCTCTTTGTCCTGCTAATCTCTGCTGTCTCAGCATAGTGGTCACCTCCTCTGGGGACCTTTTCCTAGGTTCCCCTAGCCCTCAGCCTCGATCTAGTTGGCGTGCCCATCCTCTCTGCTCCCATTGCCATAGCACCTGTGCTGGTCTGTGCCTCTCTGCGTGGGGCCTCTGTGCGAGGGCAGGGACTGTGCGTAACCCCTGTCAGTCCCCGGGGTTACACTCGTCCAAACTGTGATTTGCTCAAAATTCAAGGTAGTGCATTCTTAAAAAAAAAAAAAAAAATCAGTGAAAGCCTTTTAAGAATTTTTTTCCCCTTGATCTACTGAAAAAAAAAAATGTTTAGGCATTCATAATAATATCCAAATGATAGTTTTAATTCTTCAAGAATTTTTAAATTGGAAATTTCATTTTGATGATAATATTCATCATTCTCTTATCTGTTATAAAGAGGCAATTTCTTCCTGTGATTATAATTCTCAAATGAGAGGTATTTCATAAGGAATGACTCATTGTGAACGTTTCTTCAAATGTTCCGTGAAAGGGAGCCACAGGCGCCTGGCTTGAGGAACAGTGGTCTCAGCCATGATCCTTCTGCCACACGGCTGCCCTGGATAACATAGCTCTGTAGCATTTGTGGCAAATTTAAGTTGTGTACTTTTCTGTTTAAGGTGATGCTAATCCCTCTCAGAGTTGCCTTAGATCTGTCTCCTATAATCAGAGGACTTTAACAGTAATGTATTCCAATTTTTATGCCTTTTTGCTAAAAGCAAAGGTAGTAACTTCTTCAGGCTCATTTTATAAACTGGACATTGCTTTGTAAATTCCTTAAACCTATTGTGTGTGATTTGCACATATGACTGTGATGTCACTTTACTACAGTTATGTGTAAGTTATTGAATAGCATTAACACCCTAAGTTTTTAAGGGACTGTATTTTCAAACTATGTTGTATAAAACTACTCTCATAAAAGTGTGTTACCTATAGTCTTTGTTGGGTACATAGTCTTTGTTTCATTCGTGAGAGCAATTTCCCCTGTTTATTTTTTTCTTGATTTGAGAGAAAGATTTGTTGTTCCACTTACCAATGTATTCATTGGTTGCTTCTTCTATGTGCCCTGACTGGGGATTGAACCCACAACCTTGGCCTTTGGGGATGACACTCTAACCAACTGAACTACCCAGCCAGGGCCTCCTCTGTTTATTTTTAAAATAAAATTATTCTCTAATTATAAAAGTAACACTATAGTAAATGTTGCAATTTAAAATATAAAAAATAAAAATGAAATAACTTTAATCCTGCCACTGAAAGATAATTTTTCTTCAGATATGTTTCCTTGAAGCTTTTAAATATATTTTTTAAAGAAACAGAATTAAGGTCATACTACATATTTTTAACCATCTTTTTAACTTACCATTTTCCCTACCATGAAAGTCATTTACATTCTATTTTAACCTAATATTAATTGATACAGAATGTTCTAGCATAGGGACCTACTTAATTTATAGTATATTTAAGTTGATTTACTATTATTAATGATGATGTGTTTACATCCTTCTATACAACTATTTGAATCAGTGTTTGATTCTTTCACTAGAACAGATTGCTGGATGTATTACTGCTGAGTCAAAAGGCACATGTATTTGTTATAGCTTTTATAGGGACTTGGAGTCCAGCTTTGGCTGGCCACTTCCCAGCTGTGGAATTTTGAATCAGTTACTTAACCCCTCCAAGCCTCAGCTTCTTCATTGATAAAGTGAGAGTCCTAGAACTGCACACCTGAGGGTAGTTATTAGAATTACATAAGGGTGCACATGAGGCCTTTCATTGGGGCCCGCTATGTAGTACATGCTCAGTAATGTTTACTTTATTTTTGAACATTCTTTGGAAAACTACATCAGAGCACATGTTCTAATGATGGGTATTGATGTTATCTTTCCAGATCACTTTCTCCCATAGGTCTTAAGTGTACAATTTGATGCATTTTGACAAGTCCAGACAACGCGTAATCAACACTTCAAATAATTTACTGAACATTTCTATCATCCCACAAAAATTTCTGGTACTCCTTTCGTTAACCCCCATCCACCCCCTTAGGTTATCAGTTGCTGATTTTGTATGGATATTATGGGATATGAATATCCACACTAGGATCCTGAGAGTAAAATCACTTCTCAGTAACATCCTTGTGAGTCTAAGAGGATGGGGTTCTTTAAGATGACTGCTCACATATGACGGTTGTCATGGTCAGAAGAGACCACCTGAAAGGGAAGCCCCATTGTTTTAGTTGGGTTCACCCTCTTGTTCCGGGAGGGAGAACACCGGCATGTCAATATCTGAATGTCTGAGGTAACGTAGGTGATTTTTATTTTTGTTTTAATGTTTTTAAGGCTTTTAAAATATTCTCTATTGGACAAATATTGCCTTTCTAATAATTAAGTGTTATTTTCAAAAAGAGATCTCATATGTGATATTGAGTATAACCCAAAACCCCATGTTGAGATTCTTCAACATGATAATGTCAAAAATAAGTAACCTGCCACTGCATCAGTTAAATTCTATCAAGCCTTGACCTTCAGTCTGTGATCATTCCTTGTCTGTGAATTCTAGTTCTGTAGAAGTCCTTAAGTCATTGTTTTAGTCTTCTCAGGCCGCTTAACAATACCATATACTGATTGACTTAAACAACAAAAGTTTTTGGGGGTTTTTTCCCCCCTCACAGTTCTAGAGGCTGGGAATCCAAGATCAAGATGCCACCCAAGGTTTCTAGTGAGGGCTGTCTCCCTGGCTTGCAGACAGCTGCCTTCTCACTGTCCTCACCGAGCTGGCTGGAAAGAGACAAGCAAGCTCTCTAGAGCACTAATCCCATCATGAGGCCCCACCCATATGACCTCCCAAAACCCATCTCCAAATATCATCACATGGGAGGGGGAGGTCACGGCTTCAACATAAGAATTTGGGGAATGCAAACATTCATTCTATTATACTCATTCATTTGTACATGTATTCAGTTTTTTATTGTTTACTCTTTCAATAAACAAGGTGCTTTGCAACTATAATACTTAGTTTGATTGCACAGAATGTAGCTGGAAGTGATTTTATCTGTAAGGAGAACAGCTTTTGCTGGAGCTGAACACACAGTAGACTGATTGGAGAGGATAGCCAAGGATTAGATGAAGGCTTTGCCATTCCTTTAACTCACTGAGCTACGTATGTTAATCTTGGAGCTGTGTTTTTCAGGGGTGCTGAAACCAAACCCTGGATCCCAGTACTTGAGTGTGGGAGGAGAAAGAGCTAAGTGGAGCATGGTGGTATAGTTTTTTCTTTGATATACAGTCTGCAGCATGTCCCTGAAGGTGGAATTTTTTTCCACTCTCTTGCAAATGTCAAATTTTACTTATCGGTGAACTTCCTAAGAAACGTAACTGGGTGCAAGCACCCTGTTACCATTTGACAGAAATGATCAGACTTTGATGAATTTCTGGGTTCGGTCGCACAGGGAGTGAGTGAAACCTGACAGGCAAGCTGCCGTACACCCAGGACAATGACATCATTGAGGGATTTGGCTTTAGAGGTTTGTGCATGGTGCGCATATGGGAGGGTGGCTGTTTGACTTCCGTTTCTCCTTCCTATCTTGGCACTGCTCTTCCACCCTCCAAAATACCCATCTACACCTGCTCTTTGCCATGCAAAATCACTGCTCTGTACTATTTTTGATAATTGCATCAAAACTTACCTGTCCCATGTCCCATGAGGGTCTCAGGGTTGGAAGGGAGTCCAAAGTTTTATACCCTTTTTGTTCAAAGCATGAATATCTAACAAGCTCCTGAATGGTCATTTTTTTTACCCTATACTTAAATACCTCTGAGCAAAAAGGAACTTGTTACCTCCACTGTGAAGCATCTCTGACTATTGGAAACTTCACCTTTGTATTGACTCAAACTGTCTCCTACTATCTTCCCTTTACTGGTCCCAGACCACCCTTAAGGAGTAGACTGGAAAAACCCCCCACAAATCTTCTACAAAGAAAGCCTTCTCCAAATTTGAAAGCAATCTGGCAGTATAGTTTACCTGTCAAAGAAGGAAATACTATTAGCATGATATTGTTCCTTCTGGAAGTCTTTTTTGCAGTCACTGGTTTCTGAGCATTCATAAGCCATCCATGTACTTTTTCATTCTGGATTCTTGGATTGCTATCTAGTTGACTTGTTACAGTCTTCTTCTCTTTTTAAATTAGAAGTGTCTTAACTAGTAACTCAACTATTATGACTCGTGGTGTAGATTGCTCCTGTTGCCTCCCCTCGCTCAGACTTGGGCTTTAACTGAATTTTGTTGATGCTGAGCATAGGGGTAGCAAGGATGGTGAGAAGTTCATTGCTGGTGTGATCTCAAAATAGGGTGTTCAAGGTTTCCGTTTGTGTAGATCTCAGAGAAATTTAACCTCAACTGACATTTGTGAATATAGCTTCAGCCTCTGTGTGCACATGAAAATAGAGATAGTGGTGAACCCTGGTACTAAGGATCCTAGTGGATCCAGGGTCCACAGTCCACTCTGAGAAGGCAAATGCTTTTCACTCAAGTCAGCCAGTGCCTTGCTCCAGGGTGACTTGCCAAAGACTCAGCGCAGGATGAACACAGGTGTGGAGGTGAAGGAGGTAAAGACTTGAACACCTTCAGTTAGAGGTACCTGTGGAACTCCCAGTCAAATGATCCATCCTGAAGTTGTAAGTATCGAGCTAACCTTGGACCGTAGACTTGGGGTTGATTGCATGGCAACAGTGAGAATGAGGCAGTATTGACTTACAGTTAAGAGAGGCTTTGGAATCAAACTTGGATTTAAAATTTACCTCCACAATGTACTAGCTCTGTGATGCTGGATAAACTCTTTTAATTTCTCTAAGTCTCAGTTTCCTAATGCACAACATAGGGATAGCAGTACTACCTGTCCCGTGGGGTTATTGTGAGAGTTGAATTCATGTGGCTTGTTTATTCCAGTGTCTGGTGTCAGTTAATGCTCCATACACATTACCAGTTATAAAGGAGAAAAGTGATCCAGGGAAGAAACTTGAACAGTGAATTCATTTCAAAGGTGGATAGATTCAGTAAGGAACTGGTGGAATAAATTATGGCATGTCCCTATGGGATATTATGCAACTATTGAAAGGAAGAATGAGTTAGGTGCACATTTATTGACCTGGGTGTTTTGTCCCTGATAAATAAGTAGGATAAAAAGGAAGTTAAAGAGTGGTGTGTATATTCACTTGAGTTCCTTTTTTTTGTTCTTGCTGTTAAGAAAAAAAAAGTAGCAAAAGCCATCTATACATAGAGATGTAGAAGGAGAAATTTGTGAGAGAGCAGAAGTAAAATAGCTTAGGATGGGGTGAACAGCCACTAATTTTTCATTTTGTGTCTTTTTATTGTATCACTGATTATGGTAACAATGTATTACTTTTGTGATTTTTGAGAACAAAATTTTTAAAAATGAGTGAAAGGAGTGGGGAATGGGCAGAGGAAGAGAAGTCAGGTAGGTGTGAGAGGGAATCGTGAGGGAAGAAATGCCACTCAGGGCGTGGTACAGAACGAAGAGCCAAGAGACTCACACTTTTTCTCTTATTTGTCAGAACTATATTAGGGCTTGTCATCCTGAGCTCTGCTTTTCTTACTCATTTTCATTTTATAGTCCTCAATTTCTGGCAAAACGCAGAGAAATGTTTCTTATTTCTTCTTTTCATCTCTGTGTTATTTCTAGCACCTGAGCCAATGCTTATCTGGGGGATACACTGGGAGAGACGAGTGATATGAAGACGGTGTGAACATGGTATTGTTTATTGACTAAGGAGTAGTGCCAATGTAATTTAAAGAGATGAGTTAATCCATACCTATGATAAAAAGGGAAATGTGTAGTTCTTCTAAAATTATTACAGCGAAAGCTAAATCCAACTTCCCAATTAAGCTTTCTCAAGGCAATCAGTTACCCATTTCTTGTCTGTCTTTCAAGAAATGGTTTCTGTGTACCCAAGCTCTGTGTTTGAACATGTTTCCCACTGAAAAGCAAGGGTGTTGGATACCTTTGTAGAACAGAGGTTTTCCTCAGCCTTTAGAAAGACCAGCTCTCAGCTCCTACGAAAAGGGAGCAGCTGAGCCTTCGTTTCTTCTTTGAGAATGTTTGTGGGTGAGGGTGCAAATCAGTCAAGGATCCAGCTCTTGGAGATACTGTGCAGACTGTTCAGATCCTGTACCAGGTTTGTAAGTTTGTTGCAGTTACATAGCTACAAAGAGAGATTTATTTCCAGCCCTCCACATAGAGCATTGCATCAGTCGTTATTTATAGCTGGATTAGGGAGACTCACACACAGGGTCCACAGTGGCTGATGGGGCCTGCGTGCATGCAGAAGTGCCTTGCTCCTTCCGGAGCTTCTCAAACTCCCTGCTCTGCAAGGCGCTAGAGCAAACCCTGTCGGGGGAGAAAATCATAGGTGAGCTCTGGCCCTCTGAGAACATGAGGAACAGGTGTGGGCGTCCTAACCTTGCAAATTATGCAAGAGGGGGTATTAAATCTTAGTTTAATCCAAGCAATGAAACACTTGCCCTTCCCAAAGTCATCTAGTGAAAATTTTTAATACTCCTTTGACAAAGAAATGCAACGATGAGCAATAGAGGAAGGCAAGTGGCAGAGAGCCACAAAATTCATCCATTAGAAGAATAGGTCCGGTCACCATCCTGAGGTCCTTGTAGCCCTTGTGTTAATTCTTGAAGGAAGAGAGAGGGAGGAAGAAAGAAAGGAAGACGTGGGTTTTTTTGTTTTTGTTTTTGTTTTTGTTTTTTTTTAACACCTACAGAACTGAGAAAACTACACTGCAGCAGTGAAATGGATTTACAATTTAATTTACAGCTGGGGAGGAAAATTTTGGCCAAGCAAACCTGTCACCTGAATGCAGCCAGTCTGGCCGCCTTACTGGCACACTGAGACAGGGGACAGTTTTGGCCTAAAGAACACTGGAGTTTTGTTTTCTCGCCTGGGAACAGACAGGTTCAAACCTGTCAGAGGCGGTAACTGTGTTTCCTTATGACTGGGTTATATGTGTGGTGGTGATTTTTTCTTTTTTCCCGTAAGAATCTGGTTGAGTAACTCAGAAAGTTAAAAAAGAAAAGGAAATGAATGAGAAAAGTTAGCCGAGGCCTACCACAGATGCCAGGAAGGTACACACAGACTGGCATGATCTGTGAGGTCTTTGTCTGTCCCTCCCCATGCGAGAACTCAGCCACGCTCAGCACAGCTTGAGTGCAGTGTCTGTTCAGCTGCCATTGAAAAAATGGGACTCTGTTCTCTGGAGCTTATTCCTTGGGGTTTCAGAATGTAAAATATGAAGTGTGTGTAATCACAGTTCCCAGCATTTGTTGGCATTTCAGCTTTGGCAGCAAGAATGGGAAAACTGAAGCTTTTACAGCCAGGCTAGCTGAGTTTAATCTTTGTGCTGTGGACACACTACCCCAGGAAATGAATATGTTAAAAAGCACTTTCCCTCTGAAGTCTGTCTGAGGGGCTGCTGTGCTTTGTTCAATTTGCAGCAGCTAGTGTTATTTTTATATTCTGTTTTCACCAACAGAGTCCAGGGCTCACCTTGCAGAGCCCGTCCACAATGTCTCACTCGATATGTAATCCAGGAAGCGTGGCCTGGGTCACGCTTTGTGTTTAAAGAGTTAACTCTAGAACTGACAACTTACTAGAGAAGCTCAAGACACTGTATTTTCTAAGAATTAATTCTCAAGATAAAAACTCACCAGAACATTCAAGATGAGATAGATTCAATGATGCACATGCACTTTCAACAAAAGAAGAAATTCAAGAAATTGCTTCAAGTTTGAGTAGGCTTAGAGGTACAGGGTCTTAGCGTTCCCAGACAAGTCTTGGTTTGCTTCTGTGATTCCCCTTGAGTGTCTCCTCTTGCTCCCAGAGCCCCATTTTGGATGTTCCATTGCACAGTCACTCTATGAAGAGGCATCTGCATCCTACAATTTTTTTTTTTTTTTTTTCCTGTGAGATGGCAGGGCCAAAGGAAAAGAGGATATTTTTACAAACTGAGAGGGGTCCCCTGCTGTTGGAGGGAAAGTCTCCAAGCATGTTCCTTTCATGGGCTATTTTCCCCTAGTCCATGAGTTGGAAATTTAGTTACTAACCATTTTGTACATATTTTCCTTCAGCATTAGTTTCTATCTTAGTTTCAAAGACACATTGGGGAAAATTGCCTTTCCCTTGAGTTCCATGGTCTATTTCTTTTGCATGACACTTTAATATATTTACATGAGATGTAGCTTTCTGAGTTCACATTAATGTATTTAACCACATGTTCACTTAGTCATTCAGTCATGCAACAAATACTCACTGAGACCTACTTTGTGCCTGAGAATATCATAGTGACCACGAAAGGCCAGGACGCTTCCTACAGGAAGCATGTATCCTAGTGTAAACACATAAAGAAGTGAAAGTTATCACCAGTTGTAAAAATTACATGGAAGGAAATAAGTGAGGGATTTTTGTGTGTGAGAGGTTTTTATTTTTAGTTTTACTCTCCAGACCTACAGAAAGGGAAGATGAGAAAAGGAGGGAGGGAGAGATAGCTACTTCTTTCATTGTTGGATGTCCAAAGTATTTTACCTGGGGTCTCAAACTTAAATACCTTCAAATGGGGACCAATGGAGACATTCCCATCACACAGTTCTAACCAAGGAGAACTCATATGTCTCTACAGCTAATGTTCAGTTTAAAAAAGAAAAACAAGGAGCCCAAGGCCAGACCAGCAGGAAGTGTCCATGCCCCACTTGGCCCTGACCAGAAATTCACTTCCACCCAGGCCTCCAGGGGTCTTTTTGCTCCAAATCAGTGCCCATCAGGCCTGGTTGGTCTTCCACTTCAGCAAGTCCCCTTTGTGGGTCTCTCAGAGAAAAGGAGGACAATGTTAGAATTTTATAACCATGACGAGCCTTTCCACCTCACTTTGGAAATATTGAGCCATCCCTCTGCAGTTGAGAGGACAGAAAGACAGTGCTCAAGGAAACCTACTGGAAAATCTGAGCACTCGGAGAAATGTCAGGAATATCGTCTTTCAGCATGGAATTCTTTCACACTGTTGCAGTGCTCCTGTGAATCAGCAGGAGGAATTTTGCCACACTGTGGCCTCAGGCCTCAAATCAGCAGGCCTGTGGCAGTGTCCCAACCCCAGCTCGTTGGGGTACGGGATAAGTGGTGTTATCGACCATGCCAATCCAGGGAAGCTGGCTCCTCCCAGTATGCAACACCGACTCTTCCAAGCTAAGTTCGAACTCCCTGGGTTCTTGGGTGAGCTCTTTCTGGAAACTGATTTAGAGTGGGGGATGGGGAAAGAAAAACATCGATGTGAGAAACACCGATGGGTTGCCCTTTGTACACGCCCTGCCTGGGGATTGAACCCACAACCTAGGTATGTGTACTGACCGGGAATCAAGCCTGCAGCCTTTTGGTGTACAGGACAACGCTCCAACCAACTGAGCCACCTGGATAAGGCCCTCTTCCTTTGTTCTTTAGCCAAGGCCCATTCCTGCGACTCTCCCAGAAAGTTTCTCTTTAGTGCCAAGAGTGAGTCTCCTAGAGGACCAGATGCTATCTTTACCCAAGGCTTCTGTAAAGGACGGGCAAGGCTATCAGTCATCTGCCTTGGTCTCAGGCTGAGAAAGAAAGGGGAAAAAGCCCTAGAAAGGGGAACCCGACTGCCTCTTCTTCCCTTTGGCCACACAGTGACTCTTCCTGAACAGACATTTAATGAAATAGTTGGGTCTCCATACACTAGAATTCCTGCAGGCAGGGAGGAGGGGCCTTCTATGAAATGGCTTATAAGACATTGGTGTCTTCAGTTGGAATTACATAAACTCTCTCTTCTTTGAAGGTGAGTCTATATACATAAGCCCTCAATTTCCCTGTTCCTTTTAATCCCCAACTTTTAACACGGCACTTGACAAAGGCAATATGTAGTAATAACTACCATATTTCTTTGATTCCAAGAAACCACATATCCCAAAGTGCTGATGATCTCTGATTTGATGAAAATGAGAGTAGTGGCAGCTGGCAAGGTGTGTGTTCGTGTCTGTTGTCACAGTTGTAAGGAACTTGCCTTAGAGAAAAAGCATTAGAGGGAGGGAGCAGGCGCAGATATGAGGATCCAGGCAGTGCAGAGGGCAGAGCTTCGTTCTTGAGGTGACAATAGAGGCCTAGTTTTCCTCTCTAGGCACCATGATAGATGGTAGCTAGGCTAATGACATGAATGCCATCCAAGTGACAGCAGAAGGGAAACAGAAGCCTAGATGGTCGGGAACACATCTGATTTGCCCGGTTTGGGAGCTCTTCCCTTTTTCATGTGCCAGCCAGGCTTCTGCGGGAGAAAGGCATATAAAGAGCAGCGGTATATGCAGACAGCCACATTTTCCACTCTGTCAGAAAAGCAAAGTCATTCTACCCCTCCCAGCTTCCATCTTGGGAGGTTTGTGCTTCTGGTTATTTATTTCCCAGAAACTGGGGAATCCAGTCTCAGAGAAGTGTGGGCTTGGATAACCCAGTATTCCATGGAGCCAAAGAGGAAAAATGCAGGTCATGTGGTTGAGATAACATTGCAAATGAGACCGCGTATTTGCTGGATTTCTCATCTCTGTAAATGTATCTTGAAGAGTAGAGTTGAAGATGCTGTTCCACTCAGTCAGAACTTAGTCAAGTGTGTTGTTTTTTTCTCAAGACAGTGCTACTAACTAGATTTGTAAGCGTCTCCTTTGCCACCACTTCAGTCCCACCCAGGTTCTCGCCTTCCCAAGGTGAACGTTATTCTGAGTAACGTTGCCATTCCTGCAATGCATTATTAGCATGGCTGGTGGAGCTGGGCCAGTCCAGGGTCTGGAAAGCTGGGCAGGGGGCAGAGGGGCACTCCAGAAAGAGGAGCCCTGCCAACCCTCCTCCCCAGTGCCAGGCCCCCTGCCAGAACACGCTGTTTCCAGGAATTGCATTCTATGTGGGTTGTGAGTTATGGCATAAATGTTTCTTTGTTTGAAACGGACTTTTTGGTTTGGAAAGTGTTCTTCGCCCCCACCTGACATACTGCAGTGCGCTCATTTGCCCTGTGTGGCCGGTGCTGTGCACCGTGCCGGCCCAGAGCAGACCATCGTGAAGTCGTCTGTGGGCTGGCTTTGACCGTGAAGGGACTTCTCTGCCATTCAGTTACTCCTTCAGTTATGTCCCCAGCACTTGCTGGGTTTGGCTCAGAAGACCAAAAGGTAGATAAAACAGATCCTTGTCCTCAAGGATTTAGTCCGTTGCGGACCCCAAACACATCCATAAATTGGCAATGTAAGACAGGGTACCATAAATGCTCCAAGTGAAATGCAAAGAGTACAGAAAATGGAGCTCTTAATTCTGATGCAAAGGGTCAGAGAAGCTTTGAAAAAGAGATGGCATTTGAGCCGCAGGTTTTCAGTTAATAACAAAATAGGAAAATACACGCCAAGTAGATGGAACAGGAGGGACAGAGGCACGGAGGCGAGAGAGTGTCGCATGGTTAGGAATCCTGAGGACTTAGTGTGGCTTGGCGGCGTGGGGCGGGGACTGGCAGTTAAGGTAGGTGGAGTGAACACAGGAGTTTTAAATGCGGGGCTAGGAAATTTGGCTTTATTTGCCTGTCTGTCAGTAGAAGCCATCAAAGGTTTTTGAGAAAGAGACTAACAGAGAATGAATGTAATGTGTTAAACAGAGTGCTGAGGAGCAAGCTGGGAAGCCTGGAGCTCAGGTAGGAGGCCTTAAAATATTAATAAATCAAGCAAGCAAGAGTCCCAGCTTGAAGCAGGCTAGTGCTGGGGGAAGGACAACGGAGAGGAGGAATGGGAGTGATATGGTGGAGGAAATCCGAGAGGACTCTGTGATGAATTGGACATGGGGACCAAGGAGCAGGCATTAAAGACGATTCCAAGATTTCCAGTGGAGAATGCTAACGCGTGTAACTGAGGGAAGACGGCAGTTGGATCAGGTCCGGTTTACATCCTTAGTGTTTGGAGGGTTGGAATGCCTCTAGTGTCTATGCCCATACAGCAGTTAATTCCTAACTCCTCATGCCGGTCTGGATCTCGGGAGAGGGGTGTCAGGGTAGAGATTTAGATTTGGGAGCCATCCGTACAGGGTGATAGGAATTTAACTGCACACATAGAGAACCAAGCAGAGCAACTCACAACTGGGCAGATAGCACTCTGAGAACTCGAGAGGGTGCCACTACCTCATAGCCACCGAAGATTTGTATAAAGACTAGGAATTTTTCTAGTGGTTGTCTTGGGAAAGGAGTGTCTTTTTCTAATTTGCACAAAGGCCTCATACGGTCTAGCAGTAGTGCTGGACCATATGGTCTAGCAGTCGTGCTGGAAGTGAACCTAGACAAGGGTCAGGAGCACAACCTTAAGGATCCGCCTACCCTTTGAGGGAGGGTGCTGGAGGAGGAGCCATGAAGGAGACACTTGGCCGCGGTTAGAGACTTATGTAGAATTGTTCTTAGTTGTCTTGGGATTTCCCTGCAAACATTGTTACCACCTGGTGAACTCTCACCTTAACTTTGGTTTGATGACTCAGAGCCACTGCTAAAAATAATCATCAGTTCTCCCTTTTCACATTTCTAATGGGTTTTTCTTGATCCTGGCAGTTGGGATAGTGGGCTCTCTCCATCTGGTCAGGAAGTATAGTTGTCAAACCTGTGTCTCCGTTCCTGAGAGCCGACGCCGGGCAGGTGAGCATCGTCCTGGGCGGGTGTAGCTGCCTCCTCTAGGATGCCCCCTCCAGGGCCTGCCCCATGGGTTCCAAGGACAGCAGGCCATGCGCACTGTCTGTAGGGAAGGGTGCTCCCTCTGGCCACTCGCTCCTGTCCCTTTTGGCTCCTGCCAGCCAGGAGTTGCCGGAGCACTTCCCAGCCCAGAACAGGCAGAACCTCTCGGATGGCTCTGAGTCCTGACCTCTGAGGACCTACCAGGGCAGAGGAAGCTTCTTGCCTCCTGAGGTGTGCAAGAAAGAAAGGGTGTCCCCAAAACAATGGCTTAGAGGCTGTCTCGGCTCCTTTGTGGCACAAACTACAAAGCTCGCAGCCTCCCTGACTTGTGCCAACAGGATGATATAAATGTTTCTTGCAGAGGAGGAAGTATGTGCCCTGCCTTCTTGGTCCGTAATTCTCTGCCCACACACACCTGTCACTGATGCCTCCTGGCACTTGTGACCTTGTTTGCATCCATGGAAATTTCCAGGAGCAGAGAGCACTACCTTCCTGCCCAGGAATGTGTCACATAACCCAGATGAAGAATTGCAACTTCACATCTTTGTCAATGGGATCCAGGCTTATTATAGGCAGATAAAATGCTGTTGGAAAGAGCCCTAAAGCTCAGAGTGAAGATGGGGTCTCTCTCAGGGGGTGGAAGTCAGTTGCTTGTACATTGCCCAGATCAGTCAGTCAAAAATGTTCTGTTTTCAAAATAGATCACTTTTTTTAAATCTTACGTTTTAGATTACTTTCTTCATCAGTGAATTCTCTGCTTCTTAATTTGAATGAGGAATAGAGTCTCTTTTCCAATGGTGGGAGGCAGGGAATCACTTGTCCTGTCACTGGGCTTCCTTGTTTTTTCCTAACCGTAAGTCAGCCAAGGCTCCCTGGCTCCGTGCAGCAGAAGCCCGCGGAAAGCTCTGGGATGATGTCATGCACTGCGTCCTGCACATGGGCAGGTGATCACGTCGCCCCTTTTTAAAGAGAGGACTGTACGGCAGAGAGGAGGACAAAGGATTTTTCCATGGCTTCACAGGGAAAAATCTAAGATTACAACCCAAGAGGCTCAGATTCAGGAAACAGGTTCCCAAGCCGCCTTCTCTGGAAGAAAAGGAACCAACCAACCACTTCCCAGTGAAAAGTCTGATGTATCAACTTTCAAAAAGAAATTAGTTCCATATGATGGGAATCATGTTCTTAATTTGGGCTTAAAGGATTTTCTGAGCTTTTAAGTTGTTTCTTCTGTAATATTCCATCTCTTCTGGCTTTGGAGTTTTCCATGAAATGCCTTTTTTGTTTTTAATCAAATGAACTTTTCAACTTGATCAAAAACTTTAGGAATCTCCTTTCTTTGCTTCCTGGACTGACCTTTCAGTTTCATCCAAGTTGAACAGGGGTGATTTGTCTTGTCTGATTACAATCCCACACTGTTGTAAGGATGCTTAATCACCGGACACACACATTAGTCACCAGTTGTTGAACCTACAAATCCAGCTTTCTTATAGATTAACTCCAGGACCAGATTGAGGGCTAGAGAAGGAACAGTGCGGCTGGGTGGGCGACATAAAGAATTCGCCACCTGATCGGAGAGCGGTTCTTATCATTTCTCCCTCATTTCCTCAGTGCCCATTATGTACAGAACACCAAGGAGATTGCCCAAGCCCGAAGGATTTTACACTCAAGGGGTGTATGGATAATGGGAACGGAGCCAGAGTTTAGGGTGAGAAATGAGGGGGCTTCCTCAGTTCAATCAGTGCCTGACTGCCCACGGAGACCTGTGCCAGGCCCCTTGTTCGAGGTTAAGAGAGCTGACGGAAGCATGGAGAAGACCTACAGAGGAAGCAACAATCACAGTTACACTTAGAAGTATGCACCAAACACCATCAGAACACGGAGGAGAGACACCGGGCTTGTCCTAGGAAGGGATGCAGAAGGCTTCTGAGACAGAGGCTTCGATGAGACTGAAATTGGCAGCCCCGGAAAGAGGAAAGAAAAACGGGGCTGGCCAGAGGTCCGCAGGCGATTCACGGTGGTAAACCAGTGGGTTTTTTCCTTTCCAAGCCATTGAGGACCCATACTTTTATAAGATGTAATAAAAGTAAGTTACTAGAAAAATGAAATTTTAAAAAGACATGGACTAAAAGCCCAAGTTTTTATTCAACAGACATAAAATTGCTGTGAAGTAGTTATAAAAGTTTCTAAATGCCTGCTCTCAATTTTTCTACTTCATGGCTACTCGTTTCATTTTCATCCATTTATTTTCTACTTACTTTACTTCTGTTTACTCATTGCAGGCCAGCAGTAGTTTGCAGGTCAGCGCCAGTCCGAGGACCACACTCGGAGTGGCACCGCGCTGGGCACGGGAGGAGATATTCCGCGTGAGGGCAGAGAGGCCTATGGGTGTGCACAGTGCTCATTTGCGGGCCTGAAGCAAGTGGAGAGCAGTGTGGGAGGAAATAAGGCTGGAGGGGCAGCCAGAGACCCCATGGAGGGGCGTTATAGGGGCGAAAGCCAGAAGGCTCAAACATTCAAGAATTAAAAATTTCAGAAAAACAACTGGCCCATCATGGAGAGTGAAAAAGCAGAGCAGTGAGTTAGGAAACATAGCAATTCAGGTGGGATTGGATGGGGATGAACAGAGGCTGCAACTGTGTGGTGGAGAGAAGTTGTCCGACTCTAAATACAACCAGGAGCAGTAATTGTCAAGTTTTAGTGACTGAATGGATACGGAAAGTGGAGAAGGGATATCTACTGGTTGCATCATTTTACAGATGAGAAAACTGAGGCCCAACAAGGTAGCAGAGCTGATCCTAGAAGCTCTGCTTTCTGGCTCGGGATAAGTATTCCTGCCCCTTGACTAACTGACCAGACTGTGCACCGGATAAAAACCAATATTCCAGCTTGTCCATCAACCTCCATGCTGCCTCCGAAGAGAGGCAAGGATGTGTGTCCCTCAGAAGGTTCCAGATGCATTGAGATTCCAGCCTACACATGACAGCCCGCCACCCGCCACCCCCACTG
The DNA here is from genome assembly GCF_021234165.1 of Pteronotus mesoamericanus. Classification (NCBI taxonomy): domain Eukaryota; kingdom Metazoa; phylum Chordata; class Mammalia; order Chiroptera; family Mormoopidae; genus Pteronotus; species Pteronotus mesoamericanus. The sequence goes on along the minus strand of NW_026555078.1, from coordinate 27,425,700 downwards.
CCCAGCTGCACTCAGCCAGCCTGCCTGCCCCTGTGCCGTCTGCTCACAGTCACTGTTTTAATGACAGAAGCCATTCCAAGGTTCATGGTGTCCTGTAATAGCCAATTAAATTCATGTAAATCCTGTTTAGGCAGTTGACATAATTTTTCATATTCTTCTTTTATGAGGACAAAGGTTACTCTCACTCCCTATCCAAACATGAATAGGCAGTGAACAAACAGGGAAAATTTTCCTTTCTGGATCTCTTGGGATCAGTTTGGTTCTAGACTAGTCTTAAAGGACTCATGTCTGGAGAGAGGTGGACTTGAGAGTTTGTTCAGACCCACAGATTCCTCAAGTGGCTGCCCTGATTCTAGGTCATCCCCAGGACAGCAGGCAGTGTTGGTTCCAGAGGTCCCAGAGGGATGCCAGGGTCCCGGCACGAATCAGAAACCCCCCAGGCCTTCCTTCCCTAACCCAGCCTCCCTGGGGTCTCAGAACCAAACCTACACCAGCTGGCAGGAAGGGGGCTTGCTGTTTGGATTACCAGCCGTTCAGAAGGGGGCTGCTATGTGCAAAGCACTGCGATAGGCACCAAAGGGAAATAAAAATACAAAGATACAAAAATGAAAACAGCGAAGCACCTCTACTCGGGGAGATCACATTTTAGTTGGAAATACAAAAATCATAAAGTAACAGCAGCCTGAGCCAAGATTTTGGAAATTACATTCTCTGTCCACCCCCCTTTGAATACTCGTGACCTTTGTTGACTTCCTGTAATAAAGGAAGGTGAACACCAGTGCCGGCATGGATAGAAATTCTCAAATGTGAACATGAACGTAGAGGTGACGGCTCATTTGTGAAAACACATGATTAAAACAATATTAATAGGTTTGGACACGTTGAAAAGACACTTTTATTTATCATAGTTTTTTTTTTTTTTTTTTAATGGGGAAAAATGAGAAACAACCTCTCCCAAAAGTGGCCTTACAGGGTCTGGATTTTATCATGTCACTGAATGTTTCATACTGATATCCACTCTGGGGTTTGTAATATTTATAAAATAATTATGCAGGAGGGGAGTAGAGAATGAGGACTGGCCATTCCAGTTGAGCTTTATTTGAGGATGTTGGGAGGCACAGATACCGTACCACTTCTTGGGAATTCTGTGTTTTATTTCTGGAGAATTTCAGTTCTCCAAAACAAATAAATTTCTCTAAACACAGTGTTGTGTAGATAGCAGCAGCCTTAGGTGACTTCTCTTGTCCTCATCCAGTTTATTCTGCTTAAAAGGATAAAAAAATAAAAAAGAATAAGAATACGTCACTGGTGAACTGCCTGGCACTGGAGAGACCCTGGGTGGAACGGACTGAGCTGCAACTTAAACCTACCTTTTCTCACTGTACCGAACAGGGCTGTTGATCGAGATTTTAGTTCCTATATCTAATGCTTCAGAATTTGGTCTTAGCAAAAATACATGAATGAGACAGAGATGTTGTGGCCAATGGAGCTTACCCAGTTCTGGGGACATTTTGCTCGGTGCTGGTGTCAGGTTGTGGCCCTGTAGGACCACCTCTCTTTGGCTCCTTGCCCTGTTTCCCACAGAACAGTTTATAAGCGAAACAAACTTTTTGGCCAACCCAATAATAGACCTACCTGCCCCAAACTCGAAAGCTTACAATAGGTATTTAGAATTTACAAAGCTTGTGTATATTCTCTATTGGTTTGATTCATCTAAAACTCTTAAGCACTTGGCCATGTGGTGTTATCAGTTTTTGTTGAGGAGGAAATAATATGGCTTTTATAGCATTTAATGCAAGAAGAATGTTACTCTCCTCCCAAAGGTGCATTTATCTGCAACTTTTGCTTACAGGTTCGGTGCTACCTTCTCAACTAAAAATAAGACATTTAAGCTAAAAAATAATTTTCCCCCGATTTGTGAATTCTGTTAACATTTAAAGATCTTAGGAAGTTATGATGACTTTTACTTATGAATTTACTAGATTACCCTTATTAATAAGAGTACTACGACATAAAATTGGGAAGTCTTTAGACAATGTCTCCACATATAGATACTCAAATATTTTAAAAATGAACAACTAAATGGCTGTCAGGAACCTGGGCTCTTTGATTGCAAGGCCAAGTACTAGGAAATAGCAGGGAGTTCTCCCAAAGGGAATTGCTTAGGGGAAGTTTGATGCCATTTGCCCTTTTTGCTATGATATGCTCAGCAATAGGAGAAAATTCATTAAGTTCCTTGGAAAGAGACTCAGATGTTTGTTGTGATGTTCTGTCCAGCCTGTGATTGGTACTCTGGAAATGACCTGCTAAATACGCCAGACCTGTCCTTGGAGTTTGTAGCCTATTTGGGGAAAACAATCCTTTTGAAGCAAAACATCATTAGAGAACAAAGCAACACCCTCTATAATCCAGAACTAAAATGTGAGGCGGGTAATTCCAAAGGCCTGGGAGTGGTTCTGAACTACAGGTGTCCTCCTGGGTTTTTCACACTTCTGTTTACATGGTTCCGGTTTAATCCCTGGTGGGGATAGCAGGTGACCAGGTGAGACCTGTTGATGTGGCCAAAAATTCTGGTTCAAGTCAGAAGGCGCCCTCTGCTTCCCTCTCCCCTCCTCTCCCCTCCTCTCCCCTCCTCTCCCCTCCTCTCCCCTCCTCTCCCCTCCTCTCCCCTCCTCTCCCCTTCTCTCCCCTCCCCTCCTCTCCTCTCCCTTCCAATATTGCGTAAGGTATTAGTAATGCTGGCAAGCGTTTATGTTTAGCCATTTGCCGAAAGCAGCTTGCTTATCTCTTCCTGAAGTTGATGTTATGAAGTCATTCCTCATCACCCCTTCCCAGCCGTACCCACATCCCCTTTCACACGTTATGCAAGGCTGCATGCTTGGACAGCTAATGGCTGCAACAACTTTTACTGCTTGTTTTCTCCAAACCTAAGAGAAATTCTGACCCTGGCAAAATAAGGGCATTACTATTTCCTCCCAAAGGACTGTCGTCTGGGAACCAGCCTGAGTGCTGACAGGGTCCAGTGCTCCTAATCAGAAGATCCCTGGGTCTCCTTGGAGGGAACCAGCCATAGCTAGACAGGGCATGATGTCTCATTGTCCCTTCACTTGTCAGTCTGTGTATATGTATTGATAGCTCAGTTATCTGGCTTATCTGTCTGAGGACTAGAGCCATAGCATTTGCTTGCTTACAACAATAACAGTGATACCTTGGCTAGCATTTAGCCCTAGAGGTCTGTGTGCCCTATAACTCTTAACACAGTTTCACTCAATGAGCCTGTTGTTGGTTTTGATGCAGCGTGTCCAACATAAACCCAGTGTAGGATCCATCTGCCCTTGCCCATTCCCCACTCCGCAGCTGCCCCAGTTGTCATTAAACTCTTATTACTTAGGAGGGAACCGTGTTCTTATTCTTCCTTCTTGGATATCTTTCCTTCCTTCGTTGTCATGCAGATACCCTGCAAGCAGCCAAGATTTCCTCTACATCTACCCTGTCTTTAGCTTGCAGACTACTAGAATCCCCAGTGACTCTCTGATCCTATTTGTGGTCTTGCTATAGGAGAACTTCCATTTCCTTGTTGGATTCCTGCAGCCAAAAAGCAAATCTGACCCAGCAGGTAGTTTTCCTCTGTGCACTGGGGGAGCCTGAGGAGTTGTTGAGCAGGATTTTAGCTTGTTGACCACCTTACCCGACCTGGACTATCAAGTTGAAGAGTGCTGTTGGCCCAGGCCTCCTTTCTGTGTTGTTGGAACCAGGCCCCATGGCCACCCCGGTCTGCCATCCCCTTGTGTTTGTCTGAGGCCCTCCATCCTGCCTCTCGATTTCTCTCTCAGTGCATCTGCATGCTGAACGCTGCCAGGTATCATGCAGGAAGCATTTTGGCAAGGAGTCAGAGAGAGAGGTTTTCTTGGCAACCACAAAATAAAAGTACTGTAAGGAGCTGCTAAATAAATCTGTGCCACTTCAGCTAGGGAATTTCAACCCTCCTGTGGGAGTAGTGGGGAATGGGATGAAAAAATATGTATAAAAGGCTCAACTGTCAGCTTGATGGCTCATTCATTTGATGGTCCTAAGGAGATGTATGATCTGCACACTAAAGACATTAATCATATTCATTGCATTCTGCATTTGTCCAGAGAGTCAATGAATGTTTTCTTTGGGCATTTTTTTCCTACTGTAAGACAAGACGAGGGGAAAATCTCTCATTCCCTTTGCTCAAGTTAAGTTTGGTCCTATGTGTACACAGTGGTGAAGAAGGAAACATGCTACCTGCATATCTAGTGCATCAAACACCAGAATTGGGTAAAGACCAACGCCTGGCCTATAGGGACTCGTTTGTGAGTCCCTGGCCTCGTTTTAAAGAGGGCGTAATAGCTAGACTCACACAGAGTCATTTTTATGATCATTTTTCCATCTCAAGTAGCTGTTGGGAAGAAATATGAAGGGGAAGGGAGAAACCCTCAGAGGAGCCTTGGTAATACTTTCTGGGTTGGAAATTATTTAATTTCTTCATTCATTATAAAATAAGTTGTTTTGCAATTCAACACCATAATGATGAATGTTTGTGTTTCATATATTAGTTTTAAAGCAGATGTTTCAATAGATCAGCCTAGCAAACACCAGATGAAATGTCCCTTTATGAAGAGAAATGGTATGGTAACCTCATTTAATAATTAGGAATGTTGCTTCTTTTAGCAGAGACCTCACTTTCTTTTCTTTCTTTTTTTTTTTTTAATTATAGCTTACATTCACTATTATTCTGTATTAGTTTCAGATGTACTTCATAGTGGTTAGAAAATCATGTACTTTACAGAGTGGTCCCCCCAGCGTTTCAAGTACCCACCTGGCCCCATACATTCCTACTGCAATATTTTGACCATATTCCCTATGCTGTACTTCACATCCCTGTGACTGTTCTGTAACTACCGATCTGTACTTCTCAATCCCTTCATCTTTTTTATCCAGTCCCCCAAAACCCCTTCCCCCTGTCAACTGTCAGTCTGTCCTCTGTATCTGTGAGTCTGTTTCTATTTTGTTTTTAGTTCTTTAGGTTTCACACAGAAGTAAAATCACATGGTATTTGTCTCTGTTTGACTTATTTTGCTTAGCATAATGCCCTCTAGGTCCATCCATGTTGTCACAAATGGTAAGATTTCATTCTTTTTTATGGCTGACCAATATTCTATTATATGTATGTACTACAGCTTTTTTATCCTCTCATTTATTGATAGGCACTTGAGTTGCTTCTATATATTGGCTATTGTAAATAATGCTGCAATGAATGTAGGGGTACATATATTCTTTTGAAGTAGTGTTTCAGTGTTTTTCAGATATAGTCCCAGATATGGAATTACAAGGTCATAAGGCAGTTCCATTTTTAATTTTTTTTGAGGAAACTCCATAATGTTTTCCACAGTGGCTGCATCAATATGCATTCCCACCAACAGTGCACTACGGGTTCCCTTTTCTCCACATCCTCACCAACATTGTTTGTTGATTTATTGATAATAGCTATTCTTACAGGTGTGAGGTGGTATCTCATTGTGGTTTTTCTCATTGTGCATTTCTCTGATGATTAGTGATATTGAGCATCTTTTCATATGTCTGTTGGCCATCTGTATGTCCTCTTTGGAGAAGTGTCCGTTCGCCTACTTTTTAATTGGATTGTTTGTTTTTCCAGCCTTTAGTTTTCCCTGTTCTTTATAAATTTTGGATATTAACCCCTTATCAGATATACCATTGGTGAAAAAGTAGGATTTCTTTTCATTTTGTTGATTTTTTTTTTTTCTGTGCTTAAGTTGGTTAAGACTACAGGAACATGTCATGGGGCTATTGAAAAGGTTAATGCCGTCTATGACAATATGTATAAGGTAGACACTTTACATAATGTGTAGAAAATGAGCTTGTGACAAAGTTTCAGAATTCTGAGTCCACAAGTGTTTGGATTCTCTAAGCAAGTACAGAGATTTTCATCCACATGTCCTTGAAGACTGGGTTTCAAAACAAACCCTTTCCATTCTTCCCAGTGGGTCATTTTCCCCAAACATCTTCCTTGGGAGTTATGGCCTTACATGCGACAGAAACCAAAGAAAAGACTTAAAGTTAAAATATATACATATATATTTAATGACTTTTTCCTGGTATCAAAGTAATACATAATTCCTATAAAAATTTAGAAACTACGATAAAGGAAAAACCATTCATAAATATATCACCTAGAAACAGGCTTTTAACATTTTTCTTTTATTTTTTTCCCACCTCTCCTTTTTGCTTCCCGTCTCTCTTCCTTTCTTCTACTCCCAATTGTAACATAATTAAGAGAATATTGAAAGTACAATTTTATATCCTGCTTTTTCACTTAGAATTGTATCAGTCTACAAATAAGTCATGAAACCCAGCAGCTATAAAGATTGATAGATTTGACTATATAGAAATATGAAAGTTTTACCATAAACAAAACTTTAAAACAGGCTGGGCAATACTATTCTAAACCAATATAAAAAATTTCTACTATCCATAATATGTAACGAATAAAAAAAGTATTAATGAACTTCTTAAAAATAATCAAAAAGATAACTCAAATTTTATTTTATTATTTATTTTAGATCAATTTCAAAATGGGTAAAATGTGAATAGGTAACAGGCAGAAGAAATACAAATGGCCTTTAAACATTTTTTTTTAAGCTTAATCTCATTAATAATCAAGAAATGAAATTAAAACAATGAGATCACTTTTCGCTGGCAGATTGGCAAGGACGTAACGATGATTATATCTAACCCGAATAAAGAAGCCAAATAACACTCTCATACACTATTGATGGGAATGTAAATTGGTGCAAACCTCTTAGAGGGCAGTTGTTCAACATCTATTTAAGTTTTAAACATTTTACCCTTCAACAAAGCATTTCCACTTCTAAAACTTTATCCTAAATAAACACTACTACAAGTGCATAAAATAACGTTCACTACTCCATTGTTTGAAGTTGCAAAAAATTGGAAACAATCTAAATTATGGTACAGCTTTATAATGGAATTTTATGTAATCATTACAGAGAATGAGGCAAATCTATAAGATGTAGAAATATATCCAAAGTATTTGCTAAGTGATAAAAGCAATTTACTTCATAATGCATGTTAGTGTAGCATTGAAAAGTTTGGAGAACTATCAACTTGTCATTGTTTTCTCCATAATTTTTTCAGGTATGATTGAACTTGACAATGAAAATGTAACTTTTATAATCAGAAGATAAAGAATTTTCAAAAGCTAATTCTATCATAAATACTTTTCTATACTTTAGTCCATAGAATTTTAGTTGCTTTCATAAAATTCTGTCATGGACATACCATAATTTAATTAGCCTTCCCCTATTAATAAATAATTTAGCTTGTTTCCAAACTTCGCTATTATGTGTGATGTAGCAACAGACATCTTTGTAAAATAAAATACTTAAGTTGACACTCACAAGAGCATCATGTCATGTGCCAGAGGTTCTGAGTTTAACCTAGGAACAACCCATTAGACAATTTTGAATGCAAAAGGTTAATATTGTATGATCCTTTTAAACCTTAACAAGACTACGGATGGCCCCCATGGAGGGAAAAGAGCGGGGTCCCTGCATCCCCAGGCACTTGGTCATGCCCTCCACCCAGGGTACGACTTGCCGCTAGTGTTTGTGGTCTTGGGGTGAAAAAGGCTAGGGATCTTACCCTCAGGATGCTCCACAAGGCTCAGTCCCAAGGTTTTGTATTCCTTCCATCCCTCTCCCCAGGTGAACTCACCCACATGCACCTGATGACTCTTAAATAGATAAATCTTCTCTCCAGCCTTTCCTCTGAACTACAGCCATGTATATCCAGCTGCCTCTTAAACATCTCTACTTAGATGTCTAAAAAGTAGCTCAATGTGTCCAAAATAAATTCTATGAGCCAGAACATGCTCACCATACCTTCCTCCCTTTACCCCCTGTATCTTTCCAATGCTAAATCCCATTCCTTTTGTCCCATGATAGTTCTTGAGCCATCCAGTTCTCGTCACCTTACCCACTCTAGTTCGGGCCACCATCATTCCTTGTCTGAGTGCTCCAGGAGCTTCTCAGCTGTAATCTTATCTGAGCCCTGCTGATCTGTGATTCATGTAGTAGTTGGAGGCTTGCAAACTCACAAATTTGTACCATCCCTCCCCTGTGGAAGGTTTTTCGATGGTTTCTCTTTCCGCTTGGGCTCAAGACTGAAATCCTCACTGCCCGTACCTCGTCAGGCTGCTGCTGTCCCCTGCCTCCTTCAGGATTCTGAGCCCCTTGCAAGTTGCCTGGCTCACAGATGATGCTCAGAGACGTGTTGGGTGGGCGAAGGGATGCATATCTTGTGTTAGGTAACACCTGCCTGGTACTGCTGCCTAGCTTGTGCTAAAACCGGATTTTAAGCTTTTGCTATTTCAGTGACTTTTAAAAATTCTTTTACCAATTTAATACAATCTGTGCTTTGAAAAAGTTTCAAGTTTATAGAAATTCAGGCATTCAAAGCACAAGCCAGCCCTAAATGGTTTTGCGTTGAAATTAAGATCATAATTCAAATTTACTCTCTTAGCAAATGCCACATTTTAACATTTGCCTATATGACAGCCTCTACTTAGATGAGGGCAGAGAATTATCTTCTGAATATATAACCACTAGAGAGAGATTTGCTAAACTCCCTCTTCCTGTACCTTCAAGGATTATATAAAACCCATTGAATTTCTTCTCCAGGCACAGGCTAAAAGCTAAAGCAAAAAAAAAATTTTTTTTCTTTTTTTTTTGCAGACTTTTAATTAAGCATTTCATAGTGATGGAAACAAAAATGTTCCCTTGGTCACAGTTCATTCTTGAGATTATTTGTCGATCCACAGCTGGTTCTTGTTTTAATTGGCGAAGTCCTCTCAGGAACTAGTCTCCCAGGAGGGTTAGCCAGTGACACACCAGCACTGCAGAAAGGAGGCATGCCCACTGTAGTAGGTTATGGGCCCGGGCCTGGGAGGCAACTGAGCAGAACTGAGTTCAAATCCTGGCTTTCCCTCTAACTAAATAATGTTGGCATGGATCGTACTTCATAGGGATGTTTTGAGGATAAAATAATTTGGATGAGGCCATCAGCATTTGGTAACGTGCATGTATGTTAGCTACTAGTATAACACTATTATCCACTGACGGTTTTCTCAGGTTCTCTGGATATACACACACACACACACAATGAGCAAAGAGACAAAAATAATATACTTATAGTATATTGACTGTGTGTAACTGATGTCAAAATTCTACTTTATTAAAGCATTATTGTCTTTTTAGATTCAGATATTGACGTATTTCTGGATGAGATGATTTTATATCTTGAATTTGCTTCAAAATCTGGAGAAGGTGGCTCAGGAAGGCAGTAAATGTACAGCTGAAACCAGGTCCAGCCCGCACTCATGGCTGCTGAGGCCGTGTGGTCGCTGTGGGAACTCTATACTTTTGTATGTTTGAAATTTTCCATTATAAAAAGTTTCACAAATACATTAAACATAGTTACTGAATAGCCTCACAGATTCATTTTTGTTGAAGAGGCCAGCTCCCAACTTAGTTTCCTTTATTTCTTTTGGAAGAGCCACCAATGCCAGTGATCTGAGCAGTGAGACTCATGTCATTCTGTGTCATGACTCCTGGAGCAGCTCAGAGTGGAAACAAAATAAATACAGTTACTGCATTTCCTTTGTCTTCAGTCACTTGGGAATCCTCTCGGAAACCACTGTGGGCATTTTAAGGAACCCTGATTACCCAGCGACAACAATGAACCTTTCAGGCAGCTGGGGAGGATAGAATAACTCTTTCTGCCCTTCTGTGCTTACATGACAAAAGGCATAGCAGCTATTAAATACCGGTGCCCAACGAGCTAATAAATAATGAGCCTGCAGCCGCCTATTTGGCATTTTGGGATCTGAGCCTCTGCCCTGTGTGAACTTGTAATCTTCATTGTGTGGCCTTGTTTAAGTTTGGCTGCCGAGTTACACGTTGGCATAGGAGGCGGAGGAACTCGGATGCCAAAAACTGACCTCTGAGTATTTCCAAGTCAGGAGTCTCAGAGTGACTTTTGCTTTTTTTTTTTTTTTTGTAATGAAGACAATTTATCCTTCGTGTAGAGGCTGACTGGGGCTATACAGGGCTCTGTAAAGTCGGGGCCTGTGTGACTGGTCCTCTCAGCGCTCTTTTCTCCCGTCTGGACGCAAGCCATGGGAAGAGCTGGGCTCCCCTCTCTCATTGCCTCTCCCAAAGCAGCTTCACTAAAGCGAGAATTTGAACCTATGTTTCAGAATTCTTCTTTTCCCTCTGGAATCCATCTGTACGGGGCAAAGCACAGGGCTTTCTATAAGTTTAAGTACAATAATTTGGAGCAAAGTTCTTAGGTTTATAGAATCTCTGGCCTCTCCCTAAAAATAAGACAGGCTCTGAGTTGGCCAGGACAGCTCAGACAGAGCCTTATAGAATAGTGTGCTGTTATACAGTATGAACTGGCCACTCTAGGGGCAGAGCTGAGTATCTGGGGACATCAGGACAGACCTCACAGTGAAGGTGTGAGATATCCGGGCTGAGGATACAGCCTGGGATTGTACCGTGTTCTTAATCAAACCCCTTTAGGATCCAGTTTGAGGGTCCTGTCCTACTAGGCCATTCCCGGTGTGAAACCAGCCCTGGCATTTCCTTTGGGGCTCGTACAGTTCTGGGAATGCCTAAGATTAGGCTGAAAAGTGAGGATGGAGGTGCCTCTGTGCCCCCTGGTCTCCCGCGCCCAGGGTGAGTTGAATCCCCTGCACTGCTCGGTCCTGTCTCCTGAGCAGCGAGCCCATGCAGAGGGCATCGTGATGGGCGATGGACAACACTGATGGCGAAGCACTTTTCTCCCTCCAAACAATGCCTGCTGCCCGTGACAGCAGCTGAGTAACAAGCAGTCGAACCTCCTACCTGGGCTCTTAGTCACAGGCTCTCTTGAGCAATCACAAGTCAGCTTTTCAGACTATTGTGGGGTTCTGTTAGCACTTGTTTCTGTTACCTGAACATTAGGCTTTATGAGTTCTTAGCAGGCATAATGGCTTCAGGCAAATTCAGAAACTCAGTAACCTTGTTTGGCACTGCGAGAGAGTCAGAATGCTCTGGGCACAGGTCCATGCAGGCCTGGGCCACAGGGCTAGACAATGGTGCTGCTGCTAAAGACAGCCCAAGGCTCCGATGCCCCACAGCCTTGCCCTCTCCTGGGGCCGTGAACGGTACATAAGCTCTAACCTCATCCGGCCATCTGTAATGTGTGCCCTCAGTCTCAGAGGAGCCAGACAACCAGGCACCACTAGAGCCTTTAGTCTGAGACCGCTTGTGAAGAACAGAGACAGCGCTCCTGGTGTGGCCTTCCCCCCCGACCCCACCCTGGGTTCTTGTGATCCCATCTTCATGCGGCTTAAATAAGTCTCACTCCTATTGGGGTGGGGGGCAGTGGGGAAGGAAAAAGTTCCGGCAGGTCACAGCCCACTGAGAACAGTCACCGGGGCAGAAGGGCGCAGGAGGCTACTTTGGAGAAGGACACTGGGCCTGTGTGGAGGCGGAGAAGGCTTGTTCTGAAGTTGGAGGCACAGGTTCTTGGTGCACCTTCGCCTCACGCCTGTCACACCCACGGGGACCACGGCCAGGAGCAGGGAGGAGTCAGGTCTGCGTGCCCGCTGATCTGTGCCAAGAAAACTCTGCTGCTGTAACCTCCCTTATCAGGGATTCCTGGAAAACAGGGCTTTGTTTTCTTTCCCAGGTGTCTTACAGTGACCTCTCATTATAAGGCCTGCGTGGTGAGACGCCCAGGTCACAGTGGGGAAACCAGTCCCACCAGTTCTGTCGTCACCCTCTTCCTTCAGCTGCAATGTGATCCTAGGCTGGATGGACAGACACCAGCCTTGTCCCGGGGGCCAAGCATGCCAGCGGAGCAGGGCGAGGAGAACAGGACCATGAGTGCCCACTGTGGATGTGGAGCGGAATAGCCATCAGCTGTGGCTGCTAAAGATGCCCCAGTGAGGGAACCCCATCAGTGCCCCCGGGTCTGGGCCACGGCAGCCCCCCACGCTGGTGCTGACCACAAATCTCCAGGTCAGGGACGTCACCTAGCATCCCCCATGGCTGCGCGGCCACCTTCTCGCTAGTAAGCCCATGGGGTGTGCCTCCGAGTGCTTCAGTCCTTAGAAAAGCAAAGCATAAAGGTGTCACGCAGGAGGCCAGGCTGCTTCCCTTGTCCTGTCCCAGGTGAGCCCGTAGGCTGACAGCTGTGTCAGTGTGTAGGACTCTTTTCCAGTCCTTGGTGATGGGCCTTCCCCTTCACGGCGCCTGAACATGCGTGGTGCTAGGAGCCATGTTGGCGGGGAGGGGTTTAGGACAGTGCCACCTTTTACAGGGGCAGTTCTATCAGTATGCAGCCATGTTCCTGTCTGCATGGAGGCCACTTACCAAACAGTTCTGCTGCTGGAACTTCACCTCTTCAAGTGGATTCGGCTCCTACTGGTTGGGGGAAGGGTGGAAAGCGCCTATGTCCTGGGTTCCCCGTAATTCACTAGGCTTCTCGATGCTCCTGTGTGACTGGGGTGCAACCAAACACACCCCGTTCTTACTCCTGTTTTTCCTTTTCCTAGTTAGTAATGTGCCCACTAACCCCCTGAATCTAAGAGAGAAACAAGGAGTCCTCATCTCTGCATCCTCCCCCCAACCTCCAAGGGGTAGTCAGACCCCATTATTGATAGTGGTTTCCCCAAAGTGCTGCTGTCTGACCCCTCACTTTCCAATCCATTTGTCACTGTCCTAGCTCAAGTCTTAACATTTCTTCCCTGAACTGATTCAGCTGAGAACCTGTTACTCCCTTAATCAGAGAGCTTCAATGGATCCCTTTTGCCTAACAGCTAAATATCAAAATTCCTTAGCGAGGCATTCGGGGCCCTCCACAATGTAGACCTAATTTTCCTCTCTAGCCCTGGATTTGACAGCTCCAGTGCCCCTTGCTGTCTCTCCAGCCTCACTCTACCACGGGAAGCCCCTGAGCCTCCCTGCACGTCACTCCTCCGTGCCTGCCTCCCTGCCCCAGCCCCGTCCATCTGCCCGTGCTGGCCTTCCTACACCCCTTCCCTGTCTGGGAGACTTCCTCCGCTATGGAATTGTCCCTCTTGTATTTCTCTCACAGCACTTGGCTCATACTCCCACCATGCCACTTGTACGATAGTTGGTTCTCTCTTCTTTCTTCCCCCACTCATATATATAGTGTATGAAATGCATACTTACATACACATGTGTATATGTGTATATTAAACAAGTTTTTATTGAGTGCACTACGCTAGGCACAGTGGCGAGCCAAATCAACCGGATGCATCCTCCACGGACTTATACTTCAGTGAATATTGGTCTCGCCATCACACTGTCAGTTCCTTAGGGATAAAGATCATCTGTACTCTTGATGCTCATCTATCACAGTCCCTGGTGCACAGTGGCCACTTGGTCCATGAATGGTCACTAAGTGAACTCCAACGGGCAGAGATAGATACTGGAGTGGAGGGATGGGGTAGGTGAATGTCTTATGGGTACAAGGTAAGTGGGAAGCCTGGGAAAATCACATCCTGCCCTCAGTTTCTAAAGGGCAGCCCACTTTCTATGAGTTCATTATGGAATCATCATCTAGGGACCATGAGGCCAATTTTGTGAGTTGATCTAAATGTTTTATCTAGATAACCCAAAGAAGTTTGTTCTTTTCAAAGCGTGTGTGCACAACCCCTCTGTGGTCTGATCACCCATCCCACCAGCCAGCTCGTCCAGGAGGACAGTTTAGGGCCCGGCTGCCCTAACGCCCACTGCTCCTTGTTTCTTTCAGAGATCTGAAACTGGACAATGTGTTGTTGGACCACGAGGGTCACTGCAAGCTGGCAGACTTTGGAATGTGCAAGGAGGGGATCTGTAACGGAGTCACCACAGCAACCTTCTGCGGCACGCCTGACTACATTGCTCCTGAGGTGAGTGCTTTGGAAACCTGAGCTCCACAGTAGCCCTGATGAGAAATGCCCCAGGCTGTCTTTGTGCGCTGACTTTGTGGGCAGTGTTGAAAGCCCATGCCTCCCCACTCCTTTGTAGTTAACTGGCTGAATGATGGCTGAAAATGTCCTCAGTTCCTCTTAATAAGAGTTTGAGTCAAAATCTGTTTTTGTAAACTTTGCGGTTGCTTTCAGGCTTTAACCTTGAATGAAGACTCACAGCTATTTACTTTCTTCTTTGTCTCTACTCCTTGCTTTGATCCCAGACCCATTTAGCAGAAATAAAGAAAAGTTCTTGAATCTTTTTCCATACAAGTGAGAGAGCCCACTCCCCTTCCTTTCTTATAGGTGTAATCCCAAAACCCTCTCTGTTTTGGATTTGCCTGTATCATTACCTTGGCCTAAGCTGGCCATAAATGTTTGCTCACCTGGGTGAGAAGGTGGCCTCTGAGTTGACCACAGGGCCACTCTCTAGAGAGAGAATGAAACATGCTTGTCAACACAGGAAACTTCGAAACATGAATGTCAGGCACAGGAAACTCTATTTTTTTTACTTTGATATTTCCTAACCTATTGTTTTCTCTAGTTATTCAGGATGCGTTTGTTAATCAGATATGCAAAGCACTTCTCACGTTGCCCTCTGTCTCTCTGCACAGATCCTCCAGGAAATGCTCTATGGGCCGGCGGTAGATTGGTGGGCAATGGGCGTGTTGCTCTATGAGATGCTCTGTGGTCATGCACCCTTCGAGGCAGAGAACGAAGATGACCTCTTTGAGGCCATACTGAACGACGAAGTGGTCTACCCTACTTGGCTCCATGAAGATGCCACAGGGATCCTGAAATCTGTAAGTTTGGCTTACCTAGCCATGTTCAACCTATAGCAAATCAGCTTGCTAGATGTGATTCTTGTGTGTCTACTTAATACCTCCCACCAGTAAGCTACCAGCTTTAACTGAGATATGTTTTTTTGATCTGTAGAATCAAAGAACCAGAGTTCTCTCAGGCTGTTTTCCTCTCTTATGCAATAGTTATTTCTGAGCCAACTATGGAAGCAGTTGACAGTGTTGTTTGCCGGCTCTCCAGTATTTCTAGCACTTGTGGCTTTAGTGTAGGTGAAGTGATGCTCCTTTCAGTCAGGACGCACCACAGTGCTGGTCATAGGACCACCATTCCCAATGTGTTGCACTATTGATTGTGTTTCTGCCGGCAATGTTCAAGGAGCAGGACCAAGGGCCCTTTCCCTTAGTGCTGGGAGGCGAGAAAGAAGGTTTTCCAAACCTCTGCAGTCTCTCTTGCTTCCGTGTTATCCTTAATGCAAGCCAGACGCCAGGCCCAGGATTCAGGTGAGGCAGTATACCATGCTGAAAGTGTGTTTTGCATGCATTTAAGGCATTATACTGGAAGCCTTATTTTAAGTGAGGAAGAAACATGGATTGATGCCTTTATGTTGAAAATAAGAGCACATTGTAGTTTTGCTCCATCCTATAACCGCATTAGTTGAGTTTGAAAATCATGTATTACCACCTACTGTGTGCTTAGGGGAGTAAAGATGAAGACCGGGTAAGTTCTTCAAATTGCTGGCTCATTTCTAAAGAGTGCTGATGGTGCTGGGAGTTTCAGGAAGAGGGCTGTGGAGCTGCATTTTCTCATATAGGAATTCCAGGCCTGCGATGAAATTTACCATCTTAACAATTTTTAAATATATAGTTCAGTAGCATTAAGCACATTCATATGGTTATGCAATCGTCACCACCACCCTTTTCCAGAACTTTTTTCATCTTCCAGAACGGAAACTTTATGCCTCTTAAACGCTGACTCTCCCCAGACCCTGGCAACCAGCATTTTGCTTTTAGTCACTATGAATTTTACTATTTTATATACAGTACCTTGTGTAAGTAGAATCATACTTTTGTCCTTTAGCAATTAAAAACAAAAAAAACAAAACAAAAACCTGGGATCAGAATCCAGATTTTCCTAATGCCAGTCCAAGGTTCTGAGCTAGACTACATCTGGCCATTCCCTGCTTTTCTTCTACTTCCCATTAATAAGTGTCCTTCACCTTCAGAGACCCATGTTTTTAGCACCTAAATCATTCCCTATGTGACCCTTTCCAGTTGTACCAGAAACATAAGCCACTGGAGGAAGCCACTAGGATGCTGTATACTTACTCCCCACATAGCATGAATCTGTGTCACCTATTTAACTTTCCATAAAGTAGGATATGATGTTTATAATAACAATGTTACAGCATTCTTTAAAGATTATGCATTTGAGTAATGCCGTAATACTGGAAATAATCATTATTCTATTGACCTGAGATGAGCTTGTGACCCTGGAAGAAGAAAGTGATATGTTAGTAAACTAGAATCCCTGTTTAATGCAATTCAGCAAATACTCGTCATATGCCTTCCCTTGTCTTGGCCTGTGCTCAGTGCTGGGAATGCAAAGATGAAAAGACATGGCCTCTTTTGTTGCTCACAGTCGAGTAGGAAGGAGAGAGTGTAAATAAATACTTAGCTACTGCCAAGGAGAAATAATCAGAGCTTCCTCTGGAGGCAAAGACAAGAAAGGTGACACAAGGGGTGACACAAGGACAAGACAGAGGAAGTAGCATTTAAGCTGGGTGCCGAGGCACAAATAAGGGTTCAGCAGGGTACAAAGCCCCAGAGGCAGGATGTAGCGTGCATGTTCACCGGCCTGCAGTGTGACAAGTTCTGTACCACTGGAGTGTTAGGTGCGGGGGCGGGGGGATGCTGGGAATGAACATGGGTGTAGGGCATGTGAACTTTGAGGGGTCTGGGAGGCACACGGAAAACAGCATATACCGCGCAGTTGATCGCCTGGGTCTGGAACTCAGGAGAGAGGCTGGAGCTGATCACTCTAGCATGGTAGTGAGAATATGGGAGTTGATATTGACTAGGGGAGAGGGCATAGAGAAAGAGGGGACAGAAGATGGGTCCTAGGACACACCACTGTTTAAGGGGTGGCAATGGAAGAGCGTTCAGGGAGAAGGTTAGGAAGGAATGACTTCAGTTTTTATGAACATCTACATCTGCAGTGTGTCTGCAGTTTCACTTGTGGTGAAATAGGTCAGTGGTTTCACAACATGATTTACCCATAAACTGAGGCCTGCAGTAACTTTTGAGTACTGCTGGCTGGGAACAAGCGGTCTTAGGCTAGGTAACTAATGGCTTGCGGGCTCTATCTATGCTAGGAATTAGGTGAGTTAAGGACTCTGAACAAGGTTTCATTTTGTTGTACAGTTCCAGATCAAGGAAAAGCACACTGCTTTCCTTTAAAAATACAGGCTTCAGGCTTCTTTCCAGGATTCTGTGAGCTTGGTGACTTCCTGAGTTTCTAATGTTGAAAGTCGACTCCATTCAGTGGTGTCTTGCACAGTCCTAAATGCTGTCAGGGGGTCATGTTGCTAAGTTTTGGATTGTAATCACTTGTCTTTACCCTTAATTTCATAGTGCTAGGTGACTATTAGAAACACAAACACAGAATTTCAGAGATGGCAGACCCTCAAAAACATTTGGTCCGCACCCCTGGGTGATAGATGCAGCTGAGGCGCAGAGAGGTGGACCAGGTGCACACGGTCGAATGGAGAGAGCACACGCTAACCGGAGAGTCAAGAGACCCCATCCTACTTCTGCCACTGCTTTCAAGCCTCTCCCTCTGTGAGGCGGTGAGGATGACACCTGCAGGGCCCACTTCAAATGAGGGAGTGCTCACGAAGCATTTTCAGAGCGGCCTGCACCATACAGGAGTTAGTTACTAGTATTGTTGAGTTATGACTAGTAATTTCACAGCACGCTGAGAGGGATCATTATCTTCATCCTCTCCTTGAAGAATTCGCCAACATCATCAAGATCATTAAGCGCTAAATTGTACTTGAAGCTGTGTTAGATTTTTATTCTGGGGCGAACTGGATTTGTGTTTCTCCAGATGCTCTCTATCTAAACCAAAGACACTTATGTAGTGTGTAGTCAAATAGGCATTGATCCTCCTGTTGACTTAACAGGCGTGTATGGATGCACAGCAGCCCTAGGACTGCCGTGTCCCCTTGCTGTGCAAGGGGCTGGGGGTGCAGAGGTGAGCAAGACAGACATCATCCCTGTTCCTGTGGAATTTACAGTCCAGTTGGCATAGGAAGACATGTTGGAAAAAGAAACTATACAAATAACTACGTATATACTTACAATGTGATAAGAAAAAAGTCTGAGGTGCTTTGAGAATATGTAACAGGCGGGCCAATCTAGGCCACCACGGGAGGCCATCCTGAGGAGGTGGCATTTAAGCTGAGACAGAGGCTACAGAGGAGTTAGTCAGGCGTACAAGTATGCAATGATCTTGAGAAAGGAGAAGCCCTTTTGAGTAAGTCTGTGGCTGACCTGTAACCAGCACATGTGTGGGGCAATGGTGGAGGTAGGACGTGAGGACACAAAGGACACTGGAGACCATGTGAAGGAGTTTAACCTTTATCTGAAGTGCCAACATATGTCACTGAAAGATCTCAGGTAAGCCTGAGTGACTAAAATATTCTTTCATATTTCAAAGATCACTCGATCTAATAGACTGAAGTAGTCACAGATGAAATACCTGGGATTTTTCCAAAGTAGTCCGGGGTGGCAGGGAGGAACAGGTTAAACAAGGTGGGGCATGTGTCAATAATTGTCAAGGCTGGGTGATGGACACGTATTCACGGATGTCTGGAAATGCTAGTGCTAATGGCCATGAAGAACATAGCAAAAAAGTACTTTGCATTTAAAATTTAGATCTTCTTACATGGAAGAGGTCAAATCCAGTTATAGCAAAACACCTTTACAGCAGAGGCCATATAACCAAAAAGTCCAAAGGCCCAGTCCAGTGGACCATTTACTTCAATGAGGTTCGGTACAAAATTCCACTGCCACTAAAGACTCTGGAAAGTCCCTTTTAAGTTGGGACTTAAGTATCGATTTATAGAACCCTTTTTTTAGTTAACCTAATAAATGTTCTTTGAAGCTGTTAAATGTCCAGCTTTGTCCATAAATGGTAAATTTTTAAAAATTAGCATAGGAATCAAAGTGTGTGTATATGTGCACATATGTAGACCATGTAGGAAAAGTGAGCTTTGCCTTCATGAATGAAATGAGATAGTTTAAAAATACAAATATATACAAAGAAGAAAAATGATGTGAGCCATGGATCTAGCTACACCATTTTTAAGTGTAGTTTTGAATTTATTGTGAAATATTTCAGTAACAATGGATCCAGCTACATCTTTTGATTCCCAGTACAAGTCTCCAGGCCCTGGCCTGGAAGTCTCTAATCACCCTGGTCATTTTTATGCTGCAGACAAAATTAAACAGTGGTTTCAGCATACTTATTTTTTACCACCCATGAACAGTCTCCATACCTTCTCAGGAAGTGTCCCTTCAACCCCCAAATGGAGTACCTAAGTGCGCCCCAAAGAAGGATTTTAAACAGATAAGCGGGAACAGAGAAGGAGAGCTCTCGCGCGGGAGAAGGCCCTGGCTGCTGCCCCGGTGGCCCTGTGTGATTCTTCCCTGCCGGGCCGGGTCTGCCTTTCCCCTCGAGAGGCAGGGGGGCCGAGATCTCCCAGCCAGCCCTTCACATCTGCTCTCGCCACCGCCTTAACGTGACGCGTCACCCCTGATTGGCTTCTGGAGAGTCCCCGATCTTTTGAGGGGAATATACGGTCAGGGCTGTTACTGAAATTGGTGTCTGCTGGGTATTTTGTTTGGCC
The DNA here is from genome assembly GCF_021234165.1 of Pteronotus mesoamericanus. Classification (NCBI taxonomy): domain Eukaryota; kingdom Metazoa; phylum Chordata; class Mammalia; order Chiroptera; family Mormoopidae; genus Pteronotus; species Pteronotus mesoamericanus. The sequence goes on along the minus strand of NW_026555078.1, from coordinate 27,405,901 downwards.
TTGTATTTTTTTTTTCTTTAAAAGAAAATGCTTTCTGAATTCCTCCCTGCCTTTTTAAATGGATTCCATATCTGTAGAAACTATTTGGATAACCATTTAGAGTAAATAACATACCATAGACTTTAAAGGCTGTAGGGCTATGTACAGCGCGACAGTGTCAGTGAGCGCCATGAATTCAGGGCGAGGGTGCTCTTGTTCAGCATATTCCACAGGAAGCAGTGGAACCCGAGGGGCGCCAATATCTTGCCTGGTGTGACTCCTAACCCCATGTTACTTCTTTACCCTGGCCCTTCCAATCATCACCTTTACCTCCACCCCTAAGACGGTGGACTTCTGAGTTCTTTGTGTGTGGATGTCCAGACAGTGCACATCGACAATGGATATAGGGCGGGCACTTGCTTCTGAGGACACTCCCCAGGGAACGTAGAATCAGGAGAAGGAGTTCACACAGTTTTCAGGCCAGGATTTCTACTTGAAAAAATTTCTCAGCTCATTAACCAATGAGCCTTACCACTAAAAATAACCATAGTATGTGCTCCAAAAAGTACAATTTTCCTTGCTTGTCCTTTTGTCTCTCATTTCTCATCTTCCCTTTAAACATACAACACATGTTAAATGCTCACCTGTGCGTGCTCTGAAAGCAAACAATTCCCTCGCCCACTCTGACTGATCAGATTATAAAAGCTCACAACACCCACAGAAGTTAACACAGGAAAGGTATACATACTTGTGTAGGGAACAAATATAGGCTTTCCAGATTTCTGACCTTAAAGATAATATTTTTATGGTTTTTTAACTTGGTTTTGGAATAAGTGTTTTCTATTGACCGAGTTTCCTAAACTGGCACCAGATCATCCCAAAATGCAAATAATCATGACAGGAGAAAATGTGTGGTTTTCTCAGAGCTCCTGTGATTGCACTGAGTTTTGCCTACAGCGAGCTCAGAAAGGCGAGGGCCACTGGAGTGAGTGTTCCTCTGTGCTAAGTCATCTCCTGGAAAAGATCATGAGGCTCAGTGCTGACTCAGGTGAAGTTAATGCCCTTGCTGCAGAGCTCACACAGGTGGCCCATTTTGTGAAAGGAGTTTGGTACATTCCCCTGAGTCACCTTTGTCAGTTCGAGAGGCACTGTAAGCTTAGCATCAGAAGGAGATTATAGAGAGCTTTTGTTCCTAGGATTTATAGAAATTAAGTGTGTGTGTATATGTGTGGGTTTATCTGTCATCACACCTATCAGATTTCATCACCTGTGCATTGTCTACAGGAGTTCTGTTTGCCTCTGTGAACACAGAGGGAGTCCCAAAGATCCTCTTTTTGCCACATCTGTCCTATATCTGTCACCTGGCAGTTGATCAGAGCAGTATTGAGTCTGAGCCTCTCTAGTTCCTACTCCGCTCCTGGTAGAGGTTGGAATGCTTAAGGGAGCAACTTAGGTAGTCAGCCAGGAGGAGGCTGAGGAAGTGCAGGAAAAACCAGGACTAGAGTAATGCATAGAATCCAACTCTAGACTGGTAGAGCTGATTTTTCAACCCTGTTTTGGGGACAGTCTGAAAGAAAGTTACCATAATATCCTTTAACGAGAAGGATGGTATAATATCAGACTTCTGGCCAAGAAGACAGAGTTGGTAAATGCTGTGTGTACCTCCTCCCACAACCACATCAAAATTACAACTAGGTTATAGAACATACATCATTGAGAACCACCTGAAGACTAGTTGAACAGAAGTCCTAGAACCAAGAATATAAAGAAGAAGCAAAAGAAGCAATAGTGAGTCTGGTAGGAGCAGAGAGGCAGAACAGGCAGGTCCCATACTCACGGTGTGGCAGTTAAGAACTGGGAGGGTTATCTAGGCTGTGGAGGTTCCCCCTGAGGAGCAAGGGGCCCAAGTGCCACACCAGTCTCCCCAGCCTGGGACAACCTTGGTGGGAAGAGGAGTCCTCATAACATCTGGCTGTAAAAATCGGCGGGGCTATGTCCGAGTGAGACGGAGGGCCTCTGGAGTCCCAGGCATTCCTCTTGAGGGACTTACTCACAAAGTCAATGGGTTGGCCAAAAAGTTCATTTGATTTTTTACGTACCATGGCTCTAGTAGTGCTTAGTTGTCTTTAACTTCATTCAAAACAATTTTGCTAGACTGTATTGTGACAGCTGTCATATCAGCATGCATTAAAAAAACTTATCAAAATTGGTGAACTTTTGTGCATCCATTTTAATATGGAAGATGGAAGAAGGTATGCAACATTTTTGGCATATTATGCTTTATTATTTCAAGAAAGGTAAAAATACAATTGAAACACAGAAAAAACGATTTGTGCAGTACATGGAGAAATTGCTGTGAGTGATCAAATGTGTTAAAATGGTTTGTGAAGTTTCTTGGTCCTCTTGACATTTTGGGCAAATAATTCTTTCCTGTGGGGCTGTCTTATGCACTGGAAGATGTCTTATGCATTGTTTAACAGCACCCCAGGCCTCTACCCACTAGAAGCCAGTAACAGGAGATAGCCAACATACTCAAGATATCCAAATCAATAAAGTTATTGGTAAAAGTGAAAAACGTCTTTTATTTTACAGAAAAAACTAAATGGACTTTTTAGCCAACCTAATACTTGCTCTGAGCTCCAGCCCAGGGGCAGCAGATCAAAAAGTGCCAGGGACACGTACAGAGAAACTGAATTGACTAGTGTCTCCCAAGACAGAAGCCCTGGCAGGCACCATTGTTTCTTTGTTGAGCCATCCTCCCACCCATACAGCAGGTGCAGCTGGGTGCCAAATCTCTGGTCTCCATTAACCTGGCTAACAATTTCACCATGCTGATTCCCTGAGACCCCAACCCACCCAATTCACGCATGTGCCTAAGCCATCTCCAGTGGCCTCAGCTCACACTGCAGACTTTACCGAAATCTCTCAAACCCCAGACAAGCAGTAGCTGGCCTCAGTGTGCCTTGTATCTCTTACTAAGCAGCCCGAGGCCGGGCACAATGCAAGTTAAGACCAGTAATCACTTGTAACTTTTATTAGGCGGTCCCAAACCTGCTGTAAGCCGTGGCCAGTGTTGGCTTGGAAAGTTAACTTTAAGTGGCCACAAGCCAGGCACAAATGGTGGCTGGACTCGGCTCACATTGTGGTACCCACCAAAGGGTCCCAAGCCTGGCACTAGTGGCAGCCAGCCTCAATTCACAGCACAGCCTCGCCTAAGCACCTTTAAACCCAGAACAAACAGAAACAAACTACATATCACTTTGTACCTCCTATCAGGTGGCCCCAAGCCAGGCACAAACAATCGCTGACCTTGGCCTACACTAGAACCTTTTCTAAGAGGTTCCAGAACCAATATACCTGGTGGCCAGCTTCAAACCACACCAGAGTACCATCCAACCAGTTCCACAAATGACACACCTAAAGGGCAGACTTGGCTGGTGCCAGAGCCCTGCTAAAGTGACCCCTGCTCTGTGGGGTCAGCCTCTGCACAACTTACAGTTGCAGTCATGGCCAGCCCTCACAGCCAGTAAGCCTAAGGGGTCACTCCTTCACACTAATGTCAAACAACCATCAAGGCTCAACTGCAACAGCTGGGCACACCAACCCATACAATGGACACCTGGCTCAGGTTACCTGGGATACTATGCTACTGAGCCTCACAGGACACCTACTACATAAGGCCACTCTGTCAAGACTAGGAGATGTAGCAGGTCTACTACCCAGAAACAAACATGGGGAATCAGCAAAAATGAGACAAACATGTTCCAAGGGAAAGAACAGAACAAAATTCCAGAAAATGAACTAAAAAAAAATGGAGATGAGCCACCTACCAGATACAGAGTTCAAAAGAGGTTATGTGGATGTGCAGTGAACTTAAGGGAATAACAGATGAACTCAATGAGAACCTCAGCAAAAAGATAGAAACCATAAAAAAGAACCAATTAGAAATGAAGAATAGAATAACTGAAATGAAGAATACATTAGAGGAAATCAATATCAGATTAGATGGAGGAGAGAACGGACTCAGCAATCTGAAAGGCATGGTGGTGGAAACACCCAATTGGAAGAGCAAACGGAAAAAAGAATTTTAAAAAAGAAAGACAGTTTAAGGGACCTCTGGGACAACATCAAGCATAGCAACATTCACATTATGGGGCTACCAGGAGGAGAAGTGAGAGGAAGGGATTGAAAACCTATTTAAGAAGTAACTGAAAACTTCCTTAATCTGGTTAAAGAAATGACATATAAGTCCAGAAAGTGCAGAGTGTCCCAATCAAGATGAACCCACAGAGGCCCACACCAAGACACAATGTAATTAAAATACCAAGAGTTAAAGACAGAGCAAAACTTAAAAGTAGCAGCAACAACAACAACAACAAAAAGGCAGTTACCTGCAAGGGAAGTCCCATAAATAAGACTGTTAGCTGTCAGCTGACTCTTCAACATAAACTTTAAAGGCCAGAAAGGAGTGGCATGAAATATTCAAAGTGATGAAAAGCAAACACCTGCAACCAAGATTAATCTACCTAGCAAGGCTATCATTTAGAATATAAGGAGAGATAAAGAGCTTCCCAGGCAAGAAATAGCTAAAGGAATTCATCACCGTTAAACCAGTATTACAAGAAATGTTAAAGGCACATCTTTACAGGGAGAAGATTAAATATATGAATAAGAAAATATGGGGGGGGGGGGGGGATGCTCACTGACAAAAGCAAACACTTAACAGAAGCAATGGATCAGCCAGCTGTAAAGGCAAAAGTAGGAAGATAATGTGTGATCGCAACAGTAAATTAAGGGATATACACAAACACATACATAAAAGTAAAAAATGATAACAAATGGGGAGGAGGGGTAAGTAAAAATGGTAGTGATTTTAGAGTATGTTCAAAATTAGGCAACTGTCAACTTAAAATACACTCTTATAAACACTTTGGTATATATGAAGCATGTGGTAACCACAAACCAAAGGTCTATAAGATTTTATACAAGAAATAAAGAGAAATGAATCCAAATACAACAGTACAGAAAGTCATCAAGAGACAAGAGCAAGATAATAAGAAATGAGCAGAGAACTGCAAAAGCAATTGATAAAATGACAATAATTACATGGCTATAAAAAATTACCTTACATGTAAATAGATTAAATGCGCCAATCAAAAGATAAATGGATAAAGGAGATATGGTACATAATGCAATGCGATATCAGTCAGCCATAAAAAAAGAATGAAATCTTGCCATTTGTGACAATATGAATGGACCTAGAGGGTATTATGCTAAGTGAACTATGTCAGAGAAAGACAAATACCATATGATTTTACTTGTCTGTGGAACTCAATAAACAAAATAATAATAAACTCAGAAGAAATCAATGGTTGACAGATGGGAAGTGCGTCGGGGCCTGGATGAAAAAGGGGACAGGATTAAGGAGTGCAAATTGTCAGCTGCAAAACAGTCATCGGGATGTAAAGTGGGGCACAGGGGACAGGGTGATAATATGGATGGGCAAAAGTAGGCTTACAGTTTGTATGGAAAATATTACACTAATAAATAATACTACAAGAATAAACTTTGTGCATTCACAACTGTAAACCTACTTTTGCCCACCCCCCGTATTGTAATGACTGTATACGGTATCAGACGGATACTAGACTTATCAGGATGATCACTTTGTAAGGATATATAAATCTCTAATTGCAATGTTGCATAACTGAAACTAATAATATTGCGTGTCAACTGTAATTGAAAAATAAATAAATAAATAAATAAATAAATAATAAAAACATTCCTTTTCCTACTCCAGCTGCTCCCTGCCCAAACCAGTCTGGATCTGGGCTGCTGCATGCGCTGAGAATGGCGGGGGGATCTGCCATAGGTAGGCGGCCTGGTGCAGTCCACTCAGATCCAGCCTGAACAGGCTAGAGCAACACTCCTTCTCTTGCTCCTCCGATATTCCATAGCAACACGATTCTGTGTAATAACCTGCCCTTGGGAAGATTACAGTATGTTTCCTCAGAGCCATTTTAAAAATCCATTACATATCCTCCCCCACGCCAACCTTCATCCTGCCCCCAGGGGTTTGCTGTCAGCCTCACTTTAGGTTGACATGTTTGTCCCTGCCTTCCCCTATGGAAAAGTGACTTATCGATGCCAACTCAAAGCCCTGGTGTCCCTCTCCTCCCATGCTATAGGCTAACTCATGTGTCTCCCCTTGTCCCTCTTACCACTGCTCCGGGCTGACGGTGCTGCTGGCACAGGTCATTCTTGTGCCTGTGCTTGAAGGGGGGTGAAAGGAAAAGGTTGGTGACTGGTCTTCCTAACTAGGTCAGACTGTCTGTGACAGTGGCAAAAGACAGACACCTGTGGCTGCAACATGCACACACAAGCATGCATTTTGTCAGCCTCCTGTTGTATGCCCATGTTGAGGTTGGCCCTCTCAGCCATGAGCCATACTCTATTCTGTGTCCCGTGTCCCTTTCTCTGCTCTCCTTCCCCAGGACTCTCTGTACAGCCACACAGTGCCTTCCTCTCATTTCAGAGCGTCCCCGGGAATATTGATGGGAATGTCCTGTGGCACAGTTTCCTTCCTTTCTGGCTGCCCACCACTAACTGCGAGCTCTCTCTGCTCTTTTGTCTGAAATTGAATGAAAGGAGAAGGTCATTTTGTTTGCCCAACAGCCAAGTCCAACAATTAGGTAGAAAATACAGTGTGTTCTCCATCCTGGAAGAAAATCTTATTATACTGATTGCTCTATTTATATAACTGGTCCTCTGCCTTTGAAATCAAACAGATTTTAAAAGAGGAAAAACTACTCTTAGCCATTGCCTACATTTTAAAGAGTTTCAGAGTACACTTGGATCCTGTTATCTCAAGACATTATTACACAGGATTAGTTTAAACTCTACCCTGTGGAACATCCAACAACTCAAAACCAAAGCCTCTTCATGTTGCAGCAGAGCCCACGAGACGCGGGAGTGCTGTGCCTGACACCCGATTTACAAAGACATTATTCCACTGCACCCTTCCTCCCGCATTCATGATCTCCCTTCCGCTGCTAGAGCAGATACAACTGCATGTTGAAATCCAAGTGGTATTTGTCTCCTTGTTTTAAGACTGTCTTTAGAAATCTGTGCTTTCAGAAAAATTGTTTTCCAGAGACCATTACTACCACCTCGCCGCCATTGGAGCCTGGGGCTGTGAAAGCAGAAACAGGCCTTGTTCTATCTTCATTGGCTGCAAAGTGGAGGGGCAGGGAGAGTCAAATGAGCCTGGGGTCAAGGCCAACCTCAGATTTTAGTCTCTCAGCCCAAGCTCCTGCCAGTTAGGTGGAACAGGATGGACTTACAACGGGTACGGATAGGAACATTTATTAAGGGCTTCTTGTGTGACAGGCATTTCACATTGGTTATCTCATTTACTTGTGATAGCAGCCTTCTGAAGTACATAAAAATTTCCATTTTATCATTGGGGAATCTGAGGCCCAGAGAAGTTAAGAAATTTATGCAAGTCCACACAGCTCATCGGCAACGGAACGGGGATACAGACACAGGTCATGGGACTGCAGAGCCTAACCGGTTCACTCCACGCCCTCCCGATCAGAGGAGCTCTTATTTTTTATCTATCTTGCCCTAGTTTACAGTAGGCTTCCTAGGACATTCTTGTATAAACCTGCCTTAAGGCCTACATTTCACTGTAGAGCTTCCTTCAGGAAGACCACGGCTGACTGCTTTCTCCTGTGGTCAGAGCTGGGCAGCCTTGAAATAGCTGTCAGATTCCTCATTCTCGGCCGGGTGTGCCTCTGATGCCTGCCCTAGCCTCTAGTTAAATTCCACCTTAGCGAGGGAGGGCCGAGGGCCAGGCCACAGAAGGGGAATGCAAAACAAGTCCCTGCATTCTTGATCCCTCTCCTCCCCCTTGCTCACCAGGCAGCTTGGGACTTACATTTGGGGTAGAATCAGATTTTCCACCCTGGCATCCTCACTCTTTGCAGCTTATAAAGTGCTTTCATTGACCCTAGAAAACATTTTGCCTCCTTCAGTAAATGTGTCCAGAATCTTTCATGAGGTCACTTTATTTTCCTCCTTGGCTGACTTTCTCATTTGGACCACAGTCAGGAAGGTCAGCCGAGGTAAGGCAAATTTTAAGTGTGACCTGAGACACAGACAAGTGATTGCTCAAACATTGTTAATTTGTTTGTCATTTGGATCCCATTAGTGACACAAGCAAATGAAGAAAGTTTTCTGTAAAAGGATTATGTCATTACCCTTCACAGCAGCAGGAACTCGCTGTTGAGGTCAAGTCCTGTGCCTGGCCTGGGGCAGCAAGCTCCTCGGTCCCCAGCCCTGCATGCCTACCTCTGCCACCACATCCTGTGAAAGACTTCGGGCCAGGGACTAATGGTACCTGTTCCCTTAACTCTTCACCTGTGCATCTTTGTGGGGAGCGGCAGGTAACCATAACATGGCTATGACCCCCTCCTCGAAATTGTCCCTGTCCTGGTTTCTGTTTTATGGCATGTGGTTTCCTCTTGCTTCTTCATGAGCCCCTTCGGCTGCCACCCTGGCTTGCCAGGGCTCAGGGGCCATGCAAAGCCAGCGCGTAAAGCCAGCCAGTTGTGGTGGGACCTGTGGCCAACCAGGGCTCGTCTGCCTCCTCTAAAGAGGCAGCCTCTATTCAACTCTAGGCCATGTTTGTCAAGAAGAAATACAGGTCTTAGTGTTCCAGAATATCCAATTTTCCAAGAGAAATTGGAAAACTTGACTTTTATGTGATGAGACATTTCCTAGTTTTTAAATGTTTGGCAAGTAATTAAAAGTATTTTAAAACACGCTTGACAGGCCAAACACAATGTCTGAGGCCTGAGGCCAGTCTCAGTTTAGACTCCCTCTCCTTCTGTAATCTTGCCCGCCCTCCCAGTTTTTGCTCTTCTTGCTCTGGCATCAAAAGTTGACATCTCAGAGTCAGATCTCAAACCCTGGGCTGCACCCCAGATTTACACAGCCCTCATTTCCATGAGGATGTACGTGCACCTCACATGCAAAGTGGAGCTCATCAGCCTCCCAAATCTGCACACTAAGTCTCGAGAAACATTAGATGTTTTTGTTTTGTTCCTCTGACAAAATACTATTACTACTGCTGCTACTCCCATGACTATTAATACCACCCACAGTAGTTAATGTGTCGCTCCTCTCTTACCTATTTCTGTTACCCAACACCACTGCTCTGTCCGCTGGTCAGTGCGGACGGCCCCTGTGACCTCGAACTCGCTCGCTCCCCCTTCACCCTGCTCCCTGCTGCATGGATTGTGTTTGTTCTTCTTCCACAGGCCCCGCAGGACTTGCCCCCAACTTTTCCTTCCCACTAACCAGACACTTTCAGTTTCTGAAGCTGTCATGTCTTCTCAGCTTTTGTCTCAACCTGCTCAGCTGTTCGCCCGCCACCAGTGCCTGCCCTCGCCATTCAGGCTTTATTCCTCACCCTGGGCAAGAGTCATCTCCCAAATCACAGGGCAGCTCTTGTTGTTCACCTCCTCATACACCTCCGACGGACCCCACGGACTACCCCTGGTTCCTCCACCATCCCCGCGTGCCAGTCGCACCGCGCCACGCCCTTCTCCCCCAACATAGCAGGCGCCTGCACGCATCTGCACGTTTGTGCTGTGTTAGGCATGAAGGAGGAAGACAATTGTGCCTGTGTTCATACTGCTCATCTGCCTCATCTTGGTCCAGTGCCACTTCTTCCATGGGGCCATTACTTGCCTTCTCAGCACCAGTCCCCAATGCCATTTGCCCAGTCCTTCTTCAAAGTTCCCCCAGCACTTTGCTCTCCCCGTGTCATCCAGCTGTGTAATATGGATGAAGGTTGCTTGCCTCTGTCACCTCCTCTTGATCAGCTCCTTCATCCTCATGTCACCCCCACTGTTCTTGTCATCTATATGTCTACACGAGGCCCCATGCACCGCCTTGCATGGAGTAGACACCTGTAAACTTTTGTAAATTGAACTGAATTAAATTTTAAGTGAAGGATGGTTGTATCTACGGGCTTAAGACAAGATATTAAAAGTCGAACCCGTAGTGCTTTCTTACTCAGAAGGATTTATCAGAACCCTAAGAGAAAGTGTCAAGCTAGTGAAAGGGTTATTCTACCTGTCTCCATGTACAGGGATGGGGTTTTCTGAGGAGCAGCAGCCAAGGTTTGGTCTACTTTTCCTTAGGCAATACCTTTCCCCAGTGGAGGCTTGGCTTTGATGCTGGGGCAGGGAAGAGTGGGCCAAGTCTCTCGGACACTGGTATTTCTGCCACCCTGGCATTGAGAGCCATGCACCATTCCCCTTGCCCAGAACAACAGGTTGTACCCACACGCTCACAAGCTATCCTCTGCTAGCAGCATTGGCAGGCCTAGGAATTTCCCACAACCCACCTGGATCTGTTCTCCCACCCTTATATCTTGAGGGTTTTGGAGCACAGTTTTTTGTTAATTAGTTCTTAGACTGGGCCCTGCTCTTCTATCAGGATTTATATCCCACTGACATTCCTAAGGAGAGAATCTTCCTATTTCTTTTGTGTATATATTTTCCCTTTCCTTTCTGAGTTGCTAATATTAATACTCCCAACATCCAGGGAAAGCCCCAGCAGCATGAACACCTAGCTCTTACAGGACCAAGTTATTTATGAGATGCATACTTTCTAAGCCCACGCTAACCACTGTTCGTGCCTGGAGGGCTCACTGCTCAGATTGGACCTGCAGAGTTCACTTCCAGTCCAGCAGCAAGAAGCATTAAACCCCATACATGTCTCCATTTTTTTTATTGGTGCCCATTGAAGCTTTCTCAGCATTTAATGAGGCCCATCCTGTCAGATTTGTGTGGGGACTTTCGCTGCCGCCTCTTTTCTCCATATGACCATTTTGAGCTGAAGCAACACTGGAGGCTCTGCAGCAGCAGACACCTGGCAAGTCAGGAGGGCCACCTCTGACCCCACCTTTTCGTGTCTGCACCTCCCACAGCAGTGCCTTTTTATTGGCTCTAGAAATTCCACTCCAAAGCAATTTCTGTGAATGCAGAATTACTTTTGCCCTATATTCATAAATCAAACTTAGAATGGGGTGCTCGGGGGCTGTCATAAGTTGTCATAAACTTGTTCAAAGATAACTTGATTTAGCTCGAAAACCAAAACACAATGTATTATCCAAGGCAATTTTCTTTTAAAAATGGGAAATTAAATTAGCCTCAGTGTTTTTGAAATCCAAAATCACATTCTGGCCAGGAAAAGTGAATTAGCCCATATAGTCCTCAGTCAGGACATGATCAAAACACCTTTTATTGGCCATTTTGTCAAAGTAGATTTAGCCCAAAACATCTTGATAGGAGCACCACCCCAAGGAAGTTTCCCAGCTGACATAAATACAAAAGACTTACATACACACATTGATTGAACATGTGGCAATACTTGTTTCAGTTTTCAACCCATGTAGCAAGAATCTCAGTCAATAATCGTTTCAAAATGGACGGACAGGGGAGAAGAGAGCATCTTGGTGGAAAAAAAACCTTTTCATTTAAAACTATGATATCTTTGTTGCATAAAGAAAAGTGGCCATCTTTGTTTATCCTAGAGCCAGAACACAGAACTTTTTTCACCCTGCGGCTTCTTCACAGAGATCTTCCAAACAACAGCGCCCACTCTTCTCCCTGCAGTCTTGTCAGAGAGAGGGACTGCCAGCCAGCTAGCCGGGTCTCTCAGAAAAATGGCACAGCTGTTCCTAAAAGTAGCCCCATTCATAAGATGCGGGCTGTCTACAACTGCCGAGCTGGAGAAAGGCTCGCTATTTCATAAAGAGTTTCTTTTCTTCAAAGAGGAAAGAAAAAAGACATGGTGTTTACAGAAAACAAAACTGGACCCTTCAGCTTTATTTCAGTGGCCACGTCTGAAATGGAAGTGGGGCCGGCCATAAAAACACAAGCAGTCGCGCTCTAAGGGGCGATGCACGGTGCCTGGGCTGCCCATGTGGAAAGTTCAGCTATTTAAGCCAGATCAGCCAGGAAGCGTCACACAGGCCACTCTGCCAGCACTGAAGTCTACCACCTAGTGACATACTTGTTGAATATGACTGACTGCTTGACACTCTTTCTCCCCCTCTCTCCCAGTTCATGACCAAGAATCCCACCATGCGCCTGGGCAGCCTGACGCAGGGCGGTGAGCATGCCATCTTAAGACACCCTTTCTTTAAGGAAATAGACTGGGCCCAGCTGAACCATCGCCAGCTTGAACCACCTTTCAGACCCAGAATCGTAAGTGTCCAAGGCCATCATGGTAGGCTTTCCTCTTTCTTAAATGTCATAGCGTTCCACCAGAGTCTGTTGAGCAGCTGGGTGGTTCCCTGTGGAATAACCGAACCAGAAGTTCAGCCTGACACTTGGCAGGGCAGCCGCACCTCAGGGGAGGCTGGGCTCCTTGCCCCTGAGACAACACCTCTCCGTGTGCCCAGGTTACTTCTCACAGAGTTTCCACCTTGCTTGCCTTGGTCGCATTCTCCCTTAACCTAAGGTACAGTTTCCTGGTATCTAAGGAGACTATAACTTTCCAGGTTTCTCCAAAAAAAGTTTGGCTAACTGAGAAGGTCATCATTCCTAAGGCAGTTTCTTCATGCTCCTTAGTCAGGGTATCTTCCCAAGCCCCCAAGGAAGTGCAGATGGCGGAAATGCTACTCACCTCTCTAAGCCTCGCTCCTCTGCCTGGAGAGCCTGGGTCTGTAACAGCTACTATAGCACAGAGCTCAGGCCAAGACAGGCCAAGTCCCCTCTGACTGGAGAAATACCGGAAGCACCAGAGGTACCTCCACAAGCTGGGTGGGGAGGTCTTCCTGAGAGCGGTCCAGTTCTTGGTCTGAGAAGTAAGCTCTTTCTTAGCTGTGGATCTAGAGATGCACAATGGGAAGGCAGACATGCTGGCTAGCAGTGGATCAAGAGTTAGGGGGACCCGGGGTGCTCCAAAGGTGGGGAGAAAAGTATCATGGACTCAGGTAAGAAAAGTGAGAAGTCTAACTGTTAGCAGCAATGATCTCTCAGCATACTTAATAAAGATATAAGATACTAACATTTCCAAACACACAACTAGCTTAAGCTATAATAGCCTGCTAGGTTGGACACCAGGCACCCAAACGCAAAGCCACTGCTTTTAATGGGCATCCACCTGCCGGCTTCTCTGGGACAAGCGAAGCTTTGCCAGCTGGGCGTAATGAAACTCACAGGTGAGTAAAGTGAGAGGCAGTTTGTTCCCTAAACTCAGCATTTTCAAGAAGTCTTTTGAGAAAAGTCTCTTCAAGCATGTAGACCTGTGTACAAACAGTAAGTGGGACAAGTGTGAACCCAGCCTCTGTTGACAAATATGAGTTTGTGTGCCTCTCAGTGACGCCTGCTGAGCAGTGGCACCTCAGTGAAATGGAGAGTAAAGGGTGAGTGAGTCGGCTGGTGACCAAATTAATTCCTTAGCCTCCCAGCCTCAGGCTGGCCTTACTCAGCAAGATTTTCATGGGGTTAGTAAATTGGTGGTTACCAAATGCCATAATAATACACAATGCAGTAGATTCACTATAAAATGCTGTTTAATCATAATTGTTATAACTGTAAATAAAGCTACAGAGTGAGTGGCAGAGCAGTTCTCTGACCTCGCTGGGCTCAGTCCCCGGGGAGGTCTCTCTCAAGTGCGTGCTCTGACTCTTGTTTCCTTTTGACAGAAATCCCGAGAAGACGTCAGTAATTTTGACCCTGACTTCATAAAAGAAGAGCCAGTTTTAACGCCAATCGATGAGGGGCATCTTCCTATGATTAACCAGGATGAGTTTAGAAACTTTTCCTTTGTGTCTCCAGAATTGCAACCTTAGCGTGATGGGGAAGGAGAGGGATAGCACGAGAATCACAAGGGGATCCAGATTCCCAGGAATTGCCCTTGTGGGGAACTCGCCAGCATCAGCCTTAGGACAAGAACGTGAACGTCAGGGAACGGGGTGTGAACTCTGAAGAACTTCAAGACAACCGTTTCAAGCCCCGAGGGAGCCATGGCACTGGAAAGAGTTAATGCTGACATGAGATTTCATGAAGAAATACCCTGTTCAACCCACACGTTTCCCTGGCTATTTCGGGCTTGGGATATTAAGAGGAACCAAAAGGACAGAAGATATGAAGAATAAACTAGATCCTAAAAAACATTCTGAGACAAATAGGCTTTTTGCTTCAAGAGACAAACCAAGACTTTGTATGGACCTGCCTGTGCTCTTCTTTAAGCCAATGAGCTCCTAATACTGGCAAGAAGTTGCTAAATGCTAATGAAGAATCTAAGGATAAAGATATGGATGGCTTTCCAAGTAGAAAGTGGTATGCAAAAAATTCATAACCTAAAGCCCAGTCTTGAAAGCAGATGCTGGGCACCAAGGCGACATTCCACTTTATTCTCTTATCCTTAACCTTGATATTTATTGAGTGCCCAGAGAGATGGGGCCACAATACTGAGTGCCCAGTGGCACTGTGTAAACAGATTTGCATTCACCAAGCTTTCATTGTACTGTCCTTTAATTTACGCGAGTGGCATTTGCATTCTGTGAAATGCCTTTCCACATTGCATATGTCATACTTTTTTGTCTGCACTTAACTCTTTCACACAAGGCTCACTGCCATAACAGCACCTATCTACAGAATCAGCAGGTGAACTAGAGGTGCTACCTGCCAACTCGTGGAATCTCGTCGTGGGGCAATGTGTCATTATTGCTCTGGACTCCTCAGTGAAGAATTGCACGCCACTCATATCAATGACCAGACTATGGCTTATCCATTAGCAGTTTATTTAAATTATATTTTAAGAGACAGTGATGTTTGTTTCATATGCATTTTAATAATTAGAAATGGCGCTTGTAAACAGGACATTAAAGAAGGCCCCTATAATATGTACCCTTATGTTGAGTTGGAGCATATGATCTGGATGGAAATAAATGCATTTTGTAGCAAAAAGAAAAAAAAAAAATTCTTGCCTAGAAGGATTTGTCTACTAGGAGAGTAGATATCCAGTGAAAGTAATAGCTTTGAGCAAAATGGGTAGAATTCTTGACTTAAAGCAAATTCTGAGAGCAAAGGTTGACATAACCTTCTGTGTAGCCCTTACATGAACATGGCCTGTCCCTTACTGACCACATTTTGTTCTGAATCATGGTAATGACTGCTAAGCATGACTTCAACATACTAACCCTTGAGCTCTTAGTAGCTAGATATAATATTTATTTCTCATTCACATAAAGTATAGTGCAAGTTCAGTGGCCCTCTCCTATCTTATAACAATGCCATCTGGAATGTAGCTTCCAAGGTTGTCATGGCAAAGAAGAGAAGGATGGAGGAGGTGTTTATTGCCTAACTACCTCTCTGAGAAGAGATATACATCACCTTGCTTACATTTGACTGGTCAGAACGTGGCCTCCCTCATAACTACGAAAGGGATGGGGAATTACAGAGCAGCAAGGGGTGTCTGGCCAGCAGTAAGTCTCATTCCAAGGTGAAAGTGACCTCAAGGTGAATGAGTAGAATAGCTAGGAAGCCTCCCTCTTACTTTTTTTGTTTAGCACTTAGCCATTCATAGGCACCCTCACCTACATAACTTCATTAGATCTTCATGATAATCCCCAGGAGGTAAGGTAGGCCATTCTACCACTATTTCCAGTATGAATACCATGGTACATTTTACAGATGAGAGGAAAAAGAGAGGCTCAAAGAAGTTGAGTTATTGGTTGCCCAAAAGCTTCAGACTTGGTAAGGAGTGAATCCAGTCTAGAGTCTAAATCTCTGAAGTACTAATCCAACAGATTTCTGGAAAGGGAGGGATTGTTCTGCCCTTGGAACTTTTTGGCCCTCATAGTTACTTTGCAGGTAAGGGGTTTCTACTGCTCTATAGGGCTGATTAACTTGATATGGTTTATCCCACATTGGTAAGGAACCATGTAGAATAAAGCATGTGTCCTGGGTGTTTACAAAATCCATTAGCTCTGCAAAGGACCCACATTCCTCTTTGACGAGTGTGTTATCACTCAGCAGCTTCCCTCTTCGCAATCTATTCTGAAGCCTGGTACTTGGTCAGTTTGGGTTGTCATTCTTTTAAGATAATTCCAGACCTATCAGCTAATCATTTTGCTCTGATAGGATTTCCGTTGCTTCTTCCTCATTTCTTTTATAAATGAGGAGAAAGGGGAGGTACAGGATATTTACAGAAAACTCAGAGTCTCTTACTCCAGGGTTAGAGCTAGGCTTCACCTCTTTCATCAGCTCTCCTAAACCCTGCATCCCTTCTGAGGATCACAAGGCTGGCATCTTGCCTGCACTTCCTGGGCAGGCTGGCCACCAGCCATTGGAAGAGCTGGCGCTGAGTCTGCTGCTGGAACTGCAGGCTTCCCCGAGCTCAGTTGGCAGCATGAGGTCAAAAGTTCACGCTGACCCTCCCCTTCCTCCTGGGTAAGAAATATTTAGAGATCCTTGGGTCTTATCACCCTGCCTTCCACCCCAGCTACTTCTCATCCCCACACCCATTCGTCCCTGCTCTCCCAAGTTATTCCACATTGCACTAGACCTGCAGGCTAAGTGTTTGGAAGGAAGTTAACGACAAAGCATTTGACTTGAGATGTTGATCAGCTTTTGACTGCAAAAGATGTTTTCACTTAATAATAATGGCCAACATTTAGTGCATGTTTATTATCTGTTCCAAAGCCTTTAAATGCATTTACTCATTCAGCACCGCCAAGAGGTGGGTACTCTCATCTTCATTGTACGGATGGGGAAACTGAGGTATAGAAAAATTAAGCAACTTGTCCAGAGTCGTACAACTAAAGCAGTAGGATTTGCACTAAGTGGTTTAACTCCAGAGTTCCTACTTCTATAACCTAGTTTGGTGAGGTTCTTCTATTAAGGCCAATTCTACTTTTCCCCACTTTTGTGGGGTTTTAAGAATAAAAAGTGTGTAACACTGGGATTGGCAGGGGGCGCTAAATAAACTGTCAACTGAGCAGGACAGTACTAGTTATCTGGTCTGTAGGACCATTTATCAGCAATGAGATTATAGGATTTACCGGCAGAGGCCTGGCACTAGTAACCCCCCTTAAAGGAAGTGGGGCAGGCCAGAGTTGAGTCAGCTGGGACTTGGACCTCCCCAAGGAAAAGGAAATAGTCTGGGTCATGCTGTATCCTGTAAACCCTTCTGAACCCTTGGGTAACCTCTGAGCGTCGGTGGGGTTTCCGGCCTTTCCTCTCCCTTCCTAGAGAAGTGAGTCTCTTCACATTCTATTAACTCAATACCCACCCTGCTGGCTGGCTCCCGGGCACCATCACAGAATGAAGACGTGTAGCCTGGGGCCTAACTGGGCAGCTGCGTGTTTACAGCTACAGAGCTGATGTAACTTGGTAACAAAGTACAAAACAAAACACCCCATTTACCATTCATTGATCATAATTGGGTACAGGTTGCCTTGAACGTATTCCAGCCACAAATTTGGCCTTGGCCATATCACAGGCCAATCCCATAAGCATTATGTCTTCTTCATTTCCAACTTTGTCGTCCTGATTGTTTAATCTGGCTGTGTTGACTTTAAAATGACTAGACAGCCCACTGTGATTGCCCCTGGCTGTGAGTCACATTGGGTCCTATCACTTCTAATTTTATGTCACCTGAGGATAAGACTGAGCTACAGCCTGAGACATTCGCAGGGGAAATAAGCCCTGTGGTCATAAGTTTCTGTGAACTGAGTTGTGGTTTGAACAGAGCGAGCCAGGGTGCAGCTATAAATGGAACTTGGTAGTCTCCTCTCATTCCTGTGTTGAAACAGAACCATAGTTAGGAGTGCCACCCTCAGCTCCTTCCTGTCCCAGCTGCCCCCGTCACCTCCACTCCCTTGTCAGTTCTCTCTTCCCCCTTCCTCGTTCCGTATTCCCCAGTACAAGCCAGCTCTGTCCTCTCTCCCTTCCTCTACCATTTGATTTTCAGAGCTAAACCTGTCATAGGAGCCAATTTTCCAACCACCAAGATGACACAAAATCCTGATTTGCATATTTATTTTATAGACCCTTCTATGGTCCAGATAGGGCAGCCACCATGTATGTCTCCGATGTATTCCTGCACCCTCGGCATCACCCTGTGACAGCTCTTGCCCTGGCATTGACTGCCTATCAGAGCCACCCTGCTGGCCCAGCCACCGTGGCTCTGGGAGGCAAGCGCTCGTGGGGCGAAGAGCACAGACCTGAGTAGAACGCAGACCTGTGTGCTCAACCTGCCGCTCACTGTGTGTTCTTGGGGAAAGGCAGCCTTTTCCCCCGATCTCAACGTTCTCATCTGTGGAATGCCAGTGAGGGCAGCACCTGCCCACCTGTGTTGTCACAGCAGGCATTAGCTGTGATGGTCTAGGTCAGGCATGAGCTCCAGGGCTGAGCGGGGTATAGAAAATGCTCAGTCACTTGCCAGAAACCACTGCTGTCAGCTCTCCAGAGAACCGTGGCCAAGTTGCACGTGAAAGCAGCAGAAAACGGGCCAAGCGGTACAGGCCTCATGCCGCCCCCCTCACCTGATGGGGTTGCGGTGCCAGCTCCAGTTGGAGGGGTTCTTACTTTTCAGCAGAGACTGCTCAGGAGACTCTGAAAACTTTGAGGAAGTTTTGAGCCCATCCTGACCTGGCCGAAATGGAAGATCCATA
Source organism: Pteronotus mesoamericanus (assembly GCF_021234165.1). NCBI lineage: Eukaryota > Metazoa > Chordata > Mammalia > Chiroptera > Mormoopidae > Pteronotus > Pteronotus mesoamericanus. The sequence continues at coordinate 27,387,216 of NW_026555078.1, read as the reverse complement.
TCGAGTATTGATCAGTATTAAAACTGTGCTGCTCACCTTAAAAAAAGAAATATCCATGGCTTTCCCTAAAATGGCTCTTAAGCCTCTCAGTAATACTTCGGTTCTGCCAGACTTAACTTGAAGGTACATTGAACTCACTTCTGACCAAATAACACAGAGACCACAACCTAACACCGGTACCTGCTGGGCACCCTCCCAGGGGCGTCCAAACTTTTGGTGTCTCTGGGCCACACTGGAAGAAGAGGACTTGTCTTGGGCTACATATTAAATACATTGTGACACATAATTACACATAATATCTTAAGTAAATTCACAATTTTGTGGTGGGCTGTATTCACAGCCATCCTGGGCTGCATGCAGCCGATGGGCCACACCTTCGACACTCCTGTGTAGACATTCAACATGACTGTGGACCAGTTCAGAAAAGAGAGGTTCTCCAAGTCCTGGCATGCCCAAGGGTTTGAAGCCAATAATAGAACCAAGGGCCTCTTTTTCCGAGGTGAAGACATACAGGTGAAGGACATTTCTCGTTAAGTGAGAAACCCTGTAGTTCTGTGTATTCTTACGAGAAACTGGGCCACAGCACCCCTGTGCTCACGTACTAGCCTTCCAGACCACCCGGAGCTGTCTCTTTCCTGCCACCAAGGCAGTTCTTACCTCACAGGCGTTTCATTCTTCTAAGGCCTTGGCCCAAGCCAGAAGAATTTTGGCTAGACAAAGTGAAGATTGTGTAGTCAAATGTCCATGTGGGTTGTGGAGGTTAAGACAGGAATCTTCTCTGGAGACATTTCAAGTTAGAAACCAGGGGTCATTTGATCTAGCAGTGTCAGGAATAACCTGGATGATCCCTCAGGTTCATCCCAGTCTGTGTTTTCCTGACTAAAAGGGAGCTGAGGGATATGGTTTCTCAGCCTCCACCAGCAGACGCCAACCCCCTATTACTCTCGCCACACACAAAGCCTCCCTCACCTGGAACTCCTCCCTGTCCGTCTCTGTACAACTTTCACGCTCTAGCACACCCACTCACCTTCTCTGCGTGCGCGCCCAATCCCAAACGCCCCGCAGGCTCACACGCACTTGTCCCTAAAATCACACAGCAATATTTCATACCTGGCTGCCTCCCGTACTCCTCAGGCTTGTTCATACGTGGGAAGGAAAAGTGCTTTCTAAAGTTGAGATCAGCACAAGATCACGAAGACGGGATAAGCCCCTTTTAGCACCTGGTTAAATAGAGAGTACTTGTGAAAGAAAAACGGTATTCCTCAACTCTGCTCCCTGTTTTGTTTTTCCTCAAAGAAAGTGATTTTCAAGACCAAAATTTTTCAATGAATTACATAGCCAATAGTGGATACAGAGATTATAAAAAGTATTCAGGCAAATACAGGCAAAATTTCAGGACAGAATTACACAAGCAGTAATTTATGAGCACCAGAAGGGGTCCTGGTCGTTAGGACTACACAGGGGTTTATAAAAATAAGCCTGGAAAGTCTGGCTGCATTTTCTCCTTGGTTACTAGGCTAGTTGATCAGGGAGATGTGACAGGTTTCACATAGCTGAGTTCCAACAACGTACATGACAAAGTCTCATTTCCTTGTGGCCTAGCTGATTCTATGAATGATGGTACCCAAAGTATGGTGATCGATAGATTAGTGTCAATCTGGTATAGTGTTCTGAGACCTTGGGTAATCCTTACTCCTCTGAAATTAACAAATTGCATGTCTTACCTTATTTTTATTTTAGATTTCAATCAATCAACGTCATGATGAAACATAAACATTAGGAAATGAGGAAAAAGTGCTACTATGTTTTCAAACCATGTGTGCTGTGCCAGCAGATTGTGATAGAAAAAAGCAAACTGTAGCTTAGAGATCCATTCACTCATTAAAGTAATATTTATTGAGCATTAACTATATGCCAGGCATGTTCTTGTTGCTGGGAAACTAGATGGGAAAAAAACACCCAAAGATCCTTGCATTCACAGAATGTACATTGTAATCCAGTGAGGCTCTTTATTTTATTTTATTTTATTTTATTTATTTATTTTTTGCCCAAATTAACCTGCCCACAATAAGGTGGCCTCGTAGTCTTGTTTTCCTAATAATTGTATCCATAGCCCCGGTGACATTAGTAAGTGTTTGAGAAATATGTGCTATTGAATGATATAATCAAAGGTGGGTGTCACATATACACTTTTTGACTCCAAAAATAGTATCTTTTCACAGCGCTATGGGGGAACAAATTTAAGAAATATAACCTGTACTCAGTTCTGAAAAAGCTCATTAGATCAAGACAAGATGCAGGTGACAAGACTTAACATCATGAGTAACAAAATCAGGCAGGGGCAAAGAATAAATTCAACATATGTATCTACCCAACAGACATTAGGATTTATCAGAACCTTTTCCAAATGATGGGGACACTATAACAAGCAAGACAATCATCCTGAAGCTTAGGGTCCTGTGAATGAATATACAACAGTAGGGTGCTGTGGATGTCAAAAAACTAAAAATAAAATTGCAATCTTAGGCTCCAGAGTTCTGACCATGGTGCCTCAGATGAGGGGAATGATGACCTCCCACGGAGCCGTAATTAGTCTGTGCCTGGGAAACAGGACTCAGCTCTAGACAGAACCACAGAGAGAAACAGCTTGATCGTGCTCAGGGAGTGAACTGTGTGATGAAGGGAGTGAAACAGGTAACACAGCAAGTGAGGAGGCGAACTAGGGGTTTGCCTGAGGAGAAAAGTCGGGATAACATTCTAACTACCTTCAAATAAATGCAAAGCTATCGCGATGGTCTTTAAGGCTACACTCCAAATACTTCCAGCTCTCTGATCCCTGTACGTGAGTATGAGCCCCGCTGGTGTCCCGTTAAGTACAGGTGATGCCTCTTGAATACTCCTAGCCAATGAATTGGAAGAATGACGTATAACACTTGCAAGCTGCAGAGGGACTTTTTCCTCCAGTGAATGGCCACGTTGAGAATGACAGTTGGGCTCTGACAGCCTGGGCTCCTGAGTCACTGGTATGAGCCATGCACTCAGCCAGTCCTTGATGGGCATTTCACGTGACCAAGGAATTATCGTTGTGTTACTGTTATTTCACGCCGCTGAGATCATAGCAGTTGCTCCTTACTGCAGCATAACCTGTGCCTGCCGAAGGGAGAGAGACTCGTCTGGTCATTTACAGCTCCCAGGGTTAGAACTAGGATGATGTCAGGCAGCAACAGGGATACAGAATTTGTTTTTGCATAAAAATGAGCTTTTTCACAAAGGTACTCCTGTGGAACCAGCTTCCTTGGGCCAGAAGGAGTCCACCATCACTGGACCTCTTCAAACAGCCTACAACCCTTGGTGGGATGACAGACAGGAGTCAGACTGGATAATCACAGAGCGGTCCCTCCCAACCCTCAGAGAATATCATGCCACAGTCTGGAATGGGCTTAGCACGCACACTGTAATTGTGCTGCTTCTCCTGGCCACCGGGGCAGGCCTGGAGTTGGCTCACCCTAATGTTTCCACTGGCCCCATGCCCAGGCCCCTGCTGCTCTCACTGTAACACACAGTCGTGAATCTGTGTGCGGCTCTGCCAGGGGGCTCAGCAAGTGTACTTGGAAGGCGCAGCAGCTCAGGCGGCAAAGAGATACAGCAAATGCGAAAGGCTCTCTTGACCCACCATCATGCAGTGTGAGAAATAGTCCTCTGGGACATCGGTTTGCATCGTCAACTTCCTGGAGGCAGTAGAAAACCTGTGACGTTCACCCCTATTGGTTTGTTCTTCATCATGCTTATCTGCCTTCTAGGAGAGCTCAGCATCCTCCCTAAAGACGGAATTCCAGTGTAAAGATGCGCTCTGGGGAGATGTGCTGAGAGAAAGCTCTGTTTGGAAGGTTGGAGGGAAACATGGTTCTTAGCACCAAAGGCTGAGTTTGAGCCCTCGACTCATTTTCGGTGGTTTACTGGAACTGCCTCACACTGGCTCATAAGAACCAAATGTACACATCCCATCCCAAGTTAGTGTTCAGTGGGCCCACAGTGATAGCTTATAATTGGCCGTTGTAAGAATATTTACACCATGGAAATTGAAAAATACTACAAATCAAAGTGTTTTTATTTTTAAAATTTATTTTTTTACTTACTTATTTGACAGCTTACTAGCACACTGCTAGGAATAGTGAAAAAATCATCGTCTTCGGAGCCAGGCTGAACTGGGGTCACCCTGGCTCTGCTCCTACTGGCTGTTGTCATTGGAGAGAAAGTAGTGAAACTTCTGTGGACTTTAGTTTCCTTGTCCGTGAAATGCAGATGATGAAAATCAAACTTCCTCAGAAGGTATAAGAGGATTAAATAAAGTTATGTCCACAGATGAATTACTAAACAAAGCTCCTTCAGAACCTTGAGTCACATGCAGGCAACAATGTCCAGAGACAGAAAAAGAACACTGCTAAATCATGACTTTAAAGAAAATGTGCATAAACTTCTCAGAAGTTTCCCAGCTTCACATCCTCATACCCCACTGGCTAGTTTAGCATCATGTGACTATACCTAAAACCTTCCATTCTAGAGAAAAGGAAGCTACAGTTCCTGAGAGCGCCCTGGTGGGATTTTTAAAGCTCCCCAGATGGCTTAATACATAGTTAAAATATAGAACCAGTGGCTTAGAGTGTAAGTCGGAGACGTATTATGACTTAGCTTCAGGGGGTTAAAGAGAGACTCATTCTCCCCTGAAGGACGAGAAAGGAGAACAAAATCAGGGCTCCAGGAGTATGGGAGGGGACAGAGGAGGAGGGACGGCTGTGTACCAGGTAACCAGCAGTGTTGGCCCCATTCTCCATTCCGAGCTACTGGTGCTCCTTGGGGCAAAGCTCAGTGAGGACAAACAGATGCAATAAGAAATGGTTGTTCTTCAAGATGAGACGTGCAACAGTTTGAAAACAGAAATGAAGTCTTGTGTTAAGATTTGAGAAACTAAGGAGTGAAAGGGAGAGGCTTAAGAAAGTTTTTGCAGTTCCAGTAAAAAATGGCGACCAAAGAGGCTCCCGAGCTCCCTTATCATATAGACACACCGAATCTACAGCTTCATGTAGAACAATTTTCTCTAAAAGAATATAAGAAACTAGTGAACCAACTCCTCCTACATATTGGATGAACAAGAAAAAGCCCACATTGAACGAGGTAGCAGAGACAAGATATTGGCTGGCCAAAAAGTCAGTATGGTTTTTTCTGTGAAATAAAAGACACATATTTGCATTTTCACCAATAACTTCATTCATTTGAATATTTTGAGTATGTCGGCTATCTCCCACTGTGGCATTCCAGTGGGTAGAGGCCAGGGGTGCTGCTAAATATCTTCCAAGGCATAAGACAGCCCCACAGCAAAGAATTATTTGCCAAAATGTCAGTAGTACCAAGAAACTTTACAAACCACTTTTAACTTGCTGGATCAGTCACAGCACCTTCTCCATACACTGCACAAATAATTTTTTGTGTTTCAGTTGCATTTTTACCTTTCTTGAAATAATAACGCATAATACACTGAAAATGTTGTGTATCTCCTTCCAACTTTAATATTAAAATGGCTGCACAAAAATTCACCAATTTTGATAAGTTTTTTTAAATGCACATTGATGTGTCAGCTGTCACAATACAATCTAGCAAAATGTTTCAAATGAAGTAAAAGATAAATAAGTGCTACTAGAGCCATTGTACAGAAAAAAACTAAACAAGTTTTTTGGCCAACCACATACAATCTTGCATTAACCCCACTCCTAGCACAAGAATATACAACGAGGAGGAAACACACAACTCTGAGGTTCTCCTTGAGGAGTTAGGGGCTTAGATCCTGTATCTGGTGCCCCAACTTTTAGGATTTCCACCAGAGAGATAGGCACTGAAAACATCTAGCTCTGAAATTCACAAGACCCAAACGGCTATAAAAAAACTAAGAAACAGTTCTTAACAGACTACTGCAAGCTCACCATGGCGACCCCTTCCAGAGTCCAGAGCAGAGGCAGCAGATATAAATGCCTAGTCTTTTAATGAAAGGAGTCTATCTGCATATTTTAAAAGCTATGGCCTTAGGAACAGGCTTCTAATTTAACCCACATCTAGGAATTGGCTGCAAGCCTCCCCAGAGGCCACGAAGGCTGGCGGGCACCATCTTCGCTTTTCCCTCTGCCTAATCCCAGGTCACTGGTGTATTCTGCAAAGGAGCTCGTTCACAAGTCTGGGAACTTGGCTTTTATGGCTGCTGCCTAGGGGACACAACCCCTGATCTCCTGGCTCTGGTGAACCAGCAGGGCCTGCATTCTCAGGTCCTACAGGACTGTAACAAACAAACAAACAAACATCAGTTCTTAACTGGCTATACCCCCAATGCACAGCATAGAGGCAGCAAACTGAAATGTCCAGTCTTTCAGTGAAATAGGCCTATTTGCAAATCTTAAAAACTGTAGCCTTTTAACTTAACATCTAGTGTTAAGTAAAGGTGGCCAGCGAGTGCCACCTTTGTGTTGTCCCCCTGCCCCATACCAGGTCACCGAGAACATCTGGTCCCCTGCTTTGTGGCCGCCACTAAGAGAACACATCCCTGAGAGTCTGGCAGCCAGCAGAGCTTGTGTTAACAGGTTCAGCAAGATGGCAGCAAACAAAGAAACTATTCTTAACTGGCTCTCCCCCAGGGCTCAGTGCAGACGGAGCAGACAGAAATGCTTCTCTTCCAATCTTCCCCTGAAAAATATTTTAATAGCTGCTTGAGGGTCCAGCTTCCAATAAGCCTACAGCTAGATGTTGACTGAGATTCTCCCCTTTGGGAGCCTGACAGATCTTGGCACAATGGCAGGCTGCTTGGACAATTACAAAGTTTGAGAGGCAACCAAGAGCAGGGCAAGGCTGAACAATAAGGTTAACTCCTACACAGGGCTACTTCTTCAAGACTGGGAGAGGTGGCCATTTCATCTAATGCATAAAAACTAAGACAGAGAGTCAAGGAACATGAAAAATTTTTTAAAAGTTCCAAATGAAAGATCAAGCTAAAACCCCAGAAAGACCTTAATAACACAGTAATAAGTAATTTCCCTGATAAAGAGCTCAAAGAGTCATAGAGTTGCTCATTGAAGTCGGGAGAACAATACATGAACAGTGAGAATTTCAACCAAAAGAGAAGATATAAAAAGTACCAAAGAAAAGTCACAAGCTAAAGAATACAATAACCAAACTGAAAAATTCAATAAAGGGATTCCACAGTAGACTATATGAAGGGCATAAAGGATCAGCGAACTCAAAGACAGGGCAGTGTAATACAACCAATCAGTGAAGCAAAAAGAAAAAAGAATTTAAGAGTGAAGATAATTTAAGGGATTAATTAGACAACAAGTAAAGCAATAGTTACATTACAGGGACGAGAGAGAGAGAGAGAGAGAGAGAGAGAGAGAGAGAGAGAGAGACAGAAAGCTTATTAGAATAAACAATGGCTAAAAAACTTCCCAAACCTAAGGAAGAAAACAGACATTTGTATCCAGTAAACCCAAAGACAGAAACACAAGACACCTTGTAATTAAATTGTCAAGAGTTAAAGACAACAAGAGAATCTTAAAAGCAGAAAAAGAAAAATAACTTGTTATGAACAAGGGAACCCCCATGAAACTATCAGCAAGTTTTTCAGCAGAAATTTTGCTGGCCAAAAAAAAACAAAAACAAAAACAAAAACAAAAACACCAAGAGGCACAATACATTCAATGTGCTGAAAGAAAAATAATACTGCCAATCAAGAATACTCTACATAGCAAACTTGTCCTTCAAAACTGAAAGACAAAAGTTTTCCAGAAGAGCAAAAGCTGAAGGATTTCAGCACCACTACAATGCCTTACAAGAAATTTTAAAAGGGGTTTTTAAAGCAGAAAAATTGCTAATCAGTAACAGAAAAACATATAAAAGTATAAATCTCACTGGTAAAGATAAATACATAGTTATATTTGGAATACTTTAATAATGTAATGATAGTAGGTTAAACACTTACAAATCTAGTATGAAATGTAAAAGAGAAGTAGTAAAAATAACTGTAACTACAATAATTTGTTAAGGGATACACAGGATAAAAAGGTATAAATTTTGACTTCAAAAACAAAATGTTGTGGTGGGGAGAGTAAATGTATAGACTTTTAGAGCATGTTCAAACTTAAGTTGTTATCAATTTAAAATAAGCATAACTATAAGATATTTTCTGTTAGTTGCATAGTAACTACAAGGCAAAAATCCTATAGTATATACACAAAAAATAAAGGCATCTAGGCATACCATTTCAGCAAAATCACCAAATCACAGTGAAAGGAAGCAGAAGAAGGAAAGGACAAAGAAATTACAAAACAACCAACAAACAATTAACAAAATAGTAATAAGTGCATGCCTATCAATAACTACTTTAAATGTAAATGGACTAATTTCTGTCAGCAGTAGCCAAGTGGATTAAAAACAAGACCCAAATACGTTGCCTACAAGAAATTCACTTTAGCTTTGGACATACGCAGACTGAAAGTGAAAGGATTGAAAAAAGATATTCATGCAAGTAGAAATCAAAAGAAAGCTGGGGTAGATACACTTATATCAGACAAAACAAACTTTTAGACAAATACTATAATAAGAGACAAAGAAGGTCAGTATATAATGATAAAGGGGCCAATCCAACAAAAGGATATAAAATTTGTAAATATTTATGCACCCTACTAAGGGGCACCTAAATATATAAAGCTACGATTAATAAGACCTAAAGGAAGAAATAGACAGCAGGAAACTTCTATACCCCACTTTTATCAATGGGTAGCTCCTCTAGACAGCAAGCCAATAAGAAAACATTGGCCTTAAATGACACATTAGACCAGATTAATTAAACAGACTAATACAAAAAATTCCATCGAAAAGCAACAAAACAAATATTTTCTCAAGCATGCATACAACATTCTCCAGGATCGGTCATATATTAAGCCACAAAACGAGTCATAATGAATTTAAGAAGACTGGAATAAATAGTCAATATTTCAACCACAATGGCATGAAAACTAAAATCAATTACAAGAAGAAAACTGGAAAATTCACAATATGTGGAGATTAAACAACATACTCCTGAACAACCAATGGGTCAAGGGAGAAAAACAATTTAAAAATCTCAAGACAAGTGAAAACGGAAATACAATAGACCAAAATTTATGGGATGCAGCAAAAGCAGTTTTAAGAGAGATAGTCCAAGGGATAAACTACTATGTTAAGAAACAAGAATTAGTCAACATGATACATCACATTAACAAAAGATGAAAGTAATATGATGATTTTAATAGATGCAGAAAAGCATTTGACAAAATTCAGCATTCATTCATTATAAAAACTCTCAACAAAGTGGATACAGATGGAGCACACCTCAACATAATAAATGTCATATATGATAAGGCCACAGTTAACTGTGAAAAGCTGAAAGCTTTTCCTTTAAAATCAGGAACTAGGCAAGGATGTCCACTCTTGCAACTTATATTCAACAAAGTAGGGAGTCCCAGCCAGATTAATTAGTCAACAGAAAGTAATAAAAGGCATTCAGATTAAAAAGGAAGTAAAACTGTCAGTATCACAGATGATATAGATAAAAAACCCTAAAGATTCCACCAAAAAACTTTTAGAATTAATCAGTGAATTCAGTAAAGCTGCAGGATACAAAATCAATATTTAAAAAATCCATTGCATTTCTATGCACAAATAACTAACTATCTGGTAGAGAAATTAAGAAAACAATCCCATTTACAAATGCACCAAAAAGAATAAAATGCCTAGGAATAAATTCAACCAAGGAGGTAAAAGGCCTGAATAGTGAAAATTATGACACTGGTGAAAAAAAAATTGAAGATGACACAAAATAAATGGAAAGCTATTCCGTGCTCAGAAACTGGAAGAATTCATATTGTGAAAATGTATATACTACCCAAAGTAACCTACAGAATCAATGCAATCCCAATCAAAATTCCAATAACATTTTTCACAAATTTAAAACAATCAATCCTAAAATCCAAAAATATCGGAATGGCAAAAGCAATCTCAAAAAAAAAAAAAAAAAAGGGAAGGAAGGAAGGAAGAGAAAAAGAAAGCTGGAGGCATCATTCTCCTAGATTTCAAAGTAGAATATATTACAAAGCTATATTATCAAAATAGTGTGGTATTGGTAATCAAACTACAACAGTGTGTTACAGTAATCAAAACAGACACATAGCTCAGTGGAACAGAATAGAGAGCCTGGAAATAATCCTACATATATATGATCAATTAATTTATGACAAAGAAGGCAAGAATATACAATAAAGGACAACCTCTTTAATAAATGGTGTTGAGAAAACTGAATAGCCACATGCAAAAGAATGAAACTGGACTGTTATTTTACACCATACACAAAAATCTGCTCAAGATGGTTTAAAGATTTGAATATAAGACTTGAAACCATAAAATTACTAGAAGAAAGCACAGGCAGTAAACTACGTGGCATCAGTATTGGCAATGATTTTTTGTATCTGACTTCAAATGCAAGGGCAACAAGAGTGAAAATAAACAAGTAGGACTATGTGAAATTTAAAGATCCTGTACAGCAAAGGAAACCATCAAGAAAATGAATAGGCAATCTACTGAGTTTGCAAACCATCTAACTGATAAGGCATTAATATCCAACATGTAAACAAAGAATTCATACAACTCAATTTTTTAAATCTGAATTAAAAAATAAAAAAACAGTAGAGGATCTAAATAGACATTTTCCCAAAGAAGACATAGAGATAGCCAAAAAGTACATAATATGGTATTCAACATCACTAATTATCAGGGATAATTAACCACAATAAGGTATTACCTCACACCTATTAAAATGGCTACTATCCAAAGAGAAAAGAACACATGTTAGCAAGAATGTAGAGAAAAGGGAACTCTTGTACATTGTTGGTGAGAATGTAAATTGGTATAGCTGCTATGGAAAACAGAATGGAGATTCCTCAAAAAATTAAAAATAGAATTACCACATAATCCATCAATTTTACTTCTGAGTATTTATCCAAAGGAAACAAAATCACTATTTTGAAAAGACAGATGCACCCCCATCTTAATTCACTTAATTCACTGTAAGTAATTAATTCACTTAATTACCTACCATAGTCAAAACATGGAAACAATCTAAGCATCCTTTGATGGATGCATGGACTAAAAAGATGTTATATATATACACGTACACACATACTATGTGTATATCTACTATATATACACATACATATATTATACCTATATATATACATATACATACATATATATGCATACACAATGAAACACTATTCAGCCATAAAAAAATATTCTGCCATTTGTGACATGGATGAACCCTGAGGACACTATGCTAAGTAAAATAAGTCCGACTGAGAAAGACAAATACTGTATGATTTTACTTACATGTGGGATCTAAAAATAAATCCACTCATAGACACAGAGAACAGATCAGTGCTTGCCACTGGTGAGGAGGGCGTGGTGGTAAAATGGATGACGGTCGTCAGAAGGTATAAACTTCCGGTTTGAAGATAAGGCCTGGGGATGTGACATGCAGCATCGTGACTGCAGGTAACGGCACATATCATATATTCAAAAGTTACTAAGAGAGGAAACCTTAAAAATTCTCATTATGGAAAAAATATAACTATGTGTGGTGATGGATGTTAACTAAACTTATTCTGGTAATCATTTCACAATATATACATATGTCAAGTCATTATTTATACATCTGACAATAATATATGGCAGTTATGTCTCAAAAACATAGCAAAATGATCAACAGACAATAACCTTTTAAAATAACATATACATTGCAAATTATAAAGAAATATTCTTTAAAAGAAAACAGAAAAAGCTTTTGTAACTTATTCCGAGACACGCTTCCCTCTTCATTCTGCTTCTCCACTGATACAGCCCCACAGGGAGCCCGGTGAGGACCACTAAAATCCATTTCATCAGTTTGATGTGGGGGCGTTTTCCCCACATCAACCTATTCTCTGACTGCAGCTGTGTCCTACGATTCAACTCAATTCTGATAGTGTCTACATGGAGACAGCATCAGATCTTACAGGTTAAGCCTTATACAACTACCCCATCCTCCATGCTAATTGCAAATCCAGGTCATCATCTGTGTTTCTGACTGACCAAGTATAGATTGGTGTTGCCCATAACTACCTCCTCGAGTTCGCTTAATTTGCTGGAGTGGCTCACAGAACTCAGAGAAACATTTTACTTACTAGATTACCAGTTTATTATAAAAGGATATAATTCAGGAACAGCCAGATGGAAGAGATGCACAGGGCAAGGTATGGGGAAAGGGCACACTTCTCACAGCACACTATTCTCCCTGTGCGTGTTTATGGAGGCTTCATTTTGTGTGCGCAATTGATTAAATCATTGGCCATTGGTGATAGAACTCATTCTCCAGCTCCTCTCCTCTTCCTGGAGGTCAGGGTGGGACTGGAAGTTCCACTGGCAACCAGCTCCATCCCCAAGAGCTTTCCACAAATCGTCTCCTTAACACAATAAAAGACACCTTTATTGTTCTCACTGCAGGAAATTCCAAGGGTTTGAGGAAGTATGTGCCAGGAATGAATCAAAACCCAGTATATATTTATCACGGCCACTGTGAGCTTATTGCACGCCAACATCATGACCGCCGCAGGCCCACACACTTCTCTGGTTGGTCTGTATCTCTCAGAAGAGGGGGCCCTCACCAAGTTCATTCGTGTGTCGGGAAGACCAAATGGAGGCCGCCCTCATGCCCGAGCCCACGTCACAAATCCCAAATCTCTACCTAAGTCAGCCTGCATTTAACAGGAAACACCTGTCAAGGAGACCGAACACCAATCACCGCCCTCTGACTCAGCTTTAGCTGACCTTACCCTAGCAAATAGGACCTGCGGGCCAGTCGTGCCTTGTCTCTGAGTTGCCTCTTCGAGGAGACTGTTGACAGTATCTGCTCAGAGCACACTGTGGGCTCTGAAGAATGTGGCCTGTGAGTCTGAGTCTGGAAACATGGGTTTGAAACTTGACTCTGCATTCACCCTAGGCCAGCTGTTGAACCCTCCCAAACCTTTCTCTCTTCACTGATTAAATAGCCATGATAACAAAGAGGGCAATAATAACAATTAACACCGACTTCCTAAGACTGTAACAAGGATTTTAAAAAAGCTTTAAATAACTTGTCAACTCTTACCACTCAATAGAAATCATATTAAATTAGCATAACTGAGAAATTAGGTTTAAAAGCAGTCACTGTTAGCTCAGTCAGCATTTCCCCACCCGAAGGCTCCATAAGCCATCAGTCAAGGAGGGATTCAGTCCCCGCACTAAGAGGGGGCCCCAGCTCTCAGCTCCATCTGTTTTATGCCCCAGGCACCTGCTCTCCCATTACCTTTCCATTTGCTGGGGAAGGATAAATGGAACGAAAGCATTCTATTTTTCTTCATGTTTCCCACCACAATCTGTCTCAGAGGCAGAACATGAGAAGTCCAGAATTTCTTCGAGCCCCTCTCTGAACATCCCCAGCTGTGCCCATCAGGACTTCCACCCCAAATGGAGGCCGCTACACTTCAAAAGCAGCAGAAAGACTTGCGTTCTTTTTCATGCCCCCTTTGTGTGAGAGAGAAGCACACATCAGGGTCAAGCAGGGGCATTTGCAAGCCAGTGCCTTCTTTCTGGAAAAAGCCATGAATGATTCTATACCGAACATGGGAGCTTTCTGTTCAGAACAGCAGCAGAGCTTGGGAAGAACTGAGAAAGGGTCTTTGTGAAATGCAGAACAAAACAAGTTCAAGGCTCTACTTCTTTCTCAGCTGACAGTCCTTTTAAGAGGATCAGGCCAGGTCTGCACTTCCCGGATGTCTTGGAGCCACATATGGGTTTCCACATGACTCCAAGGCCAGCCAGACAACTGCACGGCCCTGGCTGAGGAAGTCCAGAGGTCATGGGGGTGACTGGACTCCAGGTCTCTGGAGGGATATTAAAATATGTTGGAAACATTGTGTCTAGAATCTCCTGAGCTTGACCGCTCAGGAAGGCATGTGTTGGGTAACTTGCTGGTTTGACTTACAGGAAGGTCTGATGGGGGTAAAGCAGGAATGTTGTAACAGCTCTGGACTACCTTGGAAAAATACCATTCATTGGCCGGCAATTCCAGGAAGCAGCTGTTGGTGAATCAGCAGCCTCCTCCTTCCCTTTGGCGTCAGGAAGCGTGTCCAGGGCCTCACCCACCTCCTCTCCAGGGGGAGAAACTCCCACCACCACACACTGGCTCTTTGAAAGGGACAAAAATTGTCTACAGCCAAACCACGCTGATGCGCCTGATCTTTTCTGAAAGGGACTAAGACCAGGGCTCCATGGCAGCTCCTACCCCCAAAACTGGAAATATTGGGTTGGCCAAAAAGTCTGTTCTTTTTTCCATACAATAGCTGTAGTAGTGCTTAGCTGTCTTTAACTTCATTCAAAACAATTTTGCTAGATTGCATTGTGACAGCTGTCATAGCAGTGTGCATTTTTAAAAACTTATCAAAATTGGTAGATTTTTGTGCAGCCATTTTAATATTGAAGATGGAAGGAGATATGTAACATTTTTGGCACATTATGCTTTATTATTTCAAGAAAGATAAAAACACAACTGAAACACACACAGAAAAGATTTGCGTAGCGTATGGGGAAGGTGCTGTGACTGATCGAACGTGTCAAAAATGGTTTGTAAAGTTTCTTGGTACTATTGACATTTTGGCAAATAATCCTTTGCTGTGGGGTTGCCTTATGCATTGGAAGAAGTTCAGCAGCACCCCTGGCCTCTACCCACTAGAAGCCAATAGCGGGAGATATCCGACACGCTCAAAATATCCAGATCAATAAAGTTATTTGGTGAAAATGAAAAAATGTGTCTTTTATTTTATGGAAAAACCACACAGAATTTTTGGCCAACATAATACTTTAAGGCTTTTGATACAGAAAATCCACTCACAGTTTCTAATTCTCTTTTCTAGAGTACACAACAATAGAACCAGGCAGAAGTCTCTACATTCTGGTAGCATGTTTTGCAGTTGTTTTGATGCAATGTCAAGTCTCTTTCCTGCAGAACCAGCCAGGGTCTGAGGTTACTGCTGACAGTGAAACAGCTTTGAACATACCATGTGTACCTCCGTTTTCCATAGCCAAATAGAGCTACTCAAACAGTGAACAGATTTGGAAAGGTCACTCCTGGGCTTTCACTTAAGATCTGAAGTGTGTGTGGGGTGGGGGGCTCCCCTTTATAACATTACACTCAAACGCCAGTTTAGAACTCAGTGACCCATATTTAGACCCAATGAATATGAAAGCAAGCACGCATTCACTAATGACTTAAAAGGTGAGCTGAGTCCATGTGAGCTGCGCAGCTTTTAATTCCTACACCCACCCTATTGTAATGTGCCCATCAACTTACCTTCTTTTGAGTATCAGCAACCTCGGTCTTCCAGAACTTGTGTGACTGCACAGAGTGGTGAGTGAGTTTACCACGACTACCCTCCAAGACTCTGTCCTCATGGCCTTTGGGACACGAGCCTTGGGTCTAATGGGACACAGGAGGCTATGCAGTCTGCAAGCATATGAACGGGGAACTAGAGATGAGTGGTGTTGCAGGTGAAGCCTGCTCTAAGGAATCTAACTTAAGTGCAGGTGTTGGCCTCACCTGTGGCCAGAGCCCTCCAGTGCGCAAGGCAGGGGTTTAAAGGATGCAGTGAAAACTTCTGGGTAAGCCTCAGGTCAGGGTAGATGAGGAAAGGAAAACCTCCCAAAGACCAGCCACTGGAGTTCATTTCTTGCCCTAGTGAACAACGTCACCCCTACTCCATTCCTTCTTTGTACCTTTCTTAGTTTCCACTCTTTCTCTGTTGCTTTTTGATGGTTGGTGGGGGTGTCCAACTCTTTGGCATCTCTGGGCCACACTGGAAGAAAAAGAGTTGTCTTGGGCCACAGATTAAATACATTGCGACATGTAATCACAAAAAAAATCTCGTAATGTTTTAAGTAAATATACGATTTTGTGTTGGGTCGCATTCATAGCCATCCTGGACCGCATGCAACCTGTGGGCCACGGGTTGGACACCCCTGGTATGGTCTAAGTCCTGTGGCTCTCCTCAGCCCCACCTGGGAATTTGTTAGAAATGCAAATTCTCAGCCTCCATCCCAGACCTAAGGAATCAGAAACCCAGGGAGTCACACTGGCAACCAGTGTTTTCTCGAGCCCTCCAAGTGATTCTAAGAACACTTCGGTTTGAGAACCCTGCTCTTGTCTCCTCTTCTCCTGTTAGGCTGCGGGCTTCCTGAAATACTGGTGAGAGAGGCCTTAGTGCAGTCCTGGGCACCCAGGGACACAGCCCCGCACAAGACCCGCAGCAGGAAGAGGAACAAGACCAAGGAGGCAGCCTGGAAATAATCGGGGCCTGGGTTCTGGCTGGGTGACCCTGGCCAGCCTCTCGGACTCTCTGGTCCCTCCTCTGCAGGGAAGACAAGAAGAGGTGGCTCCAAGGTTGGGGCAGTTCTCATGGTCTGGAAGTCTAGATCTGGCCTGCCTCATTGTTCCTGGTTCCCGCTGACTCCCTGCCCAGCCCCATGGCAACCCTGGGTTTCTTCTTCTTCTCAGTCAGTTACTGTTGGTGCACGTGTGAGAGAGACAGAGAAACCGAATCTAGAAATGGAATAGAAACATGTGCGGGAGAAGCCCCAGCCTCCAACAGAAAAGGGGCTGTGCTTTCAGTGTGTGCTCCCTGCAGGCAGGTTGCTGAAGGAGTCCCTTCTGTCAGGAGCTCCCTGGGAGAGAGAAAATGGGCTATGCTGTCAGGTATTGGGGTAGCCAATTAAAGCAACAAGCCTTTAATCACTCACAGGGATGGTATAAGCCAGAGTTTAAAACCGGAGAAGATGCCCAACCCCTTCCTCCATTTTTCCCCATTGAACTGCACACTGGCCCAGCATCGGGTGGATCAGTATAGATGTGGAGAGTCCTCTCACCATTGAAGGAACTCCTGGGGATGGGGTGGGGAGGCAGTTTTATGGATCCTGAGGTGGGGGGGGGCAGTTCTAAGAGTGGAAAAGTACAGACTACTGAGTCAGAACAGGGAAAGTGTCTTCAAGGATTCCTCCTCCTCCCCTCCCGGCATAAAGAGGCCCAGCAAAGACCTTAACAGGACCTCTGCCCAAGGTCTTGGACAGAGAGACTTAAGAGTGAAAGCCCCTTTGGACTAGGAATGTAAATACGCGAAGAGCGTGACCCGCCTGGTGACCAGAGTCTGCACCCCCGTCCAGAGATGGGTCACAGGCTGGGCACCAAGCCTGCTGTGGCAAAGGTAGCTTCTGCCCCAGGCCTGCCAGACAAAGCCTTTGTAATTGCCTATGGTCAGGCCTGGAAAATCGCACAATCACACGTAAGGCTGTTCACCTCCTCCCAGGGAAGAACAAAGTGGCTTCTTCTCCCACCTGTCTCTTCTGAGCCACCTCCTCCAGCATGCAAGCAAGAATCGGGCCACCTGTCCCTGCACAGAGATACAGTCAATTTCCCCAGGTAGAAATTACTTGTCACCAACTTTTTTTCAAGGTTCCAAGTTTTTGGTTCCTGTTTTTAAATCACAGGTATCTCTAGGAAATAATTGAGAGAACTAAGTGTGAACTCCCTTGAAGGGTCACGTTACTGGCAGCGTAAGACTCTATCACTGATGAGTGGCACGCTCCTGACCCCGTTTCTGGAGATGATCAGGTATGAATTGATTTTCCTTTTCTCTCCCTTTCTCACCCACCCTCCTGCAATGACTCAGCTGCTGGTAGCAGAGATGGGTGCGTAACTTACGTGGAGGTGCTGCACAGGCATGAGGAGGGAAGTGAGGGCCAGCAGCTGGGCTAGCCCACAGCATTTGATAATGGTGATACAAAAGCCTGTAGCCTTCTGACCACTAATGCCAACAAAATTCACCCCGAAGTAACCAGAACTGTCTCCTGGAAAAATGTTCAGGATGTGGAAGGAAGTGACACTGAATCACTTGTCCCAGCTGATACTATTTTCTGTTGTATTTTATACTGATACATCCTCTTTTCTGGAATTGAATTGTAAATTTCCTGGGGGCAAAGACTGTGTCTTACATGTGTGTATATCACCCAGAGTAGGTTGCACTCAAATGCGTGCTATCTGGATAAGTGGTCAGGATATAGTACCTCAAACAACCGCAAAAGAAGACCTTCTAGTGTGGTCTGGAAATTGTATGAAAAAGTGGATTTAAAAAATTGACCTAGAAATTTCTAAGTCAATATTTATCCACTTTTACATACAAGTGTGTCCCATCTTCCCAAGTGGATTGTACATATATTCATGTTTGACCCTTCATAGCACCTGGCCTGCAGTTGGCTCTCAACAAATAATTAGATTTCTCAGAACAGTCTTCCCCAAGAGATAGAAAATTAACTAGAACTGGAAATTTCATCCTCTCAAACCCGGTGTGAAATTCCATGCGTGATCACACAGTATCATTCTTTCCTGGAGTTCCTCAAAGGGTAGCCGTAAGCAGGTGGGGGGCTATTTCTGGGGACAGTGAGCTAATACACCTCATTTGCTTCAGTTTTTTCCAGTACTCAGAGTTAATTCGTGGAGATTTATGGGTTGTGTACAACATGCTTGATGATTATTTATTAATTATTCATTAGTCACCATTTGAAACTGCCTGGTACAATCAGCCCTCGCTCTTGACCATGATAACCAAGATGGTGCTGAGAAAGGAGTGTTTTGTGTCAACAAGCCAGAGAGGTGATCTCCTGCTTTCTAACTGGACAATGTATATAATTTAGGTCTAGAAAGAGACACTGCCCATTCTGGCAAGCAGCGCCAACCCCAGCATCCTAACCTGCCTTTCTCCAGTCTTTCATTTATCTGGCTCCACTGCCCTTCCTGCTTCTTTGAAAGCAAGTGAGCAGGTCCCTGGCAGACAGCTCAGCTGGACTGAGCTTGTCCCTGTCTTCTTCTGGTGATTTCTGACTGTCGTATGGTCAGGAACCAGGCTCTAAGTTTGTTCTCCTCATTGACCATGCGAAAGAGCAGCCACTAGAGAAATTCCAGTTCAGCATTCCTCTAGGGTCAGTGTAGCTGCCGGCAGAATTCCCTGGAGAAGAGTTTTAATAATATGGCTCCCTGGAACTCAGCCCCGAAAGATTTCCAATTTAGTTGGTCCAAGTGATATTTAATCAGCTATGTTTTCAAAAACTTTACAGATGATTCCGATGCATGGGCAAGTTGGAGAATCACTGGGTAAATTCCAAGCTCTCTGAGATCAAGAAACGTGAATCTCCCCTTCTATAACCCCCAATTACTAGCACAACCCCAGACACATAGCTACCACTTAATAAATTCTTATTGGGTCAATGAGTAAGTGAATGATTAAAAACAGGGTGGTGGATTTGAAGTACAGGCCACCTAGCATCTTACCTAAAGGCTGGGCGAGGGCCTGTGGGATGTGCGAGGCCAAACCAGTCACAGTGGGGCTAAGGATGAGAGTAAAGCGGCAGGGCAGGGGACAGGTGAGCTGAAGAAAACTGGGTACTTTGAGCTGCAAACCCAACTCCTGCCCTCGAAAATGCTGCTGCCCCTGCATTGAGGCTTAAGTTCTGCTTCTAGATGTACCTAAGAAAGCAAACCTGATTGGTCACTTCCCTGTTTGGGGGTGGGGGAGAACAAGCCCTGTATTGTCAGGATAAAGTCTACACTCCATTCTCAGCCTCACAAGTCCCTTCTCGGCTCCTCCTCAGCTCGTCGCATGCTACTTGCTCCCATCTCTACACACACGGCACCCCGCCTTCCTCTCTGCCTGCAATGCTCATTCCCTGCCCCGATTTCCGCTAGCAAACTCCTATGAGACCATCAAATCACAGCTTCAAAACATCACCTTCTCTTCTCCCAGGAGGCCTTCTTGCTCGCCGAGGGTGGGGTCAGTCTGCTGCGTCCAAAGCCTAGGCAGCAGGTGGTCCAATATTTGTGCAATGATCAGAAGTTGGAATGGGAAACCAACAGCAGACACTTAGAACCAGTGTTTGCTTGTGTTCCCATAAAGCTGGATTCTGCAGACATAAACTCACGGACTTGAATCTAGAGAGGAACTAGGGTGCATGGGGGTGTTGATAAGGAGAAAAGCAAACGAAGGCATAAAGGTGGGAGATTCCAAAATAAAGACCGGAGAGATGGCAGAGCTTTCTATTTTCTGCCCAGTCTGTAGCTGGGGTCAAAGGCAAAAGGGAGGTGAACTGCTGTGGACACACTCGGTCAAGGTGAGCTGCCAAGCTGGCCCCACACTGAGGAAACCGTCGCGGCCGCACAGGCGTGACGCTGGGGCGGCAGGTGGGAGCGGCCACCTGGGACGCAGGGGCGGGACTTGCAGGCTGGGCGGGAGCATGGTCTGCTACACCGCGGGGCGGGTACAGCAGGACGGGCGCTAGGGGCAGCGGATTCTCTTGTTTGATGGGCTCCAGCTTTGATTTGGTCTGACAAGTAGAGGTTGCTGTGAGAAGCGGCCTGGATTTTTGACATTCAGCAAGCTAGAAATAACCAGCTGGGCTCCTGGCGCTGTGGCCACGAATGTCTTGCCTTTCCAAAACAACGGCCTGATTGAAGGGGCTTTGCCCTGGTGCGGACCTGTGTGTTAGGCCTGGGTTCTAGTCCACACTTAGCGTCTAACTCCGTGAGTTAGGGGAGTTGCTTGACTTAACTGCAACTCGGCTTTTCCTCTGTGCAGTAGGGTTATCTGACCCTGTTTTGCCTCTGCTAGAAAAATTCTAAGTAGCTTCCCTGTCTCTCCTAATCTCTTGGCTTGAACTTGATGTCGGCTACTTCTAGAAGCTTAGTGCTCCAAATATCCACTTTGGGAGGGACTGGAAGATGATCCTGATTGAAAACGTGCTGATTAATCTCTTGAGAATCATGGACCCTGTAAGAATCTGTTGAAATCTATGGACTCTCGTCCTAGTAAAATTTACACACCTAGCAAGGATTTCGTACAACTGCAGGGAATTACTGATTTAAACCCCGGACTCCTGGTTTGACATTTCCAATCTAGTCCAACTCCTCTGGCCGGTGAGGAGATGGGCCTGAAACAAGCCCCCAGGATCCTCCCCCGATCCCTGCCACCTTCCAATCCTCATATACCAGGGGCACCGTCTTTTCCCTCCTTCCAACCATCCCCCCTCCCCCCGCCGCCATCCCCCACACTTAGATACTTTCAAGAGGGGAATTGTCCTATGAATATTTATAAAAGGCAGGAGATGTCCTGTAGTGGAGAAAGTAAAAAATAATACCCCCAGTCAGCAGACTGAGCCAGATGCTTCTCTCCCAGCGTCCACCTCACCCTTCTCTCAAGCCTGGGCGGTGGGGGGCTGGTGCCCGGAGTAGGAGAGGAAGCTACTGCTCAAGGTATTCCCCACCCCCATCAGAATCCGCACCTTGAGCACTATCACAGAAAGCTTTCTACTCCAACATTAACCACCAGTAGCCACCCGGCAGGGGCCAGAAAGAGCCAAAGCTGTTTTGCATAATGGCTTGCCCACAGTATCATGTTACAAATGGGTTTCTTGTGTAATGGGGAACTCCTGGGAGGGATCTTTTTGATGTAACTTTTTGAAGAAACAGACCTAACAATAGATGATTCAGGAGGCTAGTAATTGGCCCTTGCTTCTACCACATTGTTTGGATAAAATGACATAGCCCAGCCAGGGCAGGAAGGCAGCAAATAAAAATCTAACCTCTTTCTACTCAAAATCTGCAAGGGACCAGAGGCATCAACATCACCAGGAGATGGGTAAAAATGCAGACTCTATCCCAGACTGACTAAAAGGAGATCTGCATTTTAAAGAGATTTTTAAAGTTTGACAGACCTAACCCAAAGTCTGCTGATAATGGTCATCGGTGGAATCCCAGGCACCCCTCTCTCCAGCCTGGGAAAACCACAACAGGCAGACAAAAGCCCTCTAAGCTCTGCTTGCAGGAGAGGATGGGCATGCTCACAAGGAGGACCCAGTACTCCCAGACACCCCCTCCTCAACCAGAGACCTCGCCCACCTGTTTGCAGAGTCACCGGCCTTGCGCTATTCTATTATTTTGTCTTCTGGGAAAACAGAGGTCTTTTCTCTGGAGATGAAAAAAACAAGAGACCGCCTCCTGAACAAATTTCAGTATGACCTTAGCTTTGGCAGTAGCTCTGACCTCGTTGTTGCTGGAATCTGTTACCAGGTCTAAGTACCAAATACTTTAGGGGAAATGGGAGGAGGATAATTTCCTGGAGTTGCCCATTTGCACAGCCCAGTACTATTTTCACTTGCCTTTGGAAATGAAGGTTCAGAAGCCACTGGAGGTGAGGAAAGCACAGGCCCAGAGTGGTACAGGCAGGGGAAAGGAGGAATAAAACTGCGGAAAACCACCCCAGGAGAGAGGTTTAGTGACACCTGTGGAGACAGAGGACTGATCTCGGAGGACATCCCTCCTTGCTTATTCTCTACAAATACTGGGGTTTTCATGGATTAAGAGAATAGAGGCTTGGCCAGCTTATAGAAAGTGTAATGTAGGCTCTTTGCTGCTCTCCTGGCTTTTAAAGGGGTCAAAAGCAGACCAACTTCAAGGTGTCAGCCTTAGAAAGACATCCTTGATCTTTTATTGTCATGCCTTTGCTCAGAACTGCAAACTCTCCCTGGGGAAATGGCTTGCCTTAAAAGAGATGCTATTATAGCTGAAATGTTTTAGCTTCACTACCAATCTCTGACTCCTTGTGGAAAGTAATTGCTGCTATGGTATGCCTTTTATTCTTGCCTCTTTATGAACAGTAGCTAAGTGGACACAGCTGCTTAAAATTCAGCAGGACTTTAGTGTTTCCATGAACAATGATTCAGGCCAGGAGGAATAACTATAAGCAAAAGGGCACAGTCCATGTTATGTTTTTCTTTTGGGCCCTGATTCAGCTGGTGGGGCTAAGTAAGTGCTACCTGGAATCTTGGGTTAATGGGCCAATCAAGAAGAAATGGATGTTGCATAACACCCCAACATCCAATTGAAAAGAAAAGCAAAACTTCACCCCCATCATGTAAATGTTGAGCAGTTTATTATAAATGCTGAAAGGGATTCATTTTTCTCCAAATGGTTGATTAGAGAAGTCACGAATCACAACTCGAACACAGACGCTCGGCTTCAGGCAGCCCAGTTACTATGGGCCCAGCTCTTCATTGTGCAGCAGTCCTGGCCTATCCAAAAGTTTTTTCCTTTAAAGCTCAAATATACCACCTCCAGGAATATTTCCTGCATGATCTCAGCTCCTAGACCCCTTATCCTTAATGCAGGGAAAAGTCACAGCTCAGGAGCAGAATCTACTGTAGTGTCACAGTCCTGTTTCTGTGTAACCTTGGAATTACTCTCTAATTGTTTTGTTCTTGTCTGTCTACGCAGATACATCTCCTGTTATCTCCCAAGCTCCTATTGTACGCAACCTGTGTTTGACCCATGTCAGCTGGTTTACTGAGACGAGACAGTAATCTCCAAGTGGCAGGTCCTTGGCTCATCCATCTGAGTCCCAGAACTTCGTAGGCAGACTGAGAAAGAACTACTGACTCAGGGGCATTCTTGGCTCTGTATGAGTGTTTTTTAAAAAAACGAAGTGTTTTTTGCCCTGGCTGGTGTGGCTCACTGGATTGAGTGCTGGCCTGTGAACCAAAAGGTCACCGGTTCGATTCCCGCGCAAGAGGCAATCACACATTGATGTCTCTCTCTCTTTCTCCCTCCCTTCCCCTCTCTCTAAAAATAAATAAATAAGATCTTTCAAAATAAATAAATAAAACAAAGGGTTTGCCTCCAATGAAGAGACATAACCCCACTATCAACATATTTTTAAGTATCTGCTTGTGTTGGATTTCTCGGTCAAGCCAGAGTCCCCACACACAGGTTCCCTTATTTTACCCTGTGCACTCCCCACAGACTGGGAAGGTGGTGGGAAGTGTTCAAGCTGACTCTCTGCTTAAGGAAAGTGATTGGGGCAAAATCTTGTCAAATTCCTCCAGTGTTCCAAACAGCCAAAACTAATGAAAAAAACTTGAATTTGTTTTATTCACGGTGGTGGTTAATGCTCCTCAAAAACAGTTGTTTGACTAGCCGGACTGTCGGTGGCCACTGACCAATAATGCCTGCAGGTGTGGATCAGAGCAGTGTCCTGGATTTCCAAAGTAAGGTTGCTCTCCTCCCTGCCTGCCACCTCCATCTGAATGAGATCGCCGCATTGCGCGTCTGCTATGTCCGAGGCACTATGGTAGGCATTGGAGATATAATGGTAAATGGACATTGCCTATAATCTAGTGGGAGAGACGGGAATTAACCCAATAAGTAAACAAGTAGGTATATAATTATCAACTGTGATAAAGGCCCTAAAGGAAAAGAATAGGATGCTCTGCAAGAACATTTTAAGAAATTTTATGTGATCTAATGGGGGTAGGGAGGGGAGGATTCAGGAGGCCTTTTCAGAGAGAGTTAACATTTGAGCTGAGCATTAAAAGAGAAATAGAAACTAAAAAGTAAAGAGGAGCAAGGTAGTACTTGAGATAAAGCTTGATCATTGGAGTAATTGAAATAAAGTCCTTGTGGCTAGATTAAAGGGAACAAAAAGAGCAACGATATCAAGAAGTAGGCAGGGGCTAGATCACATGAGGATTTTGGCTTTTATTTTGGAACAATGGAAAAACATTTTAAGCAGGTCGTGAGAGTGTTAAATTTATGTGTCCAGAAGATTGCTCTGGTGAGACAGTGGTGAACGAGAACATTATTCACGCCCCTTCAATACTCCCATGTAGAGGTTAATGAACCACGAAAGTCTCGCCACTGCACCCCTGAGCCAACCTGAGTTATGCCTCCCCAGGCCCGCCGGAAGGCCCAGAGGGCCGCTGAAAGGTGTGGGAGTCCTGGTAAGACTCATCCCTAAGGTGTTCACATCTGGGTAGCTTTAATTTTACCATCATTTTCCTCCACTCCCAAGAAATACATTTTTAAAATTATAACTCTTTGGTGCCCATGCCCAGGCAGGCTCACTTTTGTTGGATCACAGTAACCATGGCTTTGACTGTGAATTACCAATCCCGAATTAAGTGACTCGCCCAAGGTCAGCAGACTAGTCAGCGGCCACGCCAAGGACAGCTTTTCAGTTCCCCGCACATGAGCAGATATGTTCCTGGGGAATGCTGTCCCAGGCTTCTAATATGGGTCATCTAAAAAGAGGAAGAATTTGTGTTCCTCAAACACTTGAATTTGTAATACAATATTCATGTTTATTCTAAGATTCAGAAGTTCCCAGAATCACCTTCTGGGGTGGAGAAACTCTCTGAATGGGAAATGATTCATTATTTGAAAAGCATTTTTAACCAAGTCTGGTTCTGCCTAAGCCATGAACATCCTTTGTGGATGATGGTAGCTTATTTATGGGCTGTCCCATCTTGCCATTTCCTGAAGCTACTGGTGTAGTTGAAAGAGGCATATGAACAACCCATCGGTTGCTGGAAAGACATCTTAATCCTCAACAGGTTTTGATCTGAAAAGTAATCACTTGTTCATTAGATGTGCTTCACAAATTTTGCACTGTTGGCAGCTTGTGTCTGGGCCTTTCCCCAGCACTCTGAGCAGAAACGAACCCAGGGTTACTCATCCCTAGGCATTTTAAATGAATTCCAGAAGCTCTCAGTCAAGCAACTGAAAAACCTGTGTTATTTCAAGACTTATGAGTACATTTCAGGCCCTCGTAATGCCACTAAAATTAGAAATGACTTTTATACCAGAGGTAGCATTCTACCTCTGTCAGATGAGGTGGCAAGGCACGTGAGATCTTACGGGCGGCTCCTGCAGGAAGAGAAGCAGCAGCTTGAAAAATTGGAGCTACATGGAGCTTTGTCCTTGCAGACCGAGCTCCCTCCTTCACCCCTGCTTTTCGCTGCCTGAGTTGATCTGTTCCGACAGCTGCCAAAACAGCCCTCGCACCCCTGGGGCTTACTTTGGCGCTGCTGCAGATCCTTCCTTTCAATGTCCTCCCCTCGTTTTAAAAGTTTTTTCAGTCTTACTGCAGTCTTACTGCAGGGGTGAATTAAACTGATCTAAAACTCTACATAGGAAAAGGTGGTTTCAGCTAAGTTCCAGAGGGTATGTAAATCTATATGGTGCCAGAACTTACCTACCAAATGCAAATCTGTGTATGGATATCAATGAGCTGTAAACAATTCTGAAGAACACACAGTTCGAGGGAATGCTGTGATACCCTGTTAACATCATGCTATGGTTTTGAAAAATTTTATTTACTGATCCATGCGCTATTGGAATACCTTCTCTGTTCTTTTTTTCCAACTTATAACAGCCCCTCTGTTTGGGTCTATAACCTGTTCACAGAAAAGCAGAGGCTTAACCCAGTCTGCAGTCTGTTGGAAAATAAAATGGGGTGTTCCTCCTTTAGTCACTGACTGATCATCCCGTGTGTCACCAGCTGATGGAGTGGCCTTGGGCAAATCACATGACCTCTCTCTCCTTCCTTTCCTCATTTGTAGAATAAGGAAAATCCTGCTCCTATTCTCTCGCAGAGTTATTGTGAAACTTACTTAAGTTATAGTATGTGGGTGAACTGTGCAAAGTTTTTAGAGTACATAAAGATAACCCTGATATCATGTGAAGTAGTGTCTGCCTACCTTTTCTCCCTATTCTTCCTGGGGGGGAAAAATATAAAGAAACAAAGTCCTTGCCAAACTGTGTGATGCCATGTCTCATTTAAGTCCTGGTCAGAAAGGATCCATCACGGGTTGTGGGGTCCATCTCTGGGTTCCTAAGAATATACATACGCTGCCTCGTTTTCTTTTTAGTCTCCATAGCCCATACCTCATGTTGGGGTGGAAGAGAAGTCATCCAAATTCCTGGAGGCAGAGCCTATGGTATATTAATATAAACACCACAAAGAGTTTAGCCTGGCTGCCCATTCTCGGAGGGCTTAAAGAATCATTTTGTGTGTGTGCTGACTCTGACAGTGTCTTCTTTCTTCACTGAAAATTACTAGGGGCAGAGACCAGAGCCTCTCGTCTACTCTTCATGGTGCAGCGGCTCCCAGGCAATGAGCACATGCTTCTGTGGGCGAAAGGGCTGTGGTCCCAGCACTTCACCAGTGAACCGGCAACCCTGGCAGTTGGCCCTCAATTTCTGAGCCTCACTGTCTCAAGTTGCAGGTTTTCAAATGGTGTTCAGGGAAACCCTTTGGTGGAAGGAAGAAGAATTATTAGTAGTAGTAGTATTATCACTATTATTATTATTTAGCATTTGGGGCTAATAGGAAAACTTTCAACACTGCTGTCTTCTAGCGCTAACTTTCTATGGCCCCAAAAATGCTATCAGATTGTTCCTATGAGAGGTGTATATATATTTTTTCATTCAGCCAGATTTTTCTTCTTTTTTCCCTTCAAAGTTAATAACTTTTGGGGAGTAACAGTTAAAAAGAGGTCATCACACTCATGCCTGGTAGATTAGGAATTCTCAACTTGACCCACCCATAATCTGGAAGGGTTTTTCTCTAGGAAATGGCCGTGATAGGGCTTTGCTCAGGTGAAACAGGGACCGGGGTGGGAAACACCATCGCACAGCATCTCCCAGGGATGCCAATACGTAAGCACAGCTGAGAAACTTGCCAGTATTTCCTGAGCCTCTATACTTGCCAGGAATGAAATGAGAAATTGTGGAATTGGTCCCGTATTCTGCCTTCTGAAGTAATTTTAATTAAAATTGACAGACTTTGACGTAAAGTACAGAGGCAGAGAATTCATTAAAAACCTGAACTGGGCTGTCTTGTAGAAGTGGCATAATTTGCCACTGGCTGTCAGTGTGCTGTGAGTGCCATCGGCGCAAAGGTTATTATGACTTTGTCAAGTAATGCAGGACCAAGACTGTGAATCTGATGGACCAGGGAGAGTATTGTCCCAAAGGAGACCCCCAAAATGATTCTGCTACAAAATGAGTAAGGTCCTCAAACAGTTCGCATGGCCGTCCCCATCAGGCTCATTATACATTATAATCAACTGAATGAGAAAGCAGTGACTTCACACATCTGGAGTCTGTATTCTCCTCTCCCGTCTCCAGCAATTACTCTCCATCACACAACCCATCTGAGCACCTTAGTCTAGAAGTTCCTCCTTGTTTACCAAAACGGTTTAGCTGGTAACAGAGAGATCTCGGGAGCTGGTAGATTGCCCAAACCTCTCCTGAAAGCTCTTCTCAAAACCACATGTTGAGTCCCTCCCTTTTCTCCCTCTCCCTTCCTCCACCCTCATACTTACCTCTCGGCAATTCCACAGAGTGTCACCATATTCCTGCTCTTGTCCTTCATCACGTTTAATGCTGAGCATCTGGAAACAATCTCTCAGAAATGTGTTGACACTTCAGCACTCTTCTGAAGAGGCAGATATCTCAGGAAACATTTTAAAGGAGATTGGGTTTCACTGTTTTGAGTCATGACACACGGAGAGAGGAGCCCAAAGTATTATAAAAGGCTTAGAGAAATCCTAGGATCAAAACTTCTTAAATAAAGTTTTGTGACCTAGTTGGAATGTGGCACATGTTGCCTTTTTGGTCCATTTGTACAAAACAATTGTGTGACATCATTGTTTAGCCACAAGTCTATGTTTATCCCCAAGGCAATTCCTAACTAATGGCGCTGGCAACCAGGAGTTGCTGTTTCATATACAACAAGCATCACAGTCTGCTTTGCTCATTTGCAGAACATGCAGTTTTCTCACATGTAAGAGGTTCTTGCTTTATCCAATCAGTGAAATAGAGAGCCTTCAGAAGGGAAGTCTGGGAAATCACCCTTCCTCTTAAAGGACAGAAACAATTTAGATTTTAAAATAAAGTGCCCTTTAGCTTTAACTGCATCTTGCTGTTTTTTTCTTTTTAAACTTTTTATTTTGAAATAATCTCAAACTTACAAGAACAGTTTAAAAAATTCCCATATACCTTTCACCCAGATTCACCATTTCTGGATAGTATTTCGTTATTTCTCTCTGGATGTCATCATCGTCATCATCATCGTCATCATCACCACCACATCACCATCTGACTCACTTGAGAATACGCTTCACATGCTTTTATCTCTAAATATTATAGTGTATATTTCTTTTTTTCTTTATCAGTACAGAGGTCTTTAATTTGTTTACTTTTTTTACTCATCACACCACGAGCTCACAGGGAAGGGGTGCCAGCAGCCCAGGCTCCTCTCCATTGGTGCCCAAAGTGCTTCTCTGGGCGGAGCAGGCTGGTGCCTCAGTTGAACCCAGGTACCTTTCTCTTTGGCTTCCTTTTTTTCTGATCATTTTCTTTTACTCGTTTCAGGAAGCTGTCTCGGCTCTTAGAGTGCTTAATATTCTCAGTATGTATGTTAATTCTCCTGTCAAGAGCCTTGCCCTTAATTTGTTTGTTTACAGCAATGCCCACCACATGCTGGGTGACATTGTAGACTCTTCTAGTTTTGCCATGGTAACATTTGCGGGCATTTCTTTTTTGAACAGAACCCATTCTCTGCATGTCTACAATATCACCTTTCTTATAGATTTGCACGTATATGGCCAAAGGAACAACTCCATGTTTTCCAAAAGGCCTAGAGAACATGCAGTGGATGCCTCTCCTCTTTCCCTTCATTAGTCATTTTGGCGAATTACTGGAAGGCGGCGGCTCTGGCTGAATCTAGTGTACACTTCCTAACCCAGTATAGTTATCAAAATCAGGAGATTTAATATAATGCTTATCTAATTTATCAATCTTATTCAAATTTCACCAGTTGTGACATAAATATCTTAACAGCCTTTTTTTTTTACCAGCTCCCGCAGGTTGTGAGGTGAGGTACTTTCATTGGCATTGACTTCTAAATATTTTCTCATTTCCACTGTGAATTCCTCATTAATCCTTGAGTTATTTAAAAGATTGCTAGTTTCCAAATACAAGTTGTAGTTATTTTTTTAACTTCTTTTCATTGTTAATTCAAATTTAATTGCGCTGAAGCCAGAGGCCATGATCTATGATGTCCTTTCATAGAGAAAAGACACAAGGTTATAAGGATTTCTCCCTAAATATCCAGCAGATTGATACTGGAGATTTTAAATTCTTGCTAACTTTTCATTTTACCTGATCTCAGTAATCTGCACTATGATTGTACACTTGTTGATTCTGCCTTATAATTCTCTCAGCTTTGGCTTTGTAGTTTTCAGAGTTACTCTGTTACATGCATACAGGTTCTTGAAATTTACATCTTGGTAGATTGTTTCTTCTCTTATTTTGTAGTGCTTTTTGCCTTATTCTACTTAGTCTGACATAAATATTGCTGTACTGGGTTTCTTTTTATTATTATTACATGGTACATCTTTTTTGTTTATGTTTAAACTTTCTATTTTGGTTTTAGTTTGATTGCATATACTATAAGATGAATAAAGCTGGATTTTTTTTAAAATCCATTTTGATAACTATTTTTAGTAGATAAATGTAATCCCTTTAAATTTAAAGTGACATATTTGGACTTCTGCTTTCTTTGGGGCTTTCTTCTTACCAATTTTTCTCTTTTTTTTTTGCTTTGTAAATTGCTCCTTTTCTGCTTTCTACTCTATTAATAAAGTTCCCATTTACTGAGGCT
This sequence comes from Pteronotus mesoamericanus, assembly GCF_021234165.1. Lineage (NCBI taxonomy): Eukaryota > Metazoa > Chordata > Mammalia > Chiroptera > Mormoopidae > Pteronotus > Pteronotus mesoamericanus. The sequence goes on along the minus strand of NW_026555078.1, from coordinate 27,356,479 downwards.
ATTTTAATAAATACAAAGTTATTTGTTGATTTCAGTGGTTCCCTTTAACTTTTTAGGCATACATATTTAACCATAAATTTCCAAACACAGACTAAAGTTATTCAGAATGTCTATCCTCTTTACTATCCTCTTTAATTATTGGCCCTGAAGGTCAATAATTAATTAAACTTAGTAATACATGTTATCAATTCTGTTTTATCATTATTTTTAATATTTTATGCCTTGGATTCACTTCTTTTAATTTTTTTATTTTTTCCTTTTTATTGAATTTATTAAGTTATATTTTATTGCTTATGCTATTACAGTTGTCCCAGTTTTTTCCTCTTTGCCCCCTCCTACCCAACATCGCCCACTTTTATGCAGTCCCCACACCATTGTTCATGTCCATGAGTCATATATATAAGTTCTTTGGCCACTCCATTTCCGATACTGGGCTTTACATCCCCATGGTTATTCTGTAACTACCTATTTGTACTTCTTAGTTCCCTCAGCTCTTCTCCAGCTCCCCCACACCCCCTCCCATCTGGCAGCCATCCTAACGCTCTCCGAGTCCATGATTCTGTCTCTGTTCTCCTTGTTTGCTTAGTTTGTTTTTTAGAATCAATTGTTGATAGATATGTATTTATTGCCATTTTATGGTTCCTAGTGTTGATCTTCTTTTTCTTAAGTAAGTCCTTTAACATTTCATATAATAGTGGTTTGGTGACGATGAACTCCTTTAGTTTTTTCTTGTTTGGGAAGCTCTCTGTTGGGCTCACTTTTCTTCTCAGTGAATAAACATCCTTTAATATTTTTTTTAGTGGGCTTTTCGACTCTGTTATAACTGATAAGAAATCTACTGTCAATGTAGTTGTAACTTTTTTGTAGATAGAATTTCTGAATCCTCTTTAATGTTAGTCCTCTGCGGTTTTACTTCCCTGCGCCCAGCAGGCTTGCGTTTCCTTTGCTTACTCATCCTGGCTCTCAGAAAGCCCCCTCGGTTGAAGACTCTTCTTTCAAACTTGGAAAAGTTTATGCTATTTTCTCTTCCATTATTGCTTTCCTTGTTTCCCTTTTCAGAACTTCTACTTTCCAAACTATGTTCCTTGTCTTTTTTAAATATTTTTTTTTATCTTTCTGCATCTTTGGCTGTATAGGGTTAAATTCCTCAGTGTTATTTTCCAATTTATTAATTTTCTATGTAATTGTGTTCAGTCTAGAGTTTATCCTATCTGTTGAATTTTTAGTTCAAATTACTATAAATTTTAGTCAAAGATTTCAAATTACTTATTTTTATATTAACATCATCTTATTTAATTTCTGCCTAGTTGTGTTTTCTGTCTTTTTTTAAAAAATTCAGAAGCTAGTCCTTCATTTATTTCTTTAAATGCTCTAAAAACATACTTATTTTAAAATTATTTTTTCAGGCTATTCTATAAAATAATTTTATTTGGAGTAACTTTTTGACTAATTTTATTAATAATAGATTTGGGGGGGGCGTGGAACATGGAATTTCGGTTTGCAGGTCAAGAACCTGGCTCACAGTTTGCAAAAGCCATGATCTCAAATGAGAAATGACCAGATTCTGGATATATGTGGAAGGTAGATTTAACATTATTTCCTGATACATTTGTTAAGAGATCTGAGAGAATGGTTATGTCAAGGTGTGGGCACTCAGAAACGAAAGGATGGAGTTGAGATCACCTGAGATGGGGAAGACTGATATTGGGACGGGGGAAATCAGAAGCTGACCTGAGTTTTAGATGTCTGTTAGACATCTAAATGGAGATATTAAGTAGGCTGTTGGATATATGGGCCTAGAGTTGGAGAGAAACCTAAGCTGGAGACTGAAGTTAGAATTGGTCAGAAGGTAGATATTTAAGGCCGTAAGCACGGGAAAGAGCACCACAGGAATGAGTATCAGTAGAGAACAGAACCAAGGACAGAATCTAAGCATTCTCCAACATTAAGAGTTTGGGAAGAGGAGTGGAAACCATTAAACAAGAAACTGAGAAAAGTGGCCAGAGAAGGAGGAGGAAAACCAGGGAAGTGTGTCCTCACAGAGAAAAGAAGAAAGTCTAAGAGAATCTCTACAAAGCTGGCTTAGCAGAATGAGGATGAGAACTGACCATTGGTTTCAGTAAAGTCAATAAGGTGGGTGGACAGGAGAATGCCTGATTAGAGTAGTACTACTTGGCGATTATTTTTAAGCCTTCTTTCATGAGCTGGCAAAAGTGGGGGTATATTATCTACCCCCACCAATCCCTGCCTTCAAGGAATACACTGGCTTTCATACTCTGCCTCTGGTGGAAATCCAAACTCCCTGTAGATTTCTGGTTTGTGGAGATGTTTATCCATGAGCCAGCTCTACGGTTTTATTTTCTATTTTATTTCTTCTCACTGTGAGTTCAGAGCACCAACACTGTATCAAAGTACACATTTGTGGAGCCATATTGTTTGACTGGGTTCCTTACATTCTTCAAACACCTGAACATTTTGGAGGGTTTGTTAGTTAACTATTGCTGTGGAACAAACAATCCCAAAACTTAATGGCTTAAAAGAGCAACCATATTTTTAAACTCATGAATCTGAAAATCAGCAATTTCGGATGGATCATCTGTACATTTTCTGGTCTTTGGTGGGTTCTTTTATGCATTCACGGTCAGCTACAGTTCAACTAAGGAGCTCTGCTCCTGGGGATTAACTGGCTGTCAGCTAGAGCCAACAAGGGTGACAGGGTTCATGTGGCCGTGTGGTCATTCACTATCTAGCAAGCGGGCCCAAGCTCTTTCTCATGGTAGCTGGGTAGAGTTATAAGAGAGAAAAGAGAATTCAAAGGCCTCTTAAAGGGCTAGGCTTGGAAGTGGTACAAGGTCACTTCTGCTATGTATTACTGGTCAAAGCAGGTCACATGGCCAGCCCACATTTAAAGGGTGGGAAAATAGATTCTATCTCTTGATGGGAAGAGATGGAAAGCCACATTACAAAGAGGCATGGATTCAAGGAAGAGGATGATTTTGGCCATTTTTGCAAACAATGCACCACAAATAGAATATAAAAGGGACTTAAATTGTTGCAGGATGAATTTAAATTAGATATAAGGAGGAAAAAAGTCAACACTAGAGCACACTAATAATTTCTGAGCATTGTATGTAAAGGATTCAGGACAACCAGTTGAGTATTGGCCATAATCAAGGTATGTGCTGGGAGCCACGGGAGAGTCACAGAGGAATCCCTTGCTGCCGTTCAAATAGCTGTTACTTGAATAAGGAGAGCAGGGCAAGCCTCCAGCTCCACACCAAGGCAAAATATTAATGCTCTGAGATGACTAGCTGAGTGAATATCTTTGGGATAAGGTAAACTTCAAATGTAGGCCGAAAAGCCAAGGAAAGATTAAAGGCTCAAAAGAAATAAAGATTACAGGCAGTGGTTATACTTTGGCCAGCATTCTTATTTAATTGGTAGAGAGGCCAAAGGCTGAGAAATACATCAATCATCAGAAAACAAAGGAAAAAGACTACAAGTTCTCCACACTGATTTTTTTTTTAAGTTAAACCAGAAGGAATTTATTGGTTTTAACTTAAAGAACACTTGTATCAACAAGAATTCTGTACACCTCAGCAAAGATGGGTCCTGGCTTGTGGTAGCTCTGGCAGATTTTCAGAGTATTCCCAAGACACCCCCTTCATAGCATAGCTTTCCAGGTGTTGATGTTCTTGGTGCTCAGGCCAAATGAAACCAGGAAGAGAGTCCAGAGGCTGGTGCATTGACCTCTGGGTCTTTAGCTAGTGACCCCAGCAACCCAAGAGTTTATTTTTTGTGGAGTTAGCTTGTTCAATAAATTCTGCAGAACTGAAGGCTGCCACTCAAAATGTCTTTTGGCTACTTTTTCATTTGTCCAAATTACCCAGTGATTCTCTTTATACTATTACAAATTGACTAAGATTTTGATTTTCAACAGTTATTGGCCATGTTGGCTGACTCTTAGGTTGAAGGCAGGGACTAGGGCTGGCCTTCAATGCATCTTAAAGGTCTGGAGAACCGCAGGCCCCAAGGGACTCAGATCTATCCAAGTTGTTGCTCCTCACCAAGGCTTTGTTCTTCTTGGAAACAATCAGAACTCCATCCATAGGAGCAGAATGAATCTGACACAGGTAAATCAGGCATTCCCATAATGCCCAGTGCTTTTTTCTAAGGGTGAGGAGAGATGATACAGAGATTACTCAATCATCCCACTACAAAAACTACTGGACATTTCTAGATATTTGTAGGAAATGTTTAATAACTGTTTTTTATGTTCTATCTCTGAAATGAATTCAATTCAACACTGTATTATGAGTATGAAGTTGTGTTACATGAAGGATTCTATTCTAGACTCAGGAGAGAGTAAAGAGATGGAAACAAATATATTTGAGTGTGACTCTGCTAGAAACTATGCTTTACTTTTGTTCATCTGCCAACCACATCTAATTAATTCCTCTGTCTTTTCAGTTTTGACTCTTTAATATTTCTAGGATCCAATCCCTCCTCTACATTCCCACTTCCACCACTTTAATGCACAACCTCATCATCTTTCAGTAAAATTATTGTAATAGTCTCTGTTATGGACTTAATTGTACCTGCCCCAGCACCTCCCCATCGAAAAAAAATTGTATGTTGAAATGATACCCCTAGTACCTCAGAATGTAACCATATTTGGAAAGAGGGCCTTCAAAAAGTTAATTAGGATAAAATGAGGTCATATGAGTGTTCCCTAATCCAACATGACTGACGTCTCTATAAGAGGAGATTAGGACACAGACATGCATAGAGGGAAGACCACGTGAGGAGGAAGGGAAAAGATGGGCATCTATAAGCCAAGGACAGAGCTTCAGGAGAAACCAACCCTGCCAACACCTTGATCCTGAGATCAATGCTTTTAGCCTTTAGAATTGTGAGAAAAGAAATTTCTGTAGGTTAAACCACGTGGTCTGTGGTATTTTGTTATGGCAGCCTCTGCTACCCAATATAGCCTCTTGTCTGGGCCCCTTGCTCCCAGGCTTGTCCCTCTTAAACCAGTTCTTCTAAAAGTGCTCTTCTCCACCTCCATCACTAGTCTGACTTTGTCACTTGCCTTCTTACAACCCTTCACCACCGCCCTGCCTCTCACTGTAGCGATTTCCCCACTAAGTCTTCTGGAACATTGTGGGAGGGCGGGTGGCACAATGTATACGTGTACATTAAAGGCTCAAAGATATTTTGTAGTGAAAAAAAAAACTGGTTAGCCGGACCTCTCCCAGTGTTTGCCAAATATATTTGACTATGGAGTTGTTGTTTTTTTTCTTAGTATAATACACATTATATTCACAGCAGCTTGTGTTCTGTTATGCGAACCAGGAAACACTGCCCTCCCCAGGCAAGTCCCATATACTCTGGAGCGCCGTGCAGGTTGAGAGCCACCGAATACAGCAAGCAAAATACAGGATGCCTAGTTGAATTTGGGTTTCAAGTAAATCTAAAAAATGATTTATTGTTTACATGACATTTAGATTGGGTGTCCTGCATTTTACCTGGCAACCCTACACAGAATGCTCTGTGATCCATAATGTCCTGAACAGACTGAACCAAAATGAATTTGGTAAGAATTTTTTACTCCAGTTAAGATAGCAGGAAGAGATAAATTCAAGATTGATTCTTGGTTTTCAGTTGGAATACTTCAGTTTGCCACCAACCCTTGTTTACTTAAAGCACAGTCTCTCCATCCGTGCTGTAATGAGAATCATCTAAGGAATTTTTAAAAATCCCACACCCCATATTACAGCAAAAGATTTAGAATTGGAGGATTGCCGCATGGGAAATTTAAAAGTCAGGGCACAAATGAGAACAGCGAGGCACCTAGGAAGCAAGATTTAAGGAGGCCCTCCGTCTCAGGATGGACTCTCTGCTTGCATAACCCTGAGAAAGAGCATCCTTAAATCTTGTGGGGTTTTTTGTGCACCTGCTGGCCTCCCCCAGGCAGGCCCTGTCAAAAATTGTAGGTGAAGGGTTGTGGATAAGAGCTTACAGGGCAACCCCATCTCTGCAATTTGTTGCTTTACAAGGGAACATCAACCGTTTCTGCAATGAACATGAACTCCAGCCCATAAGCGTGAGTCAGGAGAGGCTTTACCAGGCCAGGTTTTCTTGAAATGTCAACTTGCAGCTGGCTTTGGTTCCCTCGAGGAGGCCACTCATAAAAATTACAAAACTTTCTTTGGGTTCCTCATTCTTTTTCAGTTACGGCTGGTGATAGCTTCTATTTCATATTCAAGGATGGTTTTAACTTTCTGAAAATGTAATGAAAGTATGTGCTTCACTTTCCTCTCCAAGATTTTATAGATTCTTGCCTTTACTCTCCCTCTTTCTCCTCTCTGCCTTCTGCCCCTTCTCATCAGTGATTTCATACCCCGTCACTGGCAGTCTGCTCAGAAAAGCACATCATTAATCCTCACTAGTGGCAGTGACTAGAATAACTTGCCCAGGAACATCGGAGGCCAGCTTCGGGAGGCCAGCGCCTTGAGCGGTGTCTTCCTTCGCTCGCCTCTAAGTGCCATGATGTCATTAGCATCCTGCCCTTGCTTCATTGCTACCGGCTGGAGGCCAGATCCTTAACTGCTGATTCCCAGAGGCTCTTCAAGTTTTAAAACACCAGGGAAAGAAACTTTGTAATTTTCCAGTGCTGAAGGAGGGTGATAGTGGCTGATGGGAGCTCCCAGCACAGCCAAAACTGACTTCTTTCTGTTGGGATAATTGAATGATTTTCAATGAAGTTTTTCCTGTGACTGGATTCAGAAAGTACCTCCTCAGAAGGAAATTTGGAAGAGAAAAACAGGGAAAGAGTCAGATAGGGCAGCATTTGCAGCAATTTCCTGGAGTATCAAGATCGTGAAATTGTAGGGGTTTATCTCATTTGTCTTAAGAGTCATGTTTCTGTAGTTTCACATAAATGGAATTTTTTAAAAATTAAATCACTCTAAGTGCATAGGGAAAGATTGCTAAATAAAGGAAGCCTAGAGTGCCATGCTTTATAAAGTGAATTATCTTTATATAATATACATTATCCCTCCCACACACACACATTGTTTTTTATAAGTCTGAATTTTTTATAGGCTGGATTTTCCTGAGGGAGGGGTGATTCTAACTTACAATGATGACTGGTCTGAGGTCACAGCTGTTCTCAGGCTCTTAAATTGAACTTTTCATGACGAGCTCTTGGGAGAACGAGTAGCTGCCAGGTTCTGAGGGACTTCTGAGCTGAGAAAACCATCCCTGTGGGTAAACTGACCCAGAATCCTCCTAGACTACCTCCGAGTGATGTGGGCCCTGGGGAACCCAGATTTCAATGATTGGACATGGGAAGAGTTGATGGGGGACATGCGGGGGCTAAATGTTGACAAATGTGACAAGAAAAGCAGTACGGTGTAGTAGATAGAAGCATGAGCTCTGTGGCCAGGCTGTTCTGACTCTGTCTCTGTCCTCTAGCTGGTTTCCTCACCTGTGGAATGGGGTGATTATAATAGAACCTACCTGAAAGTAGCATCTGGCATATAGTAACTCCAAAAGTGTTAGCTATTTTTAACTTCCTTGGTCAGGTCTATTAGGGTATGAGGAAAAATATTTTAAAAAATCAATGATGTTAACGTCTACTGAGGATTGGCTCATGCCAGCCACATACTGAATACTTTCATTTAATCCTTACATCACACATGTAGTATCATCAATATTATCCCTACTTCCTGGTAGAAACTAAAGCTCAGAGAGATTATGCAATTTTTCTAATGTCACACAGCAGCTAAGTGACAAAGCTGATATTTGAGGCCAGTGCTATTTCTCTTTCCACTCCGTCTTTGGCCTGAGAAAACTAAAGCCTGAAAGTGACTTTTCAAAGATGACAGCATAGGGTCTAGAAAGTATTTGGATTTGGAAGTAAAATTGGGTCCAGAAATTACATCAAGGATGGAAAGAAGGGAAATTCTTTGATTTATTCTACAAAGATTTGTTGAGAATCTACAGTGTGCTGAAGGCACCCCGGGCTCAAAGGTAAATAAGATCTTGACCCTGGCCTCAAAGTCCAGTGGAAGAGACAGTTCTGTAAAATTACAATAAACCACAGCCAACATTAGAATTTAGGTGTGAAGAATGGACTATTGGATCCCTCAGCAAAAAATGACTAACTTTACCAGAGGGAAGCCCCAAGGGGAGGTGACATTTGAGGGTTTTTCAAGTTTTATCTTTTTATTTATTTATTTATTTGACTGACTTTCAGAGAGAGAGAGGAAGGGGGGGAGAGAGAGAGATCATTGACCCATCCATCAAATGTTCCACCCATCCATGCATTCATTGATTGACTTCTGTATGTGCCCCACCTGGAAATTGAACCCTCAACCTTGATGTATGAGGACAACACTCCAACCAACTGAGCTACCCAGCCAGCCCTTTTCAAGTATTAATGATATTTAATCTTCTGGTACTTAGGGAGATGGGCAATATTATTACCTTGGGGCAGGAACAGAGAGCTGCCTTCTTACTTATTAGGAGGACCTGACTTGCCTCGGGGGGCCATGTGGCCAGCTCAAAGTCTATGGTTTCCAGACTCCCTTGCTGGCAACTTTGGCCCGTAAAGCAGAAGCAGAGGTCTTTGGGGTCAATTTCCAGAAAAGGCTTCTTCGGAAGGGTTTTTCTAAGAAAGATCTGCCACATGCGTTTTACTTGCTCTTTTCTCCTTTGCCCTACTTCCTGCCTGGAGGGCAGATTGATGGCTAAGGCTCCAGCACCAACACGTGACCCTGAGAAAGGAAGCTGCAGGCTAAAAGACATAGGGCAGAAGGACAGAAGGAGCTTGGGTCCCTGATGGCCATGACTTGCTGTACCAGCCTTGGACGGCCTCCTTCCAGACCTGTTTGTTTAAGTGAAAGCAAACAATCTTCTATTTTAATTAAGCCTGTGCTGTTTCTGGTTATTGTTGTTAGCATCTGACCCAGTCCCTAACTGGCATATAGCCCCAAGGTTATTAGGTGGTAGTGCTGGGATCTAAACACAAGCAGCCTGACTTTCCAAACCACATTCTTAACCACACTGCCGTAGACTGTTGGGGCAAGCCTGAGGCCCTAGTGTAACCCAAGAGCCTACCATGTTTCCTTGAAATTTTCATTCCTTTTGGTCAACTGTCCTAGTTGGAATCATGTACTCGGCCTGGTACTCAGCAGCACTCGATAAGGTGTGTTGAATGAGTATAACAGAGAGCAGCCCTCAACCATTTTCTGAAGGAACTGTTTTCTGAGGGGCTGGAGAATGACCTCTGCTTCTCGGATTTCCCCAGGCCAGCGTCAGCAGGAAGACTGCGAGAAATCTGAAGTGCTTTGACATAGTAAAGAAAAGGAAAGAACAAATTAGAAATGTCAGGTAAAAATTTAAACAAAGATATACACAACACTTCATTCAATTAATGCTGCTTTTAATGGTAAAGCAAAATTATATATTTTTGTAGGAAACACTTAAAAATAATTAAATGAAATGAAAGTAAGAGTTGTCATCGGAACTCCCTTTTTTTAAAAAAAATATTTTTTACTGATTGCAAAAATAAATAACTATAAAAAAATGAAAGTGCCCTGGCCAGACGGCTCAGTTGGTTGAAGCATCGTCCTGTACATTAAAAGATTGCAGGTTTGATTTCTGATTGGGGCACGTATGGGAAGTAACTGATCGATGTTTTTCTCTCACATCAATGTTTCTCTTTCTCGCTCTCTCAAATGAATAAAAACATATCCTTGGGTGAGAACTAAAAAAAATTGAAAGTGAAAGACCTCTCATCAACTCTTCTTCTATATACAAAAACATATTAAATATAAAGGGTTATAAAAATAAGCTCATGATGTATATATTGTTTTGTAACTCTTGCTTTTTTTTAAACATCATATCCTGGACATTTCCTGATATCTACATTTATTTTGATATACCTGGTTCTATTTAAAGCAGCAGAGTGTCCTTTATCCCAGGTCTCCCTTTTTTGAAAAAGTGTTTGGATGTGTCTTTGACCTTGTGCGGTAAAGTGCCATCAGGTGTTTACAAGAGGTCGTTGATGAGGACATCAGAGGTTAACCCTCAGCCCTAACTGGAGTGAGCTGGGCCCTGGCATAGTCACGTAGGCTGGAAAACACAGTTCTAGCAAGAAAAATATTCTAGGATGAATGCTTTGTGGATAGAAAACCATGGAGGTCAGCCTTAGGAATTAACATCTTAAGCCGGTCAGGATAGTCAATAATTTCTGGGATCCCTAAAAACGGCTTCCTCCGACATCTTCCTGGCTGCTGCCATCACTGACGCTGGCCTGGGGGTAAGACAGGGTGATAGTCAGAGAAGCAGGTCTCGTTCTAGAACCCCACAGAAAATCAGCTCCTTGTTGGTCTTTTCCTAGGCATTGAGAGCCTGAGGTCTTGAGTCGTGCAGAGAAAGTGGTCAAAAAAGAAAGTCAGCAGGTGTAACCTCTGCACTGGAGGAGTTCAGGCTCCAGGTGGGCAGGTGAATGGTATGAATCTCACTCCAACCACCCCACCAAAATCAAACATACTCACTGTCCACATGATTATCCCAGGCCCATAAATCCACCTAGTCGGCTACTATAACCTGGGCTTGCATGGTAAATGTGGAGAGCAGTTGCTATAGGCTACATGGCCAGCTGGGCTCAACAGAGAAGACTTTAGGGAAGAGGTGAGTTAATCATCAAACAAGCTTTAAAAGAAGAAGGAGGCCCAGAGGTCAAAGCCCAGGAGGCACAGCTACACATGCCCATGACTGTGGCTACAGGGGGTGGGGTGGTAGCGAGGAGATCAACAAGGAGATTTGTTCAAGCAAGAAGGAGAGCTTAAGAAGGACTGCAAGAAACATGAGGAAGGGGGTGGGTAAAAGAGTAGAGAGGTTTTTGAACCTGTGTGGAGGAGATTGAGTCAGACAGACTGACAACAGAGAGCAGCCGTGCCTTGGGTAGGACAATTCTGAAGCCGGGCAGGCGACAGCTGTACCCACTGGGCCCCTTCATCCCATGTACCTGTAAAAAAGCGGCGCCATCAGGAACCCCTCCAGCCCTTCTCTAGTGCAAGTTGGGTAATATGCATCCAGTAGGCATCCAGTATTATTTAATTGGCAACGTGAGATTTTTCTGGCTGACTAGCTAGCCCAACTAGCATTTCTCCCTCCGGGCCGGTGGGACAGCTGGGCCTGCCTTCCAGTCCAGAGTGTCAATGCCCTCCAGCCAGAGACCACCAGGATCACCGGAGTTGAACAACCTGGGGTCTACTGACGAGTTTCAATGAGGCGTAGCACACACCATGGGGAGACACAGAACTCCAGGATTTTCAAAGTTGAAGGGAGCCTTGAGCTGTTAGCCAACTTGTTCAATTCTCTCATTTGGAAACTGCAGAAAGTTTGAAAATATTGAGGAGCAATAATATTTTTGAAAAAGTGTTATTTTCCACTAAAGGAAGAGAGAAGTCCTTATTGCAGTCCTTTCTAGTGACTCACTATTGGCTCTTCAGCACATGTAATATAATGGAAGGACTGTCCCCATCACTAAAGAGCAGTGACCTTAGAAGACAGATCACGTTGCTCAGATACCCTCCATTTTCTCACTATAAAAGAAAAACGTAAAGTGACCACAGCTAATGATAACAAATTCATCTTATAGCATATCCCAGTGCGTGCGCATACATACACACAATTGAAACAAAAGTTCCAAGAATCTGTACTTATCTTTACTAGTGCAATGTATACTTTTCTATTCTACTTAAAAAAAAAGAAAAGAAAAGAAAAGCTTTTTCAGTCCACTACATGGATTTTACTACCTACTAAAATTTGAAATCCTTAGGCTGACAGACACTAGACTGGACACCCTCTGAGGCCTTCCAGCCCTTGATCTCTGGCCTCCTTCGGGGCTCCCAGAGCTTCTTCGAGGTTTCTTTTTAGTAAGGCGGCTGTCTAGCCCTCCTCTCACCTGGCAGCCTCAGGCTGACTTGGACGTTGGCACTCTCTACCAGGCCTTCAGCCTCACAAACTAAAATTGGTCTTGTGTCACTTTGTCTCTGCATGGATAAACGAAGCACTGAACATGTCCTTCTGATACATCAGTCAAGATTAGGGGGACAGAGATCCATATTCAGGGTCAAACTGCAGAGCTAGGGAACTTGGCCAGCCTCTGCCTGCTCCACACCCCAGATACCACACACACCACATACACACACCACATGCTTTACCCATGAATATATACCACAAATAATTGTCCATACTTACCACAAGCACCATGTATATGCACACAGACCCCCCCATGCACTTTATATACAATACATATCACATATACCCACATACATATACACCCTCACAACACACTACGTATATCCCACACGACACACATACACATGCGTACCTGACACACAATATACATATATCATAAATATGTACACACATACAAAACACACATGTGTGCATACACACACATCAAAAAACTCTTGAAAGCCCCCAGAACTCTTGGTTATAAAGCAAGAAATCATAATTTGAAGGGCAATGAGTCAGAAAGAAATAGTTAATCTATAATAGTTCTTCAATATTCACCCACAGCATAGGGTTAGAAAGAGTACTTTCAACAGTTTAAAAAATCTGCATAAAAATACACTGGCAATTCAAAAATAACATCACCAAAGCACTTTGTTTTTAAAAATCAAATAACATTACTATGATATTTCAATTATATTTTTCAAATTTAATTAAATTTTTATTTTATGAGTGCTTATTTACAATGTCATATTGTTAATTTGCTAATTTGTAATAGCTTAATAGTGAATATTTAATGTTTATATCTTTAATAACTTATACATTTGTTTAATGTTTTAAACATGCTTCTAAATGTGTGCTTTTGAAAAATACTGCATATGTTGTTTCACTGTTTTAAATTTAATACTTAAAAATATAATAACAGTATCAATCCCAGTACAGTCATACCTTGGTACTCGTCGGCTATGAACTTGTCAAACCCTGTACTCATAGCATTTTGATGAGAAAAAAAGATTTCAGCACTCCGCGCTTGCTTGCTGTGCAGTGCCCCTCTCTCCAGATGAAACAGAGATGGATGCATCGTTTTCACAGGAGCTGGCGAGCAGTTCAGTACTCCTTGGTTTCTGCCCTCCTCGTGAGTTCCTAAACAAAGTAACAAGGGCTACCGAGGTACTGCTGTATTTCACCATTAAGTGAAGTAACAACATCCTAGCGTTACCATTTTGCCTTGGACTTGCCATCACCTGCTGGGAGCTGGAGACAGTGCTTGTTCTCCTGCTCCCTTGATGATTCTGAAGTTGCTCTCAGCGCCACTCAGTGCTTGGCACCTAGAAAACTTTCAGGAAATGTCTGATAAGAAAATGACAGAAGAGGAAGAAAGGGGAGGTAGGGAGAAAAGAAAAAGGGAAGGAAGAAGGAAGCAAGAGGGAAAGGTCAAAGAAGAGATGGAGGGAATGAGGCTAGGGGTGGGAGGTAAAGAGAGGGAGATAGACCAAAGGAACAACAGTAGTGTCGCTTCTGCCTTAGACGTCTTTTTCTCTATGGCAAACGGAAATCAAAGACCATTTCTATGGAACATCTTGTACACAACATTATTACTGGAATCCACCTGGTGGAGTGGCAATTTTGTGGGAATTTCACTGGGAAATTCAGCTTCTTGTCTGCAATAGAGAAAGCCAATGTTGCTGAAACATCTGACAGACTGACACGTAGTTGTTGGACTACGTGTCCTGGACATTACTCCTGTGTGACCTTTGTATGGTAACAAAAGCCATGTCATGGAAATATCTGCACTGTTCATCTAGAGTTGTTTTCTTTTTATCTCTAAGGATCATACATGAGTTTGGAAGGAGGATTATGGTTTTATTGTTTCTCCAAATAATAAAAATTAAAAATGCTTATTATTGTTGAATAATCAGAAAATACAGGTAAGCATACATAATAAAGTAAAGATTACCTATTATTAAAAACATCTAGAGATGATAGTGATTAACATTTGGTATTCCAGATTTTATTTTTTTAATACGAACATATAGAAAAAGAAGTATATATATATACTTCTTTTATGTATATATAAAATATATATTTTAATATATTTATATATTTTTATTTATTTATATAAAATATTTTTATATTTATATATATAAAAGTATATATATAAAAAGTATATATATATATATGGAGAGAGAAAGAGCGAGAGCTGATCATGCTATATATCCCATCACAATCTTTTGTTTACCTCAATATGTTGAGGACATCTCTGTCCATCTTTTTACATTATTGCATAGCTTTCTGTTCACCTATCTTTTGTTCTTGTATAAATGACACAGTAAAGAATATTCTTGTGCAGACATTCCTATGCATTTATCCTGTTCATTTTTAGGGCAAATTCTTAGATGTGAACATTTAAATGCCAGTATACACATTTTAAAATGCTATATCAATTTGCCAAATTGCCCTCCAGAAAGTTTGAACCACTTTATATTCCCTTTAAAGTGTATGAAAGTACCTATTATCTCACACCCTCATCAGCACTAGTTATTATCATTCTCTTCAAATGTTTCCAGTTTTACAGGTTAAAAAGTATTTTTATTTTTATTTTAATTGGCATTTCATTTATTACCAGTGAGGTAAAATATTTTTCATGTTTATTGGCCATTTACATTTCCCTTTTTTGGTGTAACTTGCATGACCGTGCTTCAACTCTATTTCTACTGGTTTCTTTTAATCTTTCCATTGATTTTTAAGAGTTATTTATAATTTGAAAATAGTAACTTTTGCTATTATATATGTAGTGAATTATCTTTTTCAGTTTTTAATAATTTTGAGTACATAGTTTAAACATATGAATTTTTTTTTGTTGTTTTAGGTAGTCAATACATCAATAACTTTCTTGCTTTTTTACTTTTGGATAATGCTTTGATGGGTGTTCCTCATTCCAAAATTATTTAATTTTTTTACTTGTGTTTTTTTCCTATCCTCTTCTGTTTTTTTACATTTATAGTTTTAAGCCATCTGTAATTTATTTGATGTGTGGTATGATTTAGGGATCTCAATATTTTCCTAAATTCTTAATGAGTTGTCTCATTAACATTTGGAATGAACAGTACATATTCTATTTGTTGATTTAAAATAGCTTCTTTACGATACTCTAAAATCTTCCAAATACTTGAGCTCTTCTGGTCCATGTTTTTCTGAAGCCCTAAACCCAAGTATATTAGTCTTTTAAAACTGTCTATTATTTTAACTATCCAGATTAAAAGTTCTTATTCCATAGACTTTTCAATACTGAATAATGATTTTAGAATACTGAATGCTACTTTTAGTAAAAAGAACAAGGTTTATTTACTTACATTGGAAATTTGGTAAAGGAGAGAATTTTTCCCCTGGATCATAGGGCTTCAGATGTGGAAAGGCCTAAAGACTTAAAATTCCAATACCCTAATTTTATATGTAAGTATTAAAAATATTAATTGACTTGCTTGTGATTAACATAGTTAGTAGTCCGGAGTTGAGACTAGAAGCAAGACTAGAACCAAAGCTAATTAATGGAGAGGTTAGACTGGAACAAGTATGCATTTCTCTAAAACCATGCTGGATGAAGCTGGTTACAGTGAGGATCTATCAAGGATAGCAAAAGCAGATTTAATAAAAGGAAGACCCTTTTTGTTATAGGTCTCCGGTATCTAACAGCTTTGAGGGAAATGAGAGGTTTCAGGAGCACCAAATTTGAGAAGGGAATTAAATGTACAGGAAAATTTGCTTTTAACTGACTGAGTCCTTAGAAAACTCAGCATAAGAAGGGGGTGGATTGGGTGTAGTAAAGGGTAAAGGTGGTCAAATATATGGTTACAGAAGAGATTTGACTTTGGGTGGTACACACAATGCAATACACAGATGATGCATCATAGAATTGTGCACTTGAAACTTACATAATTTTATTAACCAATGGCACCACAATATATTTAATTTTTTTAAGAAAGGAAACATCTCAGATAGGGAGCACGCAAGCACACATGCTCATCCAGTCAGTAGGAGGAACATGTGTAGCATTAAGTTTTCAAAGAGAAGTTGAGACATTTCAGTAGAGACCACTTTCACCTGCTTGACCGCAAAGGTCATTTAGGTCAGACACCAGCAAGTGCTGGCAGCTAAGAGACAGGAAATGAGTGTGGCTCTGTGAGCTCAGCAATGGAGAACAGCTTTTTATAGCCAGGGCCTGGCAGGAAACACTGATAATCTGAGGAGGACTTGCATATGTTTGTGTTCTTTCCCTTACTGAGAAAACTTTCAAATGATATCCTTTAAAATCCGTCCAGGCTCTCTCACTTTTCCACCTTGTGGAAATCCATTCTTTGGCAAACAATCTTCTGACTTCACTGAAGTTTTAAAATATGTTTACTTTCCCAAATATTTTGGTAATTTATTTTTAATAGGAAATACAGTCATGTGGTTTAAAATTCAGAAGATACCAGAGGCTATGTACAGAAAATTTTCCTCTCATCCATTGCCCTCAGCTACCCAGCTCCCTGTCCTAGGGGACAGCAAATCCTAGTTTCTTATTTATCGTTTTAGAGTTATTTTAGACATATTCAAATATATGTTACACATATATTCTTTTTTGGAAATTTTCAAATGAAGGAAAACATATTGGGTTTGCCAAAAAGTTTGTTTGGTTTTTTCTGTAAGATGGGGCTAGTAGCACTTAGTTGTCTTTAACTTCATTTGAAACAATTTTGTTAGATTCTGTTGTGACAGCTGTCATATCAGCATGCATTTAAAAGAATCAAAATTGGTGAATTTTTGTGTAGCCATTTTAATATTTAAGATGGAAGAAAATAACCAATATTTTCAGCAGTTTGCTTTATTATATCAAGAAAGGTAAAAACGTAACTGAAATGCAAAAAAAAAAAAAAATTTGTGCAATGTATGGAGAAGGTGCTGTGACTGATCAAACATGTCAAAAATGGTTTGTGAAGTTTCCTGCTGGAGATTTCTCGCTGGGCGATGCTCCATGGACAGGTAAACCCGTTGAAGTTGATAGCGATCAAACTGAAACATTAATTGAGAATAATCAATGTTGTACCCTGTGGGACATAGCCAACATACTCAAAATATCCAAAGCAATAAAGTTATTGGTGAAAATGAAAAATGTGTTTTTTACTTTACAGAAAAAGCTAATGAACTTTTTGGCCAACCCAATACTACCCACTGTTTTCTGCATCTCAACACTTTTGCTTGCAGTGCATCGTGGGGATGTTCTGCATCTGTCCAGAAAAGAGCCCCATAATTCTCCATTACAGCTGTTATTCTCCATTATACTCTATTGTATAAGTAAAGTATATTTTATTTAACCAGTTTCTCTATAGATAGACATTTATGGTCCAAAGTTTGCCATCACACACAATGCTGTAATTAATACATTATTTACGCATCAGCAAATTTATATTAAGAATAAAGTCCAAGAAGGGGAAATGCTGGATACAAGGATATGAGCATTTTATAATTTTTCATATAAATTTCCCCTCTTAGAGATTATACCAATTTAAAACCCTCTCAGTAATGTAAAAATTACCTGTTTACTCATACCTTTGCTAATATAATGTGTTGCCTACTTTATTTTAAGCTTTGTTAATGTAATAGGTAAATAATGGTGTTTCAGCAGTTTTGATTTGTATTTCTCTTTTTAGGAGTGAAGTTGAGAATCTCTTCATTTATTTAAGGGAAATTTGTAAAATAGTTCTATAAAATATGCATACCCTTAGTCTTGTTTTGTCTAGCATGTTATTGACCTTTTTCTTATTGGTTTGTAACAACTTTTTATATATTGATTTATCAGTAGTTTTAGTTGCACATATTTTCCCCAGTTTGTTGTTTGTCATATAACTTTATTATTGGCATTTTAGAAATCCTTTTATTTTTATTGCTTCTGGGTTTTCTCTCAGACTTTCCCAGTTGAAGAATGAAAATATATGTGAGGTCTGTCCAGAAGGTATCTAACCATTATATGAAAAATAGACACTTATTGAAGAAAATAAAAGATACAAGAAACATTGTACATAGGACAATACGCTTCAAAGTGTCCTTCAAAGCAGGTACATTGGGACCTCACACAGTTCTCCCAATCTCCATCATATCATATTTTCCTGAATTTTTCCTGAATTTCATTGATGATTTGAAATCTCTTCCCTTTCAAAGGTGATTTTAGTTTTAGGAAAAGCCGGAAGTCACAGGGTGCCAAATCTGGGCTCTAGGAGGGCTAAGTCGCCTGGGTGATTTGATGTTTTGCCAAAAAACTCTGCACAAGACATGATACATGAGTGAGAGTGTTGTGATGAGGCTGTCAATCACTAGTTGCCCATAGCTGCAGCCTTCTGAATCCCCCAAATAGTTTCTGTGAAGGAATATTCAAGCTTAACTTAAAATTGGATACAGATTCATTGCTGTACTCTCTCAGCCATTTTGAATGCCATACAATACATACGCTCACTCAACAGTTTCTACTGCCCCACTGACTAGTACAATGAAGTCATCATTGTTCACACGTGCATTTCAGTGCACTCTCCTTGGCTGCCAGGTTATATTGATGTCATGCAAACCATTCTCATTATATTAACAATGACTGGACTTTTCTGGACAGACCTGGTATATATATCACCTATGGCTCTCTCTCTCACTTTTTTTTTTTTTCCCATATTTGCGGTTTATTTTAAATTTTATATCTTTGATCTCTCTGAAATCTATCCTGATTTAAAATTTTAGGTTTGGATACAATTTTATTTTTTTCCAGATGGCTGAAAAATTATTCCAACACTATTAAATAATCTTTTTTTCCTACTGATTTGAAATACTATCTTTATAATACCAATATTTCCAATTATAATTACAATAAATTACAGTTTAAAATAAAACTTTTCCCCTTTTAACAACTGTCCTCAAAATCTTTATAAATCTTAAAATGATGTCATATCAGTCTCTTACAATCATTGGACATTTTTATAGTTTTCTTCCTTTTACTCCCTCTCCTTTGCTTTAAAATGTTATACTCTATCATGATAAAAAACAACAACAAAAACAACAACCACCCAGGAATAGAGGGGAACTTTCTCAACTTGAAAAAGAATGTCTACAAAATTTTTACAATTAACATCATACTTTATGGGTAAAAAACTAAAAACTTTCCAACTAAAATCAGGAAAAAGACAAGGATGTTAGCTGTCCTTTTCAACCCCATATTAGATGTCCTCGCTAATTTAGTAAGACAAGAAGAGGGAATATAAGGTATACATACTGGGAAGGAAGAAATGAAACAGTCTTTATTCATAGATAACATAATTATCTATATAGAAAATCTGAAAAAATTGACAAAAAAAAAATTATTGCAACTAATAAGTAATTATAACAAGGTTGCAGGCTACAGGTTAGTACACAAAACTCAATTGCTTTCCTATGCCAGCAATGAATGAGTGATTTAAAATAAAAGACAGAATACTATTTATGTTAACACCCCAAAATTAAATATTTAGTTATGAATCTAACAAAATATGTAGAAGATCTATATAAGAAAAATTATAAAACTCTGGTGAATGAAATCAAGCAACTAATAAATGGACAGAGACTGCATGTCCATGCACAGGAGGACTCAATATTGTCAAGACGTCAGGTCTTCCCACTTGATGTATAGATTCAATAAAATCCCAATCAAAAATCCTAGCAAGTTATTTTGTGGATACCAACAAACTGATTCTAAAGGTTACACAGAGATTCAAAAGACCCAGAATAGCCAACACGATATTGCAGGAGAAGGATAAAATTGGAAGACTGACATTACCCAGCTTCAAAACTTACTATAAAACTACAGTAGTCCAAACAGTGTGGTATGGATGAAAGAATAGACTAATAGAGCAATAGAATGGAATTAAAAGCCAGAAATAAACACACACAAATCTAGCCAACTGTTCTTTGACAATGGAGAAAAGACAATATAATGGAGAAAAAATAGTTTTTTCAATAAATGGTGCTAGAATAACTGGACATACACATGCAAAAACAAAAACAAAAAAAACCTAGACACAGCTCATACACCCTTCACAAAAGTTAACTCAAAATGCATTATAGGGTCATGATGGGCAGTAAGATGGCATCTGCTAGCAGGGTTGTTCAGGTAGTCAAGCCACATACTCCATTAATAAGGTTCCCTAACAGAAGAGACCATCCTAAACCCAATGTATCAGAAATTTTGAGATTATCAGGACTACCATCTCACTCTTCTTCAATTTCACAGCATTTTAAAGGAAGTAAGTTGCCAGATTGGCTGATGCATCAGGGTCCACCAGACACTGCAGAAATAATAAAAACATTACCTCAGAAATATAGAAAGAAACCTATGTCTCAAGAAGAAATCGAATTCATCCAACGTGGAGGTCCAGAATAATCACTGATACTGGCTGCTGTTTGTCAACAGACAAAAGAATAGTCTTTACAATAAAGGACTTCCAAAATGACAAATGAGAAATTGTACATTAAACAACTTTAATACATATTCTGTAAACAAAAAAAAACCCTACATAGAAAATTTAGATGGACAATTATATCTCATAATTTATGTATCTTGGTCAGCTCCTCCACAAGCTTACCTGATTGTTTATATACTTTATACTTATTAAAGTACACATCTGAAAATGTTTTAAAAAATGCATTATAGACCTAATTGTAAAATGCAAGACTAAAAATGCTAGGAGATAGCATAGAAGATAACCTAGGTGACCTTGAGTATGACAATGACTTTTTAAGTACATCACCAAAGACACAATCTGTGAATGAAATCATAAGCTAGACTTTACTAAAATTAACACCTTCTGTTCTGAGAAGACAATGTCACGAGGATGAGAAGACAAGTCACAAGCAAGAGAAAATATTTACCAAAGATACATCTGATAAAGGAATGTTATCCAAAATATACCAAGAACTCTTAAAACTCAACAATAAGAAAATAATCTGATTTTTAAAATGAGCCAAAGACCTTAAGAGATACCTTATCAAGGAATATGTACAGATAGCAAATTCGTATATGAAAAGATACTCTACATCTTATGTCATAAGTAAACTGCAAAAACCTGTACACAGATGTTTACAGAAGTTTTATTCATAATCGTCATGAGGGAATTGTCAAACTTGGAAGCCACCGAGATGGCCTTCAGTGGGTGAATGGATATATAAACTGTGATGCATCACGACAATGGTATGTTATTCAAAGCTAAAAAGAAATGGGCTTTCAGCCATGAAAAGACACGGAGGAATCTTAAATGCATATTACTGAGTGAAAGAAGCCAATTGGAAAAGACTACATATTGAAAGAGTCCAACTGTATGACATTCTGGAAAGACAAAACTATGGAGGCAGTAAAAAATCAGTGGTTGCCAGGAGTGTGGGGAGTGCAGGGGTTGCGGGGGATAAATAAGCAGAGCACAGAGGATTTTTAGGACAGCAAAAATGCATTGTATGATACTATAATGAGAGATACAGGGTATAATACGTTTTTCCAAACCCATAGAATATACACCAAGAGTGAACTCTAATATAAACTATGGACTTTGAGTGACTACAATATGTCCATGTAGCTTTATCAATTATAGCAAATATACCACTCCAGTGGGAGATGTTGGCAATGGAAGAGGCCGTGCATGTGTGTGGGCGGGGGGGGGGGCGGTGTGTATGGGAAATCTCTTAACCTTCCTCTCAGTGCTGCTGTGAATCTAAAACTGCTCTAAAAAAAATAGGTCTTTATTTAAGGCACAAAATTTATACCCTGCAGGTCAGTTCCTCTCTAAACCTCTCTCACATTTTTAGCATCAGTATTTCTGTTTTCCCAGTTAAATAATACACCTACTTTTAAAATTATTTGCGTTTCTTCTGGCTTTTTAAGCTCCCCCTATCCATCCTCACTCTCATCCAGGTGGGCATACATGAGTGGCTATAAGGTGTGATTGGAGTTCCAGATTCGGCAGGGCTCTTAGCATAGACTCAGGGGTTATTCACACAGAGGTGGCTGCTGAAGCCCAGAGAGAGTGTCGATTTATGGAGAAGAATGTGCAGAGGAAGAAGAGTGATAGGTGCTGAACCGTGTGTTATCCTAATAAAGGAAAATGTGAAGGAGGAGCTAGAGGAGAAACTACAAGAAACTATAACAGTAATAGAAGGAATAAAAGATGAAGTGTCCAGGGAGGTGCCAAATAATACAGACAGATCAATGAGGTTGAGGATAAGGGACACACCAATGGGTTTGGTGACAGGGAGATCAGAGCTGCTCTTTCGAGCAGGTCACTTCTCATGTTCAAACTCATCTACCTTTCCCGGCTCAGTTGCTTCCTGTCCTGGGTAGATGAAGTTGCTCTCAGCAGACCACCACTTCCCAATAGAATAATCAGAAAAGCCAAATAAAACAGAAATTAGCTCTCTAATGGATGCTGAGAACTGCTGAGGCAAGGAAAACTGGAAGATCTGAGGCATTGGTGAGGAAAAACTTGAAAAGAAAGAGCTCATCCACAGTTACTTTTACACTCTGTTTGCAAGAGGCCGAGAACCACAGCACAGCAGAAGCAGTGCAAGTCTGTCTGAGGGCTGGAACAGAGGGAGAGAAAACAGCCGTGTTTTGGCAAAAGACTTGGGAGGGCCTCCAGCATGCAGCCTGCTTCCCCCTGAGAATTTGGCCAAATACCGGGCTGTTCAGAACAGGGGTTTTAAAATGCAAGTGGAAACCCTGCCTCTGAAAAGCGGAGTGGCTTTTCCACACTCTTGTAGGACTAAGGTTAGAGTTTAATACCCACTGGGGGAGGGACGTGCAGAATAAAATGTGGATTTCTTGTTGTTGCTGAAAATGCAGGTCAGATATAAACCAAAGGAAGAACGAGACTTACTAGAGCTATAATTCAACCTTGACTCTGCAGATTAAATGGAATAACATGTTCAATCACTATTCTGTCTGGGCAGTAGAGGGGATAGTAAATCTCCTCTGAAATAAGATTCCATCTGAAATTTCTACTATTTCATATACATAGTGTCTGGCATTCAATTAAAATCTACTAGGTATACCGAAAAACAGGATCACATGACTGAAAAACCATGGAAAAAAGATGGTAGAAACAGGTGATCCAGATGTTGAAGTTTCTGACAAGGACTGTCAATGAACTACCGTCATATGTTAGAAAGGAAGAGATTGGACACATTATGGAAAAATGGAATCAATCTCTACGAAGCTTTCTTCAGGCCTCCCTTTCTAGAAGTCATCTTTTCCTCCTCCACATAATCCTAAAAGTTTATGTGTATTTATTGCACTTATAGGGAGTTAAAAGCACTGAGATTTTGAAGTCACATTGGGGTCAAATTCAAGATCAGCCATTTATTAACAACATGTCCTTGGATAAGTTACTTAGCTTATTTGAGCTTCAATTTCCTTGTCTAAAAAATGGTGTACGCTAGCTGTTGTGGCTCAATGGATTGAGCACCAGCCTGTGAACCAAAGGGTCGCCGGTTTGATTCCCAGTGTAGGGCACATGCCTGGGTTGCGGGTCAGGTCCCCAGCAGGGGATGCACAAAATGCAAACACACATTTATGTGTCTCTCCTTCTCTTTCTCCCTCTCAGCCCCTCTCTAAAAATAAATAAATAAAATATTTTTTAAAATATTCAAATAAAAAAATGGTGTCAATAATAGTACTTTTTTCATAAGCTTGTTTTGATATACTTGCACTAACTCAGTTGCAATAAAAATGTGTTTAATTTTTAGTTACCTGCCCTAGTTTTCCTCACCAACTCCTTTGCTGAGGAATGTAGAAAGAACCTTAATTTTTGTCCATTTCAATCACTTTATACTGATCTAATAGTTTGAATATTTCTTTGGGAATCTCATTTCTTTAAGAATGAATGTCAGGACTTTGCTTCCTTCCTCCAAGGGTCCTTGGAGGTACAGTAGGGGAGGTCTACGGGTCAGTGACCTTGTGACAGCGGAGGTGAGGCAGGGTCCTTAAACCCATCTGGAGAGGGCCCTCTGGATTCCGTCTGATTTCTCCTGCAGAGCAGCTAGATAAGTCTGCCCCCTCTGGCCGGTGAGCACTGATGCATTCTTGATCCCGGCTGGCTGTTTGAGCTCAATGGGCTGGTGCTCACCACTGGGATCCAGAGCTTCAGCCACTTGCCCCTAGTTCCATAGACCCCTCTCCTCCTTCATGGCAACTTCAGTCTTCTGCCTGGCCACCAATTTTCTTAGCACCTCTATGTCTCCTCACTGGGATGTGAAAGAATTATCATTACTTCAAAACACGTGCCCTCCTTATATACTCCCCTCACTGCCTGTTCCACTCTTTCATGGCACTTTACTAAATTGGTAACTTTATATTTTTGTGGGAACCTTCATTTGACTTTTGCTCCCATACAACATTGTCATCCTTGTGGTGGTGTGGGTCCTGTCCAGTTTTGCTCAACATCATATTCCCAGTGCCTAGCATAACAGCCATTACTGCTAAATAAATAAATGAGAAACTCTAACCTCAGGGCCCTAAGAATGAAGAACATGGATGGTCTTGCCTCAAGTCTTTTCCCATCCACATTAGGAAACTTTGATAGTTTTCTACCTAAGAACCATTCTCCATATGCCTTTTGCTCTCAGAGCATTACTTTTGTTTTGTTGGAAAATGCCCAGCCCAGGGATGAAATCATGAATTGGTCTAAAGCAATCATTACAACCCCATTCCCTTTTGCCAGCAATAGATCAGAGTAATTATGCCACAATGTTCTGGCTAGTGAGCTAGAACGAGACAACTAGGGGGTTTCTGGGAAAGATTTTTGTTCTTAATGAAAAATATGAGGAGCACTTCCTTTGGCCTCCTCTGCTGCAACCCCTCACTTCTTAAATGTGCTGGTGTGAGGATGTTATATTTAGAACCATGGCAACTATCTTCAACTACGAGGGAAAGGCCTGAAGAAATGTCAAAATGACCCCATTGAACTTTGGTACCAGCCTTGGAATTATCTCCAGACTTCTAGTTATGTGAGATCATAAATGTCTCAATTATTTAAGCTGCTATTATTATTTTATTTTGTAGGAGCCAGGTTTTTTCTGATATACTTTGGAACAAGTCCAACTTCACATGCATTCTGGGACCTAAAGCTGGGACAGCTGATCATTGGTCCTGTTTTTACCCCCATAGAAGTTACGGTCTGCTCAGAGACATCACCACATTAACACCCTGGGCTACAGGTCAGATCTGACTTTCTGCCTTTCTTTTGGTAACATCTCTAAAGCACTCTGAGCAAAGAATATCTAAACTGTCACAGGTAGTATATAAATAAATAAACAGGTAGGTACAGGTCAAGGGAATGGGATGAGAAAGTAGAACTAAAGTGACAGAGGAGTGAGGACTGAAGCTGGGAAAGCAAAGAGTAACCAAGAGGCGCTAAAAACCAAAGGGGAAAATGAGACCAGGGTGGAGGAAATGTCCAACAAATAGCAACAGGAAAAGCCAGAGAAATTGGGAGTGGACAATTTTAATTTCTTAATTGTCTAGGAAATAATCTAACACAAATGTATAAGACTTTTTTGGAGAAAATATTAATTCCAATAATGGACATAAACAAAGACCTGAATAAATGAGTGATACATCAATTATATGGGACAACTTAATATTTTAAGAATATTATTTCTTCACATATTAAACCACAGGTCCAATGTAATGCCAGTAAAATGCCCCCCTCCAATTTTTGGAACTTTGAGAAACTGATTTTAAAAGGTATATAGAAGAAAAAACATCTACAGACAGCAAATAAAAAGATGTGAGCAAAAAAGAGAGTTGCCTTACTAGATATTAAGGTATATCACAAATGCATGCTTAAAGAAAGCCAATGAAACAGAATAGAGAACCCAGAAATGTAGCTAGGGATAAGAATTTGGTGTATGATAAGGGGGAGATCACAAGTCACTGGGGGAAGAAATAACTAGTTAGTAGGTCGTGTTGGGAAAATTGGCTCCATCAATACAACCACAGGGGATATTAAAAAAAAAAAACCCAAATGTATTAAAGGCCTAAATATTAAATGTAAAACTCTATAATAACAGAAGAAAATATGGATGTTTATCTCTGTGACTTTTGAGTGGAGTCTTATGACTTAAAGAAAACCCCCAAAAGCCTCAGCAGGAAAAAATTTGATGGACTTCTCTATGAAACAAAATTAAAGATTTAGTCCAATAAAAAATTACTACAAAGTCAATAGGTACATAGTATACTGGGATAAGATGTTATTAACATCCAAAGCCAATGGATCTATATCTAGGAAATCCTGCAAAGCAGTAAGAAAAAGACAATGAAAAAAAAGCAGCAGGATATATGAATAGGTAACTCATAGAAGGAGAAACCTCTGAATGGCTAATACGAGTATGAAGAGATATTCAACATCACCATCAATCACAGAAATGCAAAATAAAGCATCAGTCAGAGAGATCACAGACAGTTAAATGAAATCTCAAGTATAGCAAAGATGCACTTCTAGTAGAGGGTGATCTGGAAGAGCCCTTCATTATACAGAGCCATCAGTCCCAAAAGATGTCAAGGATACCGTCTCAGCCCTGAGTATGTTACCAATGTGACTTTAATGTGCAGATCAAAAAAGGGCACACAGCCCTGAGTGGTGTGGCTCAGTGGGTTAGGTATCGTCCCACAAACCAAAAGGTTGCCAGTTCAATTCCCAGTCAGGACATATGCCTGGGTTGCAACAGGCCAGGCCCCTGGTTAGGGTGTGCAGAGGAAGATATGTGCAGAGGAAGGTGATTGACATTTCTTTCACACATAGATGTGTCTCTCCCTCTCTTTCCCCTTCTCTTCCCCTCTCTCTAAAAATAAATAAATAAATAAATGATTTTTTTTTTTTAAAGATGCACATAAAGTGCATCCATCACAACGCGTATGTATGTGTGAGAGAGTGAGAAAGAGCAAGGACTTGAAGGCAACCTAGTGTTTATTAATAAAGCAATGATTTACTTAACCATAAACATAAACAGTATGGGCCACAGGGTAGCCAGAAGTAGTAGAGGAGGTTTTCCTATGGCAGCATGGATGGGTTACCAAGGCCTAATGATGCATATAATGGTAAGAAGAAGACTTCCATAGCCCAGAACCATTTTTTGTGAAGTAAGAACACACAGACAAAATGGCACCATACAGTATATTTTTAAGAATATATATACTTAACATGTGGAGGTGGATTGGAAGGATATAGAGAGTAGTTCAAGTTGGTATCTTATGTTGGAGAAAGATCAGGGATGAGAAATGGTTATCTTAATTGTGGTGATAGTTTCATGGCCATATATATATGTCAAATTTATCAAATTACACACTTGAAAATGTATAATTTCTGAATGTCAACTGCACCTCTTTAAAAAGGGTAGATAGAAAATGACAGTTCTCTATATGTCCTTTCCTGAGCACCAAATAAAATAAAATGAAATACATGTGGCCAGTAGCCAAAGAACTTCAGAGGCTCTCCCACTTTAATGTGCATGACAATTATCAGAGGCATTTGTTAAAACAACAAGTTTGTGGGCCTCACACCCAGAGATTCTGAACCTGCATTCTAAACATGCACCTTCGATGATTTTTCCGTAAATGGGCCATGGGCATACTTGGAGATGCCCTGAACTAGGTAAAATCAAGCTACCAGGACAGTGACAGGAAATGAGTGAGCAGGGGCGACGGCAATAGAACATCTGCCCAGCACCCGCAGCAAGGAAAATAATGAGCTCAAGCAGCTGGCCCCGTCAGCACAGGCAGGCTTTCTACCCCTTCCTTTTGTGTGAGCCAACTCCAGTAGGCCAGGCCTGGAGGAATTGGGTGATGGAAATTGACAACGCCTGTCTGGGTAGAGTATCTGTGGACAGGAAGCCCCAGAGGCATCTGCTGCACAAGGTTGATGCGGGCGTGGTGCCTCCAGTGGTCCTGAGCGCCACATGATCACCTCACTCACAGACACTTTTCGAAGGTTGGGGGAAGTGGCTATGAAAAGAGCGAGAAGGACATATGTGGGACGTCGTCAGTTGCAAGCGCTCGAGTCTGACCTGATGAGAGACGCGCAGGGTGAATCATCATCTCTCAGCAAATCTCCTGGTGAGCCCTTTCCGTGTGCAGATGGTCCAGGATTTTAGCCAGAGAACCCTGCCATCCCGCCAGTGCATGCTTTGCCCTTGTCTCCTTTGATCCCTGCTTCTGGCCTGTGTTTCAACAGCTGGACTGTTTTTGGCATAGTGTGCATCATGCAGAGGAGATTTTTAATAGTGACAGCTATGATTGTAGGCAGACATGACGTGGTCTTACGCTTGACTTTAGAAGTGTCTAATGGCACCCTCACCCTGCATCTCTGGCCACGGGGATGTTTGTTTCCTTGTGAAAGGAATACAGCCTCCCCAGTCAAGAATGGACTCTGGGCTCCCGTCCACCGTTGTTTATCCGGGCACAGTTTCCCTAATGGCCCAGAGCACCAATGGAAGCTTAGATTCACTGCTCCCTTCCTAATATGCAGAATGCCCTGGTTTCCTAAGGACAAGGAAAGTTTTTCAGATTTATACAAACAGACCAGCATATTTGTGGGTATCCAGGTAACAAACCAAGTTTGCGACTCCTTTTGACAGCATAATTCATAGCCCCAGACAGAAATGCTAATGTGAACACAGACACTCCAAGGAACCAGTTACAGTGGAAAAGATTAAGGAACGGTCCCAAATATAGCTCTCTCTAAAGATCATTTGATTCTCCAACAGGCTTCTTTTTTACAAATGTGAACATTTTCACGTAAAGGGAAAGAAAAAAAGGGAAAGAGAAACAATGGCAGAGAATCCAGAGATGCAAATATTTCAGGCTCGTTAATAACAGGTGAGGTTTTCTTTCTCTCCTTAGGAAATTCTTCAAAATAACTGTTTGATGCTGATGGTGTGGGATGTGTAAGCTAGAGCGTGCGAATCTGAGGATCCCTGCATGTGTCTAGGGGACTGGGTCTCCTGGCGCCTGTCTGAATGAGACCCAGTGCAGCTGCAGCTCCCATGAGGCCGAGCGGCGTGGGCAGACTGACAGGGTCATTCTTCTCTCTCAGTAATGTGTTTGCTTAAGCATGAACATTAGTGTCAGAAGCACTTAGTGCAAAGTCCCCTTTCAGGGGTGAAGCAGTCATTGCCAAGTCTACGTGCCTGGGAATCCATTATGTCTATTTGCCTGGGGGTTAAGGGTAGGGTTCGGCATCTCTTATATTTTCTAATAAAGGTGAAAAGATAAAAAAACAAGAACACTATTTATAAAATTATCTTTTGAGGGTGAGTCCTGCTGGGAAAATGTGACTGTCTTGCACTGGGACTGCCTTCCGGAAGAACCGAGCAATAGCTATTGTTATGTGGGACATACCCTCCTGCCCTCACCAGCCCTGTCTTCTGAAATGAGTGAAATGAGAGTTATTTTACACTTGACCTTGCATAAAGCGAACATGCCTAATTAGTGGAAGATTTGCTTTTAGGATGAGAATCTGCTTTTAACCATTAGTGTCCTGCCTTCCAGAGATGAGGACACATCACGGACAGACTGTGGTTTTTTCTTGTCTTTCTCACAGTAGCAATGAATGTGAATCCCCTACTCCTGTTGCCACAATGAGCAGTGGCATTTACTTCTGAGGCAGCTGGTCAGTGCTGAGCTGGGGGCAGCTAATGGGACCACACGACCCTGCGCTCACAACCTGGCTGGTTCATGTACACCAGGCTTTGACATTAAGAAAGGGCTAGAACTAACACACCCCTAAGAAGCCATGTTGTTTTATCTCTGTCTTTTGGACAGGTTAAAGGCAAAGATGGGCCTGGTACAAATCGAGTCTCCTTCCCTCCGCTGCACCCCCGTGTACCTCCCTGGAGTTAATGTCAATTACCAGCTTCCTGTGTAATGGTCCACTCAGTGGCACACAATGGCAGTAGGATGGGACAAAGAGGCTGCAGACGAAAAAGGGGTGTACTGCTGTTGAGAATTTTAAAACAATAATAAAACTGACAACAAACCAGTTTGCTATGTATTATCACCAATGCTGACAATTTAGAGTGTCAGTGATAAAATACTCCTCCCTATAAGCTCTAAACAATTACAACGGTTGTCCCTGACACCGGTGAACTCAGCCACCGGCGTTCCTTTTGAAAGTCAGTTTGTGACAAGTTGGAATCACCTGAGCTCCCTTCGGCACTTTTTGTGTCTCCAACCCCTGTGACACTATCAGTTCCTGCATTTAGACAGGATTGAAATAAGCAATTATAGGACAGCAATTATCTAGACAAAGGACCAGACCATGAGTTATTTCAATTGTACTTTTGACGACAGGGTGTTTTTGTTTATGTTTAAATTTTAAGACAAAGATTACAAACTGTGTGTTGTAATATTTTTGTTTATGTGCAAATTTTAGTTTATACCTGAAATATTTTACTGAATTTGAATTTTTTTAAAATTAAAATTTATTCTTTATCAAAATTGTTAATTATTTTAAAACTAAAGACTCTGAGAGTGAGCGCCTTCGGTTTTGTGCCTCACCCCCACTCTTAGCTGTGCCTCCTGCTCTGGAAATCTAAAAAGCACACATGCTTCCGCTCTCTGAGCTGCAGCAGTGAGAGCGCTGGCACCGGTGCTCTCACCAAAGCCACCAAATGCAGCAGAATTCCATCTGGAAGTCTGAACGCGGAGCAAATGACTCAAAGGTGCAAAGGCAGTTTGGAACCCATTTTTGTGGGAGTGGTGATAGCGCCAGGCATGGTACTGGTGCCCTTCCTGTCCTATTATTGGAAGGCCAAAAGGCTCGTTTAGTTTTTTTCTGTAAAATAAAAGGCACATTTTTCATTTTCACTAGTATCTTTATTGATTTGGATATTGTGAGTGTGTCGGCTATCTCCCACATGGTAGAACATTGATTGTGGCCAAAAGGCTCATTTAGTTTTTTCTGTAAAATAGAAGGCACATTTTTCATTTTCATCAGTATCTTTATTGATTTGGATATGTCGGCTGTCTCCCACATGGTAGAACATTGATTGTTCTCAATTAATGTCTCAATTTGATTGCTATCAACTCCATCTGGTTTACCCAACTGTGGAGCATCGTCCAGCAAGAAATCTCCAGCACGAAACTTTGCAAACCACTTTTGACACATTCAATCTAATCAGAGCACCTTCTCCATACACTGCACAAATCCTTTTTTGTTTCAGTTGCCTTGTTACCTTTCTTGAAATAATGAAGCATGATATACCGCAAATATGTATTTCCTTCCATCTTCAATATTAAAATGGCTGCACAAAAATGCACCTATTTTCATTAGTGTTTTAAAAATGCAGCTGATAGGAGAACTGTCACAATACAGTCTAACAAAATTGTTTTGAATGAAGTTAAAGAAAACTAAGCACTACTAGAGCCATCTTATGGGAAAACTCAAATGTACTTTTTGGTCAATCCAATATTTTGGCTGTAAGTCTGACCTTCTTACATAGCTTGGTTTGTGCTTGTTTGACAAACCTGCTTCTTGATCTTGCAGTTGAATCTCTAAGCTCTCTGATATCCTTCTAGTGAATTCCTTCTCTGCTTAAGTTAACCAAAGTCAGTGTGTTATTTACTGTCAAGAACTCTTACTGGTATTCCTAGTTGAGCAGATAACTTTGAGAATGAATTTTAAAGCCCAAGGTAATTGTGTACAGTAGACAAACAGGAAACCTAAAAATGTAGAACAGTGGTATTACTAGAAATGTCAAAACCTATTTCCTAACTCGTCAAAGAATGTCTTACACACTGTCTCCAACCATCTTGTCCAGATCTTAGTAGATCTAGCAAGACAAAAACCAGAGGCTCTTTTTCATTAGAGGGGTTTTCATAATTTACCCCATTTAAAATAAATTAATGGGCAAAAACCATTTTCAAAACATCCAGTAAGAGTTGTGATTAAACAAACAAACAAAAAAGAAATAATAAAATACTAGAGAAACAGAAGCTAGCTTGTCAACAAAAGTCTGAAAGCCAATTTACTCTGCCCTGAATGCTTTTGGGTCAAAGGAATGGAAAGCTCCACAAAAGCTGCACATAAATATTAATTCCATCATATGCCACAGGAATGAGTAGTATTAGTATATAAATCAGTTCCAACTCCACTCATTTCCAAAATGATCCATACTGATTCCATTCTTTTCTGTTTGCTATCATATTTTAAAGTTTATTAATAGATAATAACTGCATATGTACCAGATTGTAGTTTGGAAAGCACTTATTTTGAACCATGTTTATTCTATTACAGCTGTCTCAATTTCTCCCCCTTTGCCCTTCTCCACCCATCCCACCCCACCCCCCTCAATTCCCACTCTGTGGTCCATGTCCATGGGTCATTCATACATGCTCTTCGTTTACTCCTTTCTCCTTCTTTCCACCATTGTCCTCCTTCCCCATCCCCTCTGGTCACTTTCAGTCTGCTCCATGTTTCCTTGTCTGTGGTTTATTTTGTTTATTAGTTTATTTTGTTGAATATATTCCACTTATAGATGAGATCATATGGTATTTGTATTTCACCAACTGGCTTATTTCACATAGCATAATATTCTCCAGTTCCACCCGTGTTGTCACAAAAGATAGGAGTTCTTTCTTTCTTTTTTTAAATGCAGATTG
The DNA here is from genome assembly GCF_021234165.1 of Pteronotus mesoamericanus. Classification (NCBI taxonomy): domain Eukaryota; kingdom Metazoa; phylum Chordata; class Mammalia; order Chiroptera; family Mormoopidae; genus Pteronotus; species Pteronotus mesoamericanus. The sequence continues at coordinate 27,323,748 of NW_026555078.1, read as the reverse complement.
ATTTCATTTATTTATTTTTTAAATGTCAAGATACATTATAAAATATTAAAAAATTTAACTCCATTATAAAGTCTCAGCAATTAAAACAACATGACACCAGCCACAGAAATAATCAAGTATATCAGTGACATAAAATGAGCATTCTAGAAACAAATGTATATATCTGTCTAACAATGTAATAATATATGATTAAATTGGTATTTCAAGTCAATGGGGAAAATAAGGCTTATTCAACTAAAAATGTGCATGAACCACTGTTACTTGAAATAAAACAAATATAGAGCCCTATTTCACACATTATACAAAAAACATTCAGGTGAGTTAAAAATCAGTATGTAAAATCTAAGGAGTTTTAGGAGAAAATACAAAATAACATTTTTCCTACCCTGAAGTAACATGTTCAAACCCAGAAGCTATAAATATTGACAATATGACTATATTAAACATTTAAGACTGTACAAAAATATACCTATAAAAAAGTTAAAGGACAAGTAATAGAGTAGGAAAGTATTTGCAGACATCTAAAACAGGGTTAATAGTTTTCGGGGGGGGGCAGTTTAAGGAGAAAATTCTACAAACATTTAATCGAAAAATGGATAAAGAATACCGAAAAGTCACTTAAAGCTTTTAAAAAATAATAGAAATAGGCAAGAAATATACACAAAACAGGTTTAGTTTCAACAAATAATAAAGTAAGAATTAAAATAACACATCATTGCCACAAATTAATAAGCATTAAAAATATTGGTAATATCAAGTATTGGTGACTGTGAAAGGAACTGGGTATCATAGACTCTTTTTCTTCATCTTCTTAAAGCAGTCCCTTTAGTATATTTTGCAGTGCTGGTTTAGTAGAGGAGTATTCTTTTAGCCTTCTTTTATCTGGGAAACTCCTTATTTAGCCTTCATTTTAATTGAGAGCCTTGCTGGGTAGAGCAGTCCTGGCCTTTGCTTTTCATGACTTAGGATATTTCTTGCCACTCCCTCTGGCTTGTAGTGTTTCTGTTGAAAAGTCAGCTGCTAGCTGTACCGGGGCTCCCTTGTATGCTATTACCTCTTTCTCCCTTGCTTCCTTTAGGATTCTTTCTTTGTCCTTGATATTTGCCATTTTAATGATGATGTGTCTTGGAGTGGGCCTCATTGGGTTCCTCTCAAATGGGGACCCTCTGTGCTTCCTGGACTTGGGTGACTTTTTCCCTCCTCCAATTAGGGAAGTTTTCCATCATTACTTTTTCAAGCAGGTTCTCTATCCCTTCCTCCTCCTCTTCTCCTCCCAGTATCCCTATTACATGGATATTATTATGTTTCAGGTCGTCCTGCATTTCCCTAAATGCCTCTTCATTCTTTTTGAGTCTTTTTCATTTTCTTGCTCTTTCTGGGAGCTTTTTTCTACCTTGTCCTCCAGTTCGCTGATTTGATCCTTGGCTTCATCTAGCTTGCTTTTGATTCCTTCTACTGTGTTTTTCAATTCAGAAATTGTATTCTTCATTTCCTCTTGTCTCTTATTGATATTTTCTATGTCCTTTTTCATGCTGATATAGTTTGCAGTAAGTTCCTTGTAGTTTCTCTATAGTTTTTTATCATTCTCTCTGAGCTCACTGAGCTTCCTTAGAACTGTTGTTTACTTAGAACTGTTGTTTTGAACTCAATATCTGACAGTTTACTTGCCTCTATTTCATTTAGTTCTCTTTCTGGAGATTCCTCCTTTCCTTTTGACTAGGAGGTGTTTCTTTGTCTTCCCATTATTTGGGAGGCTCTTTTTTTTTCTTCTTAAATTGATCTGTCTTGATTTCCTGACTTTGTGGTGCGGACTTGTATGGTAGGGGACCACTGTTTTTTCTTTCTGGATCTGCCTCTCATGATGTCAGATGTTGACCCTGTCTGATCTTAGGCTGTCTGTTTGAGACTTCCAAGAATATACTGTATGCAGCAGTCTCCTTCAGCTGTTAATCTAGTCACTCTGCTCTCAGCAGGCCAGCTTAAGTAACACCACAGGGTGGGACAGAGTCCCTCCTGGGGGGTGGGGTTATTGGGTCCTCTCACAGCGCTGGCACTCAGGGGAGTGTCCTGCCTGAGCAAGATGGCTGCTTCCACATGGGGGATGAGTCAGCACTGGGATCCCGCCGGCTACTCTCTCTGTTCTCTCCCCAAAGCCTCCTTCCTCAGTTTCTCCTCAGGCATCGCTATCCCACTCGTCCCCGCCTTCGCCAAAGCCCAGGGTAAGTGGCTGCAAATAAAAATTTATGTGTTGGCCCTTTAAACAGCTCTTTGCGTCTCCAGCTGCCTGTCTCTGGCAGAGAGCAACCCTGCCGCTTTTTGCAGCTGGCTCTTTTCTGTGTACTTTTTGGGCTCTGGTGCTGTAGGCTGGAGATCCCCGCTTATGGTTTAGACCCTGCTCTTCTCAGAGGGATCCAACTGGCCATTTCAATATCCTTCTGGTGCTGCCACCTGTGGGCACCCTGCCTTCCTTCTCGAGTCTCTACTGCACTTCCTACCAGTTAGGTTGTGCTAAAGCTGATTCTTCTGTCTGTCTGAAGTTATAGGGCTCCTCTCTCACTATTGTTGAGTTGTTTGTTCCAGGGACTTGATTTCTCCTTAATTTAGTTGTAATTCCATGTTGGTTGGGAGGAGGTCAGTGTGACTTTCACTCACTCCTCCACCATCTTGATTCCTCTGAAAAGCCTGATTCCATTCTTACATTCATTGTGGCCAGAGGGAGCACCTACCTTTCGAGTTAGGTTCTATGACTTTGAACAAGGTTTTTAAAATCTCTTGACTGAGGTTGCCTTCTATTTGTATTGGGATAGTGAAATTATCATGAAAAAATTAAGTAAGAAATTTATGTAGAACACCTTGGTATAGTGCTGGCACATAGTACAGCATCCAGGCAAGTTTTCCCTCACTTAGTCAGTAGTAAGCACCAGCTAAGGACCAAGAACATTTTGGGGTACCGGAAAGCTACTCATAGTTGTACTGTATTTGCTGAGTCTTCCTTCTGCTACTTTGCTACGAGGTGATTAAGATGGTCTTTTTAAAGACCAAGATGAATAGCCACAAGTACCAATATCCTCAACATATCTCCTATCTACTCTTCCCACCCACGCCAAAACACACACACACACGCACGCACACACACACACACACACACAACTCTAAATCAGGGACTCAGGTACAGCTTAGGGCAGTCAGCTCCCTCTGTCTGTCCCACAAAAACAAGTTCTGCTTCTGCAAAGTTACCGCATTTTGAGTTGTCTAGGTTGGTTCATTCGATTATATGTCCTTGTGGCATCATGTGTGTTTCCTTCACTTTACTTACCACTAAATAATTGCATGTGTAATCACTCTGCAATCACTACTGTCTGTCTTTTCCCAGACTCAATCAGGAGGAGGATCTGTAATTGTCTCTCTCATATCTGTACTCCTAGCACTTAGTGTAATGCCTGATACATGAAATATACCTCTGAATAAGTGGAAAACAGTTCTTGAAACCCCCATCTTTTATGTTACTTTCCAGGATTTGGGCTTTTCATATCCCCTCTACCATGCTACTGTCTCTACTCCAAACACTAACTATGTCATAGCATTTGCCCCCTATCATTTCAAGGTGGTAAACATACACCTCATGTGGTTAATAGACATAATTCTGGTATCAACTTGGGGTCCATAAGAGATGGCCTAGATAAGTGGACAACTCAAGAAGATTACCATTTTGGCATTCCATTTGTTTAAATTTTCTCAGAAGAGGGGTGCAAATTGGCCACTAGAACAGAACTCTTTGCATCTCCTTTCTTGTCCCTGCATTTCAGCGCTGGCCCCAAACTGGCACACTCCGGCCAGCAAAAAATTCCTGCAATTAACTGAGACCACCACTTTTAGAAGGTAGCTGAGAGAAGATCAGTTTTTTCTCTGAGCATTCTCTTTGCAAGTCTAATTGCTCCAACTGAAGCAATTTACCAAATTATGCCTCCTAACAATACCTGGTACTCTCCTTGGGGGAGGGGGGGTGCACTCCTGGTGAACATGATTTTCTCTGTCTTATTACATTTTAGAGATGTTTCAGAACCCATTTTAGACTGACATTTCATCACATGCCCATCTGGATCACCCTTTAATTTGGCCCCTGGGTTTACTACACCAATTGTTTGGGGCTCATAATAAAAAATGTGAATGCTAGTAGAATACCTATATTCATGTCACATCCAGAAACCTCAATCCTGAGAAGACAGAAAAGTACATAATGAGAAAAAAAATAGATATATCTATATTCCTTAAGGTGTTCTTTGCAGTTTTTTTTTTGGGGGGGGGGCATTAGGGAGGGACCAGTGAGAGGTCACTGGGTCATTAAGGGTTCCACCAGGGACAGCAGGTGGAATATATATGTTTACTGCAATAAATTGATTTATGTGACTGTAAGAGCTGACTAGGCAAGTCTAAAATCCATAGAGCTGGATGTCAGAAAGGGTAGGCCATCAGAAAGGGCAGGATGGGAACTCAGGCAGAAGCCGAGGCTTCAGTCCAAGGCAGAATTCCTTCTTCACGTAAACCTTACTTCTGCTTTTAAGGCCTTCCAACTGATTGCATCAGGTGCAACCAGATTGTTGAGGATAACCTGCTTTCATAAAGCTAACTGATTGTAGATGTTAATCACATCTATAGAATACCTTCACAGCAATACCTAAATTAGTGTTTGATTGAACAACTGGGTTAGGCTTAGTAAAATTAACACATAAAACTATTATTTTTCTTGTTATAAAAGTAACTATAGAAAAATAAGCACAAGAAATAAAAAGCCTAGAGTTCAATCACATACAGATAAGCTGTTAACACTCTGTTGTGTTTTAATGAGTGCCTCCTAATTTTGTTTTTTTTCTAGCAATTTATTTAAAATAGCAAGAAAAAATGGGAATAATAAACTAAATGCTTGACCATAGGGAAATGGTTATGAGGATTATGGTATAAGCTTATGAAGCAAAATTATGCAGTCTTTGAAAGTTATAATTATGAAAAACTGTATCAGCCTGAAAAAATACTTCAAGTGAAAAAAGCACAGTACAAAATTATATCTCTGCCACGATTACAACTATAGTATGGTGACATGGATCAGAAGGAAACAAAAAATAATGCACCAGGGAGGGACGGAGGAATGGGCAGAGAACAAAGGATTTTTAGGGAACCGAAACTATTCTGTAAAATATTATAATGGTGGCTACGTGTCATACATTTGTCAAAACTCACATAATGTACAATACCAGGCGTGAACCATGTAATGTAATGTATGTAACTGTATACTACACACTACAGACTCTGGATGATACAATGATGTGTCAATGGATGTTTATCGATAGTGACAAATGCACCATTCTGATGGGGGATGTTGACGGTGGGGGAGGTTATGCACGTGTAGGAGCGGGGACTGTGTAGGAATTCTGTACTTTCTGCTCAATTTTGGTCTGTGAACCAAAAACTACTCTAAAAAATAAAGCTTATTAAAAAAAATAATGCAGCAAATGTGAGCGCCCCTCTCCCAATATTCTCCAGCATTTATCATTTTTTTGAACCTTTAACAAGCACCTAAGACTGCTGCCTGAGGACTCTCTCTGTCCTCTGTAGCTCATTCTGCCTACGAAGTGATAAAATAAAGTCCTGGGGAATTAATATCCTCCTGGGAGCAATCTTCAACCAATGGCTGATGGAAGTGGCTGTATGTATCCCCGGCCCCTCAGTCAAGATATCTTGGAGGTGGGTGTTGCGCGCTGGTTCCCAGAGTAGCCCAGTTAATCTCCAGCTGCCCACAGCGGCAGCTCGCCCTAATTCACACTGTACTTCTTTCCTTCCTTCTCTGTCTCACTTTCCACTCCCCTCGTGAGCATTTTCCTCAGTCCTAAATAAACTACCTGCCTGTATTTGTTTGATGCTGAATCATACATTCTAAGAGTCCCCAAGGGGTGGAAACAAGGGGTGGTTACTTGGGAAGTAAAAAATATCTTTATTCATTTTCTGTATAAAGCACAGAGAGACACACAGTACACTAGCAAATTTATAGCAGGTCTGTGTATTTAAAATCCATGGGGGTAGGTGATTAAGGAAAAAATGTCTAAAAAGCTTCCTTAGGGGGTTAATTTTCAAAAAAGGTTGAGAAACTCTATGAACAGGTGGACACACACACACTAAGACAGGTAAAAATAGAAATATTTCATTTGTTAAAATGACTAATCAAATATGAATTCTGATCTCAAATTTTTTTTAACTTCAGTTAGATATGTGATCTGTACAATAATAAAATATTAATTTTAAAAACAAAATCAGACAGGAGCCTGGCCTACGAGCGACTTCTGGCCCGGAGACAAACGCCTATCACCGACCGGACTGGGCAGTCCTGCCCGTCTCAGTCCCGCTGCTGCTACCTGCACCCTTAGCTACCTGCTCGCTCCCCCTACCCCAGCCACCCCTACCATTTTATTTTGTTTCCCTGGTTGTCTGGGTAGAATCCCTTTGGACTAAGGGCTAGAATCAGCAAGGAAAAAGAAAAAACGAAAAACCTTACTCATACAAAGAAACCCCATCTTTACAAGAGTGAGTTAACTGGAAGGAGGTTAGGCATTCTGGGCAATGAAGAGTGTGAGAATGGCTTGGGTGGTGTGGCTCAGTGGATTGAATGCCAGCCTGTGAACCAAAGGGTCACTGGTTCGATTCCCAGTCAGAGCACCAGCCTGGGTTGCAGTCCAGGTCCCCAGTAGGGAGTGTGTGAGAGGCAACCACATATTGATGTTTCTTTCCTTCTCTTCTTAGCTCCTTTCTCCCTAAAAAAATAAATAAATAAAATCTTAAAAAAAAAAAAAGAACGTGAGAACAGAAGAAGTAATTCGGAAGCCTTTCCTAGCTTGTGAGGGGGGAAGACATCCAGGACCCACCTGAGTTCCTCTACTCTCGTAGCAAGCACAGGAGATGAAAGCAGCCGCTGGCCAGCGCCAAGTTCAGGCAATGCTTAGATTGGACTCCAGAATGTAATGACTGGCTATGGGAGTGCTCATGTGTAGAAATTACTCTAGCTGCAGAAAGCTGAATATGTGAAGGACAAGGAGGAGGTTGAGGAACCAGTAAGGTGGTTAGAAACAGCCATGGGTATTTGGCAGCCCAAACAAAGAGATCAGATAAGTTCTGCATTTACCAACACAAAGCCCTGAATTCTTGAAACTGACCCAAGAAAGATTTTCTTTCACAGTATTTATACAAATGCTAGTCAAAGTGTTTGGTTGTGATATCTCATTTTAAAATACAGCAAAAGATTGTTGAACACCATTGTTCTAACTTTGCTCCCAGATAAGAAGGAGGCTCAGGGTTCTAACGCAGGCCATACTGGGCTCTAGGGGGCCAAGGGCTCCCAGGAGAGCAGGGCTGCCTAGGGTAGGACGGAGCCGGAGGAAGAACTGGTGAGACCCAGGAACTGCTATGCATGAAAGCAATTCTCACACATCTGAATGGCTTAGGTAGTAGCCGACTAGGCAGATGCTCAAGGTTGCTTTCTTGCCCCTCTGATTCAGTGAGCTTTATTATCTTATGTAAGATACTTTCTCCTTGTAAACTAGCCCTTGGAGAAGCCTGTAAAGCTTTTGTGGCGCGCAAGGTAAAATTCCATTCCTGTTCAAAGTGCACCATTTGTGGAGAGTGAGTCACATAATTTCCGGCTTGTCCAGCAAACTGCTTTTGGATGCTAAAGATCTTAACTTCTCCAAAGATGAAACTGAGGAGCTCAACTGAAGATACAGTTTAACTAATAGAAATACCTATCCTTTATTGAGAGCTTCCTAAGTGCCTCTTTACATGAGTTACATTGTTTTATTCTTATAACCACCCTTTGAGGTTATTGGTGCCTATTTTACAGATGGGAAAACTGATGCTCCAGCATGTCAAATAATTTGCCCAAAGGTCACAGCTACTAGATGGAGTAGTTAGCTTAACTCTAGGGACTGTATACTACATCTCCTCTCAAAGTGAGAGAACAATAGTCTCATTAGAAGTGTTACAGCTGATCACCTATGAAGGTAGGCAGGTGAAGAGAGCAAGAGAGGCCTTTGACAACAGAGATTTTTCTCAGCAAGCGCTTGAGATGGGAGAGTTCAGAAGATCAACATACAGGAGTAGGCCACTGTGTATATCTACCAGTGGTCCTCCAAAGTATCCTTTAGCTTAGCAAAAGGCCCCCTACGTATCTGAATTCCCCTCAGAGAGTACCAGACACTTGGTAAAAGTTAAGTAGGACTCTGTGACGCTGCAGCATACTGAAAAAAATCCTCAGGTTCCCTTCCATTGTGGGATTTACAAAGGATTATGGTGTCACAGAAGAAACTTCCTCTTCTTGCCAAAGATTTTTCAATGTACCTACATGTGGTTTCAAATCTCTAGTCTCGTCCACTCCTGCCACTTCAGGTACCTTGGCAACTTCAAACTTTTTCTCTACCTGTTTCCAAGATGGCTGCCATCAAATTCTCCCCGTGCTCTGGGCTTGTGCCAGCCCCCATCAAGAGAGAGTCTATTCCTCACTCTTCTTTACTACATGTGGGTCCTCATGACTTGTGTGAGCAACAGAAAGTAGAAGAAGAGATGTTCTTTGACTTTCAAGCCAGGTCAAAGGAAACCTTGCTGCTTCCATCAGTCTCTTGGATTAATTGCTCTTGAAAGTGAATTGCTGTGTAACGACTGTGATTATCCTGAGATGACCATTCTGTGAGAAGCCCTAGGCACACTGGGAGGTCCTGGAAGAGGGAGAGATGCTAAAGAACACCCGGGACCCCCATGTGTGGGTGAGACAGCCATCTTGGAAATGGACTGACCCCCCAATTCCATTCACCAGCGCTAGCACCATGGGGTTCAAAGCCAAACCACCCAGTTGAGCCCTTCTCAAATTCTTGACCCACAAAATCATGAGGCAAAAAAAAAAAAAAAAAAAAAAAGATTGTTTTAAGCCATTCTGTTTTAGAATCGTTTTTTGAATAACAAATAGTTAAACTGAAACCAGCACTCAACCATTCTCAAGTCTCACTTTGCTTAAGAAACAACAATAACAACAAAAAACTACTACATCCTTCTCTAGCTACTACCCAATCTCCTTCCTCTTGTTCATAGCTAAGCTTCTTAAGGGGTGATCTGCAGATTTCTCTTTCTCACCTCCTACTTATTCCTCCGCCCACTTTAGCAAAGCTCCTACCCCTTTCTGAAGTTGCAAACAATCCTGACAGCTTTGTTATTGCTAACACCCTTTTGTCTATCTTACTTGGCTCCCCTGCAATCTCTGCCATTTGTCTACTTCCCCTGGAAAACACCCGCATCCCCTAGGCTTCTTTTTTCCCACCAATCCTTCTTCTCAGCCTCCTTCTTCATCTGCTGGCATCTTAAAGGAATCGGGTTCCCTGGGATTTTGCGTTTAGGACTCTTCTCATGGTTCACACTCTCCCTGATTGTCAGCTGTGCCTTGTGGATGGTATCGTGTTTATTAAATCCACCAGAGGGAATCAGAAGGTCAAAGTTAAATTAAGTTTCAATATTTAAAAAACGGGGATATCCCAAGAGCCAAGAGGCTGAAGCAACCCAAATATCTATCAGCGGATGGAGGGATAAACACAATGTGATACATGTATACATACAATGGAGAAGTATTCAGCTTTAAAAAGGAAAGAAATCCTGTCACATGGTACAGAAGTGAAAGAAGCCAGTCACACACACACACAAAATAGTATATGATTCTACTTACATGTGGTATCTAAAGAAGTTAAATTCATAGAAACAAAAAGTAGAATGATGACTACCAGGGGCTGAGGAGAGGGGCAATACGGGAATTATTATTTGAGTACAGAATTTCACTTTTGCAAGATGAAAAAGTTCTGGAGATTCATTTCACAGCAATGTGAATATACTCAGCACTATGGAACTGTACAGCTAAACATGGTTAAGATGGAAAATTTTATGTTATGTATTTTTACCACAATAAAAACTCCAAAAAATAGATAACCCTGTAATATAGTAACCAGTTGTATATCTATATTTTAATAGTATTTATTTCTAAATGTCCGTAAATACCCAGGGATAAAATTATATCCCACTAAGGGATAGCCCTAAACCTTAGATGAAGTAGCACCTCATGTAAGCCTAGCATTTCCTCATTTGAAAATAACATCTTTGACCGCAGACTCTGTGGGGTTCATAGAATTACAAAGCCAGAGAGACTTAATGATGATTTAGTTCTACTCTATTGTGTCTCAAAAAGTCCACTGTAGTTGCAGAGCCCAAACGCTAGACCATGTGACTGAGGAAGGCTGGGTCCTACTGATTACCTTCTGGACTTACCCACCAGTTCTCCCTTTTTTCTGTACCACGTTATCTTTGCTGAAGGAATGGGTAGTGGAGGAAAGGAAGGAACAGAAGAAGAACACTGAAAACAACAGAGGTAAAGTGTAAATCCTTCTAGAGGAAATTTCTTTCAAAAATAGGATCAGTTACCTTCTGAAAGAATGATAGAAAGTTATAGTTGTAAAACATTCACACCCAACTGACATCCTCTGGCACTAAGTTCATGGGATCATTGTTTTGGGGTTTTAGTTTTAAGAGCTGGAAAATATGAGGCAGGGAAGTGTTTCTGAAAATCCCTATCAGGTTCTTTTTGTGAATGCATTTCGAAGATGACCAGACACTCAAAAGATCCACAGCAGTTCTCACCAGAACTTTTCCATGACAGTATCCTAGGGCCTAGGTAATCAACAGCAAAGCAAAATGCGATGAGTAAACAAAGAGTTAAGAGCATAACAAACAAAGGGTAAAACATTTATCAGAAAAGCTCTCTAAAGAACAGTAGCAGAGCACTGTGGTAAGCTGTGGAATTTTACCGCAAAAGTTTCAGGGCCCCTCATTTGGACCCACTGTTTTTTAAGCATCATGGGATTAAATCGCATTGGCAAAGGCATGGTTTGTGATGGTTGCAGACTAATGATCTCAGAATGTTAGCAGCTGTCCAGAAGATATGTTGCAAATAACTAAAACGGTAGCAGAGGTCAAGAACATGATCTAGGAGAGTGTGTGGTTAGCTCCGGTTACCTCTACCTATAAGAGCTACAAGATTGTTACTCATCCCTTCCCTGACCCTTTCTTGTCTTAAATTGACTATATCCCAGTTTCAACAGCATCGGTTTTCTCTGCCCTGCAAGCAAGTAGGGGCCTACATTTGTATGATACATTTCAGTCTGGCTTGCTGAAAGACAGAAGACAATGTACATAGGTTTTCCTGCCAACTCTGGGCTCACACTTCCTTTCTCATTTTTCTCACTGAGGTTAGGAATGAATCATCTGTTCTTAAAGGAGAGAAGGATTCTTTGCCAATACATTTGTGTAACTCCCAAATCTGAAACTGTTCCCAGACATAAGGTTTGTGAATACTTAGCCAAGAGTCCTTTCTCTGCCTCATTTTCAGGAACCCTCTCTCATGGTACTGGGCTGGCCAAAAAGTCCGTGTGGTTTTTTTCCATAAAATAAAAGACATATTTTTCATTTTCACCAATAGCTTTATTGATTTGGATCTTATGAGTATGTTGGCTATCACCTGCGTGGTATAATGTTAATTGTTCTCAGTTAATGTCTCAATTTGATTACTATTGACTTCAACTGGTCCACTCAACTGTGGAGCATCATCCAGTGAGAAATCTCCAGCATGAAACTTTGCAAACCACTTTTGACGCATTCAATCAGTCACAGCACCTTCTCTATACACTGCACAAATCTTTTTTTGTGGTTCAATTGTGCCTTTACCTTTCTTGAAATAATAAAGCATAATGTACTGAAAATGTTGCTTATTTTTGTCCATCTTCAATATTAAAATGCCTACACAAAAATTCATCAATTTTGGTAATATTTTTTTTAAATGCAAACTGATATGACAGCTGTCATAATACCATCTAACAAAATTGTTTCAAATGAAGTTCAGACAACTAAGCGCTACCGGAGCCATCTTACGGAAAAAAAACAAATGAACTTTTTGGCCAATCCAATACATGCATGTCAGAAAAATGTCTAGAACTGGTGAGTGATGTTACCACAATGTGTCATTTTTCTTCCTCAGTTCTTGAAGGAAAAATATCTAAAAGACTTCACAGTGATTTGTCTCTTTTCAAATGATTATAAATTGAAATACGATTTTAGACTCAATTTTTTTTGCAGATTATGTATTAACAATACACATTGAGCATCTGTTATGTTTCAAGTACTAAATGTTTCACATACATTTTCTAATTAATCCTCACATTTAAAAAAATATATTTTTAATTTAATTTTTTACTTAATTTATTAACCAAGTGACATTGGTTAATAAAATTATATAGGATTCAGGTGTACAATTCTAGAATACATCATCTGTATACTGTATTGTGTATTCACCATCCCAAGTCAAGTCTCCTTCCACCATATATTCCCCCCTATTCCCTCTTCTACCTTCCCCCTATGCCTTTTTCCTCTGGTAATCACCATACTGTTGTTTGTGTCTACAAGTTTAGTTTAGTTTAGTTTAGTTTTGTTTTGTTTTTGCTTAATCCCTTCACCCATCTTACCCAGCCTCCCAGCACCCATCCCCTCTCATAGCTATCAGTCTGTTCTCTGTATCTATGAGTCTGTTTCTATTTTTTTCGTTAGTTTATTTTGCTCATTAGATTCCACATATGAGTGAAATCATATGGTATTTGTCTTTTCTGACTGGCTTATTTCACTTAGCATTATGCTCTCCAGGTCCATCCATGCTATTCAAGGGGTAAGATCTCCTTCCTTTTATTATGACTGAGTAGTATTCCATTGTGTAAATAAATGCACCACAGTTTTTTAAAAAATGCAGATGAGAAACCAAAGCTAAATAGTTCAAGGACCTTGTCCTAATCCACACAGCAAGCAAAGGGTGGAGCCAGGGCTCAAAACTATGTCTGTCTGATGCTAAAGCCCATACTTTCCGCTACAAAGTTAGAATATTTCTGTACAGATTATAAGCAAAATTACATACACATAATAAATGTAGAAATTTTGCATAGACTTTAGCCAGTGTCTAATCTGACTGACACTGACAGATATAGATACTGACATGTATCTAATTGTTTTTAAAACATCTCTGCCAATGGAATCAGGTTACCATTTCCTTCAGTCTTTTACATTTAATCCTACCCATGTGTCATATAACTCCCTGCAATGGTAAATTTCATGTGTCAACTTGGGTAGGCCAAGCAGCCAGATCAAACATTATTTTGGATGTCTCTGTGAGAGTGTTTTGGAGTAATATTAACATTTAAATTGGTGCTCTTTGGGTAAAGAATATTGTCCTCCAGCATGCTGGTGAGTCCCCTCTGTTCAACTGAAGGCATGAATAAAACATAAGACTGACTTTCTCCAAGTAAGAAAGAATTCTTCTAGCAGATGGCCCTCAGACTTGAACTTCAGACTTTATATTTATAGCTTTCATAATTGCATGAACCAATTTTTTAAAATCTTTCTCTCTCTCTCTCTCACACACACACACACACGCGCGCGCACACACACGCACACACACACACGCACGCGCACACGCGCGCGCGCACACACACACACATGCACACTCCTAAATTCTCTGGAGAACCTTGTCTAGTAGAACCCCATATACTACAAGTTACAAAACATATTTGAGAAAAACCTATACCAATACAAGAAATATTCTTAATATTAGAAATCCTCAAAACAAATGGTTTGGAGCTTATTAAAAATACAAAGCCTGGGTCTCACCTAAAACTTTCTGAATTAGACTCTCCAGGAAGAAAACCTGAGCTTGTATATTTTTATTAAGCCCCATACTGACTGTGATTCCAATTGTTGGTTAAAATATAACTGCATTATAAGAAACTAGATATAGAGGGTCTTAGCCAGGTTAGGTAAGGTTGTGCTACGGTAATAAACAATCCAGAAATCTTCGTGTTCATGCTATATGACCAATACCAGTTGGGGAGAGGGTATTCTGCTCATGATAGTTGTCCCTCACTCTGTATTAGTTAGAATTCTGTTAGGAAACAGATGGCACACTCAAATAATTAATTAAAGAGAGATTAGTAAAAGTACTATTTACAAAAATGAGAGTAAGGTTGAGAGAAGTCAGCAAAAGATGGTGCAGTACCCCAGGGCCAGGTACAGCAACTACCTGAACCCAACGAGAGTAGGTGCCACCAACAGGAGCTAGAGATCTTTGATAGAGGAGTGCAGCCAGACCATAGAGACCTAGAAAGGAGGGAGTGAGAGAATAAGTATCTCAGTGTCACCCTCCTTCTGTCCTCTGACCTCTGGCCAGTATCTCTCATTAGTTGAACTGAACCAAAGGAAAAGGACAAAGGGATCTGTTGCTATAGTCCGTAGACGGCAGATCCCCAAGGCATAAAACATCATGGACAGAGTGAACTCTGTAGGAGCAAATACAAAATATCTAGTACATTTGACCTAGGCTGGCACCACCTGGGACATTGCCAGTCAACATGGAATAAGGAAAGACAAGAAGGCAAAACATAAACTGGCTTTTAAAGGTTCTACCCAGGAGTGATGTGGCCACTCAGACTTATGTTTCACTGACCTATGTAAATCACATGGCTAAACCTCCCTTCCAAGGATGGGGGTCGGTGAGGGGGGCGGATACAATACTTCTCCAGAGAAAGAAAGTGAAAACTGGTGATAGTAAATAATCCACAATGCAAGGGAGACAAAGTGGATGGCTGGGAGACAGGGGAGAGGAAGGCTTATTTTTTACTATTTATCTTTTCTTACGTTTTAATTTGACAACATATAAATACATTATCTACTATAAATAATAGTAAAAATATTAAAATTACTTTTTAAAAAGATTTTTTTATTTATTTTTTCAGAGAGGGAGAAAGAGAGGGAGAAAAATATCAATGAACGAGAGAAACATCAACTGGTTACCTCACACGCCCCCAACTGGGTGTCTGGCCCACAATCCAGGCATGTGCACTGACCAGGAATCAAACTGGTGTCCTTTCAGGTTCACAGGCCAGCCTCCTTTGCTGCTAGGACATTGGTACATGACCAGGGTTCTGCGAATAAGGTGCAGTTGCCCCAAACACTAGGTTGGAAACTAGAGATACAAAGAGCAGACTGATCAAAAACATTTCTGGCAATGGGTAGTGGCAGAAATGGCAGCTACATCCAGTTTCTGGAATCAACAGAGAAAGTGGAAACGTCCAGGTATAACACTGGTGATTCTGGGAATGCCGTCAGCAACGTCCACCACTCAGCAGCAGGGGCAGGACGAAGTTTCATGACATGATTTCCAGCATTGTTTCTAAACCTGATCCTTACACCTTTTGGAAAGTCTGAGAATTATCCAATATCCTTTTATTAAATTCCATTTTCTGCTTAAATTAACCAGAGTTTGGCATCTGTTGTTTGTAGCTAAGAACCCACACTTGTACAATGCCTAGCTTTTGGCATATTATTGCAAGAAAGAATAATTATGAGATTTAGATGGAGCACTCTTCAACTTTCAATTAAAAAAAAAGAAATTTGAGGGATTGGATAAACACATAAATAGCAGTGTAACCTTCCGTTAGCAATTCCTTATGTATAAAGCTTTTCTAAGCTGGCTGCTTGTTATTGCCCAGAACAAGAGCTGCAAAGTCAACATGGGTTTTAAGCTATTTAAAGTGCTTGAAAATTAAAGTGAACTTGACAACGATTTAGATTTTAAGATTTTCTTAGGGCTTTATCTTAATTAAATAAGACATTGTGAAACTGAAGCTACCAGGTAAATTAGAGTAAAAGCTGAATTGGAAGTCCAGAGACCCAGGTTCTGGTTTGGGTCTATATCTGACAGAGATTACTATACCTCCATTTTCTCATATTAATCAGAGGATTGCTTAGGTTCCTTCATCTCTGATACACTGCTTCTAAATTGCTAAAACCCAGGATGAATTACGTTCCAAATTGGTCAAAGCAGCTCAAAATGGCACCAGCCAGTTAGAGTCTCACTGAACTGCCCTGCATTTACTTTCTCTATACTTAAGGCTTCTTAACTAAAATGCCGTGTACAGAGTGTTGTATAACCAGGAAATGAGGTCATCTGTTGTCTTCTGTTTACTCTGGCCAGTAAATTTATCTGCAAGCCACAACCTTTCTCCTACTGCTTTACATTTTCTTAAACTCAAGAGCTAAGGCTCTAATGGCCAGAGCTGCATAGGAAACAACTCATCAACCAAGAAGACCAGCTGATTATGTTTGTTTTACATCTGTTATTCACAATTGCAAAACTTGGAAGCAGATGTTATTCAGTAGGTGAATGAATAAACTGTGGTACATCTAGACAATGGAATATTATTCAGCACTAGAAAGAAATGAGCTACCAAGCCATTAAAAAATACAAAGGAACCCCAAGTGCATATTAGTAAGTGGAAGAAGCCAATGTGAAAAGGTGATATACTGTATGATTTTACCTACATGACATTCTAGAAAAGGCAAAACTATAGACAGTAAAAAGATGAATGGTTTCCAAGAAGTTTTGGGGTAGAATGAGTAGGAGCATAGATTTTTAGAGCATAAATATCCTTGTGTGATACTATAATGATAAATATGTCCAGACTCATAGAATGTACAACATCAAGAACTCTAATATAAACTATGGACTTTGGGTGATGATGTGTTGATGTAGGTTCATCATTTTTAACAAATGTACCATATTGGTGGGAGTGTTGAGAATGGAGGAGGCTGTGCATGCCACGGGGGCATGGGATATATGAGAAATCTCTGCATCTTCTGTTCAATATTGTTGACCTAAAACTGCTCTAAAAAACAAAGTCTGTTAAGAACAAAGAAACAAAAAGACAAAAATGATACTCATCAACCAAAAAGATTAGCTGATTATGTCTGTTCTGAAGCTGATCGATATAAAGAGGTGGCTACCTACCATTCTACCTAGTAATGGACAGACAGAGGAAAAGATGCATTTTGAGGCTGAACAGGCACACACAAACTATTCCTAAGTGCCAAGGGAAAGAATACAGTGCCTGGCTTTAGTAGAAAATCTATGCTGTTATTCAATTAGTTGTATCAATCCACTCTCTGCCTTCTGCTTATTTTTTAATGAAATATATAATCTCTCTATTAGAAATCTTGGAAGGAGTTCAAAATTTAATCTCCTCCTAGCTAATTTAATTTCAGCACTTTGTAGAAACGCTTTAATCACACACCCCCAATTGTACACAGCTGTGGCATAGTGAGGCTCTATTCAGGGTTTTAACAACCTCCCTTTCTTCTTGCTGACTCAGATTTCTAAAACTTACAGTCTGTGGCTGAGCCTAGCCATGAGGAGAAATTCTAATTTGGAGAAATTTGGAGAAAACTACCTTTCTTGCTAAAGAGAGGTACTTGTTCAATGATGAATTGGGCAAAGTTTGTCTTCCATGATCCAACTTCTTCTTTCTTAGTTTCTTTTCCCCTGAATCATTTGATAACTCCTGTCATCTCATTTATTAACATATGTCTTCAGAAAAATATATTTACATTTAGTTGAAAAATAATCTATGGCCTGCTTCTATATACTCTTCAACCCATTGTCATTGGGCTCCAGTGCTAACGCTTCACTTGCCTTCAAGAAACATCTCTTACTGAAGCCACCAATAAGCCCCTAATTGCCAAAACCAAGGGACACTCCTCAGTCCTATTCTTACTAAATTGCTGTAGTAGAAAGACATTGAAAATTGCTATTTTCCCATCCTTTTTGCTAACAGAACATTTTTAGTTTGCCTGCCTGTCAGGGGTGAGTCATGATTAATCTAAGCCAGTCACGGCAACTGCATTCACTTTACCAATGATTAATCTAGGAGTGGTAATCAGCCTTGGTTAATGAGACATAAGGGGAAATCTTATGGATCTCCAGAGAAAGATTTTCCCCTTGAAAAAAGAATGAAGCGTGCAAAGAGAAAGCCTTATTGTCTCTACTCCCCTAGCTTTGCTCTTGCAATGCTCTCCTTGCTTAGCATGTCTAGCCTGTGGTGCTAAGGGAAATATTTTTAACACACTGAAGGTGGCGGAACAGAGGATGGAAAGTGCTTGGGTCCTGCATCACATTGCTGGGTCAAAAAACCCATCTTGAGACCATCTACCTAAGTCTTCTTGATAAATCATTTGTAATGATATGTCACTTTTTTTCTGTTACTTGGAGCCAAATGTATCCTTATTAATACACTTGTGCTCTGTAGCATTTGATATTGTAGACCACTTTTTCATGACCCCAATTTGCTCTGGTTCTCATCTATGCATTTCTCTTTCTTCACATTTCCCTCTAATGTAGGTGCTTCCCATAAGATTAATGTTTAAAGCTCTTCTCTATTTACTCCATGGAGGAGAGCTCCTGTGGGCTCACTGCTTTAATCACTGCCATGACCCCCTCAGACCTCTCTCCCAGGCTCTATCTCAAGATATTTAAAATCAAACTCAATGGGCGGGACGGGGTCCAAGATGGCAGCAGAGTGGGTGGAAGTTACACTCAACCCCCTCCCAGGACCAAACTGGAATTACAGCTAAATTATAAAACAATCATCCTGAATAACCAACTGAAGATGAGCTGAAGAGAAGTCTTATAACCAAGGATTTACAGAAGAAGCCACATCAAGACTGGTAGGAACGGTGAAGATGTGAAAAGAGCTGGCTCCTGATCCCACAGATGATAGCTGAGGTTCTGGAAGGATATCTTAGCTGCAGAAGGCTTCTTCTTAAGAAGCGGGGGGTCTAAACCCCAAGCTGGGCTCCCTAGCCCAGAGTACCAGAACCAGGAAGAGGTGCCAACATACCATATTTTGCAGTGTATAATGTACACTTTTTTGCCCAAATTTCTGAGGGAAAAATAAGGGTGTGCATTATACTAATTGTATAATACCTTATACTAAGGGCAGTACTAATTTCATGTCTATATAAATGTATTTAATACTTTTATTTATGCTCATACATTAAAAGCATAACTCTACAAAGCAATAATGATATCTGTATGCAAAATAATACCCTGGAATATGATAATCAGTTTTATTTCTAAATATAAATAAAAAATTGAATTAAAAAATTAAACAAAACCTTTTTTTTCCTGAGAGCTTGGGCCAATAATGTAGGTGCACATTATACACAGCAAAATATGGTAATATCTGTGAAAAGCAGCAGCATTTCTATTTGTCAGGAAGAGATGACAATATGCTAAAGACACAAGCACATTCTTAAAGGGCCAGTGCACAAAATCTCATTCACAGCCACTTACCCTGGGCTCTGGCAGAGGGAAGGTGGAGTGAACTAGAGTCATGTGAGGAGAGTCTGGGGTTTGTATTTCTGGGAAGGGAGCTGAAGGGACGGCTTCCCGGATCCTTGTGCTGAGTCATTCTCCCATACCACAGATGCCATCTTTCCTGAGTGGAGGACTCTCATCCATGCAGCATCAGCCTGGGCGGTAGCAAAGGCCCCTCCCTCTGGTTTCCCTCTCACCCCACCCTGTGTAGTTAACACACTGCTGAGGAGTACAGCCAGGAGCTTTTTCAGTGACTGAGACTAAGAGGCACACTGGCAGGTAGAGGCAGGCGAAGGCAGACCTAAGGGTGCCTTGGGACTTTGGCTGACCTACCCCTGGGCCTGGTGCTGGTAAAAGCCAACTTTGATGTGCAGCTTGGTCCTTCCTACAGGCATTCAGGACCAGCAGAGGCAGCCACAAACTGTGGCTTATTTGTAGCTCTGAACAGGTTGCCCTGTGCCAATCATAGCCAACCTCTCCCGTTGGTCTGCACCACTCTCCCTTCCAGAAGGCCCAAACCAACCCATCCAGTGGCCAGCTTCAGACAACATCATAGCAGGATCCAATAAGCTTCACAAGCAGCATACCCAAAGGGAGATCTCAGCAGGCACCAAACCCTTCTGAAGTGAATTCCACTTCATGGGATCAGGACCAGCACAGCAGCTTACATGCCATGGTCAGGGTTGAACCTCAAAGTCAGCCAGCCTGAGGGTCAATCCCATGCATAAATAAGCCAATAGCAATCAAGATCCAGTTACAACAGGAAGGCCCACATAACCGACACAAGCACCAAACTCAGGTAATCCAGAGGACTACACCACTGAACCCAGAGGACACTACTAAAGGCCACCCCACGAAGACTGGGAGTCATGGAAGATCTATCTAATACATTAAAAACAAAAAACAAAACACTAAGAGGCAGCTAAAATGGGGAGACAAAGAATCCGTACCCAAATAAAAGAACAGGAAAAATCTCTAGAAAAATATCTAAATGAAATGGAGGAAAGCAATTTATCAGACATAGAGTTCAAAAAAATGGTTATATGGTTGCTCAACAGCATAAAAAAGACATGGAAACCATAAAAAAGGACTAGTAGGAAATGTAGAATACAATATCTGAAATGAAGAATACACTAGAAGGAAAAAACAGTAGGCTGGATGAAGCAATGGACCTAATCAGCAATTTTGAAGGCAAGATAGAAAAAACACGCATTCAGAGCAGCAAAAAGAAAAAAGAATTTAAATAAATGAAGACAGTTTAAGGGACTTCTGGAACAACATGAAGCATAACAACATCTGCATCATAGGGGTACCAGAAGGAGAAGAGAGAGGGCAAGGGATCAAGAACCTATTTGAAGAAATAATGACCAAAACTTCCTTAACCTGGTGAAGGAAACAGACACACAAGTTCAGGAAGTGCAGACAATTCCAAACAAGATGGGGCAAAAAAGGCCCACACCAAGACACATCATAATTAAAATGGCAAAGGTTAAAGACAAGGAGAGACTCTTAAGGGCTGCAAGAGAAAATGTGGTAGTTACCTACAAGCAGAAGTAACTGATTTCTCAACAGAAACACTTAGGCTACAAGGAATTGGCATGAAATATTTGACATGATAAAACACAAGGACCTGCAACCAAGACTACTTTACTCAGCAAGGCTATCATTTGAAATTGAAGAAGAAACAAAGAACTTTCCAGGCTCAGAAAAGCTAAAGGAGTTTGTTACCACTAAATCACTATTATAAGGGGCCTACTTTAAGAAGAAGAGGAGGAGCATAGTTGAAAGAATGAGGTGGCAATAAATACGTACCTATCAGTGATCACTTTAAATGCAAATGGCTTAAATGCTCTAATCAAAAGACATTGAGTAGCTGAATGGATAGAAAACAAGATATATACATATATATATATATATGCTGTCTCCAAGACACACATCTCAGAATGAAAGATATACACAGACTAAAAGTAAAAAGGATGGAAACAGATAATTCAAGCAAATGGAAATGAAAAATAAAAAGCTGGGGTAGCAACACTTATATATGATGAAATAGACTTTAAAGCCAAGACTATAGGAAGAGATAAAGAAAAACACTACATAATGATAAAGGGGAAAAATCCTACAGGAGGATATAACCCTTGTAAACATTTAAGCAGCCAACATGGGAGCACCTAAATATATTATACATTTTTTTCAAGTCTACATGGAGCATTTTCTAGGATAGACCACATATTAGGACACAAAACGAGTCTCAATAAATTTAAGAAGATTGAAATCATATCAAGCATCTTCATTGGCTATAATCCTATGAAACTAGAAATAATTCACCAAAAAAAAAAAAAAAACAACCCTTAAAAATACAAAAACACATGGAGGCTAAATAACATGTTACTTAACAATGAAAGGAGTTAACAATAAGACCAAGGAAGAAATCAAAAGATACCTTGAAACAAATGAAAATGAGAACACAACCCAAAACCTATGGGACACAACAAAAGCAGCCCTAAAAGGAAGATCATAGCATTACAGGCCTACCTCAAGGAACAAGAAAAATCTCAAATAAACTATCCTGCTAAAGAACTTGAAAAACAAAGGAAACAAAGCTAAAAGTGAGTAGAAGAAAAGAAATAATTAAGATCTGAGAAGAAATAAATGTCTTTAAAGAAAAACAATAAAAAAGATCAATGAAACCAAGAGCTGTCTCTTTAAAAAGATAAACAGGATTGACAAACCTTTAACCAAATTCATCCAGAAAAAAGAGAGAGAGAACCTAAATAAATAAAATCAGAAATGAAAGAGAAGTAGCAACTGGCATCACAGAAATACAAAGTATTGTAAAAACAAAAATGTCCTGAACAACTATATGCCAACAAATTGGGGAATCTGGAAAAAACGGATAAATTTCTAGAAACATACAATTTTCCAAAACTGAGTCAGGAAGAATCAGAGAATCTGAATACAGATCAATATTGGTGAAATTGAAGGAGTAATCAAAAAACTCTCAACAAACAAAAGTCCTGGATCAGATGGCTTCACAGGTGAACTTTACCAAACATTCAAAGAACACATTTTTCTCAAACTATTCCAAAAAATTCAAAAGGAAGGAAGACTCCCAAGCTCATTTTACGAGGCCAGCATTATCCTAATGCCAAAACCAGATAAAGTCACTACAAAGAAAAAAATCACAGGCCAATATCCTTGATGAACATAGATGCTAAAATCTGCAACAAAAAATATTAGCAAACCAGATCCAGCAATGCATCAAAATGGTCATACACCATGATCCAGTGGGATTTATTCTGGGGAATGTAAGGTTGGTACAATATCTGCAAATCAATAGCATGATACACCGCATAAACAATATAAAGAATAAAAACCACATGATCATATCAATAGACGCAGAAAAAGCATTCAATAAAATACAGCACCCATTTATGATAAAAGCTCTCAGCAAAGTGGGAACAGAGGGAACACACCTCAATGCAGTGAAGGCCATATATGCCAAACCCATGGCCAACATTATACTCAAAGGGAAAAAAACTGAAAACGTTTCCGTTAATATTAGGAACAGGACAGGGATGTCTACTTTCACCATTCTTATTCAACATAGTTGTGGAATTCCTAGCCACAGCATCAGACAAGACAAAGATAAAAAAGGCATTCAAATGGGAAAGGAAGAAATAAAACTGTTATTATTTGCAGATTACATGATACCGTATATAGAGAACCCTAAAGATTCCACCAAAAACTACTAGAATTGATAAAGGAATTCAGTGAAGTAGCATATACAAAATGAATATCCAGTAGTTAGCTGTATTTTCATACACCAATAATGAACTATCAGAAAAGGAAACTAAGAAAACAATGCCATTTATAACTGCTTTAAAAAGGAATAAAATATTTAGGAATAAATTTAACCAAGGATGGAAAAAGCTGTAGTCAGAAAGTTATAAGACATTAAAGGAAAAAATTGAAGAAGATACAAATAAATGGAAACATATACAGTGTTCATGGATAGGAAGAATTAACATCATTAAAATGTTCATACTACCCAAAGCCATCTGTAAATTCAATGCAATTTTTACCAAGATATCAATGGCATATTTCACAGAACTAAAACAAATATTCCAAAAATTCATATGGAACCATAAAAGACCCTGAGTAGCCACTGCAATCTTGAGAAAGAAGAACAAAGTTGAAGGAATAACACTACCTGCTATCAAACTATATTATAAGGCCATGATAATCAAAACAGCATGGTACTAGCATAAAAATATACAGATAGATTAATTTAAGAGAATAGAGAGCCCAGAAATAAACCCATGCCTTTATAGTCAATTAATATTTGACAAAGGAACCAAAAACATATAATGGGGTAAAGGTAGTCTAGTCAATATATGGTATTAGGAATTTTGGATGGATACATGCAAAAAAATTAAACTAAACCATCTTCTTACACCATACACAAGAATAAACTCAAAATGCATTAAAGACTTAAGGTTAGACTCAAAACCATAAAAATCCTAGAAGAAAGTATCGGCAGTAAAATCTCAGACATTGCTCATAGCAATATTTTTTTGGTATATCACCTTGGGCATGGGAAACAAAAGAAAAAATAAACAAATGGGACTATATGAAACTAAAAAGTTTCTGCCTAGCAAAGGAAACCATCAACAACATGAAAAGACAACCTATTGAATGGGGGAACACATTTGCCAATACATCTGATAAAGGGTTAATAGCCACAATTTATAAAGAACTTATAAAACTCAACACCAAAAAAGAAACAATCCAACAAAAATGGGCAAAGGACCTGAATAGACATTTCTCCAAAGAGGACGTACAGATGGCCAATAACACATATGAATAGATATTCAACATCACTAATTAACAGAAAAATGCAAATTAAAAATACAATGAACTATCACCTCACACCTGTGAAAACAGCTATCATCAATAAATCAACAAACAAGTTAGCGAGGATGTGGAGAAAATGGAACCCTTGTGCACTGTTGGTGGGAATGTAGACTAGTGCAGCCACTGTGGAAGGCAATATGGAGCTACCTCAAAAAATTAAAAATGGAACTGTCTCCTGACTCAATGATTCCACTCCTGGGAATATATCTGAAGAAACTCAAAACTGATTTGAAAGAATATGTGCACTTCTATGTTCATTGCAGCATTACTTGATCAATAATAGCCAAGATTTGGAAGCAGCCCAAGTGACCATCAGTAGATGAGTGGATAAAAAATCTGTGGTACATCCATCCAATGGGATACTACTCAGTCATAATAAAGATGGAAATCTTACCCTTAGCAACAGCATGGATGGACCTGGAGGGCCTTATGCTAAGTGAAATAAGCCTGTCAGAGAAAGGCAAGTACCATGTAATTCACATGTGGAACCTAATGAACAAAGTGAACAAACAAGCAAAGTAGAGGCAGACTCGTAGAGAGCAGGCCGAGAGCTGTCATTGGGACCTGGTGGTGGGAGGGTTGAGAAAAAAAGGGAAAAAAAAAAAGAGAAGAAACTTATGGGCACAACTGTGTGGTGATTACTGTGGAAAGAAAGTTGGAGGGAAGTACACGAGTGTATAGTGGGGATAAATGGTGATGGATGGAGACTTGACTTGGGGTGGTGAACATGCAGTGCAGTGTGCAGATGATGTGCTAGAGAATTGTGCACCTGAAACCCGTATAATTTTGTTAACCAGTGTTATCCCAATAAATTCAATAAAAATGAAAAATATCAAACTCAATCATTTTCCTTTGCTCACATGCAAAGCCTCTCCTGGTAGCTGATGCTATAGCGTCTACCCATTCACCTAAGACAAAAACATGGGCGACATTCTGATCTTTTTTCCTCAATTATTCATATTCTCTCCTGTCTTCACCACAGTGAATTAGTTACAAAGTTATGCTCAGTTTAGTTCATCCTCTAAATATTCTGACAATCTTTCCATGCTCTCTACTCTCACTGCCACCTCATTAGTTTACACTTTCTCATCTCTTGCTCAAACTATTGCAAGGCCCTTCTAACTGATCCATTCTCTTGTCTTGCCTCCATCCAGTCCTCCACACTGTCTCAAGGATGATTTTCTGTGGGTCAAACATTAAAGGAGCACGCCTCCACTTAATCCTTCAGTGTCTCGTTGCAATGGCACTCAAGGAGTACCCTTCTAGTTTCATATCTTCTGAATATGATCTGATGAAGGGCTCATTCTTTTCCCCTGCAAAGTCTAATTTCTACATTTGCTTCTATCTAGCTGGTTCACCCTCATTTATCTTCAGTTCAGCTATTATTTTAGTTGTGAGGAGTCTTTATCCTCACCACCCTCCTTCTGTACTTCTATCCTTCAAGAAAGAGTTAGACACAAAACCACCTCCCCCTCCCCCCAACATAGTATCTTGTGATACCTTTACCATAGCATGTACCAACCAATTCTGGAGTTCTTGACTACTTTGTTCAATCTCTGTTATATTCTGAATGCCTTGAAGATAAGGATGGTCTCGTGCATGTTTGTTACTCCAATGTTGAACAAACTACTAAGAGACTGTAAACCAGTAAATGTTTAATGAAAAAAAGAATTAAATGAATGAATTATGTTCTAACTCTTGTAGCATTTGCATTTTACAATTTAAAAAAAAAAAGAAGTGACAAACCACTAAGCCACATAAAGAAATTTCTATTTATCCGATGTACCATCTGAAGGTCCAGAGGAGAGGCACTCTCCTGTGTTGGTCAATCACACTACATGGACACATATTATTCCACAATAACATCCCTGTCTTGCCTGTTGGATAAATTTCCTTCCAGAAAAATGTCAGAAATTTTGGCCTTTCAACAAAGTTTTTTAAAATCTAAAAGTTGTCCAGAATTAATTAGAGCCTTTAGTGAATATGCTACAGTGTTTTTAATGTGGTCATAATTCTTTCAAGATACTTGTATAAAAAATATAGTGTTTTTAAAAGATAATTAAGAAATTTTATGGAATGCATCTGCAATATGTATAGACAAGAGAGATGACTTTAATTATGCCATACACTCAAGATCCAGTTATAGCCCTGGTTGGTGTGCCTCAGTGGATTGAGTGCCGGCCTGCAAACTGAAAGGTCACTGGTTTGATTCATGGTCAGGGACATGCCTGGGTTGCAGGTCAAATTCCCAGTTGGGGGCATGTGAGAGGCACACTCCCCCAACAGAAACCGATGTTTCTCTCGCATATGGATATTTCTCTCTCTCTCTCTCTTTCTCTCTCCCTTCCCCTCTCTCTGAAAATAAAAAAAAATAAAATAAAATCTTAATTTAAAAAGATCCAATGATAAGTAACTACCCATAATTGTTAGACTCAGTGTACACACTTTTAACAAAATGTGAGTAGATTTCATCATTTTTAAAAGGTGGTCATCATTGATTGTACTGGATCTTTTCCATTTTTTCTGATTCAGGTCTATTCTCTACACTCCTTTTGCCTGCTCTGTCTCCCAAAGAGGCTGACCTCTGTGGACTGCATTAATTCAATTCTTGAGCTCTCTGATTTCTGGTTGGGTTTGGCCAATGAGCATCACCAGGAAAAGGCCAGAAGAAGGAAGAAGAGACAGAGACAACTTCTGCCGTGCCAGGTCACAGGCTGACAATGGCTGCATTCCTCAACCAAATGTCACAGCTCCTCAGGGTGGACTTCTCCTGATTCCTGTAACCTTCCCTTCCTCTTGCCTCTTAGGCCTAGAGGTCATAGGGATGGCCACATCACCCTGCTAATGCTGGCATAGGGTCAGGGGAGGAGAGAGTTTCAGTAGCCCTTGTTGGTTTCTCTCAACCCTGCCTTAACCCTTGTATGTGTTCCCTTTGCTAAACTCTCCCCATTATCCAGTTTGAATACCACCTGTTTCCTGATAGTTTCCTGGCCAATACACTTGATCAGAACATTTAGGGAGATGATCAGAAGGATAATCTCTTTATACCATTACCCACAACTCTCACCTTTGTTTTCTCAAACCACATCCACCCATGGGCACAAAAGGGTCCCTGTAATAGTAATATAACAATATTTTGGAGTGATCATTTCAAGAATTTTGATTTACTATCTCTCTCTGTGATCCCAACATAATAGTTCTTTCTCAATCACTTAGGAAGGGAGCACCCATTTACTTAAGAACTAAAACACCTCCCCCCATTAAGCTGGATAAAAATGCCCCCAGAGGGGCAACTATCAATCTATAACATACATTAAAGTAACACCAGGCTAATAAAACATCACAGGAAATGTAACAAGACAGAAACCAGTATTACTCAGAAACCCTTTTAGGAGAAATATGGTATGTGGTTGGTAGATATGTTTCCATGAATTGTTTGAGGTGGAATGGAGGGAAGAATAAAGGAGGATCAGACACCTTCCCCTTCCATGAAACATGCTATGGTAGCAACAGGTACGTGGCCAATAGACTGGCTTCTAAGAAGGGTGGTTTGCGTAACCGGAAGGATTATACTTGACTAAACATGTTTTCTCAGATCAGAGCTGGAGTGAAATTGTTTTGAGCAAAAGTAGAAATTCTGAAACTTTCCTTGTTGACCCTTTTGCAGTCCTTTCTCCATGTAGCTAGAACTTTATCCTCTAAGAAATTAATATCACAATATGTCAATTGAAAGAGTTGTCAAATTAGTCACCTACCTGAGGTGCTCACATAGGTGCTTCCTGCCCTGATTCTGACTTCTTCCTTTCCAGCATTGACTTGACCTCTTTGACCCTAATTTTTGACACTAGCTGGGGTGATATCTTCTTCCTTTTTCCAAGATGTGTTGACCTCTACTTGTAAATGCATCATGTGGAGGTGCAGCAAATGCACTCCATGTGTACTTGTGAAATAAGTTCACAAAACAGAGCTGTCTTGTGGTCCCAGTTTTTAACAAAGTTTTTTGTATTATAATTTGTCACTGTTGTTCTTTTTCTTAACTTGAATTTTTATTGCTGCCTTCACTTCCTACGATTTAACCAAATATATGAGACACTGAGTAGAGAACAAGCTTTATTAAATTTAAATCCTTGTCTCCATGCCCTATCCTTAGGACATGACCCATTGTCCTTGAACTAAGCATCTTGATTCCTCTGCCTTAAGGTAAAGTATCAAGCATCTTGATTCTCTCACCTTAAGGCTAATTTCTTTCCAGTAAGTTCTTGACCTTTTTTGCAACTAGTCTCCAACTCACTTGCCTATCACCTCTCCGGAACAGTAGAAGCAGAAATGGTATAGGCATAGATAGGTTGCAGTGCTCAATAAAATAATCAAGTTCAGGGATGCAGTATGAAAGCAGGTATCTCTTGGAAGGTGACTCTCCACTAACCCCTGAATTTCTCCCCATCATTATTAGCTAAACAAAACTTGGCTATTGGCCTTTTGGTGTATGTATTGAGGCTGTAAGTATCTGCTTTTTTGTCAAGGTTAGAGCTTGGCCTTAGACAACATTGTTAATGAGGGCCTGTCAATACAAATGCCCAGTACTCTTCTATTTTTCCCTGTAGCCTTTTCTCATAGAAAGCCCTTCTCTCATTCTCCAGTGCAGAAATGCTCAGTCTGGGCTCCTTCTAAACAGTGGGCACCATTGATGAATTGAGGTGTTTTACCACTAAAATTGGATAATATCAACCTTACCAAATTCACAAACACAAAAATTAATTTATAATCTTCTCTCACTTCAAGTTTTATATTCTTGGAGAGTAAGGAATCGGTTGTATTTGATACAAAGAGATACCCAGATTTTACCTTGGGATCTGCTTTCTGGAAAACCCAGGTTAAAGTATCATATAACTGCTACCTAGCAATGGGGAAGCCTGCATGAAAAAGTAAGGGACTTGGGTTCTGGTTTAGTCTCTGTCATTTGCTGACTGGATGCTATAAAGAGATTACTTGACCTGTATGGCTTTCGTCCATGATATGAAGATAAGAATTTTTGCTTCATAGTGTTCTGAAGATTCAGTGAGATAATATATATAAAAAACATTAATATCTGTCATTTATAATTTTCTTAGGGTGGGCACCCTATTAGTGATTTACTGGTATGTTCTTTTAAATAACCCTATGGGTGAGATTTCATTGTCAACTTCATTTTACAAACAGAGGCATTAAAGGGTTAAGTTACTTGCTTAATTTAAGGATATAAAACTAGCGTCAGTGGAGCCAGAATCTGAAACCAGACACACTGACTCCAAGCCCATACCCTCAACTATTACATGAACCTCTTCATCCAGTGAACATAATGATGCCTGGCACAATAACCATTCTTGACCTCCTCCTTAGTTACAGAATCCTGCACTTATTGGGGCAGCAACACACCCAGTTAAATGACTATAGCGCTCAGCTTTTCATGCAGTGAGCAGTGATCATGTGACTAAATTCTGACCAATGTGTCTAAGTGTAACTGTTATGTCGTATTTTGGGGGAATTTCCTTACAATAGAGGGAGGCAGACCCTTCTCTTGTTTCTCCTTTTTTCTGACAGGAATTTAGACACAAAAGCATGAGTGCAAGTAACTATTATGGGCCATGAAATGACATAGTAAGCTTCAGAGAGCAGCAAGATGTTTTGGAGCCAGTATGTGAACCACAGACAGCCTTTTTCAGATCATCTTTTAGGCTAAGAAAGAATTACCCTTCTTATTTTAATCAGTGTGTGTGTGTGCGTGTGCACGCGCGCGTGTATGTGTGCATGTGTTCTTTTATTACTGTTGTCTATGTGGTCAAATTTAATCCTAACTGATGCAGAAGTTGACAAAATTTTTGGCTCTCTGCCTACCATTTATATTGTAAACCATAAGTCTTATACATTTTTTAGTTATAGTTGTTACATTTACTACTGATGAAGTAAGCACCTTGTGGGGCTATAGTCCCTACCTAAGCATAATTTTGGTTGGAAGTCAGGAGAAAATGTAGGCGCAATTATTTCAAGGATCAAAATTAGTTAATATTGCTACACATATTGCAGAACAGCTGCTGTTACATAAAACTAATTCCATCTTTTCAGTCAAGGCTCTTTCTCCCCAGGCAATATGCTACTTACTTCATGTAAATACATTCCATTTTCCATCAGGACACAGAAAGGAAAACATATGTTAATTTATCAAGGTGAACTCTGAAGCGTTGAACAAAATCTGTATTCAGAATTATTTTTTAGGCTCATAGTCTGGAAGATTATAAAGACCTGAAAATAAACACTGTAACAAAGAAACTAATATTTATTCTTGACCATTGGCCAATTTGGCAAAGGATAAGAAATTATTTTTATGATCACCTCTAATAATTGTGCCAGGAAAAATATGTGTATATTTTCAACAAACTTTCTATTTATAAAGATACCCCTTTACAATATCAATGAAGTTATGTATTTTAGTCTTATAAGTAGTGCCCATGTTGTCAAAAATCATTACAACTCTTGGATGAGAATTTTTTAAAGAACAATCAAAATCAGAATTTATAAATGTCAACGCCTACTCTAATCTATTTCATATTTATACCTCTTTTCATTTCAATGTGGCTAATATAAAGCATCGTATTTTAAAATATATGGCCAACTTCTAAAATAAGAGAAATAAGAGTCGCCATGGACTTGAACTAAATGAATTGCTACAGCTGGGCAATGAATTTATTTTGAAGTTTTTTAGTAGCTTTGACAAAAATAGAAAAACATTGGGGTATATTTTACCATTGTCTAAGAAAAGGAAGTTTCAGGTTAAGTATAAAAATTTTTAACCTGAATTCAAAGATTAATTATATGTGGTCCTAAAACAATGGGACACAGTTATCTCCAACTAGAGTTTTATAAAATTATGAAAGTGTTCTAAAAAACTTCCATATAGTGATCCTATATAAAGCCTGAAGATATAACATTAATCTGTAATTCAGTGATGGCATTTTATTGCAAAGATTATGTGAAATTATATAATGATTTACTTCTGTGGTTCCACCAAATCAAAAGTACATATATGCTTACAGATATAACATATTTCCATGAAACTTCCACAGTTATGAATAATTAATTCCTTCTGCATCTCTTTCCTTTGTTTCTCTCTCATGCAAGAAAGCACATTTAGATACAAATTAAGGGGATATTATTATGGGTATAATCTTAATGCTGTTTTAATTTAGAAAACTGAATTAATATCAAATTGTTTGCAACATAAACTCTTTTCCAAATGGTCCTTCCCCTTCCTTTCACTCCCATGACCCCTCTGAACTTAAATATTGAATTTTTTAAAATAGTCTATGTTTAATGTTTAAGTGATGAACATGTACAAAATAGATTTACTATCTATTCATGAGAATCAAAATCTATAGACAATTTAATCTCTCAGCACATACAACCTTTATGTTCTTTCATAAAAGGAAATAGAAAGTATTACCTCCAAGAAACTCCCTAACTTCACTGTGGTCTTGCCTTAAACTTTACTTGATCCTCTATTTACAGTAGAGTTAATAACACATGACAACTTTGTAGAATCCTGTACTTGGATTTTGCAGGAGTTAAGACATAAAGAGTAGTTCAATGATAGTCCTTACTTTCCCAAAACTAGGAGTGGAGAGAATGATTCAGGAAAAACTACATTTTACCCTCACAGTATTACAAACTAAGAAATCCTAAATCTGTGCCTTCTCCATCATTTCCTTCTTTTGATATTTTCTCAGTGGTGTCAAATAGAAAACAGTCTGACTTCAAGTGAGACTTGAAAGTATTAGGATGGAATAATGTTCTTTTCTTAAGTATAAAAGTAAATGACAGAAATATGATTCCTTTTATTACACAGAGAATATACAATTGTATATAAATGTAATTTTGTATTTAAACATTAAATTTCTTCAGCATACAGTATGTTTCATTAAATAAGGTCATTAATAATGAGGTCCTGGAATGCCTTCCAGCTTACATAATTCTGCGGGTCTTGCAGAGGTCATGCAGGTGTGCATAACAGACACTGTGGCTGAGAAGCTGCTCCAGCTCAGTGCAGAGAGAGAAACTGGAAGAAGAACCAGCTACTCTCCTTCAGGTTGTCCCTTTTAAATATCAGATGTTGTAAGGGAAACCTTGGAAAATGTCAAAGGGCATTTTCTGACACTGGAATGTATGGAGACCCTACTTTTGACTTGAGAAAGCGAGAATGAAGGAAGAAGAGTTGTCGGCGAGAAAATAACTCTTCTTCAATGCTGGCAAAAGCTATGAGGGTGCCTGGCAGTTAGGGTTAATGTTTTTCAAAAAGAAAAACCTTTAAATCGATCCAGGACTCCATGACATGTGCTTGGTTGACACCACAGAATTGTAGACCAACATGGAAAATATAATTTTTACATGAAAAAATATTAAAAATAGGGTTAACATTGATTGCCTTGATTATGATAGAACTCCACTAAGCCTACTGGAAAATGTCTAATTTTTCATTATATTTTTTCTTGATAGGTGAGGCAGGTAGGCTAGAAGAAAAAATAATATGATAAATTACCTAGCACCTAGTATCTCTCTAGCTCACGGTCAGAACAAAGGAACTCAAGGGTTACTGATGTAAGGAAAAAACAAATAAACAAATAAATAATCTATTCGATGAAGTTGTTTTCTATTTCGACTAATTGAGGAAGATTAACAATTGAGAGATTTTAGTTTGGTATTCTTTAAT
This sequence comes from Pteronotus mesoamericanus, assembly GCF_021234165.1. Classification (NCBI taxonomy): domain Eukaryota; kingdom Metazoa; phylum Chordata; class Mammalia; order Chiroptera; family Mormoopidae; genus Pteronotus; species Pteronotus mesoamericanus. The sequence continues at coordinate 27,290,776 of NW_026555078.1, read as the reverse complement.
GATGTCACTTTTTCTGGAAATTATAGTCAGTAGGTTCACCTGCTTGCGTTTTGAAAAAATAAAACCAGCCCTCAACAGAAATTTGACTTTCCTTTTGCTTTACATGGGAAGCACAAATCCTATTTGTTTGCATAATGGTAAAAAGTTGATTTAAATACATATTAGAAAAACAAGATAAAGGACTTAGAACACAGCCCTATTTTCTTCGGTTTGGGGCTGGAGTCCAATGAAGTGCAGACTTTCACAGTGAAGCCTTGACACAGACACAGAAACATTAATGGCCAATAACCTGGAAACAGATTGTATAGTTTAGTCCTTTGTTTACAAAGTGAGATAAATGAGAAAATTGATCTGCACTATAAAGAAAAAAAAACTGCATTATTTTGTTTATTTTTTTTTCCTGAAATAAAACAGAGCAAAATCATTAGTGGAATTGATACCATAGCCTCTTTGTTCCTCACACAAGGTACTAGACTGAAAAACTTGACCACATAATTTGAGAAGGCATGAGTGCTTCTAAGAGCTGTCCAACAGACTAGTGGTCTATCATTTGTAAGATAAATAGTTCTCCTTTCCCATCAAAGAGAACAGTAAACCTCCAATTCTAAAAAAAACCCTCAGCCCAAGGCTTTGTGTTTTAAATGAGCCCATCTTCTAGATTTCAGCAACCAGAGGCTCCAAACAATTAGCAAACATTGCTGACAAAGAACAAGTCACATAGGCACCTGTTCTTCAGGTCTCACTGGTTTTATGGATTGACATTAAGTTTCCTCTTTTCCACTTCTCCACAATGCCCTCTTATTTAGAGAGACATTTTTAGATTATGCCTGATGTTTGGGCCCAATTATTAACAGCACTTGTTCTCCCTCTCAATATGGTCTCAGCTGGAACAGAAAATGATATAGATGCTCCCATGTCTTATCAATCCATGTGGAAGTCTCTCTTCTGTCCCATAAACACTGTAATCTGCCTCTGTGCTGGCCATCCTAGTCCCAAAAATGCTTTCAGTACTGCAGTGAATCAACTAAAGAAAAGCAGTTGGGACTAGGTACACCAGCTCACTCTGTGACTATGAGTTAGTAGGTCATTTAAATTTTCTGAACATCAATTTTCTCATGGAAAATAAGGACATCAAAGTAAATGATCGGTTTAACAATAAATGGCATGGCTGAAGGCAACCTGATTTTAGGCCTCTACTCTTTTCTCCAATTCTCACCAGAAGGAAGGGTCAGGCGTCCTGTCATAGACTACTCAAAAGCCCCTCTTGAAGTCTAATAAACTCAACTATTCTGGAACTGCCATGTATTCTTTATCACCATTTTAAGTTTCAAGCAAATATATCCTGAGCTCCCAGAGACATTTGGACCAGCTTGAGGGAGACAGAGCCACCAAACTACCATGTACAGAAAATCCATCCTCCCACTCCATGCCGTCCCTAAAGTATCATGACCAAGAACAATGTTCTCTTCAACTCCCTGATAGACTCAACTCTCATATCTGAGAAACAGAACGTAGTGGACATGTGTTACCATTTATGACTCTAGAAATAGGTGCCAATCTTAACCAATTTAACTTCTCATCATTTGCAAAACATTCATTGTACCCTACCTTTTCCAAAAAGGATTTCAGATTGCTTTCATCTCCTCATTGGGATAACTACAATCTTGTTAGTTTTCTTATTAATTTGCTTTACGATACAATAATTTCAACTTAATTTCTAAGGGCAACTGCCAGGTCAGAGGCGAAAAATTAAGTCAGTTTCTTAGCAAGCCAAAACCATGCACAAGATGAAGTTATGGGATGGGACGTGAAGGGAGAATCGGAGAATCAAGAGAAAACAGAGGAAGATGCTCTACAGAGAAAATGGAATGGGTGAGAGACAAGAGACTGAGAAGCAAGATCCGAGATCAATAAAAAGAATCTAGTCCTCACTGGGGATGGCTGGCCCTTGTTCTAAATTTCTTTTTCAATTCCCTGTATCCTTTCAATCAATCCTCTTTTCATTCAAAGTCTCAGTCAGTCTCTCTTCTTGAAACCAAGTAATTCCTTAAAATCAAAAAGATCCTTGTTCACAAAACCTTTTAATATAACTCCATTTTAGGTGAGAAACAGTTTGGGTAAAAGCCCCCAACAGCAAACAGATGGCACATTCAACTTGAAGACTTACAAAGGCTCAGGGGGGTTAATAGAGCTACAGAGGATGGTACAGAAGCCCAAGGTCAGCAACTGACTGCAGAGCACATCCCACACCTGCACCCAAAAAATACAAAAGGAAGGAATGATTACTGGAACTCAAGAGAGAGTCCTGTGCAAATAAATACCTTGAGAAAAGCAGTATCTTAGGTCAAGGAAAACAGCCAGCCTGAGGCAACTTCATAGGGAGACTCCTGGAAAACAAGTCCAGGCCTCACTTCCCTACCCAGTGTATTTCTGTGGCTCCCCATTGGCTGAGCCCCACCAGAAGCCAGAGTGCAAGAAAACCTATACTCTGTGTCCTGGGGTAGAGGAGCCTACTTTGTTTGCGTTTACCTATTTAAATTTCTGACTATAACTCCCTAAGAAAGTGGTTAAATTTGCTGCACTCACAGCCTAAGGGGAGAATGCATTTTCTCCCGTGAAAGATGAGGTGCCAACCCTGCCTAGTCAAATGCAAATACACCAGACTGCCTACAGGATCCCCCTGGCCCAGGAAAGAAGGGGAAGCGTCTTGCTGAGGTCAGCCTGGAAGGAGAAGCCTTACCAAGAAAGGAAGTAGTGGGCAATAATAAGAAGTGGCAGCCCAGTGTGAAATCCTGCCACTGGCCAGCAGCAACTGGAAACAAGGCTGAAAATAGCTCAGGCAGAACCCTAGCTTCAGCACAGGGATAGAAATGGTGCTTTTACCCAGAGAGGTTTCCTTTTAAGCCATTTTAGAGAACTTGTAGAAATGGTATTGTTATGTTATTTTTATTCCCAGCATCCATTCCCAAAGGAAGCCTGAGCCACAATGCCCTTCAGTGTCTCTGTGGAAAACCAGACTATTCTGGGAAGGCTGAGAAGGCTACGTGAAGGGACACAGGCAAATGCCAGCTTACAAGGAACAGGTCCAGGGCAAATCATGTGAAACATATAGAGAGAATGCTGTCTCACTCTCAAAATTACTTTTAGAGGTTTGGGGTTTTTGTGGGGGCAGATGGAAGAATAAAAGTATCTCTTTTTCAGTTTTATCACCAGGTCTTTTAAAGTAGATTACCATGTTTCAGTTCTCCTAATGATTTTACAAAACCCAGTTCAGCTGCCTAATAAATGAATGTCCTAAGGAATACATGCATTTTCTTCACTATCTCTATCAGCTTCTCACAACTGCTCCCTTACAATTATGAAAAATTCCCTTAATTATTGATATTTGTGCTATTTTCTTCACAAAATAAGCATTATAAGCCTCAAACATGATTACTGATTCTAGAGCATAATTCTGAATCAATGCAATTCAATAAACTGGCACTGAGTTTTTCCTATGTGCTAGGCACTCAGAATACTAAGATGACTTTTAAATGGCCTGGCCTTCAAGGAAATAGACACATAAACAAAGGATTATAGTATAATATAATAAGTAAAATAAAACTGTTTTGTAAAAAGTAAGATCACTACATAGGAGAGGGAATGATCAAAACTTTGGTGGGCAAACGGGGCCTCCTGGAGTAAATGGCATATGAACTTGGCTTTGAAAGATGAATAGGAGTTAGGAGATGGTGGCTAAGTGTAGGAGGTCATTTCAAGCAAAGGGAAGAGTATGTGCAAAGGCAAAGAGGCCTGGATCAGCACATTGTTTCTTAGGAACTAGAAGTGAGTTGGCACTGCTGAAGCAGAACAACTTTGGAGAAGGTCAGCAAAGTGTCATCAGCACCGGTGTGTTCCAAGTAAACTACTGGCATGCAGAAGTTTGAAACTAGTTTCTTTTCTACTTTTGTTTTAATAACTAAATGAGTAACTATCCCTATAAAAGTTTCATCTCACTCAGTTCCATTCTGATAAGTAATTCTTGAGTAGGAGGAAAAGTGACTTTAACTCCATTGAGACTCACCTGTGTACCCCCAGGGGAGTGTCACTCAAGCGAACCTTGGAAAGGAAGTGCTGCTACAGGCAACACAGAGTCATCAAAAGGGCTGAAGCAGGAGTGTGAGGTGGTTACATTTGCATTTGACAAGATCCCCCTGACAGCTCTGTGAAGAGCTGTTTGTGTTGGCTGGTGGGAGGCGGAATGCATTAGTTTCCTAAGGCTGCTGTAACAAATACCACAATTGTGGCTTAAAACAACAGACATTTGTTATTTGAAAGTTCTGGAGGCCAGAAGTCCAAATTCAAGATGTCAGGAAGAAGCTTTCCCTGCCTCTTCCAGCCTCCACTTGGCTGTTGGCAGTCCTTGTCTTCCTTGCCTTGTGGTCGTATCACTTCAGTCTGCCTCGGGCTTTTATTGCCCTCCCTTCTGTATGTTTTCTTCTTTTGTCTCTTGTAAGGATGCTTGCTATTGCATTTAGGGCTCACCTGGGGAATCCAGATGATCTTATCTCAAAATTCATAACTTAATTATGTCTGCAAGAACTTCTTCCAAATACAGTAACATTGACAAGTTCCAGGGATTTGAACATAGACATGTCTTTTCTGGGAGCCATCATTCAACCAACTGCACAAAAGAATCCATGTGTCTCAGTCTGTGATAAGCAGACCAGCTGCATTAGGATTTCCTGGAATGCGGCATTCTGTCATTTGTACAGAGCTGGACTAGAGATGTGAACGCAGTTGGGGGTGTCAACAACCATGATGATGACCTTGTGGCATTACTAGAGTGCCTGGTATATCAAAAGTCCTCAATATATATTTTTGATTGAGTAGATGAACAACTGAGCAACTCCAGAGGCAGGAAGATGTGGCAACTAATTAAAAACTAGAATGGTCAAGACTTAATAGATTTTACAGTGGTTACTCTTTTTTGGGGGGGGGCAGCTGTTACTATACATTCCTCCTTATACAGTCACTTATTTTGTTCCCTCGATTGAGTCTAAAAGTCTTCTTCTACATGAGAATTTCTTTAAATACTTTGAAGAGAACTATCGTATCGGCTCAGAGTCTCCTCCTCCCTGGCTGAATGTCTCCGTTCCTTTAGCCACAGGGCCTGTTTTAGAAACCACAGTTCTAGTTGCTCTTCTTTCATTCATTCAGCAAGTGTATTTCTGAATGTCCCCTGCATGTGTAGCACCAGGGCTGTGTATTCCGTAGGTAACACAGCAGTCATGCACTCACCTTCCAGCTTGTCAGCGTCTCTCTGTAGGTATTAAAGATAGCAATCCCCAGGACTAAGAGGATCAGATACCCATTCCGTTGCACTGGATAGGAGTTTTTCACTATATCTAAATAAGGGGTTATTATTTTCTTTCATTTGCTTGTTAGTGGTACTGGACACGGTGCTCCTTATTGTTCATATGACCACGGGCCATGAATTAAGTGTGATTTTTCTTTTTGGTACAATAACATTTTAGTCTGCTTGGCTACTGTAAACAAAATACCATAGACTGGGTGACTTAAACAGAAATGTGTTGCTCCTACTTTTGGAGGCTGTGAAGTTTGAGATCAGGGTGCCAGCATGGCTGAGTTCTGGTGGGGACCTACTTCCTGCTCCACAGACAGCTGCCTTCTTGCTGTGCCCTCACATGGCGGAGACAGAGATCATCTCTCTCATGTCTATTCTTATAATGGGGCACTAGTCCCATTCATGAGGGTTCTACCTTCATGGCCTAATTACTTCCCGAAGGCCCCACCTCCAAATATCATATGGAAAATTAGGACTTTAACGTGTGAATTTGGGGGGACCCAAATATTAAATCCATAACATTGAACATATGTAGAATTTGAAGTACATTCAGCACAACCACCTATAGCCTTCCATCCCTTACCTACAGAATATGTGATTACACTCCATGCTACAGTAGTGCAATGAGCAGAAATGAACCTCAGCAATCCAGAAAGGTTGGGCACCTTTTCAGACATCTGTGAGAAGCAGATGCTCTGTCAAGCCAGGAAGAAGAACCAGGTTATATCCTGTGTTCTGTGAAGCACATCAGAATCCTTTACATAGGGAAGCATATTGGACTACATTTTCTTATTTTTCTATAATCTCATGTGTTTTTCCCTATTTTTATAATAATAAAATAAACCTATAATAAATCAAAATGAATTCAGCCAAACCAATGGGAATTTCATTTCATTACAAATGTATGTTTAACTGATTTGTTCACTAATGAAAGTTGCTAACTTTCAGAAATAGTGTTCTCCTTTAAGGGAACACAGATGTTTGACTTAAAACTTCATATTTGTGACATTTCAATATTGGTATCCTCATTTTTTTACTAATAAAATTGAAAGAAAACAAAATCTTTTTGTCCTACAGCAATTTGGCTGTAGTCCAAATTTTTTTCATTGAAATGAAATATGTTCTGCAAATCTTATTGCAAGGGAATTAAATACATTTGCCAAATAGTCATCTGTGATGCAAAATGAAGAAATAAATTATAGGGAAACAGTGCCAAGAAAGTGGACAGTAGAAAGAGGTTCAAAGGAATATTCACCCACCTCTGTTATCATTTTGGGGTCCATTTTTTGTTTTTAAGTGAAAATTTAAAACCTCATACCTCATTTTATGGTATGAAATGGCACATTTATGTGACTCTCATTGTACTTAGAATAGTTTTTTTAATAATGCATTCTATATATTTTAATTAAGATGTACTTGCACATTATATATGTATACACACATACAAATTGTATGTTATTAGTATGATTACTTATTTCCATAATGAAGTAATGGATGGTTCTTGAGAAGGGTATATAAACTTTTTATGTCACTGACCTCAGATCAAGTAGATGCAACAAAGACATTAATAGAATGGGTACCATAAACATGAAAAAAGCAATGATCCATGTTATATGAAGTTAAAATGCTATAAATTTCAAGGAAAGCAATGTCAGAAGGCTCTGGAATGTCAATGTCTTGGAATGAAGGTACCACGTACGGTTGGAAAACCCACCAGAAGATTGTGAAGATATTCTGCAACTATACATCAGATAAGGGGTTGAATAGATTAAGATTGTTTGCAGTTATAATCCATTAAATTTGTCAATAATAGCCAATAAACCTGTTAGAGTTATAGCCAGTAGTCAATGGTTATATAGCAGGCAAGAGAGATTTAGTGAACGATGGCTATAGTCATATTAGATATACACAGGTAAATCTGGTCAAAACTTTTTTGTTCATTTTAATTTGTCCAAATCTTCAACTTCAAATAAAAACATTTAGTCAATCAAGTCACTTGGCTCAATAACTGTTTCAAGTCCCCAAATGCCATTGGTTGTCTGTTCCCCAGTGTGCAGTCCAATGTCAGGTATATAGGACATACTGAATATTTGTGGAATACATGAGCTAAGTAAGTTAATAAACAAAAATTCCACACCTTCCGCTTTCTCGATAGGAGTATGTGAGTCAGAAAATACTTCTGAGTTCTGATACCAATATTCAAGGTGAAAACATTATACCCATCCAATAGAGCACTATCCTTCGCATTATCATTGTAAACAGAACACTGGATGATTAGATGGCAATTCTTCCCTGCTAAAGAACTAGGATGTAATTGGCATTCAGCTGAGAGATTTATAGCTTTATAAAGACATCTACATATTTAATTTTTTCTGTTGTGTCTAGACTTCTATTTATCTGTAAATGGTTTCCAAACTAGATTCTAACCCTGATTAATTGGATAATTCAAGCATTTTTAACTGACATCAATTATGGCAAGTGATTAGGATACCTAGTTATCCTCTTTGATAGTTGTAGTCACGTCCCACACATACATCAAGTCCAAGCCAAACAGCTTGCAGCAGAGGTATGTTTGTGCATGTGTGTGCTCATACATCTATATACATATGTATGCACATGTATATTTTTTGTGTGACAGCATTTGTGAAATTTTTGTTTGCTTATTTCTAATACAATATTAATTTCTGTGTTTTGGTCTTAGAGAATTTTTGCACATTCACTGTTTACATAAACAACTAAATGATCATAGGAAGTCAACCCAACCATATAGAGGAGACCCCAGTGTTTCTTGAAATAACATCCTTCTTAAAATTTTCCCCGTAACTGCTAGCACATTCAGGGATGGCCAGGGTATGATTAACCTTCTTCGAGCAGTTTCCACCTTTGTCCAATGCATTTAAAAATACAGAAGCAAAGAAATGATGTCACAGAAACGAAAACTCCACAGGTAAAAACTAGCATAAAACAGATAAGCATTCCCTGGCTGAGCTCTAAAGCCTCTTAAAATAATTAAACCTTACTCTGAAAACACTATGTACCAGATATGAACTGCCCAAACTTGTTTCTAAACAGATCTATTTGTGTCCGTAGAGTCTCATATACTAATTCATGTTCATACAGTTTAATTCATGGATCATTAAACTACTTCAGTGCTTAGCCCATTCATTGATCTGAGAACCTTTACCTTAAAATGAAGCCTGTTCTTCTTTCCTGTCCATTTAAAGATGAGAAAAGATTGTTCCTGCCAATGACTATTTGATTCTCCTATCTAGCTAAAAACAGATCCCTCGCTTACCATACATACTCACAAAAACTACCATAGGCTTTTCTAAATTGAATGGTTATATCAATTGCTTTGATGTCAATGAGATCCACATATTGACAAAATAGCAGGAAAATAAAGCTGTTATCTCATCTCTAGTGGAGGAAGCACAGGAATAGAAACAAACAGATTTGCATTATAATGTCAGCTGAGCATTGAAACAGCAGCAGTATGGCCTGGTCAAAGAAGGGCACAGCTCTAAGCACTCACTAGACCCTCACAACACACTGAGAAAGGTTTAGTTAGGTGCTATTAGTAATCCCCCTTTACAGGCAAAAGGATTTAAATACTTTTCCAGGGTCAGGTTGCAGCTTAGGGGCAGAGTCAGGATTCTCCCTTGAACAGATTGACTACTATACTGCTACTGTGAGTATGTATGTCAAAGGACTCTAAAAAGAATAAGGAATGAGTATTAAAATACAGGAGGGAAGCTCAGTAACCATTTTCATGTGCCAAAAATTGGAATGGAGGTAGAAGAAAGAGACAACTAATGGTGATGACTGTCAGTGATTATAGAGGTGATTGTGAGTAGTAGCAAATGTTAGCTGAATAGGATAGCTATTTAAACATAGCTTTATTATGTAATTCAAAAACTGCACTCCTAGGTATTCACCTAACTGATTTGAGATTTTATGTTTGCACAAAAACTTGCATATGAATGTTTATAGGAGCTTTATTTATAATCACCAAAAATTGAAAGGAACAAAGTGTCCTTCAATAGATAAATGAAGCCCTGACTAATGTGACTCAGTGGGCTGGTTGTTGTCTCGCAAACCAAAAGGTCACTGGTTCAATTCTCAGTCAGGGTGCATGCTTGGGTTGCAGGCCAGGTTCCCAGTTGGGGACATGTGAGAAGCAACTAATGCATGTTTTTTTCCCTCTCTTTCACCCTCCCTTCCTCTCTCTCTAAAAAATAAATTAGTTAAATCTTTAAAAAAATAGGTAAATGAATGAACTTTGGTACATTCATACAATGGAATATTATTCAGAGATTAAAAAAATATCAAATCACAAAAGACATGGATGAATCTTAAATGCATAGTAATAAAAAAAAAAAAGCCAGCCTGAAAAGGCTATATACTGTTTGGTTCCAGTTATTTGATATTTTGGAAAATGGCAAAACTATAGAGGCAGTAAAATGATCATTAATTTCCAGGGGTTCAGGGAGGGGGCATAAGAGTTAAATAAATTAAGCACAGGCAATTAGGGTGGTGAAACTATTCTGTATGATGCTGTAATTATGGATACGTGACACTATGCACATGTCAAAACCCACAGAAATTTACAGCACAAGGAGTAAACCTTAATGTATGCAAACTATGATGCATGGATCATAGGAGAGAATGCAGGAAATAACAGATACAATCTAGCTATTTAAAAAAATACATGAAAGAACTTCACCGAAAGAGTTAGGTGGAAAGGGTGCTGATCTAAGCTATTTTGGAAATGGGTGGAGTCTAAAGATTAAGAGCAAAAGAAAGTGTACATCATACTGTACTATAGTTGAATAAAGTTGTTTCCCATAGAGAATAGCATTGAATGCAACCTACAATTGAAAAATAAAATAATTAAAAAATTAAAAATAATTTTTTAAAAAGAGAATGGAGACTTTGGAAGAAGTGAACAAATACCATATGATATCACTTATATGTGGAATCTAAAGAACAAAATTTAGAAACAAAACTGAAACAGGCTTATACATATAGAGAACAACCCGATGAAGGCCAGAGGGGCAGAGTATTGTGGGGTGGGATGAAATAAGGTGACGGGATTAAGAGGTACTAATTGGTAGTTACAAAATAGTCATGGGGATGTAAGGTGAAGCATAAGGACTATAGTTAACAATATAGTAAAAACTATCTATGGTGCCAGGTAGGCCCTAGAATTACCAGAGGGAATACTTTGTAATCTATATGAATGTCTATCTGCTGTGCTGTACACATGAAACTAATACAAAATAGTGTTGAATCCATTCTTTCTTGAACCCACTACAAAAAGGCATTTGCCCTAAACTCTGTAGCTGCTGTTATGAAGATTAACGATGACTTATATATGGCTAAAGCCAGTCATCAACTTGTCTTGTTTTGCTCAGCAGCAGCATTCCATACACATGGTCACTCTCTTCCTACTCACCTGGTTCTACACTCACTCTCACTCTCTAGGAAAACTCATAAGCCTCATAACTTTTAAATACCGTGTATGTTTCTGTGACTTTCAAGTGTATGTCTTTAACCCAATCTCTCTTTGGCACATCAGACTTGTGCATCCCACTGCTCACTAAACATCTCTACTTGGATATCTAATAGACATTTCAAACAATATATCTCAAACTGAACTACTAATATCCTCCAAAACTCCTCCCTCCCACATTCTTCTCCTTTTCATTAAGCTTCTCAGTTCTACTCAGTCCTTCTGGTTACATAGCCCAAAACTTTGGAATGATTCTTGACTCCTCTCTTATTCTTACACACTACTGTGCTTAATCCATTAACCAGAACTGTTGGCTCTATCTTCAAAATACATTCAGGATTTGTGGACTTCCCACCCCCTCTATGGCTGCCTTTATCAACTACTGTCTCTTACTTCATTATCTCTCAATATCCTCCTAAATGCTTCTTCCCTGTCCCTCACTCCCTCACTCCTTGCCTCTGTCCTTACTATCCTACAATTTTTTACAGAAACTGATCCTGATAAGTAATAATTCAGATCGTGTGCTTTGTCAGCTCAAAACCCTCCTCACATTTTCCATATCACAGAATAAAAAGCACATTCCAAACTATGATCTATGAAACTCTTTTTGATCTGACCCACATTTTCTCTCGAATCTCACCTTGCACAGCTCTCCCCTCTGCACTCTGCTGCTTCAGCCATATTGGACTTTTTGTGGTTCTTGGACACTCCAGGTGTCCTCTGATTCCAGGCATGTGGTCTCCTTGTTCCCCTTCTCTAGAATCTCCTCCCCTGACATATACATGATTTGCACTCTCATTCCTTTCAGGTCTTTATTCCCATGTTATCTTTTTTAAAGAGGACTTCTGTGGCCACTCTACCTAAAATTTCATATGCACCTCTTCTTATCATTTTTCTCTGCATTATTATTTTCCTTGACATTTCACTCTCATGTGTGTGTTTGTTCATGGGCTATTTGTTTGTTTGCCTTTCTCCACAACTAAACTCTGTGAAGCCAGGGATTTTTATCCATTTTGCCCCCTTGGGCTCCAAGCCCAAGATACATTTTGAACACATTCAGTTCAATGTCCATCTACCTGTGACATTTCAACTATTAGCAAAACTAAATGACTCTTCTAATGTAACATTCCCTGAGAGACTATGTTTCCTCTCACAGGAGAGATTCATGTATTTTTATGATTCAACCAAATTTACCACTAGTTTCTCCAGGACTGTTTGTACCTGTTTCAGGATCCTGAGGAATTTACTCCTGGGTTTTGAACATGGGAAGCTGAGCCAGGGTGCAGTTAATCTTATCTCACATGTGTCTGCCTGCTCGGGGGGTCTGCCTGCTTGTCCACTGGAAGACTCCAGAGCTGTCCCCTCAGCATGCCTTGTGACTGCAGCCTGCCCTGTCAAAGCCATACGAATGCCATCTGTTCAGGTTACATAACTTGAGATCTGGAACAATTTTCAACATAGGATTTGCTGCCCAAATAGAATCATTTTCAGAAAGGAGATTAAGGTTTCTTTCCTAGGAAAAGGAGACATTACCAGAAAAGCTTTCATTTCACTGGGTATAAATAAGCCTTTCTCTAGAGTATATAAATGAAGAAGACAAATTTCCTTCACTAGTATTTTCTTGCATTAAAAATAAACACAAGGTTATAGTTCAATTTTTAAGTATAAAATAAATTCTTAATTGGAAAAATGGAATTCCTAGTTTAACAGATCTTAATTTTGCTTGAATCAGTAGCCTTCCCGATAGTCCTCCACATAGAATTAGGAGGTGGGGGTTTCCTGAAGACTTGGCAGTCTTACCAGCATTCTAGAGTGGCCTTTCTTCATAGGGCAGAAAGGTCCACCACCAGTGGGACAGAAGCTCCGATTTATTTTTCTAACATTACCTCATGTGACCCACGGTTGCCTTCTATGTTTAAAGAAAAACATTATGAAATGGCTACCTGGAGTTAAGGATTTAAGTTATAGCTTTGTAGGATAGATTGTCTTTCACTCAATTTATTCACCTAAATGAGGCTTGATTCCCTTGTTCAACATTCTGAGGACTTACGTTAAACATCACTTGTTTTTTCACATGGAACTAGCACTGTTGTATTTTATGATTACAAAAACAGGAATTATATAATCTCTGACTCATTATACTGGGAATTCAATCAGTCAACAAATAAAAATAAAACAAATGAAATGAAAATCTCTATAATTTGCATTACCTAGAGATTAAATGGTTAAGATATTTTGTACATTTTTCTGTATTTTTTGCAATTGCATATTTTTTAATAAAAATTAATCCTACTATACATACCATACAATATTATTTAGCTTACAAGAGGAGAATAAACTACTTTTCTTTTTTTGGTTGTTGTTTATTAAAGAGAACCCAGCCATTCTGGGGAGGAACAGAACCAGATGAGAAAGGAAGCAAGACAGACAGACTGCAGTGGAAGTTAACCCTGACTGAATGAATGAATGAATGACTGAGTGGGTGGTTGGATAGATGGATAATAAATGAGAAGCTATTTTACTGACTGTAGTCCATCGGGGAAGCCCTCTCTGAGAAAGCAGATGTGAGTAGAGGCCAGTTTGAGAGGGAGCTCTGTAAGGACCTAGGGAAGATCTGCCCAGCAGAAGGGAACAGGAGGTGTGAGGTGCTGAGGCTGGTGTGAGCTCTTGGCAGAGGCACATGGAGGCCTGAGGAACTGGCGTGGGGTGTTCATGAGAGAGAGGGGCAAACAATCACGTGTACAGGTAGGTTTTCCCTTTTCTAATTTCCTTTCCATCATTCTTATGTCAAGAAAAAGTTTCAGTTTGAAGCTAATGTGTACTTTACATTCTTCTGACGTGTTCAGAAAGATAGGTTTTGGGATCACAGCCTTCTGAGGAGACAGTATTTAACTAAAATATAACAGCATTGTTTGGTTGGTTTTTTAAAGACTTTATTTATTTATTTTCACAGAGAGGGGAAGGGAGAAAGAAAGAGAAGGAGAGAAACATCATCAATGAGTTGCCTCTCGCACACCCCCAAACAGGGACCTGGCCTGAAACATAGGCATGTGCCCTGACCATGTGCCCTGACCAGGAATCGAACTGGCAACTTTTGTGTTTGTGGGATGATGCCCAACCCACTGAGCCATGCTAGTCGGGGGCGGTTTTTGTTTTATTTGTTTTCACAGTTACTATCTCTTATGGCTAGTACTGTTGGTTTCCCATTTATGGGAGTAATAGTTTTATTCTTAAATAAAATATTTACGTTATAAATTAAATCAACTTAAAGAAAAATGTGACATAAGAAATATATAAGTGGTATATAATCAAAAGCGGCAAAACATTATAAAGGCAATTGGCAAATGACTAAAGGTTGGTGAGCGTGGTTCTAGCCCATTCCACCTGCACCCAGACTCCCTAAAGACGGATCCAAATCCAGCAAAACCCTATTTCTGCTTCTGAGGCGATTACTATATAGTGAACCTCCATATAAATTAATCCAGAGGCACTAGTCAGTGATACTCCTACCCCAAACAAAATGGTTGCATTTTAAGAGCTTTAATTTAAAGGTTCTCTATGGAAGAAATAGCAGGTATTATGGCTAGGACAAAGATTGGGCAGAATGTTCTGTTCAGAACCAAATAGGCTAGGAAAGTGATTTCCCATTTATATTATCTGGATTTTTAAATTATTTCCCCTAGTTGTTTCTGGATTTGTGTGCTAGTTTGTTTTTAGATGCATTACCAACTTAAAAAAGGTCTTTCTTAAAGGGAGCACTTTCACAAACAAAATGATGCATTTTGGGAACAATGGTTTGGAAGTGTGTGTTCCACCTTCTTTGCTGGTACAGTTTGAATTCCTCAGCACTGTATATTTGAATATTTTTCCCAGAAATTCTTGCTAGTGAGATTTAAGCAAGGAGATGGATGGGAATTGCTTTGTATTCTTGGCACTCTGTAGAAGGAGAAAATAAAATGTGAATATAGATGTTACAAGTATGGGTCCAGACTGATTACTAGCAAGTTAAATGATACAACATTATATACATCTACGTGTAAATATTTTGCTTATTTTTCAGTTGCTCCTAGAATAGTGAGTCTGGAAAATGCTGTCCCTACTTTCAAGTGAGAGAAAACCCAACTTGCTGTAAATTTTAAATTATTGGAGAACCATTGATATAATCTTAATAATCAGCAAATTAACCACTCATTTAAACAACTGGTAGGATTTATGAAATCCCTATGGTAAAATACATTAGGTAATGAACCCCTCCCCACCCCAAAAAAGCAACGCTTTTTATGACAACAAAGACAAATATTGCCAAAGTGAATAAATTGGCCCTAGAAAAACAGGATTTGGGGTTAAAAGTATGAAAGACTTTCTGAATGACCAAGCAAACAAATTACAGAAAACAACAAGCACAAAAGATATGCTTTTTAAAAAAGTCTAATTGGTGGGACATGCTAAACTTCATCTGGACATCTAAAAGTTGTGCAAGGGTTCAAGCATGTAAAAAGAAACTGCATGAGATAAGCACACAGTTGTGATATAGCCATAGGCCTGCCCAACTCATTGGACCAGAGAAGGAAAAATTTGCTACATAATGAATTAGCTATCTTTTCCATTCCTAAAGCATGCATACCATCTGGGTCATTTTGACATGAAAGGATGTCAGGTTACTCCTCAAGTGCAATCAGCACCTAGCTGTTAGATGGAAGTTGTGAAAGCTCCCTTTCTGATCCAGTGGAGAGGGAACAAGAGCCAGGCTATAGAACCATTAGAAAATGTTTTTAGGGCCACAATTATATCGTTTCATAATAATGTGCTTGTCCTTGTCTGCTTGTTTATTGTGTGGTCTGTGAACAATTTCCAAATTAAAATATGGTGATCGCTCCCACTAAGTTTGTTCTGGCAAAGTTTTCTCTTTTCCACTCTGTTAGGTGGGACCTGTCATTGACCGTTACTCTGAACCAGATATATTCAACTGAGAGAGGGAAAAAACAACCCACAAATAAAGCAAGACTGTAAAGGCCATAAGGAACCTTGGCAACATTTGTGGAAGACTAACATTAACGCTAGCTAGTCTGTCCAGATGTCTGGGAATGAATTAAATGGCTTTCAGAGGTTCATTTCAAGATCCATATGCCATAGAAAGCTTTAGTAATTGATCTGTTTAGAGGGAGAAAAAACTGAGTTTTCTTATTTATTTTACATACCATGTCTTTGTACTTTGGAGAATACTTGCGAGTGTATTTTAAATTATAGTCTGTTTAGCTATTTTCAGAACTATCACTTACATAGAAAACCATGGGGTAATGTAATGAACTGCCATGGGCAGAGGTGAAATGTCATAACTTACAGGAAGTCATTTATCTTTCCGATGGCTTATCGGGATATGGTGATGACTAGACTTCTTAGTCAATTTATTTCCTAGTAACAACCTCAAAGGAAATGACACTGAATTTGAAAGCAGCTAGCATGTAAAAGCCTGTGTGAGTTTCAAATCAACTTCTCAAAGACAACATTTTCCAAGCAGTCAAATGCAATATATATAGAATTTCACATATTATCTACCACAGTGGCAAGACTCTGAGGTCTAAAAATGTCAAAGGACGAGCTGCTAGACAATTCCTTTAAGAAAAGTCAGGTAGAAGGGGATAGAAAGAAACAATATCTCACTGCTACAGAGGAGAGTGAAACTGTGCAAAGGACATTCCAAAACATTCATCAAGTTTCCTAAAAAAAAAGGCAGATATATAAATGTTGAGTCCAAGGGATACCTAAAGCCCAAGGGAGCAGGTATTATAGATTTTTGAGCTGACTACAAAAATTACAAGAAGCAAAAGGAGGGGGGAGATTTACTAGCTGACAGCCTTCCACATCTAAACCCACAAATACATGTGAGTAATGCCATGTACATTATAAATCTCCTACACAAAACTAGCAAAAATTTTATGCTTCAGAATTGCCAGAGCAGTTGCAGATGTTTGTTTGTTTGCTTGTTTTTACTGAGTCCATAACATCTTTGAAGCATAACAATGAGTCATAAAAAGTACACTTGGCTGCATATGTTAGTGTTGTTGAACACTTTCACTATCAGAATTGCAAATTTTAAAACTTCCAAAGTGACTAAAGAGATTTGCATCATTCAGACACAAAATGGCATTCCCTCCTGTGCTCTGTAGCAATTAAACAATACAACATGTTTTTTAAAAACATACAACAATAAAACAAAAAAATAAAAAGGATTGTTCAATTCCCTGACACTGTGTTAAAGGATTTCAGAAACAGCTCCTGTATTAGACTGAAATGCTGCAACTGCTTTAATATGTGTTGTATTTAATTTTCATTTTCCTTCATAAGAACACAGAAGGACATGTTTTACAGTAATTAAGCTGGCATTGCACCCACTAAACAAACAGGATGTGTGAGCTGTATGCATAAAAGGTTTCAGAATGACAAGGCAGGCAAATAACACATACAGTGCTTACCCTTTCAGAAAAACAATGCTAGGAAAGCACTAAATTACATGTAAATTCCATGAAAAAATGATAATGTAGTAGTGTAATTGGTGAAGGCAGGGTTTGGAGCTTTTTGGCAATTAAAATATTTTGGGCTCATTTGTCCTTCATGGAACAAAGAAAAGCCACAAATATGAACTGAATAAAAATCCTTTCCAAATGGAAAATACAAATCAAAATCTTTGTCTGAGGAGGTGTGCGCCCTGTCAAGGTGTTTGGCACGCACTCAGCTAGACCCAAGGGAACATAATATGGAAATGCTGCGACGAGGGTCCCCAGTGGTCCCTGCCGCCCTCATCCTGCCCTCCTCTGATTGTCGCTCAGTTACACGACTGATTTGAGTAAGCGGTTCAGCTAACTCTGTCTGGTTTGGTATTCCTGTTCTCCGAGGTCATGTGGTTGGCCTTGTTCTATGCTCCTTGGGTGGGATGACATATGTGACTAACCTTGCTGAGTCATGCTAATCCTGTTGGGCATGTAGCATTAGTGCTTTAATTAAAATGTCCTTAGGAAGCAACGACCCACCCCTCTCCCTTCTTTGCTCAGTGTGTGTCAGCAACACAGGACAGGGTTCCGCTCAGGATGTGATTAATATGAGCCAATCTTGAGCAGGTTTTTCTAATAAAAGAAGCAGGATCGACCACTTCTTGTAGATTTGACAAAGGAAAAGGCATTTTCCTAATTCTCCTGTCCATGTAAAAGATCATACTGGGAGAGAACGAGGGGCAAGTCTACTGATGAATATATTAAATATTTCCCCATCCCAGCCCCTAAGTGTGGGATACCAGCAGAAATTTCTGGGTTTGATAAGATCCTGCTGATGCCAGAGTATCCTGAGGTTCCAATCATTAAAAAGACCTAGCATTTGTATCTACTTTTAGAGTTTGCCAAACACTTACACATAAACAATTTCATTAGTGCTTCACAGTTTCCTATGAGATGTTGGGATTGTTCTCTTTATCTAAGCTGACTTATTAAAAACTTTGAATGCACCATAACATGTGTGCAAGCAATGTTCATAGTACAAGCGATGTTTATTTTGCAACTGATTTTCTTTTTCCTTAGAAGTGTATACAGTATAGGAAGTTTGGCAAGAGATGCCATCTGCCAGCTGCTACAAATACACTCCCACAGTATAAAGAAGACTTATTCTGAAGAGAAAGTGGCTGTCCACACTTAATTTTAATTTACCTAAAACAGGAAGCAGTTACCATAGTAGGGGAAAGGGAAAGCTAACTCCTTCCTCTTTTATTTTCTCTGATGCTATAATGCTAAGCAGTGATGCAAAATATTTTCACCCTAGTTAATCACCATAAGTGAAAACATAATTAAAAGTATCAGAGACAAAAGTTAAAGAAAGCTATATTTTTTAATGACAATATTCAGTATTTAACACATGATATGTACACGTGTGGGTATGTGAATTAAGTGAAGTAGAATGAGATTTCTTAATTATTATTTTTCTTCTGTTTCAGAGTTTTAAAAAGTTTACTCTGTATCTACCGTGATAACCCAATGAAGTCCCCCTCAGGTTTTGGGAACTTTGTCCCCATTTTCATTCATTCAATGATTTCCCTTCACTTGAATATCACTGTTTTATTTGGCAATAGCCACAAATGTCTTTTTGTGTTTTTTTTTAAGCAGGCTTAATAAGTATTTGATTCTTTTTATTTGTTCTAGTCACATTCTTTCCCTTTGTCTACTTCTTTTTCAAGCTGTTGTCTGACTGTTTCTCTCTCCATATCTATCATTTCACCCTCTCTTACTTTCTCACACCTCAAAATCCTCCTTCACCCCACTTCTGTTAAGTGATGTCCTTTTATATTAAGAGCAATATCAATAAGTAAACACTTCCCTCTCTTGGGCCCTTTCATATTGCTATTTGTTGTTCCCACAGCCTCCCCTGAAATATCTTATTATAAATGCTTGAAGATTCACCTTGAAAATCAGTTGCTGATGGTTCATCATATGTATGAAAAAGTGAAAAATTAAAACTGACTCAAATGTTTCTCAGTGGGCAACTGGTTAAATGAATTCTGGTGAATTCATAAAATAAAATACCATACAAGCATTAAAGATACAACTATGTATTGACATAAAAGATTATGACGTATTTTTGCATGAAAAAAGTCAGTTACAGTGCAGGATGCACAGAACAATATGAAGACACTTTTAAATATACATATTTATGTCTTCGTTTGGACTACTGTAACAGAATGCCATAGACTGGATGGCCTATAAACAATATTTATTTCTCACAGGTCTGAAGGCTAGCAAGTCCAAGACCAAGGTACTGGCTGATTTGGTGTTTGATGAAAGTACACTTCTTAGTTCACAGATGGCCACCTTCTCATTGTGTCCTCACATGGAGGAAAGGACAAAGGAGCAATCTGGGGTCTCTCTTATAAGGGCACTAACCCCATTCATCAGGGTGCCACCCTTACAACCTAGTCACCTCCCAGATGCCCCACCTTCTAATACAATCACATTGGGGATTAGGTTTTAACATGAATTTGGGGGAACACAAACATTCAGTCTATAAAAATTTACATGTTAATAGTTTAAGAAGAATTTATTCCAAATTGTCAGAGAGGTTGCTCTTATGTAGCAAAATTAGAAATAATTTAATTGTTTCTAATTAGTGTTATGATAAATCCATGTTATTGTTTCTTTTATAAATTTAAAATGTTTCCACAATACAAGGTTTGTCATTGCTATTCAAAGTAAGATATCAATGACTCATTTTCCAAACTTCTCACTGCTGCTCCATTTTTAAGTGTATAAATCGAGTCCCCAGACCCAATTTCAACACAGGGGGCCAGTCAGGGGGTTCCCCTCTACCAAAAAACAATTCTCAGATACCAACAATGTGTCTGAGAATTTAACTCAATTCTGACACTATCTACTCAGTGATAGCCCCAGGATCCACAAGTTCAGGTTCAGCCCTATAAGAATGACCCACTACGTCCACACACCAGGTGCCAGCCACAAGCCCAGGCGACCTGTGCTTCTAACTGACTAGCCACATATTGGGGTTCCAATGACCCCTTCCAACTCAAAATGCCAATTGCAAGTCCAATGTTGTCACCTACTCTTCTGACCAACTGGCAGTAATCAGAGGTTCCCACAATCCCCTCCTTGGTTTTGATTAATTTTCTAGAATGGCTCATAGAACTCAGAAAAACCTGTTCCTTGCTAGAACCTTACTAGATCACTGGTTTGTTGAAAAAGGATACAACTCAGGAACTGTTGCATGGAAGAATGCATGGGCCACGGTGTGGGGAAATGGCACTTGCATGCTCTCTCCAGGCACACCACGCTCTCCACATCTCCATGTGTTCACCAACCGGGGAGCTCCTCAAACTCTGTCATTTTATGGAGGTGTCATTACACAGGCAAGATTGATTAAATCACTGACCGTTGTGGACTTATTCAATCTCCAGCCCCTCTTCCCTTCCCAGAAATCAGCAAATGGGCCTGAGAGTTCCAACCCTCTATTCCAAGGTTGGTTCCCCTGGTAACGAACCCCACCCTTACGTGCTTCTCAAAGGTTATTTTATTAACATAACAAAAGACACCGGTTTTTTTGGTTTGTTTGTTTGTTTGGGTTTTTTCTTTTCACTCTCAACACTTTGAAAATTCCAAAAGTTCTGGGAGCTGTAAGACAGGAATTGTGGACAAAGAACAAATGTATATGAGGAATATATTTTGGTCATCTCAGTCACCGCATATACATTTCTTATAAATCAAAATAGCACAATGTAGGTAGCAGGAGGAAATATTTCTCATGGGTTTTCAATCACCAGAAGACAGGGGACACACTGAAGCTGTCGCTGGCCTCATTCCTTCCCTCCCAGCCGCAGATCCAGCAGCACGCAAATATGCACAGTCCCTGGAACCCAGTATGGACCCTCCCTGCGGGAATGAAACAAAGATCCACAGCTCTCTGGGACTGACCTAATGACCTAACTCTCCTCTGGGCCAGAGCCAACACCTACTCTTTGTAATGTCCTATTTGTAACATCCAATTTATTCAGCTACAACTCAGAGTTGGTAATGTGGACCATGGCTAATGTTACCTATGCAGATCATTACCAAGGAAATCGATTGTGTTTCCAAAATCAAAGGGTTCCGGGGAATGTTTAATCCATTTAAACAAATATGCTATCTTCTGTTTATTTAGCAATAGCCCTTATATATACAGTTGTAAACACAACTGCAATGATTTCTAATTATTCTTATCTGCTCAATAGGTGACTTAACAACTGGGGCAATTTATTACTGTTCATTCATTTGTATCATGACAATCCTGAGGGCAATTGAACTACATATGCTAACAAAAACTCAGTGATTCAGATTTCTTTTTTTTTAAGATTTTATTTATTTTTAGAGAGTGGGGAAGAGAGGGAGAAAGAGAGAAAGAGAAATATCGATGTGAGACATCAATCGGTTGCCTCTTGCATGCCCCCAGCTGGGGAACTGGCCTGCAACCCAGGCATGTGCTCTGGCTGGGAGTTGAACAGGTGACCCTTTAGTTCACAAGCCAACACTGAATCCACTGAGCCACACCAGCCAGGCTGATTCAGACTTCTTATGCATTCAGACAGGGTACTTGCAGGTTGACTGAATTCACTGTTATTATAAAATGTATTCACCAATTAATATCACCTATGCATAAAAATAATGCATAGGGTTTGTGCCTTCATGTCTTCATTCAATAAACACACATTATTGAATCCCTATTTTGTACCAGGTGTTGAGTTGGCCCTGAGAACATAGATAGACATAAGGTAGTCTTTCTGAATTTAAGGATCTTTCAGGCTGGTGTCAGACAGTCAGGTAAGGAGACAATTGCCCCCCAGGGAAGTAAGTGGTATGAGAGATACTCATTATCTATGTGTTGATGACTTTCTATCTCTTGTCCACATACTCAGCTGCTTTCTGAATGTCCCCACTTGGATGTTCCTCAGAAAAACAGAACTCACTTTGAGTATTTAAAACAGAGAGTTTAATGCTACACAGGTGAGATAAAAGCTGAGAGGACAAAGAGGAGATTCTGAGGGAACCCTAAGTCTGGCAACAGCAGGAAGCCACTACCACCCCCAAAGTGGAGGGACAAAGGAAGGTGATTGTGTCACCAGAACACTAGGCAAGGAGCTACTGGAGGAGACTGGGACAAGCCTGTGTGAGGAGCTGGGGCCACAGAGCAGACACGGCTGCTGCTGGAGACACTGCCAGAGGCAGAAAGAGAAGGGGAACCATATCCCGGCTTCTCCCCTGCTCTTGTTCTCTAAACCGGGGCCAGTGCCTCCTTCTGCCCAAACGAAGCCAGAGGCCAGCTGACGTGAGGGCCTGGGAATTGTAGCCAGCAAATTAGCTCCTGGTGACACACCACTAACAGGGACAGGTTTAGGAAAATGATCTGTGGGCAAACAGGCCCAGGACCAACACGTGCCTCAGATCCACTCAAAATGTTCAAAACTGAACTCTTCACCTCCCTCACAGCCCAATCTCATCCCCAGAAACCTCTTCATCCTCCTGTTTTCTACCTTAATGATTGCTGCCAAGAGTTGTGCAAACCAAAAACTCGATTATCCTTGATTGCTTGCTCATCCTAATTCTGACAATCACCATGTCATTTGACCTCTGTCCCCTTAATCTCTCAAAACAGTTGTTCTTCACCCCAACTGCATAGCCTTCTTCAGGTCACCTTCATCTCTAACATCAGTGACCACACCAGCTTCCAGACTGATCTCCTGCTGCTAGACTTGCCTCTTGTTGTCCTTCCAATTTATTTTATAAAGTACAGATCTGATTATGTCAACCTCTCGCTTAAAATCTTTCTTCTAGTGAGTACTTAGGGCATGTCCTCAGAATTAAATCTAAATTCATTTTCATGAATGAAAGGTCCTTCTGATCCGGCCCCTTCTTCTTCAGCCTCATTCGTTCATTCATTCGTTCATGTTTGCATTTATTCATTTAATAAATGTTCACTGAGTGCCTGCTCTGTTAGGCACTGGGCCAAGCACGTGGGATGCTTCCTCGCCCAAATGAGCCAGGCTCTCATTAACCGGTGCTCTCAACCACATTCTCTCTCCTTCCTCTTCCCCACCCACAGCCTCCTGGACCTCTTTCCGTCCCCACGCTTATTCCTATTTTCCTTCATATCTTAAATGGATCCTCCTCCAAGGATTTGTAACTCTTTATCCAAGTCTGGACCTCTGCCCCTCCTAAGTATCCATAGAGTGTCTTATGCCTACTTCCTTTATTAGCTTCATATGCCTACTTTATCAAAAGTCCTCTTACAGATCTAAATCCTCAAATAGTGTGTACATTCCTTGAAAGAAGGAGCTCGATTTCATTCACTGCTGTATTATTCCAATCACCTAACACAGTGTTTAATACATTAATAAGATCTTTATTAAATGATTTGATTAGTTAACTAATGAGCACAAGAGGCTCTAAGAAGGTGTCCTGTCAGAAGCATCCCACCTTCCCTGAGAGTGGCAGAATGGCAGGAAGTGTTAACTTGGGGAAGGTAGTACGTAAACTGTATTTTGAAGGACAACTTGGAACAACTGCTAGAAGTTGGGAGGACAAAAATTAGGTAAAAAGATAAGGGAAAGCACATCAGTAAGAAAAGTTAGCATGGTATGAACACGGAGGCTCATTCCAGGAATTTTAGGTAGCTCTATAAAGCCTGATTCATAAAGTTTTAGAGTAAAGAGAGTGAAAGATGAAGCTAACTAGGGATAATGAAGGGCCTTGCTAGAAAGTTAAGAGTTTAAACTGAAAATTTGTAAAATGTGCTAAACAAGGAATGATGAGATCATATTGCATTTACAAATGACATTCTGGCTGCTGTGTGGTGGATGAATTAAAGATGAGCAAGGTTGGGTGCAGGAAAACAATTGAGACAAGAAACAATTAGTGTGGAACCTGAACAAGGTGAAGAGATATACAGAAATAGAATTGACAGAACTTGGTGATTGACAAGGTAAAGGGAAAAATAAAGGGTCAATCTGGTATCACCCGTTCAATTTCACCATGTTGGATTTGAGATGCCTTTTGCTCACCAAGGGAGAAATGTCCATTTAGATTAGATAGGTCTGAACTCAGAAATGGTCTATACTGGATTTATGGGATAGGAGTGCCTATTGGAACGAGAAGGTCTAGTGAGAAAGGGATGGGTATATGGATGTTCACTGAACAATTTTTCCAACTTTTCTCTCACTCATAATTTTGCATAATAAAGTGTTAAGAAAAATGAGAAGATGAAGAAAATAATGAAAATGAATAGAACGGAATAAAAATAATAAAATAAAGAAGATGCAACTCAAGAAGAAGATGGAAAAGTAGCAAAAGGTAGTATTCTAGAAATCAAAAGAAGTGTTTCAAGAGGGAGGAAGCAATTAAGTCTGCAGATCAATAAAGTGAGATAAAAACCCTAGTCACTTATTGAACTAAGCAATTTAAAACCTAGGTAAAGGCAGTTTCCTGGACTGATGAGAACAGAAG
Source organism: Pteronotus mesoamericanus (assembly GCF_021234165.1). Classification (NCBI taxonomy): domain Eukaryota; kingdom Metazoa; phylum Chordata; class Mammalia; order Chiroptera; family Mormoopidae; genus Pteronotus; species Pteronotus mesoamericanus. The sequence goes on along the minus strand of NW_026555078.1, from coordinate 27,265,896 downwards.
GCACTGAGAATAGGCAGTGAGCAGGAAGTAAAAAGTAGAGACAATGAGTGATGACTAATCTTTTCAGAAAATATGGGTGTGAAGGGAAAGCAATATCAGGTGACAGCTAGAGGGGCTATTGAAAGAATCTCTTTTCAAATTGGGAGGCACCTGAGCCTATTTGTACTCAGCGGAAAAGGGGAGATGGCAGGTGTGAGAGGAGATAAATGGTGTTTCCAGATCCCTGAAGAAAGGGCAGGTGATGAAGAGAAGAGATTAGCTGCTGGCAGCTGGAGAGAGATCTCTTCCTAGAGACAAAGGGGTAGAGATAGAATAGATGCAGGTAAATTTGTTACGGAGATGTGAGAAGTAGAGTGAATTTTTGCCCATCTACCTCTAGTGTCTCTGTGAAATGTTGTCAAGGACAGTTGCTGGTAGGGATGGGGAGGAACCAGCCAAACAGCAAGGTGATAGAATAGAGCTATCTGCTTGATAGAGTTTCCATGCATACTGCACATGTTTACTAATTTTTGTGGAATTAGAGAACTGTAGGATAAAATGCAATCAATACTATATTCGATTATTCATATGTAACTTAATCTTTCTTTAAAGATATTCCCAGACAAGAGAAATCTAAATGAGTTCATCATCACCAAACCATTATTACATGAAATTTTAAAGTGACTTATTTAAGAAAAAGAAGATCCAAACTATGAACAGTAAAATGGCAATAAACAATTGAATCTAAAAAACTAGCTAAGCAAATAAGAACAGAGACAGAATCATGGATACGAGGAATGTTTTGATGGTTGTCAGGTGGGAGGGGGGTGGGGGGATTAAGAAGTACAAATATGTAGTTACAGAATAGCCATGGGGATGTAAAGTACAGTATAGGAAATGGAGTAGCCGAAGAATTTATATGTCTGCCCATGGACAGGAACAATGGTGTGGGGACTGCCTGAGGGAGTTGGGGAGAGCTCGATGAAGGAGGGTAAAGGAGGAAATATTGGGACAACTGTAATAGTATAATCAATAAAATATAATTTAAGAAAAACTTTTTATTGCTTAAAAATTGTCATTACTTTTACAAATAACAATCATAATTACGGTGCAATCTGCTTAAAGAAGTGCTGTTTCATGGAAATAACATTTTTATGCCTCACAATGCTTGTCTGTAAATCAAAGTGCTATATCAAGTGGGCTTCAACTCTTATGATTAATACATGCAATGGGTCTTCAGGCACCTATGCAATGTGCTGGATCCTTTGGTCTCGGGGCAGTGTTTTTGAAGATGTTTTCTTAAGAACTATTCAAAGAATTTCTTAACACAGCTTCCACAGCATAAAATTGTTTTGGGCTAAGAATTCACTTCAGTGAAAGTTATCTCAGAAATCTCCCTTCCCTCCTAAACAACACAGAATATAACTAAAGTCAGACTGGGTTTAGGTCAGTCTTTCTGTAAATACATTATTTATTATGGGTAATTATGAGGTAAAAAATTGAAAAGTTCATGTCTTAAGACTACTGTAAGCCTAGGGGGAATCTCATTTTTTTTTAATCCTCACCCAAAGATATGTTTATTGATTTGGGGTGGGGAGAGAGAGAGAGAGAGAGAAACATCAATGTAAGAGAGATACATCAATCAGTTGCCTCTCGCATGTGCCCCAACCAGGAATTGAACCCACAGCTGTTTAGAGTATGGGAGGATGCTCCAACCAGCTGAGCCACCTGGCCAGGAAGGATCTCATTTTTTTATGTGACTTAAACAAGGAGCACTTTTTTCTCAGTTATCAGTAACCAAAGCCATTGTTTTAAAAACAACATTCATGAAATAAGTAGATGGAAGAAGAAATCCTTTCTCCCCTTTACCTCCACCACCTCACTGTTTTTACCTCTAAAAATCTATTTAGTGATAAACACTTACAGCGATGCCTCATAAAAACATTTCTTTCAACAACAGACAGCATATATGACAATAATGGTGGTCCCATAAGATTATAATGGAGCTGAAAAATTTCTACTACCTAGTGACATTGTAGCTGTCGTAAAGTCATAGCTGGCATAATGTTATAGCCATCAAAACATCACAGCCGTCGCAATGTATTACTCACAGCTAGGATATAAAAAAGAAATATTTTTGTATAGCTGCACAATGTGCTTGTGCTTTAAGCTATGTGTTATTATAAAAAAGTGAAAAGGTTTTTAAAAGTTAAGTTTATGAAGTAAAAATGTTTTAGTAAGCTAAGGTTAATTTATTATTGAAGGAAAAAAAATTCTTATAATTTAGTGAAGCCTGAGTGTACAATGCTTATAGAGTCTATAATAGTGTTCAGTAACATCCTAGGCCTTCACGTTCATTCACCACTCACTCACTCATGCACCTAGAGCAACTTCCAGTCTTGCAAGCTTCATTCATGGTTAACACCCTATATGCACAAATGTACCATTTTTTAAATCTTTTTTTTAGATTTTATTTATTTATTTTTAGACAGAGGGGAAGGGAAGGAGAAAGAGAGGGAGAGAAACATCAATGTGTACTTGCCTCTTGTGTGCCCCCCACTGGGGAAATGGCCCACAACCCAAGCATGTGCCCTGACTGGGAATCAAACCAGTGACCCTTTGGTTCTCAGGCCGGTGCTCAATCCACTGAGCTACACCAGACAGGGCCCATTTTTTAAATCTTTAGTGTTATATTTTTATTGTACCTTTTCTACATTTAGATATATTTAGACACACAAATACCACAAATACTGTACAGTATTCACTACCATAATATGCCACACAGATTTGTAGACTAAGAGCAATAGGCTATACCATCTAGGTTTGTGTAAGTGCGCTCTGTGTTGTTTGCACAATGGTAAAATTGCACAACGATGCATTTGCACAATGATGACATTGCACAACAATGCATTTCTCAGAATATGCCTCCATAGTTAAATGATACATGACTGTATACTTTTCCACAAAGTTCTGCTACTATCCTACAGATATTTGTTGGGCTACATTTAAACTACATAAAAATTTTCTTAAAATATGAATGAACCAATAAACATTTATTTTATCTGAAGTCAACAATACTGTCTTTTTAAAAAGTATATTTTATTGATTATGCTATTATAGTTGTCCTAATAGTCTCCCTTTTGTCCCCCTCCACCCAGGAGCCCCAATTTCTCATGCAATCCCCACACCATTGTTCATGTCTGTGGGTCATTGATACGGATTCTTTAGCTACTCCATTTCCTATACTGTAGAGCCCCATGGCTATTCTGTAATAATAATACTGTTTTAAGAAAAGTTTGCTTAAGGAGATAACACCTACAAAGAAGAGAGGGGTTATCTCCTTAAGCAAATAGAATTGGGTAGAGGTAGAAACCAGGCCACAGTGTGTTGTAACTGAGACTTCAACTAATCCAACAGAACTCCAAAGCTGAGATGGCCTTCCAGAGCTGACTTGAACTGAGGCAATGGTTGCGCCTTTGTACCCCCACATCAGCCAGGCATTGGCAACAGGCCACTCCACAGGGGAGTGTACACATGTGGTGAGGCCTTTCTCTGAGTGTAGCTGAAGGCAGTGGCTGTGAGAGACACAGCTGCAAGCTGTTAGTTGATATTCCCAGCAGTTGAGATTGAATGAGCCAGCCCTGAAGAGGGGATCTGAGTGGAGCACTATGGAATCCACTAAAGCCCACCATCAAACAGCATAGTCCACTTATTTTTTACACATTTGCTCCATCTGGGAGTAGTTTCTCCAGGAGTTCGGTTGGGAAACCTTATGTTTTCTGGGTGACTTAGAAAGGTTAGTGGAATAAAGTACAGCTGCTGCTGCTCCAATTAATCTTAGAACCATAACTGATTCTCATTATTTCTTCCACCATCCACCCTCATTAAGCATCTCTATTGATCTAAGCAAGCTGCCTAGTAGGGTAAGCCAGACCCTTTGGGGAAACTGAGTCTCCAGTGACCATTGCACTCCACAGGTGGTGGCTATAGATGGTGTCCATTTACTCTCAAAAAGAAGGCATGAGAAAACCAAGAGTGGCTGCAGTGGGTCACTTCAGTGTCAAACATATTCTTCCCTGCCCCTAGTATGGAGAAGTAGCCCTACTTCCTCCTGATGATTAAGGGAAATCACATTTGCCAGGACAGTGATTCCTGTTCTTGCCTGGTGGTTTCTTGGCACATGAGGTCCAAAGAGGCAAGGTGAAAGCTGAAGCTTGAAGTGCAATGAGATTCGCTCATTATGTCCTCTGATAACAGGACTGCCAGACCTACAGTGCCTAAAGCAGGGAAAAGAAGTACAGACTTTTCAAATGAGTCACTGCTAGTGATGACTTAGAGAGACAGTCCCATTCCACCCCTTGGCCTCCAAACTCCGGTGTTTTACCTAGTAGGGATACAGAAGTACCACACAGTGTTTGTTCTTTAGGGTGTACATAGCATCCTAAGAGATGGTGTCAACCTTACAGCGTATCATCTCCAAAATGGAGCCTCCGATGCATTTTTAAGAAGCTATTTTACCACTCTATCAGGATGATGGCTTCTGAGAGGTACAGCATGAGATAGGACCAATGGACCCCATGGCCTTGTGTCACTGTTCCATGCATTTTCTGTAAGGTGGGTTTGTAGGTGGGTCTGCATGAATCCAGCTCGTGATGGGCAGCACTAATCAAATGGCTATTTGATATCATGTGGTCACATGCTCTGTCTCTACCATGGCCCAATAGCCCACTGAGTGGTTTTTGAATGGCTTGCAGTTCTTTGCAGCAGAAGGCATGGCCCTGTGCCAGAGGGCTACATTATAATTTTTCTTTTAAAACTTGCCATGAACTGCAAATGATGACATTTCCCATTATAAATACCTCAAGCACACGTATTTTGAATGAGGGCGAAATTGCACATAAGAGGGCAAAAATTGATTACTGGGTGGAAAAAAACTCTTAGATATTACAATGGTTTGTGGGTCTCCAAAGCTCCTAACACCCCTACCTAACAAAATCGTATTTCTTAATATTTTATTTTTCTCATTGGATTTTTGAGCATGAGCAGCACAGACATTAATTTCATGGCAAATATGCAAAAGGCATGTTGGAAGAGTGCTATAAGACTATGGTGAACAATGGCTGTGTCATCTCTCGATGGATTTCTCTATTCTAGTCATATGGTGAGAGTAGGCTGCCTGTATCTATTGGCTGCCATTGACTACCTTGTGGATGTTGTCTGTTTAAGCCTCAGTGCTTATGCATGTGACTTGGACTTTGAGAATTAAGTAAAAATATCTGATATTTTGTTATTTCATTTTACAAAATTCCTACAAAAGTCCTTCAACTCATCATTAATTATATCAAGTGCTAAAAAATAAAAGATGTCAACAATATTTTACTGAATATATCAGCCCATGGTTTTATTAAAAGCCAGTCAACTCAAGACAGTCCATTTGTCATATATTGTGATAGCTTTTTTTCTAACTATAAAGCTGTTCCAAATATGACACCATTAAGACTTTTGGATCACTTGAAAAGAAAACATCCTAATTAAGCAGGTAAGTGTACAGAATATTTCAAAACTTTAAACAGAATTTTGAGCTATGTAATATTGCTACTCCCTTAGTTAAGAAGAACACAGATGAAACGACAATGGATTGACTGGATCTTATAAAATTGCAGAAATCATTTCAAAATCAGGTAGTACTCAGAGTTAGTTGTTGAGACTGTTGTATGAATATAGAGAATGCAATTTCAACAGTGATGCAGCAAGATCCAGTAAAAGAACTGCCATTGGGCAATAATTCAATTCAAAGATGTGTCAATGAGTTGTCAGTTTACATTGAAAAGCAGTTAATTGGTATATTGAAACAGAGAAAACTTTCTATTCAGACTGATGATACTGAGCTACTAACAGTAAGGCCCTTCTAATGACAACTATTTGTTATCTTTATGATTATTATAATTATAAGAAGGGATGTTTGTAAATTCTTTGAGAAATAACTATACTAGGGTGTCTATTTTTGCTCCTGTAAAACTTTGGTTTCATGAAACACAAGTAACAGTGGAGAATTAGGTGCCCTGTTCTTCTGACAGAGGAAAATGTAGTTAGAAGACATGAAGATGTATAGACCCACCCAAAGGCAGTACATCCTGAAGTTCTTGCGATAAACTGCATTGTACATCAACATCAACTGGTTGCAAAAAAAAGAAAAGAAAGTGAATTCAGTTCTTGATCTCACTGTTATAATTAGAACTATGAATAAAGCAGTCACACATAGTAAATATGACTTCCTTTTCAGAAAGTTTGACATTGACAAGAAACAATATGTAAGACTTCTACAAACAGAAGTTAGAAGGCTCTCTGAAGGAAACTGTATAACAAAATTTGAAAACCTTTTTGATATGATAATTTCTCAGAAAGCAAAGGAGACAGATTTAGCAAATGAGATCAGCGCGCGCACGAGCACACACACAGACACACAAAATAGCTTACATAAAATGAGTCAAATTTTTCAGATTTAATGAAGAGTAATTTGAACTTCAAGTACAATTATAATAAATTTTCAAATTTAGCAACGTTCACTGAAGAATTGAAGAAATTTTAAATCAATTTAATGAGAAAATGTTTTCATGGTATGCAGGAGTTAACAGAAATTAATGGATTATTCACTGAGAATAGGCTTAACAATTTTTCAGATAGTTTAAGAAGTCAAACTTCTAGCCAGAAAGCAAACTAGAGCAGCATGGTTTAAGGGCCAAAATCCAGGGGCAAAAAATTCATTGTCTTGTAATCCTGCATGACATTTTTCTTAGTAGTAGTTCTCACCTGTTTAGGTAGGAATTCTAATTCCCCAAAGTATTTCTGAGAATTGCAGAGGAGTATCTCATATGCATTAACTAATTAATTCAGGTCATTCATGGCCTCAGCCATGCTGGGGCTCTGCTGTGATTAAATGCCAGTTGGAGATCTGCTTAAATGCTGTGGCTTGCTTCCGCATGTTGATGTTCTTTACACAAGGTTAGATCCTTGCCGAACACTCCAGCTACTGCCGCTCTCAACCATTGCTGAGTGTGGTAGTACAGCAGCAGTGAGCTGCAACATGAGAACAGAAACAGTTTTCTCCCCGCTGTATTGTACTGTGAGAGGGTTTCACAGCAACATTCTTAAATGTTAATGTGTCTTTTAAAAAAAATCCAGCACTGCTATCTCTTCAACCCCCTTGTTTATGTTGGTAAACCCAATCCACACCAGAGTTTCTCCCTATAAAATAGGTTGTCTGAGTTTCAGTTGTCCTTTTATTGTAGTTTGCTCCCACTGGGTTCTTTATAATCTATAGGAGCTTATATATACTTGAAATCCAGTAACTGACACTATCACAATTATTTATTTCCCAAAAAGCCTTTATCAGCATCTGTAGAAATCAGATCAAATAGAGTAGGTGTGGGTAGAAAGGAAGTGTCCTGTCTCCGCCCATGGCTGTACCAGAATCTTAGTTTTGGCCAACCTAGAATGTCCATTACATTCTTTTTTTTTTTTTAAGTAAGATTTTGCTAGGCAACTTAAAAATATATATATATTAAAACTACTAAAATGAGAATTCTGAAAATTTGGATTCTAGTCTTACGTCTGTTACTAGTTTTCTCTTTGAACTCATGCCATGAACCTATTTCTTAGTGCACTATATGAAATGTTTCACAAGGTGGTTTTGAATATCAAATGGGGTGGTAGATGTCAATGTGCTTTGAAAATATTAAATGTTCTATTCAAATGTGAAAGTTTCTTATTTTTACAATGTTTAATTAAAATTTTGGCCTTTGGCTTGCATTGTTCACCTACTAAGCAATGGCATTTATTTTGTTTTTTAGTCTTATTTCTTTAAACACTATGTGAGATAAATTATTTTAGAGATTGCTATAAAATTTTAGAGCTGGAAGGGACTTTGGAGATTATATAGCTCAAGTCTCTCATTTTTCAGATGAGGAAATGGAGTCCCAAAAAGAGTAGGTTATCGAGATTGTGGATGGTGTAAAATGTCAGGAACCCAAGATCCTTATCCACATGTAGTACTCATTTCACTGCATCATGGAAGAGTGATCTCAAGGATGTTCTGTCCTCTTTTTTATAGAGTATTCAATGTGAACAGTTGTCCACCATGCTATTCACTGGGCCCCCAATAAGTAAGCTATGTGATATTTATTCATACCATTTCTTATTTCCAGAACTTTTACACACTAGAGTTCATAAGGTCCAGTTTTTAGGACATCAACAAAATTGAATTCATTGAGTTGCTTTTCTGTGCTAGGCACTATTCAAAGCACTGAAGATATAACATTTAATAAGACAGACACATCACTTCCACAGTAAAGCTTATATTCTACTCACATATTAGGCATAAAAGCAATATATGTGTTAAGAAGAAAATAAAGTGTTTTCTCAGACTTATAGGACATACAGCTAATACTCTCCTTTGCAGTGTACTTCTTTAGTTGGAAGTGTCTATTGAAACATTCCTTCTCCATATTGGACCAACATTTAAGTTTCAGTCTTCTTTGAGGTAGTTTCCAAGTTCTTACTTAGGCCATTTAAGAATATATCTATGCAAGTCCACATGCAATATGAGAACCACTTTATGTCTCATATTATCTGTCTTGTTCTCAATGGCACAAGTATTTTGCTAATACCCTGGGTTTCTTTCATTCCCTGAACATGGAGCAGTTCTTGGTTGAGCAAGAAGGAGTGAAGAACTGGCTTTTAACATCTGTGTCTAGCCATTTCAACCTCCCTCCACATTTTGGACCAGAGGGAATTCATTCAGCTATTCTGTCCTCCTGAATTCTTCTCCTTTATGCCAGCTGACAATTAGCTGCTGCACATATTCTAGTTGAGGTAGTGAGAATGGGGTGTATAAGGCTCTGAGAAATGAAACTGGGATCCAGCAGCCAAGGGGCCATAGACAGAGCCAAGATGAACAACCAAAGGCTAGGCTCTCAACAGCATAGATACTTGAAATGCAGCCTGGTGGGAAATGCAGCCTGGTGCGGACGATACTAAGGAAAAGGTCAGAAATTAGAAGGTGGTCAGCCTTTTTATGATAGTGTCATTTCTAATCAACTTTACTGAGCTATAATTTACATACGATAAAATAAACCCATTTTATGTGAGTTCGATATGTTTTGAAATATGTATATACTTGCATATCTACCACCACACCAACATCATAGTACTTTGGATTGAACTCCTGTTTTCCTGCCACATAATCTTCTCAGCTATTTCCCTGTGCAGGTCCTAGGTGATCCAAGCTCTAGGATTTGTCTTTGCTCCAATGGAAATTTTCAGTGACGTACCAGTAGCAACAAGACCTTGAGATAAACTCCTTCCTGAATCTAATTGCTACAGATCTTGCTAATGGGATTTGCAAAGGGCTTTGAGAACATCCATGCAGCAAGGATCACGGATGTTTTGCAGCCTGGTCACATGGGGAGTGTAGAGGGAGCAGTCAGCTCATAGATCCAGACACTTACCTGTCCACATACAAAACCTTTTAACAACTCACTGAATTGTCTTTCTTTTATCCCTCACAATCCTAGAATAGGGGACAGAAAGTGGGGAGTAGGGGTGAGGGTCAAGACTAGGTGTTTGTTGAAGTAATGTAGACAAAGTTTGGGATTCCCAAGATTCACCCCAACCCTTGGCACATAGTGCATGTTTAATATCATGAGCCCTGATAATAAGATAATGCTGTGAAGCTTTGGCTTGCTTAGTATTGCCATGTAATTTATACTCGCACAGGAGAGTAGCTAACCTGTCTTTGCAAGTCCAGGTCTAAAATTAATCAACTTCTGTGATTGCGTCTGGTTCTTCATAGACAAGTTCTGACACACTTAACCAAAGGAGCCTTTATACATTTTCCAATATAAGAGCCAAACAGCTAATGTTTCTGCATTACCCACCAAAAAAATCAAAGGGAAAACATTACCCACCCAAAATTTGGAAAATATGAGTTGCCAGTGGTTTAGTGCACATGGAAAGAAAACCAGGCTAGGATTAATATTAAGCAGTGTCAGGAGCTTCTTTCTGTTTTAATTTTTCTATCACAGTTTTTCATTTAAAGATGGTTATTTTAAAGTCGCTGAATAAGAAAGACATGACTTGTAGTGAAAATTAACATCTAGTGGAAAATACCTTTTAAATGCCAGGTTCACTGGAATTTTTAACGTTCTGGTGTGTATGTGTATGTTTTATTTTACTGATAGAAACCACAGTTGTTTTGGAGAGAATGACTGTATCACACAGTTTATAAAAGTAAGCACTTGACTTCTAAGATTTATTTTGAGATTCTCTCACCTACCCTCCATCATCTGACTGCCTGTACTGTAATATGAAAAAAAATATTTTCCTTGTAGCATTGAAACAGAGTTGGAAGGAGATGCATAGAAATTCTGGAAGCACAAGAGCTTATCTTTCAGCAGGGTTTTGGCAGAACTTCAGCAGACTGTATATCGAACTTGAAGATGTTTCCCCTCTACAGATATATGAACAAATCTGAATTTTGGCCTTAAATAAAGAATAATTATATAATATTAATTCATATCACAACCATAAGTGCTCAAAATCTAGCAAAAGAAGTCTTAAAACTCCTGTTATACAATTCCTAGATTCATAGTGTACTTTTCACTCTTCACTTTCATAAAAATCAGATGAAGGTAAGTTGGTTTGAACCGCATTTTGAAATTGTTAGTTATTTACAATAAAGAGGTTTCATGTCCTTGTAGCTGAAAAAATGGTGCACATTATGCAAAATGAGAAAAGTTATTTTAAAGAGAGTAAGGACAAAGGAAAAACAAAATCATTTTTTAACTGGTTAGTATAGTGAATATAGGTAGAAAGCAATATTGTCTATTTGTAATGCATTTAATGTTGGTAGCTTTTGCGAACAGGTAAGAAAATTGACATGGTGGGGTTTTCCCAAAGCAAACTGTTATATACTATAAAAGTTTGTCTTTCTAGCTGTTAAATGTCTCTCTGATAACTTACTTACAGAAACACAATTTTATGTAATCAAATTGAAAAGATCTTTGTACATAGTTATTAACATCACATTAATTTTATTTTAAAAATTTTATGATTGTGCATTCTACTTCATTGTACATCTGTTTATTATAAATATTGAAAATATTAGAAATATATGAACTTATAAAGAGATAATCTGCAAACAACATTGTTATATGAAATAAATTCAACAGATAAACAAAGTGTATAATAGTGTATCATTTGTATAAAACAAAAGAACACGAAACAGATCTTTTGATTTTCTAACTGAATGCCTCTGGGCAGACATCGGAATAATTGGTAGTAGTGGTTCCCCGCACAGAGAAGGAAGAGGCAAAGGAGCTCAACAGAGCTTTTTCATATTTGCTCATTTGCTGTATTGGAATTTTTTCCAGTGAAAGGCATAACATATCCATCAACACACACATAGTTACATATTACTCAATTTATCCTCATTCTAGAATTGACACTTTAGGGAAGACGAACTATGTTTTTTGTCCTCCCCACATCCACCTTTTTTAGCTTTGAGCATTTCCTGACACACAGATACCGCAGTCTGAGTCAGATAAAGGAGTGACGTGGTTTATAATGCTGCTTCCACTGAGTCCTAGTTTTATGACTTTTTACTTTTACCTCTTTGACCATTAATTTACTAATCTCTAATATGATCACAACAACTCCTACCTCACAGGGTTGTCCTAGTGCTTAAACGGAAGAGCCCATCTAAAAATGTTTAGCATAGCGCTTAGGGTTTGTTGTTCCTTGTGTGCTCGGCACCATCCTAGATTCTGAGGCTGCTGAGATAAAAGTGTTTTGGCCCATAAGGAGCTCACACTCTACAATGGTATACAAACCTACAGCTTAAACAAATTACATGTATCTGGTCCATGAGAGAATGGGCACAATGTATGTTGAATTAATGAATAATACAATGATATATTCTAAGCATGCCAGCATACTAGTGTGGCCTGGGATGGAGGATAGAAAGTGGGCAAGGTAGATTCTTCATAAACATCTTGCTTTGGTTTGTCGATGTACCAACTTACATGTAGGTGGAAAAGAGATGTTGAAATCCTGTACGTGAAACAGGAGGTGTAGTATTACCATGAATTTTCAAAGATAAGGCTGTTCTTTTTTCTCTGATATCTTTCCTTTCTAGAAATGGAAAATCCTTTGGATCTATGGCTTTTCAGAATCTGCCAACTGACTTTGATATTGGAAAAATATCCAAATATCACTTTCTTTTCTAGCCAAAGGGATGTTTCATCAAGGTTCATTCCTACAAATTTAATTTGGGAAGGTATTCCTTTTATCTTTTATAATGAATAGACTTTATTTCTTGGAGTAGTTTTAGGCTTACAGAAAAATTAAACAGAAAGTACAGAGAGTTCCCATATTCTCCCACTTCCCCCACAGTTTCCCCTATTACTGACATCTTGTATTGGTCTGGTACATTTGTTACAACTGATGAGCCAATATTGATACATTATTATTTTTAAAAGTCCGCAGTTTACATTAGGGTTCACACTTTTTGTTTTAACCTCCTATGAGTTTCCACCATTAGTGTATCAGACAGAATAGTTTCATTACCTTGAAAATCCTCTGTGTGTCACCTATGCTTCTCTCTCTCCCTCCCCCTAATCCCTGGCAACACTGATCTTTTTACTGTCCCCATAGTTTTGCTTTTCCTGGAATGTCGTATAATTAGAATCATACACTATGAAGTCTTTTAAAATTGTTTGTCTGTTGTTTTTTTTTTACTTAGCAACATGCATTTGAAGTCTTCCTTAAATATGTATTTAATGTCTTTCAGTGGCTTTATAGCACTGAATAATATTTCATTGTCTGGATGTACCACAGTTTATCAAATTACTTTTTGGTGTGTCACACTTGCTTTCAAGTCTTGGCAATTTTGAATAAAGTTGCTATAAACATTCATGTGCAGGTTTTAGTGTGAACATAAGTTTTCAACTCATTTGAGTAAATACCTAGAAATATGATCGCTGGATTGTATGGTAAGACCATGTTTAGCTTTGTAAATCAACTGACAAACTGTTTTCCAAAGAAGCTGTACTGACCATTTTGCATTCCTACCAGCAATAAATTTCCTATTGCTCCACATCTTTGTCAGAATTTGGTATTATCAGTGTTTTGGATTTTAACCATTTTAAATGTGTAGTGGTATCCCATTATTTAAACTTGCAATTTCCAGCTAACATATTATATTGAGATTATATTCATATGCTTATTTGCCATCTGTGAGTTGTCCAGATCTTTTGCCTACTTTTTCATTGGTCGTGAATTTACTTATTGTTGAGTGCTTTATATATTTTGGGTACAAGTCCTCTATGACATATGTATTTTACAAATATTTTTCCCAATATATGGCTTCTCCCCTCCCCCCACCATTTTCATAGTAGTGCCTTTTGTAGAGAAGTTCTTAACTGAATAAAATTAAATTTAGCTGTCTTTTTGGATCATGCTTTTGGTGTTGAAGCCAAGGTCACCTAGATTTTTCCCCTATGTTATCATCAAGAAATTTTATAGTTTTGCATTCCATTCTGAGTTAATTTTTGTGAAAGGTGTAATATGGTCAGAGACTAGATTCATTTTTTTAAAAATTAATTAATTAATTTTTCAAATACATTTGTCTCCGCCTACCCACCACCACTTTCCCCTGCCCCCCCCTCCCCGCCTCAATCCTTCCCCACTTTGGCTTTGTTAGATTCATTTTTAAAGGTGAATGCACAGTTATTTCAGCACTGGTATTGCATTGAGTCTATAGATCAGTTGTAGGGGGGAGGGATTACATCTTGACAATATTAAGCTTTCCTATTGATCCAGTCAGTGATTGTGTTTTCACTTCAAATTTCAATCACTCCCCCTTTTCTGTATATAGGAAACTAATTGGCAACTGACCCTTGTGTATTAAACTTATGTCCCACAATCTATTTTTTTAAATTCTCACCCAAGAACAACTTTTCATTGCTTTTTTAGAAAAAGAGGAAGAGAGAGAGAGAGAGAGAAACATTAATGGGTTGCCACCTCATTCATGCCCCAACCGAGGATGGACTCCATAACCTGGGTATATGCCCTGACCAGGATTTGAGCACATGACTTTTCAGTCCATGGGATGACACTCTAACTGGGACCTACAATCTTGCTATAATTGCTTATATCTTTGTTTTGTTTTGTTTTGTTTTTTATCTTCCACTGTTTTTCTGTCTTCTTTGGTTTAAAAAGAAGCATTCCGTATGATTTATTCTGTATGATTACATTTCTATCCTCTCTTGGCAATCAGTTTGAGTTTGCAATATATGGAGTCTGACAAGAAGGTATCCAGCCATGTAATATGAAGAATGGAGACATTTATTGAAGAAAGTACAAGATACAAGGAACATTGTACATAGGTCAATGACTCCTCAGTCGCCTTCAAAGTAGGCACCTTGGGACCTCACACAGTTCTTCCAATCATCATATTTTCCTGAATCTCATCTACGATCTTAAATTTTTTCCCTTCAAAGGTGATTTTAATTTTGGGAAAAGATAGAAGTGGCAGGGCACCAAATCTGGGCTGTACGGGGGCTGAATCCCCTGGGTGATTTGATGTTTCATCAACAAACTCTGTATGAGATGTGATGCATGAGCACGTGCATCATCATGATGAAGTTGACAATCACCAGTTGCCCATAACTGCAGCCTTTTGAATCATTGGAATAGTTTCTGTGGAGGAATGTTCAAGTTTAATGTAAAAATCTGATGCAGATTCATTGCTCTACTTGCTCAGTCATTTGAATGTGACGGCCACACAGTACACATGCTCTCTCAACTGCACCTACTACTCCCATGGACTAGTACAGTGTGGTCATCATCATTCATGCATTCACATCCCAGTCCACGCTCCTTGGCTGCCAGGTTACATTGATGAGGCCCAAACTGTTCTTATTATATTGACAATGGTTGGGCTTTTTCCGGGCAGTCCTCATACATTTATGATCAGTCCAAGTCCACTTTCAAATAACATTATACTGCTTCACCAGTAATGTAAATACTTTTTAAGAGAAGTTTCCCAATTCCTCCTTCTTGTCCCTTTTAACATCACTGTCATTCATTTCAGTTATCTTTGAGGTATAATCATTGAATATATTTTTACTGTTATTTTTTGGAACAAAATGTTATTTGCTAGATCAACTAAGAATAAGAACTTATTTTGCCTTCATTTATTCTTTCTACAGCACTGTTCATTTTACTGTGTAGATTCAAGATTCTAACTCATAGTATTTTTCTATGCTCTGAAAAACTTCTTTTAACATTCCTTGCAAGGCAAGTCTATTGGCAACACATTTCCTCAATTTTATTTCTCCTTCACTTTTGAAGGATAATTTTGCAGGATACAGAATTCCAGGTTGGTGTGTTATTTTTTCTTTCAACAATTTAAATATTTCACTCCACTCTCTTCTTGCCTGCATGATCCCTGAAGAGAAGTCCAGTGTAATTTTTATCCTTCTCTATAGGTAAGGTATTTTTCACCATTTCCCTCTACTCCCTACCCCCATCTGGCTTCTTTCAAAATTCTCTGTCTTTCATTTTCTGCAGTTTGAATAGGGTATATTTATGAGTCTTTTATTTGGGGGGCACGATATTTATCCTCCTTGGTGTTCTCAGAGCTTCCTGGATCTGTGGTTGGTTTGGTGTCTGGCATTAATTTTGGAAAATTGTCAGCCATCATTTCTTCAAATATTTCTTATGTTCCTCTCTTTCCTCCCTTTCTGGTATTCCCTTTACAGTTTTATAATTGTCCCACATTTCCTGGATATTCTGTTGCATCGTTTTTATTAATTTTTTTCTTTGCACTTTAGTTCTAGAAATTTTTATTATCTTCAGGATCATTCATTCTTTCCTCGGCTGTGTCCAATCTATTGACGAGCCCATCAAAAGCATTCTTCATTTCTGTTACATTGATTTTCATTTCTAACATTTTCTTCTAATTCTTCCTTAGAGTTTCCATATGTCTGCTTATATTACTCATCTGTTCTTGCATGTTGTTCACTTTTTGCATTAGAGCCCTTAGCATAATAATCGTTACTTTAAATTTAGATGTGATAATTCCAAAATATCTGCCATATCCAAGTCTGGTTCTGATGTTTGGTTTATCCTTCCAGAATGTGTGTGTGTGTGTGTGTGTGTGTGTGTGTGTGTGTGTTTTAGCATGTCTTGTAATTTTTTTGTTGAAAGGCAAATATATCAGGGAAAAGGAACTTACGCAGATAGGCCTTTATAATATAAAATTTTAAATGTATCTGACTAGGAGTTAGGCTGTGTTATTGTTTGCCACAGCTGTGGTGTCTGAAACTAAAGTTTACTCTAGTGTCCTTGTTTTTGTTTCTCTTGTCTTTGGATGTCCCCAGTGACTCTTTAAATAGGGTCTGATGCTTGCAGTTCTTTTAGCTATAATCCCCTGTTATTACACAAAAACCCTACTTCTGTGGTGTTATGGTAAGGTGTGGGAGGAGGGAAAGAATTCTATGGTCCTATGATTAGGTCTTATTCTTGAGCCGGAGTTGTTTACCTCCTCCCATGTTGAAGGCTAGAGAGGGTTGGAATTGGGTGTTTCCCTTCCTCTCTGATAAAACAGTTTCCCTTGAGATCTTATAAAGAATAGATGGCTCTGGGAGTATTTCAAAAGGGTTAGTTTTCCCCTCCTCCTAAAAAAAGAGGAGTTTTTTGTTTTTTTGTTTTTGCTCAGATTTCCACAGTGAGACTCTGTTACAGTTCCTAGAGGTAAAATTCAGAAAATTTGTGGGGCCTCTCTAAGGCTGAGCCCCCTTGCAATTTTTAACACAGGCTGGCCCACACAGAGCCTCCAGCCATTCCTCAATTACAGTTAAAAGTGTTCCAACTGATACCGGCTCCCTTCAATTACAGTTTAAAGTGATGTTGGCTTCAGCTGCTGACTTTCACTCCTGGTAAATTGTGATCCTCTGGTAAACTGCGACTCTCCATCTCTCCAGTTTTCAGGGCAGCAGTTTTCCCTGTCACCACAATGCTCTCTGACGACCTAAGAGGAGTTGTGGGTTTTCAGTTTGTTGAGCTTTTCTTTATTTTTGTGATGATGGAAACTCCCAAACTCTTTACATTTTGGACCAGAAAACAAAAATCCCTTGGTAGTTCTTTGAAAATTTATGCTTAAAGTGTCTGTCATAATTAAAAAGTGCTCGTGTCAAATTTCAAATTTATTCTTATCCTCCGTAAACTCAAAGATACATATTTATTTCCTGTTTTAACCCTTGAAAGAAAAAAAAAGTTTAATGTCTATTATTTTCTAAGTACTTTCCATTCAAATGATATATTTTGTTGTTGTTCTTGAACTAGAATTGGGCAAAGGGAGGGGAGTGAAAACTAAGGGTAATAATAAGCCAAGAATCACTTACTGACCACTAGTTTTTCTTACACAGTTTGGTAACATTCTAAATTATCTGAATCTGATGTGTTTCAATCTTTAAAAGACTCAGTGGTCTATATAAGTTATTAGTAATCCAAATCTCGGGTTTAACTTGCCTCCTCTTGAATCACTGCCCACATTCAATTCCTACTAAATAGGGGTTAAAGGTCACTTGAGTCATCTGCAAGTAATCTTTCAGCCTACTTAGTTCTGCAAAGTGATTTGGAATAAAATTTGAACACTTACAAAGATTAGAAAGTGATTGAGTAAGGCTGTTTGTTAAGTTTTATTTACATTGGAATGACCTAAATGCATTTATTAATAGTTGATTTAAAGAGGATGATTTAAAAATTTTCCCATAGAAAATTTTGCCTTTTAGTTTTTTTAAACACGATTGATTGAATTTGGGAATACTATCTGGCTTCATAATTATGTGAAAACAAGTTAGTTGAATATTACTGCTTTTCATGTTCATATATGTATGTGTGTGTATACATACACACATAAATACCATGTTTTAATACCTTTTCAAAAAGGAAAATAGAACTTAGGGCAAATTTAATGAATGTTCAAAAATATCTTTTGCTGATTGAACTATTCTGCTTTAAACCTTTGAAATGCTTAACAAAAATTTAAATGACTTAGATTTGCTATTACAAAATGCTGGGGGTTTTTTTGATGTAGCAAGTATTATACACTTTAAATATATTCAGTGGCCAGAGAGAATTTCTTACAAGTATAATAAGAAAGGAAATGATGAAATATCTCTGCAACCATGCTATATGAGGGTAGGAAAAATGTGGGCAGTTCCAAAGTTGAAAATAGAGAATAAATGCAGATTTATATTACCGTAATTGGAATTCTCGACAGTTAAAACTGGCTGAACTCCGGCAGAAGCCCATGTAACTACTGCTAGCAGAGGCACAAATTTGGGGTAATAGTAATGGTAAGAATAATAAAAACAAGACCACCAACAATACTAATGGCTAACATTTATTGATTTCTTACTATGTTCCAGGTATTGTTCTAAGTGCTTTACACGAGTTATTTCACTTAATCATCCTATAATTTTGTGGCATAGACACAAATGAGTAAACTGAGGCTTAGAAGGTTAGATGATTTATAAGGCAGTGTCAGAGCCTGTATTCAAGCTCACGCATGGCTCTGACTCTAGAGTACTTAACACCAAGTTTTCAAAATGTTAAAAAGTTTATAATTTCCATTTGTTCTTTCCACACTTAAAATAGAAAAATGACGTTATTATACGGTCCTTTCCTCTTTTCAGGCATTTCCCACAATACTTTTCAAGAAGACATATGATTCAGCGTTATAGATCTGAAAAAGAAAAGTACATTAAGATCAATAACCATTATCTTTATGAGTTTATTGACTAGTTAAAAAGACATGCTATATGCATTGGCTGTTGTTTTACCAGAATTTAATAATTTGTTATATAGACCATTGTTTTTACACACCAATATAACTGAAATTCAATACCCATATTCCCATTTATTTATAACCCGAGCTAGATTGTAACATTACTAATAAGGCAAAGGTGGGAAGTGAAAAAAGCTAGTATTAAGTGGAGATATATATGCAATGTTTCTATGTTAAGCTCAAAATACATTCTTTTTACTGACAAGATTGAAATGTATGCTTCCAAAGCCAAAAAGCGATTGTCTTATTCAGGAGCTTGCAAAGTCATGATAGCAAACAGGTAATACTTGGCCACCAGCATATCCAGTTAAGTCCGGTTCAGAGCTCTTGCCTGGGATTTAGTGGGGGTATGAAAAATCCCTTTTTCCAGTCCACACAGAGAACTCACTTCCTGTGGGTTAAGTCACAAACTGAGGGGTCGTCTTCCTCTATCTCCACCTTTTTTGAATACATCTAAGATTATTTTTGGCTTGTTTAGAAACAACAAGTAAAATAAAAGACTACCTAAAGCCGTTTTTCCTAATCTGCCCCTGAAATTCAAGTTTATGCTCTTTAATTAAAGCCACTTATACCTATTTTTAAGTGCTTAAAATAATTTCGTATTTTAAGATTTCCCTGCTACTTTACCTCCTTTGAGAGGTTTACACAGATAGGAACTTGTCATACATGTATTTTTTGCATTCACTTAGTAATCAAACTTCATCACAATAGCTCAGCGGACAACAAGCGTACCCTTCCACCCTTCCATTCTCTTGCAAAGAGCATGGTCGGCGACGTGGCCCGTGGCTGGGTAACCTGGCAAGAAAGACTCCATTGTAACACATCTGAGCAAAGAGACCAACGGGTTTGCTACCTTGACTCGAACAGTCTGCTCTTTTGAACTGGGACTCGCTAGAGCTGGCAGCTAACCTGCACAGCACAGCCCAGCCTCTGGGGAGAAAAAGAGCAGGAGGCTTGCTGCACCGAGAACAGGAAATGTGATGCAGACATGGGACCCACAAACTGAAATCCCTTCTCAGCAGCGCCTCCCAAAGTCAACCACTGCCTTCCCAGCGCAGGGTCCCCAGACCACGCTGGCCGCACCCCAGCTCCTTTCTCTTCCCTCCGCAGCTGCACACAGACGAGCACGTGAGCGCGGTAGCGCGTCCCAGCTGTGCCTCAGCTGACCGATTCCTGATTGGATGAGACGGACGTGGGCTGGGGTGGGGCCTGGTCGCCTGCGTCCCTCGCCATTGGCTTTCAGGGAACCCGCCTCCCCCTCAGGTGAGGCGGGCTTGCGGGTGGGCGCGCCCCCGACATTCTCCTCCCTGCCCGCCCGCGCGCCCCCGAGCGCGCCTCCGCCCCTGCCCGCCCCCTGCCGCTGCCTCTGCTCCATAGTGCACAGAGCCGCCTAGTCTGAGGGGACGCGAAGATCGCCCTCGTCGCCTCTTGAGCCAGTCGTCGGGCTGGGCCTTGACAAGCAGCCCGAGGGAAGGCTCTTCTGAGCCCAGCCTGGAGTCCTGCTATTGTCGCCTGCTCCTCCTGCCTCTGATCTCACGAGGGGTTTCGCACCTCTGGACGTGCCTTTCCTCTCCCCGTGTGTGGAGGGAGCCAGCGTTTAGGCCGAAGCGAGCCTGGGGGGCGACGGCCGTGAAGGTATCGCGGCGACCGACTCGCCATGGAGGGCGCCGGAGGCGCGAACGACAAGAAAAAGTAAGCCCGTGCCCTTCGCGGGCACCCCAGTCTGCCCGCTGCCCCGGGCTCGCGGGCCGGCCTCGGCGTTACGGGGGGCCGCCTTTTTGTTTCTGCCTCTTCTCCCTTCCCCTCTCTCTCCCCCCAACCTCGCGGGCCGGGCTCCCCCTCTGTCCACGTCGCCATCTTGTTGTGGGGGGCGGGAGGCGCATCGAAAGCGCTTTCTGGGGCCGGGGGCTGGGCGCAGCTCGCCTTCCCTTCCCGGCCGCCGGGGCCTCGCACAGCCCTTCTTATCCGCCTCAGAAAGCCAGCTTGCCCTGTGCCCCGGTTCGGGTGGACTTCCCCTAGCCTGAAACCCTGGGAGAAAAAATGAGCCACGGCTCGATCGCCGCGGTTTGTAGCGAGCTTCCGCTCCTTCCCGCCCCCAACCTCTCCGGTTCCATAGAAAACTCGGCCCCGGGGCGGACCCTGCACTCAGGTCTTGGCTTCCCAGTGGGCTCGCGGCCCTGGGTTCCCGAACGAGGAGCTCGCGTGGTCGGACGCGATCCTGCCCCGAGTAGTCCAGCCGCGGCGGGTGTCTGCCTTTGTGCATTAGGGATTTGCCGCGATGGCTTGAAGATGGTTAACTTTTTAGTTTGCACGTGCAGGTTTTGGTGTGTTTTAATCGCCTTGAAAAAGTTTCCGAGACTAAGAGTCGGACTAACGGGAATTTGGAGAAATAGCAACATTTTAAAGAGAACATCAGAATTGGATACTTGAGTTTCTCTCACCTGTCATGATAACCCAGACATTACAAATGAACATGTGCCTCATTCTTGAAAGTATTTCAGTGAAAATGTAGCGGCTTTTTCTATTTAGGCAAACATTTTTAATGACATTGAAAAACAGTATGTCATCAAAGCAAATAAAATGCATCATTAAAATTTTTAGAAGTCTTATTTTCCTAAAATTGAAGTATATTGAGAAAAAAAGTTCAAAATATAGTCGAAGTAAATAATCATTGTTAAACTTAATGCAAGTTAAAAAAAAACAAACCAGAAACCAAAAAACCTTGAAGGTCTAAGTGGTATATCGCAAGATTAAGAATTGTTAGTTGGACCGGTGGAATTGAGTGACTCCCCCGACCCCTACATAAACAGTTTAATCCACTTTGGTGTTTTAGCCTTTGAGGAAATCATTTTAAGAAATTGAAGATTATTTATAGGAGTTACGGTTAGTCCAGTCGATTGGCTTTACTGGTAAGTCCTTCCCTTCTTCAAGGAGAGATTAATGTCCCTAATTAGTGTCAGCAAAAGATAAACTTGTTTATGTTCTTTCTATTTTGTAGGTCCCTTTTTGGTTGTTATTCAATGAATGATACATTCTTAGTTTAACACCAGAGAAAGCATTTATAAAATTCAAAAAGTGACTAAACAGGTTTAGACTTAATTCCAAGAGTTGCCAGTAATAAATTGCAATTAATTTTGCAGAAACGATTACAGTGCTTTTGATGAAATGATGTGGCTATTATATCGTAAACCTGAAGCAGATTACCTTCGTGTAGTGCCAATTCTCTGTCCTTTTTATATGCTGAATCATACATACATTATACTGTACATCAAGTTATGCACCAATCACTTCCTTTTCATAGGCAATATTGTAATCATTTCCCCTTTGCAATTCATCAGTTGAGAATATCATAAGCAGCTTTAATATAAATGAATTAATTAGCTACTATGCATCACCCCAATGCTAAACTAGTTCTTAGATTTTCCTCAGTCCCATCTGTTTAAAATTTTTCTCATTTGAAAATTTAGCAAATTTGGATCAAATTGAATATTTCTTAATATAGAAAAATTAAGTTAAACACCAAATAAATGGTGGCTGTACAACAATTCTAATTAGATGCTGTTTGTTAAAAATGTCTGGTTTTTGTCCTTTTCTAAGCAATAATTTTTAAGCTTTTTGAAAAGATAAACAGATTGAGGGACAGGGATTTTCTATTTCCTTACAATTTTCCGTTTTAAATAAGCCAGGATTTGGGTGAGGGACACAAACTTGTCTTTTTTTAATGAAAGTCTAGCACCTGGCTGGTGTAGCTCAGTGCATTGAGTGCTGGCCTGTGAACCTAAAGGTCGCTGGTTCTATTCCCAGTCAGGGCACATGCCTGGGTTGAGAGCAAGGTCCCTGGTTGGGGGTGTGTGAGAGGCAGCCAACTGGTGTTTCTGGCATTGGTGTTTCTCCCTCTCTTCCCTCTCTCTGAAAATAAATAAATGATTTTAAAAAAGGAAAAATAAAGTCTAGGAAACTCATAGCTGAAGGATTGGAAGAAATCAGAACAGAGGATGGATATGGTTATAATAGATTTAATACAGGGCCTTTGATGTTGATTCCTTACGGGTAAGGGCTGGCTTTATTTAGTAGCACATTGGTATAGATTTTTAGATTTCAAAGGAATGTCAAAAGGTCCATTGTTCGGTTTCAGGTTTCAGACCATACTCCGTCAAAGTTTTCCAAAACAGTTAATGGATCATTAAAGTAAAATCTCTGAGAATGAATATTCCTTAACTTCCTCTTTAATTTAGGTCATTAAAAGCCAAGAAGCTCTCTAGTTTATTAGTGACATTTTTCTTGTTAGATTTTTACTTTTATTTTCCACTTGTTTGAAGACCAGCCTGCCAGGTGGTTAAGAGCATAGGATCTAGAGCCAGACACCTCTTAGTCAGTCCAGCCTTTTCACTTCGTTAACTTTGTGAGCTTGGGCAAATTGCTGAATGCTTCTGAGCCTATGTCCTCTTTTTGAAATGATGATAATAATAGCAGCCAAGTTAACAGTTATTGTGAAGATTAAATGAGATTATACCCAGTGCCTGGTTTAGGCGTCTTGGTAACACTTGAAAATAAGCATTTAAATTAGAACCTGTTAAAGTTCTAGTTTAAACTTCCACGCTTAAAAACTCTTTTTGCAAGTTTTTCCAAGTATTTATTTATTTTAGTTCTTCTCATCACCTCATCCATCTTTTTTATACCTCCTAAAAATGAAGAGACTAATATTGGATCCAGAGCTTTAAAAGGGATTCTGTCTGGTTAAAAGAGTACATTCCTAGGTTATGTTGGCATTTAACATCAATTATTCTTCTTGAGCATCTGATCTACCATCTATTCTAGGTTCCCTTCACAATTTCTTACCCCTTATCTCCACCCCAAATAGGTTACTTTGAATTTACTCTGGAGTTTAGAGACTAGAGTCATAAACACATTCTAGTCATACAGATCATTTCAGCAAGGTATTGTGCAAGGCACTGCAGTCAGGACTGGCAGTAACTTAAAACATTTTTGTCTTACTGTTATAGTTTAAACAATTTTATAAATACTAATCTTTGCTAAAACATGAGTTGATAAAGTATCTATTCCCAATAAAGCATATGAACCTACATGGTAGAAAAACTGTCCTTTGCTTAAGGATTTCTGCATTTAAGACCATTGGCTTCCACCTCAAGGCAAAGCTTCAAGCATGTCTTGTTAGTCTAATTTTGGGGGCTTGATTTGTATGAAATCTCTATTAGTGTACTCTTCCACATGTGTGTTTGCTGATGCATGTTGTTTTAGACGGATAAGTGTGGTGGTTCATTCCTGTGGTCTTACTGTAAAGCATTTTGTGCATTTTGGAGGTTGAATTTTCTAATCTTTCTTCATGTTGATTTCCATTGTCTTTGCAGTTTTGTTGGTGTTTACACTCAAGGTTAAGATTTTTGTGGTTATGTTTTGTTGTATGTTAGGAATGGTGTCTAGGAGGCTTAGGGAGATTACTCTCTCAACTGATATTAATTAATTAATTAATTTATGAGCTTGTAGTAATTTGTGTTTGGTGTGAGATTAAAAACTTATACATAGATGTTAAAGAGTTGGGTTAGATTACTGTGCTTGTTTATAGATGTATCTTAAAATATAATAAATTTATGTACTTTAAAAAGATTAAAATCTTATCTAATATTGTTAACATGTCTGTTTCTCAGCTAAGAAATCAAGTTAAATGTGTTGTTGGATTACTTTTCTATTAAGTTGATCTTTATTAAAAAGAGCAGTCTCTTTTTTTCCTTTTTATTTCTTCCTCTTTTTACTTTTTTAAATGTTGGGACTAATTATCTGGTTGATGGATTTTACCCAGCCTTCTGCTACTTGTGTATGTTTTCTGCTTAAATACAGGATTAGAAAAAGAATTTGAAACTAAGATAAGCCAATCTTCTTGTTGCTCAGTGTTTTTGGTAAAAGTGTGATGAGGATTTTTAAATTAACTATATACAGGTGTTGGAATTTTAAAAATAATTGTAGTCTTGTATGTCTGTTGGGGCATGAAGAATTAACTATTTTTGTATGTGCATTGAGTTTTATATTAAAATTTGATTTTTCTGCAATAAAAATAAATAAAACCATATCTACTTGCCAGACATGACCCTTCTGGAAAAAATATGTAAAATCTAAATTTAATTGTGGTAAAAAGAAAAACCCATAAAATTTCCCATCTTAATCATTTCTTAATGTACAGTTCAATAGTGTTAAGTATATTCACACTGAAGTGTAACCAATCTCCAGAACTTTTTCATCTTGTAAAACTGAAATTCTATAACCATAACAATTACACTCTATTTAACCCTCCTCCTCATCTCTGGCAACCATCACTCTGCTTTCTGTTTTTGTGAATTTGACTACTAAATATCACCTATTAGTGGAATCATACAGTTTTTGTGACTGGTTTATTTCACTTAGCATAATGTCCTCAAGGTTAATCTATGTTGTAGCATGTATGAGAATTTTCTTCCTTTTAAGACTGAATAATTTTCAGTTGCATGCCACAATTTTGCTTATCTATTCATCTTTCCATGAACACTTAGGTTGCTTCCACCTATTGGCTCCTGTGAATAGTGCTGCTATGAACATGAATTTACAAACATCTAAGATCTTGATTTCAGTTATTTTGAAATCCCCCAAAGTGGGGTTGCTGAATCATAGAGTAACTATTTTTTGTTTTTGAAGGAATCGCCATACTGTTTTCCTTAGTGGCTGCACCATTTTACTTTTCCACCAACAGTGCACAAGGATTCCTTGTTCTCCACTTCAACACTTGTTATTGTTATTTTCAAATAACAATATAATCAAAATTGATTATAGCCCTCTTAATGGATATGTTTAAGTGATTGTGGTTTTAAGGGTTTGCTTGTTAAACAACTTAAAGCTAACTACAGAGAACAGTTGCCAGAGGAAGCTTTATCAGAAGTAAGGCACCTCTAAAATAAGTATTATGTTTTCCTAGTGACTTTGATATGGTTGGCCAATACTGTTTGAGAAAAAGTTACTATTTAACTTTTATGTTTTATACCTATCCTTTTGTGGTAAAGTCTCACTTAACTAATAACTTTGTTTTAAAAGATTTATAAAACAATTGAAATAACTTTTATAAGCAAACTGTCCCCAGAGTGTTACCTTTTAGTTTTTCAGGTGATCTCAACTGTCAATTGATGTGTGTGTCTGCATTTTAAAATTTCACTGGGTTATAATTATTAAATATAAAAATTAATTCAAAGTGAGATTTTCAAAATTGATTGTTTTATAAATGGGACAAAAATCTAGTGATGGAACATAACTTACTACAGTTCTTCACCCAATTGTTTGGAAAGTAAAAATATATTTAGACAAATTAGAAGTGTTTACTAGTTAATGTTCCAGTTTTCACTCACTAGTGACAGTTCCTTGTGCCTCTCCCTTTTTCCTAATTGTGAGAATTTGGTCTTTCAACTTAAAAATAATATGGTAAAAATTAACGTAAGGTTTAAAGGCAGAAGGTTTAGCCCTGACAGGTGTGATTCAGTTGGGGATTGTTCTGCAAAGCAAAAGGTTGCTAGTTTGATCTCTGGTTGTGGCGTGTAGGAGAGGCAAATGATCAATGTTACTCTCTCACATTGATGTTTCTCTCCCTCTATTCTAAAAATAAATAACTAAAATCTTTAAAAAAAAAAAAGTAGAAAGTTTAAGTTTTTAAGAATTAGGCTATATGTATGTCTGTTCTTGTAGACCTTTCCTTGTAGATTCAGATGTTAAGTAAATTTCTTTAAAGTGACCTCCTCTTCCCCTTTCAATTATAAAACATGTTTCACTGGGCAAGATCACAAATAGACTGAATTTGAAACTTGTGATATGAAAGAGAATACTGGCACACAGTGAACTCTTTAATAAGTATTTGAACAAATGAAGCAATGAAAGAATAATTGAATGAACAAAGAGAAAGATTTTAAGATTTTTGAAAGGTTTTTTCAAAGTCACTGTTCTCTCTTCTATGCCCTCCTTTTCATAGGATTTTTTTTTTTTTTAAATGCTTGAGAATCCCTTATGCTATGTTGGGACCTTCTTGAATCTTGAATTTTAATTTTTTGTCATTTAAGAATATAGTATTTTTTAGAACCAGGCTAGTAAACATTTTGTTAATAAATACAGCTGTGTAACATGTACTTGGCATTGACAGTAACTCAGTACCCTGCTTTAAGGTATGCTAAAAGTTAGTGCCTGCCAATCTACAATATATATATAAGAACACTGAGTTTTTTAAAAGTTTGCCAAAAAATCCATATGACTATGCAGAAAATCAGCCAGCTAAATGTGTGGAAAGTATGTCTATCCTTATTTTATTTTCAGCAAATTTTTCTCAACTCTATGTATCAGCTTCCTGGATGAATGTCAGTTTGCCCTGCTTGGGCTGTTTATTTTTTACTATGCTGGTGGGGTTCCCTAATTCCATGAGCCAAATGTCTTACTGTAGATTCTTTGATTGTCTTGTTGCAGGTTATTGTCTCCTTATGTGCTACTCTTGATCAATGCTGGTATTATAACTGGTATTCTCATGAATGGACTATAGGTTTTTGTTGCAAATCACCCAAATGCATATTCTACAAAGTTTCTACCAAGCATAATTCTGCAATTGCTCTTGCTTTGCCTTTTGGGAAGCTCAGAGTCACTTCTACCATGAATTAGGGTTTTTATTTTATTTCCTTAAGAAAGAGGTAGTAATGACTAAGGGCTGAATTTAGGCTCTAGAGATTGGCTGCTTACTTTGCCATTCACTAGTTGTGCTATCTTGCACAAGTTGTTTTACCTTTCTGTTTCTCACTTTCTTCATTTGTAAAGTAGGAGGATAAGAATAATCGCTTTATTATAGGTTATTGTGAGGATAAAAGAGATGTTAACCCAAGTGAAACACTCAAAACATTTCTTGCCACAAGGTAAAGACAATGAATTAGGAACTATGTATTATTATATTCATATTCTTATAATATTTATTAAGTTATTTTCAGAAGAGTTTCACTGCCCTGAAGTCTCAAGATATTGCTTAGAATCACCCAAACCTTTGGGACAGTCTGACAAAGGCCGATTTAGTCCTTTGGTCCAAACTATCAATGCACTTAGAATAGTTAGTGCTACTTTCTCTTTACATTGATATTTTTTCCCATGAGTATCTGGCCTTTGCAAATTAAATGAAGGGTTTTTTTGTTTGTTTGTTTGTTTTTGCACATAGATGTTATTCTAAAATAATAATTTTTCATAGTGATAATAATAAAGGAAGAACTATATTCTAAAAGGTGTTTGGCTGCCACAGGATGGGAACTTAAGAAAGCCTACTTTTCCATGCTCTTCTGGTATTAATTCATTAAATGTCTTTTATTCAACGTGTTGGCAGAAACAAGTTGGAAATTGCCAGCCTCTGCAGAGGATGTAGCTAAAATGTTCAAACGGGTTATATGTCAAACCAGTAGTCAAAGCGTTCTCTGTGAATGGAGGAAGGGATATATCTTGGATAATGTAAATAAGTTGACTGTTTCTGTGGTTTAAAATTTTTTTCAACTTTTGACCATTTTTCTAGCACCTAACCACTCTAACCTATTACAGATTATTGTGCATTCATTTATTCAGCAGATATTTGTGCATCTAATTTCTCAAGCAAAGCATTGAATTGTTGATGGCTCAGGCCACAGTTGAATATTTAGTTTCCTGAGTTAAGTGATTCATCCATAACATATGCCATTTTTATTTCTATTTTTTAGTGCAGTGTGGTTTCAAATTAGAGGTTCTGGCAAAATCCTGTCTTTAGGATTTAAGGTTTTTAAAAAATTTAATATAAACCATCACAGGAGCATCATCTATAGTTGTGCTTACTAATTTGCCCAGTCTGCTTTAAGAATTTTCTTAGACACACAAAAAATTCTCTCAAAAGACAGTCTGTTTATTTTTGGCAACTTTAAATGTTAGAAAGTTCTTTATTCCACTATTTCTCAACCCTGACTAATGTTTAGATCTCTTTCAGAGCAAAGGAATCTCTGTAATCCTTCGAGATGTGCCCAGTAACCTCAATCTGATACCACATTAAAAAATGTAACCCTGTTCATTTGGTACCAATTTCATCACAAATAAGTGCAACCTTAAACACAGAAGAAGGCTTATAGCAAGAATATTGACCTATATAGAGATCATATAGATGACCCAGAATGTTTTTTCTCACATGGCCAACAAAATGAGGACACACTTTTTAAATTCTCAGAGTTTACCTTCAACACTGCTTTAACTCTATTGAGTAAAGCCCTGCCATGTTGTAACTCCCACTTAGTAATCACTGGAGTTGCATAAATTACCAAATCTGTCTTCCATATGACATCCTTATCAAATATCTGACGGTATTTATCATGTCTCTTTTTTCTTTTCCTAAGTAAAAATGTCCCCAAATTTTCTTTAATCTTTAAATAAAAAATATATATTGAGCATCTGATCTCTAGAAAGGCATGGGCTATATTAAATACGGGACTTAAGTCTCAGGTGGAATCAGAGACCTGCCACTTACTAATAGTGTCACTTCCTTTTTATAGACAAGGAAACAGGATCAGATGATTATTTAGGAAAGTTTATGTGGTAGTAGCATTAGATAAGACGGATTAATATAGGTAGAGGACCAAGACATTTGCCTCAGGAAAGCTGCTCCTTTGTCATTGTTTCCAGGATCTTCATCATGGTCAGGATTTTGAACTCAATTGGAACTTCAGGATGTGATTTCTATGTGTATACCTTTATTCTGATATATATATATGCTTTTTTTATTATGTAAGTACTTGATTATTATAACTTAAGTATCTTCTGTTATATTTAAGTAATTAAGGATACATTCTTCTCAATACACACACACACACACACACAAAGTTTAGCATCACTGACCTCTTAAGTTCCAGTTTCAGTTCTGTTAATATCTGAAAGCATGTTGTAACAAGGGAAATGGAAAGAAAAGCATTTACCAGCTGAGAATGGGAAGTAAAAGAAAGGGTAAAGAGTGAGAGTAACTGATAGGATTTTGGGAAAGCCATTAACACAGCTGTTACTCAGGGACAGTAATTCTCAATCCTTTGATTTTTATGGCATTCATAAAAAGAGTAAAATAATACTGTTTTTAAAAAATTATTTCAAAGAATTGAGAAAACTTTCCCACAGTTACCGTATTTTTCATTTGGTCATCTTTGAATCCTAATCATGATCTTACATTTTTGAGGCCAAGTTACTGGATTTTATTAAGCGCACACTTTGTTACTGGCCTGTCCTTGAATTGTACCTCTAGCTTCTTATTCTCAGCAATTGTACCTTGCTCAGTGCAATATTGCCCAACCCACTTAGTTCAGTGTTCTGCCTGACAAACATAGTTGTTATATTATGCATATGTATTGCAGGTAAAAATAAATTTTTCTTATTTTTTTCAGAATTTGCTAGTTAACCTGTTAAATCTCTGTTATAAGATCTACTAATGGTTTTCAGACTTGTGTTGCTTAAGAATCACCTGGGGATTTAGTTAATATAGGGGCCCCCAGAGATTCTCATTTGGCAATTTTCGGATGGGAATCAGGAATCTGTAAATTTTACAGGCACCCACAGATGAAACACAAACCTTGGACAGATAAAAGTGCTCATCAAAATCATCTGTGGAACTTTTAAAAACAGATATGCCAAACCTACAATTTGAATTTCCAGGGTTGGGATCTACGCACATTATATGTGGGAGGTAAAAGTTCTGTTGGTAATTGTGACTTTTACCACAAGTCAACCATTGACTAGTCTTAAGTCCTTAGAGTATTTTTATAGTTACTGAATTCTAAGTATGTGGAAATGTAAATGTTTTAGAGGTTGGCTATGTTTTCTGTATTTGTAAAGCATTTGGGAGAATTTTTAAGAGAAAGTTTTAATAAACCATTTTTGAGTGAGAATGAGCAATCTTTTACTTCTGTGGGCTTTTTTGAAGGACACATACAGAATTACTCTCTCAAAGCAGAGGGGCTCAAAGCATTCTTCAGACAAGCATCATTGATACTACCTGCTAACTTGTTAGAAATGTGGGTCCTCAGGCACTACCCTCCTGAATCAGAAATTGGGGGTAGAGTCCAGTAATCTGTGTTTTGAGAATCCTCCTCCAGGTGATTGTAATGCAAGCTAAATGTTGAGAACCTCCCTCTTAGAGGAAAAGTTTCACATACACCTTTTTGGTTTTATTTATCTAGTACTTTACATAGTAGGGGATCAAAGATTTTTTGAGAGGCTCATTACCAATTTTGAACCAGGAAAGAGTTGGTTGAAATCACTGTTTAGGAATAATCTAAAAACAAAAGCATATTTTTTATAAATCACATAAATACACATTAATACAAACATGTAAATCTATTAATTAATATATATAAGGTATAAGTAGAGCATTTACCTATTAATACTACCTCAGATTTGATACAATTTTGTTTTCAGAATGTACCCTCTAATTTAAAACAGTGATTCTTTTTCACTGTTTTTCTGCAACATCAGACTATCAAGTATTTATTTATTTTTTAAAGGTTTTATTTTATTATTTATTTTTAGAGAGAGGGGAAGAGAGGGAGAGAAACATCAATGTGTGGTTGCCTCTCGAGCACCCGTTACTGGGGACCTGGCCCATAACCCAGGCATGTGCTCTGAGTGGGAATCAAACCAACGGCCCTTTGATTCACAAGCTGGCACTCAGTCCACTGAACCACACCAACCAGGGCAGATATCAAGTATTTTAAAGTAGGCATTTTTGTGAGGTTATTGAAGGGTGAATAATCTATCTTTTCTCTAATTGTGGGTATTTAAGAGACATTACCATGCTAGAATGAAAGCAAGAAATTTAAGTTACTTTCAATAAGTGTATATATATTCGGAATATTTTTCTTTACAAACCATTTCACCTGTATTTTGGAATTTCAAATTATGAAATGACCGAATTTTCAAAACCTGAAAATTAGAGTGATAAATTGAAAACATTGAATTGTATTTGCTTACTCAGTCTTTACTTTATATTTCCTGGAAAATAAAGGAAGTATTTAATTTGTTTTTAGTTAGTCTTTCTGGAAAATAAGTTTAAAAGCTATCCCTGGCCAGTGTGGCTCAGCTGATTGGAGCATTGTCTTGTAACAGAAAGATCACTTGTTCAGTCCCTGGTCAGGGCACACACCCAGCTTGTGGTCTTTATTCCCAGTTGGGGTGCATACAGGAGCCAGGGCAGATCTGTGTTTATCACTTTGATATTTCTCTCTCTTGAGTGAGAATAAAATAAACCTTAAAAAAAATTAGATGACCACTTCTTTCTCATTTTTCTGACAAATGCAGATGTACTGATAGTGTCATTTTTTAGTGAATTCTTAAAGTACAAAATATGTAATTCTGTCATCTTGAAACTGCTATCATTAATATTTTGTAAACTTTGCTAACACATATAATTGTATCTTTCTGGTTTTCTATGTGCGTTTATAAATTATATGTATATATGTATATACACTTCATACACGCACACACGCCTTACATACCCATATAGAGAAATGAATTCATGCTCAAATTTTATTGTATAATCTGTTCTTTTCACATCTATAAGCACAGATTAATTTTTGTAGACTTTGCCTTATCTTCTAAACTTTCATGTTACTTGATTTTTATGGAAAGATTATTCCTGTGGCTAATATTTTGTCAGGGATTGAGCCTGGTAACTACTATTGAATAAAGACAAGAAACAAAGTTATATTTGTCCTAGTACATATGCTCCATGAGGGTAGCAACTTAGTCTGTTTTGTTTATTGAACTATGCACCATACTGGAAATAGGGTCTGGCTCCCAGGAGATGATCAAGAAATACTTGTTGACTAAATGAATGATATTCTCTACCATGAGTACACCAAAGTTTCTTTTCTTTTGTTTTTTAAGATTTTATTTATTTTCAAAGAGGGGAAGGGAGGGATGTGAAACAAGCATCGATTGTTGCCTCCCACATACCACCACCCCCAGACAGGGACCTGACTCACAGCCCAGGCATGTACCCTGACCAGGAATTGAACCAGTGACCTTTCAGTTTGAGGGACAATGCCCAACCCACTGAGCCATAACAGTCAGGGCCCAAGATTTCATTTTAAAGTATATTGACAAAGATTAGAACTCAGAAGACGTTTTTTTGAAGAAAATCATAAATAGAAGATAGATAGCTGTCCTGAAAATGTAATTTATATTTAATTTGAAATTTCAAATTTAATTTTTGCTGTTTTTTCATTAAGTATGGGTTTTAAAATTAAAGATTACTTGTTTGAAGTATTCTGATTTTGCAGCAATCCTCAGATGGAAAGTATAGCAATAAATTTTATTAATAATAAGAACACTCCTATAATAAATGTGAAATAAAATATTTGTCTAAAAGTAACCCCCCTTGGAGGTAAAAGCCACTAGAATTATAAATCAACTTAATGAAAACTTTCATGTCTTAATGATGGAAATTGCAACACTTTCTTGGAAAAAGACTGTAGAAAACAAAATGCATCAACTCTTATGTTTCCAACTGGGCTAAGGAGACATTTATAAAAGTGTTAAAAATGTTGATTGTAAATTTGTTAACAAAAGGAACCACAACTGATGTGCTTTCCTGACCACATTAGCTTAGGACAAAATAGTAAAATATATTATAGATTGTAATGATGAGGGAAATAATCTTAAACCTCGAACCTCTTTTCAGCAAATTGGTATTTTGGATTTTCAGCCCTCTCCCTGTGTCTAAATCTCTTCACTGGTGAGATCACTTACTCTCCTTGCTGATGATATTGGTGTTCTTCACTCTTACACTGTTTGGTGGATTTTTTTTTTAATCAGTAGTCCTTCCCCCGACCCCCCACATCTAGTATGTTACCTGTATTCGTAAGTGCTTATCCAGATAATCACAGTAAACCCAAATAGTATGCCTTGTTTATAGTCCTGACATTGTTATGCTGTTTGATTATGATTATAATCTATAGGATTACAGGAGCACTGATGAAGTACAAATTCCAGGATCTCAGAAAGAATGCTGAAAGGACATCAACCTTCTGTGGGGTAATGTCAAGGTCAAACAGCAGATAATAGCCAGTAGTAAAGCCAAGTAGAACTTATGCACATCCCTACTAAAATGACAAAGACAAATGAGGTAGTTTCCTGTCTCCAAAAAGCTTTAAGGATTATAGAAGAAGTTAAAAAAATAGCAAAATAACCAAAGTGGTCAGATCTAGGAGAGAGGAGCAATTTTAGAAGACAACAGGGACAAAGTGATGCTAGAGTTAAAACCTGAAAGTTTCTCACAAAGATTTACCAGGTCACCTATTCAGTTGTGCTCTACTTCAGGCAGAGAGAGTGGGGTGAGTGACCCAGAAGGAATGAAATATTATGTGTTGGATTAACTGTAGTGTGGCTGAAGAATCTGGGAAATGGGAGACTTCGGCCAAGATGGAGGCATATGTAGGTACACGTTGCCTCCTTCTGCAACCGAAAGTAAGATAACAAATTGAAAAACAAAAAATAACCAGAACTGCAAGGAAGTCAAATTGTGTGGAAGTCTGACAGCCAAGGAGCTAAAAAAGAAACATTCATCCAGACCAGTTTTGGGGGGTGAAGACAGGGAGCCAGGGCAGAGAGGATGTGCAGCAAGATGGCGGCTGGAGTACTGTGTGGGCAAGGCTGCAGCTGGCAGACTGGGCAGTCCCACATTTGTGTGCACATAAACCGGAAGAACAGCTGGGAAGTGAGACAGACTATACAACTCAGGGTTTCAGTGAGGGAAAAGAAAGCCTCACAACCTCTGGAGGTGAAAACTTGTGGGGGGTTGCAGTGGCAGGAGAAATTCCCAGCCTCACAGGGAAGTTCATTGGAGGGACCCACAGAGTCCTAGAATGTACACAAACCCACACATTCGGGAACCAGCACTCGAAGGGCCCAATTTGCTTGTGGGTAGCTGGGGAAGTGACTGAAAGCCAGCAAAGAGCCTAGCAAGCGACATTGTCCCCTCTTGGACCGCTCCCCCACATACAGCGTTACAATGCAGTGACCTTGGTTGCCCTGTCCTGGTGAACACCTAAGGCTCCACCCCTTCCAGCATAACAGGCATGCTGAGAAAAAGAAATATGGCCCAAAGGAGAGAACAGATCAAAGCTCCGAAAATAGAACTAAACCATGAACAGATTACCAACCTATCAGGTGCGCAGTTCAAAACACTGGTAATCTGGATGCTCACTGAATTGGTTGAGTTTGGTCGCAAAATGGAGGAAAAAGTGAAGGCTATGCAAAGTGAAATAAAGAAAAATATACAGGGAACCAACAGTAAAGGGAAGGAAACCAGGTCTCAAATCAACGATTGGGAGCAGAAGGAAGAGATAAACATTCCCAGAACAGAATGAAGAAACAAGAATTCAAAAACATGAGGAGAGGCTTAGGAACCTCTGGAACAACCTTAAGTACTCCAACATCCAAATCATTGGGGTGCCAGAAGGAGAAGAGGAAGAGCAAGAAATTGAAAACTTACTTGAAAAAATAGAAAAAATAATGAAGGAGAACTTCCCCTATCTGGCCAAAGAAATAGATTTCCAGGAGATCTAGGAAGGTCAGAGAGTCCCAAAGAAGTTGGATCCCAGGAAGCACACACCAAGGCACATAATAATTAAGTTACCCAAGATTAAAGATAAGGAGGGAATCTTAAAAGCAGCAAGAGAAAGGAGACAGTTAACTACAAAGAGTTCCCATAAGACTATCAGCTGATTTCTCAAAAGTAATCTTACAGGCAGGAAGGGGCTGGAAAGAAATCATGAAAGGCAAGAACCTACATCCAAGATTACTTTATCCAGGAAAGCTATCATTTAAAATGGAAGGGCAGATAAAGTGCTTCTCAGGTAAGATGAAGTTAAAGGAGTTCGTCATCACCTAGCCCTTATGTTAAAGGGACTTTTCTAAGAAAAAGAAGATGATCAAAAACTGAACAGTAAAATGACAACGAACTCACAACTATCAACATCTGAGCCTAAAACAAAAATTACTAAGCAAACAGCTAGAACAGGAACAGAATCATAGAAATGGAGATGGTAGGGGCGAAGAATGGGGGAAAAGGTACAGGGAATAAGCAGCATAAATAATAGGTACAAAATAGGCAGGAGGAGGTTAAGAATAGTATAGGAAATGGAGAAGCCAAAGAACTTTAATGTACGACCCATGGACATGAACTAAAGGGGGAGGAATGCTGGGGGGAGTGGGGCAGTGCAGGGTGGAGGGGAATAAAGGGGAGGAAAAATGCGACAACTGTAATAGCATAATCAATATATATTAAAGAATCTGGGAAATGATGAGGATGAAGAGATGGGCAAGGAACTAGGTAAGGTTGGGTTTCATTGAAAAGAATTATACTTTGTCTTGTGTACATTTGATCGGATGGTAAGCAGGACATAATATCAAATTTCTTATTTTGGAAGGATTATTGTGGTAGTAATTTGAGGGAGAAATTAAAGTGAAGTAAGGGAAGGATGAGTTCAGTGAATGGTTTCTAAATCTCATGGTGTATCACATGCCCCTTTGGAGTTTTTAAAAACTCGGATTTTGGGACCTTGATCAATTTAAAAAATTGGAGCCTAGGAGTTTGAAACATTGACCAATGTCTCTAAGTGATTATGATGCAAGTAGACCTGCATTTGGGGATATAGCTATGAGTAGACTAAGTGGGAGGCTGTCTTAAATGTCGTCAGGGCTGTTCTGCTTATCAGTATATTCCTAGTACCTAGCTCAGTTCATGGTACTTGATAGCTGCTCAGTAAATATTCACCAAGTGAGTATTTCTTGAATGGAGGAAGTTATTCTAAGGTTCAGGAAAGCCAATTCTCATCTTTTGTTTTGGTACTCTTAAATGAGCTAATACATGAAAACATTCAACACAGTGCCTGGTGCATAGTAAGTGCTCGATAAATGTTAGAAGGAGAAAATTCTCTTCATCTTTTCTTTCATGGTGCTTTGTATGATTAGGTATCTTAATTGTCTTATGCCTAGCCAGATCTCTTGAAGTGAGTGTGCAAAATGGCTTTTATTTTGGGAATCCAGATATTCAGCAAATAGAACACTAACAGTAGTGAGCTAAGATATTCAAATAGTTTCTTGGTGCAAAATAAAAATTTAGTGGGAGTATGTGAGGTAGACTGTCCTCTTAATTCTTTCCCCTTTCTGGTTGGCAGTACCCATTAAAGAGTGCCTTGTTTTGAAGTGGACAGTGAAGCAGAGAGCATTGGCATTGTAGATGTCTTTCAGTTGGGATTTTGGATTACTAACAGGCTCCAGGAGAGGGCCTGACCATGAATCCCTCCAAATAAGTTAGGGTCAAACCCTAAATTTAAAGGCAACCCCTACACCACCACCCCCCACCCGCCTTTTTTTTTGGCCTTTGGAGATGTGAAGAAAACATTTTCAACTTCACAGTGATGACTTATGAATACTTGGTAATTAGAATGAGTTTCGGAGAAGCAGCATAGACTATTGTTAATAGCATGGCTTTTAGAGCCAGACTGCTTGCATTTGAATATGGGCTCTACCATTTATTAACTCTTAATCATGGGTAAGCTATTTAACCAGGTTCCTTATCTGTAACATTATGATAATAAAGATTAAATAAATTAATTGATAAAAAATGTTTAGAATACCACTATGTACATACTATGCACCATGTATAAATGTATAAATGTTTGAATTTAAAGCTGCAGGCCAAAATGCCAACTAAAGAACATGAACATTTCCTTGGAATTGAATTCCTTTGGCCTAAGACATTAAAAGTGCAGGGAAGTTAAAGTAATGAGGTACAATTTTCACTTATCAGCTTGGCAAAAATTAAAGAGATATAAAGGACCCATAATTTATATTACTACAGAGTGTGTGAGGAAATGTGTACACATATTCATGAATTGGCAGAGACAAAAATGGGTATAGACCTTTTTGGAAAGAAATATCTAAATGCCACATCGTTTATTTTATTTTATTTTTTTAAGATTTAATTTTTTTAGAGAGAGGGGAAGGGAGGGAGGAGGAGAGGGAGAGAAACATTGATGTGCAAGAGGAACATCAGCCAGTTGCCTATCATATACCACAAACCAGGGATGTGGCTCACAATCAAGGCATGTGCCCTGCCTGGGAATCGAACTGGTGACCTCTCGCTTCACAGGCCTGTGCCCAATCCATTGAGCCACACCAGAGAGGGCAGAATGCTGTATCCTTTAGATCAAGGAATTTCATTTCACAATGTCTATCCTATAGAAATGCTAATTCAAGAAGTGCAAAGCAGTAACGTATATCTTTATGGCCCAGAAAGAGTTTTAAACTCACCAAGTAAGAGAGTTGGGAGTTTTAAAATTTCACATATTTTTATTAGAAATAACTGATCATCCTAACATCTTGAATGATTATTATCTAACTTCAGTTCTTAAAGTCATGTATTTAC
The DNA here is from genome assembly GCF_021234165.1 of Pteronotus mesoamericanus. Classification (NCBI taxonomy): domain Eukaryota; kingdom Metazoa; phylum Chordata; class Mammalia; order Chiroptera; family Mormoopidae; genus Pteronotus; species Pteronotus mesoamericanus. Next base: position 27,227,527 of record NW_026555078.1, on the reverse strand, counting down.
AATTAGGAACACTAACATGTTTTTCTTATACAATCAGTAGGCACCACAGATGCCTTAAAATATGTATGGTTATTTTGTATTCTAAAGGATAATAGACATTCTTTGTCAAATGGCTATTGCATATTCATGAACTCTAAACAAGAAGCTTAATAAGATAGTGGCCCTAAATTATCTTCTTAAATATATTTCTTATACAAAATAATTTCAGGGTAAAATTGTTAGTTTCTTGTCCAGTAGTGTATGTTAAATAATAATAAAATTTTAAGTGTATGAAAAGTATACTTGTATGAAGTATACTTGAGTAAGCATGAAAAGTATATGAATAGTACCACGAAGCTTAAGATTAAACTATTTTGCTAGTTTACTCAAGCATTTATTCTAGGACAGTCATGGAATTGGGTAAGCAAACTATTCAAAAAGCAGAGTTTTTACCGTGCTCTTAATCGATTTCCAGTATGACTAGCAGTCTGAGAAATAGCATCTTATACAGATATGGAAGTAGCAGAGACTTACTTGATCTATACTCAATAAAATAAAAACATAGATAATTGATAATTTTGAGTAATACAGTGAGCATATTTCCATGCCAAATGTCTGCCAGTCTACAAACATTTTATTGTGTAATATAAATAGTAAGTAAACAAACAGTCCAGGATTCATTTCTCCATCATGTGGTCTAACAAATAATTCTTGGTCAACACTAATTCTGTGGCGTATCACTTGATAAATAGAGTCTTCCTGTGAGTAAAAGCTGAACAGCACAGATGCAGAAACTCCTAAGAACTTGGGAATCTTTAAGCTTAGAAATGGCTTAAGAGCTCCTGTAGTCACATGTGAAGAACATCAATCAGATCAGTATCTTCATTAAATTTTTATTACAGGTCTCTTAATTGCTTATGTCTAGATTGATTAGGTAATAGAGGAAGGCAGGAGAGTATTTGGAGTCAAAAGAAACGAGTCAAAAGTCACTTTGTAGCTATTGCTGTTCTACCAGCTTAATATTTGGCCAAAGAACATATATGCATAACCCATACACACAGACAACACTGGTTATAGCCTGAGGGAAGGAGAGTGAGGGTCGGGTAGAAGTGGGCAAAGGGCGGGGGTGGGGATATATGTAATAGTGTCAATTTTTTTAAAAACACCCATTTTTAAGTTATTATGCACAACTTACGTTTCTCTAGACTTAGTCATGACTTCTCTATGTTGAGACTTTTTAAAAAATATATTTTTAAAACAGACTTTTTAAAAAAAAGATTTTATTTATTTTTAGAGAGGGGAAGGGAAGGAAAGAAGGAAAGAAACATCAATATGTGGTTGTCTCTCACATCCCCCCTACTGGGGACCTGGCCCACAACCCAGACATGTGCCCTGACTGGGAATCAAACCAGCGACTCTTTGTTCGCAGGCCAACACTCAGTCCCCTGAGCCATACCAGCCAGAGCTCTATGTTGAAACTTTTTGAATGGCAGTGAAGGTGCAGTCTTCATATACAGGCAGTGTTTCAGATGTGGGCTAAACAAGAACATCTCCTTTAATTTGACATGCCAGGGGGAAAACACCTCCTTCAGACAGGTTTAAAGCTTCATCTTGGACTTCTTATGAAGCTTCCTTATGTCTCAGTAATCCAAAAATTTGTATCACTCTCCATTAAAAATACTTTCATGTAGCAGACAAATCTCTGTATCATTTAATTACATAGTATCTTCTAATCATTCTGTGGTAAGCAGAATGTAAAATTAGTTTTATTCAAGCAAAGGCAAACTAATATAAATTCTCTCTCTTTTCCTCACCCCCTTCTTTTTTGTTAAATAGGATAAGTTCTGAACGTCGAAAAGAAAAGTCTAGAGATGCAGCCAGATCTCGGCGAAGTAAAGAGTCTGAAGTTTTTTATGAGCTTGCGCATCAGTTGCCACTTCCCCATAACGTGAGTTCGCATCTTGATAAGGCTTCTGTTATGAGGCTTACCATCAGCTATTTGCGTGTGAGGAAACTTCTCGATGCTGGTGAGTTGTTTTACAAGGGCATAATAGGCCTAAAAGTTAGAAATTAAAAGAAATTTCAATTATATATAGAGGATGGTCAATTCTTCCTTAATATAACAGCCTTTTTATTACCTGCTTTTAAAGTGTCTGGCCTTTTGCCCCTCTTTATTTCCTGCCCCACCACCTACCTATCTACCTGTCTTTTAATAACATGACCCTTCTTTCACTTTTCAATTGTTTGCCTTTATAAATTACTTTAAATAATCATTAAAAACAGCTGGCAAATCTAATTTTAGTCTTCCTGTTCTCTGGCCCTCACTGTGCTGTGTTAAAAGGAAGGGGTGCTGGGGGAAAAATAATATGCAGAAAAAAATATAGGTTGTGTATATTAAAGTATGTGTCAAACTTTATTAAACATCTAAATATTATTTAAATATAACTTATAAACAATTTTTTTCCTTTTTTTGTGCTCTTTCTAGGTGATTTGGATATTGAAGATGAAATGAAGGCACAAATGAATTGCTTTTATTTGAAAGCCCTGGATGGTTTTGTTATGGTTCTCACAGATGATGGTGATATGATTTACATTTCAGATAATGTGAACAAATACATGGGATTAACTCAGGTAAAATACCTGTATATTAAGAGTCCTTATTTATATTTTTATGATTTTATGATATAGATCTAATTTTTGAAAATGTGTTTACAGTTTGAACTAACTGGACACAGTGTGTTTGATTTTACTCATCCGTGTGACCATGAGGAAATGAGAGAAATGCTTACACACAGAAATGGTGAGAAGAAAAGTCTATTGTTTGATTTAATGTGACAGGTGGTTTTACCTGATCAGATTCTGTTACTAATTTTTAAATTTTGTTATTGTAGAAATTTAAGGCAAAACATCATTTCATGTTTAATAAAATGCTACTCTATTCTTTTTTAAATCCATTCTATTTTTTTACGAATTTCATTAAAATATGTAAAAAAAGTCTTAAAGCCCACATATTGTGTGCCATATGCACACACACATATGAATAGATAAAATGAAAAAATAAAAACAAGGGTCAAGGAAGTTATAAGTTCAAATACAATTTTAAGACGAGAAGTCATAATATAAATGACAGACAATAGGATTTTAGACTGTAACTGAAATTGAGGTGCATGCTTGGATTCAAGCTTTCTAAAGGCCCAAGGGGGGAAAAAAGAGAGAAGTTTCATCAGATTTTAAAGAACATAATAATTGCGTATTTGACCTCATATGATGTTTACAATAACTTGAAGGTATGCAGTTAGATTATAAAATATTACATTATGGATGCCCCCACATTAGCAGCAACAACACAAAAAGACCTCTAACTCTTATGAATGAATTGTTAACAATCAAATGTTCCAAGATTTTGGGAAAGTGTCTCTTCTTTTTCCCACAATTTAAAAGGTGAATCGTTTATTTCTGGAATTTTCCAGTTTTTATTTTTGAACCTGAGGTTGACCATGTAACTGAAACTGCGGAAAGCAAAACCTCGGATAAGGAGGGGTACTTACTGTACTCCCAGGGCACCCTCTGTTACTGCCCTACTACTGGCAGTTACTGCCCTACAGCATACTGGGAATCCTCACTTAAAAACTTAACAAGTAAAGAAAATCTTTTCAAACCTGTGCCCTCTTAAACAGAGTGTCCTGATCGTAATTTGTAAATTTTCATTGTATCATTCATGACAAGTTAAAATGAAAATTTGTCATTATGCCCTGTAGTTGCTCTTTGCAGTTCTCTGAGTGTATGTTTGTTTACTTCTCTATTACACAACCTCAAATTTATAGTACTTTTGCATAGTTTTTTTATGGTTTCTTTTTCATCTTGTCTCATTTATAATAATAGTTAATCTCTATTGAGAAGTTACACTGTGCTAGGGCACTGTTTTCTGCATTTATGTGCTTAACTCTTTTATTCCTCACAACAATCCTGTGAAGTTACTGTTGTTATTTATGTTTTGTTGAGGAAACTGAAGCACAGAGTTATTGAATAGCTTGCCGAAGATAACTGGGTTAGTAAGTGGCCGAGCATGGGTTAATCTTAGGTGGAATGGCTCCAGAGTCCACACTTCTTAGCACTTTCAGAGTTCTTTTCATGTTCACCAACTCTCATTACATTCTACTGCCATTTTTCACCTTGTCAGCAGAAGCTCTCTCCTCTTTTTAAATTTCATACTGTGTGTTTACTGTGAACTTGGAAAGCAAATACGTACTGTATAAAGGAAGAATAAATTCTGAGCAAGGACCTAAGTAGGTTTTCAATGGGTTTAACATACGAGGTCAAGTGGTTAGACTTGAGGGTTTGTATTGGCTGCTCAGTCCTTCTGATGGGCTAGACTCTTAAGTGGATAGATATTAGGAAGTCTTGTTTTGATTTGGTAATCATGTTAATTCTAAATCAGATATAGTCTGCTTAATATAATTTAAATGTATGTTTTTAACCAAATTTTTAAGCACATGAACATTTTTTGGAAATCATTTCAAATGCAGATTTTCACTTAGAAAGGCTGCTACAGTGCATTACATTTTAATGATACACTAAGAGCCATTGGTGTATTTACACAACATAGACCTATTATTTTTTAATTAATGTTAAAAAGATTATTTAAATTTCATAAGTTACTATAAAATATTTATTTTTTGAAGGCTGGAAATTTATTTCTTCAAAATGTTTTTCCCATTAGGAGAATACTAGTACTTTTCCACTACCTTGGTATTAAAATTTTTCTTCATGTCCCAATTCAAGAGCTTTGTATTTTCAAAGGTCAGTCCAATTCAATCTTAGATTATGGAGGACTGAAAATACCCTAAAGTTTACATGTGGGATGGATCACTGCTGCCACCACCAGCACCAGTACTACTTCCCATTCCCCAAACACACACCCTTACACTATCACCAAGACCAGTATGATCCTGTTGCATCTTTTTAAAATCCACTCTCAGACATTTCTAAGGAGGGCAAATTCAGTCCTTGTTTAAGTAAACCCAGATAACTTATATCAGCACCAAGACTGCCCTAACTTGCTAGTTCTGTTATTAAAAGTTTGAACTATTATTTCTCCTTCCTTGAGTCCAGCATGTCCAGCTAACTAGACCTACATTTAAATTTAATTTGTTTATTTTTTTACTTGACACATTTCTTCCAGTATACTGACCTTAAAAATCTACAAATCTTAAGATTTCTCTGCTGTCTTATTGTCATCAATTTTCAAGTTTTTATAGGTTTTGCCTTTTCATTTACCTTTTGTCATCCCTTTTACTTCTGCTACTGAAGAATGAATTCACCATGGTAATGGTGAGACCCTCATTACCATGATGTATTCTAATTCTTACATATCCTATGTGTTGCTGCTAGATAGATTCTCTGTAAGTTCCTAATCATGCTTCCAACTTCAGAATTTTTTAGAAGCTCCATGTTGTATATTTAAGGCTGAACTCCTCATTATATCCCTCCACAGTTATGGCTCTAACCTTCTCTTCTAACTTCATCTCATTACTCTTCTGTATATACTTTACTATTGTGGCCAAACTGAACTACCTACTACTGTTCCCCAAATGTGCTATGATTCCCACCTATGTGCTTTTCGTTCTCTTCTGCCTGGTGTACCCTTCTAACTCATCTCTACTTCTTGAAATTCTAATGTCTCTTTCTCTAAGAAGAACTTCCTGATTTCCCCATAACTAGAAACTATTTTCTAAGCTGTCTCTGTACTTGTTTAAAGCATTCTTGTAAGTCTCGGGCACTACTCTGTCTGTGCTGTATTGTGATTAGCTTCCCTACATCTGCTAAATGTTTAACTTCTTCAGGACAGGCAGTGTGTCTTATTCATCTTTGTGTTTCCTGCAATACCTAGCCTAGTTCCTGAATAATGAATACTGAACCAGACTGATCAATGAAGATAGGAAAGCAAGTTGCTTTGCTTAGTCATCTGAGTGTTGTAATCTCTTTTTTCAGTTATATTAGGTTTGGAATATGAATAAATAAACCTGAATTGGTTTAATTATAACTTTGCTTTGAAAAGTCATTTACTTTTTTTTCTCCTAATAACAAAATAGAAATAATTTCCTGTTATATAGGAAGATGTAAGAAAAAATCAAATATAAAAAATTGCTTATTTACTATTACAAATAAATTTTGGAGTGCTTATTATAAACTGAACTAACGTATGTAGTAAAGGTTTGGAAGAGTTTGCTGCAGTTCCTTGTTTTTGGGTATGTTTATATACTACTGATAGCACATTTGTAGGACAAATTCATGCCATATTTATATTTCTTTATAATTTGACCCTCTTTACTGGCTTGAATGTGAAATAACTGTTACCCAACTATGGATTCTCCTCCTACCAACTCAGAATCACTGCTGTCAAGAACTCGTTACTGACTTGAGGGTTAGGTTGCTGGATGTGTTGGAGTGGGCAAAGCAAGTGTGTTTCTCTTTGTTCATGCTGGGATGTTTAATTGAACGGCTCCCAGTTGCTGGGTACTGTGCTACTCTTGCTATAACACATTTGCATATTTAACTTTGTTTTTAAACTTTATTTCATGCTTTTCTTAGGCCTTGTAAAAAAGGGTAAAGAGCAAAATACACAGCGAAGCTTTTTCCTCAGAATGAAGTGTACCCTAACTAGCCGGGGGAGAACTATGAACATAAAGTCTGCAACGTGGAAGGTAAGTAAAAATGATTTGTGAGTAGTGATGCACTTGATTTATAGATAATTTCATGCATCTTGTCATTGCTAGTTTTAAGGTAGCTTTAGAACTGTGAAAGAAAACTTAGAGTTGTCCCTTGGTATTTGCAGATTTAACATCCAAACAGGATAGAAATTTGCCAGTTTGAGACATGAACTTAAATTATGTGAATTGTGACACTGGTTTACTGAGCTAACAGTCAGTTAGCTTTGCCAACCATCCAGTGTTTGAATCTTGATAGAGCTTAATTTTCTTTTTTTGGGTTTTGGGGGTTTTTTTTGGTTTTTTTTTGTTTGTTTGTTTGTTTGTTTGTTTTTTGGTTTTTGGTTTTTTTTTTGCTCAGTGTTGAAACACTTGTCACAGGAAGAAATAACCATCAAACAGCTACAATAACCAAATGAATGAAAAATCAGCCCAGATTTGTATGAAGGAGGTTTTTAATATTTTTTCCTTTCTTACCGAATTTATTCAGGTGACATTGGTTAATAAAATTATATAGGTTTCAGGTGTAGGTTTCTATAATGCATCACCTGTATATTGTTCTGTGTGTTCACCAACCCAAGTCAAGTTTCCTTCCACCACCATTTATTATTCCCCTTATGCCCTCTTCTACCTTCCCATGGCCACCATACTATTGTCTCTGTCTGAGGGTGGTTTTCTTATCTTTCTTTCTTTTTTGCTTAATCCCTTTACCTTTTTCACCCAGCCCTGCAAATCCCTCTCCTCTCTGACAGCTGCCAGTCTATTGTCTATCTATGAGTCTGCTTCTATTTTATGTTAGTTTATTTTGTTCATTAGATTCCACATAGGAGGGAAATGAATTGTATGGTCCTTGTCTTTCTCTGGCTGGCTTAATTTCACTTAGCATAGCACACTCCATGTCCATTCATGCTGTTGCAAAGGGTAAAATTTCTTTCTTTCTTTTTTTTTTTTTTTTTAAACAATAATTTGTGGTACCTGCGGGGTAGGGCATGGGTGGTGTTGTAGGGAAAATATTTAATGATTTCCAGAAATACAGTTAATCTACTAATGGCAGTATATTTTATCAAAGCTTACTTTCAATATCACACTTAACTACTTATCTCTGCATTTTTTTCTAGCATTGTATATATACATATTTAAAAACTGCTTTTCTTTATACACAGGTGCTTCACTGCACAGGACATATTCATGTGTATGATACCAATGGTAACCAGTCTCAGTGTGGGTATAAGAAACCACCTATGACATGCTTGGTGCTCATTTGTGAACCCATTCCTCATCCATCAAATATTGAAATTCCATTAGATAGCAAGACTTTCCTCAGTCGTCACAGTCTGGATATGAAATTTTCTTATTGTGATGAAAGGTAAATGAGATAAAATATAACTTGAAAATTTTAATTAATCCACTTTTTAAAAACTATTTACTATATATAAAGACTCCTTCTCCTAAACTGTATACCATGATACATCCTGGAACTCTGTAATATCATGAACTTTGATGATTAGTTCAGCCATATTGAACATTTACAATGTACTATGAATTCTTGCTCCACCAGGTGCTTTTCAGAAATTATTAAGGTGAGGTCTTTTTCCTTTAGGGACTCTAATTTGAACAGAAAACAAATATATTTCAAAGACACCATAAATAATTTGGTTATGAACCAAAAACAGAAGTCCTTGGTCATCTCCTCACCTGTGTATTTTCCCTGAGCAGCTTTATCTATTGGTTTCTGTTGCCATTTCCAAGTTTATATTCCTATTTTTTTAATTTATTTTTTTATTCTTGTTCAAATACAGTTGGCTCCATTTTCTTGCCACCACTTTCCCCCACCTCACCCACCCTCGGTCCTTCCCCACTTTGGTGTTGTCTATAGGTCCTTTATACATGTTCCTTGGCCTTGACTCTTCCCCTTCTTTTTCCCTGTTACCCCATTTCATCTTCTCCTCTGGTTATTGTCGTTTTTTATTTCAATGTTGCTGGTTATATTTTGCTTGTTATATTCCTAACTATTTCTGTTTAATTGCCAATTTGATTGTTTTTTTCTGGATACTCATGTGTATTGTAAACTAAATATTTCTGTAACTGAACTGCACCTGTACTGCCTCGAACAAAAACTTCAAAAACTGATTTTCCTCTTATAATGTCTATCATGGTTAAACGTACCATTGCAGACAGGTGACTCCAGCAAAAATTTGGAAGTCATCTGTAACTTTTTCTTTACCTTCATTATGTACACTTAATTGGTCTCTAAATTTTATAAATTTATTATCTACTTATATATGTTGATCCATTCCCTCCTTTTCACCTTTGTTGTTCTGCCATTGAATTTTTCATCTCATTACCTTTGTCCTGAACTGTTGACATAATCTCTTAAACTGTCTCTCTACTGACAGACTTGTGCCTTTTTACTCTCTCAACCAGGTTTCTAAAAGGTGGACTTCCTGATGTGAAAATCAGATCATGTCATTCTCCTTTTGAAAATGCCTCAAATGTTTTTTTTCATCTTCACACACAGAAACTTATGTTTATAAAAATTTTAGCCCTGGCTGGAGTGGCTCAGTGGATTGAGTACTGGCCTGCGAACCAAGAGGTCACCAGTTTGATTCCCCATCAGTACACACGCACAGGTTGAGGGCCAGGCCCCCATTTGAGGGCATGTGAGAAGCAAGCCATCAATGTTTCTCTCACACATTGATGTTTCTCTCCTGCTCTTTCTTCTTCCCTTCCCGTCTCTCTAAAAATAAATAAATAATAAAATAAAATCTTTAAAAAATTTTTAGAGGAGGGCAGGAGAGTTTTATTTATCAAAAGAAGACATGCATTTTTAAAAGCCAAAAGAAAAATAGACTATAAACTTCTTAGCATGGCAAACAAGGTTATTTATAGCCCTTGCCTACTTCTCCAGATTAATCAGTAGAAGGAGGACTCCTTCTGATGTGTCTCCTAACACCCCACAGCCAGAGAGCTCCACATGCTCTCTGTTTTGTTATCTTAGTACTTTGCACTTACTTTCCCACTCCTTAGTGACGTTTTCTTCAACTCCTAACTCACATTTACCTTCCAAGGGCCACCTACTGCATTTGTCCTTTGTGGAGTTTTCGGGGTTCTCTAAAATTAAACTATACTTCGGTCGTAGCATTTATTCAACTGTTGAAATTATTTGCTTGCTTGTCCCTTTTTTTTTTTACTGTGAGGCTATATAACATAGTTTCTAAAGACATAAATTCTGTGGCCAGACTACTAAATCCTGACTTTGCTGCCTTATTTTGAAATCATCTTGGACTCATTAGTTCTTCTCTTTGAATATCAGTTTTTTCATATTTAGTAACACCTACTTTTTGGGGGGTCATCTTGAAGATTTTATGAGAAAACCAATTTTAAGCAGGATAATATAGATAAGAATGTCCCACCCCATTAGACAAGGAAATGTTACAGAGCATTGGCTTTGAAATCACATAATCTTGGATTCAGCCCTGGCTTGCAGCTACGGTATTTACAATGTGGCCTTGGTCATAGAATTTAACTTTCTAAATCTCATATTTCTTAGCTAAAATAAGGGTCCTATGTCAAAATCTTGCTTGCAAGGATTAAAAGAGGTTGTTGAGTGCCTGGTACGCATAGTGAATGCTTCACCTCTGTTGTCAATTTTAAGAAAAATGAAAATAGAAAAGCTAAGAAGTATGTCATAGCATTTACTGCCCTATTCATGTAAATGTATGATATAACAGAAATGCCCATCCTTTTTTGAGGAAAAATTTTTTATTTTTAGAACTTAGTAACCAAGTATGGGAGTACTATGGGGAAAAAGGAAAGTGATGGAGCTAGAGAGAGACAGGAAATTGGCAGAATGATCATGACAAAGGAGTAAAGACAACCAGCTTAGAGATCAGCAAAGTAAGGTTTTGAGTTTGACCAGCTATCTGGTTAGAGCTCTTTCTAGGACTTACAGTCATTCAACACATCTACTGAGTGGCACAAAAATAGATGCTAAAGTAGAAATGAAGATTAACAGTTTCCTGCCCTCAGCACACTTAAAATAAATGAATGGTACACTGCATAGTTGCTTTATTATTCTTTTTGTTAATTTTTTTATTTTTTAAATTATATTTTTCTCTCTTTGTCCTCCTCCACCCAGCATCTTTCAGCCCCTCAGGCAATCCCCCCACCATTGTTCATGTCCTTGGGTCATGCAGATAAGTTCTTTGGCTACTCCATTTGCTATCCTGTACTCTATATCCCCACAGCTATTCTGTAACAACGTATTTGTACTTCTTGTTCCCTGCACCTCTTCACCCATTCCCACACACCCCAATCCCACCTGGCAACCATCAAAACGCTCTCTGTATCCATGAATCTGTCTGTTCTTGTTTGCTTAGTTTGTTTTTTAGATTCAGTTGTTGATAGATATGTATTTATTGCCATTTTACTGTTCATAGTTTTGATTTTCTTTTTCTTAAATAAGGCTTAACATTTCATACAATAATGGTTTGGTGATGATGAACTCCTTTAGTTTTTTCTTGTCTGGGAAGCTCTTTATCCGCCCTTAGATTCTAAATGATAGCTTTGCTGGGTAGGGCAATCTTGGCTGTTGGTCCCTGCTTTTTATGACTTTGAATATTTCTTGTCAAATTCCTTGTAGCCTGCAAGTTCTTTTGAGACAGTCTTATGGGATCTCCCATGTAGGTAACCAACTTCTTTTCTCTTGCTGCTTTTAAGATTCTCTCTTTCCTTTAACCTTTGACATTGTAATTATGATGTGTCTTGGAGTGGGCCTCTTTGCCTCCATCTTGTTTGGGACTCTGTGCTTCCTGGACTTTCATGTCTATTTCCTTTGCCAAATTAGAGAAGTTTTCTTTCATTGTTTTTTCAAATAGATTTCCCATTTCTTGCTCTTTCTCTTCTTCTGACACCCCTATGATGCGAATGTTGGACCTCTTGTAGTTGTCTCAGGCTGCTTACACTGTCCTCATTGTTTTTGGATTCTTTTTTTTCTTCTTATTGTCTAATTGGTTGTTTTTTTGCTTCCTTATGTTCCATATCTTTGATTTGATTCTTGGCTTCATCCACTCTACTGTTGTTTCCCTGTGAATGGTTCTTTATTTCAATTAGTGTTTCCTTCATTTCTGACTGGGTCTCTTTTATGCTGCTGAGGTCCTCGCTGAGTTCTTGAGCATCCTAATAACTAGTGTTTCGAACTCTGCATCTAATAGACTGCTTATCTCCATTTAGTTCTTTTACTGGAGTTTTGATCTGTTCTTTCATTTGGGCCTTGTTTCTTTGTCTCCTTGTTTTGGCACCCTCCATATATATTTTTTCTTGTATTAGGTAGAGCTGCTTTGACTCCATGTGTTGGTAGTGTGGGCTAATGTAGTAGGTGTCCTGTAGGGTCCAGTGGCACAGCCTCCCCTATCACCCAAGCTGGGTATTCACAGTGTGCCCTTCATGTGGGCTGAGTACATTTCCTTTTGTAGATGCACCTGGGTTGCTGTTGGCAGATCAATGGGAGGGATTTACCCAGACCATTCAGCTGCAAGGAATGGCTGTGATCACTGACCATCAACCTCCGCCCTCCAGGGAGGATCAGCTGTGCCGCGGGAGGGTGGTGGTGCTCCATCGTGGTCCATAGCTGTCCACTGGATGTGTTGGCCCTGGGGTTTCCTGGGTGGTGCAGGCCAAGGTCAGCCCCCACCTGTGTTTTGCCTGGGGCCACCCTTCATGAACTATAGAGCAATCTGAGATGGCTGCTACTTGTGCTAGGATTGGAGAATCCCAGGTGAAGCTGAGCTGTGAATGTAGGCTGGCTGCTGCTAGTGCTGGGCCTGGGGCTTACTGAGGCCAACTCTTGCTGTTTGAGAGGATTTAGTAAGTTGTGCAGTATGAGCTAAGACCAGCTATTCATGGAAAAGTAGCTTCAGTGGGCCTGTACTTTGGGTGGGACACAGTGTCTGGGGATCTCCAAGGCAGGTCAAACAGTGTTAGCCAAGTTGGAGTCTCAGATAGGGCACCAGCTTGCTGGCTTTGTTGGGGGAGGTTTTAGAAAAGGGACAATGACTTCCCCTTACCTGGATGCCAGACACTTCAGTTTCTCCTTACATACCTCTGGTGCCTTTGAAGCTGCTACCTCAGTTCTGGAGCTCAGGTGAGTCTGTGGGTGAGTAAGTTCTTTAAGAGGAATTGCTTGGGCCTCCAGAATTTTCTTCCATTGACTCAATCCCTGCTGGTGTTTGCAGCCAGAGGTTGTGAGAACTTATTTCCCTGGCACTGGAACCCTGGTGTGGGACTGGGACTGGGACACCTTGCTCCCGAGATTTCCCTCCCGAATTTTTATCCACCACTCGTGGGTGTGGGACGAGCCTGTTCCAAGTCTGCGCCCCTCCTACCAGTCTGGATGGGCGTGGTTTCTTTAATTCCGTAGTTGTCACACTTCCATTGAATTCGATTTCTGACCATTGAACTTGATTTCTGACCATTCTGAGTGGTGGTGGTTCTATATTTTATTTGTAAAATGGATGTGGTTGTGCAAAGAAGCCTACATGGTCGTCTTGACCAGAAATCTGCATAGTTGCTTTAGATTACAGGTTTCCTTTTATTAAACATGCTTTTTGATCAAATTTTCTGGATCACTCCTTTCCTTTTGGTATGGAATATAAGGTATGAATTCTTTAAAGTTAAATTAACTTTTTACCTTACTTCTTCCAATATGAATAAAAGTGACTTTTTAGGAAAATATGTGCTGTTTATACTTTCACATCTTGCATCCCTTAGTGGTAGACATAACTCAGATTGAGAAGTACTGATTGACAACTGATTAAATCACAGCTTCTTAATATCATATACAAGGCCCTCATTAATATGATCCTCCTGCCTACTTTTCCAGCCTCATCTCTTTTTGCCTGCCCCCCACTGACCACATCAAAGTTTTTGTTGCCTTTACAATGTCAAGCATTCTCTTATCTCTGTCTTTGCTTATGGTGTACCTTCTTCTGATACAGTTTTGCTCTCTTTGCCTTTCTTCTTTGTTCAGCTCATAAATCTCTATAGGAACTGTTCTTTATCCCAACATTCCTTTGTTTCTTTTTTTTAACTGTATCAGACAGATAGACTTTTTTCTTTTTTTTTGTTTGAACCAATTTTGATCTTTATATTTTTACATTACCTTTTAGTCTCCTCATATCTCCCTCCCCTCAGCCATCACCACACTGTTGTCCATGTCCATGAGTCCTTTTCCCTTTTTGCTCAATCCCTCTACCCTCTAACACCCCCCTTCACGAGCATTTCTTCTTATGGGTAGGGGTGGTGTTTCTGAATCCTGCAGCAGGTTCTTATCACTGTACTTACACATTATTTCATAAATAGTATGGTAAGTGTACTGAAAATTAGCCACATGTTGAGTTTTCTTTCTATTTCACACCTAGAATAGTGCCAGGCATACATAGGTATATAAAGTTCTAAATGAAAAAACTAATGGTAATATTATTTAAACATATAACCTACATAAGACCAACTAAAATTACTTTTAAAGCATAATTTAAAGTAAGAGCTGGTTTTTAAAAATATTACTTGTCTTTGAAATACTGCCACCTAGTGTAGATGTATTTAGGGAGATCCCTTTGTAAAGATTCTGGATTTTGGCTTGGTGTTTTTTTGTTTTGTTTTTTATAAATCATTTTTCTGTTTATTTATTTATTTTGGAATGAACTGTGGCAGATCTTGCTCTAAAGTGTGACACAACTATATTAGTTTTATACATTTCTAAACAGAAGGATATCTTCCCTGTGTGCTTTCTGTAATTAATTGGGTTTTGATTTGAGGAGGCAGGCAGGGGACAAAATGTTGCATAACTTTTGCTTGCACCTCAGGAAGTTCTTTGAAATGTAAAGTCTGAGAAATCAAAAGTTTAACTCATGTTTTGCTCCCAGAAAAGAAGAGAACATTTGTCTTCTGAGAAGTGCTACAAAACAGCTTTCTCTTTCCCATGAAAAGCGTTCCATTTCAGACTGTGGTTATAGAGAATAATAAGATTTAGTCTTTATCCTAAAGGAACTGCCAGAGAATTAGAAGGGGTAACTGGATTACTTTCTAGTCTACTTTCAGTTTGATGTCATTGCTTCATCTGAAATGAATTCCTATAATATTATGTATTAAAGAATGAAGTACAAGAGCATCTTCCAAAACCAACATAATAGATTTCCTTTATTCCCATTTAGTATAGATACTCTTTGGTTAATGATATTAAAATTTTGTAGTGGACATTGATCCCACAAAGTTGAAGTCTTGCCTAGGGGACCTGTCATTTAAAGAATCTGGTTTATACACACACAAAAGCATCTAGTTTTATGATAAGACAGTGTTAAGGATTTAATCTATCTATATTTTAAATTAAATGTCAGTGACTACATTTATAACATTATTTAATTTAGCAGTACTTCATATCTGTTTCTTGATACCCTGTCTTGTTACCAAAAGTATGTACAGTAAAATGCGATAAAAACAAGCAACAAGTTTGAGTGAAAGGGATTAAAAGGTCAAATAACAGGATGAATGCAGAGGACTTAAATGGATAGTGCCATATTTAGTAACTACAGACTTACTAAAGGTGAGATATAAATTTATTTTCAGCAAAGAAAAATTCTCTTTATTTTTATCCTCACCCAAGGAATTTTTTTTTCTTTTATTGTTTTAGAGGGAGGAAGGGATAGAGAGAAACATGGATGTGAGAAACATCTATTGGTTACCTCCTGTACACTCCTGGACCAGGGATCGTGTGCACCCAGACCAGGGATCAAACCCACAACTTAGGCATGTGCCCTAAGTGGGCATTGAACCCACAACCTTTTGGTTACTGGGCAATGCTTCGACCAACTGAGCCACACTAGCCAGGGCAAATGCCCCCCCCCCATTTATTTATTTATTTATTTATTGAAAATTTATCTGTTTATAAGACTAATGCATATTTGTTAATCTAGAGAAGCAAAATTTTTCATTCTCATTTAGTTTCTCTTTTTTCTTCTTACTTTTTTTACCTAACAGAATTACTGAATTGATGGGGTATGAGCCAGAAGAACTTTTGGGCCGCTCAATTTATGAATATTATCATGCTTTGGACTCTGATCACCTGACCAAAACTCATCATGATAGTAAGTACAATGGAGGAGCTCATGGGTGTTTTATTTAACTCTTGCTGTCTCTTTACTTTTCGGTCAGTGTCTCTTTTGTTTTCGGTCAGTCATCTAACTTTTTGGTTAATATTAACCAGTCTTTCTAAACTAAATAATCTTAACAAAACTCTTCTTAAGGGATCTTGGCCAATTAATCTGTTTTGTATTTGTTAAAAGGAATACCAGTTGAAGCAGAATTATTTGTTATCTAAAACTTCCCTGGTGTTTTAAATACAAAGACTCAAAAAATACATCATAAGATACTATAGCATCTTATTTGCAAATTCATACTTAAGTATTCATAACAGTGGTTTGTACATAGAAGGCACTCAGAAAATAATTGTTCAATGAAGTGAGAGTGATCAACAGCATGCCCTAGGGATTATAAGTACTCTTGACGTAAGATTTGTTTCTCAATTTTACTCGAATGTTATTTGAAGATCCCATGGTAAGTAAAACTTTGGAATTTCTCACTTGCCTGTTGAATCTGTACCTAAACATGACTTACCAAAGTGATTGGAAATGCTTGACTATTACTGAGTTAGTGTGCTTATCCTTAAACTACATAATGGGTCCCAATACTCATGATAATATCATCTTTATTATTTATCTAGTACTTCCTCCCAAATCAGTAAGCAAGATTGCCTAAAGTGGCATGATATCAGTGAGATTTAAATATACTAGTATAGTATCTTTGAAGCATCTTTGGTTACCTGAAAACTATAGCAGAAATTTATGGAAATGATAGCACTTTTTTTAATGTTCTTTGTGGAGTGCAGATTATTCATTCTCTAGTCTCCCTGATGCATTCAACATACAAGTCATTAGAGGACTTGTAGTCACCATTGTCCCTCATTCCTGACTTTCACTTTTTTTAAAGTGAAAATTGGCAGGGCAGCAGTTTATTTGGGGGATTAGAAAAATGAAATTGGGTATGTTTTCAGCTATCCTGGCGCTTTTCCTCTCACTTCCAATTTAAACACTTACAACTGATTACATTAATAATAAATATTTCTTTTTCTAAAACAATATACATTTGGCATCCATTCATTTGATTGACAGTTATTTTCTCTGCATGACACTTCTTCCATTTTACTCGTAGTGTTTACTAAAGGACAAGTCACCACAGGACAGTACAGGATGCTTGCCAAAAGAGGTGGATATGTCTGGGTTGAAACTCAAGCAACTGTCATATATAACACTAAGAACTCTCAACCACAATGCATTGTATGTGTAAATTATGTTGTGAGGTAAGCTTGGAAAATAAATATTTTGGGGAACAAGTAATAACTCTTTTGGGTACTCTGTTCTTTTATAGGAAGAGGAGATTATAAACATTAACTGAATTTTATTTTCACATTTCTATCTAATTATCATTTTCAGTGTTTCCAGGCCAGGTAGACACTTCAGATTTGTTGATTAAAGGAGCAATAAAATTTATATTTAAGCCAAATGAATGTGGAGCTGTTGATCAACCCTTTCTAACTCTATTCCCATAGGTGATATAACCTTATCATTTTTCTACCTCTAAAGAAAATATGTTACCTCTTTTAGAAAGATCTTGGTCATTTATCTATATATCTTTATATACTAGGACCATCCTTAGTGCCAGAGTTCTTATGTGCCAGTTTCATTATATGTGAGTCAGCACAAAAATTGGAAAGTTCTATTTATGTCTTCCTTATACTTGACTGTTATATTTCTTTGTCACCACCACTCTTCCCAAAGGGAGAGCTGAAGTTTCTTAATTGAAATTAGTCAAATATTTATCTTACACTGTGAGTTTTAATAGGTCTTTATTTCATATTGGTATTTTAAACCTTGAATTAATGTGACCTAGTAGGCATGAGATTAGGTCAGTATATCTTAAAATGATCTTATTCATAAAGTAGAATTTCTTCAGGAGACAGGGTCCTTTCAGAGTCCCTTTCCCTCTACTCCCATTGTGTCAGTGCTCATTTAAAAATTACTGGTCTCTCTTTTTGACAGTGGTATTATTCAACACGACTTGATCTTCTCCCTTCAACAAACAGAATGTGTCCTCAAACCAGTTGAATCTTCAGATATGAAAATGACTCAGCTATTCACCAAAGTTGAATCAGAAGATACAAGTAGCCTCTTTGATAAACTTAAGAAGGAACCTGATGCTTTAACTTTGCTGGCCCCGGCTGCTGGAGACACAATCATATCTTTAGATTTTGGCAGCAATGGTGGGTCTTTGATTATTTTGTTAATTGCCTAAACTGTGCCTGCTGATGCAAGCCCATTTTAACTGAACTTCATGTTGACATTTTTTGTTCGTAATCATTTGGCCAGAATGGTCTTACATGTTTTGTTTTTCATAGTCTTCTTGAAAGTATTTTCTTAAATATTTTGCCTCTCTAATTTCTTAGCATTCCTGCTTTTGTCACATTGGAAATTGTGCTTCATAGTGTCCTTCAGGTTATTTCTTTTTCCCACTTCAGTTTCCTCAGCTACTCTGCTATTTCTGTATCCTACTGTCATATTTCCTCCACAATTTAACAGTTATATTGCAATAGGTACAGTCACATTAAAGTAAGCAGTCATACCATAATTTTAAACATTAAAAATGAGAATAATTTCATACAAGGTTAAATTTTAATGAAAAGGGGTGGAATTGCTCGGTTTTTCATGCTGTATAGATTATAGGGAGTTGTCAGTAGTGGGTTGGAAAGATAACTTGGACTTACGGTTATACCATAGTATCTGTAAACTTTCTGATTAAGGAAAGTTTGGTAACATTTTTGTTGTTTTAGTGAACTCAACAAACCTTTGATAAAAGGGGGCATATTTCTGTATGTGTTAAAATCTAGATATTCTTTAAATTGACCAATTTGTTTCCCTACAGACACAGAAACTGATGAACAACAACTTGAGGAAGTTCCATTGTATAATGATGTAATGCTCCCCTCCTCTAATGAAAAATTACAGAACATAAATTTGGCAATGTCTCCATTACCTGCCTCTGAAACTCCAGAGCCACTTCGAAGTAGTGCTGACCCTGCACTCAATCAGGAAGTTGCATTAAAATTAGAACCAAATCCAGAGTCACTGGAACTTTCCTTTACTATGCCCCAGATTCAAGATCAGCCAGCTAGTCCTTCTGATGGAAGCACTAGACAGAGTTCACCTGAGGTAGGTATTATGATACAATAAGTAAAGGATAAATTTCAGATTTTAATGTTCCGAAAGGGATGTATTTGTAGACTTGATTCAAACTTTTATTTGATCCACAAGCCATGGTTTTGTTTGTGTGCATTTTAGCACTTTAACATTACTACAGAAATTGTTATTTTAAGAGTTTAACTTGGACATCAGTGCATGTTTTAGTCAAAGATAGGAATGTGGTGAGGAACTGGCTTAACAAAAATTAAAAGGTAAAACATATATCGCTCCTCTATATATTTATGTCAATGAGACAAAAAGAAGTTTTGTATTTAGACATCCACAGAGAAAAAACTGTGCCTACAATAGCTCTACACCCATATATACATACTAGCTTTTGAGTTGGAGAATTGTCCAGTGGCATGGCTTACGAGGGAAAGGACCCTAAGCTCTGTCCAATTTAGTCCAGTGTCCATCACTATTTCGAAATTCTGGATAAGTGTAACATGAAAATATAAAATCTTACACAGAGTAGATACTCAATAGCTATTTTTTATGCAAGTTCTGTTTTGATATTAGTGTTCCTATAGATGCAATAAAAGTCCTCTTTAAGGGTAGGCTGGCCTAAGGACTAAAGGTACTACATAGAGCTTTATTTCTAAACCTAGAGTGCTTCAATTTAAAGAGTCTTCTGTGTCTAAAAGTACGTTGAAGAGTTGGGTAACTGAGATCTGAATATGATGACTTGATAAATGAAGCACAAATAAGACTTAATATGTGGTAAACTAATTTTATATTAAATATTTATGGATCCAGACTGGCAAGCTAAGAAGAGGAGATTTGAAATCTCATAGTCTTTTAGAGAATACATCCTATACTCTGGTTGCTCAGTTTGCCTGGCACAAAATGTTTTTGATTCATTTTGTTTTTAATCTAACAAAAATGTTATAATGAGGAAAGAAAAAGTTTATGTTCAGAATACATAACTATAATTTTTTGGTTAGAATTCTTGCTCAGAATGTCTAAAAGAATAGTACATCCAGCCTTGGCCAGTGTGGCTTGGCCTGGAGCGTTGTCCCGTAAATTGAAGGTTGCAGGTTCAATTCCCTGCGAAGGCACATGCCTAGGTTGTGGGGTTGGTCCCAGGACAGGGTGCATAAGAGAGGCAACCAGTAGATGTTTCTCTCGCACGTTGATTGTACCCTCTTTCTCTTCCTCCCTTCCCCTCTCTTTAAAATCAATTTTAAAAAATTGAAAGAATAAAAAGGAATAGTACATTCATGAAGGTGAATTCAGGTAATGGAACTTAAGTCTCCACATCTGCCCTAGAGTAACTGTAAGATTTTCAGGTAGATCACCACAAGCACATGCCCTCTCAGTACAACAGGGGATTCCAGTGAGTGTATATCATCTAGTTGTTGGCCAGTTGGGTACCATGCGGTAGTTGAATTATTCAATGAGTTATTTTTAATTTAGTCTTTCTTGTATTTTTTTCCATTACCATTTAGTCCCCTTATACCCGCCCAGATGAGTTTTATTCTTTAGAATAAACAGATAACGGCAATTTTTAATTTTATAAATGATGTCATATTGCATATAGTCAGAAATCTATATATGGCAGGTCCCCTTTTTCTGTGGTGGACACATTCCAAGACCCCCAGCTGATGCCTGAAACTGAGGATAGTACCGATCCCTAATCAGCTTTGTTAGCTTTGCCGTAAATGTGGCGGCAGCTTCTTCATTGGCAAGTACAGGCTACTTGCCAATAAGGGGCAAGTATTGGCAAGTAATTGTTACATTTTTCATCCCTTACTTGCTTGTAGTAAATGGCTTGGTGTCACTTGCTTCTGGGGATCCCTTGTTTAAATCTTTATATCGGCCCAGTGATTCCTGGCACAACACATTGCCAATCAGTTGGAACACGTTTTCTGTTCACATCTTGCACCCACACATGTAATGCCTTTTCCATCTTAACTAAGCACTGTCATGTACTGTGCCTATAACTTTTGTAGTTTAAGATGTGACAGCAAAACTAGCACAAATTTCTTTTTCCTTCTTAACAACCTCAACATACAGATTTTGTTTTGTTCTTTTTTCTTTCCTTATGAAGTCAAGAACTTTCACAGTTTAACTTAAAGGAAGCACTGTACAGCTTCTCTTTGGCATATCCAAACTGCCAGCATCACTACTCTTACAGTTTAGACCATTAATAAGTAAAATAAGAGTTACTTTGAACATAAGCACTGCGATACTGTGACAATTGATCTGATAACCAGGATAGCTACTGAGTGACTAATGGGTGGTGGTATGTACAGAGTGGGTACTCTGGACAAAGGTGTGATTCATGTCTGTGGCAGGATGCAGTGGGGCAGTACGACATTTCATCACACTACTCAAAACAATGCAAATTTTAAAACTTACGAATTGCTTACTTCTGGAATTTCCTATTTAATGTTTTCAAAACTCAGCTGATCACGGGTAATTGAAACTGCAGAAAGCGAAACTCCAAATAAGGGGGGAACTACTACTAGACTAGCAAAATTAGATAAAAGTCTAAGTTCAAAAATTTGACTTCTCACTAGTTCAGTAAAATTCAGAACAGATGAATTTTATTGTGTATTCTCTGAAATCTGGTTTGAGAGTTAGCAAAACACACAGGCATTATCTGGGAAAGTAAACACACTTAATTCCTTTTATAGCCTACCAGTCCCAGTGAATATTGTTTTGATGTGGATAGTGATATGGTCAATGAATTCAAGTTGGAATTGGTAGAGAAACTTTTTGCCGAAGACACAGAAGCGAAGAATCCATTTTCCACTCAGGTATATGAATTTGTTTATTACATTTTATATTAAACTTTTTTTATTTTTAACTTGAAGTGACTTTGGGTATAAGATGTAGCCATTGTAGAAACTCATGCATTTGTTGTTTTATAGGACACTGATTTAGACTTGGAGATGTTGGCTCCTTATATCCCAATGGATGATGACTTCCAGTTACGTTCCTTTGATCAGTTGTCACCATTGGAAAGCAGTTCTACAAGCCCCCAAAGTACAAGCACAATCACAGTATTCCAGCCAACTCAAATGCAAGAACCAACTCTTGCCACTGCCACTACCACTGCCACCACTGATGAATTAAAAGCACTGACAAAAGATGGA
The DNA here is from genome assembly GCF_021234165.1 of Pteronotus mesoamericanus. Classification (NCBI taxonomy): domain Eukaryota; kingdom Metazoa; phylum Chordata; class Mammalia; order Chiroptera; family Mormoopidae; genus Pteronotus; species Pteronotus mesoamericanus. The sequence goes on along the minus strand of NW_026555078.1, from coordinate 27,205,393 downwards.
ATGGAAGACATTAAAATACTGATTGCATCTTCATCTCCTACCCACATACCTAAAGAAACTACTAGTACCACAACATCACCATATAGTGATACTCGAAGTCGGACAGCCTCACCAAACAGAGCAGGAAAAGGAGTTATAGAACAGACAGAAAAATCTCATCCAAGAAGCCCTAACGTGTTATCTATCACTTTGAGTCAAAGGTATTTATTTTTATGTAACGTTAAAGTTATACTTCTTTTATCTGTTTTTTAGAAAATGTGTGTGATAAATTATTTCTAAATGTAGCAAACTTTCTGATATATATGTTTAAGGAGCATAAAATTGATACACAAATTCTGAACTTAAAACAATAAGTCCAAAAACTGTTTCTAAATTAGCTTGTGTATTTATTTTCCCTAAAATAATCATATCAACTATCTGAATGTAGGAGGGTCTTCTAATACCTCTAAAAATAAAATCTAGCCAGTAAGTTCTATGAAGGTACAAAATTGACCCAGTTTCTTACAGTTGTTAAATCAGACTAGTTAACATATCCTCACTGCTTCCATTTCGTGGGGCTCTTTTTAAGCTTACCTGAAAAAAAGCTCTTCTGACTTACGGGTATTTGCAATTCCCCATTCCATGTTGAGCCTTCAAGTCCTCAATATTCAATGTAGATATTTACAAGACTTCTTTTTAAGGTTTGTGTATAGTTATTTTACAGTTGCTTTTATTGTTCATTGCATGTTTATAGAACATTCATTATTATAGGTTAAATAGGTTTTTAAGAGTTACAACAGGAGTCTAAGCCTGATTTTATGACATTGCTTCTATGGAGCAAATTTGAGCAAATATCTAGACATCAACCAAATTTTAAATCATAATTTCTGTATATAATTTATACTGGGATTTAACATTTTAAATTTGTGGCTACTGTCAGAGGAAGTAATTTTAGCTGGTCACTGGGGGGCAGTGTTGAAGAGAGAACGGATTCCTTTTCTGTTGTGCCTAGACTGATTTCAGAGAGCAGTAGCAATAGGAAAAAGCACCGCCATAGTCAGAGCTTATGGCTTTTTTTCTCCTGCCTTGCATCACTGCTTTGACTTAGAGTACTGGGAGAGGCCTTTCCCTAGTGCTGAGAAAAGATCTTGGGGTTTTAGATTAACAAAGAAGCAATCTCCATTACTTTATAAATTACTATGTCACCAACTGACTTTAGACTCTGAGTTCCTCTAGGGCAGTGACAGTGCCTTGGATGTATTAGTGGTATTGATGCTTAACTCAGTATCTAACATGTAGTAGTTGCTCAATAAAGGTTGTTGGATGGACAGATGAATGAAAGTAGTAGTGATGATGATGACCTGTAATTTACAGTTTACTGTTCACTACAAGAGACTATGGAATATTGTTTTGACAACCGTGCTTGTCAAAACCAAAGTCTTACTATCTAGTCACATTAGCAATTTTGTTATATCAATTCCACTACAGTATGCACTAAACATTTTAAGAGAGGGATTTTATTAATTATATGTAAGCTTTTTCATTACTGTTTCTCTAGGTAATTATTTGCAAAATCAAAGTGCTATACTAAACCAGACAACTTACAGCTTTATAGCAAAGATTAAAGATAACCATTAAAAGTACTACTGAATGTATTTACTTGATACACTGACTTATACTTCATAAAGATAATGTAGTTATATAAGGATTTAAAAAACCTGTGTGTCTATATACTGGAGGTTTTACAAAACTGCAGGTAGGAAGGCAGAAAAATAGATCACCTACCCATATGTATTCTCAACTATATGGAACAGAGCAAGGAGCCATTTATGATTATGTATGGATGGGGAAGTTCTTAGGAAAAAAACAAAACAGCTATGACAAAATTGATGTATTTGAGCTATAAAGCAGTTCTTCACTATTTAATATTAATTTTAGATACATGCTTGTTTGATAATATCAATGCTAGAGGCAAAATGGCTTAGGAAGATCACTGGGGAGAGCATGGGTATAAAGAGATCTAGAATGTACTTCTGTGTCTCCAACTAATTAACAATAGCACTTTGAGATAGTTAATTAACAGGCCTCAGGTTTCTCATTTATAATGTGGGCATTATATCTACCTGTCTTTGGGATTGGAGTGAGACTAAAATGAGCTAATAAACACGAAATGTTTTATGAACTGAAAATGCTATAGAAATGTGAAAATGTATTACAGTAGTGCCGAGAATATCTGTTTTAGGTGGAATGAAAGGCCAATATTACAACAATGTCAGCCTAGTTCTGTTTACTTTTAGTAATAAGAAAATGCAAATTTTAGGTTATTTTGCTTTAAAAATTGAACTTTGGCTTTTAAAGTGATAAACTTTAGTAATCAGGAAAAGTTCTCATATATAACATTATGTTCCTTAATTAGAAAACAGGCATTATGTATTTTCTGGGAAAAAGCTAGTTTGATTTCTTTTTGATAATAAGAAAACCACATTTTTATTTAAATTTTTTTTTCAGAACTACTGTTCCTGAGGAAGAACTAAATCCAAAGATACTAGCTTTGCAGAATGCTCAAAGAAAACGAAAAATAGAACATGATGGTTCACTTTTTCAAGCAGTAGGAATTGTAAGTGTGAGAGTTATGTGTTTGCTTTTCTAGGTAATCTTTATTTACAAGTTATACTTAAGGGTAATTCTTGTTTCTTCTAAATACTACAGTTGTGTCTTTTAGAATTTATACATGATTTTTCATTTTGTATACACCATTTCTTAAAAACAATGAATACATTCTCAGTGTAAAACTTTCAGATAATACAGCTATATTTTGAGTAAAAAGTGATGTTCTCCCTCTATTCCACCCAATATCACCACCAGTCTTGTTCTCTTCACTTTCTTACCTTCCCTTATTTACACTTTGAGTGTAAGAAAGTAACTTTCTCCTTCTTACGCTCAAAACACAGTAGTTATGTCAAGTCAGTGTTTGTGTAATCCATAGAGATATTTTCAGTTTAACCAGGTTAACTGGAAAGAATTTACAGAGATAGCCGTAGTATGTGGCAAATAAACGTCTTTATCATAGAAGTTGTAAGAGAAAGAATTAAAACAATTTGGGACAGTATTTGATTTAAGAAACCTGCCTACTCTATGTTATTAAACTTATATTAATATCAGAGTTTTTTATTTTTAAAAAAACATAGTAAAATTAAAATAACTTCACCGCTTTTAGGGAACATTATTACAGCAGCCAGATGATCGTGCAACTACTACATCACTTTCTTGGAAACGTGTGAAAGGATGCAGATCTAGTGAACAGAATGGAATGGAGCAAAAAACTATTATTGTAATACCCTCAGGTTAGTTTATTCTTTTTGCCCTGAATATCACAAAGAGAATTATATGACTTTTTATTTAGGAGCTTTGCCCCAAGTGAAATGATTTTCCTTCCTTCGCAAGATTAAAACGGAAGATAGCATTTTCTCTAATGGCTGTAACACAGAAATAACTATTTCAAGATGGAATGTGAATTGTTCTTAGAATTGTCTTTGATATGTCTGTGTACTATTAATATTGGATAGAAACTGAACCTTGTGAGTTTTTATGCCTTTCTCTAAATTGATTTATCACTCCTTTGTGCCTTCATCGTATCCTGTAAACATTTCTAACATAGCACTAGTAACGTGTGATATCACTTACTTGTTTCCATAGCTGTGGTTTTGCACCATAGACTAAAAAACCCTTCCAGAAAGAGCTTATTGGCCTTGTTTTTCCAATACCTAGTGCAGAGTGAGTGTTTAATAATGATCACTGACTACATGAATGAATACTTAGATATCTCCTTGTTTTTCAGATTTAGCATGTAGACTGCTGGGGCAGTCAATGGATGAAAGTGGATTACCACAGCTGACCAGTTATGATTGTGAAGTTAATGCTCCTATACAAGGCAGCAGAAACCTACTGCAGGGTGAAGAATTACTCAGAGCGCTGGATCAAGTTAACTGAGCTTTTTCGTAATTTCATTCCTTTTTTTGGACACTGGTGGCTCATTACCTAAAGCAGTCTATTTATATTTTCTATATCTATCTAATTTTAGAAGTCTGGCTACAATACTGCACAAACTGCTAGTTCAGTTTTGATCCCCTTTTACTTAATTTACATTAATGCCAGATCACAGGCAGCACATTCTCACAGTTCTTTGTTATTTAAACCATTGCATTACAGTAGCATCATTTTTAAAATGCACCTTTTTATTTATTTATTTTGGGCTAGGGAGTTTGTCCCCTGTCGAATTATTTTTAATAAGATGCCAATATAATCCTTTTAAGAAGGCAGTAACCTTTCATCATGATCAGTCTGAAAATTTTTTACTCAGTTTTTTCACATTTTATGTAAACAATAATAATTTGCCAGCAGTACATGGTAGCCACAATTGCACAATATATTTTCTTAAAAAAATACCAGCAGTTACTCATGCAATATATTCTGCATTTATAAAACTAGTTTTTAAGAAGAACTTTTTTTTTTGGCTTATGAAATTGTTAAACCTGGAACATGACATTGTTAATCATGTAATGATTCTTAAATGCTTGTGTGGTTTTATTAAATGGGTAAAGCCATTTACACGATATAGAAAGATATGCATATATCTGGAAGGTATGTGGCATTTATTTCGATAAAATTCTCAATTCAGAGAAATGAACTTGATGTTTCTATAGTCACTTTGCCAGCTCAAAAGAAAACAATACCTTATATGTAGTTGTGGAAGTTTATGCTAATAATGTGTAATTGATATTAAACCTAAATGTTCTGCCCACCCTGTTGGTATAAAGATGTTTTGAGCAGATAGTGAACAAACAAAAATCATGCTTTGTTAGCAGAAATGCCTAGTATGTTAATTTGCTCAAAATTTGATGTTTGGTTTTTATGCACTTTGTCGCCATTAACATCCTTTTGTTTTCATATAGATTTCAATAATTGAGTGATTTTAGAAGTATTATTTTAGAAATATATAGTTGTCACAGTAAACATCTTGTTTTTTCTATGTGCATTGTACAAATTTTTCATTCCTTTTGCTCTTTGTGGTTGGATCTAACACTAACTGTATTGTTTTGTTACTTCAAATAAACATCTTTTGTGGACCAGGCCCCCCACCTTGATCAGCTTTTCTGTTAATGTTTATTTCAATATCCTCCAACTCCTAAAATTGTTTTCCAACAATTTAATTATTTTATGAAAGTTACATTGCCATGGCATTGATTATTTCTCCATTTCTCTTTTGCTATCACCGTAATGTATATTGTGTCCCTAAATGTTATGTTAAATAACAAACCATAATGTTCCACTGTAAAGAGTATGCTTTTAGAAATCTGTTAATAAGCCTGTAAACCTATTAAAGTAATTTTAATGTTTTAATATGAATGAGGTGAGTGAAACAGGTCATGAACATTATAGTCACATAATGTTGTAAGGGCTAGAAGGTCCTCCAAAGATTTCTGCCCCTCGTCGGGTTGCTCAGTTGATTAGAGCATTGTCCCAACATGCCAAGGTTGTGGGTTCGATGCATAAATAAGTGGAACAACAAATTAATGTCTTTCTCTCTCTCAAATCAATAAATTTTTTTAAAAATTTAAAAAATAATAAAGATTTCTAATCTATTTCTATTCACAGATGAAGAAATTTAGACCTCAAATGATACACGATTATATGATTTGTCTAAGCCATAAAGTACTGCCAGGCCAGAGATGGGAACTTAGGTGTTCTGGCTTTAATATGAACCAGAACTAACGTTTTGTTTTAATGATACTGCATATTTAAGTTTTTAAAAATAGCTTTATCTTATATTTTTATGAAATTGCTATATTTCTTTGCCAATTATAAAAGCAAAACATTCTCATTTTTAAAACAAAAACAGCACCAAAAGATATAAAAAAACAGAGAAGTCACTGTGAATCCCTATACCTAGAGGTAACTGCAGATTATTTTTATGGACAAAGTATATAGATAGTGCCAGAATCTTAGGTACTATATAGCCTGATACTGCAGGAACAAAATATCCCGAACAAAGTAAGCCATGGATCTTGAGGGGCTGTTTTTACCTTAGAATGAAGAAAATGTGATTACAGTTACATGAAAATTTGGGAACAAAGTTTACAGTACTAAAACTTGATGCAAGATTTTGGGGGGCATGTTATATTTCACTATAAAAACTATGATCCAAATTGCATGTGTATTTAATTACAGATAGTACTGGAGGTGGTATTTTAGAATAACGTCATTGCTTAATATTCTCAGGTTAAAATATCAAAAATCCTGATAGCAAATTACCTTGAATTGAAAACGAGACGTTTACAGTTTTCAAATATTAGTAAATGGTCAGATTATGTAATGTCTGGGAGTCTGGGAAAGTGACTTGTTAAAGCAGTGGTTTAGAAGAGAAAGCCACTTTAAAGGAGAGCTGGAAGAAACCAAGTATCCACCTCTGGGTCATTAAAAAACAAACTCCCTGGAGTGCTTGAAACTGAAATAGCAGAACCTACCTTTCCTTCCCAGCAGTGTGGTCTCTGACACTATCACAAACTTTTGTAATAATACCTTTATCCAAGAAGTATAATCCTACCCTAACAATTATAATTTTATAATAGCTCTTCTCCCCTCAATATTCTTGTCCCTCCCTTCTCTGGTGCTGCAGTGAATGAATGGCCATTTTATTATCTTCGCACTTGAGGAAGGTACACCAAAGGAGTTTGGTGTACCTTGTTCATTTGTTCTAAGCCTCACTATTAACCTTGGAACTGGAAATAGTTTCCCAGGTAGTCTTCCACTGACGGGTGAAGTGGCACAAAGATTAGGGATTAAAATGACTCTAACACCTCTTAACGTACTATGTGGTAGACTTCGACTAAGCATTTTGCATGTTACCACACAATCTTAAAACAACAAACCACACCTATGGATTAGTACTTCTTGTATCTCCTCCTGTAGATGAGAAAATAGCTTGGAGAGGTAACCTAAGGCAGTTTTTCAGCAGGTCATCAGTAACACCGTAGCCAGTGGTGCTAACCACCTTGCAGTGCTAGCCAGTCCAGTAGAACATTTTCCCCCCCATTAACTATTGAAATAGCAGACAGGAGAAAACAGTCGAGGTGTAGGGAACCGAGGGTGGGTGTTTTGAAGATAAACCATACAGAACATTGAGGAGATGTCCTAAGAGGAATGGCAAGACATAAATGGAAATTAATGAAAGTGGTGTTTTGAAGTGCTATTTAGCTGGGTTTTAGTATTAACTGCAGATTTGGGTGTCTGGTATGGAGACGACATCAGGTAAATGAGGTGATGTATGAACAGAAGATAAATTAAAATGCTGTTTGAATATGGTATGGTTCTCCCAGAGCTGTTTGACTTTATGGCACAATAGACATGTTTATTTTCTATTAAGTTTGTTTAACCTCAACTATCGCATTTTTTCCACTTTTTTATTTGTTTCATTGCATATCTTGATTTCCCCCTATAACCTTTAAAACACAAAGGATGAACTTAAAGTTACTGGCTTTGCAGAATCTAACAAAATTCTAAAATTCAAGTTTCTATTACAGCAATATCAAAAACATTGCAAAGAATATGGGTTTCTTTTTTTAAACAATTGGGTTTGGTTAAATAAGACCTTTGCAAACATTGCTAGCTGGAACCAACAAAAATGTAAAGAAAATTTTTTACTCAGGTGTTGTTTTTTAAGTCTGACACTTACCATTTTGCTCATATTAAATCCCTTTAAATAGCGCTGAACCTGTTCTCTCAGGTCATTTTACAGAATAGTCGTTTCATGAAACGAAATAGTCTACCTGTAAGATAAAAGCTACACCTTACCACAAAATTGAATGCCTTCTGGAGCTTTGTTGTGTTCACACCCTTCAGAGGTTTGGACATAACTTTTATTCTTACCTGTAGTGGACGGTTTTACCCAAGACGCTGCTCAGACACCCGATCTCCTTGCATTATTTTATGTCCTTTATTCCCTTGTCTTGGCTCCATTTCGCGAAGGAGAAGAAAGGCAGGTGCCTGAGAGCGGTAGCGACCAGACCCTCATCAGGGAAAATACCACGGATGCGGAAGGGACCTGGCACCCCTTTTGTCTCCGGTGCCGCTGGTACTACTACAGGATACGGAATTTAAGCCGCTGGGAGACTCTTCCCCGAGTCCCGCCCACGGCGCTGCAGGCCACGCCCTGATACGTGCGGGGTCGCAGCGCCGCAGCCGGGCCCCGCCCTCAACCCTTAGGGGCTGGCGTGAGTCCGCCCCGTCTGCTCCGGGCTCCCACGTACTCGCGCGTACGTGTGAGATCGCATGTAGGGAGGTCGGCCCCTGAGGGGTCGGCGGTGCAAGAGGGTCGCTACTACCCTTTGCTGTCGTGGTGACTTCTCCAACTCTGGGGCCCAGCCGTTCCCCAAACTTTTTCTTTGGATGGGGGCGTAGGGAGTAGGGCATGGTGCCGAACGATACAGGTGGTGGTGTAGAGCTGTCTGCCAAATTTCCAATCTAATACGTAGGGGTGTGAAGCTGTGCTTTGTAGAACAGGAAAATATATCTGAGGTCTCCTAACGGGTTGGACTTTGATTACTTATATACCAGTTTTTTAAAAAAAATAGTTATCTACAAATCTGATCTGTTTAAATATATTCTCAAGGCATTCAAAAACTTAGTTTATTTTAAATAAAGCACTTTGAGGTGTCTCAGACTAAAGTAAATGGAAATGTTAGCTGCCCCAGATGTTTTTGTTTTTGTTTTTGTTTTGCTTCTGTTTTTTTTTAAATTTGTTGTGTGCCTGCACCTTATTGAAGCCAGCTACTGAGAGTCCTTTGAGAGAAGATAATCTTGATGGACAAAAGGGCGGTGAGTACAGAATACGGAAAAGCTTGGTGCTCTCAATTTATTCTGCTGTGATTAGTATGTTAGGGTTGCGCAGTTTGTTGTAAAGTACAAAAGCAGGTATTGTTTAGAATAAATAACCTCGCCTCTGTATAGCCATAGCTGACTACAGTTTACATTTTATTGTAAATTATATTCTTCAGGAAAATTCATTGTTTGTGGTTTTTCCAATAGAATTTCTTAGAAAATGGTCTATTTTTTAAAAAGTGGTCAAGGCATTTTAATTTTTTTTCCTAATAAAACTGATCGGTAGCCTTGGTCATGGTGTGTTTGTTTTTAATTAGAAAGATGCCATTTAAGAAGAGAGTGTTGCAACTCTTTTGGTCTTATGAATGCTTAATAAATCAATATAAACTAGTGATTCTCCATAGAGAAGAACAGGCTGGGGGAGGGGGTGGGTGCAATGTTTATCGCAAAGGGTAATACATTTTAAAACATTGAGAAAATATCATATATAGCCTGGCAAATAAACCAGACTCTGTTAAGTCAAATCTATTTTTAGAGATTTTTGAAATATTAAAACATTAAACACTGTTCATGCAGAGATCCTTTCCAAATATTTCTGGATAATATTTGGTCTTTGAAAAAGGTTTTAACGTTCCTGTGCATAGCTGCAATGACAAACTCTAATAGGAGCACTGGACAAGCTGTGGAGCTCGCCATTGCTTCACTCTGTAGTCTGCTGGTAGAATATTTAAGCAAAAGCCCAACCAGCGTGAACTACTAACACTGCAAATCAGAGAGGAGCCAGCATAGTGAACTTGCCTTTTTTTTCTTGCCAAATTCAACGGCAAATATTTGCCACCCCAGACTACTTCCGTGTCAGTTCACCTTTAGCTTTCTTTACTGCTCCTTTTTTATTTTTTACCTTCTATGATCATTTGTTTTTGTCTCATCTCCCCTACTAAATTCATAGTTCCTTCAGAGCATGCATCCCATCTGATTTCATCCTCAACTGTTTTTAAAACCTTCCCCTCTCTTTGCATGAGGACAACTCACACATGATTTGAGGTGGGAGAGGAATTCATGTGACATAGGGACCAGAGAAGAATTGTGATCGGAGTTGCTGAATGGGGAAAACAGGACCATGTTAAACAAAAACCTTCACAGCCCAAAACTTGTGAATGAAAGAGTTTATGGAGCCACATGCCCGTCCAGAAAAAGGACCAAGTCTTGAGACATACTGTCTCAACCACTTGGAGCAGCAGGGCTCCTGTATACAATGTCTGGGGAACAAAAATGGAAGTTGTTTGGAAAGAATTTACATTGACTGCAGGGAAGGGGGTGGGAAAAGATGGAGCAGGGGCAGTTCTAGGATAATTGCCTAGTTTATAAGGAAGAAAGATTTACTGCTTCTTGATTAGCTGTGGGCAAGAGTCTGAAAGTTCATGCATAAAGCAGGATGCTCAGAGTTTCAACATTCAGGAGTGTGAATGGTTTTAAGGTTTTTTTATTGTTATTCTATTACATGTCCCAATTTTCCCCCCTTTGCCCTCCTTTACCCAACCCACCTCCGACTCCCGTAGTCAATCCCACAGTGTTGTCCATGTCCATGGGTCATTCATACATGTCCTTGAACCAGTCCCTTCCCCTCCTTTCCACCATTATCACTCTCCTTCCCGAACAGTATTTTGTTAGTTTTGGCCCACAGATGTTAACTGAGTGCTTTAGTTTCCTCTCTCCTCCACTCTCCAGCCTGCTCTAACTTAATTTAGGACATTGCAGAGTTTATCTCTTGTCAGTCATTTTCAAGCTCTCCCAATAAAATCAATTCATTCAATGAAAATTACTGAGAGCTGGGTGAGTTCAAGATGTTTGCCTTGTTCTGAATATCTGTCCCCCCTCAAATTCTATGTTGAAACCTAATGCCCAGGATGCTTAGTATTAGAAAGTGGGGACCTTTGGGAGGTGATGAGGTCATTTGGGTGGAGCCCTCATGACTGGGACTTAGACCCTTATAAAAGAGACTCCAGAAAGTTCCATCTCCCCTTTGGCCATGTGAGGATACAATCAGAAGTCTGCAATCTGCATTCTGGAACAGGGCTCTCACTGGTACCTGAGTGGGCTAACACTCTGATCTTGGAAGGCCAGTCTCCGGAACAGTGAGGAATAAATTTTTGTTGTTTACTAGCCACCCAGTCTATTATAATTTGTTGTAGCAGCTTAAACAGGCTAAAACAATATCACTCTAAGAAGTAACATTGTGACACAAATGTTCTAAAATATAACACCTGCCATTGAGAGTGTGGTTAATTCTCTGCGGGGTAGTCAGGCATTCATTGGGCAAACAATTGAAGTCTAAAAAGAATTTTTGTTGGCAATTTAAGTTGTTCTAAGTCACCATTGCCCCCTCCTTTTCATGATGGTCTCTACCTTGATAACCTATATCCAGGTCGGATTGCTCCCTACAGGCACCTCAAATTTGGCCTCTCAATAACTAGCTCCAAATGGGGCCTCCTCTTACCTCGACAATGACACCACCCAGACCCCCAAATCAGAGCTCTAGACGTTTTTCTTGTTGGGGGGGAAAAAAGTCATGCCCTTATTCACCACGTCCAGTCTGACCTAGTTCTTTCTTTAAAGTTTCATTGTGGATGGAGAACATTAGGCTAAGTAAGCTAAGCCAGTCAGAGAAAGTCAAGTACTAAATGACTTCACTAATATGTGGAATCTCATGAGCAAACTGAACTAAAGAGCAAAATAGAAACAGACTCAGAGAGAGCAGGCTGACAGCTCTGGAAGGGAGGGCTGGGAGTGGAGGTGGAGAGGTTGAGCAAAACTAAAAAAAGAACATGGTCAACAGTACAGTGAGTAATTGCAGGAGGGGAAGGGGTGGGTGACGGCGGAAGAGGGTACGGGGGGCGGGGATAATGGTGATGGAAAAAGAAAAGTTTCATTAGGGAAACTTTTGCACATGCACTAAAGTAAAGGAAATACTGTAATGATGCCAAGGGGTCTGCCGTTTGGGTCCCCAGGAAGCGGACTCAGAGATGAAGGCGGCAGGTCGTTCATTAGGGATTGCTTTAAGAAACAACACGTGACAGGGAAGAAGCAGAAGTGGGCCTCAGCAGCCACGTGGGGAGCTCTGGACTGGGATAGCCCCTGAGAGTCGTCCCAAGTTACAAGGAGGGCGGGGGCTTTTCCACTCCCACACCGATCCCCCACCGGAGGTGGGCTGCCTCCCAGAAAAGACGTGACCTTAAGTAAGGGAGTTTTCTTCAGCTGAGATAATCCCCAAAGAGGACTGAGTTGAGGACCACCTTCCGCTGCGATCCCAGCAGCCCAGAGAATAAGCCCCTCATTCCTGAGACATCTGGGCATCTATCCTATCACAGCACCAGCCGCAGCACCAGCTTCAACAGTCAGCCGCTCACGGCTGTGTTCACCTGCGCCTTTACACATTCCTCCCCTCGCTCTCCCCCCCATTATTTTGAAAAAATTTTCAGACATCATATAACCGAACTTGTAAATAATTCAGTGTATATCTCTAAAGATTATGTTTTGACGTAGCCACAATACTATATTACTACACCTAAACATGTAACAATAATGATTTAGTATCATCGAAATCAGTGCGGCAACATTCTGTCAACGTAAGAAATGTCCAAACCTGTAGAGAATTTTTATGGGTTTATTTGATCCCAACTGATGACAATTACAGGGAAACAAAGTCTCAACAAATTGAGAAAATGCTCCAGAGAATGGCAGTTTTGCAGCTTCTTTTCTACATTAGAATCAAAGGAGAAGACACAAGGAGGTTTACCTCTGTTAGTGACAGATTAAGCAAGCGAACAGGAGAAAGCCAAGTGGGAAAATGTCTGGGCCTGAATAAAAAGTAAAAGAGAGAGATACCCTTTCCTTCTTCTTCTCCTCCTCCTCCTCCTCCTCCTCCTCCTCCTCCTCCTCCTCCTCCTCCTCCTCCTCCTCCTCCCCCTCCTCCCCCTCCTCCTCCTCCTCCTCCTCCTCCTCCTCCTCCTCCTCCTCCTCCTCCTCCTCCTCCTCCTCCTTCTTCTTCTTCTTCTTTTTTACATTGGTGGGTACAGGATAATGAACATTTGGAGCACACAGAGAGGTTTTGCAGGGAACAAGGTAACAATGAGGGAGTCTGTGGCCTGGTGTTCTGGTGGGAGATCGTGGCCTGAGGGGTCTGGAACAGGAGATTACTCTGACATTTTAAAACGTATGTTATCTTAGACACAAAAGGACAGTAGGCAGGCTCACCTGAGGTAAAGATTGATCTTTGTCAAGGAAGCTTCAGGTCTAGGGTGTGGCTATGTGGCTGTGACCGCCTTTGGTTCGGGGTTTTTACGTTTTGTCAGGCCAACCCCTGTGGTTGCTTTCAGTCTCTTGAGTTTGTAAGGCCTGTCCTGCAGACCTCCTGCGAGCTTGTCTGGTTTAGCATGTGGTCTCTTTTTTCACCACAGCTCTTTCGTTTCTGTTTCTAGGTATTCTTTAATCACCCCCTTCTCCTCACGTCCACTGAAGACTACCTGCCTTATCAGTTCTTGCCTCGGTGTTTCCTCGGCCTCCCCTATTACCGGTCCCATCCCTATCACACTGCCCTGTGGCCAAACTGATCTTTCTAAAACAAGACTGTGATTATGTTATTTCCATACTTAATATTCCCTCAATGGGAATAGTATAATGAATATTCTTAAAAACAAAATTCAATCGCGTAGCGGAGAGCGGATTATTTCAGACCAGGAGGAGGCAGGGGCGCTTACCAGGCAGATTGCCTCGCTAGTGTAGGTTAGGAATTTCCAGACTGATTGGCTTAAAATTCCACTTCCTGGAGAGGCTGAATGTGTAATTAGGTGAGATATTAAATCTAGGTTTGGAATCATGGGCTTTTAGCACAAAGCGATGCTCTTTGGGGCTTTCCTTTCTAACAATGTCAAACAGTAATTGTCCTTGGGAGGTGGCATGCCAAGGACTTTTACTTCCTACATAATGCATTTCTGTATCTTTGTAGTATCTTATAGGGAGAATGATTGCTTTTATTAACATTTTTTAAAAAAATTAGTAGCTATTGATTATCTTCCGAGGAGAGTTCAAATGCTTTCGTGTTTGGTGTGAAGTCCAAAACTGTGCAGGTTCTGAGATTTTTGTACTTACACACACTGACAGAAACACCAGACCTCTGGAACAGAGTACAGACCGTTTACTACCCACAGAGCACATGAATGCTGGCTCCCCATGCCCCCGCGGGTTACACAGCGAGGGCCAGATACTCACCTATATGTGCAGGTGGGTTTGACCACAGGAGAGGAAACCCCATGTTATGAGGCTGTGAGCTTGTAGAGAGCAGCTGGTGCACCTGCCCATCCCCCTCCACAGAGCACTGCCGTGGAACACGAACAACTCCGTTCTGGGGAGGGGAAGAGGAAGACCCTTATTTTATTTTACTTTTTTTTTTTCATCACCCTGGGATGGCTGGAGGGAAGAGAAGTCTCTAAATCCCTTCAGAGTGTTTTATCTTTAGGACTTACATTCAGCCATCCTTTGCTCAGAACTCAGAATGTGCAGGAACACTGGGAAATCCAGGGAGAAATCTCCCAGCACAGAGCATGCCAGGCCCTGGGCTCTCCTGCCTACTCTCCTGCTTGCGCCTCATGCTCCAGGGACATACCCAACCACCTAACTTGCTCTCTCACCTCTTTGTGCCTTTGCACTTTGCTTTTCTTCTGTGTCTGTAGCACTCTTTCTATCTCATCTCCATCTCTCTAATTATTTCCATAATTTTCGCAACTCAGTTCTAGTTTAGGAAGCTTTTCCTCTCAGGGACCAGTTAGGAGCTTCTCCTAGGTGTTCCTGTGTCACAGCATGCTCACCTCTTTCTTAGTATTTATCAAAATAAAATTATGATTATCTCCTTGAGGTGAGTTATTCTATATTAGACGGTGAGCAACTAGAGGACCGTAGTATGCCTTCGCAGGCACCCCTAGGAAAAGGACAGTATCAGCAGCTCCAGGGATTTACTATTTCCCAATGAAACAACTGTAACTGGGAAAAAAATTTTAAAACAATCATTTCAGGTTTCTTTAGATTTTCTAAAGGGAATACAGCATATGAAGAAACATTTATTTGAGAAAATCTACTAACTCTTGGTAAGAACAGCAAGAATCAGTGGCACTTGAGCCATGACCTGTTGCCTCTCCTACCCTGCTCAGCGTGACAGAAGTTCCATTCTGGGCAAATGTGGCCAAGGCAATGGGGCTCCCTGTTCCCCTAGATGTTTGTAAAGGGCTAAGGTGTCTCCCTGGCAGGGCCAGGATGCCAGCACCTTTCATTCACCTTAGCTTCACGTTGCAAAGTCTAAACTCCAGGTGAGTATAGCCTGGAGACTGCAGAGACCGGGAACGCCTTGCTTCCCTTCAGATGCTAGTCACAGAACGGAGGCCCTATTTCAGGCGCAGGAGGCCAAGAGTGCTGGACCCGAGTCGCTCTCACCCCAGCTCACACACGAAAGATGGGAGTTCAATGCCAGCAGAAGTAGCTTGAGGAGAACAGAAGGTCCTGCGCCCTCCCAGAGCCCTGCCCCCTGAGAGAAGTGGGCCACTGTCCCCGTCCCCAGCTCTAGAGCAGTGGCTCAGAGATTTTCCCCAGAGGCAAAGAAGGTCCATTAGGACAGAGACCTGCGAAGCTCTCTCCAGAGGAACTGACTTTATTGGGAAGAGTGTGAGAAAATTCAAACTTAGGTCCTCTTGAAAGCAACGAATATTCTAATGGTAAGTAATTAAAAAGAGGAGGGTAGGCAGGTCCTTGACAGCACAAGGTAAACTGCAGGCCAGCTGGTTTGCCAGAGAGCCAGGGAGCCAGAGAGGGGCAACTAAGAGAGCCCTCGTGGGATCAGAACACACCTCAACACTGGACTCAAAGACTATCTCTGTAAAGGACCCTGGTACAGGGACCCCAGTGTATTTTTCTTGAATCTGTCTGCCTGTGCACGTTGGCACAAAGAAATGCACAAATAGGAGCTGGCAGCATAGAAAGAATAAATCGTTTCGTATTGAATTGGCCAATACGAAGGCGGGGAGCTTATGCTCTAAAGACCTGACCCTACAAAGGTATGTAGGTTACAGAATATATGGGGTGAAAGTCCACGGTACCATGGCAGGGCGGGGGCCGGGGGGGTGTGTCGAGGTTGTGCTGGGAGTTGATTGATTGGAGGTAAGGGTAAGAAATCATTTCTTTAGGTCTTGAGGCCAGTTCTGAGGCCTGCTCCTGTGTCCCTCTGTCTGGTGTCATAGGAAAGTAGCCAAGGGATTCTTCCATTTTGTGGCTCAGAAACATAAATTAGGTCAAGATGTTATGTTAACCTGCTAGAGGTCCACGCCTTGTGACCTTTAGTTAGATCCAGGCCACTGTCTTTCCTGCTTCCCAGGGGAAAGGCTAAACCTCTGGTGGGGGCGGGGCGTGTATATATAGCGGTAAAACTTTGAGAGCTAGGATTTAAAACAATTTGATCAAAGTCATAGGGACCTTCTAAATATAATTGAATTAGACTAGAGCAATTCATGCCCCAGGATATTGTTAAAGTAATAGAGCAATCAGCTAGCAGTTAGCGGAGCCTGTAGTAGCTGGCTGTGATACCAGCGGAAGCAGACAGCTGGACAGAGATCAGGGAAAGAGCCAAAGAGAGCCCTGCTAACACCACTGCCGTTCCAGGCGACTGTGGACAGCGGGGCTGTGCTTTCTGAGAGCTACTTAGCAGGCTGCACACTCTGGGGGAAACAGACTTCACTACAATAGTTAAGCCACGCCATTAAACAAACAACGAAACGACAAGCCCCGTGGGAAAGGGGGGAGCAATCAGTATTCAAAGTTGTACAATAAGTTATCTGAAATTTTCAGTTTTAAACAAAAATACTATGAGCCATGAAAAGAAACAAGAAAGTTTACTCCATCCACAAGAAAAAAAAAAAGCAGGCAAGAGAAATTCCATATCAGATGGTCTAGATGGTGGACTTAACAGAAAAAGGCTTAAAGCAGCCATTAAAAATCATTCAAAGAACCAAAGGAAACCATGTTTAAAGATGTAAAGGACTGTATGATAACAATGGCTGGCCAAATACAGAATATAAACATAAAAACTAATAAGAGCCAGATTCGAATTGTGAAATTGAACAGTAAACTTAAATGAGAAAATCACTATACTTGTCACTGAGCATCTTCTGTGTACCAAACACTTTTAGGTACTGGTGGCATATTAGTAAATAGACACACACCCATGCTTTTATGTTTATATTTCATATAGTATAAAAGGTCTCAGCCAGGGAAAATAGTAAGAGGAGAAAGAAAGAAATAAGGATTATAAAGGAAAAAGCAAACTATCATTATTAATAGCTGCTATTATCATCTATATATAGAACCTATAAGAATCTATAGAAAGACTATTAAATTAACACAAATTTAGGAAGGGCACTGGATATTAGATCAATATATAAAATTCAATGACATTTTTATATATTGTAATCAAGCAGAAGTGTAAGGATGTGAAATATACAAAATACAATAGCTGCAGTAAAACAAGGTATGTAGGAATAAGTCTAACAAAAAACATGTAAAAAGTTTATGGAGGCGGGGATAGGGTGGTTGGAGGCGGAAGAGCTTGTAAGGGGGATACATGGTAATGGAAAAAATAGAATAAAAATTAATTTAAAAAGTTTATGGAGAACAGTTATAAAACTTTATGAAAGACATTAAGGATGACTTAAATGTATGGATAGGAAGACTCAATATAATAAAGGTGTTATTCTGTCCCAACTTGACTCACAGATTTAATGCAATCAATCAAATCCAAGCGGCACTGTTAGAGACATTTGACAAGTTGATTTAAGAATTTCTATGATAGAAAGAAGGTGAAGGGATTAGTCAGAGAACATATACGAGGGACCCATGGGCATGGGAAATGGTGAGGGGACTGCTTTATTGAAGTGGGGGATGGGCTGGGCAGAGGGCAGCACAGCGGGGAGACGTGGGACAATGGGAGTACAAACAATAAAATAAAATAATAAAAATTTCTATGAAAAAGCGAAAGTTGAAGAATAGTTGTTACTCCTGAAGAAAAATAAGATGAGAGAACTTTCTTTTCTAGATATTTTTAAAGCTGTAGTAATTAGAGTATGGTATTAATGTAGCAAAATGTAAATTAGCCTCTGGAAGCAAACAGATCATCTGTAACCCCAGATACAGACTGAAACTGGAGTGGGGTCCTGGAGGCCTTTTCCTGTGCCTTGCTTACATTTTATTTTTGGATTGTGGGGCTGTTTGGGGACCCCAGGGGAGGGCGTGGAGGGCCCAAGTGGTGATGTGGAGGGTAGTAAGGAGGCTCAGGGCAGTAACTATGTACTAACAATAATGGAGATATTTTGGTATTTTAACAACAGGTACAGAGCCATATAGTTGTGTCCTGGCTTCAGTTAGTCCTGCGCACTTGATATGTGACAGATGTGATCGCCAGGGAAAGGATGGACGATGCAATCTCAGATGCTGGGAAATGATACAAAATACATATACATACACATACATGGTTTATATATGCAAAAAAGTGAAATAGAATCCTTATCTCATACCATCCATAGAAATCATTTTTAGATGGATACAGAAGGTTAAAAGTAAAAGGCAGTACTTTAAGATCTTGGAAGAAAATTGTGGCAGTGATGTTGGCAGTTCAACAGAGATTGTGCACCTTTTTCATAGGTTGAAGTTGTTGTTGGGAAGAGATGCCCAGATAGGGACTACATTTTCCAGGTCTCTTTGCCTCTTAATGGTGCCACATTAATGAGTTCTGGATGATGGAATGTGGACTGAAATACAGGTAGTGTACACCAGTGCTTCTCAAACTATCTGTGGTAATGTACAATTTCTTCCCAATTTATCATGGATAAATACTTTTGTAAACAAAAATAAAAATAACCAGAAAAATTGAAATTTAAAAATTTACACCAACACCCTGGCCAGGTAGCTCAGTTGGTTAGAGCATCGTCCTGATATGCCAAGGTTGCAGGTTTGATCCCCAGTCAGGGCACATACACGAAGCAAACCATGAATGCATAAATAAGTGGAGCAACAAGTCAATGTTTCTCTCTCCCACTTCTTTCTTTAAAATCAAGAAATAAAACAATTCAAAAAATAAATTAAAAAAATAACACCAAATACAGGCCCATTTTTTATTATTAGATTCAACAAACATTTACTTTGTCAAATTGCTATTAAAAATTTAGAAACACTTATTTTCACTTTCTGTATTAGTCTGTGATGGAGAGGTAATTGACAGTTTGTAGACCAGCAGAGGTCAGCAGACTGTCCTTTGCGTGTGACCATTTCCAGACATCGCCCATATAATTCTCTCATGCAGTCTTTCGCATTCTCTTTCCTCCCATGTCACAGGTTAGATGTCTATAATCAGGGTGGCCTGGCAAGGCGATAGCTGAAGATTTTAAGTCTTTATTTGTCTGGGTCCCCAGGTGACTTTTTGGAGCAGAACACTTCCCACCCTATCTTGCCCTTAAGTGAACTTAATATGAAAGAAAAATAAAATTAATTTGTGTTAAGCCACTGAGCAGTCAAGGTTTATTAGCTATACTATTGGTATTGCTTAACTAATAATGTAATAGAAAATATTTGTGGCCCTAACATACAAAAGTCCTTATCAGAAAAGATTTAAAAATTGATGACATAAAAAATAAGATTTTCTGTATATCAAAAATCACCATAAACATAGTAAATAAAAACAAGTTACAAATGGGGAAAAGATATTTGTAATGCATAAAAGAAGTATCACTTTAGTTTTTAGGATACATAATGTGATCTTACAATATGAGAAAGGCAAACAACTCAATTGAATAATGAACCAAATATATAAACAAGCATTTCACAGAGGAAATATGAATAAAAATTAGAATTTGAGAAGATGTACAACCATATTAATAATCAGAGAAATGCTTATTAATACCCCAATTAGATACCAAGGTTCTGAAATGATATAGCTGAATTGGAAACGTTCATTCACTGACAATGAAATGTAAATCAATTCAACCATTTCGAAAAACAATTTAACATTATCTTCTTAAGTTTTATATTTGCACCTATTATCCAGCAAGTCCACTCATAGGTATATACACTCTAGACTGCTGTTACGTGTAAGTAGGATTGCCATGTTTAGCAAACAAAAGTAAAGGATGGTCAGTTAAACAGTATTTAAGATAAATAATACATAATTTAAAATTTGATCTGAAATTCAAATTTTATTGGGCCCCACATGCTTCATCTGGTTAGGATCCTACAAATAAGAGGAAGCATGTACCAAAGTTTTAATAGCATTATTTATAATAGCAAAATCTGGAATCCACATTCATTTGCATTGAAAAGATAATGGATAAACTGTATATTCACACAAGGGAATATTAGGCAGGAATGAAAATGAATGAACAACAGCTATGACTAATAACATGAATGAATCTTAGAAACATTACTAAATTTAATGAGCATTTCAAAGAATATGTTTTATACATTGCAATATCATTTTCATAAAACTCAAAACCATCCAAAATGAAACAATGTATTGTTTAGGTAGCCATACAAGTGTAATATAGTATATACAAGATAATGAAGAACAAAATGAGATAGTTGTTATTAAGGTAGTGGTAGAGGCAGGGTGAGAGTTTAAAGGAGGAATTCACACATTAATGTGGCAGTGTTAGTAATGTTCTGGTTTCCACGCAGGTAGAGCGCACACAGATACATTTCTGCTATGCTTTTTATTGCCTACGTTATGTAAATTATTCTGTATATCTAAACGATTACATAAAATTAAAAAAATAGATCAATGATCAGTGAAGTGAGTTGAACCTCCATTTACAGACAAAGTCCCATGCTTTTCTGTTATATCAGGATACCCCTCCTAAATTATAAAACCAGCATGCCCTGCAATCAGAGAAATGGTGAAAAATACAAAGTACTACTCCATATCTAGTTCCAGGGATAGGCTAAGAGGTGGAATGTGTAGAGAAAGCCAATTTAGCCAAATAAAAAGTATACATAAGGTAAATACTTTCTGCTAAGCACTATGCTAGATTGTAGAGTAGGGGCGGGTGGGTGGTGGTGGGTAGATGTTTACAAAACAGCTCTTCAAGAGTGGTAGCGGGAAGCATTTATCTGTTGAGATCTTGCTTCCAGGTGTATCCTGTTCGCCTCAAATACATTTTTATAACAATTCTAAAAAAAAAAAAAAATGATTGCAGGAGACGGCTAGGTCTCTGAGTAAGCTCCCTATTATGTGGGTGTAGATTGAAGAGAATGAATCCAGTTCATGTTCTAGTAAACCCTCTTTAGATCCCCTTTCCACCAGGGGGAGCGTTGAGGGTCTGAACTGTTCTTTCCTAGCTGTAAATGCTGACTTTCTCGCCATTCTTCCTCTTTAAAGAAGAGGATAGTAAGGGCAAAGCCAATTTTCATAAGCTAGTCTAATGCAGACCTAAATTCCTTCTTGGGCTCACGCGACACTTGAAACATAAATCTTTTCAAAGAAATTAAAAGGGCTGATCTCAGTCCTTCAATTAACAGAAGTGAACTGTATGCGCAGAAAGCAAAGCGACTGCTCAGAACGGGTCGGGCTGGAGGTGGAGCTAAAGCTGCCGGAAACACGTCACGGAGCGCGTGTGTGTCACGTCGTCGGAGGTGGGGTGTCCGCGCTACGTTTCCTCGGCGACCGCGGGGGGCGGAACAGTTCGTGGAGCGTACGGGCTTTGCAGGCATGGGGACTCCTCCAGGCCTGCAGGCCGACTGCGAGGCGCTGCTCAGCCGCTTCCAGGAGACGGACAGCGTTCGCTTCGAGGATTTCACGGAGCTCTGGAGAAGCATGAAGTTCGGGACCATCTTCTGGTGGGTGTTTCTCGGCCGCTACCCGCCTCTCTGCCCAAGTCTGCTCGTACGCGGCGTACGTAGTTGCACATCCAGCCCCACGCCCCCTTTTCCCGCCTCCCCGCACCTCTGAAGGGTTAGGGAAATGGCAGTCTCTGAAGGCTACCTCCATCATTCCTGGGCTGCCTTCTTTGCTCAGGCTAGACGCTTTCCCTGGGCGATTTCATTGGTTTCGGTTGCATCCTTTTGTGGCTGAACATGTATTTCTGCCTGGCTGCCCTTCTAAACTCTCCATCTTCACTGCCCAGCCTGACCTAGGACACCATTGTCTGCCCTCCAGTCTTGTTGCTCCTGGAACCCCATATTTCAAGACAAGAGGAATAGCTAAGCAGAGACAAAACGCACGCGAGAATTCGTTTTACCTGTAACAACCAGAGCTCTCTTTCAAAGGTGCAAATTTCATCAGGTCAATCCCTTGTTTACCAACCTTCAGAGCTCAAATTTCCTAACACGTTTGGCTAGACCGACTGTGATTGGCCTCAGCCCTTCTCTGCAGCTTCCTCTACCACTCTCCGTGCATTCGCTTTCTTGCTCTAACCCTCTGCTGCCTTTCGCTTAGCCTGGGGCTTTCCCCCAACTCCCTTTGCTTGGCCCCTTGGTTTTTCACTCAGGTTTAAGGTCAAACGACAGTTCCTCAGGGAAGCCTTCCTTGCCCTTCTAGACGAAGTGAGGAGTACTGCTCTTTCTCTCCCCTATACATTATGCTTATTTTAACTCTCGACTTCCCACATTTTGTTGTAAGTGTGTAGATCAAAAGACAGTGTTAGTATTTAAGAGCACAGATTGTGGAGCCCAGTTGCCTGAATTTGAATCTGAGTCCACTGATTTTGCCTTTTGTTAAGTTACTTACCTGAGTTTCCGAATCTGTAAAAGAGGGACAGTGGTAGTACCTCAGTAGTTCTGATGATTAAATGAGATAATTAATATATGTTAAGTGCACTCTAAGTGCTCAGTAAATGTTCAGTATTGCTATTATTTTTAAATTTTCCCTCCATTAGATGGAACTCTGTGAGGACAGCGACTGGATGAATCCGGTATCCATTTGCATAGTACATGTAATATTGGAAAGGCTAATAATTGATGAATGAATGAGTTCTTGTAGTTAAAACTTTGTTGAATAAAATGTAGAAGTTCTGTTTTTTCTCTCTGTTGATGTAAAATTACCTATGTAGTTTGTACATTGCAGGGGATGGAGGATGGAGAGCTGTTTGTTGTATAATTAATTATAGGAGAGAAACTAATTTTTTAAATGGCTCTTAAATGTAATGTATTTATAGTTTAATGTATTTAATCCATAGAACAACTCTGAAAAGCAAGTATAATAGATGTTGTATAGATGAGGAAATTAAAGCTTAAGGGGGTTAAGTAATTTCTCCCTGACCACATGGCCAGTGGGTAGTAGGGCAGAAATTGAAGCCTATATGTTTTCCTGTTTCCAAAACCCATGATCTTTCACTGCAACCTGTTGGGAAAAGTGGTAGTTCAGAAACATTTTGCTGGGGTTACCTCAATTTTTAGCTAATGAGGAAAAACTAAGAGGGGGAAAAAGGTGGAGCCACTTGAAGAATGGGGAATATTCTTTAGAAGTTGCTTTGGTTGCCTGTATTTACAGTCGGTATTTTGCATTCTTTTACTGTATTAATCATTATTTGGAGAGATCAAGCATTGGGAATATAGAGGAGTCTGCTTTCCTATCCTTCTGTACTTTGGTGAGCTTTGCCCTGAAGAATCGAGAGGAGGGGTGGATTACATTGTATTGTAGTCTCTAACTTTTTTATCTAGCTGTCCCAAAGACAAATGAGGTTTAGTGTGAATCCCTGAGAATATTGAGGAAAATATCCATTATATGTTAAAATGCATGTAGCTTGTATATTTTATTTTGTAACATAACCATGGTTATTTTAATATATTAAATGTTTTAAATTCTTAACTGGGAATAATTTTAACGCCTCCCCTTTTGCCCCCCAGTTCAGCAAGTCAAGTTGATGCTTTATGTAGATGCTTCCTGTTTACCTAGTATATGCCTATGCCTCAGTGGAAGAAACATGACTGAAGATTAGGTCTTTGTGCTTGAATCAGGAAGAAATGAGATGTAGAATGCCCATCCAATTTCTAGCAGTTGCTAGACTATACATCTTCTAATTTTTGTTCATTACTTATTTAATGTAATAAGTAATTTTCTCTTTGTTTTCTAGTGGTAGAATGAGAAATTTAGAAAAGAACTCGTTTACAAAAGAAGCTTTAGCTTTGGCTTGGCGATATTTTTTACCTCCATACACCTTCCAGATCAGAGTTGGTGCTTTGTATCTGCTGTATGGATTATATAACACCCAACTGTGTCAACCAAAACAAAAGGTAATACTGATGAGCTGTTTCCCCCCAGCAGAAACACAAAATGGGTACAATATTTTTACAACAAACTGACTTACATAGAAATGCCCATGTTTCAAAATTATAAAACATTTGTGAAGATTTACATTTAGTTACAACTTTTTTACTTCCCTTGTTTGCAGATAAGAGTTGCCCTCAAGGATTGGGATGAAGTTTTAAAATTTCAGCAAGACTTGATAAATGCACAACATTATGATGCAGCCTATATTTTTAGGAAGCTGCGACTGGACAAAGCATTCCACTTTACAGCAATGCCCAAATTGGTATGTTACCTAAAAAAGATTGTTTCTTCAAAATGAGAAATTATACTTCATTGTCCATAAAGTATCTCAGTCTCCATAATGTGGAAAGACTATTATATAGTATCCAATACTTGTAGAAAGGCTTCTTGAAAGAAGGAGAAAACGCTTTCTGAGTACTTTTTGTTGCAAACAAAATTCAGTCTCTGCTTTTAAATTCTGTCTGTATCCAAGTGGTATCTATTAAGCAGATTGTTAGAAGAGGACTTTACAGTAAGCATCTGCGTTTATTCACTTTTTTATTCAAACAGCAGAGAGGGTGCTCTTGAAAGAGGACCAAGGAATTTTAATGTCAGTAGGTGAAAAGTTGAAACTTGCAGCAATAAAATAAGAAACTTCTTCAATCTATGATAGTTGAGACACTAGATTAGAAGAGCATTAGATTCTAGTTCTGGTTCTGCCATCAGCTGACAAATACGGAACTTCTCTGAATCTCATCTGAATTTGTAAGCATGTGGGTTATCTTAAGTGTTATCTTAAAAGTCTAATAGCTTTTGAAAAACAGAGTATTTAATACATATACAGTTAGTACTACCTTTGTTTCATCCATGTTTACTGATAGACAATTTTTGTTGCTGTCATACTTACTTCCGTACTTAAAAAATATGTACTTTAAAAGACCTTCGTTATCATATAGCTATCGTGTAGAATGAAGAAAAAAATTCAGCGAGTGGAAGTTACAGAAGAATTTAAGGACCCTAATGATCGTGTAATGAAACTTATCACTTCTGATGTGTTAGAGGTAAATTTGCCTTTATTCTTTTGAAATAAAAAAAAGTTGTTAATTATATATTGAGGTTATACCTTACTCTACTGGATACTGCAAATTTTTAAATGATTTTAACCAATCATATCATGCATATTATTTTCTCTATCAGAAATATTACACTCTAAATATATCAAAATTTATCAAATAAATCTTGAAACACAGAAACAAAGATGTAGAGGAGTTCCATGTGTCTGGGACCTGTGAACTGTAGCAGTCTCCCCTCGCATCCATGGAAAAGCGTATTCTTGTTTATTGGCAAAGCTGTCACCATTTAATTGGTATCAGATTCTGACTCGCACAAGTAACATTCTTCACTTTTAAAAGTCTGGAGGGTGCTGAGTTATTGCTCAAAGATCTAACTATTTTTCAAATGTTTCTCTAAAGTTGACCTAATTGTTTCCATGGGTGATAGAAAACATAACAAGGGATTGAGGAATTCCGTGGCATAGGTGGTCTCGTTTAGCTTCTTGCAGTGCACAGGGCAAGCATGATTTCAGATCTCAATAGCTCCAGGACTGAGTGGCAAATAATGTTATGGAACCAAAATAACGTTCTGGAAACTATCTAGGCAGTATTTTTCAGTATAAGCCTGAATGTAATTTGTTTTTAAATTAGATTTTATTTGTTTTTAGAGAGAGGGGAAGGGAGGGAGAAAGAGAGGGAGAGAAACATCGATAGGTTGTCTCTCATACTTGCCCAGACGAGGGACCGAACCTGGAACCCAGGCATGTTCCCTAAGTGGGAATCGAACCAGTGACCTTTCATTTTGTAGGATGATGCCCAACTAATGGAGCCACATCGGCTTGGGCTGACTGTTATTTTTTTAAGTAGAAAATAAACGAGTGCTTCCTTGTAATTAAATAAAATGCTTGATTCATCGGAGGGCGGGAGGTAAAAGATGTGGAAGACTGAACTTGGACTCAGGATATTTAGATTCAGATACTGAAACCACCGTTTTTTTGGGGGTTTTTTGGGGGGGTTTTTGGGGGGTTTGGTAAGATTTATTTATTTTCAGAGACAGGGGAAGGTAGGGAGAGAGAAACATTAATGTGTGGTTGCCTTTCATGCGCCCCCAGCTGGGGTCCCTGCCCGCAACCCAGGCTTGTGCACTGACTGGGAACTGAACCGGCGACACTGTGGCTCACAGGCTAGCACTCAATCCACTGGGTCACACCAGCCAGGGCTGAAACCACCATTTGTATTTGATTTTTTGGCTAGATCATAAAACAGGAATTTAGAGTGACTTTATTTTTTATTTTTTTTAACAATACGTGTTATTAAAGTTCCCTTTTACTTTCCTTATTTTAAAACTCACTGCAAACTAGGAATATCTAAGAGAACAGAGCTGGGGTGATGCACAGAGGCCTCTTCTTTATTATTATTATTTTTTTATGTTTATTGATTTTGAGGGAGAGAGGAAGGGAGGTGGGGAAGAGAGAGACAGACATTGATGTGAGAGAGAAACATTGATTGGCTGCCTCCTGAATATGCCCTGACCGGGGATCAAACCTACAGCATTTTGGTGTTTGGGACTGTGCTCCAGCCAACTGAGCCCCAGCCAGGGCACAAACGCCTATGCTTTTAGGGTGATTGGAGAGAAGGATCCGAAGGGCCAGGCTAGGAAATGCCTATTCTTAGAAACTTCTAGGAATAGAGTGGATTATATGAAGTCGTCCCGACTTTATCTTGACCTTTGGCTTGCCACAGGTCTGCTCTGAGAGCCTTTTCTCTCAGTACCTCTGCCGATTCTATTTGTCCTGTCCTTGTAGAGCCTTTGACCCATACTCGTTGATGATCCTTAAATTTGGTACTTTTCTACTTTGCATCTACTGCTTGCAAATGCTTTTGTCTTCATATCAGCACACCTGAATTCTGGTCATTTTTCTGCTGCTCATTAGTTCTAGTTTTGTGGTTAAGGAGGTATAATAAAATGAAGAGAATAAGGTATTCAATTAAAACATCTGATTTTTAATCCTAACTGCTACTTAAATATGACCTTCAGCTAATTATTTCATTTCTAAGTCATTTTTTTCATTTATACAGTTATAATAATTATGTGGTGAGTTTTCAACATGTGCCAGGAACTATGTTATATGTTTTATGTATGTCACCTCACTAATCACCATAGTAATCTTGCAGAGGAGGTGGTATTTTCCTAATTTTAAAAACAAGGAAACTGAGGCTAGTTTCCTTTTTTTAAAAAAAAAGAACCTGAGGTTTGGAAATCTGCAGAAACTAAGGTGCAGACACTGGATTTAAATGTCCAACTCTGTAAGATCACAAAGTCTAGGCACTTCCTATTATTTCTTAATGCTTAATTTTGTATAATGCTTTACATTAGGCAGAACACTCACTTGTAGAAGCTCACTTAATATTTTTACAGTGTGTTAGGTGGCATTACTTCATTTCATACACATGAGGAACATGATTCTCACATTGAGGGATTTGCT
This sequence comes from Pteronotus mesoamericanus, assembly GCF_021234165.1. Taxonomy (NCBI): domain Eukaryota; kingdom Metazoa; phylum Chordata; class Mammalia; order Chiroptera; family Mormoopidae; genus Pteronotus; species Pteronotus mesoamericanus. Next base: position 27,177,671 of record NW_026555078.1, on the reverse strand, counting down.
CAAGATCACAGTCTGGCAAGTGACAGAACTCGGGCCAAAACCAGGTCCAACGAGTGGTCTTCCCCTGTATTGTATCGCATGTAGTAAAATAGTGGGAGCACAGCACATTGTAAACTGTAAAAAGTCAGGGGCTCCGCATGTCTGGACACTCTTTCCCTTTGACGATCCTCCATTTGTGAGCACTATCACTACTGAGCATCTTCTGATTCCTTGAACAAATTCTGTTAATTCCACCAAAATCTGCCAGAAGTGAGTTCAGGAGCCTAACTTAGGGATGGCCCAGATGTTGCAGTGGCCGTCTGTGAAAGAAGAGCTGGTAGTTCCCCGCTGACCTTTGGGCCAAGTCCCGATGCTAGTTCTGTGTCATTTCTGTGTCTGCCTGCAATGTGCTGTTTCTTTCCTTACCTCATAGATCTCATTTGGTTGGAAGTTTCTGGGGGAGGACGGTCTAATTAATAAGTAATGCCGCAGATGGTGTCATAAATCCCCTCTATTTTAATCCTGCATTTTAACACTGAAGTAGTGATGAAGCTTATGGGTACAGGCACACAGGCTTTGAAACTTGTGAAAGTCGTCAGCACATCTCTGGAGGATTAAGTGGAGACACTATACAGGAACTTCCAGCTGAGCACAAAGAACTATGTAAATATACTCGAAATGATATAAAATAAAAATGTGATCTTAGTTATCAGTAGTGATATTTAATGATATTTTATATTATAAATCATTTTTGTTATACCCAGGAATGTAATCCTTCGTTAAGTAATTAGTCTTTTTCCAAACTGTAAATTATTTAATGTTTGTTAAATTGAATTGAATGAATGAATACCTCTGGAAGCAGCTTATGCTTTTTTAATAAAGCTGTACTATTTTGTTTACATAGTTATATCCTTTTCAATATACTGTAGCATGTTATTCCTTATCAGCAGTCACTTGGGAATGTCATTTTATTTTGTGTTGGTTGTGCCTATAAGTTTCTTCTATAAAACTGAGGTAAAAGACTCATCTTTTCGCCTTTAGGAAATGCTGAATGTTCATGACCATTATCAGAACATGAAACATGTAATTTCAGCTGATAAATCCAATCCAGACAAAGCCCTCAGCTTGATAAAGGATGATTTTTTTGATAATATTAAGAACATAGTTTTGGAGCATCAGCAGTGGCTCAAAGACAGGAAGGTATGTGACTGCTTGTTTGATACCTGACCTCGGCATTTGCACTATGCATGTGGCCAGATATGGGTGACAGTGTTGCGAGGCAGCCGAGCCGAGTGGCAACGTTCCTCTGGAGCCAGGATTTAGGGGGCTTTACTTTTCTTTACACTTGTTAGCTATGTGATGTTATTTAACCGTATAATCGATTTTATATATATTGTATATATACTCAAATAATGATAATTACTGACAGTTTTACCATGTATAATCAAATACAGTTATAGAGGAATGAGTCATCTTGGTACACCACAGATTTATTGCAATCTTTATAATTTGGCATTTCTCCAGAGGATACACGGCAGTCTTTGGGCCAAATCCTGCACATAGATATGTTTTGTTTGGCACAACATTGACTGTAATATTGTTTTAAAATTTTGAATTAATTACTAACATTTAAATATTTGTAGACTTCATGTAAAATTCCAGACAGTGAGCTTCTCTGAAAAGTCAGAGGTTTGGCAGCACTGGTCCCACTTTGCTGCGTGGCTGCAGATAACTAGCTGGACTGTGGCTTCTCCCATTGGGGTTCTCCCAGCCGAGGCTTATTACCCATTTACAGGTCTCATAAGCACAAGGCTGCAATTCAGTTTTCTCATGTAAATACTGAGGCTAGAGCTACCTATATTCCACATTAACCTTTTCTGCTGGAGAAACTGTTTTACTCTGGAAACCTAAAGGCCAGCCTTGCTAAATTTACCCTTGAAACCACTACTCCATCTCATTTTAGTAGATACCTCTAAAAAACAAAGTAAAAATAAGCAACTTCTAATTACTGTGTGAGTGATACTGTTTTAGTGTTTTCTCCAATGCTAGATAGATACTATCTTACATATTGTTTTTCAGAAAGATTGGTTGCCTTGCCACTTTTTGGCTTTCCATTATATAAAGAGAGCTGGCTCAGATTAATTTTAGGAAAACATACACAGGGAAAGTAATGAGGAGATGGCAGTCTTGAGGAGAAGGAAATACTTTGCTTCCTGTACCCACATTCACTTTAATGAGGTAGCACATTTTAGAATGTTTGAATATGTACTCTCTTTTATTTTATGTTTTATTATTAAATATTATTTTAAATCCTCACTTAAGGATATATTGACTGCTTCTAGAGAGAGAAAGGAAGAGAGAGAGAGAGGGAGAAATACCAATGTGAGAGAGAAACATAGATTGGTTGCCTCCCGTATATGTCCCGGCCAGGGCGCAACCTAGGTACATGCCCTGACTTAGGACCAAATCTGCAACGCTTTGGCACACGGGACAGCGCTCCAACCAGGCTGAGCACTTGGCCAGGGCAGTACTCTCTTTTAATAAACTATCTTTAATGAGCATTACTAAGACTTCTGAAAAGCTGAAGGAAAGGAGAATAAACCAATTTTCTTTACCACTTAAAGTGTATATTATCCTTCAGTAGGGGGATTTAGGCATTTTGTTGATGAATTTTAGAAATGTTTTGACACCTAACCATGATCTTAATGTCAGGTGGTGAACCATACTGCAAAAACATGGAATGATCTTTAGTTTCTCAGTAATTAAGTAAATGATTTTCATTATTATGAAATTGATTTGCAATTAATTTTTAATCTGAATTGTTAATCTGTATATATAAAATTTTTTCTCTTTCAGAATTCATCCTTAAAATCAAAAGCTAAAGATGGAGAAGAAAAGGGGGAAGGAAATTCACAAGAATCAGAGGTCAGAAAAATTCACTGATTGCTTACAGGGTAGTAGTTTGATTAGCTTCTTTTTATTTTATGTGTGGCTTGATTCTGTATACTAAGCATTGTGATCCTTGGCCAGTATCTTAGAAAACGGAAACATGGGGTTCTGTGAGGAGCTAGTCTGTTTTTACAGGAAACCTAGTGTGAGACTACGGCCGGTGTAGACTGGGAGTAGGGCATCAACAGTTTTCAGTAGCGGGAGGGCGGGATGGTGCGGGAGGTGCCTTGAGTGCCTGCAGGGGCGGAGGAAGGGTTCCGTAGTGTGTCTTTCCTCACTTCCTGTCAGCCTTCCAACTGGTACGGAGCTTCTTGCCTCAGGGGTTTCAGTTAACTTAGTGGATGAGATAAGGGGCTGGCAGTCTTTGGCCATAGACTGGTGAGGAGGGAATGGTTTCATCCCCAGGGATTTTTTCATGTGATCCTCCTTAAAACCTGAATGAAAAGAATCCGTAGCTATGGGGATGGAATCAGGGCACCTGCTATGAGAATGTGGTACGTGTTTATGTGTCTTTACTCACCATGTGTCCAGTAGATGTTACTTTCTTGCCCCCACCTCTGTCTAAAATCTTATCTCTGTGGGCAATCATAATTTCACTTAATGTTTATGTATTCTAACTTTTTTTCCTTCCTGTATATTTTTACTTTTAGAGATGTGACAGGGCAGAAACACTAGCAAAAATAAAATCAAAGGCCTTTTCAGTTGTTGTTCAGGTAAGTTATTTCTTTAGTAAGGTAATTTAGAAATAGATTTGGTGTTTTTTTAAATTACTTTTTTATTTTTCATCAAAATGATACATGTACCTAGTTTATAGAAAGTCTAGTAATACTATATAGCTGGTATAACCCAATAATTTCCTGCTACATCACTTCCTATCTCTGTATTCCTAACCTCAAGAGGCAACTGTCTTTAACTTTCTCTCTTTTAACTACTTCTGGCATTTACCTGGAATTTTGATGCCAGTTGTTCTTTATTGTCTTCCACCTTTTGTTTTCCTATTCATGGAAGGTTTTAGGATTTTCTGTTTATCCTTGAAGTTCTGAAAATTCATGATAATATAACTTGATATAGGTCTTTTTTCATCATTGTGGGCGTCCTTTGATTTGATAGTCTTCAGTTTGGAGGAATTTTTTGTATTGTTTCTTTGATAGAGTTCTTTGCTGCATTTTTGCTCTTTTTCTGTTCTCGAACTTTTATTATTTTTTCTGTTTTTAATCTCTTTACTTTCAGGGAGATTAAACTTTATCTTCTGAACATTATATTGAATTTTTTAATTTCTCCTGACATTTTTTTTGTTACTAATATTATTTTCTTGTTCTCTGAATCTTTTTCTCCTTAAAAACATTTTTTTCCTTTTTAAAAATATTTTATTTATTTATTTTTAGAGGGAGGAAGGGAGGACGAAAGAGAGGGAGAGAAACATCAATGTGCGATAGACACATCGCTAGGTTGCCCTTTGCATGCCCCCTACTGGGGACCTGGCCTGCAACCCAGGCATGTGCCCTGACTGGGAACTGAACCAATGACCTTTTGGTTCTCGGGCCAGCACTCAGTCCACTGAGCCACAACAGCCAGGGCTTAAAAATACTCTTTATATGTTTTCTTCTCTGGACGCACTACCTTATCTCTTTGTGGATGTTAGTTTGTTTGTTTCCTCCTTTTCCCCTGGAATTCCTGTTTTGGTGGCCTTTTCAAATGTTTGAAGATCCTCGGATCATATTTAAGAGTGGTCATGTGAAGATACAGCTTTTTAATTTTAAATAGTTCTTCTTTTTGGATCTCTTCATTCCCTCTCTGGGGGAGGAAAGTGCTAAAGCGGCCCAGCTGCCAGTGCTTGGGAAGCCTACCGCGAGAATCAGCCAAGAGGCTTAACGTTCCCAGCGCATGTTTCACTTAACCTCCCTTTTCTCAGTAGGAGGCTCCGTTCTCCTCCTCAGCTGGGCCAGCTTCCTCAGGCCGCCAGCTTTCTCAGGCTGCCAGCTTCCTTGGTTTAGGCTCTCCAGAGCAAACCTCCTATTTTCTGCAGGAGGAAGTCAGTTGTTGAGTTTTGAGGCTGAGAAATGGGACTGTAATTTGTAAGTGGATTTTCAACATATCTACCCATTTTTTTAGTCCCATTTCTGATGACTTCAGTTTCCTGATCCACTTGGATCAGCTTGCTTTTAGTAACTTCCTCCACATGGGCAATTACGTTTCAGCTTTCTTCATTCCGTTGTCAGCTATCATTCACTTCCCCACTTCCAAAATTGTTTTTAACAGATGCTTTGTTTCTTATTATCTTTGTTTTGTGAGTTTGTTCCTTTACTCTGATTTTAATGGCATTTCAAGAGGGGGCATTGATAAGTTTATGTGATTAATCTCATTTTTTTCCCTGGATTTTTCCATGAATGTCAGAATGTACATTCTGGAAAATTACAGTGTTTCTTTGGAAAATTACTATTATTTTCTGGTTGTATAAATAAAAATAAAAAAAAAAAGAAAAGTGATTGTAGATTAGTTAAGTGTTATATATTTGTATACCACAATAAATTGAGTACAAAACATTGTTGAATAAAAGCCCTAAGAGCAATGAATTAATTCCACATTCTTTGAAACCAGAACTCTTTCCATGTTATATAGTGGTCACTGATGCCTTAAGACATTATGAAATAATTTTTAAAAATCATTTACTTAAATTGTAACCCCCATAAGTTGTTATAAGTGTGTATTATTGCATAGCTGTGGGGGTTTTTTTCCTATATTGAGGTACAATTAACATGCAAAGCATGGTAGCTCTTAAACAATTATTAATACCTACTTGCATTGTATACGTGACATTAACTGAAAACTGTTGTGTTAACCAGGACTCTGCTTAAGCATTGAGTGCGGTCACTGAAAAGTCCTTGGACTGTCCCGCCGCATCTCGCCTTTCATGTTGCCTTCACTGTCTTCAGGTGCTGTTCACGGCACCTTGCCTTGGCAACCAGCCTTGCATGTTGCCAGCTGCAGGTTCGATGGAAAGGGAGAACTTTATTTCCTGATAGTTTAACAGAATTCTACAATTGAGTTTTATCAGTTACGATGCAGATCATTTGCCTACCCCTGCAACTATGCACTATAGGTCGTGAAACTCATTTTGACTAGATCAGGGCCATATGGCCATTGCTGGAGCCAGGCTTAACGTAATTCCCCTCGGGACACATGGTGGTAACTAAGGAAAATAAAATACTAGAAGAAAGGGGGAATAGGTTATTAGGCAGTAAAACACAGTACTTGTCCTTTATGCCTCCATTTCTCGGCTGTGCAGCTGCAACGACGTGTTGACCCAGTTTGAGTAGGTGGTGACGATAGCTGCAGGAACGTCCTCCGTTGTAAAGCTAAAGGAGTATACACATGTGACAGGTATTAAGCAAGCCAGAGTAATGGTAAAGTACTTACGACAAACGCAGGGTCGGGCACAAATAACGCTTCTTTTTTATTACATAAAAATCTTTTATTACAAAATCATAAGCATGTAATTCTGTAACACAGCAATATACACTCAAGCACACCATGTGACGTTTTAGGGGAAATGTTCTAATTGTTGTCCATCTCGTGTGAGACATTCACATACCCTATCAGCCACACTCAGTGGCATTCTTTCTGCTGGACCCTGAGTTTTTGTAACTCTTTTCTTATCTTTGGTTTTGTATTTTGTCTTTATCAGTTGGATTCATTTGGTAATTCACTGTGGTTAATTGAATTTCTACCTCTTAAGGCTTCCAAGTCAAGAAGGCATCGTCAGGTCAAACTTGACTCCTCTGACTCTGATTCTGCATCTGGTCGAGGGCGGGCCAAAGCGACAAGGAAGAAAAACAAAGAAACACTGCAATCAGTAGGAAGAAAGATGTCTTCCAGAAAAAGAGGTAACCTTTAAAGTCTTTTTGAGACTCAGTGAGGGAGAACGGGTCTTATTTACATCTTCCCTCACTGATTTTTTGTTATTAAAAAGGATTAGATAGTATTTGAGAATCTTGTGAGATTTAGTATTAAAAATAAATTAATGATCTTAGATTCATAGAATTTTACTGCAGAAAGGGATCTTAGAAGTCATCAAAATCATCATTTCATAGATTATGAAATTTATGCCCAGACAGATTAATTAGTATAATCTGTTCAAAGTGATATGGCTAGTTAGTAATAGAATCAGCCGAGAATTTTCCAGATCATACTTTATTAGTAATTTTTGTGTTTGAAACAAACGTGTAGAATGAGGTATGGTAAGTGGTAACATTCTATAAACCATATTGCCATCTAGCTATACTAATTAAGCTATTCCTGCTTTTCTTTTGAAATAGTGTATCTATAAAATTGCCTTTGGTATTTGATTCTTAAAGAAATGATTGATATTTTAAAAGTTAAAGTTTAAAAGTTATATATACAAAAAAGGAACAGTAGAAACATTAGTAAATATTTAATGCCCAATATAAAACATACTCCTAGCTACTACCAGGAATAGCATGGTAGGTAGGTAGGAACAAACTGAAAATACTGGGTTGGCCAAAAAGTTCATAGGGATTTTTCTGTAAGATAAAAGATGTCTTGTTCATTTTCACCAATACCTTTATTGATTTGGGTATTTTGAGTATGTCAGCTATCTCCCACATGGTGTAACATTGATTGCTTTCAGTTACTGTCTTGATTTGATCACCATCAACTTCAACTGCTGTACCCAACCTTGGAGCCTCGTCCAGCGAGAAATCTCCAGCACAAAGCTTCGCAAACCACTTTTGATACATTCAGTTAGTCACAGCACCTTCTCCATACACTGCACAAATCTTTTGCGTTTAACTTACATTTTTACGTTTCTTCAAATAGTAAAGCATATCTTTTTTATTAATTTTTTATTTTTTAAAAGGTTTTTATTTTATTTTGTTTTTTATTTCTAGATAGAGGGGAAGGGAGGGAGTAAGAGAGGGAGAAAAACATCAAGTGTGGTTGCCTCTCACGAACCCCCAAATGGGGACCTGGCCTGCAACCTAGACATGTGCCCTGACTGGGAATTGAACCTGCGACTATTTGGTCCACAGGCCAGCGCTCAGTCCACTGAGTCACACCAGCCAAAGCGAAATAGTAAAGCATAATATGCCAAAAATGTTGCGTGTTTTCTTCCATCTTCAGTATTAAAATGGCTATACAAAAATTCACCTATTTTGATGATTTTTTTTTAAATGCACACTGATATGACAACTGTCACAATAGACTTTAACAAAATTGTTTCAAATATAGTTAAAGACAACTAAATGCTACTAGAGCCATCTTATCGGAAGAAAACCAAATTTTCTGGCCAACCTAATACTTAAAAACAGACATTTTCAAATGTGTATTTCTGTTTTAGATTTTAGTTTAAACATCTAATTTTTATATTGTTGTAACAATGACTTTATTTGTATATTGTTTTTCTCAAGGGTTAACATTATTTGTTTTCATATGAAATCATTTTTCCATCTGTTTTCAGAAGACATACAGAATACACATAAGGAAGGTAAATGCTTGAGTCTGAGCATGCCTGTAATCACAGAAGAGGATGAGGAGAACGGAAGTCATAGTGAAACAGGTAGGGATGAAATTTTGTCAGAGAACTGAGGGAAAGCTGGAAAAGCATGGTGGCTGGCTGTGTGTTCTTGTCAGGTTTTTATCTTAGACACATTGGAGAATTTTCACATTAATCGCACTGTTAATGAAGACACCTAAGGGTAGTGATTGGTAACCCATCAATGATAGTGAATATAATATGTATTAAGAATGATGCCTGTTGACTTTTTTCCCCCCATTTGGGCTCTATATTCATTCAGCAAGCATTTATTTGGTGCCTCTTAGTTTCAAGCACCTAGCTAGGCAAAGGGATATAAAGATATATACTACAAGAATTTAAGAACCATTTTATTTTAATCACAGTAATTGTAGATCTGAGCACAGTGACTCGCCCAGAGTGGACCTAAGTAAATATTTGTTGAATGAATCTTATCAGTCTGTGCTCCCAATGACCTTACAGTTTAGTGTGGGAGGAAAATAAGCCAATACATTATGGTAAAGAGAATCCGGGTGCTATAAAAGCATATGGAAAACAAAGAATAGACGACTAAAAGGGAGTATTTGTTCCTTCAGAAACCTGAGTGCTTCTGTGTTTGCTTATGTCAACATAAAATAGTCCTTTACAATCTTGTGGTGAGTTTCAGACTAGCGTCTCTCCTGTCTCCCTTGCTGGCTTTTACTGTGTGTAAACTAGTAACCGCACACACCTCTATGAGTAGCTGGCAAGTCCTATTCCAAAATCATCATATTGTTACTTTAAAAAATTTGGTTTTCATTAATCATAATTACATAGGCACATAATTTAACAGTTCAAATAAATACTCATTATAAGAAGCCAGTCTTCCGACTCCCATTTATTACTCCCCAGAGGGAACCACTTTTAACCCTTTACTAATTGTTGTGGTATTTACCTCTGTGTCTCTAAACAACATGTTTATATTGCCATTTCTTCATATTTCAATTCTTTGGATTATCAATTGACTCCCCATGGAGGAAGGTGAGGATTTAATTCTTTTACATTCTTCGCTTCCCACCCAAACACCTAAATGTTTTCCAGCCCCACCCTCCCAATATAATTATTATTTTTGTTGTATTGGTATTCAGCATTTACAAAACATTATTGGCAGTAGGACCATGTAATATGCTATGATTCTTCCTTAATCACTCTGATTTTATTATTTTCCCTACAGAGTTCATAATTTCTTTTTGCCTTATTAATTTATTTTTTTATATATATGTATCACTGATTTACCCCCAGACTCTTCCTCAACTGTAAATCTCCTCTGGGTGTATTCAGACACATGAGGCATTTTATCAGGTTCATCGTTGCAAAGCCTCTTCCAGGCCCGAGCCCTGCTGTCCGCTGCCGTTCGCCCCTGGGGCTGCTGCGCTCTTCCAGGAGTCTGGTTCCTGTTTCTTAATTTTTAGTTTGTCTTTACTTACTCCTTTTCCTGTTGCTCCCTTTTTGTTTTCCATTAGTGGGGAATATTTCTTTTCTTTACATTTTCCATAATTTTCATGTTTTTGCATCTTCTCTTCTTTGTTTTTAATAACCAGTAACTACTAGGTATACAGCTGTTTCTATGTGGACACCTGTGTGTGTGTCGGTTCTGGCGTCTGCTGTGGTAGCCAAAAAGATGCATGGTATAGGTGTTTTGGGTTACATTTTCAGGTTTAATTGAAATGAAATTGAAATAGTAGGCACTTTATCTCTCTTTCCACTGGCCCAGATACCGTTCAGGTCTTGTGCACTTGGTCTACGCTCAATATAGGGAGGGCATACCCATATGAAACAACTTCAAAGTAGCTTATTATTAAGTAGGATTTAGGATAACTAGAGTCTCTGTTAGTAAGTTTTCAACTGTAATACCATTTTGAGAAAAAAATCATGTATATGTTGGGTTGAAGATTTCTTGTTGGAGCATTGCTGTGGCGGCATTCTTACTTAATATCAAACATCTATATAGTGTAAATGTCTGTTATCAATTAAGTATTATTTTTATAGACCTGACGGACTTCTTAATTTTATGTCTTCAGAGGTCACTGCACCCAAGAGGAAAAGAAAACTCAGAAAAAAGAGCCTGGTATAGAGTTTGTAATTTTGAACTTCCTGACAGAAGAAAAGATTTATATTTTTTGTATTGAACAGAAGACTGCCATTATTAAAAATACTTCTGGGAAACTGTAGGTTATTTCTTTGCAATGGCAATACTTTAACATAGTTCTAGAATAAAGGTACAAAAACTTAAGAATTTACTCAAATTTATTTTTAACACTTTCTTTTATAAAATTTGCATAAATGGAGAGAAAATTTTGATTTAGAATGTAATAGAATATTGTTATTTGAAAATTTTTAATATTTCCTACTTGTGTGATATACTGTGCTAGTGCAGTTTTGAAATATTTAAAAACTTTTTTCTTGAAATATTAATGTTTATTACATGTAAATGGCTAATTATTTTGTATCTACAGTCTGTTAATGGATTTATGATGTATATTAACTATTTTATATATTGTATGGTTAAGTGCACTAAAATTTTTTCCTTATTTGCTTTATTTTTAATATATGAAACTCCCATGGTCAGTAACTTATGTGATTGATAGCTTAGGAAGCTCAGTTTCCACTTTTGTAATCAATTATATATTTTTTGGTGCTTGCTTTAAAGCTCCTTTGGCCTAATATTTATGTATGTATATAGATATATGTAAGCATCTGTCAAATATAAACATATAACATGATTAGTAAATATATTAAGTAGAACATTTAAATACTGGTTATTTCTGCTAAAATCTTTAAGAGTGGTAATGTAAATTCCAGAATGTGTCTGTGGTTACAGAATAGTTGGTGCTCAGAAGAAAATTCTGTAGCTTCCTGAATGTGCCACTGTTAATTTCTCATTTTCGACATTTAAGTGGAGATTGCTTGAGCCATGCCGTTTAAATTGCTGCCAGTAACACACCGTCTCCATATCACGTGGGCTCAGCGCGTCTTACAGTTGATTGGACTCCATGCTGTTTCCAGCATTGTGTATTCAGGAATTCTGCACATGTCCCTTGAGTGACAATGTGTGATACCTACAACCTTTTAAAATCAAACTATTAACACTAGCCCAAATAAAACTTTTAATTCATTAGGATCTTTGTCATCACACTAGCTACTAAACAAAATTGTTTTCCATGAATGACATGTGGACATTGGGCAGAGCTTCTGGGATTTAAATATTCTAGGGCTGGGGTGCTTGGAGGTATGGATCCTTTATTGGTCAAATAACTTACATACCAGGTTATTTGCTAGAACTTGTCTGATCATTAAAGTTCACAAATATTGTACAGCTAACACAGTGAGAAGCTCTCTTATTTTTTCATAACAGTACTTATAAAATACATGTTATCATTTCACATGTACAATGAAGAACCTGTACCGCAGGATGCCTCTCCACATTTCACTAAGTTAGTAATGGTGCCTCTGTGGGTACAACAACAGACTCTGGCCTATAATTTCATTGCCATTTTATATAAACCAACAGAAACAAATCCAGAGGAATAATTTTGACCGTAAGCATTAAGCCATTTCCAAATGGCTTAGACAATAAAGCACGTTTATTTTAAAACCGGATGAGTCTCAGTTATGTACTGTAGTACGTCAGTTCCATGATGCCTTCGTATACCCAGCTTTGGGACCTTGGGGAAAGCTTTGGATCGGTGTAGGGAACTGTTTGCCAGCCAAGCTCCGAGACACCAGCCAAGAGGCAACCTCACAGGCAGGCCTTTCTAAGGATCGCAGTGTCAAGCCCTGCTTGTTACCTCTTCTGCACCAATGGGTTCATTTCATTTTTTCACTATTTCCAACAGTGTTGGGTTGACTTTTTGTGTACATCTTGGCTCACTTAGGTTGGTGTTTCTGTTGGATAAATGTGCACATGAATTTGCTCATCAAGTAGTGTGTGTGTGTATGTACGCACACATACAATTTTGATAATTATTGCCAAATTGAACTCCAAAAACTGCCAATTTACATTCCCACTAACAGTATTTGCAAGGGACTGTACACTGGTTAGCTTCGTAATTGTCAGTTGAATATAGCCTGAATCGTAACAGAAAATGTAGAAAGATAAAAGTAACAAAATTATACTAAGTAGATGTGAGTTGTTACATGGTTACATCTGTAGTGCTTTAGCTGAGAGCAACATTTCCATGAATGTACTATAAAAATACAGTGTGGATCACCTGATAGCTTTGCTTTAAATGTGAAATCTAATCTTACTGAACGGAGTTAATAATTTTTTCTAATTTAACTCTTCAACAGTTTTCAGAATTAAAATTTTAACAGGTTTTCAGAATTAAACTGTGTTCAAATACATACCGGTTAAATAAAGCTATTTGCATTTTCAGGTTAATTGTAATAACATCGCTGCACCAAGTCATAAATACATGACTTTAATATTAAATAATTACTAAATTAATGTTTTGTAAGGGAAGAGGCATTGTGACAATGTTTACAAACTTCATTTTAAAATCATACCACTTTTGGAAATTTTAATATATGAAAGTACTGTTCAAAGTAGAGAATTGGAATTATAGTAGTTTATAATGTTACATGCCAGTTTTACTTGGAGCATCTAAAAAGCAAGCCATGAATAAAAGAAGTGGGACCATTACGAAAATGGAGCTTGTATGGATGCTTATAGGGGGAATATTTTTCACTTTGAAAATAAAGTATTGTAATTGATTTTTTCAGAAGAAAACTACCCTGAAAATGTGCAGTTCTGTTGAGAAATCCTTGTGTGTTGTCTTTGTTTTCTTTTCTGGTACTGCTATGGGTTTATGTTGTGTAAACACACCTAAGCTCCCATCTGGGTTTATAACCTCTCGTTGCTTCAGGGGTTCCTAACTATGGATACATTCAATGTGGGGAAACACTGCCAATCTCTTTAACACCCCATTAAAGTGCCCCTTCCCTGAAACAAACACAGTTGTACACCTGCAAGGTATTTTCTACTGCCAAAGGAGGGATAATGAACCAACTTTTAGGCAAAGACTGTCTTACGCAGCAGGGATCCCCAGCCTCTGGGCTGTGGGCTGGTAGCGGTCCGGCCCGTTAGGAACCGGCTACACAGCAGGAGGTGAGCTTAAATGTAATGTGCTTGAATCATCCCAAAACCATTCCCACACTCCCCATCTGTCTTCCACGAAAACTGGTCCCTTGTGCCAAAAAAGTTGGGGACTGCTTGTTATACAGGGATTTCTAGAACAGTGATATAATAGGGAAATGCATTGAAAATTCATTTATCTAAATGATTTGAATACTTGTAATTTTCTTACCTAGATACTAGAAAGTTAAAAATCTGTATCCTAGTTTGGCCACGGATTCACTGTGTATCCTTAAAACAATTTTTTAAATCCTTTTCTCAGCTGTAAATTCAAGATGATACAAAATTATATTACTGACTTGTCAAAAATATTAACTGCATAATGCTTAAAAATGCAAAGATATGGATGCTAAATTTCAAAATAATTACCACTGGAAAGTGTAAGTTTTTAAAAATGGACTTGGATGCCAAGAAACCAGGGTGATTATTAGTGCCTCACATGGATGTTTAAAAACTGAATTTGCTGGGGTGACACCGGTTCACAAAACCATAGAGGTTTCCAAGTCTACGACTCAATAGAACATCATCTGCGCACTGCGTTGTGTACCTGTCACCCCAAGCAAAGTCTCTTATGAGGAATCTCAAGTGATTTTTGAGGTGATTTTTTTAGGTTATAATAATTGAAAGCATATGTGTTTACAAAGATCCTCAGATTGATATGAGACAAAGCTCTTGCAGCCGAATTGACAAGAAGGAGCACCTGGTTTTCCATTTTTCAAGTTGAATTAGGTACAATATACAAGGTCTGTCTAAAAAGTCCAGCCATTGTTAATATAATGAGAATGGTAACCTGGCAGCCCAGGAGAGTGGACTAGAATGCGCATGTGTGAACAATGATGACCTCACTGTACTAGTCAGTGGGGGTGGTAGATGCCATTGAGTGAGCATGTGTACTTTGTGGCTGTCACATTCAAAATGACTGGAGTACAGCAACAAATACGGGTCAAATTTTGCATTAAGCTTGAACATTCCTCTACAGAAATTGTTTGATTCAGAAGCCTGCAGCTATGGGCAACTGGTGATTGGCACTTCATCATGACAATGTGCCTGTTCATGCATCATGTTGCACGCAGAATTTTTTAGTGAAAGATCAGATCACCCAGGTGACTCAGCCCCCCTACTGCCCAGATTTGGTGCCCTGCAACTTCTGGCTTTTCCCAAAACTAAAATCACCTTTGAAAGGGATGCAATTTCAGACCGTCGATGAGATTCTGGAAAATACAACAGGGGGTTGATGGTGATTGGGAGAACCGTGAGAGGTCCCAAGGTGCCTACTTTGAACGGGACTGAGGCATCATTGTCCTATGTACAATGTTTCTTGTATCTTCAATGTGTCTCTGTTTTTCATATTACATGGCTTGATACCTTATGGACAGACCTTGTATATCTTCTTCCTAATAGCCTATTTTGGTTATGACAAAAAGATTCTTACATATATAGAGATGTAAAATATCTTTAACTGAGGTAACTTTAAAAATTAATTTTATGAGCAGAAAATTACTTTGGCTCTGATGTAAAGAGCCCAGGAAAATATGCAGAGTTATTAATGCCTTCCCAATGTACCCTTGTTTCTTGAATTAAATGTCTGAAGAATTCTCTCTTTTTAAATGGCATTGAGAGGACTCTGTGGGTGCTTAACTATTCACATTTTCATTTATCTTTGACCAACCATGTAGTAATTGTCATAGCACATTAAAAAAATTCTCTGTATTAAAGTAGTGCCAGTGCCTCAGGCTGTACAACCCCTTTTTACATTGTATTTTTTATGTCTGAATTATTTGGGTTAATGTTCTGAGTCTTGTAGGTCTGGATTTTTTTTTTTTAAGGTAAGTTTGGACAGGCTCCTTGAGGTTGCAAGGAACAAAGGCACATTATCTTAAATGCTGGAGACTTATTTTAAGAATATAGAGGACAAGAAGACCATCGCCTCATAAGAGGCACAGTTCTTGGAAAGCTGAAAAAGTAGATCTTTGTTATATAGTATACCCTGCAGCTCCGATGGCTGGGTTATGGCCTTATCTTGAAATGGATGTCCATTGCTATGTAGTCCAAATATGCATACTCTTCTTCATGTGCTTTCTAGTTCCTTTCTGCACATTCCTACCTCTGCTGCTTTTGTCTCTGGAAGACGTCTGATTACTAGTCATAATCCAAAACAGAGCTGTCCCCCTGATTGGACACAGATTATTGGGTGATTCTGGTCTCCTTTATGTCCACCCAGAGGATGGCTGTCCTTAACTAAGACATAGATCCCTGGTATAGTCAATTATGGCTGGTACAGCATGGCCATATGGCTGCAAGCCACTGGCACAGCAAATTATATGGAAGGACCCAATCCTGGCAACTTTGAAGAGGCTGTGAGCAGGACAGGTCTTTGACGTCTCATAGATTTCTCCATCCAACTGATGAAGGACTCAAGAATTGGAAAGTTTTAGTTTAAGGTAATAGTTCATAAACCTAGTAGTTAATGCATGTAAAAAGCTGTTTTTTCAGGAACTGCAGGTACGCCCCACCCCCACCCCAACTCCAGGAGACCACAAGCGATTGACCTTGTGCACCAGAGGAGACCGTTAGCAACCAAGGTCATATCCGAGCCATTGTGTTCCAGGGAAAGACGTCCTGCTGCCCAGGACACAGATAAAGAAAATTATCCACAACACAAGACACAGGACACAGGATACAGATAAAGAAAATCACCAGTCAGTGGATGAAAGATGTTAGGGAAATTGCTAGACTGCAGCTTTTATCTGATTAACCTCTTTCCTGAATTCCAGACCCCTTACCTACACATTTTCCCCCTTATAAAAAAGGCTGACTTGAAAGGAAAGGTAAGGTGGACTACTAGGGTACAAACTGGCCATCTTCTCAGATCGCCAGCTATCTAAATAAAGCGCCCATAAAGATTCGATCCCTGTCCCTGCTGACTGGGTCTGGTAGGTGACAGGCAACCTGAATGCCTGCTTTTCCAGTTTCGCAATTATTATTTGATTAAAAGGATAGCGATACCATCCACTATTGTCAATATTGCAAATTTGTGGAGGAATCAAGCAGTGGCAAAAATGTTCATTTGACGAACAGCAGCATTGAGCAGTGGTTAAGAGAAATTGCTAGGGACCAGACTGCCCTAGCAATCTGGGGTTACTATGTACTAAGTTAGGGATGTATGTCCTTCACTTCATATAATTTCATTTAAGCCTCCTCTTGTCTCTTGTGATAGTGTTATGTTTTACTTCTTTATGGTATAAACCTCATGATACATTTTTCTTGCTTTAAACAAAGAAAAAGTAATATTTACCCACATATGAATCTTTTCCTGTGCTCTTCTTTCCTTCATGCAAACCTGTGCTTGCATTTTGGAATAATTTCTCTTCAGTCTGTAGAATTTCTTTTAATATTAAATTTCTTGTAGCTCAGCTCTGGTGGAGACAAATTCTATGAGCTTTTGTTTGTCTGTAAATGTCTTTATTTCACCTGCATGTTTGAAAGATGTTTTTGCTGGATTTAGAACTCGAGGTTGACAGCTCCTTCTTTCAGCACTTTATAAATTGTTCTATTGTCTTCAGCCTTCATTGCTTCTGATGAAAGTTTTGATTCTCCCATTACTCCCATGTACATGATATGCCCCCTTTTTTCTGGCTGCCTTTAAAAAATATTTTTTTTCTTTATTTTTGGTTTTCAGTAGTTTGATATGATGTGTCTATTGTGGTCTATTTCTCAGTCTCTCGTGTGTTTTTATGCACGTGTCTCACGCTTCTCTTTTTAGGATTTTAATTACATACTGTCCCACAGGTCACTGTGACTCCCCCCACCCATTTAATTTTTCTCTGTCCTTCAGGCTGGATGGTTCCTTTCCGCTTGTTTTCAAGCTCACAAATCCTTTCTTCTCCTGTATTCACCCTGCTGTTCATCTTATCCAATAATTTTTAAAATTTAGGTGTAAGATTTCTCAATTTTAGGATGTTCCCCCTGGTTCTTTTTTATGGTTTTCATATCTCTGCTGAAAGTCTCCCTTTCTTTACCCATTATATCCATCTTTTACTAAGGATTGTTAAATATCCTTATCTAGTTGTTTGAAGTCTTTGCCTGTTCCAGTACTGGGGTTGTCAGTACATGTTTTTCTGTTGAATGATTTTTTTTTCTATAGACCGGGGGTCACATTTTCCTGTTTTTCCCCACCTAGTAATTTCTTAAAATTTGTAACTTAAAAAATATTCATTGTCCTTGTTTTTTGTTTCTTTTTTCTCCTTTTTATTGAATTTATTGGGGTGACACTGATTAACAAAATTATACAAGTTTCAGGTGCACAGTTCTACAACACATTATCTGTACTCTGTATTCTATGTTTTGTAGTTTTTTTATTATATGATGATACATATCAGAGACGCTGGACTCTATTATTTCTGTCCGAAGGATGGTGAGTGTTGTTCTAGGAGATGGTTAAATTACTGACACAGCATCTTGAACTTGTAGAGGTTTCATTGTTAGCTGAATCTGTTTTGGTTTTGTCTTTAGTTTTATGGCAAATACCTTAGTCCTGGCATGTACCCTTCACTTTTAAGGATGTGGCCCTTCTTCAGTTTTCATGTAAAGCCTAAAGTGTTTGTCATATCACTATATCCTGGCAGGGCTTGAAGTTTGAACTCTGAAGGCCCCTGAGTGGGCAGCTGCTGAAATATCTGCTCAGCACTGTCCACTTGGAAGCAGTTTATTTCTTCAATGGAGTTCCTTTTTTAAAAAAAAAATTATTTTAGGATTTATGATTTTCTATTTTATTGTCATTAGAAACAATATCCTAATAAAAAGTCTTCAAAAGTATGGACCTTAATATGCTCAGAAAGGTTTTTTTCTTTTTCTTTCTTTTTCTTTTTTTTTTTTAAATTTATTGTTCAAGCACAGTTGTCTCCATTTTCCTACCACGAATCGATGGAGTTCTTGTCTTGCCTGCAGCCTGAGATCCGAAGGGGTTTCACATCCACATTTTGGGGAGACCTCTCTGTAATTGCTGCTCGCAGGGATTTCCCATCTTGATTTCCAACCACCCTGACAGCCCAGTTTCCGTCGTCTGACTCCTCTGCTCAGTGAGACTCAGGCTTCCTGCCTGAGATCGCCTGTCCTGTTCTGTGGACGCAGTGTGCACTCAGGGCCAAGTGTACAAACATGGCTCTTTCCTGTCAAGAGTTGCCTGCCCTGCAGGTTTTACTGCAGAAAAGAATGAGACCATAGCCTCCTTCCCAACCAGAAGTGACTGAATCTCCTTCACTGGGTTTGTGCCCTGAGGGTCTCCTAGGTTACCAGCATTCCACTCAGTGTTCTTTGGGAGTTTATTAACTCGTTTAAGTCACCCAAGTGCTCTATGATCATAATTTAGTATCATAATACCTAATGGAAGAATTTGGAAAAACTTTCTTTGTTTATTATTGTAATCCATGCCATATTGAAATGTTCTGAAGTATTTGTGTTCAGAAGCTTAGAACAGACACAGAGGCTGAATGAAAATCAAAGGCAAGTCTTATACAGATCAATCAAAAACTCTTATCAGAAAAAATGGTAGCTCGCCACCTACATGCACATGTCATAGTTAAAATAAGTTTTCTATTTTTACCTACTCTACCAAAGAGACAAAGCAATAGCCATTTCAACCAAAAATAGTCTCTGTGGTGACGCAGGCCCACTCAGTGTGTGGCTTCAGCCTGCACCCTTTCCTGCCCTCATTTCTTGTTATTGCCTGAGGGCTGATAAAATCAACAGGATGTAGTCATCGGCCAAGGGCCAGAGAGTCTATATGGTAATTTCCTCACAGTATGTATAAGAGATATTTGCCCTTACCCTGGAAATGAACTCAAGCAATGTGGATGATGACGTCTGAATCACAATTGTGGCAAGTAACAGCCCTGCAATAATCATAAGTTACTTAGCTAAGACATTTTATTTTATTTAAACATTATTTTTTGCTTTTCAAAAAAATTTAATTTTCAGTTACAGTTGGTATACAATATTATATTAGGTCCAGGTGAACAACATAGTGATTAGACATCTATATACCTCATGAAGTGATCACCCACTAAGTCTATTACCCACTTGGCACCATATGTAGTTATTGATTATATTTCCTATGCTGTACGTTACATCCTCGTAACCACCAACTGGCAGTTTGGAAAGGAGATTGAGTTGGTTCCCCTCTGGCGACCATCAATTTTTATCCTAGCTAAAACATTTGATAAGCAATTGCTCAGTCCTGTCTTTTCTCTGTCCTGTGTACATAGCCCCCAAAGCTAACGCTCCCCTAGACCATCCAAGCCCGGCTTCCTACTTGCCATCCTCAGGGTCCCCAGGCCCTGGGCCCCTCCATACCCTCCCAGACCCTCCTCACTCCTGCTGTGGCTTCACCTATCCCCCCAACCACCCCACCCCTGACTCCCAGCCCTGCTTCTGGCCGTGGTGAGGACACAGGGACTTAGAATCCCTCCCCATTTGGCCTTCCTCCAAGTCCCATCTCCTCCCATTACCCGCTTTCCCAGCAATGGTGGAGAAAACTTCCACATGGCCGCCTTGCTGCCCGAGCTCCTGAGGTCTAATTCCAGGTGGACCCTCACTGGGGCTGGATTCCTTGAATTCCTTCTCACCTCCCTAACAGGTGCAGCTTAAAATCTTTCCCACTGTCCTAAGCCCTCAACCTCATCTCTGTTTCTTTCCTCCTTGGCAACTGAGCATGTATTCCACATTAGGGAGAACTGGGGGACCACATAGCATGCCTGAGATCCCTCAACCTCCCTCTTCCAGCTGCAAAATGCTTTTGGGTCATTATTTTCTTTATCTCAACTTAAGTTCCTGAGACTGAAAATGGGTCTTTCTCTTTAAGGTGAAAGAAACTTTGCCTACTGGCGATGCCAGCCACTCTTTTCTTAGATGCCCATTCCTGCCTCTCTATACTTTATAGCCTTCCTCTCCAATGGCTCCTTCTTCTTCCCTTGGAGCTACTGACATTCTAGCTTGATACTGACCTGTATTTTTCATTCCTGTTCTGTAGTTTCATTTACCTCTGGGTCTCCCAGGCATCTACAGCCTTAGATTGCGCGGAGAACCATAGCAACCAAAATCTTGGCTTTTGCATTTTAAAAGCTACTGGTTCCGGTAAAAGATAAAAAGATTTGCAAGAATACAGGATCTTTTAAGAGTCAGTTTTCCACCCCCTTAGGAGATAGATTTCCTGGGCCATGGAGAAAGGAAGTCTCATGAAGGAGACCTACGAGGGGAGATTCTGCAGAGTGTGAGAAGATAAAGGCAGGCATTGATGATGGACGCCCTTCCCTACCCCCTTCTTTCTTGCTGGCAGAACCCACCTCATGTCATAGAAGCTTGAAAGAACAAACACTTGCTTTCCCAACCTCCATTGCAGCTAGAATCGATGGAGAAGGCTTCCTAGGGCTTTTATAAAGATTGTCTCCATTAATAAAAAGAGAGAGATAAGAAGGTATACCCCCTCCCCTGATTTTGGAATATTTTCATGTGAGGATATGAGGTTTTGTGCCACAGCAGCCTCATTGTGATCATGAGGAGGACCTGCTGACAAACTGCAGATGGCAGAGTAGGAAGATGGGAAGAGCCTGAGTCTTCCTGGATGTTACTGAGATGCTAAACCAACCATGGGTCCACCCACCTTTGTTTTCCATGTTATATGAGATAAGTTCTTACTGTGTAGGCCATTCTTATGCAGTTACATGCAGTTGAAACCTTCCATACCCACTCCCTTTCTTAGAGAAAAGTCCCATTGGCAAGGACTGGGTGGTGGGGCAACCTCCCATCTTTACCCTCAAACCAGCCTAACCTCCTTAATTTTTCACATAAGAGATCTTAGGCCATATGCTTTAGGACACATGTCTGATTCTTTACATAAGACCATATGCTTAGAACTTCCAGATGGATTAGAGAAATTGAGAACTAGAGGGAAACTTTCTCTCAAATCACATTCAACATCTTGTTTGCTGGTGATGCATGCAGTTTAGCCACCACGTGAAGGGAATGGTAGAAAAGGAATGGATGTGTGGCCTGTTAGAAAAGGCCTGGGAACTCACAGACTTCCCGAGAATGACATGGACAAATAACCATAATTCCCCATGGGAAAGTCAAGGGGAAAAAGTCAGACGTTGGGAGGCTTTGGGCGTGGGCGAGAGGTCAGAGCCGTGGATGTCACACTCACAGACTGATAACTGGAGGCCATCCGCGCGTGAGGATGTATGATGAGCTCAAAGACCCAGACATGAGAGGTCCATCAGAGTGCGTACACAGTGCCTGAGGGCCAGATACCTCCTCACATCCCTGCTGCTCCCTGACCCTTTCCTCCAAAGTGGGACGCAACCCCAAGCAAAAAGTGGGGAAGGAAAACTCTGAATTGCCTCAGGAAAATCTGAATGGATGTCGTTTACCCTGAATTGACTAAAATCGAATTCCTAACAACAGGTAGAATGGGGACTTGGGCCAGAAAGTTAATTTAGTTATTGAAAAGTGACATTTTTTCCTTTTATATACTGGAATAGGCAGACAGAAATATCTTTCCTGCTGAAAAATCCTCTATCCTAAAAAAAAAACAAAACAGACAAAAACTCAGTTTTACCCCAATCCCGCTCTCCCCTGAAGCTCTCCATCCCCTTTCATTCCCTTCCCTGCCAAACTTTTTGAGAGAATTATCTGTACTTGGGGTCTTCGCATCTTTAAAATCTACTTTACTCCTCAGCCCCTTCTCATCTAACATCTGGCTTCGGGCTAATAAACCTGCTATCTAACGGGTCATTCAGAGAACAGTTATTGAACTTAGACTTTGACTTACTGTTTTTCCTCTTTCTCACTTAGAAAAGTAGGTTTGATTAATAAATAAAGAGCCTCTCACATGTTCTACTGATTCTCAAATGAGTCCAATCCCAACTCACCATCTTTACCCGCAAACCAACTTAACCTCGTCCTTTCTGAGCTTCAAATAGGTTCAAAACTCCAGGATAATTTTTAATTCTTTTTTCCCCCCCTTTTCCTGTCAAACCCATTTCAAATCTTTTGGCTTTGGGGCCTGTCACCATAGGTTGTTGTGAAAGACAAATGGGCCAGATTCCTGTGGTCGTTAACTAGGGGGTGCTTCATAATCACCTGTGCTAAACACACAAAGATGAAAAACAAACAATGACACACCGATGCCCCTAGTCCCACTCCAGATGTCCTGACCCTGGATGGGGAGTCCACTCAGAATAAACACGGCTGCCTGACTTGGGCTCTGTGACCTCATCAGAAAGGATGCCTGTGTTGGTTCTCTGGTTGTGACTCGTGTGTGTGCCCAGCTGAGTGGGAGCTGCTTCTGATGGCACCTACTCCGGTGTCTTCTCAGTGCCTGGCCCAGGCTGGCATGCCCCCCACTGAGTGGATTGAATATACATCCCTGAGTGCATCAGGTTGTATCTACAAGAAGTAAATACCCTGCCACATGCTTTAGGACACGTGTTTGAACCATTTGATTCTTTTCATAAGGAACCTGGGGGTGTCGTGGACCAATCTCCCTGATGCATCCAGAGTCGATCAGCAGTCGGTCTCTGGACTTCAAGAAGATGCAGTCAACTTGCATAGACAATTTCAACTCAGAGCCCCTGTGAAACGCAGGTGGCTTGTGAGGCACAAAATGGTCTGGTCCACTCATCCAGGCTGACCCACTGATTCCAGCGGCCACTCCTGGCTCACTGGCAAGGCTGTAGTTGGGCCCCTGGTCATATGCCAACTAGTTGTTCATCCGGTTGGCACCCAGTCTGTCAGCTGGCCATTCATTCATTTACTCACGCAGGTCTCTAGCCACATAGCACCCACCCAGCACATATGTGTTGAGAACCTACTATGTATTTTCCCACTGGTAATATGGGGGACACAGGACCCTTGGAACCTATGAGGATGGTGTGTTGGGCCGGTTTCTGAAAAGTTCCCGCACGCGCTAATGTCTGTCACCTGGCCCAGTGTTGCTTTCCGCTCTCAACTCTTTCACGTTTTGCTCCTTTCAGCTGGGGTTGAGCACTGACTAGTGCGTCCCAAGCCACAGGTAGGAAGCTCGAGGCAAGAATGAGGTGGAAATTGGAAAAGGTGACAGGGAAACTAGAATGTAGCCGGGAATACAGTGGAAAAGGTAGCCTGGAGAGGTGACCCTGGTGTGCCCGGGAGCGCTTCCAAGTTGCTGCATTCACTGTATTGGGGGAGGGGTGGTGAGGGGTGCGGATGGTGCGAGGCGGGGTTGTGGTGGGTCAGCTGCCGGGCGCCGGCAGCTCAGCCGGCTCTGCCCGCGGGGCTGAGCTCACAGGGCCCCGGCGGGGCGGCGGTGGGGAGGCAGCAGCGGGGCGCGGGGCGGCGCGGCGGGGGCGCGCGGCGGGAGGGGCTGTGCGCGGCGCGGCCCCCGAGCGCGCGGGGCCTGGCGAGGAGCGCGCGCCTGGCTGGGCTTCGCGCAGGGTCCCCCAGCCGCCGGCGGCCGCTCCGCAGCCCCCCGCCGAACCATGGCTACTGACAGTAAGTGCGCTCGTGCTGTGGAGGCCCCGGGTGGGAGGCCTCAGGGACCAGGGGTGGGAAGTTCTCCTCTTTGCGACGCTTGTCTTGATGCCGGGCTCTCGGGACCAGCGGCTGCGGTCTCCCTTCGCCCCCGGACGGGCCCTTGCTCCTCTGCCCATCGCCCTTCGCTACCAGGCAGGACTTCGGAGGCGCAGGTGGTCTTGGCAGCCCGCTCGGGAGGGATGTGGCAGAAGGGCGTGCGCCGCGCGGAGACGGAGGGGACGCAGCGATGCGGTGGGGCAGAGGGGCCTGCCATCGCAGCCCTTTGGGGGCATTGCCTTCAGGCCCAGAGCCAGCCTTTGGGGAGCCCTGCCACCAAGGCGCCGCTAGCTCTTGGCGCTGTGAGTTCAAGGTTCGCCTCGAGTTCTGGCTTGGATTTGCGGGCTCGCCTTCTGGGGATAAGGGTACCTGGACTGCTGGGAGGCCCTGTGGCCCCACTCGGGCCATGTTCCCGGCGGAAAGCCGAGGGCCGGCCAGAGACCGCATTTGGTCTCTATGGGCAGTGAATGTGATTGGCGTGTGGACATGTTAGGTTAAAACTACTGAATGGAAGAGTTGGAACGCATTGAGTTGGCCTGCTTTTGGCGTTTTGGCACCACTGCTTTATTGGCTCCGTGCTTTTGGAAATGGAGTCACGTCTATGAAAGTGAGATGCATGGGAAGCTAAATATTATTATTATTATTATTATATTATACATATATTATTAGTGGAGTCTCAAAGGGAGATCAGAGTAGAACTACTAGTCACACCTGCTGCATGCCTAGAATGTACAATAGAAGGTGCTCTGTTCAAAGCCCATAGTACATGTATTAGAAACACACTGAATGAATGGTGTATTGATTCGAGACACCCTTTGGTAGGCCTTTTTGCGAGGTGAGAAGGGACAAAGATGGGGGTCAACTTTTCTGCAATAATTTATTGCTATTTTTCTTTTAAACCATCTACTCTCCCAGCCAAGAACACAGCTTTAGTATGGTGCAGAAAGCATGGGTTTTTAAAGCTAAACAGACCTGTATTTTAAACCTCTGAAATTCACTGGAAGTCAGGACAAACCTGTCACGTCTCTTGCACAGTGACGGGCACAGAGCTGGCCCTCCGTGACAGGTGGCTGCTCTCCCTTCCCTCTTTGCCATCATTTTATATGTATGGAGATACCAACATGGTCTCCCCCTTTTCAAATTAAATAAAGGTAGATCACCTGTTTATAATAAAATCGGCTCATCTGGACTAAATTTCCCATTTGCTCGTTTGTAAAAGATGTAGTCTGGCTTAACTTTTTTTTGGTCTAGAAAATGAAATAATGGGTTTAAGCTTTTATTAACAAAGTAAGACTCAGCAAAGAGGAAGATAATTAGATTTGGTCTGTTCCTGTATTTCTTAAGAAAAACAAAGGCAAAGCGGTTTGGCATATTTATAGGCTTGACACAGTGGGACAGTATTCTATTATTCATTTTCTTATATTTTGGGTAAAGAGGATACATTTAGTTTCCTAGAAAAAGGTTCATGCTCTTTACCGATTTATCTAGGCAATTGTTTCTTCTCCTGCCTTATGCAGTATATTCAACTGTACTGAAGAATCAAACTTTATTCCATTGGTTTTTGTTTGTTTATGGAAAAAAAATTATGGTGATATTCAAGCAGCTTAGCTCTTGAGTTGATTTTTAGGCTCAGTCTTGATTGTGTTCGTTTTCAGCTGGGATGGAGGTGGAACTTTGAAAGGTTTCCAGAGTGTAGGGGTAATTAGTTTATTTTTGTTCTTATTCAGAAGTAACTATGTGTCCCCACTATGGAAATGAAGAGAAGGGACATAATCTCATCCGGCGTCTTGAGAAAATTCTCCACAAATCCTGAGCATGCCTGCACCTTAAAGTCCCACAGTCCCCAGCATGGAGGTGACCCTGAAACTCTGGAGCCCAGGGCTCCTCCCCGGCATGGAGTTCCTTGGTTAGCTCTGGTCCTCAGCCTGGCTGCCTGTTAGAATTACTCCAAGAGCATAAACAATATGCTGGACTTAGGTTTTGTTTTGTTTTTGTTTTGTTTTTAATTGGAGTAACTCTCAGACTTCAATGTGTATTATAATCACCTGGAGTTTGTTAAAAACCGATTGCCTGCCCTGACTGGTGTGGCTCAGTGGGATGGGCGTGTGGCGCAAACCAAAACCAAAAGGTTGCCGGTTCGAGTCCCTTGTCAGGGCACATACCTGGGTTGTGGGCCTGGTCTCCTGGTGGGGGTGTATGGAAGGCAAATGATCGATGTTTCCCTGGCACATCGACATTTCTCTCCCTGTCTTTTTCTCTCCCTTCCCCTCTGTCTGAAAATAAATAAAATCTTTTAAAAAATTCAGATTGCCAGGTCCCCCCCCAGAGTCTCTGATTCATTAAGTCTGAGTTATAACCTGGGTTATAGGGTTTTCACTCCTCACAAAGTTCCCGGTGCTACTGAAGCTACGGTGCCGCTGCCCTCCTTCCCTCTGAAGCGGGGGATGGCAGGTGAGGGGCAGGCGGGCTCACAGACTGCAGTCCTGTCCTGCCTCCCCGCGTCGAGTACCTGGCCGCGGTGAGACACCTCGGACCCGGGCACCGTATTGCTGTGGGCCGGAACTCACAGCTTTCTCCATTTTAAGAAACTTCCCTTGAGAGAATAATCGGTTCTAAAGCCAGGCAAAGTGTGAATCCTCTACTCCAGTCGTCTTTGGAACAAATCCAGAAGGACTTTCCTTATAAATGTGGTATGTAAATGTATATAAAATACAAAGGTATTTTAAAAATATCTGTCTGGGAACTTACAATGCTCACAAAAAAGAGTGTCATCAATAGAGAGAAAATGTCCTTATGTCAGAAAAACATGCTGTTTAAGGGCAGATTCCACCGGAGGAATGGAGGATTTGAGCACCTCAACTTTGTTTCAGGGAGTTAAGAAATGGAACTTTGAAATCCTCAAGCTAAATTCCCCTTGAACTATTCATATTTTTATTTCTTTAACTCAGGCTTATAAGATCTTTAAACAGTTGAAAAAATGAGGAGGAATTATAATAGAAACATGATGAGAGACTCATAGGAAAAAACCTTGTTTGTACAAGCAGCCAGTTTATTATGTAAAGTGGTGGTATTAAGTATCTGCACTATGCTTCATGACTTCCTCTGTGGCAGGTATTTTAGATAATTTTGTGTTTCCAGATCATAATGAAGTATTTTTCTTGTTTTCTTCCATATATGTCATTTGTTGCATTATTAATACTTCTCCCCATGAGTCTTTATTGTTGAACTCATTGTAGTCTGTTCAACAGACTGATAAGAATAATTTCTCAGGAGGCAGCCAGGCAGGTATGGGCAATGGCAGAAATGTGTAACTATATTGTGCCCCAGAAACCTCATGCAATGCTTGGGCGGGTGGGTCTTTGGAGCTGTTGTGGATAAATAATTGGCGTCATAATTGAAATTTCTGGTCCCTATCTGGTTGCTTCTGGCTTACTGTTTGATCTGATGTCATTTTCCTGGTCTATCCTCAAGCTGATTGTGGCCAACCCACAGGTAACCTCCACCAGTGGCTGGTCCCTCCCTTCTATTTACTGGTCAGCAGCCTGCAGTTTCCTTTCTCCCTACCCTTCCGACCCCATCAACAATGTCTACTTTGTGCTTATTGCTGGAGGGTGGAAGGAGGGGAGAGCAGGGGAGGGAAAAATCAAATTTAGGCCCCAAGCAGGTAAAGGTTATGAACCTCTGCCAGTTAGTTGAGATGTTTAGGACTTAGAATATTTAGGATTTAAAAGAAAGTTGCTTGACTTTGGTTGAGAATGGACTCAAATTCTTGAATAAAATTATTTTCAATCATAATTATTAAAAAACATACATATGATGCCACCTAAAAAATATAGGCAGGCTTAGTTTGAAAATTACTGCTATGCAACCATCATAGTAATAATTGATTGAAGCACGAATCATCCATGGATGCTTAACTATTGTGTGAAAACTGGGAGACAATCAGAATACTTACATCCCTGGAGAAGTTCCCCGCAGATCACTTATTAATTGCAAAGGGGGGAATGGGAGTTTCCCAGTGGAGAATCCTGGGGTACACTACCTGAACCACGCAGAGTTAGCATTGCTAGTAATGGGGCAGCTGATATCCTGTGCTTCCTGATACGAAGCGCTGAGAAGAACACCATGACACTTGTGCCAAAAATGTATCACCTGGACCTAATTAGGAGGAAAATTGACAAACCCAAATTGAGAGACATTGCACAGAAGTTAGTGTCATGAAAGATGGCAGAGGCATTGTTCCAGATTGAAGGAAACTAACAGGGGAAAGTGCTACAAAAAACAGTATTATGATAATCGATGAAATTTGAATATGGATTGGATATTGAATAATAGCCTTGCAACAATGTTAGATTCCCTAAATGTGCTATTTTTATTGCAGTTTTGAGGGAAATATCTTTCTTTGTAGGGGAAACTGAGGAATTTAGGAGTAAGAAGACATGATGTCTGCAACTAAATCTTATGTTTAGGGGAAAAAATGTATGTATAAATGTGTGCATTTATATGTATATACGTGTTATACAAGAAAGAAAGAAGTAAAGAAAATGTGGCAAATTTTAACATTTGGTGAATCTAGGAGTTCTGTATATTATTCTTCAACTCTTTTGTAAATTTGGAAAAAACATGACAGCACTTGGGTGCCAATCTGCAGCCCTAGGCATTGTGGTCTCTCCCACTATTGCGTTTACTACCTGAAAGAAAGTATTGTAGAGAAAGAGAGCAATGTTGGAAGACTCCTAATTCTGGTTTGAGATGATAACGTCAGCAAAACTGGTATGGCAGAGAATTTCATATGCACACAAAAGAAGAGAAAATAACATAACAAAACCCCCTGTACTCAGGTAACCCAGGTTTGACAATGAACATTTTTGCCAATCTTATAATGCCTCTTTCCCACTTTTTTGGGAGGAGCTATTTTGAAAGCAAATGCAAGAAGACATCATGCTATTATAACCATCTCTTTTTCCTTTTTTTTTTTGTTTTCTTTTTTCCTCTCTTTTGTTGTTAGTATTGTAGAATAGCAACCTGAATTCTGAGAAGCACATTGATCTGACATACATGGGTTGTACACTTGTTTTCAGTCTGCCAAGCTGACTAAGCCTGGGTAATTATGAACTGTGTAGAAGAAAGGTTCTGAGAAGCTGCTTGTTCTTGTTTTGTTTTCCAAACTCCTCCTCCTGTTATTAAACCAAGGATTAAATTCTTGAAGAAAACCATAAATGTGAGTTTGGAGACAGTAATCTGGACTGATTTACTTATTAGCTGTTATCCTAGTAAAACATTTTGAAAGTCAGAATGACTAATGTCATCCTGTTTGAGTAGAATTCCATATGCTTTCATTTCAGGATGGCTTCTTTGATTGAGGAAGCCCAGCAAAGCTTTTTCTTGCCTGAGCTGATTTTCTGTTTTATAATAGAATTGGGCCAGATCTCCTGGGAGCACTAAACCTCCTCCTAGGTATGGTAGGTTAGGATGACATTTGTTCTTCTAGGCCACTTGGCTATCATTTAGTAATTAACTACTATTACTTAGCAGTATGCATTGATAAAAAGATGCCCATTGTGCCACTTAGCAATGATTATCTGTATTTTAAAATGATGGTAAAACTCACTGACAGCTCTTTCTAATCAGTTAAGGAAGTATCTGAAGCACATATTGCAAATAAAATTCTTATGTGCAGCATCATCCTTCTATTAAGGGATTATGCACATCTGATTTAAGCAGTTTAGATTTATGCACAGATATCATCCCTTTACAATAGATTTTCTTATTGCCAATGTACAATATTCTTAAGAGTTCTAATTTTAGGACAGCAGTAAATCAGATTTTATAGTTACATTTATAATGGAGCAAAGGTTAAGAGATACAAAAATATTTTTTATACCCTATGTAAAAATTCCCCTGGCTTATATACTAGTATATTTACATGTCATTTTATATGTAATCTATTTC
Organism: Pteronotus mesoamericanus; assembly: GCF_021234165.1. NCBI lineage: Eukaryota > Metazoa > Chordata > Mammalia > Chiroptera > Mormoopidae > Pteronotus > Pteronotus mesoamericanus. The sequence goes on along the minus strand of NW_026555078.1, from coordinate 27,147,486 downwards.
CAACCACAATTAGGTTTTCAATTGACTTACCTCAATAGAAATTTCAAGAGATTGATGAACTCAGTGTGGGGTGGTGGAAGAAAGCACAGGCTTGGTTTCAGAGGTGCCCGAGTTCTGAATTCTGGTCCCGCCACTCACAGGCCGGCTGATATCGGGTAAATTGTTTAACTTCCTGGAGGCTTTGGCTCGTTCCATGCTGAGTTGCAAGAATTAAGTGAGGTGATGCACAGAGTAGACATTAAGTTAGCGCTTGTCTCCTCATCCCTACAAGATCCTTCCTATAGTGTGTGCCTAATGTTACAAGAACAATCTGACTTTCAGACACGGGGGTCCTCGGTCATTGATTCCATTTTTATCTGTGAAAAATATAAAATCAGGACCAAATGACCTGTTCAGCAAAGTAAGACTCTGGGGATGAGGATCTGGGTGAAATTGCCCCAGGCGCAGAACTCAGAATTTAAATAGAAGTGTTCAGCATGACGTGCCCTTTCCCGGTGCTTCTTGCTGTGCCCAGGTGTGTGGCAGCGTGGACAGTGAGCATGTGCGCCTGCGGAGCCTGTGCACACGTACAACTTTGACAACCCAGGGGGAGGTCAGTGGTGGGCTCTCAGAGGGGCTACCACAGCTCCTCTTTCACTGAAGATCCAGGGGGATTCTGGGATCCCTCTGCTGATTTGCTCCCGGTGATCTCTTTGGGCTGTGCTGCCTGTCCCTCTCTTGGGCGTGACTGATGTGGCTGCAGCGCTGGGTAGATTATGCTTCAGGGTGCCTCCCCAGAGTCTGATACCCTCTTGGCTCTGAAGTCCTGTAAAAGTCCTAACAGTGTTGATAAACCTGAGGAAATTGCTGGTTTTCCCATTATCGAGCTTTAAAAAGGTTTAATCTTCTAGTAATGTCCATATATAATGACCTCATCTGCCTTGCGTCTGATAGTCCTGACCTTGGCCATTTGGGTTCTGAGAGTAGCCTTTGTCTGCCTCACAGTCCTGCCCTGCAAGGCGCTCCCACTGCCTGTCTTTTTTTTTTCTTTCCAAATTTAGTTATTGATTTTAGAGAGAGAAGAGGGGGGAGACAGAGAGAGAGAAGGGGAGAGAGAGAAACATGGAGAAACATCGATTGGTTGCCTCCATATGTGCCCCGACTGAGCATCAAACCTGCCTCCTAGGTATGTGCCCTGACAGGGCATTAAACCCCACAACCTTCTGGTGTATGGGACGACGCTCCAACTAACTGAGTCACTTGGCAAGCATTAAATTTTTTAAAATTTATTGAGAGAGAGAAAGAGAGAGAGAGAGAGAGAGAAAGTGAGCGCACACACACAAGTTGTTTTTCCACTTCTTTATGCATTCATGGTTGCTTCTTGTAGGTACCCTGATCTGAGATTGAACCTTCAATCTTGAGGGATCAGGATGATGCTCTAACCAACTGAACTGCCCCTCCAGGGCCCCACTGCCCAGCTTGACAGTCCCTGCTTGCCTTGCCTCCCAGCTCTTGCTCTAACTCTCCTATCTGCCAGTCTGTGTTTGCCTTCTGTTTCACTATTCCTTTGAATTTTGGCTTAGACACACCAGCTCTGTGGATCTCAGGTTTGTAGAGTCATCAGCAGCTGGGCTGCCTTTAACCAGCCCTCGCCTGCCCCTCCGCAGGGAGGAGGGCGTAGACAACCTCTCAGCCCTTACCGTTTGTCCTCAGGCATTTTAGAGGTGCATTGTAACTCTTTCCTAAATAGTCCATTAGCATTAAATCAGTTAGATTTAGTGGTGATGATTACAATCATAATTATAGTTACACGGTTATTTTCTTTATGCTCCCCAGGTATTTGTTAGCTATTGCTGCAAAACAAATGACTGCAAACCTAGAGGCTTTTAACAACACATATTTGTCCCTCACAGCTCTGGAAGCCAGGAGTCTGGGCGGGGCTTCTAGAGTCAGGAGTCTGCAAGGCTGGGAGTAAGGTGTCAGCCAGGGCTGGGTTCTCATCTGAAGGTCTGAGGTTTGGCTGGGGAAGAGTCCACTTCCCAACTCATGGTGTTGCAGAGTTCAGAGCCTTGCAGGCCTCTGAGGAACTGCTGTTTTTGCTGGCGGTGGGCTGGAGGCCACCGTCGGGTCCTGCATGCACGAACCTCACCCGCAGGACCACTTCCTTCTTCAAAGCTAGCAAGGAACAGAGTCTCCCAGCAAGACAGGTATTAAAATCTTATGTGATAGAATCACGGAACTGAGATCTCATTACCTTTGCCATATTTCATTGGTTAGAAGCAAGTTATAGAGCCTGCCTCAAGTCAAAAGGAAGGGATTAAATAAGAACATTAATACTAGGTGGTGGAGACAATTGGAGGTCATCTTAGAGTCTGTTTGCCATGCACCCCATGAAACTTTCAGCATCTTCTTCAACTAGATTTTTGTTTAAAGTATCACATGCCTTTTTAAAACTTTAGATAGCATTGGGTCAGTAAAGCCTGAAATGATAATTGCCTTGCTCAGAAAAGAAATATTCTTTTTTTAAAAAAGACTTTCCTTATTTATTTTTAGAGAGAAGGGAAAGGAGGGAGAAAGGGAGGGAGAGAAATGTCGATATGCCAGAGAGACATGATCAGTTGCCTCTTGCATGCTTGGGACCAACCAGGGATCTGGCCTGCAACCCAGGCACATGCCTTGACTGGGACTTGAATGAGCGACATTTTGGTTTAGGGCTTGGAAAAAAGAAATATTCTAATGTTAACCAAAGATGCATTGCTGGGACCGGATCTACTGAGAAACTCACGGAGCTTGGCTTTCTGCTTGAGTGGCTCCTCCCTGCGATTCCAATGCCGGCCAAGTTTGAGAAGCATAGGATTAGAAGCAGCCTCTCCTTGTGTAACTCAGAGGTCAGCTCAAGTTCGGTGCTCCCACATCCTCCTTCATACAAATCATAGATATCAAATCCCTGGAGCTTGATTTATCATAGTCTCTTCTAACACTCTGTTCCTGATTCTAAGTCTCTCCTGATCTCTGCCCTTTTACTCTGATGACTGCTCTTGTGTCTAAAGTGCACTGACCCAGACGAGGAACTGAATCCATTTTTCTTAACTTACACAGACAGGTACAATCCATTCACTTGAAAGGCATTTGAGTATGTAGAAGACCAATTGATAGTTTGGGGTGATTGAAGAGGTTTATGTTTTAGTAACACAAACAGCTTTTCTTTTTTTTTTTTTAATTGTTCAAATATATTTGTCTCCATTTTCTTGCCACCACTGTCCGCTGCCCTACCCACCCCAAACTCCCACCCTCAACCTTTCCCCACTTTGGCTTTGTCCATGGGTCCTTTATACATGTCCCTTGACTTGACCCTTCCCCTTCTTTTCCCCATTATCCCCTCTCCCTCCTCCCCTCTTGTTACTGTCTGTTTTTTCTTTCAGTGTTGCTGGTTATAGTTTTCTTACTTGTTTGTTGTTGAGATCATATAGGTGAGATCATATGGTATTTGTCTTTCACCTCCTGGCTTATTTCACTTAGCATAATGCTCTCCAGTTCTAGCCATGCTGTCTTGAAGGGTAGTAGCTTTCTTTCTTTCTTTCTTTCTTTCTTTCTTTCTTTCTTTCTTTCTTTCTTTCTTTCTTTCTTTCTTTCTTCCTTTCTCTCTCTCTCTCTCTCTCTCTCTCTCTCTCTCTTTCTCTCTCTCTCGCATAGTGTTCCATTGCAGTAACACAAACAGCTTAAAACTGAATGTTAGGTAGCCCATTCTAAAATTCATTAGCCATTCCTTAGCCACCCTCTTCTTATTTTCCTCTCTTCTCTCTATTGATTATCTTTTTTTCTATAGAGTGACTTAGCAATTCATTCATTTCCTTGTCTTCTGTAATCTTCAGGGTTTTTATTGCAGACAATGGAACTCACTCAGCTACTTTAAGAAAAAGGGGATTTAACTATAGAGTGTACTGCTGCTGACAGAATTATGTGGGGGGTGGAGAGGGGCAGGAAATGAGCTTGTTGGCCACTTAGTCATAGGTAATATCGCTCTGCATTAATTTATGTCTGTCCTTATTTCTTCCATTAGGATTTTCTACACTTCTTTGAATAAACTTTCTTGTAGCCTCAAATTAATATTAAATTAGGGGTTTATTTTCTCGCACGAATCCATGGCAGTTTTCTGGTTGCTGCCTGTGGATTTTGCAGTTTACCCTGCTGAAGGTGTGCTAACGCATATTGATGGGTGAGGGGAGAGGTTTGAAGACGGTGGGCTCATCGGCCTTTGATGAAATGTTTGACATTGGGCTTGTCTTTCCTTTCTTCCTCTTCGGAGGCCCATGAGATAGAAGGGATTTCAAATTAAACTTCTATGCAGTGGTAACTGCTAGTGAGCAGGGCCAGGCCTCATTACAGATATCGATCCTCCACTGAGCATGGGAAGCTGATCCTTGAAGGCTGAGCCGTGCCTTGGTATCTGAAAACTACTCCTGTCTCAGTAAGGCTCTTACAAAGCCAGCTTCTATCTACAAAATGGGAATATAAGACCAAACACCCCTGCTGAAAAGTCCTCTAGAAACAGGCTTTCTAACTATCCTATGTTAACTGTCTCCTGGATTCTGTAACAAGCCTTGGGTTCCTGAACGGTTAGATGTCGAGGATGTGCTTCTGGCGGACGGAGTCACTCTGCCACCTTGTGGCCATGCATGAGAACTGTGCGTCCCCAAATGTCAGCTTCCTTCTTAGTAGTACCCAGTCGCCTGCAAAGCTGGAGTTGTTCCCCCTGGGTTTTTTTGGCCTCTGGCTTTGTGAACCAGTATAATATGAAGAGCTATGTCACAGCACATGCTACAAGAAGACTTTCTAATAGTTTTAAACAGATATATTTGTGCAAGAAATTTTATTGCCTGTGTAATGGTATCTTGGCATATTAGATAATGTGTGTTCAAAATAAGAATGGACTGTTACGTTCCAAAGCTGTTTCCAGAATGCTCTGAGAGATCCTGTAATTTTCCTGGGGGTCTGAAAGAGCATTGTGTAGTTGGCATTAATTTTAGATCACAATATTGTTTTAGGGCATATGCCCTTATTTTTCTAAATTACATTGACTTTGTTGCCCAGCCAGAAGGAAAATTCAACCTCAGTCATTACTGAGGTACATTTACCCACTTCATGGGATCATATAAGAATGCCAGGCTAAGGCAGTACCGCCGATGTGGGGTGGGGCCCAGTCTGCTCCATCGTGACAGTTGCGCAGTCTGATATGCTGCAGCACCAAGGCCGAGTCAGATGATCCCCCCGCTCCCACCCCCCATCCCAGGCTGTTCATACCCCTGATCACTCTGGCACATAGTGTCCCTCCATTGCACGCTTTCTGAAGCACTCTCCCCACCCCCCGCCAATCCAGGCACAGTGAGAATGGGGCCTGGGTTTCTGGCCAAGTACAGTCCTTCAGACTCATTTCTTTTCTGTCTGGGGCATGTTCTTCCATGTTCTTCCCCTTATGGCAGAGGCCTTCCTTCTCTGTCTGGATGGGAGCTTCTACCAATGACCCTGCAATACACAAAGACCAATAAAAATCTCTGTGACTCTGGCCAAGGAGTCCAGAACTCCAAACATACAGTTGTCTGGCTTCTCAGGAGGGAGAAGAAAAAAAAATGCTGATAATAGCAACGTCAGCAGGAAGAAAGGACAAATTCACATTTCAGTACATCACCCTGTTCCATAATGTTTGGTGCCAACCCTAGCTGTGGAATTGATGTTTGTTTATCGAGTTTTTACCATAAACTAAGTATTGCGCTGGCATCTTGTAATATGAAGAGGACCTTGCAGCCACAACCACATAATGTAAATGGGGTACTAAGTGCTATGCAACATCCGGAGTTGCATAGAAGTGCTGAAGGAAGTGCTAGTACTCCATTGACAGGGCAGGAGCAGTTAGCCCCAGGGGACGACCTCTGAGCTGGGCCTGGCGATAGCAGAGAGCATGCGCGTGGTGTGGAAGAAGGGACGCACAGCATGCTCCAGGCGGTGGGAGTTGCCTGAGCCCGGGCCTGGGGTCCCCACACTGCCAGCTTCATGGCAGGATGCCTTGTGGCTCAGTGTGGTGCCTGTGTAGGAATTACTTGGGGGAATGAGTGAGTTCAGGTGAGCTGGGTTGGAGCCCAATCCCAGAGGACCTCATTTAATATACTAAGAAAATTTTATTTATTTTTAGCCCAGCAAGTCACAGTCCACTTGCTGTTGCATTAGATTCCCAGGGGCTTACTTAGGGAAATGTGCCAGTCCCTCAGGTCTAACTACACTTGTACCTGAATCTCTCCTGCTCAAGGAACTGTATTTAACATGGGAGGGAGTGGTGTGGGACACACATGGAAGAGGAGAGGGGAGGAAAGAAGGAGGAGAGAAGGGGAAGGAGGTGAGTTAGCAATTGGTGGACCACGCCAAGCAAGACATGTTCAGGGGCTGAACTCAGGCAACATGCAAGGAACATAACAGATGTAAGAGACATTTTGAAAATAGAATCCAGGGCTTTATCTTAGATTAGATATATGAGTGAAGGAGAAGGAAAAGGTTATCTGATTTTTTTCATAGACAGTTAGTTGGATGAAAATCTCATTATTTGAAATAGGAGGTAGGAGAAGAAGCACATTCGGAGGTCAAGATGACAGTAGTTCTGGTCAGTGAGCTCGGCTGGGTGGAGTGTCATCCAGATACACCAAGTTGTGGGTTTAATCTGCGGTCAGGGCACATACAAGAAGCAGCCAATGAATGAATAAATAAGTGGAACATCAAATTGATGTCTCTTTCTCTCTCCTCCTCCCTCTTCTTCCTTTTTGTCTCTACCTTCTTTTCTCTTTCTAAAATCAATCAATAAAAATTAAAAAACCCCAGATGACTTGTTTTGGGGCACATTTAAGATGCATGTGGAAATTCTGGATAGATAAGCAAGGTAGCCTATTGGAAATATGAGCCTGGAGCTTGGGAAACAATTGACAGTTTTGGGAGACATCAGTGAATAGGATTCAGGGAAGCCACACCAGTAAGAGATCATGGCGAGAGTGAGGGGAGCAAGAAAAAGAGGTAAGGCTAAGGCTTAGGGGTACGCGTGTTTATGAGTAGGTGGATGACTAGAGCATCACAAATGAGACCAGGAAAGAGGGTCAGGAGGGAAGCCCTGGGAAGAGTGTGGTCATAGAAGGCGAAGACAACAGTGTAATGTCTTACAGCCTAGAGATCAAACAGGGTGAGGAGTGAGCAAAGGTCTTCAGAAGGACAGGGACAGGGTGGCTGGTGACTTGCAAGTCAGTGTCAGCTGAGTGATGTCAAGGGGGCTGAAGCCTCCGGATTAGAGTACTTAAGGTACAAAGGGAGAGGAAGAGGCAGAGCTAGTGAACATGGCTGCTCTGTCTGGGGAAGGTAGGGAGAGGGGAGGGCAGCTCAGCATTCTAATAGGAGAGTTAAGACAGGAAGGTCTGACTGCATTTATAGGCTCGGAGAGAAAAGCCAGTGGAGGGGGAGAGACTGAAGATGTGAAAAACGAGAGATTATTAGTGGAACAGTCACCCAGGTGAGAAGAAGGCAGGGGGATTAGGTTAGCCTGATCATTCCCTGTCATTTGGAACTCGATTTGGGGAGTAGGGACCAAATTGGCTTGAGAATCTGCTGAAATGGGGGCAGAAATCCCCTGGCATCTCTCTGGGCTGAATAATCGTCACTGTAGGATGTGACCAAATTTTCCTAGGCTTGTCTGGAGAGAGCAGTTTGGCCTCCCAGAACTATCGGAGGTCCTTTCGCAGGGGACCATATGTAATTCAAGTTAGAAAAACCCCGGAGATCCACTCTTAGCAATCACTGTGCTGGGGTGTGTGCTTACAGCTGTGCTCCTGGCTTCTGTGTCGTGTTACAGAGAATGCCTGGCCGCTGCCCAGCTAACCTGGTTTGGTAACAGGAAAAAAAGAATGACTTTATCCTGTCATTGCTTTCATATCCAATAGCACATAATTGCAAGCAATGGGGAATTCCAAGATAAGCAATTTTTAATTTAAAAGCCTTGTAGGGTATCTGAGTCTGCTTAATTGGAAATTCTTTAATTTTAACCGATTATCTTAATTTTTTTCTAATTTTATTATGTCTACCCAGTAACTAAATTGTAAACACTTGGAAGAAAGAAACGCTCTCATGTTTATCCCTTTGGTGTTCTCCACATCAGATGCACTTGACAAAAACCTATTGCTTTGGTTTGAATGAGAAATGCCTCCAGCCCTTCTGTTTGCCCCTGCATGTGTTGATGATAATTAGTGAATCTGAATGTTCTTCTGATTTCTCTTGGGGCCAACATTATGTCTTCTTTTTGACTCTGTGACAGGGCTAAGTTAGGGCTGAACTGGCTGTTATGAAGATGACAGTTGCTCTGAAGGATTATTTAAAAATGCAAGCCATGTTTTTACTTGAAAGAAAGCTAATTAGGTTTTTTTTTTTTTTGAGTCAAGTTGATACTGTAAGCACAGAGTTTTGTTGCCTGTTGAATTACTGATGATTTAAAGTGTGGAATTTGACTTTTTGTTATTCTTTATTGGCCCCAACCAAAAGCAGCTGTACAGGCAGCAGAACTGAAACCATTTTGAACCCTTGAATTACTGGGCTCTTCATAGACTGGGTGTCTTGTCTCTGCTGCTATGCTCAGGGTCAGGTTTTTTTTTTTTTTATTAAAGATTTTATTTATTTTTAAAGAGAGGGGAAGAAGGGAGAAAGGGAGGGAGAGACACAATGATGTGTGAGAGAAATATAGATTGGTTGCCTCTTGCACGCCCCCAACTGGCGAGCCGGCCCGCAACCCAGGCCGTGTCCTGGCTGGGAATCGAACTGGCGACCTTCTGGTTAGCAGGCTGCAGCTCAGTCCACTGAACCACACCAGCCAGGTCAGGGTCAGGTTTTTATGCACAACAATGGGAAGACTGCAGTTTTGCAAATTTGGAAACTCAAGCACATAGAGCAACCAGTTCTTTAGGAGTCTACCCAAATTTTGTAAACACTTGCTTATTTTTTCTTTGCTAGCCCTGGCATACACAGCAAATGCCTCCCACCCCTGACCTCACTTGTATAGAAAGGAGCTCAGGATCTTACTTTTGTTTGTCTCATAGTAGTGGTAATTCTAGCACTTGCTTCTTAAGTGGAAGACTCTTGGATTTTTTTCTCTCATCACACTTGCTTTTATAGGAAATGGAGGAGGCAAGGTTATAAGAACTATGAATGCTGTATTGAATAAATGTTCTCCTTTTGAAAGGACCCAGATAAGTTTATTGATTCTTTGCTTGGTGTCTAAAAAGCTTTTCTTTTTTATAATTCATTAACTACAAATCGAAAATAAAGTCCTTCAAATCAAGAGGCAGACACAGATATGGCCAAGCTCTATTCAGTGCTATTTGAATCCAAGTTAATTTCCTAAAGACAGTTAAAGGAACAAGATTATGCCTATTGGTGGGTTAATAAATGATAATTTTGCAGGGAACTACACATGTAAATGTGTATATAGTAGGATGATTATTAAGTTACTGAAAACTATTATGCAAAATAGTTTACCATACAAATAGAGTGGTAATTATGTTATTTATTTATTAGTTATAATATCCAGGCAAGGTTTTCCTACTTCACAGTGTTTTTGGGGCAGAATCCAACAGATTTCATGAAAGGGGATCCAGTCCTTTTGCAATAAACCTGAATGGTTTGATTAAGTCTAAAAGTGACACAGCTCGGGAAAAGAAAAAGGCTCTCACAACTCACATATCAAATAACACATGAATTTTTTATCTTCCCACTAACGTGCTATACCTAAAGTCCTCGAAGGCATATGAGAAGGTGGAGCCAGAAACGTGCCTGGTGTGGCTGTAGAAGAGCAGGGAGGCCAGTGCGCCAGGAGTGGGATCGGTGAAGGGAGGGGGAAGGGGGTGAGTCAGGAGAGGCGGGCAGGGTGGTGCAGCTCGGAGAGCGCGAGTGTGAGGGCTTTGGATTTTACTTCAAGGGAGAACTGAAGCCCTGGAGGATGTCGATAACGGAACTAATGAGATCTAACATGCGTTGTAACAGAGTTGCCCTGGCTGCTTGTTTGAGAACTGATGGAAGGCGGATGAGGGCTGACACCAGTCAGGTAGAACGCAGGTCGACGTTGATGGTAACTTGATTTGTGGGGGGGAGTGGTGGGTATCTAGTTAGATTTTAGACATCCGCCCTGCCGCCACTCCGACGTCTCCAATAGGACATATATATTATTTTGAGGATTGAATGGACAGGATTCACCGATAGGCTGAACATGGGGTATGAGACAAAGAGATGCCAAGGATTGTTCTAAGGACTTTGGCCTGAGCAACTGGTAGGAAGGAATTGCCATGAATTCAGAGAGAAGACAGTGGAAGGAACTTTGGGCAGCTGAGGGTTGGTGGGGAGATCAGGAATCTAGTTTTGGAAATACGAAGTCTGAGATGTCTATGAACCATTCTGGCAGAGGTATTTAATAGGCAGTTGGATGTCGGAGTTTGGAGTTCAGGGGAAAGACCTGGTCTCAGTTACAGGAATTTGGGAGTCATCAGCATTTGGGTGATATTTAAAGCCGTGTTACTAGCTCCTGTCCCCGAAGGAGTGAGCCTAGAAAAGGAGTAGCCGAGTACCCAGAGATCAGGAAGGAGGACTAGCAGGGACTGAGAAGGAGCAATCTGTGAAGGAGGAGCCAGAAACGTTGATATCTGAGAGGCCAAGTAAAACTTTGTTTCAAGGGAGAGAGAATGAGCAACTATACCAAATGTGGTTGGTAAGCTAGATAAGGACGGCCTTACTGTGGGTTCCTTTAAAAGCAGAGCCTGTGGACAAGGCCTTTAGTGCAGGTATTTATTTGGGAGGCAATGCAAGGAGTAGGAATGAGAGAATGGAGGAGGTGAGGGCGTGGAGGATGAAAGCCATTGAAGGAAGTGTCTGTTAGGTGGCTGCTCTACATCATGGAGTTGGCTCCACTGAGATGCCTGAGAAGGGTACAGAGTGCCACCAGAATATCAAAGGATGGAAGGCTGGGACAGGTATCTGGTGCCCCACTGGGTGAGGGTTTTCTCGGGAGTGTTAACTCCCCTGTACTTCTGTGCTTTGCAGGCTCCTCGAGGCAGAAAAGCAGAGAGAGGTAAGGTGGGTGCTACTGAAGGTGCTGTAGTGAGGTTGGGGGCTGGGTGAGAAAGGTGAAGAGTTAAATTAAGAAGGGGAAAGAAAGAAGAAAAAAGAAGACGAGAAAGAAGAAGGAGGAGGAGGAGGAGAAGGAGGAGGAGGAGGAGGAGGAGAAGAGGAAGGAGAAGAAGAAGAAGAACAGGAAGGGGGGACAGGAGGAGGTGGAGGAGGAGGAGGAGGAGGAGGAGGAGGAGGGAGACTAATGGGCACAGACAACAGTATGGTGATTGCCAGAGGGGAACGGGGGATTAGAGGAGGTAGAAGAAGGTAAAGGGGAAATAAATAGCGTTGGGTGGAGACTTGACTTTGGGTGGTGAACACACGATACAATATACAGATGATGTTTCGTAGAATTGTACACCTGAAATCTATGTAATTTTATTAACCAATCACCCCAATAAATTCAATTAAAAAATTAGTAAAAAAATGATCCTCTTGGAACAGAAAAAGGACATCAAGTAGAAATTTAGGAAATCTTTAAAGGTGCTTAGAATGGACAACGTTTTGAAGTGAAATCTAATAAAAGTAAACTCACCAGCGTTACATATGAAAATGGATATTCACTGTGGCATGTTTTCTAGTATAAAAGCCTGGAAACAAAGTAATTGCTCCTAATTAAAAAAAAAAAAAGCTGGAACTTTGTACCGCGGCTGTGGTCAAAATCACAGGTGGGCTGGGGGACCGAGGCAGACAGACCATCACAAGTGTCTGCTTCAAAGGCTGACGGTTGACCGTGGAATTTTACAAAGTCGTTTTCTTTGACCTTGAGAAAGCAGTGTAAGGCAGTGGTGGGCGGGCCTGATTAGGGTAGGCTGAGAAAAGGAGAAAATGGAATAGCACGAAAGGATCCCCATTTATGATGGGGAAAATAAGAGCATATAGGCTGATGGGAATGACTCAATAGAGAATCATTTGATGAGAAAGAAGGGTTGATGGGACAGTGTCTTTGTGTGGATGGGAGGGGCTGGGACCCAGTGTGTAATGGAGGGTTGGGCCTTAGATGGGAACGTGGACATTCATCTGTAGTAAAGGGAGAGAAAGGGTATGTAGAAGGTTGGACCCTTCCGTGAAAGAGGAAACGAGGCAGCCGAGTGAAAGGGGAGGGGCAGGAGGTGTGGTGGCTTAGGAGAGAGGAGGTGCGAGTGCAGAACAGGAGCGGCCAGCTTGTGAGCTCTTGGTTACTGACCTGCGGGATGAGTGCAGAAAGCGAGAGTAAACATTTAGAAACTTTTATAGCAGTTGACATGGCTGTAACATTTTTATTGTATTTTATGCAAATATTGGTCTATAACGGATAGGACATAAAACCGTCTGGCTTTTCACAGCAGGTAGTTTGAGAGGCGTCAGGCTGGGAGAAGGAGAGAAGTGGGACTGGGGAAGTACAGGGAAGACTGTGGGACAGCACTGAGGGTCCCCCAGGGGATTGTGGCCATGAATACAATGCAAGGCCGCTGAGCCGATGGAGTGGTCTTCTCCAGCCTTGGTCAGATGCGAGACAGGCAGAGTCAGCAGGCTGGACAGAGTTGGATTTTAGCAGGGTGTGGTTTTGCTACATGGTCCTGATGCTGCAAGGAGATGCGAGTGAGTGCAGGGAGTGTACGGGGAGAAGCGTAGTGGCTGCCAATGGCATCGTAAGCTGGGAAAGCAGGAAGCAAATCAGGAGGAGGGTGAGAGACACTGAACAGGTGATCGAGGGGAAGTAATCCCGGAAGAGGCAAGAGTGGTTAGAGTGAGAGTTCTAGGAGGAGCAAACCAGAAATATAGAAAATGGTGATCGGACTTCGGGATTCTTCATAATGAGATTTATCACAACACTGCTCATAGCAACAAACCCCGGGAAAGAACCTGAATAAACTATTTTGCATGTATATCATGGATGATTTTAAAGCTACTGGAAGTCATGTTGTTGTTTTATAGACATGTCCAGGATATGATAGGTGGGAAAAAAATGGGTTACAAAACAATTTGCAAAATTAAGTTGCAAAATTTATGCATAGAAGTCTCAACCTTGGTAGTATCAGGATAGTTCAATTACAGGTGCTTTTTACTTTCAGTTTGATCTTGTTATATTGTTCTGTATTGTTATATTGTTATAGCTTTATTGAAGTATAATTTACATGCGATAAAATTCACCAGTTTTAAGTGCACCATTGTATATGTTTCGACAAATGCACAGTTTTGTAAAAGTCACCGCATTCATAATAGAGAACATTTTCCTTACCCCCAAATTTTGCTTGTGCTCCTGTGCAGACAGTCCCATCTCCACTCCCTGGCCCCTGGCCGCCAGAAATTCGTTTTCCATCCCTGTAATTATGTCCATTCTGCAATGTCCTATAGATGGAATCAGATAGTATGCTGCATTTTGTCACAGGCTCCTCTCACTGTACGTAATGCTTCAGAGATTCATCACTGTCCTTTTGTGTATCTGTGTTTTGTTCCCTTTTACATGGAGGAACATTCTCTTGTAGGAATATACCACAGTTTGTTTATCAGTTTATCAGTTGGTGGAATCTACATACAAGCTACTAGAACTAATAAGAGTCTAGCAATTTCACAGGATGCAACATTAAATATGTGAAAAGCAATTTTTCTATATACTAACAATTAAATACAATATATTTACAATGAAAAACACTACTATGTATACTAACATGAAAAATGTGAACTACTCAGGGAGTAACGTGACAGAAGATTGTACAATATAAGAGAATGGCCTTGGTCCTTATCTTAGAGGGAAAGCATTCAGTGTTTTTACCAGGAAGTCTGATGTTCCCTGTAGGTTTTTCATAGCTGCCCTTCATCAGGTTGAGGCAGTTGCCTTTTATTTTAGCTTGCTGGGAATTTTGATCAAGAATGGATGTTGAAGTTTGTGAATTGATTTTCTGCATCTATTGAGATCATAGGGTTTTTCTTTAGTTTGTTTACTACGTTGAATTACATTGATTAATTTTGAATGTTGACCCATTTTTTGAAAGCCCACTTGGTCTTATGTATTATTTTTTTAAAAAAATGTGTTGTTGGATTTCTCTGGATAAAATTTTAAGAATTTTTGTGCTTATGTTCTTGTTCATGAAAAATATTGATCTAAGTTTTCTTATTCCTTTTGCCCAGTTTTGGTATCAAGATAATTATGGCCTCATGAAAATGAGTGTTACTTATATTCTATTTTTATTGAAGTGTTTGTGCAAAACTGGTATTATTTTTCTTTAAATATTTGGTAGAATTTCCTAGTGAAGCCATCTGGTCCTGGAGGTTTCTGTATTTTAAACTACAAATTCAATTTCTTTAATAGATACAAGGTCATTTGAATCCTTCCTTCCTTCCTTCTTCTTTTCTTCTTTCTTTTCCTTTCCCTCCCTTCTTCTCCCTCTCTTCTCCCCTCCCTCCTTCTTTCTTCCCCCTTCCCCCTTCCTTCCTTCCTTCCTTTTTTTCTTTTTTTCTTTCTTGTAGTATTGCTATGTCTTCAATCTTATCTAGTATATTTTTCATCCCAAGCATTATATTATTCACCTTCATAAATTTTATTTCAGTTCTTTTTATCTTCCATTTCTATCATCATCATGCTCATATGGATTATAGTAGGTCCTTGAATAATATTGTTCTATTCAGCATCATTTGATTATAACATTGATGAGATGCCATAGGAACTTAACTCTTGTTATGTCAATTAGTCTATGGTGAAATTAGTTTCATTATATGTCATTTTGCCATAGTTCCAAGAACCTGTTAATGATGTTAATCAAGGACTCACTGTACATTGATAATGGCTGCTTTAACATCCTTGTCTAATAATTCTATGATCTCTGTCATTACTCTGTCTGTTCCTATTTGTTGATCTCTCCCCTGGTTATGTCGTTTTACTTGTCTGGTAATTTTTGTTTGGGTACCAAACATTGTGAATTGTATATTGTTGGGTAGTGGTTTGTTTTAGTTCTTTAAATGTTTTTGGCTTTGTTTTGGAATGCAGTTAAATCAGTTTGAATTAGTCTAATCCTGTTGAGGCTTGCTTTTAAACTGTGTTAGGTAGGTATAGGTGAATTTTTAATGTACTGCTAATTTGACCACACTATTGAGGCAGTATACGTCTAAGGATTCTACTTCATTCTCTGTGTTAACATTTTACGTACTGGCTGGTGGGAAGACACGTTATTCTCAGCATAGGTGAGCTTTAGGGATTTTTTTTTTTAACTGTACCTTTCTTGCAGTTCTTTCTTTGCCTTTGGCAGTCCCTTCACCCTCATGTGCTGTTCAGCACTCAGGCAAAGACTCAAAGGAAACCCTGCAAATTTCCGGAAGTCTCTATAAAGCTCTCTTTTGTAGTACTTTACCCCCCAAATTCTGGTCACTTTGGTTTCCTCGATTTCCACACTCTTCTTATGCAACTCAGCAAGACTAAATTCTGGCTTTGTTTGGGTTTTGCCTGTTTTCCTATGTTTTTCTAGCATACTTGGTTTAGTGTTTTGGTTTAAGGCAGAAGAATAAATTTGATCCTTATTACTACATTATGGTCAAAATTAGATTCTTTAACCAATTTTTTCCATATAACATTACAATAATAATGCCAAATTATAGACAATAAATAAAATAAATATAATACAATGCCATTATATAAACAATGTTACTGTCTTGGCACATTTCTTTCAAGTTTTTTTCCTTATGAAAATTTTAAGCAGTTTTGGTAGTGGAATGATTCTACAATTAAGTATCACTTTTTAATTTTTTATTCTTTTCTTTACCTTGAACAAGAGTCTTTATTAAGTTGCATTTTCTTACCTGTAAAATGGATGATTTTACCTCCCTTGGAATATTGTGGCATGAACTGGAAATAAAATATGAAAAGTGTTCAATAAATAGTATTTGTTATTAATAGTTGTAATCACACTATATATACAGTTCCATATCCTGATTTTAAATCCAATTATAAACATTTTATGCACTGTTCCATAGTGTTCATTGATGCATAATGAATTACCAAATGCATAATCACAAACTATTCTCTGGGTTATAGACACAAACTATGTCTGGGTTATTTATGGTTTTCCCTATGAACACAATACATCTTCATACCTATAGCTGTCTTATTGAAAATTAAAAATTTTTAATGAAGCCAATTTGAAGGTCAGCCTCGCTTTCAATCATGTACAGGAGATATCCCTGCACAAGTTCCCCTTAAATTAACTGGATCTCAGCAGCGCAAAACCCGTACTGTCTTCCCTGTCTCTTTCAATTTTTTCTCAAGAGCAAAAATTTCTTAACATGCTTGGGTTGTGGGTTTGGTCCCTGGTCAGGGTGTGTACGAGAGGCAACATATTGATATTTCTCTCTCTTTCTCCTTCTCTTCCCTCTCTCTAAAAATAACAAAATAAAAAATTTAAGAAAAAGCAAAAAATTTCTCGTTCACTCTTTTCCATGGTAGCAAGAAGAGAGGCCGAGCATTAGGGAGTTGGGCTGCTGAGGCCAGGGGTGCATCCCACTTCGAACTCCCTCTACTCTTTGTGCTAAGGTTTGGGAAACAGCAACTGTGGCTTAACTGCCCTCATCACAGTGCAGGATCTGCCTTGCTTCCATGTTCAGGAAGAGGAGATAACCCTGTCTGCTTAGATGTGTAATTCAATCTCTAAAAACAGAGTTTAGGTTTATACTATTTGCTTATATCTTGGTAAAAATGCTTCATTCATCATTTCTGTTATGCAATTAAGTTTACAGAATCTGATTTTGTATATAATATAGAAGAGAATCATACTAAAACATTCTATTCATAAAGAGTTATATTAGCAAATGTATTAGTTTTATCTGTTTGATGTTCTCATGAAAGGTAATTATTTCTTAAGGAGGGCCTAATGTTTTACCAAAAATGGGCTAAAATATTGACTGTAACCAGATCTTTCCTGGGAGAAGAGACCATGTGAATTGTAAAAACCTGTGATATTTGAGCATGTGATTTCAGTGGGCTCTAGTGGTTGCTGTTGCAAACTTAGAGTCCTTAGCTGAAAGAATATAACTCTGAAATTATACCCCAAACATAGGATTATCCCATTATCTGAACAGAACCTGCTATGCTCACAGCCAACCACGAGCGAATTTGGGGTCCAGAGGCGGGTCAGCCGTGTCTCCCGGCTCGTCTCCAGCGCCTTGTTTTCAGTGCCGGGTTTGCACGGCTTCGCCTTAACGAGCCCCGTTCCTTCCTGATCTGTGCTCTTCTCACCAGAGCCCTGGCCGTTGCTCCTCTGCGCTTGTCCGTCCTGTCCAGCCCCATTGGCCATGGACATTTTGTGGGCTCTCCACCAGAAAACAAATCTCTTTTTCTGAATAACATTTACTCATAGTACAACTTAGATGTGTTTTTTTATGCTAAAATCCTTTTCTCAGCTGAATAGAGACAGTACGAAGAGGGCAACAAGAGCAGAGAATCCATTCATAACATACAAACAATTAATATTCACAATAAAAGTGCTAAAATGCTCATAATTTATTAACCATTTCCTATTTTTGGCCATCAATCTAAAGTATCCGTTATAATACAAAAAAAAAAAAAAGGTAAAATTCATATTAGAATGGCTAGAAGTAAGATGTTCTTTCTTATCCTGTGGCCTTCGGGGAAATAAAAACAGACTATGGTCATATCTAGAGGTATAGAAAAAGGATTGTTGGCATTCTCTTAATTTCCTTACGTATTGTGGAATTTCAGACATGTTTAATGAGGAGTACCAGTGATATAAATAAAACAGAATACATTTTGCCTCCAGAAACTCCATTAATTAATGCTCGGAAAGGGCCGATTTTGGGGGTAAAAGTTTCTGAAGTGGTATCTGAGCTCTATAGAAGATCATATATGGACTTTAATTGCACAGCGTGTTGTAAGACAATTTTGTTGATATTGAAAAGAAACAGGCCTTCCCCTTTGGAGGTCATTGCTGCGGAATATTCCATCAAGTGCATGAAAGGAAAGTGAGATAAGAAAATACATGCAAACTGTATTTTTACATGAGGATGAGGTACAGAGAATATTTCTTTTTTTTGTGCCCCACACCGTTGTGTCCAAGGACTGCTATGCATCAAAGATAAGCCTTTATTTTATTTAAAAAATGTTTTTAATAATTCATTTTGTATTGTATTTTTTCTTTTTCCTTTAAAATTTTTTTATTTACTTATTTTTAGAGAGAGGGGAAAGGAGGGAGAAAGAGCAGGAAAGAAACATCAGTTGGTTGCCTCCCACACACCCCCAACCAGGGACCTGGTCCACGACCCTGGCACCTGCCCAGGTCAGGAATCGAACCAGATTTGTAGGACAACCCAATCCACTAAGTCACAACAGTTGGGCCTGTATTTTCCCCCCCATTACTCTTTATCTCCCTTTTACCCTCTTCCACCTCCACCCACATTTAAGTTCACATAAATGAGAATCTTGGGAACCATAAAGTAGTAGACATCTCTAATTCCATTTACTCTGTAGGATCCAAAGTAAAAGCCAATGTGGTCCTTGTAGTTTTATAGGATTTAACATTTTCAGAACCAATGAAGCAAGATCTAATTTGTTTGATATTTTCTAGTGCTTTGCACGTAAGAAATTTTCCATTTGGTATGAGTTGTGTGCCAAATGATGGAATGTATTGTCACTTTAGAGCCTAGTTATTCTAAATATAAATTTAAAAGAAATGTGGAGGAGATGAGCTCCAGAAAATGGAGAACACATTGAGGGTGTTTTTTTTTTTAAAATTTTTTTGGCCTGAGGCAGTTTTATTTTGGTGACTTAGGAGTAGTGCCTGAGTGCTTGGCTGCCTTGCTATGCAAAGTGCAGTGGTGGACTAGCAGCCTGGCGCCACCTGGGAGCTTGGGAGAGCTGTAGAATCGCAGACCCACTGGTTCAGAGTTTGCATTTTGACACAATCCCCATGAGACCCCTAGGCACATTAAAGTTCAAGAGGAGCTGCTCAGAAGTGATGAGGCCTGCCTACACACAGTGTTGTGGTTTCAGCATGTAGAGAGTTAATCCTTCTTGATTCCCCAGGGACTACTCATATAAGAAAGTAGCTGTGTGAACCTGCATCTCCTTCCTATCATTTTTATTTCCTACTTTTATTCCGGGTCGAAAATGAGGAATCAGGAAATTTTGGAGGATTATTGCAATTTTTGTGGATTGGGTGCATATAAAATAAAATCTAGAAACTCAGGAGTTGGGAAAGAGCTGGAAAATTTTGAAGGATAACAAAAACTCCAAGCATATTGTTAGTCTTCGCATGGTTAAAAAACTGAATAAAGACTTTCTTTTATTTTTTTTTTTTTAAATTTTTTTTTTTTAATTAATTTATTTACTTTTTAAATACATTTGTCTCTGCCTTCCCCCCAAGACTTTCGATATAGAGTTTTTGGTTGTAACAATCAACAAGTGTTAGCTGATTTAAGCAGCAAGTAGGTCATCGAAAGGGTTTCGTGGGGTTCACAGGGTCTCTGGGTGGGCTGGAGAGCCAGGGGCAGAGCCCGAGTCAGCCTGCAGACCTGGTTGGGGCGCTCCTGTTACTGCCGGGCTTTGAGGTTGCAGCCCACACCCGGGTGCCATCACTATTGAACGCAGCATGGAACTCTGTATTCCCTGAAGCACCTCTGTGCCCAGAGGGAGTCCTGGGTGATCTCTGTAACTCTTGGGTGGGTTCATCTGATTGGTGGTGCTTAGGTCTGGTGCCTTTGTCCCAAGTGCAAGGGAAGCTGGGAAAGCAAGTCTGGCATTTTCACGCTCACTGAGAGAGGTGAGCACTGCCTCGTTAGGTTGGGAATTCCCCATACATAAGAAGGGGGTTGAGTGTAGACAGGCAAAAAGAATGCAAATGTTTGGTAGAGTTACCTGTGTGTGTGTGAGTGCGAACACATGCACGTGCGAATGAATGTGTGTGCTCAGTTCACAAGAAACATTTATTTCAGTAGGACACCTTTGTAATTTTATAGTGAAGGTTAGCAAGGGGAAAATAGGATTCATTTTGCAAAATTTTGCTTTTTTGTTTGAAGAGCTAGCATAGCTAAAAATCATGAGTACCAGTCAGTCTTCTAGGTCAGATTTAGTCAGGAATAGACTGGATCCTTTCTGTGAAATAAAAGAGCTTCCTAAGACTCACTCTGAAATATGGAATTCATTGCATCCCCTTTCTAAATGAGAATCGTGTTTAGTGAAATCCTGACCATGTAATCAAGATAATGAGAGGTTGTTTCGTTTGCCTGAGTGACTCAGTTGTGGAGGACATACACACTTTGACTTGTGCTCTAATGGGAGGGTGAGAAATTATCGCTGCCTCAGTACACATACGACACAGAGCACAAAACAAAATCAGCAGACACGGTGTCATATTTGTACTGAGATAACATCCAGGAACAGCTGTGACTCCTTCAAATGACTCCACTTGTTTGATAATTGTTGGGTAAAAATAGTGCCACTACTGGCTATTTCAGGATGACAGATGGCATTCTAGATTATGTTCCTTTCCCTGCACCCAAAAAGAACAGGACCAAGTCTTTCAGAAAATTATGGTGTGCGTGTTAGATAGCAGCCGATAAAGGGCGGGGCACCATTTCAAGCTTCTGTTCTGCAGGTAGGTAGGGAGCAGGGGGTGAACTGTAAGGGAATTGAATTATTCCAGCCTGAGCAATGGTGGGAAATAAAGGCAGCTGTCTGTTGCTTAGGAACAGAAATATCTTGTGCCTCTGCTACAGCTGGAGGAATCAGGTAGCTTGCTTTTGGAGTTCACCTATCGGTTATTCAGACAGAACTGAAGCAAGCCTTCTTTTCTTCTTGGCTTTGTGGTCTGTTTGTATGTTTGTGTGTGTGTTGTGGGTTCTCATTAGATTCCTTAGCTTCTTCCACTCAGCAAACTACTCTGTTGCTTCTATTGCATTGTCTCAAAATGTGCCAATAAAAGTCTGTATTAACTGTGTATGAGTGTGAGTATATATGTGTATGTTGTGGGGGTGGGCAATGGATTTTCTTTAGCAGGGCCCTCGGGTGTTTTTTTCTACCAGGAAGTCAGGAGCCCCACATGCGTGGAGTGTATTGTTCAGTCTTTTATCTGAATGGCATGTATTGTTTGATATCTTGTTGGCATTTTCACCCGTATCTCAAGGAGAAAGGGTTCTCTCTCTCACACACACACACACACACACACACTCACACACACACACACACTCTCTCTCTCTCTCTCTCTCTCTCTCTCTCTGCCATTTTGGTCTGAAGTCAAGGAGGGAAGCAGAAACAGTGATCTTTTGTGAAGCCTGGGGGCTCCACTTCCTGGTACTAAGAAGGTAGGACAAAAATTGCAGTCTTCCCTGTGTATATGAATCCCTTTTGGAGCTTTACAAAATACATGTTCCTGAGACATAACCCCAAAATGACTGAGTCTTGGATATAGCCTGAGTGCCTGTGGGTTGAAAAAGTTCCCAGGGGATTAGAGCTTAGAAGTCATTTCCATTTTCTCCCTTCTCAGCCCTGGCTAAAGAGTGGTGGGCCCCCAGAGTCAGGCTGGGGACCGGAAGGCCTGGGCACAGGGTTCGTGGGCTTCCTCATTCCTGCCCAGAGTTGAGTGCCCAGCCTTTGTCCCCAGGCAACTCTGTGCATGAGTGGTCACATGGTTCCCGCAAGGGCGGGTTCCGTGGTCTTCATGATTTGAGTGGGAATACTTACTCTCTCAGGAGCACTCAGAGGGAACTGAGGCTTACAGCTGGGTAGAAACATAGCGGAAATATTTCGGAGTTGACTAGGTTATGGGAAACTGAGTAGAAGAGGCCTAATCCCTGGGTGTTTCTGACCTGGAAGAGTGATAAGAACAGAATATTCTAGGCACGTAGGCAAACTCATAAATACGCCAGGCCTGAGTAAGGCCCCGGGAATGAATAAACACCACTTCATTTCACTCACTCTTTTCTAGGGGTCCCAGGAAAACCAAATAGCCAAAATAAGAGCACGATAGCTACAGCAGCAATTTTAAAAGGAAATGAGATGTAGTTCTTGTTCACCTCTTCATAAACAAAGTCAGCGATTATTATTACATGGAAAATGAAGGCAATTATATAATCTTTAAACCATTCTCTGTATAATGAATAAAAGAAGTGTCAACCATTTCTCCTAAAAAGCCACAAGCCAAAGGCAGATATTTCTTGGTTCTTTTTTGCTTGGTTATATAAATACCCATTTGTGGGAACTCCAGAGTTGATCTGGAAATCTCATTTCAAAGAGAGCTGAGATGTAGCCCTGCAACCACAGACACAGAAGAGAACTCGGCAGGCAGCTCTCGTTTGCAAGAGTCCCAAATGCAGGGATGTGACTAAGGCCTAATTGGTCTGATTTTCAGGTGTCCCTGACCATGAAATCAATCTCAATGGCTACATGGTCACACTCGAGACAAACTCACGTTTCTCACACTGGCTTGCTGACTTCTAAGGGCTTTGATTTGAGAAAGAAGAAAAATAAGAAATATCAACCAGATTCACAGCAAAACCCGGGCTTTGAAATACTTTGAATTTCTGATTCTTTTTTTCAGCCCCTGCTCCCTTTGTATGAACACAGACTCCAAAATGGACTTGAAGCTCTCCCTCTTCCTGTGATGTGGAAAAATCTAGAAGAACATTAGAAAGATTTCAGCCCACCGGTAGTAAAAGGTGTAGAGATGCTAAGTGAGAGGGGCTTGAATGGCAGTCTAGGATCTGCTAACATATTTCTCTAGAAACATGTCTGTGTAGCAAGCTCACTTAATTCGTAATGTTTATTTAGGATGGTGAGAGTGTTGGCTCAAGCCGCCCAGGCCACCCGTTGGGGTTACCACTGTAAATTACTAACAGTCTTTTACACACAAAGCTGGGTACCTCCCTCCTACCACATCCTGCTGTGAATCTTCATGTGAATCCATTTCTCCCAATATACAGACTCAATGTGCCTCTAGGGAAGAGGTCAGACCTCTCCCACCTCAGAATATCACTGAAGCAGCTCCCATGGTGTTCGCACATAGCAAACACTTAGTGATTTGATTGTTTTCCTGGTTGGCTCCCATAATGACTTCAACCAAAAAAGAGTGATGTGCCTTTTCTTGCCTCCAAGTTCATAAAATGAGTGACCGAGAGATGGCAACTGCTGAGAAGTAAGGACCGCCTTTCAGCTGGAGACTTCTGCTCGTGGGAGCAGTAAGAGCTCAACACACATGCTCCCTCATCACTTTTGGCAAGTCACTTTACCTCTCTGACCTCAGCTCTAACTTTCTGTGATCCATGAGTGTCTCACCTAAGTTATATTATTCCCTGATCTCCCATTTCTATGATCCCTTGACCTTTTATCACCAAAAAATGGCACCATCACCAGCATCTTAGTTTTGAGGAGCCCGCTCTCTGACACTCACCCCATCTTCCCAGCTCACTCTCTTTATTAAGGTCACCCCAGCAGACCTCTAATCCATGGCCTCACCACATTTTCCATGACCCTCCTTTTCTCCTTATATTCCTTTTTTTTTTTTAATACAGTGTAGATTACAGTTGCTCATTATGGTTATTTAAGCAGCTAAATGTTGTGGGAGAAAAATGCACAATTGTGCTCATTAATCTACAAATTCATGATGTAAATCTAAAATTAACCCTTGACACTGCTCGGCAATCCTACTTTACCTGCTTAGTGTGTTTATTCTGCTGCTCTCCAGAACACGTGCCCTGTCTCCTCACACCCCTCTCTCCCTGTGCTGCTCCTTTCCCATTTACCTTCAGCAGAGACTTTGCCTCAAAATTTATTGAGAAGATAAAAGTAGTGAGGCAGGCCACATACCCATCATCAAATCTAACAGCCCTCTCCTATCTTCATCCACACTCCATTTTCCACCTGTACCTGCTGATGAAGTAGCTTCATTCCCAACAAAGCTGCTTCTACGTGTTCTTTTCCAGCTTTTTCATAGCTATACTGAGGATGCATCCTCATCTGCCCAGTTCAGTAATGGTGTATGGTTGTTGGCCTGACATAGTCATGGATAAATAGTGCCCCTTATAGTGCCTCAGTTTGTGAGACAGATGTAACAAAGTTCCTTGGGATGAGCAGTTATTAGGCTCTCTGTTCAGATCATCTCTGTGCTGCTGTCCTGCTGTCCTAGTTACTCTGCAGGTAGTTACCTAGCTTTGTAAGTCCCGGCACGTGGAAGGGCAAGTGCTTCCATCTTTTCTTTGTTAGCAGTGTATTAGCTTTCGTGGATCCTTTACTATTTCATACATGTTTTAGAATCAGTTTATAAAGTTCCACAGAATCCAGTTGGGGTTTCGGTTGGAGTTTCATCAAATCTTTACATCAGTTTCAGGGAGAATTGACATCATTACAAAATCAAACCTTCTTATTCATTAACAGAAATAGTGCTCTACTTGGTTTTCTTTTAATATCTTTCAATAAAGTGTCAAAATTTTCTGTATCCAGGTTGAGCATGTATCTTGTTTATTCCTTGTAAGGTATTTTATAGTTTTTGTTTCTATTATAAGTGATGCATTTAAAAATATGTCTTCTATTTTTTTATTGTGGTGCAGTGGACTTACACATTTTTCTTATGTTCCGTCACTTTGCTGAAATTTCCTTTTGTTTATAATAGTTTATAAATTAGTCAGGGTTTTCTATGTAGATAATGCTATCATCAAAAATTATGTTTTTTTGTTTCCTCCTTTCCAATCCGCTTAAAAAACAAAACCAGACCATTGACATATGGTGTACACACAGGAAAGAGCATGCATAAGTTTATCTCTTGATACATTTTAACAAAACGAACACACTTATTTAACTAGTACCCAGGTCAGGAAGCAACATTATTTGCCCCTCAGAAACCCACTCTCACCCCCCACGCTCCCTTGCGTCACTGCCTCTCCAAAGAATAATCCTTGTGCTTTTAATATATATATATTTTTTCTGGTGTTACTGACTTGGCTCACACAGAGTCCCCTCCCTCTTTCTCCCTTTCTGCTGGAATATTCCCAGTAACATAAAACTATGCTTACAATCATCCATCTTAAATAGCTCTTCCTTGAGCAATGTCTCCTTTCTACTTACTCCCCCATTTTGCTTCTCCCCTTCTCAGTGAAACCTTTTGAAAAAAATGTACTACAGTCACTGTCTCTGCTTCCCCACTTTACGGTTTTCTTTTCAACTCACTGGAATCTGGCTTCTGTCTTTGGTATTCTATTGAAACAGCTCTTGTCAAGATTACAGTGACCTCATGTTACCAAATCCAATAGTATCCTTCTCTGTCTCCTAGCATCATTTGATGTAATTGACCCATACTCATCCGGAACTACATCCTTTTCATGGCTTCCATTTATTATTCATTCCGGTGATTACTTGTTTAATGCCCTTCTCTTCACCTAGACTCCAAGTTGCACAAGGGCAGGAGTGATGTCTAACTTTTTCACTGCTCCATCCCCAGAATCTAGTCCAGTGTCTGGTAGATAGTAGATTGGCAAATATTTGTTGCCTAGGCATTAGGGATTACAATGCATATCCAATCTCTTTTATCTCATGTCCATTTGAATGTCTCATGAGCACCTCAAATTCAACAGGTCCAAAAATGTTTGTCATCCTCATCCGCAAACTCTTTTCATCACTAGTATTCTCTCTTTAATTATACATCACTACCATCCATTAAACCAGAAATCTTCACTCCTTCTTCCACATGCCCACATCCAATGCATCACTGATATCCGACCATACTACTGTCTTTCCCCCACTCCATTCACTTCCTGCTATTTACATTTTCATCCTCTTGGTATGTCACCATGTTGAGTTACTGCAATAGATTCTGGCCTGTTTTTGTTCTAAACTCTTCTAAACTCTGATATTGCTTTTCTCCAATTGCTTCTCAACATGATAGCCAAAGTGGTCCTTTTAAAAATACAAGTATAATTCAATCGCTCTCATATAGTAGACATTGTGTCATGTTCTATTCCCCAATATAAAAATAGAATTAACATAGGGGAAGCCAAGACAGTGCAGGACTGCACTATTAAATACAAATGACTTGATCATTAATTTGTGTTTAATTTCAATATCACTATTTTTCCAAATTTTCAAAGCATTCTTTGAATTTCTATATGACTATTGTATCTTCTACAGCTATTGACCTATCAAGTGCTTTTCTCTTTCTGCACCTACCTGTTCTTCAAATTGAAGTCTGTAGATGCTTTTTCAGTAACAGGGGGCAGATTGGCACTAATTGTTGGAAGGAAATGTATAAGCAGAACTAGTGATCTGGGGTTGATGTGCTACCTGGCGGTTCATTCATCCATGACTGTCTTGTAAAAACATTAAAAGGAGAACTCCTCAGGCTGCCTATGTTAAGATTAAGGATGGTTAGTGATTAAAAGTCAATTTATTATTGCTTTCCTTTATTAGACATAAATTTTCAAGTAGTTAAAGAAGTGTATTTTGTAATTACTAAAGGGTTCTTTAAAGTGCTTCAGTCAATGATACTTAGATACCCTACAACAATTAAAGTGATAACTAAATAGCTTCTCCTCTCCATTGTTGGTGCCTAAGTAGTTGCTTCCCGAAAACCTTGACCAATTGAAAGACAAAGTTGAAAAGTTCTTTGTTGTTGATGAGGTACATCATTTTAAAATTTGAGAGCAACAAGGCGTGACTACTTTCCTTTTTTCAGAATTAACAAGAGTAGCAGGACAAGATTAATAGGTGGGTTCGTTATGCCTGAGAAGCTGACTTTTTCTTTTTTTTCGAAAAATAATTGCTTTTCTTGAGTGCAAGAAGCTTTTGCTCATTCAATGTCAAGATCTGTTATGCTGATTGGGGGATGAAGTCACTCTTCCCACTGTTTGTAGGGCAGAAAGTCAATAAAAGTGATTGGCGGCTTTGTGCAACATTGAAAAGTCTCCAGCAGATTTCCCACTTGGGACCCACTAAAAACTGGCGGACTCCAGGAAATAAAGTCAAACTGTCCTCTTTTGACACAGGGCCATAAACATAATGGAATGGTTTCTTCCATGCAGGATTTGAGCAAAATAATCTCTACTGATTTCTTTGGGTTGGTCACACCCAGCTTTCTTTTCTTTTTAGGTGCTGTTGTTTCAGAAAGTGGCATTAGATAGGCATTATCTGTCTAATATTGCGTAACAAGACACCTTATTTTAAATGGCACCGCGAGGTAGTGGAATAGAGTGCTTATGATCATGGGCTCTGGGACCAGAGATCTGGATTCAAATCTTGACTCACCTGATTGTGTGACCTGGAGTGAGTGATTTACCTACTCCTTGCCGTCATTTCTTTACCTATAAAATGAGGGAAGATAACAGTACCGTCTACAGAGTGTTTTTGTGATGATTAAATTTATTTATGTAAAACGCATGGCAGATAGGGATGGCTGCTACTAAAAGTTACTATTATTATTGAGGTTTCTGGGCGATGGCCAAAAGTCATCCTGGACATTGAAGGTAAATTTGGCCTGGTGTTGACTTCTGTGGAGAAATGGGTCCTTGCAACTGGCAGCAAGGCTAATGCTTATTAATGGTCCATTGAGGCCTGACAAAGCAAGCATATTTGAAACTAAGATGAAATCCATGTTTTATGGTATCTTTTAAAAATTTTTATTAAATTTATTGGGGTGACATTGGTTAATAAGATCATATAAGCTTCAAGTGTACAGTTCTATAATACATCATCTGTGTATTGCATTGTGTGTTTACTGCCCAAAGGCAGGTCTCCTCCTTTCACCATATACTTGACCCCTTTTACCCTTTTCTACCTCCCCCACCCCCCTACGATACTGCTGTTTGTATCTGTCAATTATTTTTCTTGTTTGTTTGTTGCTTTCAGTTTTATATCACACATGGCTTAATAGATGGATCTTATTTCTACCTATTTTTTCCTAAAAAGCTGGATTCATGGGGCTAAAGCTGACAGCTCTCAGTATAACAACACCTATTGTTATCGCTCACATTTGAGTTTTTGCCGGCTTTGGTACAGGCATTAGGATCACATTCACCCCAGGAGGTCCAGGGGGCAGGTTCTGGGAGCCCCTGCAGAGCAAAAGGGGTTGCAGCCACCACGGACATTCAGCTCAGGCCAGCCTGTGGGGACTGAGGGTAACCCTTTTACAAGCGGGGAAAGATCAAGAATAGGCGGGATATCGCCCTGCCCTGGGTTGGGGGAGAATGGGTGAGGCTTCTCTCTCCTACGTTTAGTTTCAGGCGTTACCAGGCTGGGCGGGTACCTTCGGAGGAGGTGTAGAGGGCCTGGGGGCCTCGCGGCTGTGGGTAGTCTGGGCTGAGGGGTGAGTGGGAGGACTGCTGCTCTGGATGAAAGGAGGGGCCTGGGCCGGTGCCAGAGCTGGGAACGAGAAGCAGGGAATGAGAGAGCAGAAGGTCCTTTGGGTTTCTTTTCAAGTTGCCCATCTCATTTCACACTTCAGTAAGAGGAACAAGGATTTAGGCTCCTTGCCATGTCCAAAGTGGGGGAGCTACATTTGTCCCTGGGGTCCCTGAGTGGGGAGTTCCAGATGAAGGAAGGAGTGTTTTTTTAATAATACTCCAAAACAACAACAGCAACAACAACTCAGACTTAACCTTCTATAGAAATACAATTTTCATTTCTTTTCAGAAAAACACTACGTTCTTTGTCTATAGTGTTTTTTTAAATCTGGATCCAGATTTTTATAGAGCCTTGAAATTCACTGATACATGAAAAACCGAGACTACTGTTGACAGAAATTGTGTATGTTAGTAAATTATGCATAAGAATAGCAGAAAAAAATACCCCAAGCCTCTGGGATTGTACTGAACAGCCTCCTGGCTGTGTTCTGTGACTGGACGGTTAGAGGGTTGGGTGGGGCGGTGGCTGGTGAGTGAGGACAATTAGCTTGGCTGGGTGGAATTTTCTCTTTGAACAAGACCTTGTGCCCAGATGTCACATATATCATTTTACTTGAATTCATATGAAATATGCTCGGAAAATAAATAAGTCCTTGGTTTGCAGGGACTCTCTGTTGGCGACTCCACCTCAGAGAGGAGGTGACCTTTGCCCCCAACTTGTACAACTGCTCCTTTGGCTTCAGCTACATTACTGTCCTTCTTTTGCCTTTTAAAATTCCACTAATCACTTTATTGTCTTCTGGCTCTAGAGAAAGCCAGAGTGTTTCACTTCCTGATGAGCACTTGAGAACTGGGCCCTTTGACTTATCTTCTGTCCCTCTTTCCAGACATGGGTCCCTGCGCACTCACACAGTCTCTCTCTCTGTCTCTGTGTCTGTCTCTCTTGCGCCTGCACTTTGTGCCAACCACATTTTTACCTCTTTATTTATTATTTATTTAGGCCCTTGAAAATTTGAGCATTGACTTGCATTTCAACCCAGTTGTTTCTTGCTTCTGCTCTTGAGAATGTGCCGTTAGGAGATTCAGAACAGTGGATCTCAGATCGCTGTTTACTCATGTTGGGCGATCTGAGCAGCGGCAGCTCAAGCTGACAGCCCTTGGGATCCAGTTGACGTGCCTTAGTAGCTGCGATTGCAGTGCTGAGAGTAGACCTGGGACTGAAGGGGCTGGCACTAGGGACCCTTACACAATTCTAAGCCATTATGTGAAAGACAGAAACAAGGAAGGTTGCACTGGGAAAGGTGATAAAGACAAGACAGCTTATTAGAACAGAGAACAAGATTAATGGAGGGGGAGGGAAAAGAATCCAGCCATACATCCTAATAGAATGTAATCCCAGGCTAGGAGAGGGCTGAAGAAGTCAGTTGGAAAAGACTAAAAGGATAAATTGATAGAGATGCTTTTCATATTGGAAATTCTGATTCTGGTAGAAAGTAGTCAGTTAGTGTCTGCTGAACGTCTCACATAATCATGTGTCCATGTTTTGACACTTATAAGTTGCTTTCATCTATTTTTAAAGATGTTTTGGAAAATATGAAAAAAAAATCTCTAGCATGTGGCAGGACCCCAATTAAAATGCATAAATGCAAAAGAGATTTTCACTCAGATAATAGAGGAATCCAGGGATAAGGCTGACTAGGTAGGGCTGGACCCAGGAACTCAAATAAGGATATCGCTTCCTTCCCACCCTCCTTCCCTTCCTTTCTCTCTCTCCTTTCTTTCCCCCTTTCTCTTTCCCTGCCTCTCCTTCTGCACGTCTGCTCCTTCTCCTTAGCACCCCGCACCTCCCAACCATTAACCCTCTCCTCGTCTCCCTTTCTCTCCTCTTCCTTTCCTTCTTTTCCTTGGCCTTCTCTCTCGGACTCTGCCCCTCCCCCCACTCTCCCCCACCCCTGCTCCCTGTACCTGCCTAATTTCTCTGCGTCCCTGACAATTTCTCTCTCCAACCCCCCCTCTCTCTTCTTTTCCCTTCCACTCTCACCCCTTTGCCCCCTCTGCCTCTGCTCCTTCTGTCCATCCCTCTATCCTTCATACCTTACGCCCCTTCCTCTCTTGGCCCTTCTCTGTTTCCTCCTGCTTCCCCCTCTCTCCCTCTCTACTCCTCTGGCTCCCGACTCCCTGCGCCTCTCATAGTTCTGTTGACCAACAAACTAACTGGATTCTAGGCAGGCTCTCTGGCACTGGGACCTCCCTGCAGATCCAGACTTATATCATCCCACTTAGACTTCTCAGTAGAAGAAGAGTTTCTCTTTCACAATAATTTCAGCAAAAAGTTCCAAGCTTGCCTTGCACTGGGCTGATGTAGGGCTGGAATATGCTGACAGGCCTTGGAGCAGAGAATGGGTGGTGGAATCCCTTTCAAACCATGTGGACTGAAGTTCAGGAAAATCAAGGTGCTAGAAGAAGGGTCATTGGGATTGGATGCAGAAGAAAGGGAGTGGATACTGGGCAGGCCAAAAATAAGGTGCCATTACTACTCCCATTGGCCAGTTTACTAACCTGTGGTCTACTGACTACTTTTTACAAGAAAATATCATTAATAATAATCAAAATTTAAAAAGCAGTACAACCCCCAAATCCTAGGAGGATACAAAATAAAGGTTCTTCAATGTTTGTTTTCCAGTCTCCACAGTCCAGTGCAGGTGGAGCAGCCTTCTGTCGGGCTTCCCTGAATGGGACGACGTAGGGATTGAGGCTTTCTAATCATGTGGTGCTGCCGTACTGACACCTTCACTCCCAGCAGGGAAAGAATGTAAAACACACAGGGTCTTGTGGTCACATGCAGATGGTATACAGAATTTCTGCCCATGTCCCATTGGTCAGCGCCCAATCTCTTGTTCCCACTCTAACTACAAGGGATGCTGATAACTTAGTGTTCTTATGTGCCCAGAAAGAAAATAAATGGGCTTTGAGGAACACATAGCACTATTAGGGCCATAGTCAGTTTGTTTGGATATGTGATTACATTGAACCAATAAAAAGTTAATGCTGGGTGTTTCTGAGATATTGCTATGCTTTCCTCTAAAATGCCTCCCATTCTTTCTTTGGATAAACAGTTTGTCCTAAAAGTCTGCTCTTTCGTGAAGCCTTCTGATAGGGCACTGCATTTGGAGCTTGTACTTTGGAACCAAATGGCATGTGTTAACCCCAGCTTCCCCATTTTTCTAGGGGTAACTATGAACAAATTAGCCCCTCGAAGCCTTTGTTTCCTTTTCTCATATACTGTGCAAGAAAATATCATTAATAATAACCCAAATTTTAAAAAAGCACTCACCTGAAAAAAAATGAAGTTATGTGCTAATTATATCTAAATTAAAAAGAAATTCAAATGACTTTGGTGGTTGTGAGCTTTTTTTCCCCTAGCTAGCTATAATTTTACTTAGCAACTCAGTGGAGCCCAGCAAGTCAGCGGTGCATCTGGGCGTGGGCTGCACCGTATGCTCCAATGTTCTAGCCACTAGAACCTGACAATTTCCGAGCTAAAGGGAGGTTAATTCAGTGGTCACTCACCCCAACCTCCTCATTCTACAGAAGAGGAAACTGAGGCCCAGAGAGAATACTTGGGGGTGCACAGAGTCACAAAGCGGGTTAGCAGAACTGCAGGTCGGTCCCACACCTCCTGATTGCATGTCTGTCAGCAGGAGGCTCCTCTCTCCTGCATGGTCTTTTCCTTTTTCCAGCCTTGTTACTTCAACAGATCAAGAGCTGGCAGCTTGAAATTGAAGGCTCGGTTCTCTGCCCTGGCTTAAGAAAAGCCTGCCCATTTCATAACGTTTTGCTTCCCCTACCGTCTGCCACCCAACACACAATGAAGTGTAGATATTGTTCCGTGCTCTAACCATAGAGACTTATCTACAGAGACTGTTGTTTAAAACGTGTCCTCTTTACATAGATGCTACTGCAGCTCAACGAGGGGTGATAAAGACATAGGTAATTGCTGTAGAATAATACTGCTGCCAAGAAGATGATTGAACTCCCACACAGAAGGTGAACAGATGGTATATTTATTGAAATTCATAGGCTGTGAGATGGAATAATTTAACTGATGGCTGGGCACCCTCATTTTCGGTGGAGGGATGCTCCC
The DNA here is from genome assembly GCF_021234165.1 of Pteronotus mesoamericanus. NCBI lineage: Eukaryota > Metazoa > Chordata > Mammalia > Chiroptera > Mormoopidae > Pteronotus > Pteronotus mesoamericanus. The sequence goes on along the minus strand of NW_026555078.1, from coordinate 27,114,884 downwards.
AGAAGAACGAGTGTGCCGCTAGGTGGCGGGATCACCCAGGGCCCAGTGCTTGTCCACAATCTCAGAAAGGGAGGCTTGGATTCTGAGCACAGGGAAGATTCCCTTCCATTTGTTTCCTAATTGGGACTGCTAACCTTCCCTGTGGATGAGTAGGAAACCACCATTTAAAGAAAAACAAACTGGAGATCACTTCAATGATAAAGTAAATATATACTTTTATATACTTAAAAAAAACTTGAGATCACTTCAATGATAAAGTAAATATATACTTTGGCATGGAGGAAAAGCAATCAAGTGACAGGGTATGAAATCACTAAAGGGATGGGGCCATTGACGAGAGGGGGCCTGTGTCTGGACCAAGAGGCGCTGTGGGCTCCAACACCCTTCGATCACTGGCCCATCTGGGCCTAATGACATCTCCTCCCTGCGGGCTTCCTTCCTCCTCAGACTTACCCACTGCTCCTAGTGCAGAAGAGCAGGAAAAACCCTGGCTTTTAGAAGCTTCATTTGGGAAGCTGCGAGGACTAATAACATTATGTCAGAGGAAAAATAAAGGAATCCATTGTGAACTAATGTAAGGGATGGAGGAAATAAGATAGAAAAGATAAGATAACAAGTTAGCCTGTGATAGTTACCAATCCTTACTTCTGTGGTCCTAATAGTATTTTAAAGGATTTTTTCCTTTTCCCTTTGGTTTCTAAATCCAGAGCACTAAAAAGCTTTGTGAGTGACTTTGGGATGCTCACATCCTTCTGATTTGGTGTGAGAACCACTATGTCCGATTTTATAAATGAACCCATTTATCCACTCGACAAATATTCATTGAGACTTTCTTTATTCAAGCTTTTATCTTTTTCTTGTGTCTCAGTTTCCTTATCTGTAAAGTAGGGATGAATACCTGTGTCATAGGATTGTTGTAAGGATTAAATAAGCACTGTTATGTAAAATACTTAGAACAAAACCTGGCACATTGAAAGTACTCAATGAATGTTAGCTGCTATTTAGTACTTTTATTACTACCACCACTACTACCTACTACTGTACTTTTACTGCTGCTGTACAACTGTATTACTACTACTATTACTTTGACTACTATTGTATCATTATTATAACTATATTACTGCTATTATAGTGCTACTTATTTTTACTCTTGTCTTTTGCTTCTACTCTTAATTTGCATTTTGCCCCCCAATTTCTCCTAATTTCAGAAAATATCTAATCTTGTCAATTTCAAGATATATTTAGTCTGTCTTAGATTTTTAGGTAAATGGTTAATTTGTAAAACCCCCCCTTTCTACCACTTTTTTCCTCAGAGGTTGAGCTAACCATCTGGGGTCTACATCCAACCCTACAGTGGGCACAGGGCTATTGTGGCCCACAATTACCCTCCGCCCACACCGAGGCACCTTGTTTTGACTTCAGTTTGTTCTTCGGCCTCGGTCCTTACACATCTGAGTCTGGGCTGGCCTCTTCTAGGCCATTTTTGGGCCTGGTAGGAGATGGAATGGTCAAACACCAGTGAGAAATTGTCAGTTGTTCTCTGGCTTCGTGCCAGCCTTCTCTTAGTGAGGCTGGCCTCAGGCTTCTGGCCCTGGCATTGCGGGGACCACACTGGATAGAGGTCTTCCTGTAAGGCCTACAGGCTCCCTGGGCTCCTGAAGGACTAAAGGCACCAACTGAAATGTAAGGGAAGTTTTATAATTCCCTGCTTCATCTCTGCATGTCCATTCCTAGCCCTCTGCTCTACCCGTGCCACCTCCCACGACCCCAATACAGCACCTGCCAAACTTTATTCCTTTTTTTTTTTTGGAACTCTTCAAATCAAAACTCATTATTCATGGAGGAAATCCAAGTGTGGAGCAGGACTCTTGCCCCCCGCCCTCAGTTTTTTGGTAGGAAGGATCCTTGGGCTATGCTTCTGAAATGGCAGCCTGGCGGTGACCAGTGGGGGCTCAGAGACATTGTCAACCATGAGCAGCATGTCCTTAACAGTTGTTCTGGAACAAAATTCTTGGATATGGGCAACTTACTAATTCAAACTGAAAATAAGTGGTGGTGGTAAGGCTGGAGTGAGCAAACCAAAATTCTGGGCTGTAGACTCTGCAAAGGAATACAATTTCTTTGACTGAGTATAGGCTCATTCAATATAGGCCATTAAAATACTGCCAATAGAGACCCCTTCTCTTTTAAAAGAGAATCACATATTCAAAAAGAGATGGATTAATAAAGTTTTCTTTCATGTATCATTTGGGACCAGAATTAGTTTGTTAGAATTGAGATTTATCTTATTATATTATGATCTAAGTCAGAGGCAACAAATTATGGCCAGTGGGCCAGACCTGGTGCCCTGCCTGCTTTGTGTGGCTTAGGAGCAAAGAATAGCTTTTACAGTCTCAAATGACCAGAACAAAATCAACAGAATAATATTTCATGAAATTCAAACGTCAGCATCTATCAAGTTTTAGTGGAACACAGCCGTGCCCATTCATTTAGTATTGTCTGTGGCTGCCGTCCCACTATACCAGCAGGCTCCAGGAGCTGCAACAGTGACCGTATGGCTTGCAAAACCGAAAATATTTCCTATTTGACCCTTTCCAGAAAAAGTTTGCTGGCCCTTGGTCTAGGACGTGGATGTGCCATGAAGAGGAATTTAAGGGAGAGCATTCTGTTTAGATTCGCTCAGTCCTGTCTCCAGGTAAGAGGGAAACAGCGCTGCGGTGGGGCGTGGACCTGGAGGAGGCAGACAGGAGAAGGCCTGCGTCCCTCAAGCAGCGTGGGGTGTTTGTGTCAGTTCCGCTGCGCGTCGTGGTTCTTCAAGCCTGCTGTTATTTCATGCCACCTGCATAACCTGATTTGCATCTTAAATGAATATCCAGCTACCACTTGGACTTTTTTTGCAAATAAGGAGAATGGCTTTTATGAAGCCATCTGTGGATGAAAAATAAATAGCAGCTCACAACAGCCCTGGAATATGTGATTGAGGGAGTGAGTGCACAGCAAAAGAGTCACACAGCTGACTTCCTTCCCAAGTCAAGAAACTATGGAAAAAACCCTCAGTATTGACAAGATAAGGGAGGCAGGCAGGAGCCATCTGGAAGATAAAGGGAAAATAAAAGCCGCTTGAAACCCAGAGGCACACTTGGATCAGGGACCGTCATCCTGAATCCCCTGGGGCCCGAAGCTCTCGGGGCTTCTCCCCTCCTGAGGCCTGGCTGGCTTTCTTAACGGCCCAGGAACCTCCGTCTCCCGTCTCCCGTGCTGTGGCTTCCCTGCAGGTACTCAGATCGAAGAGGGTTTCAACATCTGGACTCAAGTCCCATTGTTATGATGCTTTTGTCTGAAATGTGTCAGAGGTGAATGGTTTGGAGTCATCATCCTTTCTCTAACTACTCCTAGTCACCATGTACCCCCAGAGGGGTTGCCAGAAGCAAATTGCAGAAAATGTGGCAATTCTTAACTTCTAAATGCAAAATGGGTTGAGGAAGTAAATGTGATGAGTCAGAACAATTCTCTCTCTTTGAGTTCCCCCCTGACCTCCCCCCTCCCATCTCCCCTCACCTGTCCTCTTCTGTAGGAGTAAAGAGCTCTGACCAGGGACAGAGAGAGAAGAGTGGTAGAGAAGAAGTGAGAGAGAGCTCCCCCCTCTGTCGCTTCTCTCCCTTTCTCCCTCCCCTCACCCCTCTCTGCTCCTTCACCCCTCCTCTCTCCTTTCCCCTTCTTCCTCCTCGCCCCTGGTCCTCTCTCCTCCATCCCCCATGCCTTTTTGTGTCCTGTTCTTGATTCCTACTTCAAGCTGAGTCCTGGGGTTGTGGGGACATAATTCTTGCTCCTCCTTTGATTAGGGATATGACAATAGGGAGGGTCCATGCCTGGCATGCTGGGTAGGTTCATGAGATGGGTCCCATGGAGGAATTTCAGTTTCTCTCATGGTACTGTTGCATATAGAACCAGTTGCTAGGTGTGTCTAGGCTGGAGGAAGCCTTGGAGATCTCTGCAGATGCTCTATGGCTCCCTCCAATGGGGTATAGACACCCTGTGAGAGTCTGCCTGAGTCTTTCAGACAGCATAGGAGGACATGTGTTGGGAAGATGTGACATGGGCAGCCTCTGCCCCTGGTATGCCAACATCTCAGTGGATCACTAGGCCCAGGGAGTGCTTCAGGAAAGCACTGCTCACTTCCTGTGTGACGGACCACGGGGGATGAGCTCTATCCTGCAAAAGAGGCCCTCGCTCTCATTCCCATCTCCACTGTGGCCTGGTCTGGAACTTAGGGACAACTTCAGAGGAGATAGGGACAAAGGGGAACATTTTTCTATTTTACTGGAATTATTATTCATATCAGACAGAAGGGGGGCTCTAAGTCAGAAATTAAACCAAGTTATAGGAAATAAAGTTATGTTTCTTGCACATCAGAATTTGTGATTTATAAAATTTGTACTAGATAGAGGCACATTTATTAAATACTATAAGCCAGGTATTGTACCAAATAGTTTTCAAGCATTTTCTTATTTGATTCTTTTCATGAGTTTGTGAGGCAGATATTCTAATTCCATTCTACAAAGAGAAGTAAGGCTTTCCAAGGAGCATTAGCTAACCTAGGTCACATAGTCAGAAGGGGTGGAGCTGGGATTTTGGGCCAGGCAGTATGATCCTGGGGTTCCACTTGCTCCACATACCCTAATACCTGAGATTTGAGTAGGACCTTGTGACAGGCCCTTGAAATCTACTTTGCATATAGCTGTTGATAAAGCACTTTGACAAAAAACTTTTCTGGGACTTTTATCATGTGCCAGGTGCTCTGCTAGGCATGGGATACAAAATGAATTAACATTCACTTCCTACCTTTATATAACAATCTGCCTACCTTTAGTTCTAACACTTGGAAAGTACTGTGTGAACTGGTAGAGTGAATGAATTTGAAAGGTACAAAAAGAGTAAGGGAGAGAATGTCTTAATTTCAATTGTAGCATTAAGAATATCGAAACCATACTGATAGAAAGAGAACTTGAAAGAATCAGAACGCTGATTCCAGTGGAAATACAGATTTGCCTTAGGCAGTGTGGAAAGCCTGTTGGTTAGAAACCTGATCTTAGCTGAACAAAGCCCTAGGGAACAATGGGGCTCAGAGTACAGGGACAGGCTGATCTGATCTGAGAAGGTCCCTTTGTTGTTAACACCAGGTACTGATGAGGGAAACCAGAGTCAGCAAAGCTCCCAGCATGGAACAGTGTTCAGGAGAGAGAACTCATTTCTGGAAACAGCACCCCTTTTTTTTGATGTCCACAAAACTAAAAAAGGGATTAATAAATGACTGATGTAGTAGGAAAACTAGGTCATATTATAACTTCTGTTGTCCCATATCACATATCTGTTGAATACAGGATATGCAATGAGGCTTCACATTTCTCAGAGAGAAAGAAGAAGCTGGTTCCATCATCATGCCTTTGGCCAGCCACAGGGAGCCATGATTCTGGTTGCTAGGCAGTGAGCGACGTCCTCCAGCTTTCTGCCATTTTCTTGTTGGTACCTCTGTTCTGAAAGCAAATGGTCAGGAGGGACCATTTGTTGAAGTTGTATCAGGGTGTTAGGGATCATGGGTGGTTAGCAATAGATACTGGGCCTGGTTACTTTAAATCAAGAGGGACTTTCCTGGAGCAGTAGAGGAACGCTCACAGGATAGAAGCAGCAGCTCAGAGAGGGCGGGAACGAGGTAACACTGAAGGTCTTCAGGCAGGAGTGCTCCATGGTTCTAGGCACCAGCCACCATCTTTTCATCATTCTCCTCCCACCTCGATTCTGTGGAGGGAGGGTCTTTTTGGCCTGGCTTGAGCTAGGTACCCACCTCCTGGACAGGAGAAGGCAAAGCCTCTTGATTTAAGTCTCTAGGACTAATTCAGTGGAGGTAAGGAAATTCCTCAAGGGAATGGGAGGAGGGTTGGCACAGGAAGGCGGGGTGGATGCCAGGTACCCACGTGAGCGCCTTGGTGGGAAGGGCTGCTTCCCCAGTCTCTGTGCACTGCGGCGTAGGTTCCATGGTGTGATCTTGACAGGCTGTGTGGTCTTGCTCTGCTTCTCCCTCGACAGGGCTGTGATAGCAGTTCCTCTTGTCTGCCACCTCGTGCCCCTTCAGTTTAACCTGATCTAACCTTCCCTGTCTAACCTGTGTGGCTTTGCTTCATCTACTCTGCTATCAGTTTGTCTTCATTAAGCACTAATCTTTTCCTCTTGTGTGCTCTCAGGCAGCTTTCTGTTTTATGAAATGTTCTTCTGATCCTCATTTTCCTGGCCTGAGAATTCCCTGTATACATATCATTGCTGCTGTAGTGAATACGTACAAAGCACTCAGTATGTCCCAGGGCTGTATATTAACCCACTTCATTCTCCCAACCATCCTATGTGGCTACTCTCTCCATTTTATAGGTGAGCACACTAGGCAAAGGAAATTAAGTAACTTGTCCAAGGTCAAACAGCTGGTAAGTGGCTGGAACAGAATGTGAACTCTGCCTTCTGGGAGCAAAGTCTGTGACCTTAACTAGTCTTGACTATCTTTCATATCTTCTGTACCCTCCACACCCAGATATCTGTTCTACCTCTTAATAATTCTGTTCCTCCCCTCCCCCCACCATTCCCACTGCCTTGCTGCCAGCCTCTACCTTCCAAGAGTCACCTTCCTGGCATTAACTTAGGTGTGGTCGAAAGGGGCTTATTATGAATAAGAAAAGATGCCCCTCTCTCCCCAGTCACTTGGGAAATTTCAAGAGTTTTAGAAATTCTGTGCCAGGACTATATATATATATATCTTCTTATATCACAATATCACACACGCTTTAATTGAGGTCTTCATGATCTGTTTGGAGACCACTTGACACACTACTCTTCAAGTATTAAGCATCCTGTTGCCAAAGATAACGTACCAAAAAATCCACCGTATCCATATTGTTCATCTGTTTGTAGTTACTTAAAGGTTTCCTATCGTCTTCCATGCCAACATAATTTGGATCTAAGTTTACTTTCCAGTTGCATCATCTACCACTTACACTCATGCCCATAGTCCACTACCTCCATGCATCCTCTGTATATTGCTTAGGATGGTGCCTAGGGCTTATTAAATGCTTTCTGATCTGGCAGCTCCACCAAATTACTTGCCACTCTCTCAACAGACCTTGTCTTTTCCTCCTTAGCAAAGCCTGAAAGGACCTCCGGGTCTTGACTTCCCCCCCTGTGTCTAGCAAAAGTCCTGTTTATATTCCAAGGCTTTCTCCACCCATCACAGGGACATTTTCTGCATTTCTGTCATATTCTGTCCTTAGCTATGCTTAACACTTCCCTGGTGTATTAATTTCCTAAGGCTGCTATAACAAAGTGCCACAAACTGGGTGGCTTAAAACAACAGGAATTTATTGTCCCATAGTACCAGAGGCCAGAAGTTTGAAATCAAGGTGTCACAGGGCCATGCCCCTTCTGCAACCTGACTTCTGCTGGCTTGCTGGCAGTTTCCAGTGTTCCTTCGCTTGTGGTTGCTTACTCCAATCGCTGCCTTTGCAGTCATGCAGTCCTCTGCCTCTAACCAGGCCCTTTTCTTGAAAGGACACCGGTCACATTGGATTAGGGACCTCATCTTAACTACTCTAGGATGACCTCATCTTAAATACTTCTGTTTGGAACAACCCTATTTCCAAATAAGGTCCATTTTGTAGTGGAGGTTAGGATATTGGCTGTCTTTTTTGAAGGTGGGGGCATTAAACCCGTAACACCTGGCTGTACTGTAACCTTTTATGGGTGGGTGGTCTTCCCCACTAGACTGTGAATCACATTTTATTCATTTTGTGCCACTTGCTCTGTCCCATAGTGAGTCCTCATTAAACGTACTGTGTTTACCTCCTTTCATGAAATAGTAAATTGTGGAGAGGGGAGTTGATCTTTCTTCATTATGAATAAGGCAGGAGGTAGATGGGTTTTTTTTTCTCACCATCATGGAAGTTCCTTGAAAACAGTGACTCTGCCTATTGGACTAACACATCCTTTTGCTTAGAACATGCCTGGCATAGAGTAGGTGCTAAATAAATATTTTCTAAATATCCATATTTTTTGGAGTTGAATGGAAACTGTTGGATGAGTAGATTGAGACTATAGGAAGTAAATTACAGGTAATTTTAGAAACACTTGCTAGCCTTTGCCCCAGCCAGGTCTTTGCTATAGTTGTTTAGATCAATTCACAAGCATTAGCAGATAAAGTTGACTTTGTGCTAGCCACCAGCTATGGGGTATCAGACTGGCATAGAGGTAGTCACTGCTGGGGTACAGAAGACATTGGGATTTTTTTTTTCCTGTAGATCAACATTCTCCTGAAGACCCTGTGGGCTTCCTCCTGTACTCCTAGGTTATTGCCAATGAGGGAAGTTTTGCCAATAATTCCAGAGAGACACTGACCCTGCTTTTCATCTATTTCTGAGAAATCCCAGTCATAGGAGACCAAAACCAAGCTTTGCTTGTGGGTACTGCCCACACTGGATATTTAGCTTAATCCCCCTCTGCCACCTGGCATTCACTGACAGTTTCCTGGTCCCAGTGGAACCAGCTCTCCCTGGCTTTTCCCAGGGTCTCCCAATTCTGTGGAGTTTTCCACTATGGATGCCTCAGTTATGCTGCATCTGGGGCTTGACTTAGGACTGTCTAGTCTAAGGAGGTCAGAATTTGGCTTGTTTCCTTCACTCCTCTGCACTCTCCTTGGAGTCCCTTTCCTTAGGGTGGTCAGCTTCCTTACACTGCAGCACGTCACAGAGGGCAGGTGCCCGCTCCTTCTAGGGCTTCACTGAGGCCAGCCCAGTATAATGCGAAATGCAAAGCTGAGATTCCCTCGACCTGGGAGCCAATGGAGAGTCAGTTTTTGAGTTGCCAGGATGTCGGGAGGTACATGTTTCTTAATAATTGTACTTAGGTCAAACTTGTATGCAGTGCCTTGAGGGCCAACTTTCTCTGGTTTAATTCTTGTGTCTTGGAAATGTAATATGTGGAGCTAATTTTTATCTCTGGCTTAAGAACATAAGCAGCTGCCCTGTATCTGTTTGGAGGTACACGGTTGGAGCACATCTCTCACTAAAACATACTCTTTCCTGTTTGCTGGGTGGTTATTTGAGTGGCTGGCCGGCCACCATGAGTTGTAATGATTTCAGGTAAAGAACTAGTACCAGGAAAGAGAAGATCTGTGTGCCCTTTGCGTGCTGGTGCATGAATAGATGGAACAAGTCAAGGCTTTGGGAACGCTCGTTGACGCGCCCCACTCCTCTCACTGGGGCCTTGGCCCACTTTTGTCACATGTATTATATTTGTGAATTTTTCCCTTTGTCTTTTCTTTCCTATTTCTCATTACTATAATTAGCGGTTCCTAATCATAATTCCCTTGAACACGTGGGACCACTGGGAGGTCAGAAACAAAGCAATTATTGAAAGAGGGAGATATTAAAATTCACTTACCGGAGATGAAGGAATAATCATGAACACATTTTCTGAGGTGGCCTAAGACTTGTGAAGCCATCTAATTGTTTCTATTATAGTTGGAGTCAAAGTAGAGTAGCGTGTATTTGCTTATCATCTACTTCGAAAGTTCTCTCTTACATTTCTCCTTTGTTTCTTCAATAACCTAATATGGAAAATGTAGCAGCACTGATTTATGCCCAAGGGCCATAAAAGTGAGTGAAACTCAATACTATTCTCAGATGCCTAAAATTCCATCCAAGTCATTCCTTTAGCTTATAGTCTTGAATTCTGCTAACAAGTCTTTTTGGGAAAGTTTTAAGCTTTTATCAAATGTTAACACCCTTGTGTGAATGAGTTTTATGAGTAGGGATGTCCAAAACAATTCATGCTCTCACTTTATAGTGTGGAGTTGTTGCTGCGAAGAGACTCTCCAGGCAGGAACTCTGTTTCCCAGGCCCTCTTGTCTCTGCCTAGGGCCATGTGACTGAGTTCTAGCCAGAAGGTTGTGGATGGGAGTGATGTGAGCTGCTTCCAGGCCTAGCCTAGGACAGCCTTCTGTGCCGTTGCCTGCTTGCCCTCTTTCTATACATGCTGGCTGTCCATACCCAGGGTCTCCTTGGAAGTCAAGAGCTGATGACAACAGGGTCTTCATCAGTCTAGGCCCCTGAATAATTGTGTGGAACTACTCCTTTCCACCTTTACCTTCTGCTGCATTTGGACTTCTGTTGTGTTAAGTCACTGAGAATTTGGGTTTATCTATTACCACATCTAGTGCTACCCTAACAAATTTGTAAAACACTTGACTAAAAGTGTATTATGGATAGTTTGAAATAGCCAAGTTCCTCAGGGAAGAGGAAGAAGTAGTTGTGGTCAGGGGTGAAGGAGAAGCAATACATCAGCAGGCCACACAATAAACTTTCTTACCTAATTATTTTTTCTAGAACTGTGTACTCCTGCAGCCTATTGGTGAAAAGGGATCTCTCACTGAGTTGACATTTAAGATTCTTCTTTCACGCTTCAGCTTTCTTAATGCAATGTTTCTCTCTCTTATTTACATGGCCCAAGTGAATATTTGTAAATAATTTCCAGTAGTTCTCAGCTGAAGAGAGCACAAGTGTTTCAGTTTCCCCTTCTCCCTGGCTCCCACATCAAAATTTAAATATTATGAATAGGTAGTTTCACTAAATAGCTTAGGATGTGCTATTCGTCTATCTATCCACCCATCTACCCATCCATTACTTGTATGTGCTACCTATTTTTTGTCAGGAGCTCTGTGAGGCTCTGTGGACATAGTAACAACTGAGACACACAGCACCTCTTGTCTTATGGAGCTCACATTCTGAAAATTAGAAATTGGTTTAGAATTGAATTCGTGTTTTAAATGCTTAGCATCTATATCCTGTACTAGAATTTCCAGTGGATACCGGTATGCAGAATTTCTCTGCTCTAAAGGCCTAGCTGAGGCAAAAATAGGCCCAAACATCCATTGTCTTTACAACCAACAGAACTGCACTGAGAGGGAGGGGAGCTGGACAGAGTGGCTCAGTTCCCTCAATAGCCACATGGTTCATGGACACTTGAAGCCAAGTTCAGCATACAAATGGCTTTTAAATATCTGAATGCTTTATTCTGGGTTGTAGCTGAAACAGTGAAACACCCATTCGTGTTTCCAGAGCAAGACCTCTGCAATACCTAGAGATGCTGTTCTTATGAATGATTATTACCAACGGAAATTTACTTTATTATTTATAAATGAAATCTGTATTATTCATCTTTTAGCATGTAACAAATTATCCCACAAGTTGGCAGCTTAAAAACAACAAACATTTCTTATTTCATAGTTTCTGATGCCAGGAACCCAGGAGTGACCGAGCTGTGTGGTTTTAGCCTAGGGTATCTCATGAATGTCAGCGGAGACTACAGCCATCAGAAGATTTGGCTGAGGATGGAGGATCAATCCATTTCTAAGCAGGTGAACTCACATGGCTGTGGGCTGGAGGTCCCAGTTCCTCACTTCTCCACGGCGCTGCTCACGACATAGCTGCTCCCATTCCCTGTAGTGTGCAATCCTAAAGTGAGAGCAAGGATGCAATAGCCTTTATGACCTAGCCTCAGGAGTGACCCGCCGTTACTTTTCCCATGTTTTATTGGTCACACACATAACCCTGATACGGTATGAAAGGCATGAGTAGTGGTAGTTGGAGATCACTGTGGGCCATCTTGAAAGCTTTCTGGCTATCATAATATCCTTTCTACATAACTTTTTTCACTCTTTTAAAGACCACTCTGTTAAAGTGAGCATATGAATAGGTTCCTACAGAGAATAACAGGCCATCTTAGGACTTTTAGGACCAATGCGTAGGACATAGAGTATAAAAGACTTCTTTTGTGTTTAGGTGGAATAGTGTTCAGCGCAATGCAGTTTTGATTTTGTAACCTTTTTTCCAAGTACATGGTGACTTTAAGGCCTTGTGCATTTTTTTAAAAAATCATGTTTATTATATTACAGTTGTCTCAATCTTTCCCTCTTAGCTCTCCTCCACCCATCCCACTCCCACAGTCAATTCCCACTCTGTTGTCCATGTCCACGGATCATTCATACATGTTCTTTGTCTAGTCCCTTCCCCTTCTTTCCACCATTGTCCTCCTTCCCCATCCCCTCTGGTCACTTTCAGTCTGCTCCATGTTTCCGTGCCTGTGGTTTATTTTGTTTGTTAGTTTATTTTGTTGAATAGATTCCACTTATAGGTGGGATCATATGATATTTGTCTTTCACCAACTGGCTTATTTCACATAGCATAATATTCTCCAGTTCCACCCATGTTGTCACAAAAGGTAGGAGTTCCTTCTTTCTTTCTTTCTTTAAATGCAGATTTTATATGTTTATTTATTTTTTTAAATGTCAAAATCCATTATAAAATATTAAAAAATTTAAATCCAATTTTAAATTATAAATTATAAATTATAAATTTATACAAATTTACATTATTTGTATAATTTAAATTATACAAATTTAAATTATAAAGTTTCAGCAATTAAAATAACATGACACCAGCACAGAAATAATCAAGTAGATCAATGAAACAAAATGAGCATTCTATAAATAAACATATATATCTGTCTAACAATGTAATATATGATTAAGTTGATATTTCACATCAATGGGGAAAATAAGGCTTATTCAACAAATAAGGTGCATGGACCACTATTATTTGAAATAAAACAAATATAGAGCCCTGTTACACACATTATACAAAAAGATATTTAGGTGAGTTAAAAATCAATATGTAAAATCTAAGGAGTTTTAGGAGAAAATACAAACTAATATTTTTCTTACCCTGAAGTAACATATTCAAACCCAGAAGCTATAAAGTAAAATATTGTCAATATGACTATATTAAACATTTAAGACTATACAGTAATATACCTATAAAAAAGTTAAAGGACAAGTAATAGAATAGGAAAGTATTTGCAACACACCTAAAGAAGGGTTAATAGTTTTTTTAATAGGGAAAAAATTCTACAAACATTTAATCAAAAAGTGGATAAATAATACCAAAAAGTCATTTAAAGCTTTTTAAAAATAATAAAAATAGGCAAGAAATATACAAAAACAGGTTTAGTTTTGACAAAAAATAAAGTAACAACACATCATTGTCACAATCAGATTAATTAACAAGTATTAAAAATACTGGTAATGTCAAGTATTGGTGACTATGAAAGGAGCTGGGTATTCATAGACTCTTTTTCTTCATCTTCATAAAGCAGTCCCTTTAGCATGTCTTGCAATGCTGGTTTGGTGGAGGTGTATTCCTTTAGCCTTCTTTTGTCTGGGAAACTCCTTATTTCACCTTCCATTTTAATTGAGAGCCTTGCTGGGTAGAGCAGTCTTGGTTGCAGGCCTTTGCTTTTCATGACTTGGAATATTTCTTGCCATTCTTTTCTGGCTTGTGGTGTTTTTGTTGAGAAGTCAGCTACTAGCCATACTGGGGTTCCCTTGTATGTTACTACCTGTTTCTCCCTTGCTTCCTTTAGGATTCGCTGTTTGTCTTTGATATTTGCCATTTTAATGATGATGTGTCTTGGAGTGGGCCTCATTGGGTTCCTCTTGAATGGGACCCTCTGTGCTTCCTGGACTTGTGTGACTTTTTCCCTCCTCAAATTAGAGAAGTTTTCCCTCATTACTTTTTCAAACATGTTCTCTATCCCTTGCTCCTCTTCTCCTTCTGGTATCCCTGTTATACGGATATTATTACATTTCAGATTGTTCTGCATTTCCCTAAATGCCTCTTCATTCTTTTTGAGTCTTTTTTCATTTTCTTGCTCTTTCCAGGAGTTTTTTCCTACCTTATCATCCAGCTCTCTGATTTGGTCCTCTGTTTCATCTAGCCTGCTTTGGTTACTTCTACTGTGTTCTTCAATTCAGAAATTGTATTCTTCATTTCCTCTTGTCTCTTATTGATAGTTTCTATGTTCTTTTTCATGCTGATAGAGTTTGCAGTAAGTTCCTCATAGTTTCCCTGTAGTTTTTGGTCATTCTCTCTGAGCTCACTGAGCTCATTGAGCTTCCTTAGAACTATTGTTTTAAACTCAGTGTCTGACAGTTTACCTGCCTCTATTTCATTTAGTTTTCTTTGTGGGGATTCCTCCTCTTCCCTTGACTAAGGGGTGTTTCTTTGTTTTCCCATTATTTGTGAGACTCTTTATTGCTTCTGCTTCTTAAATTGATCTCTCTTGATTTCCTGACTTTGTGGTGTGAACTTCTATGGTAGGAGACTGCTGTTTTTTCTTTCAGCAGTCTCCTGAATAGGCAGTCTGTTTGAGACTTCCAGGAATCTACTGCCAGTGGCTGTTTCCTTCAGCTGTTAATCTAGTCACTCTGCACTCAGCAGGCAGCTTAGACACCACAAGCCGGGGCAGAGTCCCTCCTGGGGGTGGGGTTATTGAGTCCTCTCACACTGCTGTGGCTCAGTGGGGGTGGTCTGCCTGAGCAAGATGGCCGCTGCTGTATAGGGGAGGAGTCAGCACCAGGATGCTGCTAGCTACTCTCTCTGTTCTCTCCCCAAAGCCTCCTTCCCCAGTCTCTCAGGTGTCTCTAGCCCACTCTGCCCCCACCTTTGCCAGAGCCCAGGGTAAGTGGCTGCAAATAAAAACTTAGGCATTGGCCCTTTAAAAGGCTCTTTGGGCTCTGTCTCTGGCAGAGAGCAATGCTTCTGCTTTTTGCAGCTGGCTGTTAGCTGTGTACTTTTTGGGCTCTGGTGCTGTAGGCTGGAGATCCCCACTTATGGTTTAGACCCTGCTCTTCTCAGGGGTATCCAACTGGCCATTTCAATATCCTTTAGGTCCTGCTGCCCATGGGCACCCCACCTGCCTTCTCGAGTCTCTACCACACTTCTTACCAGTTAGATTGCGCTAAAGCTGATTCTTCTGACTGTCAGAGGTTATAAGGCTCCTCTCTTGCTATTGTTCAGTTGTTTGTTCTAGGTGATTTCACCACAGTTTATTTGTAATTCCAGATTTATTCTGGGAGGAGGTCAGTATGACTTCCATTCACTCCTCTGCCATCTTGATTTCTCCAAGACCTTGTGTCTTAATACATGGATCTCATTGTTTCATAATCCTCCCTTGAGTAAGGCCTTGGGACACCCCCGTAGGACAAGACTAGCCTTTGGTCTTTAAAGGCTGCTGTTTACCTCTCTTTTCTTCCCAAATGCACATGGTATGGACTAAATTAGCAATTTACAAACGTGCCAGGTTGTGATCACCTGCCACTTGTTTGACACAGATTCTCATTGAATCTGTGCAGACCCATTGAATCAGAACCTTCTGAGGAGAGACCTGTGTTTTTCATAAAGCACCTCAGGTAATATTTATGTCCTATTATATTAAAAAGCATTGATTTAGATAAGTGTTCCTGAAGCTCAAGGCAGCCTCTGCACCTGGTGCTCAACCAACAAACAGCAATCCATTTCAAACACTGAAATCAAAATGAACCATACTGTGTATTTTGAGAGTACTTTCAGAATAATATGAAGTTTTCAAGGTAATTTAGACTGCATGCAATTTTTACGTCATATGCTAACTTTAAAGCTCCATAAGAACTACTATTGCATTGTATACATGGTATATATACTTGTTTGGTTTCTTGTGACCACCATAATGCCACAAACTTGGTGGCTTAGACCAGCAGAAATGTATTCTTTCACATTTATGGAGGCCAGAGTACAAAGCGGAGGTGCCGGCAGGCCCGTGCTCCCTCTGAAGGCCCCGGTGGAGGATACTTCCTTATCTCTTGCAGCATTTGATCTCCACATGTTCCTTCACTGTGGCTGCACAACCCCATTTCTGTCTTAACATAGCTTTTCTTTCCTCTCCTTGTGTCTCTTCTAAGAAGAACATTTGTCATTAGATTTAGAGCTCACCTGGAGAATTCAGGATTATCCTATTTTGGGGTCCTTTATTTCATTACACCTACAAAGGCCTTTTATTTTTATTTTGTTTTTTTTTAACTCTATTGTTTATGCTATTATAATTGTCCCCACTTTTTTCCCCTTTGCCCTCTTCTGCCCAGCTCCAAGACCTGTTTATTTTAAGTAAAGGGATATTCACAGGTCCTGGGTGTGAGGATAGGGACATATCTTTTTGGGAGCCACCATTTAACTCACTTCACTCCTCTATTGTAAAACTGAAAGCAAACTCTGTGTAAGATAACTTCTAATGCCTGGAGTTAACTATTAATGTTTCTTTACTAAATATTTGTGAAGACTTTAGTCAAGAAGGGCTAAAGAAGCATTTATCCCTGTCCTTGGTGTTGTTCATACATGTATCTTTCTTTCTTCTATGCTCCCTTTGCATCATTCTTTGATCTGCCTTGTCCAGTTCCACACTTCATGCTGAACCATGTATCATCACCCTGGTTTTGTTGCTTTTTGACAGTGACTGTGGCATGATTAGAGAGTCTTCACCTTCTCTTTGCTTTCACTCTTTCAGGCTTAGAGAATAGGAAATTTTGGCCCCAAACTTGACAACTGGATTTCTATTATGATAGCTATTTCTGTTCCTACTTGTTATCATGCATAGTCATATAAATACAGGCATTCCACCTCCTCTATGTAATTTTTTCAATTATATCTTAATACTTTTTGCAAAATGTCCCCTGTCTTTGAGTGTGTTCCAAAATTTGAAACTTGTTTTGGTGAGATGAGGTAATAAGCTCCCATTTCTGAAGCTGTTTTTCACCATTTTTAGTTGTTTCCCTGCGTTTGTTTTTGGTACTTCATTTTTATGTGTTACCCTGAGCTGCTGCTTGTCCTTCGGCAACAACAAGCCATTTCACTCAGATTTTATTTTAGAAGAGGTTTTTCTCCCCCATTTACTAACTATGCAGGCAGCACTTTAAATTTACTCAAATGTTTCTGAGTAAAATTTCTAAGGTATTAACTCACACAGATTTCTTTTATGGCAAATATTTCACAGGAACTCCAACTGGGTAATTAGATGCCTCTGAAATGGGCATAGAAGTTGAATTTTCATGGACTGACCACAGACTAGCACCTAATTAGGTTTGAAGATATGCTATCAGAACTAGGCATTTGTCAAAATGGTCCAAGGTCATTACCTTTAATACAAATTCAGCCCCAATCAATGTACCTTTAAGTATTTGAGGTCTAGAAGTCAAAGCTTGGCCAATCCAGGGGGACATTCACTTCGTTACAGTTCTGGATTATTTAACCCAGGGTTGGAAAAACAGGTTCTCGCCCAAGCCCATCCCCATTTACTCAAATGATTGTTGTTTTCAGTTGAAAAAAATCGGCAAAAGAAGATGCCAGTGGATTTGCATAATTGAAATGAAAGAGCCACAGCAGATGAATAAGAGGCTCAGAGGAGCTGTGTCCTATGTGTTTAAGAAAAAGCTGAAAGCAGAGCAGCTTAAAAAATTGAAAGCATTAAAATCAATATTTAAGAGGTTCATTTAACCATAACAAAAACACCTTAGCAACAGACTGTTTTTTTTAATAGTGCTTTGCAAAGAAAGTGGGGCTCTGGGAGCTATGATTGGCCTCTCAGTGCAGTGAACCCATGAAAAAGAACTCGATGTTCCATTGAACTGGAAGCAAATTACATTGTTGCCAGGGAAACCAGCTCCTCTGTGCTTCTCAGGTGAAAGGATGTTTGATCTTTCAAACAACAGAAACAGGGGTTTACATGAGGAATATTATCTGCACTGCCCAAAAAGTGCAGTTAGAGGGAAACAAGAGTGTTATTATTGCAATTTGCTAAGTGATTATGGAGGCAGAAAATTGTTGGGAAGGCATTTGGTACGTACCTTACAAGGGAGGCTGGCAAAATTTCAACTGCAAATTCATTAATGTCATGTGTATTTTCAGGTTGATGATGGGAGTGATGTCTTCAAGCTTAATGCCATTTTATAGCTAATTTTGATCAACAAGCTAATATTTTGTACTTCCCTTGATACACATTTCCTCCAGGGAGACTAGGATCTATCAAAACTTCTAATTTGAAAAGGTTTCTTTAAGTACTGAGAAACATGAAATTAAGCATGAAAAAGGGGAATATATGGACTTCTTTAAAGTTAGAGAATTGGATAGGATGACCAAGTTTATTTTCCTTTTGCTTTTGATGTCTGAGAACTGTTGTTACACCCACAGCGTCACACCCAAGTATGGCATTGGGTGCCCAAACGACCAATGAGTCACTTGTTGGGTATGATTTCAAAACAGCCAGTTTATATTACCCTGTGTTTGGGAAGCTTTTTGAATTATTGAGTGAAATCAAGGTTTATGGCCTTTATATTTGCTGTCTAGCAAAGAGTGTTGAATAATGAACTACATTTTTAATCAAAGATTTCCTTTTACTTGAATCCTTTATTTCCCAAGAGGCCTAACCTGATTTAATATGCTGAGTTCTCTAGGAGGAGTCTGTGTAACCTTGGTTTTCTTCGAGAGAAGATGAATATTAACTGGAGGAGCAGCAAGGAAAATAACAAAATTGACTCTTGGAAGTACTTGAGCTTTGGACTGTCTGTTCAATTATCCATCTATTCATCTCTCCATCAAACACTTTATTTCCCAAAATACAAAGCACGAAAGGAGCTACAAAGACCTAGTCCCCATCACTGCAATCTGTTAGTAGGAACAAATAGAAACAGGACGAACTAAAGCTACAATAGAGCTCTGGGAACAGTGCCTGGGATGTGGTAGGCACTCAAGAAATACTTGTCAAAATGAATGAATAGAGATATAAAGTGCAATAGAAACATGAAGTGGGAGTGAGGAATTCTTTTGGGGAATCTGGAGTCTTGGGCCTCCCTCATTTCCAGATCTGGGCTTAACTGTGGCATCTTTTGAAAATCCTACTCCCTGTCCCCACTCCGCAGACAGCTTAAATGTATCTTTATGTTCTTACCTCACTACATATTTCTTCTTAGTACTTGTCACTCTCTTAAAAATATATTGTATATTTATTTGTTTACTAGTTTGCCTGTTTCTACCACTAGACTGTGAGTTCATGAGGGCAGGGATTTTGTCTGCCTTGCTGTTGTTTGCCCAGAGCCAGAGTACCCAGCACATAGAACGTGACCACTAAATATTTGTTGAAAGGATGGCTGACTGAATGAATGGATGATGGGTTCTAGAAATACAATTTGCCCCCATAGAAGCAGGAGGACTTCCTTTACACTTCATTTTATTTTATTTTTTAGATTTTATTTATTTATTTTTAGAGAGAGGGGAAGGGAGGGAGGCAGAGAGGGAGAGAAAAATTGATGTGCAAGAGATACATCACTTGGTTGCCTCTCGCACACCCACAAATGGGGATCTGTCCCGCAGCCCAGGCATGTGTCCTGACTGGGAATGGAACTGGCAACCTTTCGGTTCGTAGGCCAGCACTCACTCTGTTAAGCCACACCAGCCAGGGCTCCTTTACACTTTAAAAGACACAATCTGTGGCCTTTAGGAGATTGGTGGGCTGGTCAAAAAATTAAAAAGTTATTTTCTCATTACTATTTTAAGGTTGCTCTTAAGGAAAAATTAATGTCATATAACATATTAAGAGTTGGGCGGCATGGGATGCTGATGTATATTTCTAGGTGATATGTCATTACTGCCATTTTTATGTTTTGAAATTAAATAATTTCTGTTGGTGGAAATAAAAGGAAGTACACCCTGCTGTTATGATTATGAACACTGAGCTTTATTTACACTGGGTTTAGAATTGACAGAAAATGACAGAGAAGAAAACAAAATCATCCTCTTTGGGTGGCTGCTGCTTTTTTTTTTTTTTTTTTTTTTTTGCTTAAGAGAGCTTTGTGGCAATAAAACTGAAGGGAGGACTTTACGTCTCTGCATGTTGAAAATACACCAGGTAAAATAGGTCTTCTTCATGAGGAAAGACCGAACTTGTTTTTGTTTTTTTAAATCCTCACCCACGGGTATGCTTCTTTATTGATTTTTGAGAGAGGGATGCAGGGGGAGAGGGGGAGAGAGAGAGAGAGAGAGAGAGAGAGAGAGGCATTGATCGGTTGCCTCCTGCATGTGCCCAACCCGGGATTGAACCCACAACCTTTTAATATATAGGATGATGCTCCAACCAGCTGAGCCACCTGGTTTTGCCAAACATAGTAGTCTTGTTTACAAACTTTTTAAATTGAAAGGCCAAGGACAAGAAGCCACACACAATTGGAGAAGCTCCAGAATTACTGGTAAATCTAATGTTTTGGAGCAGGTTTTGCAGAGGTCAGTTAAGTCACATCTCATTATCATGCCAGTGGATGGTATTACTGATATCTCCCAGGATAGCCTGTTCTGCTTTTCTTATTTGAAGAGCTCTTTTTAGAAATTTTAAAAGCTACTGACATCTTTGAAATGGTATAGGGAGTCACAATTTGTTCAGTTTGGAAGGGCATTCATCTGTCTGTGATATATATCTTTTATACCACTTCAGGATCGGAGCAGCCTCATGACTTCTGAGGCTGAGGTCCCAGCAGTTTTTTTGCCAGGCAAAAGTCTGACTGGAAGGAAAAGCTTGGCCTCTGAACCCAGATGAAGCACAGATGAAATAGATCTATTTTCGCTGTTTTGGGTGAAGCAAAAGCTTCCTATGTTATGTTTTTGCTGAATCATGGTGTCTATACAAAGAAATTTCATTCGGTCCCATACACACCATTTTAGCACACTCTTAGGGCTCCCCATTTTAATCTCCGGCCTTGGCTTGAAATCTAGACTCATTTATCCAAATTACATGTTCACTTGGGTGTCCAGGAGGCATCTGTGATTGAACACATTTAAGATAAACTCTTGATTTCTGCTAGCCACCTGTTCCTCCTAAAGCATTCCCCAGTTGTGTGAAGAGGTACCATCTGTCTGCTGAGTCCAAATCCTTGGAGTTGTCCTTGACTCTCTTCTTTTCCTCTCAACATATGTCCAATCTGTCAGCCATACCTGTTGGCTTAGCTCGACCTTTAAAAATATATCTGTCTTCACCGCTGTCACACAGGTACAAGCCACCATCGCCCTTCTCTTGAACTACTGAGGGAGGGTCCTTCTTCCACACTTTCTCCTTCTAGCATATTCTTTGCACAGCAGCAAAATGAGCCTTTGAAGCTATAAATCAGGCCTTCTTACACTCTGGCTCGGAACCCTCCAATGGCTTCCTTTATATCTAGAATCAGATCCAAATTCTCGTCATGACCTAGAGGATCATACATGATGTGGTCCAACCCTACTTCCACTCTTTTTACTATGCTCCTGATCACTTAATCTAGAAGAAAGCCCTGTTACTTCTGGACCTTCTCATTGTTTTCATATGTTTGTGGTTTGGGGGAGACATTAGATAATACCCCTATATTCCTATCATGTTCTGAATTCTATAAATAGGACACTAAGGGCAGCCTGATGTTGAACACAATGTCAGCCATTTTCATGATAAAACTGACAGATGAATGTGGCTTTAGATCTTTGGCCAAGAGGGATATAGCTGCGAAGAGAACAAAGACCCTGTTCTCATAGAACTTCTATTTTAAGAAGATAAATGCTTTAAAGAAGGTTCTATCTATCTATCTATCTATCTATCTATCTATCTATCTATCTATCTATCTACCTATCTATCATATATATGTTTGTGTGTGTGTATGTGTGTGTGTGTATATATATAAAATATTGCCATGAAATAGAACCACAATATGAAACTCCCTAATAACAGAAATTCTTTGAATTTCTAGACATCAAATTTTTGAAGCACCTCATTAAACAAATTTAATGAATTTATTTTTAGAGAAAAAATCCACTTGGAAACATTTGGCAGGGAGGAGGTAATTATTGGTTTTCTTTTTTAATGTGTGTGTGTGTATACACACATATATTTATATGTATATTAATTAGGTATATGTTTTTATTTCCTAGCTAACCATGATGGTTGATGGTTTTTTTAAAAAAGATTTTATTAATTTATTTTTAGAGAGGGTGAAGGAAGGAAAAAAGAGAGGGAGAGAAACATCGATGTGCAAGAGAAGCATCGGCCGGTTGCTGCTTGCATGCTCCCAGCTGGGGACCTGGCCTGCAACCCAGGCATGTGCTTTGCCTGGGAATTGAACCAATGATGCCCAACCCACTGAGCCACACTGGTCAGGGTGACAGATGACTGTTTTTGATCAGGTTGCCACTATATGAATTCCATTACTGGAAAAATTGCTCCAGTGTGCTGAAGAGCCTTGGGTGACAATGCCTTGTCAGCTGATCTTTCTGTGGGTAGAAATCTGTAGACCTCTGGAAACACTGCAGAATTCATTTGAAGGTTGCTTCTACTTGGAAGAACTTTACAGTAAAGCATGGATTATTAATTCTCTTCCTGATGACATCAGTGCATCAATGATGCAGTCTTTGCCAAAGATGATCTCATTTATTTGAGGACAAAGGAGATGGTACAACATGAATTCAACTCAAATCTTGGAGCATTCCTGTGTTCCTTGATACAAGCCTGCCTGTCTGTCAAGGTGAAAGATGGAGCTTTGATTCTTGGCTTGTGTCTTTATGAGTCATTCTTTTTTTGGGACTAGTGGCTATCAGAATAAGTTGCTTAAATATTAAACATGATTTGCATTCTATTTCAAAACCATTTCATAATTTCAACTTCTAGTTAAATCAAACAACTTCAATCTTCTTGTTGAAATTTACCTTTGAACAGATTTATTTTGAGGGAGGGTAAAGTTTGGATTTATTTCAATTATTATTCAGGAAATACCCATTAATTTTTGCATGACAAGTGAGTGAGAAACGTAACTCTCCGTAAGGTTGCTTGTATATTCTACCTATTGAAGAGAATAAATTTTCAATCTACAAGGGTATCGTAAGACAAATATGTGTTTGTGTGTGCTTTTGTTCACTTTCCTCGATTGAGAGCTTAGATTGGATTCTCAGAGGGGTCTGCGACCCCCAAAAGTTGAGGTCATTGTCCCAGAGAGTTCCGTCTTTATATGCACATCTATTGTATTGCTTCCACAGCATCCATTTCCCTCCTTCTGGTAATTGCATCTGATATGTCTGGCTATACTTAATATATAGTATGGGAGGCCTGTAGCCCAGCTCTAACTATGTCAATGAGCCTATCCATTTTCTGGACCACAAGTACATGACCCTAGTGGTCCAATTAGAGCCAGTTCCAAGATTTATTTTTTCAGAGATGTTGAGGAAGGAAGCATCTCCTACTGGACTTGAAGTTATAATGATAGAAATCTGGAAGTACTTGCTACCTTAAGGGGAAACCTCTCAACCTGAAGGTAAAGCCAGAACAACTGACATCAGAGCCAGAAGTTCCACAGCTGCCTGCTATTGCCTGAACATCTGAATCTGATTATATCTGATTTTCAGTTAGCTGAAACAACACCCCCCCGCTTTTTTTTTTTTTTTGCTTAAAGCCACTTGAGTTGGCATTTTTTGTCCCTTGCAAATAAAAATTAGGACTATGATGTAGCAAGGCTTTCCTAATTATACATAAACATAGAAATATAAACTATAAGCAATAATAAAGTTGGGAGGTTTTTTAGTCTTAGAAACCAAAGCTTTGGCACTGAGGAATTTTCAGACTGATCTATATTGGCGGTCTCTATTGACATTATTGACAAAGGTCAAGTTTGTTGTTCTTTTTTAAACACTTTGTCTCCATATTACCCAGTGCCATGCTGGTAAGAGGTGTCTGGGAGATCTGAGTGGGTCAATCAGATGAAGATGTGGCGGCCACCTAGAGCAGTGGTAATAGGAGTCACATGCTGCAGCAAGGCTGACCTAAAGGCATCCAGTGGTGATGGCTGAGAACACCTGGAAAAGAGGCTGAACGGGGATGGGAGGGGGAGGAGGACATGGGGGCGGGGTAAGGGGAAAACAAACCACCATCCAGTGACAAGGGGACTGAGGCCATCAATTATGATATATTCTTATGTTGAAATATCTAGTATTCTTTAATCACTATATTTTAAATGTTTATTATGTCCATGAAAAGATTCATAATATATTGCCTGGCAAGAAAAGCATGACACTTTAGAAGGGGACTTTTCTTTTTTCAAAAACAAAATACATGAATATGTATAAATATTAATAAAACATTATCAAAGATACCTCTGAAAAGGGAAGAAATGATTATCTCAAGGGGATAAAATTAGAATGATATACCTTTTCTTCTTTCACTTGTTTGTGTCCTAATTTTTCTGCAGTGAATATGCATTATGTGCATAAAAAAACAGAAGCAGAAGGTAGCTTCTGAGAGAGACCGTTACTAGTTTTGTGAACATGAAGACAAGGCATTTTTAGGTGTCAGAGAAATGTAGAGGAGAGAGTGAACAGTTATAACAACATTTTTCTAACTTCTGGAAATAATACAAAATGAAACTCAACATATGGGGAGGATTCATCGAAGAAAAGGCAGATCCTGGCTACGGTCTTAAAAGCATGACAATGGTTGACCACTATTTTAAACTTCCTTTGGCAGTAGTTTCCAACTGAATTTATTAGGTAGGTTTTACGCCAGTGTGAATATATCTTAACTTTGCAGAAATATGTGTTCTATGAAGAGACCTATCTGTCCGTCTGATAGAAATGTGTTGATAATCTCAAGAACAAGTACACAATAGATGCTCAGAGAAGCATCACTGTCTTTCAAACCCTGCTCTATTTTCCTAAGAGAGACCTATATCATCTCTCCTCAGCAACAGCCTCCTCGGTTTTTCTGATTCCAGTATTTTATCTTTCAAAGACATTGTATTTGCTTCTTGATGCTAGTATAACAGATAACCACAAATTTAGTGGCTTAAAAGTATACCAATTTACTATCCTTCAGTTCCGTAATTCAGAAATCCCAATTGCATCTCACAAAGTGTCAGCAAGGCTGAATTTCTTTCTGAAAGTTCCTGGTGCAAATTTTCTTGCCTTTTCCAGGTTCTAGAGGCTGCTCACATTCCTTGGCTGTGGACCTTTCCCTGCTACAATTTCTTTGGTTCTCCCTTCTGCTTCCCTCACTCACTTTTAAGGACCCTTGTGATTACATGACACCCATCTAGATAATCTAGGATAATCTCACTATTCTAAGGTCATCTGATTAGCAACCTTAATTTCACTTGCAGCTGTGAGGTCCCTTTGCCATGGAATCTAAAATATTCACAAGTTCCAGAGATTAGGACATAAACATGTTTGGGGACCATTATTCTGCCTCCCATAGACATCATCCTTGAGCTACCAGAACAAGCAGTCTAGTGCGCATGCCTAGTCAGACCTCTGTCCTGGTTAAAACCTCTTCATTATCCAAAGTCCTTGACTTGACATATAAGGTTTGTTATCTTTTGGCTTTACTTTTATCCCCGTCTTCATTTCCATCCTGCCTCTCAGTTTATGCTTGGGTAGCACTAACATTGTATTGGGTTGGCCAAAAAAATTCATTCAGTTTTTTCTCTAAAATAAAACACATTTTTCATTTTCATCAATACCTTTATTGATCTGGATATTTTGAGTATGTCGGCTATCTCCTGTGTGGTAGAAAGTTAATTATTCTCAATAAATGTCTTGATCCGATTGCTATCAACTTCAATTGGGCTACTCAACCATGGAGCATTGTCCAGTGAGAAATCTCCAGCATGAAACTTTGCAAACCGCTTTTGACATGTTTGCTCAGTCACAGCACCCTCTCCATACACAGTGCAAATATTTTTCTGTGTTTCAGTTGCATTTTTACCTTTCTTGAAAAAACAAAGCATAATATGCTGAAAATGTGCGTTTTCTTCCATCTTCAATATTAAAATGGCTACACAAAAATTCACCAATTTGGTAGTTTAAAAAAAAATGCATGCTGATATGACAGCTGTCAAACACAATCTAACAAGATTGTTTTGAATGAAGTTAAAAACTAAGTGCTAGTAGAGCCATCTTACAGAAAAAAACAAAAACACTTTTTGGCCAACCCAATTAATTTCTCCCACATCCCCACCTTACACATACACACATTGCTGTTTCACACCTCTTTGCCTTTGCCGATGTTGGTCCCTTTGCCTTTTCTTAATCTGGTTACCATGCACCTGATTTTCCTCCTACCTCTCTATTTTCCTTTGCTGGCTCTTCTTTGTATCCTGAGTATTAAATGTTTGATCTGTTCAGAACTTGGTCCTAACCAAGTTCCTCTCTGTCCTCTCTCTCTGCTTAGATTATCGTATCCATTTCCATGACTTTAACCCCTGATGATTCCCCAATTTTTATCTAGCTCGAATCCTGCCTCTAGGCCTGTATATACAGCTGCCTACTAGACACCTTTACTTGAGTATCCCATAGACATTGGGGCCATTTGATATTCAAGGCAGACTTCTTTTGAATTCCCCTCACCCCCAACTTGTGGAATTCATTCAATTGTTGAATGAACGTTCATTATTCTATTTAACAATGCAACTAGGTAAGTTTTATTGATGGTTTACTGCATATGCCAGACTCTCTTCTAAGTTTTAGTCTTCAGGACATCTGCATGGAGTAGAACTCTTTTTACTTCCATTTTACAGATGAAGAAATTGAGGCCCAGAAAAGTTAAGTGGTCTGCCTAACTTACAGAGCAGTGAGTGGTAGAGCTGAGATTTGGACCTTTCCAGTTTAACTACAGAACTCATGCTCTCAGTGACTAGGTTAAACAACTAAATGATCTCAGCCTTATTTCCAGAAAACTCTTCTTACCCCTCCAGGAGTACCTCCCCTCTGTTCTCTCTGCCATCCATGCACACTTCAGTTTAGTAGCTAACATGGGAGAGTTAAATCTGTGTTTGTGTCTTGTCTCCCTCCGGAGAATATCCAGTGACTTATTCATCTTTGTTCCCTCAGCATTTAGCACAGAGTCTGGCACAGTAGGCACTGCAGATCTTATTGGTCAAACCCATGTTGCTTCATTATCATCACATCTCTATGTTCCTGTAACAGTGGGTTATCTTAGAACCTTTTCCTTCTACTCACTTTGCCCTTTGAAACAGGTCCCACATCATTGCTTTTTATTGCAAAGGTCACTAGCTGCTTCCTCATTCGGACAACACCTGAACTTCTCTGAGAGGCTGTCTGTAACTAATCATAAGCAAGGGAACCATTTTCCTGGTACCATGCTCTCTATCAGCAAACTACTGTGTTTCTGTTGTATTCATAACCTTTGCTCTGTAGGCAGTGTCAATATTTAATTTCATGTCTGCCTATTTATACATTCACTCTGGCTTCTCTCCTCAGCTGCCTGTATTCCATATTGACTAGTGTCACCTCAGGTTGTGAGCTGCTCCCCTGAGCCCTACTGGCTTTGTTGACTAGAATTAGGAGCTCAGAGCCATTGAAGGACCATATGTTTGGCCTCTTCTGTTTCAACATTGTCTATCCCAAACCAGCTACTCTGCAAATTATAAGTAGTCACATGGGGAACCCAGCAAGAGAAAAATAACTGTTTTTCACCTGTGGGGCAACAACCCCAAAGCACATGCCCTACTGGAAATGAGATGGAAGGATCAGTAATAGTATCGTGGTTAAGAGAAAAATTCTTAGGAATGGACAAATCTGGTTTCAAGTCTTAGCTTCAATAACATACTAGCTGTTTTATCCAAAGGAAGTAATCATAAGTTTTTTCCTTGGTTTGAAAGTGAGCCCATGGTTCTATGTCTAAAATGAGACTATCTGGCACTTATTTGTCACCACACAGTTTCAAAAGAAAGATCACTCTTAGGGCATAAGTAGTGCCTTGTGTAAAGAAGTAAAGAAATACTTTACAAGTTCTTATTGGTGGCGATGAAACTAATGTTAGAAATAAGGGGAGGGATTATTTGTATAACATGCTTTCTGCTCATTCTGGAATGCCTGTGAATTTTTAGGTGATGCAGAAAGTTATTAGAGTAGCGAAAGAATATTCCAACCAGCTACAATTTACTGGAACTGTGGTACCAAACGCATTCATAGGAAATATATCACAGTAATCAAACAGCTATCTCTTTTCATTTTTCTCTTAAGAAATGCCATGTGGCTTGAACTACATTGATTTGGATGATAAGTTCCATTAATTTTTACTGCTCTGGCTTATTACACAGAGTCAGACAACCATTCCACGGACCCCAAACCCCTCTTCCCCAATCTCTTCCTGATCTCACCACCAGATGACCCTTCCTTCCTTCCTGTGTTTTGGCCAATAAGTGAGGGCGAACATTTTGAGCTAACTTGCCTCTCAAACTAGGCAAAGGTCTGGAAGAAAACTTTGCGGTAACCTCTGAACAGCTTAGTGCAATCATTGGGACACAGTACAGTTAAGTGCCTGAGCCAGAGAAATGAAAATGAATTTTCAGCTTAAAGTGTTTGACTGTCACAGTTAATTATCTAGTATTTGGTATGTGCTCTAAAGTTCTTGAAAATCATGCTGTCACTTCTTTGTAAAGATTCAAAACCAACACATTATTAATAGGAATTTGACTTTCCTTCAAAAGCCATATTGACAAAAATGATTATAAGACTACAGTCTTCATTAAGACTCCGATTAATATATTTTGGGATTGCTGTCAGTCTTTTGTTGTTGTTGTTTGGAGACATGAGGAGTTTCCCGTGAAAGTTAAGTCTCAATCAAACAAAGTTAGTACTTACACAATGCTGTTTAAGAAAGACCACTGTTCATTAAGAAACAAGATGGAAGGGAAGGGGTATAAAGGCATTGAAATTATTTTGACATAAAAGTTGAAGTAGTGATTTTTGCGTGTTAGACAATCCCTTGGCAAAGCATGTTAGGCTTTGTTGTGGCTGTCTTTTTTGATAAGAGTTATACCTAGCACTGTGCTAAGGGCCTTGGAGAGATAAAAAATAATACAGTGAAGAAAGGGGGCAGAGGGTGGGATCATTTGGGTGAAGCTTATTTGTTGAGATGATTAAACCAGTGCATTGCACTGCAGGACCCCCACTAATTTGTGGGTCTTTGAGAATATTTAGAGGTGTTTGAGAACTTTAAGCTAAGATAATGCCTGCATGTTACCATATGTAGAATATTTAACTATGATGCATAAAGCTCCGAGTTGCCATTTGAATGAAATTGTAAAATAAGCCTAGGAAACTTTATTGTAATTTAACCTAAGAGTAAAGGCACTAACAGCAGTTTAGTTTGTAAACAAGTGGTATGTTTTGCATTCACAGGTAGGGTGTATTTCCTTTTAATTATTAAATCAAGTGTCTAAGTTAGATCTAGGTTTTGACATTTATTGAACTCTAAAATTCTATATTAAAAACTTCCATGACAACCTACTTAGTGCTGTTGTCTGTCTTTTGGCACCAATGTGTGCTGCTTGCAACTCATCCCCCACCACGTTTTCTTTTCCATGTATAGGATTCTCTTGCTTATGAGGACCTTGCAGAGATATTCTTTGTTATTGTGTAGAAAGGGGACAATAATACCTATCTAATGGATGTATTGTGTGGGTTAAATAAGTCTGTCATATCCTAAATTCAGCTACAAGCAATAGAAAACCCCAAATGACAGTGCCTAAATCAAATTAATTTCTCTCTCACCTAAGCCAAGTCCACAGTAGTTTAGTTTGGGGACATTGTGTTGGCTTCAGGGAACCAGGCTCCTTCTATCTTGTTGCTTCACTATCTTTACCACATCTCAAAGTTGCTCATAAGTGACACTTTGCATCTCCTTAGTCATATGGTCTGATTGAGTTGTTGGAGGGGCTAAGAAATGCCATCTTTATTTGGGACAGCCATGTGCCAAGCTCATGACTGATGGTTCTAGTCCTACGGAAGAAGGAGAGAATAGATATTGAGGGCAACTAGCAGTCACTGGCATGGTAGCCTTGGATAGTGTCTGCCATAAGATGTTCTGCAACTGCTTGTTCCCTTCTCCTCCCCCGACCCTTTCCCTTCTTTCAGCTATTTACACCTGCAATGAGTCTTTTTGTTTATATTGGAGAGTGTTAAGCCTAAAAAGAGAGCTTTTGGCAGTAAGGAAGGAATGCCTGTGGCCAGTTTCAGTTAATTTGTGACTGCGGAAGATAATCTTGGCATAGACAAACATCAAATCATGTGTTGTGCAAAGAGTGTTCACTGTGGACACAACTGATGTATTAGCATTTGCATTTAAGTAGCTAATTATATTCTCAGCATTCAATATTGTGGAAAACAAACACTTTCCAAAATTCCTTCAGAAACTATTCAGCCCTGCATAGACTCATTGTAATCAATATATGAAAAGGAAAGGACTCTTTTCCAGGATTTGTAGGAGTATGTAATGGCAGTTTTCCTGTGCACTTATATTATGTGTTCTGTCCTTAGGAAGATTTCAAGGTTAGGCTTTGTTGTGGCTGTCTTTCATGTTTTGGTTTTATTTTCTTCTAATGTTCTATGACACAATGATTATGTTCTTCTAGCTCTTCACTTGAACTGAATAAGTCAGAATTTTTTGCCTTTAAAGTGAAGTTCCAGAAGAATTACCTTAAAGTTCCGTGGGTCCCACATATAGTTCATGTCTTATTCTCAAGGAAAAGGAGGTGTTTTATCCTCTGTTCTTGTGGATATTTCATGAGAATGGAAAACCTGCCAATTCTAGGACCAGAGTCATGATTTCAGATGGTGTAAGACCACCGTGTAGATTTATGAGCACAGGAACTCTTTGTGCCTCAATCTTGGATGTATGTCTAGAATTTGGTTGGGATACCATAGATTATCAATACAAATATATTGTCTAAGTGAACAAATTGAATAAATGAATTGCCAGCCATGGTAGGTGATGTGTCTTAGCAGCACATGTGTATATGATAGAGGGTTTAATCAACTTGGAATTCAATAAGAGCCAAGTTGTGACTTCCAAAAATTAACGAGACCTTATCTTGGGGGTATAAATAGATTAATTCTGCTCAAATTAATGCACAGAATCAAAGAAGTCTGTGTGCTGTGCCTGACTGAGCCTCACAGGAAGCACAGTGTTTAGTTCTTAGTGCTGCCTTTTAAAGGACACAGGCACACAGGCATTGGAGTGTGTACAACGTAATCACGAACTCTCAGATCGGAGTGGACTTCAGAGGCTGTTTGTTCCAGTGCCGCGCTGATTCCTGGGTCGGCTCTGCAGCTCCTCTAGCAAGTGAGGGTCCGTTTTCTGTACATTCCCAGTGATGGGCAACTCAGCTCAGTTTGAGGCATTCCCTTTCATTTCTCAGAACATTCTGATTGCATGCTTTGGGAAAATACGAGTGGAAAATAAAGAAGTGTAAAAATGATGTCTAATCAAGGTCAGTCAGGAGGAGATCACCTTTCACTCTCTTGAAGAGCTGTAATGTGAAAGGGGAAATTTTTTTTTTTTGTACTGGGTTGATGAGAGAATTGGACTCAGACATGGCCAGATATTACCTCTGAAGGAGAAATTCTTAACCTGGAGTCTGAGAACCGCAAAGAGCTTTTCTTTTCTTTCTTTCTTTCTTTTTTTTTTTTGATGGATTTTAAGGAAGCATCAATACATCCTATGAATGTATTTACACAATTTTGTTTGTGTATTTTTTTCCTTTGGAGAAGATTCAGAGCCCACATCGATTTCAAAGGGGTTCTTTGCCCTAGAGATATGGAACACTGTAACTCTGAGTTTCTATTTTTTTTTGAAGTATGCATGAAAATAAAATATCAGTTCTCTTTCTTTCATACATTGGGAAAATAGGCCAATTAGATATTCTGTAACAATTTCTCAGCTGTAATTATATGACTCCTCTTGTATGAAGCAGTAGTATTTGTTTTAATGGTTTATTTTTTATTGAATTTTTTCCACCACCATTTATTTCCCTTCTACCCTCTTCCACCTCCACCATCTCACTCCCTGACTGCAGTCACCACACTGTTTTTCATGTCCATGAGCCCTTTTTCTTTTTCGCTTGATCCCCCCACCCCCCACCCCCACCCCCACCCCCCACCCCCACCCCCACCCCCACCCCCCACTCCAGACCTGTCAGCCTGCTCTCTATCTATGAGTCTCTCTCTATTTTTCTTGTTTGTTCAGTTTGCTCATTAGGTCCCACACATGAGTGAAATCATATGACATTTGTCTTTCTCTGACTGGCTTATTTTACTTAGGATGATTTTCCAGGTCCATCCGTGCTGTCGTAAAGGGTAAAATTTTATTCTTTTTTTTTAATGGCCAAGTAGTATTCTATTGAGTAAATGTCCCATAGTTGTTTTATCTACTCATCTATTGATGGGCACTTGGGCTTCTTCTAAATCTTGGCTATTGGAAATTTACACAAAGCAGGAGTATTCAAAAATGTGTTCCAGGTCAACAACAATGGCCCTTCATGGCACATAACTTCATGTTTTTAGTTTTCACAGAGTAACAGCTCAGCTATTGCTCCTGGGTTCACAGTTTAACCTACAACTTTCTGTGACCCTCTAGGTTTTAAATTCCAGGAAGTCTGGCTTCATCTCAGCCTGAAGCTCTATACATATATTCAGTGAAGAAACGAATGATTAATGCTTGGGAAATACTGTGTTTTTATTCCAGGTTACAATATTCATGGGAGACTAGGCATTTTGTTTCCAGCAGAATCCCAGCTGCTATCTTGCACTCGCTTTTAATTGCAGGGGTTGTAAACACAAATAAGAGAAACAAAGCACTTTTATGATTAACTAAAATATTTATGGCCAGAGTCTGAGTTTAGTCAGGGCAGCAAATTACATCTGTTCCCTAAAGGGAATAATTACTTACAGTTTGATAGCAAATGAATAAAAACTTGGAGCACATATTTCAGGGAGATAATTTTGCTTATAAAGAGAGAAATAATAATGCCACCAAACAGGTGGTTATGTATTTACAAAAAAATTATTTAATTATTAAAGCATACGGTTCTAATAGCTATCATGGTGAGTCAGACTAGTTTCTCTACCTCCTCTTTAGCAAACATTCCTTTGGTGCTTCTCACACTCAAATAAAACAACTAGCTCTCTTTTACCCTTTTTAGATGGGAACTGCAGTTTTGTGCAGTTGGAGTGCATATTATTAACTCTAAGGAGGGTAAAAATTCATTATGACCTAGGGTTAGAAAAAACTATTCTGTGGAGTTAGGAGAAGAAGGGGAAGTGGAGGTGCATTTTCAGGACGTATTTAGGTAACCTCAAAGCAATTACTGAATCAACTTTCTCAAGGAAATACCAAGACTGGTTTAACACACTCTGCAGTTGCGAATGTTCCACAGAGCCGGGTGAGTTGATTGTTCTTGTGAGCTGAATGATTCTTGTGCTAACTTTGGTGTTCTGAGAAAAGAGGACAATTTTTTTTTTTGAAAATAGTATAAGAACGATAATAGATGAAAATTTGATATTTCACCTATTACAATTTTGTTTTAAATTAATTTGGGAGATTTTTATGGATCTGGGTCATCGAAGCTCATCTGACCAAGACAGGAAAAGGAGGGCGGTTGCGAGTGGGAGCTGGCCGAGGCCGGGGGTGGCATGGAGGCCTAGGCAGCGGGAAAACAAGCTGGCCAGAGCTGCGAATGGACTGCTTTGCTTTTTTCTCCCATCCCTAGAGACAGGAATGAACAGGGACCCTATGAGAAGTAGATGGTAGAAAGCTGTTTGCCACCCAGCAATAGGCAGGAAGATGGGATATAACCATGGATTTGCTCCCCTGTGTGTGTGTCAATTTTTGAAGTAGTTTGGCCTTGACACAGAGCTTAGAGCTGAGTGAGCCTATGTACAGCCTCCATTCTGTGTGGCCGAATACCTAGCCAGGTGGGGTTGCATGTGAGGATTAGTGATCTATAGTCATCAGAAATCCCATGGCAACATGGTCTGGCATTTGTGGACACCTGATTGTTTTACCTCTAAGTGAGAAGGCCAGTCTTCTGGGGATTGGCAGGAGCAGATGGTGGCAATTACATTTTGTTCTCATCTGCAAAGCTTGTTTCTTTTCTCTAAGACTGGCTCATATTTGTAGACATTGGATACTGCTGTAGTCAAAGGCACACTGGAAGCGCCTGGATATTTTTTAATAACCTGGGTGAAGAACTGAGCACTGCTTCCTTTGGGGGCTAGAGCATAGCACAGAGCTTGTTATCAGGAACATGGTAATGAGGCTAAGTACATAAATAAGGATGAAAGCACATCCTAAAGCACTGTCTTTTGAAGGAAGCAAGGTGATTTAACAGACATAAGCCTGACACTTCCCGTGTGTGTAGTCATTAGTGACAACCTTAAGTGTGGGGGAAAAGTACTTTCTACTATGGAGCAATAACATTGCTAAATGTGTATGAAAAATCATTGTACTACAAATTTTTTCTGCTTTGCCTCTTCAGCATTGGTTTAATTCTGCTTTTCTATGTTTTCCGAGGCCCAAAGGAAAGCGATCCAGAGAGTCCTAATAAAGAATGGTTATCATTTATGTAGTAAGCTCTTCCAGCTACGCTCGGTGTGTCTCTCTAAGAACTGGCAGAGCAGATTCTGTGAAGTTTGCTTGTCAAGCCTGCTCACTGACCTCTCAGGTTTGGCAGACTAGAAAATCATTGTTGGAGATGTGAGTGGTGGGTATGGAATGAGGAAAGAAAATTCTAGGCACGCATAATTTCGTACAGAGAGATGGACAGCAGTAGATAAGAGGTGGTGGTTGTATGCAGCGGAGCATAGGTACTGGGCAGGTGAGGAGGAGAGATTCATAGAGGGCCAGGTGAGCAACTCCAACCTGAGAGCGGGGCCCGGCATCCTGGGGCTGGCGCTGCCATTGGTAACATGACCTTGGGCCCATCTGACCTTCGTTCTCTCTGTTCCTCACTGGTCTCGTATTTAAGAGGGGGTTGAATTCACTGAATTATCTCTCAGGACCCTTCGGGATCTAACTGCTACCCACATTCCCCTTTCTGGACTTTAATGTTTCAGGGGAGAATGTATGTTTCATTAGTGAGTGGACAAAACTAAAATTGATACAGCCAATACTTTTTTTAAACAATATATTTTTCCTTTGTCTTTGGTTCCTGAATTTACAGTGAAGGCACATCTGAAATATCTTAGGTTTATGTGACGACTGCATCACTAGAGCATTTGTGTCCCTGGACAATATGTGGGCAACTTGAATGTGACTTTGGGAGATCAAATGAGTTTTTAAAATTTCTCTCCATGGGCGCTTCTGAAAAGATAGTGCCTTAGTAGAGGTGTTCCCCAAATTAGTTAGAAGAGTGATTTAGAACTTATGGTGTTTTAAATGTGTTTTTAATTGTTGTTTAATAGCTTTTTTAAAACTTAAAAAGTAGTTAAGACTGCTGGAAATATACTGTAGCATTTCTAATATAACACAGTTCACCAGGTTTAATTATATATAAGGCAGTTACGTGGTATGGTTAACTTAGAGAAGTACTTAAAAATAAAAAAAAAATTTCAGTTGATACTCAATATTATATTAGTTTTAGGCATCCAGCATAGTGGTTAGACACTGATACAACTTATGAAGTGATTCCCCCGGTAAGTCTAGTACCCACTTGGCACCGTACACAGTTATTACAATATCATTGACTCTATTCCCTACGCTGTGCTTCACACTCCATGCCTCTTTTGTACCTGCCGAATTAGAAAAGTACTTTCGAACTTCTGGAAACATGAGACACTTTTTCCTATGGATTTAACTGAGCAAGAAGGGGCCAGCTTGATTATTCCACCTTGAGGATAATCTTTCTTGTCCTTTGTAGTGCTCACATCTGACCTAGGGCTTCTCAATCTGTGGATGCTAAGTACAAAATGAAGATATCCATAAAGAAAGCCTTTTCTGTTCTTTCTATGTGATTCATAGTAGAGCAGACAGTTCGTCCTGGTCATCTCCTTTGCTTCATCCCGTAGATTTCATTGTCTCCCACTTCTTTGAATCCAGTCCAGATCTCCCACCAGACCACCTGCTCATAGAGCCAGACGCTGCTGGACACGTTCCCCCCCATGCCCCAGGAGCCCCTCCAGTTCTACATGCACACTGTGTTCTTTCTCCCTCGCCTAGCCCCTGTCACCTGTTCCCTGTCTCTGAGAGTGGCAACAGCTCAGCCTGGCATCTAGGCTCCAACTCACTCCCCATTTCTAACTGGCAGCCAAATCCTAGAGGTTTCAACCTTATATCTGATGGAACTGCCTTCTCGCCCCATCACCACTTCTGTTGCCATTCTTCAGGCTCTCATTGGGGTCATTGTAATGATTTTCTAACTGGTCTTGGGAGGCAAAATAACGGGCCCTGCCCCCAAAGATGTTCACATCCTGATTCTTAGAACCTGGGAATATGTTAGGTTCCATGAAAAAGGGTAATTAAATTTGCTAATCAGCTGGCCTTAATATAGGGAGAGTATTCTGGATCATCCAGGTAGGACCAATATAACCCCAAGAATCCATACAAGTAGAAAAGTGAAGCAGACGTGGGCCTCAGGGTGATGACCTCAGGGTTTGACCCGCCTTTGTTGGCCTTGAAGATGGAGGAAAAGGCCATTAACCAGAGGGATCTGAACTATTTCTAGAAGCAGGAAAAGGCAAGGAAATGTATTCCTCCCTCTTCTAGTGCCTTCAGAAAGAGGCAAGCCCTTCTGACACCTTGGTTTTAGCCCTGTGAGGCACGTTTTGTACTTCTGACCTACAGAACTGTGAGAAAATAAAATTGTGTGATTTTCAGTTACTTGATTTGTGATAATTTGTTACAGCAGCAATAGAGAACTAACACACCTATCTCCCTACCTTTGTTGTGCCACCATTCCCGACACTTGTAGACCTCATGCTACTCCCTTGTCCTTGCAACCTTTCTGTGGTCCCCACCCCTACATTGTCATTATTTCCTCAGCATCTTAACACTTTATAAATAGGAGGCAATGAGTAAATGAAAACAGCTCGTGTTCCAGCACCTTAGTCCAAGTCATGATTTTTAATTTGAGAAGATAAATTAAAAATCAATTAGTTACCTTATTTTTACATATATCATGCTGGGAACATGATAAAATAAAAATATGTTCTGTACTTAATTTCTTTTTCTCTTTTAAAAAAAATTCTATTATTTTAAAATTATATAATAGTGTTTTATTGTAGCCAATTTGATAAATGAAAAAAAACCTACAACGAAGTCACTCAGATCCTTATTTAAAAAAAATTTTAAAAAATTTATTTTTAGACAGAGGGGAAGGGAGGGACAATGAGAGGGAGAGAAATATTGAGTGACAGAGAAACATTGATCAGTTACCTCCCATAGGTGTCCCAACTGGGGCTGAACCAGCAACCCAGGCATGTGCCCTGACCGGGGATTGTACAAGCTACCTTTTGCTTTGTGGGATGATGCCCAACCAACTGAGCCATACTGGTCAGGGTGAGAGGACTATTTTAATTATTTTGGTTCATAGCTTCCTAGTCATTTATATATCTACACCTAAATATATTTTTTTAAAGTGTATTTCATGTGTTTTATAACTTTTGACTTAGTATAGTATGAACATTTTCCTATAGCCATTTTAAGGGTGGCGCAAATTCCTTTTTTGGCTGTACTAAAATTTAACCCCTTTCTTATATTATTCAACTTTTATGTTATTTCCCATTTTCCTCTTTTGTGAACAGCACTGCAATTAATACCTTTGCAGTATCTGTGTCTATGTCAATGGTCATTTCCTTAGAAACATTCTTTAAGTGTAAAAGCTGAGTCAGAGACTCTGGAATTTTTATGGTGTTTGATGCCCTCTAGGAAAATCATACCAATTTGTACTTCCCACCAGCAGTGTCCTTTCATCAAATTGACCTTCATGCTATTGCATCTTTTGGATATGTGGGAGGACTAGAGAGCATGACATTGAAGGTAGCAAAAAGAAAATTTTATTTTGAAGTAGTTGGACACAGACCATGGTCCCCAACCAGCACACCCGGCTCCTTTGTATCTGAGACATCTTCCTATCATCCCTCCAATGGATTCGTACCATTACTATTCAGAAAAGTCTGTGGGCTGGCCTCCCACTTCCTATCACATGCCGGAAACCAAGGGCAGAATTCACAGTCCTTACCTGTTTTGATAGGCTTCTGGTCATTGGCAGGAGCCTGTAAATAAAACAGTATGGACCACACAGACAGACCTGCTTATCTCCTGAACTTCCCCCCATCTTTACTCCAGACCTTAGTTATTCATGAACTTGAGCTACTCAATGATTCACATATATGGGGGCTGCATGTTAGGGAGTATAGAAGCCTCCTTATGTGGTGGATTGTAAGTCCCATAATGGTCTGCTGAGTGGGCCATCTCTGATCACTCGACATTAACAGCAAAAACCTCCTGCTGGACTTCCAGGTCCAGGGAAGTTTTGACCTGGTTGGTTGTTAGCCTTGGTTATGGTTGTTTCTGGAAACACTGTTCTGGCATGTACAGAAGCATTAAAAACATCAAGCTTATAAGTTACATTCTTCATTTTTTTTTTTTTTTTTTTTTTTTTTGTGGAATAGTTTTTACCCTGTGAGTTTGAGTTAGAAAGCTAAGCTAGTTGCCATGGCAACACAAAAGCTTTCAGGCGCTTGTTTGTTTGTTATATTCCTTTGTCAGTTTCTGAAGTGGTCTGTGGAGCCTCTTGAAAGAAGATGTGCTGCTTCTTGTTTGACAGTTAAATCACCAGGCTGCCTGTCAGAGAGGAGGGCAGGGAGAAGGCGGCAGGAACAGCCACAAAGCTCCTTTTCTCATTGTCTCCTTTCACAAAGATTCTGGCTTTGGAAACAAGGCACTAAATCTGGAGCAAGAGGTACACTCAGGGTCCCTGAAATAGCAAGAGGAAATCACTGAAAGTTGGAACCCCCCAACCTGTCTTTTTCATGCTGTTTTCCCACCCCTCCACCCCCATCCCTAGATGTGGGAACATATAGGACAGTTATTTTCTCTAGAGAACCCAAGGGTGCAAGAGCTGTTCTAGTCAATCCACAGATCCATGGATGATGCAACAAAAGAGATACCGGGACTAACAAAACAGAGTTGGCCTTTCTTTGGCGGGGAGGCCCCACTCACCCCTCCCTTCCTTGCCTGTGCTGTGAGGAGAGTGTGTCTCACCCCCCACCCACCGTGTGGTCCTTCTGCAGCCAAGGCAGCTGGTTGTGTGCAGGGACACACATTTCTCCAATTAGAAAAATAAGGAGAAAATTTTAAAAAATCACCTGTATTTCACTCCCCTACCTCCAAAATTAACATTTTTTGTACAATTTTGTATGTGCGTATGTATATATAAGTGCACATATATGTGTATGTTCATATATGTGTATGTCTACGTATATTCATATATTTGCATGTGTTCATTTATGCACATTGCTATTGTTTTTGTAGAAATATAGAATTTTGCTGCATATACTTTTCTTGCATACATTTCTCATTCAACCATGCATCAGATATTTCCATACCTATAACTTTAATCATTGTATAAGCTTTAAAAAAATCATATAGCTATATTATGGTTTGATTAAACCATATATATATCTGGTTTATATATATATAAACTTATAATAATATGTAAACTTATCTCAAGTCTCAGAGGCTTTCTCTAAAGAAGACTCCAATAATTAAAATGTTCTCGTAGAACTCAAATTCCTTTAAAGCAACATAGTAAAATTGCTTCCTTCAGTGTTTGACCCTATATTGTTTCTGATTGTCTCTTTCTTTAAACAATCTGGGCTTACATTCTTATTTACTTAGATGTATAGGCTTTTAAAAAGTACCCTGCAAATCAGCAAGTTATTTAAATTTTCTTTTTTCTTTTTTTAAACTGGTGAATCAGCCTGAGAAAATCTCTCTAATGACTGAAAACATAGAGCGCTTTATGAATGTTTAAATCCTAAAGCTGCCATGTTCGCTCCAGAATTGAGGCATGATTATACAAAAGAAACTTCAGGAAGAGATGATATGCTTTGGAACTACACTGGTGGGTAAAATATGCCTCAGATGCCAACCAATGCCAAGGAGACGACCAGAGCCCTTCACTGAGCGGAGACTTTACTACGTGACCCCGAGCATGTGGTGCAGCAGAGCGGACAGATTGCTGGGACCGAGACAACCTCTTTGTTCCTGGTTCTGCCACTAAGTAGCTTGCCCAGCCTTGTACAAGTCCTCAGTTTCCTTACCAGTGAAGTGATAGAATTGTTCTAGTTGACCTCTGACGTTCCTTTCAATCTGAACCTCTGTGGTCTGAAGCTGACTCCGCTGTATTTAATTCACTTAGAGTAACTTGTGAAGAAACAGCATGGGCCTTTAAATGTAGCTCCTAGAGTTTAAAACTTTGTGGCCTGGGCAAATTACTGCAATTTTATTGCAATGAACTCAATACTATTTAGTGAAAGAATATTTTTGTTCGCCCACTGTCCGTCCATTCTGTCTTTCCTCCTCATTTTGCCTGGGGAGTCACTACTCCCCTTTGCAGGCAGTTGGGGTGGTATTGCCTGTGACGCGGTCCTGCCTCTCCAGCTAAGAGGCCTGGGTTCAGCAGAGACCCAGGGCCCTGCAGTAACAGAGGGGGATTTGTGCTGATAGTGGCTCTCACTCTTTCTTTCCATCCAGATGCTCCAACTGCTCTCATTCTGGCTGTTTTCTGGTCTCACGTCGTCTCTTTTTTTCCAATCTGTGGACAATGCATGGCTTTTCATGATATTCTGGTGTCACTTTTTTTTTTTGCCAAAGTTGGATACCATTGTCTGCCCCAGAAAAACTTCGCTGCTGTGTTGCTGGTGCTGGCCTAGCCTTGACGTTGCCGCTGGCCAGACCTTCGTGGCTAACAGGGGATAGAACTGGCCGTGTGACACTGCCAGCACAGGGTCAGCACGCCGTTAGGAGCATGATGAATGCTGGTTCCTCTTTAACGTGGAGTTTTCACTGGGGAAGTGCTTAGCCTATGAACTTAGGACCTTCATTTGAATGTGTCACGTATGAACCCAAAACAACAAATTTAGAAGGACATTTTTGATAGTTGTGTTTAGTTTGTTCTTGATTGTTTTTTTGCATTATGTTCAGCACACAGTAGGTGTTTTCTAAATACATGTTTTTGAATGACTTAGAAAACATTAAACAAGGACATGGGAAAAAATTGTGATACAGGTTCTTATAATTACACTTTTCATAATCATCAGCGTTTTAATAAACTTAGCAAAGGGCACAAATATTCTGGCCCTTTGGCCAGCGCTTGGAAGTATTTTAGCTGAGAGAGCCTTTATTTCACTATATTGCTTTAATGGAATTTGAGTTCTACGGGAACATTTTAATTATTGGAGTCTTCTTTAGAGAAAGCCTCTGAGACTTGAGATAAGTTTACATATTATTATATGAATCACAATTTGCTTTAAGAGCTTATCTAAATCCCATCTGTTTGATTGGAAAAGGGAACTTGGAATGAATCCATCTAATTTTCAGTTTCTTCCTTTGAGAGAATCGTGATTGAAAGTCAGAGTGGGGTTATGTGCTGTCTTTTTTGATGTTTTCTAGAAGAAGTTTTAGGGTTTCCATAGTAATGCATTAGGAATCGTATTTTCTGCCATGATTTCCCAGCAAAGAGACGAGCATTGGTAACTGCGGTTTAGTATAAATGAAAAAGACAATAGCAGATTATTCTAAATTTGTTCTGGCTGTTGGGATTTGGGCAGAGCAGAGTATTGTATTATCAACTGAATGTGACTGACTCCCGGTCCACAAGGTGGACAGTGTGTTTACTGATCATCCAGTGGCAATGCCAGAGAAATACGAGGTATCAAACAGGTAGGCGTCCTATCATATTGCTCCTGAGATTCACTAGAGGGTTTGCATTTGAAGAAACACTGATGTTGCTGCACCTTCTCCATCTTCCCCCTTTCCCTTCTCTTCCTTTCTTTCACTTTTTCTCTTTTTCCACACTTTTCCCTTGGCCTTCCCCTCTGCTACTTGCCCCATCCCCTCTCCTTCTCTCTTCCATGTCTGTTCAGAGAGCAGTGCGGAGAGTGGGGTCACATGCCACATCTTTTCTTCACCCTCAGGCTGCCACGCCCGGCATGTTTCCTTCCTTGTAACAATTCAGCCTGCATTCAGGTGTTCTAAAAATAGTAGCATTTTACCTTATGTCACAGGGGTTGCCCGCACATCCTCGTTTTGTTAAATCTGAACAAACTGTTTCCATTGGCAAATTTTGAGGCACTAAAAAAGCCTCCTCAGCAGCTGCCCAGGTTGGTGTGGACTTATTTACAGACAACAATGCCAGCAGAAATGATTGTGCCAGGAGCAACGCTATCACTCGCCTCCCTGGTGGTTGGGTGGGGACTTCCCAGTGGCAGTGATGTCTCTGTGATTCCATTTGCAAGAGCTTCTAAGTTTACATTTGCTTTGAAGTAGTATTCCATCATGATTTTTAAAGTCGATTATCATTCATAATTGCTTAGTGTTAATAGAAACCATACCTCACAGTTTGAAAATTTTATCTCTGCTTATTTAACGAAGAGTTAAGTGACTTAGGAGTTCTTTGCCTCAGGAGAAGACTAACTTTTTTACCTTGCCAATCCGTGAAGGGAAGGCCTTTGAAAACAGCAGACATAAGAGCTGTACGACTTTTGAGCTTTCAAATTTTATTTAACAGTTGCCAACTATTTATGTTCTACCTCTTTCTGCTCTTTTGTTAAAATTACCAGA
Source organism: Pteronotus mesoamericanus (assembly GCF_021234165.1). Lineage (NCBI taxonomy): Eukaryota > Metazoa > Chordata > Mammalia > Chiroptera > Mormoopidae > Pteronotus > Pteronotus mesoamericanus. Next base: position 27,072,293 of record NW_026555078.1, on the reverse strand, counting down.
GCATTTGCTGACAAAGTCGCTGATGACCTCGAGCAGTCACAGTGATTGTCTTGGCACACAGCTTCTTTCAATGGGCAGGAAGCCCTTCCTCTCCTTTCCATGCCGACCTGGGGAGAATCGGGACAATTTCCAGTACGAGTAGGTCATTGTTATTGTTGGTTCAGTGGGAGAAATGGAGGTCTGTATTAGATACCAGACTTCCCAGATAGGATGTGGCTTCTGGGTTTGCTGGGTCAGAGAAATGGAGGAAAAAGTAAGGATGAGGCCGTGTCTGTGCGGCGGCAGTGGGAAACCCCAGAGAGTCCCATGTCTGTAGTCAGGCGTAGACTCCATCCATCATCCTGAATCCATCTGATATATACAGAAGGAATATACACTTGCACAGGTAATAGGGGTTAAGCATGAACACAACTGTCCTGCCTTCAAGGGGCTTGTGGTCCAGTGAGGAATACCTGCTTTCATTCGAATCCTCTTCTAAGCATCCGGGCCCTCCGCCTCCACATACACGTACAGTATTTCAGGGAGTAAACTTGAACAGAATAGATTACACACATCTAAAGTGTACGTTTAGTTTACACTTTCAGTTATCTAAGGATAAAGAAACTTTTAAGAAATGAACAGGGACCGCTGCAGGCTCTCTCTCCATGTTTTCCTCCTTATCCCCTTCGCTAGCGTTCACTGTTCAAAGAGACCCCGCCAGGTGCTGCAAGAGGTCCGGGGTGGGGCGGGTTACGGGGAACATTAGACATTTACCTTCAAGGTCTACACAGTGAATAAAGTGTGGATTATAGAGAGCTGCCCAGCTTGCCAGGTATTAAATGTTTACCAGGAAAGTGGTGGGGAAATGTAATATAGCCACCTTCAGGCTTAGTTGGGAAGGAGGCATGTAAGAGGGGACTTGGAGCAGCATTTGACTAGGAAGGTATTGTCTGGGAGGGGGTGGGGTTACAGGACCAGACGCCTGGAAGTGGGCAAGTACCTCTCTGTCCAGGGCCATGAGTTAAGGATGCTAATTTTGTTGAATTAGAAGTTTTCCTTGGGGGGCACCGTGGGATAAGCTTGGAGAGGTTGCTTGGGGTTGGACCGCACGTAGCTGTGAGAGACAAGCCAGGGAATTTGGGCTTTATGTTGCAGTTAATGAGAAACCATTAACACCAGCTGAAGGGGAGTGACACGGTGAAAACAGCACTTGGTGGGGGTGAATTTGGTGTGTCTAAGAAGGATGAATTCCGCGGACTAGGAGAGCATAGAAACAATCTAAAGGGTCCTGGTGGTAGTTCTTAAGAGATTCATCATGGCCCTTGGAGACTTGGCTGCAGAAGCCTGCAGAAGCATGCAGGCACTTTAATCATTTTCTCCTCTGTCACTCTGTTTTAGGGTTAGGAAAGATGCATGTTCATTCGGTGAGACATCTAATAATTCTCTCATGTACATTTGTAGTTCAAGGGAAGGCACCTCTGTTAGTCTGCTAGGGCTGGCATAACAATAACAGAGACTGGGCGGCTTACACAACGAAGATGTATTCTCTCACACTTTTGGAGGCTGGAAATCACAGAGCAAGGTGTGGACAGGGTTAATTTCATTCTGAGGTCCCTCTCCCTGACATCTGGATGGCCGTACACTTCCTTTACCTTCACGCGGTCTTCCCTCTGTGCGTATATATATGCCCGAATTTTCTCTTCCTCTAAGGACACCAGTTGTAGGGGACTTGGGCTCACTTGAAAGACATCATTTTAACTTAATTACCTCTTTAAAGACCTTATCTCCAAATATGCTCACATTCTGAGGTACTAGGGGTTAGGACTTCAATATTGAATTGTGGAGGAACAGAGTTCAACCTATAATAGCAGCCAAGGACGAATAATACGGGGAGAGCAGGAGACAGGGGCCAAGGATCTCTCCTGACCCCTTATCCAGGTGCTTGCTCTCTGTCCCTTGTGATGAAACGGCCCTCCCCAGAGAGAAAGTGCCCTGCGCCAGCTTTCTGTCATTCATCTGGAGGTTTTCAACTTCCAATTTTAGGATTAGCAGTCTTTCTCCTTTTTTTTTTTCTTTTAACTTTCCTGGCAATGCTTGTTTCTTACCATATTTAATGTAGTCATCTGTTTATGTGCATGGTAATTTTTATAATGATGGGGGCAATCTCTGAAGATGAACAGAATAGATAGAACAAACAAGTGCATTAGGCTAAAGCTACTTTTCATTAGTGCCCTCGTTACAGGGTTCACACTTATTTTTGCCCTCTTTCACCTCGACCTCAGAGGTGACGTCCTCTTTATTTTTAGGGGTCTCTATTGCCACCGGCTGGCTCAGGCTGAGTGCCAGGTCCTCATGGTCTCACTTCTAAATTCTTAATCCACTCTGGACATGAGGTTGTCACTGCTTTCCTTGCAGTCAACCTGAATCCCTACTGACAGTCTATTGCATTCTAATCTCAACAAAACAAAACAGTGCAAAACAAAACAGTACTAAAAAAAACCCCCCAAAAACAACAAAGCAAAACCATGATGAGGCAGGATAGTAGAGTGGTTAAAACAGGAGACTCGATCCATCCTAGACTGCCAGGGTGAAATCATAGCTCTGACACTTTGTACCCTCCAACTTTAAATGAATCACTCTCCAGATCTTAGTTTTTTTCTCATCTGTTAAGTGATGATAATAATAGTTCCCACCTCAGAGGACTGTTGTAAGATTTAAATAAGCATAAAGGGCCTGGCACATAGTAAATGCCATGTAAATGTAAAAATATAATAAGTATTATTACGCTTGCCTGTGTTCTGAGTAGCTTCCCTGGAGGTTCAGATCTTGTTTGGTGGCCCCTTCTCTGCTTCCTCCCTACCAGGCTTCCCTTCTGTAACCCACGTAGAGGTGGGCAGCTTCCCTGGGATCCTCCGCAGACCTGTTGTTCCTGTATCGTACCACCGGCCACCGGAAGTAGTTTACAAGGTCTATAAGTTATGCTTGCCTTGGGGGCATTTCTGCTGGAAGGATCACAAACAGGCTCTGCTGGAGCTTTTGCTTTCCCCTCAGGCCAATGCACAGAGTACAGTTCCCTGCAAAACCACCGTGGGCCCTTGAAAGCACCACAGAAAGGAGGGGCTACCCAGGCCTTAGCTCAGATGTTTGTCACTTACCCTTGCAGAATTGTCAACTTTTTGGAGCTGGGAGCCTTTAGCAATGAGGAGGGGTTATACTTCTTCTTGTAATCTAGTTGGGATCTGTAAGACAAGCACCCTTCTGTTGATGTTGAAGGTAAGATTGCCTGCCTCTCTGAGGTTGAACAGGTTTCCGCTCGATCATGGTCATAAAGCACAATGAACAGTTCTCCTCCCTGTGCCTGTGGCCTGCCTTGGGCTTGCCACTGCTAGGGACCTTACAAGTCACTAACTGGCCACTGGGGATCCCTTAGTGAAAAATTTCATTATTACAGGACTGCCAAGAGCTCTGACATTCACAGCTTCACCTCAAGGCACCAACTCATCCCTAAGTCAGTGATAATTCAGGTCTACATGATGTCCTCATGCTTCAGGCTATTCTTTGCTTTAAGAAGGGGTGACAGTTTTTTAGTTTTTGAAATAGTATTTTTTTTTTTAAATTCTCACCTGAGGACATACTTATTGATATTCAGAGAGAATGGAAGAGGGGGAGAGAGAGAGGGAGAGAAACATTCTTGTGAGAGAGAAACAGCCATTGGTTGCCTCTTGTATGTGCCCTGACCAGGGACTAAGCCTGCTACTCAGGCTTGTGTCTGGACAGAGAATTGAACCCTTGACCCTTTGGTTTTCAGGATGATGAGCAACCAACTGAGCCACACAAACCAGGGCTGAAATATGCATTCTTAATCCCCCACTTCTTCCCTGCAATCTGGGGTTCTTGTAGTCCTTAGTGAAGTTGTGAGAAGCTCTTACTCCTTCCTTTCTCCAGCATGCCCCTGTCCTCCATGAGATAGAGCCTTCTGCTTGACACCTTTTGCCCTGTTCTCTCTTGTGCTGGCCTGTGGCTTCTCCCTACCTAGTCAAACAGAATCTCCCTATTCTTTATTCATAGCCAGCTCTGATGCTAACCTCAGTGCCCCCTTCCCAGCCTCCATCCATTCCTTAGATGAATGGACACCATTACCAGAGCTGCAAATGTGTCCCTGTCCCCACAGCAAACTGTCATGATTCTGCCTCAGTGAAGTGTGGGAAGGCCTTTAATTTCCAGTTTGTGGACAATTGAAATGATTTCTATTAAAGCTGGTACCCAAAGACAGGTCAACAGACACTCCAGAAAATATCTGGAGCCAGGTGAAATTCATGCAATGGAAGAAGAGGCTCTTTGCCTTTGCCAGGCAAGGCCTCTTTGGAAATATTACTCATCAGTCAAACTAATTTGTTTATCAATATTAAAGATGTTCAAAAAATTGACAGAGCATACTACCATCCTGCATTTTGACAGAGTATATTATATAAAGTATAAGTTTCAGATATTTGTCTCATTTTTATTTTAGAACTATTAATAATAAGGTAAAGCATTGCTTACAGATGTCAAAATGAAATGCTTTTAGATCAAGTTGTTGGAGAGCTTCTTGTTAAGTCACTCGGCCTCCTTTGAAATTTTTCTTACTTTACAACGATTGATTCTTATATCTCCTTCTTCAAGTCTTGTTTTATGTGGGATAAATTTTAAATGTATAAAGCCTTCCTTGAAAATTTTTATTCAGCTTCTTTGAGTTAGGAATCAACTCTAGTCAGTAAACAGCTGATTTATTAGAGAAATAATCTTAGGTTGGTATTCTATGCGGAAGAACAGGCTCTATTCAATCTTTATTCTCTTCAGTGGAGAAATCAGTGATGTTATCAAAATGGGACTCTACTAGGTTTAAATCATGGAAGTTTAGCTGGAAGGGGTGTTAGATAAGCTGAGAGAAATTTCTTATTCTGTCTTTCTACTCACAGAAGGATTCTGAAACAGAATCTCTGCAGGAGCTTAGATGGTTGTGTTCATATCAAAGATATGTACAAATATTTTTGGTTTTGAATTGATATTTTAGTGAGTGCTTTCCTAAACTTGGGATGGTAGTTGAAAGTAGAAAAATAGGAGAGAATGTCTTGAGAAAAATAGGAGACAATGTCATATATATATATATGAGAGAGAGAGAGAGAGAGGGAGAGAACGGGGGGGAGAGAGAAAGAGAGAGAGAGAGAGAGGAAGAGAGGGAGAGAGGGAGAGAGACACACTGATTTGTTGTTCTACTTATCGATGTACTTATTGGTTGATTCTTGTATGTACCCTGACCGGGGATCAAACCCTCAAACCCACAACCTTGGTATATTGGGATGATGCTCTAACCAATGGAGTTAGCAGGCCAGTGCCATGAGATGTTTTCATTTATCCTGAAAAATTTTAGTTTAATTTGCTTATGTTCTAGGATAGTGTAGCCTATCCTAGAAAAAAAAAAAGATTTATTTTCTTAGATAGTACTTGCCTAATGAATGTAGTATCTTTTCCTTAGGTCTCTACAAAATATAAACTGATTTGAAAACAGAACATTTTCAGCTAATATTTTCAGTTGATGAATCCTGCATATTACTGTTTAGACATCCGTATATGGCTGTGGAAATGGCAATTTTTTATGTGAATGTCACTATGCTGTAAGTGTATTAAAGTAGCTTAGCCCAGCTAAGTCCTGTCTGCCAGAGACCCAAATTATATTTTTAAGAAATTAAATAGTGGAAAAATTGAGCTAGGTTTTAAAAAAAATCTAAAATAAACAAGAGCAAGGAGATGGAAGAACAACATCACTTTAGAAGCTTTTGTTGAAGTCCAGCCTGTGAGGGTCTGACTGAAGCACTGCACTGAGAATGGAATGGTGGTCATGCGGGAGGTTTCAGAGGACTTTTGAAGAGGGAAGTGCATTAACTACTAGACTTCATTATTGGGGGAATGCCTGCAGGACATCCTAGTAGAGAGAAATGTGTCCATTTAGAGTTTTGGCTTATACGCACATGCTTGGTAGATCTCAATGATGGCTGAAGCCATGAGAAAACATAAAGTATCTAAAGGAATGATTATTAAAGTGGGAATAAGACCCAAATGTAAAATCTCTGAGAGGTGAGCAGAGAAGTGGAGCTTTGAGAGAGTGGTTGAAGTGATAAGAAGAGAACCCTACATCAAAAAGTTCTGGCGATGACTCAGACACATAGAAAGAGAAGTTGAATAAGGATGAGTGGTGTGGGTTCAAGCACTGTCCAAATGTTTGGGTGTTCTGCTTTTAATGGCCATTCTGGGATCTGAGCAAGAGGGTCCTTGGGAGAAATGGTGGAGTCATTTACCCTGTAGATGGGTGGTAGTAGACCTCAAGAAGATCCAACTACTTTTGCTCTTATTCATTGCTCACCAGGCAACCCTTTGACCTGTAATTCCATCTTAAGTGAAGCCACCCCAAGATACAAGGTTGACTGTAGGTCTATAGATACAAGGTTGGTTCTAGTTCCTGGACCAGAAATAATCATTATAAATATAAAAGTTGCCCTCCTGATTTATCACATATATTATCGTTAAAAAAGCACAGAGATATCATGCAGTCAAGACACAGTTCTTCCCTCAGGACGTCACATCATCCTAGTTTATAGAATTAGGTGGTACAATGCTGGGCTAACTCAGGGCTCTTTTGTATTTACTCCGCCTCTCTGTCTTTTAACCACTGGCTAGTTTAATTAGAGTGAACTAGTTCTCAAGAGGCTGAGTTTCTTGAGGTAAACTATAAATATCATTTTCTTCTTATATTTTTAAAGCCCTGGAATAGTATTTGGACTGTGACGGCCGCACCAGGGTGCACCACCACCGAGTGAGGCTCTGCTTGACGCTTACCTCTTCCCACCCCTAATATCACCCTGCCTCTTTCATGGTTTCCTGCATTGGAGTGACCCTGGTTAATCCATGAAAAAAAATTAGCTCCTTGTGACTCTGATCTGGTGAGGGTAGCTCTGTACCCTGAGAGCATATACCCAGAGGAGACACAGGTCAAAAGGTACACTTTCCTGAGAAAAGTGATCAGCACATAGCGTGCTATGAAATCAGAGCTTTGTTTCACAAATCTTTGCAACATGGCATGTTTCACAAATCTTTGCAACATGGTGCCTACAAAGCACGAAGAATAAAAGCACCACCTTCTGTGCCTCAAAGTCCCACTTTTATAGCTCTTGTTTGCTTTGCTAATTAAGAGACTTTCACAACTCCCTCTTGACCTAAATGTGTGAAATGTTGCCTGTTGTTTTGGCTCTTCTAATAGCTTTTGTTTGGCACATTCTGAATTTATAAGGTCAAATGTAATTAGCTCCAGATAGCTAAGTCTCCTTTTGGGAATAATTTCAAGGAGCAGTACATCTCAAAATCTACTTAAAAGTCTCTAACCTCTTTGTATCATTCAAAAAAAGAAATGTTTAAATCTCTAACCGGGCTTTGTTTTCTGGGAGGGTAAATGAGAAGTTTGGGGGAGTAACTGGGCTGAGCCAGGTACTTGTGCTCCAGGTTGGGATTACAGGAACCCTTTTGGATGGACCTGTCATAGTTGTGCTTAAGATCAACACTCAGTCCCGCCATATGGAGCCAGACCTCTGGCTCTCATGGCTGCCACAGTTTGGCTCCGTGTACTGTTCCCTTAATGGGTGTGATTTGATAATCACCAAGCGGAATGCCTAGTGCAGATGGCCTCCCATGCTTCAGTGTACAGTGCCTCTGGGTATGGATGCTGTGCAGCCGAGTGATGTGGGCACGTAAGTGGGTGGAAACTTTCTAATGTGTCACAATAATAACAATGCAGAATCCTAGTGCTGTTCAGCTTCCCCTAGAACTTCAGCCCACGCAGCAGCCTACTTGGTTCGCAGTCCTCTGTGAACGCTAGACAATTAGCAGCTGATAATGAAGAATGCCATGGGAACCAGTGGGAAAATAATAGCTTACTCCAAGAATATAATGAAATGAAATTAGCACAGACAGTAAAACAGACAATTTATGTTTTGTTGTTTTTTTGTTTTTTTGTAATTAAAAGGAACCAGTAAACAGTTCTAGTAGAGAAATTTGAGAATTGAACAGAATCTGATCTGTTTTGGAAGGGGGTTTTCTTCAGAAAATAACCTCAGAGAAGTTTCTAAGCTTCTATTAAGGAACCAGAGTAGGTAAAAGGTACCGATTTTGTTTGAATGCAATAATAATTTTGTTTACTTGTTGTTACCTAAATAGTGTCACGTGGTCTGAACTTTAGAAAAGTAGCTAGCACTGGAGAATGGATTTTACTGTTGGGTTTTACACTCTTAGCTGAAATGTCAGTGGATTTTGAGTTTTCTCAACAAATTCTTAGTTGCAGGGCAAACTTGTACATCTGTGAATGGATAACTTTCTGAACACAAGGAAATATTTCTTTTGTCTGAGAAACTGGGGATGTAAACTGCCCATGAATCTTTTTTCCATTTTTAGATGTTCCATATGCTGCCTAGTCCTGGAGCATAAACCTCTACATACTACCTTTGGAGTCAATAGTTAAAGTTTGAAGAATCTTTATAATAATCATTAAAAATATTTAATTGTTTTAGACTGCAAGTAAAAATGTTTTCATTTTTTTGGAGGACATTGGATTGGCAAAAACAATTTTGTTAAAGTTTCAGTCTGTGTGGGCAGCCTTCCACAAGTTGGAAAGTAAAGAAGTTATAAACAAATCAAAATTATATTTCACTCCAAATGCTCTCCAAATGCCTTTGTTTTGGGGAGTTGAAGAAAATAAGATATCTTTCTTCTAAGATATTTTGTCTTTCTGAAGTAGATTTGTCTCTCAATTTCTCTCATTTATAAAAATATTCTTTTTTTTTTACTTGAAAGCTAAATTGCCACATTGATTCAACAGCCATTTTACCAAAAACATCTAAGTATATTCTCTGATGGGCTTTTATTAGGCATATGTTCCTAATTTTATCACATAATTATATATAATAGTATATTACATTACTTGGCAAATGACATATAAATCGTACAAGGCCCATATATCGCTCAATTAAATTCAGCAATTTAGCATGCCATTAAAAATTTACCAATCCAAAACTGTTGACTGTAAGCTTATAAACCATCAACATCATTTAATTCCATTTGCTTCTTTTCTATCTTCTTCCCCGTCTGGGAAGATACAGGAAAGTGGAGAGGTTGGGGACAGCGGATAATCACTAAAGTATTCAGAGAAACTAAGGCAAGTGAAGAAAATCTCAAAGATTCCCTCCATGGACCTCTTTTTGCATTTCAGCTATTTTCATCATTAATTTTTGAGCTAACTATCTGAGGATTAAGAGAAAGGAGAACACACTTACTAACAATTTTTGGCTTTTAGAAGTGTGTGTGCACATGTGTGTGTTGATGCTAAGGGAGAATTTATATTTTAAACATGGAAAGCAGGCAGGTTAGGTTATTTCTCAGAAGATGGACACATATTTCAACACACATATATTGCTACATGAAAGATAGCACTCCTTGTATACCCCCAAATGCTGTGTTCTCAAGTATTTTGAGAAATGGTTGGTTGCTAGTGACTCCATATGTTGCTATGTTTTATTTTGGAACATGTTAAAATCTCACTAAGGTTTCATTAAACCATTTTTTTTCCTATTTTTGAAAGGTCTGTTTTTTTTCCTTCCAAAGAGTTTGTTTGAATATGCAGTTGACATATCCTTCTTAGCTATTACTAGGAAGAACATTTAAAGGGAACCACTCATTTTTCTTACATTAAATATATATTTTATATTTCATAGTTCTATAAATTAAAATAAAATGATTGTCCACAAAGGTTGTTGAGGTTATAATGCTTAACTAAACCTAAATTTATGACATTAACAAAATAATAAACGGCAAAGCATCAAAGGCTTTGTTCTCTTATTTTTGAGTTTCAGAAGCATCGCTGTAGGAAGAAATGAAAATTAAAGCCCTCAATTTAACTTGTTCTGTATTAATTTTTAAGTGACATTTAATTTTGTAGTTGATGTAAATGTTGGTAGGTATAAGTAAATGAGTCTAACTGTACATATATTTTGAATTTAAGCATTGATGTAGCTGTATGTGAACTTGGCACATTGATATTCAGCACTTGAAAGTTTCTTATTTTTTACCTTCTGTTCCTTTTGGAGGTGTCAAAGAAAGTTCGAATATAAACTATACATCAAGGGCCTCAACTCTTATTGTGCCAAAATTGATTTCGAGAACATGACCTTGTTTTGCAAAAGCTGCTCTTATTTAATGCTATAGGTCTTATTGTCACCCCCTAGCCCTGCAACCAAAGGAGCCTGGGCTTGGGTTAACCTGAGTTGTAGACATCTGTGCTCTGCTCAGTCACCTTTACTCTGACCTTGTTCACTGTTCTTCCTGGAGAGCTTCTTAGGTCCTCAGGTGGCTGAATCCCTGGAGGAGGATGTAGACATTCCCAGGCAATCCTGAATTCTTTTTAAAATCTGTTTTTATTGAGATATAACATTGCATGAGTTTAAAGTATAGAACATGTTGATTTGATACACTTGGGTGTTGCAATGTGACTACCACTCTATCACTAGCTAACACATCTATCATGTCACATAATTATCATTTCTTTTATTTGTGGTGGAACAATTAAGGTCTAGTCTCTTAGCAGCTTTGAAGCTTATAGTATAGTATTGTTGTCTATCATCATTATGCTGTACATCAGATCAATCCTGGAATGCTAAGATGAAAAAACTTAGGTTCAAGTCAGGAACTTCTGCTGCATGACCATGCTTGAAAATTTCATAGAAACAATTTCAAAGTCATGCTGCTTTTTCAAGGGATATACACAGTTGTAATTATATCAATGAAAATGGGACTTTCAGGTGGTTAGATACTCAAAGATGGTAAGGATGTATGAGTGAGTTTTAGATTTACCTCAAGGTAGTGCCTACCCTAAGTTATGTATTTAAGGAGGTAATATCTTGGTACCTCAAAGTGGTGCCAAGAAAGTTTATTCCTGAGAAATTATAAGTTTACTTTTTAATTATTTCTGTTGTCACTGCTTATTTAGTTCTGATTCCCCCATTATCATTTTATTAAGTAAATTTTCTACTTCTCATCTTATTGCTAGTTCTTGTGAATCAAATGGCTTCAATTGGCAGTTGGTTGGCTTTTTTTTTTTTTTTTTTACCTCTCAACCAACTGTAGAATGAAATCTACAAACGTCTAGTGACTGCATGACATGCAGAGGCTCCTCTATTGATGTCAGTGTATGCTCTGTCCTCTCCTTGAGCCATGGCTTGATATTCAACAGATGGGGCTATCCATTGGAACATGGAAGATATATTTAACTTTGAGGAAGTTTTCATTCTGAACTATGTGACTGAATTTCACAGCCATCTGATTTCCAGTTTAGTAATTACTGGACTAATTAAATGAGTTATTCTGCAGATGGCACTTATGTTTTTTGACATATGTGCCCTTGTCATCTATTGCAAATGATACATATGATGCTTGTTCTTCACTATAGCATTTGTATATATGGCATGCAAAATGACTTTAAACTTCCCTGCCAAATTCTCCAATTTTGTTTAGATTCAGATGCAGCATCAAACCCACTTTGGCTTATTCTGACAGAGCTGTTGGCTTGCTGTGTTCAGTGTTACACATCGATGGTAGAGCTGTGCTGATTATAGTTGTCTTAACCTCTTATGTTTAAACTTTATTTTTAATTCTACATAATGAATAATAAAATTACAGAGTGTTCTAACAGGAGGAAAGTCACTTTCAAACCAAATCTAAGAAAACAATGATGTTATCTCGTATTTTCTTCCAATCTTTATTAAAATGATATACTTAGAATTTAAACTCTTTTTGAGATAAAATTTATATTCCATAAAATTAACACCTTCTTAAAGTGTACAATTCACTGGTTTAGTATATTCACAAAACTGCACAACTACCATTGCTATCCCACTCCAGAATAATTTCATTACTTCACAAAAGGAAACTGATACCCATTTGTAGTCACTCTTTATTTCTCCCTCCCCTCAGCTCCTGGGGGCAACAAAATATACTTTCTGTCTCCATGGATTCACCTGTTATGGGCATTTCATAGAACTGGAATCATATAATATATGGGCTTTTGTGACTTACTTCTTTCACTTAGCATTATGTTTTTGAAGTTCATCCATGTTGTAGCATGTATCAGGACCTCATTTTTTATTGCACAATAATATTCCATTGTTTGGGTATAGCACATGTTGTTTACCCATTTTTCAGTTGATGGACATTTGGGTTATTTCTACTTTCTAGCTCTCATGAATAATACTATCATGAAATTCATGAGCACATTTTTTTGTGAACATATATTTTCAGGTCTCTTGGGAAATACCTAGAAGTGGAATTGCTGGGTTATCTTTGGCATTTTAAAGAGGGCTGTTTGTATACAATCCTGGTTAAGCAATTCTTACAAGTCTGGGGTCACTGCCAACTTCTTAACCATTCTGTGATGCTCTATGCATGTAGAAAGTACATAAGCTAACCTACATTTAAGAAAGCATTTGGCTATCAGCCCCTTATATGCCCCTTCAAACTTCCCACTAAGTACTCCCGAACACATAGAAAAAGAAGAAATTGGAATTGACAGATTCTGGTAGGAAAATGAACTCTGTTGAAATAACCAAACTTGCCAAACTAAGCTTTCTTTATGCATCAGCCAGATTTGTACTTAATTCCTAGTATTCTCCACCAACTTGAGAAGTCAAAATGACTGGAAGTGCACAAAGTCTTTTTTTTTTAAATTTTTAAAAATATATTTTATTGATTTTGCTATTACAGTTATCCTATTTTTTCTCCCCTTTATTCTACTCTGCCCTGCATGACCCTCCACCAGCTTTCTCCCCTACCCCCTGCCCTTAGTTCATGTCCAAGGGTCATACATATAAGTTCTTTGGTTTCTTCATTTTGTATACTATTATTAACCTCCCCTTGTCTATTTTGTATCTACCATTTATGCTTCTTATTCCCTTCTCCACTCCCGCACCCCCCGGCCCTGATAATGCTTTATGTGATCTCCATTTCTGTGATTTGTTTCCTGTTCTAGCTGTTTACTTAGTTATTTTTTTTTTTTAGGTTCAGTTGTGGATAGTTGTGAGTTTGTTGTCATTTTACTGTCTATATTTTTGATCATCTTCTTTTTCTTAGATAAGTCCCTTTAACATTTCATATAATAAGGGCTTGGTGATGATGAACTCCTTTCACTTGACCTTATCTGGGAAGTACTTTATCTGCCTTCCATTCTAAATGACAGCTTTGCTGGATAGAGTAATCGTGGATGTAGATCCTTGCCTTTCATGACTTTGAATACTTCTTTCCAGCCCCTTCTTGCCTGTAAGATTACTTTTGAGAAATCAGCTGATAGTCTTATGGGAACTCCTTTGTAGGTTACTCTCTGCTTTTCTTGTGCTGCTTTGAAGATTCCCTCCTTATCTTTAATCTTGAGTAATGTAATTATGATGCCCCTTGGTGTGTGCTTCCTTGAGTCCAACTTCTTTGGGATCTCTGAGCTTCCTGGACTTCCTGGAAGTCTATTTCCTTGGCCAGATTGCGGAAGTTCTCTTTCACTATTTGTTCAAGTAAGCTTTCAATTTCTTGGTCTTCTTCTTCTCCTTCTGACACCCCTCTAATTTGGATGTTGCAACATTTAAAGGTGTCCTAGAGGTTCCTAAGCCTGTTCTCAGTTTTTCGAATTCTTATTTCTATATTCTGTTCTGGTTGAATGTTTATTTCTGCCTTCTGCTCCAAATCATTGATTTGAGTCCCAGTTTCCTTCCTTTCACTGTTGACTCCCTGTATATTTTTTGTATATTCACTTGAATAACCTTCACTTTTTCTTCTGTTTTGTGGCCATACTCAGCCATTTCTGTGAGCATCCTGATTACCAGTGTTTTGAACTCTGCATCTGATGGATTAGCTATCTCCTCATTGCTCAGTTCTATTTTTGGAGCTTTGATCTGTTCTTTCATTTGGGCCATATTTTTCTTTTGTCTCAGGGTGCCTGTTATGTTGTAAGAGGTGGAGCCTTAGGTATTCACCAGGCCTGGGGCACCCATGTCACTGGGTTGTAGCGCTGTATGTGGAGGAGCAGTCCAAGAGGGAACAATGTTGCTTGCTTGGCTCTTGCCCTGCTTTCAGTCACTTCCCCTGTTGTCCACAAGCAAACTGGGTGCTTCTGGTGCTGATTCCAGGGTGGGTGTGTTTGTATACAATCTAGGACCCTGAGGGTCTCTCCAGTGAAATCTCCTGTGAGGCTGGGAGTTTCTCCTGCCACCACAACCCCTACACGTTTTTACGGCCGGAGCTTTTGAGGCTTTATTTCCCCTCACTGGAACCCTGGGTTGCATGGTTTGTCTTGCTCCCTAGTTGTCCATCATGGTTTCTCCACATGCAAATGTGGGGCTGGCTGCTCCACCAGCCACTGCCTTGCCACATATCCTCTCCACCCCGGCTGCCTATCTCCACCCCTTCTACCAATCTGAACGAATGTTTCTTCTTTAACTCCTTGGTTGTTGGACTTCCAAACAGTTCGATTTTCTGGTGATTCTGGTTATTTTTTTTGTTTTTAAATTTGTTATTGTTCTTCTTTTGGTTGTGCAAGGAGGCAAAGTGTACTTACCTATATCTCCATCTTGGCCAGAAGTCTGGAGGTGGACAAAGTCTTTACAATTACAATGTTTGTTTTCGTCTTTTACTATATTTTGCAGATTTTATATGATGAGCCTCGTGTTTCTTTATAATGAAAAAACAGACTTTGTTCAAAAATAAAAATTGGCTTTCATTAATGAATGGAGTTATTAGGTGCAAATATTTCTGCTTATGAATGATATGAACCCTATTTTTTTCTAAGACTGGGTTTTATGCAAATCATATCCTGTGTTGTTAGTGTTGCTAACTCACTTCAGGTACATCTTTTCTTTCCAAAAATGTTCATTGATAGGTACATTTTGTGACATGTTGTAATACAGAAGAGTTCAACATTTATTCAAGCATCAAATATTTATTGAGTGCCTACCCTATGCTAGCTGTTGAGAGTACAGTGAGTAACTGAGGCATAGTTCCTGTTCTTATGAAGTTTAGAACTTAACATTTGAAAACTCTTGAAAAGCTGTCAAGGGCTCAGTGTGTGGGAACAAACAGCACAAGCATCCAGCCTGGTCAAGAGGAACAAGAAAGGCTTTCAGAGGAAGTACAGTATCAGAGTTAGAAGCCAGAAGAGAGGTAAGTGTGTGTCCCACAGAGTTGAAATGGCCTATTTTAAAGACCTGGAGGTGAGCTATGTTTGGGGAACCAGAAATAGAGAAATACACTGACAACAGAGTTTGATGTCAGTGAGTGACCAGTGACAAAGGCCGGAATCAGTAGCTGGGTCATGGAAGGCCTTCTAAAGCAAGAAAAGGCATTCAAAGCTTGTCCTATGGGTCATGGAAAGCCATTGGAGAGTGAATTAATTTCCTAAGGTTTCCATGACAAATTACCACACACTTGATGGCTTAAAACAACAAAAATTTAGTTTCTCATAGTTTTCAAGGAGAGAAGTCCACTATCAAGGTGTCAGCAGGGTTAGTTCCTCTGGAATCTCGGAAGGGGAATCTGTTTCATATTTGTCTCCTGGATTCTGGTGGCACCTGGCAGCTCTTGGCCTTCCTCATCTACAAGCTTCATAACTCCAGTCTCTGCCCTGTATTCACATTACTTTCTTCTGTGTCTTCTCCTTTTCAGTCTTTTATGGTGAAACTTATTGAATTAGGGTCCACTCTTATCCAGGATGATCTCATCTTAAGATCCTACCCTGATTGCATATGCAAAGAACTTTATTTCAAAAAAAGGTCACATTCTGAGATTCAGGGTAGGCATGTCCTTTGGGGGACCACAATTCAGCTCACTAGAGACACTTGTAGGAGGTCAATTGAGCAAATCAGACTTATACGAGTATTTCGGAAGGACCCCTCTGGCTACCGTGTAGAAAAGGGATTCGAAGGGGTAAGACTGGGCACATGGAGACCAGTGGGAGTCTGGGTATAGGATGCTAGTGGCTTTGAAGGTCAGAAAGTGGAGATGAGTGTAGGAAATACTCCAGAGGTGGTTGGCTGTGTAGGGGGAAAGAGAGGACTGTGGTTGAGGAGAACACAGTGGTAAGGAGGGGCTTTTAAAGGAAGGGAGATACTTGGTGCATTTTTAATGCAGATGAGAAGATGCTATATCTACAAGGGAAAGTAGTTGAAAATACAGAAATGAGGGGTGAAAAAGCAGACATAATTGTTTTGGTGAAAAGGAGGGAGATGGGTCTGAAGCACAAGATGTGCATAACCAACACGCCCATCCTTTATATGGCTGCTTCTGGATAGCTTAACAGCTCGGTAGAGATGATGATGGTGATACTGAGGAAGATGGTTACTCCTGCTTAAGAACTCTCTCTGTGCCAGGGACCACACAGACTATTTTCCCTGTGTTACCTCATTTAATCTTTGGTGTGCTACATTTGTTATCTCCTTTAATTGCTTCGGAACCTGAAACACAGGGAGGTAAAATAATCTGCCCAAGACCACACAGATAAGAAGTGGTAGTGTGGTTTTCTCCAGGCAGTGTGACTGCTCCACCCATGGCCAGAAAGCACCGCTATCTGTGCTGCCTCCGAAGGGCGAGGGAACAATTTATTATGTGCATACTTTTTTTTTTTCATGGTTTATGTTGGCTTTGATAGCAGGCACTATTATCATTTTGCAGACCACAAAGCTATTATCTTACCTGCTATTTCTGTTTGTTCTTTTATCGGCTTGCCACCAGATAGATTTCGTGAGGCAGTGCTATTAATTTTCTTTATCTTTTCATGGAGTTAGGACTGGTTTGATTCATCCTTTTTATGTTTATCTGGATGGTAGGGTAGGGTGAATATTATTCCTTCATGTTAATAATACAAATATTAAATCTGCCCAAGGATCAAAACTGCTCTCAGGAGATTCATTTTCATAAGCTTTCACATATACCCAACTCCCTTGGATAACTGTTACTGACACCTGCTCTGCATGCGATTTCTCTGTACTGGCTGATGTCTGGATTTTTTTACTGAATGTTTTCTTGGCTCAGATATCATTTCCTTAGAGGAGTCTTTTTTTCCCCCCCGAAACTAGCTCTGGTTTCCCTGTTGTATACACCTCATAGGAGGACACAGTGGCTGGGACTCTAAGGCATACTGGACAACACTTAATCAGCATTATTTAAAGCTCAGGAATTTTTGAAAAGGAGAAGGAGGAAGATGGAATTTCATCTTCCAAAATTTTAAAATATTAGCAGTCAAAATATAATTCTAATTTCTTATGTAGATAGCATGGCTTAAGAACTTTGTTGTTATCACTGATAATCATCATTGTCATATTACATAGCTGGATTTGCAAATGTGTATCCAGGAAATGACTTTTGTTTCAATCACTAATATTGATGGATGTATATGTCTGAAAGTTTGTCCCAAGTGATTATTTTTAAAGCTTTAGGCAGCTGTATTATTAAGAGACTTGCTTTTATGACACTGGTCAACCATTTCCAGCTCAATACATTTGATGGATATCTCTTTTATAGTTTGAGTGCTTGAGGTTGAATATTAGGCTGAGAATAGGACTGAGAAGAGTTGTGTTCCAGGTAGCAGAAACCACACATGCAAAGATATAAGGAGCCAGCGTAGCAGGATGTACTTGCTAAAGGTCCTTTTCCTTTGCCCTGTACACAGTCCTGGGGATGCCAGCCAGTCAGTAGAGTATTTGCCACTCTCATTGATAAACATAAAGATTCTGAATACATTTGATCATGTGTTAGAACTGAAGTTGGGTCACTTTAATCATGATAATATTTTTTTCCCTTTGTGTTCTCTTGCCAGTCCCACCTGAAGCCATTGGCTTCTTGTCTGCAGTTGGGATCTTTATTGTTCTTCTGGCTGTCCTGTTCCTCTTCATCAACAAGAAGCTATGTTTTGAAAAGATAGGAGGCCCTCCATTCTTGGAACAACAAGGGAAAAGAAAGCACTCCAAAGACAAGACTGGGACCTGCGAAGGGCTGGGTAAGCATCACGCCTCGCATTCTCCTGAGCACGGCAACGTGCTGTGCTGTGGGTCGGGGGGGCATGTCACTTTCCAGGATGGGCTCCATTAAGAAATCACACATGAGCTGTTTGGCCGCCACTGTGGTGGACATGATGAATGGACATCACTAAAGGGTACATTAGCTTTATGAAAGTAATGCTCTGCTTCAAGTTTGAAGAGCAGATAAGAAAAAGCTGACTATCACTTCCCGTCTTAGCTTTTCAGATGTCTGTGTTGAGTTTCCCTCTGACTAAAGCTTGAAGGAAAAAAAAATGTTTTGTGATCGACAAGAGGCTTGATGTGTTTGGGTCTCATTATGTTGGAACAGAGTTGACATTGCACTTCAGTTAGCTACTTCTGAGCTTTTTCAGGCCCACTCCTCACTCACAAGGGCGACAGCCTCTTTTCCAAATGGAGGTTTTTACTCTTGAAGTTCACTGAATCTACTACATCATTAACTAACTGCCTTCAGTTTGATGGGGGGAAATAACATATTTAAAGAAATTACTGGCTTCCTGCTCTTAAAGGACATGTTCTATTTTCAATTGCTGAAGTGTAGAATTTTGTGATATAGAATTTTGTGATCACAGGGCGATGCTTATCATCACACACAACATGCTGGGTGTTCCAGGATAGTGCTGGTATCTTATGGGTAACAGTTTTGCTCTTTATGTTTATTTATTTTTTAATCAATCTGATTCTCCTGGAGTATGGGGCGTGATGTAACTGGTGGAGGAACAATCTTACTATATATGTTCTTACATTGTATTTTTGACCAGGGGCAAAGCCTTGAGGAGAACACCCTCTAGTCATCTCACCTCCTGGGTATGTTCTATGTGAACATGGACCAAGGAGAATGTTTGGCTTATTGATATGGTAGCTTTTGCTGTCATGGATAGTTCAACTTTTTCCTTCGTTATAAGAAAAGACATAATTTAGGCATAAATGTACATTAATTTTCTATCGCTTCATAACAGATTACTCCCAAATTTGCAAGTTTAAAACAAATATTCATTATCTCACAGTTTCTGAAGTTCAAGGATTTAGGATCACCTTAGTTGGATGATTCTAGATGGAGGTTTTCCATGAGGCTGCAGTTGGAATTCCTCCTGCAGTCATCTGAAGGCTTGGCTGGGAGTGATGGCCTCACTTCCAGGATGGGAGAAAGCTGCCCTTCCTGCCCTTGTGGGACCCTCCACAGGGCTGCTTGATGTGGTTATGACATGACAGCTGGCTTTCCCCAGAATGAGTGATCCAAGAGAGGAGAGCAAGCAGGAAGCCATGGTTCCTTTAATGAGCTGGTCTGGGAAGTCATACATTGTCACTTCTACCATACCCTGCTCATTCACTAAGTACAGCTGACACTCAATGGAAGGGGAAGTAGGTTCCACTTTTGAAGGGAAGACTATCAAAAAGTGTGTGGACCTATGTAAAATTCACCATAGGAGATGATGATGGGAGGGGTACAAGTTGCAGACTGGGCAATCGATTTGGCAGTACTGCTGTTGCAGTGGCTTTATGTTTTGAAAACAGACTGGCATATTTTAAGTAGAATTTGCCATGTGAAATCTGGGACTTGCAAATGATTTAGCCACTACTGTCACATTTGGCATATCAGTTAGCAGGATGTATAGATTTCTGTTTGGTCACAAGGTGGCATGGAGGTAGGATTCATAGCGATTCAGCTCTACTCCCTTCAGTAGCTGACCGTCATTAGCTGTGGGACCTTTGAAAATTATGGAACCTTTCTAAACTTTAGTTACCTTATCTGCATAATGGGATTATCAGTACAGCCCTTACAGAGTTGATATAGATTAAATGAATCAATTTTGTATAGATACCAGCATGGTGCCGATGGCAAAAAGTCATAATAGAACTTTACCCATAGCTGTGCAGCATTAACAAAATATTATCCCAGTCACAGTAATGGCTTCTAGGCATGGTGTCCATGCAAACACATTGTACTCATTACTGAGATTGGGAGATTAAAATTGGTGATGTTTTCTTCTTTTAAAATTATAAAGGCTACAAAGAACTAAGGTTAGAGCTATTTAAGATATTTCCCTTTGTCTAGGTTGACATGTTATAGTATTTTAGAGACAATTATGAATTATACTTGTAAATAAGTTGAAGGTTGAAGATAATGTTGAAATAATAACAATACAGCACAAACCAGAAGCCGTTAGCCCAAGAAATACTGAAAAAAAAATCCATGTCTCAAAAACTCAGAGGAGGGTCATAAAGGGGGTTTTAAAACTAGTTTAATCAGGAGAATCTCCAAATTATAATGTCTAAGAAGCAAACACCTTTATTTTGACAATCCTTCTTTGAAAAGTTCAATTATCATTGATCAAAAGTCTTTGAAAAACATGCTCCTATCCCAGATTTTACCTTACTTTTGATATTTGCCTTAATTATCATCCTTGCAGCACTGATTTCTCAGTGAAATTGTGATGTTCTTAACATATTTTGACAAACGTAAAGAAGGAGGGAAGGCAGACCGATGTGGTGGAGAGAAGCACAGCGCAGACAGCCGGAGCTTCGTTTTGCCACTAATTGGCCGTGATATTTTAGGAGGCTTACTTCATCTCTCCGGGCCTTAAGTCCTCCCTTGCAAATTGATGAGTCTGTACTAGGTTTTTCCCAATTCCTACTGTGCAATCCTGTTCGATTCTTAACAGTTACCCTAGCAATTTCTTCCCTAGGTCTCAATCTATAAATGAAAGAGTCCTGATAAAAATGATTTAAAAATCAACTATATCATCCTATTCTTAGGTCAAACCATATAAAGTTGCTGTATTTATAGATTAAAAAATGGCTGAATATCAGAAACCTAATCATTATAGTCTAATATATGTGAGGTTCTAAGAAATAAAATAATTCTTTTTGTGTGTATGGTGATATCAGAGAGGCAGGAGTGATAGCTTTTGAACCTACTAAGCAAAATAATTTACCTGACAAAAATACCTTACCTTCCTGTAAGCTACATATTTTTCAAAGTTCAAAGAATTTATACATATTGTTCTACCTAAATTTAGGTAAGGAGAGAGAGAAACGGAAACTGTTTCTTCCTAGTAACACAGGTAATGATAATAGTTAGATAAAGATAATTGGTTGCTAACATTTATTTAGCATTTACTATTGCTAGGCACCTGCTAGGTATGTTACATGCATTATTTGGTTTCTTTATGTAAAATACTTGGTTATTCATTGGCAGTGATTGCTTTGGGGGAAGGGTAGATACCACTTGGAATAAAGAAGCCATTGTTCAACTTTGAGATAAAACTATTTATTAAAAATAGAAGTTCCATGGTAAGATAATAGTTTTTAAACAAGCCTAGCTTTGAGAGATAAAAAGAGAGAGTTTTTTTTTTTGTTTTCCCTGAAAAGTTTTCTTTATATATCAAAGGCAAAATTTAGAAGGCAGAGCTTTTCTCTAAGAGGCACAATGTGAAAGGACAGAGGATGCGTTAGGAGGGCAGACCCCCTGCCACTCCCCAGGTAGGGAGGGGAAGAAGGGAGCACTTTCACCGCTGGAAAGTGCAGTCAGTGGCTTGGAAAGATGACAGAGGAATAGAGTCCAAGGGCTTGAAATGTTGCCTGGACCCTGTGAAGGATGACAGATGTAGGGTGGGGTCATTTGACAGATCTGGGCACAGTTACCGTTGGAATATAAGCAGGTCTACTTTCTGAGGTATTTACATAACAGTGCTTCATGAGTTACCTTGCAAACATATTCTTCTTGTGGCTTTTTAGCTTCCTTTGTGATACTGGGATAGTAATAAAAATCAGTCTGAAGTTCTCTGTAAGTACAAAGTACCATGGAAAGGTTTAATGTTACTTTACCAATGACTGTAGAGCATCTGTCTATCTATCTATCTATCTATCTATCTATCTATCTATCTATCTATCTATCTATCTATCATCTATCCATCTCTAACATACATAGTTTGGTCTTAATTTTTGGCAGAAACTGAGCCTTTTTGTATTTTAAATAGCCATAGCATGGAATTTTATGACCAAGCATTCTAAGTAGACCTCAGTGAACCTTGGTAGATCTTGGTAGAAGTGCCCAGTAAATGTGTATGGCTTCATGAACTGAAGTTCTTATTTAATTCTGCAGCATGGGTTCCCAGGATGATCTGAGGAAGCCTTAATCGTGCATCCTTTTGCTGGAGGAAGTAAAGCTATCTCACCAACTTTTGGGGCAGCTTTGAGGGATTTTGATAGAGTGGAAATGAACATGTCATCCTCATTGACAGATGAGGAAATGGCTCATTAGTTTAAAGCTTGTGCATTTGTTTGCATGTACTAAGGAATGACATCATTAACAATAGTCGTTCTCTCTGTGATATCTGCCAGAGATATCTCATGCCTAGAGGATACTATGGGTGGTATAAGTTACATTTATCAGAGAATATTGGGTTTTTGTGCTTCTTTTGTCAGCAAGACAATAATGATCATTATATTTTAAAGGGACACATGCCTTAAATTAAAAAAAATATATAGTTGATGTGTGGGCAACAGGAAAAAAAGGTTTATTGTTTGAGTAGAAGAGCTAGTAGCACAGATCACTGCTTCTGCATTGAATTGATGTCTATGAGTTTTTATGCTTAACTAGCTATTTGAGTAATCTGCTGTAAACTAGTTATTGGAGTAATAGGTTTGAAATCTCATTATTTTTCTGACAGATTAAAGTAAAAGAAAGAGTATGTCTGTGATTATAGGTTTTCATTAAAATATCTAAAACCCACTTAAATGCATCAAATGCCTTATTTACAGAAGCTCTCACAATAGTTTCAAGCCTGTGTTATTCCAGGAAGTCTGAGGTTTAATGACAAGATGACAGGTATTATTTGAAGTGTGTGAATTTAGGAATTCCAAAAACATTTTGAATCTTGTTTTTCTTAGTTTCTGTACTTTGAATCCTCAAAAACAGTTCTTAATACTTAAGAACAATTAATGACAGTCTTATAAAATAAAATTGCTATCTGCTTAAAAACTGCTCTTTTTTGTTTTTCCCCAGGGAGCACTGACAACTGAGTGTTAATTCATAGTTGTCATTCCACAGAAGTGTGGGCCATTTGATATAAGAGAGGGTGATGGAGAAAACCTTACTTCGAGGGCATTAACTGTTTGAATGTTTTTTAAAAATAATTTAAAAATATATTTTATTTATTTATTTTTAGCGACAGGGGAAGGAAGGGAGAAAGGGAGGGAGAGAAACATTAATTGGTTGCCTCTTGCACACACCCTGGCTGGGGACAGACCCCCCAGCCCAGGCATGTGCTCTAACTGGGAATTGAACAGGTGACCATTTGCTTTGCAGGATGGTGCCCCATCAACTGAGCCACACTGACCATGGCTCTTTTTAAATTATATTAAAGCAAAATACAAATCATGGCACTTTAAGTCACATTATGGAAAGTATGGTGAAACTCTCAAAGTCTTTTCTTTTTAGCACAAAGCTCTTTCTTTTTTAACTTGGTCTTTGATCTTCCCAAATCCCTTCATCACTCCTCTGCCCATAAACAAGCATGCTTACCAAAGCTGTACTTGGGAGTTTATTATTCTGTGTGGGAAAGATACCAGAGTCAGGCTACATTTCTACCCATGGGTTGGCTTTATAGTTCAAGACCTAACTATAATTGGTTTTAAGAACATTTCAGGGAAAGGGTTCCATTTAGAGTCTGTAAATAATCAAATGTGCATTTTGTGTGGGGTTATGTTTAGAAATGGGATGCCAACATGAAATATTGTTTTCCATATCATTTGGGGGATTTTTCTTTCTAGTATTTGCTTTATTGCAGATAAAAACTCGCAATTTTTTGGAATGTGTTGTTAGTATTTTGCTACCAGAAAGTAGAATCCCACCCATTATGGTTAATGGTAGTTAAATCCTAGTTGAACTTGACTGTACTAACAGAAGACCATAGAGGTATTTTCTGTTCATCAGCAAGTAAGCATCTGTACATTTTAGTGAGAAATTGGAAGGATTGAAAGAGGAGAATAAAAAAAATAAAAGACAGGTGTTACTGGCTTACAATGGAAATATAACTGCATTTTGTTTTGACTGAATATATATAATTGGTGTAACTATATATAATGCTATAAAAAAGGTCATCCATGGATATAGAATTAGTGAAGGACATTTGGATCCACTATGGTGCTTAGAAAACAGTGCTTCCCCGCTCTTTTGTGAAATTCCCTGACAATGGAAAGGGAAACGTAGGATTGTTTTCAAATGTTCTTTGACTGGGGCCGCTTTGGCTGGGCAGACCTGAGAGACGGCATGTACCACCCACCTAACCCACTTATGTCTGCAACCACAAACATCCCATTAAGTCTGCTGATTTTGATGGGGTCCCAGAGGACTCTGATTATCAATGTTTGCCAGACACAGAAGTATTGACATTGTCATGTTATTAGCATTACTATTGCAAGAGCCCAGTCATCAGGGACCCCAGGAGAAGTTATTTTGATAACCACTAATGAAGGAGATAAAATTTGCAGCAATAGTCATTTTGGTAATGAACAATTTTAATACCTGCTTAGCTTGAGGCTTGTGTAAACAAATGAAAGGAAAACAGAAGGAAAAATATTGAGCTCTTGCTAGCATGATTTAGGCTGAGAGTTCCACCTTAAGAGTATTGATGTGTTCATTCATAGACAGAAGGGGGCCAGTGTAAGTAAGAAAGTAAGGCCATGTCCTAGGACCTAGTGGTAACATGTACAATGGATTAATAATTTGTCCTAAAGTAGTTTTTGGGCTCTAAGTGAAAACTTCATTAGATGAAAGATCTATATTTTCCTTATCACATAGTGGGAACCTGATTAAAACTTGTGTAATTGTTGGTTGCAGGGTATCTTTCAGAAATGGACTAACCTCACCAATCTGTGCTATTTATAGCAGTAACACTGGGAGATAAGGGTCCCTTTTGAGAGTCTCAAAAAGTAGAAACATCATATACAGGGAAAAGCTTATTCATTTAATATTTTGAAAATAGTTTAAAATTTATAAAAATCATCCCTAGGTCTTATAGGAAGTTAGCCTCTAGTGTTATTTCCATGTCTCATAACCTTTTAAAAACTGTATTATTTCATTTATACATAATTCCCAGAAAAGGCAAATTATAAAAACAGAAAGTAGATTAGTGTTTGCCTGGGGCTGTCGTGGGAATGGGGATTAATTATATATATGGTCATGAGAGATCTTATTGGGGTGATAAAAATGTTCTTATACTGGGTTATAATGATGGTTGCACAATTCGATAAACTTGCTAAAAAGTGTTGAACTGTACCCTGAGAATGGGTAGGTTTTATGACCTGTTAATCATACCTCAGCAAAACCGTGCTGGTCAAAGTGTGCCAATGGACCAGCAGCATAAGTATGATCTGGGAGCTGATGGAAGAGAAAACCTTAGCCTCCTCTCATAACCTCTTAATGAAAAAGAAAATAATTGTAAGGTGAATAGCCCTCTGAAATATTTTTATGATGATGATTGTTATCCTGTTTAGCCAGTTATACCTTTTTGTTTTATTATTAATAGTAAATACAGAAGTCAGATTTAGCTGAGCTGTAGTCAGAGCCCTTATGAATGTCAATTTTATGATGTCTGAATTAATATAATTTAATGATATTCTTGTTCTAGTGGAGAATACTGAATATTTTTTCTTGAGATGTAAAAGAATAGGTATCTTCATAGATTTGAATTGGGGAAAAGGTATTTAGGTCCTTGTTGAAAATTTAGTTTTTAAAATGTTAAATCATTAAAAATGGCAAACATAAAAGACTGAAAACTTTAAAAATGCATAAAAATGTTAAATGAAAGAAGCAGGATGTAATGTGTGTATGTGTATTCAGATATTCAAAACTTGGTTGCCTATTCCATGGTAGTCACTCAACTAGTTGCTGACACCAGGGAAAAGATAAAAATTAACCTGCTCTCTGATCTCATGGAGCTGCTAGTTTAGTGGCAAAGGCAGCTATTAAAGGAATAATTACATAAGTCATCAATAATCTACAATAGTAATAATGTTAAGAGGAAGTAAGAGGTACTGTAACAGAATATTTCAGGGGGACATATTGGAGTCTAAATTAGGGTGGGGCTGGTTGTCTGGCAAAGCATTCTATCAAGTGAAGTGTAAACTGAGCCCTGAAAGGAAATGAATGGTTATTGGGAGACAAGGGAAGGGTGCCTAGAGGGAGGAAGGATTTGTCAGCCAGTGGGTGAAGCCTAGTGAAGTAGGGTACTGACAAGAGGAGGTGAGCCGCTAAACAACAGAGAGCAAATAGAGAGTGGCTGAAAATGAGAATACCAGGCATGACCTTCTGAGTCTTGTGGAAGATTTTGGACTTTATCCCAGAAGCAATGGGAAGTAATTTAAAATCACTTTAACTACTTGATCAATTACTTGAATGACTTGATCAAATGTGTGTCTTAAAAAATCACAAAGACTTGGGGTGGTGAACGCACAATATACAGATGATGTATTATAGAATTGTACCCCAGAAACCTATATACTTTTATGAACCAATGTCATCCCAATAAATTCTATTTAAAAAAGATCACAAATGCTATTCTGTGGAAACATGAGGTAGGAATGAAATGCAAGGAGGTCACCTAAGAAGTGGTTCAGATGGGAATAATGGTGACCTGGATTCAGGTATTGCTTGTGCAGGTGAAAAAAGACAGGTAGATTCAGTAGCTATTTAGATGGAAGAATGGGTAGGCCTTGGTGATGAATTCTAGGTAAAGGATAAGGGGTTGTTAAAGATAACTCTTAAGTTTCCTGTATAATATTACAACTCTGCAAATTACAAGGAAAATGATAGAAGAAATGTGCAAAAATCAGAGTTGTATTAGAGTGGAGAGATTATAAATGATACCCCCCCACCTTTTTAACCAAATTTTTATAAGGCTAATATTGCTTCCATTATTAATAAAAAATCTAACAAACACTGAAAGATTGGTGATATTTAGAAAGTTGTTTAATCTATCTCCAGAGAGCTACAATTACATTTGTTCCATTTTTGTCCCTTATTTCATTCTACATTTGAGCTTACATTGTCAAGTGATACAAATGATATTTCTATCTCTTCTCTTGGGATAAAACCCAACAATCTGGTAAATCTCCTGGTCTGAGAGTAATTCCTGTTAGTTGTGCCTGCATTTTGCCTTCCTCAATTTCATTACATTAACTTCTAATTACATTTCTTCATACTGTGGATGTCATTTGAGATCTCTGAATCTCCTTTATTTGGGACCAGTGGAACACAGGTGCACTCTTGTCAGGGGCCTGCTGTGATCACTTCAGCCAGGGTGACGCAAAATGAGATTCTTTCTTATTTTTGTTGGGTCTTTACAAAGGTAAATATTAATTAGATATAGCTCATTCTTAAATTCTCAATTACAATGTTATTATATGTGAGACTGAAAATGGGTTTTTGTGCAAGGGCAATGAGAGTCTCTTAAGGAAACCGTGTCATTAAAGCTACTTTAAATAGTCTCTGTGGAGCACTGAAGACCTTATGTGTTTATATAACCACTGAGTATTTGTGGAGCATGTGTAAGATTCTGCCTTGGATATAATAGTTGTTCCAAAATACTCAATGGTCTTATAAAATCTGGAGAATATTTGAAAGGTGCTATTGTTATGACGGCAAAACCCTTGAGCAATTTAAACGTCTGCTGAGCCGGCCCTAGCCTTTTTGAGCTCATCATGCTGAAATCCAAAGCTGTCTTCTGGATAGAGTTGGAAAAGTATATTTTAAAATAACCATTCCTTGACTTAAGAAGTAGTTTAGATTTTTTTTACTTTATTACACTTATTTTGGAAAAGTAATTGCAAGTTTTCATTTTTAAAAGAGCTTCATTAGTGAAGTAGGCAGCTTAGATAGTGGGAGCAGAACGAGAATAGACTTTGGAGTCAGACAAACCTAGATTTGAACCCCACATCGGCCACTTGCTAAGGAAATACCTCCGCTTTTTGATTTCCAGTGTCTTCTCTGTTTTATTGGCATTTTGTGAAGATTTAGAATAGCAGTAAAATCAAGAATTTGGAATTCAATAAAGGAGAATCGGAATACTAGCTTCACTTTTTTTTTTTTTAGGTATGAACCTTGAGGCAGGTCACTTTCTCTGAGTCTTAGCTATTTCAACTGTAAAATGGGAGGGCTAATCTCCTTCACAAAGAATTTTTATTCTTTTATACGTTGTCAAAAAGAATTGCATACTCTAAAGCATTTGGCAAATGTTAGCTATAACAATACTGCCATTTTTCTGAGTTCTTAGCACAGTACAGAGATGACTACAAGACTTTAACATATATTCGCCTTTTATGTCACAGATTTTGGTTTAGCAATAATAACGGACACTGAGTGCCTGTTCTGTACTGGGCTCTGTTCTGGGAGCTCTAGAAACATTGTGTAATGTAATTTTCACAGTGAATTGCAAGCCAGGGGCTAGTGCTCCCTGTATGATAGACGAAGACATTTAGGTGTCCCAGGTGTCATGATTTGCCCCCTGCTGTGGCATAACTGAGGGAAAGTCCAACACGGAACCTTGTTGTTGTTTTTGTGTGATTCTGAAGCTATTGCTACTTCTTTTCTTCCCACTGTCTCGTTTTTCTCATTGTCTACTGATGAAAGCATAGTTTGATTATAGGTTAGTTTTACATTTAGCTTTACATTAACTTTCTGAAGCTCAGTGGTAAAAGGCCTGTTGGATTCTCCGTGCCCCAGCAATGACAACGTGACTGTATCACATCTATGTTGTTGAAAGAAAGAGTTCTCAGTAGTCCCTTTTTAAATTTGTTAAGATTCCAACATTAGAACATGTTTTGGTCAAATGCTATGAAAGCTATTTCATCTTAATGGCACATATTCCTACCTATATAACAAATTTGCTCTTAACAGAAAACACCTGTAGACTCTTTTGAATCATGTTAAAGATGGATTGTAGCCCATTTTATAGTTCTTATTTGGACTCCATGCATTATTCATCTCTCTAAGCCTTCTTGTTCATACTAGGTAATGCAAAATACTTTCCTCTGAAAGGCATGATAATTGTCATAAAAATTGTAGATTTAATTAGCCCCACGACCACTCTACGAAATCAATAATACACAACCTACATGTATTAGATGACATAAGGAAGTTAATGGGTGGTTGCAAGAAGACACTTTAAACCTGGTATTCTGCCCTGCAGATCCTGGGTGAGAATGAGAAGAGTAGATTTCCAAGGTAATTTCTCCTCCCCCCCCCAAAAAAATGCTAAACGTTATCGCTCTTTAGTAGACAAACTTGTATATAATTTTGATTAGGGGATTGGTTACCTAGGCATAGTACCTAGAAGCTGGTATTTCTTTTTAGGTCATAGCTCTCTGCCTCCCTTCAAGCATCTGTCATCAGCTGGAAAACGGGGGCAAAAAGATGCAACTAAACAGCCTTCGGAGGACCATGAGCATTATCACTCTGGGCATGAAACACTTCTGTTTATAATTACCCTTGGTGAGGATGATCAAAATATGTGATAAAGCATATGGCTCAGGAATTTGATAGTTTTTTTTCCCCCTAGAGAAACACAACTCTTTAATGTTTACTGTTTAGTTGTTTTCTATGTTTAAAATCACATTAATTAAATTAAATACTTCTGTAACTAAAATATTATTCTAATTAAAGCAGGATTTAAAGAACATGGCCCCTAGGAATACATCAATGGCTTTATTTCCGTCTTTATTTATCAGTTGTTATTAATTCTTTATTAGATTGCTAGTTTAGTTAGTACTTGGAGAGGTCATGGACCCTCCCTGGACATGTTTTTGGTAGGAGCTTGTATGTTAAACATATACACATGAACATATACACATATACTTTTTGTTGTTTTAATTTCTCATAATAATGAAGTGTCATGAACTATTTTAATTCAAACAATGAGACTTCTCAACTACCACAAACCTTATATGTATTTTTCCTTTTAGCCCACGGATTTGAACTGTCTTTTATTGTCTATTTTTCTTTGCTCATTTAAAAAAAATTATTCTTATTATAATACCAGAAGCCACTTTATCTTCTCAGCTGTAAGAAGGCCCCCAAAATCTGGTTACCAGGTATAAATCTGGTGTCACACTTGGCATGCTCTACCAAATTGAAATTTACCTAAGCAGCAAAGATATCTCCATGGTTACTATGCCAGGGCATAGCCCTTTTGGCTTTAGACTGCTCTAGCAAAAAATGAAAGGTCTCCAGTGTTGCTAACTAGGTTGTTTTTCAGGTTCTAGCTGTAGGTGCTCTTCCTTTTTTAATATTTTGCAATATAACAACATTGTTTCAGTTATAGACTGAGCTTTGGTCTCTTTCTAGTCACTCTGAGATCATCTGACAGTGGTTATTGACAAAAGAACAGACTCAACCCCCGAAAAGGCAACTTGCTGCTGAATATATCCAGCCTCAATATTATAATGCTTTCTGGTCCACACTGGTAAATTCATGGGTTTCAAAGCAGAAAGAAATTTCTTTCTGCTTTGTTTGAGGTCATCTAGTTAGTCGACTTCACTTTACAGATGAAGAAAATGGAAAGAATGAGGCCTATTTATTTTAAACATTTTCATTAATACCATTCATCCACTCATTCAGCAAACATACTGAGTTCCTACCCTGTGTGACTACTGGAGTTGCCAAGTATAAACACTCTCCCAGCCCTTACGGGTCCACAGTTCATTGGAATAGGAAGATTGAAAATAGTTACTGTGCTCAGTCGAACATTTTGTCATATAGACACATTCAAGGCACTTGAAGCCACACCAGTGATTATAGGTGAAGAGTCGACGTAAGAGTTTCATTGCACAAAATGAAGATTTGCCAGGCAGTCTAGGGAGAGCAGTCACCTTGGAAAACGCCGGGTGTGGCTGTGCAGTGATGAGTGGTGAGAAATGGCTGGTCCTCACTGTGGGGCAGTATTACTGGGGACAGCTCACGCACAGCTGCACGTTCATTCAGGACCAAAGGGCTCTCTGAGTTGTGAAAATGTAGAAATAGCCCTAAACTGGTTGATAAATAGCCACTGATATAAGGCCCTTTGGTCTTGTTGCATCCCGCAGGCCTCCTCATGCCCAGGGATTCAGGAATTAAAAAGTTGACACTCACAGGGGCCTTCTAGGCCAGTTAGATGGCACTGATCATTAATTTTTTGAGCATCTTTCCTCTTGTTTGGGCTGATTATTAATTTTTTGTAAAGCATCTCTCTTTTCATTTGCCTTAGTAAAGAATGTAAACTTTATCTTACACAGTAGGATTTGAAAATTCAAATGTTTCCATGGGTAGGGAGGCTACACAGAAATGAGTGTAGCAGGTGAGTATCAGAACAGGGAAAGTGGAGGACTGTGGTGAATCTGAGGCATTAAAATTAATTTTATTTATTTATTTATTCATTTATTTACTTGTTTTTAGAGAGAGGGGTAGGGATGGAGAGAGAGAGGGAGAGAGAGGGAGAGAAACATTGATGTGAGAGGGAAGCATCGGTTGGTTGCTTCTCATACTCACACCATCTAAGGACTGAACTGGCAACCTGTGCATGTGCCCTGACTGGGAATAGGACCAGTGACCTTTTGCTTTGTGGGATCATGCCCAACCAACGGAGCCGTTCTGGTCTGGGCAAAAACTAATTTTTTAAGAACTCTGTGTCAACAAATGTAAATAAATGGTTGCCAGTGCTCAGATTTTGCAGCATAAGAAATAGGGAACCACGTTTTTTTTAAAACTAGGTGAGTGATACAAGATTTTTAAAAATTGCCTTGAGGGTTTGATGGACAGAGATTACAGAAGACAGGGAGGTATGAGACCGAGAGTATGGCTGTTTCTAGTTCAAAGAGTAGACAAGAAAATGCGGGCTTAAATTCCAAGATTTTCTGTTGCCTATGACAACAAAGGGTTTTCTCTCCCCCCCCCCCCGCCCCGTGAGATAAAATAATAAAAAGGATTATTGAATTATTAAGGAAGATATGTCATTTCTGTATTTAAAAGTTTCAAGTACCTAAAAGACAGGGATAGAAGCTAAATCCAATGGTTTCTGAGAATGTTCTGGGTCTGGGATGTCCTGAAGTGTATTAATTTAAGCAAAATATTTGTAGAGAGAAAACAAACAAAAAATCTGTGGGTGGTGAAATGAGGTGGAACAAATGCTGAAACAAGTCCTGAATGTTACCAAGCAGGGGATTTGTGTGGGAGCATGAAGATGTTTTCAACAATTCTGTGTAGGTTTTATTCATTGATTTAACAAATTTGACTATATACTCATGCTAGACACTGTCCTAGGCAGAATTTTAAATAGGATTTGTTAATTTATTTATGAGTATCTACTATCCCTATGCCCCATGGAACTTTCATTTTAGGGGAAGAACAAGTCAATAAGCCTGATACCAGGTCAGTTTGTGGTAAGCAGACCTAGAGGATGGGTTGAGGCTGGGAGGACCAGAGATGGAAACCAACCAGGGAAAGGCAACAACTATACAAAACATAATAGAAGAGAGTTTTTACAGACCCTAAACTAGCAGAACTTGGAATGGAATGGGGAAGTGTTGAAGAGAGAAATTCACGACCACCAGAATGTTTTGAGTATAGAGTGCTGAACAGTTGTGGTTGCAAAAGTGATGTGCTAGGTTTTGATGAACTGAATGTGAGAGTTCAGTGAGACGCCCATGTGTATATTCTCTTAGATCAGCCTTTCTGAAACTTTGGTGCTGTCAGGATTGTTTGGGGAACGAAAGAAATACAAAGGTCCAGGGTCCATTCCTTCAACCAGCCTGGGCCTCTGTGTTATTTATTAGTTCGCCTGGTGGTACAGACACAGCAAAGTCTGAGAACCGTTGACTTAGATAACCAGAGATACAAGCCTGGGAAGAGGAAGGAGCTAAGGGTTGGAGAGGTATATTATAAAATTTTAAAACAGGTGTTCATTGAGACTTACAGATGGATCAACTCTCCCAGCTGATGAGTATAACGGGGGAGGCGGAGAAACCAGAGTACAATGAGTGGATGCATATATGCAGCTGCTGGGGAGACAAGAACAAGCTTGAAAGACAGGTGCATTAATTATTCAGCATAAGGTGAAAGTGCAGAGAGCTCAGTTTCCCTTTAACTGGAATGTGGGCTCCATGGGGACAGAGACCTCTGGGTTGCCTTCTACCTGGCATCGGACCCAGCACTTAACAGAGATTTAATCAATATTGGTTTATTGAATAAATCAGTGCATGTGCATGGTTTTCACAAAAGCAAAGGAGAAATTTTTAGGAGAATATAGGCAGTCATGTCAAATGCACTAGCTTGAGGTCAAGAGGCCTGAAACTTACAGGATTGCTGGTAGATTTGGTCAGAAGGAAGTTATTGTTATAAAAGAGATGGGGTAATTAAGTACAAGCAGAGAATTTAGGCTACACTGACATTTATAACATTCATCTTGAGCTGTTAATGAGCAGTATATAATGAGCCATATATAAATATATATCACATACATATACATGTGTATATGTATGTATATGTTTGTATGCATATATATGTGTAAAAGCATGGATACTTAGCTCTTGAGCCTTCATTGTGCCCTGTTGTTCTGTTGGTGTCCACGAGCTGCCTCCTTCATGTTGTGAATCTGATGGAAGAAGTGGCTCAGGAGTCTCCTAGCTTGTGGAGGGGTATCTTGGGGAGGTTGGAATATAAACAAAGGCAACCAAATGCTAGGCACGTGTCTCCAGTAAGCTGCATAATCCATTTGCCATCCTCAGTTTTTCAGTGATTGTTTGTGCCTCAAGAATAGATATAATTTCTAGAAACTGCATACAAATATAAAATCCTACTTTAAGATTTGTTAAAAGGTTTTTATTCCAGGCACACATTTCCTTTGAAGGGATAAATCTTTGTGCCATGAAGCAGAGATGCTTATTAGCCTGCTCTCTGGGATCTGCATGTTTGTAGATGAAGCATCCAACCCTTCTTGTATTTTGAAATGTCATATCCAACTGCTTTTTAATGAAGATTCATTTATTCCTTTCACACTGTAAGGTATCATCTATGGGGATAGGCTTCTCTCAGTCCTCATGAATAGAGCCCATTACTGGTAATGGAAGTTTTGCACATGCCTGTGGAGGTGAAGACGCATTGAAATAATTTATGTTTAAACTTTCATAGTCATTTTTTATTTAGCTGCCTTAAGTTTTCAGCGGTGATCTCTTTTAGTCCCCAGTTGCTCTTTGACATTGATTGTAGGCATTTGGTGATGGGTCCGAGGTTGTAACTTTAACAGGTGTAAGTATTTCTTTCCTCTGTTTCAGCTGAGAAGTTTTGAGAGTGAAATGCTCACAGCCATTAAGAGACCTCCAATTTAATTTCTGTAGTTCATATTAACTCCACAGTACTGAAGGAACTGAACAAGTGGACTTTTAGACATCGTCAGATTGCTGGCCATGGTGTTTGCCATGGCGTCTCAGGATGCTCAGAACTTCTTCCAGCCTTTCTCTTCCTGGATCTCTCGGGTATATGAAACTCTCCAGCAAGCAGGGGATGTGTTATCTGCCTCACTGGTTAACTTAAGCAAACAAGACTCTAAATTGAATGACAAGCTAGACCAGGACTTAGATAATATTCAGATGCAGGAAACTTACTTTGAAGATGAAGAACAAAGCAATGATTGGAGTCAAGAGGACACAAATTCCTTGTTTCTTGAAGTGGATCATTTTTCCTGTTGTAACAGTGATTCGCAGGACTCTGCCCAAAGTTCAAGCCCTAGACTTAGCCAACATGCAAAGGACTCATGTTCCATAATATCCCAATGGCCCAATCAGACCCGTGATGACCAAAAGCCACCACATGTACTTTCTTCTATTGCTGAGGAAGAACATCACCTTGAAAAGCAAAGGAGTGGCCTTCAACATGGCTTTGAGAGCCAGCTCTCTGGTACTTTAGAAAATGTTTATGGAAAAAAGCAAGGTAAGCTAGCCAGTAATCATTTTCTCTGGGTTCTTCCAAAGGATATTTCTACTCATTTTATTTTTATTTATTTTAGTTGTCATATGACTTTACTTTTCTCCCTCTTATACCTTTCCATATGCTGGCTTTTTACTGAGTGATGTAATCCTTAGGAATATTTTCAACATGTAAATTTTGGAATGTCCATATTTGTGGGATTCATATTCCAAAACAAGAGTTCCAAGCAAGTGAAACATTGAAAATGAGCCTGTGGGTTCTGTTTGAGAAGCCCCTTGTGCATGTTATGCTTTTTAAAATATCTTTTAAATTGTTCTCTTTTTTTCACTAGGTTAGGAATCTCTAGATGTTACTATATTATTCAGTGTGAAATCCTGTGCAAAAAGCCATACTTGTTGCAAAATTTTTAGTTGATAACACTCCAAGAACACTTCTCACAATGTTTCACTGAGACATGATGTGAGATGACAGTAGATAGAAAATTTGAAATAAGAATAGCTTGATTTTCTTTTAGCCTTGAATAGAAAGGACATATTTAAAACAAATTGCCCATAAAGCTTATCCTGTCAGAACGGAGCATATAATGGGCCTTCAATAAATGTAAAATGAATATGGTGAGACTGTAATTAACTCTATAAAAGTAGCTATAGTATGTTCTGGCATAAATGTTTCATACTTCTAATACTGTAAGTCTGAAGAAGTAAGGACATTTTACCTCGTTGAAGGACAGAGCAGTACATGCTATGCAGAGAAAGGTGCTGGGTGTGTATATATGATGTGTGGCTGTAATACATACAGAGTTCCTACAGACTACTGGATCTTTTATGTGATATAAAGGTGAAGTAATTCTCTTTCTTACTGGGGGAACAGA
This sequence comes from Pteronotus mesoamericanus, assembly GCF_021234165.1. NCBI lineage: Eukaryota > Metazoa > Chordata > Mammalia > Chiroptera > Mormoopidae > Pteronotus > Pteronotus mesoamericanus. The sequence continues at coordinate 27,036,343 of NW_026555078.1, read as the reverse complement.
CAGTTCTGGAATATTTCATAATTTCTTCATCTGTTTTCATGATTCCTCTTAGGTTTATCTTTTTTACAAAATTATATTTTATTTATGCTATTACATTTGTACTGATTTTCCCCCTTGTCCCCCAACCCAGTACCTCCCACTCCCTCAGGCAATCGCCCCACCATTGTTCATGTCCATGGGTCATGCATATAAGTTCTTTGACTACTCCATGTCCTATACTGTACTTTACGTGCCTGGGGCTACTCTGTAACTTCCTATTTGTACTTCCTAATCCCCGCACCTCTTTACCCATTCCCCTATAGGCCTGTGCCATCTGGCAACCATCAAAACACTCTGTATTCATGATTATGCCTCTGTTCTTGTTTGCTTAGTTTGTCTTTTAGATTCAATTGTTGATAAATTTGCATTATTTTGGCATTTTATTGTTCATAGTTTTGATCATCTCTTTCTTAAATAAATCCCTTTAATATTTCACATAATAATGGTTTGGTGAACATGATCTCCTTTAGTTTTTTTCTTGTCTGAGAAGCTCTTTACCTGTCTTTTGATTCTAAATAATATCTTTGCTGGGTAGAGCAATCTTGGCTGTAGGTCCTTGCTTTTCATGACTGAATATTTCTTGCCAAATCGCTTGTAGCCTACAAAGTTCCTTTTGAGAAATCAGCTGACAGCCTTGTGGGAACTTCCCTGTAGGTAACTAACTGCTTTACTGCTTTACTCTTGCTGCTTTTAAGATTCTCTCTTTATCTTTAACCTTTGGCATTTTAATTATGATATGTCTTGGAGTGGGCCTGTTTGCATCCCTCTTGTTTGGACTCCGTGCTTCCTGGGCTTGCATGTCTATTTCCTTCACCAAATTAGGGAAGTTTCCTTTCATTATTTTTTTAAACAGATTTCCAATTTCTTGTTCTTTCTCTTCTCCTTCTGGCACCCCAATTATGTGAATGTCAGATCCCTTGAAGTTGTCCCAGAGGCTGCCTATGCTACTCACATTTTTTTGGATTCTTTTTTCTTCTTGTTGTTCTGATTGGTTGTTTTTTGCTTCCTTATGTTCCATATCATTGCTTTGATTTTCAGCTTCATCTACTTTACTGCTGTTTCCCTGTAAATTGTTCTTTATTTCAATTAGTGTATCCTTCGTTTCTGACTGGATCTTTTTTTTTTTATTCTGTTGAGGTCCTCACTAAATTTCTTGAGCATCCTTATAACCAGTGTTTTGAACTCTGTATCTGATAGGTTGCTTATCTCCATTTTGTTTAGGTCTTTTTCTGGAGTTTTGATCTGTTCTTTCATTTGGGCCATGTTTCTTTGTGTCCTCATTTTGGTAGCCCCCCACCCAGTGGGTTTTTTTTTTTCTTCTTCTTTCTATGTATTAGGTAGAGTTGCTTTGACTCCATGCCTTGGTAGTATGGCCTAATGTTGTAGGTGTCATGTAGGGTCTGGTGGTACAGCCTCCCCTGTCACCAAAACTGGGTACTCAAGGTCTGCCCTTCATGTGGGCTAAGTACATCCCCCTCTTATAGTTGAGCTTTGGTTGCTACTGACAGATCAATAGGAGGGATTTATCCAGGTCAGTCAGCTGCAAGGACTGGCTGTGACCGTTGACCACCAGCTTCCACTCTCCATGGAGGATCAGCTGTGCAGGGGCAGGGTGGTGGTGCTCTGACGTGGTCAGTAGCTGCTCACTGGGCACACTGGCCCTGGGGTTTCCCGGCTGGTGCAGGCCAAGGACAGCACCCACCTGTGTTTTCCCCGGGGCAATCCTGACTGATCTTAAAGCAGTCCGAGATTGCTGCTACTTGTGCTGGGCTTGGAGATTCTCAGGCAAAGCCAAGCTGTGAATCTAGGCTGGCTGCTGCTAGTGCCAGGCTCGGGGCTCACTGAGGCCTGCTCTTGCTTGTTTGAAAGGATTTAGGAAGTTTTGAAGCATGAGTCAAGATTAGCTGTTCTTATGGAAAAGCAGCTTAGGTGAGCCCATAAGTTGGATGGGGTGGTGGGGCAGTCTCTGTGGATCTACAAGGAAGGTCAAACGGTGTTAGCCAGGTTGATGGAGTCTCAGATATGGCACCAGCTTGCTGGCTCTGTGGGGGAAAGGTTTAGAAAAGGGACAATGGCCTCTGCTCACCTTGATGCCAGACACTTCAGTTTCTCTCTGTATACCACTGGTCCTTTCAAGCTGCTATACGTCAGTGCTGGAGCTCAGAGGGAGTGAGTCTGAGTAGGTGAGTCCATGTGTGCATTCTTTAAGGGGAACTGCTTGGGGCTCCAGAAGTTTCTTCCACCGATTCAATCACTGCTGGTGTTTGTAGCCAGAAGTTGTGGTGACTTTTCTTCCTGGCACTGAAATCCTGGGCTAGGGGGCCTGGTGTGGGACTGGGACTCCTTGCTCCCGAGATATCAGTCCTGAATTTTTATCTACCACACGTTGTTGATGTATCAGTCCATTCTGTGTCTGTGCCCCTCCTACCAGTCTGGGTGGATGTGGTTTTTTTTAACTATGTAGTTATCAGACTTCCATTCATCTTGATTTCTGATGGTTCTGAGTAATGGTTTTTCTATATTTTAGTTGTAATTTTGATGTGATTGTGGAAGAGGCAAGCCATGTCTGCCTACGCCACCATCTTGATTGAAAGTCAGCTTTATCTTTTTAAGAAAATATTTTACTCATATATAGAAAGTTTTGGAAAATGAAGAAATAGTTTCATGTCCTTTTTATGCTTTTTGATACTCTTACTAAAATTAAAGTAATATCAAATGCTAGAATAAGTTGGTAAAAACAAGGTAGGCTGATATTCTTTCTGAATCTGATAAACTGTAAGTGCAGTTTCAAGCGTTTTAAAATTATCTGTAGAGGTAATTCTAGAAATATCTGGGCTACCAATAGGATTTCTTAGATTTGACTTGAGATGTCTATTCATATTTTAGAAAATTCATCCTAGAGTTGAACTATATTTAAAAAATTTAACATAAATTTGGCTCAATAGATGCTTAACACATGTCAATTTTTGTAATCATTGTAATAATTCAAAGGCATTGTAATAACCTAAAAACAATATGAAACAGCTGTTTTCATTTGTCCATTCAGGAGATGTTTATTCACTAGATTGTAGCTTCCAGGAAGCCAGGGACAATGCCATAGATTCAGTTCTGTATCCTTAAAATCAAGCACAGTGTTAGGTATATAATAGAACATCAAATAATAATTAATGTCTCTTGCTGGGTGGTCCCTGATTGTAGCATCATCTTTTACACTAAAAGGTTGTGGTTTCCCTCCCTGGTCTGGGTGTGCATGAGAGGCAACTGATTGATGTTTCTCTCTAACATGAATGTTTCTCTCTCTTTTTCTCTTCTTCTCTAAGATCAATAAACATATCCTCAGGTGAGGATTAAGTAATAATAATAATAATAATTAATTAATTATGGGACAGCAACAGGAAAGCTAATACCCATAAGATTTAAATACTATTATTATTCTCAATTCATGGTTGAGAAAAGTGATGCTTAGAGAGTTTGAGTATATACCCAAGATTCACATTAAAAAAGAGGCAGAGCTCAGGAAGTCTGACTCGAATTTACACATATTCTTTCTCTCTCTTTTTTCCTTTTAAAGATATAATTTATGTACAGTAATATTCATTCTTTTTAGTATAGTCCTGAGTTTTGACATACACACTTAGTCTTGTAACCTCTGCTACAGCAAGGTATAAAACAGTTTCATCACCTCAAAAAAATTCCCCCAAGTCCCTTTTTAGTCAGTCCTTTTCCCTATATCCAGCTCCTGGCAATTGCTGATGTATTTTCTGTTGCTTTCATTTGTCTTTTCCAGGAGGTCATATAAATGGGATTGTGTAGTTTGTAGCCTTTTGAATCCGACTTCTTTCATTATGCACTCATAATACATTGGAGAGTCCTGCATGTTCTGGGTTTCAGTAATTTTCTTCTTTCTCATCGTTGCATAGTACTCCATGGCATGGGTGCACCACAATTTGTTGAGCCATTCATCAGTTGAGGGATTTTTGGATCGTTTTCAGTTTTTAGCAATATGAATAAAGCTGCTATAACATTGTAAAACAACTTTTTGTGTGAATATAAGTATTTATTTCAATTAGGTAAATACCTAGGAGTGGGATTGCTGGTTCATATGGGAAATATATGTTTAACTTTATAAAAAACATTTCACTGTTTTCCAAAGCACCATTCTGCATTCCCAAAGTAATCTGTGAGATTTCCAGTCATTTGTGTCCTCATCAGCAATTTATGGTGTTGTTATGTACAAAAAACTTAAAGCCATTCTTGTAAGTGTATAGTGGTAGTTCATGTTAGGAGATAATTCTCCATTGGTCTCTTGCATTTTTGTATGCCCTGAAAGCACAGTCGCAAACACCGTTTATTTTGGATTATCTTTTAAAGGATATTTGTATGACAAAGCCTTGGAAGACAGAGATAGTGTCTCCCTCCGAAGCAGAGGAAAGATTTGTTTTTGCTGCCCAGTCAAATATGTCCCTCTTCAGGGCAAAGCTGAGGCAGATTTGCTTGCAAATGGTAGGGGTTTACCAAACTTGGTGTTCCTTGGCTGTCACATACACTCACTACATGCGCAGACCTGGCTTGACCTGCCTCTGCATTTCCCCTGTGGTACTTGGAGGACAGGGAATCAGTGTTGCTCATGTTGCTTGCTGTGCTGTGAATAATACATTATCCTTTGTCTTTGACCCAGAAGTCTTGTGTCTTCTGCCAATGTCCATAAAGTTCTATCAGGCTATCTTGTTAATATGAAAATAGGGTAAAATCTCAGACCCTTCATAGGTTAGCATCCCAATTGGCTATGACTGCCAAACTTGTTATGATGGTTTTATGATGAAGGTGACTTTGGGCTCAGTGGCACAATCTTCCGGATCACCTGAGCTCTGTGCTCTAGGAACGTTTCTTGTGGATTATGTGCACCCTTTTATTGTAGTGGAGCCTTGAATTTCTAGGCCCTTTCATGGGTGGAGGTAACTCTTCAGGCTGGCTGACTATAAGGGTACTCCTCCAATACTGTGTATGAGATGCTTTTTGGGGATTGCCCTCTCATGAGGTAGAGTTGTTCCTAGCAGGGCCTGGTGCCTGCCGGAATCACCCTTTGGGTGTGCTACTTGTGTGGCTAGTTGGGTTGAGCTCTGGCTTTTGATTTGAAGCCCACCACTGGTTATTTTGGCTTCGGGTCCATTTGGGCGAAGTTCAGGTACAGGTTGACATCAGATATTGCATGTGTCTGGCCTTGGGCTACCTGTCTGGAGCTACCACACTATTCACTGTATGTGGCTGTGTCTATTGGACTTCGGTGCACACAGGAGGGGCCAATCTATGTGTAAGAGTTGGCTTCCTCCAAGTGAGAGCTGGGGGCAGATCCATACAAAGACAGGGGCTCCCAGAAATTCACCTCCTGCTGCTACTCTGCCTCTCCCTGAGGTTGCCATGGTCTTCCTCCAGAGCCTTCTGAGGAAAGACTGCAGAGTGGGCCTAGGCTGGCCATGAGCCAAAGCTCCCTTCCACAGGTTGTGAACTTGGTAGGGTGGGGTAGCCTGGGTAAGGAGGACAGGGCTAGTGGGTCCCCTACATGGGGATCATGTAGTCAGGCACCCAATGAGGGGAAAGTGGTGCCTATTCCAGAGCCAAACCACTCAGTCTCTGCCAGAGTCTCCAACTCTAATTCCCCATGGAGGGGCTCACTGCATGTTCAGATTGGGTACAGCCAGCCACCCCCACTGCAGGAGCCAGCTCAGCTACTCCAAGCTGGGGGACAAATCAAAAGAGTCTTCTATTGAAGGGTGATGCTGACATAGCCCACAGAAAGGGGCCAAGCATGCACTTCATCCAGGTCCCAAACAATTGCTTCTGAGGGCCTCACAGTTTGTATGTCCCAGCTCTGAGCTGCTCTCCCCTTCCTCCCATGGAGCTGAGCCCAGCAGGGTGGGATATCTAGGACTTGGCAGGGCTGATCCAAACAGTCTTTTGTCGGGGTGGTGTCTGCAAGCCTGTAGGTTAGGGGTGGATACTTCTTCCCCTTTCTGGGGTAGGGGGTGCTGAGCTCATGGGGAGAAAGGAGTGACTCCCTCCTTTCCACAATGTAGCCATATATTCCAGCCCCAGCCTGTCTGGTTCCTGGACAAAAGCTTCCCCAGGAGACACGGTTCTAAAGTCCCAGCTCTGCTCGGCACTCCTGCCTCCCTGCACTGCTGAACACCCAGCAGATGGGGCCTGCCAGTGATTCAACAGGTGCGGGGAGGGGCACTGGCTGTGTGTCCAAAGTAGGGGAGACTGATCCTTTTTCCAAAGCCACACAATTTATTCACTGTCTGAGTCTCTGCCAGAAAAAGATGTCTCCAAAAGTCACTCCTGGTTGCAGCCAGCAGACTCCTCTGTAGAACCCGAGTATGGCAGAGTGGGTCTGCCAGCAGTTGGAGACTGGGCAGAGCACTCCCCAGGCTGGTGCAGTTACAATAGGAGTGCTCTTCCCTGGGAGGGTAAGGTCTGGGTCTCCCAGGAGGACTGCATCCCCACTGCTTTTCACCACTGGAGGCCATGTGGGCTCCTCTTCCCATCTCTGTTGCTCTGGGTTGGGGATCCCTGAGTGGGATTGAGACCGCATGTTCCTGGGGTAGGGGGAGGGAGTTTTGCAGCTGCAATGTCCCTCCAGCTTCTCAGCCACCACCAAACCTGGGTGCAGGGGTTCGGACAGCCCTTTCTTTTGGTTCTGCCCTTCTTACCAGTCTCTAAGAGGCTTCTTCTGTAAATCCTTGGTTATAATACTTCAGTGCAGCTAGCCTTTACTTGATTATTCAGGTTGATTGCTCTATAATTTAGCTGTAAATCCAGATCAAGCCCAGGAGCAAGTAAGTATAGCTTTCACCTGTTCTGTAGCCATCTTGGAAAAATAAAATCAGCATTATATTTAAAATCCCACCACTTCTCTCCATTTCACAGTGAAAATAAGAACAATAGAAAATGATAAAAAGGTGGTGCATATGTATAGGTAAATATGGGGAGAAACATTTCTCTATAAAGAGAGGTTTTATATGGTGGCCCTTCTTAGTTAATCAGTATTTACTGAATGCCTACCATGTACAAAGCACTGTGGGGAATGGACAGGTATGCACAGGGATAAGCCACGGGACTCTTCTTGAGATTATTGAAAAGCTTATACCATTTGTTTAATATGTTCCAGAAGCTGCAAAAATGTTTTCGACACCCTTGCTCTTTGGTGGCAGCTGGAGTTGGAAATGCGGCAGGGACCCAGAGTGAGACAGTCCCTTTGTCCCAATCCACTCATGACTTTATAGATGGAGGAGCTCTACCAAGTTGCCTCTAGGGAGTGTCCGTCTCGCTGCCTGATGTGATGGAGCGCGCTAATTTAACTTCAAATGCTTATGGCAAATGAACAAAAGCTCTTATTCCTCTTTTTCTTTAAAATATTTAAATACCTCAGAACCCTATGAAACTAGAATAAGGGACTGGACTCAGCTGTATGAATGTTAAAATACTTTTTTGGGGGGGATTTAACCTGCTGGTTAACAGTCTTAAATTATCTTCACATGCTATTTCCCCTTTTTACCAAGGGACCATATCAGACAGAATACATGGGCTGCTTTGCAGTCTATAAATAGATGCATTTGGAGATACGCTAGGAAAAGGCAGCATTTTAATCAGTGATTTATATTCACTTTTTAAAGAGCCTTGTCAAGCCTGCTTTTCCCATTTAACCTTGAATTCTTTTCATAACGTTGTGCCTTGATTTTATGGTCCCTTAATGTGCCATATTTTTCTCCACAATAGATTTTCAGCTAAATTGGCCTAAAACAAGAGGGATGCTGAATGCTTTTTGTAACCATGGAAACATTTCTGGGCACTTACTGAGGACCTGGTTGCCAATAGTAATGTAACAGAGAAAATAGATACACTTCGTTTAGCAGTTGCCTATGATTAAGATACACTTTGTTTAGCAGTTGCTTATGATAGACTCCTTACGGTGCCATCTCAAGATAGGCTTTTTGGTTTAAAGACGCAAATCCGAAACACTAACTTCTCAGCTGAGAAGCAGTTGTGACAACTTTGATATGTAATGGGAAGGAGTTCTAATTGCACTTAAAAATCATCTTTGTTTTCAGTTTTTCACCTCATACTTTTTTTTTTGAGGCTGTTTTTTTAAGTACATGTATTTGTTTCCAAAAAATATGTTCACTCTTTCCTGAAATAGCCTGCTAATGGAATTAATGTATTCCAAGTATACTGTCATACAGAACTGTAGAAACACTCTTTGGCTACATGCAATGCATTTAAGAAGTAGAACAGTAGGCTTTGAAATGAGGGTGGTAATTTGAATTTTCAATCAGATTACTCTGCAAGGTTAGTATGACATGGAAGGGAAAATCCTACAGCGTACTTAGTTGCTGGTTGGCCTCAAGCTTTTATGGATTGAAGGTATTTTGTTCTGTTGATGCTCTTAGGGTGGCTTGTGGAGGTTGACACTAAATGGTATCAGGGAATATAATGCAGTTTATTTATAAATCATACAGGCTTCATTGCCTTTCTATAGAATGCATCACTGCACATAAATTGTTTCAACCTGCCTTTCCTTTATTTGTGCTACCGGCACTTAGGTTTTTCATTGCACAAGTGCTTTCTTGAGAGTAAATCTATTTCTGGTTAAATTTGTCTTCATTTGTTAGTCCACCATTTGATAGCATTTTCCATCATGTTTTTCAGTTATCTGGAATTGTCCATGAAAAAAAGGTTTAGCCTGAAAAAGTTTCAAAATTTGTTTTCTAAAGCTTATGAAGCTAATTATCTTATATGTTGACTTGCACATTTTAGAAAAGCTAGGTATTAATGAATGTGCTAAAAGCTGACAGTTTTCAAAGCCTTGGCCTTAAGGCAAGGAGTTTGTTCTTGCCATTGTTATTTATTTTGCAATTTTTGTCATTTTTAAAGGGAACTTCAGGCATGTGACAAAAATCCTATGTGGACAGAAGTTAGAACATGTGGCTGATACACATGGTCAAAATTTTGATTCAATTTTTATGTTGATTTCAGGGAGTTATTATAATAAATGCTAGAACATTTTTAAAGGTGGTTTTAAATGAGAAAATAAAGTTTATTTTTTATGCCATTCTTACCATTATTAGGAATGGATTATAGGAATTAGAGTTAAGATACTACAAATAAGCTTAAATTCCATTTTAACAACTTTCAAGGAACCAGAAGGTTTTCTTTAACAATGGTATTACAAATGGAATTACTTGGTAATAAAAAGACACAGGATTTTTCCTTTCCCTGCGACTTAGACAATAATGGAGCCAGGTGTATTTTTCTTATTATTATCCAGCCTAAGGTGAAGAAGTTGGATCCATGTAGGAACTAAGAGCTTAATAAGACCTTTTTTCATTTATCTTGTTTCTTCTTGCCTGAGGGATATTCTTACCTATGTGTTTGTGTGTTGTTTATCTTTTGAAATAGCATAGAAATATTAACCTCTTCTCTTCTTCTCCCCTTTTCAGTCGTCTTTCTTTGGTAAATCCCCTTCCCCCACCCCCGGCGCTCTTCCACCGTTCGCTCCTGAGGAGGGGGAGTCTTTTCTAAGAAAGAGCCTTACAATGGAGAGAGGCTCTGAGAGGTGATGATAAGTTCTTCTTCCTTTTGAGGTCTTGTTAATTCTGCTCAGGGGTGGTCTACGCCACACTGCCAATGGAGTTTTGAGTGCCCTTTATATTTCCTAGTTTTTAAATTTATCAAACATTTCAAAAACATAGAAAAATATAGCATGATATAACAAACACCCACAAACCCACAATTTAACTTGCTAAATCTTAACATTTTTCCATATTTAATTCAGTTTATTTTAAAGAAACCATCTAGGACAGATATAATTAGAGTTCCCTGAGAACATCTCTTTGTTTTCTTTCCCTTCTCTCCTTACAAGGAGTAAAATAAATCTAAATTTGGGGTTATGATTCTCATTGTATTTTCGTTCTTTCTCCTGCAAGTATTTATTTATAAATTACACATACGATAATTTTGCATGTTTTACAACTTTACACGAATGATAAAATATTGAATATATTTTTATGCAACTTGTTTTTGCTTCTCAATATTAAGCTTTTGAATTATTCAGATACATGCAGATTTGGTTTACATTAATGGTTATATAGTAGTCCACTGTATTAATTAACATACAATTTATCCATTATTATGTTGATTTAATGTACCCATTCTTATGAACATCTAATTTATTTCAAAATTTTCAGTATTACAAGTAATTCTGCAATGTAAATACATCTTTGAGCACATAAACTGGAGTTTATTTAGATGGGGTGTGTAAAAGACATAGTCCTATCTCAAGCCCCTTTCTTTACCTCGGTAATTTCTTCAGGGCTTGAGGTCCCTTGAATAGATTCTCTTGCTCTTTCCCACTTTTTCTTGAGGGGACTCAAATTGGTTTCTTTTCTCTGTAACTCAGAGAACCATAACGAATAGTGTACTTAAGACAGTAAAAGAATCTATGAGTTGTTTGTGTTTTTCGTAGGAAGTTTAAATAATGAATGAGTGAGAACATGGGGCAGTGTTATCTAATTTTAGGGAGGGTTACAGGCTCCTTTGAGACTTAAATGAAAGTTATAAACCTACTTATTTAAAATATACATGCATGATCTGTAAAAAAAAAATTCGGGGGTTCATGTACTGCCCAAAGTTCACTCACTCTAGATTAATCTACAAGGTTTGTAAGAGAGAGCTCATGGTAATAGTCAAGAGTCAATCATTGTACCAATTCATTTGCAGTTTGTTTCTTCTCGGAAAATAAAGTTGAAGAAATGCATTGCATTTGTGCTGGCTCCTAAACTGTTGCCTCTTAGCTCAGTCCATTCTTCCATATCTGGCTCGGGAGGCCGCCCTTTACTCTGGCAGGCTGCTTGCAGTTCCTAGAGGCTGCTCACTGTTCCCTGCCACATGAGCTTCCCCAGTGTGGCTGCTTAGTACATCAAGCTAGCAACGAGAGCCTGCTGACCAAAGGAATCTTATATTATGCAATGTAATCATGGGCAGGACATTTCATCACCTTCATCATATTCTACTGGTTAGAAGCACATGACCAGGCCCCATCCATACTGAAGGGGAGGGCATCATACAAAGGTATGAACACTAGGAAGCAGGGATGGGGGAGAAGATGACCACTTTAGATTTGCCTACCACAGGATTCTAGATTGGTCATTTAAATAAAGTAGAGCTATTACACCAAAGGTAGAAGCAACTTGCATGCCATCATGTGAGTTATTTGCTCTTAAATATTTTTTTTCAAAATGAGGAAATTATATTTTTGTCTTAAAAAGGCAGCTGCTCCTTTCTCTTGGTTGCTCTACAAATGTTTCATCCAGGAATTGTTCATAAAAAGATTTGGTTAGAATCTAAATCTATAGACCTGAATCTGATTTGAAATGGTCAAGAGTGTAAAGGGAATACAGACTTCACAGGAAAACACCACTGGCACGTGCTTTTTTATGGGAAGCACCCAAGAGACCTTGCCAAGAGTCCTTACTGATTTTGTAGATTATTCCAGGTGAAGAACTTTAAGACTGCTGTTATCACACCTTCTAATATAATCACATTGCAGGTTAGGATTTCCAGCTGTGAATTTTGTGGGGGACACAAACATTCAGTTCATAACCAAAGCCTTCCCTATCTTTCTCCAGCTTCTATCATATTTCCCATATGCACACCTCCTTCCCCGCCCTGCCTTTTCCTGGGAGTTTGCTGCTTCCTCTCCTGTGTTCCAATAGCACATTGCATTTCTCAATAATACAGTTTTTATATTGTACTTAGCTTTCTTTTTTTACAAGTCTGTAGGCTTTTTGATGACAGGGTTTTGTGCTTTCAAGTGTGTAGGCTCTTTGGTGGAAGGGCATTTAGCACAACACGATGAATAAAATGAATGACTTAATGAATGAAATAAACCTAATCTTAGCTGTCATCACTATATCTCATTACCTTCAGGAAAATGATCAGCCAGTAAATATCCTGCAAGTAACTATAGATTACACATCGTAGGAAGAATCTAGTCAAGAACACTCTCCAAGTTTCTTAACACTTTTTTTTTTTTTTTTGCTGTAAGAATAGTAAGTGTATTGGTTAAAAAGAATACTGTCTTGAAAAGTACTTCCTTCCAGGGTTTTCAAATAATTTGCATACTTCATTTTATTCATCTACACAGCAGAAATATTGAAATGTGAGAAAATAGAAGAATGCATGACTTTTTATACATTTAATATCACAACATAAACAGTGCAAGCCAGTCTGTCATTCTGGTGTCTCTGAGAAGGCAGAGGAGTCAACCACTCAGGTTTTCTTGTCTAGCCTCACTCACTAGTCACTGGGGAAATTCAGGGTGGTGTCTCTGGCTTCTTGGCCATCTAATTCGTCAAGGACATGAGAGGAATCCAAGGAGGGAGCTTAAAGTATTTCAAATAATTGTTAGCATTGCACGGTGATTCTCCCAAAAGGCCTTAGAGGTAAGGAAATAACCTGTCCTTATTCCTCTTTCTATATGTAAAGGCCTCATTTACACTTGTGAACCAGCTGGGGATCCGCTATATAACCATGCACAGATCCCAGCAAGGGCACAGCAGGTTGGATACTCTCTACCCAAAGTTTTCCTCCAGCCCCACTGGCTAATCTCTAGTTGGCAGTGTCCCTCAGGGTAGATCATGGAGATGGAGTGCCCCTTTTGAATGCTCTTCCACTGGGAGAAGCATTTGTCATTGCCCACGCTGGTCCTTCCCACTGGCTGGCCAGGCTCCACAGGCTCCTACTCTCACTCAATACAACAAGCTTTACATTCCTTTTTCTCACTTTACATTTGTCAAAGATTTCTGTGCTTGCCAACTGGCTGGAACTCAAGCTTTAGTGTTTATTCTTGCATATCCCAAAGCAAACCCCAGCTTAACTCTTTTGACACTGTGTTGGAAAACAGGCAAAAGACAGTATCCTAAGACTTGCCTTGACCTTGACCACCCTGCATTAATGAAGACTTAAAAGGCAAGTGAAAGTGAATTGGGAATGTGACTGTGTCAGCCTTCACTTGCAGTGGTTAGTTGTTTCTCTGAGATACAGGGCAAGGAATAATGAGTCCTGCCTTTGCAATTGAAGTAGGGAGTTCCCGTTGTACAGGAGGGGCTACTGAAGCAGCGCCATCTGTAGCAGCTGTAAATAGGCCCATCTCAGTCAACTTGGCAGTAGTAAGACCATTACAACGTAGAGCCAGTTGATAGGTCCTGGCAACATCTCCTGAGCTTGCACCAGGGACAAAAGATCAAGGGAGCAATAACTCTCCTTTGGCACCCAGCCGTGGAAATGAAGTCATGATATTTCAGCCCTCACTGGCACAGCCCTAAGTCATTTTCAAAAGAGGTGTCTCCTTGTCAAGAGATTTTTAGCTAAGATGGGAGAAATGGTATACGAGTATATACCAGAAAGTCACTGTTATTCAGTATTAGTGCAAAAGAATTTATTTTTGCTGGTTATCAACTGAGTCTTTAAATTAGTTCAATGACATTTTTGGTTTACAGTTATGTCATTGATTATAATGGAATTCCTTTCAAACTGTAAGTATTTGACCCCCGAATGTGTTTCTGAAACTGCTATGATTTCATCTACATTAATGTCTCACTTTTTCTGATGCTTGAGCTTCCTTGTTATACTGTATATACTCCTCAGAACAGGGACCATGTATTAATCTTCCCCTATCCATGCCACCCTCACTGTATTTAGCACTGTGACTTTCATATGTTATATTTACAATAAATGTTTCCCAAATTAAGTTAGGAAGAACTCTTTGCTGAGGTTCTGGCGTAGCTTCGTCAGGCAAAATGGAAGACTCTGTGGATGTGTCCAAAGTACATTTGCGTGCTGGCTCCTTCAGCCTGCCTATTCTGTAGCCAGGGATTTTTGAAATGTGGGAATTAAAAAAAATTGTAGACAACAGATATTTATCAAATATCTGTTTTATTAATAATTCTTTGCAGATCCAAAGGTTACATTTTTGGTGTAGCAACATAAATGCGTCCTCCTCTTTCTTTTTTTTTTAAAAAAGATTTTATTTATTTATTTTCAGAAAGAGGGGTAGGGAGGGTGAGAAACACGGATGTATGAGAGAAACTATCTGCCTCTTCCTCAACTCGGGACCTGGCCCTCAACCCAGGTATGTTCCCTGCTCAAGAATTGAACCAGCAGCCTTTTGGTTTGCAGGCCAGCATGCGATCCACTGAGCCACACCAGCCAGTGCAATTCTTCCTTCTTTTTGACTGGCCAGTTTCTTAGTCTCCCTTGCTTAATTGTTAATGTCTCCTCTAAATGCTAATCATCATCCAGGGCTCAGTCTTTGGACTTGTCTCTCCTTTAAATTTTATCAAATCTCAAGGTTTTAAATAACATTCATATGCTAATTAATCTACAACCTACTTTTGAATTATCCAAGTGCCTGCTTGCAAGTATGTGGCTATGCATTGGACAGCTCAAATTTAATATGTCTAATTCTCAAATTACGGTATCTCAAAACCTTGTACTTTTCTACAATCTTGCCTATTTCTAAATAGTAACTTTATCCTTTCAGTTTCTCAGGCCAAAAATCTTGGAGTCATCATTCATCCCTTCCTTTTTTTTCTTTATGTATAATCTGTCAGCAAATCCTGTTGGCTTTACCATAAAAACATATCTAGAATCAGAGTGTTTCTTCCCACTGTCCCTGCTACCTTGGTGCTCTAAGCAACGGTTTTCTTTCCTCTATTACTGAACTACCTCCTGATTTCTCTGTATCCACCTTTCCTCTCCGAGGCCTTCTTGTCAACAACACGCTTAACATTCCTTTTAAAACTTAGAGCACTGCATTCCTTTGCTGTCAATACAGGGTGGGGCAAAAGTAGGTTTACAGCTGTTTGTATGGAAAATAATACAATAATTAATAAATAATAACACAAGAATAAACTCTGTGCTTTGGGTACTCACAACAGTAAACCTGCTTTTGCCACCCTACAGTTTCCATCTCATTTAGAGTCCAAGCCAGAACCCTTTCATGTGGTACAAGGTTCATGGTAGTCTAGCCCCACGGCCCCGCCTCTCTTCCCGCTTACTAATGCTTTCTCTCACTCTGCTTCAGGAACCCTGGCTGCTTCAGATCTTCTTCTGAAACACCAGCTGTGCTCATGCTTCAGGGTTTTTGCACAAGCTCTCTGCTGTGACTGCCAGTCTTCTAAATGTCTCGGACATTGGCTCCGACACTTCCCTCAGATCTTTGCTTAAATGGCCCTTCTCAGAGGCTTCCCTGATCACATGAATTTAACGTGTACCTCTCTGCACTCTCCAGCCATCCCAACCCCTTACAATGGCATTTTTTTTCTCCACACCACTTATCATGTTTTAACCTCTTTTACTTACTTGTCTATCTGTCTCCATGAGGGCAGGCATTTCCATTCATTTCTTTTTTATTTTTTTAATTTTTTAAATTTTTTTCAGGTTACAGAATAGATTTTTATTTTATTTTATTTATTTTTATTTTTGTAAATACATTTGTCTCTGCCTACCCCCCACCACTTTCCCTTGCCCCCTCCCTCCCTCAGCTCTTCCCCTTTGGTTTTGTCCATGAGTCCTTGCTATATGTTCCTTGACTTTCCCCTTCCCATTCATTTCTTTCACAGGTGTATCCCCTGCATTTAGAAGTGCTTGCCTCATGGTGGAAATAACTAAACATTTTTCAAATAAATGAATGAATACTTTTTAAAATTTAATATTTTGTATACCCTGTTTTCAGTTTATCCTGACAGCGTTCACAAATTGAGTGACTGAATTTGCCATGAGACGCGTTCAGATTTGTATTAAGAGAAAATATAACCTATTGAAATGGAAGAACTTTAGCTTTTCTTCACTTTTCACAAGGTATTTGAAAGAAGTAGGCTAAAAC
Organism: Pteronotus mesoamericanus; assembly: GCF_021234165.1. NCBI lineage: Eukaryota > Metazoa > Chordata > Mammalia > Chiroptera > Mormoopidae > Pteronotus > Pteronotus mesoamericanus. The sequence continues at coordinate 27,020,361 of NW_026555078.1, read as the reverse complement.
TTTAATAGAAGAAATAATACTGTAGCACTACAAATACTTTTTTAAAGCTTAGATTTTAACAGACAATCAAACAGAATTAGCATGTACTTATTACTTGAAAGAAGCTGAGAGCATGGAAGAAAACAGAAATGGAGATATCTTGTACCCTTTTCCTCTTGAACAAGTCAGTTCCATTTCCTAAATTATCACAGTGAACCTTGTGTGTGACAAGTACTTTCTTGCTGAGCGAGCACTGGCAAATGACCTGACCTAAAGAGGCCTCTCTTACCCTGCCTGGTGTGGCCCCATGGATTGGGCATCATCCTACAAACCGAAAGGTTGCCAGTTTGATTCCCAGTCAGGGCACATACCCGGTTGCAGGCCAAGTCCTCAGTCGGGGGCTTACAAGAGGCAACCAATCCATGTTTCTCTCCCTCTCTCACTCCCTTCTTCTTTCTCTTTTTATCTCATCTGTAACGTGGCGTAGCAATATCTATTAAATGTGAGAACCTGCCCCAAAACAGGCAGAGAGTTAGGTATGTCACAGAAGATCGGCCTTAGAATCAGAGGAATGCTCTGGGCTCTCAGGCGTTTCTTTGTTCACGTGATACATTTGCAAACACAGTGAGTCTTTTTTGCAAGCTGACTATGTATCCAGGCAGTAGCTGGAGGAGGGTCATGGGATGTCCCCTGTGCCACCCTATGGGAGGAGTGTGCCCAGCGGAGAGGGTACTAGATATCTTTCCTGGGGCCCCTGATGATGATGAGCTTCCAACGGCATCATTTAAACGTGCCAATCCAACATCCTGTTCTAAGTCTATGTAATTCCATCAAAGACTTTTATTGCTGTGTTTGAAACCTTGGTGATGGAAGGAAATTTGACTTTGGGCGGTGGGCACACAAGGCAATATGCAGATGATGTATCATAGAGTTGTGCACTTGAAACCTATATAATTTTATTAGCCAATGAGATCCAATAAATTTAATAAAAATAAAAAATAATGCTATAACCAAAGAAAGAAAGAGAGAGAAAGAAACCAGCCTTGGGGATAACAGCTATGGGAATTGATAAAGGGAATTTTTTTTTTAAATTAAGGATTTTTTTTTTTACTTTTTACCCTTAATTTATTAGTTAGAGATACACTTGGATTAGCCATGGCAGATAATTTTATCTGGGTCATTTCATATATCACATTTAAATGTTCCTGTAGAAACTGACTTGACAATCTTAGAGTTATTTTAAATTCTGAAGATTTCTTTATTTTGTGATTCTTTTATTTTAGTAGGTTTAAAGAAGTTTAGGGCATCTGAGGCCTTTTAAAATTTTCAAGATTTTATTTTCTTAAAGAGGTTTTCCCTCCTTCTCTAGTAGATAGATAAAAGTAAATTAACATATGATCTCATGTTTACTACAGGATGTATTTGTGTGTGTGTGTGTAAAATGAAATCCCCATCACTCTATATCTTTTGTAGAAGAATGGCTACAATCCTAATACCTTCCTCTCTTTTGTTTTTAAATCTTTATTTTTTTTCAGATCTTTGGAGAGTTCCAAAATTTATCTGTATATTCACCCAGAAAATGTTGAGTTGAGTTGAATTTGGAGGGTTCAACTTCAAAGTTTTGCTAATTTTGCAAGGGGAGAGGAGGGCAGGAAATAATGGCAATTCCCTTTCACCTCCCCGAAAGCTTCCATATTTTCACTTCCCCCTCCACAATTTGTTTTCACCAGCCAGCATCCCTGGCTCCGGGGAGATACCGCAGACGATACCGCAGACCCCACCGCAGACCCCAGCCTCACTTGCGGTAGGCTCTGTCTACCCGGAACGCGTCTTTGTTCAAACATGCGGAATCTCCGCCAAGCTGAGCTACAATTCCAAGTGGACACCAGAAACCTCTCAGGACCAAGCTGGACCTCTCTAATTGAGCTGGAAATTTGGTCCTGACAGGTTCAGCGGCGAAGATGACCACTGCGCGGATCTGGGAACCCGTGTCCCCCGCGCTGGTACGTGTAGCTTGCGCCCCTTGGCGGTGACCGCTGGTTTGGAAATTCACACGGATGCGACTAACGTGTCTTCGCTGGAATCTTGCGTCCTAAATTCTCAAATGCAGGTGGTTTGAGAAAAATAAAAGTTGTGATGGTTCACACTCATGAGAGGCGACATTTTATTCATTCTTGGAGTATGAACTGCGTGATCTAAGAAAACGAAACCCTGTATCTACTAACAGTCTGTGTTGGTGTCCTTCTACTTACTGGTTTTATTCATTGTTGGGAGGTTTCTTCCTAATCCACTCCCTCCTAAGAACTCAAACAGTAAAACATTAGCAGTATTTTGCAAAAAATCTTACCAAACATGCTGTTATACAGTGTCAGTTGGTCATTTGTGGGAGGTGACTGTTCCATTATGTTCAGAATTGCTCCAGAAGGCAAGAATAAAATCCCAAATCATTTACCAAAAAAAAAAAAAAAAAAAAAAATCCCAAATCATTTTTATAGAAAGGTCTATTTTCTAAGGTATCACTCTGAAACAGCATGATGCCATGGTGAAAATAAGCCAGAGAAATCTGGATTTGAATTCTGGTCCAACCTATTATTTTCTGTGTGGCCCTAGGGCCAATTACTTGGACTCTCTGGGCCTCAGTTTTCGCGCCATTGTTACCTCCTATTTATGAGTATTTATTGTGTGCGGTATGCAAAGCACTTATAGTAGTGCCTAGCCTGTGGGAAGCTCTTAGTGAACATTGACCAAATGTAGGTCTGTCCTTTGAATATTCAGCTACATTTTCTTTTAGCATTTTTGCCCTCAGGGACAGTATGTGTTGGGAGAGGGAAGGTTGGTTTTATATTTAAGTTTTTAATCCCTTAGTAGTTCATTTTGGTATATAGTGTAAGATGAAGTTCTAACTTGGAGATTTTTCTGATGGGCCATATTTTTCACAGTACCAATTGTTGAACAGTTTCTTCCTCCTTCCCCATTGATTTCTGTAAAGCTGTAGAGTTTCCTTTATCATTTATCTTGTTCTTCTGTCTGTCAGTCTGTTTTGTTGTGTTTTTTCTTTTTATTTATTCTTTTATTGATGTATAATTTTATCAAATGAAATGCAGCAGTCTTAAGTGTGCAGTTTGAATTTATGTTTCTACTCTTGTAATTACCACCTGCATCAAGTTAGAGATCCCAGATGGGTTCCTTATACCTGTTTCCTAAGGTAACCACAGCTCTAACTTCTATCAGCATAGATTAAGGAACTTTCTTTGCATGCCTAGTTTATTTGGCAATAGAACAGATAACTTCTATTACATACTTCTTCTGCACTTAATGAAATAACCATATGATTTTTTCTTTCTTTTATTCTGTTACTGAATGGATAATTATTGGTTCATTTTCAAATGTTAAACTAACTTTGTGTTCTTGTAATAAATGCTACCTGGTTATGATGTGTTATTCTTCTTATATATAAAGCGATTTGAATTTCAAATGTCCTACTTATGGTTTCTACATCTTTGTTCATGAAAGATATTGGCCTGTCATCTTTTCTGATAATGCCCTTTTCAGGTTTTACTATTGAGGTGACTCTTGCTTCATCACATGATTTAGGCAATGTCTGACTCTTTTTTTATTCTCTTATTATGTAAGTTTGGTATTATTCCCTGTTTTACAGTTCAGCATATTTTGCCAGGGAAGCTATCTGGAACAGGAATTTTCTTTGTGGAAAGAAATTAAATAATTGATTAAATTTCTTTAATACCTTATGGACCTTTCAGGTTCTCTTCTTCTGTCAGATCTTTTCTGATGTATAACTTTTCTAATACATGCATTTAAAGTTAGGCTTCCTTAAAAACACTGCTTTAGCTGCCACCTACAAATTTAAGATGTTGTATTTTCATTAAAATTATGCTCAACATATTTTCTAATTGCTTCAAGTTTGCTTATTGATTTCCAGTTTAGCTGCCCTGTGGTCAGAAATATGCTTTTAATTTCAATCCTTTGAAATTTGATATTTATGTTCTTTTCTTTATTGGCCCAATACATAGTCCATTTTTGGTAAATATTCCATTACAATTTGAAAAGAATGCCTGTCATGAAAGTGTGTGTATTTATACATATATTATCTATAGTAGGATAATTTGGTTAATCATGTTCAATTTTTGTATAATATGATTTATTTTCAATTTGTTATAGTTGTTTTAGTATTAAAAATTTTAAATTTGATTACAAATTTTTCTATTTTTCTTTATATAATTTGAAGTTATATTAGGGTTTTTCTCTGCCTAATAAAAAATACTTGATTATTATAAAATACTTTCCTTATTTTGAGTAATACTTCTTAAAGTTTTAATGTCATTATAATAACATTAGTAAAACTGTACCAGCCTTGGCCAGTGTGCCTCAGTTGGTTGGAGCATTGTCCCGTACACCAAAATAGTTCAATTCCTGGTCAGGGCACATATCTAGGTTGCAGATTCAGCCCCTGGTCAGGTACATATGAGAGGCAGCTAGTCAATGTTTCTCTCTCACATTGATGTTTCTCTCTCTCTCTCAAAAAAACAAAAACAAAAACAACAATAAACTTACTAAAAAAAAAAAAACTGTACCATATTACTTTTGGTTATTATTTACATGCTAGATTTTTTTCTTTTCAGTTTTATAAAATTTAAAGTAGCTCTTGGGTTTTCTTTTATCTAGTATGACAATACTTATATTTTAAGTGGAGTATTCAGTTTATTTACATTTAGTGTAGTTAGTGATGTAAGTGGGGTTAAGGCATTTTACTCTTTGTTTGCTCTACCCATCCTATTTTTTTGATTGTTTGCTTCATTATTTCCTTTATTGACTTTGAATTAATTACTTGCATAAGTCTTTTTTAAATTAGCTTTTTAGTAATATATACATTTTTACGTGGTTATACTAGAGATTATATTATTCATCATTAACTTTTTTAAGCCTACTCGAAATTTTTCACATCCTGAACAATGCAGACTTTGTAACATTTTAATTTAATTTATTTGAAGTTTATATTTATTGATTTTAGAGAGAGAGAAGAAGGGGTTGGGGAGGAGAGAGAAAGAGAGAGAGAGAGACATCAGTTTCTTGTTCCACTTATTTATGCACTCATTGGTTGATTTTTGTATGTGCCCAACCAGGAATTGAACCTGCATTTTAATTTTATACATCCACCTCTGTACTTTTGTGTTTCTGTTGTCATACCTTTTACTTTTGCAAATATTTTAAATACAGAAAGAATTGTAATTTTTTATTAAGTTATAATTTAAATATTTTATTACTTCATATGTAGCTTAAGAATCTTACAACAGTATATTCTAATTCTTCCTTCCTATCCTTTGTCATCATCACACATTCTGTTCTAACATAGTCTCTAAACATGTCAAATACATTACTATTATTTCTGCTTTAGACACCTATCCTTTTGAAAACTTAGAAATAAGAAAATGAATTTTTAAACTTAACCTTCACATATGTCATTTCTATTAGTCTTTATTTCTTTGTTTAGGTTTCCATCTGTATTATAGTTCTTCACTCAGAAGAACTTATAGTACAGGTGTGCTGCAAGTGAATTCTGTCTTTGTTTGAAAATGTCTATATTTCTATTTCATTTTTGGAAGGTATTTTCAGTGGTCGATAGTTTTCTTTTTCTTTCAGCACTTTAAAGATATCATTTCAATTGTCTATGGTTACATAGTTTGTGACAAAGAATCTGCCATAATTCTTACTTCTGTTCCCATTTATATAATGTGTTCTTTTCTTTGAGTGCTTTCAAGATTTAACCTTATTTTTCAGCAGTTTGCCTATGGGATATGTGTGTGTATTTAGTTTATCTGGGTTTGTGTTATTTAAACTCGGATAAGTGATTTGCTATTAATTCATTTTGGAAAATTCTAGGCTGTTTAGTTTTTTAAGAAGCTACCAAACTGTCTTCCAGGGTGACCGTACCATTTGCATGTCCATCAACAATGAATGAAAGCTCCAGTGGCTCCATTCTCTGACCAGTCAGTTTGTACCTTTTGACTAGGTGTATAGTGGTATCTCGTTTGAACATGAGTTCCCTGATGACATATGATGTTAAGCATATTTCCTTTTCTTTTTCTCTCTTTTTTTAAGCATTTTTCATATGTTTATTTGTCACCTGTGTGTTTTCTTTGGTGAGATGTCTGTCCACATCTTTTGCCTATTTTTAAATCAGGTTGTTGACTTTCTTATTGTTTTAAGAACTCTTTGTATAATAATCTGTTATCAGATATGTCTTTTGTAAATATCTTTTCCCAATCTGTGACTTGCCTTTTATTCTCTTTACAGTGTCTTTAGCAGAGCAAGTGTGTTTATTTTTTAATGAAATCCAATTTTTCATTTTTTTCTTCTGTGAATTGTGCTTCCAGTGAAATACTTACACCTAAGCATTTCAGTTTTTTGAGTACAAATATAAATTGTATTGTGTGTTTAATTTTAAATTCCAATTGTTCATTGTGAGTACATAGGAAAGCAAATGACTTTCATATGTTAACCTGGTATTCTGCAGCCTTCCTATAGTCACTTGCAAATCACTTTTTAAGAGAAAACAAAAATTACATTTTTCTATTGTGTCAAATTATATCTAAAGTATTATAGATATATAATTTTCTATTAATATATAAGTATATATTAATTAATATAATTATATGTTATATTATTATATATGTTATATAATAATAACATATTAGTAATATGTTATATTATTATATAACATATAATTATATTATAAATTAATATAAGTATATATTAATTAGTATTATCAACCTATCCTTGAATACCTGAGACAAACCTCATTTGTTTATATGCAATGATTCTCCAAATTTACTACACATTGTTGTCTTCACAAAACAAATTGGATAGCTTTTCCTTTTTTATGTGTCTTGGGATAAATTATTACATGTCATGTAAGGTATGTACCTTGAAATTTTGGAGGGATTCTTTGTCCCTGTTCTTTTGTTTGATTAGCAAATTGCCCCTTTCCCTAACATCTCACATGGATTGGTGGGGGTCTTCCCTGGCTTGTCTTTTTTCCATATCAAATTATATTTCAAACTATATTGTTAAGTACCCAGTCTTTTCTTCCTTTGTAGTTTCTAAGCTCTGTGGAGGCAGGCTTCCTATCTGTCTTGTTTACTACAGTAATGGCAAACCCATTGCACAGTCTTGGCTTATATTAAGTCCTCAGATTATACTTACTGAAAAAATGAGTAACTTTTTTTTTTCTGGTAGTAGGTTAGGCTTTCCTTAATGACCAAAGTATATGATCCATTATAAGCACTGTATTGGCACTTGAAAATAAGTTGTCTTTTCTGCTTTTAAGGGATGACATTTGATGGACATGTAGCTATTAAACATATTTATATTTTCAACTACTTTTTTGCCTACTTGATCTTCCAGAGACTAAAAAATATTTCATGTATATAGTAAAATATTTTACACATTTAAATTCTCTGTGTTCTCCAAAAATATTGTTCATGATGGCGGTGTCTTCATTGCGTATTTTCTCTTTTATCATTTGTAATACTAACTTTCCTATCCATTTAATGCTCTTTTTCTTTAGCTCATCTTTTCCTGAAATTAGCCAGTAAGTTATTTCATTAAAAACTGTGGAGAAAATGGGGAAAAGTTCCCCTGAGAGCATATTGAGTCTCTTTCCCCTCCTCTTTCCTCCCCTAGTCCATGTGACTTTATCTGTAAGATGCAGTGTATGGTTCCACATCCCAATTCGGCCTTGGCCATGTTGCATCTCTAGTAGCAGTGTTTTCTGAAATGAATGTAGGCCTAATGGTTTTGATGTGGGACCAGGAAAGAGAAATGGCTCTCACCACCACACAAGTAGAGCTCAATAAGGGGAATTGTGCCCTGAGCTGGAGAGCGAGCCCATTTTCTTGTTTGTGGCTTCAGGTCTGAGTTTACGTGGCAGGGATGGGTATAAGAGCTTTTTTGTCCGGAGGCTGTTCTAATTGATTGCTGCCTATGTGTCATGGGCTGTTAAAAATATGTAATATCCTCCTTTCACTATGTTATTATGTTTTTTAGATTGAAGCATGAGTTTGCCATTCATTGTATTTCAACCCAGACTTATTTGCACTGTAGTAATACTCTCAGAATGTCTTTTGGTTCCTACAGCGTTCATGACCTTGCATGCTCAATGTTATGCTGGGAGTTTAACTCTACTTGACCTTCTCATTGAATCAGACTGGGGCACTGGATTGAAAACACAACTCAGAAGTCTCAAGGCAGCCATATTTAACTCAAGCCTTCTGTTCCATTTATTACCTCCCTCAGGTTGCTTGGAAAGAGACTTTATTTCAGAGGGAAATTTGTACTTTGTGCAGTCCGAGCAGCTCTGAAAAGCTGTTCATCGTAACTGCAAACTTTGTTACTGCTGGAGCTTGTATCAAATGCAGAAGGAGGAACCTCTGAGTTTTATTCTTATCTACTTAATACTGAAGGCTCTGGTGCTCCATCTGAGCTTCTTTTTATTCAGGGGACGTCACTGTGCCGTTCTTGGCCTGGCTGGCCTTTGGAAGGCAGGAGTTGCTGAATTGAATTGTGCTACCGTACCATGCCCTGAATAGTCATTTATGTTTGGCCTCTGTCTTCAGTTGGTTGTCTTGCAGCTCTTTGATCAGAGCCTCAGACACAGTGGGTTATATTACTGGGTTATACTGAACTTTGTTCTAGTGATACTGATGATGATGGGGATTATAATTCATATCATTTCCTGAAAGGTTACTGTATATCCAACAGTTCTAAATGCTTTATGAGTATATTAAATAATTTAATCCTCCTAATAATTCTATAAGTACTATTATTGACTCCATTTTACAAAAGAGGAAACTGAGGCATGTATTTAAACCCAGAGTCACATAGTTGGTATGTGCCACAGCAGGATTTGGACACAGGTAGTGTGGCGCTCAACCACAATGTTATGCTGCCTCTGTAAATGATTAACCTATAGCATTCTTCTGTTTGTTTAGACTTTTATGTAAATTGGAGAATATTGTACATGAATTCCTGGGTTAATTATGGTTATCAAAATAAAATTGATATTTTATTTTGCTTTAAAATAAATAAAGCATTTGTTAACTGCTTTATATGTATATTAAAATCGAAAATAACTTGAAAGGGCTGATTAAGGAGAACAGGTTTTATGATTGAATAGGAAAAGTAACCAAAGTGTTACTATCTGAAAGGCTGAAATCTTATTATTATAACCAGTGCTGAAGTAAAGGGTTTTTTTTTTTTAAAGTAAACTAGACTAATATTTTTGGGTTGGGCTCAAAAATAAGAAGAGAACTTAAAAATTATTCTATAAATGTGGACTTGGAAGTACTGAGTATATAGACAGTACTTTGAAGTGTACTGAAGAAAAAAAGTAGGAGAAAGTTAGTGGAATTTACCAGGTACAATAAAAAACAAATCTAGAACATTTCAATATATGATTTTTGGAGCTCCTTCTTTAAAGTGAATGTAGCTATGTCTGTTCCTCAGTGAAAATTCACTCAGGGGCCAGAGCTTCAAGCAGTGTGTGATGCTTTGCACGATTACCTTTAATAAGAGTGGCTCCCGTAGGTCCAGCCTGAACATCACAATTAGGAATGAAGTGGCCCTTATGGAGCAATGTCTTGGGTGAATGGGAGGTGGAAAGGAAATATAAAGAGCATCCATCACTTTCTCCCAGCACTGGTGGCAGCCGCACCTCACCCTGGGAACAGACATCAGGCTGTTCCGTTGCACCTGTGTGAACAAATAGCGATGCCCACCGGTGGTTTTATCTTGATTGTGAAATTCTTGATGAGCGTATGGAGATCATGTGAGCTCTAAAAATGATATGTTACACTTCCTTTTGGGAATTCTACTCCCAGAATAGCACAGTTCTTTGAAATCCTCATTTAAATGAGCTTCATGATTTGTGGAAGGTGAGAATGCTCACACCTGCTTTGCAAATTGATAAACTCTGCCCCAAATTCATAACAGGTGGTTTGCTTGAAGTCAGGTAGTGAGTCAGCAGTGGGACTTTGAATAGAATCCAGTTGTTCTGCCCCTCACTGACTCTCTGGAGGAAGTCTCCCACCTCCCTTTAATGTTAGGGTAGTTGGAAAAAAAGTTGAGCAGTAGAGAGTGTTTGCCAGTTTTATCAGCTTGAGGGAATTGCATTTCTTTCTGTGTGTGTGTGTGTGTGTGTACGCATTGGTGTGTTTGTGTGTGTTTCTGTGGTTGCCTATGTTTCCTGAAACAATTTTTGCCAAGTGGTATCTTCTTCCCACTTCCCAGATGGTAGTTCTCATTTTGGGGGAAGGGGGAATTGCTTGCAAATCAGTAGGCTCTATTTACCAGTTGACAGATTTTAACAGCAGCTGGTAGGTGACCACCCTCCACCACCAGCTCCCCTCACCCTGTTCCTCCTCTGGGCATTAGCAGATAGTGCAGAAATGCTAAACAATGTTTAGCGTTGTTAGGGAGGTTTGGACAGTAGGAAAGTTTGGCAATTATTGGAAAGATTCAATCAAAACCAAATTGAAATGGTTCTTTCTGCTCAGATGAAAGCCATTTTTGCCAATCTTTCTCTGACTTCTTTTTTGGGATCAATGCCTTTTAATAGAATGGTACCTTTGTCCACTTAATCCTGTGCTGCTAGGGAAATAGGTTAGTTTTGAAAGCGATTGTGAACAGAACTTGTTGATAGTATATTGAAAATTCAACCAAAAAGTGATGAATTCCATGTGTAGAAATCATTTTAAAAGGTCTTGAATGACGAGTTGTACTGAGACAAGTGTGGCTTCAACTTAAGTTGTTGGAAAATGAAAGGTCCATAGGCCAACTCCACAGCAGTCCAAACCCTGTCTAGTTGTGGGCCATAACTTTGCTGATTACTCTCACTTTCTCTTTCATACAGTTTTGGTTGAACTACCTGTTTCTCTTCCTTGCTATGGGGCAGAATATAGCTTTGACCTGTCTACAGCATGGTTATGGAGATTTCATTTGCCGTTTGTTGATCAGATTCAAAGATGGTTTTAACTTTTTCTTGGTTAGTGACTAGAGTGTATTATCATTAATTGAAGTCAAGCATAGGTGAACTAGAATGGATTTTCAGACAGTGGCCTTTTGTATTTAACCATGGAATCTGCAAAGAAAGAAAATTAAGGCCATAATTTTTTTTTTGCATTTGTTTATCAGTAAGAACCAGAGATGCCATATCGTTTGATTTCAAGTAAAAGAACATGTGCTTTGGAACCGGAGTGTCTGTACTTAAGGCCTACGTGACTTTGGGCATGTTAATTTACTGCCTCTGTGCCTCAGTTTCCTTATTAATAAAATGGGGAGATATAATAGTACTTGTTTCATAGAATTGTTGTGAGGATTACATAAAATATTATAAAGCACACAAGCTATGTAGAATAGATTTTCTTGAACTATTAAACTAGACTTAGTTTAATATTTTAAAAGTTTGCTTTAAAGTCCCTTTGAAAATATACTCAATGTATTGAAAGATAAAAGGTCACAATACACAAATAAATGCAGGCCTGTCTATATTAAACACAATCATGTCCTCAAAACTGACTCTTGTTTGGTTGAGTTCAGAGAAAGAGACTTGCTAATCTGGGTTTCTAGTGAGCTAAACTGCATTAATTTGCAGGTCTATTCACATTTAGCACAAACACTATAGTTAGAAAAACACTGTGGAGCTATTCAGAAATGGAGATGATGTTCACAGTATATTTTAAATGTGGAAAAAAATAGTTCAACCTCATTTGAAAGGCAAATAGTTACTAATCTGCATGAAAAGGTAGCTGAACTTTTGGGCATCTTTTTACTTCTACTAATCATGAAAACAAGAAAGGCAAATGTGAGCCAGTAACTTAGATAAGTGATCGTGTTTTAGGGCTAAAAGTAATTTAGAAACCAGAAGAGTCCCCTTATGTTACAGTCCATGAAACTGAGACCCAGAGGGCATGGTGAACTTGCTCTAAATTACATGAATAGGTGGTGACAGGGGACATACATCATGACTCATAAATGACTCAATATCAAACTCACCTTTCTGGGTAAATTGAAAATCTTGATAAAGTGGTGACTTAAGTGACCCTTCACACCAAGGAGCCAGGCCTCACACGAAAGGTAAGAGTGGATGGTGTCTGTGTGTCAGTGTGTATCTGAGTTTGGCCCAAAGAAGAAGGCTTTATCTGATACTTAAGAGATTTGAGACATGAGAAAATGCCTATATAGGAAAGATAGACTTCATCTGACCCCTAAAAGCAAGAGGCTGCAGGCACTAACATCTAGAAAGGGCAGCAGCACAATTTTCTAACTATAAAAATGGAAGGAAATTTAATGAAGTAAAGAATAATAGGTGAATTACCTTGACAATGGCTTGAGAGGTTAGGAGGGGGTATAGTGGCCTGGACGAATAAATCAGGAATGATGAGATAGATGACCCAGTAAGCTGAAAGAAAGGGGAGCATGGGAAGTGGAAGGGAAGTCAAGTTATAAAAGAAAGATGGCAGAAGCCTAAAAATAAAGAGGGTAAGTGTTGGCATTATTGCTAGAAACCGATCATCTTAATAAAATTTAAAGTTTATAGAAATGTAGGCTGCTGCAAAGATAGTTTTTGTCATTTCCTTCACTATGGAAAAACCATCTTAATCTGTCTGGGTTTTAATTCCTTTCTCTGTAAGTTAAGAATTAAAATAGCGTACCATCATAAAGGTCTGTTATTCTATGACATTTAGAAGAATCAGGGATCATGTACTTAAAAATTCCTTCATATAGTGATAATTTCAAGTCTATTATTTTGTAATGTTGATTAGGTTAGGATGCTTTTGTTTACCTAATACACAACACAGTATTATTTCATTGTATAAATATAGTATTCATTTGAGTTCATCAAAATGAATCCATGTAGGGTACTGAAACTAAATAATGATAACGATCTTTTTTTTAAATACCTACTTAGTTTGCAGGCAGATCTCTTATTCAGTTTTGAAAATCTGATTAAACATAATATTGATAGATCGAGGAGCATCTAAGTAAAAAAAAGCTCACTAAGGTAAATTTAACAAAATTTAAAACAACTAATTGAGAAGAGGTGAAAGTGGGGATTGTTTTACAGGACTAGACTACTTAGGTAAATGGAATTTGTTAAAGTCCATTTTTTAATGCATGTCATTCTGGTGGATGAAATTTTTATCCCTAATTATTTCAGGTGTATGCATCTGATTTGGTTTATTTTGAATTCTGTACTTTTAGAAATGCACCACTACTAAATGTAAATCTAACACTAGATCACAACTTACAGTATCAGTAACCTTTGGAGGATATTTCATGAAATTAAAAGAATCTCAGATGTTAAGTTAGAATAATAAATTCAAGGAAAATATAATATTTCAGAAAATATAATGCCTCAAAAATTTAGAAGGCTAAATACTTAATTTGTTTTAAAAATATAAAGGCAAAGTACATCCCTAAAATCATAGGACAATTGAAAACTAGGTAATATAGAAATTTATAAAATCAAAGATAAACATGTATCTTCAGGTTTTGTTATTAATGAAATAATCTGAACTTTTCCCTCCTGAAGGTCAAAAGTGTAAATAAAATGTTGGACAATATGACAAATAAATGTGTTAAGCACAAACTGTAGTCATTTGACCAGGGATATCCCTCCTTCCACACCTCAATGCTTAAAGAATAGAAACTGGAATAGCATACCTCACTTTTTTATTTTCTAAGCAAGGACACATATTATGAAAGAAATTTAACCATCATGCATCAACTGAATCATTTGAGAAGTTCATGAGCCATTATTAAGAGAGAGTATGTGAACGCAAGAGCCAGCTGGAGAGGAGAAGGAGCAGGTTAGTAATGTAGGAAAACGAAAGATGTAGAGATAAGCTATCATTTATAAATACGTAAGTAATATACAATGAAAAACAAGATCTTACAGCACACAAAAATATTAACTCACAGTGGGTCATAGGCATAACTGTAAAAGTTAAAACTCGAAAACTCTTAGAAACAAACCTGGGAGTAAGTCTTTATGACTTTGGTTTAGACAAAGTCTTATTAGATGGGACACTAAAAGTACCAGTGACACACACACACACACACACACACACACACACAACTAGACAAATTGGATTTCATAAAAATTAAACTCTTTTGTGCTATAAATGATACCAAAAAAATGAAAAGACAACCTAAACAAAGGAAAGCAGTACTTGCAAATAATATATCTAATAAGGGACTTACATCTAGAATATATTCAATATAAAGAACTCTCACAACTCAATAATATAAAGGCAACAACTCAATTAGAAAATGGACTAAGGACTTGAGTAGACATTTTCCCAAAGACGATATACAAATGGCCAAGAAGCACATGAAAAGATACTCAACATTGTTAGTCATCAGGGAACTTCAATAACCACAATAAGATAACACCTCACACTCACCAGGATGGCTATAATAAAAAAGGTAATAACAAGTGTTAATGAGAATTTGGAAAAATTGAAAATGTCATACACTGCTGGTTGGAATATAAAATGATGTAGCCTCTTTGGTAACATGGAGTTGTTACATAACCCTGCAATTCCACTGCTAAGTACTTATCCAAGAGAAATGAAAACATATGTCCACAGAAAAATTTGTACATGAATGTTCACATTAGTCTTATTCATAATAGCTAAAAAGAGAAAACAACTCAACTGTCCATCAACCGACAAGTCAATAAACAAATATGCTATGTCTACACAGTGGAATACTATACAGCTATAAAAAGGAATGAAGTCCTCATTCATATTACTATGTGGATGAACCTTGACAATATATGAAGTGAAAGAACCAAGTCACAAAAGACCACACATTATAGGACTCCATTTATGTGAAATGTCTAGAGTAGGCCAATCCAAAGAGACAGAAAGTAGATGAATGGCTGCCTAGGGCTGAGGGGAATGCAGTGATGGGTAAGAGATGCAAAATTTCTTTTTGAGATGATGAAAATATTCTAGAACTGTGGTTATGGCTACATAGCTCTATAAACTAGAATTGTACACTTAAAATTGGTGAATTGTATTTCAATAAGGCTGTGTTAAAAAGCCCAAATACTCTCAGTCCAAACTTTCACCCCTTAAATTCAAACTGTTCTAAACAGTCATTTTTCCAGAAAATTACAAAAACTTTACTGTGAAAGGTGGAGTTGACCGAACATCATACTTGCAGACTGCAGGATTCTTAGTTTATCTTGTGGCTTTTCTGACAGATGCAATATTCCAGAAATCAGCATGAAGTACTTCTAAGGGCACATAGCCCAGTTGTTTAGCATCTTATTTTTAAAAATGAATTGTATTTCCAGTCAAGAAGGAGGCATAGTAAACATACTTTACCTTCTCGTGGAACCACAGAAAAAATTACAACTAGACCTCAAAACATATAATGCCCAGGACCATCTCAAAAAGGAGTGGTATGAAAGTCTGACAACCAAGGATTTAAAGAAGCTGCATTCATCCAGACAGGTAGGAGGGGTGGAGATGCGGAGATAGACAGAGAGGTATGGAGACACAGTGTGGCGTGGAGAGGCAGTGGCGCTGGAATGGGAAGCCCCACACTCGAGTGTGGTGGATAGAAATCGGGAGGGATATATTGGGAATGAGAGATCCAGCCCCAGGCCAGACCACACAGCCCAGGCCAGGGTTCCAGCACTAGGAAGATAAATCCCCATAATTTCTGGCTGTAAAAAAACAGTGGGGTTTGGGGTAATGGAAGAAACTGCCAGTTTTCAGGAGACTCCTCTTAAAGGACCCACCCCCTCTGAGATTCAGTACCAGGGTAACAGCTGGAAGGATACCATTTGCTTACAGGGAATAAGTGAAGTGACTGGAAACAGGGTGAGTGCTGGGCAAACCTCCAGAAGCCAGGTAGCAGCATTGTCAGCTCTCTGAGTCTTCCCCCAACACTGAACCGCAAGGTGGTGAAGTGGGTTGCCCCACCCTGGTGATTATCGAAGGCTGTGCCCCTCACAATTTACGGGTGGCTTTTCTACTATAGGCCACACCACTAAGACAGAGAGCCAAAGCAGCTCTACCTAATACACAGAAATAAACACAGGGAAGCTGCCAAAATGAGGGGACAAAGAAATATGGCCCAAATGAAAGAACAGAACAGAACCCCAGAAAAATAATTAAATGAAACAGAGATAACCAACCTATTAAATGCAGAGTTTAAAACACTAGTGATCAGGATGCTCAAAGAACTTATTGAGTATGGCAACAACACAAAAAATACCCAGGAATAAAGAAAGTTTACACTAAATGAAATAAAGAAAAATCTACAGGGAACCAACAGTGGAGGGGATGCTAGCACTCAAATCAATGATTTGGAACATAGGGAAGAAATAAGCATTCAACCAGAATGGCAAAAAGAAAAAAGAATTAAAAACAAATGAGGATAGTTAAGGAGCCTCTGGGACATCTCCAAATGTCCCAGAAACATCTGAATCATAGGGATGCCAGAAGGAGAAGAGGAAGAGGAAGAAATTGAAAACTTATTTGAAAAAATAATGAAAGAAAACTTCCCTAATTTGGTGAAAGAAATAGACACACAAGTCCAGAAGGCACAAGAGTCCCAAACAAGTTGGACCCAAAGAATACCACACCAAGACACATCATAATTAATATGCTAAAGTTAAGAGAGAATTTCAAAAGCAGAGAGTTACCTACAAAGGTGTTCCCAAAAGACTATTAGTTGATTTCTCAAAAGAAACTTTGCAGGCTAGAAGGGACTGGCAAGAAGTATTCAAAGTGATGAAAAACAAGGATCTGCAACCTAGGTTGCTCTATCCAGCAAAACTATCATCTATAATGGAAGGGCAGATAAAGTGCTCCCCAAAGTTAAAGGAGTTCATCATCACCAAGCCATTATTACATGAAAGGTTAAAGGGACTTATTGAAGAAAAAGATTATCAAAACGTTGAACATTAAAAAGGCAACAACTTCACAACTACCAACTACTGAACCTTAAAAAACAAACTAAGCAAACAACCAGAATAGGAACAGAATCATAGATATGGAGATCATTTGGAGGGCTGTCAGCTGGGAGCGGGGAGAAGAATGGGGGTAAAGGTGCAGGGATTAAGAAGCATAATTACTAGGTACAAAATAGACAGGGAGATGTTAAGAATAGTATAGGAAATGGAGAAACAAAAGAACTTATATGCACGACCCATGGACATGATCTACGGGGGTTATTGCTGGAGGGAACGGGGGTACTGGGCAGTGGGGGCCAAAGGGAGAAAGTTGGGACAACTGTAATAGAATAATCAATAAAATATATTTAAAAATAAATAAAAATGTGAATTGTTTTTATCTGTGCTATATACTGTTTTGATTTTTTTAACTTGTCCTATTTTGTTCAGATGATCTGTACATCTCTTTATCATATTATAATAGCTCTTAACAATATTGAATCCACTTAATTAAGAGAAATAAACTCATAAAGATAAAGAGAGGAAGGATAGACTACTTAAAGAAAATAATGAGGGAAAATATTTGTAATTGCATTAAACAGTAAGGTAGCTATTTACAGGTTTAGCCAAAAAAAATTAATATAAGCTAAATTTAATAAATGATGTTTTGTTGTTGTACACCCAGTCCCTGCTTTCCAATGGGTGTGTCTCAAGAGCTGCTTGGTAGGCTATTTGGAACTTGAAAGGCATCTTCCTAAGGAGTTAGGGCTGAAGTTCAGACCACAAAATCTCAGTTAATCTGTGTGTATCGGAAAAACAGGATGAAGAATCACATAAATGCTAATGAAATATGTAATTGGGTTATTTAACACATCTGTGGTAAGCACTCACTCTGTGCCTGATTATGGTGATAGGTGCTTTTCCCTGTTAGATGCTTTTGGGGTTCTAACTCCTTTCACTACAGTAAGATAGTACTAATTATTAATTACTGTTTCCATTCAATAAGCATATGTTGAGTAGGTGCTGTGGGCCTTACACTGTGCTGGCTTGGCTCTGAGGATGCAGAGAGAGGGACGCTGCTCCTGCTTGTAAGGCTGTTGCTGCAGAGAGGGCCATGTGCAAGTAAACAGAGTTTAAAATTACTTTGGTAAGTGCTTCCATAGGTAGGGGTAAATGCAGATGCCCGGGGTCACAAGAATGAGGGAAAGAAGCCCAAGCTCAGGTTTGTGATTTGGGGAGTGGGAGAATAGATCCTGAAAAAGGTGAAGCCAGAAGCATTTTGAAGAATCAAGTTAAAATTGGGAATGGGAATTTGGGAGAAGCAGAGGTCATTCTGGGCATGGAGACTTGAGGATGTGAATGAAGGGAAAAGGTAACAACACGTAGGTCAGGAGTATACGGGAGCAGGAGGGTGGGGCGGGGTTGTAGAGAAAGCCTGGCTAGAGGCACCTGTAGAATGCATTCCTGCAGAGCTGAGGAGAGAGGGGTGGGGGAGCTGTTCTGCTTGTCAACCTTGCAGACATGGTAGTTGAAATTGTGTTTCGAGATACACAGGGACAGGAAGAGAACTGAGCAAAGTGCCCAGGGTAGAACACTAAGGAACACCCGTGCCAAGAGACGAGCAGGGAGGACGAAGGAAGACATGAGGCCACGTTGTCCTGAAAGGAAGACTAGGTAAGGTGCACTGTCAGTGGTGTCGCATCCTGTGAGGGGATAGCCAAGTAAGGCTGAAAAGCAAACATCCTCTGTGTGCAGCAACAAGTGACAAGTCATTGCATTTCTTAGACACCTTGGCCTCTTGAGTTACAAAGGCAGGTCTCAGATGCTCTGAGGACATTGTTCCCTGCATTAAGTGACTTCCAGGAGCATGAGCTCTATCTTTAAAAAGAATTTATTGGGATGACATTGGTTAATAACATTGTATAGATTTCAAGTGTACAGTTCTATGATACATGACCTGTATATTGTATTCTGTGTTTACCATCCAAAGTCAAATCTATTTCTGTCAGCATTTATTCCCACCTTTACCATCTTCTACCTCCCTCCAAACTCCTTCCCCCCAAGTAATCTCCATGCTCTTGTCTATGTCCATGAGCATTTTTTTTTGGTTTGTCCTGCTAGTTCACTTTTTTGCTTTCAGTTTTATATCCCACATAAGAGTGAAATCACATGGAAAAACCATCTGACTTATTTCGCTTAGCTTGATATTCTCAAAATCCATTCATGTTTTTGTAAATGGCAGTATTTCATCTTTTCTTATGGCTGAGAGGTATTCCATTGAATATATGCACCACATCTTCTTTATCCAAGCATATATCAGTTGTTTGCATGCCTTGGCCACCATAAATAATACTGCAATGAATATAGTGGTACATATATCTTTGTGAATAAATGTTTTCAAATTTTTTGAGTAGATACCCAGAAAAGTGGTTGCTGGGTCATATGGTAATTCTCTTCTATTCTTTTTTTTTTTAATTCCAAAACATACCATTTTATTACATAGACATATCAATAGAGTCATCATCTAATGTTCCACTTTTAAACAATTATATATATTTGTGTGTAGGTGTGTTACACATACATACACCTATCTGTTTAAAGAATTCCAAGAGGAGTCCACTTTTATTCTCATGCTTATATTAAGTGCACCTTCTGTAGCTAGTCTCTATTCTTTATTTTTGAGGAACCTCCATGCAAAAGAATGAAATTAAACTTCTGTTTGTCCCATATACAAAAATTAACTCAAAATGGATAGAAGACCTAAATATAAGTCCTGAAACAAAAAATTACATAAAAGAAAACATAGGTACTAAAATTATGGACCTTGGTCTCAGAGAGGATTTTATGAATTTTACCCCAAAGTCAAGGGGAATAAAAATAAAAATAAATGAATGGGACTATGTCAAACAAAAAAGCTTCCACACAGCAAAAGAAATCATCAACAAAACAAGACAGCCAATCAAATGGAGAAGATATCGGCATGAGCTTTTGTCCCTTCAGCTTAATTATGGCAGGACCCCTGTTTACAAGGCCCTTTTAGTTTTCTACTGTTTTCCTTGTTTTTGTATAATTTTTTAACCTACTCTGTGCTATCTCCAGACCCTATAACTGTGTATTATCCTGAAAATGCACTTTACTATCCTAAAACAAGAATTTTTAAGTATATTTGAGATTCCTCCATCTTAAAAATGTATTAATTTATGAGTAAATTTGAATAAAATTTTTTCATATCTTTATTAAATACCAAAATATGACTTGGGATATCTTTTCTAGAACTCAAATACACAAAATTAGCTTTTATCGTAAACTGATACATTCAACGTTATCCTAATACATGCATACTAACCCTTATCTGGAATGCCAACATTCAAAACATCAGAAATAGTTTTTGTAACATCAGAGGTGACTTGAACTGGAATGAGGCTATTCAGAGCTTATCCTTCTGAGTGCATATTCATGTTTTAATTATTAATGTTTTATTAGGAGGTGTTGCCCAAGACTCCACTGGAGTGTTAAATAATAAATGGTATGTGTAACATATTGCTTTTTTAGAATCTAAGGGAACCCAAATTCTGAAACATATTCCCAAGGTTTCTAAAGGGACTTGGCAGTCTCTTTAGTTGTCTACCCACCTGGGCTACTTCTGTTTTCTTAAGTGAGCTCACTTTTCCTGCCTGCGTGGTATCATAAAAGATAGAGTTGGTGGGATTATAAATACCAGCTGAGGGCCAAGGTTTGCTTGTGTTCACATGTGTGCCTGACATCAGGCTCTGGGCCTTATATGTTGTATGGTTAATGCTGTTTATTAAACAGATGGACTTTTTAGTACGTGAATTTCCTTCCATTTCCTTTCCTTTTCCCATCCCGCATCCTGGCCTGGCTATGGTTCCACTCTGCACTCTATAAATAGGAGGGAGGCAGTGATTTTTCAGGGCCCAAGTAGGACAAGCAGTTTCATCTTGCAGGCAGCTCTGAGGGGTGGATTTTGCCATTTGGAGTGAAGTTTGCAGATTCTGAGGCCACAGCCAAGCTTATCAGGAAAGAGAGCCACAACCAGTTAGTGCCCTCTGACTTGGGTACAGGAGGATTGAGTTAGAGTGACACATGTTCCACGATTTTGTCAATCCTGCTACTAGGGATAAACAGGGATTCTTTAGGTCCCATTTTGATTCTATTTTCCCCTTTTCCATTTGGCTTTGAAGACCAGCCTGTTGTCTTTCACAGCCCCTTAGGACTGGTTATTTGTACATCTTTGTGTTTACCAAATAGAATGGTATGATGGGAGTAATATGGATTCAGGAGCCACACAGAGCCTACACGTTACTTTACTTTTCTGGGCCTTGTTAACATCGTCTGTCAAGTAAGGATACAATAAGTGAGGTTATGATAAGTTTTATATGAGTACATCACAATGCTTAGTAAATATTGCTCACCATCATTGTACTTTGCCTGCAAATTATTGCTTTGTTCCTCACAACAACCTTAAAAGGCAAAGCAGGGGTTATTATTTCCATTCATTTGTGAGGAAATAGCAGCGCAGAGACATTAAGTAAAAAGTGGCAAATAGTACACAGCTAACAAGTGACAGAACCAGAGCTAAAACTGGGGCCTTGTGATCCTAAATCCTTTGCTTTTCCCTTCTGCTTGTCTTCAGTAATGGAAAATATTTCTGGACATAAAGGGAAATTTAGATGGAATTCAGTTTAATTCAGCCAATGCTTCCAGCAAGCTGTCAGCATCGAGGGCACTGTACTTTAGCTTGGGGGCTTTAAAAGCCTAAGGCAGACTCTGCTTCTGGGGATTCGTGGTATTTCAGGGGCAAGGCATGGGATGGCTTGGTCAATGTGAATGAAATGCTGTGGAATCAGAAAAGTCATTGACATTTGGGATCACAGTATTCTTACAAAATCATACATTTATTTTAAACAGAAAGGGCCCTCATAGATCAGCCTACTCATGCAAGACATGCTTTGTGTGTGTTTAAGTTCAGGGGAACAGCATCAGCTGTGTGAGAGAAATCAAGGACATATAATCTGATTGGGGAAATAAGATATAAGTGAATAAAATGTTAATAAATATTGAAATATAGTCAGAGAAGGCATATCACAAGGCACTACATACATATTTGCTTAATGAATTATGCAGACTGCATTCACTGTAGGAATTCAGAGGAGAGAGCAACATACAGGATATACAGTTCTTTGGCCAAGATTTCATAATTACGTTTGACAGAGGCAGATGTAGAATGGAGGTCCCTTCGTTTTCACCTGTTATGCTCTCTACACTTTACCCATGTATTAGCATCCTTCAGGGTGCAAGTGACAGAAACTCAGTTCACAACGGGCTTGCAGGTGCGCACGCGCGCACACACACACACATACATTTATTGGCTCACGTAAGTGAAAAGCCCAGTGGGTTGTAATGGGTATAAGAATGGTGGACTCCTATTCACAGTGGGTGTTAGTATCAAAAAGCCACCATTCTTCGTTCTGATTTATTCTGTGTTGGCTTCTCTCTCAGGCAGGTTATCCTCTAGACAATGGTAGATACAGGTTCATATCCTTCTAACTTACCAAGCCCAGCTGCAGGGTTGATAAGCTAGGAGGAAGTAGTTTTCCATATTTCTAACGAAGTCCTGAGGCGGGCTGTCATTGGCCAGATTTGAGTTGTATGCCTACCATGAAGTGAAGAACTGTGTCATCAGCCTCACTCCATCCTTGTGGATTGAGATTTGGAGAGGCGTGGTTGCCTTAAAAACAAAATCATAATATCATCACTTAAAGAGAAAGAAAGACTCCAGGGAGTCAAAATTAACATTGGTATAGTACAATACATATATAAAACTTGGACGGCTTTAAAAAGAAATTTAAATAAGAAGAACCTAAGTCTTTCTGTGTTTTTACCAACATAGTAATCTCAGGTGTTCTTCATTTCTCTGTGTAGCTGCAAGTTCATATCTGGTATCATTTTTATTCTTTTTGAAGGTCTTCTTTTTAACATTTCTTATTTTGCTGGTGATGAATTCTTTCCCAAAAGTCTTTATTTTGCCTTTGTTTTTGGAAGATATTTTCTCTGGGTATAGAATTCTGTCAGTTTTTTTTTTCTTTCAGCACTTTAAAAATATTTCTTGACTGAGTTTCACAACGAGAAGCCTGCTGTCATCCTTATTTATGTTTCTTTGTTTATAATATCTTTTTTCCCTCTACTTAAAAAAATAATAGTCCATTTTTAGAGCAGTTTTAGGTTTACAGAAAAATTGGGCAGAAGCTACTGAGAGCTCTCAAATACTCTCTCCTCCTGTCCTGTTTCTCTTATTATTAATATTCAGACTGGTGACGCACATTTTTTACAATTGATGAAGCAATTGTATTACTAACTATAATCCATAGTGTATGCTGGAGCTCACTGTGTTCGTTTGTTCTTGACTATCTCTGACTGGTTTTCAGCAATTTGCTTATGAGGTGCCTTAGGGTAGTTTTCAGAATATTTCTTAGACTTACGATATGCTGAGCTTCTTGAATTGATGGGTTTATCATTTTCATCAAATATGGAAATGTTTGGCCATGATTTCTTCATATATTTTTTCTGCTCCCCTCACCCCTTCAGTGTCTCCACTTAACTTGTATTTTATGTGGCCCAAAGATCTCACTGCTGCTCTCTTCATGTTTTTACAGTGATCATGTTTCTCTGGGTTTCATTGTGGATAGGTTCTATTGCTATGTTTTCAAGATGATTAGTGTTTTCTTCTGCATTGCTCAGCCTGCAATTAATCCTAATCAGCATACTTTGCATCTTGGTGTAGTTTTCATCTCTGAGTTCCATTGAAATCTTTCATGTTTCTATTTATTATGTTCAGTCTTCTAGCTTTTTAAATATATGGAATGAAGTGATATTTACTGTTTTAAAGTCCTTGCCTACAAATTCTATTATCTGTGTTATTTCTTACTCCATTTCAATTGATTGACTTTTCCCTTCACTATTGGTGATATTTTCCTGCTTCTCTGCATGCCTGGAAATTTTTGATTTGCTGTTATACACTTTCAATTTTACCTCAGTGCATGCGGGATATATAAATATTCTTGACCTTTGTTCTGAGATGTGGTTAAGTTACTTGGATAAAATTTGGTCTTTTCAGGTCTTGGTTTTAAGCTTTGTTAGGTAGGACCAAAGTACTGTTTTATCTAGTGCTGATTGCTCTTCCCTACAGAAATAAAACCCTTCTGAGTAGTTTAGCTGATGCCCCATTGATTAGGAGGTTTTCTGTTCTAGCTGAGCCAGGCACTGAGCTCCAGGTATTGCTACCTCCAGCCTTTCCTAATGGTTCTCTCCATGGCTTTAGGTACCATATTTTGGCGTGTATAATGCATACCCACAGTTCTGGCCCAAACTTTCAGAAAAAAAAAGTTTCTGTTTTAATTTTTAAATTCATCTATTTATTTATTTATTTATTTATTTATAGAAACAAAGCCAATTATCGTATTCCAGGGTATTATTTTGCATACAAATATTGTTAGAGCATTCTAGAGTTATGCTTTTAATACATAAACATAAATAAAAGAATGAAAGACGTTTATATAGATATGGAATTAGTACTACCCGTGTATAATGCACATCCTTATTTTTCCCTCAAAAATTTGGGCAAAAAGTGCTCATTATACATGGCAAAATATGGTAGTTTCCTCACATGCGCACACACCAATATTCAACTGAGTGCTCAAAACAGCCGAGTTCTGCAGTTCTCTCTCTCTGCAGCTTTCCCCTTTAATACTACTTTGGTAAGCTCTCACAGCCTTGGCCTCCCTGGACTCCTGGCTCCATCTCCCCAGCTCAGGGAGACCACTGGCTTTGCCTGGGTTCCCCTTGCCTGAATGGCGGCCTCAAAACTTTCTCCAGGCAGTCAGTCTGGGCAATCATGGGGCATGTTTGCTCATTCTTAATCTCACAGGTGTTCCTGTTTTTTGTTGTGTAATGTTCAGTATCTTGAGAATAATTGTTTATGTTCAGGTGTTTAGTTGGTTCATGTGTGAGGGTAAATTTGGTACTTATTATTCCATCTTGATCAAAGGCAGACCTCGATAAACTCTTAATAACTTAAAGTTGAGCTTGGTTTTTCTTGGATTTCTTTTAACATGGGAAGTTACATCTTTAGGAATTTCATTTCCTGTTTTCCAATTGACATTCTTCATTTATTTTTCTTGTTTTATAGCACTTGGCAAGACCTCTAGTACAAAACTGCAAGGAAGAGATGATAGAAGAATTCTTGTCTTTCATTGTTTCTAAAGAATGCTAAAATTGATAATTTATTTACAATATTATATTCATTATATTAGTTACATGTGTACAATACAGTGATTCAACATTTTTATACCTTACAATATGATCACCCCACTAATTTTAGTAATCATCTATTACTGTTACAAATTGATCACAATATTATTGTCTATATTCCTCTATAACAACTATACTTTAAAAAGTTTAGTTTTGAGTATGATGCATGATAGATTTTCTTTTTCTGGTTGAGAAAGTTTTATTCTATTCCTAGTTTGCTAAGAGTTCTTACTGTGAGTGGATGTTGAAATTTATTTAATGATTTTCCAAGTCTACTGTGATGATTATATTTTCTTCTTTAATCTATTAACATGGTTATATTGAAGATTATATTTAGATTACGTTTAGATTATACTTAAAAGATTGTCCTGACACTTCTGTGCTTTTCTGCTATAAATTCTTATTCTTGATGTGTTTGTTTTTAATACATCATAAATTTTGACTGCTGTTATTTAGTTTAGGATATTTGCAACTGCTATCATAAGAGATTGATATATAAATTAACTTACTTGAGTTTATGTCAACCTTATAAAAGGACACAGGAAATTTTTTCTTTTAGAACACCTTGTATGAAAGAGCAGTTGTCTGTTCTTTCAAAGGTGGAAGGAATCATATAAAACCATCTTGATGTGATAGGTCTCTAAATTTTTTCCTATTTTGCCCTGGCTGGTGTGGCTCAGTGGATTGAGTGCTGGCCTGCATACTGAAAGGCTGCTGATTCAGTTCCCAGTCAGGGCACATGCCTGGGTTGTGGGCTGGGAACCCAGTTGGGGGTGTGTGAGAGGCAACTCATTGATGTATCTCTCACACATTGATGTTTTTCTCTTTTTCTCCCTTCCTCCCCCTCTCTCTAAAAATAAATAAAATCTTTTAAAAAATAAAATTTTTCCTATATTTTATATTTTAGTGGCTATTAGTCTGTTTTCTACTTTTTCTTTTAAAAATTGCTTAAACTTGTTTTTTTTCTCTTTTTAAGTGTCCACTATGATTATAAATATATTGTCTTTGTCAATCTTGTCAAGGATTTTTCTTTAGAAGACTTTTTATCATCTCTTGTTTTTAATGTTTTCTTTATCTTAGTATTTTTATTAATATCTGCTTTTATCTTTTTTATGTTTTCCTTGTATTGTCCTTTGGTTTAATCTGTTGATTGGTAACATCTTGAATTGGCTATTTATCATATTCATTTTTAATCTTTTTAATTTCTAGTATATCTTAAATTCATGAGTTTCCTTTAGGTCCCATTTTAAATATACCTCACAGTTTATGACATGTGATGTGTTCATTATTTTTCAGTTATAAATATTTTATTATTAATTAGGGTTTCTTCTTTGATCCATCTATTATTTAAAAGTGTGGTTTCTGTTTTCCAAAAGCATTTTTATAATTTTTAAAAAGTCTACTGTTTTATTTCTGTCTCAAAATTAGAATGTGGTCTAATTGTATTTTTGATGCTTCCTCTGTGGCCTAATACATGACTCATTTTTGTAAGTCTTTCTCACATGATTGAAATTACTGTGTATTCTTAGATTGTTCTCACCTTATGGTAGTTTAATCCCTCTTGCGTATTATATTGTGTGTTTGTGGGGTGAGCTCATCTTCAATAGGGGTCTTTTTGTGCTTAGTGAGGGGTATAATCCCTCCTTGGGTTATGGAGATGTTTTTATAGATCAATTTTGCACTTTGTACTGTTTGGGTCTCCTGGATTCCATAGGTGCTTAACTACTTATCTGATTAAGTCCTTGCCTTTAGATATATGTGCTGTGCTGTTAATATATCTCTGTGAGAAGTAAAGACTTGATGTTTTTATTTTTCAAGGGTTTTTTTTTTTCATTTACAGCCCCAACAGATAGCAAAATTTCTTGCCACTTCTCTGGGTCCAAACTGTTATATGAAATTTTACTAGTCCCTTTTCCAAGAAAGGGCAGCCCTTATGAATAAGTAGGAGCCTTATGCTAGGATCCTGAATCCAGTCAGGCTTGCATGAACCCAAGACTGTTAATATCCTAGATATCACCCTATAGGACCTGCAAACAAGTTAGTTATCGCTTTGGAATAACACCAGTTCTAATTTCATCTAATTTTATGAGTTTGTAGCAGGAGGGCTTTTATATGGTCTCAGGCTTCCATAGCAGGAGCCAAAAGCTGGCCTAATTCTTTAAAGATGAATAAACAGGGTTAGTGATCATCCAATATCACCCAACTGGAAAGTGTCAGAGCTGGGATTAACACCTTCATGTGATCTGCTTCTTGTTGGTATTCTTCCTGCTTTGCATTTAGCTTTTATTTGAATGATATTTGTTATAGTTCATTTTACATGTCAATCTGACTGAGCCACATGGTGCCAAGATAGTTGGCCAAATATTATTCTGGGTGTGTCTGGAAGGGTGTCTGTGAATGAAATTTGAATCAGTAGACTGAGTAAAGCAGATAGCCCTTGCTAATGTGTCTGGGCCTTACCCAATCAATTGAAGACCTGAACAGAACAAAAAACTGCGTAAGGGGGAACTTTGCCTGCCTGCCTGCTTGAGCTAGAACACCAGCCTTTTCCTGCCCTTCAACTAGAAATTACACTGTTGACTCTCCTGGTCCTCAGACCTTCAGTGAGGCTGAAACTACACAGTGGCCCTCTTGAGTCTCTAGCTTTCCAACTGCAGATGTTGAGACCTCTCCGCCTCCATAATTACGTGAGTCAAATCCATATATATACATTCATTCTCCTGTTGGTTCTCTTTTTCTGGAGAACCCTTACTACTACACCATGGCACTAAATTTAAACTAATTTTTTAAATTGATTATCGAAGCATTTGTTTTTTCCTCATAGCATATTAGACACTAAGGGGACAGACTAGGGAAGAATGAATTAAGATGGCAGATTACTTAAAAATGTTAGAAGGGTCACATCTACGCAAACCCATTTAGAAAATGTAAGTAAGAACAAAAATAGGAGGTAAACTCTGCATGAGTTAAGAATATGGGTGGAACAAAGGGTATTATATCCAGGGCAACATATTGAATTCAGTGGTGCCACCCTT
This sequence comes from Pteronotus mesoamericanus, assembly GCF_021234165.1. NCBI lineage: Eukaryota > Metazoa > Chordata > Mammalia > Chiroptera > Mormoopidae > Pteronotus > Pteronotus mesoamericanus. The sequence goes on along the minus strand of NW_026555078.1, from coordinate 26,992,029 downwards.
GTTCAGGTGGTTCAATGCCTGAAAATGGAGGCAATTTTTGTGGCAACGCATGAAATTTTAATGCATTTATTTTCATCAGGAATCCTTTTTTTCCCAGTGGAGAATATGACTAGATTATGTAAGTCAAAGGAAAGTCACAGCTGTGAGTATGCATGTTCGCAACAAAACAAGCTGAGGAAGGAAGCATGATTAGCAATTTCTTTGTTAATATTCATTTGTCTTATTACCTGCGGGCTCTTGTCAGCATGTATGATAACAGGCACCTGAGGCACAGAAACCTTTTGGGAAAATGGAACTTTTAGAAAAATTTCCATTTATTTTCCTGATTTTCAGGGCATCTCTTGGGGCTGCTATTCTGATGTATGTAAGCCACCACTGAACATGACTTTTTCTGGGGAATATGGCTTTTATTTTTCTTCTGAAAAGCTGTTACTTAGCTAAATAAGTATTTCAGTCTGTTTCTTTTCAGTTGTCATGATATATTTGGATATATTTACTGTAGATTTGGTGTTGAGGAGACTTGAAACTGTCTTGTAGTAATTATCTCTGTAGCTTGGCTGGGGTCTATTGCAAGATAAAACAAAACTTTGAAGACTGACTTGAGGATGATTTGCAGCATAGAATGGGAAGACGAGGGAATGAAGTGAACGGCTAGAAATTCAGCAGCAACACCTGCAAATCACAAGATCTGTTCGTTATCTTTCTCAGTCTTGGTTACACATCTCAGGCCCTGAATTTTAGTATCCATGGCAATGGGATTGTTTTTTGTTTTCATAATCAGAACATTTGTAGATTAAAATGTTGATTCACATTTGCTTGTAAGAATTCTTTGGACTGATGGAGAGAGCTCTTGGGGGTTGGGGGAAAAAAGCAAGAAAAACCACGCTGGTTTTATGTTTTCTCTGCATGTGCAGAAATTTAATTATCAAGTCACCTCACTTCTCAGCAGAGTGAATTGAAGTCTTGGCCATTAATTTGTATGTAAATGCCACCATTGTAGGAAAACAACACAACACTTGGGTCCTATCAAGAAATTCCATTGTAGGAGGCATACAAATTAGAGAGCTGAGCTTGAAAGCCACAGGGAGGTTGACAATTTAGCATTTGCTCTTGTCCAGGTCAGCTCTGCTGCAATGATGAAACAGCTTAGAGTGATTGTCAAAGCCAACCGTTTAGAAAACATTTGTACTTGAGAGAGTCCAAATAGCGAGGAATGAGGGCCCAGTGAGCACAATACCTGTCCCTTCAGAATATCCCCACCATCAGAGCTAATCACCCTACCCCTCAATGTTGTCATGGTGCCTCTTCTCATACCTCGAATGGGTTGGGCCTGGTGGGGAAGAGAAAAAATTTTAAAGAGGCAAAGTAGCCCTGGATAGAGGGCTGATCCCTCAGGTGGTGCATAACTACAAATTCCTGTCCAGAAATGCAAGGAAAGTTTGGGGCTGATGCAGGCAAACACTTGCCTCCTGGTGATAAATGTGGCGAGCTGAGTAGGGAAGAGGGGACCCCAGATTGTGGCAGCATCGCCCGTCTTCAGGGTCAGCTAGCTTCGTCTTCAGGTAGCAGCTGCTGGCTGTGGGGGCTAGAGAATGGTCAGACAAGAGCTAAATGAAGGTTGCATTTCAAGTCTTATCTAGAAACTCAGAACGCAAGTCAGAAAGCCAGAATAACTCCCCAGGCAGACACAGTGGGGACAAGAGAGGTGCTTCATTTGGTGGGCACTCTGGCCCTTGGACATCTTTTCCAGGGCTAGAGTAGGGGGACAAGTTCTAGACCTCACTGGCTTGGAGGCTTCTCAACTGCACAGAAATGGCTCAAGGCTGAGAATATTTCAGTCAACAGGGGAGGTCCTTATGCCCTGCAGTGGGGAGAGGCAAGTCTGCTCTGAGATATAGCTTTACTTCAACCACCTTTTAAAAACTTTGTTGAGGCACAATTGAAATATAGTAAGCTGCATGTATATAAAATGTGCAGTCTGGCGAATTTGACTTATACATGAGAAGCCACCACCAGAATTAAGAAAACAAGCATTTACATCACTCCCAAAGTTTTCTCATGCCCCTTGGCAATCCATTCCTCTTTCTCACCCCACCCTAGGCAACCCTGGTCTGTTTTCTATCAAAGTACATTATTTTAAATTTTCTAGAATATCGTATAAATGGACTCCTATAATTGGTACTCTTTTTAATTTTTTTTTACCATGTATTCTTTTTTGCCTTTTTACCCCCACTCAGCTAATGCTTTTGAGATTCATCCATATTGTTGCAATTATAAATAGTTTATTCCTCTTGATTGCTGACTAGTATTCCATTGGATCGATACATCACAATGTGTATCCATTCACCTGTTGCTGCACTTTTGGGTTACTTCCAGATTTTGGCTATTACAAATACAAGCTTCTATGAACATTCGTGTGAAAGTAATTGTGTGGACATGTGTTTCCCCCCCGCCCCTGTGGGAAAATATCTAGCAGTGGAGTGGCTAGATTATATGGTCAAATGTATGTTTGAATTTTTAAGAAACTACTGAAATTGTTTTACCATTTTACATTTCAATCAGGAATGTATAAACACTACAGATACTTTACTTACTTGCCTTTGATATGGTCACTTTAAAACAACTTTATTTGCATATCATTCTGGTTTTACCTTTTATTACCCTGATGACCACTGATATTAAACATCTTTTTTATTTGTTTACAGGTCACTTGTAGTGTTGGTTTGAAAATTTGTATTGGGTTGTTTGTATTGTTATATATTACTGAGTTGTAAAAGGTTTTTTAATACTCTGGATACAAGTCTTTTATCTGACATGCATGTGTAAATATTTTCAGTTTGTGGCTCGTCTTTTCATTTCTTAATGATCTTTCAAAGTTTTAAATTTTGATGAAGTCTAATTTATCAGTGTTTTCTTTTATGGTTCATGCTTTTGTGTATCTTAAGGTTGAAAGAATTTCTCCATTTTTCCCCCAGGAGTTTTATAGTTTAAAGTTTTACAATTAGACACACACACACACACACACACACACACACACACACACACACACGTACACACACAGTGTGAGAGATGGATTGATGTTCCATATTAATATTCATTTTGCTTAAACATAATTTTTTTGGAGGACTTTAATTTCTCCATTGAATTGCTCTGGCACCTTTTACAAAAAAACGACCATACTTATATGGAGCTATTTTTGGACTCTAATTCTATTATATTGATTTATTCTTTTTGCCAATAGAAAATTGTCTTGATTAATGTACCCATGTAATAAGTCTTAAAATTTGGTATGTGGTACTCCCATTTTTTCCTTGTTTATAAATTATTTTGAATATTCTAAATCCTTTATTTTCCTTATATGTTTTAGAGTCTACTTGTAAAATTCTTTAAAACATCTACTTTGATTTGCAGTAAATCAGTAGACTGATTTGGAGAGATTAACATGTTAATATTGAATGCTCTCTACTTTCCCTCAGGTCGTAGCTTTTAGTGTAGTAGTTTTGAATACTTCTTGTTAAATGTATTCCTCACTATTAATATATTTTTATGTTATTATAAACATAATTTTTAAAAAACTTAGTTTCAACTTATTGCCAGAATATAGAAATAGAAAATGATTTTATATAATGACTTTACTAAATTCACTAAGTAGTTTCATCATTGATGTTAGCATAGAGTTTTAGTAGATTCCCTTTTTTTTTTTTCAGATTAATGCACATCTCTAGTGAGCTGAGATATTTTTGTTTTTATCTGAAATTGATGTTAAATATTGGCAACAACTTTTCTGTTACTGTTGAGATAATTATTTGGTTTTTCTTTTTTATTGTTAATTTGATGAATTCCATCTATTGATTTTAGTATTTTTAAACCAATTTGCATTTCGTGGATAAACCTTGTGTGGTTACAATGTATAATACATTTACTATGTTACTGAAGTCCATTTCTCAATATTTTGCCAAGGATTTTTGTAACTATGATCATAGGTTATATTGGTATATAATTTTCTATGCTTGCGATATCTTTGCAGATGTTTGTATTAGGATTATGCTGGCTTCATAAAATAGGTTTAAAAATGTTTTCTTTACTTGCCATGAGAGTAGCATAGATATTGGCATTAGTTGACATTTTAGAACCCTATACCCCAAAACTACAGAATATCTTTTCAGGTTTACATTACTACAATCATCTATTTGTTGGGTCATAATCCAAGTTTATATGTTTACAAAATTTTTTAAGTTGCTCTATCAATTATTGAAAAGGGAGTGTGTTAAAATCTTCAACTTTATTCTGGATTTGTCCATTTCTCCTATAACTTATATTAGTTTTTTCATCATGCATTTTGAAGTTATGTTAATAGGGACATACACTCTTAAGATTTTTGTGTCTTGATGAATGGATCACTTTATTATTATTACAATGTCATTCTTTTCTATTTCTTAAAAAAATGTATTTTTCAATCATAGTTTACATTCAATATAAGTCTGTAATACTTTCAGATACAACATAGTGGTTAGACAATCATATACTTTACAAAGTGGTTCCCTTGATATTTTCAGTACCCACCTGGCACCAAACAGTTTTTACAATATTACTGACTCTGTTCCCTATGCTTTACTTTTCATCCTCATGACTGTTTTGTTACTACCAATTGGAATCCTCATGCACTGTTGGTGAGAATGCAGATTAGTGCAGCCACTGTGTGAAAAAGTACAGAGGTTCCTCAAAAAATTAAAAATAGAATTGCCTTATGACCCATCAATTCTACTTCTGGGTTTATATCTGAAGAAACCCAACACACTAATTGGAAAGAATATATGTACTCTATGTTTATTGCAGCATTATTTGCATTAGCCATAATATAGAAGCAACCCAAGTGCCCATCAATAGATGAGTGGATAAAAATGTGATCGTTCATATATATAATGGAATATTACTTGGCCATAAAAAGAGTGAAATCTTATTATTTGTAATACTATGGATGTACCTAGAGGGTATTATGCTAAGTAAAATATCCTTCTTTATCTCTGGTAAAACTCTTGCATTGGTTCTACTTTGATGTTACTATTACTGCACCAGGTTGTTTATGCTTGCAGTTTTTGTAGCATATCTTTTTACACCTTTTTACTTTTAACCTATCTTGTATTTATATGTAAACTGTGTATCTTTTAGTCATCTTATAGTTGAGTGTTACATTTTATTCAGTTTGATAATCTCTGCTTTCAAATGGGGTATTTATTTTATTTGTATATACTGTATGAATATTATTGGGTTTAGGTATGCCATTTTGATGTTTTCTATTTGTTGCACCTGATTTTTATCTTCTGTTACTTCTGTTGTTTTTAGCATTCAATTTTAATTTCTCTATTAAATTTTTAGCTGTGTTTGTATTTTCTTTATTCAGTGGTTGTTCTAGGAATTATGTACATAGCCATACTTTATTGCAATTCATTTTGAGTTAATATTCTACCACTTTGCAATATTTACTGTTTGCATTATACCACTTAACAATGATTTTTATTTTATAATAGTGTACATCATTATGTCTTCTCTCTTTTGTGATACTGTCATCTTATATTTTACTTCTCCACATTTAATCAACCCCACAAGGCAATAATATATACTTTCTTCAGCTATCTTTAGAAAAGGTAAAAGGAGAAAACATCAAATACATTTTTGTATTTACCATATGTACCATTACTGTTATTGCTCTTTAGTCTTTCCCTTGGATCTGAGATTTATTTTGTTACCAGTTCTCTTTCATGTGAAGAAATTCCTATAGTACTTTTTGACGTGCAGGTCTAATAAACTTTCTATTCATTTATATAAAATATATTTCTTTTACATTCATTTTCAAAGGATATTTTCTCAGATAATAGAATTCATTGTTAACAATTTTTTATTTCAGCACTTAAACATGTAATTTCTGGCTTTCATTTTTCTGAGAGAAGTCAATTTCATTTGCGTTATTGTTCTTCCTTATATAATGTTTATTTTCTCTTCCTATTTTCAATTGTTTTACTTCATCTTTGATTTTCAGCTGGTTGACTATGACATGCTTAGCTGTCAAAGTTTTTTTTTTAAGGATTTTATTTATTTTTTATTTTAGAGAGGGGGAAGGGAGGGAAAAAGAGAGAGAGAGAAACGTCAACGTGTGAGAGAAACATCCACTGAGGGACAGCTCAGGTATGTACCCAGGTGGGGAATCAAACCAGTGGCCTTTTGGTTCACAGGCCACGGCTCAGTCCACTGAGGCACACCAGCCAGCACCAGCTGTTTAACTTTTGAACTAGGCTGCCATAATTTTTGAATTTGTATGTTAATTGTTTTTTTTCCACTAAGTTTTGGTGATGCCCAGATACTATTTTTGAAATATTTTTCCATATTTTTTGTTTTTCTTCCTTCTTGCACTCCAATTACACATACTTTAGACAGCTTGACATGCCATCATTGTTCACTGAGGCTTTATTTATTTTTTTCAAATTTATATTCTTCAATTGGTTACTTTATATTGAGATCTCACAAAGTTCATTGCCATCTCCAATCTGCCATAAAACCAGGCCAGTATTATTTTTTATTATGGAGAGTTTATTTTCAATTTTAGATATTTATTTAGTTCTATTTCTATTTTCTGGTGAGATTATCCTACTGTATATTTTTTAAAATCATTTTTCTCTTTGGTTCTTTGAGCATGTTTATAATAGATGCTTTAAAGATTTTGCCTCCTATACTTAACATCTGAGTCATCTTGGGGCTAGTTGCAGTTGACTGCTTCCTTTATTGATGATTCACATTTTTCTTTTTTTAATTTTTCTTGTTTCTTTGTATGTCTAGTAATTTTTTATTATACACTGGACATGAAGGATGATATGTTGAAGAGGCATTGGATTCTTTCATCTTCCTGTAAAGAATGTTATTTTTTGTTTTAGCCCACAATTAAATTACTAGTTGGTTCCTTTGTGTTTGTGCAGTGTTGGCTTTTATACTTTGTTCTAATGGCCTCGTTTCACTTTTTCTTTTAGTCTTACTTCTAAGGTTGATCTTTCTAAGGTTTTCATGGAAAACCTGGTGTGCTGACCAGACCCTTCTAACTTGGCCAAATTTAAGCTCCTAACTTGATCTCCCTGAGGTAGGATACAGCCAGAATGTCTGTTCAGGTTTTTTTTAGCCTTCAGGCTGTTACTTTTTTTGGGTTCCCTGGATTCTCCTCTAAGCATTCATAGTTCAAGTTTTAGCCAAGTGTTCTAAATAACTTCACATGCGGGTTTTGGGGTTCCCTCTTTGTGGTTCCCTCCTTTCTGAAATTTCTCCCACTATCCAGCTGCTATGGCTCTCCAGAGCTCTGTGTACCTCATGTCTGCCTGAATCGTAGGTGCCCTGTGCTTCATTGACTTTGAGATACTATTAGCAGTAGTGATCCGTATGTTACTATTTTTTATAAAATATTTTGTTTGACTCATTCATATTTAACCATTACAAGTGTCACCTCTTTGTTTACATTTGAAATGGAGCTGTCAAAACATTTCATATAAGGTGTAGGGCGACAAAACAGGTGTGCCCAGGAGAACCAGATGCTAATTCTTCCTCTGCCACTAACTAGCTGACTGTAAATAAGTCTCTTAAGTAGTCTCATTCTTAGGCTCTATTCTATAGAATGAGGGATTTGGGCTATAATAAAAAATATTTAAACTTTTAAAAAGTGTCAGGATTTCCATTTTTTTCTACTTGCCAACAGAACCTTACAAGAATATAAACCATATTAATGTAAAACAATCCTGATTGTAGATGGTGCATAGCTCAGCCTGCTCAGTGCGGCCGCCCTCTTCTCCATTTGAGCAGCAGCATTGAAGCTCCCTTGTGGAACCCTAGACTTCCACAGAGTGTTGTTTGAAAAAAGTCAAGACTGGGTGATTTATAAAAATCTTTTCCTATTCTGCCTGAATCCAAGAATGGCTGGATGGTGCTTCTAGAAATGTGGCCATTTTCTGAGGATCTGAAAGGTGTAGTTGTCACCTTTGACCTCCCTTCTGCTTTTTCACTTTAACCAACATTTTGTTCTTCTTTTAGACTTTATTTATTTATTGTTCAAATACATTTGTCTCCATTTACCCGCCACCACTTTCCCCTGCCCCACCGACCCCCACCTCCCACCCTCAATCCTTCCCCACTTTGGCTTTGTCCATGGGTCCTTTATACATGTTCCTTGATTTGACCCTTCCCCTTTTTTTTCCCTATTACCCCCTTCCTCCTTCCCTCTTATTACTGTCTGTTTTTCCTTTCAATGTTGCTGGTTATATTTTTCTTGTTTGTTTTTTGAAGACTTTATTTTTTAAAAGATTTTATTTAGTTATTTTTAGAGATGGGGGAAAGGAGGGAAGAAGAGAGGGAGAGAAACATCTATGTGTGAGAGATATATTGATTGGTTGCCTCTCACGTGCCCCCAACTGGGGACCTGGCCTACACCTTGGGCACATGCCCTGACTGGGAATTGAACCGATGACCTTTTGTGTCACAGGCCAACACTCAATCCACTAAGCCACACCAGCTAGGGCACCAACATTTTATTCTTATTCCTATCTTTATCCAGCCACCACGAGCAGATATTTGCTGTGAGTATTTGAGAAATATGGTACATAAGGGATTTCCTGCAATTGTAGCAAAAAGTAGCGCTCCGGAACGGCACCGCCATGCACAACCCACCCCTGCCGGTCTCCACTCTCCATCTATAGGCTGTGAGTAGTACTTCCCTCCACCTAATTGCTCCTATGTGGGTGGTAAGGAATTAATAATCTTGGAGCTGTGCTGATCATTTAGAAATTCTTTCTCTATCTGTAAAATAGCAGCAGGCAGGCTTAAGAAATAATCTCCTTGTATTGCCAGTTGGTGGTTTTGTTGTCTTAAAGAGAACAACAAAATGAGCAGGTGTTGGGCACCGCCCACATCCAGACAGCATCGCCAGCTCTGCCAGAGTGCCCTACCTCCAGACTTGGGAAAAAGAGTGGTGGGGTGGGGAAGGTCACACAACCCACATTATCAATTAATCTTCCCCTGTCTAGTCCTTATTTTTGTCAGCCATCTCCCACGACAACTCTGATGATGTGTTTTCAAGTGAGGCACTGCAAAAACAGGCACATTCTTTCCTTTGCATGTAAATGCAAACTTCATAAAAGGGTTTCCACACAGGGCACTGCCATGATGGGGCATAATAATAATAATAATAATAATAATAATAATAATAGGTAACGTATCATATGCCACCCATGTGCTAAGTGCCTTTTTATGGTTTGCCTCGCTTAGTCCTCTCAACAATTTTAAGAAGGAATATCAAAATAAGAACAGTGATGTTCAGAAAGATTAAAGAACTCTCATAGGTCTCAAAATAGCAAATAGTAGATTCAAACTCAGGCAACTTAATTCCAGATTCCACATCCTCAATCGCTCCAGCTTTAACTGATGTTACACTTGACAGGCAGTTTCTATGGTGCTGGGGACCCATCTTCCTCTCTTAAATGTGCAAGACGAAGATATCATTTCCTCTGCCCCTATCTGTTTAAAATAGAAACAAATCATTAAAATTAGAGTGAGGGACTTCATTGGAGTAGGGCCTGGATATTGATGGGTCTATAAATAGGTCTCTCTGAGTGTCAAAGTCATGAGCTTTCTGGCCGTGTAAGAAGCCCACGGCGGCATCTCCATAGTATGTGAAGAAGGGATGAATCTGGCTGGCTGTGCATCAGAAGGATTACAGGAGTCTGACATTTAGGTGGTACCTAAGATCTCTCTGCATCTTGTGAATGAGTGAAATGACCAATCACAACCTCAAGATGTTTCCATATCTATAGTAATTGTGCAACTTTTCCCTGGTATTTTAGCAAGCTAATTGGATGAAGAAGGGGTGAGGATTTTAATACAAATCCCCACTGTGCTGTTTTTCAGGCACTCAGCTTGAAAGGGGTTTGAACTTGGTATCTGACATGGTATTATAGGAAGTATAATCTTACCTCTGAAATAAGTGCCACAGCTTAGATGAGACTTTGTGATTTTCAAATATTTAAGTCAAATGAAACCTACATCATGTATTTAGTTGTTGATATAGACTCATTACAAAGTGAGTAGCTGGGATCTTTCAAAAAGGTAAGAGTTAAGATTTGAATTTGAAAAATCAGCCCAGTGGAAACAGAGCTTGGAAGAGAATGTAGCAAAGCCCTTGACATGGAACACTGGAGACCATGTGGTATAACTGTGGGCAAAGCACTTTGCCTCCTTTGGCTTTGGCTTCTCTTCGTGAAAGTGAGGGAATAGATGGATGCTTATGAATATCCTTTCCAGTCCAACCAATGTGATTTCGGTCTTCTTAGTGATAAAACAGGATTACGTAGATTTTCACCAGGATTTAAGAAGTTTTTTTCCTGGAGGCAGCTGATGGTCATTCAAAACACTGACTTTGGAGAGAGACAGCTTGGGTTTGAATATTGGTTGCACTATTTATTAACTGTTATGATTGTGGCAAATTACTAACTTCACTGGGCCTCACCTTCCCCATTCATACAATAGGGATAATAAAGTACCTGTTTCATTAAGGGTTTTGTGAGGAGTAAATAGAGTAACATATATAAAGTTCTAGAACAATGTTTGGCATGTGGTTCTTATCATGTATAAGTGCTGTATAGGGATTGATTTGTAGTATCACCATTGACATCTGTTGCTGCTCAGTGGTTTCTAGGAGGAATGAGAGTTTTGTTTTGTTTTTTTAGGCAGAGAATTCCCTGAGCCTTGGGTAGCCAGGTGTAGAATAGCATGGCAGGTGTATTTTTAATCCCATAAGGAGCAATAGCCAGTTAGACTGCAGCTTGCCTATATGTACTCACTCCCATGGAGACTGACCATTTTCCCCACTGCTCTTCCCTTCTCACAAAGAAAGCAGCCTCCTGGCAGATTTCAGGGTGGAAGTGGCAGCGTTCCATCTCAACTTACTGTGAAAAGTAAGCTACATACAGCTGCAGTGTCCTGATACAATGATGTGTGATGATAGGCACAGTGGTGAAGAATATAGGTTCTATGTTTAAGTCTCAGCTTTGTTACTTTGCTAACTTTTTTGCCTAGTAGATAAAATTCCTTAACTTCTCTGTGCCTCTGTTTCCTATCTCTACAATGGGAATAATAATAATCATCTCTACTTCCTGGTGTCGTTATGGTGATTAAATGGGGTAATATGCACAAAGTCCCAAGAAAGGTGCCTGGCCCATAGTATATGTTTAGTAAATGGGAGGTGTTATAATTACTATTATGATTATTATATTAAGTGAGGAGAGTTTCTCTGTGGGTGATCAGTGACTCATTGGAAAAAATCAAGGACTACATGCTGGTAAATTAATGAATTCTAATTACTGATTTTATACGTGGGGAAATACCCATGAGCTAACTCCCTTAATTTGAAATTGATGACTTATGATTAGTTAAATTTAAAAACTGCCTGCCCAGCAATACAAGTGGAATGGAATCTCAGAGTTGAAAAGAGCACTAAGCGGATATCTAATTCAGCTGCCCCTCTAGTGTATATATGCCCCGGACTCCCTCCCGGGTGCTTAGCGGGTCCTATCCTCAACAGGTGGAAAGAATTTAAGTCTACTCCAGTGAGTCTCTGGATGTCTCCCATATGTGATAGTTCGCCCCGTTCTAGAGTGCAATGCCCAGCATGTTGAGACACAAGCAGACTTCTCATTGTGACAGCTACTTGTTGGGATGGTATTGGAGTATTAATGGGAAATCTAGTCTCTTCTGACAATTAACTTTTTAGGCCCTCCCATGGCACCGATCGCAGCCAATAGAGATGAGAGAGCTGACAGTGATGGGCTCTCTATTCTTGGATTAGCTGCTCCAAAAAAGAGAGAAACATAAAATGTTCACGCGGGTAGGCAGGAAGTTTGGAAGCAGAAAATTTAAATCTAGAAAAGACCTGGGAGATGACCCAGATGTTAGAAATGATCCACAAAAGGTGAAGCATGGCCAGAGAGGTGAAGGGACTCGGCTGCTGGGGTTCAGCCAGTTAATGTGAATATAGAGAACAAGACTTATCTCCACCACCTCTCTCTGGTTCTCTAGCATAGGGATTAGAAATGTGGCCTCTAGAGACAGTCTGTATTGGTTCAAGTCTTGATTCTGCTGCTTTTTGGCAATGTGACCTTCTGCCCATTGTAGACTTCTTTCTGCCTCAGTTTTCTTACTTGGAAAATGGGAACAGTAATTAGAGATTGTGTGTGGATTAAATGAAATAATATGTGTGAGGCACTTAGGACCATTCCTGGCACATAAAAAGTATTCCAAAAGTGTTTGTTATTATTACTAGTCTCCTAAAGAACCTCAAAAATATAAATTCTTAAATAAGTCAGAGAATAAATGTTTTGACCAGGCTGGTGTTTAAAGTATTTTCTTTCATTTGAAATATGGCTTTTAAATTTTTTCTTAGCTTCTGATTCGGAAGTGATCTTTAGGACCCATCTGTGAATCAACACCATATTCTTCCCCAGAAGAAAAGTCATCATGTGACTTTGGGTAGAAGGAGGAGATATTCAAAAACCAATTTCCCGTTATCTATCATTTCCAATTCACATTCAGAAAACACTTACAGAGTAGTCGCCATGTTCCTGGCACAGAAATAGAGCCTGGAGGGATATGAAGGTGGGTGGTCTGATGTGCCCCTTCCCCTCTTGGTGTGCACAGGTTAGGGGTGGTGGTGGCAATTAAATAGGGAATTCTGTCATAGTATTGGAGGAAGCATGGCCAGAGCAGGGCAGAGAGTTTTTTATAGCACATGTAAGGAACCCTGAACATGATATAAGGGGTCAAGGAAGGGCTTTCTGGAAGAAGTGATGTCCATGCTGAGGCCTGAAAGGTGAGCTAGATTCTTGACTAGGCTGGATGGGGGCTGAAGAGTATTCCAGGTGGGAACTGCATGCCTGGGGGGCCTTCGAGGTTGGGATAAAACACTGGGTGTTCACCAATTGATTCAATATTTAACAAGTGTGTATTAAACACTTACTGTGCAACAGGCATTATTTTATATAATGGGCACACATTGGTTAACAAGACAGGTGATGTCTTTATTTTTATGAAAGTTCTGGGAGAGAAGAGAGAGATAAAGATAAGAAGTTCTATAAAGAGAACTGCTTAAGGTAGGGTAATCAAGAAAGTGATTAGAGTCAAGTGAGAGTTGAGCTGACACCTGAATGGTAAGAGAAGCCAGGGGAGGGAGGGTTTCAGGCAGAAGGAACAAAAAGTCAAAGAACTCAAAGGCAGGAATGATCCGGGCATGTTGGAGAAACTGAAGGAGGACCAGTGTGCTTAGAAGTGGGGAATGTGGAGAAAGTGGCATAAATAATTCCAAGGGTTGTTTGGGTTGGGTTGTTGGAGTTGAGACGGGTATCAGAACATTTCTAGTCGAAATAGGATCACACACACACACTCAATATGGATGTCTTTTTTCAAAACCAGGAAGCTTTTAGAAAATCTCAGTTGCAAATATCATTTGGCTCTGTGTGTTTTAATAGCTGAGATGAAGCAAAGAGCATATTTTCTGTCATGGTTGACTGGATCTGCACATAAGGCACGGGCACAGATAGCTGTCCCCTTCCCAGTTATGAGCACGTGTCAGCGACATAAATCAGCAGGGCTGCCCGGCTCAACAAGAGGGCTCGTTGTGTTGATTAGGGCCATCCCACTGGTTTCTCCTGGGCGTTAGCCATCTACTACCAATTACCCTCATGCACCCTCCTTTCCTGTTTTATTGATTTGGACTCAAATTTAAATTTGTTTTAATTGTTAAATTTGCTTTAAATTGTTTCTGTCCAGCTTGGCACGGCTTGATCCAGACTAATGGCCCACGCGCTTCTGTTTCTCTGACTGTCGATCTCTGAATTCCTGAGGGCTCTGCAGGACACTCATGGCTCTTGTTTGCTCCCAGTTAACAGCTTTGGAGATGATGAAGAGCTGTGCACATCTTCTGACTCTGATGAGGAGGTGATCAAACAATTTGAGATTTCTGTGTCCCGGTCCCAGAGTTTCCGTTCCAGAGCACCCGAGAAAGGCAAGCAGACAGGCTTGGAGCAGAAACCAAAACTGCGCCGCTTGCTCTCTGCCAGCAAAGAGGACAGCGCACAGGTGTCCGCCCGTGAAGGTATTCTTTGCATCAAACCTTCCTTCATCTAGCCCAGGGATGGCCAAGGGGTAGAATGTCTTTGCATCATGTAACCTCTGCCCTGGCATCTGAGACTTCCAAAAGGGAGAGAAAATGGGGCAGGACCCCGAGGCTGGGGTGGAGCAAGGGCTGCTCCAAGTTTTGGGGGGGGGGTGGGAGGGTCATCCTGCAGAGAACTGGGGTGCAGGGGAGATCAGAAGTTCTGAGCCTTGACTCCTGATTTGTGGGATTCCCTCCCTCTGCATAGTTACTACTTTATGCATATTTAACACTAATGACCAGAACACTATTTATCAAGCTTTATAATATCTTGTTGCTTTCTGTTAAGCGCAAACATTTCATGTATCCGCCTGCCAACATTGAGATTCTGTGCCTTTTCTCCCATTTGCAGTCATCAAGCCTATGTCCCACATAGCGAGGTAGCCTCAGAAGACTTTTGAAGGCTTTCTTTTAATAGTTCGTATTATTAAAAACAATAGGTATGTTTTACTTTCCAAACCAAAACATGTATTATAATAATATTGGATAACCTCTCTCAAACAACACATGCCCTGCACCCTCTCCCTCGTTCCCTGTAGTTTTGGAACATCCCCACCCCCATTTCACATGAGACTTGCGGGGCAAGAGCAAGGTCTTAGGCCACCCTCAAGCATCTTTGTACTGAGTTTGCCTTCCACAAAGGGGAGGGAAGGACACTCCTGGGCAGGATAAGTGTAGCGAGTGGTGGAGGGAAGGTCTTGTTAAGAGTCCTCCTCCTTCCGCACCACTTGCACCGAATGACAGAGCGATATTTCTTAGTGCTTTCCCGAGTGAAGGTCAGGAATGTCTTTGACTCTTTTATGCCCAGAACCCTGAGTAGGTGCAGTGCATTGGGAAAAGGAAGGGTCTGTGAAGTCTATTTGGTAAAAAGCTAGAGAACATGTACTGTCCACCTTAGCCACCTGGTCTTAATGATCTGGATTCTTTAATCTATTCTTTCTTTCCTTTTGGGATTGTGGTCTGTGAAACCAAGGGGGGCATAGCTGTAGCTCTCCCATGGTTTTCCAACACACAGTGGTAGAAAAAGGAAAGAGAAAAAGGAAAGTGCAAAATTGAGAGGAGATAACAGAGAGGAAATCACTTGTTATGTGATGAGCCAGGCAGAAAAAGTACAAAGGGAAAAAAGGAGAATTAACAAAAAGCTCCTTCCTCCAGTGAAAATATCATAATTTGCTATTTATCATGTAATTTTGCTTACCGATATGGGCAACATAACATAATTTTTGCTATTCTTTTTTGCCCAAGGTAAGCCAGAAAATAAATGCCTCATGTAACCAAAGCATAATACTGACCCTCTGTCAGTTCCTTATGACTTCTCCTGCTTTTCTCTGTCATGTTACATCACAGCATCCCTCTCTGTCCTCGGAGAGGGCAAATGTTGGCTAATGACAGGTAATAGCAGTTCTTTCCCTAGGAGTAGCTTGTTTAACTCTGAAGCTAATGGCCCCATTTCCAAGAAGTCTAAGTGTCTAGTTTCTGATTTATAAAAACAGGCTGATATTCCGAGACTTCTGACAACCACTCTAACATTTACTGTTCCTGAAATTAGCCAACATCTTTTGTCATAACCAGTGATTCTGAATTTTTTGATAGATGGTGGTAGAAAAGGTAAATTTTTCTCTACTGGAGAGGGGGAAAAGTCCACTACAGTGAATGAATTACCTGTAGATTTTGAAGAAAACCGGCAGGATTTTCATAGGAATAAATAACTACATGCTAAATTTTAGGTTATCAAATGTAATGGAAATGCTAATGTAATTTTTATTGCATGATGATCTTCCTGTGGCATTTCTTTTTGTTCATCTTTTGATCAGTGAATTTGTTTCAGCAATAAAGAATAATGAAGAGATTAAGTGTGCACCCAAGAGGATTTTTTTGCCTGTTTTCTATTTAGCTATTTTTTTCACTCTACTTCAAACATGATTTTCTAAGATCAAATTTAATTTTAGACAATTCTTAATTTAAAAACACATTCACAATGTTGGACTGGTGAAATTAAAGGTCCAAATTCAAGTCAAATCTGAACCACAAATGAGTTACTGGTAGGTTGTTTCATGATTCAGCCCAAGAGAAATCCTTTATTCTAGATTGGTGAGGTTATTTTAGAATCAAGACAATGCTATCTTTGTATTCTAGCCAAGTTCTCTTTCGTCTCATGTATCTGAGTTAGTGTTATTTTGCATTAATTGTCACTGCATTCCTGAAAATGTCAAAGAGGATTTGGGCTAAGCGATCTGGATCACAGGCTGTGCATCAGATCTTTAGACATGAAAGGTGGTCTACAGAATAATAGTTCACTCATTGGAGGTTTCGTCCCCCAACTTTTGTGTCAAGCCTTAATTTTGCTTGTGGAATATTTCATTTTTAGGATTTTACAAAGAAGCTAGACATTGCCTTCCTGGTGTCATTAAAAATAGCTCAATTATTTCCAGAATCTATGCTCAGTTTTGTTGGGGAGGTAATCCAACAAAATATGTATATGGGGGGGTGAAAGAGAGAGGGAGAGGAGGAGAGAAGAGAGATGAGGGGAGGAGAGAGAGAGGGAGGAAAGAGAGAGGGAGAGAGGAGAGAGAGATTGCAAGGAATTTGCATATGCACTGATGGAGACTGGCTAGGCAACAGAATCACACAGTTCTGAAATGCACAGCAATGGCTGTTGGGAAGGCTGGGCTTAAACTCTCAGGTATGAGCCAAAGCTGCAGTGCACAGATGAAATTTCTTCTTTTCCAGGGACCCTCAGTTATCCTTTTAAGGCCTTTTAATGGACTGATTATGTAAGATAATCTCCTTCCCTTAAAGTCAACTGCTTAAGGACTTTAATCACATCTACAAGGTACCTTTACAGCAACACCTAAATTAGTGTTTGATTGAACAATTTGGGCCTATAGGTTAGCCACATTGACACATAAAACTGACCATTGTAGATGGTAAGCAAAAGTATCTGTGTGTGGATGGTGGTGGGAGAGAGGCGTTTGGGAGTGCAAAAGAAAGTAATTGGTTACATTCTGTCAAAGTACGGTATGGACTAAACAAATTCAAGAATTTCCCTGCTAAAATTAATATGGTGTATGTGACATAATTATGCCCTATATTTCTATGAAGCCAGGTTACATTTCTCTGACAACAGGCAATTACTGTTCTGTATGTGTTTAAGCTGACACGATCTTCTTTAATTTAAAGCATGGGAAGACTACTTTACGTAACGGTGAATCACCTTTCTCTTTCTTGCTGCTCGCATCTTGACTTGTACCCCAGGTTTGCTTGTCTAATTCATCCTTGAATGTCTGTCAAGGAAAATGGTTTGTTATATTAATATAGTTCTTATGTTTTTCAGTTATGAATAGCTTTTCAAGGCTTGATGTAGCTTTTGAAAATTCCCTTATTACTGATCTAGGTATTATCACTGTAGGAGTTGAAATCATGGGACAATTCTATGGGAGTAATTTCTTGGCAAAGTTAGGTTTTGTGCTGAAATCCTGCTGGCTGCTAAGCATGTTGATGGATGACCCACTGTTTAATAGGACATTTTAGCGTTCGTGTGTGTGAGGAGTGGATGTGCTAATTAGAGCCTTGGAAGAAAATTCTGCTTTATGTTGTAGGGTTTTGCACATGGAATATCCCTTGTTCTGTCACTTTCTGTGATCTTTTTAAAAGTGTATTTGCCAAATAACTGGAAATGTGAATGTAAAAATGTTATGGTATCCTATGGAAGCATTTTCAAGCGGACTGAACTGAATTATTAAGAATAATAAGGCAGAGAGGGGAACTTACTGGCTTGCCAGTTTTGCGAAATCCCACATCAGGAGTCTGACTTTGTGCACTGAGGATCGAGTCTGCCTGAAAACATTTTCATACGGTTTGCAAAGGTGACAATATATTTAAGTTTGCATGGTAGGCCCTATGCTGTGCGGTAAACCGCCGTTACCATCAGTCTATAACGCTACATACTTGGCTGCTTCCAGTGTTTGTTACCTCCCTAGCCTTTGCGGTTAGTTGAGGGTTTAGCGAAGTCCACTGGTAAAGACTATGTGGTAGAGATATGTGGCTTAGTTCTGTCAAGGAGGTTATGTTCCACCTGAAACTTTAAGACTAACAGCGGAAACAATGGCAGCTGTTCGTTGTATCAAGAAGAGTTGAATTGATGATATAAACTTTGTCATCCACTCACTTATTATGTCTGTATCTCTAACTTTCTGTCATCCTAGGATGGGGTCTACTGGGGGAGCCTCAAGGCCAAAGAGATAAGGCCTCCTTGGCTACTTTTTGGGTGGGCGAGTCAAGTCAGGGGAAAGCAACAGCTTGGGAAGACACTGTCAGCTTTTCCTTACTATCTGAGAGTAACCTAGACATTGAAAGAGAGGCGAGCTATGAGCAGAGTAAGGGAATACTGAGAGAGGAGGAGGGAGGGAGAGGAAGAAGAGGAGAGGAGGAGAAGGATGAGGTCTGAGAAAAACACGGAATTTGAAGGAGCCAAGGAAGATTCAGCTGTTGTTGAGGCTTTAGACGTGCAGGGAGGAAAGGACAGGAGGGAGAGCTTGAGACTTTCTGTGAGCAGAAATACACAACAAGCATTTTCATGAGCCAGTGAGACTGCAGGTGACAGAGAGTGGGGAGGTGGTAGAAAATGAAGTTTGCTGGGTTGCATGAGGCCAATTGGGGCCATACAAGTAACCAAGGCTAATATTTATGGAAGGTCTGGTGGCTACCAGGCAGATACTATTAATATTTGATGTGCCTCTCTGATAACTTTTATCATCATTTTATAGATAAGAAAACAAAGGTTCAGATGGTTCAAATTAAATGTTTAAGTTCTTAAACCCAGATCATCTGGATCCAAGTCTAGTGTTCTTTGCATGAATCAAGTAGAGAAATTTCTACTTGAGAAAACTGCTGAAGCCTTTTGAGCAGAGGGTAATATGTTGAACTTGGAAGAGAAAAGAAATAATGGTAGAGTCAGGAGACCATATGGCATCCATAATAGATTGCTGTTCTTATTTTCTAGATCCACCCCCAAAGTTTTGTTTGTAGTCATTAGCTCTACCAAAATGCTAATGTGTTTACTTTATTCTCCTAACATAAACACACATCCTTTATAATAATATTATTAGAAAATATTTAACCTTCTACCCCACATAATGAATTAATTGGCTTTTTGCTTTTATGGAACAAGTTTATCCATCATATGATTGGAATTATGTTTCTGCAGGTGTTATTTTGTGATCTTGATTGGTGTAGTTGCTCTTGCCCAATTTCTCTAGATAAAAGGGTATAAAATAATAACATATTTGAAATAGTTTCCTCATTGTACATTCAGATTTGGATGGAGCCAGCCACCTGAATTATTCTGAGAACCTGTCTTACGGTGAAGAGGACCCCATCTCTGCCCCCTCACAGTCCCCGTGTGAGGCGGGCAATACCAGGCACCAGGGTGCACATCCCCAGGAGACCAGCGTGGTGCGCAGCCTCCGCCGCCAGTCCACGGAGGGCAGCTTGGAGACGGAGACTGCTTTCAATAACCGGGGGCTCGAAGACTCCTATGCCACTGACAGCTCCTCTGTGTGGAGTCCAGAGGCAAGTTATTTGTTTTCCATGCTTGCTTCAGAGTTTTGTGCTATGTCTAGTTCTTGCTCCCATCCCTCCTCTATCCCTCAAGAAAAAAATGCCCCCGAAAGAAAGCATTGCCTTTGAAATACAAAGACCTAAGGAACCTTTATTTAAATAAATTTTTGTTCAGATGACCAAGGTCTGACTGTTCTGTGGACCAAGAAAAGAATCATAAGAACATTTCTATCAAAATGGAAAAACAGGAAGCAGAATGCTGGCAGAATGGGCTCAGCAGCAATCAGGTTTCTTTTTTACATAGAGGAGTTTTTGCTCTTTAGGGAGACTGTTTTTTTCTCTTTATGGTTTCTATTAATTGGAGTCTATTTACCCCATATCTTGAGTTATGATTACTTGAATATGAGAATTATTTGCAAATTAAACTAAGATACCATGGCCCTCCAAATGAAATTATACAAGATACTATGATGATTTTGCAGTGTATTTGTTGGCTTTTAATAGAATTGAAGGTCATGGTATTAGTCTGTGAACGACCCTCTGGCCATTGACTTTGCTTTTTGACATAAATCTGTGATAAAATATGCTCCTTCTAAATTTATTTTTCAATTAAAACTTACTCTAGAATATGCCTAATTAACCAGAAATGTGACTGGAGATGATGATGCTAGAAACTACCATTTATTGAGCAATTACTACGTGTTAAGCACTGTGATAAGGACTTTACAAACACTATTTTATTGTACTGGCATTTATGGTTATTCCTTATTCGCTAGATCCCTCCTATAATGATTCTATGACATTAAAAGTCATTAAGTAATGGTGTCTAATACCTTCACTGAAATTAGTTTTGATACAATGTCATGTAAGTATATAAAACTTTAGTGTAATTTGTGGGGAGAGAAGAAGAAGAAGGGTGAATAGGTTTTATTAGCATCAATCTGACCAAGAAAATAAATAGGATGAATCTCTTGTTAGGGCCTGGACTGTCATACACACAAATGCTCATCAAGGAAAAGAAAAAAAATCACAGAAAATCACGTTCCAAGTCCTCAGTGCTAAGGCACCGGGGCATGTGGAGAGAGCACACGGAGGCACGCATGTGTGCGTGCATGCACGTGTGCTAGTGTTCCCGCTAAGGACAGAAGATGGTAACTCAGATATGTGCCGTGTGGCTTGTTAAAAGCAGCCGTTCACATAGAAACACCCAAAGCTATTAACCTTATAAGTTTTGTAAAAAAAAAAAAAAAAAAAGTGCTTCCCTGTCAGTTTACTGCTAAGAGTCATATCAAATCCCACATAGTAACATTTAACATTTAAAAAGATTCTTTTTGGCTCTCCCACCAGAAAAACAAAACAGAACTGTTTACCTGCCTTCTGATACTCCATCCCCTTGATCACTGAACCATTAGCCTGGGAATTTGCCTGCCTTGTGGAGCTTAAATAGAAGACTTGGTGTCGAGGGCACTAAATGTTCTCAGACTCCAAAAATACCCAGACATCTCTGTGTGCTCCATTCAACCTCCTATCTATTTTAAGACAAAAACTGTAATTTGTGCTCTTACAGTAGAACCTCAAATGCAGCTCGGAGGCAGTTCCTGTAACTGCCTGCTTGGCAGGCTTAGCTCGCCTTTTAAGAATTGATTTATTTGCCTCTTAGCTGTGTTAAGAACCCTGTCTTCCCCCGTGTATCTGGCATCGGGAACACATTGTGGGTCTCTTCACTTTGGGCCACACAGATGACATCAACACTATCTTACTAAAACAGAAAGGCTTTCAATTGGATAGAAAATCTTTAAACCTACATGGGTTTTGGACAATGTGGCACAAGTATTCCCATCTTACAGAAACCCCCCCGGCTTTTAGAGCTGAAGGAATCGTTTATTTTGACTCGGAAGGAAACCAGTCATGCTGTGTGACTGTGTGTTAGGCTGATAGATTGCCATGTGCTGTTCTCTGCGGGGAACAGCCATCGACTTCTTCCTGCAAACCCAAAGCTCTGTGGGGAAGACAACGGGGAGGCTGCTGGTGGCGCCGAGTGCGCAGGGAGGCAGGTGTCCCACTTTGCATCCTGCTTCTACTGATTAACTGGTTGGCCTTGAGAAGTTAATTAAAATCTGCCAAATGGGGATAAAAATGAAGAGATTTTTACCTTGCAGGAAGGTCAGATGGATTAGTGATATTAACAGAACCCGCATGAGGAGCGCCTTTAGTTGCCCGGTGATAGGTAATGTGTGTTGAAATGATTAATTGCTCTGAAAATACCAGCCTCCACAAATCATTTCAGATCAACCCAGGCAGGGGCCACAGACCCCCATATTCATGGGACACTGCTTGGATTGACCCCATCCAGAGCCTGGTCTTTGCTTGGAGCTGTGCCTTTGTTAGTTATTTCAGAGCCCCCCTCACCCCTACCCAGGACTTTACCACAAACCTGCAGGTGCAGTGAGCATTTACCTGCATAGAGACAGCCTGATGGATAAGTGCAGAGAGAGTCATTAACTAGGATATTTTTACCTTGGCATTGAAGCTGATGATAAAACTGGAAACTGTTAACTAATATTAAGAATGGGTGCCTAAAAGGGTGTGAAATTCAAAGTAGTGTGTGTTTCCAACTCCCTTTCCCTATCTTACTCCCTCTTTATCTCATGCACTTACTATACATATAAGTAACTATGGTGAAAGGTTTGGGGGAAAGAAGGGAGACATCATGTTCAACGTAAGGTTTTGGATTTTAAGCATTCATGCTGATAAATCCTAGATAGTCCTGGCTGGGCTTACAATGTTGGATGCAGGGAGTGCTTTAGGCAAGAAGCCTAAATTTTCTTTCTAAGTACCTTAGAGGTACTTGGCCTTTCTAAGCCTTAATTCCACCCCCCTCCCATAAAAAGGGAAATATTAAAACACCTACCTCATTAGGTTAGTGTGAATATTTTAAAAGATGATATTTCTTAGGTGCATTTCCCAAAAAGCATAGGAAAGAGTGAGGGACAAGGGAGTGAGCAGGGAAGAACCAAAAGTCATTATGAGCATGATCAAGTTGGCACCACTAAGCGTGACTCACGGCTTGATCTTGATCTTGTGGGACTGTACTCTATGAAGCTTTATAAACTCATCTCAGGACATCTTTCCGAGTGAGGAAAGTTTAGTTCATGAGGCATTAACGCCCCCTATACACTGGACTTTCTATACATGAGTGCCAAGCAGTATTCTGTAACTTTCTAAGCCTTGACATCAACAGAGAACCTGTGGTGGCAGCTGAGAGCCACATAGCATAGCAGGAGGGGAGACTTTATCGAGTTTTGCCAGGCTGAAGCCACTTAAAGCCCAGACAGGCTGTGCCTGTAGGGGAAGATGGATAAGAAGTAAGGCCAAGAAAGTCTGAAGTGCATAAAAGTGGGCTTTTGTAATCTATAAAGGATATATTATGGTACCTGGCATAAGGGAGGGCTTGGTATGCTATTTCTTATTAGTATGCTCTGGCAAGCAATATAGAGATGATCAAGAGTAGGCTAAAATAGATGGAAATTTTAACAGAAGACTGTGACTTGAGTTTTGAGTTGGCCTAACTCCTTGGAGACTTGCTTCTAATATTATATCTACACCAGTCAGTTGTATTCAAAAGTCTCTATAGCAACCACTTTTATCACTTGAAACTAAGTACCTCTGAATAGAAACACTCACACATGAATGCATGCATGCTCCGAGAAAAAGAGAAGAAGCTCCCCTTATTTTGCAAGAAGCCTAAATTTTCTTGCTAGACTAATGTGAATTTTAAGAGAGAGGGCATTTACTAGATGTCTCCTATATGTCAAGTCCTTTAATTTTCACAACAACCCTGTAAAGTAGGTACCCTCTCCATTTTACTGTTGAGGAAAACATGTAGTGGAAAGGATTAAATAACTTGCCCAATGTCAGGGAGGTAGCAAGTGGTAGACCTGGGATTTCCAAGCCTGTGTCATTCCAGAGAACCATGCCCTTCTACTTGAGCTCTGTTGGGAAGTTATGTTGATGCAAGTGCACTTTTGAGATATATATATATATATATATATATATATATATATATATATATATATGATCTTTAAATTAGCAAAGTCTGGTGTTCCATTACATAAGTAAGAACTGATTCTGATTTACAATAAGAAATCAGAACAAAGTTTAGTTATGGCGAAGAGTCATGCCTTCAGAGGAAAAATCAAATTAGGTTGACATTATTTATAGTTTGTTGGAGGGTGGTTCATTACAGTAAATGCAGTTCAGCTCAGTTTTCTCAGTGAGGTCATCAGATCTGACTGGCTACAGGTGAACTGCTGTCTAAGGGTGATATTTCATAATGGGAGCCTGTTTGAAAATAGGTAGCACCAGTCTACTGATGGGAATAGATATTTATAGAGTCTGTTCTGAGCCAGGTATTTTTTCACATCTATTAAAACCTCACAACAGCACTTTATCAAGTAGACATCTTAATGCTCATTTTTTTTTCTAGCAAGAGTACTGAAAGGATGGCTTATTGGGCCAGGGTCAAAAAGCTAGTCAGTGGTAGAGTTATGATTTATGTTTGGCATTTATGTATATATTCAGCCTAGGTGTCCTGTCTCCAAGTCCAGTGTTGCTGTTCACTAAGTGTTTGCTGGGAATGCCTCCCTAAACCCTTGCTATTCCAAGTGTGACATCCTCATAGCCTTCTATGAAATGCAGACTCACAGACCCCACCTCAGTCCTACTGAATCAGAATCCCTGGCTGATGCAAATGCACATGAACATTGGAGAGGCTCTGCCCAAAACTTTTCTCCTATGTAGACTGAATATCTACTGAGGGATCATCTGTCCATGACCCCAGTTTTATTAGGATTCTTGTCTTCAGGAGGTCCTGGCCTGTAAAATGCAGTCCCAGGCTTCACCATTTCTCCTGGGACTCATGGTAGTTACCCCTTGGCAGTGGTGTAGTTGAATAATTTTAGACTTTGTATCTCAGTTGGTTCCAATGGTAATGGTCAGTCATGTTTTTTGAGAGGCAGTGTAGATGAAAATACTGCAAAATATAAGAGCTTTGTTCACTTGTTCCAAAAGCATTCATGAAGGCTCCCCTATGCCAGGCATTGTATCCTCAAAAAAGTCACAGTCCGATGGATAAATAGACCAGCAAACAGACCTTTCTATTATAGAGGGATCTGAACATCAGAAAGCACAGGGTTCTGAGGTTGCACAGAGGGGCACCATCTTGCCAAAATGTAGTCGGGCATTATCATTTCCATTCCTAATCTTTCTTTCTTGTCTGCAACAGGAGCAGGATGGGGCCAATTTTCAGGTGCCATCTGGGGTCCCAGAGCCCATCTCAAAATGCGGTGATCTGGATGCCATCTTTGAATATAGAGCTGCCAGCCAGAAACTCACAGTGACCATTGTGAGAGCACAAGGCCTCCCTGATAAGGACCGAAGTGGCATCAACTCCTGGCAAGTTCACGTGGTCCTGCTGCCCAGTAAGAAACAGAGGGGCAGGACAAGCATCCAGAGAGGGCCCAACCCTGTCTTCAAGGAGAAGGTCACCTTTGCCAAGCTGGAACCCAGAGATGTGGCTGCCTGTGCCATCCGCTTCCGCCTCTACGCTGCCCGCAAGATGACCCGTGAGAGAATGATGGGAGAGAAGCTGTTCTATCTCAGCCACTTGCACCCAGAAGGGGAAACGAAAGTGACTCTGGTTCTGGAGCCAAGAAGTAACATCAGTGTGAGTATGTCAAGTGGCGCTGTTAATGATGCAGTGTGTGCGAGGATGTGGAATTGTCAAATCTTGATTTAGTGCATTCAGCCTGTGAATTCAAGCACTTTAATTTAATTTTCCATTTGGCACTCCTCATCCTTCTAAGCCACGATTTGCACTTTATGCTTCAGTGGGTTTTTCGTGCCCATCTTCCCTGTAACCTGATGTATGTCCATTTTAGGGAAAAAGAGCACAGTGTGTGGAGGGCATGGGAAAACCAGGAGAGGTGGCTAGGCCTTCTAGTTAGCTAATCAGTGGTCCTACCACCCATTCCCCGTCCCCTGCTCTGCCACCAAGAGGCATTATGATGAAGTTCAGAGATGGAACTGCCAAGGTGAGGTCCTTGACAAGGGTGCCTGTGTAGGCTGCAAACGGTAGCCCAGAACTCCAGCCACTTCCAAGGCCTCCCATTTATAGGACCAAGCTTCTCTGTGTGCCCCATCCTCTGCATCTCCTGGTGTGTCAAGGAAAGACTGTATAGCTTGTGTGTCTACAAGATGGGCAGCTCACTATCGCCATGGGTAATGTGTCATCTAGTACGAGTGTCACCTTTTAAAAAACCATGTAAAAAGGTCAGGTAGCTATCTTGGGCTTTTGGGCCAACTGAGTGCCTACTGTCTGGCAGGAAGGGGATGCAGGAAAGAACCAAATGGGTGATGTTCTGGGAGAGCTTACAATCCCCAAGGAGGAGGAGGGTGATACTAGGGAAACCAAGGCAGGAAGGAGAGAAGAGAATGACGGAGGCTGTCATTTGTTTAGAAGAGTCCGAGAAAGTTTCTTTGAGGTGCTGATGAAATCCAGGACTCAGGGAACCCAGGGAAGAAGCTGGTGGCATGTGGAGGACAAGGATGGCAGAGAGAGAGGGGCACGTGCAGGTGTTGGGGGCGGGCAGGAGCTCCTCAGGTCTCAGGACAAGGAAAGGAGCCAGAAAGGCTGGAATGCAGCAGTGAGAGATCTGGCCACTGCCATTTTAAGAGATTTTTCAAAATTAGTATCTCTGGGACTGAAATCCTGACTTCTGCCTCCCTAAATCTGTAAACACCTACAGTCTTTCTTTACATCATGGCAAAAGGCAATTTCATCTTTTTTAGTTGCTCAGGTTAAAATTCTATTGGCTCCATACTCAAAATACTACCAGAACCCAACTGTCTGCTAAGTGAAATGGCTTCCTCATGTTTTCCCTGCTTCCTTTGCCCCCTGAGACACTTCCCAACATGAGCTCAGAATGAGCCTTTAAAATATAAGCCAGATCACGTCTCATTTCCAATCCCTCTTTTCTTCTTAAGCTCTGAGTAAAGCACATCTGAAATCAAGGGAAAACAGAAGCTGCAGGAACATCAGGAGTCCTACCTGCACAATAGAGCTTAGGGATAGGTATGGTCACACCCCTGTTTCTCTGTGCCAGTCTCTGTGTTGTGTGCTGGGAGCACAGAGTTGAGTGGGGAGAATGAGTCAGTAGGAAAAAACTTTGAGGGTCAAAATTTTTCTCTTCTCGAGTTATTTGTTGAGCATGATTCTATGCCAGACATTGGACTATGTATGGACTGTGGTCTGAGAGATTTCTAAGAATTGGGAGAGTCTGAGTTTCCCAAGTGAACAAAGACAGTAAATGGCATTTGAAGCGGGGCACAGCTTAGGGAAAATCATGGTGTCACAAAAGGGCCTGGGGGATTAATGGGAGGGGCAAGCTATGCAGCAACAGGTGCCACAGTAGATGCTTCTGTAGAAGCAGAGGGGCAGGGGTGACCCTCACCCAAAACCTAGCAAATATTCCATTGTTGGGTTATCATCATCCAGCATGCGCTATAGGCACCTATCTAAACCACCCAGCCCTGTAGTTTACAAATTGTGTTCCATGAAAGCCCAGGCTCTAGATGCCCATGGCTTGGTAAACAGGGTTGTTTTCCCACAAATGTAAAAAATATTCAGTGACTTTCAGTGCATTGATTCATTGGAGTTTCTGATAAGAAGTTTTAGGAAATGATTTTCAATGTGCAGGAGAAAGGTTTGGAGCAAAGTCCAATGCACTTGTTTCTGGTGGAGGAGGTGGTGGCTCAGGGGGCTGGCTGGTTTCCCCTGCTGAGCTGATTCCTACTTCCTGTTCCTGAATGAGAATCAGCTTGGGGATCTGCTTCACTCTCCTCCTCCTGATGCTTCTGGTGCATAGAAGTGGGTGCTTTGGAGAAGCATGCCTGTGAATAAACATAACACAAGGTGTGGGCTCTCCCCCGGCACTCCTGGTGCCTGCAAGGTCTCTACAATCACAGTCATGAGTCACCTTCTGTATCAAAAATTTGTAAAAGGGCTCGCTTTCAATGTAATTTACTTCTTAGGAAAAAATATATAGCATCTGGCATATCCCTGATGTTAAGAAGCAGAACTAGCGGCCAAACGTTCCATGCAATGGTAGGCATCCTATGGTTATTTTTTTCCTGGTGAAGACAAAATGCCCTTTGAATTGCTACATTCATCCCAAAGCTGCAGAGAACAGAGTGGATGGGTTCCACAGAAACATTGGAGCACAAATTACACAGGAGGGAATTTGGGTCTATATTAAATGTATCATTAGTTCTCTATGTATCTTAGATGGTTTGATTTATGCTAGTAATAACATCTTGGTTCGTTTTGTCTTTGAGAGGAAATATTGAACGGAGACAGTTCTTGAAACAAAGATGTCAGCTAATAATGCAAGGGCTCTCCTCCACTGCTGTGCTCCCCAGACCCATTATCATTCACACGGAGTGCGCCCTTCCTTAGTAATCTTTGGCAGCCACTGAGATTGGGCCACAATTTCACCAAACATAATATTGGCTTTCTGTAAGGGAGAGTAGTGGAGCGTGGGCCAATGGATTCTTTGTTTTTCTTCCCCTCCAGAGTGGAGAGTCTCCGCTCAGCCCATCTGCCGTTTCTCACAGTGATAGTGCTTCATCCACGCAGTCGCTGTCTCATGGAGGGACGCCAGAGCTGTTGGTGGGGCTGTCCTATAATGCCACAACGGGGCGATTATCTGTGGAAATGATCAAAGGCAGCCATTTCCGAAACCTCGCTGTGAACAGAGCTCCTGGTAAGTGAACATGCTCCTTCCAGGGGCAAGTACAAGGCTGTGTCTGCTTTCACCTTAATTCTTTAACTTTTACAATAAAAGTGATCTTGGTGTGGCTTAGAGAGTTTTTACAAAGTGATGCCTCTGGGTTTTAAAATTGCCTTTCTATTTAATTAGATTGAAGGCTTCTCTGATATCTAGACACATCTTGACACGAAATAGGCTGACCTTTTTGTGTATATTGTTTAAGAGACAGGAATGATGTCTTTTCAGCAACACAATGTGTATGGGCAATTAAAATCTGCTAATAGATTCCAGGCCCTCAGACACCTTTAAAGAAGCAGAGCTCAGGTGTTGGAGTGAGGCAGGTCTATTCACTTACCCACTAGTTTTGCTTTGATCTGTGCAATTTGCCTGTCTTTTCTGAATCTTGGTAGGCTCATTTAGAACAAAAGAATATTAATAGTATCTTCCTCATGGGATTCTTTTGGTGTATAAATGAAATGATTTATATAGAATGTTAGCATAGTGCCTAACACATAGTGAGCATACTAGAAATGTTAATGGTTATGGTGTTGATGAAAGAGGATGTGAAGGAGGAAGATCTGGGCAATACAGGACTGACTCACCACTTCTGAGATCACCACTGGAAAAAGGGGCTTAAAACATACTCAATACTGGCAGTCCAGGGTTCAGGAAATCAGAATAAGAAAGCAGCTCCTGCCAACTACCTCTCAGTACCCAAGAAGTTGGAGATTGAACACTGGAACGATGCTGCTAAAAATGAGCTTACCTTTCATGATCTTGTTTGTCAGCAAAAGAAAAAAAAAACAAACACCAGCTTAAAAGGGGTCAGGAAGATAGGACGATGATTTTTGCTTTAGTTGTGCCTTCTGGCTCTCTCATATAAGTACATCGAGCCAGAGGAACCTAATTTATATCCAGAATGCTAGCTGCAAGAGAGTCTGAAAAATGTTGTTGTTGAATTTCCAGCCTTTCAATAAAGGAAGGTAAAGTAAAAGAGGATAGGGTGGAGGGCAAGTGAGCCTGTTCCTCATTGACACCAAAATCTTCCTGATATAAGAATGAAATCAATAACAACACGGGAGGCTGCATGAATCAATGGACTCTGGCATCACATGTTAGCATCATGTGAAGAGCCAGCAGAGCTGGTAGAAAAAGGTGGACTCCAACAACAAAATATGGGCTCTTATTCTTTTTAGCCTTTAACTGTGCTACATCCCATGGAGTCTCTGTTCAATGGTATCTTGGTAGCCCACCTGTATTAAGCCCATTCGAGCAAGTTCCTAAGGAAAGCCCAGCACTCTGGACAGGTGCATAAACCATAATCTGTGTTGAACTCAGAGTCAGATGAGAGCTATTAAAAAATGTGTAATAGATGCTGATTATTAATTGTATAACTAAGCTCTCTTTGTTAGATACAGCTTTGCTTTTTAAAATAGCTCTAGATTTATAAATGATCTGGATTTACTGCTTTATCTTCAGAGTTTTTGCTGGTCTCTTTTCCTGTCTTCCTGAGGTTTGGTGAGATCTGAACTATTTGGGGGGAAGAACATGGTGGTGCTATAGAGAATGATGGGGAGGTGGATCACATAGTCATGACTCATTCCAGTGCATGCTGGGAAGATTTGATTCGTGTTCTGGGTGATACCAGGCAATGCAGGGGTGAGGGAGGGCAGCATGGTGGCTAAGAGAACATCAGCTGGAGATACAAAAACTGAGGTGTGAATTGAGGCTCTACCGCTTACCAGCTGTGAGTTACTGAAGTTTTCTGAATCTCAGTTTCCTCATCTGTAAAATGAGATCATAACAGTAGATACTTTCTAAGTTGGCATACTGCATATAAAGCTGTGATACTGAGGATGATACTATTGTATTTTCATACATTTTTATATGAAAGAAAATACTCCAAAGGAAAATTCTTTGTTTAAAACAAAGTAGGAAAAAACGCAAGTTCTAATTTAGAAATTGATTTGATTCTAGAAGTTTTAAGTCAGTTTGGCCTTTACGACATTATTTTTCATAGACATAGTGTTGCAATTTAACTTAAAATGTAACTGTCATACTGTGTCTTTGCAATCAAAGTAATAGAAGACAATGTTGCTGCGATGCTAGTAATTAAAACAGAAACCTAATAGGGAAGACAGAAGTTTTTTGTTTATGTATAATGTGGGTACTTGAGGAAAATCCAGCTTAATTAGGAAGGGTTGAGAAAGTAGAGGGTTCCTTTGTGGAGATTCTGAAAGGGACCTCTCGGTACTTTCAAGGGCTTTACACGTGGGCTGCATTGGTTCTTCATTATGTCTCACTTCATTACGCCACTAGCACTACTTTGGCAGTCGTCAGGCAGGCTTAGGGTACATTTTTAGTTCCCATATGGAGGAGAACAAGAGAGAGAAAGGGGGAGGGAACAAGAGTTTTATGAGGTGACTGAGCAGAGTTGGAAGAAATGGGGGTGGGGTGGGGCAGAGAGAAGGAGAGAGGATGCTAGTGGGGAGCTGAATGGGGTGGGGATTGGGGGTGGTGGAGGGACCTTGCCAAGCGCACTGGCCTCCAAGGCGAAGGTGGAGGGAGGCCAGGGCTTGGAACCAAAGCCCCGTGTCAGCATCCAACATGAAGGAGGTGCCTGCCAGGGGAGACATGTATAGAAACATATCTGTGCGTGGGTCACAAATCCTATGCTTGGGACTCCGGGCACAGGTGCACTTATTTTGTCTGTGAAGAGGGGACACCAATCCTGTCTTACGGGATGGCAATGATAGTGTGAAGAATAGTTCGTAGGGAAGCTGAAGGAAGATAGGCTGAGCCTGCGTATTGGGAACTTTCCTTCCCTGGAATACTGGCCGTTCTAAATTTTGCTGGAAACAGAGACAAAGGCTGGGATTTAGATGTGAGAATTTTTTCCATCTCAAGATATATCGTGAAACAGAAGATAACTTTGAAATCTCCAGCTTGATTCAGTCAGGTGACTGTTCTGGTATTTTAAACTAGTCTTCAAAGAGCTGGACAAATAGTAGATGAAGTTCCTCTCCTCCATTAGGGTCTTAGAATAAATAAGCCTCTGAAATATGAGCCTCCCTCCCCAAACTTTTGAGGTGAATCCTTGGGGAGAAGGCTCAGTGAGTGGCGGGCTTTACTCTGATGAGCAGGAGCTGGTGGGAGCCCGCCTAGAGCTGGGAATCGCCATGCCCCCGCCCCGCCCCTAACCGCACCCCTCCCGCTGCCTCCAACCCAGAATGGCTAAAACTAAAAAGACCAACTCCACCAAGTGTGGAAAATGAAACAAAGACTTTGGGAAAACGCCCGGCAGTTTCTTATACAACTAAACATGCACTGAAAAATCGAGCAGTTCCATCCTTAGGCATTTATCTATGTTTTTAAAAAAGATCTGTGTGAGAATGTTCATAGCAGCTTTATTCATAATGTCAGAAACTGCAAAAGTCCTCGTGTCCTTGTGAATGAATAAACAAATTAAGATATATGTATTTGTATTGTGGAATACTGTTCAACAATAAAAAGGAATGATGTTAATTGAGACACTTAACAACATGGAGGAGTCTCAAAAACATATTAAGTACCTACCGCATAATTTCATTTATATAAAGTTCTAAAATAGGCAAAACTCATCTATAGTGAATTCAGAAAGTAGAAGAGTGGTTGGGTTAGGATTTGTACTATCAGGATGGACTGGGCAGACATGAGGGACTATTCTGGAGTGATAGACACATCATATTTTGAAAGAGGCGTGTGTTAAATAAATATTTGTATTTGTCAAAACTTAATGGTACTAGGCTTTGTGCATTTCACTGTTTGTAAATTTTAACTAGAAATAGAAAAGAACCATAAAATAGTGAACTCTAGTTAATGAAATGCATGCTGAAATATGTAGGGTAAGGAGCAATGATGGCTACAGCTGAGATGGATTGATGTTTAGAGAGATGCATAGATATGCAAGAAAGCAAACTGTTCTAACTCAGGCTGCTATCACAAAAATACCATAGATTGGGTGGCTTAAACAACAGAAATTTATTTCTCACTGTTGTAGAGGCTAGGAAATCCAAGATCAAGGTGCCAGATAATTTCGATCCTACTGAGAACCATCTTCCTGGTTTTCCAACAGGCATCTTCTTGCTATGTCTTCACATAACAAGAGAAATAAAAAATCATCTCTTTCCTGTCTCTCTTATGGCACTAATCCCATTCATGAGGGCCTCACCCTCATGACCTAATTACTTCCCAAAGGCCCCAAGTACCAACACACCTTCAAATGGCATCACACTGAGGAATGGGGCTTCAATATATGAATTTTAGGAAAATACATGCATTTAGTCCAAAGCG
Source organism: Pteronotus mesoamericanus (assembly GCF_021234165.1). Taxonomy (NCBI): domain Eukaryota; kingdom Metazoa; phylum Chordata; class Mammalia; order Chiroptera; family Mormoopidae; genus Pteronotus; species Pteronotus mesoamericanus. The sequence goes on along the minus strand of NW_026555078.1, from coordinate 26,959,080 downwards.
CAAATGGAGCAAAACATAACAACTGAAGGATCTAGTGATGAATATAAGGGTGTCCACTAATTATTTCAAATTTTTTAATGCATTTGACAATTTTAGTTATAAAATACTGGGCAGAAAAAAATGGTCTGGAATAGTACAGCTGAGTTAGGAAGATTAAAAATAAAACAAGATTCTTAGCCATACATAGGGGCTTCTGTGGTTGGCGTTGTTTACACTGTTTTTTATTATGATGACATATCAAGGTTGAACCCTACTCCCCTGACTCAACCTTGGACAGGACAGACAGGGTGCCAAGCAGCTGAACCAGAGGATGTTTTCTGAAATTCCCTCTGTAAACCAAATTCATCCCAAGAAAAAGTGTGTGGCTGGGCACTTTCTCCATTTCCAAGTTCTACCTTTTCTCTGTTTATCTGATAGGTACATAGATTGATAGATAATGTAGATTGAGATATAGATATAAAATCTATCTATCTATCTATCTATCTATCTATCTATCTATCTATCTATCTATCTATCGATCTATCATCCATCCATCCATCCATCCATCCATCCATCCATCCATCTTTTTGGTGAAAGTGATCATGTTATAAATTGCCGTGTTTTTTCAAATCATAGATGGGCTAGGAAAAATAAAGTAGGCTATTTGAAAACTACTGAAACTGGCCCATAGATACTATTCAGAAACAATATATAAATGAGGTAGCAACATAAACTAATCTTAGCCCATGTCACGGAACAACGTACCAAGAATCATTCCAGGCACTTTCAAGGTAACATCTCATTTAATACACGTGGTTGGTGCTCGGAAATATTGTTGTCAAGATTGCTCTTAAGATAGTACAAGATAGTCTCCAAATCTGATGACAAATCTGATTGTCTCCATGTCTGCAGGTGGCGAATGGTCTAGGATGAAAAAGCAGCTTATAGTGTCTGGGAGACATCTGCAATCCTGACATGCACTTAAAATTTTTTTGAAAAAGTCACCACTGAGAATGAGAAACATTTGATTATCTACTGACTTTGGCTCACGATCAGTTTAGCAGCTCTGTTCTGTCCTTTTCCTGTGACTGCCACCAAATTACTGCATGGCTTGACATTTGATTTAACCTCCTTGAATTTCATTTTCTTCCCTATTAAATGAGGTTAACAAGCTAGTGTTACTGATACAAGTGCTAGTTAAAATGAATGTTAGCTTCTCTGTTGCAGGTTCTCTCACTCCATCCCCATCTCCACTGCGTCTCCTTTTCCAACGTGCTACTATTGCATTGTGTATATATGTATATATATATATGCACAAGTAATGGGCCTTGTCAAACTATCATTAAGCTGTCCCTGCCAGTTAAAAACAAGTTCCTGAGCCTCTCAGCACGTGCATAAGTGACTGTGTGTGATAATTACATCCCAAATGTTAATACAGCATATTGACCTTGTTAGGCACTCACAATAGCAGAGAGTGGAGGAAAGAAAAACAAAAAAGCAAATCAAGCTGCCTCATGTTTAGTGTAAATAAAAGTGGGATGGAGGGGTGCACTCTACAAATGAAGTGCAGGGAGAAAAGGACTAAATGAAGATACGGGGTAACCCACTTTCTTTAAAAATCCTGGTCCAGGTTTCAGTTAAATACAATGGATATTTATTAATAACCCCATTGTGCTCAGAATTATGACCAATTCATAGGAAGATTTGCACACGACACTAACTTCTTGAGTACATGAGTGGTACTCCTTTCCTTACATTAACTCATTGAATTCTTACAACCATATCAAAGTTAGAAAACATGAAAAGCATCAGGAGATAAAACACAGTTCCCGTGGCATATGAATTATATCTCAATAAAGCTGTTTAAAAAGCAAGGAAAAAAGAAAAATAACAATATAAGAAGAAAAAACAATAAACAACCTCAGTCACCCACAGAATGATAACAGTAAGATAGAGGACAGGTCTCTTCATGCAATGACAGAAGCCAGAGAGCGTGGGGAGGATGTCCTCCAAGTCCTGAGAGGAAAACTTCTCAACTTAGAATTCTGTGCAAGTGAAATAAAATAAAAATATTTTCAACAAAGTTTGAAAGATTTATCACTGAAAGAGCTCCTAACTGATATAATTCAGGAAGAAGGAAATTGAACTTGGAAGAAGTGAAGTGCAAGAAGGGATAATGAACAAAAAATGGTAAACATTAGGTAAATATAAGCATATGGAGACTGCATAGATCAAAAACAGCAACAGGAGGACAAATGAACAACACTGGGAGTGCAACCACAAAGTGGAAATGAAATTCTAGGAAGAAATAACAGTACGTATGGGAGAAGGAGTGGGAATCACAGAATTCTAAAGTCCTAATGTTGCTGAAGGGATATCAATTAACTTGACACATTACATCAAGTGTATGTGTTAAAATTTTAATCCAGCTTTCAAACCAACAAAGGGAATAAATTAGAATAAAAACTTCAATTAATCCAACAGAAAGCAAAAAAAGATATTTAAAAACATAGAAAATGCAGAATACATAGAAAGCACAAACCAAAACAAGAAAAATAAAGTAAAATGTATCAGTGGTTATAATCAATGTAAATGGACTGCTATGTAAAAACATAGATATAACATTAGATTAATATTTTTCTTCTCAATCTCTCCCTCTCCCTCCTCCCTACAACCTGTCACACACACTGTGGTTTATATTGGGCCCACCAATCATCCTAATAAAAAAAAACAACAAACTAATAACCAACAAATTGGGCTTAGCTCAGGAATGCAGGATCATTCAACATTAGGAAAATCTGCTAGTGTAGTTCACCATGTTAACTGATTCATGAAAAACGATATGGTTTTCTCAATAGGTGCAAAAGAGGCTTTTGATACAATTCATTATCCATTGTTGATAAAAAGTACTCTGAGCAGATGAGTAATAGCAGGTATATTAGTGTAGACTAGGCTAGGATGCAATAACAAATATATCCTACAGTCTCAGTGGCTTACGCAGCAAAGGTTTATTTCTTCTTTGCGTTATTTTCCAAAGTGAGCCAGGTGACTCTCCTCCAATCTGTGACTGGGTCATTCAGGCTCTTTAATAGGGGATAATATTATATTCAAATGTGCCCTCTATTGTTGCCATGAAAGGGCCGGGGAGGCAGCGTAGGAAACTTCTTGCTTGGTGGGAAGGTTACCATGACCAAAGATAACCTTTATTTCTTCTCATGTTGCATTATTCAGAACTTAGTCCCATGGCCCAGTCAACTCAAACCTGGTGGGAAGCCTACATCCTCAATTTGATACTTAACCTGAATCACTAAACATTATTTACCTGAGAAGGTTTACTGGGCCTTTGTTGTTCAAAGCCTTTTAAAATTTATCTCTTAATATTGGGAGGTCTAGAAACACTCAGTTTTTCCAAACACAAAATAGTCTGAATTCCTGTATTCTCTCTTCTCCTTGCACACTGGTCAGTTCTTCACCAAGCTTACCTTTCACCTCCCTGCACCTTCCAAATGAAGGCAGCCATGCCGAATACTCACGTCTAACATTCTGTTTTTCAATCTGTTTCCCGAGAGCAACAAACTCATTAGGCATATGCTCGTCTTTCCAAGTTATAGCAGATGGCGGCTTTTAGCATCACATAATATGGATTATGGATCTCCACTGTTCCAGCCTCTGATATCAGTTTCTTCATAACCTGGCACCGAACTTCTAGGCCAGTGCTCAGTCTTTAAAAATTGTTTTTTCATGGAAACATTCCAATTCAGATGACCAATCAATGCGTCAGCCAGATTTTGTCAGGAAAATAGAAAATACTCTAGATATTTGGAATCAGAAGTTGTTTATGATAGTGTTTAAGCATGGGGGAACTGAAGAGGAAATGTCAGAAAGGCTTTCTACATGAAATCCAGTGATACAGGTAGCCCAGGAAAGATGCCAGCATGGTCTGAGCTCTGAGCACACGGAAGGGGTGATGCTCATGAGGATGCTTGAACACCCTGGGCAAAACCCTTGCTCTGCAGTCTTTAATGCTGCACACATGCCTGCAGCTGTGTCTGGACAGTTGAATCATCTTTTCTTCTGCTTTCCAGTCTCATAAAAGAAGCTTTCATTAGTGGAAACTAATTGGGGTCTTATAGGCAAGAGATTTAGGCAAATGTAGTTTTAAGGCTTTACACCTCTTTACAGGAAAGAGCTTAGAGATGTAAAAATGGTACTGCATATCAACAGCTGATAGGTTGTACAGAGGGAACATGTTTAACCTCAATAGTGGGCATTTTAAGAAAAAATATACTCACTATCATTCTTAATCCTGAAATTCCTTCAAAGTAAGGACAAATTAAGGCTCCTACTAGTATCACTTTTCAATATTACACAAGAGGCTGAAGGCAATGCAATAGAATAAGAAAAATTAAAGCTTGAAAGGAAGAAATGAAACTATCATTATTTGTCGATAATATGGTTGTCTATGTAAAAAATACAAGAAAATCTATAAATTTAAACTAAGATGTTTGTTACATAAAATCAATTTTTTCTAATACATTGGGAACAATTACAAAGTAGAGTTTTAAAACATCACTATTTAAAACAGTAATAAAATATCTATGATATATATACATTTACATATATGCATATATAAGCTAAAGGGTAACAATAAAATGTGAATACAAAAATTATGGAAAAATTATAAAACTTTTAAAAAGATACAACAGAAAGCTAAATAGATACGTATACCATGTTCATTGGTGAGAACATTCCATATCTTTTCCCAACTTCATGTATTCAGTATAATCCCAGTCAAAATCCCAACAATTGTTTGGGATTTTTTGCCATTTTAAATTAATAAAATAAAACTTGATAAGCTGTTTCTAAAATTCATATGCAAGAGTCAGTTACCAAGCAAAAGCTTAGAATAACTTAGTTTTTAAAAAGATGATAGAAGGCCTTTGCAGGGAATTCAGCTAGAAAAAAAGCAAAACTGTCAACATCCTTAGCCTGTAGTTTCCATCTTCAAGATTATGTCCTGGTCACAGTGGGTTTCTGCAACTCTGGCCATCACATCAGCCACACAGAGCTGTGTTGAAAGTTCTTTCCTGAGTAGCAAGTTCAGGAGATCGAGGAGACTGACAGCACCACTGAATCTCATAGGTCTACCATAGAAGTTCACACCACAAAGGAGGAAGTCAAGACAGATCAATTTAAGAAGCATAAGCAAAAAAAAAACAAAGAAAAAAAACAAGAAGAGCCTCATGAACAATGGGAAGACAAAGAAACACCCCCCAATCAAAAGGAGAGGAGGAATCCCCAGAAAGATAACTAAATGAAATAGAGGCAAGTAAACTGTCAGACATTGAGTTCAAAACAATGGTTCTAAGGAAGCTCAATGAACTCAGTAAACTCAGAGAGAATTGCCAAACTACAGGGAAACTATGAGGACCTTACTGCAAACTATATCAGCATGAAATAGGACATCGAAACTATCAATAAGAGACAAGAGGAAATGAAGAATACAATTTCTGAATTGAAAAGCACAGTAGAAGGAATCAAAAGCAGGCTAGATGAAGCAAAGGATCCAATCAGTGAGCTGGAGGATAAGGTAGAAAAAACTCCCAGAAAGAGGAAGAAAATGAAAAAAGACTCAAAAAGAATGAAGAGGCATTTAGGGAAATACAGGACAACCTGAAACATAATAATATCCATATAACAGGGAGAGCAGAAGGAGAAGAAGAGGAGCAAGGGCTAGAGAACCTGTTTGAAAAAGTAATCATGGAAAACTTCCCTAATTTGAGGAGAGAAAAAGTCACACAAGTCCAGGAAGCACAGAGGGTCCCATTCAAGAGGAACCCAAAGAGGCCCCCTCCAAGACATATCATAATTAAAATGTCAAATATCAAAGACAAACAGAGAATCTTAAAGGCAACAAGGGAGAAACAGGTAGTAACATGCAAGGGAGCCCCAATAAGTCTAGCAGCTGACTTCTCAACAGAAACACTACAAGCTAGGAGAGAATGGCAAGAAAGAGTCCAAGTAATGAAAAACCAAGGCCTGCAAACAAGACTACTCTACCCATTAAGGCTCTCAATTAAAATGGAAGGCAAAATAAGGAGTTTCTCAGACAAAAGAAGGCTAAAAGAATACACCTCCACCAAACCAGCACTGCAAGATATGCTAAAGGGACTGCTTTAAGAAGATGAAGAAAAAGAGTGAGAAAGAGAGAAACACAGGTACAAAGGGAAAAAAATGAATAAGTACCTATCAATAATAACTTTAAATGTAAATCAATTGACTGCTCCAATCAAAAGACATAAAGTTGCTGAATGGATTAGAAAACATGACCTGCACATATGCTGCCTACAAGAGACCCACGTCAGAGCAAAGGACTTACACAGACTGAAAGTAAAGGGATGGAAAAAAATATTCCCAGCAAATGGACAGGAAAAGAAAAGCTGGAGTAGCAACACTTGTATCAGACAGAATAGATTTCAAAACAAAGGCCATAAAAAGTGACACAGAAGGACACTTCGTAGTACTCAAAGGAAGAATCCATCAAGAAGACACAACCATTGTAAACTTATATGCACCCAACATAACACCCAAATATATAAGGAAAATCTTGGAGGACATCAAGAAAGATATAGACAGCAACACACTCATAGTAGGGGATTTTAACACCTCACCATCAACAATGGATAGATCTTCCAAACAAAATATCAACAAGGATATTGTGGAACTGAATGACTCGTTAGATCAAATGTACTTAACTGATATATATATATATATATATAGAGAGAGAGAGAGAGAGAGAGAGAGAGAGAGAGAGAGAGAACCTTTCATCCCAAAGAAGCAAAATGCAAATTCTTTTCAAATTCACATGGAACATTTTCAAAAGTAGACCACATGATGGGACATGAAACAAGCCTCAACAAATTCAAGAAAATTGAAATCATAACAAGCATTTTCTTAGAATACAAGGGCTTGAAACTAGAAACCAACCTCAAGGAAAAAATTCAAAACCATGAAAACTCATGGAGACTGAATAGCATGATATTAAACAATGAATGGGTCAATAATATCAAAGAAGAAATCAAAATATTTCTGGAAACAAATGAAAATGAACACACAACAGTCCAAAACCTATGGGACATAGTGAAGGCAGTCCTGAGAGGGAAGTTCATAGCAATACAGGCCTACCTAAAAAAGATAGAAACATTTCAAATAAACAGCCTAACCCTACATCTTTAAGAAATGGAGAAACAACAACAAACAAAGCCCAGAATGAGTAGAAGAAAGGAAATAATTAAGATCAGAGCAGAATTGAATGACATAGAGACTACAAGAGCAATTCAAAGGATCAACAAATCCAGGAGCTGGTTCTTTCCAAAGATAGACAAAATTGACAAGCCTCTAAGCAGACTGATCAAGAAAAAAAGGGAGAAGACCCAAGTAAATAATATCAGAAATGAGAGAGGAGAAATTACAACTGGTATCACAGAAATACAAAGGATTGTAAGAAATTACTACAAACAATTATATGCCAAGGAATTTGAAAACCTGGTTGAAATGGACAAATTTCTGGAAAAGTACAACCTTCCAACACTGACTGAAGAAAAAGAAGAAAGCCTGAACAGATCGATAACAGTTGGTGAAATTGAAGCAGTAATCAAAAAACTCCCAGCACACAAAAGCCCTGGACCGGGTGGTTTCACAGGAGAATTTTACAAATCATTTAAGGAAGAGCTAAGGCCTGTCCTTCTCAGACTATTCCAAAAAATCCAAGAAGGAAAGACTCCCACATTCTTTTTATGAAGCCAGCATCATCCTAATGCAAAAACTAGATAAAGACACAACAAAGAAAGAAAACTACAGGCCAACATCACTGATGAACATAGATGCTAAAATCCTCAACAAAATATTGGCAAACCACCTCCAACAATAGATTAGAAAGATTATCCACCATAATCAAGTGGAATTCACCCCAGGGATTCAAGGATGGTTCAATATTCGCAAATCAATAAGCGTAATACATCATGTAAACAGAAGGAAATACAGAAATCACTTGATCATATCAATAGATGCAGAAAAAACATGATAAGGTACAGCATTCATTTATGATAAAAACACTCAGTAAAGTGGGATTAAAGGGGGGCATAACTCATATAATAAAGGCCATATATGAAAAACCTACAGCCAACATCATACTCAATGGGCAAAAACTAAAAGCTTTTCCAATAAGATTGGGAACAAGACAAGGTTGTCCACTTTCACTACTTCTATTCAACATAGTATTGGTAGTCCTAGCCACAGCGATCAGACAAGAAAAAGAAATAAAAGGCATCCATACTGGAAAGGAGGAAGTAAAACTGTCATTGTTTGCAGATGACATGATAGTGTACATAGAAAACCCTGTAGACACCACCAAAGAACTACTCAACCTAATAAGTGAATTTGGCAAAACAGTGGAATAAAAGTCAACATTCAGAGATCAAAGGCATTTTTGTACACAAACAATGAAATATCAGAATCAGAAATCAGGGAAAAAAATCCCATTTACTATAGCAACAAGAAAAATTAACCAAGGAGGTAAAACCTGTATGCAGAAAACTACACAACACTGATGAAAGAAATTAAGGAAGGCACAAATAAATGGAAGCATATACTGTGTTCATGGATTGGAAGAATTAACATCATCAGTATGTCAATACTACCCCAAACAATTTATAGATTCAATGCAATCCCTATTAAAATACCAATGACGTATTTCACAGAATAGAACAAACACTTCAAAAATTTATATGGAGCCATAAATGACCCCGAATAGCTGCAGCAATTTTGAGAAAGAAGAACAAAATAGGAGGGATCACAATACCTGATATCAAAATATATTACAAGGCCACTGTAATCAAAACAGTCTGGTACTGGCATAAAACAGACACATAGATCAATGGAACAGAATAGAGAGCCCAGAAACAAACCCATGTCTCTATGGTCAGTTAATATTCAACAAAGTGGGAAGAAGCATAAAATGGAGTAAAAATCATCTCTTCAACAAATAGTATTGGGAGATCTGGGCAGCTACATGCAAAAAAATGAAATTCGACCACCAACTTACACCATACACAAAAATAAACTCAAGATGGATAAAAGACTTAAATATAAGTTGTGACACCGTAAAAGTCCTAGAGGAGAACATAGGCAGGAAACTCAGATATTCCACCCAGCAATATTTGCACCAATATGTCCCCTAGAGCAAGGGACATAAAGGAAAGAATAAACAAATGAGACTTCATCAAAATAAGAAGCTTCTGCACAGCTAAAGAAAACATTAGCAAAATGAAAAGGGAACCAACTGTATGGGAAAATATATCTGCCAATGATACCTTGGACAAGGATTTGATCTTCAAAATATAGAAAGAACTCATATAACTCCAAACCAGGAAGGAAAACAACCCAATTAAAAAATGGGCAAAGGACCTGAATACTTCTCCAAGGATGACATACCCGGGCCCAGAGACATATGAAAGGATGCTCAGCATCACTAGCCATCAGAGAGATGCAAATTAAAACCACAGTGAGATACCATTTCACACCCATCAGAATGGCCATCATTAACAAATCAATGAACAAGTGCTAGTGAGGCTGCGGAGAAAAGAAAACCCTAGTACACTGTTGGTGGGAATACAGACTGGTGCAGCCACTGTGAAGAACAGTTTGGAGTTTCCCCAAAAAGCTAAAAATGGAACTGCCTTTTGACCCAGCGATTCCATTGCTGGGATTATACCGTAAGAATCCCAAAACACCAATTCAGAAGAACCTATGCACCCCAATGTACATAGCAACACACTTTACAATAGTCAAGTGCTGGAAGCAACCTAAGTGCCCAACAGTTAATGAGTGGATCAAAAAACTATGGTTCATTTATACAATGGAATACTACACAGCAGAAAGAAAGAAAGAGCTACTACTCTTCCTGACAGCATGGATGGAAGTGGATAGCATTATGCTAAGCAAAATAAGCCAGAGGGTAAAAGACAAATACCATATGATCTCACTTATAAGTGGAACCTAATCAACAAAACAAACAAGCAAGAAAAATATAACCAGCAACAATGAAAAAAAAACAAATGGACAGTAAGGAGAGGGAAGGAGGGAAAGGGGTAACAGGAGAAAGAAGGGGAAGGGTCAAGTCAAGGAACATGTATAAAGGACCCATGGACAAAGCCAAAGTGGGGAAGGATTGAGGGTGGGAGGTGGGTGTGGGGTGGAGCAGGGGGAAGTGGCCGTGGGAAAATGGAGACAAATGTATTTGAGCAAAAAAAAAAAAAATAATAATAATTAAAAAAATAAAACAAAAAAGGATGATAGAAGGATTCTTCCTAGATATATTATAAAATGGTGATAATTAATTTTATGAGGCTTAGGGGAAGACAGACAAACTTAGAAACTTTATATCTGACAGATGTTGTATTGCAAATCCCCTGGCAGATAATGGACTATTTAATGAACAGTGCTTCCCATGTGGAAAAATAATTAGACCCCTACTTCACACCACACACAAAGATTAATTTCAGGTGTCCTAAACATCCAATGTGGTGAGTCAGAGAAAGACAAATATTGTAAGATTTTACTTATATGTGCTATCTTTTTAAAAAAAAATAGGTACAGAGAACAGATCGGTGGTTTTCAGAGGTGGGAGCTGTGTGGGGTGAAATGGGTGAAGATAGTCAAACTGGTACAAACTTTCAATTGTAAGACAAATAAGTCCTGGTGATGAAATGAACAGAATGGTGATTGTAGTTAACAAAACTCTACTGTGTGTTTGAAAGCTACTAAGAGAATAGATCTTAAAAGTTGTCATCACAGGCAAAATACTTTGTAACTCTGTGCGGTCATGGATGATGACCAGACTTACTGGGATGATCATTCCCCAGTGTGATAAAGGTTCCCCTTGGAGCTATAATGATCAGCAATATTTCCTTCTTTCAGTCAGGTGTCCTCAGACTGGATTTTTAATAAAATTATTATCTTTCCTTTTTGTCACTTAACAATGCAGATTCAGAGGTGGAGGTTTGGTTGTAAGTGGCCCTTCTCATCATTAGAAAACAATCTTGTGACAGGATAAAGTTTGAAATTGCCCTTTGTGAAATGAGCAGGTCTTTGCAGATTAAGTCAACTCCCACCCCGTACGGGCAGCAGAATTCCCAGAGCCGTCTGGCGACTGAAGTGACTTTTCCTTCAGGAATCAGGGAGCCCTTTACAGCTACGGAAATGCAAATTCACTCCCCCATTGTAGGTTTCCTGATAGCTTTTCCATAGAGCAGTTTGAAGAGTGGAGAGCCCTGTTTCTGAGACAGAGAAGTGTTTTCTCACCTGAAGTGTAATTTCACACCTTGTGTTTCTCAGCAGATAAGTGCATAAAATAACACATCAAACCAGAATAGAAAAAAGATCAACATAGAAAGAAAACTGCAGGTTGTAATTTGTTTCCTATCGTACAATGCTTTTGTAGAGAACAGTAAATTACAGAGGCATGGGTGTTTATACTTTTTAAAAGTTTGACTGGTTTTTATGTGGGAAAGTGAGCAGTAAACAATAATCAGCTTTTTTTTCTGAACAGATGTACAGAAAAATAGAATTTGTGAAACGCCTTAACATTTAGGATTTTTAAAAAGAATAGAGAACACATAAGTTGGTAAAAGTTGTAGTTTAGAAAAAAGTCAAGAAATGAATAAATGATATTTAGTAAAAATAGAATGGTCTTAGGAGATGATGTTCTTTGTAATAATCCTTTCAGAAATTTTAGCAAAAGTAGTAGATTATATCAGTGATTTGGATATTTTCTTTCCTTTCTATAAATGACTAAATATATGATGTTAGTTGCCATTTTATAGCATTCTAGTGCAAGGATTATGAAACAAGGCGTTTAGCTGTATTTCGCAAGTTTAAAAAAGCTTGAGATCAAATGAAAAAAGAAAGTTGAGTGTCCTGGCCAGTCACGAATATTTATTATAAAATATTTCATTCTAATTGAATGTCTACTACATGTTAGACCCTGGGCCAGGCATTGGGGTAAACGGTAAACAAGGCCACTCCTCTCTTCACCACTGGGATACTGATAGTCTTGCAGACAAGTAAACAGGCAATGAAATACTTGGTGGTAAGTTCTGAAGTAAGTTAAAACTTGATTTAAAAAAAAATAACTTTTTTCAATTCCAGTTTATATGCAATATTGTTTTGAATTAGTTTCAGGTGTATAACATAGTGGTCAGACAATCACATACTTCACAGTGTTTCCCCCAATATTCCCAGTACCCACCTGGCACCAAACGTAGGTATTACAATATTATTGACTACATTTCCTATGCTGTACTTTGCATCCCTGTGCCTATTTTGCGCCTACCAATCCGTACCTCTCAATTCCTTCACTTTTTTTTAACCTACTCCTCTAACCCTTCTCTTCCCTGGCAACTATCAGTCTGATCTCTGTATCTTTGAATCTGTAAAACTTGATTTTGATGAAGCCCACAGGAGGGTTATCTGAATGAGGGTTGGTGGGGAGGGAGAGTGGTCAGCAAAAATTCCTGGATAAAGTAATGTCCAAACCAAACTAGTGAATAGAAGGCATGTGGAGCTGGATATCACTTGGGATATCAGGGCATGGATAGCTAGTGCAAAAGTGAAGGCATAAGAGAGCAGATGGGTTGGAGGGATAAAGGTAGTTCAAAATAGTTGGCTTACAACTATAAAGGCAAAGATGATGAAAAAACAGGGCCCAAGTAAGTAGTCTCTACCAAGAAATTTAGTTTTATCCTGAGGCGAGTGGGAAGTATTGAAGGTTTAGTTTTTGCTTATTAGTGAGAGTAACACGATCAGATATGCATTTTACAAATATCGCTCTACCCAGTGACCGGTGTTTGGTGCGCAAGCGTGCAGTCATGCAGGTGAGAGATGCTGGTGATCTGAGCTTACGGTAGAAACTGAGAGTTCAGTGGCATGGGGAATGGAAAAAAGTGGGCCAATTTGGGAGCTATTTAGGAGGTAGAATCCATAATACTTGGTGATTGATTAGCTGGGCCCGGGTGAGGAGGTCAGTCTTATCAAAAACGTAGTCCTGATGTCTGATTTGGAACACTGAGGGGCTGACGCTGTCATTCACAGAGATGGGGAACATTGGAGCGGCAGGTTGTTAAGAGTTGGGAAAATGATGAGTGTGAGATGTGTGTGCAATGTCCACGAAGAGAAATGTGATGTTCAGTTGGATCTTGAGTCTGAGAGAGAAGTCTAGTCTGGAGACACAGATCTGGTTGTTGTCACTGAAGAGATGATATGGTCCAAAGAATATGTACACAGAGAGACAAAGAAGAGACTCTTTAACTTAGGCATAAAACAGTATTTTGACTATGGAAAGAAAAACATGTAGAACAAAATGTATATATTTATCTTGTTGCATAAATAAAATGTGATAAAAAACTATGCATGTCCACGAACACCACTGCACTATGCCTATGCATGTACAGACTCCTGCACATATAGAGCTTCTAATGAACATGGCAAGGTGCCCAATAGTGGGCTGCATGTAACATTACACATTCAAGGTAATCCCTTTCCTTACCCATTCATGTAAGGTGTTAGTCATATAGCAGGTGTCAGGCCTAAGAATGCTGGTTGGTATGTTAAAAGAAAAATTTGCTCCCCATGTAAATATGACAACTAGACTGGCAAAAAAAAAGCACTGATGTCTTTTCATTTCCATTGCTTTTTTTCTTAGATACATATGGAAAACTCTTTCTCCTCAATTCTGTGGGTCAAGAGATGTCCCGCTGCAAGACATCCATTCGACGTGGTCAGCCCAATCCTGTCTATAAGGAGACGTTTGTTTTCCAGGTGGCCCTCTTTCAGCTCTCTGATGTCACATTGATGATTTCCATTTATAACAGGCGTACTATGAAGCGTAAAGAGATGATTGGTTGGATTGCCCTGGGCCAAAACAGTAGCGGAGAGGAAGAACAAGACCATTGGGAGGAAATGAAGGAGACCAAAGGCCAGCAGGTCTGCAGGTGGCATAGTTTGCTTGAATCCTAGGTTTATCAACAGGTGTCTATATGCTACGTCCACTCTGGTGGCCCTAGGTGTTGGCTCCCAACATCACTCAGTGTACAGCTGGCAGGCTTTTTAAAGACAGGCTTTCAAATAGGGATTGAATTCCACTAACCCCTAGGACATTCTGTGTGTGTGTGGTGGGGGGGATGGGGATCTTTGGGTTTCTCAAAAGTTTGATTTGGATTTAAGTATTGTAATTTTAAAAAATTCTACATATACAGTCAACCATGTGGGAAATGCTACCATAGTTGCAAGCAGTGGTGATGAGTTAATTCGTGTTAATAGGTTATCGAGTTTTGGTTCAGGCTATGGAATGAAGCTTCTCCTGCTCCCTTTTCTGTTTGCTTGAAGAGTAACCTGAGATTGCAGGGGAGCTGATAAATGTTACTATTTGCAACCATTTGTGTGTATGATTCAGAATTTTATTAATATGGTACAAAAAACCCCAAACTACAGAAATGAGTCAGACACCGAGGCTCGAAGAGGAATGCATCTGCCACCCGTAGTATCCTATTTCATGTTTTTCTCTTCATCAAAAAACCCCCTCATTTATTTACCTAACAAATAAATGTTATATAAACTTGCACTTACCAAACAAATTTGTATTAATTAAATACCTTTTTTTATCTCACTTATATATTGTGGTTTCCTATGAGGTTTGGTTAGATAAATCATTTTGAAGCTAAAAAATTGTTAAAAAAAGAACAACTGTTGCAAGACAACTTGTCTCCTTTGAATATATAAGATTTCAAACTTGTAACTTCCAAAATTTTTATGCTCTCTTTCTCATGGAATAAATTCTTACAGAATGAGAAGAAAACCTAAAAGCCTATTTAAGTCATGAATTTATTGATTATTTTCTGAATCTAGTGCTTTCCTTTTAGATTATACTTTTTTATATGCAATTATTTACTCAGACATATATTTTGAATGTATGCCTGCATGTAAACCATACTCTTTTTTATGCACTATTTTCAATCATTAGAGCATAGTAAATTGTAAACAATAGGTCTTTAATAGAGTTGATTCGATTGAATCCTAGAAATGAACTATGGATGCTATAATACCTGTTAGTGGAGAAATATTTCCAGCTTGTATGGAATGACACTAAATTTTTCTTGGAGCATTTGATGTGCCTGTAGTTGTCATTTTTTTTTCATGACACAGCAACATTTATTAGTTACTACCTGTATCTGGGCACGTGCCATTTGGTACAGTGATGTTGTATGGTTATGAGCATGAAATCTTACTTCCAACTGGCTTTTACATATTTTTGTAGTGCATGTTTACTTAATTTTTCTTAGGCCTGAGCCCTTAATTTCAGTTACTTTAAATTGGCAGTACTAAAAAATGGAAGGAATGTGTGTATATGAAACACTGTGCCCATGTGCAGCTCTTCTGAGCAATTGCTCAGTCACTTATTTTTAGCTTTTATGTGTCATTGTTGACTTTTTGCTGTCTATGGGAAGGATGAGAGCTAGTGATGGATGTATACAGTTAAAAACACATAACTCCCTCTCAGCTCTCCATTTTGACAGATTGCAAATGTAGCCTGTAGCACTTGAAGAATGTATTTATTCCTTGCAGCCTATAATAGTTATCCTGACAAGACCAGAGTAGGGCACAGAATAACCCTACCAGGATTTCAAATACCAACTTTGGAATGAAGTGCTTTCATGTGGGATAATCAGAATAAGCAAAATAAATTATCTCAATTTATTTTCAGGCCTTGGGAGTTTCACATATAATGCTGCTCAGTTAATTGGGAATAACTAATAAAACCCTGCTCCTTTGGGTTTTTGCCCTGTCTTCCTTTGGAAGTCCTCAAAGTGCTTTTCCAACATTATATCCATTAACTGCTGAGTGGTCTGTGCAGTGTGGCTGTGTCAATAAGTAGAACTGAGTGCAATTGATTAAGTAGCGGCACAAAGAATTGGCTTCTCACATCCCTTACTCTCTTTATGCGCTTGTGTGTAAAGGGAAGTGGAGCAGCCTTGTTATGCCTTCCTTTATGCAATCACATAAAAGCAGCATTCACTTTAAAATTTACATTTGAAAAAATCTGCATATATTGTACAGACAGTCCTAGATTTCTTCCCCCCTCCTATTTCCCTGCCTTATGTTTCGGTGCATCCCCTATCTCCTGGTGCCCAATAATCACCGCTACTTTGTTTTCTGTTGCCTTGACCCACCCATTTTTAAGGTTTTCTGCTGGAATGGTCAAGATATCTTTGTGTGTTTGATCTGCTTCCCAATAGTCTGTTTATCACGTACAGTTACAGGAATGTCAGCATTTTAAGGGAAGGGATGCCTGAAAAGCATTTTTTATTTTTATAATTTTACAATATTGGTGCTACTCAGCAGGTGGGATGTATGTACATCTTGAATATACAGCAACAACCACCCTAAAGCTGATGTATAAATATAAAATGCTAATGACAAGATACATTAAAATATGAGGCTGAATTTTTTTGAACATTAATTTGAAGTTCTAGGTTAGTAAGATCTTTCAATTTTGTGCACTTAAACTCCCTTATTTTCTTGGTAGCCTAGACATGATGCATTGAACGTGTTTTTCACTCGAGCTTTTACGTGTACATTTGCTTTTCAAAAGATTTATGGAAGATAATTAGTTGGTTCTGAAGTAAAAAAGCTGCTTTTATGTATTTATCTAGCTCATAATTAATATCACATAGGGACATTTGAAACTGAGGAAGCACCAGTATTTGTTGCATGAGTAGTTCTCTCCATGATTTTTCCTGAAGAGGTGCTTTTTAAATGAGATTGTTGAGAGACGTTGACGCACTAGGTTTATGGAAACTGGCTTTCTAGCGTGCCTTCTTGCAGGGCATCAGTTTATAACTGAATTGCGAAGTGCTGGTTTTACCCATCATGGTGGTGGCTCTCGTGCTCCCTGCTACCCTTCTGACTACTGCTGGATTTGTAAATGGGCCATTCACCAGGCAGCTGAGCACCTGCTCTCTCTCCTCCCTCCTTCACTGGATCCCAGTGTAATGAGCAGTTGTTTGGGACCCTGTTTTGGCTGATGTTACATAACTGTGATAGAGGTCTCATCTTCCTAACAAAAGTACTTGTATTGCTGTTAGCTTTATTATAGTCAGCATTCTACCTGCACAATGTTTGAGCAAGAATCCTTGCCATAATTTCAAGGGGAAAAGAGATTGTAGTACTGCATTGTCATTTGTTTCCTCTGCTCCTCCTTCAAAGACAATAATTGACCTCAAACATCAAGATCCTCCACAGTGCTAGGTGCTACAGGCAGGTTCACACAAATTTTACAAATTGTGGACACCTAAGCCAGGAACTGTACTTTACATCCTGTCTGTACTAGGTGGTCTTATCTAAAAATTAAAACTCTCTTCTTTTCAAATAAAGCCTTATTTAAGTTGAAATTACTATCAGGTTACATGAAAGTGCCTCTCTGATAGCCAATGAATTGAATCCATTGATGCTTCAGTGTGGACGTTCAATTGTGAGTTTCCCCCAAGCCTGGCTATCTTTTTGCAGCAGAGGACTTAGTATATTAAAATCAGATAACTGAGTAGAAAAGGATTATTTGGAGATGACTTAAAACCTAATGAGTGCATATTCTTCAATAACTACAAAACTCATTTGGCATCACCTCCTCTTACCTTTGAGGAAACTATTGCCAAATAACATACATTTCATTCTATTTGATTCACAACAAAAGCAACTGATAGGTAATCCTGAAGTGGAAAGTATTTTTGCCATTAAGAAAAAAATCTTTTTTTTTTTGCTCTGGCCAGCATGACTTTGTTGGGTGTCATCCTGCAAAGTGAAAAGTTGCTACCCTGATTTCTTGTCAGGGCACAAGTTAGGTTGTGGGTGTAGTCCCTGGCTGGGGCGCATACAAGAGGCAACTGATCAATGTTTCTCTCTTGCATTGATGTTTCTCTCCCTCTCTTTCCTTCTCTCTAAAATCATTTTTTTAAAGTATATTTTATTGATTTTGCTATTACAGTTGTCCCATTCTTTCTTCTCCACTTCGGCCCCTCCAGCCAGTACCCCTATTCCCTTCAGCAATCCCCTGCCTTAGTTCATGTCCATGGGTTGCACATATAAGTTCTTTGACTTCTCCATTTCCTATACTGTTCTTAACAGCCCCCCCGACTATCATGTACCTACCAATTATGCTTCTTATTCCGTGTGCCTTTTCCCCTATTTTCCCCCTCCCGTTTCCCACTGATAACCCTCCATGTGATCTCCAGTTCTGTGAATTTTTTCCTGTTCTAGTTGTTTGCTTAGTTTGTTTTTGCTTTTGTTTCTGTTTTTTTTAGGTTCAGTTGTTGATAGTTATAAATGTGTTGTCATTTTACTGTTCATAGTTTTGATCTTCTTCTTTTTATTAGATAAGTCCCTTTAACATTTTATATAACAAGGGCTTGGTGATGATGAATTCCTTTAACTTTACCTTATCTGGGAAGCACTTTATCTGCCCTTCCATTCTAAATGATAGTTTGCTGGATAGAGTAATCTTGGATGTAGATCCTGGCCTTTCATGACTTTGAATGCTTCTTTCCAGCCCCTTCTCCCCTGTAATGTTTCTTTTGTGAAATCAGCTGATAGTCTTATGGGAACTCTTTTGTAGGTATTCCCTCTTCTTTTCTCTTGCTGCTTTTAAGATTCTCTTCTTATCTTTTTATTTTTTAATGTTATTTTGTAATTGTGGTCTAATTTTTTAAAAACATTTTATTTATTTATTTTCAGAGAGGGGAAAGGAGGTAGAAGCATGGGAGAGAAATACCAATGTGTGGTTGCCTCTTGTGAGCCCTCACAACCCAAGCATGTGCTCTAAACTGGGAATCAAACTGGTGACCCTTTGGTTTGCAGGCTGGCACTCAGTCCACTGAGCCACACCAGCCAGGGTTCTCTCCTTATCTTTAATCTTGGGTAATTTACTTATGATGTGTCTTGGTGTGTTCCTCCTTGAGTCCGACTTCTTTGGGGCTCTCTGAGCTTCCTGTACTTATATGTATATTTCCTTCACCAGGTTGGGGAAGTTCTCCTTCATTATTTTTTCAAATATGTTTTCAATTTCTTGCTCTTCCCCTTCTCCTTCTGGCACCACTATGATTCGGATGTTGGAGCATTTAAAGTTGTCCCAGAGGTTCCTAAGCCTCTCTTCATGTTTCTGGATTCTTGTTTCTTCATTCTGTACTGGTTGAATATTTCTTGCTTCTGTTCAGATCATTGATTTGAGTCCTGATTTCCTTCCCTTCACTGTTGATTCCCTGTATATTTTGCTTTATTTCATTTTGTATAGCCTTCACTTTTTCCTCCATTTTACATCTATACTCAGTCATTTCTGTGAGCATCCTGATTACCAGTGTTTTGAACTCTGCATCTTATAGGTCATCTATCTCATCATTTCTTAGTTCTGTTTCTGAAATTTTGATCTGTTTCATTTAGGCCATATTTCTTTGTCTTAGCGCACCTGTTACACGGTAAGTGGCAGACCCTTAGGTATTCGCTAGGGTGGGGCAACCTACTTTGCTGAGTTGTGGTCCTGTATGTGGGGGAGGGGTCAGAGAGGGAACAATGCCCCTTGATCTGCACTTGCCCCGCTTTCAAGAGACTGGCAGTTTCTCCTGCTGCCACAACTCCCATGAGTTTTTACAGCCAGAGGTTCTGAGGCCTTATCTTGCTGGTGCTAGAACCCTGACTTGCTTAGCCTATCTCACTGCCCAATTATTACTCCTAGTTTATCAGCATGTGAATGTGGCACTGCCTGGTCTGCCAGCCACCACAACCACACCCTCTTCACCCCAGATTCCTGACTCTGCCCCTCCTACCAGTCTGGATGAATGTTTCTTTTTTTAACTCCTCGGTTTTCAGATTTCCATACAGTTCTGTTTTCTGGCAATTCTGGTTGTGTTTTGTTTTTAAATTGGTGGTTGTCCTTCTTTGGGTTATGCGAGGAGGCAGAGTGTATCTACCTACGACTCCATCTTGGCCAGAACTCTTCTAAAAAAAAAAAAATCATTCTTTTATTCCAAAGAAAAAAAATCTATGCAAACTATAAGAAACAAATGATCATATAGTAGGCATATGGAAGAATTTAAGAACAAATAAATAAATTGGAAAACTTCAGCATCTACCAGCATATATTCTAAAAGAGTAAACTAATAATCCAAAAGATATTTCATGCTAACTAGTTATCATTTTTTCACATCTAGTGGAATTCTGGAAAATACTTAAAGATGGATGATATGAGGCTGATCTAACACAAATCACAGAAGTTGACATGGACTGTGGTCTTAGCCTGGGCTTGGGTGGAACTCTGCTATCTGCTGTGTAGCCTTAAGAAAACTACTGATCCAGCTTGTGTCCCAGTTTTTTCAAGTGTAAAATGGAAATAATATCTACCTCATAAAGTTTTAAAAAATACATTAAGGAAATAACAGCAGAGAGTGCAGCTTATTGTAAGCATTCCATATTTCCCCCTCACAGTTGTGCTTAAAAAAGAGAAAAAAGTATTTAGAGTGTGTTTCTACTGCTAGTGAAAGTAATGGTAACATTAGAGGAAGACTAGTCTGAATTTGTGAAAAAAGGAAGTCTATATTGGGGCAACCTGACAAGAGATAAGCTTGCATAAGGAGGATATTGAGTCTTAATAAATCCCTTAAAAGGTATAATAACCAAATTTTTATCCTCCCCCCACTTTGGTTTGGAGGAGATGCAAAACCTTAGTGCTTGTGTGTACATCTTAACAAATCACATGGAAGTCCTTTACTCATGCCCAGGTGTTCTCTACTATTTGTACTTGGACTGAGCACCTTGTTACCATCAAAAAGAGTTGGTGAAGAGGGCAACTTCAGTTTGTATTTCAACTTTGTTCTAAAAAACTAATATATTGTAATGTTGTAGCACTATACTGATGCCCTTTTTAAAACAGACAACACTTTTTTTGGAGGGCAATATTATACGTCCGTACTATATCCTTACAGGCAAAAATTTTAGAGGATCTAGTAATGCAACTATCAAAACTTATCTAACTGGTTGGACTGAGAAATTCTAATTAGGGTCAATTATTTATGACTGTTTCCCTTAAGAGCTCTTAATGAAGTGAGCT
Organism: Pteronotus mesoamericanus; assembly: GCF_021234165.1. NCBI lineage: Eukaryota > Metazoa > Chordata > Mammalia > Chiroptera > Mormoopidae > Pteronotus > Pteronotus mesoamericanus. The sequence continues at coordinate 26,937,896 of NW_026555078.1, read as the reverse complement.
TCATCAGAGTTGATACTGACTTATTTTTGGAAAGTTTTAAGAGTGACTTGTTGATATACTAGAAAGCATGTTCATTTCTCAAGCATTCAAACCTTACAAGGAGAGTTTTCTGAGAATTTAGAAAAAGCTTTGTGGACATTTGATCTGAAGAAGTGGTCACTTACTAACCTCCTCAAGTTTCATGTAACCAGGTGCCATGAGCCAGTCATGTACTACTCGTGTTTTTAAACTAAGTGTGATTCTGGAATGGGGAAGTGTAAGGCTATATTCCCAACATTGCCAAATTGTCAGTATGCTGCCTCAAGTTCCGGGCTTCCGAATTCGGGAGAAAAATGAAGAAATTGGAGAAGAATCTCTTAGCTTAGGGGTTTTAGTTGGGAATAATTCAGCATGTAGGAAAGTTAAAGTGGTTGGTGGGAAGTTGAGGAGGCTGTGAAATGATTTCTGGTAACAGTTATTCAGGATGTGAGGAGTTCTTAGCAAGAGGACAGTGCCTTCTTTCTCTTCTTGACCATGTGGGCAGAGTCAGCACTTCCACCTAAATCAAGGTCAAGAAAGTTTAAGATATAAGCAGAGTTATGTGAAGGTTGTTTTGAATTAACTAAAAATGTATTCATTGGATTTCCTTGTGTCTAACACCAGGCTTTTTGGGATAGCACAGCACGTAACATCTTTTTGGGGGCTGCGACAACATATGGAAACATTAGTCATCATAATAACACCAGCAGTGCTCACCAACGTATTAGTCTAATTATGTTGCATAAAAAGTTGACTTCTTGTTATGGGTTATTGGAAAGAGGTAAAAATCTATTGACTAAATTTATTGAAGAAAATGTCTAGGAAGCCTGGGACTTGAAGTAAGCCTCGGTCACATTGGAAGGGGAATCACCAAGGGAGATCACAGAATTGCCATCTTTGGAAGTCTTTTAAAACAGGAACATCCGTATGAGCTGTGGGTTCTGTCTACAGGAGAGTGAGAGGGCACCCAGGAAGAGAGCCGTGAACAATGTCCCTCCTAAGAGCTTATATTCTACCTCCAATCAGAATCAACAATAGCAACACTAGGCCTGTCCTCTTCCCCTTCGGACATTTATCCACATTGATTTTTCTCTGTATCACACAAGATTTTCTCTGGGGAGTTGCTGTCGGGGCTTTGGTTAGGTGACTGGGAACATCTGCATGCTCCCAGTGAGTTTCCGCTCTCATGGGGCTTTGACTATTGGTGTTGCCCTTGGGTCCCAAAGCAACATCCTAGATGCACAGACAAGAAACAGCTCTATTTGGGGCCACAGTGGAACCTGGAAAACAGCTTGAGGCATCACAAAACAAATGCAGGGGCAGCCATGGAGGCCTCAGGCCTGAGGCCTTCCTAGAATAAAACCACCACCGGTGTTGCCATCTGCCCTCTGTTGCTCACTGAGGCTGCCTTGAGGTGCCTCCACTCTGCATGGCAGTTCTTACGTCATGTCAGTGCTACCAATTCTGCTTTGAGGATGTGAGGAGGCTGCCTTCCCATTACTGTCACCATGTTTGCACATTAGATTTGTTTACTTCATTTTCCCCTTAAAGTGTCTACTTGCTTTTTTAAATTACATTAGTTTATATAAAATATATTCATTCAAAGGACATTTATTAAGTGTATTATGCCACAGACTTTGGGCTAGGGACTGTAGAATAGCAGATGTGTGAAACAGTTTAACAATCATTTTTGTTTCTAAATATTCCTTTTTTAAAATTTAATTTATTTTTATTGATTTTTATTGATTTTATTTTTTAAGTTGAACTTATTAAGGTGACATTGGTTCACTAAACCATACAGGTTGCAAGTGTGCAATTCAATAAAACATCACTGGCAGGCTGTATTGTGCGCCCAGCAGAGTCTCCTTTTGTCTTTTCCCTCCACTTTACCTGCCTCTGACCACCCCCAACCTTTCTCTCTGGCTATCTTGGTTTCTCCTTCTTCTTAACACCCCTCATTAAAGGGGAAAGGATTTAAGAAAAGTGGAAGTTACTACTCTGCCTCTAAGAAGTATACTTTTTTGTCAGTCTATGCTTCCCTTCAAAATAAAGCGATATCCTTTGCATCTGAAGGAATCAGTGTAGCATTCCACTCCAGTAATTAAATGAGTTATGGCATGAAATAGAAATTAGATGTTCAGTATTTTTTTATTTTTATAATCGAATATTAAATCACCCTGGAATGCTAGGTGTGTACAAACAAATGTGACACACACATTTCTTGTAAGCTCTGCACTTCAATAGTTGAAAGGCATTGCTACCTTTTACTTGTAGAAAGAGTGAACTGGAGACAGTAGCTGCCAGATAAAGGGCTGATGGTGTGCACAATGAACGCTGCATATTTCTCTGTGCTTTTTGATCAAATTTTCTTAGATATTATACACTGTACACACTTGGGGCATCTCTGTGGCATTGGTAAAGGTCAACATTGGAAGTGTCCCTCCCTTAGCAGGTTGACCAATAATTATTTTCCAGTCTCAAACAATTTTAAACCTGCCTGGATCTAACTCTTAATACTTTCAATTTTATAACAGGAGACAAAAATAGAAGTTTTGCTAATGGATTTATTGCTTGCAATTTTTGATATTATAAAACATATCTCAATTATCTTTTAAACAAGTCTCAATCCATGTGAGTTAAAGCAGAATCTTTAATGTCCTAGAAATTCTTACTGAAGACAGTTTTTTAGTGTTGCCGCATTGACAGCCCATAGTAAAGAACTCCACATCTCTTATTTATGAAGACCTGATATTTGGGAAAAGATCTCTGAAGGCTGCCGATAAAAACTGATGGGTGAGGAACATGTACACTGAAAGAATATTTCCATCTATGTTATTCTATATAATATACACACATTCTAGGTCCACATGTCTCTCTTTTTATTGTTCCATGGTTTTGCCTTTTCCAGAATGTCATATGGTTGGAATCATATAGTATGTAGTCTTTCCAGATTGGCTTCTTTCACTTGCTAATATGCATTTAAGTTTCCTCCGTATCTCTTCATGGTTTGATAGCTCATTTCTTTTTAGCACTGAATGATAATATCATTGTCTGGCTGTACCAGTTTGTTTATTTACCTTTACTTGCAGTTCTAATTGCTAGTTGCTAAGGTACATTTTGTTAATGTGCATGTTCTCAAGAAAAATAGTTGGATTAATTCATATGATTCATCAAATAAAATGTAGCACCTTCCAGTCTGGAATCTATTTCAGCTGATATTAGGCTTGTTTTACATCTGAGAAGTCTTATGAAAAATATCACAATTTCATAATTTGTGTTAACCTGTCATTGGAATCTAAACAGAGGATGACCTGAAGGCTGTGAGAATGTGATCCCCAAATCAGTGACTGTGTAGTGTTTTCTGTTGTTGAGCAATGATTTCAACATACATTGAAGAAAAGGGCTAATTGCATTATTACTGATTCATGATAGACGACCACATTCTGATACTAGTTTATATGCCTTTCCTACTGCTGCCAAGAGAAAGGAAGCTTTGTGATTGTGCCCTGTCATGGTCAATGTACAAACTAAGAGTGGTATGTGAGCATCTGGCTCCTATGGCAGCTCTGAATTCTGAGCGGAGGGTGGCCCGTGACACTGACCCCTGACTGAGCAAGTGGGTGGGTGTGGCTGCGATCACATTGATAATCACACTGGGCAAGTGGGGAGGCCTGACTAATGATCAATATCTGGTGAACATTTGCTATTATTTACATGTGTACTGACTGCCCTTGGTTTTGTAGTTGCAGCAACTTGTGGAACCTGGTGAGACAGCCGAGGTGACGATGTGGTTGTGGAAAGAATATTGGATTAGATTAAAATTAATGAGCCCTGTGTTCCAGTACCAGATCTTTCCCTAATGAGCTCTAAAATGAATGTCAACTCACAAGGGCTCCAAACATTCATTTTGGCATCTGTTGGATGAAAATAGTGATACTTATTTCACTTATTTTCTCCAGATAGTTGTAAGAAGATTCATTCATTCCTTCATTAATATACTAAACATTCTGAGTCCCCACTATGTAGCATGACAAGGTAACAGATGGAAAAATACTTCACGGAATTAAGAGTTTTTAAGAGGCAAGACATTTTATTATTTTTAGTTTAAGGTCAAATCATTTGTTTATGCTGATATATCAAAGTAATTGACACTTTTAGATATCTGCCAATCATTGAGCTATATTCACAAGACGTAGGTAATTTGACTAAAAGTTACTTTGGAATGGTCTTCAGCCATTCTGCCTCTGAGGAAATAAAGTATTAGGTTCTAATTCTTTTGTTCAGACATGCTGAACACAGAAAAAATTGAAAATCCATCTTTCAGCAGGCTTGCCAATGTTTGAATTGAACACCGACCTTCTTTTTAAAGAACAATTTAACTTTGAGTATAGGGAAAATATTCATTTGAAGAGCTTTTCACACCCCCCCCTCATTAAATACGATTTAGATACAGTATTTGGAAAGATGCTTCGCCCACCAAAAAAGGTCCTCCAATCTATGTTATTATTTTTTCTTTTAAGAAATCAGGCTCCTCCATCTCTCTGCTCCAAGTGACTTTCTTCAAGCATATAATCATTTCTCCCCAAATACCATTTACTATTGGTATTTATAAGAGTACCAATAAATGAAAAGATGAAACAAAAAATAAAAAAATACTTTCAAGGTACATCCAAGATTTCATAACAATATTTTGTGTTCACAGTGCAAGATAAATCTTTCTTGATTTTTTTGAGGGGGTCTTCATATGGCATCCAAAGCAGTTGTTCAAATTCACACATTTATGTTTCCCCATATACATACTGTGTGCAACTCTATTGTTTTGAAATATTTTATTGGTTCTCCATTTTATCTCAATTTTGATGGGTGTCCTTGAAGAACTTGCATTAAAAATATAAATGTGAATGATTCATTTGTTTTGAACACATGTATTCAAGAGGTTTTACTCTACATGGAACACACTGCTCTTAGCAGGGAGTGTGTTTGTATTTCTGTTCTACTCACAGCTGGATGATGAAGATTTCTTAATATTGTAAGCCTGTTCCTTTTCTATTTCATGTTTATTTGAATGAGTTATTTGTATGTACTAGATGGCCCTGAGTTTTTGGTGCTTGTGAATAATGGTCAATAGTTCTATGGATTTCACTTAAGAAGACAGATTAGCATAACATGGCTTAATATAAAATCTGCTCTTCCTTTAGATTACTAAGTCACTGGACAGCATTCTGGTCAAATTCATCGCTCAAGGCCAGACTTAGTTGTAAGGTAGGAGCTGCCACAAATCTCTCCCATTGTTTCATGGGCATTTTCAGGTCTGGCTGCTGTAATATGTCCTCATCCAAAGATTTCCAACAGAGAATCCTTGGGTGGTCCAGAGTTTCAAGAAAGAAACAAAAAAATATTCCTCTTCCCAAGGGTTGAACTCTAATCTTAGAAACTTTAAAACATCTTCAGAACATTCCATGTAGGTGTCCTTGGGTTTCTCACAATATGAGTTAATGACTTATGGTGTCTTCTGCTTAAGAAGCATGAATGTATCTCTAGCTGTAGAACAAACAGCTATAGAATATAATGACCCTCCCCATTTCTAAGATTACTTCAATCGGTAACTAATTAATATATAGGAAAAGATTTGAAAAAAAATTAGTGGTGAAAAACTAGAGTACCTTTCAACCTTTTGTAATGTTCAAAATTTCATAACAATTTGGTGTGCAACTGTTACACTGTTAGGTCTTGTGTTTTAACTGCGCAAGTCAGTGAAATATTTACTGGTGATACTCTTGTTTTAGGATCACCCTCAGAAACTATTTTAAAAAATATAAAATTGTTTACCTGTGAGCAAGAATAAGTTCATGATTAGAAGAATTATACTGTTTTTCTTGTACAGATGATGCTTAAGACAGATGTTCAGTCTCACAATGATTTTGGAAGCATATTTTATGCAGCCTAAAAACTATTTCTGTATTAGATATTTAAATGCATGAGGATAAATTCTAATCGCTTTTTGTTTAAAACAGAAACATAGAAGAGGCATTAGCCCCAGTTTGTACAAAATGTCTGCTGCAACTGAACTCATGATAGTTCAAAATTGAAAATCATTCCAATTTTGTAAAACTGCTGCTACTGGTTTTGTCAATAAAGTTTAAGCAGATGGCTTATATGTATATGTGTGAAATTTTTATGTTAAAAAGATACGTTTTTGCAGTATCAACATGCAAATTTTATGGGCCTGAATGATATTGCTTATTTTAGTATATACAGAAACCATTAACTCCCAAATCATACCAACTGCAGACATATATATTAGGACTACAAGCATTACATTTATGATCCATATAACTTATTTTGGTTTAAGGGTGCTATAGGCTTTTATGTTGAACATGTATACAAATCAATGTATATCAACTCAAATGCTAAAGTGTTGAATTTAAGAATATTGGGTAAGTGAAGAACTATATAAATGTAAAGATCATCTGCAGTAACTAAGTTGCATCTGAAGAAGATTCTCAGGAGGCAAAACACAGGTATTCCTGTATAAAAGTGGAGGTAATTACTCATCAGAGAGGTTCTTGTCTAGAGTCCTCTTCCCTCTATGTGTACCGAGTTCTAATAAGTTTATGAGGCTCAGATGCAGCGAAGGAGAAGTAGAGCGAGCAGGGCTATTATGGTCAGCTACCTCCGCAGCAGTGAAAGCATGCGTGGCTGATGTCCCCAAAACAAAACAAAAAAGAAAAGAAAATTCCATAAATGTTTTAGGGGAAATCTGTTTCTTTTTTTTTTTTTAAGATTGTATTTATTTATTTTTAGAGAGAGGGGAAGGGAAGGAGAAAGAGAGGGAGAGAAACATCAATGTGTGGTTGCCTCTCGCACACCCCCCACTAGGGACCTGGCCCACAACCCAGGCATGTGCCCTGACTGGGAATCAAACCAGTGACCCTTTTGTTTGCAGGCTGGCACTCAATCCACTGAGCCACACCAGTCAAGATATTTTTCTAATTTTTAAAAAACAATTATTATTCTTTTTTATTTTTAGAGAGAAAGGGAGGGAGGGAGAAAGAGAGGGAGAGGAACATCAGTTGCCTTTTGCACAGGCCTCCACTAGCCTGAGGACCGAACCCACAACCCAGGCATGCACCCTTGCCTAGAATCAAACCAGTGACCTTTTGTTTTGCAGGAGGATGCCTGACCAATGGGTTTTTCCTATTTTTGAATTGTATGAATTGAGGTAATTAATGCTACCTATCTAATAAGCAACCCTAAATATCAGAGAGTCACTATAAGAAAGGTTTATTTCTCACTAATCTGTTTTTGTCCATGCAGCTTTCTTTCTTAGCAGCATCTCAGGGATTGAGGGCCATCTCAGAGTCCTTCAGGAATCCCTTTGCCCCAAAAATGGAGGAGGAAGAATAGGTCTTAGAATCAAGTGTATATTTAAGGGGCCAGGCTTAGCGGTGGTCATCTCCACTACCATCCATGCTCCATTGGTTGGAATTAGTCACATAGCTCGACCTATATTTAAGTAGGGTGGGAACTGTAGTTTGCATGCACAGGAAAATAAATCAGGTTGGTGAGATTCTTCTAGATAGTATCTAGCACATGTGCAATTTCTTTTTAAAAAAATTATGTTACATGCTGCAGTAGTGATGATTATTTAAAGAAAGCTTGCTAATGGCAGGCTCACTGTTGCTTAAGGTCTTTCTAACCCATGGTGGCACTAGAACATTATGGGTTGTTAAAGGATTCCGTTTGTTCACCCCAGTCATCTCAGAGCCCTTCAGCTGGGGGAGGGGCATGGTGCTGTTGCAAACAAAGATCATTTGACTTCACATTTCTGGACTGATAACCTGATCAAAGTTGAATACTTGTGTACGTGCACTAGTATATACATACATATTTGACATATGCATATTAAAATCACCAAAGCAAATCATAAAAAGTTCTGAGGAAAAGTAGAATTTCACGGAAGAAACAGATTTTTCAGTATATGAATCACAGAGTAAATCATCTGCTGAATCTAAATCTTGACAAATAATTGCTACCTTCTGACATTCCTTCCACAAAGACTTACCCATCCTTAAATGTTAAAAGGATGGACATAGTCATTTATGACTCTGGTTCTTGAAGTCTTTTGTAGTAACTAAAAAGAAGAACCATCCTGAGTAACATTTTATTGATGAATCAAATTACATTTTATGTCTTGTAAATTTTAGTCTCTCTTTACAGTTTCCCGAGGGTTTCTCCAGGGACATTCAGAGACATGACTCAAGAGGAAGATTGGCTGACAATTCAGAGCTCTGATGAATTTTAATGTTCATTCTACTACATAATAAAGCATCACATTTTTTTTTAGCAAACAGATAAGGAGTAGGAGACAGGATTAGTATCACATCTGTGGCTGTCTCGAGGAGGGACAAGATTCAGTGGTGAGAAGATTAGAATTTAGATGAAGTCTAAGGTGGATTGTATGGTATTTTAATATTTAACTTTAAAATCCAAAATTGTTTAGGGAAAGATTTGCTCTAATCACTTGTCTGGAGAATTGAAGAATTTAAAAATCAAATTTGCAAATATGAATGCTTCAAAAAGATTAAATTCTTATACCTGTGTTCTATTTCTGGCCTTGCCACCAAGCAACTCTATGATCTTGAGATTACCTTGACCTTTCTTTCATGTCTTTCAACATCTGTTATTTTTCTTGAGGTGGTCCTAGGTGAAGAGGGGATTTGGCAATTATTTGGTGAGTTATATTGACAACAGAAAAGAATATATCCTCGTCTATTCTGGTAAAGTAGATGAGAAGTGCTGCCCATATTGGTCAAGTTCACCAGCCGATCCACAAAGAGATTCAGTTTTTTTACTCCATAAAGATAAAAAATGTAATGATGGAGGCTGCTTTCACCTGAGATAGAAGAGTATTTTAAGGAAAGATGAAGCAATTCATCTCAGAGGACTCACACCTACTCTGGAGCACACGGAAGAGAATTAGGAAAATATATAAAGGACTTTTAGGTTATTTCCTAATGCCATGAAAATCCAGGTAGCACTCTTCACAAGATGTTTTGAAAAGGAAAAGACATTGCTGTATCCACACAATGTCTCATTAAAGGCAGAAAACAATTTTGGGTATAATAGGCTTTTCCCCCCTCTTGATTAACTAAAAAGATAGCAAGTAGTTGCTGCCCTCTCGGCCTGTGTAAGTTCACGGACTGATAACCACACAGCTAAGGAGTAAACAGGGGCACGGGGTCAGGCAAGGGTGGCTCCACCCACTTACACGTGCTCTTGACTGCCTTCGATGTGCCAGGAACTGTGAGCTAGGTGCTGGGGACAGAGTGTTAACAAAATGGAACTAGCTTGTAGCCTGGTGTGGTGACTGTTGTGAAATGGGATGAGTAGGATAATTTGGGAATGTAATTAGGAGACTAATCTAGTCAGTGGGAGGCTGAAAGGGAAAGAAAGGCACTGTGAGGAAGAGGTATTTAAGCAGAGGCTTGAAGGCTGAGTGGGAGTAAACCAGGTAAAAGGGAGACATGTTAAGGAAGAAAAAAACAGCATGTACAAGATACCTGAGACAAATGAGAACTTCCCCCATTCAAAGAAACTGAAAAAGTCCAGAATGACTAGACCTTGAAGAGCAAAGGGGAAAGTCTTAGGGCTAATGAACTGTTAATTCCAAGGTTTGTGTCGATATTAAGTTGGTCCTGGGTGCCGGAGGGAGTAAAGGCCTCTGAGAGGAGTAGGGTCATTCTGCGTAGCCCCTTTGGTTTGAAAGAATGTGCAAGGAACAACCTGATACTGCACAGCAGCCCTGCTCTGGCTCCAGAGACAGCGGCTTTCCATTTTAATTGAGTCCCACTGGTGCTCTCTTCTCCCAGTCCCTGGCCTGACCCTGTAAGGAACCAGAGAAGTAGTGTATCTCCTTCTTCAATGAGATTCCTTCTCTGAGGACCGTTTGGGCAAAATTTTTCTGCTTGGTTTGTCATTTTCCTGCCTTCAGTTTGGCTTGTTGGCTACCCAAATTTGTCCACTTTGATGTTCTCATTATCCTCTCCACTCAGGAATAACAATCCCACTGAAAAACAACAAGGACAACAAAGAGCAGTGGTGAAAAATAAAAGTATAACCTGAATGAGCTATCAGTGACGACATAATCTTTTGAGTGAATTTATACTAAAGTGTAAATGACTGAAACATGCATAACTTATCTTCTTCTTTGTGAAAAGTACCTTTTCTCTTGAGTATTTTTGTTTTCAGGAAGTTTGCATATTAGCCTGAGGCTATAATGAGCCATTGGATGAAAATGACTTTCTAATTGTGTAAAGGGAGTCTTTCAGGGGAGATGTTTTTTTCTGAAATCTTTGATATCATCCATGACAGTAGTCAGCCACAGACAGCATTAAAAGGAATTAGATTCTGGTCTGATTTTCATGGATTAGTTATTATTTCCCTCTTTAAAATGTATCAACTGCTCAAACCCTCCGACGCCAACAGGAGCACTCTGGGGAGGAGCGCCCCAGAAGGCAGAAGAAGATCTTATGCTCTTCATCTCACGTGCCTCACACGTGCAGCTTCTCTACCTCTCCCCTTGCCAGGGACCTGCCCCAAGGCAACGGAGCGCCCCAGTGGAATTCTCGGTCTGAAAAGCGCTGACCAAGTCCTGCCGCTCAGCCGCTGAAAGTGCTGTCCCACTCCGATCCCCAAACCCAGTCCCACACAGGGGACATCCCACCCAGCTAGGGCCTACAGAGAATGACCCTGCCGTGGGAGGCTCACGTATGCCCCCTATCACTTGTCCAAGTCTGCAGGAGCCCCACCAGAAGCCTGGCGCGGGAAGCTGCGGTGCTCACCCACCTCAGATCCCTTGCTCGCTCTCCTGGACCCAAGTTGGGCGACAAGACCCTCCCTGTTTGGGACTCTGTTCGCCGACCTTCGTCGGTCCTTGCTCTCAAACCTTGCTTCTAGCAGCCTCTGCCAGTGCACCAGACCTACAGGAAAGTTGCGCCGGAGCTGTTGGAGGGGCGTCATCGCCTCCTAGCAACGCTCCTAGCAACCGGGTAACATCTGCTCCCTCTGGTCCAATGCGAGCCGAGAACAGCTGCGCTCCCGCCTTGCGTTCGGAACCAGAGCGAGAGGCGCTTCAGAGTCTGGAGGGACCGACGTGCAGCAGCCCGGGCTCCCGACAGTGCTGCAGTTGCCGCTGCTGCCGCTGCCGTTGTCGCTGTCGCGCTGCTGCCACCGCCCGCTGTCGCTGTCAGCGCCCGTCTGAAGAGTGACAGCGACGCAAAAGCAGGAGGGAGCACTGAACCCCGCGCCTTTACAAAACAAGTGCATGCGCCCATCTCCTGGTGAATGGACTCAGCTCGCAAGGTAGGTGTGGACTCCTCCAGCCAGGTGTCTTCCTTGGAGGCTCAGAAAAGAGTCCTTTCATTGAGGGTGAGGGTGGGAACGTGTTTGGAGATCCCACCCTGCCCGCAGCCATTGGAGAGTGGTCAGCTGGTGGCCCCAAATAACCTGACTTGATTTGGGGGGGGGGATTCTTGGAATCGGTTCTTGAGGATTTCCCTGTCTGTGGCTGTTAGGTTTTTGTTCGGAAGTTTTCAGCCCTTGTTTTTCCTTGACTTCGAAGCCTATGCGCGTCAGGACAGCTGGAAGCAGCAATCACCCAGAGAAAGCCTGTGGTTACAGCTACAATGACATAGTGTAGTCTTGACTAATTGAATCAACACGTATGGAGAGCAACATCTTTGTAGGTCCTGCTCTGGAAAGGGTCCATTTGGCCGAGAGCAGCCCTTCACTGTTACTCAACCTCCTGAAAAGTAACCATAGTAACTCACCTCTCTTTTGATGGGATCTTCCTCATTGGCTGCCTATCTTCCTTTGGAAAGCTCATTTCTCTAAATATAGAAGATGATGAGATCTGTAAGCCTACATCCATGTAGAAAAGGTGCAGTTAAACATGGCCCTTTAAAGAGAAGTATTGTGTGGCTATTTCAAATCTTGTGAGAAATAGTGTGTATTCCAAAGAACGATTGGGTTAGTGTGGTGAGTTAACTGCTGGACTGTTACTTTAGAGACAATATTCTCTGAAATTATACACAATCTGGCACTTAAAAACAAGTTAGGTGTCTCTGACTCTGATTTTTTACAAACATTAATCTACTGACAATCCCCCAGTAAAAACTGGTCAGATCAATTATTCAGTTATTTCCAAATTTCTTAAGATAATTAAGATTCCACATATTTGAAATTACATCTAGAGAAGATTAAATTAATTTTGAGTTCAGAGGCTTATGTATTTATCTCTCTGGCCAAATCAACCCCGCCTCAAACATCTCAGCGCCCTCCTACTCGGTGCTTCCTCCTGACGTGTTAACCAGCTCACGCCAGTGCAGTTCTGACTCTCCCCGTGTTATTTGTGTTTGTCTCCTTGTTTCAAAATCTCAGGTAACCATTCATTCATGAGCCGGAGGCTGTGAGAAATGCTCTCTGTGCAAAGGGGGACTCTCGCCAGATTTTCCGAAGCTGTCCTAGAAATATACTTTTCAGATTGATTCAGCATTACCAGGTAATCACTAGCTTGAAAGAAATAAATGCTAATGTAGCATTACCATAACTTACAAGATCAATATAAGGGGTTGTTTATACAGGCGGTTGCTGGGTAGAAGTCAATAGAGGTTTTCTGTAGAAAGGACATTTGTGGGCTGGCAGATCTTCCTCTCTTAGACCCATGTGAATAGGGAGGGCCAAATTAGGTAGCCTGGCTCAGGGAACATGTCAAGTGGAAGCCCTATCCACACGCTGGTGCATGTCTGAATGAAGGAAAGGAAGAGTACTCTGAGTTGCCAAAAGTGATTGTGGTGTTTTTTAAATTTAATTTAAATTTAATTTACATTAAGGCCATGATGATATGAACCCATCAGTATTAAGCATTTAAACTCATTTTCAAGATGGAGTGCAGTTTTTTAATGAGTGTTCAGCCCTCCAGCACTGTGTAACTTTCACATGTACTGAGCTATCCATGTGCACTTCCTGTAAGTAACTAGCCTAGAAAATTACAACCAAATTCATGAAAATATACCATGCTGCATGTCTTCCTTTTCCTTACTTCCCTTTGCAAAAATAAGGAATTGAACAAGTTTATTCAGAAACCTATTTGAAGATTTATTCTGTTCTGGTTGCTGTATAATGTTTTTTATTTGTTTAAGTACAGTTGTTATACAGTATTATATTAGTTATATTAGGATAGTATTTATGAATATCATGAAACTTTAAAAGTACTGGTTTCCATAGTCATTGAAATATCTGTGGCTTAGTAATTTTAAGCATTAAAGATGACCATTTGAACCATCAAAAATGTAGGTTTCAATTAGCTTTTACCACTGCCCACCCTTTTCTCTTCCTCCAACGTAATTACTATATTTTATGGTGAGAAACAAATCCAAGGAGACCAGAAAGATTTACTGTTACCTGTCATGAGATGCATATAGAGATCTAGTGATGCTATCAATCTAAGGAAAGTTTGAGTAAAGCAGCCACAAGCTTAAGTCTTGTGTTTTAGCAATTTATACACATCCTATTTCTTATGTAATATGCATAGAAGTTTTAAATCATTCGGTGCCCTTTAATGATGTGACTGAGTCTTCCCTTTCATGAAGACCACTGTCATCATCAAAAAGGTCAAGTGAAAGAGGTTCTTAAATTTTCATTTTGATTTTATCTTGAATGTATAATGCGCAGAATATATTGTGTACTTTTGATGAACAGATCTGTTTAAAATCACTCACCAGAAATGTTATCATGGTATTTAGCTTTAAATAAATAAAAATAAATCAAATAACAGTATTATAATATAAGCATTGACTCCTAGAGACTTTGGTGGGTCCTAAATTAGAGTGTGAAAAAACATCCCACCAATTTACAGTTAAGGATGTAGTCACTCTCATCAGCTGTATATTTCAGGTTATAAAAGAAGGGTTGTATTTGATCTATCAACCTCTTAGATAAAGCTGAGATCAGTCAGGTCAAAGCTGAAACCAAGTGCTAATTTCAGTTTTTCCAACTCTGGTTGGAAGTTTTTAGGTGTTTACGAACATACCACATTCATTTTCATGTCACGCTATTTTTGTGGGAGTAAGGAGACACTCTGAAATGTGGAGAAAGTTGAAAGGTGCGGAGGCATCTTGCCTACACATCTGGACTCTCCACCGAGGACTCCTGCCAGCTGGCTGTGGCTGCCAGACACCAGCTTCCCAATGACAGGTCTAAAGTTAAAACACGGTCAATTCATGTTGCCCTGTTTATCAGGGAAATACACTTTAGGAACCCAGAAAATACTAAAATTAAAATAATTGCAGAAACAGAGGAGTAAATTGACCATGGTCACTCAGCATTCACACTGGGAAGAAGGACTCGTTCAGGTTTAGGGGAAGCTGCTCCTTGTAAAGCTCCCCTTCCCTGCACTTTATTTTTAATAACTTGTCTGTCTAAATGATATTACCACATTCCTTCAGTGTATCCCTTTTTTTGTTTTAGCCTAACACAATTATTTTCATTTTTTTCTGATTAAATTTGTACAAACAGGCTAGTAACAACAGAGCCATCTAGTTTACTGCAATAATCCTCAGTCGGGTGGCAGGAGGAAATTCATGAAAAGCACAAAGGGTTGGTTATCGTTAAGTATTGTAACATCGCTTTATATTTAGGAGTTAAAAACTTTTTTATGACAAGTTACAAAATGGAAAGTGCAACAAAAAGTCGTCTTGGTGGGCAGAGATCCAAGTGTCTTCTAAAGAGCAGGGATATTGAGAAGGGCAGGAGTACAGTTTTGAGGCTGGCTTCGCCACTTCTCTGCGGTGGTGTAGCTACGATGGTACTATGTATGATTTTGAAATGCTTATCAAAGGAGACCACGGATTAGAAATATCAGGAGAAGCTGGGGATATTGCAAAGAAAACCAGGGCTCAGGAGCCTAGTCTCAATTCTGTCCCCATGTGCTACTTGTTTTACCACTTTGTGGCTCCCTTTCTCCACATGTAACATGGGAGGCAGACCCACTGTTATTAACTTGGGTAGAGCGCCTGAGCTTGAACACAGTGCAGTTTAATGAAGCACCTTTAGCTCCTTGGAAGACAGGTACCCTGTGAATGAAGAACATTTTGTCACTAAAGCAACTCCAGGTGGTGACCATATGAGTGAGGGCAGAGAATAACCTAATTCCAGAGGAAATTCTTACATATTCTTTGTACGTAGAGTTGTTAATGAGTAGTTACATCTTATGTCTTTCCATGAACATTTTGGGGTACGTGGCTAAATGTTTTTGGTGATGTACCCAAACCTGAGGGTGGTGTCAAAGTGGAAGACAATGTGGGTGATAACAGAGCAGGTACTTTTCAAAAGACCACTGCTGTCTGTAAACATTAGGGATTACAACCCTCCTCTCTGAGCAACAGACCAGGGTATCTCAGGCAGTTACAGTATCTCCCTAGGCATTATTGGTAAGATATTTCTGGGAATCTATACAGAGCTATGTGATTGCTTTGATAACTTTCTTTCTTATTTCCACTTTCTTAAGTGAAAGATGGAATGAAAGGAAGCATCATCTCCAGAATGAGGAATGCACTTCTGAGGGCTGGTGAATCACAAAATTCACCACAAACCCCGCAGCACTTGCTATCTGTCATCACTAGGGCCAGACCAGGGCAGAAGGTAGGCTTTGGTGCAGCATCTAATGTTAACTTCATGACAACATGGCTGGTCATGTCCCATTTAATGCTCTTCTCTTGGTTCTGAGGCCATCACCAGTGGCACAAGATAGACCTGTGGAATTGGTGGAGTTTTATCTAATATTCTGTGCCTGTAACGGGGGCCACCCAAAATGCTGCTGGTCTCTCAAGAGACCCTCCTAACTCACTGGCTGTCAGTGTCCCAAAGAAAGTTCCTAAGAAAGTTTTCCAGGAGTTGCAACTTGTTGGTAATTTTAAACGGTCAGTAGAGTCAATCTTGTGCTTGGGGTAGAGGATAAATTTGAAGAAACAGATTGTTTCATTGTTTCAGAGCTTACAACTGGCACTGAGTTCTGCTCCCATAAAACATAGTTCCCAAAAATATGCCAGGAAAAGGCTCATGAGGGAGATTGATGAAATATTGCTAAATATCAACACAACTAAAGGTCTACAAAGAGCACTGCATTACAGCCTTGGATGTTGCACTCATCTACCTTCTTGAATAGATACACTCATGAATGTTTCATGCAACCTGTGCTTAACACCAAGGGAGAACAAATGTCCTGTTCATAACATAATGCTGCTGAGTAGGCTATATGTGTGATTTCAAAAATGAGGCCATAGCGATGGTAATACCTCACATTTATTGAGCAGAAAATACGTGGATATGTGACAGACACTGACTACGTGCTTTTAAAACATCCTCTCATTTATTCGGCATACAAGTCAATGAGTCTGATATTTCATTGATGGGGAAACTCAGCCTCTTTCAGTTTTTAAACACTTTGTCCAAAGTCACTGAGCAAACAAATTGTGGAGCTGGGTCTTGAACCAGTGCCGTGGGATAGCACTAGAAAGTCAGGCTGAAGCAGGTAGTTTAAGCCATGCAGCAAGATTACAGAATGTCACTAACAGGGACAGATAGGGTAGCTCTTTCTAAACAACAGTGGTCATGGCTCTTAAAGAAGGATGTCTATTAGCTTTGCTGTCAGCAAAGCAGCCTTTAGATAGGTAGAGATGTATTTTTTAAGGCTCATGCCAGACTAACTACATGCAAAGGGAAATCAGTGGAAGCTGAAACCCATGAGCTGTTTGTAACCCGAGGCACTTTTTGATCTGAGCCTAGAACCCACCTTATTCTCCGCGTTGATTAGACGTTTTCTTTTTCTGTGGCTGCAGATGCACACATCTAATAGGCTGGTCTCAATGCTGGCTTTGCAGTGTATTGGCTGAATGGAAATGAAAACCTTACCAAAGTTCAGATACATTAAACTCCCCAGTTCTGCGTGATCTCTCAGGCCTTTCACAGTCTTGGACAAAGAATGGGCTATGATGACAGGGGTAGTTCTTTTATTATTGTCTGTTCTCTCAAAGTGTTTGTAAATTAATTTGCTGATGATCTGTCCTTAATGTACTGCCCTGGGCTGTGCACCAAATGAAATCACTTGTGCAATAATAGGGTTTCAGTTCTCTGGAGGCAGAAGCAGGACAATAAGAAAGAGCGTTTGAACAATCGTTTGTAATTACATTTTAAACATTTATTTAAAGAAATGCATATAAATTGCATTGCCAGAGCTCTAACGACAACGATGGTCACTCTGTTCTGTGTCTCAGTTTGTTGCTTGTTGAAGTTTTATGCTATGAAATACATTGAGCCCAGCAGAGAGATTTTATGTGCCCGGAGGGTATAGCATTAAAAACCATTTGAATATAAAAGCCAGCATTAGTTATGTTACCTTCAGAGATAAATTTAGGCTCAGACTAATTCAGTTTCATGATTTATATATTGTTCTCAGAGCTCAGGACACTGTATATGAAAACAAAGTCATTTTACTTTTTCTTGTTTATTTCATCAGCTTTATTTGAATTAGAGGCTGGGTTGAGTTTGCCTTTTTAGTTGCAGGAGACTTACAGAAACAGATTTTACTTACATTTACTGGATTAAAGCAGGCAAACTTCTTTGGATATTTGCAGTAACTTTTACTCTCCAAATGGCTGTCTAGATGTTTCAAGAACCTTCCCTTTACCCTACATGTGTGAACAGTGGCAATTAACCCATAAATATTTGCTTGGAGCCTCTATAGTACCTGTAATATATTTTAAATGTGACTGTTTGATATGTTCCTTTTCAGCCCTTTAACTCTCTCATTATAATCTAGTATCTCTGGGAGGCAGAGTGATGAAAAGACTCTTAAGAGTCAGGGCTAGGAGGCCAGGCTGGGGTTTGCTTCTGAGGGATAGAACCATTCCGTTGACATGAAGAAGAGCTAGGATTTATTGAGTACTTACTATATAGCTAGGCACAGTGCCAGTCACTTGTCATGAATGATTTCAGTGGTCCTATGAGCCAGCGTTAGCTCTATCCCCACTTTACAAATGTGCTTTGTAGAGAGTTGATGTAATTTTCTCAAGGTCACACAACTAGGAAGTGGCAGAGATGGAATTCAAACCCACTTGCACCTGACTTCGAAACCCGAGGTCTTAGACCACAACAGACTGTAAATCACTGGACTCCTCTGGGCCACAGTTTCCTCTTCTATAAACTTTGGAGACTGAACCAGGTGATCAATAATAATTGACAGGTCTGAGTTCCCAAGAAAACAGATGTAGGAACTTATGTTTGCTATATATTTTAGCCTCAAAGTGGCTAAAAGCATCCTCCAAAATTTGATGCTGAAAACATTGCAAATAGCAAAACAGCCTGCAAGGAGGTAATTGTCAAACTGATACCAGCTGTGAAAGCTTTTCGGCATTTCAACAACCCATGGGGGTGTTTTGTAAGAGCAATAAACTAAGTGGCTAAGTGTGTTGCCCACGGAGTGGAGACACGAATCTAGTCCCCTGAGAATTTACTCTGTATTTTCAAGGTCTGAAACATTCATAGTCTTGGGCTGACTGAATACAGCCAGACAGAATCTTTATAAACCTTGGAGACATTTGGTATATATTTTTTGTCTTTGATCTCTTAAATAAAAATATCTTTCCCAGAGCATCACTTACTTTATTTGACATTTGGTTCTCCAAGCTGCCACCTGCCCTCCCTCGTATCACTCATTCAAAGGTTTTTCATTGGTCGTAAATGCTGTAGACATTGTACGGCTTTGGAAAATAAAATGAGCAGACATTTAAAGACACACGCACAAATGTAATGTTTTGCTTATGGTAAAGTTACTCTTCTCATTTCCACATCTTTCTTCATCCTTTGCTACACTATAGTAATTCATTGGCCCTTAGTTTAAAAAAAAAAATCAGTGACTTCTCCAGTTGTAATGCTAATAACAGCCATTGATGCTTCTTAATGTGAGCCCAGGAATTTATGTTGAAAAGTGACATCATTCTTTCTTCACTATTTAGTTAAAATGCAGTCTGGCTTTGTTCACAATGCCAAAACATCTAAGCCAATACAGCCAGTGTTGCAACAGCAACAACAGAAATCCATCAAGCCAATTGCTTGGCATTCTGATGATCAGGCAATCAGCTGATTGGCTCAATGTTCTGTGCCTAATATTTTAACATAGCTTGCCTAATATTTTAACATAGAGGCTCTAAAATATGTGGCCCTCAGACCTGCAGCAACAGCATCACCTGGAAATTTATTACAAATGTAAATTCTCTGCTTCTGGCCCAGGTTGAATTAGACATTCTCGGGGTGGGGCCCAACAATTTGTGTTTTAAGGAGCTCCGCGGTTGGTTCCGATGCTCACTAAACATTTGAGAACCTCTGTGGCATCGACTAGTTAAGCAATTTAAAAAGAGGTCAGTCATAGTAATTGTCATCACAGAAGAACCCAAAGCTTCACCTAGTTATTTGACTAAATTGATTTAAAATACACCTAAAAAGTGCAGTTTACTAAAAAACAGCCCCCGGGAAAACTGGCTTCAGCATGCTTCCCTTGTTTTTAATACAATACAATGTTCTCCTTTTGTTCTAACCTTTTGAAACCTGTGAAACTCTGTGTAAGCTGAGTTTTGCTTATTGAATTCAAAGATTGTATATAAGAGTAGCAATTATTGTCTTTGCTTAGAGTGAGTGATCATTACACATTCATCTTTTAAGGTCAGGCACAGCAGTGGTTTAAAATTTTTATTGCCCTTACAAAACATACTCTGGGTTAAGGCTCTCTTGGGATAGAATCCACGGTGGGGCACTGAACGTTTGGAGTGTTTTAGGTGTAATTTTTGTAGCTTTTCCTACTGGTTTAGAAAAACCATCCCGCTAAAAAAGCTGCAGGAAGCATTATACAGATGTCAGCGAGTTGAAGGAAAAACTAGAAGAGAGGCATGTTCTTGAAAAACACATTTTTAATATTTATAATTAAAAAATTTAATGTTAGAGGGAAAACATCAAATGCCTTAACCAAAAATTAATTAACCAACACATTAATAAACTACTCATGTTGTGAATCAAATGATTTCAACACTTAGAAATATTTGAGGGTATGAATTAAAGGTATAAGAGACAATGTCTAACTATGATCTTTTTTTCCCTGGTCTGGTCCTCTGAGGTTGAATGACTTACTGAACAGGACTCAGTTTGTATCCTAAATTCATTCACTACTTTCACTAGGAAGCTCTTTGGCCTTTTGCTTGTAAGGTTGAACTTGCTTCTTTTTTGGGATATGAGCACCACCTAGAGTACATACTTGGAACTTCTTTTTAAATCAAATCACTGTTTTTCTGAAAATCTGCTTTCAGAAAACACTGTCCCTCCTTAAGTCAGAATCCTCAACAGCAATAGTATATTGAAAGAGAGAACAAAGATTTCCACCTTCAGATATCATACCAAGGTCAAGCTTGCTAGTCAGAATGTTATTTAAACCTTTCATTTATTGATGATTAACCTCTGTTAAGCCGTGTGTTATGAGAATGGTTATATACTGTGACCATATCGTGGGGTTTGTCCATAGATGTGCACAGTTATTCTAGAAAGTGTAATTGGGACACCAGCCAATTTTACAATAATTTTATTAACCCAGGAACATTAAATTAATTCTGTAAACTAGGCAGTTTAACTAAAAGAATGATGAAAATAACGTCTTTTTTTACATTACATTTTGTGAATCTACTTCGAATCTGGGTATGTTTTAATATTAAATGGCATGAAATTAAATAGAGGATTTGTAAGTATTTTAGTTTCCAGTGGTTGCTTAAGGAAGTAGGCATAATTCTGTAACTTAGAACATCTGTTTTGGATCTAAAGAGTGACATTTGCCGGCCAGACAGGCTTTTCCATCATGAGACAATTGCCACTGACTGCTTCACCACATTGCTTAGTAAATGAAGAGAGGGTATTATTTTCTGGGATCACCGGTTTCTTTTTACAAGTAGCACTGTTATTCTAAAATACTTTGTTACAAAATCTGACTTTTCTCCAATTATTTTATTTTATTTAGCTTATCCAACAAAAGTATTAACATATACATTAACAACGTCGAAAGTAGCCTACTTTAAGAGAAAATATGCAGAAGAAGAAGATTTACATCAAGATTGCCATGGGTATTTTCCAAAAGTAAGGGTTTACTTATTATTCTTTCATTTTTATGACTCTTGCAAATAACAAAAAGCTCTGGTTTTCATTTTTCTTTTTTCTTTAAAGATTTTATTTATTTATTTTTAGAGAGAGGGGAAAGGAGGGAGAAAGAGGGGGAGAGAAACAGCAATGTGTGGTTGCCTCTTGTGCGCCCCCTCCTGGGGACCTGGCCCACAACGCTGCATGTGCCCTGACTGGGAATCACAGGTTGGCAATCCACTGAGCCACCCCAGCCAGGGCTCATTTTTCTAACAGAGTAGTTTTAATGATGTGTTTGCTTTCCAGCACCTGATATTGCCTGAGGACAGGACTTGCATTCTCAAACTGTCTCTGGAGAAGCTCAGGTTTCTTGAAGACCCAGAAACCTACTTGAGAAGGTCTGTGTTAATTAACAATTTGCTGAGGAAGATCCACCTAGAGACGGAGAAGGAGAGCTATGAATACTTTAAAGAAGCTCCCTGCTATAAGACGGCTTATTCTGATACAAGAAAACGGCTGAAGTTTATGGTACAGGAATGCTGTTCTCAGTCTCTCTATTACGAAGAGCTGCATTCATATCATATTGTGCCTTACGCTTCGGAAAATGCCATTTATGGAATGGGCTACACTAGCAGCCACTTGGAGCAAAATTCTCAGTTGCTTATTTATAAAATGAATTAAAGTAACTGTTAATTCCATTGATACTTTGTTTCTAAATGCCTGAACTGTTTATTGTGAAGATGTTAAGTAGGCACTATTTCTCAGTGCACTTGAGATCAAAGACAAGATGCATGCTAAACTGATTGGAGAGAACTCTGGTTATTACTCAGCAGTCCTTAGTACTATCAAGTCAAATTGGAAATAAGCCTACCTATGATAAAGTGGCAAGTGAGTGCTTTAGAAGTCAGATTTTTTTTTAAAGATGTGATATGTAGGAAGAGACCGATATCAACATCTTACACAGATTTAAACATTCTAAGCCCATATGTCCAAATTTTGCCACTCATAGTGGAAAGTAACAAAAAGTAGCAGATTGAACTGATAAAATCTTGTCCCTGAGGATTAAGTGTGGAACAAATTTACAGTAATTTTCTGTAAATAATGAGGAGGGGGTAGGTTCTTGCTGAAAATCATTGGCATGTCAAGCATTATGCCAAATAATTGTTTGACGCCATTCTTCTGTTAGCATTAGTGGCAATTCAAGATGGAGCAGACATACTGCCACTTAACTGCTGAGTGTAACAACCAGACTACTCCAAACTGATCCATTTTCCATTTTGCTTTTTTTTTTTCTGTCTTGATAGACTTTTCTTTTTAAAGGTGAAATTTAATCAAATAGCCTTGTGGGTGGGCTTATCTCTAAGTTTTCAAGGTGGTTAAAAATTGTGGTGGGTCTTCAGTTGAGTTTAAATTTTATTTATGAAGTCATTTTTTATAGGCTGTGAAGCTCAGGAAAAGAGTAGACAGGTAAAATTTGTTTTGAATAGATTGATTATTTAAAAAGAAATCTTATCTGAAAATATTGGGGAGAACAATGGAAATTGCAACGTGATGTTATTTCTTCATCTAAGATCACATTTAAGGCTGCCTGGATGAAACTTTGCACTGATTTGTGTACAATAGTCGACCATTCACTATCTGGCAAAATGTTTCAGAATGCCTTCAAGTCAAGTTTGGATAAGTCCCTGTATTTTGGAACTTGAAAGCTAATTATTTAACAAGGGGGGTAGATTCCTGAAATTGTTTGAAATGGTTCTTAACTTTTCTTTGCAGTTTGATTGAGATGTCTGATTTTAATGTTTGGAGTTATGTCCTATGAAGCCTATCATTTAAATAAGTGTCACTCACTGATAAAACAGATTGGGAAAACTAGGTGCCAAAGGAATATTCAAGAAAATACCAAAGACCCAAAGATGAGTGTTGGATAGACTATGATCATCAAGAATCTAAAATAAGGACTGTACAGGACATAGAAGAACTTTGTTAAAGGGTTTTGGAACAATTTGCTGGCTAATGTGCTTTCAGAGCACTTTATGCTTAATAATGATAATCAAGGACACTGCTTTAAATTAAGACATGACCGGCCTTCAGTGATCATGTGTTTTGACAAATTTAAATATGGTGATTTGTCAACCTTGTATCTTGCCTAGTTAAAAGCCATCTTATAACCAAGAAGGCCTTTTTTCTCTTCAAGAGAACTTTGTTTTTAGTTTTAATTCACTACTTGCTCTTTAACAAATCATAGGGGTGATTAACATGGTATAAAGAACATCGGTCCTCTGATCAGCATGCATTGTTGAAGACAATATAGATATATAATTGGTAAGAGTATCAGGTTTATATTTAATTGCTCAATCAAAAATAGGGAAAATGCTTTAGAACAAACTGAAAAATTATAATTGAGGTTTATTTTTAAAGGCATTTGGTATGAATGGTGAGATAGCTTTGAAATACAAATATAAATATTTAAAAATTAATTTAAGGGCAAAAATTTGGCAACCAAAGTTTAAAAACCTTATTTCACTGCTTATAAAATACCTTACTTCTCAGAATGTTTCTTTTAAAATGTAGTTTTTTTAAACAGCAGAGATGTTAATTGAATAGACTTTAAATTTGATAGGGTAATTATACTATCATATAATTAAAAAATAGAATTAGCTCTCCAATAGTTTAAATATTATACTGAAAAGAACATTGGCTTGGTTTAGGACAGTGTCCATAAGGAAAACACACCAGTGCTAATAGATGTGACTTACAAAATTGTCACATATTAAAATTGTTTGAGGAGAGAAATGTACATACTTTGGAGTATGAAAGAGAGGGAGATAAAAAATTACCAAGAAAGTATGAAATTGTAGTATTTATTGTATGTCAGAAATCTTAAATGAAGCAAGAACTCTTGGTCAACGAACCAGTAAGAGATGTGAAGTCTGCTTTATTTGGTGACATCATTAACCCAGCTCTCTGATCTATATATTCATATGAAGAGAAGGAAATGTCTTAGAAATGAGCAGTATTTGTGAATATGCCTTTCTAAAAAAAATGTGCTGATTTCAAAACAAGTTATTTAAAAATATCTTTTAGAGCATCTAATTTCTTTTCCAATAAACAATTCATAGATGAGTTGACTGTTATCTTGACTTTTAAAAAAATAATAATTTGTATTTCAACTATGTGACTTTCTGAGTTAACCAATAAAATTGCTGTCACTTACTATGGCAAACTGGTCCCCAGGGAGACCTGCACAGATGCACAGATCTGCCCACTGGCCCCGTCCCACACGCTGTGCTATGGGAGAGGAGAAAGGTGAGAGACAAGTCACAACTCTTTTGAACTTGGACATCCTTTCTCCTGTGACAAGAGCCATTCTTAGAGTAAGAAAGATAGGATGGGAAATCTGAATGGCTTTGGTAATGCTGATCCCTCTTGTAGGTACCCAAACAGCCTAAAGACCTAGTAAAAAAAGAAATTTTTAAAAAGGGATGAGGAAAAAATAAAAGAGATAAGGAGGGGGAAAAGGAGAGCAGAGAAATAAGGAACAGGATCAGTAAGTGAAAGAGAAAGCTGTTGCATGTAGGAAGGGGTTGCTTGCGTACTATACTCAATTTTGTTTTCCTGTCTGTTATACACCTAAAACCTGATATTCACAATGTATTGATCCTTTCTTTCACTCACCAGTGATGCATACAGTTAGATTCTATTCGGTATATGTACCATTTGAAATGTGATATTACTATAAAACATCCCTGACTCTGAGCTCCTGGGTAGATGAGAAAAGGAAAAAATAGAAATTAAGTTGGGGGAAAGAGTAAATGGCGAGCCAGTGTACACATGGGTAAGCTCAAATGCACAATCAGATTCCAATGTACATCCCTAGATTTAATAAATTCTAGTGCTAGAGGACTTAGAAGTAAGTGCAATCCTCCCCTATTAATTGAGTAACTCTTATGAGCCAGGGACTGAGCCAGGATTGGGGATACAGAGATGAATGTGCACAGTTTCTTTTCACTGATGAGGGAGGAACTCAGTGACGTTTGGTTTTCATATAAAAGGTACTAACCCTATCAGGAGTAGCACCTACATTTCTCCTTTCCAAACTGTGGGATGGTTCTCAGATGTATATCTCCAAAGGCATTTGTGTCTAAGAAGGTGCACAGTGAGAAGGTCTGCTAACTGAGTCTACTAACTCAGATCTTAGAGAAGGAATGTACGTTCTGCTTTGCAGTGTATTTTATACTTGGAGTTATAGTGGAAAACTACGGTTGAAGACGAAAGCGTGACTGGTCTTAACTCATCCCTAGGACACAAGAGGTCATAGGGGAAGTAGGGAGACAAATGTGAATACAGACCAATTCCTTCTCCTCTGACTTCTGTGGCTTTCATTTTCTTTGTTTAACAGTGGAAATCAGGTTAATATGAAAGTAAAGGGGAGTCTTGATGGAGAGGCAGAACTGGGAAATCACAGCCTGAGAACTGCGTAGACTGTGTTCAAGGTTAAAAGGCCAGCACTCTTTAATGGGCCTTGTGCTAGAGAATAGCTTAAATGAACCCCAGGCTGTCTTAACAGCTGCTACCACAGCCATCCTCCTCTCTACCGTTGGCTTCTTCTCTGGACCACAGCCCAGCATCTAGTCCCTGCTGTAGGCAGAAGTTATGGGTCTAATTCCTCACTCTTTCCCCTTCCCCACAGCATCCATGCTGATTTGAGCAAGGATACTTGTAGGAAAGCAACAATTTACAGTACTGGTTGCACTCCTTTGGGAAAGGGTTTCCAGAAGTATCAAACTAGAACTCATTACAGTTTCTTGACACAATTCTTTTTAAAACTATTGTGCTTAGTCATTAAATAATTGTTAAGGTAATCCTCATGTTTCTGGAGTTCAATGTATTAGTTATCCATTGTGTATGTTTCGCTAAAGAAAAAGAATGCTTTACATTGGAAACAATGGAAGACTATGTGCAATTAATTCAGTTTATGAATATTTATGTAACACATGGCATTTTAACTTAAATTTTCCCATTCTCAAACTTCAGTACCATATATCAGCATGTGACAGGTGTCAGGTTTTTTGATTCTTTATTAAGTTTAATATGTCTAAAATTTGTTTCATTTATAGTTGAACATTTGGGGCAAAATTTCCCCATTAAAGTAGTTCCAGCTGTTCCTAAGGATAACTTGTAGCTGGGCAGATGAAGAACATTCCTTCCCTTAGCACTTCTCAGATCTTTTGTGCATGTAAATCATGAAGATCTTGTTTAAGTACAGAATCCTTCTAGTAGGTCCAGGATGGGGCCCGAGGGTCTGTGTTTCTCGTTTCCTTCGTGACGTCAGTGCTGCTGATCCGCTGGCCATACTTTGAGTAGTGAGGCTGCACATCACTCTGAAAATCCAAATATACACCCAAGCCTATACTCTTACTATTTTCAAAGAATATGTATTCATGTCTGTTTTCTATAGAAATTTTTCTCTTTAAAGAAATGCAAAGTAAAAAGTAAATATCATCAACTAGTTTTCCAAATCGGCCACAAATATGGGAATATTTTGTATAGTCAAATACATACAAGGCTGTTTTCCCTATAAAATTTATCTACATCAAGGAGCAAAAAAAAAAAAAAAAAAAAGAACATGGATGTAGTCATGTATTGTTCTTATCAGTCAAGAAATGACACACGGTAAATTTCTCTTCTTGATCCCCTTCCCTGATTATACCCATTTAAGGGAGCGCCATGTAGTAACACTAGGGCAAAGATGAAATGTTGTTCATAGGGAATGGGAATTCGGCAATTTTTCTTCTTGGCCAAACCTGAGAAAATCTTATAAAAACATTCTATATTAAACTCAGACTTATGGGTGACTGCACAGCCTGAAGAATCTGGTAAACCTGAGCTGAAGAACGGCACCTGGGTCTTCAACTTCTTGCTTTGAACTCTTTCTTGAGCTTTATGCCATGAGGGACCCTCCCCTTGCTATGTGCATCCTGTTTTGCTTTCGTCGTCAGCATCTGAGTAAGGGGTAGCGCATTGGTGTAAATGAGAGTGTTGCAAAAATTGTCTAATTTGAGCATGCCAAGTGATTTTTGTCAGGCTCTCCTTCGGTCATAAGTTGTTGGTATAGCTATTGTGAACTATAGTGTCATAAATTTGTCATAAACCATTAACAAAGGGAGAAAAGAAGAAATTTAGTTCTGTGAAAATGCACTCAAATATCAAGCAGATGGTGTTCTACAACATTTATTTGGAAAAATGTGTATCTGTTACATAATCTAACATATGTCTTTTTAACGTTTAAAAATATTTGGTTCATGATTTAGAGTTTTTATTGGATTGTTTTTTAAACTGAGAGGAAGAAGAAAGGTAACTGTATTTTAAAACATATTTGACATGTTATTAATAAAATTTTATTTCTGGTGAACTACAGGTGCCTTTATTAAGCAGGGGAGGGGGCGTCATGAATGTTCAGCAATTGCTTTATGGCTCCCAATACCAGAGGTCTCATTTTAAAGGCATCTGGTGATTTTCCTCTTAGCAGTTTACTTCCAACACAAAGTTTGCGTACGTACTTGGAACACTTCCCTATCTCCTGGCAAATATTCTTCGCTAAAATTGACCCTGAGAAATGCTTTTCTGGCAGCACAAGTCATGAGAACACATAACAGGCCTTATTCAAACATGATACTCACAAATCTCAGAGACAAAGATAGTTTCACTACCAGGGAATGGCAGCATTTGTTCTCCAGGGGTTTGATAGGTGAAGGGAAGGTGGAATATACCAGGAAGATAATGTCTCCTCTTTCTAGTAGGAGCTGGTGTTTACCAATTTTGCTAACCAGTGACTGTGAAGTCCCCTGCAATCCAGTGACTTGTGAGACAGCAATGCCCAAGTGTAAGGTATTTCCAAGCAAACAACACTTTTCTCTGTATATGCAGCAAGACTAAGTCTTGATTAAGTGTAGAGTTATTTGAGCAACCCAGGAACAACTAAGCCATATAAATTACCAAGACTTCTGTGAATGTGTTAGTAGAAACTGAAACATGATGAACATATCTAAGATGGTAACAAAAAGAGCCAAGTGCTCTCTTCCAAGAGTCAAAAAACCACCTTGCACATTATGTAAGTGCCTTGGACCGTGCCTGGTAGGTATGTAGTGGTAATCAACCATGTTGCCCAAGTGACTCTTAGTTTTTTTCTTTTATAAAAAAGTGCATTTCTTCCACACATGCTCTAGTTTTTGAGTCCAAGAGCAGGTGGTTATATGTTTCTTTCCTATTTCAATGTTTATGGAGTACAACACATACACACACTGGAGAAGCCACAGGTTGCAGGTAGATGGGCTTTTTTATTATTATATTTATATTTATTTATTAATTTATTATTATTAAGGCATAAAAGAAAGGATGAGCACCTCAGGGTGCTTCTCTCAGCAAGCCTGGAATCTACTTAAGGATTTCAGGTCACATTGAGGAGCACAAATACATCAGAGTTGTTGAGTTGATGGTAGTAAAGACAACCAAGGTTTAACCTCTAAACAAAGACCCATCACAAAAGAAGAATCTGAACATTTCTATTCCAGTTCTTTCTCCCCATATACTACGTCCCAACTTTTTCTGCGCCACCCCTGGCCCAGACTCTCTATTTGTGACCTGATGGCTACCATGGAACTTAACCAACAGTCATGATAAGCTCTCCCAGGACAATCCTTTATGAAGCCTTGGTTAAGCCATCACAGTTCGTCCATGTGCTGTGGCAGTTTTCTTAAAATTCTTTGATGTGAATCCACTGGATTAAATACATTCTACAGTGTGAGAGTCACCCCCAGATGTTCGCTTACCTGAGAGGTATTTATATTGTTGTCCCATGAATTTTTAATTAGAAGTATTTGTAAATAGTGCTGTCTAAACATAAATTATATTGAATTGCCATTACTCCTCTCAAGGTAAAAGAATATATAGAAAATAAACTATTGGTTCATATGTACAAGTGAACATAATACCACTTTGACCAAATTATGGTCAGAGTATTTCTATAGTATATGAGGAGGCCAAACAGGGAATTTTTGTTTTGTACAAAAAAAGGTCGTAATTTTTTAAATTATCAAATTAAACCTACTTCATCCTCACTTGGCCTCATAGGCAGCAAGTCCAGCCTTTCTTCTGGGAAAACCTTTCCGAGGTGCTTCAAGGCCACTTCCATTGGTCACTAGCCAGCTGGGGTCTGTCAGGAAGGAGGGGA
This sequence comes from Pteronotus mesoamericanus, assembly GCF_021234165.1. Classification (NCBI taxonomy): domain Eukaryota; kingdom Metazoa; phylum Chordata; class Mammalia; order Chiroptera; family Mormoopidae; genus Pteronotus; species Pteronotus mesoamericanus. Next base: position 26,908,420 of record NW_026555078.1, on the reverse strand, counting down.
CCCCCTTCGGGTGGCTCACCTTTCCACCAGAGGCCGCAGTGGCTTGAGGGTCAATGTGGTGTCACCGTGGAAACCAGGACCCTCCAGACCTAGACCTCTCCTTAAAATGGAAACTTACCAGGATTGCCCTATTTTTAACAAACTCATGTGGGCCAAACTCCTTCTTTTATCAAATTGACCGATGAAATTTTTGCCATTGATATTAAGTAATTAAGAGACATAAATAAACCAGCAACTGTTGTCTCTATTTAGCTTTCGAAGATGAGCCAGCTGTAAAAAACTTCACTCTGCTGCAGGTGATAGGCCATTAGGAACTGGAAAAAGAAATCTGAAGCACTAAGTAGTTCACTGTCTCTGGTTAGACCTCTGTCCACTTTCCTGGGTTCCTGCATAGTTGAATGTAATTGAATTGATGCAGTTGGCATCGATGGAGTGAACTTTCCACCTGGGGATAAGGAGCAGTCATGAAGCAGGCAAGCAGCACCACAGAAGCAATCTGGACAACAGGAACAAATACACCATAGACTTAATTATCTATTTCCATATTTGGAAGAAGGACCCTGGGCATGGTTCCAAAACGTAGGCCGTGTTTTTATTTTCCTTTCTTTGAATTTGCTCTAAGGGTGCAAGTGCTTTTCAGATAGATGGCCAGAATGATTGCTACTCTCACTATGTACTGCGCAATTAGTTTATTTTCATTGGTATAGTTTAACCTGAAGAAACTTTCATATTTCTTTACATACTACTGGCTCACTGCTTTATAAACTTGTGTCCTATTATGCTGGAACAAAGACACGGTAATGGTCTTTGACATCAACTGGGATAGTTTTCATGTTATTTTTTAGCCAAAATCAAGATTATAGTTTTGAAAACAATGCTCCCAGACATGGTGAGGAAGCATACATTTTGTATCTGCATTATAATATGATAACACTTCAGTAATGGTTCCAGTCTATTCTCTCACATCCAGCACTTTCCAAAATAACTCTCCTTACAAAACACATCTGCAAAAGAAAGTCTGTAGGCTGGGGCTTGACTTTTAATCTTGGCTTCCAGTTCAGATTTTATAGGAAAAAATTATCATATTAAATATTTTGCCTTTCTGGGTATTTCCTTTTGCCTGAATAATGGAAAGCTATTTCAAAAAAAATTGGTTTTCCACACTCTTGCTTACTGCCACCAAAGGACCGCAGAGATTTGCTTCTCTTAGCTATTTATTTATAGATTTATGGAAGAGTTGAAAGACACTTCCGCGATTTTAAAGACTATCCTGGCCCACAGGCTAAAATATAGAAGGGATAATAATAATATGTGCAAGACTCTAAATCAAAATAGATTTGCCTAAATTGCATAAGAAATACAAGTCTGTGCAGTGAAAGAATGAAGAAATTCTATTTAGTTGGGAAGAGTAGGCTAGTATTAATAAAAAGTAGAGTTTAAGAACAACTTTGAAGAAAGGGTAATGTCTTGATAAGCAGAGAGTGGGGTCAATGACTAAAGGCATAGATTTGAGAGTGTAGGGGTAAATTTGAGAGCATCTGTAGTTTAGGTTAGCGGAAGCAGAAGGAGCAATGAAAAATGTGGCAGTAAACTGATTAAGGGACATTTTGTGGAGGGATTTGAACAGCAGGCTGAGGCATTTGAATGAACATTGGTAGGCAATTGTGAGCCATGGATGGTTTCTTGGCAGCACTTTGGGAAGCCTAGTCTTGCAGTGGTTTATCTGATGGGTTGGAACAAAGATACAGATTAGTTGGGGTGCCTATGAGGGAATTAAGATGCTTGGTAGGTAAAGAAATAATGCGGTGAATGGAAATGGCAAGATAGTTAAAGAAACATGGCAAATGTTTGGATAACAGAGGGTGAGGGAGAAAGAGTGAAAAGTAACTCTAAGATCTAGGCCTGCACTGTCCCATGTCTAGCCAACAGCCACATGTAGCTATGAAACACTTGAACTGTGGTTAGTCTAAATTGCGATGTAATGTATGAGTAAAAAATACTGTGGATTTCTAAGAATTTTTCAACAAAGTAAACATCTCATTAATTTTTATGTTTATTATACACAGAAATGCTAATATTTTGTATATGCTGGGTTAAATAAGGTATTTAAAATTACCATGTTTCATTAAAAAAATTTAAATGTAGCTACTGGAAAACTAAAAATTTTCTAGCATGTATGGTTCATGCTATATTTATGGTGGACAGTGCTTGTTTAGACTCTAGAGAACCAGGACAAAGGCGGACCTTCAAGGGATGTAGACACAGGAGAAGCAGGAGCTATTGAAGGGAGAGATATCACCAACTCAGATTTTAATATTTTAGCTTAGAGTGAGACATTCATGTAGAGGGTCAAGCAGCTGACTATATAAATCTGGAATTAGGAGAAGGCTGAATGGGAGAAGCAGTTTTAAAGTCAATTGCTAAATCTTCCAGAACTACTGATAATGACTCAAAAGCGTATCATTTTGAGTATATGACAAATCATTTTTTCTGGCATAAATCTTATGATTCAATACGGCATCTGTGGACCTCATTGACCTTCCATATGGATCTTTGTCCTTATAAAAAAATTTTCGTTTCAAATTCTCATAGATACAATTGATTGACAAGGTGCTAGAGACTTGGGATGGGAAGGGAGGGGAGGGTGCAGGGTGCCAGGAACTGCCACAGCTGTGACCAGACTGATCCCTGGGGTTGGTAATCCGAACGAGTATTAACACTACGAAAAATGACCACATATGTTTTGGAGCATTCAAGAGAAAACAAAAAGGCAGTCTTTGGTCTTCATGATCTTATAATCTGATATGCGGACATAAATCACCGCTAGACATTGAGATTCTTCTTCTTTGATCCCAGTATCTACAATACTGGTATACCCAGCAACTGTAAATGCTCCGTTTTTGATCTGATATCATGGCTTTCAGTAAGTTATCTCAGAGTCCTCCAGCTGGATGGTCTCTTTTTCATTTGAACCACCCCCCTTAAACATGTCTGCCTTGTATTCAACTACATCCATCTCCTCCCCGAGACTATGTGATCTCTCAACACAGAGGCTAGCGGAGGAGACGGATATAGCCGATTTTTCTTTGTTTCGTGAAATGCTTAAAAATTAAAACAGCTACCATTTCTTGAGCGATTAGTATATTCCAGGCACTGAACTAAATGCTTTAAAAATATCTAATTTACTTCTCATCAACCATATGAGCTACATTTTATTGTTTCCCAATTTATAGATGAGGCAACTAAAGCACAGAGGATTTAAGGAACTTCTCCTGGGCTATCTTGCTGATCAGTGGTAGAATCAAAATTGGAATGCCTGTGGGCTGACCCCTCACACATCAGCATGACAGACAGTGAATTGTAGTACTTAGGTTAATAGTTTTTGGAGTCAGACTCAATTTCAAGTCTTAGTTCTATTACCCACAGCTCCATGACTTTGGGAAAGTTCTTCTCTAAGCTTCTTTAGACTTAAAAAAAAAAACTAAAGTAGAAGAGGTAATTTCACTTAATTCTGAAGTTTATCATGTGAATCACATGAGTTAGGGTATGCACAGTATTTATTACTATGTCCAACTTAAGTCTACACTCGAATATTTGCAGCCATGTAAAACAAATAACAATGCAAGGTAAAAATGCCAATTCATTAATCCACTTAAGTAAATATTTGTCTCTAATCTTTGTCTCTAATAATGGTAAATCTTTAGTTTTCTAGGTTTCCTGTTTTCCCCACTTCTTCCAAAATGGTCCAGTATAAAACAGTCTCGAAGAATAATTCTGATGATATTTACAATAGTTCTCAAAACATGATGTACTTCTCCTTTATGAAAGATGCTGTAGTCTATGCCAATGTGTATGTACAATACTAATTATCTCTGGGCAGACACTTTAAAATAAGAGGAGGCCTTTTTTCCTGCCAAGACATGCTAAAGAAATCTAAGCTATATACATATACACACCATAAATGAACTGACAGCAACTGATGTGGGGTTGGGGGGAACAAATGTAAAGCACAACTATAAGATCCCTGTTGTGCATTTTCCAGACCACGTCCCTACGAGATGAGTGATGCCCACAGCCACGCAGACACAAACAACTACAGCCTTCTCAAGCACAAAGCTGCTTCCTAACAAAGGACTCCAATCAGAGTGAGAATCTGACTCAGTACCTGTAGTCAGAAGCCTAAGTAAGGACGCTCTCCCAGCTTGGCAGTGTTTTCAAACATACTCAAGAGCCAGATGGCTATTGGTCTGATTCATAGGAATGTGGTATGGTCACCAATGATGTGTCCAATTTTTAATTCCCAGTCTGGTAGTTCATCTTGAGAGGCGTTAAGCACAGCTAGGCAGGTTGGCAGTGAAACAGATCTTCAAGGGACATTATTCAGAGGCTTCAGTTTGGACTAGTTATAGACAAGTTTCTTCTATAGCCTTTAGAATCATGGATTTGTAGCATGCGATAGACAGAATGTTGGAAGCCATCTTGCTTACCTTTTTTATTTTATAGAGAGAACAGAACCTAAGAAGTTAAGTGATTCAGGATTGAAATCAGAAACTTCAACTCTTTGTCAGATCTGAACATTTTTCAAAATTATAATGCTCTACTTATGCTGTTATCTCAGTAGTTTTGTAACATTGTCATTAACAAATGCTACAGACTTTAAGGATTATGCTTCAATATTAATAATGCTTTATAGCCCTGTTATTCTTTCTCGTAATCAATGGTTTTATTTTCTTTTTCCTTTTCTATACTGTGAGGTCTCCAAGAGAAAAACTATCTTTTGTTTCTTGCTCTATTCTCAGGAACTGAATAAATGTTTTTTGAATGAATAAGTACATAGACATGGACCTGTCTGTTAAATTTCCTTTACAGAGCACCTCACACATAGCAAAACTCAGGAAGGCCTATATTTAATTAGTATTAGGATGATAATAGGTCCTTGGGCCAAAACACACAATTCCTGTTCACTAGATATTTACAACTCAAGAGGATCAACACTGCAAATGAAAAGCTAAGATATAAATACAACTATCGGTAGAAGCCCTGTTAAATAAATGTGGATGCCAAGATGGAGCACAGTGACAAATGCGCATGCTGCTAGACAAGGCGTTTTCAGGGTAAAGTAAGCAGGTCTAATTCCTAATCTCTGCAGGCATCGGCACGGAGAGTCTCTGGGTCCAATGTGGCCAAACTTTGAGCAAATCTTCAAAGACAGCAACACAAGAAATATGCCAAAATTTAATGAATAAATAAGGTGAAAGTATTCTATGCAAATTTTTGAGTACATTGTATTAACAGCTAGAAGGATTAAGATGAACACTGTGCTTTTATCCAGAGCCAGGAAAAGCTTCAAAGAAAAGACGTGGTTTTAGGATCAATCCATTAAAATGGAAGCAGCTGAATGATGGGTTGCTCAATCTTATGTCGAAAGTCAGTTGTAAGTAAACATATGATCTGAGGCTCTTAATTTCAAACCCAGGGCTCAGTTCACTGCCCTTACAGAGAGACTCTTATTGAATGCTTGGCTATCGAAATGATAGTGTAGCACATTTTCAAAAAGCAACGCATTGATAAGTGTTCTTTTTGCCTCATGTGACAGAAACACAACTAGTTTAGGTAAAAGAGAGAAGACATCAGCCATGGCTAATAATGCACATCTGAAGGGGCACTACTGCGTTCAGAGAACTCCTGTCTTTCCAATGCCTAATTCTGATAGCTGAAGGTTATTTTTTCTATTTGAGCTCTTTTAGAAATTTTGCTTTAAAAGCTGATGTTGGACAATTCCTTCATTGTTCTTGGCTCTGCCTATCCTTCTGAAGCACTAGATGCCTCAGCTTCACTGTGGAGCAAGCATTTTTGGAAATGAAAAATATATCTGGTAATATTTCAGAAATATTATTATATTATACTAATTTGTGACAGACTTGGTTTCCTGTTGACATTTGCAAGCCCAAATGGAAGAGGAATGTTCTCCTGGCAATAATTAGTATAATTTATACAACATGAATGATTTTTGTGATTTCAACATATTAATAGTATTTAAGTGTATTAAAATATGAAATATCTGTTCATCCTCTTCCACTGATACCAGTTGAGGTTGCATTTATCTGTATTTTCCTTTTAAGCATATTAAGTAATTGTTAACTTAAAGACTTTCTTGATAATGGACAAACTCAACAATTTCTGAGCAGATTCGGAAAAGCCTAAAGGAAGAAGAAAACTGCATTTTAAGGAAACAATGTCAGGCAGAAACTTCCGAGTTGCAATGTACATGTCAAGAATTCCTTGACTTAGTTCCTACTTTCCACTGCAATGTAGGGAAGGGCATGCTCACGCCCCTCTCCCTGCAATCCTTTCCCCAACAACCATTACACACATTTAAAACTAAGCTGCACCTTATCTGTTTCCAGCTTCTGGAAATATTGTCTATTTTCTAAGACAAATAATTTTTACCACCTGGAACTTAACCAACCATCATCTCATCTCTCACTGTGTGCCTTCTGATTGGGGTCCTTCTTCTCCTGTGTGGGTACTGTTCCTCTTCCCTCCTGTTCTGACCTTCCTCATTAATGCTTGCTTTGACATGTTAATTTGGATGCCGAAACTTCTAAAAAAACAACAGGTCAAGAAATGAACATTTGGGTAGGGAGGTGGCAATGAATATTGTTTTGTATTATTGGCGATATACTCTCAATGCATAATAAGGTGGTTGGTGGGAGCAAAAACAAGAATAGTCCTGATACTCCAATGGCTCACAATATCAGAGAATCAAAAAGCAGGAGTAGGAAGTGATTGATGGTATCGTTGAAATCTGGAAGAGTCATCGTGAAAGGATATCTCCAAGTCCTGGATGGTAACACGCTATGTGTATCAATACATGTTTCAATTGTAAAGGGCTGTACTAAAGCTAAGCCACCATCCCTATGCATTGGCAAACACTGGGTCAGGTTAGATCTTTCTTTATTCCATGAGTAGGAAACTTAAAACAAGAACAGACCCCTATTCAATCTCCTGCTATTTTTGGTAACTATGAAGTTGTAGTGGTGGTAGAGTCTGACATTTTCAAATCATCTTTATAAATTATTAAAATTTATAAAGATCTTACAAAGGGTGTGTGTGTGTATGTGTGTGTATGTGTGTGTGTGTGTGTAAAAACTGGTAATGTGCCCAGTAACAGGCTCTATGCTGAGGCCTATAAATGCAGGCTTCCCTCCCTTGGCAGTGTTCCTGCTCCGTGACTTTTACTTTCAGCTGGGGTGTTGCTCAACATGTAAAACTATTTCAGAATAAAAGAAATGTTACATAACTCTAGCAACTCAGAGAAATAGAAATCTCTTTACATGATTAATTTCTGCAGTTAACAAAAAGTTTATAAAACATTAGTGCCAGAAGTAACACATGTAAAATGTAGCATCCATAAAACGGAAGCAGAAAGAGGAGAACAAGTTGCAAAGAAAAGATAATCATATGAACTCAAAAGGCAACAGTTAAAAGTGAAGAAGGAGCTGATTCGGATGAGGAAAGGTTATCTGATGTTTAAAATACAAAGCAGATTAAAATAAGTATTTGAAATGAGCAGAATGTCAATATGAAATCAATAATGGGAATAGTACTCTGAAAGCAAATTTAATGATTTCTCCCATAATGCAGAAGCAAAAGTTAAAAAGTTTAAATACTATGAAAAAGAGTGTTTATAGAGGACATATAATAGAGTGGGAAACTTTAAAATGTAGATACTTCATGGGGAATAAATACTTGGAACAGAAATAATAATAAAAGATATCACTAAAAAAGTACTTTTAAGCATGCAGATTAAAGGGGCTCATTATGTTTGAAGAAAAGTGGACAAAATTCCAATCACAAAATATGTTTTATTATAAAGATAGGTACGTGTAAATATATAAGCATTCAGATGTAAGTATAAAAACATAAGAGACTGCAAATCAGCAAAATATGATACAAGTATATAATAGAACAATATATACAGAGCATTGAGAGAAGAACTTTGTAAGTAAGGAATTTTAAATGTGTTAGGTTGATGGTCAAGTAATAAAGAGGCATAACCATATTCTCAAATATATAAAGTCTTAGAAAATGTCACATTTTGTATCAGATAATATTTGTTGCTTAATAAATATTTAGTGCCTTTAAGCCTCAAACATTTATTATTGCTTATAACATTACAGTTCAGCTGGCGGTTCTGCAGAGCTGGACTTGCCTCCCCTGGCCTTGGTTGGGCTTGTTCATGCATCTGCAGTCAGCTCACAGGTTGGCTGAGGGTTAAAATGGTCTGCCACATGGGTCTGATGGGTGGCTGGTCATCAGGTGAGACACCTGTGCAGAGGGAGCCACGTATATTTCATTATTAAGCAGGATACTCCTGGGTTATTCAGCTGGTGGTTTCAGGTTTCCAAGAGTAGAAGCACACAGGACATCTTGAGGTCTCAGTTCAGATGGACACAACATCATTTCCGCCACATTGATCTGATCAGAGCAAGTCACAAGGCCACAAGAGTCAGGGAATAGACTACCTCTTGATGGCAGGAAGTGCAAATGCACATTATAAGGCAGGGGTCCCCAAACTCAGGGCTGTGGACCAGCACCGATCCGGGCCTGTCAGAAACCAGACCGCACAGCAGGAGGTGAGCTCGAACTTAATGCACTTGAATCACCCGGGAACCAGCCTCCTGCCCCTGGTCCATGGCTTCCATGAACCCGTGAAACCTGCCTTGAACCACGGAAAACTGCCTTCCGTGAAACCGGTCCCTGGTGCCTAAAAAGTTGGGGACTGCTGACCTCAGGGACTAAGTCTCTCACTAATGACTCCTTATAATGAACATCAAGGAAGCAGATTGCTTGTCTGTCTGTTTTCTTTAAAATTCTGGAACGATTTTCTTCTCTTAACAACAAACCGCCTCATCTTTTTAAAATATGTGGACCAAATATTTGGGCTATATTCCCAAATGAAATATTTTCTCACATCTTGGAATAAAGAAACTGTATTTTTAAATAAAGTTATTATGACTTTTGCTTGAACGTAAAAATCATGGAGTCTCTTGGCAACACATACCTATAACACACACAGAAGAAGGAAAGATAGGGAGATATGAACTATGAGCTATACTTGCAGCAATAAACAGTGCACGTGATCACATTGTTAACAGATTTGGGTTGATTATCCACTTACCAGCCAGCAGCCCTGCCCAGACCCAGCAGAGCTGTCTGGGCAGCTGATAAGTCTTGGGCTATTTGGGCTCCTGACATAAACCAAACCACCCATGGCAGCTAACCACATCGAACATCCCGAAAGCTGGGGGGAAAATTGAGCTGACTACTTTAATCACACTGGGAAAGTAAAGATTAGTCTTACTGGGAAAGACATTTAATCAATTTCTCATTTATTTCTACAAATTAAAAGATGAATCAACACAGAAACTGCAGTAAACATGGGTTGCTTCCTAGGGTCAGGTTTACAGTACACGTGCAAATCAGTATCCAGCTCTTTCCACCTGTTGTTATGGTAAAATGTGCTCTTCTGTTACTGTTAACTTTCAAGAAATATTCTCTGATCTAAAACGTTTATTCATTAGAAGTACAATAATGTTAGCTTTTTGTTGGAAATTGAAATGCTTTTAATTTTTTGATACTACAAGTAGTGATGTTATCAACGTCGCACATAAAGCCTTTTCAATGTCCTTGTAATAGATTTCTAGGAGTGGAATTGCTATGTCAAATTAAGTTAGTGTTTATAAGCGTCTTGATAGATGTTCTCAAATTATTTTTCAAATGGTTATATTGCAGCATCGGAAAGTGCTCACATCACCACACCTCAGTAGCACCTTTTCAATATCTTCCTGTGAAAGGCGGCACACTAAGTTACCGCTATTAGGGCAGGAAGCCTTGTTGGAATATGTCCACACATGCATTGGTGTGGTGAGAGTGTGTCTGCCTTTCTGCTATGTATTCTGGGAAAGGAGCCCTGCAGCGGGAGTCTGGTATATGCAAGTTTTCTGTGTGACTTGCTTCTGATTTTTTTTTTTTTATCTTCTCTTTGTTTTCCTTCTTTACCACGTGGACTTCTCCTACTTTCTTGTTAGGAATAATAGGGTTGTTCTGTGGTTTCCTAACTTTTTTTTCATTTGAAAGTGAAGCTTGCACATAATGATGACTCCCCCCGTTGGCATTTGGATGAAACATTTGCAGGCAATGTGTAACACGTGACAAATGATGGCCTGGGTCCCCCACTCTGTTGGTCTTCAGGCCTGTGAGTGCTGCTCCCTCTTCTGGGATCACTCTTCCCCTTGCCCACCTCGTCTGGTGAACTAGAAACTTAAGGAAAAGCTTTTCCGGTGACTGCAGGTCTCCATGGCATGCGGAGCCTCACCTATCCGTTTGGACATTTTCACACAATCCAAACAAGGAACATGATGTCTCAAGTGATACACACATGTTGGAATCAGAGCTGGTTTCAAGGGAAACTGTGGGGGCTCAGGTGACCCATGAGACGCCAGTTTTTCTGTTCGTATTGGCGTCAGGCTCCCTCTGTGCTGTCCCGGCTCTCTAACAGCTTCACCTTGTGGAGGCAAGGTGGTCATCATGTCTCACCTTAAATTCACTATCAGTCCAGCTGGAAGAGAGCTTTCTCCTCTATGAGAGCTCAAATCAAAGTTTGGGAATTGTGTCTTATTAGTTCTGATTTGCTTTCCTTAGACAATGAATCCAAATCAGAACCTGTTCCTAAACAGAGAGGAGCAAAAGGAGCTGCTTGGCTTGCCTTTGGGTCACATGTGGACCTTCCAGGTGAAAGTTGGACGAAAATCAGGGCTGACACACAAGTGGCAAGACTGGCAGCCATGTATAACTCATGTATAGCTCCGCCTTCCAAATACCAGTTTCCCCCAAGAAACCATAAGCCCTGTGATCCCAGGAACGATGAGTCTTATCTTTAATGCCATACCATCAGCCTTGTGCATATTAAACACTCAATATCTGTTGAGTGAACGAGTAGGACCAGTTGATTAATGTCTCTCAATTCAATCTGCTATTTTGGTAACTATACAATTGAGACAGTGGTAAAGTCTATGAGATTTTCAAATCACTTTTATAAATTATTAAAATGCATAAAGTTCTTAATATCTTACAGAGGGCTTTTTTTTTTTTGGTAACTTGACTGGCAACTGGATCTGTGTTTGGACAGTAAACGCAGAATTCCCTCCCTTGGCAGTGTTTGTACTCAGAAGCCCATCCTCAGTGACTTCTACCTTCTTCTGGGCTCCAGGCATGAGCAACATCGAATCACAGTAAAGCAGTACTTGACGGCCTCCTTCGGCCTTCTAGATGCTGTGACGCTGCTCAGAGCTCCCGGTGAGCCTCCCGACACGCAACATTTGTAGGCAAAGCAAATGTTAAAATGTACGGACAGCCTAGATTGCAAATATGGGACGTGAATTCCACAGCCAGTAAAAAAAAAGCAACCTTTCTAATAAAAAAAAAATATGCAGTGTCACTGAGTATTGTATTAGAAACTACAGTGACACCATCTAAAAGGGCAAAAAGCATCAATGGTAGGAACAAAGGGGGACAAGAATTTAGGCAAAATTTGTGTGTTTTTCTCTAGGGCTTGAAGCCTGATGTAATCCAACCAATTTCTTTATCTGGGTAGGCCGTTTTACAGGTCTCTTTGATGTTTTCCCTGCAGGCACTGAGGGTGTTGCCATAACGCTGGGGGCGGGGGCAGGGGTGGGGCGGGGCGGGGGGCGCGGCACGGGGTCCTGTGCTCCTTTTCATGGGTCCAGTCCCCAGTTAAAATATCTGCCCTGCTACATGTGAGGATCACGTCTCAGGGGTTGCCCAGCGCTGAAGTTTCACCTGCCCACTGGCTAGCCGATATATCTGGCAGATAAGTATAAGGGGGAATACTTTTCTCTATTCCTGATATTAAACTGGGATAAAATGGTGGTCAAATTTTCTGAAAACGGTGATGAGGAGAGAGTTCCCTTGGACTTGGAAGGGGAGTCGAGGTCCATGCAATGCAGAAAACAACAAGCAGGGGGTGCTCCTCGGGTGCAACGTGTGGGAATCAGCGCTCCAGCCTTTAGGGGGGCGGCGGCGACACCAAATATCCCCACACTCTGAAACAGCTGGATCTGAAGGCGTCACCCAGGCTGGGGCAGTGCGGATCTGGGCTGGAACCAGAGCGGGCCTCCCTGCCTCTTGTCACTGCCCAGCCCCGCCACTGCTGTGGCACAACTGAGAGTGTGTTTTTCCCTGAGGACTGAGGTTGAATTCTTCCCCCTGCGGTATCATTTTGGGTGCAGATGAGAGCTCAGAGTCGCAGTGAAGGTGTGCCCATAAACTCTTCAGCACTTTTGTTTTTATTGGTAAAACGTGAACAACTCAGTTATAGCACTGATGTTTATGGTAGAAAACCTGAAAAAAAATATAGAAAAGAAGAAAATAAAATTACTTTTAATTCACTACTCAGAGATAATCACTGTCTGCATTTTGATGCAGATCCACTCTCTGCTTCTTCCCTCTCTGTCTCTCTCTCCCTCCTTCCCAAGGGTAGGGTGATACTGGGCTGATTTACACACACACACACACACACACACACACACACACGTTCTATATTTTATGAAGTTTTTAAACCAGTAAATATTCCTCCCTACTATTTTTGTTATTGTGAAATGTTCCACAATTTGTTTAACAAAGTCTCTATTGTTGAACATCATTAGCCTTTCAGTTATTTTGCTGTTCCAAACATCCTTCTGATATGAAATGTATAAATTTTTGTATGCTCCCATTCATTAATATTTAAGATTATTTCACAATCTTTAGAATTTAGAGGCCTGTGGTGTTGTTCATGATATCTGGTGGTTTGTGGACTTCAGGGTGAGAATAAGTTCCTCTGAATAAATTCCTGAAGGGGGGAATTGCCAGGTCAAAGGGGACCCAGCATGATAAGACTTTTCACTTTGCTCCCCACGGGGCTGTGACCTGTGATTCTGGGATCCTGTGGTCACGTTCTTTCGGGTGACATGCTGCAGCACAAGCATATCTACACTAGATGGCGATGTTTCACCGTGTAAAAGTCTGCCTTACACAGTGCACAGGGTCGTTTTCATAATTGTGTAGGGTCTTTTGGAACAGAAGATAGCCAGCAGTAGGGAAGTGGTCCTATAACTTTGGTCTACAAAGCGTAATTTGTTCAAGGCCAAGACTCCACAAGTTCTATGTTGGCGTGAGCTCTTTATGACATGCCTCTGAGGGAAGGGGTAAACGTTGACAAGGGTGCAGTGAGGTTGCAAATCCTGCCCCTTGAGGAGATGAGAAAACACTCTGGTCAGCGAAGTTGTTGTTTTAACCCTTAAGCTAACACATTTACTCTCTTTTCCAGGGCAGCCTGGCAGGAGGCTACCTCCCTAGGTTCTCCCTGATGTACAGGCAGGAGAATCTTCACTTCTCTGAGGACAGGGCTGGGGGGTGGGGCGTGCCTTGCAAATCACCCACCTGCCTCTCTCCCTAGCCAGCCTCTTTCCTGCAAAAACAGAGAAGAATGTGAATTTGAATACAAAAGTTTCTGGAAGGATCGCCAGCCTCCAGGAGAGCCTGAGGATTCTTTACACTCATTGAAGAAATGCTTTGGATGGGAGAGATGGGTAAGAATCTTGTTATTCTTTGGGGACCATCACTCTGAGAGAACTGTACCAGTCCCTACTCACCTGGTAAACTCCTGTGCATCTTTCAAAGCTCCACTCAACTCAAATATCTCATCCTCTGCACAGCTTCTCTTGGTCCCTCTGGGTCCAGAGATACTAGCTACCTCTTTTGTGCTCCCAAACATATCAATTTATTCTTCTTCTGAAAGTATTTATTGAGTGCTAACTACATTTGGGATTCACAACAACAACAACAACAACAACAACAAAAAACAACACTCATGGTTCTGCTCTTTAAAGCCCAGTAGTAAATGTAGTGTCATTTAGTTATTAACAATATTTTCAAAACTATCATAAAGGATGAGTACATTTCTTAGAAGAATTACACGTACACCCTTACAGAATTGAAAATGATCTAGTTTGGGAAGCCAAAGAAGACTAGCAGCTAGTTTGGGGAAGGGAGCAGGGTCAGGGAGCCAGGCAGGGAGGAAGACTGTGCACAGGGCCCCAGGAGGGAGGGAAGGAAGGCCCACGAGGAACTGCGAGCGGGGCCAGGCGGGCTGGTGCCCGGTGGAGAGCGAGCGGTGTGAGATGAGGCCGGAGAGGACCTCCCATAGCCTGCGCGTCATGCCATGGGCTTCGAGGTTTTCTAAGCGCATCTGGAAGACCATGTGAAGGTTTAAAATAAGAAACTAATATGCAAATAGTGAGATCAAATTTGATTTAGAGAAGATCACTCGCAGATATGTTGAGAATGGCTCGGTGTACAGATGCTGGAGACTCGTCTTCTAGACAAAAGGTTTTGGTGGTGGGGATGGCAGGATGGATTTGAGCTATGCAAGAGGTGGAAGAGCCAAAAGTGAGTAAGTGATTATATGGGGAGTGAGGGAGAGGAAGTAATAAATCAAGAATGGCATCCAAGTGCCTGGCTTTATCAAGTAGTTGACTGTATCAAGACATGGATAACTGAAGAGAAACAGATGTGAGTACCAGGTTACGAGATCAGCGTTAGACAAGTAGCACCTGAAATGTCTGGGACATGTCCAAGTAGTGTTGTCAAATATATAGATTTGGGTTCAGAAGAGAGTCGAGTAGGATAGTGATCCTCAAAGTATGATCTCCAGACCAGCAGCAGCACCTGGGAACTCAGAAATGAAAATACTTGGGCTCCATTCCAGACCTAGTGAATCAAAAATTCTGGGAGTGGGGCCCAGAACTCTGTGTTTTAACAAGCTCCCTTGGTAATTCTAATTTATGCCAAAGTTTGAGAACTACTAGAATATATCTCCAACATTGAGGAGATTTGTAGGGGAGGATGAATAAGCAGAGGATCCCAAGGAATGACAGGAGTTGTGGCAGGAAAATTGGGAGATGTGGCGTCACAGAAGCCAAACAAGGGAGAAGTCCACGGGGTGAATGGCTTCTCAGAAGTCAAATAAACAAGGACTGAGCTGTGTCTGTTGGCTTAACAACATCAACGTTACTGATGACATAATTAGGGCAATTATGAGAGAATCGGGGTGCAAGGAGTCCGATGAGTGTGGATTAAGGAATGAGAGGAAGATGTGGGGGTGGCATATTCTTCTTCAATAAACTTGCCTTTGAACAGGAAGTAATAGTACTAGCTGATAAGAAATGGGAGGTTGAGTTTTTTAAAAATTGAGAGTGTATTTAGCATACACATAGAAAAGTATGCACAAGTATATTGTTCAACTCCTACAAACTGGTGACCAAGCTCAATTGTTTGTCAATCATTTTTAATGTTAGGAACTTTTTTATTGAGATATAATTTACATATACCATTCTATTAGTTTCAAGTGTACAACATAATGACTCAACATTTGTATAAATTGCAAAATAATTGTCACAATAAATCTAGTTAACACCCATCACCATACATCGATGACCCAATCATTTTTTACTTTAAAAATGGAGAACAATGAGCAACACAGCTGCATTGTGCACACAGCTACACCAGCCTGAGCCTACTCTCTGTAGGGTGGTGTTCACCTGAACCCTTTTCCCCAAAGACACCTGTTTCCTTCAGGTAGCCTGTGAAACTCAGGCAGCCCATGGTAGTTCAGCTCCAGGGATGGATTCTAATTCATTTAAATTAATCTTGGTCACGTCATTCTCCTTGCCAATGATTGGTTCATTACATAGGCCTTAGCCAATCAGAGCAATTTTTACTGGCAAAAGGGTGGTCAAGCAAATTAAGTTGATCCAGTCAGACTGAAGGAAAGGCTTTTATTCCATGGTTCCAGTGAAAGAGATTGACTCTCTGTCCCACTGATGGAACAGAAAGCGTGTTCCCGTGGCTGCTGCTCATGGCCTTCTTTCAACTGCGAAGGAAGGAGCCTGAAGACAAAACCCGTGCACAGAGGTGGGCAAAGCAAGAGAATGACAGTGAAACTCTGCCAGAGCCCTGGCTGTACTTCACTCAGAGGCCTTGTGACCTTCAAATGCCTACTATATGAGGTAAATGTAATGCTTCTATTGCTCGGTTTGGTTTAGATTTTCTGTAATTTAGAGCTGGAAGCATCCTGACACAGGTAGGTATCATTGCTCTCTCAAGTACTAGATGAGGAAACCAAGGCTCTCACAGGCGAAATCACTTGTTTCAGGTCATGCAGCTGGACAATTGAACGCACATTGGCTTGATTTCTGAGTTCCTGTGTCATACGGCTCTAGCTGGTCTGTAGTTGTGGATTTTCTGCCCTTACATAGCATATTCACATGGACAGAACCACACCTCTGTTTGCTGGTTTGTTTTTTTAAATTCCTTTCTGTTATCCGGAACAATACTGTGATATTTCCAGCTCACTTAGTGTGGGCTGTCGCCTTTCTCATGCTTCTAAGTGGCCATGTGAGCCATGTGCTTGCACCATTTCTGAGTCCTTGTCAGAGTGTTAAATGCTGTTATCATGAAAGGTTATTCTCACTGCAATAAAATCCTTTATCCAAATTTATGTTTTATGCATCCTGGTCCACTCAAACACCTAGTGCTGTTTATACTTTTCTGGCTGCTGCTGCACCATGCAGTTTCTTGGAGGTATTGTCCCTTCCCTTCCAGCATGTCTCTTGCTGAGTTAGGTTGCGATTTAACCATAGCTATTGGTCGAGTGGCCAGGAGTGGGCATCTGTTCTTTTGTGTGAGTGAGGTCTCTGCATGGTTTTGAAGCAAAAGAAGAGGGCTAGCCCAGCATGGGGAGGGTTGCGTCACTTCTGCAGGCTTAGAGAGTTTAAAAAATCTGGTGGTTCAAGATTTTTGAACCCACCAAGCTAGACGTCTCCATCCCACATGTCAACATCCCTTTCTGTTTAAATCAGGGCCCTGAGTGGCACAGCTGATCTGCCTTGTTTGGAAGTCTCATCTCTGAAACTTGACTTCTCTAGGTGGGCCCACAGCTTTCTCAGCCCCCCTGCTGGGGAGATAAGAACCATTTTATTCACTACCAAGGGGGCACTATGTCTTTTATACTTAGCCTTTACTTGCCAATGTATCCATCTCAGCTTTTTGTTATCTTTATCCAAAACATCAACATGTGGCAACAGCTACCTATCACTCTCCTTAGAGTTGCTATTTTCCCCATTTCCCCTCCAAATCCAACTAACTCATCGCCTCCCACCAATTTTTGTTCACAACCTGTACATTTCAACAGTTGCCCCATTACTGGCGGCCGGGGGCTAGCGTGCTGCTGCTGTCATCGGAGGTGGGTCCTCATTGCCAGCGGGTGGGCGGGCTGGTAATCCAGTCTGAAATTCTCATCTTGGTATTTGTTTTCTCACTCCCGATGCAAAGTGTTGCCCACTGGGTTCCCTGGGAAGCCAACTGTAAAAAGGAGAAGGACATACAGGAGGCTGAATAAAAAACGTTCTTGGTAATGCTCTTAGGATCAATTCTGAAGGGAGAAAAGGAAGCAGAAGGGGAAGTTCTGCCTTAACCCCGAGCCAATAAAGGCCTCAGGGGGTCCCATAGGGAGCCCGGAAGCTGGCGTGTCCCTGGTCCTAAGTTATAATGTTAATCAATTTTTGGCTATGAGCTGCTCCAGAAGGAAGTCTGATGTTAGGTGAAGAGGTATCCTTCAGCCAGTTCAAACCTCCAAGGAAGGTGACAGCTGCGTTCCCAGCAGCTGAGGAAATAAATGCGTAGTACTTTGTTCCCAGCTCTATTGAGATTTAATTAGCATGTAATACTGTGTAAGTTTTAGCTGTACTCTATGCTGATTTGATACTTACATATCTCAGAATGATTACCACCAGAGTATTAGCTAACACCTCCGTCATGTTACATAATTACTATTTTTTGCAGTGAGAACATTTAAGATCTACTCAGCTTTCAAGTATATAATACATTGTTATCAACGATAATCTCTATGTTTACATTAGATCCATCCCCAGAATTTACTCATCTTGTAACTGGTAGCCTGTGCCTTTGACCTGCCTTCCATTCTTGAAGGAGGATCTGGGTGGCCTGTCAGAGCATGTGCCGTGTCCAAATATGTCTAACTCTCAGGGTGCACAAGCTCAAGGTGGGATGAAAAACAGTGACCTTGGAATGTGAGCAACAGGAATGACGTTAGAATGTGAACATGGTTTCTGTCTGTTTCTCATGTTGCTCTCTTCCTGGCCCCGGGAATACTGCTGGCCTATTGCAAGGGGTCTGGAAGTCCTTGCTGAAACCTGCTTGCCACTCCTAGACTCACAGATTCCGACAGGGTATGCAGTGTGCCTTCCCGTCCCGTTAGTCAGAACTCCTGTGAAACAAGGTATGTTTCCACTGCCATAATCTGGTCATCAGTTTCAATTTCTTGTATATGGATGACAATGAATTGTTATTTACCAACTGATGTTAAAATGGGGGAAATATCTGATTTTTTGGCTGTTTTATGAAACTTAGTATTCAGAGGACTGACATATTCATTTTTCTTCAAAATTACTAGGCAACTTAAAATTCAGTTGTTTCTTAGACTTAACGATGCACCCACAATGGAAAACCTAACTTTTGTTCTGGACTTAAAATATCTGACTTCTTCAGAAATCTTTTGGGTGAGACAACCAAATAATAACACCCATTTACTATAAAGAGAGGACAAAAATACAAGCTGGCATAGAATATCTTTCACTGCTAGATATTGTCAAGCTAATAAGGAAACATATTTAAAAGTGAAAATCCCTTAGGAGGCTGCATTTTAAAAAATCTGTTCACAAATATCTGTCATTTAATAAAATATGAATTATATAAAATATATAATTTTAGTCTATGAATTTATTGTTACAACAATTTACATAGATTTATAGATTTATTTTGAAATATCGAATAATTTTGTATTACTCAACTCTCATTCTTGTCATGTAGAGTTACATGTCTTAATGGATACCAAGTTTTATAACTATCACAGTATAATTATAAGCTTCCAAATAATAATAGTTTCAATAATGTCAGTAATAGCATTAGTATCTGATAAGTTAAGTGCCTTTTTTCCTCTTTTCTTTTTTTTTTGGTGCCACATATCATGCTAAAGATCTCACAGGGGCATCAGTCTCCATAATGCTCACAGGCATCCTGACTCCAAAGTTCACATTCCTAAGGTCTGTCTCATGTCCCCTTCTGATGGCACCTGTGTAAGTCTCGAGGGCTGCTGTTCCTCACTGCATCAGCAAGCTGAATTCACTGAGTCACCCCCAGCGATGGTCATAAAAAGAGCCTTCGAAGTCCAATGCTTTCAGAACTGTTACACTAGGTGAATTCATTTGGATCATTTGATGACATTGACTGTTGTTCATCATGATTCAACCAAAAAAGGAACAGAAAAATATTGAGTGTGGTTGCAGAAATCTGAGTTCCCTGAGGCACTCTTTTCCCTTATACTTTTGGAGAGCTGCGTGGTGATCCTTCGGCTGAACATGGCTTGCCTTGCCCCCCACCGTTCTTGACGAGACACAGTCTTCTCACTTTTAAGTTTCTGTTCAAACATTTCTTCCTCTTTGTGTGGCACCTTCTTCATTCCCAGGCTGACAGAGGTACTTGCCTATGCTCTTAGTTGTCTGTCTATATCTATTTATCCATGACAGGAATGATTTTCTTTCTAAAGTGGAATTATCTGTAGAGCTCTCTGTCTATTAGATTATAAGACACTTAAGAGTGTGTTCTGAATCTTTTAATCCTTCCCTGCCCTTTGCCCAGTGTTTTGCATAATCCTTGGCTAAGTGAGTAAATGCAAGAAGAGATAACAGCTCAGAGAATTTTAGGACTGAAGGGACAGTTAGATAAAAATAGCCATCTCAGGGAATAAAAATGTAGAGCATGTAACTTAGTTATTAGTGCAGAGAAACTGGATATGCCATCAATAAACTTCTCTCCTCATGCCAGCAGGGGCAGCTTGCAGCTTTCTGATGCCTGCTTCTCTGGATTGGAGCAGGAGCCTCTTTTCCCTAGTAATTCACATGAATGAGGTACCAAACAGCTGATTTGACTCTCTGTTATCAATGACTTCCCAGTTGGTTAACTAAATTAATGTCCCTGTGAACTAAAAAACTCTGCCTCATTGTGGAATTCTTTATTCACTGCCAACTATTAAAGACTGCAGAAAGATTTCTTTTTTGTTTTGTTGTGCACCTTTAAATATCTTTAGTATATTCTTCCACTTTAAGGTTCTATTAGGCCTTTACTAGCCATATGTGTATTCTCTTCCTTTAGTTAAACACATGCCCACTAGGACTAGGAACAAGTTATATTGACATTTCAGGCCTTTGAATTTGTGGATTTAAAAAACAAAACAAAACAGTATAGATCTTTCCTAATCCTTCATGTGATTAGATTACTCCCACTTCATAGGTTTTTTTTTTTTATGTATAAATAAGAGGCAATAATTGGGAAATGAGAGAGAACAAGACATTGGAAAATAATTTTTAAAAACGGCTCATGTAGAGCAGCAAAAACAAACAAACAAACAAACAAAAAACAAAAAAACAAAAACACACAAAAAAACAAAACAAAACCAAAAAAACCCCAAGAGACCTAATAGCTTTACCTTCCCTTCACGATCAATACGGTGTCACAGTTAGAATCCTGCCAGGGGTGAGGGTTTCCTGGCTATCCTGATTAACAAGATGAAGCGAAAAGTTAATAAAGTCTTTTTTTTCTCTTCCATCGGAATAATTTTATCTTAGCATCTTTTCTCCATGTTCTCTGAAAGAAACAATGTTAGACCTGAGATCCCAAGTCTTCTTTTTTCTTAGTCTCTGATAACCACACTGTGACATGAGGCATCTGTCGTGTAGGTGCCAAAGGGCAGTTGCTGAGTGATTTGCCTAAGATGTGCAGGGCAGTTATTTGGGTGATTAACTAGACTTTATTTAGGTCAGGAAAGAAAGGCCAGCCTGAGATCTCCTTTGTCCTGACACAGGTCAAGAGTATTCACCAACCAAATTTGACTGAACGATTCATTAGTGGACATTTTCGACCTTACACTATTAAATTGGAAATGCACGCTCAGTCTAAATTGAAGGGTTTTTCCTTTCTCCTGCGTTATTTCAAACGAACATAAAGTAGGATGACCTATCTTCTCAATGCTAGGTCTGCTCCTCTGTATGATAAAAGTGAGAACTCAGAGTCTGGCATTTCCCCCCATTTCCAGTACCTGCCTTCATTAAAACATTGCTACAGTCACGAAACATATATTGTAATATAAAATTTAATATAAAAATATCAGAATTTTGGGTGACGGTGATAAAATGGTAAGTGGCTGACAACTATTATGTGGGTAACATCAATAGAATTGGGAATGAAACATTTGTTCTTGTCCGTCACCCTGCTTCAAGTGACGTGAGAAGGGACTTGTTCCTTTATTATGTATAAAAAGCAGTGTCAGGACAAATTGCCAAGAGATTAATATTGAGTCTGAAACTATGGAGTGGATGTGTTTTAGGCACTGCTTTTTACTTTCTTCTTTTCATGTTATTCTGATGACCAGTTTCTGAGATGTTCACTGGGTCAGAATGTCGCCGCTTCTTACTGGGTCATTAAGATCTCTCCGTCTGGGAGCCCACAGACTGCATTCGGGGCACAGAAAATAGCTAACGAAAGGCAAGTATAACATACCCAGACAGGAATGGACTTGTTTTAGGTATCCTTTTTAAATTTAAAAGAATTATTTTAAACTTGGGATTCTATAAAGATCATGTAAGTGATAGAGATCAAAAGAAACCTTGGAAAGATTGATGTTCATGTTCCTTAACAGGTTTAACTACGCCAAAAGAACACATCACAAATTCCACAAAGTTGCAACTACAATATGATCCTACTTCATTAAGGTCTGAAAAAAACCCTAGCCCAGAGGAAATGCCTCATGCTTGGTTCTCTGTGTGTCTCCTTCCTTTTGTGACATGGCCTTCCTGTTCCTGTCCCCGTTTTCTCCTGCTTTGTCTTCTAATCTGAGACAGCTCACATCCAATAGGCCACCTACTGGGTTCAGGGCAGCTTACAGGTTCCAAGGTGTTCTGTTTCCCTGTCTACAACTGTTCGAGGCTTACACTTTACATTCATTTTTTACCAACTGCATGTCTCTATCCATATTGGGATGGTAAAGCTGGGATTTCCAGTATCTCCTCTATGATTCTATGAGATGCTTATTGTAGCTACTGCTTATAAAATATAGATTGTAAAGAGGTAGAGCGGCTTCAGAAGCCTCTGTGGGTTTTGGAGGAGGAGGGAATGACGTTCAGCCAGAGCACATCTAAAGAGATCTGATCTCTCCCACTGCTGAAAGCCTGACCCTGGAATTTGTTCCTGTTTTAGTTTATCAGTCTCCCTAATGGGCAACGGCAGTTAAAAGGACCCATTTGTTACTTCGTGGGGTTTTGCCTTTTGATCAATTCATATATTCTGTGTTTGTGATTCACAAACTCTCAATACAGATACCCCAGAGGTGAGTGGTAGGCAACTGAATGGAGGTTACTCTAGACGACAGACTGTAGGACACTGACCGCTATTGTAGGTTCGAGCCTCCATTGACCATTGGTTAATATGAAGTCACTGAACCCACAACAGAAGTTGTAGTTCATTCCCTGATTATTTGATTATAGACAGAGTGGGCATAGTGGAAACACAAATGCAGAGGTGCGCACAAGCACAATTTATTGAGTGCTTACTATGTACCAAATGCTGTTCTAATTGCTTGACACTTTACTTCCTCAAATTCTCTGATTTCCATTGGAAAATAGAACACAGCTCTCATTACACTTTCAAAGTGTCCCTCACTCTGAGATAGGTGATTGTTACCATTTTATTATAGAGGAAACAGACAGAGAAGTAAAATAATTTGCCCGAGGGTACCTACATAATTAACTAAAAGGGGAAGCCAGGCTTGAAGCCCAGGGGATCAAGTTCAAGTTTGAGTTTATAGCTTAAAGTTTCATTTAGCCTCAACATCAGCAGTTGAGGTTAAAAAAAAAAATCCACAAACCAGAAAATCTACTTGATATCTTACAGTATTTTGCTGTTTAACCAGTTTACACATAGTATGCTTGCTCTCTGCCCCTGCTTTTGCTTCTTCCCTTCTTCTCCAAGTCCTTTAATATAAACACACTTGGAAAGGATATATTATAATTTAGAAATAACTTTGTAAGATTAATTTTACCCCAAGACCACTGGGTACATAGATATAAGGGAAATAGTGGGGAATAAGGTAGAGGTCATAAGGAAAGTAGAAGAAAGAGGTAGTAATAAATATAATCCCTCTGCATTTTTCCAGGATTAGCTTCTCTGTGCCACATTGTGGTTTTCTAATAAATTTCTAGAGAAATTACTAGAATATGCTTCTTCCTTGGTAAACACCTAATAATTTTAACATACCAAGAGCTAAGCTCTTTTTCTGAAGATACAAAGCTGTGTTGAACAATATCTCTGTTTTCTAGTGAAATAGAATTAAACCCATCACGAGCAAGCATTTCATCTTAATGATTTTTTAAATCCCTCCCTGGGCTTATGATGCAGCGGGCTCACAGTATATGTTTGTTGAATAAATGCTTGAAATTATAGCCTTGTGATTCAGCTCTGCTGTAAGTCAGTTGAGGAACTTGGGTTCCTGAAGACCCCCTGAAGCACCCAAATATCTTGAGTCCAACTGCTGTCTTTTTGCTAGAAGGGACTCATATTTACCAGCAGGTGGCAGCAAACCTTTGCTTTTGCTCCTCTCCCGGGAAGATGAACTGTCTCAGCCTTGACCAAGGTGGGTGAGAGCGATGGAAGGAGACTTGCCTGGGGGTGGTAAACATGCAATACAGTGCACAGATGATGTATCGTAGAATTGTATACCTGAAATCTGCAGAGTTTTATTAACCAATATTATCCCAATAAATTCAATTAAAACAAAACAAAACCCGAAATTCTATGGCTAACAAGTGTTCTGCCTTTTCCATTTGGTGCCCTTTGGACCTAGTTCCCTAAGAAATTCACCTCCATAAACATTATCTGCAGTTAACTTTTCTCTCAGAAGAAAAACGTAGATTTTGCTCAAAGGAATTAAATCTGAATTAAATAAGCCGATTCGCTTTGCCAGTTGTTGCCCTGTCGGTTCCCTGTGCAGTGACGGCCGCGCCCCGGGGAGATGCCCAGGAAGAAGAACTCTGGACTGAGCCGCACGGGGAAAGCGCCCCCCCACCCCGCCCCGCTGCCGCAGATGGGCTATTTACTTCCACTGCCCATCAAAAGCCTGGTCTGCAGGAAAGGCCCCTGGGAGATATTATAAGGTGACCATTCCTCGAGGTGCCTAGCACATTGTGCTTTATGTGTGATGTCCCAACATATTTATTAATTGTGCCCCTTTACACTATCCAAGTGTCCTTATTTGGAAGGTAAATTTCATGATTCTGAGTTTCCAGCCAGGTCATCAGCTGAGGGTAAGAAGAGAGTCAGAATCCAGGACTTGACAGGTGGGTGAGGAGAGAGAGTAGGACAGGGAGGTTCCTGAGTAGAGAAATTTGGGGCTTTCGGGGTTGGTTTGTCTTCCTTTGTCTTTTAAAGCTGGGCTGGTTTGCGGCACCATTGTGAAGGCTCTGGTGCATTCCCTCTGTTCTCTAACTTGCTCTACAGCTTCCTGTTTCTTTCTCCTGAAGACATCCTCGGCATCTACACTTCTGGTCTACACGGATGTGCTTTCTCACGGGGAGAGCTTCCCACACGGGCCTTAAGACAAGGGCCCTGCTGACAGTAATGAGCCCACACACACAGCCTCCCCTGGTAAACTGACGATGGCTACGGGAGATGGATAGGTATGTGCGTGGGAGCGGGGACGGGGAGTCACACGGTTGGGATCTAGTTTTGGCAGGAATCTGAGCTGTTAGACATTAAATGAATCAATCAACCCTGGAGGGTAATGTGGTACTAAGAGGTGGAGTGGCCCAATGATTAAAAGCATCTACTTTGAAGATGGAAAAAAGTGACCTGAATTCAGTAATTAAGGCAGATAGTTCTTAATTTCTTCCGTAATAATTAAAAGGAGGGTTTTTTTTTTCAGTTTTACTGAGATGTGATTGAAATACAGCTCAAGTTTAAGGTGTTCAGCATAATGGTTCAACTTGCAGACACTGACTACCTTAAGTTTATAATATAGCTTGGAGACAGGAAGAATGAATCCTCCCCACTTTGTTATCCTGAAAAAGAGAGTTTAAAACTAGGAATCGTATCTTGGGCATTGGTTCCCGCTCTGCCATTCACTAGTTCTATCACTTTTTGCAAGTCCTTGAACTTCTCCAGGCTGTAGTCTTCTGTTAGCAGAGAAGTTGATGAGGGTACCCATCTGACGATTGCTTCTGTATCTTTTAATGCAAAGAGCCCATGTCTCCTGTGAGGTGCCTCCGTACAGTGCAGTGTGGGGCTCTGCTCATGCATCTGCTGGTTGAGTCCATTGGAGCCCGGGGTTGGAGAGGCTAGGATCATGGACTTGGTTCCTCGGAGGCCAACTTAGTTTCCTTGTGTTTCAAAATCATCTCTTTGACGTTAGCTATATGTTCTATGGGCACAAAGAAGGGCACTTGCACAAGTATGGGGTGTTTAGTAATGCCATCCTGACTATAGAGGGGGGCAGAGAGAGGGAGAGACAGAAAGATGAAAAAAGGGTGTCTCCTGATGCTAATGGGTTGGCCAATCAATTGCCCAGGAGTGAAAAGGATAGTGCCATTTTCCAGGGGTCGCCTCCTGCTAATCACTGTCTACTTCTTAGTAATTTTCTAAACTAATATAGAAACTTGATTAAATCTTAGGATTCTGAATCTGAGTCAGCTCAAAACAATTTTCATTAATGACAAGGCACTTGCTAGTTAGAAGAAGCAAAACACATCAGAGATGAGATTTCTAATCATTTAGGTTATCTCTGTTTTAAAATTAAAAAAAGGGGGGTGTGGGGGCTCTGGCTCTTGGTGTGATTTGTAGAGATGGTGACTGGGGCACCTGGGCTCCCACTGATTCAAGGTGGGTGGGCTGTTCACTAGCACTAGAATGTAGTCTTCCTCCAGCTACTGTCTGTAGACAGGAAGTCCTTTGCCCAAGGTATATTGATTCTTTAAAAAAAATTTTTTTAATTGTTGTTCAATTATAGTTGTCCCTATTCACCCCTCCATTACTCTACCCTGCCCTACCCACCCCTCACCTTCCACTTTCAATCCTCCCCCTCGCCCCTGTTGTCTTTGTCCACGGGTCCTTTATACACGTTCCTTGATGACCCTCCTCCTTCTTTTCCTCATTATATCCCTCCATCCTCTGGTCACTGTCAGTTTGTTCTTTATTTCCCCGTCTCTGGTTTTGTTTTCCTCACTTGTTTGTTTTGTTGATTAGGTTCTACTTATAGGTGTGATCATATGGTATTTGTCTTTTACTGCCTTTCTCATCTCACTTAGCATAATGCTCTCCAGGTTCATTCATGCTGTGGTGAGAGGCAGGAGTTCCTTCATTCTTTCTTCTGTGTCATATTCCATTGTGTAAACTTACCACAGTTTTTTGATCCACTCACTTACTGATGGACTCAGACTGTTTCCAGCACTTGGCTATTATAAATTGCGCAGCTATGAACATTGGGGTGCATAGGTTCTTTGGAATTGGTGTTTCAGGACTCTTAGGGTATAATCCCAGCAGTGGAATTGCTGGGTCAAAAGGCATTTCCATTTTTAGTTTTTTGTGGGAAATTCCATACTGTTTTCCACAGTGGCTGCACCAGTCTGCATTCCCAACTACAGTGCACTAGGGTCCCCTTTTCTCCACACCCTCTCCAGCACTTGTTGTTTGTTGATTTGTCTGTGATGGGCCATTCTGACTGGTGTGAAGTGGTATCTCATTGTGGTTTTAATTTGCACCTCTCTGATGGCTAGTGATGCTCAGCATCCTTTCATATGCCTCTGAGCCCTCTGTATGTCCTCCTTGGCAAGTGTCTGTTCAGGTCCTTTGCCCATTTTTTAATTGGATTGTTTGTCTTCCTGGAGTGGAGTTGTGTGAGTTCTTTGTATATTTTGGAGATCAAAATATATCCGAGGTATCATTGTCCGAGGTATCATTGGCAAATATATTTTCCCACATGGTTGGTTCCCTTTTCATTTTGCTGATGTTTTCTTTAGCTGTGCAGAAGCTTTTTAATTTGGTGTAGTCCCATTTGTTTATTCTTTCTTTTGTATCCCTTGCTCCAAGGTGTATTGATTCTCATGCTGTGATGTTGACTTAGGGCTCTGCAAGAAAGATCTAAACTTGGGTAATGAATGAGCCAAAGTGTTTCTGCCAGACACGGTTTTCTGCTAGAAGATCCATCTACCTTTGCATATGGTAGTTTTTTTTCCCTTTTAATGTGGAAGATCTGATTTGCCAAAACCCAGTAAACTGAGACAAAAAGGTGAAACATTGCTCCTTCAGGATTAGTAAACCCAAATGTAGGTGTGTGTGCAGATGCTTCTGATACTGATGATGTATAGAAGAAGGTGATGGAGCAGCCACCATGTTTGGGCAATATTTTTATTCTTACCTAGGGCCAGAATGAGATCTTTTGAGATCCAAAGCTCTGAAAAGATTATACTACCCTGTCATGTAATTCAAAATAATAGAAAAAATTCTAAATAGAAATGTAAGCATAAGCAAGATAAACAGTTATGATTTTCTATAAGACTATTTTGGTAATGTTTTTGGAATGTCAAACAACAAACTCTTTGGATAATTCTTTCCCTTATCTTTTCCTCCACCTTTTGCCCTGCTTTGCAGGCACGCTGCGTGGTGTGGTGATATTCCTAACCTGCCTGTTTGGTAACACAGCTCTTCCTTCCTGCACGAGCGGCATTTCTCCAAAGCCATGCTTGGCTCACGGGCATATCAGATCACATGGAAAGCATAATAAATGAAGATTCAAGGGGGACACAGGCCCCTCCCAGACCTAACTCATCAAACTATCTGGGACTGGAATGTTTCTTAATGAGCTCCCCAGGTAATAATTGTACAAACTAAAATAAAGCTTAAGAAGCACACAAATATTCTAATACAAAACTCTATGGCTCTTATAATCATTGGGAGGCTTTTAAAAAAAATACAGAGGGTCCTTCATAGGTTCTAATGGTTCAAGTAGCCCAGGCGAGACCTCTGGAATATCTAGGTAGAAAAGGCTCCGTTGTGATTCTGTTGAGAATTATATGCTGGACCAGTGCAAGTCAACAGAAGTCCTATACTATCAGCCACATCTGTATTTCATTTTTTTTCTAGTAGCCACATTAAAAAATCAAAATGAAACAGGTGAAATTCATTGAAAAATACTTTTAGTTAACTCAATATATCCCAAATAATGTCATTTCAATATGTCAGCAATATAAAAATTATTGAGATACTTTATATTCTTTCTCTCTACATTAGATCTTTGAAATTTGGTGTGTAGTTTACACTTGCCCCACATCTTAGTTTGGACTTGCTGCCCTGCAATTGCTCCATAGTCACATGTGGCAAGTGGCTACTGCATTGCCTATTGATGCTTTAGACAGCCTCTCCCTTAATCTGGAAATGCTGGAACTGAGATGTTTCAAACAGGGTATTGTGCCTGTGATCTCAGAGTGACCTTTGATTCCTAAATATCCTTCTTACGAAATTCTTCCTTCACAATTTTATTAAAAATCACTCCCCTTCTTCTTCCCTTCCCCATTGTTCCTATCTTAGTTCAGGCTTTTCCCAGCCTGTGACTCCTTCCTAGACTATTAAGAAATTTCTTCCAATCTGTACTTTCTTTTCTCTCCAAACTAAAACTCACCTGGTAAATGTTCCATTGTCCTTATAATTTATATCATTGCACACTCTTCTGAACTGTACACTTCTAGGATATAATCACAGAGTTAAAAGTTGGAGGGAAGTTTGCTTAGCATTCATTAATTATAACTATAATGTATTCTACTTCTACTAAGTAGATTCCCAAGTTGCATGTACTCTGAATGTCCAATCACTCTATGAAGTAGGTAGAATTATGCTCATTTTATGGATGATAAAAGAAGGCTCATGGTGATAACAATAAGATGACAAAGGTGATAAGGGGCAAATCTGATCTCAAATCCAGGTCTTTGACACCACATTCCGAGCTCCTCTGCATCACTGTCTCTTGGGTCATCCAACCCTGCATTTCACAGCACAGGGCAGAAAACTGCCAATTGCTCACTCATAGCAGATCTAGTGTTTAGCTGACACATCTCTAATGATGGAAGGACATTGTATTAGGAGCAGGCCATCCTACTGTTGACCGCTGGTTTTTAGATAGTTCTGTGTCATTAAAGTTCACACTTTGCAGCTTGATTGCCACTGTTCTCCATAATCTGGCACTAACCTGTATTTCAGTTGTATCTTCCGCTCCTTCTCCAGCCACATGGCAGATTTTACACTCTGGTCCACATTCTGCCACTTCCCTGACCATCCTGTTCATTCTGACTGGCTCCTTGCTCTCTTCCCTCATACAGAGCACCACCCGTCAACCAAAGGCCAGCTGTGCGCCTCGTCTGCCTGCAGGGGGCCCTCCCTTCTCTGAATCAGTACTATGCTGGCTCCTCCCTGTCATTAATTACATACAAATTGCTCTTGAATTTATTTTGTCTTATTCATGCCCAAGAATTAGAAGATCTAATTTTTCCAAGTGTTGATGATAAAAATTCACTTCATGTCTTCTACCTAGAGGGACCTTGGATACAATCTTGACAAGTTAGCTATGTTGCTTTACCATTAGGTATTCTCATTAATGTGTCTAATTAATTTGCTCCCTAAAGGAGGTCATCCAAAACTGTGCTTGCATCATTGCTCTGCAGGTGAGTGGGTGGTTTCTATGAGCCTGAATGGAATTGTGAAGTTGCAAGTGTCCACATAAACTGCGGCCTGAGATGGGTTTGGTGTTGAACTCTTGCACAGGTCACTAAGTCACTGTGTACCATGGGAAGTGTGCCACACCATGGATGTTACACCTGCTGGATGGTTGTCGGGGTGACCAAGCTAGGTTTAATGACATCCATGATTACTAAGTGAGCTCCAGGGATAGTTCCCTCTGTCTGAGGTAAGGTTGAGCACAACAATTGGAAACAGGGTTTTTCCTAGTTCTTCAGGGGAAGTGTAGAAACATAAAGGTTTGTTTTACCTGAGCAGACAATTGGTTCACTTCACACAGAGTGCCTCTGGAAGCAGTCAAGTGTTTTTTTCTTCAGAGCAAAGTGGGAATCACTAAACCAGGAGTTTCTAAGAAAAAGAAAACATTGAGAGGCCTCTTTTATTAGTCTTTTCTGTCTCCCCCTCCATGTAATTAAACCATACTAAATTAGTAAACCTTTACTGTGCTCTGACTACGAGGAGGCCTTGTGGGATATACAGAAAAAGAATGTCTTGTATTCCCCATGAGGCTTCTGGAATAATCGCACATGAAGACAGAGTCTCCCAATACCATTGGAGGAGATGGCAGGAGGAGGGAAGGGGGTCAGTGGAGTGGGGAGGATGGTCGAGGGTGGTCAGGAGTTGGCAAATCAGGAAACTGAATCTTAGAAAGAAGGGTTCAGGGAGGACTCATCTCCCTTCCAAGTAATTTATCTGAATTTCAAAGGAGGACCCGTGAAGGCAGGGTAAGAGAAGGGGACAGGAGTGGTGAATGTGCTTATTCTGGAGCCAATGTAAGGAAAAGTAGGAACACTCACGAACTTGAATACCTTTTATCTGGCCTGCCTACCTTATCAGCAGAACAAAGGGGGGCTTTGTGTGAGTCACAAATGTGGGGGCTCATTCTTCCAGGTGAAAAAACTACCTTTGCCCCCTGAAAGTCTCCTTTCAGCTGGTTATTACATTTCCCCATTCCACTGGGCACCAAAAATTTCAATCCCACTGCAACAGTGAAGAAGGCACCCACCTGCATTCTGCAATTGCTCTTCTCATTGGCATCCCTGATCCTTCCACTGCCCATTTCTTATGGGGAGAATTGAATGATGACGTCCATGTGGACGATGGGGTCGAAGAACCTTGAATAGTGGGGTGAAGGCAAGGCGATCTTGGTGTTTTAGCATCTACCAATTTCCTGCCCCACAAACTCGCAAACTTCATTGTTTCTCAGGTTTCCAGGCGGCATCCATTTTGCCTCTACATTGGATCCTTGGTGACTCTGAATAAAATCCACAAACTAGAAATTACCCCTCTTTATTACCTACTCTGAAAATCCTAAACCCGAGGTCATCTCCTCTACCAAGCCCTACCAGAGGCTTCTCTGAAAGAAAAGAGCTGCCTTTCTGAAATCCATACCATGTTATGGGAGAACCGTAATTGAAGACAAGACCTCTTAGAATCTGGTTACTGCTGGAAGGCAGGTTCTTGCCTGATTTCTTTTTTGTTTCTTTGTAATGCCTGGTACAATTTCTTTGCAAACAAGGGAAACCACAGTGAGGTCGAAAGAGCTGTGGACTAGTGGTTGGGGTACGAGTTCTCATGCTGTCATTGTCGCAAGAAAGCATTCTCCGCTCAGGGAAGTTATACTGGCTCTCCGTCGGTGCCTTGGATCTGTGCATATTTACCTACTAATAAGATGAGCTGCTACTGGCCATATCTGCCGAGAAACTCTGTAATGCTGTGGAGCTACTTTCACACTTTTTCACATATGACTTTAGATGCTGTTAACATGGAAAAATAAATAGCATTATGAGAGGCAATTAAGTGTAGGGTTTAAGACTGTAGGCTCTGAACTCAGACTGCTTGGGTTCAGATCCTGGTATTACCACTGACATGGTCTACTTCTACTTCTACCTCTTAGTCAAGTTTCCTCATCCAGAAAAAAGGATAATAATGCTACTTATCTCACAAAATTATTGCAAGAATTAAGTAAGTTAATTTGAGCAAAGTGTTTTTGAATGATGCCTGGCACATGGTGCATCCAATGGATGTTAACTATCAAAATTGGGATGATGATGGTTTCTCCCATAGTGTGTATTCTTAGTCTGTGCAAAGACCTAAGAGAAGTCACTTTTTCAAGATGTGGCATGGCATTTAGTTTGCACCAGGTGTGCACACGAGTCCCATCTTGGCGGTATGTCCATTGTGAGTGTTTTCCAGGGGTTTGTGTGTCTTTCTTCTTCAGTAACAAGGTAGATGCTTCAAACCCCCAGGGCTTATATCAGCACGCGTGAGGAGCCCCCTATCTTTTGGCAGACACTGGCTCGTCTTAAGGCTACAGACAGAAATCCTTGGATGCTCGATATTCTGTTTGCCCCTTCCCAATTTCCCTTCGTCTTTTTCCATCTTGATTTTTGTCCCAGGAAACCAACCTCCATGGATCTCCTGGCTCCCACGTCTCTTCTTTTCTGATTAGGTTCAGTCAGAGGGAGGCAGGGCATCAGGCAGCAGGATATAGGAGAGGTCACATGATTTCCATCCCCTTTCCCTTCCCTTTAGGCCGGACTGCGGTCTGGCAGAGGGTGCACTCCCGTACTACATGCCACAGCTCCTCTCAAGCGGCTCTTCTCCTACAGCTTTTCGCTGGGTTCCAGTGGCCCCTTCAGATCCAAAGGACTCCACACAATTGCTAGTTCTAGGTACTGTCTTCTGCTTATTCCCTTCACTGTTGCCACAGCTTGGTATAGTCTCTTTATTGAATGTTCTTTAACTCCCCCTGTTGAACTCACTGATTCCTAGCTCGTACACATTGATAAGGTTTATGCTTCCCCACCAACTTACTGGTGAGAAGGAGCTGGAAAATTTTAACCTGATCCTGCAGTCCTGAGGTTCAGATTCAACTTTTCCTAGTCCTGCTCCATGTGAATCAAAGAGCACTGCCTGAAAAGCAGCGCACAAGTTTACGAGATGGTTAAATATTCTCCCCAGCGTAAAAACCCCAAAAGTAAAAGAAGAACTAAGTGAATTGGGTTGAACACAAGTTTTATCATGACTCTTAGAACACTCTGGGTTATAAAGCAACTCAACATTAATTCTTAATTGTTGTATTCAATGTTTGTAATGCATACAAATAGTCAGTATGCTTGGATGAGAGAGCCAGGAATAAACCATCCACTTTGAGCTACTGGTGTGTGCTGGTCCTGATGGTGAAATCCTTGAGCTCATGGCCAGGGCAAAGGTTGGAGGAGACATGGCGATGGTCTGCCACTGGAAGGGCTGTGGCATAAGGACTCTAGACCTGGCTACTTTTGATAAGTTCTTTGGAGAAACCTCTTCTTGGTAATTGAGGAAGTCTGAAAGGCTTGAGGGCTCTAATTTATAATATTTAGCAGAAGGCAGTGTGTAACATAGGTACCTACAGAAAAGAGGGCAATAGTTTGGAACAATTTCACACTGGCTGGCACTAGAGAGATAAAGAAACATAAATTTGTCAGTAAGATGCTTTTTTGGGAACCACTTTCCTTGATGGATTAGTTTATCTGAAAAGCTGCAGTGAAGAATAGCATAGAAACCTCTGCCTGTGTTCAATGATTTTACTGTCAGAATTTTATTAATTGGTTCAAGAGTGAACTGGTCCATGCAGGATGTATTTGTGAGGTTGACGTTAGATGTGGTTTCTTCAACTTCTGACATCTTCCTACTTGGGTTCTGTATTTCAAACCCTAAGATTAAATCTTTCTTCCTCTGTCTGTAGATCTCTCTGAACTCCACACCTAGAATTAGCAGCATGGTTTCCATGGCAACTAATGTATTTGGAAAGGGGGGGGGGAGAAAAAAGGACTAAATAAAAAATGACAGACCTACACCTGAAAAAAAAGAGTTAATTATGAACTTCAACATAGGGTCAAAAAGTGAGTGGTTGAAGAGAGGGTTATTAAGCAAATAAGATGTGTAGTTTAAGACCTCTGCATCAGCCACTGATCTGTTGCTTTTGGTTTACTCAGCTGTTTCAAACTCATGCTAGCCTTCTCTTCCTCTCCCTTCTTTCAACTTCACAAGAGAATATTATCAGGGCCAGGATTGTGCATAGTCCAGGAAAAAGTTTCTTCTACAGCGGGTGTTGAATGAGATCTTCTCAGTCATGCGGACTTCTGCTGTGAATAGCCCATATCTGGTTTCTTATGACTTAAACTTTATGTGGTCTTATTCAGGAATAGCAAAAGCAGGGTTTATTCTGTTCTGAGCAAGGTGTTTGTATCTCCTCTTTAGAACTTTTCCAGCTTCTTTTTCTTATCCCATACATAAGTGAACACTAGACAGTAAGAACTGACCACTGCTAATCAGGGCATTCTGACCTCCTAAAGCAAAATAGGTCCTATCAAAACATCCCCAAAAGCCTGTGATGCAGTCAGGTCTTAATATAGTCTTGAGAATCAGCCAGCAAAGTACAGAGAGCTGACTCAATCATTTTGTACTTACTGTGTGTCAACCTGCTTTTCGTACTGTGTCAAAGCCTGCTAATCGGAGATTTAACAGTCCCCTTTTTTCTCCAAGGTGCATTACATCTGCCAACTTGGCCTATACATCTTCCTTAGTCTTTCTAGAAGAAAACTCCCAAACTTTTAGTGATCAGAACAGGTGAAGTTTCCAAAACAATTTGGGGACTGACATAGAGTTGCTAGCTTTTTAGTATGCAAAATAAGGACAGCAAAAGGAAAACCAACCATTTAGTAATACTATACTTTATAAAAATCCTTTTGATATAACAGAAGTCAAAGGGAGTAAGGTTAGAATAAAGCTTCCAAAGAGGCCACTTTATCCAACACATGCACCTGTGAATATACACATTCACATTTGATTTTTTTTTTTTTCATTTGGCTGTGGGCCTGGGAAATTTGTCGTGGATCAGCAATAGACCAAGTTATTCTGTTTGGGATACTTTATCATGCCTTTTTATCATGATCCTGCTTAATTTAGTTCAGTTTGTTTTAATCAGTTTTGAAAATACCTCATTTGGGAGAAAATCCAAAATAAGAACTCAGTCTTATTTATTACCATAAGCCCCAGTTCTTAGCATAATAAGTGCCTGGCACATAGTAGGCACTCAAAAAATCCTTGTTGAAAAGGTGAATGAATGAAGGACTAAGCCTATTTTCTTCTCCCTAACCCTGACTGGCCAGTTTGTAACCTAGGGCTTTGGTTTACTTGTGGTTATCCTCAGGGACCCTGTCAACATGGGCAAACAAAGTAAATTAAGAAGGAAGGAATTTCTCCTTGAGTTGGAACTGTGCTGTATCTTGTGTCAATGGGTGTCTCAGTCTGTTGGGGCTGCTATAACAACATACCCCAGGCTGGGTATCGTATAAACAAGGTACTTTTGTTTCTCACAGTCCTGGAGGCTGGATGTCTGAGATCAGGGTGCCAGCATGGTTGGGTGAAGGTCTTCTTCTGGGTCACAGACTTCTCACTGTGTCCTCAGGAGGTGGAAGGGACTGAGGATTACTTTGGAGCCAATTTCAAAAGGAACTAATCCCAATTAGGAGGGTTCTTCCCTCATGACCTAATCACCTCCCAAACACCATCACATTGGGCTTTAAGATTGCAATGTGTGTATTTTGGGGGACATGTACAGTAAGAATACACTCTTCCAGCAGCAGCTTCAAGTCCTGCTGTGTGTAATATCCACATTTCACCACCGCCTTTGCTGACAGACATCCAGCTTGGGCTCCAAATTTGGCAGCTTAGCTGGGTTTTGTTTATTTATATTATGTCTCTGATGACTCAAGTTTCAAAGTGAAAATCCATTAGAGTAATAAATAGATATGAGCAAATTGCATGATATGGATAAAATTGCTAAGCTATCTTCTAGTCCACTGTACTTTCATAGAGAAGAAAATTATCAATCATGGCGTAATGTTGCTCTTATTTGAATGTTTAATTCATCAACTTTTCCAAATGATTTAGCATTTAGCTTTTCAGTTCTTTTTCCTTGGTTTTATAATAATGATATTAAATTGTGCTAAAATGTTTTAGCCCATTTTTCATCTTATTTACATTTATTTTGTTGTTACTTTAACTTCAAGATTGCTTAACGTAGGCAGTGCTTGGTGATACCTTAGGGAAGACGTGAAAATCATAATATTTTGGACCTAGAAGAAGCCAGAATCATTGAGTTCAGTGGTCCCCAAGCCACCCGAATGTGGACGAAAGCCCTCTGATGATTACAACAGATCAGCCTTATTAAGTTACCACTGATTTGAACCAAGAGGCCATTGTGAAGATGAGGAAACAGGTTCAGTTTTCTCATTAGGTGCCCCCATCCACTTTTTGACAACTTTACAGAGGTAGTTGCAGTGGTGAGGACTATTATGAGTGAGTAGCTTATTTCCCTGTACTCTACCTTCTGTTAAGAGATTTACTGTCTCTCTCCCCCAGGCTCTCCCTGTCTTCCTCACATATATCTATTACTGCATCGATAAGTTTAGGAAGGGAGCTATGTATGTTTCCAGTGCCATCTCTCCCTTTCTTGTTCTCTAACAGGGATCTGCCAGCCTGTAGAGAGCAAGAAGTCTGCTGCTGCTCTCTGCTCTGGATTTACTGGGTGCCTCCAACACACACACAGGACTTCACTTTCACTACTGCCTATGCCTGGCTGTGCAGAGCTGTCTAATTTGGGGGTGCAGTGGCAGGAGCTCACACCTCAGCCATGCTCTTTAATAGTTTTATCAAAAACAAAGCTGAATGGATGGAACTAGAGAGCATTATGCTAAGTGAAATAAGCCAGGGGACGAAAGACAAATACCATATGATCTTACCCATAAGTGGAACCTAACCAACAAAACAAAGATGCAAGGAAAATAAGACCAGCAACACTGAAAGGAAAAGAAACCAACAGACAAGAGGGAAGGAGGTAGGGGTGGGTGGGGGAAAAGGAAGGGAAGGGGCAAATCAAGGAACCTAGAGCAAGGACTCATGGACAAAACCAAAGTGGGGAAGAATTGAGGGAGGGAGGGAGGAGGGGACAAGGGAAAGTGGTGGGGGGAAGGCAGAGACAAATGTATTTGGAAAACTAAATTAATTAATTAAAAAAAAATAAAGCTGACACTCTGATTTTCCTCTTCTCAGTCACTTGTGATTTTAAACTCCAGCAAGGAAAAGGAATACTACTGCTTGGATTTCTACAAACCCTAACATGAACCTAAATAAGACATTGTGGAGCAGCAGTAGTTCTTCGCTTGCTTGCTGTAAAATATAACACCCCAGGCATGCTGTCCCAAGTGCCAGCATCAGAAGATTGGACAGCTATGGCCATTCTTTCCCCGTTCCTCTGCTTCTGGGCAGCTTCTCAGGCCATCATGTTGAGAAGAGATTCCTGCTTTGAAAGCTATGGGCTCTTGTAATGCTGTGCTGCCAGAGTGTCATGGCGTGCAGCCGGCGGTGTGGAGCGGGTGCTGGGGAGCACACTCCCCGTGTCTCGGGTTTGCTGCTGTCTCCAGCTGAGGGCTCCTGTGGAGGTTCATTGCTTTAATTGTAACCCTTGCCCACTGGACCTTTTAGAGAAGGTTTTACACACACCCACCCACACCCACACATACCTATACACTTTCATGGACACATTCTCACATACTTACACAGTTTGTCTGCAGAGATACTGCACTCTAGCCTAGTTGATATGCTGTTCAATTATTAATACACCACAATCTCCCATTCCCTTCTGCCTAGAAATTTAATCAGAAAACCAGGAAGTAGACTTGTTTTGAATTAAAAAATTCCAGCAATCAAGTGAATTAGAACTGAAAAAAAACTCCTAGAAGATGATGTCTGAAAATTCCAAAATAAGGCTGTTTTAGAGTTATTTTTTAAGTTAGGAGATATCCCCAGTCATCTTTTAAAAATTCCCTAACTCTGAGGGAACATTTAGAAGTTTAAAATACCTTTGATATTTTATGTATGTAAAGAGAAGATATATATATATGTATGTATGTATGTATGAATGAAAGAAATCAGAAAATGCACCAGCATAAAGCAGATAAAGATAAGCAGTCATTCCACCACACAGAGATAATCACTGATATCTTGATGTATTTTTTTAGACTTCCTCACTCTGCGCATACTTATTCTGATGGGCTCATTCCATAGATTGTTTCGTAACCTGTTTTTTCTGTGACCTAATTTTAATGCTTATCCTGATAGACAACCTCAAGCACATTTCAGTGTATCAAGATTTAACTGGAAGTAAGCAGCTACAGAATTTGTTTCTTGAAAAGAGGCTTAGCCTCTGGTGTGTGATGAAGCCCACTCACAGCCTGCACGGTGACAGGGGAGCGGAGTTTCAGGATGAGAATCATCCAAGCAAACACCAATTTGGACAAGGTAGATAAATGGATTGTTGTCAAAGGGACTGCCCTCTCTGAGATAATTAAATCTTTCCAGAGGTTAATCTGGCCAACCAGCATAATACCCAGAGATGGAAATTCTTTCTTTCATTGCCACGCAACAGCTGTCAAACACGAGTGATAAGAAGGTGGAGAAAATGAGCGATAATTGGAGTTGGAGGATTTGTGTTGTAAGTTTCAGTGACAGTATTGGCATTACGCTGGAACTGCCTTCTCAGCAATAAGATCTTCCTGCACACACACACACCAGCCACTGTGTTTCCTGCAGCCTCCATCCCAGGCATGGCCACGGCACAAGGCTCAAAGCCCACAGCGCCCCCGGCCGCTTCAGGACCCTGCCTAGGTCGTACCCTAGTGTGAGAAGTACAGTCAGACACAAGCTAAGGCAGGGGGGAATTTTCATGAAGAGACCGTGGCAGTTTTTTTCCCCTTACCTACAGACTGATATAATAAAAGGAAGAATATATAATTATTTAGTGAAAACAATATCAGTTTTATTTGTCCTGATTCCTTAGAAGTACAGACAATGCAACTGGAGGCTTGGCTGAAATTTATTTTTTATTTTCCCAAAGGTTGCCTTATAGCTAGAAATAAATGGAACTGTTGCTTTTGACATTTTAACTATAAATATAACATATGTGCATGGTAAAAACTTAAACAGTATGGGAAGGTATAAAATGAAAAGTAATTCTCCTTCCTCACCTATCACAAGACACTTGCCACAGGTAAGCACTGTTGTTTCTCATGTATCTTTTAAAAATCCTTTTATGGTAATTGTGTATTTCTTTTTTGCCTTAATACCACTTTAGATGGTTTCCTTTAACTCAATCCGTATTATTTTGTTAAATATTGCTTCATATTTTAAGTGTACTTGGGGGGGTGCAAATTGGACACATTTCTCTCCCCCACTCTCACTGCTCTCTTTTAATATATTTTGTTGCCTCCCCTTTCTGATGATAACTTGGGCGAATCCTATAGTTTTGATTCTTTTATATAGTTGTAAGAACAGTCTCGCTTTGGAAACTTTTCCTTGTTTTCAAGTATTTAAATACCTACGAAGTCTAAATAAAAACTTGAGTCACGTCTAATGCCTAG
This sequence comes from Pteronotus mesoamericanus, assembly GCF_021234165.1. NCBI lineage: Eukaryota > Metazoa > Chordata > Mammalia > Chiroptera > Mormoopidae > Pteronotus > Pteronotus mesoamericanus. The sequence goes on along the minus strand of NW_026555078.1, from coordinate 26,868,923 downwards.
ATTCTTTCCTTCCTTCCAATCCTGGGCCACACCCACCTGGGACCTCAGGAAGGGAGACGGTATGATCACAGCCTTCGGTTTTCCTCTACTTCTCATTTCAGTATTTCTGGGGGGAGGAGAGTAGATGAAAGAGATAAAACATTTTTTCTGATCTAGCTCATGATGAAGGCTCTCTTGACTACTGCGATCTGAATGAAGTCCTCCGTGGCAAGGGCCCCAGGGCTGACTCTTTGTGAGAGGCACGCACGGGCCCCCGCACCAGCGTGCGCGACATGGGTAAGGCCCATTCGGGCTGAGATGACCCGCGTCCATCTCCCTTCCCTGTCTGTACTCCTGCTTCCGGTGGTACCAGCGCAGTAACTCTCCTTTTCTGTATTTACCCTTCTATCAGTTGGGGTGGGTGATAAGTTGATGGTTTCTTCAGAATTTTATAAGTTCTGCAAAAATGTGTTTAGTAGCTCTTCTTTAGAATATATTCATTGACTATAACCTTCAATACTGGGTCTCTAGAGAAAGTGCTAGACAATAAAATAAAGTCCCATTTATATATCAAGTTTAATAAGTGCCTTTGAGTTAGATGAACTTGTTCTTTTTTTTCTCCCCAAACCAGAACTTTGTGTTTATGTTCTCTATGTTTTAATAGTTTATTTTTATTGTATTTTTTCCATTACCATTTATCCCTCTTATGCCCTCTTCCCCCTCCCCGCTGCAATCACCACACCGTTGTCCATGAAACCTGAGTTCTTATCGAGCTCTACTGTACACCTGCTTGGGCAAGTGACTTCATTTCTCTGAGCCTTTGTGTTCTCCTTTGTAAAATGGGAATAATGATAGTTTTCCTGTTGGGCTGTTCTGAGGATTACAACACCATGCCTGATACTTATTGAGAGTTTAACACAATGTGGCTAACTGTGATTTTAATTATTATATAAAAGATGCACCTGATGAAGAAGAACAATGGAGGAGATAACTTTGAGATGGGAATTGTCTGTTTTGAAAAAATGTTATCTAATTGATATGTAAGACTATATATTTGAAAAAGTTAAACAATGATGTCAGATCCCAGATTAATTCAGTTCTGGGAGATTATCCATATTCTTCTGCTAGTGGCTAGTGGGAATTCTTTGGGATTAGGGAGTAGCATATAACATACCATGTGGTTATATTTTTTAACTGTTATTATTACATAATGAACACTTTAAAAGTTGGAATGACCTTTCTTAAGCTGTGACAAAATAGTTTCTCTCTGCATTTGTGCAAGGGAAATAATGTGACAGAATGTGAGGAGAGACAGAAGACAATAGAGGGTTAGCAGTAACTCCAATGGCGGGTGGTCTTGTTCTCTCACGTTCACACAATGTTTTAGGACAGTGTTGGAAGTGCTCAGCCTGAGATGATTTTACCAGCCAACCTAATCCCAAATGTCCATCTTCCTTCCAAGAGGTCTCACTGTTTGGAAAGGAAATGAGTCATTTGCTTCCTCTGGAAAAAGGGCAACTGAATAAACCATAGGTAGCGTTACCTAACTCTTCAGCTTCTCTTCTGGAAAGTGAAAGTGCACTTTGAGTGAACACAGAAAGCCCTGATCTGCTCTGTGCATAAAAGAGTAGAGAACACTCTGCAGGTGGCAATCATTAGCATAAAGAGCTCAAGGAGATTATCCTCAGCACAGCTTTTCGTGATCCCACCTTATCCCACCTGCCTCCTCCAGTTGTACCTTTCCTGCAACAATTCACGCCTTTCTCCAAGCACTTATAGTCTATCTGGAGTATTTGATTGTCCTTTGCTAAGCCCTTCAAGGCAGGGTATTTGTCTTACTCATTTTCTTTTTTGTAACTTGTATGTTCCAGGTCTCACCAGCACAATTACAAAATGAGGTCACAGAGTTGTTTTCCTGCAGAGCAGAACTTTGTGTTTCATTCCACCGTGTGTATGACAACAAAACTGAGGAGCTCAGCAAACTTAGTTTATTCTAGCAGGTTCCTATTAGGAAGGGAAGGAATGTCTTTAGTAATAAAACTGAGAACATTATAGTTGAAGTGTATTCTTGAGACCGTGGAGTCATTCTTGCTTTTGAAATAAGTGCTGTGTTCAAAGGCAAGATTATACAACAAGGGCGAGCGGGCCACTCGTCTTCCCCACTGGAATTGGTGGGAGAGCCTGGCCAATGTGTCCACAAGAATAGATTCAAAGTCAGATGCCTCAGCATCCCTATCTTCATTCCTCAACCAATGAATGCGAAGTACGAGTTTGGGGGATTCGCAATACACAAACTCCTAGTCTATTCCTATCTCATCCCTCAGTAGACACGGTATTCTCCTGCTTGGGAGTTTATCACAGTCAGTGATCTCTTTGATTGCACCAAAGGAGGTATGGATTCTGTTTTCCTTAATACTAACTCTCCCCATACTAAGAAGGCACCATGGAGGAAATGTGGTAGTTTCTGTGCCACAGGCAGCTGTTCACTCTCTTTGATATTTACTGAGAACAATGCTAGAGCCTGAGAAGGGTGAACAGAGCTGAGCAAGACATGTCTAGAGTTTTGAGATGGTGTATATGTGATTTGTTGTTTGTCTTCCTCACTGCATTAGACTTTCAGCCCCTTGGAGACCAGTGTATATCTTTTTAAAATTGTATTTTTTAAGTTAAAAGTGGACTTTTTGGAATGTATAGTTTTATGAATTTTAATACATGTATTGATTTATGTAATTCTCACTATGATCATGATAAAGTTCTATCATCTCCAAGACTCTCTCGTTTTGTCCTTTTGTAGTCAAACTGTCCTCCTATGCTTAGTCCCTGGAAACCACTGATCTGTTCTCTCTATATAAAGTTATTCTTTTTCCAGAATGGTATATACACAGATTAATATAGTATGCGGCCTTTTGAAACTGGCTTCTTTTACTCAGAATAATGTGTTTAAAACTCATCCATATTGTTACATATATCAATAGTTCATTCCTTTTTCTTGCTGAGTAATATTGCATTGTATGGGCATAACAGTGTGTTTATTCATTCAGTCGTTGAAAGGCATTTGTTTATTTGTGTGTGTGTGTGTGTGTGTGTGTGTGATTTAAAACACAGTTGTTCTAATCAGTTGTGCAGGTTTTAGTGTGAAAATAAGTCTCAGCTTCTCTCAGGTAAATACCTAGAAGTGAACTGCTGGGTCATATGTAGATGAATGTTTAACTTTATAAGAAACTACTAATTTGTTTTCCAGAACCTTTGTAACATTTTTCACTTCACTGGTCAATGTCTGAGGGTTCCAGTTGCTCTGTATTCTTATCACCTGGTGTTGTCAGTATTTTTCTTAGCTATTCTAATCAGTGTGTAGTGGTATCTTCTCATGGTTTTAATTTGATTTCCCAGAATGGCTAATGATGTTGAACATCTCTTTATGGGGCTTATTTACCTTCTGTTTTTTATCTTTTGTGAAGTCATTTCCCCATTTTTAAATTGGGTTGTTTTCTCACTGTTGAGCTTTGAGAGTTTTTATGTATTAAGTTACAGATCCTTTGCTGAATATGTGATTTGCAAACATTTTCCACCAGTCTGTATATTGTCTTTTTCGTAACTGTCATTTTAAGAACAAAAGTTTTTAATTTAAATGAGGTGTAACTTATCAATTTTTTTTTTCTTTTCTGGATTGTGTTTTGGTGTCATGTCTATAATCTCTTTTCTTAAATCTGATCATGAAGATTTTCTCTCTATATTCTTCTGAAAGTTTTGCAGTTGTGTGCTTTTATTTATATTTATAATCCATTTGATTTAATTTTTGTATAAGGGGCAATATTTAGGTCAAAATTTATTTTATATTTTATATATGGATTATAAACCAATAGTGTTGGAACAATTTGTTGAAAAGACTATCCTTTACTGAATTTTTTGCACTTATTAAAATCAATTGGCCATATTTCTGAGAATTTACTTCTGGACTCTGTTCAACTCCATTGATCTATGTGTCTATCATTTCACTTGTATCACACTGTCTTGATTACAGTTGCCTTATTGAATAATATTAATAATGGATAATGTGATTTCTCCAGCTTTAGTCTTCTTTTTGAAAATTGTTGTGGCTCTTCTGGTTTTGTTGTGGCTCTTCTGGTTCTCTTTTCTTTCAATATAAATTTTAGAATCAACTTGGTTAATTCTACCAAAAATTCTGCTGGGGATTTTTATTGGAATTGTAGTGAATCTATAGATTAATATGAGGAGAGACCACGGAGATCTTTCTCATGCTGAGTCTTCTACTCCATGACGAGGTATGTCCCTCAATTTATGTAGGTTTTTGAATTCTTTCATCAGTATTTTTAAAATTTTTAACGCACAGATCCTGTCCACATTTTGTTAGATATATACCAAAGTATGAAAGATTAGGTGACTACCTTTATGGGGACCCATTTTGGGCTCTCTATATTGTTCCACCTATTTGTCTTTTCCTTTGCCAACACACACCATCTCGATCACTGTATATTTATAATGTCATGAATTCAGGTACCATCAGTTCTTTAATATTGCATTGGCCATCTGGGTCTTTTACCTCCCCACATAAACTTTAGAATTAGTTTGCTGCACGAAAATAACGTTCTAGTATTTTGATTGAGTTACTCACTTTTTAGAGTCCTCAAGTAGCTAAATGATATATTTTATAGAGGTTTGTAACCCCATTTGGTAGAAGATACAGAGTAAACTAAATATATTCCATCATACCTAGAATCACATTTCCAGTCTTATATAGTTCAATCATACAAAAAAGATGGAAACAATATGAAAATGTGTACCCACCTTCTATGTGAAAATATAAAATGTTATGAATATTGATGCCTATCAAAGTTAATTGTCATAATGTTTATGATACAGCATGTGTAAGTAAACATTTATTTTTTCACTAAATTTTTTTTATTCTTTTTCTGTGACAGTTGCCCCAATGTTTGGCTTTGCCCTCCTCCACCCATCCCACCCCACTCCCACAGTAAATTCCCACACTGTTGATGCATATCTTTACTATCACAAGTGAGTCACCATCCAAAGTATTTCTCTATTCTTTTTTCTCTTTTGAAACATCTTTATTGAGGAACAGCACGTACAATTACAGTTACTCAGTTAAAGTGTACAATGCAATGGTTTTTAGTATATTCATAGATGTAACTAGCACTGCAATAAAATTTTTATAACCCTAAAAGAAATATTGTACCCGTTAGCTGTCACTCTCTATCCTCCTATCTTCCCCACCGCCTTAAGAAACCACTAATCCCCTTTCTGACTTTTATGCATTGTCCTGTCCTGGACTTTGACACAAACGATCTCATTTAATATGTGGTCTTTTGTGGCTGACTTTACATAGCGTAAGTTTTCATGGTTTATGCAAGTTGTGGCATGTATCAGTACCTCATGTCATTCTATGGCTGGAGGACATTCCACTGTATGAATATGCTTCATTTTGTGTACTCATTCTTCAGTAGATGAACATGTAAGTTGTTTCTACTTTGGGGCTATTTTTATGAATAGTGTTGCTATGAACTTTGGGGTCCAAGTTTTTGTGTAGATGTATATTTTCCTTTATCTTGGGTATATAACGAAGGGTGGAATTGCTAGGTCATATGGTAACTTTATGTTTAATTGCTTGGCGGGTGGCTAGCCTGTTTCTCAAAGCAGCTGCTCTGTTTTATGTTCACACAGCGCCCTGTGTGAGTCTAAGCAAAGGAGAATGGCTATGATCAAAACTATTTTTAACTCTCTGCTTTGTTTCATCTTTACTTCAAATGCAGTTAATATCATTTTTCTGAAATATATCCAAGGAGAAACTCGGAGCAGTCAGAACTATAGCACATCATCTAGATTTCTGTTATAATTATCCTTTCTCTACTAGACAAATGAACTCCTCCAGGCGGTTCATGTTCGCTCCCTGAGATGACTTGCTCAGGCAGCTTCAGGGCCCAAATACTTAATATTCATCATTTTAGATGAAGATCAGAAGTGAAGACAAGAGTTTAGGTATAATATCTCAAGTTTCCTTAGAAATTATAATTCTGGATATTACATGAATAACTAGATGTACTTAATAAAGTAAATGTAAGCTCAGTAAATATTTGTTGAATGAATGAAAAACCATAAGAAGAAATTATTTCATATGACATGGATGAATACAGAACAAGTCATGTTTTCACATTTAAGTCTGATAGTCATGTTTTGTGGCCTCTCATCTTGTGAGCTATCCTCAGATTATTAAGTTTTGCAGTTGTCTATAGCTGGAGGGACTGGGAAAGGGTCTACAGTAATTTTTGGATTTTATTAGATCTTTCTCTTATTATTGATTAAGAACTCTCAATATAATGGCCAGTATGTTGGCAAATGAAATATTATGCAATTCTTCTTGAGGAATTTCCTTTGTAGTACATTTTCAATGAACTATTTAGACTGATAACTATTAATAAATGACATGAATAAAAATATTAGTATGTGTACCATGTTCACATAAGTGAACTGTGGTAAAATTTACAGGGGTGGAAAAATAATTTATTTCTGTATAACTGGGTAGTTCACTTATTTTAAGAGGGTGCTGGTTAGAGAAAGACAAATACCATTTGATTTCACTTATATGTGGAATCTAATGAGCAAAACAAACAATCAAAGTAGAAACAGGCTCATAGACAAAGAGAATTGACTGACAGCTGTGGTGTGGGGGGTTGGGGGGTTGGGTGAAACAGGAAAGGTTTAAGCAAAAACAAAAACAAAAAACAAAAACACCTTATAGACACAGTTATGGTGATTGCCAGAGGGAAGGAGGGTGGGGAGAAATGGTGATAGAAGGGGACTGGACTTTGGGTGGTGAATACAATACACTATGCAGAGGATTTATTGTAGAATTGTACCTGAAACCTATATAGTTAACCAGTGTAACCCCAATAAATGCAATAAAAATAAAAAATAGGTTGCCATAGTGACTTCAAATGATTCTTAAACACTTTTAGGTAGCAAAATTCTGACTTTTTTTACAACTCTTTTGGATATTCTCAAATTTTACAAAGAGATTCAATACATATAATTCACATAAATAGATGTTGGGTTAATAAGGGCAATTTTATAATTCAGAGCAATTGTACCCCCTAACCTTGAATTTATACTTGAAATTCAGTATAAAAAATGTGAATGGTTCAAAATGTGTGTCTTACAATCTTCCAGTAAAGCATGAAGGGTTGTAATAATTTTTAAAATGGATAAAAAGGATAACTCTTTTTTTCATTTGGTCAATAATTCCAGCCTTCTGGAAAAGTCAATTAACTTGAAATTTAAATTTAGTCGCCTACGCATTGTGTAAGATTACGAGGGAGTTCTACTGTCAGCAAAATGTGTGCTCTCTTCCCTGCTGACATTACAACCTGCATCTGCTTTTGCATACTGTGAAAGCAATGACATGAACACACAATTTTATCAATCCTTCTAAATTGGGCAGTGTAGACAAGGAAATATGTAGTTTGAAGATAATCATCCTGAGCTGTGTGAGGGACTTTAGTACTTGTGCTTTTCAGAGCTTAGTGTTCTGTGGCGAATCTGATAGAAAAAGTAGAACTAACCAGCTGAAGGAGTAGTGGCGAGGAGAAAATTAGTTTCAGATTTGGTACCTTTTTTCTTGAGCACGGGAGCAAAAAGGAAACTCACTTTTCTCTTGTTAAATATTCCTTACTGCCTCTCCAACAAAATGTAGCTGCTGTCCACTGAGTTTTCCCCACAAAAGGTCTAACAAAGCAGGATAGATCAACAAAAAGAGCACAATTTGCAGGCAGTCAAAATATACTTGAATTCTACCTTGGCCGTTAACCACTAGTATGAACTTTGTTTGGGTCTTGAGCCATTTTGAGCCTCATTTTCCTCATATGTAAAATGAGAGTGAACTCATCATCTTCTCCACCCCTAAATTTTCTCTACCAGACCCTCTCTTGGACATTGGCATTGCCACTCAGCTCAGACCAGACTCCTCTACCCTTCTTATTCCTTACATCCGGTTGGCCACCAAGGGCTCTTGGATCACACTGCTGATGCCTTCACTCACTCTCCTTCCATATACCCGATGCTTGGACTTTTGCAAAAGGATTCTCCTGTTCATGCTGCGTTTGGCAGTTCAGAGGCTTCCTCTTCAAGGGACACTTCTCTGATCTCCCCTGATAGTTTATCACCTTCCTCTGGCTGAGTCTGCAACTTGCATGATCACCTTTTGAAGTGTTATCTGTTCTCCGCAGGAAGGTCTGTGCCACACGCACCTTTGCAACCTGGTCCTTAGCTCAGTACTTGGAACCAGTAGGAGTCCAGTAAATATTTGTTGAATGAGTGAATGAATAAATGATACCCATTTTGCATGGTTGTTGTGAAGTCCATCTGTGGCAAAAGGCAGGAATTAAATAAATAGTATTTATTATTATAGGATTATTACTATTATTTTATCTAAAAAATTTGTGAGTATTCAGCATGTTTTCACATGGCTCAACAATGATTATTAAAGGTAATCTTCAGCATGTTTTCACATGGCTCAACAATGATTATTAAAGGTAACCTATTAATCCAGATATCAGTGCCACTGATTAATCAACTTTCTAAACTGGGATCCTCTCATTAGTTCATTGTTTTTGGCATCACAGCAGATGCCAAATTATTTTCAAGGGGTCATCTATATTGTGCCAGATTAAATACAGGTAAAACTCTGCATTGAAAAAGAAAAGGTAATGTTCTTTTTCTTTTTTTCTCTTATGCTGTCTATGGTATAGAAAATTCTTATTGGATACAAGGTACTTAGGGGGCTACTTTGGAAATAGTTTTATTTGTATTTTCCTGGGACTCTCAGGCTCCATAAATTTTACTCAGGACAAATCTAGCCCTTCACTAAAATTAAGGACAACTCTACGTCAAGGAAGAATGCATTTGAAGTGGTTATATGGCGGACTCTTGCCATATGGTGATGGCGGCGGTGGTTGTGGTGGTGGTGATGGTGGTAGAGGTAGTAATGGCAACAATCAGATAACTGGCAGCAACAGGCTTTTGCAAAACACATATCAGGTTAGAAGGGACCTTGAGTGAGGAGGAACGAGAGCTGCAGGTGTGTGTCACTGGAAGCTTTGACTGTAAGCCAGCCTTTTGAGCAATTGCAGACATAGGGAAGTAGAATTCACTTAAATTTATTTGAAAACATTGATCTATTGTTTGTCTTCCTGGAGTGGAGTCATGTGAGTTCTCTGTATATTTTGCAGATCAAACCCTTGTATAAGGTATCATTGGCAAATATATTTTCCCATATGGTTGGTTCCCTTTTCATTTTGCTGATTTTTTCTTTAGCCATGCAGACGCTTCTTATTTTGATGAAGTCCCATTTATTTATTCTTTCCTTTATGTCCCTTGCTTTAGGGGACATATTGGTGCAAATATTGCTGCGTGGAATGTCTGAGTTTCCTGCCTATGTTCTCCTCTAGGACTTTTATGGTATCCCCACTTATATTTAAGTTTTTTATCTGTCTTGAGTTTATTTTTGTGTATGGTGTAAGTTGGTGGTTGAATTTCATTTTTCCAAGAAGGACATACAGAGGGTCCAGAGATATATGAAAGGATGCTCAACATCACTAGTCATCAGAGAGATGCAAATTAAAACCACGATGAGATACCACTTCATGCTGGTCAGAATGGCCATCATAACCAAATCAACGAACAACAAGTGCTGGTGAGGTTGTGGAGAAAAGGGAACCCTAGTCCACCATTGGTGGGAGTGCAGACTGGTGCAGCCACTGTGGAAGACAGTTTGGAGTTTCCTCAAAAAGCTAAAAATGGACCTGACTTGTGATTCAGTAATCCCACTGCTGGGATTATACCCTAAGAATCCCAAAATACCAATTCCAAAGAACCTATGCACCTCAGTGTTCATAGCAGCACAATTTACAAAGCCAAGTATTGGAAGCAACCTAAGTGCCCAACAGTAAATGAGTGGATCAGAAAACTATGGTACATTTGCACAATGGAGTACTACATAGCAGAAAGAAAGGAAGAGCTACTACCCTTCGCAACAGCATGGATGGAACTGGAGAGCATTATGCCAAGCAAAATAAGCCAGAGGGTGAAAGACAAATACCATATGATCTCACCTGTAGGTGGAACCTAATCTACAAAACAAACAAGCAAGCAACATATAACCAGCGACATTGAAATAAAAAAGAAACTGACAGTAACAAGAGGGGAGGAGGGAGGTGGGTAACAGGGGAAAAGAAGAGTAAGGATCATCAAGGAACATGTATAAAGGACCCATGGACAAAGCCAAAGTGGGGAAGGATTGAGGGTGGGAGGTAAGGGTGGGTTGGACAGGGGGAAGTGGGGGGAGGAAATGGAGACAACTGTATTTGAACAAGAATAAAAAAATAAATATAAAAAAATGTTGATGTAAGGAATAGTCCTTCCCAACTCAGACCAGAGTAGGGAGACAGAAGTGAAAGGGACACAGAAGAGGAAATAAAACCAGGTTGAGGAAAAAAAGAGGATTCAGGTGGGGCCTGGGATGAGACAATACTCTGAGTCATAGCTGATTAAGGGTTTTACCAGTTTCCTGGTAAGAAAGAACCCAAGCTAATTTTACAATAACCCTTATATTATGTATGTGACAAGAATAAACAAATTCCTGGCTTAGCAAAACGTATGTGGTACATTTCACAGGGTAACATCAGTCATGTGCAGGAAATTTTTGTTATTATAAAGCCTAGAGTATAAGTACCCATTCCAGGATCATTAATTTTAATTTAATGGATCAACTGACATGTACAGCCAATTTTCTGATGCTCAGAGAGGGAACACTGAGGGATTGTCTTCCTTACAGTCTGCTGCCTGCATAAGATAATCCGTTCTTGAAGTGCTAGTATTATGATCATCAGCCAGAAGATTGAACTCCTTCCACACTTTTGATATGTACTTTGTACATGTAAACTGGCAGGAAGGGTATGATGGTGATGTGCATTTAGAGATTTAAATAATCTAAAATGCGGGCTTCTATCGTAAGTTGTTTCTCTTCCCTGAATATTGCTAAGCATTTACCATTCCCATATATACATTTCATTAATCTAAGTTAGAATGAAGAAGTCTGAACAGCTCAGGAAAAAAGTGCTTGGTACTCTGATTTGATCAGAAACACCTTGTTAAAAGTTGTTAGTGGATATTGGAAATTTTCATAAAACTGACTCGCCTGCTTTCTTGCTTGGACTGTCTGCTGTGGAGAATGTCATGCTTTTTTGATGAGGGTGAATCTTGCAGTCAGTCCTCTGTCATCACTCTGACTACAAAGGCTCTTTGGTACCAAGACAAAGATGAAGGGCAGAGTAAGGGACTGGGATGGAACAGTGACTCCAGGATGTTCTGTGGAAGAGGTTTCTTTGAAAACAAATTTCCTCACTTGATCTTGTTTTCCTGTAATTTGTCACTTTCTTCTGAAACAAAGAGAACAATAAAGTAATTTCTTGAACACAAAGTCCTGGTTGCCAATTTATCACTATTTTACTGGAATAAGCTCTGGCCTTCAGCAATATTGAGAAGGTCAAGGAATAATTTTAAGCAAAAGGCCAATTTTAAAAGTATTATCAGAAGCTGTAATTTTTAATTAATGTACAATATTATAATTGTACACTTAGTTAGATTGCATATTCAATGGCCTTAATGCTTTGGACATCTTTATGTATAAAGCTTATTCTTTTTCTAATTCTTGGTACAGTCTCATAATTAGAATTATTGAATCAAAAGCTATAAAAAATGTAATACTCTCGAGTCATTTAGGAAAGTACTTTCCAAAAACGTACAATTCACTTTACCAGCACTTGGACCAGCAGTCCATAAAATTGCCTAGTTTACCATACTTTTCCAACAGGAAACATTCCCACTTTAAAAGAAAATAATATTTGTATATTAGTTGAAGAGCCAGGATTTTTAAATTGGGATTACAGGTATTTCATTCTTCTTTTGAGTTTGGTTTTTGTTTTTAAAAGTGTTTATATTTAAGATGTATATTTGTCCAATTATAAAAAGAAAATATATTTAAAAATAATTTCACCTACAAACTTAAGAGCACAACAACAAAAGCTTAAAACCAACGCATAAATAAAACTGGTAGACGAGAGGTAGTCACACTGGCGAGAATGAGTCTGAAGCAAAAACGTGGGAAGAATATCCTGATTACTTTTTAAAAAGGGGCTTCCACTTATCCCCCCATCTCTAGGCCAGATTGTAACCATGTTATTCCAGAGAGATGAGAATTTCCTCTTTCAAAAGATTTCCACAAGAAAAGGAATTCATCTCTCAGTGTGACCCATTCCTCGGTGGCCTGACGGTTTTGCAGCGAGAATGCATATCTGAATTAAAGTTTCTGAATTTAATGGAGACGAGAGGCAGCTGGATAGTGATTATCCTTCATGCCTTTTTTTTCAATTACAGTTTACATTTAATATTATTTTGTATTAGTTTCAGGTGTGTAGCACAGTGGTTAGCTAATCATATACTTTACAAAGTATCCCCCTGATATTTCTAATACCCACCTGGCACCATACATAGTTATTAAAATACTATTGACTATATTTCTTATGCTGTCCTTTACATCCCCAAATTGAACATTTCAATCCCTTCACCTTTTTCAGCACCCCTCTCTTCTGACACCTGTCACTCAGTTCTCTGTGTCTCTGAGTCTGTTTCAATTCTGTTTGTTTATTTTGTTCTTTAGATTTCACATAAAAGTGAAATTATATGTATTTGTCTTTCTTTGACTGACTTATTTCACTTCGCATAATACCCTCTGGTCAATCTATGCTGTTGCACATGGTAAGATTTCATTCTCTTTTATGGCTGAGTAATATTCCACTGTATATACATATGTACTGCCACTTTTTAATCCACTTGTCTGTTGATGGGTGTTTGTCTCAGGCTGCTTCCATATCTTGGCTATTGTAAATAATGCTGCAATGAACATAGAGTTCATATATTCTTTTGAATTAGTGTTTTGGGTTTCTTTGAGTATATACTGGGAAGTGGAATAGCTGGGTTATAGGCAATTCCATTTTTAATTTTTCAAGGACCCTCCATACTGTTTTCCACAGTGGCTGTGCCAGTCTGCATTCCCACCAACAGTGCATGTGGGTTCCCTTTTCTCCACTTCCTCGACAACATTTGCTGTTTGTTGATTTATTGATGATAGCCATTGTAACAAGAGCATTCTTCATCCCTTTGACAAACACTGTTAGTTTACCCTTTTATTTTCTGATGGTTAAATCCCTGAAGCTCTTTTACAATCTCCCCTCTAAGGTTCTAGATGTCCTTTCTTAGCACCTTCATGTCTACCTTTGGCTTCTCTAAATGTGTTCACTGAATCAGAAGCAGTGGAAGCTGTGTCTATGATTTGTTTTTATTGCTACTCCTAACATTTAATGACGCAATAATGTATTTTTTATTCTCTCATACAATATACTGTATGGGTGTTCAAAAGTAATAGTATAAATGATAATAATAACGTAATTTTAATATCAGTTCTACAATACAAATATTTACTATTATTGTTCCCATTTTACTGAAGGGAAAATTTAGGCTTCGAGTGGATAAGTGATGGCTAAAGTCATGTGGCCAGGGGAGAACCAGAGGTGGGACATGGGTGGTTCTCCCTTCAGAACGCAAGTTTTTAATAAACTGAGGAATTTTTTTATGATATTGAATTAGTGAGTGTACTTGAACCAAAGTGTTCTTTCATATATGAGTTCTTTCTCTCTGCGGTTGCTGATGAGTCTTGTCATTAGTGTTTGGCTATAGGTATGCCTAATGTTTTAGGAATTTATTTCAAAAACTGGGAGAGGCAGGGTACAGAGTGGTGAGGAACTTGGGTTCAAGAACCGGATTGCCATTTACAACTTTCTGGACCCTGGGCAGGTTATTTAATCTCTTTGTGTCTCAGTATTCTCTTTAATAAAATAAAGATGATGCTAGTATTTTCCCCATAGGGTTTTGCTGAGAATTAATTAAGTTGTACATGAAAAGTGTTTTGGAGTGTGTTTGACACACAGAGAGAACTAAATAAGTGCTGCTATTATTGTTATGAGGAAGTTTCCCCTGAAAATTGTTTTTGGGGTGAACCAGGTGAACAGGTGGCCAAGTTTCCCCCTTTCAACTCAATTTCTACTTTGCAGACCACAGAGTAAAGGTGATTCATATCTTAAATAGCTATGAAGTTACTTGAAGCTATGTGGCCATTTTCTAACCTCTTCTTAAGTAGTAGGGGAGTTTAAATGTTACAGATTGAAAGGTTCTCCTGTGTTCTTTTTGTGTGTTTGTGTGTGTGAGGGGGCGGTGGGGACAGCAGTGGAATGAACAATTAAGGGCAGTAGGTGGCACGGATAAGCTTGAAACCCCTCTTTGCTTTAGAAAAGTCCCATGTTAATAAGATGTCAGTAGAAAAATTTCTGCTACCATCTGACCCATACTTCCATTCATGGTAGCATTTTAATTTGAGAATATACTCATTGTGGTCCACAAACTTAGTGCATAAGGAGATCTGGCCTCCCATTGAGGAAAATGTTTTGGTTAATAAGTTTAACTAAAATCATGGTGCTGCCATCCACATAGAATCTTTCTCTATCTTTTTAACCTTAAGACACCTTGAGAATGATGAAAAATATCGTTCCTCATTTGGAAACCAAAGTTGATAAAATGAGGTTCTCTTGGCATGTGTGACCCTTAGCATAAAAATGATGTGAGATACGTTCATCCTCATTGCCTCTAGGTCTTTCAGGATTAATTCTCCTCCCTCCATATCTCCCCTTCTGGAACCCTTAAGGTTGCCTCCCTCTCTACTCAAGGGCTTCTGCCATAGCTCCTCAGTAAATCTGCCCTCCCAGATACAACCTTGTCCTGGGCATTTCTTCTATAATTTTGTTCTCTATTTTCAGCATTTCCCCATTTTCTGTATCCTGTTTTCTCAGAATCCTCCATGGTACCTGGCTGATATCAGATTTAACAAATAAAAATTCGGGATGTCCAGTTAATATTGAAATCAGATCACAATGATAATTTTTTACTTTGTGTCCCATGTAATATTTGGGAAACACTTGTTTATCTGAAATTTGAATTTAGCTAGGTGCTATTGAAAGCTGAAGTAATGGGGATCCTTGTTATATAGGGAGAGTTGTGTCCTGTCGTTACATGGAAAGCAGAAATTGTAAGTGGAGCAAACTTGGGTATTCAGCTGAGAAGACCTCTAAGCAAAATCTGATTTCTTCTTGCAGCTTATAATAAAATGTGAGAGGAAAGAGACGGATTGAGGGAAGAACTCCAAGCAAAAATTAACCAAAACTTAATGATTTGGAAAATTCTCAGCCCATTCTGGTTGTAAAATGCTGCATTTAGATTTACAGTCAGGAAAGTGCTCTGGAAAGAAAACCAAGGATGTCTCTCAGCAACCTTTGGCCAATTCTGTACAAAAATCAAAAGGTCCAAGTATTTAATCACATAGACCTTCCTTTGAAGAGATTGTGCATGTGACTCATGCATCCCCTCAGCTATCTCAAGAGAAGTAAAAAATAGAGATGAATCTGAAAGTATCTGTGGAAGAGCCTTTTTCTAACGGAGTGAATTTCTGAGACATATGGGAGATTCACAATGTTCTTGATGATGTTATACTGTCAGAAATACTGACAGTTTGGGCTAAAAGGAACAGAGGGTGGAAGACATGTAAGGAAGTTTTCTGACTCAAGTTCTTCTACATTCAGGAAATAAGCTTAAAAGTTATTCAGCTGCAAAAATGTTCTACCCTCCATGAAAAGGATGACTCAGGCAGTAAAGCTATTGGCTAGAGGAGGGCAGAGCCTTATACCCAGAAAATGCAACGGAGGGCCCAAAGGGCAGAACTGCAACTCCAGAAGGTTATGCCCAGGCCTTGTAACCTAATGAATTTTTGCCAGTGGGATCTCAATATTGCTTGGAACTAGTGATTCTTTTATTTGTTCTATTCCTACCTCTATTTTTGAATGGGAATGACTATAACTATTATTTCCTGTGTCTGTTCCACCACTGTATTTTGAGATCACATAACTTTTTTTTTTATGGGTCCACCGAGAGAGAGGAATTTTGCCTCAGATTATACTGAGAATTATGAACTCACATATTATTTGATGAATGAGATTTAGGACTTTTGAGTTGATAATATTTAGATGAGACTTTGAAATTGCATTGATGATCTAATGGGCTAAGACTTATGGAGATGTTGGGATTGGGTGAACGTATTTTGCATAGAGAGAGATGTAAACCATCGGGGGTGAGAAGGTAGACGGTAGCAGGGTGCACAGCAGCCTCCAAATTGTCCAGGTGTCAGTACCCAGAATTGAGACGATTTGACCATACGTGGCAGAAGGGACTTTGAAGATATGAATAAATTAAGAATCTTGACATTAGGAGCTATCTTGAATTATCTAGGAAGACAGGATAACCCATGGGTCCTTATGAAGGGGCAGATGTAAGGATGGAAGCAGAAGTCCTAGAGTAAAGAAAATGCTATGCTTCTGGCTTGAAAGATGGAGGGAGAGGCCATGAGCCAAGGAATATAGGTGGCCTCTAGTAGCTAGGAAAGGCAAGGAAACGCATTCTCACCTGAGTTTCCAGAAGACACATTGCTTTGTAGTTCCAATTTAGACTTTAACCTCCAAAATTGTAAGATAACATATTTTTGTTGTTTTTAAGTCACTAAGTTAATGGTAATTCAATACATCAGCAATAGGAAACTAATATATCTGGCATCCTGTAGTTTACCTGGCAATCCTAGTTCTGGTGAGAACGAATGTCATTAGATACCTATTACTGGTCAGCATTCTTATATACAGTAGCACACTTAATTCATTCAACTACCTTGTGACATAGTAACCATTTTGCAGGTCAAAAAAAGTGAAGTTCACAGCCGCTAGTGGCAGAATTTAATTTGAACCCAGATCTGAAGGACTGAAAATTTCAGTTTGTTTGTTTCCTTCTTTGTCACTGTGTTTTTTTCTCCTCCTTCTTATTATTACTGCCACCAGAGTGTTGTCTATGAAGAATCTGTTTCTGGGGCAGAGCAGATTTCTGATCCAGTGAGTTAGATGCTTCCTCTTCTGATGTACAAAGATAATGCTGCTTAGAATAAATATTTTATTGATTCTCATCCAAAAGACATTCCAGTACAAATGAGCTTCTGAATAAATAAATTTTCCACCATGGTCTAAATGCATATTCAAAAGACTGTACTCCATAGATCAAATATATATTCTTTAGTGCCAAATGTTCTGGCCGGCTCTGCAAGCAAAGGATCCAAGTGTTATATATTTCAACAAATGAGCCAAAACAATTAGTTTCCTTAGACAATTAAATAAGATAATAAGCCAAAAATGCTCCACAGTCAGGTTGGTAGAGAAGCAAATTTACTGTCTTTATTAGCAGCTTGCTTGCAGATCTTTTATTCGAGCTAATGAACATCCTCATAGCTCAGGGAAGAACAACCCAAATGCCGCAGGCTCAGGCCACTGCCAAGCATGGAGCTGGTGTTGAGTCGGGGATGGCCAGCTGTACATGCTGCTTTTCTTTATTTCCAACCCGATGTAATTCTCCCACACTCTCCCTACCCTCCCAGTCCCCTACTAAAATCCCCAGAGTGCTATGTTGGAAGAAAAAAATCCCACAGAGAGCTTCCAGCAGACTGAAGTTTTCATCCATTCATGTATCTGCCAGTTGACCAGCACAGAACTTCTGGTAGGGCAGCTGGAGGGGTGTCCCATGCAACCTGACCATGAATAGCTTACTGAATACCACGGGGAAGGGCATAGTAACTGGTACACCGCATACTATACCTCTCACTGGAGCAAATTCTCTATGAACTTCTTGTCATTTTTCAAAGGTGAGCAGCTTTCTTCTTAGTTCTTTTGTTATATCAGTTTATTAAGAAAAGCACTGAGCACAGAGCTTAGGAATTTAGTGTTCGATAAATGCTAGTTATTAGTATTTTTGGCTACATTATTATTAGAACAGGACTGTTTCATAGGACCCATAATCAATGAATATCCTAGAGTTTAGTGGCACAGCTGAATTGTGAGCTTTTGTTGGAAGGTCACATGACTGGGTAGTGCATGGGTCAACTAGTCTTTTTGATTTTTGAGTGATTTAGACAACATGTTTTTGTGTGGAATAACATATGCACTTGGAATGAAAAAGCTCTCAGTGGTGACATTCCAATGCAGAAGGAGGGAGGACTTTGTGTCTGGCCCATGTGTCCACTCCACATGGAACATTTGGCCTCCCGAGCACAGATCACCTGCTATGACAAGGATAAGTCCTTTTCTTTTGCCTCCAACTGACAACTATAAGTGAGATTGGAAAGGGTTAACGTTTCTATCCTAAACAAGTCATTAAAAGAACCACTGCTGCCCTGGAGATGTGGGGATAATTATGAAGTTAATGTTTTCTTTCCTAATGGAAATGGCCTGGATAAATGGTAGCGATGGGATTTCTTTCAACCCACACCTTCCACAGATTGGGCACTTTTATGGAAAGCTGCTTTATTTGTAAAAGACAAGTTGAATAGTGCTGTTTTTTAGGTTTTGAATTTGATGTTCTCAAGTCTACTGGTAACAGTTCAGGGACCTATGAAAAATGTGTAATCAAAACAAAATTGGGTAGAAACAACCCACAGGTCTGGCTCACAGCTTTAGGGTGCATGAGAATTATGGGGAGGCTGCGGTAATGAGGATGGTTGTGTTTGTGGGGGTGGTATTAAAAATGCGGAGGTTCCTAGGCTCCACTCCAGAAAATCTGATTTTAGAGGTTCAGGTGGGGCACTAGGAATGTGCACTTTAATATGCAGATTTGAAAGAAAGAGTGCACCTGTGGGCCAAGGCGGTGAATGCTTATGAAACTGGCTTGGTTTACACAGATAAAGATTGATACTAAGAAGTATCAAACTAATAGAAGTCTATATGAAATCCTAGTACCTGCAGAGAAATAATTTATTTCATGTGAGGTTGGACAAGCCCCTTTGTCCAGTTGTGAAGTGTAGCGCTGTAGACACAGAGCAGCTCAGTGGCATCGCAGGCTATGGGTTCTGTTCCCAGGCCTGCTGCTGTCTTACTAGCTGTGTGACTTGGGCTCAGTGTCTCAATCTCCTCTTCTGCAAAATGGGGGTAATCATAGCGTCTATGTCCCAGTGTTGTCCGAGACTAACAATAGGTAACAATTTTAGAGATTATACTATAGACAGAGAGACTGCGAGCTCTTGTTTTTGAGCCTTTTACATATGTAACTCATCTAATATCCACAGAACTCTATCAGATAGGTACTGTTTTTATTCTCACTGGACAAACAAGGTTAATAATTTGCTCAAAGCCACGTGGTTGGAGAAGGGCCAGGCTGGGGCTCAGGTCCAGGCGGGCTGACTCCAGTGCTACCCTCAGCGCCTCCCTGATACCCTGCCTGCCCTACAAAACCTTAGCCGCACTTCCTCCTCCTTTTCCTCCCCATCCTTCTTCTGTTTCTCTCTCTCCTCTTGTCTCTTAGCTCTAGATGAGTCCAAGTTAGTTCCGGTTCATTAAAATGTCATTTTCTTTACTGAGAAAAGTGTGTTCTGGATTCACACCCCCTTCCACACACAGGTCAGGGAGATGGTGGGGGAGGGAGGAAGCCTCACTGTGGCTCCCAAACAGGTAGCTTTCAGCTGGGTCCTTTGCATTTCTAAGTGCTCTGAAGTGTCAGCTGTCAGAGAGAAAGGACAGGCTGATCGCAGCTTAGCTCAACTAGTTCTGTGAGTTCTCCTGGGCTCACATTTTCTGGGCAGGAGGGAAAGGTGGCGGTGAGGGAGGGGCTGTGTCCATCTTCCCCCAGCAGGTTAGCCACAAGCACTGTCTTTCCAGGAGGTCTCCTTTGGGGGCCCTGCTACCAAGCTATGAATTATTCTATGCGTCAGTTTCTCACTCAGCACATTCCAGGCACTGTCATAATTAATTATCTCAACAACCCTACATTTATTTTTAGGACCAGCTGTCCTGCTGGACCCCTTTACCTGTGGCTCTCCACGTTTGTGATGAGACTGACTACTGCACACTTAGTGGTAGGTTGTCATATAGCTGCCCTCTGGCTGCTTGTCTGTGGGTCTGGTCTCTACCAGGCCATGGCCTTAGGGCTCCCAGCTCACTCCCTTTCCCGGCCCTATTCCCCAGCAGCCCTTGTGCCATGCTCTGCAGGAGCAACTTCTCCTTAAATGCTTGCTCGAAGGGATGGAATTTAGCTTGCTGAGCTGAGCTGTGCTTTTTTTTGCTTGCCTGCTTTTCTGTCACCAGATTGCTCTGGGAGCAGTGATGCTCTTAATTAAGCTGAGATCTGAGGTGCTTAAAATGCAAAATTCACAGGCAAGCTGGATTGTGCCTGAGGCCGGAAAAGGACGCTCTTCTCTTTGAGAACCTCTGTCCTACGTAAAAGCTCCTTTATTCCAGTGAAGCTGGCTAGCAGCGCCAAAGAATGAGCCTCATCCCAGGTAAGGGGAGCTTCTATGAGGCTAGACTTCTTGCATTTCCTTCATGCCAGCTGGGAGTTTAGGGGCTGAGTTCAACAAAGAGAAAAACCATCTATGGCTTCCTCCTACCATATAAGTATATCCCCAGGCTCATGAAAAGATGAACCTATGAGATCACAAAGGACTCCCTAAGCAGGATAATTCTGGTTTTTAGAAAGGACGGGAAACCGAGAGCTCAGATGTGGGCCCGGAGATCACAAGCAAACAGGAAGATTGCACGCAGCATGGGTGAAATCTAAGATTTAGCTCACTCCGTTGTGTAACTCAGGTTCTTCTGACGCCCCCTCCAGCTCTCATTTTCCAACATGTGACAAAGAAATACACCCTTCCCAGAGGTGATCCCACCACTCCGCTCCTTCCGTCCAAGCTCCCCGCTTCTCAACTGGACAGGTGTCTTCTGTATACACACCACACGCCGCGCTGCTGCATTCGGTCTCTTCCCTTGCTCCTGGGGAACTCTGCACGTGTGCTTTCTCATCCATGTCTAGACTCTCTGGAGCTTCTGAGATCAAGCCCCGTGGGCCTTGGCTGGACCTCTAGGCCTACCTGAGACAGTGGCCCCTCTGTTGTGAGACCAGAGCAGGGCAGAGACTCAGAGTTGAGCGAGGCCTGTAGAAGAGAAGGGCAGGAATTGCAGGTAAAGTGTGGGGGTGCTCTAGTTACCCCCCAGCGCTCTATTCTGCTCCTACTCACACCCAGTTAAACTGGACTTGGCATGGCTTCTCCTTATATGGTTTCTCCTTATATAGAAGGTATGCTTGTGCCTACGAAGATGAAAGTACAATTGCTTTTTGCACAAATTATAAAATAAAAGGCACCCACTTTGGGCAGACCAGTTAGAAATGGGAAGCCCTTCAGGGACTGATGCAGCCCTGCCCAGGCGTAGTTTGCAGAGTGGAGTGGCGTTCCCATTCATGCCCACGAGGGCTGGGTGACTTTGTATAGGGCACAACAGTGCAGAAAGAAGGACTTCAAGGTTTTTTTCCCCTCTTTCTCCTGCACCATCTGATGCTTCAGTTCAGCTTCTCTGCATTTTCAGCTGAACTGAAGGCTTCTTGCTCCTGTTGTGCACTGGAGCCCAAACCCATGCTCGGTCATTTGGAAAGTTCTGATTACTGGGTCGCTTTGGTCCGCCAGTCAGATGATTAGGCTGGGACAGGGATGCATGCTTTTGCCTTGATTGTCTCCAGAACCTGACTGTGTGCACAGGAGTAAACTGTCCGTGTCATCTCATTGCCTTTTTCATACAATTTGTGAAACAAACATTTTCCAATCTGGGCATGTGGGTGTAGCACTCTACCTTGTCTTTGGGGGTAGAATGGAATGCAGAGTCACTGACTGGGACGGCTAATTTCAGCCCTGAGTTCTCTCTCGCCGGGTGCTGACTGATGAGCCTGGAGCGAGCGAGCGTGCTGTGCTTATTCTTGGCAGGTTCTCCGGCTCCATGGGAACTGGCCTGGTAACCCTTGACTCCACTTACCCCAATCATTATTTGTTTGTTGGTGTTTTGTTTTGTTGTTTTTTTTTTGAAATAGACTCTGACTAATAAAGAAGCACTTCTCCCTCACTAAAACTACTCAGCTTCCTAAGTAGAAACTGCGTATTTCCAACGCCCTGAATATACTGGCAGCTTTGCCCCGTCCTTGTGATACAGCCAGCCTGGGGAACCTGTGGCGCATGTACTATGGGCTTTTGGGCCTTCCTCACACTTAGGGGTTGTGTTTTACTCCTCCTAATACTCCTATCCTTTCCCGGTTTGGATCCTTTTCTTGTTCTTACCTGAGAGTGAATTAATCTCTGATAGGTAATTATAGGATAAACTGAGCATTAGCTGATAATGATGTAAGGTTTACCTCCTCATGGGTGCTGACATTTTAAAATAGGGTCTTGCCCCAAATGAATGAGGTTATAATCACTGAGAGAGAGGAGGTGTTAATGTGACACTTTCCAAAATCAAAGTGCCTCCAATCTCTAGACCAGGCTTAATTTTTGTTACTTAAAAATAACCAATGACGTAGAAATTTCAGGAGAACCAGAGACTTAAAGGCCAGTCAGGTTGTGTCTAATACATTTGCGTGTTCAGACAGTGCACACCATTCATATGGTTCCACACACCTTTTAGGTCTCTGCCACCCTCTGTGCAGTGTCTTCCTTTTTATACTTCAACAGATCTTGATCCTCCAAATGCTGGCGTCAGGTGGGTCTGTTCCTTGTTCACTATGCTCTGGGTTTTTCTCCACACTCCACTGACGTGGTTCCGGTGGGATGAAGACTGTGTTGGTCTCATCTTCAACAGCTTTAACTGGAGACATCCTCTGTTCTTTAGGAGCACATTAAACAGCGGACTGCACAGTGTTGAACTGAGATTCCTCACAGAAGTTTTGCAAACATTACATCTTTCTTTCTTTTTTTGGCAGTGATGTGAGATTTGTCTTTCTGAAGTAAATGTCTTAACTGGATCTTGGTAAGCTTTACTTGGACTTGAGAATAATATTTAACAGTCACTAATTATTTTTCTATCTTTTTTTACCTAAGAGCAATAATTTTCTAAACACTTCAGCTGTTAAGGGGAGAGTATACTAAAGAGAATTCAATTGTCTCCTAACGAGTAGAGTTTTTTGATTTGGACAAGTGTCTCTGCTAAACATTCTTTATTCAATAATAGAGACTTTATTTTTTGATTACTAGATTGTAAATCTACAATTTGCCAAGTCATGTGCTGTGAGCTGAGGTAATAAATATGGAGAAAATGCATTTTCTTCTCTCAAGGAGTTTGCTCTGTATTGCAAAAGACAGAATTCTAGAAAGTCTGGACTTCAGTTCTCTCAGTTGTAGAGGGAATATTAGTAAAACTACACATAAAATTGCTGTCAGGATTAAATGAAATAATATTGCAAAGCCATTAGGACACTGCCTGGCACACAGTAAATGATAAGGACATATTATGAGAATGTGGATATAAACCTGGATATAAGTAAAGCACTTCAGAAACCTAAAGTACAGAAAATTTCAATGGGGAGGGTGCCATGGCTGGGACTGGCTTCGCTGAGGAGCAGAGCCTTTCTCTGGGTGGTGGATGATGACTAAGAGTTCAGTAGGTAGAGAAACAGATTAGGGCATTTCCAGAAATGAGAACAGCACACGCTACCTTGTAACTCAAAGAGCCCTGCCCAGAAGCCTTCCCTGACCACCAACTCACCCCACTGGGTCAGCTGCGATCAAGTCTCTTCATCTGCATTTTCCTCTACTATTCATTCAACAACATTTATAAAATAGTGGCTTTGTGTCAGTCCTCGAGGTGGGTTCAGTCTCTGCCTCAGAAACTCTTAGAAAAATGAGGCGCTCTTCTCTTTGGCGCCAGTGGGTTTCCATAGCGCACTGGCTGGCCCATTATAGCTAAAAAATACCACTGAAAAACTTTATGTACATAAAAGTAAAGTGATTCTTCTCATCCCCTGGTTTGTGATATCTATGGAATTGTCTTTAACTCTGAGAAAGGGATAAAAACAATATTTCGTGTGTTCACTCTTCTTTTGATCCCTGTTTATATATTCAAAGAGTTGGTTTTTCTAAAAAGCTCAAAGGAGAAAAAATTCTTGAATGTTATTGAAATCAGTTTAGGAGGACTTTCTTTAAGGATTTGTCAGTTTCTTTAATTGAGCAATTACATGTTGTATCTCTTTGGAATCTGTAGCTTTTGAAGTCTGCATGTATTTTTACCTTGCTTCTGACTGTTCCATCATTGGGTTGACGATTGGTATTTTGAATGTAAGAAATACTCTGAAGTGAGATTTAAGGATGGGAGGGGGAAAGGACGGGTGGTAGGGAGTGAACAAGCAGGATCACAAAGCTGCTTGAACAGTTTTTAAAAAATATTTTTATTGCAATTTTTTCCATTACCATTTATCCCCCTTACACCCTCTGCCACCTCTATCCACCCTCCCCCAATCACCACACTGTTGTCCGTGTCCGTGAACCCTTTTTCCATTTTGCTCTGTACCTCCACCCCTTAACACACCACCCCCCTGCCCGAGCTGTCAGTCTGTTCTCTATGAGTCTGTCTCTATTTTGCTTGGTAGTTCAGATTGTTCACTAGATTCCATATGAAATTTTCAATCCTAGAAATTCCATTAGGGAAAACAATCAGCTTGGCAACTGTTCTTTAAAAAAACACAAAATTTCTAATTTTTTCCCTGTTGTGGTGAAGATGAATTTTATTCATGACTATTTCAGTGACAGCAGAAAACTCAGATCTTGAAGGCAAGATCATCAGGAAGGAGTGGTGGTCCTGTGTCCCATGGGATGCGTATTTTCTAAAGATCCCCGACAAAGATAAGGAGGGTGGCGTGGCATGTCAGGGGTAGGTGGATGGTGGTGGTGAAGATCAACAAGGAGGTGATTTCAATAACTTGTCTAAGAAGTTACAAGGATGTACAGGCAGCATTTGTCAGGAGGAAGAGAAGGAAATACACATGAGAGATTTTGATCCATCTCGGATAGAATAGACAGGATTTAATGACTGCATGTGGGAGAGAAAAGAGAAAGAGGCCTCTGGGAACTCTCAGGTGTCTGATGTGGATAATGAATGATGTGGTATTGTTCACAGGATGAAGATGCGATGTAGAGAAAATGGTTTGGAATAAAAGATGGCTTCAATTTTGGTTGTATTGTGTTTGAAATACCTGTGGGATGTGCATGGAGAGATTTTTGTAAGCGCTTAAATAAACTGACTCAATTAAAGAGAGAGAAGGGCAGAAAACACAGAACTTGGAGGGGATGGTACTCAGGTCCTGTTAGTGCCTTGACTCGGGATGAGGTTGCCTAGGAACCGAGAGGGGATGAGTGAGGCTCAGGCAATGAATTTTGTGTATAAATTTATATGACCTTTGAACACTTACAAGATCATTATAAATAATTGGAAAATAAGGAAAAAGTCTTTTGTTAAGCTGTTTTGAGTTTTGTTTCAGAATATGTGGTCTGTTATGGCAAATGGCATCTCAAATTTCCTTCCTACGTGATGATTCTAGAAAGCCTGGATGAACAAAGGGAGGTATTTTTAAGTGAAGCTCAATTGCACAATTATAACTGTAGGGCAGCAGAGAAATCACCCTATGAGCTGAGATAGCATTTTCTCCCCTCACCTCCAAGGTAAGCTTTCACTGAGTTCGGAAATCATATCTTTCTTTATCTGGGTCAAGGACTTGAGAAGAAAAGACTAAGTGATCTCAGTACAGAACAACATGTTCAGATGTTCACATTAATTCCCTTAAACTGCTCTCACAGAGAAAGTGGAAGGGAAGAAAAGACAAGAATAAAGGAATTTCTTAACAGATGGTTATCTGTGAGTTTTTTTCTTCGTATTTACTTTAAAATTGGCTACTACAATCATTTCGAAACCAAACCATGCTTCTTTGGTAAGGGGATAGCTAGTCTTACCTGCTTTTATTACCACATCTATTAAATCCTGCCCCCACATCACCCCAAATCTAAGCTCTTTGTCGAAAATGTTGAATATCCTCAGAATTTCAGTTTATTTCAGTTGTTAAAAACCTGGTAAATGTACCACAAACACAACAGTCCTTTAAGAGTATATAAGCCAACTGATACCAGACATGTTAGATTAATAAACAATAATGCTATGTTTAATTTTATGGAAAAATCTTAGGAGTCTAAGAGATAAATCATCATAGAACATAAATATTCATTTTCAGAAAAAAATGCATATTGGAATACAGAAAAATTTTTTCCATAACAGTAACCAAAGACCTAAAATTTAATAAAATTTAAGACATATTTAAAATCTCATTCAATTACAAAAACATTTTTTAGCATATAAAACTTAATGCTGGACACTATGCAATGACATTTTCTCACCATTCTAGTTACAATGGAAGTTGGCACAATAGTTTTATAAGTAGCACCGTAATATATGTATAGAGTTATAAAAATTCTCACAGCAATCCCACTCCTCTGAAATTTATTTTAAGGAAGTAGCCTAAAATAAAAATAAAACCCACATTCTGGACCAAACTGACAGTAACCAGAAGGGAGAGGGATAATGGGGGGAAGAAGGGGAAGGGTCGTCAAGGGACACGTATAAAGGACCCACTGGCAAGGACAACGGGCCAGGGGAGGAGGACTGAATGTGGGAGGTGGGGGTGGGCAGGGTGGTAGGGAGTAATGGAGGAAAATGGGGGCAACCGTAATTGAATGACAACAACAAAAAGAAATTCCCATTGTAACATTATCTGTAGAGATCATTTGGAAAGAACCAAAATGTCCTAAATGATTCAAAATTTGACTCAATATAATGTTAAAATTATTAAAGCTGGTAATCATTAAGACTATGTGGAAACAGGGAAACAACTAGTTAATGGATACTTTCAGGGAGGGGAAAAATATGAAAAGGAAAATTGATTTTACCCCAAGAGGGAAAATGTTTGGCTGTCCCTGTTCCACTTTGGTCAGAAGTGAGTTCTTCACAGCAAACAACTCTTAGTCGTCATTATTTCTCCAGTGCTCAGGAAATGTTTGCTGATTTCAACCTAATCTGTACAAACCTAGTATTTATAAATGACATGGGTGGGGAGTTTAAATAAACTTCTAATGGAAAATTTCCTAATGTCACTTTTCAGACTGTATATAAGGCACAAAATGTAAAAACCCCATCTCAATTTTTTAAAGTAGATTATTTTGAAAATAGTACATTCCATTATACACAAATATAAAAATATATTTTAGGAGAAATATATTAATTGTATATATGTTATACTGTATTTTGGAGTCCATGTGACAAATCCTATGTTCTGGATATGATATTGTGATATTATGGATATTAGTATTCTATTCATCCTGAAAAAAATGTATAAAATTGCACAGTTAAAATATATTCGCTATGTATTAGATAATAACAGGCAAAAAACCCTATAATATGCTAACTGATAAATGAACTTTCATACCATACATGTAGTTCTATAACAACAAATAAATACTGGTAATATATTATAGAAGAATAGTTAATGTTTAAAACACAAGCCAATTTATATAAATATATTTAAGGAGTTTCTCTATATGATGTGTATTACACAGGGTCAAAACTAACATCATTAAGGCTGGTACAAAGTAAGCTGGCACAGACAAAAAAAAGTAGAGTCAATTCTTGTGCAGGGACCCTCAGCGCTATTGACATTTGGGGCGGGATAATGCTTTGCTGTGGGTTGGGGTGTGGGGCTGTTCCTTGACTTGCAGGATGTTTAGCAGAATCCCTGGTCTCGCCGTCGACTGGATGCCAGGAGCATCCTCCATTCCCTCAGGTGTGATAACCAAAAGTGTCTCCAGACATTGCTGAATGTCCCCTTTGGGGCAAATGTTTAATGTTTCAGTAAAAGATAACACAACTCTGTGCGCGCGCGCGCGCGCGTGTGTGTGTGTGTGTGTGTGTGGGATCAGTACATAACAAGTAGCAGGAAAAAATTAATTAATTTGAATAGAAATAGAGCAGTACCTCTATTGCTTTTGGCTCATGGATTATGGTAGGGGTAGACTGAGATCTAATATATTCCACCTAATCTCCACCTCAGGTCAGATGGTAGACTCTGTTTTTTGTTACAAAAATTATTGCTAACATAAACTTCATAGTGGTGATGTTTTGTGTTTTACTGTTAGTTTATTCTAGTTCTGGTCTTCAGTGCTTGCTTTCTTTTGAAAATAATGGTTCAACTGATGCAAAGTAACTTTTGGATTCATCCCTCACCCCCCACTCCCCTGCTCTCTCTCTTTCTCTCTATTTCTGTCTTTCCTTTTTGTGTCTCATATATAGTCCGAAAACCATACCCAGAATCCTTAGTTCACTCCTGGTGTTGTACATTTTATGGGTTTGGACAATTTATAATGATATCTATCCGCAATTACAGTGTCATATAGTTTCACTGTTCTAAAAATCTAAAAATCTGCTGTGCTTTACCTATCCATCCCTTTCTCCTCACAAACACTTGGCAACCACTGATCTTTTTATTGTCTTTATAGTCTTGCCTTTTCTAGAATGTCATTATAGTTGGAATTATACAGTATATAGCCCCTACAGAGTGGTTTCTTTCACTTAGTAATAGGTAATTAAGGTTCCTCCATATCTTTTCATGGCTTAATAGCTCATTACTGTTTTTAATTTTAATTTTAATTTATTTTTAAAGAGAGAGGAAGGGAGGGAGAAAGGGAGAAAAATATCAATGTGAGAGAGAAACATTGACCAGCTGCCACTCATATTTGTCCCAATCAGGGACTGAATCTGCAACCCAGGCATGTGCCCTGACGAGGAATCAAACTGGTGACCTTTCACTTTGCAGGATGATGCCAGCCAACTGAGCCACACCAGTCAAAGCCATAGCTCATTACTTTTTATCACTGAGTAATATTCCATTGTCTGGATGTACCACAGGTCACTTATTCATTCATCTGCTGAAGGATAGCTTGGTGGTTTCCACGTCTTGATAATTTCGGATAAAGCTGCTATAAACATCCTCATACAGGTATTTGAAAGCTTTGACTCACTTAGGTAAATACCAAAGAGCAGGATTGCTGGATCCTATAGTAAAAGTATGTTTAGTTTTGTAAGAAACCACTGAACTTTCCTGTGAACTGGCTGACCATTTTGCATTCCACCAACAATGTGCAAGAGTTCCTACTGATGCACATCCTCACCAACATTGGTGTTGTCAGTGTTCTGGATTTTGGCCATCCAAAGAGATGTGTTGTGGTATCTTAGTGTTTTAATTTGCATTTCTCTGATGACATATGATATGGAACATCTTTTTATATGTTTATGTGCCATCAGGATTCAATTGAGTGAGTTTTTAAGAGCTCTGTTTTACCATGTCATTGAAAAGAGACTGCCAATCATTTTCTTTGAAACCTGGAAAGCTCTGAGAGACTGTGGATGTCCCTGGAAGTAGTAGTTATTTGCAAACATTACAATTATCAGTAAGTAATTGTAATCTATAAAGCCAGCTGTAGTTGCGCCAGCTGAAAATATTCTTAAGCTCACCTCTTGAATTTATTCCTGAGTGACAGCCAAAGATGCCTAGGTTTACTGCTTCCTTCTCTCTCTCTCTCTACCCTGCCCACCCCCCACCCTGCCGTTAACAGTTCATGAGATGTCCCAGATGGGAAAACCAGTTCCTATTTTAGTGCAGAATCTGGAAACAGGCAGACCTATAGGAAGACAGAGGAGGAGGTAAGGATGAGGAGGGTCCTGGCCCTATCTTGCTACAACAATTTGATTACTACAGGCTTTGAGTTTCATTCCTACAAAAAAGATACAAACATTGTATTGGTTTAATCATGATGCTCTGAAGTTAACTGGGTGTTTGCAAAAATATTTTAAGCACCTTAAAAAAAGTGGCATTATTTGTGTACAAAACAGTACTAAATGTGCTGTTTACCAAATAATTCAGAGAAAGGTTTCTTGCTGTATTAGAAGATTTTACTTCAAAGAGGAAGTAATGATTCTTTGGCTTAAATGTAACTCTGGGCACAGTTACAAAGTTTCAGCATATTTTTGGCTTCTAATACTTAACATAAGCTATTCAGCAATTTGGCATTTTTGTTGCGGACTTTTTTTTTTTTCTCAATGCAAATGCTATTTGTTAAATGTTCTTCCTGCTTAAGTAAAATATCATTACTTTTAATAATGTTTCTGCTACTGGAGATAAAAGGAAACTAGCTTTGCTGATATCTAGGTAGATGGGGAGGGGGAGAAAGCTGACATTCTATATTTCAATAAATATTAGTTGAACAAAAAACAGAAAGCAAAGAGTAGGGGGATTATATCTCGACTCTGGAAATGTTATACACCCTGTTTGTACCTACATCTGGTAACATATTACCCTTAATAGGGTTAATGTACAGTTTATATTTTACACCAAAACCTACAAGACATAGCATTCTCTCCCTTTTTCTCCCTCCACTTTGCCTCTCTCCTTTTCCAGCACAGATAATTTTTAAGTAGCAGTTATGTGCCAGACACACAGAGGTATCATTCAGACAATGCTTTTGGTTCCTATCAACTATATATGATCATATATTTTTAAAATAAGTAAACTCAAATTTCAAGGTTTAATCACTCAAACAGGGTCAATAGTTATTGAACATTTACTGTGTCTCACTGTAAATATTCTAAAGAAATTAGAGATTTCTGGTATTGATCTTAAGGAGATTTATAAACTTAACGCAGATCCATAAAAATGTCATAAATATATCCATAAGGGAATCCAGTGTTTGGTAGGTGATTGCAGCTGAAGCAAAGTGAAATGAAAGACCTACTGACTTTGCATTTTAATGATTCTTCAAAGAATGGAAATACCTGATTTCTTATTTCAGGATTAAGGTGGTAGTGTTTGCTTATTTTAACACTCAATAACTTATTTAACACTTTTATTTGCTTCCACACTCACATGTTTTACCATTTTTCTGTATACTTTCTTCATTAAAAATGACTTTCCATAAAATTAAATGAATTGATATGAAATATATCAACTCATAATTTATCAAACCTCCGTCCTCCTACATATGGACAGTCCATATCATATGCAGCATTCTAAGTCAACAGTAACCCTCCCTTCTAAATGTTCACACTTCTCTTATACTTGACTCCTGATAATGTGACTTTTAAGGTGACTTCAAGAAATCTTCAGGATATTAAAATGTAATTCGATCTCATAATCTTATACTGGATACTTTAAAAATTAACTATGATGCAGTGCTGTGTTTGGTTTTTGTGGTAGAGGATAAAGAGTCTTTGATTTCAAAAAGCTTTAGACTAATTTAGGAGAACCAGGACCTATATATTTTGGAGGCTGTTATTCAGAAATAAAAATAGTTCTCTGCAGCTTTGAGACAAGAAATGTCACAACACAGGATGATATGTTATTCAAAAGAGTCATTCAGAGAGTAGAGGGACTCTAAGAGCTCAAAGCTGGTCTGGACACAGCACTGGGAACTGTCAGTGGGAGGTGAGAACACTTCTGATTCTCAGAGAATAGCTATTGTAGGAATA
The DNA here is from genome assembly GCF_021234165.1 of Pteronotus mesoamericanus. Taxonomy (NCBI): domain Eukaryota; kingdom Metazoa; phylum Chordata; class Mammalia; order Chiroptera; family Mormoopidae; genus Pteronotus; species Pteronotus mesoamericanus. The sequence continues at coordinate 26,837,304 of NW_026555078.1, read as the reverse complement.
GGTACAGAGGAGTGGGGCAGCATTCCAGATAGAGGACCTGGTGTCAGCAGAACTGAGCAAGGCTCTACTTCACTAGCTTGGAGAAACTGCTTGCCTTTGGAGTGGAAGAGGGACAATTCTAGAACAATTATGAGCAGGTGAGTGACAAGTCACAAAGTATAGGGGTTTAATAATAATATGATATTTTGTTGTTGTTAAGAGGAAGCTTGAAATAATGGCTACATTTTCAGCTTTTCATCTTTGTGGTTCAAAAGATGCCAATAAAATCTGTTTTTGAGGCTGTAATTATCATAGGCACCACATAGTTTTCATTATTTGTGTTATGGGGTTGTTCATTTTTGACTATGCCCTTTGCCACAGGAGAACAATGGCACTAGTGAGAAAGAGTCAAAGATCCTGGTTTATCCCATCACTTCATTTTGATCATTAAAATTGCTTAAAACTTTATTTAAATTTATGCTCTCTTAGTATCATTGTTCTAACATTCTCAAACCCTATATACAAATGGCAAGGTTAATAAAATGTCATTTAGTCACACTAATTATATGCAGTATATATAGATATATGTAGTATATTTCAAGTCCTATGACTGAAGAGTTTGGCATAAATAAGAAATACATTTTGACTCCTTGGCTAGTAGAATTTGTAATAGTCATAAGAGGATAACTCAGTTTTCCTTGTAAGGGCTTTTTACAGATTATGCTTGAACCTAACTTACCTTTATGAGCTTAAAAATCACATAAATATTATAGGGAAACTTCTTTCTCTAATCATCTTAGACATTATACCTGTACTTATATTGTTTGCATTGTTAATGATGTTAAGTCATTATAAAGTTAATGCTTTAATAATAGTTTGGTCAGATTTAATGAGCTTCTTGATTATAATGAACTTTAAACATACCAACATCTGAGTCATAGGGGTGCCAGATGGAGAAGAGGAAGAGCAAGAAATTGAAAACTTATTTGAAAAAATAATGAAAGCAGATTGCCCCAATCTGGTGAAGGAAATAGACATACAAGTCCAGGAAGCTCAGAGGATCCCAAAGAAGTTGGGCCCAAAAGGGACCACACCAAGACACATCATAATTAAAATGCAAAAGTTTAAAGATAAAGGGAGAATCTTAAAAGCAGCAAGAGAAAAGAAGAGTTACCTACAAAGGCGTTCCTATAAGACTAACAGCTGATTTCTCAAAAGAAACCTTACAGGCAAGAAGACACTGGCAAGAAGTATTTGAAGTCATGAAAAGCAAGAACCTATGTCCAAGATTACTCCATCCAGCAAAGCTATCATTTAGAATGAAAGGGCAGATAAAGTGCTTTTCAGATAAGGTAATATTAAAGGAGTTCATCATCACCAAGCCCTTATTATATGAAATGTTAAAGGGACTTACCTAAGAAAAAGAAAATAAAAACTATGAAGAGTAAAATGACAACAAACTCACAACTCAAAAACTGAACCTAAAAAACAAACGAACAAACAAACTAAGCAAACAATTAGAACAGGAACAGAATCACAGAAATGGAGATCACATGGAGGGTTATCAGTGGGGAGGGGGTGGGGGGTATTGGGGGAAAAGGTATAGGGAATAAGAAGCATAATTTTTAGGTATAAAATAGACAGAGGCAGGTTAAAAACTGTATAGGAAATGGAGAAGTCTAAGAACTTATATGTACAACCCATGGACATGAACTGAGGGGGAGATTGCTGGAGAAAATGGGGGTACCGGGCAGAAGGGTGAAAGGGGAGAAAAATAAATGGGAGAACTGTAATAGCATAATCAATAAAATATACAAAAAAAACCCAAACCCTGGGACAAACCTATCAGATACCAGTGAAAGTACTGGTACTCATACTACTACTACAACTATGCTATTACTGCAAATATGTATTAGGCACATACTACATGCCACGTTTTATGCAAGTATTATGTCCTTGAATCTTCACCACAACCCTTACCTCTGTTTTCACAAGGTCACAGTTAGTAATTGGCAGGGTCATTCATGTTCTAATGCATGTTTTTCCCTGACTCCCAACACTTTTAAGTTAGTCCAAAGTCTATGCAAGAGGTTCATTGGCTTCAGAAAAATGCAGTTTCTACCATCCTCTCTCAATTTAGGGACAAGCCCATCATTTATCACTGTATTACACTGAAGCTAAGAAGAACCAACACAGATAGAAATTGATCTACCTACACATTATTCATGAGTCTGTTAATTTATTCACTTCATTCATTCATGACACAACTCTTTATGGTATGTTCTATATATGTATGTCATGCTTAGGCTTTTGCCTAAATATTAATGAAGGGCTTGTGATTCAGTATCTTAAAATAATTATTTAAAATATAACTACTAAGTTTAGACTCTATCCTTGGAAATTTTAATATGCACACTGTACCAAAGTAGAGGAGAGGTAGAAAATTAGAGTGGCTTAATGAGAAATTTTGAGAAAGGACTGCTGGAGAGTGATTCTTTTTCAGTGTGTTTCCAGGGAGGGGTGTGCTGGATGGCTGTCAGCATGCCATGGTCTTGTATTCAGCATTGAATCCCCAGAATGTAGCCTGTACATGTAGTAGAGGCACTATGGATATTACAATAAACTAATATGAAAGGTATGGGAATAGGCTAGTAAGATGGAAAAGTCTTGCTCAGAGGCCCCCTACACATATTAAGCACTGTGAGTAATGCACAAAATGTCTTAAATTAAGGTTTCTAACTGAGGGATAGAAATGTTGCCATAGTAATAGGATGTGGGGAGCCTTTGCTTCCGTGTATGTAGCTTAAAACTAAAACAGGTAATGCACATGATTTCTCATAGGGTGGAATTCATGCATAACTAAGTATACTACCAAATAAAAGACTATTTAATCCCAGTGCATCTGTCATACATCCTGAATTATTTCTTTCCTTTCATCCTACTTCCCTTGTCCCCTTCTACCCCTCAGAAGTCACAGCTGCAGTAAAGACAGCTGTGATGACAGTCTCTGCAGGTCTGGCACTCGGACGGTGCAGCATCAGGCTCTTGGGAGGTGGAAATACCTCCACCATGGCCATGCAAATTCCTTCTTTTGAAGTAGGGCACGCATCCAGAACTAGTCGTTTCTCATCAGTGTTCTCACCTGTTTCAAGTTTGGAAGGCAGTTTGGATCTAGAGTGCATCATTTCCTGAAGATCTTTTTGACTTGAATTTGAGGAAAAACATGAGAGTGGGAATTTAGAAAGACATTTCTGAAGATTTGGTTGATAGGAATCATGCAGAGACAATCACACATGTTCCAGCACAAAGGTGATTTATTGACAACATCTCTTTACCACCTGGGACTAAAATGCCTCAGAAGGGATGCCTCTAACCTTTATAGCTCCACAAGTTACCTTCATCTAGACTTTCAGTGAAGAAATAATATGCCTGCATTTGCAGGGCAGGAATGGCCTTTGTCTCAGAGTATTTGCTTTGTATTCCTGGGCTCCTTTATTTAGTATCTCATTCATGGCTTTCTCAGGTAAAATATCCATGTAAGTATGATGAGCATCCTATGCACCCCCTTCCCCTAATATAACTGTAAAGCAGTGAATGTCACAGTATACTCACTTGGCTCTGGTGAATTATTTATTTAGACACTCTACTTAAGGGAGTCTCACAGAACAACTTCTCTTGGGCTCACCCCTCTCTTCTCCAGATTGTGGAGACTTTATTAAGCTTAAAATAACATTACAAAATTTAACTTGCTGTTTCATAAAGTAATTTCCAAGGTTCAGGTTGTTTAAGCTGTCCTTTTGCCAGAGCAGTTCTCCAGATTCCAGCCAAGAGATGCCAGGAAGGAGAAACAATCCAAAGAGAGGCAATTGATCTTGGTCCTTACTTTTTGAGGTAGATAAACATATTTGTTTTTTATTTCATCCCTCTAATGTGGCACGGATTAGTAAGGAACAGGGAAGAGGAGAGCCTGTATACTCTGAGTTGAGATGCTTGAATAGAAAGCCCTCCTCCAAATGAGGTGATCTGAATTGATTTTAATTTCTCAGAATTGGTGTATTTGTTTGCTAGGGCTGTCAGAATGAAGTGCCAGAGACTGTGTGGCTTAAGCAGCCAAACTTTATTTTCTCAAAGTTCTGGAGGCTGGGAGTCCAAGATCCAGATGTTAGAAGGTTTGGTTTCTACTAAGGCTTCTCTCCTTGGCTTGACGATGGCTGCCTTCTTCCTGTGTCATCCCTGTCTGTATTTTCTATATCCCCACATGTCTTTTCCTTGTGCTAACATTTTTGATGTGTCTTCCTCTTCTAATAAGGACACAGTCATATTGATTAAGGCCCCACCCTTTATCTTTATGGCCTGACTTAACCTGCATTATTTCTTGAAATATTCTATCTCCAAATATAAAGTCACATTCTTTTTCAGTAAATGTGCTGCTGAAGTGAGCACAAATACAACCACATTCTAAGGTGTTAACAATTAAGGCTTCAACATATGAATTTTTGCCGAACATAATTCCATAACACTTGGCTATATTCAATTTTCCTTGTTCACAATTTACAATGAACAATGAGACAAATGATCAAAACCACATTATTTCCAGATATTGAGACTTATTTACTATTCTGTTTCTCAAAATAAAAAGAACTCTTATTTATTTTTAATTCACCCTGAACTATAAATATATAGGCCATAAATAAAATCTCATTATTATTTTATAAAGGACCAGGGAATAGTTTTTTTACATACCATTCCCCTTAAATCCTGATAAGTGCTCCTTTTGAACTGTCCTCCTTTCACACATAAAACTCTCAGCTATGAAATGGAGCAGCTAAAAGCCTTTAATGTGTCATTAGTCCTGCAAGCCTAACCTATGGAGTAGGCAGTCAAACAAGTAAGCCAAGTTCTAGAGGAAATTGGCCTATCCCTTTAAAAAAAAAAAAACACAGCATTTAATAAAAATGAAAATATAGTGTATCTCTAACCTATTAAAAATTATTGCCTCTAGACATATCAGATATTGGTAACCTTAGGCATAAATAGTAAACATAGCAATTCGTATTGAAAGTTCTCACGCTGATGGGTAACATAAAATGTGTATCTAAGTCCAAAGTAAGTTTTTCAATAAAATTTGGTTTGTAGATTTCTAAGTCTAACAGAAGTGGTCTTTCTTATCAGTAACAGTTATGCATATTTATGGCTTCAATGTGTTTATTTCATTGTTACCTACTAACTGATATTTTCCAAGGTTATTGTCATTTGTGCTAATTTTAAGTATATATTTTTCACCAAATATTCAAATACTGGTTATCATCCAAACAATATATCAAAACACTGAGCTTGAACACCAGTTTTCCAGAATACAACTGGTGACAGAAAGTGACAACTCACTGTTTTTGCCATCAGCAGTCCATTCAGGTGATTCAATGTTCATTGTAAAAACATAAAAGGAGAGGATACTAGATTTAGTTCAGCAGCTCCAGGGATACAGTCCTTTTGATTTCTAGATTGTGAAGTCCCTTACTTGAATGTGTATAATAAGATAATTCAAGCAATATGGTCTAATTTAATTTTAACTTGGTACTCAGGATTTGCTATTCATGAAATACGTAACCTGATTTTTGAAAAAAAATCAATGAATTTGATCATATCTTGGAACCTCATTTCATTCTCTCTAGGGTTGTCATGGCAACAGAGAAACCAGGGTGCTATGGGGAGATGTGATTTCAGACTTCTGCTGTAGTTATTCCTATGTGTGGTCCATGGAGAGAGAAATAATGTGCAGGCTGCTTTATTCAAAAAATTGCATTTAATATGCATTATGCTAGTACAGTAGTGGTGGAGAACTCAGATTCTACAAAATGCTGGGTCTTGCTACTCTATAGTAAGTTGAGTTTAGGTTTACTTGTTCACAAAAATTCAGAATGAAATTTACTCAATGGTTAAGTTAAGCATTTGAGTTAATCACAAACTTTCTCCATAAATAGGAAGTTAGCTTTGATTATGAATCCTGTGCCACCTGGGCAAGATCTGGGCAGCTCACAGTTTTAGTCCCTGCTGTTGGGATCCTTCAGCTTGCCTGGTAGTGGCTTGCTACCCAGTTATATGATATGAGAGCCTTCCCACTCTGTGTGGGAGATTCTTTTCTTTCCTCCTTTCCCTTTGCTTCCTCCCTTCCTTCCTCACTGCCTCCTTCTCCTTCTGATGCTTGATCTTGCAGATACATTGCATTGCATTGACCTGCCACTCTGCGCTGCCTCAAGTTCCGGCCTGCTTCTACCCTGCTAAATAAGCTCAGTTAGCTTCCCTCTGTGCCCACCTCCCTCTCCTACCCTCACACCTTATTCTTCCCTGTAATCCACACCCACATGCCCATGTCCACCGGCCACTTGCTTCTTAATGCTAGCTCTCTGCTAAGAGTAGATGAAGTTCTTGTGGAATTTGGCGAAAAGCCTAAATATATGCAATAGAATTATATGCAAAAGCTGAAGTCAGAGAGCAACAGGAAAAATTAAACCCCATAGGATTTGGCAGAAATCATAAAAATGGATTTTTAGTCATGCAAAGTGGAGAAATGGCTACACTCTAAGCCAATCACACCTGGGTTTCCAAGGGGCAAGGTAACACTGATGAACCGCTGGATTATATACACCTATGACAGAAGGAGCAAACATTTAAACACATTTTACACAAACGTGTACCACAGCAACAAGAGCTAGGTGCGTGAATGTATCTTTGCAGTATTTATATTATTTTAGAAATACACCATAGTCAAAATTTTCCTTATTTAGCTCAACACTAAAATAATTACTTGGGAGCATTTTCCCAATAAAGGCTAATTTGAAGTTCAAAGCTATTGAAAATTAGAAGGAAATAAGGAAAAAGTAATGCTTTGTTAAGTCATAATGCTTAGTGTTCATCAGTCAAGGTCCAAATCCTTTTTAGTATAAGGAAGTAAAAGAAGTCATATCTCTAGATCGCAAGTATCTAAACCTACTGTGGTGTTATCTCCTTGCTGTAGGCATATATTAGGCACTTATCAAAAACACAAAACTCTTCAATAGTCACTAGAGTTAACAATGAACTATGGTTTATTTAAATAGAAAAACAAGAAGACAACATGTTATTCATTTATTTACATTGCTGTGGACTTGTGGATACTTGCTTTATACTTTGGTTTATAACCCAGTATTACTTAATCTATTTGGTTGCTCAAATTATTTAAAGTTCAGGCATTGGGAATTTTCTAGGGGGTTCCCATATCCCTTTGACGTACTCTTATTTAATGTATTTTTACTACTTTTTAAAAACATTTTTGGCACTACAATATGCTCCAAGTTCATATTATATATTTACCTGCCATGGTTCTAGAGCCGGCTAGTTCTCCAAGGAACTTTGTTTTATTGGAGAAAGATATTAGAAGTCAAGGAGTGGGCCCTGGGTAGGCTCATTGATACTAGGAGTCATTGCAGTATCTTCTGGACCCTCTCAGCTGACAGAGCAAGGAAATATATGTGTGCATACTAACCAGTGAATATACACATACCTATAAATGTTTCTATATTTAATCACCTGCTTCTTAACCTGTTCATTAAGTGGAACCTAAGGTCATATTACCTCCAACCCCATTTACCACGCAGATAATTCTAACTTTCTTTTCTTCCTTATCCTTTAACTTCCCACTGGAACAATGAAAATCTGCCTCCCATATCTATTGATTTAATTATTCTTGTTCAGTATAAATGAAAGGGGGTTTCAAATTATTAACTTGTAATACAATGGAAAATACTGTCTTAACTAGAGTACAGTGCTGATGCACAGTCCCTTTTTACGGTACTCTGACAGATACCTCATCCTTACTAAACTTATTTAGGACAAAGCTTCCCCCACTTCAGTGAAGTTGTTACATATATTTCTAACACATTTAGACTATTTTTGTTACATCTTCATTCCATCTGGGATTCTTGACCTTTTAAATTATTTTTAATATTTGAATGTATTAAGTTTCACTCTTTTGAGTTGTAATTTCTCTGGGTTCTGACTAATACATGGTGTCATGTCTTTTTAGTATCATACAAAATAGTTTCACCACCCTAAAAATTTTTCTGTTTTCACCTAGTTAATCCACTTCCTCCACCTCAATCACTGGAAACCACTATTTTTACCATATCTTTTGTTTTACCTGTTTCATTATGTAATATAGTTGTAATCATATAGTGTGCAGTCTTCAACTCAGCTATATGCATTTAAGGCTCATCCATATATTCATGTGACTTGGTAGGTCATTCTTTTTAATTGGTAGAAAATATTCCATTGTATGGATATAGAAAAATTCATGCATTCATCTATTGAAGGCTATCTCAGTTGATTCAGTTTTTGGCAATTATGAAAAAGAAACTTCTATAAACATTTGGATACAAGTTTTTTGTCTGCACATAAGCTTTCCATCAGTTGGGTAAATATGTAAGAGTGTGATTGCTGGATCGTATGGTTAGACTATGTTTAGCTTTGTAAGAAATGTCCAAACTTTCTTCCAAAGTGGATGGAATTAGATTCTCTAGTAAAATGCTAAATGAAAGTGGTGATATATGTACATCTTTGTCTTTTTCTTAATTTTAAAGGAAATATTCCTGAATCTGATGTAAGCTTGTTTTGGTTACACCTTATGAGGTTAAGGATCTTCCTTAATATTGCTAGTTTTCTGATAGTCTCCCCCCACTAAAGCGAGTATTGTATTTAATTTGATTCTCCCATTGAAATGGCCATATGAAATTTTCCTTTAACTTGCTGATGAGTTGAGTTACATTTATATATTTTTCTAAGTTAAACTATCCTGTGTAATAGGAGCTTGTTATGTATTGAATGATTGTGTGCCCACAAAATCCATATGTTGAAATCTTATCCCCCTACCCAATATAATGGTATTAGAAAGGGAGGGTCTTTGGGGGGTAATTAGGATGAGATGACGTTATAAGGGAGGAGCTTTCCTGAATGAAACTAGTGCCCCTGGCACAGGAGAGCTTGTTCTTTTTGCCGTTGAAATATACAGAGTTGGCAGACTACAAACTAAAATAGATTCTTCTGAACAAAATAAACCAATGAACAAAATAGAAGCAGAGGCATGGAACAGACTCACAGCTGTCAGAGGGAAGTAGGTGGGGGGACTGGATGAAAGGAGGCGAAGGGAGTAGCCAACCAGCATCTATGCATCACTTTAGACACAGACAACAGCATGGTGACGGCGAGAAGGAAGCAGGGTGGGGGCTGGGTGGAGGTGGACAAAGGGGAGGAAAATGGGGACATCTGTCATAGTGTCAACACTAAAAATAAAGTTTTAAAATTTAAAAAAACTAAAATAGGGTCCTCATCAGAACCTGACTGTGTTGGTACCATGATCTTGGACTTCCAGCCTCCAGAACTAGGAGAAATAAACGTCTGGTTTTTTATGAACCATTCAGGTTTAAGGAATTTGTTTAGCAGCCTGAACTGAGACCGCAGTTGGTATTGAGAAGTGAGGATGCTACCGTAGCAGGTACAGCAGTCCCCTCTTATCCACGCTTTCCCTTTCCCTGGTTTCAGTTATCCACAGTTAACTGGGCTCTGAAAATGTTAAATGGAGAATTCCCGACGCAAACAATTTATACGTTTTAAGCTACATGATGCTCTGAGTAGCACGATGAAATCCCCCTCCGTCCTGCCCACGACTTGAATTATTCTTTTGTCCAGCATATTGGCTGTGTATTTGCTTCTCACTCAGTGGTCACTTAGTAGCATTTCAGTTATCAGATTGCTTATCGGGGTGAGAGAGCAAGAGACCATATTCACATAACTTTTATTACAGCATATTGTCATAATTTTCTATTTTATAATTAGTTATTGTTAACCTCTTGCTGTTCCTGATTTATAAATTAAACTGTATAATAAGTATGGGTATATGTACGTATGTGTGTGTGTGTGTGTGTGTGTATGAAAAAACATAGTATACATAGGATTTGGTACTATTCATGATTTCAGGCATCTGCTGGTGGGGGGAGGGGAGTCTTGGAAGATATTCCCTATGAGTAAGGAATTCTCATCCACTATACATAAAAGTGTGGAAGTGGCTTTGGAACTAAGTAATGGGTAGAGGCTAGAAGAATTTTGAGGTGCATGTGAGAAAAAGCCATCATCGCCATGAATGGTCCTTTAAAGGTGGTTATGGTGAGAACTCAAAAAGAAAAGAGGGGAGCAATAGAGAAAGCCTCAGTCTTCTTAGAGAATACCCAAATGGTCTTGAATAAAATGTCATAGAAATATGGATGTTAAAGTTGAGTTCTGTTGAGTTCTCAGACGGAAATGAAAAAACATGTTATTGGAAACTAGAGGAAAGGCGATCCTTGTTATAATGTGACAAAGAACTTGGCTGGTTGTGTTCGGGTCCTAATGTTTTGTGGAAGGTAGAATTTTCTAGCTGTGGACTTGGATATTTAGCTGAGGATATTTCTAAGCTAAACATTAAAAGAGTGGCTTGGTTCCTCATAACTGCTTATAGTAAAATGCAAAAGGAGATGAATGACCTGAAGAAGTAAATTTTAAGCAAAAAGAAACTAGACATTAAACATTTAGAAAATTCTCATCCTATTCCTATTGCAAAATGAGGAAGATGTTTGAGAGAGAACACTAAGGATGTAGGGCATGACCAAGCATCTGTGAGATGTGCATGTGAACCATGAATTTAATTAGCCACCCCAGGAGCAAAACTGACCCATAGATAGTAGGACCCCACAATATTGTGATATTTACCACCAAAAGCTTGACCAATTTCCCACCTTAAATATTAGAAAAAAATATTTAAAAATCTTCTCTGGTAGGGAGAAGAGCAAAGGAACAATTTTGAAGTATGCCAGACACCACTTTCTTCTTAACAAGGCATGCCCTCAGAGACAACTAGCCAGAGCCTGTCCAGCAGTGGTATTATTAGGGCTTAACTGATCTGGGGAAAGGTGGGGAGAGCACTTTAGGAATCCAGAGAATGGCACATTAAATTCAAAACAAGCAGAAGAAAAGAAATTATAACAGAGCAGAAATCAATAAAATTGAAGACAGGAAATTACCAATAAAGAAAATAAATAAAACTAACAGCTGTTTCTTTGAAAAGATCAATCAAGTCAATAAGTCTCTAGCAAGGCTAAGAAGAGGTAGGATACAAATTCAGAAATGAAAGAGGAGTCATCTCTTCAGATCCCACAAACATTAAAAGAATAAAGGAATACTCTGAAAAATCCTATTCCTACAAATGTGATAGCACAGATATAACAGATCAATTCTTTGAAAGTTATAATCTGCCAAAGCTCACACAAGAACAAATAGTCAAATATGAATGGGCCTATCTATATATATCAAAGAAATTGAAACAATAACTTTCCAGAACAGAAAGCACTAGGCAACCAAATAGGTTCACTGGTGAATACTACCACACATTGAAGAAACAAGTGCTACCAATTGTCTATAATCCCTTTCAGAAAGTGAAAGCAAAGAGAATAGTTCCTAACTCATTCTATGAGGCCAACATCATTCTAACACTAAAACTAGACAAAGGCGTTACAAGAAAAGAAAACTACGATCAATATCTCTTATGAATATAGAGGCAAAAATCTTCAGCTGATGGGGATACCCTGTTCCTGCAGAGTCCACCCAGGTTGCCGCAGATGGAGGAAATAAGTCATTCCAGATTCTTCTCGGTCTGCCAGGAAAAGGGGATAGTGATTCCCTCTAGTGGAGAATGTCCCCAAGCCTCTCCCTTGAAGTGGCTTTTGTTGAAAACAATGTGCAGGGCTATGCAACAGGCAAGCAAAGCTTATCAATCAATGTCAAAAGGCTATTACAGAAAACAGATAGAGATCATGGATAACAACTGAAGGATCACTGAGATTTGCCTCAGGTCAGGGTCTGGTAGACAGGGCGGCACCCATTCAGCCCTGAAACCTGGAAAACTGATCACATTATATGCTCAGACCCCAAACATCAGTACTCAGTAACTCCAGGGCATTCTTAGCAAAGTAAGTTTCATAGGATTTAATGCATTCCTTTTCCAGACCTAATTGTCCTCAGGAACCACCTGATCCAGTTTAGGGCTATACCTGCCTTTAGTATTGTTTCACTGGTCCCTCACCCCCCCAACCGGTCAGGCAGCCGGGCAGAGCAGCTGAGAAATAAGCAGACATCTTTCAGATGGAATGAGGACTCCAGCCATGACAAAGTCAAGGGGTGAGGGTCTTCTGTCCCTTCTCCATTTCCCCCAAGTCCTTCCCTGATGGCCCCTATGTGGCTGTGCCTGTCTTAGGTTGCCCCTGCCATCAAGGGGTCTTCCCTATCATTGACTAACCAGCCATCTTCTGGGGCCAAGCAGGGTGATGTGAGGGAAGCAGGGTCTGTGCCCCTGCCAGGGGGACAGGTTTTGTCTCCTCAGTGGCCTACTTTCCCAAGGCCTCCTTGCTCAGCTCCAGCCTTGTGGCCTTCTCACCTGTTGGCAAGTCTGCAGTCCCTTAAACCAGGCAGGACAGTTCCCAACATCCAACAAAATAGTAGCAAATTGAACCCAATAATGTATAAAAAGAATTGCACACCATGACCTAGTGGCATTTATCCCACATATGCAAAGCTCATTAAACACTGGAAAATTAACTAATGTAATCTGTCACACCAGCAGGCTAAAGAAGAAAAATCACATGATTATATCATTGGATGCCAAAAGAGCTTTCAAAATCCAAACCTTTTTCCATGATAAGAATACTCAGTCAATTATGAGTGGAGGGAAAATTCTTCAAATTGACAAAGTTATTTAAAAAAAACTTACAATGAGCATCATACTTAATGGTGAGAAACTGGAAGCTTTCCCTCTAAGATTAGGAACAAAGGAGGGATGTTTCACTTCTCCTTTTCCACAGACATTATACTGACAGTCATAGTTAATACAATAAGACAAGAAAAGGAAGTAAGGTATACTGATTGAGAAGGAAGAAATAAAGCTGTCTTTGTTCACAAATAGCATGATCTTCTGTATAGAAAATCTAAGAGAATTGACAAAATTGTGGGACACAGGTCAATATACAGAAGTCAAGTGCTTCACTATGTATCAGCAGTGAACAGTGGAATTTGAAATTAAAAACAGTGCCATTTATGTTAGCCCCTTCAAAAGTCTAACAAAGTGTGTACAAAGTCTATATTAGAAAAAAATACAGAACTGATGAAAGAAATCAAAGAACTAAATAAATGGAGAGACAGTTCATGTTCATGAATAGGAAGTCTTAAAATTGTGAAAATGTTAGTTCTCCTCAACTGGATCTCCCGATTCAGTTCAATTTCAAACAAAATCCCAGCAAGTAATTTTGTGGATATTAACAAACTGATTCTGAAGTTTAAATAGATAGGCTGAAGACTCAGAATAGCGAACACACACTGAAAAGAACAAAGTTGGAAGGCTGACACTACCTAACCTGAAGAGTTACTATACGGCTACAGTAATCAAGACAGTGTGGTATTTGGTGAAAGAATAGACACATGGATCCATGGAACAGAATATAAAATCCAGAAATAGACCCCCATAAATATAGCCAACTGATATTTGACAAAGAAACAAGGGCAATACAATGGAGCAAAGATTGTCTTTTCAACAAATGGTACTAGAACAGCTAGACATCTACATGTAAAAAAAAAAATTAATCTAGAACCACACACTATATCCTTTACAAAAACTAACTAAAAATGAATTACAGACTTAAATATAAAACATAAAAGAATAAAACTCCTAGCCCTGAGTGAGTGGCTCAGTTGGTTGGGCATTGTCCCACAAAGTGATAGTCACCAGTTCAATTCCTGTTCAGGGCACATGTCTGGATTCTGGGCCCAGACCCCAGGTAGGGTACATGCAAGGGGCAAACAATCAATGTTTCCCTCACCCACTGATGTTTCTCTCTATCTCTTTCTCCCTTCCTTCCCCTCTCTCTAAAAACAAATAGAAAAAATCTTGAAAAAGAAGAATAAAACTCCTGAAAGATAGTATAGAAGAAAATCTAGATGATCTTTGGTATGGTCATGGTTTTTTAGGTATAACACCAAAGGCATAATCCATGAGAGAGAGAATTGGTAAGCTGGATTTCATTAAAATGAATGACTTCTGCTTTGCAAAAGACTGCCCAGAGAATTAAACAATAAGCCACAGACTAGGGACTTATTTATTTAATAACAAAAGATTAATAAGAAACTCATTCAAAATATGCGAAGAATTTTTGACACTAACCTTAAGAAAATAAACAATCCAATAAAAATGGACCAGGACCTTAACAGACACTTCACCAAAGATGATACAGAGATGGCAAATAAGCATATGATGTTCCACACCATATGTCATAAGGGAAATGCAAATTAAAGCAATAATGAAATACTATCATGTATCTATTAGAATGGCCAAAATCTGAAACACTGAAAGCACCAAATGCTGGTAAAGATGTGGAGCAACAGGAACTCTCATTCATTCATAGCGTGAGAGCAAAACGTACAGACAGTTTAGATGTCAGTTTGGCACTTTCTTATAAAACTAATCATGCTCTTACCATATGATCCACAGTTGAGTTTCTTTGTATTTACCCCACGGTGTTGAAAATTTATGATCATATAAACATGCAAAAAGATGTTTATAGTAGCTTTATTAATAACTGCTCAAACTTGAGAGGGACAAAGATGTCCTTTAGTAGGTGACTGAATAAATAAGCTATCAAATCATGAAAAGACATGGAGGAATCTTAATTGCCTATTAATAAGTGAATGAAGCCAATCTGAAAGCTTATAGATTATATGATTAAATTTATATGACATTTTTTCCCCCACTTATTTATGCATTCATTGGCTCTTCTTTTCTGTTTTTTTTAATTGCACTGTTTTCCCGTTCCTTTATTTATTTATTTATTTATTTATTTGGTTCCTTGAGCACAACAGGGACATTCTTGTATCAGAGTCTTTACTTGACTTGGCCCAACTGGCACTCCTCATATAACATTTCTCTAACTACTCTAGTGAGCATTTTTCATTCTTTTTGGTTTCCCAGCATGGGAGGTCTATCCATAAAATATCCAGCCGCGCAATATGAAATATAGAGACATTTACTGAAGAAGATACAAGATACAAGAAACATTGGACAATGACGCTTCAGTCCCCTTCAAAGTAGGCACCTTGGGACCTCACACAGTTCTCCTAGTGTCTCTCCCACTGTTCTAAACATTCTGCAAAATCTTTTGTTGGAATTACCATCAGCTGCCCCATCGTATTTTCCCAAATCTCACTGACAGTCTGAAATCTCTTCCCTTTCAAAGATGATTTTAGTTTTGGGAAAAGCCAGAAGTCATAGGGCACCAAATCTGGGCTGTAGGGAGGCTAAGTCATCTGGGTGATTTGATGTTTCACCAAAAAACTCTGCACAGGACGTGATGCATGAGTGGGCATGTTGTGATGAAGCTGTCAATCACCAGTTGCCCATAGCTGTGGCCGTTTTCATTGAGTTGCATCTCTCAACTGACAAAAAAAATTGAGGCAGTACTCCCTATTAATTGTTTGTCTTGGAGGAGCACACTTGTGATTGACAACACTTTCCCAATCAAAAACTACAGTTAACATGGTATTGATCTTGCTGCGACTTTGCTGCACCTTCTTTGCGTGTGAAGAACCAGGCAATTTCCATTTGGACTACTGAGCCTTCATTTCTGGATCATAGCCATAGAGCCATGATTATCTCCAATTATGACCTTCCTGAGGAAACCTGGCTCCTTGGTAGCGATTTGAATCAAGTCATTAACAACTGCAGCATGATGTTCCTTCTGCTCTGGTAGCAGAAGCTGCAGAATGGTTTTTGCCATGACATGTTTCATGCCAAGATCCTGCATTAAAATCTAGGACACCAGTTGTTGGAATCCCCAGATTGGCTTTTGGTTCTTGCACTGTCAGTCACCAATCTTTGTTGATTGCAGCCTATACAGGTTGGCTTCTCATTCTCAGGTGTTCTTGTTGCAGGCCTTTCAGAACATGAGTCACTTTCAACAGATTCTCGACCATCTTTGAAGCATTTGTGCCACACTTTTATTTGTGTGGCATTCATTGCACCATCCCTGAAAGCCTTCTGAATCATCTGAATAGTTTCCATGGATGAATGTTCAATCTTAATGCAAAATTTGATGCTGATTCGTTGCTCTATTCGCTCAGACATTTGAATGCAATGGCCACGCAGTACACACGCTCACTCAGCGGTGCCCACCGCTCCCCCTAACTAGTACTGTGAAAGTATCATTTTTTATGCATACGCATTCCAGTCCACTCTCCTTGTACCAGGTTACATCAATGCCACACAAACCATTCTCATTATGTTAACAATGGCTGGACTTTTTCTGGACAGGCCTCATATTTGATTATCTTCCTACTTTTGAGGAATTTCTTACATTTTTGGACTTGATAATGTTTGGATTCTATTTTCCCACTACTCTTGGCAGCTAGGATGTAGGAAGCAGATTTACATATATTGGACTTTGAATTGCAAATTAGGATACAATGAAGATAGTGCTAAGAGGCATCCATTCTGGCAAAGGTGGTGGCTATTGTGTGTAATCTACCGAGGCAGCAGTAACAAGCATTCTAACAGCAGTATCCAGGATAAGACAGTTATGACAGCTGTGCCCAATGGAGTTAGTGGCCATGGGTCTTCAGCAGACTGGTTCTAGAGCATAACTGGGGACATTATTATTGGCTTGATAGACCATAAGCCTGATATGGCCCATCCTGAGATTCTGAGAGCTATTCAATATCTATTAATAAGTTTCCCTGCAGCTTAAAATAGAGTCAATTTCTATAGTTTGCAATTAAGAAGCCTGATTGATATGCCACTCTTCCAAAATAGTCCCCTTCCATTTATTCTTTTAAATAATTAATATTTTCAAACACTTGCCATATACTGGTCATGGTGCTAAGCATTTGGCACGAGCTATTTCAATTAGCTCCTTTAAGACAGGTAGAGAATTACTCTTAACCAATCATAATATGACCTCTCAGAAACCTCTATACATGATTAACACTTATGTGCTCATGGAGTTTAATATGGTAATTTGCACTGAGTAGGCACTCAGTAGATATCGATGATGTATTAAAAATTTGGTAGAGACTTTGTCTTAGTCTTCCCAGGCTGTTATAACATTATCATACACTAGATGCTTAAACAAAAAATTTATTTTCTCATATTTCTGAAAGCTGGCATCAGGGTGCCAGCATAGTTTGTTCTGATGACAGCTCTTTTCCTGGCTTGCAGGAAAAGATAGTGACCTTTTTGCTGTATCCTTCCTCACATATCAGAGAGGAAGAGGAGGTTGAGGGGAGAGAGAGAGATATCTTTGTTTTTTCTTCTTATAAGAGTACTAATTCCATAAGGCCAAGGCCTCACCTTCATAACTTAATGCCTCCCAAAGGTCCCATCTCCAAATACCATCATATTAAGGGGTAGAGTTTCAGCACATGAATTTTGAGGGGACACATTCAGTTCATAATGAGCTTTGAATACCTGGGTACCTTGTGGCTTTTACCTTTGGGTGGAGGAAATAGGAAGTTAACCTATGAGTTGATACAGAAAATAGAATCTAACATAAGGAGTCTCCTCTTTGGAGAGGGAGTTTGGGAAAGTGTGAGGACAATAATACAACTACCATGCTTAAAGAGCTGTAAAAGCTTGCCTATTGGTGGAACTACAAAACAAAAAATGATCTTCTTTCTGTTTCTCCAATTAATACAGTAAGCTTTGTTACAAAAGGATTATCTGCAGAAATAATGCTATTATCTTTTATGTTTCGTTGTGAGTCTACTTTTGATTTGCTCACCAGATACTCCATTAAAAGGATCTGCAATATATTAATCAGGGTTTTGAAACCTCCTTAGGGGGAATAAGAGGAAGTAGAGAAAGAATTAAACCTCTATCCTTGTGCAATTCTTGCTATTTATTCTACTTACCTCTCCTGTGGCTTTTGGCTCTCTTTTACTTGAAGACTCAGATTAGAGAATATCCTCTGACCTATGATTTGAATTCACTGTTTAGTCTTATTCCCACCCCTGGCTTCAGTCTAGAGAGCTAGAGAAAAACAATAGAGAGATTAAGATTTGTTAAGACCCATGGTTCTGCATTACAGAGGGAAAATTCTGGAGCTTTGAACCATCACTGGCTCAGAAGGGGGAGAATAACAGTGTCTCCTCACTGAATGCTCAGCCAAGTCACAGTGTAGTTCTTATAGCTACCCCATGAGAGTGATCACAGCATGAACTGGCACAGGAATAGGTATTTCAAAGACTTGGGCTGGAAAAAGTTCAAGCATTCACTATTGCATTCACTATAGTATAATGAAAAGAACGGTTTACAGGAGACCTCATTTCAAATCCTAGCTAAGCTCCTTACTAATTAGGAACAATTCATTCATTGCCATAAGGCCCGGATTTTTGTCAGTAAATGGGAGTTAATTACTTTCTTGTAGGGAGGTTGTGCAGACTAGATATGATAATGCATTGTGGTACATACCACAAAGTAGACACTCAAACCATATTCTTTGAGTGGATTAATTAATGAATGGATAGATATAAAGTGCTTAGTATACTACCTTTACTTACTTATGGCCAATATATGGGAACATTTGCAGGCCAGAGTTAGGGAAAAATCCTATTTCATACCTCATCTTCATTGTTCACATCCTCAAATGGAGAAAAAATCCACTCATCTGCTTCACCAGATTCCAACATGCCACTGAACCTCCTGCTTGTTATAAAGATACAGCACATGAGCATGCTCTCTTCTTTTTTTCTTTACCCCATGTCACCAGAGTTGTAGGTGGGCCACTCTCTCCATGCCCCTCTTCAGTGTGCCAGGAGGAGCAAGGGTAGGTTGGCTCTTTGAAGCAGGTCTAGGATCCCTATTTTTAGTTTGTTCCTTCAATGCATCTGGCATATGATAGTATTTGGATTTGCCTGGAGAGTGAGAAAAAGACCTTTGAGGGGCCCTACCATAGTTCACGCATTCCCATCTAGCTTTCTTTAAAGTCTTAGACTCTTAGGTGCTGAATATATCTGGAATATTATAAGTCCCCTTTCTATAGCTATCAGTTAAATTGCAATAGTTATACTTACTTAAAAATATTAGCTTGGGCCATATAAAACTGCTGATAGTCAAACATTTTTGACTTACATAAGCAGTGATTTCATAAAGTTGAATAAAAATAAACAAGTCACCTTAATCAGACTCCTGAAGTGCGATGTATAATTACTGAACATATTTTTTTCCCCAGAAGATGGAACTGATATTCACAGAGCACTATTTCCTAATAGATGCTTTTAAACCTCCCAAAAGTTCAATTCCCTATGGCTGTTCTCCTATCTCTCACCCCTTCACCTGCATCTTTTCCCTCTTTCTTTGCCTCTCTCTACCATTTCCACAGCCCCTATCTTCCAACCCTCAGTTCCCTCCTTCCCTCTCATCCTGGTATTGCGCTGTCATTTCTGAAGCGGAACAGTTTGGTTTCCTTAAGCTTCCCATTTCTCCTCCCCATCTCTCACCCCACTCCACACAAGTAAAAGTCCGGTAATTACAACAGCAAAGGAATCTCCCTCCCCACCAAGGGGGAGGGGGATAGGACTACAAACATTTTTAATTTAATATATTTCCCTGATACATAAAGTTTTAAGATAAAATTGTAAATGACATTCTATTTGCAAGAAATATATTTAGCTGGCTGAGAAACAACAAACCTGTATTATCCTCAAAGTGTGAGGAAGAATTTTGGCTTTTTAGACTCCAACCAACTCCTCACTGCCATTCTGTGGCAGTATCAGACACTTTGTGTCACGAAACTTCATTAGCACAATGAGAGAAGATGGCAATAAGCCTCCCCTAAAATGACAAGGAAACTGACTTTTCTATTTTTTATGGGTAAAAGTGTGAGTAATTAGAAACCTAACAACTTCAGGACCAAAGAATGCATGCGTGCCACGCACCCACCACGTGTATGCTAATATATACACAACCTCATTGTTATGAGTTTAATTGTGTCTCCCCAACTCAGCCCCACAAATTTAAATATTAAGGCCCTAACTTTCAATATGACTATATTTGGAGATAAAAAAGTACAACAATAAAGGTTAACTGAGGTCAGAAGGATGGGGCCTTAACCTGATATGACTGGTGTCCTTGTATGAAGAAGAGACACCCGGAGTGTGAGCACACAGAAGAAAGACCATCTGTAAGCCAAGAAAAGAGCTCTCCCCAGAGAGCAACCCAGATGGCATTTTGATTTTGGACTTATAGACTCCAGAACTGTGAAAAAGTGAATTTCTTTATATATACATTGTTGTTCAAGTACAGTTGTCTCCATTTTCCCACCGGCAATTTCCCCCACCAACCCACCCCCACCTCACCATCTCAATCCTTCCCCACTTTGTCTTTGTCCATGTGTCCTTCACACCTATTCCTTGATCTGACCCTCCCCCTCCCCCTCCCCACTACCAGCCTCCCTTCCTTCCTCCTGTCCCTGTCGGTTTCTTTCTTTCAATGTTGCTGGTCGTATGTTCCTTGCCGGCTTGCTTTGCTGATTAGGTTCCACTTATAGGTGAGATCATATGGTATTTGTCTTTCACCCCCTGGCTTATTTCACTTAGCATAATGCTTTCCAGTTCCATCCATGCTGTCGCGAAGTGTAGGAGCGCCTTCCTTCTTTCTGCTGCATAGCATTCCATTGCGTAAATGTGCCAGAGTTATTTGATTCACTCATTTACTGATAAGCACTTAGGTTGTTTCTAGCACTTGGCTATTGTAAATTGTGCTGCTATGAACATTGGGGTGCATAGGTTCTTTGGAATTGGTGTTTTGGGATTCTTAGGGTATAATCCCAGCAGTGGAATAGCTGGGTCAAAAGGCAGTTCCATTTTTAGCTTTTTGAGGAAATTCCACTCTGTTTTCCACCATGGCTGCACCAGTCTGCATTCCCAAGAATAGTGTACTATGGTTCCCTTTTCTCCACAATCTCGCCAACACCAGTTGTTGATCTGTTTATGATGGCCATTGTGACTGGTGTGAAGTAATATCTCATTGTGGTTTTAATTTGCATTTCTCTGATGGCTAGTGATGATGAGCAACCTTTCATATGTTTCTGGGTCTTGTGTATTGTCCTCCTTGGAGAAGTGTCTGTTCAGTTCCTCTGCCCATTTTTTAATTGGATTGTTTCTCTTCTTGGAGTGGAGTCATGTGAGTTCTTTATATATTTTGGAGATCAAACCCTTGTCTGAAGCATCATCGGCAGATGTATTTTCTCATGTGGTTGGTTCCCTTTTCATTTTGCTGATGTTTTCTTTAGCTGTGCAGAAGCTTTTTATTTTGGTGAAGTCCCATTTGTTTATTCTTTCCTTTACGTCTCTTGCTCTAGGGGACAAATCAGTGAAAATATTGCTGTGTGGAATACCTGAGATCTTCCTGCTATGTTTCCTAGGACTTTTATGGTGTCATGACTTGTATTTAAGTCTTTTATCCATCTTGAGTTTATTTTTGTGTATGGTGTAAGTTGGTGGTCGAGTTTCATTTTTTTTTAAGGTAGCTGTCCAGATCTCCCAACATCATTTGTTGGTGAGGCTATTTTTACTCCATTTTATGCTTCTGCCCCCTTGTTGTTTAAGCCACCCAGTCAGTGGCATGTTTTTATGGCAGCCCAAAGAGACTAATGTACCCACAAATTCCAAAATGTTAATGGTGACCATGCATATTTTATATTTACAATGTGGGGCAGCAGGGAAGACTAGGGAATCTATCAATGAAAGACCAGCAGCATGGGGGAGTTATTTTGTCTCATTTCAAAAGCCCATGGTTGTTCCAAGAAGACAAACGATCCAATCAAAAAATGGGCAAAGGACCTGGGCAGACGCTTTTCCAAGGAAGAGATACAGAGGGCCCAGAGACATTTGAAAGGATGCTCAGCATCACTAGCCATCAGAGAAATGCAGATCAAAACCACCATGAGATACCACCTCACACGGGTCAGAATGGCCATCATTAACAGATCAACAAACAACAGGTGCTGGCGAGGCTGTGGAGAAAAGGGAACGCTAGTCCACTGTTGGTGGGAATGCAGACTGGTGCAGCCACTGTGGAAAGCAGTGCGGAATTTCCTCAAAAAGCTGAAAATGGAACTGCCTTTTGATCCAGTGATTCCCCTGCTGGGACTATACCCTAAGAATCCCAAAATGCCAATTCAAAAGAACCTATGCACCCCAATGTTCATAGCAGCACAATTTATAATAGCCAAGTGTTGGAAGCAACCTAAATGCCCATCAGTAGGTGATTGGATCAAAAAATTATGGTACATTTACACAATGGAATACTACACAGCAGAGAGAAAAAAAGAACTACTAAACTTTGTGACAGCATGGATGGAACTTGAGAGCATTATGCTAAGCAGGGGGCGAAAGACAAATACCATAGGATCTCACCTATAAATGGAACCTAACCAACAATACAAAGATGCAAGGAAAATAAGACCAGCAACACTGAAAGGAAAAGAAACCAACAGGGACAAGAGTGAAGGGGGGGGCGGGGGAAAAGGAGGGGAAGGGGAAAGTCAAGGAACATATAGCAAGGACTTATGGACAAAACCAAAGGGGAAGAGTTGAGGGAGGCAGGGAGGGGAGGAGGGGGCAAGGGAAAGTGGTGGGGGATAGGCAGAGAAAAATGTATTTGAAAAAATGAATAAATAAATTAATTAAAAAAGCCCATGGTTAAAAACAGTCCATTAAGTCAGCTGATATTTGGGACTCATGAAATATTGCCTCTGTGTATATGTGTGAGCAGGGAGCTGGGATATTTCAGCTGGCACTTTTAAGGTGAACTGTGTTGTGATCTGGAAGATTGTTATGGACTTTAGAATTATCCTTAGACCTATCCTACCCACTGGTTTTACTTAGAGTACCCATGGTTCTTCCTCCAGCCCCAGTTTGATAGAAATCTTGCCAGTAGGTGACTTGGGCTCTGGGTCCCCTATTAGCTCTTGAAGCTTTCCCTCTTAGTACCTGGCACCTATGTTTGGCTTTGTCCCTTCCTATTGGCCTGGCCTTCTGGCCAGGTCTAGATGTTTGCCTGCTATTCTTCTGACAGATCCTTTGATTTCATGCTACTCTCCCTTTCTGTAGCTGGAGAGTATGTGTGGTCCAGATGAGGTCTGGAGGCAAAACGTGGGGTCCAGTAAGTTCTTGGAACATCAGAAGTCCCAAAAGGATTCGAGGGTCAGGGATTCTCAAGGCCATCATCCATTTTCTCTGTGGGCTAGGGTAAGAGAGGGGGGAATGATTTCAGCTTGAAGCCTTGGGATTTGTCTACCACCCTTATAATAAGTCACAGCCTTATTGGTCTTCCTAGGGATATTTTTATTTCAAGCACCAGATCCAAGCATCCTTTTCTAATCCCTTCTTTCTCTGCCCATTGTTTGATTTGGTGGGATTTAACATCAGGAGAACTGGGGACTTAGATAGGCATCACTTGATGACTTTTTGGGCTGGTCTTACGGTCTGACCACTGATTTACTATCCAGCATGAGGTGGATCTCTTTTGAAGGAGACATTTGAGAAAAGCTTGAAGGAGGGGAGAGAGTTGGCCATACGTGTATCTTGAGGAAGAGCCTCCTGAGCAAAGGAAACAGTTCTAAGTCTCTGAGACAGGAACATGTCTGGTGTGTGGAAGACTAGCAATAAAGCCAGTGTAGCTGCAGTGACGTGAGCAAGGTGAGGAGTGGAAGGAGAAAGATCGGAGAAGTGAGGGAGTGGCAGGGAAGGCAGCAAGCCGGGTCACATATGGCTGTGTGTGTGGACCATGGTAAGGACATTCACACATTGAACAGATTAGCCCTTCTCATCAAGAGACCTTCTCCAAGTCCTTACTTTCAAGGTGTAGTCCCTGGACAGTGCATTGGAATAACTGGAGAGTTGTTTGGAAATGCAGAATCCCAGGCCCCATCCTGGACCTACGAATCGGAATAATTTGTTTTTTACCAGATTCCCTGGTGGTTGACATGAACATTAACGTTTGAGAAACTGCAACATAAGTATCTCCTGTTGTCGTAGCAACAATCATATCTATACTAAAATTTTTGAAAAGGTACCACTTTTGGTGGATATGCTCCAGGGGCTCACACGCACGCCTGCTCTGGCTACCCAACAATTTGTAGGGAGCAGTTTGCACGTCCGTGGTGGACATGCGGGCTCCTTCTCCCCTGATATGCAGGTGGATATGCAGGGAAGCATGTTTTATTTTCTATGTCTTCTTCGTATTTAGATGTGGCCCATTAACTAGTTATCACCAAAGATAACCAGTGAGTGGAGGCAATATGTGCTACTTCTGGGCCAGGGATTTTATGATGAGAATAGCGCTTCACTACTCTTTTTGATCACCCATCAGAAGTACACAGGGAACTCTGAGGCCACAGAGAGATCCTGATGTGACTCAAGATGGAAGGTTACCTGGCTCCCTGAATCATCATGTGGGGAAAAGCTGTCACTGACCCTGAGTGAGCGAGAAATAAGTGTTTATTATGTGAAGTCACTGGAAACTTGGGATTTGTTAGAGTGTCTAGCACTCTTCTATCTCAAAGATCCTCCAGTGTTCTGACGCAGCAGAATCGCATGGAGGGCTTGCTAAGGCACCCATCATTAGACTCTACCTTCAGAGGTTCAGTTCTACCTGGCTGATGTGGCTGGTGTGGGGACCACACTTTCAAAACCACTGACCTAACTAATACAATATCCATGGGAGAGCGGGAGAGTTTATGGCCTTAAAGGGTATATCACCGACTCAAAAATGTGAAATTAAAATTAAGCCAGTGTAATCTTTACAAAAAGTATTAGTGCTGCTGTATTGGCTGATTTTAGCGAATGTTGCCAGGGTCAGTACAAAAATGGATATAGGAGAAAGAATTATAATTTATTTAGCTTAATATTGGAGGGATAATTTAACTGATGCTAACATCTCTGGTTTTATAATTATCCCATCTTTTCTTTCTGCTTTTCCAGGCCCCTGAGAGAGTGCGCAGTTGATTTATGACTCTCTTAGAGCTCTAAGCCTAGGAGGTCTTGTTTGCATCAGTGGGAATAATGCGGAACTTGGTGACAGTGAGAAACCAGGGTGTTCTCTGCATCTCAGAGGAGGTGAGGGACACACAGATGTCTTTCTGACGCCACCTTTAACAAACTGCCCCAGAGTTTTATTGTCACTTAATGCTAGACTTTAAAGGATTTTTGCTGTCTCCATTGGAGTATTCTGGTCTAGACTGAAGTGAATTCTTCACTTAGAAAAACTTGCTTCAGTTTTGGAAAGAGTTACAGCAGATCTTTCCAAATTGGACTTAGTCCTTTCGAGGTACCTCATATAAATTGAGCCTTGGAATACTTCAGAGAAATTGGTGATTTTATAGTTCCTCTCATCCAGTGAGCTATTATTAATACCATTCTGGATCCCTTCATTGGAAGCTTCACTTCTTAAAAATAGAGATCAGCTGTATTCCTGGACACTGGCATCAAGAACCAGAATCTGAAATTCTAGTTTCCAAATGGTTGCTTGTTTCTAACTACTGTTTTCCTACATTCTAAATTCTCTTGATTTGTTTTAGAAGATATGACATATATTTCTTCTCTAAATATCTTTTGTGCTCAGTACCCATACATAATAGGTAACATTTTCTCTCGCTTCTTGATTGCTAATTGGTATCTGAGGGTACCCTAAATGTAAATATTTATTGATCTTCTCTCCTCTACCCTACCCCTCAGGTATCTTATTATTTTAGAGAAGAATCCACCAGTTATTTGCCTGAAGCAGTACTTGCTAGGCTGCGTGCATTTTTAAAGCAGAACGTAGAAAAGAGTTGGGGGTCTCATTCAATATGCCAATTTTAACTTAACCTGTTTATCTTCAGTAGGGTGCCTTCCCTGTCCCAGTCCTCCCTGTGTTTGAAATGTCCATGGTGCAATTTCTCCACCAAATCAATCCTGTTTATGAACTGGAGGTTGCCTGGGGCTATGACTACTTCTGATACATATTTTCAAACAGCCTGCTTTCAGCCCTTTGCTTCTCCCTCTTCATCGGGGGAGTGAGCTCACACTGCCTCCCAAGCTCTTGCAGTGTGCCATATGAAATGCCTTATTTCTTGTTTGCATGTGTCCCAAACCCCACCATGTGCACTTGGCATTCAGTTAGATCTTCTATTCTTATGTCTATATTACATCTTCCAAGCTCTGTTTACTTTTGTTTCAAATTTATTTTTGATTTTGTAGGTTGAATTTATGGCTGAATTGTGTCCATCCAAATTTCAGTTGTTGAAGTCCGAACTCAGTACCTAAGAATGTGATCTTACTTGAAGATGCAGTCTTTACAGAGGTAATCAAGTTAAAATGAGGTGATTAGTGTGAGCCTTAATCCAATATGACTAAGTATCTTCATAAAAAGAAGAAATTTGGACACAGAGGCATGTGTAGAGGGACTGCAATGTGAAGGGACATAGGGCGAAGACAGTAATCTTCAAGCCAAGGAAAGAAACATGGGACAGACTCCTTGCTCACAGTCCTCAAAAGGAACTATTCTTTCCACAGCTTGATTTTGGACTTACAGTCTCCAGAACTGTGAGGCAATACATTTCCACTGTTTTAACCCCATAGTCTGTGACACTTCATGGCAGCACTACCTACCAAACTAATACAATGACTTAAAGTATTTTCCACCATTATAATAGCATTTTTAAAAGGGAGCAGAGAAAACCTGTATTTAACAAGAAGTTCCGAGAGGCATTTTACATGTTTTTTACTTAATGTAGGTGCTAGTCCATAAATGATAACGTTTCTGTAAAAGATAGAGTGTGAATGTGAATTCAGGTGTGCTTGATCCAAACCTTAGGCTCTTGGTCACTGCACTAAAACCCTCTGAGCTCAGTTTGCTTAGTTTTAGGGAGTTACAGCATGAATCTTGTCTGTGAATTTTAAAAGGACAACGTAAGTGTCAGTGAAAGTGCTTGTTTATTGTCAGCTAAATCAGTGATAATTAGATGTGCTGTTTTTTAATATAGGAGAAAAGGAAGAAGGTCTGATATTGAGTTCTTACTGTATGCTTTCCTTACATAGCCCAACTTGATCGTCAAAATAGTCCTACTGAGGATTGTGTAATCATTATCATTTCAAGAACTCAAGCTCAGAAAATTGAATAATTTGTCTTAGATTGTAACATCAGATTATGGGGGAGATGGGGTTCCAAGTAAAATTTGGAAGCCACTTTCATCATGCTCTTTCAGTTAATGCCCTGCAGGAAGAGAACTAAGTCCCATAGACAGAAAGTGAACCAGAGCTAGAGACACTCCAGGGACCAGGCTGCTCCGTTATCTTGAAGTATCTTCATTCAGGGCTCCTCCCTGGGTCTGTGATGATTTCACTGATCTGATGAGATTCAGACTTAGATGCTTTGATAGTCAATGTGTGACCCATGAAAGGCCTCAGCGTCACCTGAAAACAAAGTCCCTGACATCTCCCCCACTTCCTGAGTCATAATCTGCATTTTAACAAGATTCTCAGGTGATTCATGTGCACAGTAGAGCTGGAGAAACACTTAGAGTAACATTAGGTGGCCAGAGGGCTGAATCAATGTCAACTGAACCCTGTTCTGCAGGACACTGACCTCTTTTCTTTTGTCATTGTTAGTTCTCAATGGTTTCCCATTTTCAGTAGATCTGTGCCTGGCATTTTTCATTTATTATCTTACTCTCTTTTTTACACAATTCCCTCAGTGAGCTACTGATATCTGTGCATGGCTGTTCTTGAAAAAGTCCTTCTTTTGAGTACCCTCTGGGCTGCAAGCCTTTCTAGTCTCTCTTTCTTCTTACTTCATATTCTATTTCTCTGAGAGCTAACTATCATGAATAATTTAGGATCTCCCTTTCAGTTAACCACTTACCGTGTATATGAAAGTTCCCATTTCCTCAAACTCAGCAGTTAACTCCTCTTCATTAATGAAACACCTCTTAGGGGAGAAATAACCTAGGGTTCTTCACTATGAGGAATTTTTAAAACAATTATTTACAAACTTGAGCAAAGCTCAATATTTCTGTTTAAGTTATCATATCTTTCTTTCTAATTCAGGGTGTGGAATATAGTACCTGGGCCTCCAGTGTTTCTTGAATTAATTATTGTTCTGACTAGCAGCTGAGAATTTATTGAATTCCTTTACTGGACAGTGAGATGGGATGGGCCTTGATTTATTTTGGACTTCCCCGTCAATGTTTTTGCATTGCAGAAGTGAATAGCCTTTTGTCTTTATATACAGCTATCCTCTCTGAGTGTCCTGAAACTATGTGCCATATGCCACTATATGCGCTCTATGTCATGCAGATTCACTTTCCATTGGTTTATGATAGGTAATTTTTACAGAATGTGGAAGTAAACTGAATGTGTTTTAGGAGCCCACTCTTCTTTATGTTAAAGATAGTTCAATCCTGACAAGAGGAGTTTTATTTATGTAGGTTCTTATTTACATCTATTGTCTGGGGAGGTTACATGTACTCAAACCTTTGAATCTTCTGGTGTTTAAAAGCCTTCACATTATTATTATTTTTTTTTTAAGAATAAAAGAGACAATAATGATTGGGTTAGGGAAAAAAATGGATGAACATACAAAGAGTCTTCACAGAGATAGTGGAAGGCCCATCTTATTTAATTAAAAATATCATTATTTAGTGATTTATTGTGGCCTCCAGACTGCCTCCAAAAGCAGTACCTAAATAATGTCATTAAAACCATGTGGTATTTAAATTTCCCTTTTGTACAACATTTCTCAGTACAGTTCCTGTGTCTTCTATACAGTTGATTGAAAATTCTGTAAGAAAGGACCTGGAGCCCACAGAACAAAGCTGCAGATTTATGAGACTTTGCAATCTTTTGTAAAAAAGAGTCAGAAATTTGTGAAACATCTTAAAGTTTTACTTTTCTGCTATTCTCTAAAGTTTGTTTCAGATAATTATATTTTGAAAATTCAGTTAAAAAACAAAATCCTTTTTCTTTGAAATTGTATATTAAAACCTGGCACAGTTTCATCAAGTACCAAAGGTAGGAAGAGAAAGAAGAGGTTGGATTTGGCAGAACTAAAGTCCATAAAAAGAAGTCCTTATCCTAGGGTCTTAGTTGGGGGATTTGATTCCCTAAACCTGCCTTTAAGCAAAATTGTAAGCTCCTAAAATCTATAAGGTTATACAATATCCATCAGCCTATCCTTCCCTCTTGGATCTTTCTTAAGACCTCTTCTGCCCAGTACTTCATTCTCTATTCTCCATCTATTGATTCTAGACCTTATCTTCTACTTCTTCATCATCACTTTCCCCACTTTGGGATGGCTTGGCTTCACCCAGAATCAAAATAAGAGAATCAATTTTAACTTTTTGCAAAACATACCCAGATTTTTTTCCAAGCTAAAATTTCACATTTCCTACTGAGAATGTAGCTTTTCTGAGAAAAACCCTGACACTTTGCTACTGGTGGAATTATGAAATTTTGTGAATTTGCCACAGGCAAAACTTGCTGTTTCTGCAGAACCTAAGCATTTGGTATTTTTTTCCCCCAGTCAAAAATCAATGTTCACAATACTTTTCAGTTTTAAAAAAAAAAAAGCTGCATTATTTTGTCTTAAGGAGTTGCAAATTTTTCTTAAACACCAAAACTTTTGGAAGACCCTTTTACAATATCCTTATCCTTCCTCTCCGACATGTAAGGCAACAGGCAGAATAGACTCCCTTCTTCATTTGCTGGGCATCTGCTCATTGCGATGTAACAGTCTCGGTGGACATTATGTCTTAAACTCCCCTATGCCGGTTACCGATTCTGTTTGAAAAAATGGCTCATGCATTTTCCTGAATTCTCTTTCTAGCTGGCAGTCCTGAAATTTTTTAAAAATCTTTTTTAAGAGTTGTGAAAAATGCATTAAATGACCTGTCAACTTTAAATCAAGCTAAAGAATAGTCAGAACTTGGGGACGGTTGCTTTTTAACCCTGGTTTTTGAGAGTCTTAAAGCACCTTGGAACACCCAGTAAGAGGTCAAGCCATGGATTATTGCTGGGTCCTAAAAGGTGCCACATGCCTTTTGAAAAATCTCCTTTCCCAGCCACACTCATCACAAGCTCCAGAACATTGATCAGGCATAGGTTTTCCTTGAAGTTTTGGTTTAGCTTTTTATTTGAGCAGCATAGCCTGCTTTTCCACTCCCATCAAATATTTCTCTGCTTAATCTTTCCTTCATTGCAATTTAAAATAAGGTTTACATTGCAAATACCATGGGAAGATGCACTATAAAATATGAA
This sequence comes from Pteronotus mesoamericanus, assembly GCF_021234165.1. Taxonomy (NCBI): domain Eukaryota; kingdom Metazoa; phylum Chordata; class Mammalia; order Chiroptera; family Mormoopidae; genus Pteronotus; species Pteronotus mesoamericanus. The sequence continues at coordinate 26,806,929 of NW_026555078.1, read as the reverse complement.
TAATTGAATAAATGAGCGTCTATTATTTATTGGGATCACCCTGTGCAAGGCTATTTTGTAGTCACTCCTTCAATCCTCACAACAAGTCCCTGCAGAGGGTGTGATTACCCATCATCCCATTTCAGATGAGTAAGCTGAGGCCTAGAAGTGGTTAATTAACTTGCTTCAAATTGCACATGGGGGCACAGCAGGGATACAAATACAGGCCTTCTGGTGCTGCAGTGTAATACTAGTGCTTTTAAATGATGACTGCATTTTCACTGTGGTATACATGAGTTATAAATATTTTGAAATCTAATTTTGAAGGGATTTTGGACAGGGAAGAAGGTGAAAGAGTGAGGTAACTACATTACCAAAAGGAGGGAAGAGGTGTTTTCAAGAGGAAAATGTCCAAGAACAAAAGGTTTTTCTGGTCAGCATTGTTCACTAGAATGACCCTGGGTATAAGACCAAGTATTGTTTCCTGCATGTTAAGAACAATAGCCAATTATCCAGGTGAATGGGCAAATGGCGTAGCAAACTCAATAGAAATGATTAGGTACCTCCACTTATTCCCTTTCCTAGAATTCTTCACTCATAGACACTGTCTTCTAGAAGAATCAGAAATGACTAAAATGCATTTCTGTTAAGAAGCTATCTATCATGGCAGTGCAATGTCCAAATGGCAAGATGAAGGAAACGTCAGATCTGCAGCTGATTCACAAACTCATTTATCATACTGATTAATAGAAACTCTCATAACTGATGTTAAAAAATTACTTATGGTTGAATTATAACTCATTGGCGGGAAAATTTTCTAAGAATATCTTTGTGTTTTGTATTTATGCATAGGGTGAGATCCAGCAGTGGCTCTGTTTGGTTTCTATCTTGGGGGAAATAGGTCCATCTCAACCTTCCTCTTGTACCTTCAGCATTTACCTCTATGCAGTTCTTTCTGCATTTTCTACCTCACACCCAACATTTGCAAGTTTCCTGTCTCTGAGCAACAATGTTCTCATTAAAGCTATTATTTGACAACGCAGTTCTCTGCTGATAGTCTTGGAAGCTGTTTGAACAATGTTTGTGCAGCTGTACCCTGTGTTTTCTAATCAAGACAGGCTAGGGAATATGCTAATGAGCTTCCCACACAAATCCAGAGAACATGCCCAGGTAAGGATCATGTGGCTTGAACTTCTGTTTTCATTTCTTTCTGACTTAAGTTCTTTAACCAGGTAAAATTGTCAATTTGGGTACATTCAATGTCAGCAACATACTTCCCTTGCTTTTTGGATTTTATTTTCAAGTATTTTGCCAGAGGCAATTAAGGCAGAGCTTTGTTTTGGAAACACTGGAGAGTTCTGGCCAAATTCTGCAGAATGAGAGTGCCAGGCACAGAGTTGCCAACCAAATTTATTTCTAATGAAAAATAACAACTAGGCATACAAAATGCACTTGAGAGGAGTGCTTGCCATGGTCCCACCGGGCAGAACTTAGCGGAGCTCACGCACCAGCCTGGGGAGGTTTTGGGTCTCCCTGCACCTGTGTGCTTGCTGAATCCAGGGAAGAATTGAAAAACTGTGGGTAAGGATGAGCACTAGGTCAGGGGACAAAAGAGCATGACTGAGGGACACTGGGGCAGGGGGCAGAACGTCACTAACGACAGGTTTGGAGGGCCGACTTCGGGACTAACTGTGAGAGGCATCCGACCAAAGAAAACTGAAATATCAGCTTCCCTGCTGATGATGGAGGGGAGGGGTAATGCTCCTCCCACAGAAAGATACGAGGCAAAGTTGTAACATCAACTCCAAGGCTGATTAGAATATGCAGTCAAACCTCGGTTCTTGAATATCTCTCATCTTGATCAATTCAGTTTTTGACCAAGTTGTTCATGGAAAAGTTGTCTCAGTTGTTGAAAAAAACTTCAGTTCTCGACACGACAACCCTTTAATGCTGATCCCTGTATGATCAGTCATGTGTCTCTCAGGCCATAAAGGAGAGAACGCGTGAGTATGAGTATGATTCAGCTTTCGAACAACTTGCTTCTCCAGCAGCCTTCTGAAATGCAAGAGCCAAGGTTACACTAATGACATCGTTTTAAACTCCACCATAAAGCCAAAACTACTTAGTATGGCACAGCCCACAAAGCTCTTTAAAACGTTTCACATGCCTTCCCGTCTCTGGTCTTTTCGTGTTCCTCCAGTCTTGACTTGTCCCCTTCTTTACATGAACTCTGTGTTCCAGTCATGCTGAGCTGTGTCCTCTGCTTGGAATGCCCTTTGTATCTCCCATTTCTTCTAATACTTCCTCTCAGTGTGCACACCTCTCTTGTTCTCGGTGGCATTTCAGTACTAAACTTAATTGTCTTTTCCTCTGGAGAAACTTCCCTGATCTACAGTGACTTACCCTTTGGGTTTTCCATAGTTCCTGTGGTAGATGCTGCTACTTGCTACCCAGCTGTGTTTCTCCACTGCTTCCTCATTTATTAGAATCCATTATGGCAAAGCTAAAACCCTTATCTTCCTGTACTACCTTTCTGATGGGTGACTGACCCATTTCTGGGAACTGAAATGTAGAAGTTTCTAGATAGAGCTTCTGGAAGAGCTTTTTTTTTTTGTAAATTGAAGTATAGTCAACGTACAATAATTATGTTAGTTTCAGGTGTACAACATAGTGATTCTTCATTTATATACCTTATGGTGTGATTACCAGAGTAAGTCTAGTAACCATTTGTCACTGTGCAAAGTTACTATTGATGTTATTGATTATATCATCTGTGCTGTACTTCGCATCCTCCTGACTTTTTAATTTTTTAACTGGAAGTTTGTACCTTTTATTCCCCTTCATCTCTTCCATTTATCCCTGAACTCTTCTCTTCTCTGGTGGCCATGAGTTTGTTCTCTGTATTTGTGAGGCTGTTTTGTTTTGTTTTTTAGATCCCACATATTAGTCATATTACATGGTATTTGTCTTTTTCTGCCACACTGGACAGACATGATTTACTCTCAGGACATGGTCATGAAGGGCATGCTTGTGGGATTAGTAAGAGAACCCATTTTCAATGAGGCCTCTTAGCAGGTCATTTCCTTCTTTCAAGTTCACATTTAGAAAGGGCTCATGGAGCAATTGCAGCCCCCAGAGCCAAAGGTAGGTCTCTTCAGTGAGCACCCAGGGAGAGGGATTTCAGGTAAGAGGCATAGCCCCTGCACTGCAGAGGCGTTTTCATTATTAATTACTCAGTAGGCAAAGATTGCACATCAAGGAGGTGCATAAGCAAAGACTTGTATGTAGTAATTGAGGTCCCAACACAAGAAATTGACATCTCAGCAAAGATCAGAGCTCACTTGGGACAAGACTAATGAGAAACATGCAGGTAGTATCAATATAGAGACAGTTACCCTGGCCATGGTCCCTGAGTCACGACGAGCTGTGATCTGATATTTGAATCTATTCTGAAGCTTTTTAGGTCACTGTATATGAAGTGCATATAATTAGCCTTACATTTCTCATTACAGAATGAAAGATTGTCATTCTCAAGAAAGCCTTCAAGTATATTTAAAAAATTATTCTAGGTTCTTTGTAGCTATCTGGACCAGGCAGCTCCTGCATGCTAATTAGCACCAAGATACGAGTGCCTAGAGTGGGTCAGGTGAAGAAGCCATCTTGCATAAATGTGTTAATGAAGCCCAGATTTTCTATATATGGTACAAATTAATAAAAACATTATTGAGATTTGTTTATTTTTCTTGTAATCATTACTCTTGGTGAGCAGACCACAGCCTATTATAATGCATGATAGCCTTGAAAATTTGTAGTATTTCTGAATAAAATTGTTGGATGATTTCCTACTTGCAGAAGTGCTTGAAACATGATTCATTGCTTTATTCAGAACTAGAATTTTATTTTTCCCAATGGGGTGAAAAAATCTGAGACAGTGATTGATGGCAATCTTTCCTGGGGTGTTTTACTTACCATTCCCCCTTGGCTGTATGTGATGGATCACATTTTAAAGGTTGTGATATTAATGAGTCAGAGCAAGAAGAAACTGAGTCACATGTGTTTGTGTGTACATTAAAATGGACAATCATCCTTTCTTGTGTGCCGTATTACTAAAGATCATATATTGTAGCTCTGATGACAGATTGATTGATTTCATCTTTCTACTGAGGAAATAACCATCATCCTTGAAGGTTAGAAGGATATCTGATGGTACAAGTTTAGAGCTGAAAAATTACATGCTTATTTTGGAGTGAGTTAGACAATTATTTATTTTTACACAGTTATGCAAATAATGAAATGGGTTTTCCTGGTTAGTTCCACTGACTTTTAGAGGAAATAAAGCATTTAGATTCACCCCTGTCAGAGGGCTGTTCATTCTTTCAAGACACATGGCAGACCCAGCAGTCCGATCACATGTGCCTTACCACGCCTGCTTGTGTTTCTCTTTCTAGCTCCTGCCTGTCGGGCAGAGGTCCCCAGGCACCCGTGCTGTTGCCTTGGAGTTTTCTCAGGACTTGGACACTCTGCTCTCAAGTGCATCTCTTTTTGCTTTATTTCTCTTTAGGCAAACCTTTTGAACCACCTCCCCTTTTGCAAATTCCTCTTTTATTTTTATTCCTGCTCCTTTAAGATGGCTTATGATGTCTTAATTAATGTTTTTATCTAGTCACTATTGTGGCTCTTTTCCAGGGCAATGGTAGGAGGGGAACTTTATAAATAAAGCGATTATTCCCTCAAAATCAAACCAGGCAGAATTTCCTCTCTTGTGCGGGTCTGTGGCTCCTTTGGAGGCACCCCCCCACCCCCAGCTGAAGTCTGCATCCCCAGCGTTTCCTTGCACGTGTGTAGGAGGGGTCGAATCATATAACCTGTTTACTTAAGTCTGTTGACATTGCTAGGATGCTGGTGGGTGGCATCACAGCTGCTGTTTGGAAGCTGCCTCAGCAGGGAAGCAACCACACAAAAGAGTAAGAAACAAACTACCAAAGTGGGAGAAAAATGCAACAATTGAAAGAACTATTTAGCACCAGACATAATCACAGAACCTGGACTGTGTCACCGACAAGCCACCTAATTTGGAGAGTGTCTGGGGATAGTATGGCCTCATGATTTTCTTTAATTTCTGCCATAGCAAGTTTTCAAATGGAACCAGATAAAGGGGACACAGGCAGAACAGAGATTTATGGCTTCTCTGCTCTCTGACAAACGCACTTAGTGTCCTGTGCTTGCCGTGCACAGTGATAAAGGCTCCAAGCCTGACAAGGCTCTAGGGCTGCAAATACTGAATGTGGAAACTGCATTTTGAGAGATCATTGTATTTCCTTTGCTTTATTTTAGAGCCGTGAAAATAATCTCAGTATCAGCAATCATGACTTAGAGGAGGGAGTAGAATTACGTCATTGAATGTTTGCTACATAATTGACTTTGCTTTTAATTACAAAGACGGGTCATGTGGCAGGGAAGTAACTGTCACTGCAGTGCCCCCTTCACTGAGTTCTGCCATTTTTGGCAAACACTACATCCAGTACAAAAGCTCTGGCTGGGTTATTAATCATGTTTGTTGAACAAGCTACAATATTCTGCTGCTTGGCTACAAAGCCAAGTATGGAATTGCTGGCAGGATGTTATGATAAAATACTCGATACCTCTCACTCTTAGACTTTGCTCCTGCTAGGGATTAATAGTTTTCATCTTCATTTAATTAAAAGGGATAAAAATAAAAGGAAGTGATTTCAATGATGTTTCATGCTCTCAGCTGTCATGTTCTTGGTTACAAAGAAATAGAAAACATGAAAGCTGACAGTGATGTTTGAATATAGGGCACAGGGGCTGTGAGCTTCTACAGACAAGGGAATGGAGACTAGGACTTTTACATCCAGCATTTTCCCTGTACTTTCTACATCCTTTTCAAGGGGGCTTCTGATGTTCTACCAAACTCTGCTAATTGAGTTGGACAAGAAGAGTTACCACTCACCCATAGAGCATTAGAGATGGCCCTCAAAGTCAATCAAAGTTCTTACCTGCTCTTATCTTTGGGAAAGCTCTGTCATCTGATTAGCTGCTATAACTTCCATGGAATCAAGGATTGAATAATTATCATCAAGTTACTTCAAGGACTGAGTTGTTTCTTTTTTTTAAATTCTTACCCAAAGATATATTTATTCATTTTATAGAGAGGGGAAGAGAGAAAGAGAGAGAGAGAGCAACAGGATGTGAGAGAGAAATATTGATCGGTTGCCTCTTGTATGTACTCTGACCAGGGATTTAACCCACAACCTAGGTATTTACCCTGATTGGGAATTGAAACCACAACCTTTGGGTGTACAGTAGAGTGTTCCAACCAACTGAGCCACACAGTCAGGGCAAAGACTGGGTATCTGAGAGGTCTTTCCCCTTAGCCAGAAAGGCCTGAGCTCCTATGAAATTGCCTTACATGTTTCATAACATTAAAGGGGTTGCTTCTTTCATCAGAAGTCCTATTTCTCCAAGTATGTTCTTTGGAAGATTGATTCTGTGGGTGTCAAGGGCTGAATGGTAAAGAAGTTTGGAAAATGACGAATGAAATAAGCTTTTAGAATCTTTAATGTGCTAGCTAGCATTATGAATCTCCAAAATAGAGATACATGATGAGTATCTCACGAGACAGGGTATATTTTGTAGGTCACACTTCAGATAAAATTGTTCTACAGAATGAATGTAGTGAAGCCTTAAAACATCTTTCCTCTTGTTCCCTATGGTCCAAGAATTTTAATTATTTCTAGAATCGAAACCTCTACTCTCCCCTCTTATCTTCATTTATAGGTTAACTATCTTATTTTTTATCTGTGATTAAATGTCTAATAATGTAATCTTTGACTCGTATAATCTAGAGAATGACACGCCGCTTCTCTGGCTGCCCAACCTCTGAATCCCCTTATTGACTTTGGGGAATCTCGCGTTGTGTGGCTATGAGTAAGAGGCCAGAAAAACCTCTCTTGTTTCATGTCATAAAGATATGGGCATTTGACCAAAGCTTAGCCATTTGGATGTTTCTCGAATGGTGGATCTCGAATGGGTATCATATGGAGAAAGGATGGGTAAGACTGGAATGGGGGCAGCATCTTGCTGTGACGATACTATGACATCCCCAGTAGTGTGACCAGTCTCTGGTTCCTGCTGGATCTTCCTGAATCTGATACTCACATTTTCAATAAATACCCTTTTAAAATTCAGACAGAAGAGTACTTTCTCTTACATAAAAACAAATACTGACTGGTTGAGAACTCAAACTAGCTGTGAATATTTGAAGTCTCTGTTTCAGGCAAATACAGTAGAAAAATGTACCATCTTGCTTTAATGCCCTGTTCTGTTTAAGAAGAATGAGTCAACTGAGCTCTCTTAGCCAGTGTATATATGAAGACTGTGCCATGTTTACTGATTATTCATGTTTTTCCCCATGCCTTGAACTTTGACTAGAAAAAGCCAATAACTCTAGCCCGAAATCCTCTAATTCTCAACTGAGAAAAAAAATCTTCAAATTAGGAAAAGAAGAGACTGTGTACAATGTATAGATTAATGTGTGTGCCTAAGTTTGGTTTATGTTCTGGGCAGAGGCAACAGAGCGGAGTGGCCTGAGCCAAAAGACCTGGCTTCTGTGCCTGGCTCTCTCATCACCTTAGCCAGGTCACTGCTCTGGGTAAAGGAGAAAGGATTTGACAATGAGCTCATTATTTCAGCAATGTTGGAATTTTTATAGCCAAATAAAAGCTCATTGATATTGTAGATTTTTAGGCAAATTAAAGCTCAATTTCTTGAAAATGAAATTAAATGTGTAAATTAAATTAAAAATTAAAGATGATTCAGAACTTCATTCCTAAAAGGAGAAGTAGGTCATTTGTTTTGCAAATTGAATTCTGCTGAGCCCTGGGGCTCTGGGGTAACATCTCAGGGGCAGCTTGGGAATGGAAGTGGGAGGTTGGATTTGGGGCAAAGTTTCAGATCCATCCCACAACTTCAAGCAGGCCAGCTTTTATTATTACATTGGATTTGGATATTGAGGCTCTTATTAAAGCTTTATTTGAACAAAAGTTAGAAAACTAGTGAATGGGGTGATCGCTAAGGGTTCTTCTGGGAAGTAGTGCTGTAAGTCTGTATCAGCAAAGCATCCTTGATGGCACTTCTTAAACCATTAATTCCTTCCATTCTTTCCGCATACTTTCTGCTCTCTTTGCTCACGCAGGAAAAACAGTACTTTCTGAAGCTATAAGACACTATTCCACTATTTTCACTTCTCTACTGGGTTTTAGGCCCTGCCCTTTCTCAATGTACTCCCTACATTGAAAACATACATTCGAAATCTCAGTTAACTATAAAGAAATGTTTATTAAGCACCCTCAAGTACTTGGTGATAAATTGTTATTTTCCCAAACCTGATACCGGGGGAGTTATACCTGTAAGAAACTGACATCCAACAGTTAGCTATTCTTTCCTAACATGCTGTCATGGCCAAATTTCTCCTCACCTGCCTTTCTTCTCCACCTCCGCTTAAGCTGACCCTCTCAGCCCCCCAACCAGCCCCCCAAATTGATTTCACAGATCAGTTGTCTGACAAAATTTCTGTTTTACTGAATATCAGTGCACACATACTCCAGGTTTAGCTTCAATCTCACTTCCTTGCAATAGTGTGCCTTGATCTCCCAGGATATGTACTTAACCTCTGTGTCCCATAGCATTGATGGAAACCCCTCTGCAAGTATTTATCCTGCTTACAAGTGTGTCTGGGTCGTCCTGTGTAGACTGTAAGTTCTCTGAGGGCCCAGATGTGTGGCATTTCCATAGCAATTGGAATAGGAGAGCCTAGTAACATATGCTTCTTAAATATTTGCCGAGTATCTGCTCCCTCTACCCCTAAGTCCCAGAAACTAGCCTTGGAACTGAAAAACAAGGTTTAAACTAAACCTGACTAGTATTATATAATCTCTGAAGTTTGTTGATTGTTGATTTTATTGTTATACTGAAGGCCAGATGGACATTGGCAAGAGGCTTTATTGCAGACATTAAAAAAAGAGTTGCATAATCAGCCCTGAGCAGATGTCTCTGTTCGTGACTGTGTTGTGGTAGAACACAGCTTCTCCTCAAATCCAGTCAACAGGATTCTCTGCCTTGTTTCCCCAAAACCCATAGACTCACACAGTTCTGGGGCTGTTATCTCTTGTACAATCCTCCCACGTCACAGAGGAGAGAGAAGTTCTGGAGAAGTTAAATGACTGGCCCAAGGTTACATATACAGGCCATTTAATCTGGAGTTAGTGACTTCAATCCTGATTGAGTGATTCCAGTATACTGTCCTTGCCCCACCCTGCTGACGCCTACAGCTAGTTTGTGAGGGTTTTCTTCAAAATACTTCACTGATAGCAAGTGGCTGCTCCCTGGGGGCAGGCTGTGTGGCAGAGTAGCTTTAGTGAAGTCTTGCTGCAGAAGACCGAGTTTTGCCAGCATCTTCACACAAAGAATACCATTATGCTAGCTCTATTGTGGCTTTAGATGATCATTTTTACAAATTTCATTCTGTGGGTAGCATAAAGGAGAACTCCTGCCCTCCCCTCCATTGGGATATGATAATGAACAACCACCAGCTTTTAAGTTAAACAAAACAATGAAAATGTGTCCCAGGAGAAATTTTTACATGACCTGACCCAAGACCTCCACATGGCTCTTTTAACTCTGTGTCAGGGTTAGTAGACTTTTATGTCTTTATTTTTTAAAGTCTGAAACAGTTTTATATTTTTTACTTAAAATTTTTTACCGCTTTGCTTCCCCTTATAGTTCCAGGATAAATACATATGTTTTTTAAAACCACATTTCAAAAAGTCCTTATTATCTGTTGAGAAATTTAATATAAAACAGGTAATACAAAGACTAGTATTAGATTTCAGTATGATTACTCTTCAGCTGTGTCACAATCTCTTAATTAATCCTTTTTGGTTTGATTCCCAAGAAAAAAACTACAAGATACCAAGTTCATCAGCTCCTCACCATACCCGGAGGGTCTATTCTGAGTCCAGGATCAACAGGGGCAACTACTATGAGATTTGTGGTCTCTCTGTGAATTGCATCTGGAGCCAGAAAAAAGCCATCACCAGATTTTAGTATAATAATAGCTTTTTTTTTTTTTCAGTTATAATTTAATCTACTGATGGTGTGATTTTCTTCAATTCAGTATAAGGGCTTATTTTCTGCAGCAGTTCTAGTCTAATTTCAGGGCAATTCCACATACGTTCTCTTACTTATCAAAAAATACCTCCTTATCTCTTAACATTTGATATTCCTTACACATAAACTTATTTTATAATTAAAAATAGAGTTATAAGTACAGATACTCTAGGAATGGTAGGACATTGGCAGTTTTAAAGCATACATGGAAATCTATTGTCACATAAGCAGTATGACACAGGCAGACAGAGCACAGGAACCTCAAAACCATTGAATATGGTTCTGAATTCTAGCCCCAGTCTTTACAGTATGACCTGTTATTTAACTGCTTATTCCTTATACCCATGGTTCAATGGGTTGGCTCAAGAGGTTCAGAACTGTCTTTACCATGTCTTCCTCCTGCTTTCAACCCTCTGATGGAACTGCTGTATCAGAGCATGAAGTGCCCCCATAGGAATGAAGACAAACAAATCAGTCCTGTGCTCCCAAATCTGCAGTTGCTCTTCATTGTCTCTACAGAATATAGTTCAAGTGCAGTGGTTTGGTTGTCAAAACTGGAACATTCCCCAGGGCTCGGTGAATCTGATCAATCATTCTGCCATCAGTTGGGTAGGGTTATGTGTACTCCCCAAGGCCAGGCAGTGATTAGAGGTGGAAGCAGGGGAAGGAGAAGAGCAAATGTATAGGGAACACCTTCTCTCCACCAGATGCATTACATTCATTGTCTATTTGATCTTCACAACAACAGTATCTTTATGTCCATTTACAGTGGCAGGACTGAGTCTCAGTGAAGGTAAACAATGTGTTAACACTGTTAATAAGAACAGATTCAAATGGGGATCAATTTGATCAATCAGTCATGAAGAAAATGACTGATGACTGAGATTAAAAGGTGTTTAAACCAGATTTAGGAAATTAGCACAAATCGGTCCCTTCTTGATCCAATTTAAGTGCTATTTTATAATTCCGTCCCAACGTTTCACCTGTTCTTATCTATTTTTACTTTCTTTTATCTATGTGATATGTTTAAGGGATCAGAATGATAGTAGGATTGGTGTGGATTGGTGTGTTTTGAGATTTGCTTGACCCTACAGCCTTGGGTACAGTTTATAGCAGACCTCTTACCATCTCATTGTAATATACCCATTTATTTTTACTTCCTATCAGGACCTTTCCACTTTTGCTTGTTGGCCTATTCATTCTACATAGCTCTTGCTTCAGCTATGCTTTAGGATAGTAATTTTCAACAAGTGTGTTACAAGAATTTTTAAGACATGCAATACCTGACCATTTAGTCAGGGACACTGACCTCTTTTCCCTTAGACTGTCAAATAAAAAGAAAAATGACAACAGCGGATATAACAATAGCAGTCTGATGTGGATGAATCAGTTATTCCTATTTTTTTTGTCAGATCAGCAAAAAATATATTTTTTTGATGTGCTGCCGAATTTTAGTAATTAGTTTATGTGTGCCATGAGAGGAAAAATGTTGAAAATTGCTGCTTTAGGGAACCAGACTACTAACTCCACCAAAGCGAGGACTGTCTGTTCTGTCTCCCTTGTGAGCCCACGACCTAGAAAAGGGTGTAGCACTGAGAACAATACACACAGGATTAGAGGGATGGATGTCCCCATCTGAAATGCAGTTTCCTTTCTTTTCTACCTGGACAAAGTTTAGCCAATTTAAAGATCCAGTTTTTACTCTTTCTTTTATGAAACTTTTCCATGTTCTATACAGACACTTGCTTCTAATGAATTCATCTTTTCTGAACTCAGCTGTGCAAATTTCTCAAGTAGTATTTTCAGCAGCTCCCATTATTTTGATTAATTTACTATTCAGTTCTTGTATTTCTGTTAAACTTTTTGGGTTATGTGATTTATCTCACCACTAGATCACACTTTCTTTGTGGACAGATACTATCTTATCCCTCAGGATACAATTCCTTGACAAATGTAAACTAAGTGAAATAATTTGGTGCTGATGTTTTTCACACGTCTATAAAATTACTGGCCACATAATTTCATCATGACTATAATTAACATAGCATAGGCTTAGTTTACATTTTAAGTGTTAGTTTCATGTTTTGAAAAGCTCCTATAAAAAATCGCTGAATGGTGATTGGTGTTTAATCATTAAGTATTTTTAGTTAAATATTTTGAGTTAAAATATTATGATTTTAAAACTGTGTTTACTAGTATCTCTCTAATCTAATAAAGATTTAGCCTAGAAGGGAACCATGGTTCCTGCCTGATGTGGTTGTGGGGAGATTCTCCATTAGCAACAATGATAGGGAAACAAAAAAGTGAATCATCTTTATCATATCTGAGATTACTGATTACCATTTATACAAAGGAAATGCTAAATATAGGTGCATTCCTATCAAGGTGCCACTGTAGAAACGGGAAATAGAACAGAGCAGGGATGGGTACAGGACTTGCCAAATCAAGAAATTTCTGCAGAGCGTCTTGTCCTTCTTGGTCACAAGCTTCCCTGACTGAATTCTGTCTTCTTTCTCACATTTCCCAGGCAGCATTCTGTGGGCTATTTTGAGGAAATATTTTCACAAAATATCCAAACCTTATGTTTGCTGACAGGCTACAAAGTCTAGGTTCTTAGTAAGAAAATTGTATCTCACATCAGAACTTTCCAATCCAACTGGCACTCCTGCTTCCTGTGAATCCTGAAGAACAGATGGAAGTGGGAACCTGATTTTGACTGAGATTTAATCCAGCCTTAGGAATAATTTCTAAATTCTCCCATCAGTATTCCACGAGTTTTTGATGTTTTTGTTTGAGTGGACTGACTTCTCTCAGGAAAAATTGAAGGAGAAAATCACAAAAGTAAAAGAGTCTACTTTAATGGACGATAATATATAGTCAGTAAAAATCAGTTTCACCAAATGAGTTCAATAACTTATTAAAAATAATAAGGAACATGAGCATATGTCAGGATACTCTCAAATACTATGCAGATGGTGGTAATAATATTGATAGCAGTAGTCGTTTCCTGAGAACATGAAGCCAAATGCATGTTGACCATCTTGCTCTGTAAATATGCTGCCTTTTGCTTGATTTAAGCCTAAGTCTAGTGCCATCCTGTTTCCTGACCAAGAAATCTTTTGCTCCTTGAAGAAGAGATGCTAGGATGTTTGGTGGACTTGGGTAACACCAGGGGAAATTCAGACCCTGGAGTGGTTTGGCCTGTCGGATCTCAGCAATAAAATCTGAGAGTTTCTCCACTGTATGAAAGGCAGTTTAGTTAGAAGACATGGAATGTACTCTGTGGCCCTTTCCACACTCAGGACTCCAAGACCTGGGTTATAATTCTTTACTTGCAATTGATACTAAGGAGTTAGAGCAAAACAACAACAACAAAAACAAAACAGAACAAAAAAACCCACCCAAATTTTATGGACATACTTTCCTGCTAAATGTTGAAACTCACATGGGGTTTTTTCCCAGGTCCCATAACTGACGTGACCATACATTTGTATGTTCCTTTTGTCCCCTGCAAAAATGCCAATCATCTGACCATTTTATCCAGACCTTAGTCTAACATGCTTAGGGAAGTTGACAAATGAATCTTAGAAGGCTAATACCTCAAAGACCAGATTTTAACCAATCTGTCTTGTTTTCCTCAGGTTTTGAGTCAGAGCTCTCCAATTTGTGCAAATTTAATATCACAAGATACAGAGAAAAAAGACATCATAAATTCCAAGCTGAAGTATGGGCTGTTTGATATGCGCTTCTCAGTCCCCAGAAAAGGACCAGCATTTCTCTGTCATAACATTTTTAGCTCAGAAAATGTCCATTTCCTTGAAAACACCTTTGAAGACTTCTTTTTTAAGTAGTTTGTATGGATTTCTTTCTTTATTCATCAAATATTTGTTAACATAATAATAAGTGATAGTTCTGTGCTTTTATTTGATTTTCACACCATTCTGCCTAGAATACTTGTGAACATATTACTCTGATAAATATATTACTGTATTTCCCAAACAGAATTCAACACATATAGAATTAAAGTCAATTACTTCAGAAATAACTTCTGAAGTTCTTGATGGAAAGAACCATATTTCAGATTGGTTTGTTTTTGTAACCCATCACAGTATTAGAAAAGTATTTTGTACATAGGTGTTCAGTAAACATCTATTGACTTGAGATACATTAATCCTTACCTGAGGAAATATGGGTTTAACAGGATTCTGCAGCTACTTGATTGACATATCAGGACTCAGTTCTGCTCTGCAACTATTATCCCAGTGGCCCTCAACCAGAATGATTTTACCTCCTGGAGGACATTTGGCGTTGGCCTGAGATATACTGTTTGGTTGCCACACTCAGGAGCGTGGTAGGGAAGATGGAGTTGCTACTGGCATCTAGTGTTTAGAGGCCAGGGATGCTGTAAATATCCTGCAATGCACAGGTTGCCCCCCACCCCCAAAACAATGTGTTATGTGACCTGAAAATTTAATAGTGCCAAGGTTAAAAAACTGTGGGTTAAGTGAATCTCTCACTAACACCTTATGGACTTCTATGTAACCTAATGTGATATCTCAAGGTCATTTTCAATATTTGTTCTGCACTGGTAGTTTATTTCACAGGAAATCTTGAAGTCTACATGGCCATCAAAGTCATATATACTTATGCAATCTCAGGTCATCACTATCCTTTAATTAAACTTTCATGACTGTTACTGTGATACATTAAAAGGTGGAGTGCAGATTTGAGAAAACCTCTCGGGAAAACCAATCATTTAATCATCATTGCTAGAATTTGTACTGTTTACCTACCTGATTATGCTAGTATGAAAACCTGAATAAGATAGGCCTATCTTGCTAGGTAGTTGAGTATTATTTCATATTGCCATTTTTAGATCTCCAAAATTATTTGGATTGACCCTATGTAAACCTGAGTAAATTGAAAGAATTAACATTGGGATTTAAAGAGCTAACAGTAATATTTATGCCTCGTTAATGTAACTGGTGTCCAGTTTTGTTTCCTGAGGTATATTTGCAAAAGTTATATACAGAATACGGTACAGAAATACTTTAGCATGGGCCTATTTAAGTGAGTTAGAAGGATGAGAGAATGAGGTACACAGGATTGGTGAATGGACGGTGTGACTGTGAAATTTATCATCCAACTCAGGGCCTCTTTGAGAGTGGCACACTACTGATAATTAAGCCAGGACAATTGGCATAGACAAGGACTTTTGGGGATAGACCAGCATGCATGGTCACCCTATCCATGAAGAATGCCTCAGATTTGAGAAAAAGAGAGGGGATGATTCTGAAATTAATATAGCCTCATCAAGGCTGTAATACATAGAACACTGTTTTTTAAATTCTTAGACATGGAAAGACTCCCCTAACACACCACATCTTTGGAGCTAGAGGCTTTGGCACTGATGACAGCATGTTGTCTGCAATAGAAATTAGCTCTGAAGCAGCCTTCCCTGAACCTTGGCGTGCATGGTGGTGCTTCAGCAATAGACTTTATCACAGGGAGGTGGAGCAAAAAAAAAAAAGGAAACAACATGTCCCATGTGCTCGTTGGGGGGACCACTTCAGAGCTGTGTGAGAAACTCCCTAGAGACCTGGGGATAGCCAACCGGTGAAAAATTAGGGAAGGTGAATGGAGGTGTGGAATGGGGGTCAAAGTTCAATGATAGTTCTATGATCAGAACTACAGCAAATGAGTTTATTATTTATTGTAGATACTTTTAATAATTGTCCTGCATGGCAACACGTGGAGAAACCCCGTCTGTACTGGGAAGATACTAAGACCTGGAGAATGTGAATTCTGTGTTCCCCAGATGTGGTGATTTCCTTGGTGTTTTTGGAAAACTTCTGTGCAGACAGCCAGATGATATTTTAAAATAGCTGTAGCCTAAGACAGGTGGCCATAGGGCTGTGTGGTCCTGAAGAGATGGAGGCCATTTGAGAGAATTACATGAACAGAGTCGTGATCTAGGGTTTAGGGGCCTGGGAGAGGGGCAGTTTCAGCATGAAACATGAATGTGAACTCAACTGAAATGGGGAATATTTGCCTGGGCTAGGTTTTAATTATACATAAAGGCCATCAAAAGGTGCTTTCCAACATCAAATATTAATGTAATAATCTCAATATGGAACAGTTGCTATGAGCTATGTAACTGATTCAAGAGTTTCTTGAAGCTACTCAACTGTTTTGTGACCCATGCCTACATTCGTGTTGCCTCAAGTTCCTCCTTCCTACCTCCCTGTTCCTCTGGGAATTGGTGACTTATCTTTCAAAATTAACCCAAGACATAACTTTTCATTGGAGACTTTTCTGATATTCAGGAAGCATGCACCAAATCTTTACCTGAGCTCCTCCTTTACCTTGTATACAGGTTTTCCACATTGGCATCCTTGACTTTCAAGAAACTCACATTTTCGGACATCAGCTACAAATACACCAACAGGTACTGCCAACAGTTTAGTTTTTTAAATGGTGCTATTTTAGTCTAAACAGAGATATCGCAGAATGGTTTAAGTACTTTGTGTGCATATCAGTTTATGAGAACTGAGAGGAAAATACAAAGATAAAAATGGTAAAATGTATAATTTTTATAGATGCTATTTATTTGAGACCAGGTTGAGATTTATTAAGTGTATTTGTCAATAGTGGCAAAACTCAAGCCTCTATTAGATGCTTATCAGGTTTAAGCCTAATCAACTGTAGACAAGAACACAATCTTAAATTAAATCACATGAAATTCTGCATATATATTTGTTTAGATTTTGTTGTTAGTATATTTGACTAAAAACACTTATACAACCCTTGCTTTAGAACTTACTGAGTTTAGAAGGTCACTCTGGTGAAATTAATTTGAAAAAATGCAAGGTCAAATCAAGTAGGTAATTTTGTTTTCCTACAGGCCTTTCAGAGCATTGGATACACTAATATTTATGGTGATTCTCCAAGAGAGAATGGATATTAAACATTTCCCAAGGGTATTGTATTTGACAGCATCCTTTTTAAAAACATCTTTTAATATTATAATTTAATGAAACAATTTTGGAAGACATTTCACCAGAACCTGCTCTCTGAGTGTTTGTTAGGAATTCCTTCTTTCCTTCCTTCCTTCCTTCCTTCCTTCCTTCCTTCCTTCCTTCCTCCCCTCCCCTCCCTCCCTCCCTCCTCACCTCTTCCCCTTCTATCCTTCCCCCCCTCTCCTCCTTCCCTCCTTTCTCTTTCCTCTCCCCTCCCTCTCTTCATTTCTTTCCTCTTTCTCTGCCTCCTTCTCTCATGCACTCTCTCCTCCTCCTCTCTCTTTCTTTTGCTCTCTTCTTTTTTCTGTCAAGATCCCAAATTTGCAAATAGCCTTATAGTGTATGGTTTTTCTTATAAAATATAGTAATTTCCCCCATGTATAGTTTATAGTTTTCCCTATTAGGAAGTGCATAATGAGTTTATATATTAGAAAGTTCCAGTCTTCAGGTAACAGAAAACCTTGTTTTGGTTAAAATATCTTACTTCACTTAATTTTCCTTTATTTTCTTTTTATTTCTGTCATAGCATGACAGTTGGTATTTTTTGTTTGTTCACTTTTCAGTTATTTGGGGAGAGTATGAAACATTTTTCACTTAGAAATAAAGTCTTCATTACATTACATCCCAAGAGTTCACAATTAAGTGGTGATAAGCAGAGGAATAGAAGTGTCACTGAGATGTGCATATGTGCTTAGTGGTTTTACTCACTAGTTAAGTATCTTATTTCTATGCATTTGAGGTGCAATTCATTCCTTAAAAAAAGCAATGACATGTTACTATCTCATGTTACTATCTCCCAAGTAGAGTTACTTCCAAATAACTTATCTTTCCATGGATGCCAAGGATTTCCTGTAGCAAGTTTACACTGTTTTATCCATTAGTCCCTTGTGAATTTAGCTGTTTTTTATTGGCTTTAAGACACAGTCCTATTCCCAGGGCACTGACCAAATTGCTTCTGGACCTGAGAAGCTAAGAACCTGGCTCTGTCCCTAATGACTTCCTAGAAAACCTAGAAGCAGCTAGTCCATCAGTCTTCCAGACAGCATTTCCCCTGCCACATGCCCCCTCCATCCATCATTTCACCATTGTCCTTTACTGAGTACTCTACTCCATGATAGTGCTATGCTAGCCTCTTAACATCCATTTCCTCCTTTGATACTCAACACTCAAAGCCAGAGCGTAAATGTTGTTAGTTTTGCTGGCCATGGGGTCTCTACCACAACTATTCAACTGTACCATTGTACAATAGCATGAAGGCAGTTTATAGACAACATGTAAACACATGGATATGGCTGTGTTCCAATAAAACTTATTTACAAAAATAGGCGATGAACCAGATTTGGTTCATGGGCTATAATTTGCCGACCCCTGCTCAGAACCACCCTATGAGGTAGATATCGTCTTACAGATGAAGAGACTGAAGACTAGAATGAAGGTTAAGATCCAGAATCATCATGTTAGTTAGAGGAGAAACTAGGATTTAAAGCAAGACCAGCCTAGTGGAAAAGTCCATGTTCTTTATACCCTGTAACCTTGTCCTTACAAAAGGAGGTAGGAGTTGGATGTCTAGGAAGGAAGAACAGAGAGCTTGTGTCCTGTGGGAGGGAAGAAGGAATCAAAAGCCCAGAATGTACTGTCCATTTTTCTGACAATAAGTAGATGAGCTTGATGGTAGAGGGACAATTGTAGGAGTGAAACAGAAGGTGTGGTTGGGAGGGAGGCACATGTGTCAGTTAGGATCATGTTAGTGAGTAACAGAAACCTGTTTAAACAATGAACATGTATGAGAAATCGGGATTGGCAGGCTGGGGGCAGGCTTAGCAGCTTCACGGTGCCATCAGGGACCAATTTTGCCATTCTAGGCTTGTGTCTTTACTGCAAAACTTTGTTGTCACATGGTTCTTCTAAGAAACACCTATAGCATCAGGTCCAGATTTCAGATAGTAGGGTGGGGAGGGATTAAGTGTTAAACACTCATTTCAGCAGAGCCTTCTCCTTTTTAAAGAGCTTTCATGGAAGTCTCACCTAGCAACTTCTACTTGTACATCCTTGGCTAGTTACACGGCTACGTCAGCTGCAGTGAAGACTAGGAATCATGGGAGGCTAGCTGCTTAAAGCAAAGTGAAGGTTCTGTTAATAATGCATAAGAGATACGGTATCTAGCATTGCATGGCACAGTATAGATCTCTAGACCATGAAATATAAAGTATTCATACACACATACTCTACTGAAGAGAAAGATAATCTGCTCTTGGGTAAATAATGGTTTAGATAAAGATATGTCAGAATGAGAAAATATAACTGTGAGACTATTGCAATTATTAGTGAGGACTTAACATAGGTGATACCTTGGGGGCTAGACCATGAGTTTTTGAGATTAGAGGTTATTCCTACACACTCTGTAGAATACAGCATGAAGTCTGGCTGAAAGCAGATGTCTAAAAAATAAATTACTGAATAAGTACAAAGAAAGGGAAAGTCAAAGATGTGCTGATATCTCAATGAACTGGGATAAATGGGAACGTAATTGAGACATGAAGACAAGAAAAGGTATGAGGTTGGAGCTGTTTGAAGATTTTGCTCAACTGCAAGCAAACAACATTCATTTTAGACATTGAACTGTGTGACAGGGTCTATGTGTGGTCCTTTTTCACCACTCTTGTAATTTTTGTTCTCCTTTCTTTGGGTGTTCCAATCCTTTCTGACCTGCTTTGCCAGTGTCTAATACCTGAAAACATTTGCTTGTAGAAGTTTTCACTTAAGTAAAGTATTAAGTAGTGCAGGCTTACCATTAACACCCTAGGGCATTCTCAGAGGTGAGAACCAAACCAGTTTCCACTCATCTCCTCTCTCATTTAATCCATTCTTTCCCTGGCTGTTGCCTCCAAGTTTAGAATAATCAGGAAAGAAAGGTCAGAACTACATGAAAGCCTAGGTTTCTTTGAAAATGAAGCCACACTAGATATTGATAATGACAAGAAAATAAATCCATGACCTGTGGAATTCTTTAAACATTCATTCAACTAATATTTATTGTGAGCCAGTTGTGTGCCAGTACCATGCTAGACATGGGAGCTCCAAGAGGGCACATTAAAAACATGGTCATAGCCACACATCTGGAGACCTGAAAACTTGGCTCAATAACTTGGGTAAATCTTACCAGCAAGGAGGCTTTTGCTTTTTCATTTTATTCAAAATCTTGCAGTAGCCATCAGAGTCTTCTAAATGTTTCTGTGAAGGTTACAGAATGATCTATTCTCCCTTTCGCAGGCTTTTCCTTCTAGGCCAAGTTTTGTAATAATTTAACATTCATTTAGCACCAATGGCCTGGAGGTGGTGCAGTAAAAGGAAAATAATCATAGTTTTTGCCTCATAGGCTTGCTATTTATTAAATATTATTGTCTCTCTTTCTACACCTAAGTTTAATGTCCTGAGGCCAAGTATAACAACATCATTTAAAATAAAAGTATTAATCAAGACATGTAGCTTTAAAGTCACTCTTTCTAGGGACATTAATCTCCTATATGTATTTATTGCTGTGGACTAGTGAGACACATATGGAGGATTTCTTTAGGATATAAATTTCAGGGAAAGTTTGCACATTTATTGAGTAATCTTCACAAAACCCACTTCATTATTTTCTGGAATTTGATTACTCTACAAAAGTAAAAAAAAAAAAAAGTAAATTTCTTCTTACCAACAAAGATCCAATAAACGAATGAGCTGGTATTTGGGGGTCAACTTTTGGGGGTCTGACCTTTTAAAACTTAAACTTTTGCTTAATCCCTGTACCTTTTTAACCAGCCCCCAAACCTCATCCCCTCTGGCAGTTGTCAGTGTGTTCTCCATATATAAGAGTTTGTTTCTATTTTGTTTGTGAGTTTATTGTATTCATTAGATTCGACATATAAGTGAAATTACATGGTACTTGTCTTTCTCTGACTGGCTTATTTCACTTAGTATAATGCTCTCCAGGTCCATCCATGCTGTTGCGAAAGGTTAGATTTTCTTCTTTTTTATAGCTGAGTAGCATTTCATTGTGTAAATGTACTACAGTTTTTTTACCCACTCATCTACCGATGAACGCTGGGACTGCTTCAGAATATTGGCTACTATCAATAAAATAAATTTTTTTATTAAAAAGATCTGCTAAAAATGACCAAAAAATCCCCAGCTCTTAGACAGGAAACAGTATGGTGTTCACCAGAGGGAAAGGTGAGGGGAGGTAGAAGAGAATAAAGTAAAGAGGAATAAATGGTGATGGAAGAAGACTAGATTTTTGGTGGTGAACACACAATACAATGTACAGAAGGTGTATTATAGAATTGTATGCCTGAAGCCTATATAGTTTTATTAACCAATATCACCCCAATAAATTCAATAAAAAACCTAAACTTGTTAAGTAGGGTTGAGAACCTATTCTTGCAAAGGTAGTTTTGTGACAGTTTGTGGTCATGAAACAATATTCTTACTTAAGAGGTAATGGCTCTTTAAACAAGGGTTGATTTTGATTTCTGCAGGGGTTAAATCAAGCAGGCTCCCTCTTCATGTCTTCCCTGAGACTGCATCCTGACCCTCTCCCCCACCTGCCTGCTTCTGTGTTGACAGCTTCTTTCGCTTCTTTATCTGGGACATTTCTTTCTGACACATTCAGTTGTCAGAAGAATCAGTGTCTCCATCTGCAAGTTACAATATTATTTTCCATTTCTTTGGAAGGCATTTCATATTTTTTTGATTCCAGTTTCCTGTATCCCTGGTATTTGTACAGTATTTTGTGGATTTTGAAAGCATGCTATTCAATACCTTCATTGTTCCATTTGTTATTTCTGACCCTTCTGAGTAGCTAGGGCAGCTCTCATTTCCCCCATTTAACAAATAAGAAACCCAAGGCTCAGGATTTATGACTGCTGCTAGTTACATGGTAAGAAGCAGGGCTGAGACGGGAGCCTAGGCCTTTTGTTATGCCACCAAAATGCTTATGAGGATGGGGAGTTTCAGAAAAATTACAAAAGTTAAGCATATTGTGTGTGTGTGTGTTTTTAAAAGACTCATTTATTTCAATACTAACAGCATTCCCTAATTCCTTATCTCACAGGGTAACAACTGTGTATGGTTTGGTACATATTCTAGATTATTATATGAAGATAATTTTTAAATGCTCAATATATAATTTAAAGCATTTAAAGTGGCAGCATATTACAAATACTATTTTGTTGCATACTTTTTACATTTAATAACAAATCCCTGACTAGAGAACATTTATTCTTTGACTACTACAGCATATTTTATACATGAATGTAACACAATTTATCTCATCAGAATCCTACTGATGGGCATTACTATCTCTCCCAAATGTTGCTCTTAAAAACAAAGCTGGAATGAACAGCCTTCCACTAGACTATATTTGGGGACAGGGGTGACTAATAATATAGGATGTTTTCCAAAAAGCATAAGTATGTGTACACATTTGAAATTGTAATAGTTTTTTTTTTCTCAACTGGCTTCCCAAAAGGCTTCAACATTTCTGAAGCCTGAAATTATAGAGTCCTAATTTCTTCATAGCCTGTAACATTAAATATGATGAATTTCTGCTTTTCTCTTTGCTACTTCTTTCTACTTACTGAGAGATATTTAGTTGTTCATATACTAGATTTTTAAATTAAATACTTCATTTATTTATTATCTTATTTTTTAATAAGTACAATTAAATCTATGCAATTTCCTCTGAACACCAATCAAGATACACCTTACGGAATGACATGCTGTCTTTAATTTTTCTATACTTTGTAATTTCTATATTGATTTCACTTTTAAAATCACATAAAAATTTCCTTTTCTAAAGGGATAGATTTCACTTTCAATTTTGTTGTTAATTTCAAATGGTGAGAAAACATTGTTTCTACTTTTGGAGTTTATTGTTTTATCTGGACTAACACATGGTTAATTTCAGAAAATGTTAAAACATTTAAAAAAATGTGTAATCTCTATTTTTCAGAAAAGATAATCAAATTTTTCAGTAATAGCAATTAAGGTTCATTTAAATTTTCCACTATGTTTTCGGATTTGTGATTTCTCTTTGTGTTTCTAACAGATTGCTTTGCATATCTGTCAATACTATGCTGTTAGATGCATAATATTTAATGACATATCTTCATCAATGTGAAATAATCCTCTTTTCTCTGTTTAAAGATTTTTTTTACATTAAATAAACTATGTATGTTTTTTATATTGCTACTCATCTGTTGTTTTACCCTTTGCAAGGCATATCTTTGCTGCTCACCCTTTCTCACTCACAAAAGAATTTTTTGTTTCATATTACTTAGGTGTGTTTTTTAAAATTAGTATATAGCTCATTTTAAAAACCCAGTTCAAGAATCACTGACTTTAAATCATAGTCACTGAACATAAGCAGTCGCAATAACTAATACAATTGATCTTATGCTTGATTGCTATTTCTATTTTTGTTTTCTTTTTCTAATATTTCCCCCCTCTGTTCTCTCTTTAGCTAAAATGATAGGTTTTTTTCCATCCTTCTCTCCATCTAAGTGTTATGCATCCTATTTGCATTTTTTCTCTAATGGTTACCATTTAATTTTAAATAAGTGTTATAAAAGACTGTTGAATGAATATGGATAATTAATGAAGTTATTTGATCTCTCCTGAAGAGGACAAAATTATTTGGATTCTTGTACTTTCTCTGCCCCCACCCTGTACATTCTGTTTTATTGAAAACACTGGAATTTAAGCTCTAGATTGTTCTTATTGTTATGTTATGATTCCAATTTTTTTATGTCATTTAACAATTGTCTTAGGTTTCATGACTCTATTTTAGACAGTTGTTTAGAATTATATCTTTTATTGTTTAAAAATTTATTATTATAGTTTCTCATATCTCTCAATATTTCATTGGCTGAATCACATCCTAAATAATTCTTTCACAAAGATTTTTCATTTTGAATTCTTATTTTCAAAATGTTTTTATTTTGCAAATACAATTGAATGTCTATTTGTTATCTATTTCTCCATAACAGATTACCACGAAATTTAGTGGCTTAAAACAACAAATGTTTATTTTTCACAATTTCTATGAGTCAGGAATCTGGGTGAAATTTTTCTGTTTGCCTCTGAATCAAAGTCACTCAAGACACTGTAAAGAAACTACCAGCTTGGGCTGTTGTTACAGCTCTCACTGAGGAAAGGATCCAGTTCCAAGCTCAATGACATGGATTTTGGCAGGATTCAGCTCAGTGCAGGCTCTTGGCTGGTGGCCTCTTTTCTTTCCTTCCTTGAGTGAGCCTTTCCATATGGCGTCTCACAACGAGGAATCTGGCTTCCCTTGAAGCTATTGAGCATGAGAGGAAAAGAAAGTGCCCCTAAGACAGAAGACAAGTCTTTAACCTAATCTCAAAAGTGACATCCCATCACTTCTGTTGTACTCTGTTTGCTTGAAGTGGCCCATGAAGTCCACCTCATACTCCAGGAGAGAGGCATTACAGAAGGGCATGAATACTGGGAAGTGGGGATGTTGAGGGCCATCCTAGAGGCCACCTCTTATAAGAGGTTCAACATTATTTTCTCTTAGTACTTTGAAGATATTGGCTCATTGTCTTCTAGTGTTGTTTTCAAACAAGATGACTTATGTGAATCTGAATTTTGTTTCTTTGTAGGTAAACTATTTTACATGGGTTAGAAAATAGTGGCATGTTTCTCACTTTTATACTTTCTCATTATTTATGATCACCTGTTCATATTCCCTTTAAATCCAAAGATGTGAGTTTTTGCTTAGTTTAGAGATATTTTCTTATGTTATTTCTTTCTCCTGTTTTCCCTGTGGTTGACTTTGGAAAATCATTAGATAGATTTTGGAACTTCTGTATTTATAGCACATTCTTTTTTTCTTTTCCTTTGTATTTTTCATCTTTGTGCCCATGGGATCATATTTTGAGTAAATATTTCAGTCCACTTTTCCAGTTCATTATTTTGATTCTCAATTGTGTCTATTCTGCTATTTTGTATATCTGTTTAATTTTATTAATTTGAAGTGAAAATCTTGTGACCAGAGGTGCACAGGAACCTAACCCTAAATTTCCCATGGGAGCTATGATTCAGTAATCATGAATTCAGCATTTGCTCTAACTTTATAGACAATAACTAACCACAAATGATGAGAACTGACAATATTTTGAAGGAGTTTGGTTTTGGAAAGAGGGAGCAATAAATGGCAGTTTTCATGTGACAAGGAGAAGCAAGGAGGGCACCTACTCACATCTGGTTCCTGAAGCTTCCTTGGGAGAGTGTCAACAGATAATATGTGCTTAGGAGACTTTCAGGTTTTCTTTAAGGTAAGGAAATGAGGGTAAATTCAGTGAGAAAACTGAGGCTATAGGTGAGTTTGCTAGTTTTAGATGAGGAGCAGCAAAGGGCACAATGAAAGATTTTGGAAATTGAGACTGTTACTGGGTCAGCCCTGAGGACATGTATGCTGACACTATTGTACAGGGATGAGAATTAGTGCATGACTTGGATCAGTTAGACTTTTGGAAGCAGTGAGGCAAATAAGAATGTGAAGCATGATGGTAGATTAGCCTGATGGTTTAATAGAGAAAGAGGCATAGCGCTTCCTACTGTGGCTTGTCATACTGTAGCTGTGGGTAAGTAGGGGTTGGGTGGATATTCTTGAGGTTGTAATAAGTCTAGGGTTATGCCTAAAATTTTCCCTTTTTTGAGGTTCTCTCCTTTGGCAAAAGTTAGGAGGGTTTATTTTATCAATTTTTCTCCATCTTCCTTATGTCTTCCTGCAACTCATAGTGTTATGCTTGTCTGATAGTGTTACCACTACATTAGCTTTCCCAAACTCTAAGATTTTCCTTTTTGTCATTTTAGTAGTTCTTTGGGAAGGAGGAGAGTGTGCTAATAAGCAAGCCTTCTTGAATTTCAACCCTCTGGTGATCTGTCTGCCATATCTGTTTGAGTCTTTTTATTTTCTTTCTATTGCCACAGCACAATTTACAATAGCCAAGTGTTGGAGGCAACCTAAATGCCCATCACTAGATGATTGGATCAAAAAGTTATGGTACATAGACACAATGGAATACTATGCAGCAGAAAGAAAAAAAAGAACTACTAAACTTCGCGACAGCATGGATGGAACTGGAGAGCATTATGCTAAGCGAAATAAGCCAGGGGGCGAAAGACAAATACCATATGATCTCACCTATAAGTAGAACCTAACCAACAATACAAAGATGCAAGGAAAATAAGACCAGCAACACTGAAAGGAAAAGAAATCAACAGAGACAAGAGGGAAGGGGGGGGCGGGAACAAGGAAGGGAAGGGGAAAGTCAAGAAACATATAGCAAGGACTCATGGACAAAACCAAAGGGGAAGAGCTGAGGGAGAGAAGGAGGGAGGGGGCAAGGGAAAGTGGTGGGGGCTAGGCAGAGACAAATGTATTTGAACAAATAAATTAAAATAAAAGAAAAAAAGTTAAATCATCAAGAGAAGAAATATTATTAAATAACTTAAACATTGAGAGAAAAAAAGTGGAGTTAATTTTCTGCCTTTGACACAGGAAAGAGCCTACAGCATTATGTTGATATGGGGACATACCATTTAAATATTAATAGTAATATTTAAATCTGACTACCAAATGCCATTTTTTACCTATAGAGATAAATGTGTATCAGCCTCACCTTTAACATTTATCTTGCTGCCTTCTGCCTATCGAGGTAGTTTGAAGGCTCAAAGACATACAAATCAGTTCCCACAATGTGAGATGCTCTATTAATGGACTTCATACATACTAAGAAGAAATGAACTGCCTACCACAGTTCATTTAATGAAATAGAATTAATACTTAGTTTCAAGAAGACTTCTACCACTTTTCTTTGCTACTGTGAATCTACTCTCCACTTTTAAACAGACCTCTTCCTGTGACAAGAAGCTGTGGAGGCTAAGTACTTCTGGAGAAAGGTATTAGACTTCCAACTGGGAAGAGCATATGAGGAAGGTATGAGAATGGGAAGAATAAATATATATCAAGCAGAGGGCAACAAATTCAGCAAAGCTAAGTTCCAGGACTCTCTCAAACAACAGAGACAGAGTTTTCTATATTGCTGTGCCCTGACGTGTACCACTAGAAAAAAATTATTTGATGTTTAAAATTTTTTTTAATTGTTCAGATATATTTGTCTCCATTTTCCTGCCACCACTTTCCCCTGTCCCATCCACACTGACCTCCCTCCCTCAATCCTTCCCCACTTTGGCTTAGTCTATGGGTCTTTTATACATGTCCCTTGACTTGACCCTTCCCCTTCCCTTCCCCATTACCTTCCTCTCTCCTTCCCTCACACCACTGTTGGTTTCTTTTTTCTTTCAATGTTGCTAGTTATATTTTCCTTGCTTGTCCATTTTGTTGATTAGGTTCCACTTATAAGTGAGGTCATATGATATTTGTCTTTCACCCCAGGGAATTTTAACTTAAATTTTTTTCTTTCTTTTATGCAAAAGGAAAATTCAATTTCCATTGTGTGGCATTGTTTATATCTCAGGTGTGAAAGTGCATTTCTGCATTTGCTACATTGTTCACCTGTGTAAAAAGTGAGGGCATTTAATGTCACTGTAATTCTTGGTGCTTTTCTTATTTAAACGCTAATTAGTTTAGCGAAATTTAAAAAGATAATTGTTCACACTCTTACTCTTCAGTTAATAAGGTTATATTTTATGAGAGATCTCTTTTTATGAAATCATTTTATATTGTTATTCTGTTACAATTGTCTCAGTTTTTCCCTCTTTGCCCTCCTCTGCCCATCCCACCCTCCCTCCCACTCCCACAGTCAATTCCCACTCTGTGGTCCATGTCCATGGGTCACTCATACATGCTCTTTGTCTAGTCCCTTCCCCTTCTTTCCACCATTAAGAATTGTGAGAGATCTTTTAAAAGAAAGAGTTCTCTAATAAAATGTGTGTCTATGGCATATATTATATATGGGTTTTCTCCTGTTTTTATCATATCAATATAGGTATTTTAAATATTCTTTGAAATAATTCATTTTAAAGTTTCTATGTCAAAATCAAAGCCATTTTCAGTCATAGGTGCCAATGGCAGCCGATGCAGCTGATAACTGCACTCCTATACTTCCATAATCGTGCGCTCATTCTCTCTCTTTCTATAAACCTTAATGGTCATTTTATTTTCTACTTTTGCTATATGGACTATGATTTATTTGCTCATATCTTCATGCATATGAAAAGTACATAGCCATTTTTTAACTCTACTAGTTGTAACCTGTAGAGCCCTTTTAAATTCTAATACATGTCTTGAAATGAACAAAGTAAAAATTGAAACCATGCTTCCCTGTGTACAATATTTTAGTTTAGTGTGACCTGCTAAGTAATCATATCTTTCATAATATAATCTTGGGATTTAAACTTGGGTTGTTATTATTATTTTTATTTTATTTTTCAGTTATAGTTTACATTCAATATTATTTTGTATTAGTTTCAGGTGTACAACAGGGTGGTTCTTTCAAGATTGTTTTCAACATGAGTTATAGAAATCTTAATAATTTTTGAAATCTAAGCTTATTTATTCCCTTTGGTCTTTTCAAATGAACTTTGTAGTTCTATAATTTACATATAGAAGCATGCACCGGTTTGAAGAACATGGTTTGAAGAGCTTTGACAAATTTAATATAGTCTCTTGATTATATAGCATTGTAGAAAATCTTGAAATAAGATAGCATAGGTCCTTCAACTTTGTTCTTTTTCAAAATCATTTGGCTATTCTAAGTTGCTGACATTCCCATAAAAAAGGATTAACAGCCAGTTATCAATTTCTACAAAAAAAGTGCCTTCTGATATTATGATTGGGAATGACATGGAATTTATATACAAATTTTTGAAGAATGTTTTTATAATATGAACTCTGATAAACATGACATGACTAAAGACAGTTTCTTTAACTATAGAAAATATGTTTTAATTTTGATATAGGGGACTTGTCTATCTTTTGGTAAATTTATTCTTAAATATTTAATATTTTTGATGCAAATGTAAATGTATTGCTTTATTAATCTTGTATTTTATTTTCCAATTGTTCATTTCCAGTATATAGAAAAGTAATTTTTATGTAGTGACTTTTTACCCTATGATCTTGCCAAATTAACTTGATAGTTCTTGTGGGGTTTGGTTTTGTTTTGTAGATTCTGTAGGATTCTTTATGCACAAAATCATGTTGACTAAAAATAAAAATGATTTTATAATTCCTTTACCAAATAGTTGTCTTTTATCACTTTTTCTTGCTTTCTTGCACTGGGTAGAATCTTAAATAGAATATTAATTAGTAAGGATGAAAGCTTGCATTCTTGACTTGTTTTGATTTTGGGAACAAAACATTCCTTCTTTCACCTTTAACTGCAAATTTCCGTAACTGCCTGTAGTTGCCTCTGACCAGGTTGAGAAAGTCTACTTATTTCTGTGGCTTTTTAGCATAAGTGAGAGTTGAACTATTGCAAATGCTATCTTAAATCCATTAAAAATTATTTATTTTTATTTATTCTGTTTATTATGGTGAATTTCATTGTTTTGTTTTTCAAATATTAATCTTACATTTATAAGTATGAGTTATTAATGATATCCTTTTTGTATATTTTTTACATTTAATATTCTAATATTTTGAGTAGAATTTTGTATCTATGTTCTTAAAGAATATTAGTTTATAATTTTATTGTCATTGTCTGACTTTGCTATCAGAATAAAGCACTGAAATGTGAATTTTTTCTCTTCTATTCACTAAGACATTTCTGTAAGATTGACTTTATATATTCCTTAAATATTTAATGGAATTCCCCGTTGAAGACAAATAATCCTGATGCTATTTTTTTTTAAGGCTGAAGGTTGTCATAGGGGTCTTAAGTTATAAATTTAATTTTTCTATTAGTTTATAGGGGTATTCAAATTTTTAGCTCTTCTTAATTGTTTTGGTAATGTTTCTTGTTAATATTTGTCTACTTCATCTGAGTTTTTGAATTTTAACATAAAGTTATTTATGTTTACCATATTATTATTATTTATTATATTTTAGTCTTTAAGGTCATGTTGATTCCCCCTTTTTTAATTGGTGATTTTTGAAATTTAGGTCTTCTGACCCTGCCTTATCATTTTTGATAAATCAAGCTAATGATTTATTATTTTTATTTATTTTCAAAGAAACTATATTTATCCTTATTGATCATTCTCTCTTTTGTTTGCTTTTTTATTAATTTATGCTCTTATTATTAATTCCCTACTGTTTGTTTTTAATTTTTTCTTCTTTTTCTAGATTCTTACAGTGGAAACTAAAACAATTAACTTAAAACTTTTATTTTTTAAATTTTACTAATGTATGCATTGAAAGTTATTGTTTGGTTTTTTTTCTGTGTATTCTTCCTGTATCTCCTTTTTCTGGGACTCCAATTATGCATATGTTAAACCTATTGATATTGTCTCACATATCATTGAAACTGTCATTTTGTTCTTCTGGGTGCTTCAGTTTTCATACGTATTTTTGCACTGTTTTTCAAGGTAACTTATTTACTTCAGCAGTGTTAATCTGCTATTAAACCCATCAATGAAAATTTCATTTCAGATATTAGATCTTTTTGCTTCATTTTTTATAGTTTTTGCTTTCTTTCTTGCATTTATCTCGATATTATTGAACATATTTATAATAGTTACTTTAACTCTTCATTTGCTAATTTTATCATTTAGGTTTTATTCAATTGACTGAATGTTCTACTTGTTATGGGTTATATTTTCCTGCTTCCTGTCTGTTTTGTTGGATGCTGGACAGTGTGAATGTTACCTTGTTACTTGTCTGCTTTTTAATCATTGGTGGTCTCAGCTGCCTCTGGGCAGAATGCCTGGTTAATCATACAACTCACCTTGTTACAACTTCCCTTCTTTTAGGGACTATAGTCCAGCACTCTCCATTGTCCACTGTCTACACACTCTTCTTTCACTTATTTTTTCCAGGATTTTGGTTGCTTATGTTAAAAGAGCTATTCCAGTACATGTGCTGTGTAATCTCTATATTTTATTTATTTACTTTTAGAGAGGGGAAGGGAGATAAAAAGAGAGGGAGAGGAATATTAACGTGTGAGAGACACATCCACCGGTTGTCTCTCACATGTCCCCAACTGGGGACCTGGCCCACAACCTAGGCATGTTCCCTGACTGGGAATTGAACTAGTGACCTTTTTGGTTTGCAGTTCAGTGCTCAGTCCACTGAGCCACACCAGCCAGGGCACTGCAGCTAATTTTATACCAAATAGTTGGTCCTACTCTGGTTTCTCTTCAAAACAAACAAATCTTTTGCCTTTTACCAAATAGTTGGTCTTAACTTTATATGTAGTGGATTTTACTTTTCACTTCAGTAATTCATAACATGATCTTATAATCTTTAAGTTCTTTTTATTTTCTTTCAGTTGGATGGGGTATATTTTCAAGCACTATATGAAATATTTTCTTTATATATATTTTTTATTTTAACAGAAAGGTAATTGACATTATGCTAAGTTAGATAAGTCCAACAGAGAAAGATACATAGTGTATGATCTAATTTATATGTGGAATCTAAAAAAAAAGTGACTCATAGAAACAGAGAGCAGAATGGCGGTTCCCTCATGGATGAGGGAAGTGAGGAAATATTGGTCAAAGAATACTGACTTTCAGTCATAAGATTAATAAATTCTGGGATCTACTGTACAACATGGATACTGTAGTTAATGATACTGTATTATATACTTCAAAATTTCTAATGAGCTGATCTTAAATGTTTTTACTACAAACACACCAGAAAAATGTAATTACATGAGATGATGGAGGTGTTAGTAACCCTATTGTAATCATTTTGCAATATTTACCTGTATCAAATAATAACATTGTACACCTTAAAATTACACAATGTTATATATCAATTACCTCTCAATAAAAATGAGAAAACATTTAATTGGGTACACAAATTTTGAAAGCAAATAGTATAAGGCATGCTGGATATATGTTTCTCTGTATATATTATCTCATGTTTTATTTTGTTGTTTGAGGCTTATGATTTTTAATCGCAGAATCGAAGTGCAGAGGGGTCTCCTTGAAGTACTTATTCTGATGGATAACAAGAGAGTTTTACTGATCTATACACCTATATGCCAGAAAATCCAGGAGAATTTTTGTCCAATTTTGATCAGAAGAAAAATCTAATGTAGTATTATTAAAATTAGAAGAAACAGAGTGGGCTAACTTGTTAATACTAAGAGTAACATAAATGTGAAAATTATTTAACTTGAGTGTTTATATTTATGTACCTGTAAGGCAGAAATGAGCCAATGACATAGTGGAGCTGATTCGTCCATATGGATCTGACAGACATTGAACTTAATGGGCTTTTCTTCCTAGGTCAATGATGCAATGAGAGAATCCATATACAAACAAGAAACAGTACTTAGATATGGGTAAGCACGTAATGTAAATAATTCCCCCTTAGGAACTAGCAGATGGTGTCATAAAGTATTTGGAAGAGGTCTGTGTAATGGAGGAAGGATGAGATCACAAGAAAGGCTGGAATTTCATTACTATGGTCTATGAATTGTTAAAATGTTTCTGTCCTGGTAGAACACATCCCCTGCCTTGAGCTTCTGTCTCAAAGGACACCCCTGGACTTGCCCCTGATTCAGGAACAGAAGGACTTAAGTCTTGCATAACAGCTTCTAGCTCTCTGTTCCATTAGAGCCTGCATCCATTTTGACTGATACCACTGTCTTTGTCCAAATATTCTTAAATATTCAACCGTAAGTCCTGCACAAAGGGGTGGACTTGCGTTATTAATAAGGAAATTAAATTTGAGAACTTGGGTTCCACAGTCAGGTGTTATCTCCACGTTATATGCTCAAAGTATATAAATAAATAAGTCCCTGCTATATTTACATTTTATTTCCTCTTCTGTCTGGTAGATGTGGCTTTAAGGGCAAAAACCAAGCACTAGAAAATGATAGAGCTCATTTTTTAGGTTGGGATGACTTCTGTAAATTATGTTGGGTTACTTACTAGGTATTGAGCCAGAGACCCAGATCACTCTGCCACCCACTTGTTGTCACCAAGGGGAACTGAGCCCCACTAAAAGGAGTGAAGTAAATAGAAGTGTGAATCACAAAGTGAGTTTATTTTTCTTACTAGGGAAAATCAGCAGGAGGATGTCATGTGGTAATTACAGGAATAGCTGATGATTTTATTGTTCTCCCAACATATTTTATATTTAGATGACATATGTTTTTGCTTCTTAAGTACTAACTCCTATTGGAAAATTATTCTAATCATTGTAATATAGTTGCTTCCCAGTCTAAAAGATTAAACAGGGCAGCCAGGAAGGGAGGAATACAAGCTACTGAAAAATCTGTGGCTTTATTTTTGTTAATGTTTCTTCTGAGATATAAATTGCAACATAAAAATATCAGAGCAAGAAAATCACTGAAGTACATTTAAAATAAAGATTTCTCCCCAAACGACTTGTCTGTGATAGAAATGAAATGAGCATCATAATTCCTTTGATAGAAATAGGTGCTAAGTACTTACTTGACTGTGAGAGTATAAATAAAATGATTATATTTTATATCTAATGCAAGCTAAATAAAGTCAATACTGTAGGTCTGTTGTTAGGGAACCTGTTGGAGAGATTAACAAGATGGCAAATTACATTTTCTTCACTTACACAGAATTTAAATCAAGAAGATATAAGCGAAGTTCTAGTTGGCGGCATAGATTCTTAACTGGGTGCCTAGGAGCGCCTTGGCCTTGTGTGTGTGCTTGCCTGCCTCCACACACACACATACCCACAACCACTTCCAGCTATATCGACATCCTAATGGATGAGCATGGGATCAATGTTTATCATTTCTATCAAGGCAACTTTTGAATTTAAAGTCTGGAAGGAAAGCATCACCCAAAATGACGAATTTCCTAGGTTGCTCTCATTCTTACTAAGGACAGGAAAATCATTGTAGAGGAAATAAGACTCAAAGTTTGCCAAATAGTCGAATCAATATTTTTCCCTCATCCTCAATCCACTTCCCTGCCAGTATCACTAAAAAGAAAAACAACATCCCACAAATTTGAAGAAGTTAAAATCAACACTGGAGACCAGACTTCTAATATCGCTCTGGCATTCAGCTGCTGGGGTGGCTTTGCTGAATGATTTACCTTTTACCATTGTGTCATCACCAACCTAAGAATTTCTGTATTAAAATGCCATGGAATTTTTTGAAACATTGCTTATTTATTTATTTTTTTGGTCTTGTACAATGCCTTTTCTATTCTTTATTTATTAAAAAACACTTTAATTTGATCTTAATTCCACTTATCATGATGATGACAAATTCATTCTCACTCATTTATGGGGTGATCTCCCCTCCCCCAGCATATTTTTAAGTATATTGTATTGATTATGCTATTACAGTTGTCCCAACTTTTTCCTCCATTGCCCCATCTGCCCAGTAATTCCCTTCCCTCTAGCAATCCCTCCCTTAGTTCATGTCCGTGGGTTGTCCAAATAAGTTCTTTGGCTTCTCAATTTCCTGAACTATTCTTAACATTCCCCTGTTTATTTTGTACCTTCCCATTATGCTTCTTAATTCCTGCACCTTTTCTCCCATTCTCCCCCTTCCTCCTCCTGAAAACCCTCCAAATGATCTCCATACCTATGATTCTGTTCCTGTTCTGGGTGTTTGCTTAGGTTTTTTTTTTTTTTAGATTTAATTTTTGAAAATTGTGAATTTGTTGACTTTTTAATACTCATAATGTTGATCTTCTTCTTTTTCTTAAATAAATCCCTTTAACATTTCACGTAATAAGAGCTTGGTGATGATGAACTCCTTTAGCTTTACCTTGTCTGGAAAGTCCTTTATCTGCCCTTCCATTCTAAATGATAGGTTTGCTGGATAGAGTAATCTAGGTTGTAGGTCCTTGCTTTTCATAACTTTGAATACTTCTTGCCAGTCCCTTCTTGCCTGCAAAGTTTCTTTTGACAAATCAACTGATCATCCTATGGGAACTCCTTTGTAGGTAACTCTGCTTTTCTCCTGTTGCTTTTAAGATTCTGTCCTTATCTTTAACCTTTGGCATTTTAATTATGATGTGTCTTGGTGTGGTCCTCTTTGGGTCCACTTTGTTTGGGACTCTCTGTGGTTCCTGGACTTGAATGTATATTTCTTTCACCAAATTAAGGAATTTCTCCTTCATTATTTTTTCAAATAAGTTTTCAATTCCTTGCTCTTCTCTTCTCCTTCTGGCATCCCTATGATTCAGATATTGGTATGTTTGGAGATGTCCCAGAGTCCTCTTATTCTCTCCTCATTATTTTTGAGTTCTTGTTTCTTCATTCTGTTCTGGCTAAATGTTTATTTCTTTCTTATGTTCCAAATCATTGATTTGAATTCTGGCTTCCTTCCCTTCACTGTTGGTTCCCTGTGGATTTTTCTTTATTTCACTTAGTGCAGCTTTTATTTCTTCCCTTATGCTTTTGCCATACTCATGAGTTCTCTGAGCATCTTTATCACTAATGTTTTGAACTCTGCATCTGATAGGTTGGCTATCTCTGTTTTGGTTAGTTCTTTTTCTGGGGTTTTGTTCTGTTCTTTTATTTGAGTCATATTTCTTTGTCTCTTTAATTTGGCAGCCTTCCTGTGTTTGCTCCTATGTATTAGGTAGAGTTTCTTTGACTCGTTGTCTTAGCACATCTGTTAGGTTGTATGGGGTGGAGAATGAAGTATTCACCAGGTCGGGACAACCTACTTCATTGCTTTATGGCTCTGTGGGTGGGGGTGGGGGTGTTGGAGAGGGGAAAATGCCAATGCCTGGTTGCTGGAGGCTTGCCTGGCACTCACCCCATTTCCAGACACTTCAGTAACTTCAACCATTTCCTGTATGTGACTGTTGCCCTTCTAGCTGTTGTCCTGGTGGTGATTCCCAGAGTGGGTGGATTTGTGAACATTCTAAGCCTGTGCAGGCCCTTAATACAGACTCTTCTGATTAACTGGAAGTTTCTTCCACTGTTCCAACCCCCACTGATTTTTACAGCCAGAAGTTTTGAGGCTTCACCTTCCCTGCGCTGGAACACTGGGTTGTGTGGTCTGGCCTGGGGCTGGAAATGCTCCGCTCCCAAGGTATCCCTCCTGATTTCTATCCACCACATGTGAGTGTGGGACCATCCATCCTGCTGCTGCTACAGCTCTGTGCCACACTGTGTCCTCTCCACCCCGATTCCCTGGTCCCGCCCCTCCTACCCAGGCAGATGAATTTGGCTTCTTTAAAACCTTGATCGTTGGACTTCCATACAGTTCAATTTTCTGGAAGTTCTGGGTGTTTTTTGTTTTGAGGTTAGTTGTGATTCTTCTTGTGGTTGCGTAAGGTGAAGCATGTCTACCGATGCCTCCATCTTGACTGGATACAATGCCTTTTCAAAATCAGACTTCACCTAGCTCATTTTTAACTGTGGTCATTTGTACTTGCTGATCTCTAATGGATCTGGTATCATAAATTCAGAGTGGATCTTCCTTCAATTTATATGATCAAATCACAACCATGAAAATTCAGGCCAGGTTTAACAGAGAGAATTTTAACAACAAAAACCCCTCCTCTTTATGTATCGAGCCCTTCCTAGTTATACTATGCTAATTGTCACAACTTCTTTATGAGATAGATGGGTTCTATTTGCATTATCGTTTTTTGCTTCAGAAAAGTAAAGTGACTTGCCCAAAGTCACTCTCCTGGTATAAGACCTAGAATTACAACATAACCAGTCACTCCCAATGCTTGCTTTTAACCTTTTTGCTCTACTCTATTAGCTGAGCACAGCTCTCTTTCTACATCTCATAGCACTGCCATGGGAGTAAAGCTGTTAAGGAATTTTTATGAGCCTTTTGAGGACATTCCTATTATGCTTCTATCCAAATGGAAAACTTTCATTTTGACATAAATGTTTGGAGTGATTCTTGCCTGTATCTTTTCTCTTCCTTTCTCCCTGACTCTGTCCTTCAAACCAACAAACATGGTTGAACCTCTCTGATCCTAAAAGACATTATTCAAACTCTTCCCCTCCTCCAGTGCTAGCTCCCACACTCTTTGTTTTTTCTTCCCCACTGTAGTTCTCATTTGACAAGTTTCAGTGCTCTGCATCCCATTTTGCACCATCTCTTCACTCTTTACTCCTTACTCCTTGGCAGTCTGGCTTCTGCTTCCTCCACTTTATGGGAAATGCTCTGCAGAGCATGACTGATGATCTTCAAACTTAATGGCTCTTTTTCAATCCTTATTCTTCCTGACCTTTTCTACACATGATTTAAATCCTCCATTCTTTTTGAAATTTTCTTTTGAGGTGCTGTCTCATCATGGTTCTCTTCACTAAATCAAGGTTTGGCAAACTGACCCACAGAATAAATTTGGCCCTTTGCCTGTTTATTAGGTAAAGATTTATTGGAACATAGCCATGTTTACATAGTGACTATCTGATTTCCTACTACAATAGCAGACAGTAGTTGCAACAGAGGGCTATATAACTAGCAAAGCCAAAAATATTTTCTATCTGGCCATTTGCAGAATAACTTTGCTGGCCCCTGCTCTACATGATCATTTTAGGTTTCTCTATACCCTGTCTTGTGACATAAATGCATATAGATCATAGAAGAACTTATCTGGATCTTTTCTTTTTTCTATACTATGTCTCACAGAAATAACCTTCATTTTCCTAATTATGCACCCAACTTTCCTAAAATCAATATACAAATCTCTCTCTAGTTCATGGCACTCCCTGGAGCTGTACCACATTTCCATCTGCCTTAAGGACATTATCACATGGCTGTTCTACTAACACGTGATACTGAAATGTATGTAACCTTTCCCATGAAGAAGGTCCATCTCCTGATTGCCTGTTAAGTTCATCAGTGTCTGTTAATGATGCCATTCACAATTGATTTGTACCATACTTTATAGTTTACAAAACACATTCACATTTGCTATCTCAATCCTTCTCATTATATTCAGTCTGATTCTCTCTGCCCTTGTCTCTTCTGGATTCTCATATTAAATTCCTAAAGTCTATGAGTTTGACCTCTGCAGTATTCTTGTACTCACCCCTTCTTTTTCATTCCCACTAGTTTACTCAAACCCTTATAACCTCAACCTGAAATAGTAGCCACTGTCCCCCTCCACAGTGTTTTATTCCACACCTTCAAATCAATATTAAGGGCAGTTGTGATCAGATTGTACCCTGGTCAACAAGATTCGGTTTCTTTTTATTGCTTATTAAATTGTGCCCTACACTCATTAGGCTGCCATCCATCTGCACTCACCCAACCCTTCCAGTTTCATCTCTGTTTCTCTAAGGATACTTTATGTTCCTGCTCAACCTCATCTCCCTAGAACCCACCTCATGTATGTGGACTTCTGCACCATTGTCCAGACTATTCATTCTGTTGGGATTGTTATTCTCTAATCTTTTCAGATCCAATTCATTTAAGGCCCTTTTTCA
Organism: Pteronotus mesoamericanus; assembly: GCF_021234165.1. Lineage (NCBI taxonomy): Eukaryota > Metazoa > Chordata > Mammalia > Chiroptera > Mormoopidae > Pteronotus > Pteronotus mesoamericanus. The sequence goes on along the minus strand of NW_026555078.1, from coordinate 26,768,190 downwards.
ATACAAGGTACTCTATGAACATTTTCCTGACCTTAAACAAGTGAGCTCTGTTCATATTGCAAACCCCCACAGCACTGGGCTTATTATTCTATTTGAATCTTACAATTTCTTTTTCTGTTAAGGATTTATGTATTTATTTAGCTTACTACCCTCAGTACCCTGCAGTTTGGGATTAGGTTTCAACTATCAAGAAGCTTCATTCTAACCTAGTACGCTAACACATAATTCCAAAGGAAGTTGCCATAAAAAAAAAATTTTTTTGGATAAGGTTCAAAAATAGAAATAAATAAAATAGAGGTGCAAATGCATTTGGAGAGCAAGTACTTTTGAAAAAAATTAAACAAGTACTTTCACTTTTATTTATTTTTTACTATTGTGTGAGTGTAATGTATAAGGCAACATAATAAAACCATGTTCTCAAAAGGACCTCACATGATTAGCAATGTTTAGGCATCATTAGTATGCAAAATCATGGTCAAGTGACCAGATCTTGATACTCAGGAGACCCAGGGTTGGATGTAAGGAAAAGAGATGCCATCCACATGCAGTGTTCTTTACCATTATTCCCTTTGTTTACATTATATTAATTTTGGTGCTTTTGCATCTAGGTTTTTCTCATGCTTCCAGTTCACTTTGTTCTTCTGTCTATCTATGCTTTTGACAGCTAAAAATATAAATAAAATCACCAGTAGATCTACTTCACCAAATTGGATAATTGGATAAACACATGATCGCATGCTTTTATATTTCCAATTAATTATGAAAGACTTCACTCACTCTTAATGGAATGAAGTCACTCTGGAGGATTGAATGGTACAAAAATAATCAAGACAACGGTGGACAAAACAGAATTCTAATCAGTCATTTATAACTGCTGTTGTCCTCATGCCACATGGTGACACTAAAGACACCTGGTCTAGTACAATCCCCTCTGTAGCCATGACCTTGCTGGTTTTGGCTCATGTAGATTTCATGCATATCCCAATCTTGGGCTTCAAAGTTACAGCTGCTTTAGTAGCATTTGTGCTGAGCCATTACTGAAAGTACAGTGTTGTCCCCTGATGTCTGAATTGTGAGAGCCTTTGAATCTGAACATATTGTGTCTGAATCAGCTTTTTACCAACATATTCAAGTTACTACACCCTCCTTTTGCAAGAGGATCTAAAGTTAGAGTATCTCAAATCTACCAGGAAATATAGGCCACATCTAGAGAAGGTGGGTAAGGTAGATGAAGCTTAGGAGAGAGGCCTCTGTGAGGAATCTATGTATAGCACCTAGAGCAACTTCTCTTAGATATTTTACTAAACTGAAGTCAGATGGATCTATAGGAGCCCATCTTTACTTAGAAGAATCACCCATAGGCAGTTGCCTCTTATTAGTCCTTTCTCATTAATCTCACTCTCATTAATCTTATTTCTCACATTTAGAAATAAAAATTGAAAGTGCTTTTTTGATCAGCTAAATCTACCGATAATAAGAGTGTATAATAAAGATTTATTAAGTTCTAGATGTTGTGCAAAATTCTTTATATGTGTAATCTAACGTAATCCTTAAAACTACTCTGTGCATTAGACATTATCTTCATTTTACAGATGAGGAAACAAAGACTTTGAGAAGTTTACTGACTCACCCAAGTTTACAAAATTATTAATAAGCTATAAATCTGGGTGAAGCAGACTCTATCCTAGTTTAGAGCACTTTTTTTTCTTTAATCTCCAAGTTTGTCTTGTATTTTCGACAGAGAATGCAAGTTTTCTGGAAAGAAGGGCTGTGACTGCTTTCTCAGTCATCATGCTGGGATGTTAGCTTCATTAATATAAGCATTCAGACCCTGCCTTTGAGCAGTTCTCATTAGAGACCTAATTAAGCATTTGAGTGGTCCCTGCAGTTGACCTGCTGTCCCATGTTCAGCAGTGTAATTGATGGTGGCCTTCCTCATTGCTCTATAAACCAACTATAAGCTCATTAGTGTCAGGCTTGATGTGGGCTAAACAGTGCCTCATCCTCAACCACAATGCTACAGAGAGGAAATGAGCATCAAGGAAGTGTGTTCTTCAGAAAAGCTTTGTAGAACAGGATGACAAGCAGGGTGGAGGAGCACAGCATACAGCTGCAGGCAGAACCACTTCAATACTTAGATATGGTAAAAAGAAAGACTTTCAATGAAATTTGGAATGGATTTGTAGGGTGGAAATTAGAGAAGGCTACACTGTGCTCAAATTAGGAAGTACAGAGGTAAAGTAAGAGTGTAAAGGTAGGAAAGAAAATATCAAAAGAAGGAAAGCCTTGGGTATGCAATAGGGTTTAGCTTTGTTTCCAAATCCAAAGAACATACTTGTTTTTGAATACTTAAGTACTGGAAGGGATGGCAGGAATATGAGTAGACTAAGGATGGTTAGTAAAAAGGTTGAGAAAGGAAATAATTTGAAACAGAACACTATGATAAGAGAATGGATATTATTAATGTCAGGCTAGAGAGGTTGGGCTGTTGCCAGTACACCTCAATTTTTTCAAATATCTCAGGAATTATATTTTCTGTTACTGCTAATGGAATCCGTCTCTTTTCCCTAATGCAAATCCGCACTGATAATTGTGAGCCTGAACAGGATCAGGAAAGAGAATGTTGAAGTTTGTGATCCAATGTCAAGGCTATGATTAGCTAGACCGAAGTTTAAATACTCAAGACCCATAACCCAAAATACCCTGCTCTCTGTAATTTCTTCCACACTATGGCAAAATATTATAGGAAGTGTCAGCCTGACTAAATATGTTTAATACAAAAGGTCATTATTTAGTTTACAAAAGATGTCTTCTAACATTGTTGTAAAAGTTTTATAGTAGATTATAATGAGATTGCAATTGTTCAGATCACTCTATAAGTTAAATACAATCTAAAGCTTATTACATAGACTGTTTTTCTGACCAGGAGAGTTTTTTGTCCTTTGTTTCTTTGGGCATATCCATTAAAGGGGAAAAACAAGCTTCATTTACAAACTAGCTAGAGATTGTGAAATTAGTAGAGCTGAGTCAGAGTGAAGGCTGGGCAGGGCTCCTCAGAACTCCACACAGGAAGCCAGGATCCCAGGCCCCCTGTGGAAATTTAGAAGCTCACAGTCACTTTACCTGCTATGTGACTCTCCCCCTGTCCTCACTGCCCACAGTTTAGTAATCCTGTGTCCTAGATGATGTTCTAGGGAGTAATTTCCAAGTGACACTAATTACCTTAAAGTAAAGTGCTAGAACCTGCCAAGGATGTTCTCTCAAAATTGTCCTGAAGTTTCCAAAAGCAAGAAGGAACATTGAGAGCTGAAGATGGAACACAGGAGAAGCTACAGGGAGTGAGAGAGCGGCAGGATTGGGAGTTAGGCTCTGGCCATGTAATTGGGCTCAATGTGTAAGAAACTCAACATGACAACATCTGCTGTGCCTCCAGGTAAATGACATCTCCCCCCACCCCCATTATTGTTGAACACAGGGCAAAAAATAATGAATGACAATCTGATTAGTATTTATATTTCTGTTAGTGCTTATCAGTTTCTTTCTTTCTTCCTTCCTTTCTTTCTTTCTTTCTTTCTTTCTTTCTTTCTTTCTTTCTTTCTTTCTTTCTTTCTTTGTTTCTTTCTTTCTTTCTTTCTTTCTTTCTTTCTTCTTTCTTTCTTATAAACATATTTAAAGGAAATCCATGCAAATAATCTTCCAGGCAAAGTGACTCAATCTGACAGAACCCTCAGAACTTGTCCCATCAAGGAATTTTTCCTTATCCCTACAGAGGGCATTACCATTTTGGCCTCTTGTTACTGTCTTAGCATTTTAATTCTGATACTGACTCTACTGGGCACGTTCCAAGTCCAAATCTGTGTTCTGTTATGTGCCCTGAGTATGCTCGGCACTTACTGGTATTGCTATTCCTAAACATGATAAACATGATGGTTATCTGTTTGAACAGGGATTCTCAGCTATCGTCTGCTGTGAATCATCCGATTAATGAACTAAGAAACTGGGGTGCAAGAGATGGTGGGGCTGACAGGTACAGCTGCAGAGAGAAATCTGTGAATGTGATTGAGGGAAGGCTAAACAGTCCTTCCTGAGATAATCCTTCCCAGACAGGCTATTTTTTGCCAAGTTAGGGTTGCACATATTATGGTGTTTTCATTTAAAACTTGAAATTTTTCCATTTGCAAGTTCAAACTGAATCAGACTCCTTTTTTTTTTTTTTTTTTTTGTCAATATAGATGACATTTTTAAATGACAAGAATGGAAGAGGGGGTTCCTCATTAAGAACAAAATCAGCCACCTTTAGGTTGGTGTCTGTAGCAATAATACATTATTTTTTTTGTCAAAACAATGGGATGTGATGAAGACAGAGCTGCTCTAGGTGGGCGCCTCACTGCCCCTGTTGGAGGTCACATGGCAGTCTTCCAAGAACTCAGAATTAAAGCAGCTCTTTTCTTTTCCCTTTACAGTTCACAATTTCCTTTAGTATCAAAAGCAGCCCCCAGCAGAACTGTCCGGGGTTCTGAAGCATTAGATTATAACCTTTGTAAAACACCCATGACTTTATACTGGTATCAACAAATGATTGATATTTTAATTTAATCTTTATTGTATGTTTCCATTACCACTTAGTCCCCTTGTGCTGCCCTCCCCCCAGCAGTCACTATGCTGTTGTCCATGTCCATGAGTCCTTTTTCCTTTTTGCTCAATCCCTCCACTCCCTAACCCCTCCCACACCACATCCCCCACTAGCTGTCATCTGTTCTCCATCTTGATTTTTTTAAAATAAATAAATACATGGGAGAGAATAGGCAAAGCTCTCCTGCAGGGGGATTACAAATGATTTATGTACTCTGCACTCTAGGACGTGACTCATAACTCCGTGCTCCTTAAGTGTGGACTGTGCTTAGTGCCTTCCTTCCAAACGTACCATACAGAAAGGGGGAAAAAGAATAACTTTACAGTGGAGAAACCTGACTGATACTACTTTAGACACAGGATCAAGGTTAATGTCAACAGTGAAATGTCATGTGCCCTTAACATAATGTAATGAGAATGGCACAATACCACTGGAGTTTCCCTTCCAAAAACCCACAGCCCCAGTCTAATATTGAACAAACCATTAGACAAATCCTAAACATGGGAAATTATTCAAAATACCAGTACTCTCCCAAACTGTTAAAATCATAAAAAAGGAAAGTCTGGCAGCTAAGAAGATTCTGAGGTGATTTGACGACTAAATGTAATGTAGTATCCTGAATGAGATCCTGGAGCAGAAAAAGAAATTTAGGTAAAGATCTAAGAATATCTGAATAAACTATAGGCTTATGTTAATACTAATGTATCAATATTGGGTCATTAATTATGAAAAATGTACCATACTAATATGTTAATAACAGGAAAAATTGGATATAAGAACTCTCTGTACTATCTTTACATTTTTTAATGAATCTAAAACTTCTAAGATAAAACATTTATTAAAAACCAAAAGTGAGAGAGAAGTAATACAAAGACTGACATCATACAATTCAAATGGGTATTAAATTATTCTTTCATATCACTACACTCAAATAAAACACAGGATAATTAAGCTTTTTATAGAAAATGTGTGGAGTTGAAAATTTCTGTAACCTTCTTAAATTTAAAATAGTGACATATATCCATAGATGAAAGAACTTAAAATAATGGAATGGCCTATGTTGAAAGTCTATGGGCCCTGGCTCCCAAGCAGTCTTGCTTTCTAGGAGGGCTGGCTTTAGCATTTTTTATTCTTGTGTTTATCTCCATGTCTGGAATTTCATATTGACTCAGGAAAATGTTCACTTTTCCCTCCAGCTCTTCTTCTTCTTTTATATTTAACTTTTAAAAATCATTTTTATTGTTATTCTATTACAGTTGTCCCAATTTTCCCCCTTTGCCTTCCTCTGCCCAGCTTACCCCCCGCTCCCACAGTCAGTTCCCACACTGTTATCCATGTCTGTGGGTCATTCAGACATTCTTATTCTTTCTTTCCTATATATTTTTTGTCACTGTTTTTAGCTCTTGGTTATCATTGTACCTTGAAGTAGTGTACATATATATTTGTTTTTGCTTTATTTTCCATTCCCCACTTAATCAATAAGGATGTAAGCAGCATTTTTTCAGCCCTCCTCCCTCTTCTCACTTCCCATCTTTTTGTAGTCAGCAAATTATTTTTATTGTTCTTTTTAATTCTATAAGAAATTTATGATCTCTATTATTTTAAAATCTTATTTAAATTTAAATCTTATGGATGATGCTGAAGTTCCCTTTGGTGACCCTGTTCCAACTGTTCCCCAATCCTGGTCCTTTTCATCTTTTCACAGAAATAATCCTTCTTAGCCATTTAATATGTAATTTTTTAAGCTATTTCTCTATGTATTACTATGCCTATATATTTATATTCTCCTACAAAATATAAAATATTTTGGGTATTTTTATTTTTCCTACAATTTTGTCTCTTGTTATTGTATTATTTTATAACTTGTTTTTTCTACATCTGACAGTATGGTTTAGATACTTATCTAACTTATTAAATGTGAAACTAATACAAGTTTTTCTTGCTATAGTAAATATTCCATAGTATACTGATATGGTGCTATTTACCCACTGACAAATATTTAGGTCACTTTCAATTTTTTTTTTTTTGGTTTCTCTTGCAATAAACACTCCAGCATACAGCATGTTGTACACATATTTTTCTAGGTTAGATATGAAAGATGGAATATGTGAGGCATGATACGTGAAGATAAAAGGTAGACATTATTTCTTTCTTAAATACTTGATAGAGTTCATCAGTGAAACTACCTAGGACTAGAGTTTTCCTTGTTGGGAGGCTTCTGATAATGAATTGTGTTTCTTTAACATACAGAAAGTTTTTCAGAGTTTCTATTGCTTCTTGGGACTGTTTTTGATGAATTGTGCATTTTGAAGAATTGATTTATTTCATTTAGGTTTTTGGATTTATTATCAGATAGATATTTATCACACCCTTAATTATTCCTTTAATGTCTACATCTCTAATGCTGTCCTTTTTAAATTCATGATATTGGTAGTTTCTATTGTCTCTATTTTCAGTCCACTAATTAATCTGGCTAGAGGTTTATCAACTTTTATTAATCTTTCAAAGAACAACTTTAGGTTTTGTCAACTTTCACTATTGTTTGCTTTCTATTTCATTGATTTCTGCTCCTATAATATTTCCTTCCTTCTATATATTTATGTTTAATTGATCAATCATTTTAACTTTTTAGAAGAGAAATTTTGATCAATAATTTTAAGCTTTTCTTTTTAATATTATTATTAAAGTTCATAAAATATCTTCTAAGCACTGCTTAACTACATTCCACAAATTTTGATATATTGTATTTTCTACCCTATTTTATTTGCAAAAAATAAGACTTTACTTGTGACTTCATTTTTTTGTGACCCAAGCCAGCACTTACTTGCTAGGTGTGGGAGGGTGTCATTATGGAAGTGAGTCTTCCAGCCCAGAAGAGCCTTCAGACATCAGCTGTCCTAAAAACTATTTAGAAATGTGTGTTTTTAAATTTAGAAGTGTATTGTTTTATATTAAAATATTTGTAACGTTTCTAGAGATTGTTAAGAAGTATATCATTTAATATTTAAGTATTTGAGACTTTTTAAGACATATTACTCTTTTGCTGAGTCAGTTTCTGTAAAATACCTCAGAACCAGGAACTCCATTTCCCAGCATAGGCCAAAAGATTTGGTAAGGCATAAGGTCAAACTTAGTCATGTAGTGTTTTCCTGAAGGTGACATATAGCCTATTCTACCTTGTCTGTTTCATTTACTGTATTTTGTCATGTATAATGTACACCCATGTTTTTGGCTCAAATTTTCAGGAAAAAAATTTTATTTCAATTTTCTAATTCAATTCTTATTTACATTTAGATACTTGTAAGTTCAACAAAACCAATTATATATAGCATTCCAGGGTATTATTTTGCATAGGGATATCATTGTTGCTTTCTAGAGTTATACTTTTAACACATAAGCATAAATAAAGGAATTAAAAATATTTACATATATGGAATTAGCACTACCCATGTATAATGTACACCCTTATTTTTTCCCTCAAAAATTTGGGCAAAAAAATACATGGCAAAATACAGTATTCAAATACAGCAAGAAATACAGGGGAAGCGAAAGTACATTTACAGTTGTAATACAAATCAATAATACAATAATAAATAAATAATAATAATGCAAAACTAAACTTGGTTTTGCATACTCACAACCATAAACCTATTTTTGCCCACCCCTATATTGGCAATAGGATAGGTGTCATCATTACTGGCTGAGAAGAAATCTGGAGCAGTGTGACCATCACTACTACCAATGAATTGAAACTGATCTTTGGGCCATCTAGGAAAGGAATGTATCATTAATAGCTCCTCCAGAGTTAGTGATAAGTTCCTTAGAGTCTCTCTCTTTCGCTCTTTTTCTCTCTTTCTCCAATTTTGACTGTTGGTAACACTGCTGTGACTGTTTGCATAAACAATGAGTCAGTAATTTCCCTAGGTTGAGTGCCTGAATAATCAAGGACGGTCCTGTTTTGGAGTTTGTATCTGAGTTGGAATTTTCAGCCCTGGTAATTTATACAATGAGAGCTTATGTATACAGATAAGTCTTACAATATTTTTCCTAAAGTGAACGAAGTCTGGGGCAAACAGGATATTAGCATCCTGGCTACAATAGAAGTAGTATCTGACACTTCTATGGAGAATCAGAAATACTGGCAGATGTTCATGTCATGAGGTCAGAATTGAAGTCTTACATTAGCTGGTTCCATATTTAAATCTCTATTATATTAGTCTTCTCTTGGTGGCAAGCAATTGGCTTATTGCCTTATGAAGGTTGTTGAATTCAAATTAGAATTCCTAATGGTATGATTAATAGATTGTAATACTTGATTTTCTGAGAGAGAGGGATAGTAACAAAAGCACAGATTGAATTTTTAAGGTCATTTATGCCCATATAGGTGCAAATGAAAATGCTAGCAGCTATCATTCCCTATGGTTTCACTTGGTGAGACTAGAATTATCCAGAGGTCTTGGTCTCATGACAAATGACATATCTACAGTTGGTAATTTGACAGTGGCTCTTGTTTGAATAATCTGAGAAAAGTATTAGAATTGAGTATGTTCTGACCTAACCATTATAATAAAGAGGAGAGATAAAAATGAGTCATTATGGATGGGCAATATAAAATGAGAAGAATGATAATAAGCAAGCAGATGAAACAGAAAACATTAATTAGACAGGGGTCTTAGTCTAATGTCTTGGGTGAAAACTGTCCATTATCAGACGTCTTCTACTTGTTTCAAAGATCTTGGGCCATCTATTTCTGAAGATGAGAGGTCTCTAGAGGATCTCTGAGAATCCTGAGTGTGAATTTTCTATGGGAGTGGTCTTGCAATCATGTGAATTCAAGGACTGACTCCCTGAAGTTTCATTGTTGTGTTGTTGTTTACAGTATTTCCGACAAGGTTCAAGAGCAGTTTTGTTTTTGTTTTGTTTTGTTTTTTCCTGATGTCTCTGCAAGCAAACAAAATCTCTTGGTTAAAAATAAGTTATTCAAGACGATGTGGATGGAAGCCTTAATCTGTTGGTGATAAAAATGGGTGAGTACATGAATCCCATGCAATTTTTTGCCATTTTTATATGCAGCAGGGAAGAGTCTAGAGTGCAGAAGTAAATTCCCTGAACACATAATGTTTATAAGACCTAAACTTTCATGTGCTGCCTTAATATCTTAGAGTCTCTAGGGCCTCAAAAGCCCAGCTATGAGCTCCCCTGCTCTTGCAAGATATGTACATGCATGTAATTGGAAAGGCTCTCCTTTATCCAGCTAGTTCCCCCAATAGCTGGATGAGCTGCAGCCCATCCATTCCTTAACTTCATGAGTCTCATCTCCCTGACAACCCATGAAATTACTTAAACAAGCCATTCACATCCTTCTGTAGGAACCAAAGTTCACCTACCACCTTTTCACTACAAAGCCTGCCTCCTGCATCCCACAATGGTTTATTATATTTCCTAAGTACAGCACCTGCATGGCCCTGGATGATCCTGAGATCTTGAGCAAATCAATGTTCTCATCCATTTGATTTCTACACTTGAAGGATAGGAGTATTATAATAACTAGTCTAGGGTTTGGGGAGATCTTTGGGTGTAAGTTCCTGAACTGTAGTTATCAATCCTTTTTCTAATTCTGGCTTCAAGGAATATTGAGGAATTAAGTTAACAAGTAAACAGGATCTATGTGAACTTTAACAGGTTCTTCTTTAATTAACTTTCCTAGGTCAGTGGAATTTTTAGCCCATAAATGGCGCCAGGGCCTTTATTTTGGGTACACATAGAATATAACAGAGCAGGCAAATTTATATCAGAACAGACACTACTTCATTATGAATGGAGGTGTCCCCTGGACACTAGAAATAATCCCTTTGGTGTGCATTTACTATTACATTTTCATTTTCAAAATAAGTCTCTCCCTTTCAAATTTTCAAGTGTGGTATCACAAAGTATGGTTAGAGTTAAGGGCAGGATGGTAAAGAAAATCTGTGGGTTATCTGAAATACCTGCCACCTATTTGGTGTGTTTAATGTTTACTCCTAGGAAGTGGCTGAACAAAGGTGTCAGAGTTTAATTTAGAGCAGTGCTTGTATCTGCTGAGAATTAATGAGGTTGACCATCTATATTCATAGTTAATTCACTCTGAGTGCTGAAGTGTCAGGCAGGATATGTGATGTGTTTTTCCTTCCACAGAGCACCCTCATTGATCTAAATAGAGGGATTTTGTTCTGTTTGGTTTTGGATTTTCTTTTGTTAGATGGAACAATTTTTTTCAGTGTTCCTTTTGTTTACAATATCAACAAGTGTCTTTGTCAATAGGTGATTGGTTAGGAATTGGGCCACTAGCTGTTTGAGCTGGAAGACCATAAGGTTATTTTGGTTATTCTCTTGTTTTTTTCTAAAGCCTTTTCAAAATATCCTGCCAGGTGTTGTATGTGAAACACCACACTGGGCATAATGTAAATATAAGTGAACAAATATAAAATGAACAAGACACCATCTCTGTTTTCTGGGACATTAACATCTAAAAGATGCATTGTAAAGCTTAATGTGGGTTCAAATTACTTTATAAATCTTTCTTAATTCAAGGAAAGGCAGAATGGATACGTAGGTTTGGACCTTGACCAAGTTAGACTGGGCTTAAAAGGTAGGCAGGCCCAATGATCACAAAAAAACCATCCATTTAATATAAACATGTTCTTTGTATAAAACTACCTTAGTAGGACTGTAACACATGTATGCTTAGATGTGCCATCTTTTAAATAGCATCGTTTTCTTAATAAAGCGTCTCATGCTTTGGAACTTCCTTTATTTTGCCAGTTCACATCCACAGCTGATTTCGCTTCCAAAGAACCATTGAGCAATTTATGGAGACATTTTCAGTTATCACAACTATTTGGGGGAGTGGAGTGCAGGGGCTTTTAGTGACATCTGGAAGGTAGATGCCCCGGGGTTCTGCACAGGATACCTCCCTCTCCAAAGAGCTATCGAGCCCAAAATATCCATAATGCTTTGTATAGAAGAAGTGATGGAATTCTGAAAGCAGATCCTTCAATTACCTACTTGCCACCTATTTGTCAATGCCAGAAAGATAGCTTGTGAGTTATTTTAATCTCACACAATTTAGAATGGAGGCTGGGCTGGGTGGGCCAGAGGGATCAAGGGTGGTATGGGGTGGGAAGATGGAGATGACTTTAGTGCTAATTTACTAACAGAGATTTAATTCTTTGAAATAGAGGAGTTGCTGAGTAAGACCCAGGTTACTATGGTAGCACATGAGTTCAATTATTCCTGATTAATTTCCAGCAATTAGAATAAAGGGTGAGCCTTCACTTAAATCTCTAGTCAAGACCAAGAAAAACAGCATCAAGTCAATCTTTCTAAGGAGTAGTGTCTGACACAGTCAGTTTTAAAATTCGGAATTTCTTTTAATTCCACACCTGGCTTGGAAATGGTAATACTGTGGCTGTATACTACAAGAATCCCCTTTCCATATGGTGATAATAAAATGATTACTGTTGGCCTCACTGGACCATCTGCTCTTGAAATTTCAGACTGTTAAGGTGAAATTGCCTTAGAGTTGCTTCAAGGATACTAGAGACCGTCTTTTTCATTCAATTTGTGTTTATTTTAAGCCACAGAAAGCGTAGCAAATATTCAAGCTACATTTTCAATGCCTATTTGCTGTCTATATTTATAGCAGATTGTCAAATCCTGGTATGCATTTATATCTCTGGTACTGTGGGTAAAGTTATTTCCATTTTCAAATGTTGTATTTATTGTTTAAATTTTGCAGCAACTCCAGAAATAAGATACCCACAATCCACAATACCAATATCTATTTAATCAAATATATTATCTTTTTAGATATTCCGGCCCAGTGTTGTTTGTACAAATACATGGTGGTGTATAATTTCACACTGTTCTTTTTGTACCCACTACCTAAATGAAGTTGTTCCATGTTGTTCCTTAGTTTTCATAATTATTATTTTACACCTAAGGTTTTTCTGAAGTGAAATTTCTGCCTTCTTCAGAGGAAGTGCACTGTTGCTCTGAGGGCCCATTGCTTACTACAAGCAGAGATGACTGAATCGCTTCTCCTGAGGGAGGGCAAGGCCCGCTGTGCAGCAACTCTTATCTCTGCATGCCCCAACACGACCTGTGAGGACCAGAGACTGTTTTTGTTCAACGTACTTTTGATAATTCCTATAATTTCTTAAATATGTATTTTGTATTTTGTAGTAGGCCCCATGCTGCCCACAAACAACAGGTGAACAGAGGCTTGATCAAAGTTAAGAGTGTCTGTGTGTGTGTGTGTGTGTGTGTGTGTGTGTGTGTGTGTGTGTTGCGGACATAAACATGGTGCTCTGTGGGAATGCAAGGAGCATCTAACTTTGTCTCAGGAGAGTAGGGAGCAGTCCTTTCTTCCTTCCCAGGAGCTAGCTAAGGCCATGGTAGCTGCGGAGCTGCAGCTGCAGGTCTGCCCTCACTTACCGCTCTATTCTGATTATTTTGCTGGGTTTTTATTATTATATTCCCACTACCTGCACAATTTCCCCTTCAGTTTCTCATTATCCCAATTCCTTAAGAGGGTCAGAGATTTAGTGTTCTCATTACAGAAAAACTGATAAAGTACCTGGCTGAGATGGTCTATTGAACATTTTAAACCTATTAAAGATCCAGAAGTAACAAAACATTATTAGTTCAAAATGTACTAGTTTGGAAGGTCTGATGATTACATCTTTGCACAATTAATTTTAAATGTGCAACTGGAACACTTCGACACAAATATTCAGAATGCTTGGTCTTATCATTCATTAAAGCATATCTCCAAGGCCCTAGAGCGGATGCTTCTGGTGCCCCAATCAGTCCTTCAATTCACCTTTAATTTCAGCCAGGGCACCTGTTTAGATTCACTTTGATTGACAGCATCCCATTTGAGTGCTTGGTGTGTTTTCATATTTGCTGCTGCATAGCCTTCTCTGAAGCCATGGGAGTCTGCTTCTCCTCTTCTGTCTCATTCTACTGGCATCTTCCCTCTCCTTTCCTGACATCCAGTCCCTAAAAACCTCCTGATGCTCCTGATGCCTCAGGCTCTGCCTTCAGGGGGAACCAAAACTGAGGTAGTTTTCAGCTTGGAATTTTATCATTGTCCTGCTTGTATGAAAACAATGAAGTTATAAAATGATTTATTTAATGTACTTAAGGAAAAGAATTTTTCATAGCTTCAGCCTAGCCTTACCCACATTTATCTAACAATATAAGTTATTAAAATGCTTGACTTTGAACTTACTGGAATTCATAGGAAGAAAGCCTGTTTAGTTTTGATTTTTCTTTTCATACCTCACACAGACTCTTCTTCTCTTTCCGTAGTTGGAGATACAGAGTTGATTTTACTTGGAGTTAGGGTTTTTATGAACTACAATTATCTTTGTTTAAAAAAATAAGTGGAAATAGTAGTGACGTTGTGATTGTTAAATTTGACCCCCTATAGTAAGTGATTCTCAGCCCAACTAGATGCCCTTCATGAGACAACTGCATTTTATTAAGATTTATGGAAATGGATTCAAAGCTCATATTCTTCATTCTCTAGAGGTGATACGAACTATGAAGTTCAAAGGTTATAATACCAAAAACGAATCTGAAATCTCTAAGTCTTCTTCATACTCTTCATATTTGCTGTTGTTGGTCTTTAACTAAAAAGGAAATAAAGTTTCTTAATATGGTCATAGTACGTTATTTTTAATTGTGGATGTCTTTGAACCTGAACTTGGTAATATATAAATAAGATGGAATTTCTTTGCCTTTCACATCTCTAGAGTGTCCTTTCTTTTTACCTGACTCTCATACAATGTAATTCCAGAGACTTCCAATCCCACCATGAACTCAGGGAAATTCCACATCAGATGAGTTGGTGCAACCGATGAGTCCCTGTTTGTGAAACGGCCAGTACTGAGCAGTGACTCAGAGGTAGCAGGGGAGGGATTTCTCAGGGCGAGCGATGACCATGGTAGCAAAGGGTTTCTATGTTTTCATGTGGGCACAGCATTGACTTTCTACCTGGACTGGCTATATGATCATATTAATCACTGTGACAGGTTCCCACTAACTGATTTGATTAAATTATCATTTCAGCAGGACCACTCAGTTGGCTATGCTATGAGCATACTTGTGGTCTCTAAGTACCACTTTTCCCAGATGTAGACACATCCATGGGGGTCTGCATCACTGACTGGTGGCTGGCCATTGCCACATTCGTTGCATGTGTACTTCAGAACAACATATTTAGCACATGTCTGTCTGTCCTATAAAAAGTGTTGCATATTTATGGCTTTGAGAAAGGCTAAGGGGATAAAGAAAGCACTCCAGCAATTCAATAAAGCAAATATAAAATGCATAATATGTGCTAGACAGGGTACTACAAGCAAAGATAAAAGTTTGTAGAAGACAGGTGTGAATCCTTTACTCAGCATTTTTTGTGGGGGGTACCCCCCACAAGGTGTAATTTCTCTCTTCTTCTGGTTTTCCTTCTATTCTCCTCCAGGACTGAAATTTAGGAGAGAGACCCTTCAAAGAACAGAGTAGGCTCTAAACTGGGCGAGGGGTCATGTTGCATAGACGTTCAGCCCACTCATTTTAGAATCAAGGCAGATGTGGGTTTGAAATGTGACTCATCATTTGTTTCTAAAAGTTTTGTGATTTTAAGCACGTGCCTTCAGTGCTCTGAGCTATATAGACTTCTTATATGAAAATTATGATCCTAATTTTAAAAAATAGCTCAAAGAGTAGAAATGGGAATCATAAGAGTATACAACTGAAATGCTAAGCCCAGTATCAAGCATATTGAGTAGGTATTCTATAAATATTAGTGATTGTTAAGTACAAATGCTTTCCTTCCTTTGTGCTTTGGCACAATAGGGGCATTCGTGTAGAGCCCCTTTCAGATGCTACGGGCTGCTTCTATAGAAGTCGCAGAGCAGTCTTCTTCCTCCAACACCTCCTCCTGTGCAGGCTGTGCACCATGTGCAGGCAGTGATTATGGAAAATAGGTGCGAATTGTTCAATATTTATGTGATTTAACTAACAGCATCCTCTTCTGAAGTACATTAGCTCTTGCGCAGTTGGAAGCAAGAATAATTAATGGTGCAAAGAATCATATGATTCTCTTTTTTATCCTTTATTAAATATTAAAGACAAAGCCTGACTGATGTCACGGAATGATTGTTTTTGGCCTGGGCTTTCTATGTTACGAAAAATAAAAAACAAACAAAATCAAAGGTTTGAAAAATGGTGCTGATTAGGGAGTTGAATCTGCATTTCAAAGGTCTATGAACATCCAAATCTCAATGATTTTTTGGGTGGAAAAGTGGTACTTTTATTTTACATTTAATCTTGCTGGGTAAATACTTATAAGATAGCTTTATTGAGGCATAACTGGCATACAGTAAACTACACATATTTAAATTACACAATATGATAAATTTGGATATATGTATACATCCTTGAAACCATTACCACATTCAAGATTATAAACATATGCAACATCAGAAAATAAAACTTTGTGCCCTTTATTAATACCACCCTTTCCTACCCTGTCCCCTGCCTTCATATACACACTCACTAATTTATTTTCTGACAGATTTGTTTGTACTTTTTACATTTTTATTTAATTGCAATCATAAACTAGGTACACATTTGGCTTTTTAAAATCCAACATAATTATTTTTAGAATCTTCCATGTTATGTGTATGAACAGTTCATTTCTTTTGATCGCTACATGGAATTCCATTGTATGGATATGGATTTGATCTGTTTATTTTCATCTATTGATTGATATCACAAATAAAGTTTATTTGAACATTCATATACAAGTCTTAAAATAGAGATATAGTTTAATTTCCATTGGGTAAATTCTTGGGAGTGAAATGGCTAAATCAGATAGTAAGTGTATGCTTAATTTTATAAGAAACTGCCAAACTGTTTTCCAAATTGAATGTTTCATTTTATGCTCAAACCCCCCATTCCAGTACCTCCCCATCCTCAATGAACTTTGTATGATTCAATTTTTAATTTTAGCTATTTAAATAAGTGTGTGGCAGATCTCATTGCAGTTTTTATTTGCATTTCCCTATGGCTAATGATGCTGTGCATCTTCCATGCACTTGTGATTCATTTGCATAATTTCCTTTGTGAAGTGTCTGATGATATCATTTGCCCATAATACTATCGAGTTGTTTGTTTTTGTATTGTTGAGCTTTAGGAATTCTCAATATAGTTTGGAATATAAGTCCTTTGTCAGATATATGATTTCCATATATCTCCTCTCCACATGTGTATTGTCTTTTCATTTTCTTAACAGTGTTTTTCACAAAGAAATTATTTAGTTTTAATCAAGTCCAACATACTGATTTCTAAAAATAGATTATACTTTTATTTAAAGATTATATATTTATTAATTTTTAAACAGAAGGGACAGGAGGGAGAAAGAAGGAGAGAAACAACAATGTATGGTTTCTTCTCATACACCCCCTACTGGGGTTTTGGCCCTTAACCCAGACATGTGCCCTGGAAATCGAACTGGCGACCTTTTGGTTCTCAGGACTGAGCCACACCAGCCAGTGCTAAGCTTTTCTTTTTGTATCTAAAAACTCATCATAAATCCAAGTTCACAAATTTTTTCTTTTGTTCTCACCTAGAATTTACACTTTGAAATTTTACCTTTAGACATGTGATCAATTTTGAGGTGATTTGTGTAAAATATGAGGTATATATGGTGAGGTATTTTAAATATTTTATATATTATATCCACTTGTTTCAGTACAATTTATTTTTAAAAGCTATCTTAATCTTTTTTTATTCTTAATTGACTATTCTTAATTGAATTACCTTTGCTTTTGTCAAAAATAAGTTGGCCATTGTGCGTGAATCTGTTTTTGAACGTTGTATTCTTTTCCATTGATATGTGTTTCTAACCTTTCACCAACACCACACTCTTAATCACTATGAAGCCTTTATATTAGTCTTGAAATTGAATATGATGAGTTCTCCTGTATTGTTTGTTTTTCAGAATTGTATTGACTATTCTAATCCCTTTGCCCTTCCAAATAAATTTAAAAATAAGCTTTTTCATAACTATGAAAAAACTTGCAAGAATTTCAATCATAATTGCATTGAATATATTCTAAATTTGGGGAGAATTCATATATTAACAATATTGAAGCCTCTAATCCATAAATGTGATATACTATATCTTCATTTCTTTGCAAAAATCTTTTATTTCTTTCATCAGCGTTTTGTAGTGTCAACATACAAATTGTTTACATGTTTTGTTAGATTTATACCTAAATACTTAATTTTACTTGGTGCTTTTAATGCTGAATATTAATTGCTACTTATTTGGTGGTTTTTAACATTTAAAACTCATTCTAATTTTTCATTGCAGCTATATAGGAATACAATTGGTTTTGCATATTGGCCTTGTATATTTTGCACTTGATATATTCACTTACTGGTTCTAGGAAATTTTTTTCTATATTCTTTGAAATTTTTTAAGTAGAAAATTGCATGATCTGAAAATAAACTTATATTTATTTCTTTCTAATCTATATGCCTTTTGTTTATTCTTCTTGTCTTGTTGTCCTACTAGGACTTCTTATATAGTATTGAAGAAGATTGGCAAGAACAAACATCCTCACTTTTTCCTTATCTTAGGGAAAAAAACATTCAGTATCTAAGCCCACAGGATGATGTTATTTGCAGGTTTTCATAGTTATCCTTTCGTATATAAGTGACATATATAAGTGACATATCTCTACAGAGAGTCACTTATTCTTATTTTGCTGTCAGATTTTATCAGGGTATTGAATTTTGAGAAATTTATTTGCTGCATCTGTTGATATTATCATTAGTTTTCCATATTTAGTGTGTTAATATAGTGAATTACTTTGATTTTGGAATATTGATCCAGTTTTGCTTTCTTGGGATGATACTTTATTCTTTTTATATATTGCTGTCTTTAATTTGCTAATACGGTTTTGAGGATCATTGTATCTGTGTTCATTAGAGATATTGGTTTGTAGTTTCATTTTCTTGTAATGTCTTTGGCTTAGTATCAGGATGATGATAACCTTATAAAATGAGGAAGCATTCTCTTCTGTTTTTTGGAAGAGATTTTTCAGTGAAACCATCTGTGCTTGTAGTTTCTTTTTTTGGAAGATACACATATAACTAAAAAGTCAATTTCTTTCATCTACATATGACTATATGGGTTATTTATTTCTTCCTGAGTGACTTTGGATAGAATAGAAATGGTCTACTTCATCTAAATTATTAAATTTATAGACATAGATTTATTTGTAATATTCCCTTATTATCCTTTTAATTTCTGCAGGATCAATCACAATGTCTCCTCTGGCTTCAGTACATACTTGTCGGTAATTGAATGCAGTGAGAGTGATGCTACATGACTTTTGAGGCTAGATTAAAAGAAGCTTTGCAGTTTCTGACTTAGTTTATTGGAATGCTGGCTCTCCCAGTACTCTCAATTTGGATATATTTCCTTGAAATTCATCTGCCATTCTGTGAGAAGTCTGAGTCACATGGCAAAACCGCTAATAGGTCCTCTTGTTAAAAGTCCCAGCACAGTCAGCCTTTGAGGCATCCTACGCAGGTTCCACACATATAAGGAAACCTCCAGGTGACTCGTTTCCAGCTATTTGCATAATTTCTGGACATTCAGGGTTTTCTGCCTGAGGCTCCAGATATTATGAAGCAAAGACAAGTCATTCGTGTAACACCCTGTTCAAATTCTTGATCTATAGAATCTATGAGAAAAATTTAATGCCACTAAATTTGTTAATTGATCAGTAATAAATATCTGACACAAAACCAAGGGCTGATATGTACTAGCTCGTTTCCCTAATCTAGTTTCATACAAGATGTGGACTTATCCCTTATTGGCTGATTTGATCCTAAGAGCTGTATAGTTGAAGTAAAAAGAACTTCTAATTGGTTCAAATTATGTATCTTTTTAGTAAAACAAAATTAACACTAGGAATAAACATGTTTGTGCCCAGAATATGTTATCTTGACAGGGGTTTTACTGTCCTATCACTTGTGATATTTGAAAGACAACACTCTTTTTCGTACTCATCTCCAGAGACACACTGATCACTAGAACTTTGAGCAATTTTCTAAATGACAGACTCTGGTCAAATTTTAGATTTGGTTCACTGTCAGTTCACTTAGGCAGTAATACCATTAACAGATAGTCTATCTATTCTCTCTCTTCAATTTCTTTTTAATCTCTTTTCCAATACCACTTTTAATGCTGTAGATAGGTAAAGCCCTTGTTATCTCACTGGGACGAATGCAGTAGTCTCTTAAGAGTCTTCCAAATTCTCATCTTTTTCCAATGAAATTTATCCTGCTCACTACTCTTAAAGATACCTTCCTTACTCAATTCTGGTTAGTACTTTCTCTTGTTTACAACTTTTCAGTGGTTTCATGTTGTAGTCTCAAACAGGACGAATTCTGACCCATCCAAACAAAACTTAAGGAAAACTTTTTCTTTCTCTTCTCTATTAAGCTCATGCTAAGTGAGACTCACAAAAGGCTAAATCTTCAGTAAAAGAATAGTAAAAAAGGAAAAAATGTCTTTTTACCAACTGAGGGGATGACAAAAACATTCTCTGTGTATTTCATTGTTGGGGAAAATTTTCTCATAAATAAAACATAGTTAGTACCTTATACAAATTTGAAATCTGAAATATTCAATACATATTATAAAGGAATTTGAAAGTCAGAAATTTGCTTAAAAATTTATACTGGGCTAAAGGTAATTTTGTTATGTCTGGAATGTGAAAACACAGAAGCACTCTGGAAATAAAAGAAGAAACACTAAGAAGAGAAGATGGTAACATGAGGTAAAATTGTGCAGATTCAAAAAAGAACCAAAGAGAATTTCCAAAAACATATATAAATATAAATAGTTACTGAACTGAAAAGCTTTATGGAAGAATTAAGTAATTAGATGCAGGAGAAGAAAAAAAAATTACCGAACTAGAAATTAGGTCCAAGGAAATTCTTCATGACTCCTTCTGGAAGAATGTAAAGAATACACACCAGGAAGAAAAATATTGAGCACACAAGAAAAGACTGGAAAACCAGAAGCTATGTCCCCCATGTTACTGTTTAAATGTATCATGACTTAAAGAAAAATAAGGAAAAAAATGTCCTCAAAGAGTCCAGAGAAATAAAAGCATGCTGTCTACAATGGAAGAGAGAGAGAAGAGAGGGAAAGATACCAATGTTAAAGGCTTATGAAGCAATGACTATAGGATTTAGAGAGAAAGCTTTTGTAAACTCTTTATATGTGGGATGTACAGACATTCTAAAACATGAAGGGCCTCAGAATATGTACCATTCATCTGACCTTCATGAATAAAAAACAAACTAAAAAAGAAATCACAATTTAAAAAGAGAATTAAGAAACTATGGTAAGTAATAGAACAATATAACAAGTTAAATATTCAAATTATTTTTATATTGTATAATAATGTATAAAGGTATATAACACATACATATACACAAAACAAAGAAATCTGAATTGAGTATTTAAAATAATTTCAGAAGTAATTAGAGAGTCGTGGAATGATGAAGGGAATGAAATGTTAAATTTCTCATCTCAAGCAGAAGTTTGTGGGAGAGCAGACAATGGACGTGGTGTAATGAACAGAGGTGATTTCAACCACTAACACAATGCGAGCAGGCTTCATGGAGAGTGAGGACAGGAGAAGTCACTGTCGCTGTCAGAGTGAAATTGGTGATGGGACAGCTATCCAGTGAGGATTGGTAGGAAGTTCATCTGTATACAGCACTTTGTAAAATCATTGTGTTGCCTTTGGAAACCTTCAGTGAAGACCAATGTTATTCTTTAATATTTTCAGAGTCAGCTTTTTAAAAATGTAGGCTCACAGAGCCAAGGCTAGGTCATGAAGCTACAAGACTTGAGGCAATTTACATGGAGGGTACTGTGAAAACCATTTTTAAAATTTTATTAAACTTATTGGAGTGACATCAGTTAATAAGATTATACAGTTTTCAAGTGTACAGGTCTATAATTCATTGTCTATATATTGCAATGTGCGCTTAACACCCAAAGTTAGATCTCCTTCTATCAACAAATATTTGATCAACCCTTTTTACCCTCTTCTATGTCCCCCGTTCATTGCTTTCAGTTTTATATCCCACCTATGAGTGCAATTATATTGTTCTTTACTCTTTGCATCTCACTTATTTTGCTTAGCATGATATTCTCAAGATCCACCTGTATTATTGCAAATGGCAGTATTTTATCTTTTCTGATTGCTGAACAGTATTCCATTAATATCTGTACCACATCTTCTTTATCCAATAATCTATCAAAGGGCACTTCAGTTGTTTCCATGTCTTTGCCACCATGCATACAGCTGCAGTGAATGCAAGAGTACACATATCTTTATGAATAAATGTTTACAATTTGAGGAGACAGGTACCCAGAAGAGAGATTGCTGGGTCATATGTTAGCTCTATTCTTAATTTTTTGAGGCAACTTCTCACTGTTTTCCATAATGGCTATACCAAGTTGTACTCCCCCCAGCAGTGTGTGAGGGTTCCTTTTTCTCCACAATCTCTCCAACATTAGTTATTTCTTTTCTTATTGGTAATAGCCATTGTAATAAGTGTGAGATCATATTGCATTATAGTTTTGATTTGCATTTTCCTAATAGCTATTTGAAATTGAGCATCTTTTCATGTATTTGTTGGCCATTTGTATATCTTCCTGGAAGAAGTGTCTGTTCAAGTACTCTGTCCATTTTTAAATTTAATTGTGGGTTTGTTGTTCTTGTTGTTATTGTTATGAGTTCTTTATTTTGGATAGTAACCCCTTCTCTGAGGTATTGTTTGCAAATATCTCTCCATTCAGTTGGTTGCCTTTTTGTTTTGTTGATGTTTTCTTTTGCCGTACAGAAGCTTTTTAGTTTGATATAGCATTTTTTTAAAAAAAAAAATCAGCTTCAATACTTCTCCAAAACAATTTCACCATTATATAATTGCTAACTTCTAAGATCCAGGTAATTTACATGTTTTGAACTATTCTGTTGTAGAGTTCTCCAATGCTTCTACACTGTGACAAGCATAAAAGAATACTTGTATGAGCCATTGGGACAAATCTACAAAGACAGAAAAGGAAGACTGGTGAGGACCCATACTAAGAGATACGACCCATATTAATAAATAATTTTTCCATGAGTCAGGGTATCTGGGAAACAATTCTGGTTTGTATTCATGGATAAGTATGAACTTGGGCAGTAGAGGTCACGAGAATTGGAGGGGGAGAGGTTATATGGCTCCTCCTTTCAACTCAAAATTTGAATCACCTAAGATTCCCTTGATGTAAGGCTAGCATTTGTGTTTATTATACTACAATATTCTGTTCTCTATCAGGCATATTTCCTGTGGTTAATTTTATGTGTGTCAAGACAATATATAACATCATAGATTTTTGCATAAGGAAAAGACATCACTGAAAAGATAAATAATACTTTCCAAGTTGCTTATTTAGTGGGGAAGAGACCCAAGAACTACGACCAACGTCAGGATCTTTGTCTCCTGATCTTTTCATTACACTATACAGTTTGTAGAGTATGAACTTTGCTAGTTAAAAAAAATGGTATCAAGTAGTACTCAAGATACATCATGTGGGATGGTAGCTAATGACAATATTTACACTGCACTTAATCTGTGGTTAAAGTTCAAAAGTGAAATGGCAAAGCTGGAGGTGATAAATCTATTTCTGCTTTGGGAGCAGGCTCACTACAACTAAATTGCAGGTCTCTCATTAGGGAAAGCATATGTAACTATTTGACAGTTTTTAAATACCACATGTTCCTTTCCTAAAACAATCTGCTGGTACAAGTGTAGCCAAAGCTGCTACCATTGTTTCAGGCTAGAATTTATTAGAGCTAGGGACTCATATTACCTCCCAAAAGGCCTCCGTGGTTGCTAATCTGTCATTGTACAGAGCAGATTTACCCTGGATCAAAATTCAGATGTATTTAAAATTCATTGGAGAATGAGTCTACCTGTTGGAGTTAGAAGAACTCTAACTGCTAACCCTGGTAAATTGTAATAGCCCAGGCTCTCCCAGGCTATCCTATAATTAACATCCCTTTCTTGGCTTTACAAATGCCAGATTGTTAAATGTTTCTTTTGTGATCCCCTGACAGAGGCAGATGGACTCTCACCTATACCAAAATTTAGTTTGGACATTAAGACTAAAACTCACACATTATACTTAAAGGGTATAAAAAAGTTTTTAGCTCACACAATGAGGATTTCTGAGGAAAATGAGGCTGTCTTCCAAGAAGGTTTAAAAATGGCTTGAGAGAGCACAGAAAGGTCGCTGCATTGTTTTTATTATGGTTAGGAACTGGGGCTGAGCTCAGGATTCCAACAAGTAGGACAGGGCTTGATTCATTTGAACTTCCCATCAGGGCCAAAGGGAAGAGCCTCTGGACTTGATTATCAGCCTACATAGATGTGGGACAGAAGAGGAAGGGGGTCCAGTGGGATTTGAAAGCTGTCAGTAGTTAAACATCAAAAATCAAGTCAGTCTATTATAGTTTCATAATTTTTAAGTAGCGATTAGTACAGTAGCTAGATATATTAACATGGGTAGTAAAATGCAAAACATTTATGGAGAAATGTATTCTTACCAATTCTAGCTAGCCGAGTAAGGGGTACCAAAATATACTCCCGTTTGTTTTTCTTTTCAGAGCAGGGAAGAATGCCACCCTTAGATGTGGGTGAACTGGCCCCAGCCCCAGCCCCAGCCCCTGCCTCAGGGGCCCTGTGCCTTGAAGTGCCTTTCTCTGTCTGAGTCCCCTCTGGCCCCTTGAGCTGGCCTCAGCCAGCAGTGCTGTCCACGCAGGGCAGCCCAACCCAGCCCTCCAATGCTCTACCATCAACTCCTAAGACGGTCAGATGTCCTAGGAGCTTTTGGACATTATCTGGTCCCCATTATGCTTTCCTTGAGATCACAGAAGATTAGGCCGCTAGAGTGGTGCTGACTCATTGATTATCAGTGATGTGACTCACTCATTCGGGCCCAGGGAAAGTTCAGCACCCTGGCCTAGTGACTGTCTGCATTCTGATCTGGGCTTCGGCTGTGCCCACAGGCTAGAGCTCTCACCCATCTGTGTTCTCAGCAGCATTGCCCCAGGTTCACAGCACCTTAGAAGGCAGCGGTGGCAACAGGTGTCTTTTATTCCCTATGGCTGAGTTCCAGGGGAGTCACCCCAGCCCCCTGTAAACTCTACACCAAGTGGAAAGCATCCCCTGGGGTGGCTTTATCTTTTTTGGGAATCCTGAAACAGTGCTCCAATGCCAGTGGCCCTTCCTTGTCTCTAGTCCCTTTGATGACACTGAGCTCTCCCAGGTGGGTCATAAGCCTTGCCAGGGGCAGATCAAGGTCAGGTTTCCCTGTGCGAATGGGGCCATTCTTCTCTTCCCTTATTCTCCTTCCTTCTGGTGGTAGCATGTGGAAGAACATGAAATGGTCATGTTCTTCCAATGCAGTGGTTGTCACTAAAGGATTTAAGAAAAGACATGGTTAGAATGCGTGTTCTTCTGCCTTTATGCTGTAAAATTCTAAATGGCAAATTTAACATCATAGGCCAGGTGGTGAAAGACAAATACCATATGATCTCACCTATAAGTGGAACCTAATCAACAAAAAAAAACAAGCAGGCAAAATATAACCACATACATTGAAATAAAGAACAAACAGACAGTAACCAGAGGGGAGAGGGGAGAAGGATAATGGGGGAAAATAGGAGGAGGGCCGTCAAGGAAGATGTATAAAGGACACACAGACAAAGCCAAAGGGGGTTAGGATTGAGGGCGGGAGGTGGGGATGGGTGGGGTTAAGGGGAGTGGGGGGGGGGAATGGAGATAACTGGACTTGAACAACACTAAAAAATATA
Source organism: Pteronotus mesoamericanus (assembly GCF_021234165.1). Classification (NCBI taxonomy): domain Eukaryota; kingdom Metazoa; phylum Chordata; class Mammalia; order Chiroptera; family Mormoopidae; genus Pteronotus; species Pteronotus mesoamericanus. Next base: position 26,742,549 of record NW_026555078.1, on the reverse strand, counting down.
TTCAAAATAAAATAAAACAAATTATTCACAATTGCTTACACACTCTGATAAGGCATTTGTGGTTATCGTCAGTGAAGGTCAGTGACAACCTTGAACAGAACCTCCGGAGGCCAGCACTCACAGGGGCCATGATGACATGCGGAAATGTCAGGAGTAATCGTTTCACCAGCACCGGCTAACTGCTATTAGAGGTACCTGCAGAGGCAAGAAACTATGTGTTTCAGTACAGTTTCCCAAAGCCATGGCCTCATGATTAATAACATCGCTCTCTTTTTCTTATGGGTAAAAATATGAATTAGTTGGAAATGGCACAGTTGACAGGAAAAAAGAAAACACCAGAAATGTTCTTGGACTTGAGCGGAAAGAGGTGGTGCCTATTCACTAGGAGGAATCTCCATGCGCTCAACTAGGTAATAAGTAAGTACCTAAGCGCCGGTTCTCTAACTGTCATTCAAGAATAAATCACTGTACCCCATAAGGACCTATGAGACTGTACAGAAATGTTTGCCTGGGGCTCCATGTACACGAGGAATAACTCTAGACAGCAACCTATAGCAACAAAATGTGCTTCATATACTATTGGGTTGGCCAAAAAGTCCATGTGTTTTTTTCCTTAAAATAAAAGACATATTTTTTATTTTCACCAATATCTTTATTGATGTGGATATTTTGAGTATGTTGGCTATCTCAGGCCAGAGGTGCTACTAAATATTTTCCAATGCTAAGACAGCCCCACAACAAAGAATTGTTTGGCCAAAATGTCAATAGTTCCAGGAAACTTCGCAAACCGCTTTTGACACATTTGATCAGTCAATGTCTTCTCCAAACACAGTACAAATCTTTTTTTGCATTATAGTTGTGCTTTTACCTTTCTTGAAATAATAAAGCATAATATGCCAAAAATGTTGCATATCTTCTTCCCTCTTTAATATTAAAATGGCTGCACAAAAATTCACCATTTTGATTTTTTTAAAAAAAGATGCACAGGATATGACAGCTGTCACAATACAATGTAACAAAATTGTTTGGAATGAAGTTAAAGACAACTAAGCACTGCTGGAGCCATCTTACAAAAAAAATGTAATGGACTTTTTGGGCACCCCAATAGTAGGTATACATGGTTAACAGAAGGAGGAGATAGAGGAAGGGAAAAGAGATGTTACCTGTTTCTGTTCAGTAAAATACATAAAGTAAGAAGTTAGTAGAACACAGTTGGGTCAAACAGCTTGGTGAAGCCCATTGTGCAATGGACTTAAGATAAAAGTAAGAAGGCTCATATTCTAGTGGAAGAGCAGCAAGGATGGTACACAAAATGTGTATGCAGCTGTTTCAGGGCACCCATTTCTTAAGGACCATGGCTGGGAGAAAATGCAAGATTTATCTTCTTCCCCTGAATCTTTATTTATCACTTTCACATGACAATAATTGCATAATGTCCATAAAAATAAGTCTGCATTTTTTCAGTTAGGACATTTCCATAATTTTAAACATCATGTTTTTTTGTTTTGAAACAGATCATCAATATGACTTGGTTCGTAGGCTGAAAACAACAGTTTTAAAAATTTTCAAAGGGAAGTACTATTTATTCACAGATTAAAAACAACAATCCCAACCTTTTGGTACTAGGTGCCAGTTTCATAGAAGACAGTTTTTCCATGGACTGGGAAATGGTTTCTGGATGATCCCAGTGCATTACATTCAAGTTCACCTCCTACGGTGAGGCCCAGTTCCTTACAAGCCCAGGCCAGTACTGGTCCCAGCCCCGAGGTTGGGGAGCCCTGGTCTAAAACATTTTGATATCTTTATTCTTTCAGTTCTTTGTTTTCTTGAAATTTTTTCTGATATTTCTGTTCATTTATATGCAAAATTAACATCCAGAGAGTCAATATATCATATTAAGAGGAAACTGCCTTGTTATGACATTATTGAAATAATTGCAAGGACAAGAAGTAACTTTGTCTTAATTATGCATATTGTCATAAATCAAATTCATCAGGTAAGTATTGAATAATAAAGCTTAGAGTAAAACTTAAATTCTGTAGGAATTATTCACATGGAAATGCAGATATTTTAACTAGTCAGATATAGAAGTGAGGCATGAAAAACAGCTCCACAATGACAAAATACGATGCTAATTTTAAAAGTTAAAGACCAGAAAATCTTCTGGTTCATTGACCATTTTTTAAAAGAAATTTGAAACACACGACCTTCTAGTATATGTCATAGTGATGCTACTTAAACCCTCCCAGAAAGATTATACTACATATTCAAAAGAGTAAATGGAATACTACACAGCAGAAAGAAAGAAGGAGCTCCTACTTTTTGAGACAGCATGGATGGGACTAGCAAGTATGCTAGTGAAATAAGCCAGGCAGTGAAAGACAAATACTATGTGATCTCACCTATAAGTGGAACCTAATCAACAAAACAAACAAGTGAGTAAAATAGAACCAGAGACAGGGAAATAAAGAACAAACTGACAGTGACCAGAGTGGAGGGGGTAGAGGGAAAAAGGGGGAAAGAAAAGGAGAGGTCAAGTCAAGGAACATATACAGAGGACCCATGAACAGGGACAATGGGGTGGGGATTGTCTTTGGGAGTGGGGGTTGGACGTGGCAGGGGAGAGCAATGGAGGGGGGGGAAGAATGGGGACAACTGTAACTGAACAACAATAGAAAGAAAATAGAAGAAATTTAAAACATAACTATATTACAATCTGGATTTCTATGCCCAGTTAAAATGTCCTGCAGACAAAACAAAGAGTTTTTGACAAACAAAAAATACTTTTATTATACTTGTTATATATATTAATCATATAAACCTTTGAAAAAGTGTGCATAAACAAGACTAAATTTAAACCATCCAAATCTGCTCACAACCCATCTTTTAATCCTATACATACATAGATGCATGTTTGATGAATAGACAAATATATGCTATTCTGTTTTACATAAGTTTCTACAACCTGCTTTTTCACTCATTATAGTACTTATACTTTTTTTTTCCTGGCCATTATTGTTTTTTTAAATTTATTTATTTTTAGACAGAGGGGAAAGGAGAGAGAGAGGGAGAGAAACAGTAACGTGTGGTTGCCTCTCACGTGCCCCTACTAGGTAACCGGCCCACATATGCCCTGACTGGGAATCAAACCAGCTTTGGTTTGCAGGCTGGCACTCAATCCACTGAGCCATTCCAGCCAGGGCAGTACTTACACCTTTTTATGTAAATCACATGTATCATCATTATAACATTATTGCCGTCAATGGTATGTAGAGTTGCATTGCATGTTTGTACTATAGTTTTTAAAATTATTTCCTTATTCTGTGAAATTTGGATTTTTGCCAAATGACCTGTAATGAAGACCATTGAAAATTTATCTGTGTTCACTTGTTTTATGTTTTCTTGGAATAAATTCATAAAAGAGGATCTTTTGGGTCAAAGGGTAAAATATTTTAAAGAATTTTGATACATATAATTATATTGTCCTCCAGAAATGCTGTTTGCTGAGCCTTGTTTTTTTCCCCAGGGATATCAAAGGAATTTTTTTTATTAAATCATTTCTTATTGTTATTCTATTACAGTGGTCCCAATTTTTCCCCCTTGCGCTCCTTCACCCATCCCCCCACCTGCACCCACAGTCAATTCCCACACTGTTGTCTACATCCATGGGTCATTCATACATGTTCTTTTTCTAGTCCATTGCCCTTCTTTCCACTATTATCCCCGTTCCCCCCGGTCACTTTCAGTCTGTTCCATGTTTCCCATGCCTGTGGTTCTACTTTCTTTGTTAGTTTATTTTGTTCATTAGGTTCCTCTTATTGGTAAGATCATGTGGTATTTCTCTTTCACTAACTAGCTTATTTCACTTAGCATAATATTTTCCAGTTCCATTCATGCTGTCACAACAGGTAGGAGTTTCTTCTTTCTTTCTGCTGTGTAGTACTCCATTGTGTAAACGTATCACAGTTTTTTGATCCACTCATTTACTGATGGGCACTTAGGCTTTTTCCAGCACTGGGCTATTGTAAATTGCATCACTATAAACATAGGGGTGCATAAATTCTTTTGAATTGGTAACTTGGGATTCTTAGGGTATATTCCCAGTAGCAGAATCACTAGGTCTAAAGGTAGTTTCATTTGCAGTTTTTTGAGGAAATTCCATACTGTTTTCCCCAGTGGCTACACCAGTCTACATTCCCACCAACAGTGCACTAGGGTTCCATTTTCTTTGCATCCTTGCCAGCATTTATTGTTTGTTGATTTATTAATGATGGCCATTCTGACAGGTGTGAGGTGATATCTCTTTGTGTTTTTAATTTGCATCTTTCTGATTGCCAGTGATGTTGAGCATCTTTTCATTTGTCTATGGACCATCTGTGTGTTCTCCTTAGAGAAGTATCTATTCAGATCCTTTGCCCATTTTTTAATTGGATTGTTTATCTTCCTGGATTTAATTGGATTGCCAAGTCATATGAGTTCTTTACATATTTTGGAGATCAAACCCTTGACCATTATATCATTGCCAAATATGTTCTCCCATATGGTCAGCTCCTTTTTCATTTTGATGATGGTTTCTTTAGGAGTGCAGAAGCTTTTTAGTTCAATGTAGTCCCCTTTGTTTATTTTTTTCCCCCTTTATTTCCCTTGCCCTAAGAGATATATCAGCAAAAATATTGCTACATGGAATATCTGAAATTTTCCTGATTATGTTTTCCCCTAGGACTTTTGTATGCCTAACTGATCATCTTATTTTACTGACTTTAATTACAAAATATTTTATGCTCTACATTTCTCACTGAGTTTTCTTCCAAACTTTGATGTCTAAGTGCCTTCATTACTATTTGTGTTTCTATCTGGAAACAAATGCTCATTTATACAAAGAAAAGGAAATCTGTTTACTAAATTTTTGTTAAAGAAATTAGACATTTTTTGTAATGAGTACAATCGACTTTGATTTGATTTGTATATACCAATATTAGCATTAACCATGTAAGAAAATTTTAATGATATTCCACATTTTTCCAGTTGAATTTGTAACAGCCACCCTTTATATATATTTTCATTCAGAAAATATCTTGATAATGGATACACAACTGTTATTAAAGCTTCAGTATAAGTGTCATATTGCTGCTAAGTTTGTGATATTAACAGTATACTACACTAGACCTAACTATTTCAGCCTCTGAATCATCACTTTAAGAAGTATGCATCAAAGGCTTAATATTACTGAAAAGATTCTCTTTTTTGCCCTACTGGAGCTTCAAATTAATTAACCAATTAAAATAAGAAACTGAGATGGATTCAACACAATTCCTATCAAAATACCAATGGCATACTTCACCGAAGTAGAATGAACATTCCAAAAATTTATTTGGAACCACAAAAGACTCTGAAATAGCCACAGCAATCTTAGGAAGGAACAAAGTTGGAGGCATCATGCTACCTGAAATCAAACTGTACTACAAGGCCATAAAAATCAAACAGCATGATGCTGGCATAAAAGCAGCATATATATCGATAGAACAGAAGAGAGAGCCAAGAAATAGACCCATGCCTTTCTGGTCAATTAATATTAAACAAAGGAGGTAAGAATACAAAATGGAGTAAAGATAGTCTACTCAACAAATGGTGTTGGGGAAATTGGACAGGTAAGTGCAAAAAATGAGACTAGACCATCTTATAACACCATGCAGAAGAATAAACTCAAAATGGATAAAAGACTTAAATGTAAGTTGCAAAACCATCAAAATCCTAGAAAAAAACATAAGGAGTAAAATGTCAGACATTTTTCATAGCTATATTTTTTTCTGATATGTCTCCTCTAGCAAGGGAAACAAAGAAAAAATAAACAAATGGGACCACATCAATTTAAAAAGCTTTTTCACAGCAAAGGAAAACTATCAACAAAAGGAAAAGACAGCCCACTGAATGGGAGCACATATTTGCCAATGATAAGAGGTTAATATCCAAAATTTATAAAGAACTTATAAAATTCAACACACACACACACACACACACACGCAAAACAACCCAAATAAAAATGGACAAATGAAACGAATAGAAGCTTCCCGGAAGAGAATATGCAGACAGCCAATAGACATCTCAAAAGATGTTCAACATCACTAATTATCAGAGAAATGTAAATTAAACCACAATGAGGTATCACCTCATACCTATCAGAATGGCTATCATCAACAATTCAAAAAACAAGTGCTGGTGGGAGAGAAAAAGGAATCCTTGTGCACGATGATGGGGATGCAGATTGGTGCAGCCACTATGGAAAGCACCATGCATTTATGTCAAAAAATTAAAAATGGAACTACCTTACGTCCCAATGATTCCACTTCTGGGAATATATCTGAAGAAACCCAGAATACCGATTCAAAAGAATATATGCACCCCTATGTTCCTTGCAGCATTATTTACAATAACCAAGATGTGGAAGCAGCCTAAGTGCCCATCAGTAGATGGGTGGATAAAAATGCTATGGCACATTTACACAATGGAATACTACTTGGCTGTATGAAATAAGGAAATCCTACCTTTTGCAACAGCATGGGCTGACCTGGAGAGTATTATGCTAAGTGAAATAAGCCAGTCAGAGGAAGGCAAATATCACATAATTTCACGTGTGTGTGGAATCTAATGAACAAAATAAGCTAACAAACAAAATAGAAACAGACTCATGGATACAGAGAACAGACTGACAGCTGTCAGAGGGGATGAGGTTCAGGGACTGTGTAAAAAAAGTAAAGAGACCAAGTGAAAAAAACAACAACGCATAGACAGATAACAGTATGGTGATTATCGGAGGGAAAGGGGAGTGGGAAAAGGTAGGAGAAGGTAAAGTCGGGATAAATGCTGACAGGAGACTTGAATTTGGGTGGTGAACACATAAAACTATATACAGATGACATACTATAAAATCCTATACCAGAAAACTATATAATTGTATTAAGCAATGTCACCCCAAAAAATTCAGTAACATTTAAAAAAAATAAAACATTTTAGCTCTTAAAAAGAAACTGAGATACAGATTTTAAACCAGTTACACATTTTTTTATTTTAGAAAATTTATGAAAACAAATTAGCAGTAGATTTGAATATTTCATAGCAGTGCCATCTGTTCAGTGATCTGAGAAACATGTTTCAAAAATATCTAAATTCTGTTATTTCTGTTATTGGCTTTAGCTTTTTCTGTGCCAGAAGTATTTTCTAAGAAATTACTTAAATTAGTGGGAATTACTGGGAATGCTCAGATTTAGTGTTGGTATTTTTCTTTAAGACATCTTTTCCTTCATTAGAACAAATTACAGTTCTGCCTAATAGATGCCTTCTGACAGAACAGGATTTTTAAAATATGCATATTCTTAAGGAATGAGATGTTTAGATCAAGCAATATATACATAAGCTAAATAAATTCAGAACCTCTGTTTTTTTTTGATTGTATGATTTCAACCTTGCATGTTGAAATTTTCCTATCAGAGTCAGAATATTAGTTTACAACAGGATGGAAGTTCAAGTCTCTTTAGGCAAGACTTCTGACCCCACTGACCATTTGTATCTTATCAATAAGTGCAGAATGAAAAGGATTCATCAACTTCTTAAAGTTGCTTCTTGTGCTTCCCTGTACACTCACACAAGTGGGCAGGCACACAAAGGTATGCACAGATGTACACACAGGCTCTACTAGGCAGATCCCTGTGCAGATGTTCAAGTGCCCCCTGAAATGACCAATGATGCATTGTTCCCTCTGTCCACAGAAAGTGTTCTCTCTGAAGCACATATGAAAGACACATGTGCAAACTGGTCTCCACAATACTAGTTTTTAAAAATGGCAGACATAAGTGAAATTAGTTAACAGCTTTAGACAAAAATACTGTTAGTATTATTTTACCTTTGAGTTTGAATTTTATTAAAAGTATTGCCAAAGGATGAAGGGTAAAGAGGTTATTAAATATAGACCTAGCTAAAAGGAAGAGACGCTAGCTGAAGAAACATAAATTAAAAGTTTCACAAAAATTACTTCAAGATAGCTACACACACAAATGTATGAATACCTCAGTTTTAACCTTCACTCAAGCCTATTAAAAATACTGAAGAGTGCATTAAATCATTTTGACTGCATATAATGATGCCAACTACGAAGGGTCAGCATTGTGGATTATGGCATATGATGTATTTATATAAGTTTTGAATAATTTACTCTAAATTTGCATGCACAAATTATTAAATGTGTGTTAAATTTTCATTTGCACTGGTGACAGCAAAGGTGATTGCCAGTTCATGAGCACAGGAGTTTCTAGGTAATTTCCTGAATGATACACTTCTAATTACAATGCTTTGTTAAATCAAACAGTACGTGCCCTTGGTCCTGTGGCATTTTGCTCTGCTGGTGACATCAGCTTGAATTACTTCATTTGCAAATATAAGGCAGCTGTTTTAATAATTGAAACTGCTTCTGTAATAAGCTAATAGAAAAAAGCTATCCTGATTCACGCACACAGAAAAAAGAAGGAAAATACTGGTGCATGACCAAATATTTTGACAAACTGAAGAATAAAAGAGTAAAGGTATAACATAAAAAATCTTTGCTCTGGTAGCCTCTCTTTTTCACAGTATTATTGAACATTAATACAATACTTTTAGGATATTTACCCATTTTTAGTACTTAAAGAGTAAATCAATGGAAGATATTTTCCCACTGTAACTATGCTAAATAGAGAAGAACCAGTAGAAAAATTAATTACTTTCCCCCACCTTTTAGCTTATCGGGGTTAAGATAATTCTCATCCTTCATTTTGTTTTGTCACTTTGTGCATACCAGCACATACGCACATATGTTTGGCCCTTGGGAGAATGGCGTGTTTAGGAGCGAGAGAGAGGGATCACTTTGTTTCTGCTTTAGTGACTGTCAAGCTACAGACTGACAATCTACCAACTCACATTTCTTGGGCTGATTATCCTTTTGATGTACATTTCTATGTTGTTAACAAACGTACATAAAAGATGTCAATGTGAAAAGAAAAATTTCAGTATTTTTCACAATTCAATGTTACATTTATGCTAATCACTGGGGCATGTTAATGTCTTTTTTTCCCTCTGTTCAGTGTTGCACCTTTTTTTTTTTTAAACTGGGATAAGGGATAAATGTGTACTCTTTGGGGCATGCCTCACTGATTTTATAATCTTATTAAGGTCAGCATTCTAGAACCAAAGAAAAACAGACTTGAATGTGAAGGAAAATATAAATTAACTTTAAATTAAATAGCAAATAAATAAATACTTTCTCTGCTGATTACTTTCTGTATAGAATTTCTCATACCACAGCTCCAACACTTACTAGTGGTATGGCCTTGGAAAAGCTACTAAATTCCCTGTACTGTAATTTCTTATCTATAAAATGGGAATAATAATATTTATTACATGGTAGGATTATTGTGAGAATTAAATGAGAAAATACAAGTAAATCAGAACAGTAAAGCATTCAAAATTTAGCTTTTGTTTTATGTATTGGATAAAAGTGAAGTTCAATTATTCATATTTTAAAAAGTATGTTCGTATGGGAAACTGAAACAAACATGTTCTTGTTTTATAAAGTATATTTATGCATGTACAATTGCTTACAATAGTACTCTAGGGCTCTAAGGTAGGCATATTCAAGCAGTTTTTATATTTACTTAAAGTTTTTATTTACTTTGGAAGGTACAGGATTTTCTTGGCCTGGGAGTTCCAGTTTATTTGATGTAAATGGAATTTTCTGGAATTTTAAGTATCACCTACAGAAGTTGTTCTTTAGTAAGAGAGATGCTGTCCATTAGAAGAGAAAGTAGAGATGAGAGGGTGGCAGGGAAAAGGTGGCAATATGCTGGTGTTGTCTTTCTCCCATCCCTTTTGGGTTACAAGAACTAGTAATTTCTTCTTTCTTCTAAGCAAATTTGAATTGTTTCCTGTAACTTATAACCAAAAGAGTGATGGCTAACTGAGTGAATGCTCTAACACCGTGGTGGTTGTAGCCTCAGGATTTTAGGAAATCTAGCTCATTATATGTATTTGGGTACATTTTGGAGACAAAGGTTATCATTTTACTACAATTCCACATGGCCCTGACCTTGAGAAAGCAATAAATCAGGTCTAAGCTTCACTTACATTCTATTTCTTATATTTTATCTTTAAATTCTGTGCCCGATGTGTCAATCAAAAACTGTCTAGATGATTTAGCAATAAGGACCCTTTAGAGCCCTACTTGCTGTCTCTTTCATCTTTTCTACCCCTCCTTTCCTCCTGCCAATCACAAATCTACCTCTATCTATATATAGAAAAAGAGTCTGAAATAAAGTAACCTCAATTTGAATTTCATAGAAAAGATCATGCATTTACAAGCTGTGAAGTACACTAAAACTTTTTTCTCAAAAACAAATTGATAAATATGTATGCAGATGAAATGATTACTATTGACAGACTGCTTTGATGGTCAAATTGGATATAAGTTCCAAAAAGAAAATGCAACCAGGTAGTGGATTAAAAACAGCAAATAGGAGTAAGCATTACATCTTGTAATTTTTAAGATATTACCATAAGAAAGAGTGGTTATTTTTTAAAAGTTCAAGATAATTTATTCGTCTACCACAAGCAGAATATTATGTGATTCAGAACACTGAACTTGCTTAAAAAGACTCATTCTACATTTCTTTTCATATGATGATTGGACTGGATGAGCTTCCAGGTGAAGCTGGACATCAGAGAGATGAATTTGCCTTCTGTTTATCAGAGCCAGGTTCTCTTTCCTCCACAATGTAAATTCTTTCCAGTGATCAAACAGAATTAAAAATCTGAAAGGAAAAGGAGTTTTGGATAAATGTATATACAATATTATCAATTTTAGAGAAAGGATTAATAGAGAATATGCAAAAGTAGAACTAGTTTGAAGGGATATGGGATGAAGTAGGAACAGATAACCTTTAATCAGATATATGGGGAAGAAAAGAACAAGAGAAATACTATCTCCAAACCCAGACAGTTTCTACACAGCTGATACAAACTGAAACATGGAAAAAGAAGGCTTTAGCATGTAAATCAATAAGTAAAAAAATGGTGATTTGGAGAAGAAAAATGCAAAGAGGGAAAAGTGATAAATGAAATATATTCAATTTTCTCCTATAAGTTCTGACAGTGTTATGTGGAAGCCCAGTTTAATTGCCTCTGGAGCAAAAGCAAGCCCATGGATTACGAGAGGCTGCAGGTGTCCTTTCTGAAGGGTCAACTGAATACTATCCAAGTTGCCATGTGATGGGGGAGATAGCACTCTATGGGATATGGTTGGTTGCAGTATTGACTCTTTCTACAGGTTCAGATATCTTTCCAGAGAGAGCATATATTTTTGGATTTAGGGAGCAAAAGATGACAATGACCACACAGCCTAGCGAGGGACGAGTGGACTACATTTTCTTAGCTCTCACACAATCTCAGGTCAACAATAGATTGAGCCAGCTATTGGTGAATTAGAATTCCTTTTTCCTAAAGAAGAAAGTACAGTATAGGAAATTATGTGTTAGTCAGTGTAAAGGCGTAAGTCACAGGCTTGTGGGAACAATACTCTTCTGGAAGTTGACAAATTGAAAAGGCAACTTAATGGAAGAATATATTTGCAAAATCTATGTGGCAAGGGGTTAGTATACAAAATACACAAAGAACTCATATAACCCAAGCCAAAAAAATCAGATTTAAAAAGTAGGCAGAAACCTGAACACTTCTTGAAAGGCATATAGGCCACACAAATAGCCAGCAGATACTTGAAAGGTGCTCAGCCTTTTTTTATCAGAAAAATGCTGATCAAAACCACAATGAAATATTACCTCACACCTTTTGGAATGGCTATCATAAAAAAGACAAGAGATAACAAACATTGTTGAGAATGTAGAAGAAAAGGAATCCTTGTACTGTTGGTGGAAATATAAATTAATAGAGCTACCATGGAAAACAGTGTGGATGTTCTTCAAGAAATTAAAAATAGAACTATTATATGATCCAACATTCTCACTTCTAGGTATATATGCAAAGAAAATGCAATTGGTACCTTAAAAAGATATATTCACCCTCATGTTCATTGCAGCATTATTCACAATAGCCAAGTTAGGAAAACAACCTAAGTGTCTACCTATAGATGAATGGATAAAGAGGATGTAGTAAATGTATACATGATGAGATATTACTCTATCATGAGAAAGAAGGAAATCCTGCCATTTGTAACAATATGGATGGACCTTGAGTACATTTAGCTAGGTGAAACAAGGCAGACAAAGACAAATGCTGTATGACCTCACTTATATACGGAATCTTCAAAAAGCTGTACTGATAGAAAATAGAATGGTGATTGCCAGGCTGGGGGTTGGGAGAGTTTGGGAGACATGTCACAGAGCACAATTCATCATGTACAAGATACACATTCTGGGGAACTAAGTACAGCATAATGGCTATAGTTAATGATGCTGTATTATGTGCTTGAAAGTTGCTAAGAGATAATATATTAAATGTTCTCACCATATACACTCAAAAGCTATTATGTAAGGTGACAGAGGGTTTTAACTAACCCCATTATGATAACCATTTTACAATATATATGTATATCAAATCATTACACTGTATACCTTAAACTCACACAATGTTATATGCCAATTATGTCTCAATAAAGCTGGAAAAATATAATTATATCAGGTTGAACCAATATCTGAGCCCAAATTTAGTGTTCAAGCAAGAAAGACTGGCAAAATAATTAGCTACCTTATGCAGCTCTTACAGTGAAAAAACCTCAACAAGATACAAGAAAACATAGAAAGGCAGTTTAATAACTCAGAAATAAAATCAACAAACAAAACAAGTACTTACCCAAGATGTTGAAACTTTTTCAAAGAACCAAATAGAAATTCTGTAGATGAATAACTCAATAAAAGAAGCAAAGAATGTACTAGAGAGCTTAGGAAATAGAGCTGACCAGATGGAGGAAAGGATTAGTGATCATGAAAATAGAAATCTAAAAATGACACAGATGGAAGAAGGGAGTGACTGGAGACTAAAAAGTCAGTAAAAGAATGCCACAAGATTAAGAAGGCTGAAATAGCTCAGTTGGGAACATGTTAGGCTGGAGAATGCTATAAGACCTGACTCCATCAGAAAGAGTAATATGGGGATGATAGGTGTACCAGAAGGAGAAGAAAGACAGAAGGGGAGAGAGAACCTATTCAAACAAATAGATGACAAGAACTTTCCACACTTATGAAAAAAGCTAGATGCTCAAATCCAAGAAGCAAACAGAACGCTTAATTATCTCAATCCAAAAAGACCTTCTCCAAAGCATATTAAAACTGTCAAAAATGAATGACAGAGAAAGAATTCTCAAGGCAGCAAGGGAAAAGAAGATGGTAACCTATGAAGGAAATCTTATTAGATTATCATCAGATTGCTCAGCAGAAACCCTACAAGCTAGGAGATTATGAAATCAAATATTCTAACTAGTGAAAGAGAAATTGCCAGCCAAGAATAATATATCCATCAAAATTAACCCTGTAGTTATGAAGGAAATAAAAGACTTTTCCAGACACACAGAAGCTGAGGGAATTTACCACCACTAGTCCTTCATTATAGGAAATACTCAAAGGGGTTATTCTATATGAAACAAAGAACAAAAGGACATAAAATTATGAGGAAGAATACTAACATACAGACCAGCAGAATATTGCAACCTTTTTTTCAGAATGGTATACTATAAACTTAAATATCATATAAAAACTAAAGGAAGTAAAAACATTTTTTTAAAATGAGCAGACAATAGCTATTGCAATTTGGAAATGAACTCACAGGATAAATAAGGACAATTTGTGACAACAAAAACATAAAAGGATGAGGGTAAAGGTCTGAATTTGCAAAGGGGAATGGAGATGTGTTCAGTAGAAAAAAGGCTTCTTTATATATTCAACTTTTGCTTTTGCATAATCCTATGTGACAATCCAAAACTGAGACACATAGCTTAAAAAAGAGGAAACAGAGAAAAAATTATAGAATACTACCAAACTAAAATGACAGACAGAAACACAAAGGAAAAGAAACAATAAAGATGCAGAATTACCAGAAAACACAAGATAAAATGGCTATAGGAAATCCTCCTACATCAGTAATCATTCTAAATATAAGTGGACTAAATTTACTAATAAAAGAGCACAGAGTAACAACTGGATCAAAAAAACAAAACCCCACAATATGCTGCCTTCAGGGGCTGCAAAGAGAAGCAGGCTGTGCCTTCCACAAGATTCATAAGGTGGAGATATCTCTAAAACTAAGGAGAGATAAGAATTTGGCAAGTCTAAAGTTGACAAATTTCAACCTAGCAAGATAGAAAGTAGGGACCTATAGGAAGGTTACTCTTAAAATTACAGCATATATGCTAAGTGAAATAAATCAGTGAGAAAAAGGCAAATACTATATTATTTCATTTATATGTGGACTCTAAGGAACCATATAAATAAACAAAGCAAAAATAGACTCATAGACGCAGAGAACAAACTGATGGTTGTCAGAGGGAGGGGAGTTGGGGGATGGTTAAAGAGGTGAAGGGATTGAGAAGTACAGATTGGTAGTTACGGAATAGTCATGGGGATATAAAGTATCCCATAGCAAATATAGTCAATAATATGGTAATAACTATGTACGGTGCCAAGTGGTCACTGGAAATATCAGGGGGAATACTTTGTAAAGTATATGATTATCTAAGCACTATGCTGTATACCTGAAACACAAAATAATATTAAATGTAAACTATAATTGAAAAACATTTTTTAAAACAAAAAAGTAAAGCTTTTAATATCATCTTTGTGGCGGGTCTACTTCTCTTATACCTTGTTCCTTATAATAATACTCCTTTTATAATTTTCATTATGATGTCAGTAGCACAGTTGATAAATAAGATTCATGTGTTTCTACCTTTTCTTGAAGGTTAGGTATTACAATTTCATTTGTGTTTTTTCACTGGTATTGGTGTAAAATGAAATTGGAAGAATTGAAGCAGGAGTTGATGATGAAATTCTGAGTAAACACAAGCTGGGACCACCTACCTGCTTTATCATTATCTGGTTGTGTTTGGCAACATCATTTAATCTTTCTGGACCTCAGTTTCTTTCTATAAATAGGGAATATTATCACCTAATTTTAAAAAGTGGAAACAGAGATTGCTTTTAAATTACCTGGGAGAATGCCTAACACAAAATAAAATACTAAATATATTACAAATGGTTACTTTTTTTATTATTATTGTCTTTTTAGAGTCATTGACTATAAGTAGTTTAGTGTGTCTACAATGCCTAAAAAGTTTTTTCTTGTGTCTCTTTTACTTCTACCTATTTGCATTGTTTGTTGCAGTAGCTCCTAGTTTGTTTTATTTATTAGGGTTGAATTCAGCCATCCTGATGTTTTATTCTTCTTGTTGGGAAAGGGCAAAGCCATACCCATATGATCTGGGAGGTCTCTCTTGATAGTAAAACAAAACAGAAGAGGAAAGGAAATGAGGACTGGGCAGTGATATGCAGGGTCTGGCAGAAGCAATGTCTGCTTGAGTGTGGTTGGTAGCGGGATTATATGGGAGTAATAATTTATAGTTTTAATTTGAACATTTCACCTAAAATGTCATATGGTACGTTTGAGTGTGAAATTGTTATTACAGAATTACATGCGTATGGTTTTGTAGTAAGAGATTTTGTAATAAAAAAGAGGGGTTATTTGTGCTGGACCCTTTATATTGTAGCTCTGCTGGTAAGTAGCACGTCAGCAGTAGAGCTGGTGGCAATGTATTATCATTCATTCCACTAACACTTTAGCTAGAATAATGCACTGCACAAATCCTTGCACCTCCATAGTGTGCAACTGCTTTCTTGGAAAGCTGAATAACAACCTGAAACTTTTCTCTCTGATTAGCTAGGTAAACCTCTCCAAGAAAAGTCAGCTCTCAGCAGCTTATTTTCTTAAAAGTATAAAGTGATAGAAAGTTAACATGTGGGTCAACAGGATCAGAATTCTCTCTGGATGACCCTGCCCATTAAGATAACTGCAGGGCATAACATTTCTTTAAGCATATTCTAATTTAGAAAATTTTTAAATACTTTCATTTCCCCTATTTCTGATAGCAGCATTTGAAGGAATCAAGACAATTTAGAATAAGCTCTGGCTTGCGGAGATTTGAAAAGGAAATAAAATAATTTGCTTCCAAGGATTTACACATTGAATAGTAGCTCCTAGGAAATTTGTTTTTTGGGGTAATATTTACACTTCTATTACCAACCCAGAGAATCTCTTCTTGGCATGAATTTCAGGTTCTTTCATTCTTTTAGGTCATTTGTTCTTCTAAGTAAAAGACAGTACTTAAATATAGAGAGTGTGTGAAAATGTGCTTTTGCATAAATTGTAGTTTGCCATTTTAACAGGGTCTCTTACTCAACATGAAAATTGGAGCTCTCAGGGCAAAGGACTTAATTCAACAAACATATATCTCAATAGGACTATAAAGAGAATCCTAATTAATGTGCTAATAGCTACTCCCTGTTTACATGGCATTATCCCAGATCTTGAACTGTAACAAATACACATAAAAATTAATGTTCACAGAGCAGAGAGGGAATACATTTCAATTCTAGAACTCTGCCTATGAGAGATTTCAATCAGAGAGTCTGCACAAAACGTGGGTCTTAAAGAGGTTATCTTCTTGAAGTCTGAGCCTGTTATTTATTGTAAAATACTTTATGTTTTCTAGACTGTAGACATAAGTCAAATATCATCTCCATTTCCTCTTAGAATATCACTTATTAGGGACTCAACTAACCTAATTCATATCCTATGCATGAGTCCTTGACAGATGATTATTTAATGGCCACTTGGCTCTATTCAGGGTTAGGCAGCTGACTAACTTGTAAAACAAGCTTTCCCAGTTTGACAGTCTAATTATATATTAACATGTTTTGTTTTAAGTTATTGTCTTGAAATTTAGCCTGTTTTTCTTTGTTATAGCTTCTGAAGTCACTTAGAGGTATAGATTCTTTTCCCTTTGATCACCCTTCAACTTGAAATTGATATCAGTAAACATACCTTTCTTGTATTGTGAAACCACAGATTTCCTTTTTTTCCCCAAATGTTAACTGATATGATCTGGCTTCCTAGAATTGAAGTGTCATAGCACTTCTATTTCCCACAAATGTTATATTAGGTAATTCTGACCAAATGTGCCACTGAAAACAATTAAACATTTTTTGGGGAAAAACGAACATTTTTCAAAATACATCAAAATGCTAACTGTATGACCAGACCAGAGGCTGAGGACCTAGAGAGATTAAAAAAAAAAAATAAGATACTTGAAGAGCTTTTACCCTGGGGTCACGTAAGAGACAGCTGAGATACTGAGCTTTGCTTTTGGTGACCTAAACAAAACTCATCATGTGGGACTCACCAATGGGGCCAATTCTGAGAAGAGTGGACTGGGAATAAACAACCCCTAGGATGGTATTTGGCCAACTTCATGTCATCTAAGTGACCTAGAAAATCTTAAAACTTGAATTTATATTAAGAAGGTCCTGGATTTCTAGTGCTGTCAAGTATCGAACATTGTTTAAAGCAAATGAAAATACTCCCTGGAGGAAAATATTATCATCTTAGAGCTCAAATTATTTCTTCAAATAACTTTTCAAATACAGCATCTAATGACTAATTAAAAGTAGATTCATGAGGAGATAAGACAACATGAGAAACATAAGAAGCAATAGACAGTAGACATATAGAGATTAGTGCATTAGAATTTTCCAGAGAAACATAACCAATATGTTTCCTATATAAGAGGAGATTTATCATAGGAATTGGCTCACATGATTATGGAGGCCGAGAAGTCCCACAATCTGCCGTCTACAAGCTGGAGCACCAGGAAAGCCTGTGGTGTAATTCAGTCCAAGTCTGAGGCCTGAGAATAGGGATTGATGGTGTAGGTCCAAATTGGAGCCTGAAAGCCCAAGTACCAGGAGTGCCCATGTCAGTAGACAGAAGACAGATGTCTCAGTTCAAGCAGACAGAGAAAATTCACCCTTCCTTCACCTTTTTGTTCTATTCAGGCACTTTAAAGATTGGATCATGCCCACTCACATTGGGGAGAACCATCTGCTTTGCTTGATTAGCAATTCAAATCCTAATCTCTTCCAGAAACTCCATCACAGACACACCCTGAAATATTGTTTTACCAGATATACAGGCACCGTTTAGTCCAATCAAGTTAACACATAAAATTAACCATCACAATTAGAGATACTGATATTATCAACCATAGATTATGAAACAAGTGCCCTTACTATGTACAATTAGATAAAAGCAAAGTTAAAACATTTTGGCAAAGAACTAGAAACTATAAAAAGTGACATACATTTTTTATAAAAATTTAGAACTGTGAACACAGTGAGAGAGAACATTAAAATAGTTATTATAACTATATCCCTTATGTTCAAGAAGGTAAAGGAAACCATAAACATGTTAAAAAGTGATGTGAAAGAATAAAGACCTAAATAAAATTTCTAGGGATAAATATCTATGATTTACTTCTTGGTTAATACACACTCATGTATTATTTCCATTAAGAACACGGTGCCAGGTAGAGGTTTACATTTTAATTCTTGTGCTATATCCTGAAGGATGGCATCCCATCCTTTCAGAGTGTAGCCTTTGAGCTGGTACTTCAACTATGCTTTTAGAAGGCCAGTACGGCACTCTGGGAGACTTACCGCTGCCAGGTAGCGCAGTATGTGCAATAGGCAGAGGAGCCTATGATGGGTGTGATCCTAGGATAGCCTATTCCCACATCTCGTTTTCTGTAAAGTGAGTCCCTTGATTAGAAGCTGTGCTCTGTGGGATTCTGTGACCATGAATAAGGCGAATAAGGCATTGTAAACCCCTACTTGGTAGTACTGAGGCTCTATGGACAGGAAAGGAAAACATACTTGGAGTACTTATCTACCCCTTTAAGATGAACAATTGACCTTTTGGGATGGTAGAGGCCCAATGTAGTCAACTTGTCACAAAGTTGTTAGTTGGTCTCCTCCAGAGATTTTGTCATATTGGAGGGGCAGCATTGGTCTCTCTTAATAACAGATAATTCAGTGGCTGGATTTGTTTGTTAGTGGGAGTCCTTACTGTTGCCTCCATACATAGCCTCTGCTACCATGGTTGCTGTTTTTGTGTGCCAATAGTGAGAGTTCTAAGGTGACCGATAACAAAAGCTAATTCGCATAAATTGTCCAAGACATTGACTATGTGGCTGTTCAGTGCTCTTCCACTCTAGATGCCTTCTGGTGAATGTTGGTGACCTTGTGACCAAACCCATGTGTTCATCCACATGCCTCTACAGCAGAATTTCTTATCTCTGATTATCTAGTCTTTTCCAGGATCTGACCATTCAGCCAGGCCATTGGCCACTAATCAGAAATCTGTATATATTCTAATCCAAGGCCACTTCTTCCATGCAAACAACTCTATCCTTTGGAGAGATTTTTCATCTTCGGTCTTTCAAGATCACTGCTGAATGTGGCCTTAATGCAGCCACTGTTAATTTTTAGCTTGTACCCACTTACTAAACCAACATATTCTAAATAAATTTGGGTATTTTCCTCTTCTTCCTTCAAGATGGTCTTCTGGAACGACAACCCCCAACCAATCCAACCAAACGTATGAGCTGGAGAAGGGGTGTTGATCCATCTGTAACAGGTAATATGGGGGCAGGGCTACATGTTTCCATATCTTACTCTTGCCCTTTGGTCCTCCTTGAGTTCAATTTAAGACATACATTTTTATCTTATGAAAAACTGTTGCTGAGACTAACCAATTTTATGATTGGGTGGGGCTGTCAGATTCAGCTTATGGTAGACAGTTCCAGATTTATGGCTACTTAGTGCGCCATGGTTAACTATTCATCTCTGTCAGAGCCAAGTAACATACCAGGAACTGATCCTCAAAAGGCCCATAATTCTCTGACTTGCTCCAGAATTATAATGGCCTTGGTGAGTGATGTCTTCTGTATTCTCACATGGAATGCAGTCTCCTACTGGGTCTTCTAGCTTCACCATTTATTTATCTCAGACATACCCATATCTCTCAGCCTCTTCATTCTTTCCTTCATTGTCTGACAGGACTACTCAAGTAATCTCTATTTCACTTATCATTAGCCATTGCTTTTTCCAGATTTCTAATAGCTACCTTAACAATGAGTTTGCTTGATCCCTTGGGGTCTTTGCTCCTGGCAATGTTCTGAGAAATTGCTTCAAGGTCAATAAATTCTCACACATTCCATCGTACTCTGGATCTGTTGATCAAGCTCTCTAAAAATTCAACCCCAGTGTTACTTACCTGGCTCTTTCCAGTATGTAGTATCTAATTCTTGTATCTCCTTTAGTGTATAGTTTTCTCTTTCTTATCCTGCTCAATACAACTCCAGGCTGGATATGCTGGGATTTAACCCAATTATTGTCCTAGCTATTAGGAAGGGCACACCTGTTGCTTTGCAGGGTGAGGCCTCTGTAGCACCATCTAATGAAGGAGAAATATTAGCTCTTTTTAGGGAAGGGTTGGACCCCTTTTGAAAGCTCTGTGGATTCTTCAGAGCCAACTTTCTTGGGGCCATCTACCCAGATATTTTTAACCCATGTTTTAGGGTTCTAGGTTTCCCAACCAGGACCTACACTTGGCTTGTAGACCTGCCTTCACTGAAAATTCAAATGTCTTTGTTTTGTGACTCAATCAGGTCTTCAGTTTGCTGCTCAGTAATGTCTGCTCTCCTATCAGAGGAGATAAATCTTTGTAGTCTCCCAAAGTGACACTGTTGTTTAACTGTTAATGGACCTCCGTTTCTCATTATCTCTCCACATAGGAAAAATTAAACACTGTGGTAACCAATCAACTGATGTTATTATAGGCACTGCCCACTACATTGCCAAGTACCCTCCCCCGCAAGTATCTTTCTTTTTATACACACACACACACACACACACACACACACACACACACACACACAGAGTATTGATTATGTTATTATAGTTGTCCCATTTTTTCCTCTTCTTTGTTCCCCTCCACCCTGCACCCTCTCTCCCACCAGCACCCCCCTCCCTTTAGTTCATGTCCATGGGTCATATGTGTAAGTTCTTTGGCTTCTCCATTTCCTATACTCTTCTTAACTTCCCCCTGTCTATTTTGTACCTATTATTTATGCTGTGAATTCCCTGTACCTTTTCCTCTGTTCTTCCCCCACCCCCTTACCTCTGATCTCCATTTCGGTGATTCTGTTCCTGTTCTACCTGTTTGCTTAGTTTGTTTTTGTTTTTGTTTTTTTAGGTTCAGTTGTTGATAGTTGTGGGTTTGTTGTCATTTTACTGTTCATAGTTTTTAATCTTTTTCTTAGATAAGTCCCTTTAACATTTCATATGATAAGGGCTTGGTGATGATGAACTCCTTTAGCTTTACCTTGTCTGGAAAGCCCTTTATCTGCCCTTCCATTCTAAATGATAGGTTTGCTGGATAGAGTAATCTTAGCTGTAGGTCCTTGCCTTTCATGACTTTAAATATTTCTTGCCATCCCCTTCTTGCTTGAAAGGGTTCTTTTGAGAAATCAACTGATAGTCTTATGGGAATTCCTTTGTAGGTAACTGTCTCCTTTTCTATTGCTGCTTTGAAGATTCTCTCCTTATCTATAATTATCTATAATTTTGGATAATATGATTATGATGTTCCTTGGTGTGTACTTCCTTGGGTCCAACTTCTTTGGGACTCTGAATTTCCTGGATCTCCTGGAAGTCTATTTCCTTCACCAGATTGGGGAATTTCTCCTTCATTATTTTTTCAAATAAGTTTTCAATTCCTTGCTCTTCCTCTTCTCCTTCTTGCATCCCTATTATTCGGATGTTGGAGCATTTAAAGTTGTCCCAGAAGTTCCTAAGCCTCTCATGTTTTTGAATTCTTGTTTCTTCATTCTGTTCTGGTTTAATGTTTATCTCTTCCTTCTGTTCCCAATCATTGATTTGAGTTTTGGTTTCCTTCCCTTTATGTTGGTTCCCTGTATATTTTTCTTTATTTCACTTTGCATAGCCTTCACTTTTTCCTCCATTTTTCATCCATACTCAACCATTTCTGTGAACATCCTGATTACCAGTGTTTTGAACTGTGCATGTGATAGGTTGGCTCTCTGTTCATTGCTTAGTTCTATTTTTGGAGCTTTGATCTGTTCTTTCATTAGGGCCATATTTCTTTGTCTCAGCATGCCTGTTACATTGCAAGGGGTGGAGCCTTAGGTATTCACCATGACAGGCAATCCAGGTCACTGGGTTGTGACACTGTATGTAGGGGAGGGGTCCGAGAGGGAACAATGCTATTTGCTTGAATCTTGGCCGCTGTCAGTCACTTCCTCCACTACCCACAAGCAAATTGGGCCTTTCTGGTGCTGATTCCTGGGCAGGTGGGTTTGTGTACAATCTAGGACCCTGTGGGTCTCTCCATGAACTCTCCTGCGAGGTGTAGAATCCCTCACAGGTTTTTAGAACCAAAGGTTTTGAGGCTTTTCTTTCCCACACTGGAACTCTGGATTGTGTGGTCTGTCTCGATCCCCAGCTGTTCCTCTGGTTTATCTGCACACAAATGTGGAACTGCTCAGTCTGCCAGCCCCCATCTCACCCCTCCCCCCAGTCCTCCAGCCAACGCCCTGCCACACGTCCTTTCCACCCCAGCTGCCAGTCCCTGCCCCTCCTACCAGTCTGGGTGAATGTTTCTTCTTTAACTCTTTGGTTCTTTAACTTCATACAGTTTGATTTTCTGGCAGTTTTAGTTATTTTTTTGTTTTAAAATTTGTTGTTGTCCTTCTTTTGGTTGTGCAAGGAGGCAAAGTACATCTGCCTATGCCTCCATCTTAGCTGGAATTCCCCCAAAATATCTTTCAAACATCTGAACTATCTCACCAGTAAAATCCTGGATAAATGACTCCTCTATTAAAGTGTTGTTTTAGTCACCAACATGAAATCTGTAGCGATTGTGCTGCCTGCTTGTTCCAGTAACTATGTCTATTCTTACTAAGATGATGTACTTGTCACCTACTGAATGTTGAGTGAGTGGTGTTAACATGAACACAGATCAGGATCCAGAGAGCTGTAGCTGGGTCCAACAGTAAATTATGCTCCAAGATAATGAATGAAATTGTTTAAATATCTCTTCTTATTATTACCACTGCCACAGGGTATAATATATCCTAGTTCAGTTTAGAGTTTGAAGATATTCTTTTTTGATATCTTTATCTACAATGAATTTTAATTCTCTCCACATCATTTTTTAAAACTATTTTAAAGTGGAGGTTATTCTCTTTTTTCTCTGACTAAGAAGAAAAAAATTGGTTTTGTCTCTTATTCGTTAGTTGTCACCTATTCTATTCCACTCTATTAGCTGTCTTTATTCCAGATGATGGCATGTGGTCATTATGACACTGTGTAGTTGTGGTTATTGTTCTTTGATCAATCACTAGATAGATTTAAAAAAATATCTATTAGTCCTTGAGATCTGATGCAAAGAAGAAAAAGGTGACCATAAGACTTGGTTACTATAGCTTTAAATCATCTTTTAGAGAAATCTTAAGAGTCAAATAGGCTTGTAAAACTATGATATACTCAATGTCAAAATAAAATGAGAGAAGTTCCATTTAGTGGTTCCATTCAAGCCTAGAGAGTTAACAACAGAATCTGGAGTAACCAGAAATGGCCAGAAAAAAATTTTAAAATGACGATGAAGGGAGGGAAAGAAAACAAAACCTTGAGTGCTTTTAGGTGATAAATGTTCCTCATCAAAAGAAATATTTAACTTTATAAAAGCATGCCACAATATATTATTCATTTTGGATGTCAGGATCCAAGGGCTTGGGAGCAATTACATTTTCCTCAAAGTGGATTTGTATGTATAATTTAATACAGGAAGCCAACACTGAATATTTTTGAATTCTATTAAAAATGTTAGAATGTCAGAAATTATACCAGTCTGATCTAGCTGTATTCTATGACATTTCATATTTTAATCTTAGCTAATCTTAACTTTACATTAAAATATTACGTATCTCAAGGTTAAAGGGTCTTTCAAATTTAACTTTCGGTTGCCAGTTGCTTAAGCAACTTATTACCTTTTTAAAAAATTTGCTATGTATTGTGTGGCTGGTTGAACCAGTTGTTAAGTAGATATTTCTACATCAGTTTCTTATATGTATGTTAACCACTTTTAAATTGGAAATTTAATACTTTAAAAGAAGAGAAAAATAGAATTAAGATTCATGGCTACTGATGTGCTATTTATAACAAAATTTCTCAAAAGAAGTTTGCTAATTCATAAGAATGATGGTTCCAGACTGGTGAAATGTTCCCATATTTCATTGAGACTCTCATGCTTTCTCATATTGCCTTGCACCTATCTTCTCTTCTCCGATTAATAGGTTTGAAGCACATTAACCCACTTTTAAAAATTAAACCCATGAGAAAAGTACAGCTTGCCTCAATTCTTTATGCCACCCAAGAGCCCAACAGTGGGGACTGAGAATGGAATCTTCCTCACAGAACCACATGAAGTCTAAGCCAAATGGAAGATAAAAATAGCTAAAACCAATGCCAAGATATATGTTTGCACAGCTTGTGAGCTAAATCCTTAGTGGATAAGGTCCGTGTTGTGTGCTTGTCCTACACAAATCCTAGTTAATTCAGAATTATTTTTAAAGTGAGCTGTGAATCTTGGTGCTTATTTTTAGAAACATTTCTGTCTGTTATAATAAGACCGAAGTTACTTATTCAAACTACACAGAGGCAGTCATTAGTTTTGGATAGCAGAATGTTCTTTTCTTTTGCTCAGGCTTACCCTAAAATCTAGTGTCTCCCCAAAGCGTACTACTAGACACAAAAACGATGAGGGAAAATCGCATCCATTTCTCAGCATAAGCTACTTATACAAGGGGCACTTTCTATTTGTGGTGTATCATTTGTGTCCTCTTAAACAAAGGGTGGCAAAATGTAATGATGTGGCATGAGTTTGCCTTGTTAAGTGATGTTTGTTTAAAAATACTGAAGTGAATCCACTTGCATATGAAAATGCTTTTTTTTTTTTTGTATATTAGGTCCCCGTTGGGTGATTTGTACTACTTAAATTTTAATATTTGCTGCCATATCACTGAGTTCACACACCTCATTGTATAGAAATACAAACTTACTTTAGACTGTGAAAAGGAGTCAACACCTCATTGTATAGAAATACAAACTTTAGACTGTGAAAAGGAGTCATTCTGCTGGGCAACACAAGTCAGGGCCCCCCCAGCCTGCCCCCACACAGTGAATTCACTCAGGTGGTAGCAAGAACAAGGGGATTAGCATATTATATTAATGAGGTGTGCTCCACTCCCATGCTCTAGGAGACTTGTTGCTAAGCAATACCCACTACAACAGTGTAAAAGATATGAAAACATAATTCAGTTATGGAAACAATAAAAGCCTTTACCAATTTTTAAAAGGAAGATGCAATAATACATAATTTTGGGTCAAAACCACTCTAGAGCTTACACGAGGGTTGCAGAGCAGCTGCAAATTATTTAGATTTATGAAGGGGTGGTGTGAGATTAGCAAGAACTTGATATAAAATCAGGTTAAACTTCACTGCCATCCATCACTCCCCTGGAGCGCAACAATAACCATAAGGACAATAACATTACAGGGAACAACACATACACAAGAGATTTATTTCACCAATATAATGCTATTAGATCAAAACTGGGTTTAAAGTTCATTCTTTGTAGGTAGCATATTTCATTCACATAAAATCATTTCTAAAGTTAACAGGCATTTTCCACAAAAAGAACAATATTAAAGGCATCAAGAATGTCCAATATTTCAACTTTACACACATAAATGTATTTCTTTTAAACAACCAATATTTTGTTATGAACTTGAAATTACTAGAATTCTAGCTGAGTTAATTTTTGGGATTAGTTTTTTAAAAAAGAGGTATATGCTTGCTTTGGATAATAAATAATTTGGAAGTTAACCTGTTGATTTCCTTTAATACATTTATAATATTATAAGTGATACCAAGGGTGATAAATTTGTAAAGAGAAATTAGTCCATAAAGGAGGCTATATTGGTATGCAGGGTCTATTTTAACTGTATTGAGAAAATAAGAGACATACCATAGAGTCAAAAGGCATTCTCACCTGGATCTGTTGCTCAGATTTAAAACATTACAGATAAAATAAATAAATAAATAAACATGGTTTTTTCCTAAACTGCTGAGTGTTGAGATCCTTTCTAAATGGGAATGACCCATTTATATACATGTTACACATTGCCTGTAAATATACATGGTAACGAGACCTTTGTTAGAGTTATTACTGTTTCAGATATCTAGAATACCAGGGAACTGCTGTCTGAAGTACCCTACAAAGGTTTTGGTCAGTGTCTTAACAACTCCATCAGGATAATAATTTGACAAAAACAGGCGTGTTTTTGTACTTCTACCCAGAAGCATCCATCATTTGTGCCTGGATGTGTGACATTGCCATTTGTCTCAAGGGAGAGTTGTCAGTATTACACACTTCTAGCACTTGTAATACATTTCATGAATTCACTTGAAAGATTTAGGAAGAAGAGTATATCAACCAGCAGAAAACCCATCACCCATACTACATAGAGACTCCTGAGCTGGGAAGAGTGAAGGAGGGTTGGGAGAGGAAGCAGGAGTTCATGTAGAAGTTTGCCCTCACTGCCTTGGGAGCGTTCTGATGGCAGGAGACAGTTTAAAACCCCTACAAGTTGATGATCTGAAGGTAGAGAAAACGTAGGTCTCTCCAGGCTCATTTGATCTCTGGTAATAAGAAGCCTCAGTGGTCTCTTCCATCTTGGCACCAGGACAATCAATGGCTGTCATGTTTTGAGGGGAAGAGTGAGACTTCACTGACATATGAGTTTTCTACTGCCTCAGAAAGATGTGGATGTGCAGTGAAACTTTTTCTGTACTCCCTGGAAGGCCACGGGACTAGGGGGGAACCAACAACTCTGAAGAATCCTGTGGTCAGGTTGGAGGAGAACAGAGTACATGTATGACCTCATGGCCAGAGGCTGAGTGAGACCTGGGTGGATTCAGTGAGGATACAGGTGAATGACTGAAACTCATGTTTGTGTGCCTCTGCAGGTGCCATGTGCATATCATGCCCACCAAATGGTCAAAAAGAACAAATCTCTCTGCAGCTTAAAATGATAATATAACCCCCTTTATTATGCAGTTTCATATTGGAGGTTTATATGCATGGATATAGGTTACTTTCCCCACCAAGTGCTGTGAGCTAAGGCCAACTAACTCTCCCTCAAAGGCAGATCCTTTAAGGACATGTTAAGAAGATTGCTTGACATCTTGGTCAAGCAATTTTAAACTTTTAATTTCACATTCTACTTACAACTTCTTCCCCATTGCACCCTGCCTCATCTAGGCAGAGCTTGTCTCAAGGGAAAGGGATGTGATCCATTTTATTATTCCTCCTAACACCCCAGGATTTTGAAGTAGAAGGTCATGGCCAGCACCTTCCTTTATTGTCTGTGTCTTTCTCTCTCTTTCTTTTTTTTCTTTTCCTTTCTCTATCCCTCTTTTTTTCCCTCTTTCTTAATTTCCCTCCATTCTTTCCCTTTCTGTCATCTTAGTCCTCCTATTTTTCATTTTGCTTTTCCTGTCTTCCTTCCCTCTATTCTTTCTTCTAATATGTTTTTTATTGTTATGTATGACAAAGGTGACCATATGTCCTGGTTTCCTAGGACAGTTCTGGGCTATACCTGCTGTCCTCTTATAATAGTGTCCATCCATTTTTACTATCAAAGGTATATGAGTTTGGATAACTAATTACATAGTCATGCTAAGTGATCCATATAAAGAGAAGTGAAAAAAACCCATAAATGCATGACTCAGAGAATAATCCCAAGACAACACTGTACAGTGCCCACACAAGTCAAGAAATTGAACATTGTCAATATTTGGGAACTTTCAATTCTTTACTAAATCACTTCAAAATCTTACCACCATCCTTAATTTCAACACTATAATTTAGTTTTGCTTATTTAAAAATTTTTATGAATCTGCTCTTCTATGAGAGTCATTAATATTGCTGAGTAAAGCTAGAAAGCATTCATTTTCATTGTGTAATATCCCATTTAATTATACCACTTTTTAAAAAAATGTATTCTACCATTTAGGCAGTTGAGTAGTTTCCAGTTTTAGATTATTATGAATAATGCTGCTGTGAACATTGTTATACATGTCTCTTGAGATAGACTTCTTCTGGGTAAATACTAAAGAGGAGAATTGCTCAGACATAAGGTATGAACATATTTAGTAGCTCATGTTAAACTACTTTCCAAAATGGTTGCTGGCATATGATAATGATTTTTTTATACATGTGTATATTTTTATTAAATTCTCAAAACAACCCTTTAGGATGTGAATGTATATAAAATATACTTTAAATTTACAGATGAGAAAATTAAAACTTAAAAATGTTATATATTGTGCTTGTAGATCATATAACTAGTAGGTGGTAGAGCCAGATGTTAAGCTAAGTGACTTGACTCTAGAGGTACCATGCTTAAACATTAGGATTTACTTCCTCTCATAGGTAGACAAAAACTACTAGTTGCCAATTCACCACCCTTTTTTTCTGTCTTCCTAATCAGCAGAATCCCTTCTCTTCCAGGAAACTAAAACTGTGTTTCCCATTTTCTTATGCAACTATGGGTGTTCAATGAGATATAAGCAGAAGTTTTCAGGTAAGGATTCTGAGGGACTGAATGTGTTGAGAGAAACATCCTTTTTGTCTTTTTTCTGTTTCCTTCTTCTTCCTCTTCAAAACTTGGAGGTGATAGCTAGAGTTTCAGCAGCCATTTTGGACCATGAGGAACCCTTGTGATCTATTTTTCTACTCCTTTCAGTTCTATAAATTTTTGCTTAATGTATTTTGGAGCTTTGTTATGTGACACATATTCGTATGAGATTTCTATGTCCTCTTAGTTAATTAACCCCTTTATCATTGTGAAGTTAACCTTTATGCCTGGCTTCAAACAGCAGAAATTTATTTTCTCACAGTTCTGGAGGATAGAAGTTAGAAATCAAGGTGATAGAAGAGCCATGCTTCCTTCAAAGGCTCTAGGAAAGAATTATCCCCTGCTTCTTTTATCTTCTGGTAGTTGCCAGCAATCTTTGCTGGGTTGGTTGGTTTGTTTGTTTGTTTTTGTTTTTTGCTTGTGGCAATATAACTCTGATTTCTACTTAGGTTTAAAAATGGCCATTTTTCTCTGTGTCTCTGTGTCTATAGTCCCCTTTGTCTTATAAGGATACCAGTCATGTTGGATTTTGGGTTCATCTTAAATTGACTAAATCTGCAAAGATCCCCTTTCTCAATAATGTCACATTTATAGATTCAAAAGTGAGTTTGTTTTATTTAAAATGTTTTTGAAATATGAGTTGTTTAAAAAAGTGGAGATACATTTATCCCTTACATAAAAGAAGTCAGGGACCCAGGCTCCTTTTATTTCACTCAATTATCATCCTTAATACATGCTTTCCATCCTCATGGTCAATGCCTTGTCACCAAAAAAGCCCCTACAGCTTTAGTCTCATGGCCCTATCCCAGGTAATAGGAAGGGGAAAAGGTAAGGTCAACAACCCCTCAGATAAATGATCCCACTTTAAAGACCTTTCCCAGAGGACAATGGTGGAAAGAAGGGGAAGGGACTAGATAAAGAACATGTATTAATGATCCATGGACATGCACAGTAGAGTGGGAGTTGACTGTGGGAGCAGGGAGTGGGGGTGGGATGGGTGGAAGGGGGTAAAGAGGTAAAAATTGAGACAACTGTAATAGAATAAACATAATTTATAAATAAAAATGTAAATAAATAAATAAAGACCTTTCCCTGAAACCCTACCCAATAACTTTGAGTTATTGTTTTTGGCTGTCCCTTCCTGTAAGGAAGTCTTTCAGCCAAACTTCTCTGCAAACTAAAGAAGACATTGTTTTTTTTAACTAATTATATTGCTGCCATGAGAGTATAGGGACCTCTCACATAGGAAGAAGTTGATAAAAGATGGAAAGAGGACACACAGCTAGTGAGCTTTGCCACACAAGACTCACTCTTCTTAATGATATATTTGTGTGATCACCTAACATCTGTTTTTCCCTTCAGAGTGTAATACATAAAGGTCAGGGATCATGTTTTTTTTATCAGCCCCTATCATAGGAGGGTCTTAATAAATATTTGTTACATGAGATTGTTTATTATTATGTAATGTTAAATTGTCCTCAGTATCATCTCATCTTATACATTCTTCTAATTTGGATCAGGTAATTAGCTTTGGATGGCTCCCAAAAAGGGACACTATGGCCCACATGGAGATTTGGTCAACGTAGATATAAATTTATTTTCCTTTTTATAAAAGACCATGGCAGGAACTTTATGTAAAGACATATCATAGCTTAACAGATAGGTATTCAAAACTTCCAGCACCTATAAAGTACCTGACCCACCCTGAACTGCTTTGGCATTCCAAACCTGTCTCACATTAATATTCATATTGGGTTTCAAGAAAGACATTTTGCTAAGTTTAGAAACTGCAATAACTCAGGAGCTAAAAAATTTTTAATTAAGCACCAAACTTTGTGGGCCTAGTTCATTTACCCTTGGCAGAATGCAGCTTCCAGCAGAAGATCTTATATAGCTGATTATAGAAGCTGTAAGAGTTCCCAGGACAGAAGGAGTCCAAGAAAAGAAATATATCAACAGTGATCTGACGATCTAACTGTAAAAGACTCAGATGTGTAATAACAAACATTCCTTCCTCCAAAATGCAGTTTTAAAAGCCAGACAGAATAAAATGACAGGAGTCAAGCATATTCTGCAATTTAATAAATTTCATATTCTATTGTGAAGAAATTGGGTGAGGCTAGGCATAAAACATTAGTCAAGGATCTTTTCCAAAGTGTAGAATCCATATGTCATATGCACAGCCTGCTTCTAGGGACTAGACAACATGGGCAGCCAAGATGTCAAGATTATTCTGGTCCACAGCAATTTCATTGCTTTAATTTATAAAAATAATGTACTAACTACAAAGATCCTGAAAGTTACCATTCAAATAGTAGTGAAAGGAGAGGTGGAGAAGTGAAATTCATAGTTTCTGCCAACATATAACTGGTGTCCCTGGTAGAGTCATTTTTACCTTCCCCATCTTAATAAGCCTTGTGTTTGCTTGGTCAAGGACAAGACAGCCGCCACTAGGCAGAGTCTGAAATAGGAAACTTAATGAGAATGAAGAAACAAAATGAAATCTAATAAATGAAATGAAACCTTCCAAAAGAAACTCACTTTCAGCAAGTACTGATTATACACTTTCTTGACATTGAGCACCATGCTAAGTACTGGGGCTATGGTGGTGGATAATATAGACATGATTCTGGCCCTCAGGGACTTAATCTGCAGAGGTCAGACACTTAGAGAAGGCAAAGGAAATGCAGAACCACCTCATTTGTAGTCCAAACTTTTCATTGTTCATCACAGTATATTTAAAGCAAGAAAATGATAAAAATAACAAA
Source organism: Pteronotus mesoamericanus (assembly GCF_021234165.1). NCBI lineage: Eukaryota > Metazoa > Chordata > Mammalia > Chiroptera > Mormoopidae > Pteronotus > Pteronotus mesoamericanus. The sequence continues at coordinate 26,710,859 of NW_026555078.1, read as the reverse complement.
ATAAATAGAAATCTCTATTAATTGCCAGTGAAAGCTGCTACCTGATCATCAATAAATCAACATAGACAAATGTTTTCAAGGTTGTGGAGAAAAAGGAACCCTCATGCACTGTTGGTGGAAATGCAGACTGGTGTAGCCACTGTGGAAAGCAGTATGGAGTTACTTCAGAAATTAAAAATAGAACTGCTGTATGACCTAGCATTCCCATTTCTGGTAATATATATGAAGAAACCCAAAACACTGATTTGAAAGACTGTATGCACTCCTAAGTTCATTGCAGCATTATTTACAACAGCCAAGATTTGGAAGCAGCCCACGTGCCAATCCGTAGATGACTAAATAAAGAAGCTGTGATACATTTGCAAGATCGAATACTACTTGGTTGTAAAAAAGAAGGGAATTTTATCCTTTGCAACAGCACAGATGGACCTGGAGAACATTGTGCTAAGTGAAAGAAGCCAGTCAGAGAAAGACAAGTACCCTATGATTTCACTCACATGTGGAATCTAATGAACAAAATGAACAAGTGAAGTAGAGACAGACTCATAGATTGCAGGCTGACAGATGTTGGGGGCGAGGAGAAGTGGAGGGATTGAGAAAAAAAGAAAAAAGAGAAACAAAACTAAAAAAAAATAAATGAAAGGGTAGATTTGAAAGCTAAACATCTTATTCTTTGAAAAGAGCTTCAGACTCTCTAGCAAAAGTGCATGAATAAAGACCCAAATTCATGTTCTGGTTAGGCTATGTCAGAAGGATTCTATTAATTCCAACTAATGTTGTCATTTGGGGGTATAAATCCTTCAGTTTTGTATCTTTGTGAGAATAAGCTCAATAAATAAAGCAAATAGGATGTCAGGCTGAGTTAGCATGTTGGAAGTAGGCACCAGCAAACCCCACAGAGATGCTGTGGACAGAGCTCTTTTGTTCCCTGTAGTGATTTCTAAGATTGTCTAACTTTATTTTCTGTTGACAGAAACTGATATAGTTTGTAGCTTTATTAAATCCATAAAAAGGAGAAAATCTGTAAGCTCCATGGATGCTTTATTCAGTCATATTCAGACTTCATAAAAGGACTATATGATCTCTGCTTATCTCACAAGATGCTTTATTTTCAGAGGAGTTTGTCCAATCCCACCGCATAGACCAAGATAAACCATGGCATCCATCACTCACACAATTAACACAGCAGAAAACTGGAACACTATTTCTTTTTATTTTTTAAATGGACCAGTTGGTAGCAAGAATTGTCCAAGCTGAACAACCTAGTACTACAATGTATGTCATCTAGGTTCAAGTTTGAAGTTATACCAATGTTTGGGGAAATAATAAATTCTTGTCTAGAAGAAGGAATAAAATGATTTCTCCCTTTTTACTGGGATAGAAAGGAGCTAACCATAATATTTTTTAAAAAGTACAAAGAAATGTTTAGTTTATTGCTTCAGTTTTCAGAATCTATACCACATAGAACTGAATTTACAATTTCAAATAAGGATGAGCACACTTTGTGTTCAGGAACATCCTTCTCATCAATACAAAGCTGTAGCTTGAAGTATTCTAAATACCACTTTTAGTAATAAAGTTGGCTGCAGTGATGGAAGGCTTTTTTTTTTTTATAAGAGTAGATTTGTTTTACAGTTAGCTGATATATTTTTCTCAGTTTCTCCAGCTGAATGTGGTCTTCCCTTCAATAAATATCTTGGTCTACAATTTTTAAATCCCATCAGGCTAGCTGACTTTGAAATCCAGATCTGTTATTTCTCTTGCATTTACTAGATGATCTTCTCCTACTCACATTTCTTTTCTGAGTCATCAGAATCAGGTGGGCTAACTTCAATGACATCATTTCAGAATCATCATTCTGAAACGAAAGCTATTCACCTCCCCAGAAACTTGCATACAGGAAAAAAATTTCTGATATCACTAAAGACAGTGCTATATTCTGAAGCCAAGAAAAACATCTAGAGTAGCCATAGTTATTTAACATCCTAAAATTTTAATTCACAGAGATAGCATTTGAAAATATGTATACATTAATAACCCCAATATGTGTTCAGTTAACAGGTAGGAAAAGCTTGCCTTTCATTCCCTTTGATAATTGCCTTTATTTTTTTATTCCTTATTTTTATTTTTTTGGCAGGGCCAGGTGAGACTTTATTTTGGGGAAAAAACACTTGATTTGGCTTTTAGTCTGAGGCATGGGTAAGAGGCGGTCCCCAGGCAGTGAACTTCCTGCCCCAAGGGCGCGCTATGGACTGGGGCTGAACTTCTTTTGGGTCTCCCATGCCCTCCCCTCCCCTGCATGGCTCCTGTCCTGCTGATCATTGCCTTTATTTTCATTGACTAGATTTAGGAAGAAAAAGTTACAGCCACCTGGGGAGAGCTTAATCATTAAACTTGAGAAATATACAGTACTATTGAAAACAATGTTGAGGAAATTTTTTGTTTCCTTGCAAATTCCAGACATTAGAATGTCTAGTAAAATTAATGGTCATGATTTGCATAACTCATGAAGCATTTAAATATGTCTTTCGGCAAAAGTAAGTCATGGACATGAAACCCTGGTTAAGAGATGGTGCTGTGTTTTAAATTGATTCACAGTTTGACATAGCAAATCCATCTTTATCGAGACAAAGAAATTTTTTTCATTTATTAAATCATTTTTCATTGTTATTCTATTACAGTTGTCCCAATTTTTTCCCCCTCTGCCCTCCTCCGCCCATCCCACCCCTCACTCCCACAGTCAGTTCCCACACTGTTTTCCATGTCCTTGGGTCATTCATATGGGTTATTCGTCTAGTTCCTTGCCCTTCTTTCCACCATGATTCCCCTCCCCCCTCTTCTCTGGTCACTTTAAGTCTGTTGCGTGATTCCATGACCATGGTTCTATTTTGTTTGTTAGTTTATTTTATTCATTTGATTTCTCTGATAGGTGAGGTCATCTGGTATTTTAAAGCTTGTCTGTGATGAAGGGACTCATGCAAATGAAGAAAGGAAGACAAGGATAGGACTAGGGACAGTGGGGTGGGTTTGACTAATAAGTAAGACAGGTAGACAGATATGTCACCCAGACATATTAAACAAGAGAACTAGATTTCTTAATTGAGATTTTTTTATTGAAATAATCATGGAATCACATATAATTATTCGTATGAAAACATGTGTAAACATTCCTGTGCACTTTCCTGGTTTTCCATAAAGATAGCATTTTGCAAAACTATTCCATTTTTTACCCCTTACTTAAGCCCTTATCTCCCTGAGTACTGGATAGAATGGATGTGGGGAGTGTGTTCATCACTGGTAATATGAATAAACAAAAAGAAATGGTCTTAAAGCTAGATAGATCTGGATTCAAATCATGTCATCTCGCCTTATTGTCTGGGTAACTTGGACAAGTTATTCAAGCATTCTAATGCTTTATTTATTTTAGCTCATCAAAACGTTAATAATAATTCTGCTTCAACAAGGTTATTCTTAGGATATGAAATAATAAGTGTGAAGCTATCAGGTAAGAATTATGTGTCAGGACATGTTCTTTCTGTCAGTATGAACATAGAGATACAACCTGGAGACAGTCAGTTGTTCAAAGCAATTGCTCAGAAGACTTTACATTCCTCAAGGTCCTTGCCTATACACTATTTTTAAAGTTTGTTTATTTATGTAAATTATACTTCAATAAAGCTTATTCCAAAAGAGGGAGCACATGAAAACAAGCTAAACTTGGAATGGCTCTAGATCTCTCCTGCTGCCTTCTTTTTCTCACTAATGGATGCACATCCTCTTTCAAAAGCACTCCTGCTTTTCTCAGGCAGAGATTGGAGTGTTCCTTACAATTTTCAAAGGGCATGGAAAGCCTCTCTGCAAGTGCATAAATGAAGAATATGTTATGACTACCTCTAGCACCCCTTATTTTCTATGTAAAAGAAAAGGTGCCCTCAAGAATATCTTAGGTTGCTTATTGGCTCCTGGACTTTTCTTCCTCACTACTCTGCAGTCAGAACAGAGGTACTCTAGAATGACCAAGATGATACCTTCAATAATTTTTGATAGTTTGTCATACTCTAGAAAATATAAAATACACTGATGAGCCTGAAATGCATGAGTACATAATATTTCAAATGATCTGTATGTTAGATAGATCCATGATTTCCCTCTTTCCCATCATTTACGACTTCATTTCCCATCACTTTAATAGTATCAATCAACAAAATTCACATACATTTTTTCAAACAAACAATATTGATCTGTTCTAAAAATATTTTTATTTTCCTATAGTTTTCTGTAAATAATTAAAAATAGTTCTCATTCTTTACTGCTATATTCGATCTGGCTGTTCGAGCCCCCATTTATTTATTTATTAATTATATATATATATGTACATAATCGATTATATCATTACAGTCCCATTTCTTGTCCCCTTTATTCCCCTCCACCTTGCTCCCCTTCTCCCAGCAGCATCCATCCCCCCTTAGTTCATGTCCATGGGCTGTATGTATAAGTCCTTTGGCTTCTCCCTTTCCAATACTATTCTTAACCTCCTCCTGTCTATTTTGTACCTACTCTTTATGATTCTTATTCCCTGTACCTTTTCCACTGTTCTCCCCCAATCCCCTCACCTCTGATCTCCATTTCTGTGATTCTGTTTCTGTTCTAGTTGTTTGCTTAGTTTGTTTTTGTTTTTGTTTTGTTTTGTTTTAGGTTCAGTTGTTGATAATTGCAAGTTTGTTGTCATTTTACTGTTCATAAATTTGATCTTCTTCTTTTTCTTAGATAAGTCCCTTTAACGTTTCATATAATAGGGGCTTGGTGATGATGAACTCCTTTAGCTTTACCTTGTCTGGAAAGCCCTTTATCTGCCCTTCCATTCTAAATGATAGGTTTGCTGGATAGAGTAATCTTAGCTGTAGGTCCTTGCCTTTCATGATTTTGAATATTTCTTGCCATCCCCTTCTTGCCTGAAAGGTTTCTTTTGAAAAATCAACTGATAGTCTTATGGGAACTCCTTTGTAGGTAACAGTCTCCTTTTCTATTGCTGCTTTGAAGATTCTCTTCTTATCTATTATCTTGGGTAATGTAATTATGATATGCCTTGGTGTGTGCTTCCTTGAGTCCAACTTTTTGGGGATTCTCTGAGCTTCCTGGATCTCCCAGAAGTCTATTTCCTTCACCAAATTGGGGAAGTTCTCCTTCATTATTTTTTCAAATAAGTTTTCAATTCCTTGCTCTTCCCCTTCTCCTTCTTGCACCCCTATTATTCGGATGTTGGAGCATTTTTTTTAAAGAGTTTATTTATTTATTTTTTTAATTTATTTTTTCAAATACATTTGTCTCTGCCTAGCCCCCACCACTTTCCCTTGCTCCCTCTCTCCTTCCCTCCCTCAGCTCTTCCCCTTTGGTTTTGTCCATGAGTCCTTGCTATATGTTCCTTGACTTTCCCCTTCCCTTCCTTTTCCCCGCCCCTCCCCTTCCCTCTTGTCTCTGTTGATTTCTTTTCCTTTCAGTGTTGCTGGTCTTATTTTCCTTGCATCTTTGTATTGTTGGTTAGGTTCCACTTATAGGTGAGATCATATGGTATTTGTCTTTCGCCCCCTGGCTTATTTCGCTTAGCATAATGCTCTCCAGTTCCGGATGTTGGAGCATTTAAAGTTTTCCCAGAAGTTCCTAAGCCTCTCATGTTTTTGAATTCTTGTTTCTTCATTCTGTTCTGGTTTAATGTTTATCTCTTCCTTCTGTTCCCAATCATTGATTTGAGTTTCGGTTTCCTTCCCTTTATGTTGGTTCCCTGTATATTTTTCTTTATTTCACTTTGCATAGCCTTCACTTTTTCCTCCATTTTTCATCTGTACTCAACCATTTCTGTGAACATCCTGATTACCAGTGTTTTGAACTGTGCATCTGATAGGTTGGCTCTCTGTTCATCGCTTAGTTCTATTTTTGGAGCTTTGATCTGTTCTTTCATTTGGGGCATATTTCTTTATCTCAGTGTGCCTGTTACTTTGTAAAGGACGGAGCCTTAGGTGTTAGCCAGGAAGGGGCAACCCAGGTCACTGGGTTGTGACACTGTATGTAGGGGAGTGGTCTGAGAGGGAACAATGCTGCTTGCTTGGCTCTCAACTGGGTTTCAGTCACTTCCCTCCACTACCCACAAGCAAATTGGGCCTTTCTGGTGCTGATTCCTGGGCAGGTGGGTTTGTGTACATTCTAGGACCCTGTGGGTCTCTCCAATGAACTCTCCTGTGAAGTGCAGAGTTTTTCCCGCTTCCCTGTGCTGCATCCCTCACAGATTTTTAGAGCCAGAGGTTCTGAGACTTTCTTTTCCTGCACTGGAACCCTGGGTTGCACCATCTGTCTCCCTCCCCAGCTATTTCTCCCAGTTTGTCCACACACAAATGTGGGACCACTCGGTCTGCCAGCCACCACCTGGCCCCCCTTGTCCCCCAGCTGCTTCGCTGCCACATGTCCTCTCTGCCCCTCCTACCAGTCTGGATGAGTGTTTCTTCTTTAAATCCTTGGTTGTCAGACTTCCATTAAGCTCAATTTTCTGGCTGTGTTGGTTATTTTTCATTTTTAAATTTGTTGTTGTCCTTCTTTTGGTTGTGTGAGGAGACAAAGTATCTACCTGTACCTCCATCTTGACTGGAAGTCTGTTTATTTATTTTTCATACTTAGAGGTGCATGTGTGTGTATGTGTTTGTATGTTTATCTTTTTTTTTGAGATGAAATCTCTTTATAACACTGTTAATAAATTTTGCCATATATCCAGGCTTCTCTGTATTTTTCTATATTTAAGATGATTTATTTCATTGGCTTAAGTGCTTTTTTAAATCAAGCTGGAATTCTAAGCCAGGAGAATTATTTTACAACAACAAAATTACTATCCAAATTATCCAAAATATTGTGCAGAAAACCTAAACCTTATTTTATCAGGAGAACATTTAAGATATTGATTATCTAAGGTATAGAGAAATGGAAACAAAAATGAGTTTTCCCTGGATTAGTGGTTTTAAAAATTTCAGTAAAAGCTGCTTTAAAGAAGAAAGCACAGGAGGAAAAAAATGCATCAAAGTGTGCTTTTTCTATTGTGTCTTCAAATCATATAATCACAAAAAGAATGAAATAAATCATTGAGTACATATAGTAATAAAAATAAAGAAAATTTAAAATTTTCAGAATTAGTATTATTAATTTTTAAGAAGAATTACTTTACAACAAAATTTTAATTTTGGGTGGTACAGCTCAGTGGATTGAGCACGGGTCTGTGAACCAAAGGGCCTATTCCCTGTTCGAGCACATACATGGGTTGTGGGCCTGGTCCCCAGTAGGGGGTGCATGAGAGGCAACCATGCATTGATATTTCTCTCCCTCTCTTTCTCAGTCCTTTCCCCTCTGTCTAAAAATAAATAAATAAAAATCTTTTAAAATTCTTTTTAAATATCACTAATCCAGAGAAAATTCATTTTTGTTTCCATTTCTCTATGCCTTAGATAATCAATATCTTAAACTTTCTTCTGATAAAATAAGGTCTAACTTTTCTATACTATATTTTGTATAATTTGGATAGTATTGTATATTTTGCACTTATATTTTGGGTCATTTGGCAACGACGTTGGTACAAGGTTGATGAGGGAATTGTTGGTCTTTTGTCATAAAAGAAGTTACTAAAACTTCTTTGGAGACTAATTTATATCCCCTGTGGTGGAAAGTTGTCTAAGTCAGGAACTTTGAACCTCCTCTCCCATTTCTGCCTGCCCTAATTCCATCCATTTTTTAAGATAAAGCTCAGATGTTACCTCCTTCATAAAAACCTCCTCACTCTGGCCATAACAGCTTTTTGCCATCTACTGAATTCCTATTATCTTGCTTTGTTCATCACTTATGGCACCCATCCTGATCTAAATTATAATATAATTATTTGTAAATGTGTGGAATGTCCCTCACTGGATTATAAAATTCTTTAGCAACATAACCATCTCTAATTGACCATCTCATCCCTGAAAGCATCCAGTATACTTCCCTTGTATATATTGGTCACTGAATACATGTTTAGTGAATGGATAAATGGATGATCAAAGCATTTTATGTAGAGTTTTCTAATGAGGTGATATTTGTAAACTGTTTTAAGAATAAAACTTATGATATTTAAAACTAACCTTGTAAGTAATTAGGTAGGAGAGGTGAGAAAGAGGAGTCAAGGTTACTCTCAGTTATCTGGCTGTGTCATTTACTGAGACAGTGAACACATGGTAATAGCGGTTTTATGTAGTAAGCTAGTGAGTTTAGTTTTGAATATGCTGAGTTTGAAATACCACTGAGACTATCCTAATGGAGAATTCATTTAGCATTTGACTATATGAGCTGGAGATAAATATTTTGGATTAAGCTATATATCAATATGGTATGATATATACTTCTGACAGTTCACTAAAATTTTATTTTTACTTCAATCTAAGTATTAACTAGATATTTTGCAGTAAGGTGTTGCAATGGTACTAGATCTGACCAATGAAATATGAGTAAATGTAATGTGTGTTATTCCTGACCAAAGACTTTTAATTAAGAGTTGGTATGCCTTCTCCATATTTTCTTTCCCCTTTATCTGGGTGGAGGCAAACGATGACAAGGTCCTAAGGGGTACTGGAGTCACAAAACCAAACATTTGAGTTCTTGAATTTCCATGTGAAAAGTATCTTCCCACCCACCAAGAATAATACTCACTTCAGACCACTATATGAGAAATGAACTCTATTCTGTTTGAGCCCTACATTTTGTGGTCTCTGTGTTACAGCATTTTAGCCCACCTTAATAAATACAGGTGATGGAAACAATAGAAGTTGGTGAGATGACCCAGGAGTATAGAGAGCCATGAGAGAAGTTGTCGAGGAAATCCCCGAGAAAGGTTTGCATTTAAGGGACAGCAAGAAGAAGATGAATCAGTGAGGGAAACTGAAGGAGCCAGTAGAGAAAGAGAAAGAAAGTAAGAAGACAATAAACTGAAAGAATCCAAGGAAAAGAGCTTTAACTGTGCACTGTGGTCCATGTGCAGGGGTTAGGGGAAAGACTGCATTGGTCCATAGTCAAGGCTCTATTGGGAGAAAAATGGAAAGAAAAGGAAGAAAGAATCTGAGGATGGATCATGAAGGAAAGGATGAATTTAAAAAGAGAATACAGTAATAGCAAGGAATAAATAAGGAAAATGCAGGAAAATCAGGATTGTTAAAGAAATGATGTAGTATAAGCGGTAGAGTGAGGGAAATGGACAAAGATTGTGATTCAAGAGAAATGCTTTTAGATTGATTGTGGAAGTGCAGCAGTTCTAGGTGACAATAATGTCTAGGGTATAGTCATAAAAAGAGTTTAAAAAATAGATAGTAGAGGTAAAGACAACTGTAACTGAGGAAGCCATGGGTTTGGGTAAATGTTACCCTTGGAAGTTGAGTTCACCTATGTTGATCTTTGATTTGCAGTAGAATATGAAGCAAACTACGCTCCATAACCCATTAGTTTATCACAGTGGATGAGACCCTATATCTCAGGAGATGGGTTTCATAAGTTCAAATCCTAGTTTGCAACTTACTAATTACAACTTACTATTGGGCAAGTTACCTAAATGCATCTTAGTTTTTCCTCTGTAAAATGAGCATGATAACAATAGCACTTATCTCAAAAATTTGAAATTCCTAGAACAATGTTTGACATAGAGTCAGCTACTATTATTATTTTAATTAATATGATATTATTAAAAAGTGTTGGATTTTGTAAGTTTCTGTTACTTAACTAAAATTGAACAAGAGAAATCACACTTACACCTCAGTTTCCATCATTAAATGTGTGGTGAGGACTATTAATATATTACAGGTTATGATGACAAACCTATGTCTTCTAACAGGAAGTATAGGCTAATTTTAGCATCGTGGGGAAACTTTAACTTAGGTATACAGGTACCATATATGGTATATCTGTAGTCTGAATACTGTTTTACTCTTCTGGTCCAGAAGTGTCCACAACTAAGAATTTCCTCAAAGCCTCCTTTAACTAAATTTTTAACATCAGAAACAGAATTAACTACTCTCTTTGGCTTTAAATTATTTTAACTAATTGAGAAACTAGATCATGAGTTAATCACAGAAATGGCTCATGTGTCCTTTGATTTTCCGTCAGGCAGGGTGACTCAGCTGGTTAAAACTTATGCCATGTTTAAATATTTATTACTCTGTATTAACTATCTGCAGTGTCTTTGGCCCAACATGATCTAACAGGAAAGGGTTAGCTAAGGGTAAAAAACTCCCCTAGCAATTCCAAATGAATGAAAACTAAATAGGTTAATGGCATTACCCATTCTACCAGCTGACTCAAAGGTTATATTCAATATAAATTCATCTAATTCCCTGATTTTCTATCGCAGTTGAATTCCAAAGTCCGAGTGCTTAGTAATCTTTCCAAATTACCTATTTATAAAAGAAAAAACAAAACAAAAAAACAAGGAAGGGGGACATTGCACCTGACACAATAAAGTTACTATTTATTCTTTTGAAAAATATGGTTCTAAAAAATCTTGGTGCTCTGTTTATTTTCAAAGAGGCCAACAGTATCTATAGCTAAAAGGCCTATTCAAATGATCAAAGAAAGTTTATTTTGGAGAAATACTCAACCAAATTTAAGGTTAATTACATCAGGTAAACCACTGAGAGACTCTAATGTGAGTAATTTATTATTAATAACCATGCATTTTGAAGTTCATGTCTAAAGTTATTTTTATGACTCAGCAAGGGTGCAGGTGTAATTATTAGTGTTCCTAACAATCTTGTGTGTGTGTGTTTGTCTATGCATACATGTGTTCATTGGTGGAATTGTAGGCCATCTCTAACTTGTATACAAAATACATTTAAACATTCTGTACTATTTTTGCATGTAAGAAAGTCAGCTTGATTGTATGAGTGTATTTAGGGATGGGGCCCAGGATAGGGATAAATAGAGATAGGCTAAGGATATTTCATCTAGAAACAAAAAAAATTCTTAGTTTTATTCATGTTCTTAGATACAGTCATCAAGGATATGTTTTCAGTGTTGTATGTGTGTTTTCTTAATTATTTTACTGTTCTAAGTCCAATGTGTCATCAAATGAAACTGAAGGTTTGCCACTTGTACTAAGCCTGATGATATTTCTATCTTCTTGCAGAAAAGTTCATGACACCTAAAGGTTTAACTACTAGTATCAAACATTTTACCGTCCACCCATTTTATAAACTAATAAGATCAAAATGCAGGATAATCATCAATTGCACCATTATTTCTGACAAACAAAATGGTGACAATTCCAAGATGGAATTATTTGTAGACAACCATTGCCAGCCTGGGAGACTCCAGAATGTTTGTTCCACTATGAATAGAAAAGCAAAGATGTGGCATATGAAAGATCTTTAACAAATAGAACATGCAAAGGTACAGACTATTTCAAAGTCAATTATTTGAAAATCAACAAGTTTATAAAAATGCGCATTATAATCTATTTTTCTAAAACTCACATACTTCAACATGTTTCATCTGCTTTGTTTAGTATTTCTCAAATACTCCCCCATGTGTTTTAATTTTTTTCTTTAAATATTTCCACATTAGAATCTCTGGTAGATGGGATTAAAGACATTGACCTTAGCCCCATCAGGATCACTGGTTCTATTACCACTTTAATCCCTTTGATGGCCAAGTCAGTGATGGCTCTTACTGTGAGCTTAGGCTCACTGTTTGGCTGGAATATGTCATGTTGTTCAGAGTTTGAGGCTCTGTTCTTGCTCTGTTTTTATTTATCAGCCCTGTTTTTGACCTCCCTGCCACCACCCAATTTCTTTCCCTTTTTCTTCAGTTCTTGCAGCTGTTTTTTAAGACTCTGAACAATTATCCTCATGGGCTCATTAGATTCTATTCATGCCTGCTTTGGCTAACCTTCTGACTCTTGCCCAGGTTTGGACTTCAAAACATGTCTGCTCAGCTTTACCTTTGACTCCCTTGGATGCAACCTCTGACTCCTTTGTCTAGGAGATGTTATAGATTCCCTATTGTCTAGGTGAACTTCTATCTTGATTCATTCTAACCAAAAACTTTTTCCAATGTGACAGACATTTAAGAGCTGCTTCCTTATCAAACATAGGCTATATGTAGATATTTAAGTAAAATGTTTACTGGTAACAAAAATGGGTCACCCCAATTTTTATATAACAGACTTCCTATCCAAACTAGATTTAGATAAGTGTGAACTTAATCCAAAGCAGGGTAATTTGTAACATGGGTATCCATATAACCAATGGAAATCTAGCTATTTAGTTGTTGTGTCAATAAAAAGCACCACAAATGACGATTGCATCTTTAAGAACTAGTTGGTTCATGTTTTGCAGCCATACTGTCCTTAGGGAAGAACGATACTTGGCAGAAAGAAGTGATACAGTCAGGAGAATGCAGGAAGTGTAGTATAGCAGCTAAGTGCCTGGACTCTGGATTCAAACTGCCTAAGTCCAAGTCTTTTATTTTTGTTTTTTTGATCTGCTCAAAAAGAGTTTATTTTTTAAAAAAATTTTTTCAGTTACAGTTTACATCCAATATTATTTTGTATTAATTTCAGGTGTACATAGTGGTTAAACAATCATATACCTTATCAAAGTCTCTCCTCTGCCAACATTTCCAGTACCCACCTGGTACCATACATAGTTATTACAATATTATTGACTATATTTCCTATGCTGTACACTACATCTCCATGATTATTTTGTAACCAGCAATCTGTACTAAGTCCAAGTCTTTACTTAGACATTTAAACATTAGTAACTTTGGGGAAGTTGCTTCATCTCTCTATTCTTGTTTCTTCATCAAACCTGGTAGCATCTTTGTGAGTAATAAATGAGATAAAAGATGTTCATGACAGAAACAAAGGGCTCAATTAATATTAAAAATAACTAATATTTGCTGAACATTTATTCTGAGCCAGATACTATTGTATGCACTTTATATATTTTAATTAAGTTAATTCTCACAGTGATCCTTTCAAATTGGTACTGTTATTAGATATAATGAACTTCAGGCAGAGAGAAGCTAACTAATTTGTCTAAGCAGTATACCTGGAAATTTAACCTCTGCCTATGGTTCCTGAATCCAGTCTTAATTGCTTTATGGTACTGACTCTTGATTAATGTTAACTGTCAATATTATGCCAATTTGTGGATTTCCATTTTAGGAAAAAATAATTTCTAAATTCTTGGTCTTCAGGCTAGGTTCATTACATTTTTGGGGTGTACATAGCATCTTCATTACTGAATTGCTCTCTCCTCTTGCTTTTCTAACCCATGGACTGCCTTCTCTTTGGTATTCACAGATATCACTGATACTATACAAGTTCAAGTCCTGTTTGAGGAGAGTCAGTGCTATTTACCCAATGAAACTGCAAGCCTCTTGATAGCAGGAAACATAGAAACTACCAGTGCTATGATGAGAACATATTAGGGGCTCTCTTTTCAGATAGACACTTATGTAAGTAATAACTTCGGCTTGTTTTATTTTTTTTCTTCCTTTCAACTTTAATTGTTGCCAAACAAAAATATAAAATTTACATTTATTTCAAAACTTTTCTAAAATTTTCTCACAAGTATAATTTCCATGATTTTTTGGCATGAGACAATTACAAATTATGAGTCTAAAACCTTTGATTCCCCATTCAATACTATGTTGGGAAAGTAACAATTGGATTCTCTTTCCTCCCTTGACTACTTCAGGACCAGTGGGAAAATGGACACAACTCTACTTGAACAACAATAGAAAAAATTTAAAAAAATTATTGTAAGGAATAAAAAAGAGTATCCTATTAAAAAAAATTTAGCCAACAAAGAGTAATTTTCAACATCAGAATAGTTGACTTTGGTTTATTTTAAATACAATGTACAAGTTTTAAAGCCTCTTAAGAATACAGACAGGCAATCCCAATGCATTATTTAATATATCGTCTGATGAGGTTCATAGAAATTCTAGTTTTTCCTAATCACTGCTCTGGTTAAGCAATAAAGAACAAATTGATCTTTATGTAATGGCATGAATATGAATTCAGTCATGCCTAGAATATTGTCCCAACTTTGGCTCTTATTCTGCCTCTTAGCTGCCAAAGGAGCCCCAAAATTAGATACTCCAGAAATTCTGACATTCTAAATTATTCCAATTTCCTAGCATGTCTTGCTGGCACAATGAGGCCCTATGAACTCAGGCTATGCACTCTGATGCGCCCTTACTAAATCTTACTAAATCGTTTTTAATTCCCAGACAATTTCCTTTAATGCATGAAGGAAAAAGTCATCTAAAACTGGAGCATTTACATTGACATGGCACTTCAGGATGATAAGCTAGAGAGATCTCTAGTATCTTAGCACCAGAACTGGGCACTACAGTTTCTGGCTTTCTTTTGCTTATGGACAGCTCAGCTAGACAATTTTCATTAGGGGTGGAGGAATGTGTGTTGAAAAATCTAAGTTTAATAATCTTTGAGGCACTTTAGGTGATTTCTATGTGTGATGCCATTTTGACAATGTGGGTAGGATTGAGATTTCAGGTTTTCTTAGTGAGAGGTTCTTTTTGCAACTTTTTATCCAACCCAAAGACAGAAGAGCAGAGGATTTTCTTTGGCAGATATAGGAAAAATTTCTTCTAAAAGAAAACACAAGCAATTTCAATTCAAGACAGTCGATGAAAAATTGGAAGTGTGCCTCTCTCTATTAAGTACCTTATCTGCTAAATATCATGAGTCTTATTTTGTATGTGGTAAAAGGACTATTCAGTAATATTAAAGTTCAAGGTATATATAAGTATAAAATGATTCACTTTGAACCAAATATAGAGCACCTCTGTCTATTAAAGGACAAAATATAAAGCTTATTATTAAAATAGTCAGTAATGCTGGATACTATAAAATGGGAGTGTGATTTCCCCTACCTTATCACAAATTAGTAAACATTATATTATTTACCGATAAATGTGTTTCTAGATTTAAAATATAAATTCACGTCATCCCAAGAGAGAGAATATAGGAAAACAATTTCCCTATTCAGAGTTTTTATTTATTTTTTATTAAATTTATTTTGATATCATTGATTAATAAAATTATATTGGTTTCAGGTATACAATTTTACAATATTTCATCTAAATATTGTATTGTGTGTTTACCACTCCAAGTCAAGTCTCTTCCCATCACCATTTATCACCTCTTTACCTTCTTCTACCTCAAATAACAGAATATAGTACACATTGCTGATCCTAGTAGATAAGTTTCTTAGAATTACTATCCATAAGATTGGATACCTAGGAGAAAAATGGTTAGATTAAAACCTCAGTTCTAGACTTTTATTGCACGTGTGTAAATAGGAGTCGGTAGGTTCATTAAGACATACAAAATTTGTCCTGCATGTGAGCTTGACTAAACTGGGGAAAATATTTGTCATTTGGAGAAATATAATTATATGTATCATTTGATACCAACAGAAATTGAAGTCACCAGCCTAGCCTTTTACTTTTCCTTATCAAAGCTGTTCTTTCTACAAACTATTTTTTTTTAAAGTCTAAAATATTGAACATGAAGTCATTAGTTTCCTAGACTAAGATCTCATAGACAGAGAATTTAAGAGCCAGGACAATTACAAAACTACCATATTTACATTTGACTCTCCAATTTGGGCTTTGAGACCAGGCAGTCTTGAAGAGAATCTCAAATTCATCACTTTCCAGTGATATGGCCTTGGGACAATCATGTAACCTCCTTAAACCTTAAATTTTCTCATTTGTACAGTTGGGATAGTGATCCAGTTTACTTCTATTCCTACTCTGCCAAACATGAGAAGAGTATGATCAACATGGTTTCTACTAAGAATGCTCTAAATGTTAATTCCCTTGTGATCCTTCTTCACCCCTTTGTTAGATAGGACTCTTTCCTTCTTAAGTGGCAGAACTCATAGCTGGGGTGCAGTTATGATGCACAGGTCCAGTGGTGCTAGTTTTTTACTGTAAACTTCTCTTCTGACACCCTTGGCACCCTTGCTGGATTAGTGGTTAAATATTCAAGCTATACTAAACAGAAAAAGAAATGTTTTGACTCTTTTATCAGTGCAAGGGAAGAGTGGGTCTACCATCTGGCAAAGTTGGTTCCCGGGATTCAAGTAATATTATATGGCCCCCTCCATCTGTCAGTTCTCTCTATCCCTATATTAGTGTGAGAATGGCCATAGGATGCCACCCAAATTCATATAATCACAACATACGATGTAGTGTAATAACTATATTGGAATGAAATTATATCCACTTACTTGTATATTAATATCATGGCAGAGCTATTATTTGCCAGGTTTGATTTATATGCTAATCCCTATAGAGCCTGGAGGGGTATTGTTTGAGTATGATGACTTACAACTCCACTAAAATCACATGGAATGAAAGAAGGACTCTCACCCAAATATCACTAAAAAGGCTTAAGTAATTTTGATAAGAAAAACACAACTAAAACAAGTAAACAAACAAAATAGATGTTCAACTTCTAGCATACTCTAGAACAGAGGAGTTACTCCTTGTAAATGTGACCTGAACCATTTTTTAAACCCAGAAAAGACATGCTAATTTGCTTCTGTGTTTTTGTGATCATACGAATTTTATGCTTAGAGTCATAATATCATCTCAAGAATGTATTAGGTCAGAAGCAAATGTCACAGTGAGTATAGTTTAGTAAATTTTTAGACATAAGATTCAGTGTGAGTTAGTAATTAAAGAGTACAAAAATATTGAATGTGAGTGAAGAATGCATTGTTAACTTATCTAAAATTATACCATAAAATGATAAATTGATTCATACTTCCGTTTTTATGAATACTATACCATATTTAACAACATTTTTTTAAATAAAAGAGATAAATAAGAGGTTGGATTGTGTGCCTCATGGCAGCTTGGCTGTCCCCACCTGCGAAGGAATATACCTGCTCATGCTACATAGCACAACCCAAGGTGCATGCAGACTGAGGGCCACAGGGTCGGAAGGAAAACCAGACATCAGAGCACACTTATGAAGTGACCTAATGTCTTACTAAAGCTTTGTAGCCAGAGGCAAGTTATATTGGCTCCAGTAGACAAATGACCTACAGTAACTCAAGCACTACACACATTTTAGTCAACATAAGAGGAAAATAAATGTTTAGGATTAAACTCCTTATTTAAAGTGTTTTTAGACTCCTTTTTCTGAAACAGTTTGGAAGTTTATGAGATGTAGGGTCCCTGAAAATAGAGAAAGAATGGATGAATGTCGAGAAGGAAAAGAAAGGATGACCTAGTATCATGAGCCCATGAGTTTTCCAATCATTGCCTTCTCTTCTCAGCACTCTAGGTATTATTTACATGCAGCATTTGAGCTGAAACACAAACAAAGTCTATAATGTGTATTTTGGTACATAATGTGTCAATGTTGAATATTTTTCTACTTTACATTGTTCAAGAGGAGTTTCTTTTCCTAACTTGATCATAAACTCTTTTGAGAGTATGGACTATGTTATATTTACATGTGTTTGTGTGTTGCAGAACACCTAACAACATATGATTACCATAACAGTTTCTTAATGCCCATTAAATTACACAAATGTTATTGAAAAATTAATGTTATTGGTCAGTTGCAAAGGAATAATACAGATGCTAAAAACACCATAAATATGAATATATGAATATGAATACAGTAGATATGATATAAATATAATAAAGACTCTGAAAGGAAGCTATGACTTAAAAATTATTTCTCCTGGATGAGAACATATGCCTAAATGTCTGGGGTACTTAATAGGAACAAATATTATAAAACTATAATGATTAATACTACCAGTTCAACTAAGCTTTTGTATATAGATCTATTTTATTCCTCTAAGGGTCACTTTTATGACAAATGAAATGAGGGAATGACAGACAACACAAATGTAATATTCATTTAAACATTTAGAAAATGAATGGAAACCAGAAATCTTTTTCTTAATTGCTCAATTATTACAATGTTAAACCTTAATGAATTACTGGCGAACCTAATACTGACTTAAAGATCCCATTTATTATACCACTGTTTCGATTAGGAAGGACATAACATACTCAAACCTGCCTTAGTGTTAGAATAAAGAATTATATTTGGTCAGATTCCAGCAGAATATAAAATACTGTTAACATTCTCCTTGCTATTAAAATGTGTACACCTTGAAGTAAGCAGAAAAAATGGAAAATGAATCAAGGAAGATGTGGAACACATGAAAGTATACAGCTTGGTAGAATACTAAGTTTTACATCTTCTAAGTATGTGAGAAATTATAATCAGGATATAGGAATCAAGAAAGTAATTTTATTATAATTTCTTTGATTTGTGATTTGTGAATTTGAAATTCCCTGGTGCTGAAAGGAAAAGAAAAACACAGAAAAAAATAATTCTGATGTGCTGCAGTAGAGTTTCATAATTGTGTACTGGTACAATTCCATGGGTTTAAAGCATCCACATCAGGGAAACCATAGCAACAGCAACAACCTCTGTATCACTGAAATTGTAAGTCTCTAGTGCCATGGCTCTATTCAAACCAATGGGAGAGAATTTATTTTACTTTATTTTTTGAATAGATACACATGTCTTTGAAATAACGCATAGACTGAAGTCTGATAATGTCCCTTTTTAGTCTTCATTCAGTGTTGACCTATGGTGTTTGTATTTTTGAGACTCATCAAATATAGACTGTATTTTGTGCCCATTCCATCACCCCTCCTAGTTCCTCCCATCTCTCTCCATCCTGGATCCATGTTCTAGACATAGTAGCAAGTGTTAACAATTCTGTGATGTGAGAGATCTTTATCATCATCATCATCATCATCATCATCATCATCAGTATTCTTTCATTACCTGTTTGCAAATCTTTCTTGGTCCTCAAATGGCTGTACGCAAGGGAGAGTAGTTGCAAAAGAGATGAAAAAGGGGTAATTAAACAAAGATCCCACTTGAGAAAACCACAAAGTTTAAATTCACTACAAGTATCCAAATGCATAGAGTTTCATGAATTTTGAGTATGGGTTAACTGTTTGATTATAAATTAAAGATCTCAGGGTCTCCCCTGGGGAGGTTGGTTCACTCCCAGGCTTTCGGGCCCATAAAAATATAAAGGCTTTTGAAGAACTTGGTTTTCAATGCTGTTCCTTTTGTCTGGAAAACCCACCTCCTAAGATTCTTCCTGGCCAGTCTGTCTCATTCAACCCCCTTCCTCCCAATTCCCACATTCATCTTTCAGTCTTTGTCAGGTGCTGTATCTTCTATGCAGCCATCCTTAACTTCACCTTCCTTCTCCCTGTGCAATGCTTCCTTTTGCCATAGTCTTTATAAGTGCATAATTAACTTATTCTATACATTTTTCTCCCAATTAGACTGAAAGCTTTTTTAGGGTAACAATCTTTGTATTCTCTGTTTAGCTCCCGTTCTGAACTAATCAGAGCCCCAATTGCAAATTTCATTAGAAATGGGTCTAGAACTGTGGTTTCCAAATCCCTGTTCTTAGTTTAGTGCTGCACTGAGAGGAATTACTTGGAGAGATTTTTAGAAAGACATTTCTAGGCCCTATTTTTAGATACTATAATTTAGAAGGTTGAAAGTATGTACAGAATTATATAATTTTAAAAGATATCTCAGCTTTTAGTCCCTTTGAAATTGTATTGGTGAAACAGATGTCCTGAAGATTTCTGACCTGGATAACCCACATTCAAACTCAAAATCAAGTGCATATATATATATATATATATATATATATATATATATATTTAGCTAATGTTAAGCTGTGTGGAAGACTGGGTAATGGGAGGTGTTCTGGAAATCCAAAATCACCTCATCTCTTCAACTTTCTCCTTCTCCCCCAAAATAGTTCAGAACAAGAGTGTCTAGAGCACCTATGGATGTGATCAATAGCAGCAACACTTCCCCAAAATATTTTCATTGTTGTAGTTGATCTCATTTCTAACTTTTATATTTATAATTTAAAAATTCCTAAATCAAATAGGATACTCAAATATTTAATTTCTAAATATTTTTTAAAATTTTACTTGATCAAATAAAATTTTCCCATTCATAACTTATCACATTTATTTCTAACCTTATTAAAATTAAACTGATTACTTGTATTATTCTAGAAGTTAACTCTTATAACAGTTTCCATCTGGGATCATTTTCCTTCTGCCTGATAAACAGCTTGAGAATTTTCATTTTGGGTCTGCTGATGACACATTCTCAATTTTTGTTTGTTTGATCATTTTGTTTTTTGGTATGAAAACATCTATATTTTGCTTTCATTCTTTAAGGGTATGTTCACTGGATAAAGAATTTTTGCTCCTGAGTTACTTTCTATTAGCTTGAAGGTATTTTTCTATTGTTTTCTGGTCTCCAGTGGTAATAAAAAGAACTCAGTTGCCAGTTTGTCATGCCTTTAAGGGCAGTTTATCTTTTCTTCTGGCTGATTTTAAGATTTCTCATTGTATGGTTTTCTAAAGTTTTATTCTACTATGAATTTATGTACATGCAAACATCCGTATTATATATTTAAAAATATATCCTCCTTCAATCTGTGAATTGATGAATTTATCAGTTATTGGCAATTCCAGCCATTATCAAATATTTCTTCTGTATTCCCTTCCCATTCTCTGGAACCCCAATTAAATATATTGTAGACCCTCTAACTGTATTGTATATGTCATTTATAATTCTTTTGTATTTTTTATCTTCTTTTCTTTCAATATTTAATTGTGGATTTCTTTTAAACTATCTTTCAGCTCACAAATTTATCTTCAGCTTGTCAAGCCTTTTGTTAGATCTCTTCATTCATTCCTAATTTCAATTATTAATTTCTATAAGTTCTACTTGTTTTTTTCAGTGCTTTGGTGTTACTTGTAATAGTTTCCAGTTCTGACTTTTTGCAAATCTGCCTTTTACCTCAGAAATAAACACATGTGTTGTTGTTTTCAGTCTATATTTGATCATTCTATTTTCTGGAGTCCCTAGGTATCTCCTCTTTTTTCTGCATAATTTTGTCTTGTCACCAGGTATGATTTATAGTATCTTCTGGATATATCTTTAAAAAATATTTTCAGAAATAATTCTGTGCATCTAAGGGCAGTATCAAGCTCAGGACCAAGGGTTGAGAATTTTCTCATCTAACTAGTGACTATCCAGAGCACAGTCTGCACCACCATTTCAGAAAAGAGCTCTCCAAAGTCCCAGTCCAGAGGAGGATTGTTTTACCCTGGAGTTTTGGCCTTTGGTGGACACCAAATTGCAAGCCTCATTCCCTCTGACCCACAAAAATGCCAAGATATACAGGCTTTCAACAAGCTCCCAAAAGTTAGAGAATGAGCTCAAGGCAAAGGCCTTAACCTTTGGGGTACATGGGCAGTAGAGTGTTATACACAAACATTCTTCTCCCTCTTCCAGCACCCATAATCTCGGGCAGGACTCAGAAAAAAGCACCTACATCTCCTCTGTATCTGAGCTGCCCCTCCTGAGTGGGCATTTGTCCCTGGGGCAATTCAGTTCTGGCTCTCCTCTGAGATATAGTTCTCTTCCTCTGCTCAGCTTGGCAATTTTTCAGTCTCTTGTTAGGTCTCTGAACTTTTTAAAAGATGGCTTTTGTCAAGCATTTTAGTTGTAATCATCAGGAAAATTGACTCTACTTAACCAGTATTGTCATGACTGAATGCTTTGAAGATATGTTATTATTTATTAGTGGTTATTTTCCATTTTATATTGGTTCATGGTTTTCTTTCCTTAATTTTTCTGATTTGATTAAACTGTTACTTACTTCTTTTTTCATTTCTTAATTTGAATTTTATTAATATTTATTGCATTAATTATTGTGTTCTTTTTCTTGATATTTATTATGAAAACATGTTTATTTACTATTACATAAAATCAAGACTTCCAAAATATCCCCAACCAATATGTTTCTGCTAATAAACTTCACCTCTTAAAGGTGAAGGGTCAGGTACAAATTGGTAGTTACAAAATAGTCACGAGGATGTAAAGTACAGCATAGGGAATATAGTCAATATTATTGTGATAACAATCTACAGTGCTGGTTGGGTGCTGGAAATATTAGGAGAAACACAGTATATGATTGTCTAACCACTATGCTCTCTACCTGAAACCAATACAAAATAATATTGAAAGTAAACTGTAATTTTAAAAAATCTGAACCAGATAACTTTTGAGATTATTGCTGATCTGATAATCTATGTAAATTATTATTTATTATTATGTTATTTCACTAACACTTTAATTTTGTTTACATTTTTTAATAAAGTAGAATCACAAGTAGGGCCACACATACAGATTACAATGCTCTGAGTCCCCTTGTGTAATCATCATGAAATTACATGCGCATCCCTTATGTAGAACATGGAACTTTATTGTATGATTTTAAAGGATTACAAAATTTAATGATGGTTGTATCTTTGATTTTATGAAATGTTAGCTATATCTGTCCTTCTTTCATGGCCATTCCCTTCCCATTGTCTTTCTCATCTTTCTGTTTTTTCGCTTCTTATATCCTGGCATTGTTTTACTGATTCGAACACCTCATTCTCCTAGGTTTCTTTGTTTAACCCCAAGTTTCTCAGTGATCACAACGCTATCCTATCCATCCTGGGCAGAAGCCCTTTTCCTCACACCCTCATCCTCAATTAGACAATGCTGCACCTCTTTGACATCATGTCACCCAGAATAGTGGGACATTAACATTATATAAATAGAACTTAACACAGTAGTGTTCTATTGTAATTCATCACCTTTTCTCATGTAGGTTGATGATACCCAAATTTGTCATGTTTTTAGTATTTAGAGATTCTATTATATCAATTTATGTTTTGAAAACATCAACCTGACTTCTGTTAAACTAGCAGATAAGCAAATTGGTAGAGCTTGAATATTTTGTCTTCTCATTGCCAAAAAATAAGACATTTCCTTTACAGTTTACCTTTTAGGGCAACCACCAGCTTTATTGTAATTAATGTATATTACATAAGAGTGATAATGTCTCATCATGCGAGTTTTATAATTGAGCAGCTTGATTTTTTTATAACGTAGTGTTCCCTCTCATCTATGACCCACCAGGGAACCATATACTTATTTTATATACCAGCTTCCTATATTTCAGCACTTGAATAATTGCTGTATTTTCCCAGTAGGATTGCTTCACCTTGATCCATTTTCTTCTTTTCTATTTTTCCTTGTTTTTCTTGAATATTTCCTCAAACCCTTTATATTTCCTCTCTTGATGTTGCTTTTTTAGATTGTTTCTTACTGACTATTCAGCATTCCATGAATGTGCAGAGAAGTCCTTGGCCAAAACTTATTAAAATAAATAAATAAATAAAACAATTCTGAAACAAACAAATAAAATAACTTCAAGCATACAGCTTAATAACATTTGAGCATGGTCTTTAAAAAGAAATGGTAAAATCCCTATCTTGCCCATGAACACAAGAAAATCCTGAAAACCTAGAAGTAGCAATTTAAAGGCAAAGTGTGGTTCTGATATTCTTTTTTCCTCAGTTCCTCATTCATTGTCATGAGATGTGAACCTACAAGACATTTATGTGATCTTATGATCACATTTTGGACTTAGGAGACATTCACAGATTGCATCTTGACAGAAGATGCTATATGTTTTTCTTGTATTTTACAACTTCTGAATTAGTTGTCAACACTTAAAATTTTGGAGATAAAATTTAGACTTACAGGTTTTTTTTTAAAGTATAAAAACTGTACTGTATTTTGACATTGCAATATAATCTGCTATGGTCTCCTGAGTTAAGGGGATTTATGAGTGTGAACAGGAAGATGATATGTTGGCTCTATTTTATATAAAGTTATTATGGAACCTCACAGAGTCCTAAAAGAAATGGGAAAGCAAACCCTTCAAATGTCTGGGGAGAGCTTCTGAAGGCAACAGCAAACATGAATACCCTGAGAATTCTGGCATCTTCAAAGAAGAGCAGGTAGCCCAGTGAGGCTACCACAGAGAGATAAGGAAAATGAGAATTAAATATATAGCAAACCAGATCAAATAAATAAAAGACTATAAGAACAGAACTTGGGCTGTCTGCCTTTTGAGACTACCCCTTGTCCTGACAGAAAGTACGAAGAAAGCATCAAGAATGCTAAGGTCAAAATGCCATTGCTTTTGGATCATTTCAGTGCTTTGGTCATTGGTCTCCTTAACTCAGGCCTTCTGATGCTGAATTCTAGACCCCATGCTTCCTCTGACCCTCCTAATGCTCCAGGAAGCTCGCTGGCTCCCAGACCTTCCTAATAACTCATTACTCTAGACTGGCTCTCCATCTCTTAATCAAGTTGTTGATCTTCTAATCCTTAATTGTATCCCAATTTCTGGACCTTGCCTATGGTTCTGTTCTTCCCAGTTTCCCAGCTTCTTGATCTCTGGTTGAATATGACTTTCTACAATTCAGGCTGTTCAACATTTAGCCTCTTCTCTTTATTAACTGCCTTTCTCAATTCTTACTTTAAAATAACAGTTTCACATCTGCTATTTGGCCCTTATACTGATACCAGAGTTTAGTCTCTCATGCCACAAATCCCTATTTTATAACTGATTTCATTAAAGTAAATAATTAAGTGAAGAATATATAATGCCCTAAAGACTTCTCTCAATGTTTTGCCTACACCTGATGCCTAGAGAGGTCATGCTGGCTTCTTACCAATATAAACCAACATTAAAAAGATTTTTAAAGTTTCTCTCTTCATACACAAATGAGTAACCTAATTTTTTCTTCATAATATGCTTTGCTATTCATAAGAAAATGTTTCAGATCAACATGATAACTTACCCCTATGCCACAGAAGAGCACGTCTCTGCCAATTGCACATCCTAGCCACATAGAAAATACTATTTTTAGGTCACACTGAGATAACTGGTTATGAGTACATCATGGCCCCAGGGAAGTACATCATGGCCCCAGGTTCACATCAGTAAACCAATCAAAGCATGCCAGTTGAGAGTTTTTTTGTGCCAGTAGTTTTTTTTCCTCCTGAATTAGCCCTGTTATGTCTAATTCAATTAATTACAGATATTTGTTCATATATCATGGTAATAAAATGAGACTCCCAGCTACATTTTACTTACATTTTTGAAATTTTGAAGAACACAAAAAGAATACAAACTACCAAAGCGTTAATATATTTTAAAACTTATTTTCATCCCTCTGAAATAAAATAACTTACTTAAATGAGACTGATATAAACAGTAATATATTTCATAATTAGCTCACTTCTCTGAGCTTCAAAAATGTATTATTTTCCTATCTGCTTCATTTTCTCAAATCTAGCCTAAAATTTTTATAATATAGATTTTATTCTATAATACTTTCATTTTCAGTTTTACACTTTCAAAATAAAACACACATTTTATTTTTTATTTCAACAAATACCTATTTACCACCTATGTTATGCTATGTTCTTTATTCTGGGCAACTAAAAAGAGAAAAAATATAGACCTTTGTCCAGCTTGTTCACGGTCTAGAGGGAGAAATTGGCAAGGAAACCAGTAGTTATAGTATTTGTGCTATTTACCATAGCAGATGTGTATATAAAGAAAAAGTAATGAATTAGAAGGAGTGATCAACTTTATTCAGGTGGGAGGAGAAAAGGCAAATGAGATCCTAAATCCCCAGGTCTGGAAGAGGCACAACATTGAAGATACCTAGAACATTGGTAAATTCTGTCTTCCAAAGTGATGTCAAATCCTTGTTGTATAAAACACTTAAAATTTGGCATCAATAACCCCACATGTATTCCTATGCCTATTCTAGACTGAATTATTATGACATTTAAATCTCATTTTTTCTCACCATACAAAATAATTCTCAATGCACAGTGGACAGCATGTGCATCTATGGTTATGAGAAAAATGCTGATCACTTCCATTGCCCTGAAGGGGCCAATTTATCCAATGGCACTGATGTACTTTGATCGATGACAGAGCTCTTAATGATTTTTATGGAGGGAATAAAGCCAATGGTTTTGGGACAACAATATCTTTTTAACCATTTCAGAAGCTTAGCATTAGAAGAACTTCAACAGCATGATGAAAAAAAGATTTATTCAGAACTTTCAGGCAGCTTCCTCTGCATTTAACTTAACTTGCAGATGGCTTATCCTTGCAAGTGGCATGAGTGAGTATGTCGGCAAAAATACTGCCTACCCTGGATGCCCAAATTAGTTACTGCTTTTGCTCCTGATGATATGGATGATTCATCTGAATCCCTGGATAGGGGGAAAATGTTAACATTAGAGGTCTCGTAAAATTCCAAACCAGGTAATTGTGATCTAATTTTTTCTTATTAAATGCCTCTTAGCAATTTAAATTATACATAAACATATTGCTTCATTTCTTTCACCCAAACTATTGAGTATGGCTATAAAAGATTGGTAAAACAGGTGTCACTTCTAATTCTGATAGAAATTATTTTATTGCATATTGTAAATGTCGTAATGAAGTTATAGTTGTTTTTAGTTATTTTCATAGTCATATAGTTATAAACAATTTGTGATATCTTAAAAGATAAAAGCAATTTTAACAAACTTAAAAAACAACTAGA
Organism: Pteronotus mesoamericanus; assembly: GCF_021234165.1. NCBI lineage: Eukaryota > Metazoa > Chordata > Mammalia > Chiroptera > Mormoopidae > Pteronotus > Pteronotus mesoamericanus. Next base: position 26,684,195 of record NW_026555078.1, on the reverse strand, counting down.
TAATGACAACAATGGAGTAGTAAATATGAGATCCTGTGTTGGATTTTCTATTCATTATCTTTTCTTTCTACATACTCTCTCAGGGTAATACCTGCTATGACCATGATTTCAATTCAAGCCCTGAATTATCTGTCCTGGATTTTAGGCTCTTATATTCTGTCCATTAACAGGTGTCTTCACCTGCATGTCCTCAAGACATTTAAATCCCTGATTCCAGAAATGTTCCCATTATCTGGCCTATATTTTTGTATCCTCTTCTCTCCCCATATTGCCTAGAGCCATTCAGGTTGCCAAGTCAGAAACTTGTGAGTCATCATAGACCCTTTCCTCTTCCTCTCCATTTCTTCCATATCCATGACTTTTCAAAGTCATAAAGTTTCAGTCTTAGAAATAGTTCTTTCCTCTGAGTCCTCCTTTCCATTCTTCTTGCTATTCCTCTGGTCCTGGTGTGGACCATCTCTCTCTAAATCATTAGAGTGACTCTTGGCTGAAGTCTCCCACTCCAGACCACTTTATTCTCATGCTTGCAATGGCAATAGAATATCCATGTATTCAACAGATGGGCTGAGGTTAAGGGTTTAAGTTGTATTTTGAGGTAAGAGATTGCAGAGATTCAGTAATTTGAAGTTCTGAGCCTAAATTAGATCAACCAACTAATTTTATGAGAGAAGATGGCCTAATAAACATTAATAGTTAAGAGAGAATGTCAAAACAAGAAGAAAAAATAATGACTGTGGAAATGTCAGAGTTGCAAACTTTTAATAACATGTAAGTGTGTAATTGCAGTTTGCCCCAATCTGGACAATAAGTAGAAATATATTCTTTTTTCAATGAGTGCTTTAGTGTACCCATCCAAGATTAGGTCATATATTCTTCAAGTTAGCCACTTGTTCCAAAGCACATCAAAAATCCTTAGGATGAGAGGAAACATTTGATCGCTTGTTCCAAGAAGCCTTCTATAATTGCCTGCTGCATTTTGTAATTTGTCCCACCCAATACTTTAGCTTCTCAATTCATACCAGGTGGACCTTGAGGTGGCAAAGTGAAATGGTAGAGAGAACCATGCAGTGCCAGGTACATGTGTTCACTTGATGAGTACTTGAAACAGAAAACGTCTGTGCAGTATAGTCTCACCTCTCGTGGGAAAACTGTGAAAATGATATCGTTAAAGCTGTTTTGGAGCAACACAGAAATACAATCATTCGAAGTACTTAAGTTAGACATTTCTCTCTTTAAGATCCTAAGGAGGGTTGTTAAATGTAACACCCTCAACATTACAGTCTGCAAAGGATTAGAACAGTGAAAATTATTGTTATAGTTAATTGCTTGAAACAAACTCCTGAGTTCCCTTAGTATTTAAGAGCTATATATTATAGTCTACCGTACCACCCATCATCACACTTAGTTTGGGAAGATAGTTAAACTGAACAGCAGCTCCTAATCAGCACTATTTCTGTGAGAACAGCATCCTGCCTCTCCTCCTATAAACAATACATACTTTAATAAGAGAAACCAATAGGGTACAGAATGCATTGTTTTGCAAGGAACCTGATATTGCAGAAAGCAATAAGCAATGTGTTACCTGTCTCTCTAGTGTCTGTTTCACAGTAAGATATCTGGCTAAAATGAAAAGTTTATTTAAAACAATCATTTGTGATATTGCTAAGCCTTTATTCCTACAGATAAAAAAGAAACTATTAATGATGTTCAAGTGACATAGAGGTGTAAAGAAAGGCATTTTCCATCATTTTTTTTAAAACCAGTACCAACCAAATATAAGATCTTTGCAAGACACATGGACCTAAACATTTAAGGAAGTCACCTAAGTTTTCAATTAAATGTACATACAGAATTACTATAAGTCAAAGTCATCACATTTTTCACTTGACTGATTTATTCAAGTTGAAAATTTTCTAGTGCTCTGTTGATTGAATTGTTTGGCTTATAGGAGTACAAACAACTTTCAAGTCAGGCCATAGCGGCCTGATGTCCTCTTGTGTCTGAGGAATCAAGACTGCCATCACCATATCCTGAGACTCAAACCCAAGGTTCTTTTCCCCAGTGAGCCCTGCCCTACCCCTGCATGAATTATGGCCTCTACCAGATCACCTTCCAGCACGCCAGCTGACAGGTCAGCCAAGCCCCAGACTCCCCTCTCCTTTGCTCACAGCATCCTCAAGCAGAATCACTGCTACAATAAAACATTTGCCTTCCTCCCATCCACTCACTCCTCCTGCCTTTGTCAGGAACACACTTAAACAGGAAGGTGTCTTTCTCCTCTGTTTGCCTCGTTTGTATAGTTAAAACTTTGTTCTTACTTTAAATAATAATTTTAGGCAGCATTATTATTTTAAAAGGTGCATTCACAAAGCTGCAAAAATTTCAAGGGTTCAGATTCACCTAAACTCTTAATTAAGATATCCATCTATAAGGAAGTAGCACTGAAAGGATCGGAGTGAAATAAAGGTACCATGTTAGGAAAAAAAAAAAAAAGAGGTCAACCAATTGCACTTTATCAAACACTCAGTTTTTGAATTATTTTAATATCAGTAGCACTAATACTATTGTTAGCCTTCATAGATTGTGTTGAGCAATGGTTTCACAACAATCTTATAAGTTTCATTGGTACCAATCTACTTCATTTCTGTTTTAACTCCATTAATATGACTTTAACTCTAAATTTAAATACCCTAAATTAGGCCATTGAAAATTACTCTAAAAAAAGTACTAATAAGTACCAGAACAGCTCTTCAAAATAAGTTTGAAAAGCAGCTGAATACTGACCTTTGCCAAATACCAGACTCAGTTCATGTCCTTTGCTTCGGATTCCATGGTGTGACTTGGTTTCTTTGAGTCATCAGGTTGTTCATGCAGATACTGAGATTCCCATCCTGTTCTCCCTTTTTGGCATGTGAAAGTTTGGCCTGGCTGTTCTCTCTGCTCTATTGCTTCTAGGCTTCCATTGGTCAGCCCCATGATTCTTCTCTGATTCCAAAAATCCTCCACATGACAAGGTACCCCAGAAATCCTCAACTTCAACTTCATTATCCACATCTCTTAATTCAAGTAGAAAAATGCAAGTGTCCTATTGCAAAGTTTGTTTTTAATATTAACTGGTTTAGGATTATTTATAAACTGATAAACCCATTCTAAAGTCCAAGCAAATCCTTGGGTCTTATTAATTGTTTGGTCAGCCTGGCTGAGAGTTTCCTCCTTGAAGTACAGAACTGGAAGCTTTATGGGTTAGTTCATGCTGCTTCTTTTCATTGGATAGTTGAAGGATATACTGATGACAAATAATGAACCAAATGCCCATGTTTCACACATTTAAATTCCTCTTCAATTAATTTCCTTTAACGTCTAGTGTCGCACCGCGCAGCAGCTAGGCAGGGCACACCACCGCAGGGGAACACAGCAGAGAGCGCAGCGCTCCCTAAACCTGAGGGAAACCGGCTGGGGCCAGCTGAGGTGGGAGAAGGACTCTGAATCCCACAGGGCCCGTCCCAGGGTTGTCACGGATTAGGGGGAATAAACACAAAACGTTGCGAACACTTCTCTGTTTGCCAGGAGAGCAGATGTGGGCACTTCCCTCTTACTGGAGAAGGCAGTGGCACATCCCTCTAGTGGGGAAGGCCCCATCTCCCTTTGTCCCAAGGCTTTTATTGAAAATCTTATCAGTGGGGCTAATAACAGCAAAGCACACGTTATCTCATTACATTCATATGTTAAATTTCACAGAGAATATATGATGCCTTTAAGAAGACAAGTGACAAGAATACACTGATTTACCTGGGTCTTAAAGGAAACTAGAATAAACAAAAGAGACTAGAGATGAGGGCAACCACCTTAACAATATAGGGTAAGGGGTGTAAATAATGTAAATGTCCTTCGCAACATGAGCTGGCCAGAGATCTGAGGAAAAAACAAAGCACACTCTAAAGAATTTACTTTGAGGCCTGATTTCCCCAGCATCTGCCAAACCTGATTTAGGGCTCTTTCCTGCACTGTTTCAAGCCTGAGCCAGGCCGGGGGAGGGAACCACGAAGAGATAAGGAGACTGCTTCTCAGCTGTAATGAGGACTCCAGCCATGTCCAAGGCAAGCCGAGGGGTGCGGGGACCTTTTTGCCCCTTCTCCGTGTCCCCCAATTTCTTGTCTGCTGCCAATACCAACTAGGACCTGTCTTAGGTCGTTTACCTCAGCGCAAGGTAACTTACTTGTCATTGGTCACTAACCCTCCATGGCAAAGCAGAGAGGCAGGGGCTACGCCCCTGCCGGGGGAGACAGGACAATCCTCCTGATTATTTCCAGCCTTGGGGCCCTCCAGCCTGTCCAGCAGGGTTATAGCTCCTGAAACCAGGCCGGGCATTTCCCAACACTCTAAGAGAATCAGAGATACTTCTTAAGATCGTGATATGGGGATATCGATGTAGGGAAGGAAAGAGATGATATTCTCAGTTAACATATCTCATAGTACCTGCTGGTACTAGACCTAAGGAGCAGCAAATGGCTAAGAGAGTAAAGCAGGGTGAGTTCTCTGAAGACAGAATAGTGAGGTCTGCTTTGAGCAGGTCTCAGCCTATCAGTAACCAGTGTTGTGGCTGGACTGACCCTTGTGATTTTCATTATCATTGAAAGATGCCTACAGCAATATCCATTAGAAAAATTTAAAATAAAATGAAAAAGAAAACTGTTTATCACTTACAAGACCTAAGAATTACAGGACACACCTGTGGCAACCCAGGTGATGGGGTGTGGAGGGTGGGGGAAATTGTACTCAGGCCTGGGACTCTGCTTTTATTGGGGTTGAGGGTGGGGGCCTAGAATTTCACTGGCTCACTCTTTTTTGGTGAATTTAAAGCATAAAAGCAGAAATTTAAAGTGTAAGAAGAGAAAACCAAGCACCCAAGTGGTCACTTACCAAAATCTTACCAAGAACTTAAGACAAAGGAACTTGGAGATGGGGTGGGGGCCAACATGGCTCTTTACCTAGTCCCTTGGCTGGCAAAGTGTTTATGCAGGGCAGCCACCTTTGAAGTGGGTGTCTTTAAAATGGGTGTCTGGGCCATCAGAGTTTAAGTCAGATGCTTGCATCGCAAAAAATACAAGAAAGAAAAGTCAACTGTCAGTGCTTACATTTAAAGAAGAAAATCAAAGCTAAAATGGGAGTAGTAGAGAGTTATAGGGCAAGGTTCACCAAGAAGCGGTAAATCAGATTTAGATACAAAAGCTTTAGTGCCAATCCAGGGCCCCAGAAAGAAAAAGGCCAGTGCCCTAGATAACTCTCCTGGAAGAAAATACCTCAGAATATATTCTGAATCTGCCTGAGAATCTTTAATTTAGTTCTGGGCTTATCAAATAGCCTCCACCTTATTTATGGAACTGAATTGCTAAAGGAGGCTGGCCTTGTTTTGACTGTATTAATTTTCATGAATGTAGGATATAGATTCTATTTCAGCAAAAATTTTTGGTTTTTGGCACCCTCCATGTTCTACAAAATTGAGAAAGTAAATCAAGATAGTTGGTGTTATGGTGAGGTGGTCTATCCTACTTATTAGCAGTTTATGCTGTGGAGACATTTTACTCCTTATCCAAAACTAGGTACCCAGCCACAACTAGGATCCTGACATTTCCTCTGTTAAACATGTGTCATGTGACCTTGTGATTGAAGATCTACATTTATTACTCAGAACTTTGCTGTCACTACTTGTCATACCTTGGACTTTGGGGAAGTTAAGTTTTACTCAATGCTTTAATCAGTTCCAACACAGGAACTTCAATGGACAGCCATGATAAGTGCTCAAAGAAAATGCCTGTAGGACGGAAAACAGGTGGCTCATTGCAAAGTATATGAATTATAGATGTGCTTGGAGCCTTGTGTGCTTAAATCTTTTCAGTGGCAGATGACTGAGATACAGAGGTTCTTGTGAGATGTGCACAGTGTGTGTCATTATGGGCTTTTCTGACATGTTGTATTTATGGCAAATAATTGAAAAAGCCCCTAAAGCACTAGTACAGCCTTAGTCTTAGTGGGTAGGTAGATCATGTCAATTCTACTGAATTCAGAGTAAGGAAGTTTTTAAAAGATTAGCATACAATTAAACAGATTTTGCTTTCAGACAAATGCTTACAGGTTCTGTTACCATTGGTATTTAGCTAATTATTAATAAATAGACATTGAGATTAATAAACTAGGGAGCTTAAGCCTATGTGCTTCACCAGGAAGGTACAGCTTCACATCCCAAAGTATCATACCATTGTTCCAGCAACGGGATTAACACCCATTCCTTCCTTCCTCTGGTACCGGATGGTTGGTGGGGTACAAGGAGAAGGTACTTGACAGTGGAGCCCTGTCACTCTAGCCTGGGGAACAATGGGTTGGCGAGGGGAGGACCTATTGAAAAGCTTATGGAAGCCTGGGAAATTGATTGGTTCTTTTTTTAAAATCATATTTTTATTGTTATTCTATTAGAGTTGTCTGAATTTTTCCCCTTTTTCCCTCCTCTGCCCATTCTACCCCCTGCTCCCACGGTCAATTCCCACACTGTTGTCCATGTCCATGGGTCATTCATACATGTTTTTTATCTAGTTCTTTCCCCTTCTTTCCACCATTACCCTCTTCCTCCATCCCCTCTGGTCACTGTCAGTAAGTTCCATGTTTCCATGCCTGTGGTTCTATTTTGTTCATTAGATTCCTCTCATAGGTGAGATCATATGCTATTTGTCTTTCACTGACTGGCTTATTTCACTTAGCATAATATTCTCCAGTTCCATCCATGTTGTCACAAAAGGTAAGTTCCTTCTTTCTTTCTGTTGTGTAGTATTCCATTGTGTAAGTGTACTACAGTTTTTGATGCACTCATTTACTGATGGGCACTTAGGCTGTTTCCAGCTCTCAACTATTGTAAATAGCATGTCTATGAACATAGGGGTGCATAAGTTCTTATGAATTGGTCACTTAGTATTCTTAGGGTATATTCCCAGCAGTGGAATTGCTGGGTCAAAAGGCAGTTCCATTTTTAGGGTTTTTTTTTTTAGGAAATTCTATACTGTTTTCCACAGTGGCTGGTTCCCACCAACAGTATACGAGGGTTCCCTTTTCTCTGCATCCTCACCAGCACTTGTTATTTGTTGATTTATTAATGATGGTCATTCTGATTTATATAGGATGGTATCTCACTGTAGTTTTAATTGGCATTTTTCTGATGTCTACTGGAGTTGAGCATCTTCTCATATGTCTATGGGCCCTCTGTATATCCTGTTTGGAGATGTGCCTATTCAGATTCTTTGCTCATTTTTTAAATTAGATTGTTTATCTTCCTGGATTTAATTGGAGTGTTGAGTCATATGAGTTTTTCATATATTTTGGAGATCAAACCCTTGACCATTGTATCATTGGCAAATATGGTCTCCCATACATTTGGTTCTCTTTTTATTTTGACGATGGTTTCTTTAGCAGTGTAGAAGCTTCTTAGTTTGATGTAGTCCCATTTGTTTATTATTTCCTTTATTTCCCTTGCCCTAGGGAATATATCTGCAAAAGTATTGCTATGTGGGATATCTGAAATTTTACTGCCTATGTTTTCCTCTAGGACTTTTATGGTCTTTTACTTAAGCTCTTTTGAAAAAGCACCTGGTTTGTCCTAAACCTGAGATATATAATTTCTGGGGTACAAAGATTCTATCTCTCTTGCCTGTGACCCACACTTACCCTATTTGTTCATGCTCTCCCCCTCACCCAGAAGTGGGCAATCATGTGGGTCTAGCAGCAGCCACGGCCTGCAGCAAATGGTATGGGCTCCAAAAGGACTAAGCTTTCACATGAAGCAGAAATTCTGGACACTGACTTTGGCTTAGGTCTTGTTGAGGACAAGGTTCAATTTTTTCCATGGTGGGACTGGCAGAGATTGGACATTGGAAACCCAGGGGCAGCTTTCCACATGAATAAACCATTTTACCACACCAGGTTCTTGTGGAAAAACTTAACTTGAATCAGCAACAGTTCTAGCACCTCTGCCCTACCTGCTCTTACCCATCCAGTAAGGAGTGCTGCCTTTGAGGAAGGCTTTAATTGGACCATGTTTAAGAGTTTGTGAGCTACAAAGTACAATGAGTGCTGCAAAGAAACAAAGGCATATTCAAATAAGATGGGAAGATTAATAGTAGAATAGAATAAGAAGGATAAAAAGTAGAATAGAAACATTTGAATCTGCCCCTTCTCCATTTTTTCTTAGGGACCCAGCATTTCATTCTCTCCTCAAAGCCTAATGCCCTTATGTTTATGAAATAGTGACATACCATTCCTTTTGTTTTCAGCTAATCGTTTCAGAATGCCTCTCTGTGGGTCTGAAGCTGTGTATTTTTAGAGTCAGGAGAATGTAGATGTATAGGTAAAGGTGAAGAATGCAGGTTTCTCCTCTCTAATATACAAAATGTGTGAGAGTTGAAATTTTTAATTCTTGGACCAGAAGACTCAGTATCTAGCCATAGTTTATTTGGCAATATTATAATTATCAAAGGGTGAAAAAGTTTTTAGGTTATGTTAACAGTAGAAAGCTCTCATCTTTTGTTATCTAAATTTCCAAGGTGATGAGGGTTGAGGAAAACTTAGGAAGAAATTGGAAGAGAAAATGTAATATTGTGCCAAATCGTCTGTTTATTTATTTATTTGTTTGTTTGTTTCAGGACATTACCCTACCTTCAGAGTGTCAGAGATTTCCCAGCAGGGACTAGCATCTCTCTGAAGTTACACTAAGTCCTTAAAAAAGTTTAAAAATCTGCAACCACTGGGAAGAGAAGTTTTCATACCAGTAACAAAATAGTTGAATATTAAAACAGTCTACAGATACAAATTTGACAATCTTATATCTCACCTTCTACCACTATTTGGTGAGGTAGAGGTAATATAAGAAATACTTAAGAAATAGATGCTCAAGAGGAAAAGTCTTTGAAAACCCTGAAAAGATTTTTTTCCTACTTATGTTAAGAATCAAGGAGGATTATAAATCTCTTTCTACGCATGACAAAAAAGAGAGAAAAATGACATATTGTAGCAAGTAGAAGAGAACCTCTTAATCTGAAGCCATTTCATTTGTTCAAATCTGTGTATTATTAAACAAAAACAAACAGGTCTTTTAAAATAATTTGTCCTTAAAAAGTCTAAATTTTAAGCACTTGTCACAGAAACTAATCAATCTTATGGTTGATACATTTCAACTTTCTAATACAAGGAAGTTATGAATTTAATTTGGACTTTTGTGAGTACAGTGGATGATAACCAGATACCAGAACAAGGGTAATGAGGAAAAGAATAATTTCCCATACCCAGCCAATATACAGGGATTCATCAGTGCAGTAGTGAAGAAGGATTTGTGGTTAACTCTGAAATCCCACATTGCTATTTACTGTAATTGTGTTGGTGAGTGTGTATACATACTTATGCATGTCCATTTATTTGCTTGTGTTCTCTATTTATGTTTATGGTTGATTCTATCTTGAGTTTAGTTGTTATTAACTAAAACTATAAAGTTAAACTGTAACATCTAGTTAAATCACAGTCCTTTAAACACATGGACAAAGCTAAAGGGGAATGGGATCGAGGGTGGGAGGTGGGGATGGGTGGGGCCGGGGGATTGGTGGGGGAAAAATGGAGACAAAAAAATAAAAAAATTTAAAAAAACGAAAAAAATAAAACCCAGTCCTTTAAGTAAAGTCTTAACTGTGTAGACCCAAATAAAATTATTATTTGTTATCCTATTGTTCAGAGTTGATGGGCAAAATAAGTATGTCCACTTGCAAAATGATGAGATTCATATACTTTTACAGGGAAGGTATGTGAAGCTAATAGGCATAAGAATTGTAATATACAAACTCATGAGCCTATGAAAACCTTGACATATATAGTAGAAGCCACAATTCCTTGAAAGCAGCATCATGTACAAGGTGGTGATATAAACAAAATGTGGAAATAATTTTCCTCTTCATGCGCCAGCCATTTTTCACATTTCCATATTATTCTAGTAAACTCCTGGGTATGGGTGGGAGAGTATGAATAAACATAAAGATTTGTACTATAAAAATCATGTTTTTATATAGGAAGATCTCTTTATTATGAAAGTAAACTCAAATTATAGCAATGGGCAACAATGCATATTGTTAAACTTTTGGAATTTTTTTTAAAAGCATGTAAATAAGGGTACCCACTGAGGCAACAATCCTTCATGGATCTCTGATATTCTTGCCTGAATTTTTTCCCTTGCCTGATAACCAATTTGAAAAAAACAAACAAACAAACTCCTGTGTTTTCCTCCAGCAGATCATTCTGATACCAAGGCAACCTCCAAAGAAAAGTGTAGGCTTAAGGCTTATTTTGCGTGGTTGTTTACTGAACCACCCAGGACTCATTTTGTATTTTATGAGACTTGGATGCAGTAGAAAATGGTTTCTATGAATAGATCTAAAAGAGATGCTAAAATCTCTACATATTACATGTTTCCTGTGGAAAAACTAAGACTGTGTGACTAGTGGCTTTGCCCGGAATAAGCACCAAAGGCAGCCACTGCTATTGAAAAAGGAGTCTTGTTACCCCTCATGCTTGGGTCTAAAACCCTGAGCCAGCATCATTCATGCCTTACACGTACTTCTCAGATACCCCAACAAGAATGACAGGTTTAATTTTATTATCCTTACTCTAGCAAAATACCCAGTGTCATCTGTAAGGACAATATGATCGAGTCCCTTGGCTGAAGAATGCATTTCCTCAGCCATAATGTCCTCAGGGCTTCTAAATAAAATGGAAATTCAAACTTGTAGGAAAAAAAAAAGCACTGTGTTGCATTTCTAAAAATAAGTTTTGTTCAAGAGGATCTTTCTGTAATGCTAGAGGGAGGCATTCTTGCTGACATTTATAAAATGTGGCAGCAGATTCTTCTAATTGATGTATGGTCAACAGTGTGGCATTAACTCTAGTCACAGGTCAAAGAAAGATAAGGGATGGATGATTTGCATCCAAGGGAGGAAAAACCAAGTGTAGCAGTGATGAAGGTCGATGGGTCTTCTGGGCCAGACAGCCATGCACATTTGTAAGAGCAGTGGGTATAACATAACATGGAATGTTAGGGACTAGGGCACATAAAGCACACTGTCTAGCATTGGCTCGTGAACTACCAGTTTGTGATTCTGTATCTATAATCTACAGCAGAGGAACATGTTCTCACTAATTGGGATTGTTTCCTCTCCTGGAGAAAACATTGTGAACTCCAGAGAGTCAAACATTTGTACTATAAAGTTCAACAATTCTTTCATGGTTTTTTACCTGATGTAATTCATTCTCTTGCTGAGTAAAGTCAAAAGTCTTGTAAATGCTTTTCCTATTTTCACCAAAGCAAGGGATCATAATGTTAAACAGCTGAAGCCTAAAAGGTGGCCTGAGATTCATGAAAGAGATTTTGACATCTACTGGTACATTCTTAGCTAATTGGGTCTCCCTTTGCTTACTTCTGCATATTATACACCAGAACGTACATTCCATAATTGTTGGTAAAAAGCAGGGACTAATTTCATAACCTTGGGAGAATCATTTTTCCTAGCTGAACCTGTTTTCTTATCAGGAAGATAGAAATAATATTTTATGCTAGCTTCCTTACAAGATTTAGATGGAGGTAAAATTCAGTGTTAGATGAAAATAGGGTTTCTAAAAATAAAATAACCCACATTAAAGTGACATTTACTTATAATTATGAGACTACACATGATTTCTTATAATGAATTAAATTTTAATTTTCATTAGTTTCTAATTCAAATATGTGTGTGTGTTCTAAGATTATCTCTTTCTTTTATTTGGAAATAGGCCATAAACACTTTCTACAAAAAGTAGGCATATCTATAAGTACATATGTAAGAGACAAAAAAAATTTCATACTCTAAAAATTCTCCTGTTATGTGAAAGTCTATATATGAACGGGTAGTTCAGTTTGCTTTCCTTTATGGTGGCTGTTATGGAGACACCTCTTTGTGAGATATAGCAAAAATCATCCATTATAACACAAGAACCCATATCATTCCTAGCCCAGAGAGAACTCTTGTTAAAATATTGTATTGGTAAAAGATTCTATTGTTGAAATCAAAGAGGAAGATTTTCATTAATCAAAAAACAATAACAAATATTCAAACACAGTATTTTATAAATTATAAGACCTAAACTTAAAGAATGTTTTTGGAAATAAAGAAGAATGAAATCAGGTTGATAGAGCTGTGTTTTCTACAAAAAAAAAAAAAAAATTGAAACATCCTTTCTACTTGAAACCAAATTGGAAAAATATGTGATTTTTGTGTCATTGAGAGAATACTTTCATTGTGTGCTCAAGTGAATAGCTCTTTTATAATGACTAGGACCATTTTTCCCTAATCAAACTATTAGCAGATAACTGAAAATAATTATCTTCCTTTGCACCCCAGAAACTTAAAGGTCAGATTTTACTCAGCTGGAAGAAATTTTCCTTTCCTTGGAATCATGAGAAGAAAGTGTTTCTGAATCAGGATTTTTTTGTATTGTTTTATATCCTTTGATGGTCTAACAAACAATAAAAGATATGTACAACTATGGCTTAACTAATTATCTTTCAAGAATATTTGAGAGAACCTCAGAAGAACACTGTAACATAGCAAGTTAGCTGGTAACCAATGTTCGCTTTATTGCAGCTACATTAACTAACATCATAGATCAGAAATGTTTACAACTATAGTGTTTCTTTTACTGACGTATTTATTCAACAAATACCTATTGGTACTTTCTGTATGACAGTACTAGGCATGTATCTGCAAACAACATGTCTGTTCTCTTGGAACAATCTAGCAAAAACTAGAAAATAAACAGATATTTAAAAGGTGCTGTGAAGAAAGATATAGTATAGGGACTGCAACAGAAAGTGTGCTTTCATATCAGATGGTCAGAGAAGACTCTCTGATAAGGCAGTATCTGAGCTGAAACCTAGAGGAAATAATGACTGAGCCAGCCATCTGTGAGGAGAGTACTCCAGGCAGAAGAAGGAATAAGTTTCAGTAGTTAGAGACCCGAAGGCAGGAGTACGCTTTCAATGTTTGAAGAAAGTAAGGAGGAAGCTATTGTAGATGAAATAAAGAGAAAAAAAGAGTAGTAGCCCTTATAACATTCAGTTGAAAATTAAAGTAGAGACTATATCTTAATATGAGTGAGATGGAGGCAGAGCATCATTTTCAGCAGAGGGGTAACACAATTTAGTTCACATTTTGAAATTAATAATTTGGAAGCCATGTAAAAAAATACACTGTACAGGGCCAGGATTGTGGACAGAGAGCAACTAGGAGGCTCTTGCAATGATGCAGGTTAGAGATGACATTGACTTGGATCAGGATGGAAGCAGGTGGAGACAGTGAGAATACAGAACTGCCTAGAGTTGCTAAAGAACTAGATGTGTGAAAGGATTAGTCTAAGATAGTGCCAAGGCTTTGACCTAAGCAATTGGAATAATAGAATTGCCATTTGCTAAGAGGAAGGTGAATCTGAAACCAGCAGGTTCAGAAGCGGGAGGGAACGAAGAATTCAGTTTTGCAGATATTGAGTTTGAGATGCCATTCTGTATGTAAATCTAAGCAGGCAGTCAAGTACACAGGTTTTGAGGGCTAGAGATTCAAGTTAAGAGTTAGTCTCCAAAGATATATAAAGCTGTGATACTTGAGATCACCTGGAGAATGAGTTACACAACATGAAAGGCATATAAAATTTTGAATGTCTGCTCAGTTCATTAGCAGAAACTCACTTCTTGTTCTTTACAAGAGAAGTTGGGAAGAAAAGGGAAAAATTACACTTTCAATAAAAATAATAGCTGGTGAACAACTCTCAATATACATAGGAAAAAATTAACAATTAAAAAATTGATGATTGAAAATTAAGTATCATAGCAAAGCACCTATACCTTTTAAAGGTATTCATTAAATTAAAAGGCATAGTCTACATGTTCTGCATGAGACAAAGACAACATTTAATTTAAAATATTTAACATACTTTTTTCAAACCCTCTCCATTAAGTTGTGCCACAAAGTAAAAACATTAAATTAGCTGTAAGTTGTTGTTTTTTTGTTTTTGCTTTTGTTTTTTTTTGGTCTGGAGACATTAAAAATATGATTCTGTATCTGTAGATTTTCAAGATGGAGGAGGTTTTCCATAATGACACAAAAGGAAATTTATATAAGGCATTAAATAATCACCGTAAGATTTGGTAAAAATCCAATAAAAATCAATGGCTATGCACACTTGAGGTGTACTCGTACATTTCTGGGAGAGAGAAACATGAAGTGAGCAGGCATATAACCATATAGGCCCTGCTTTCAGCATTTTAAGTAACTGAAGAAATAAACCACACAGGGTCGAGAAAGTTTATAGTTCTTGAGAACTTAGTTTTGTGTTATAATAAAAATATGCAAATACTATGTTGGATATTTTGGCATCTAATATCTGTAAATTTCTTGTACGCTCTTTGATAAGATTGATATGAGAATAGATTTAAAGAAGACATCACTTAGTTCTGCATGATTTCAGGAAAGATAGAGTCAACTGGTAAAAAATGATAAGTACATTTTAAATACTGAACAGTAAGAATCTTTTGGTAAGTCTCCATAGGTGGATTGTAACTGAAAAAATTATGTCATGCTTGTGACCTGATAGAACTGGTTTTCAATATTCATATGGAATTTTCATTGGACTTGTTCACCAAGTCACCATTGTGGTAATATGAATGATAAATTACTTCCTGTCTCAAGCTCCACTTTCAAGACAATAACAGTTCATTTGAAAATAACAACTGTTTAAATGTACCACTGTTTTTTGATCCACTCAGGCACTCAAGCACTTAGGTTGTTTCCAAGCACTTGGCTATAAATAATGCTACTATGAACATAGGGGTGCATAAATTCTTTTGAATCAGTACTTTGTGATTCTTAGGGTATATTCCCAACAGTGGAATCACTGGGTCAAAAGGAAGTTCCATTTTTAATTTTTTGAGGCAATTCCATATTGTTTTTCACAGTGGCTACCCCAGTCTGCATTCCTACCAACAGTTCACTAAGGTTCCCTTTTTTCCGCATCTTCACAAGCATTAGTTGTTTGTTGATTTATTAATGATGGCCATTCTGACAGGTGTGAGGTGATATCTCATTGTGGTTTTAATTTGCATCTCTCTGATGCCTAGTGATGTTGAGTATCTTTTCATATGTCCATGGGCCATCTGTATGTCCTCCTTAGAGAAGTGTCTACTCAGGTCCTTTGTCCATTTTTTAAGTGGATTGTTTGTCTTCCTGGTGTAGAGTCATATAAGTTCTTTATATATTTTGGAGATTAATTTGTCCAATGTATCATTGGCAAATATGTTCTCCCATACAGTCAGCTTCCTTTTCATTTTGATGATGGTTTCTTTAACCATGTAGAAGTTTTTAATTTGATGCAGTCCCATTTGTTTATTCTTTCCTTTATTTCCTTTGCCTTAGGAGATATATGTATCAGCAAAAATATTGCAATGTGGAATATCTGAAATTTTACTGCCTATGTTTCCTGCTAGGATTTATGATATCATGATTTAAGTCTTTTATCCATTTTGAGTTTACTCTGTTGTACGGTATAAGTTGGTGTTCTAGTTTCACTTTTTTGCATATTCCAGTCAGTTCTCTCAACAACATTTATAAAAGAGGCTATATTTACTCCATTGTATGCTCAACTCCCCTTTGTCAAATATTAAGTGAATATAGAAGCTTGGGTTTATTTCTGGGCTCTCTAATATGTTCCATCATTTATGTGTCTGTTCTTATGCCAGTACCAGGCTGTTTTGGTTACAGTGGCCTTGTAGTATAGTTTTATATCAGGTATTGTGATCCCTCCAACTTTATCCTTCCTGTCTCAAAGTTGCTAAGGCTATTCAGGGTCTTTTTTGGTTCCATATAAATTTTTGAAATATTTGTTCTACATCAGTGAAATATGCCATTGATATTTTAATGGGGATTGCATTGAATCTATAGATTGCTTTGGGTAGTATGGATATTTTAATGATATTAATTCTTTCAATCTGTGAACAGGATATATCCTTCCAATTATTTGTATCTTCCTCAATTTCTTTCTTCAGTGTTCTATAGTTTTCCAAGTATAGGCCTTTTACCTCCTTGGTTAAGTTTATTCTGAGGTACTTTATTTTTCTTGTTATGGTAAATGGGATTGTTTTCTTGGTTTCTTTTTCTGATAGTTCATTGTTGGTGTACAAAATGCCATTGATTTCTGAATATTGACTTTGTATCCTGCAACTTTGCCAAATTTGCATATTAGGACCAGTAATTTTTTTGGTAGAGACTATAAGGTATTTTATGTACACTATCATGTCATCTGCAAACAATGATGGCTTTGCTTCCTCCTTTCCAGTTTGGATGCCTTATTTGATTTTCCTGTCTGATCACTGTGGCTAGAACTTCAAGTACTATGTTGAATAAGAGCAGTGAAAGAGGACACCCTTGTCTTGTTCGTGATTTTAAGGGAGAAGCTTTTAGTTTTTCCCCAATGAGTATGATGTGGGCAGTATGTTTCTCATATATGGCCTTTATTACATTGAGGTATACTCCCTTTATTGTTTCTTTGCTGAATGTTTTTATCATAAATGGGTGTTGGATTTTATCAAATGCTTTTTCAGCAACTATTGATAGAATCATGTGGATTTTGTTCTTCATTTTGTTTATGTGGTGTATTATGTTTATTGATTTGTGAGTACTGTACCATCCTTGCACCCCTTGATCATGGCGTATGATCTTTTCAATGTATTGCTGGATCTGGATTGCCAATATTTTGTTGAGGATTTTAACATCTACATTCATCAGTGATATTGGCCTATAATATTCTTTCTTTGTGGTGTCCTACCTGGTTTTGGAAGTAGGGTAAGTACATTTACACAATGGAATACTATGTAGCAAAAAGAAAGAAGGAACTCCTACCTTTTGTGGCAGCATGGATGGAACTAGAGAATATTATGCTAAGTGAAATAAGCCAGTTGGTGAAAGACAAATATCATGTGATATCACTTATAAGAGGAATCTAATGAACAAAATAAACTAACAAGCAAATCAAAACCAGAGACATGGAAACATGGAACAGAATGACAGGCTTGAGAAGAAGGAGAAGTGGGGAGGGGATAATGTGGATAGAAGGGGAAGGGATTAGTTAAAAAAAATATATGAATGACCCATGGACATGGACAATGGTGTGGGGATTGATCTAGGGAGTAGGAGAAGGACTAGGTGAAGGAGAAAAATTGGGACAACTGTAAGAGAATAAAAATAAAAATAAAAAATATATTAAAAAAGAAAACAATAGTTGTTTCTATGACCATTGGAATTTTAAAGCACATTCACATTTTAGGAAATTACTTGTCCTAACACAAAAGTTGCCTCCTATTTAAAGTTCCATACAATTTTTGTCTTATGAACTGTACTATATCTTCATGTTTCATTCCACCTTTAGTTAATGCTAGGACCACAAGTACTGGAGTTTTTCCAAGACCCACAACTGAATAGCAACACAACAACCAGGTTCTTCACAAGCTTTATTTTTTATAAGACTTAACAGTCATCGGCAACCTGGTTGGATGGTGGTACAGCATCATCAAAAGGCCAATTGTGAACATGGATGCCTTTTTTTCTCCACAAGGGCAGTGCTCTCCTATTGTGGTAACTCCTTATTTCATAAGGTTCTCCATAAATTGTTTAAAATGGCTTTGGTTAGATTGCATACAATCAGAAATCGCATGTTCTTTTGTATGTGACTTTCACAGAGTCTGGGTAGTTTACTCAACCCATGTAATTTAGTTAAAAAGACACAATAAGGTTATGAAAGAATTTTAAAAATTGAATACAGAAATGATATAAAGAAACTGATCTATTTCAGTATACTCTGCTTGAAACTGCCACTTTGAGTATGAAGCTAGAAGTATTAGGAAATGAAATAAACTTCCTAACAAGAAACAGCGATATTTCAACCCAGTAATACTGAAGCTTTACCCCATCTAGGTCAGAAAACTTGGAAAATGTGCTGCAGATTTCAATTCAGCACTCTGTGCCCAGGTTAACTGCTATTATGGGGACATCTTGATGGAGTAGTGATGAATTTCTACAGTTCACTTGTACACAGAGGTTCTGCTGTGCTTGGCAGTAATCTCTGTTACCTTGAGAAACTCCATAAATGTGACCAAGAAAGAAGTTGGCTTGTTTCTTGAAGATTGTGGTCCAATCATATAGCTGGACCCACGTGGCAGGAACACAGATGCTGGTGGGACCCCAGGCTCTACCATGCTGGGGTCTGAAGAGAGCATGGTGCCATGGCCCACAGCTGAGCAAAGCAATGTGCAAGCTGAGGCCCCAAGATTGGTTTTTATTCAAGGAAAGAAAATCTGGGAAATGAAGGAATTCAAAATGACATTATGAAGAAAACTTTATGAACTGAAACTACTTAGCCAAGAGAAGAAAAGTGATGGACAGAGGCAGGATATTTGTGTATATTTTGAAGGGAGAAGCGTAAGGATATACATGGGGTTGGTTAGGACATTTTTTGGTTGTTGGTCTTTCAAGACTACTATAGTCTCTGTTTCCCATTGGTAAACCGGCACTTTCTGGCAGAAAAATTCACTAACTTCCCTTATTTTCAGAATAAAATCCAGAATTTTCAACATACCATAGATTGTCTAGCCACGGTTTACCTTTTATTTGCCACTCATCCTCTCTACATTCACCTGTGCTCTAATGATTCAGTTTTGTTATCGAATAATGGGGGACCCAGATGCTATTACCAAAACAACGCCTCCCCTTTCCCGGGGTCCCTCAGTTCTAGGTCCTTTTCCTGCTCGGTTCTTGAAACTATGGCTGCCAATGGCAGAGTTTGGTGAAAAGGAAAGGAGCTATTTATTCAAAAGTTATACAAGTTTTTAATAATGGTTAAAATTTGCTGTTAAAATTTCAAAATCCCTTTAAAACAACCACCAACACACAGTCCTGCCATCCCAGTCGGGCCGGTCAGGGGTACGTCCTCCAGAAGAAAAAAGAATAGAAATCCAGGGCACGGCTAGGCAGGCCTCTCGCAGTTCCCAGCACCATCCACTGCGCCCCCATGATCTCCTCTTCTTAATCCAAAACCATGTGGCACCTTCTCATAGCCCACTAGCAAGAGTCCTTTCTCCCCCTTTTCTTCCCACATGGTCTTCACATTGTTCCCCAGAGTCTGTGCCCCTTTGTCTCTCCAGCAGACTGTCTCCCCTCTCCCAGTTACATCCAGTGTTAGTTTTTCAAACCTTCCTGATTAGCCTTGTTGAGATGCAAAATAACCATCTTTGCATTTGAGCTCTGAAGCCATCCTGTTATTGACATGCAAAATGACCCTCAATGGCTATGCTCCACTTCAGTAAGAAACTGGCCTGTTACTGATACACAAAGTAACTCCCAATGGCCCTGCTCCAGGTCTCCAATCCCCCAGGGCAGCCTATCTTGGTGGGGGGAGAATATCTTATATTTTTTCTTGGACACCCCAAGTTCTGGACCCCGTTACACATACCCTTTGGGGAAGTTTATAGTTTCTTTGGGATCAGTCCAAGATACATGCTTTCCTGTTCTGTCCTCTGCCTCTTGTTATAGGGGCTGGTGAGAGTTAAAGCCTGGATTCTCATGAAGGTCCAAACTCTTTATGATACATCTAGCTTCCTTCTTGCTAATTGCAATCTGATTATAGTATATGGCTAGATTTAGAGGCCATCCTAAATGTAACAGACCCACTCCCTTGTACCATCAGTACAGAAAAATGAGGCAGAATACACCTTTAACTTTGGAGCCATCTGCCACACATACCAACTCCCAAGAGAGAAACGCAGTTACTGTCCCACTGTGTGGCCTTTCCATTCAGGGATTATCGACTTCCTGCTGATGACTTCTGCTCCAAAGCCTGCTTTCAGCAATGCAGAGGGCTCTAGTCAATGGAATCCTTATTTTTAGAAATGCTGCATTTCCTCTGTGCTAAAGATAGTTTCTGACAGCTCTCATCTTCTAAAAGTCCTGTGGTTAAATGCACACAAATGTACATCTTTCAGTTTATAAAATCTGATTAGTAAAATTTCACATGGAGATAAAATTCTGGGAACTAAAGAGAAATGAGATGACATAATGTTTTGAGCTCCGTGGTTGTAAACTGCTATATACATCTAATGCACAGTAGAAAAAAGGAGTAAGGGGAACTTAGATGAAATACGCATTACATATGATATGAAAGTAAGTCTCCTTGTTAGCTTTCAATCAGGTTGTTAAGGGACAACATGAATTTTGATGTTAAAGGACCTATGATTGGCATGGATGATTTCTTAAGTTTTTTCCTTTGTTGTTTCCATGGACAGTCTATTCATTTCTCAAGTTCAATTAAGAAAAGAAGAAGGAAAAACATTCATTTTCTCTATATGTTAATGTCATATAATGTAATAGAGTTTTCTAAACCAGCAAAAAAGTCAAGAGATTATAACTAACCCCTCCTTTTAGCAAGACTATTTCCTTCCTCTCCTCTTCCTCCTCTCCTCCCCTCTCTTCCCCTCTCCTCCACGCTCTCCTCCTCCTTTCTTTCTTTTTTTAAGGTAATATCAGATTCACTGGTAGAACTCTAGCCACTCCCCTCCACTGTCCTCTCACACCAAACACTCATTCTGTTCAATGGCAGATAACTATGGTGTGACTGTGTCAGAAATCCTCCTCCTTCCCATTGCTTCGTACTAACCTCACAGATATCACACTCACCCTACTTCTGTGACCTGCACCCTCAACCCAAATTATTCTTTTTGCTGCTGCTGCTACTTTTCTGTTACATTCAGCACATTGAGTCTTCATAGTTCCTGCTAAAGTAGAACCATCAGGAATGTTCTTATCTTGGTTCTTTCCATCTGTCCCTGAAGGAGATGGACCAACAATATCCTCTACTATCACACCATTTCAAAATGAGGCAGACACATTTTAGGAAATATGGTTACTCTACCATATTAGCCCGGAAGCTTATACATCCTACATCCTCAGGGAGAGTGTAGCTACCCGACAATCCCTCCGTAACTACATCTCATTTCTCTGTGTGGTTTTGAGATGCACATCTGACTTTTGTTCCTTATTTTGATCTGAGAAGTAAGTGGTTGACAGGAGCTGTTTAAAGCTACTGAGGTTTGGGAGTCCTACTTTCCAAAGAAATAGACTTTGGGAACTTTATTACTAGTCAAGATTCATCAGTTTCTTTCTTGTAGCTTCGGGTTTCTCTTTTGCAAAAGTCTAACCTATGCAAATAACCACTTCTGTATTATTATTTCTTACTTCCTAGGATTTCAGTTCCACTATCATTTATATTCAGGTCACATTTATTGGGATACTGCTTATAAATATTTTAATGTCTTTTCAAATAATTTTTAGAAGGCTTTCTTGGTCTGTTTGAAAGGTTCTATTTGGCACAAAGTTAAATTTGTCAGAGGTCTTAACAAGGGGTCTTACAGGATTTGGTTTTTGCCCTGAAGCTATTTTTTAATTTGGATATTGTATTATTTTATTTTGTGTTTGTCTTCTGGAGAGACTGGGAATGAGAAATTATTATTTTTTTTAAATACAGCAAGCCCTGGATTCTTTATATTTCTTTAAAATTTTTCTTGAAAACCAAGTAATGCTTTTTGTGGCTCACCTGTCTATATAATGTGTCATACATAGCTAAAAGAACTTACACTTCTGCCTCAAAATCTTAAACAAATTCATCACTTCCTGAGGTACATATTCTATGTTCAATATTGCTGCTATTAAGAGTTTTGCTAAACATTTTGCCACTACATGAAATGAATCCCCTTTCCTTCAGCTTTAAATAGCATTTTTCTCAATTTCCTTTAAGACTCACTAACAACCTCCTTGAGACCTGTCCAGCGTCCATTAACATTCTCCTCAAGTTCACTCAGCGTCTGCTCACAACTAGTGCCCAAAACCAATGTCAGCTGTTACAGATTTGTGTTACAGACCCACTGCACTTCCAGATACCGAATTTTCTTCTGGTGATTTGTTGTTGCATGAAAAAGTAACTGAAAATTTAATATCTGAATACAGCAATTGTTTTGTTATGTCTCGCAGCTTTTATGGGCTACGAATTCCCAGAAGGCATGGGAGTCCTGTTCTGCCTCGGTGTCTTTCATGAAATTGCACTTAGATGGTGGCTGCCGCTGGAGAAGAAGGGGCTGGAGCAGCTGGCAGCCTGCTGGGTCTCTCCCAAGCAGTCTCGGGCTTGTCTGTGTGGTTTCTGCATGGACTACATGCACTTCTTTACAATGTGGATAACACAGGGTTTTGTACAAGTGCCCCAGTGAGCAAGGCAGTAGCTTCAGTTGTGACCTAGCATCTGAAGTCACCAACCATCATTTCCCATGTAGTGATAAGTTCCTCCAAGCTCCTCAGGAGAGGCAGAGGTAGAGCCTCTTTTTCAATAAATTTGGGGGTATGTTTTAAAACTGCCATAATGACTTTGGATTTTTTTTTAATTTATTGATTTGAGAGAGAGAGGGGAAGGAAGGAGAGAAGAAAGAAAGAAGAGAAAAAGAGAGACATTACTTATTTCACTTCTTTATGCACTCATTGGTTGTTCCTTGTATGTGCCCTGACTGGAGATCGAACCCACAACCTTGGCATATCTGGACAACACCCTAACCAACTGAGTTATCCTGCTACCAGGGCCACTTTGGCTTTTTAAAAATCATACTTTTAAAATAAGGTCTTAAGTTTCTTAACCATGAAGTCTAAGTCTCCTGCAGAAATTTTTCAGGACTCCACCTCTTACCTTGAAATGAAAGTATTATAGTATAAATTTTAATAGCTATTATCATAATTATAATAAGAGATGATCTTAACCATCTCCTATTTGGCCTTACTGCTCTCCTGCAATAGTGGTTTGGACCATACTCTGAATATCCCACTTCCTTGTACATGAAAGTCTCTCTGTTCTGCTCAGCTAGTCCCCATTTCTGATCATTGCCTATTAAAGCAAGGGATATTTTAAATCAATTACACTAAATGGTATGACCTTTGAGTGAGCAACCTGACCTTCTGCTCTAAGAACTTTTCCATTACACAATTGACTTCTTTGCTCCCATAAAGGACCTGAAATGGAAGACATTTCATTATACCTACCACTCAGCACAAATATATCGTCGGAGTACTGTGTTCACTGTAGCAGGTGAAAAGAGACATTGTGGCTGCTATAACTGTCATCCTGATGACTGTGAAATTCCTGTATTCTTCATCTTATTTCTGCCTAATTGGAAATCTAAAACATCAACATGCAGATAAAATATCATAACAACACTAGTTCATCAAGACAAAACTTTGATTTTTTTCTCTCCATTTTTACTTAAAAAGCTGACCAGTTTCAGGGTTTTATACAAAAATAAAACCGTTAAGTTTTTGAAGTACTGCTCAGTCCTTAAGAACAGCCTTTAAATGACATAGTTACCTAAAATTCTTTGGTTACGTGCACATTTCAACTATTTCAACTTAACTTCACTACCCATCATCCATCACAACCACGTTGGTATCACAACAGAAACATAAAGCATGAATTTATTTTTTTAGTTCTTTAAAATTATTTTTATTTATTTTTTATAGTTTTTTAAATTTATAAATTCGTGTTTATTCTATTACAGTTGTCTCTATTTTTCCCCCTTTACCCCCTCCACCCATCCCACCCCCACCCCCTGCTCCCACAGTCAGTTCCCACTCCATTGTCCATGTCCATGGGTCATTGATACATGTTCTTTGTCTAGTTTCTTCCCCTTCTTTCCACCATTGTCCTCTTTCCCCATCCCCTTTGGTCACTTTCAGTCTGCTCCATGTTTCCAAAGTATGAATTTAAAAATGAAAATGTTTGTGTTTTTTACTCTTTTAATGAGCACACACTTTCACTTCCAGTTGATAGCCTAATGTGATCAGCCAAAAGAAAATCTGCTTACAGTTTAATTAAGAGACAACTAAAGTCTTCCATGAATCTGACTTCCTCATGCTATATACAATAAGAAAAATCTAGGTAATTAGAATCAGAAGAATTGGCATTTTGGAAGATCTTTATCTTTCTAATTTAAAAATTACCTACCTCTAAAATACTCCTAGCTCACACTCATCAATTTATTCATCCCATTAGATAGATGCACAAGGTTATATAGTCTGACCTCTCCACTCAGCATTTTATATTATCAAATAGAAGTCATTGATGAATCTAAGTAGGTGTAATTAATTACATAAAAGATAAAACATAGAGACAATATATTGCTCTTTCCAGGTTATCCTAGCCTTTTGGCCTATTTTGTTAATCAGCATACCACTTGGCACAGTTGTCTTTATTTTTTACCCTAAGGCCAAGTTAACTAAAACAAATCTGTGAAAAGAGACAAAGTTCCTACCCAGAACATGAGGCAAGAATTTATCAGAAATTATGTGCTTTCTCTTCTTACACAACAGAAAAAGTGACCTGATTGACTGGTTAACTCATTCATTTACTTATTTAACAAATATAACTCAGTATAAGTATGAGTCAGACATGATTTCTATGTGCTTCATCTGACTTTCGGCAAGTATTGGATTGGCCAAAAAATCCATATATTTTTTCTGTAGAATAAAAGGCACATTTTTCATTTTCACCAATGACTTTATTGATTTGGATATGTTAAGTGTGTCAGCTATCTCCTACATGGTATAGTGTTGATTGTTCTCAATTAATGTTATGATTTGATCACTATCAACTTCAATTGGTCTACAGGACTATGGAGCATCATCCAACAAGAAATATCCAGCACAAAACTTTGCAAACAAATTTTGACATGTTCGATCAGTAACAGCACCTTCTCCACACGTTGCACAAATCTTTTCTTTTGTATTTTAGTTGTGTTTTTACTTTTCTTGAAATAATAAAGCATAATATGCTAAAAATGTTGCATATTTTCTTCCAACTTCAATATTAAAATGGCTGCAAAAATTCACCAATTTTGATGTTTTTTTAAATGTACACTGATATGACAGCTGTCACAATACAATCTAACAAAGTTGTTTCAAATGAAGCTAAAGATGGCTAAGCACTACTAGAGACATCATACAGAAAAAAAAATGAACTTTTTGGCCAACCCAGTACAAAGATCTCATTTCTTTCATTCAGGATCGATGAGAGATCAGATAAGCTGTGGATCTTGTCTTCCAGAAAGTCCTAGGGAAAAAAACTAGGAATAATAGCTGTCTTTTAATGTCAAAAGTCAAATCTTAAATGCAATTACTTTGCAGAATCAAATTTGATATAAAAATAAAAAACTATCTGTCAATTGAATAATCTTTTGTATTTCCAGTCACTACAATGGCTTTATATTATCTTCTTACTTATTTCCAATATTATTTGCATGTGTTGAGGAAATTGCTCAGAACATTTGTTTGGAAGTCTTAAAATTAATTTGAGCCTTTAAAAAGCTTCAATTACAGCACTGGCTGCGTGGACCAGTTGGTTGAAGTGTCATCCCATAGACCAAAATTTGCAGCTTTGATTCCCAGTCAGGACCCATACCTAGGCTTTAGATTCAATCCCCATCTTGTTGGGGAAAGGGCGCGTGGGTACAGGAGACAAACAATCAATGTTTCTTTCTCACATTCATGCTTTTCTCTCTCTCTGTCTCTCTCTCTCCCCTTCATCTATCCCTAAAGATCAGTAAAAATGTATCCTTGGGTGAGGATAAAAAAGTTTCAATTACAGTAGTAATTATTTTATTCTTGGAAAAAGCAAAGCTCACTTACAATACACCAATTTGTATGTAAAAATATGTACACATGTGTCTTTTCACACACACATAATATTTTTCATCTGTGTGCTCTATACTCTTCAAAGTTTTTCCATATGAGATTTCTCTATTGATTCTCACAGAGGGATTCAGATACCTATTAAGCAAATATGCATCCTTATTTTAGAAATTAAGGCATACTTAAATTTGCCTAATTAGAGAGTTATACCAATCAGGGTTATATCACAGAAGCAGAGCTGCTAGTGATATAGAATAAAGAAATTATTTTAGGGGTTGGATGTTAAGCAATTTTAGGGGGATTTGGAGCAGCCTATATAAGCTGTTGTTTCTGTGTCTAATTTTGAGCTTCAAGTCACTATATGTCAGTCAGATGGGCAGTAGGAACATTGGATGTGGATAAGAGCAAGGACAAGTTGGAACTTGCAAGGATGGAAGGAGACACAGAATGGCACCTGGAACTTTGGAAGACAAACTGAAACTCATATCTCTCTCTTACCATACCCAGACTCAATGCCATCGATATACAGAAACTGGTGTCTTCACCACACAGTTGTACTTACACTTGTACATGGGCCAAATTGCCTGGGACCCTGAACCAACTTTCAGAGCTGACCCATTTGTATACTCTGATTTTCATGCAAGATATCTCCTGTGAGCTGTGCAAACCCTGAATCATGCGAAGAATTTCTAAAATACGTGGTTTAGCTTAGTTTAGTTGACCCAGTACAGAGCCACAGTAGAGCGATATATGGTAAAATATAGGTCTCCTGACTTAAGTCTTTTCCTACTACATTTGCCAAGCCTACTGTCCAAAAATAGGCTGATACCCAGCATTGGCCATAGAGAAAGCAGAGCCTGGAAAACAAAACACAAGAAAAAGAAAATCTAGTCCACTTGAGATGTGATGACTTCTATAGTGACATAATAAAATCAACCATGTTGCACAACAAGGAGAAAGAAGAATCTTGTATTTTGGTTTATGCACCAGGCACATTTTGATAGAAAATTAACCTTTGCTTTGATCCTATCCTTATGCTTGTTTCAGTAAACTACTCCCATGAGGTAGTGTTTTAGTAAGTAAATATCGTTATGAAAGTAGCTGTGATGATTAGATTATTCATCCGGTTGCCATCATTGACTTTGCTCCCGTGAAAGTAATGGCAGCTCTGTGTTGAGCCATCAGACCCCTGACCATATGAAAAGCCAATGCTTGGACAGGGAATAAGGTGCTATTAAATATTCAAGGGCTTTTGTCCCCTACATATAGGATCTGTTGGGATCTTGCTAATGGTAATTGTAACTAGCAAGACTTAGTAGATGACGAATACAAATCTTCAGGAAACAGTGCATTATAAAAATTTCCCCTTGTACTCATTTCCAAAGTACCATTTCTTCTATTTTTTTTTCTCTGCCTCCCAATTACGGAAAACCTGGGCCTTAGGAATCATGGGCATGCGTAAAGGTTGTGATTTCCTTGCTCCTGGCTACAGTGTGTGGAGCCTAGAGAAGCTGTGCAGGACAACATGTCCTCAGAGAAAAAGAAGACCAGGCAGTCAGCTCTTCTACCTGAGTCCAAGGGGCAAGAGAGAAAGTGAAAATTCAGGCATGTAGACATAAGGAAAAAACAAGATGAGGAATCGGAATAAAGGTAGAGATAAAAAGTATGGGAAGGGTTTCTTCAAGCATCTTTCACTTTCAAATGTGGGCAAGGAAAGCCCCTGGGCCATACACTTGTGGGAGAACTATATGGGCCCATCAGGGAGAAATGAGGCTCAAACCCTGGGGAGGACTACGCAAAGTACAGACAGAGGTCATTACTGCACAGAGACTAGAGTTTTGAAGTAAGCAGAGAGAGGGTCAGAATCAAATATTGCAGGGACTTAAAAGAAGAATCAGAGCCTTGGAGCTTCCTCCAGTGCACACTTAAGCTTTTAGGCCCATCCCAGAGTGACCATGACCACATATAGTCCATTCTTCTCAATAGCTATGATGTTGATACAGATTTGTTGAAATTATAAAACACTGATCATTATAGAATTGTGATCTCTTTAGCATCTTTGCTATCATGTCTACTATTACCTAATAAAAGAACAAATCAACAAGGTTGACTATTACACAGGAAGTATTTCCTGGTCAGTAACAATAGTTCTCATTTGCTGCAGAGGAACCATGGATAGCTGATAGGGATCAGCTCTTGAACTTTTACCTGGGGTCATATTTGCTTTTGCTTTTGCTTTTATAATAATGGCTGCTACTCTTCCTTATCCTTCTTTTTTGTAAGAGCAGACCTACCTTTATTCTCTACACTCAGCCTTTTCCCTACCCCAAGAAAAAAGAGCAGGCACAAAAAACTGTCACAATATTATATCAGAAACTAACAAATCTCATGAGAAAAGAAAACATGGAAACTGATAGAGATTTATAGAAAACATTTTCTTTTAAGGAAAGAGAAGGTTAAACTTATTCTAGAATCACCCATATCTGTAGTAGGGAATTTCATCTCATTTATCCACCGTTAGAATTCAGACATGCCTGAATGACCAGGCAGACTGACTAAGGTCCATTTGCTAGGGGATTGATAACCTAAGGAAACTCATCTGAAGAAGATGACTAGCTGACACAGGTTCAGTTCCTTAATGAATGGAGAGGGCAGTGATATTGTGATGGGTATTCCTTGAATTTCCTTATTTTCTTCATAGCCTCTTGCCTAGTTTCTAGGGAGAGAGAAACACATAAGGATGACCACTAGTGGGGGGAGGGGAAGGAAGGGAAAGAAGGGATTGAGCAAAAAGGAAAAAGGACTCATGGACATGGACAACAGTGTGATGATTGCTGGGAGGAGGGAGGTATAAATGGTAATGGAAAAAATACAATAAATGTAAATTTAAAAAATGTACAGAATGAAAAATAAATTTAAAGCTATTTCACTAAACTCTGCAGCATTTTACAGCCCCTTTGTCTCAATGAAACACAGGTGGGTTTGAAAGACTCACCTCCTTTCTATGCTGCAGATGCCCCTGGAGATTTGGCCTCCTGTGTTCTTCCATTTTTCAGTGACAGTATTAGGCAGAAAGCTAATTCCACAGGAGCCATGAGAAGGTCTACTAGGAGAAGACTCAATGGTGTATACCTGAGAATCATTCACTGGCAATACTCAGAAATACTGGGTTTTGATTTTAAAAAGGGGAACTTTTTCAAATGGCCTAGGTACCTGGCATTGGATATTGTGGGCAAGACCCAATTAAATTTCAACCATTACTACGTATGTGATTCTTTACCCACCCAGATATTTAATGAGGCTTGTGGGAGTTTGGTTATAAAAATGATTGGGATATGTATTAGCTTTATAGGGTTGCCATAACAAATTATTGCAAACTACAGGGCATAAAACAATGGAAATTTATGCTCTCACAGTTCTGAGGAAGCTACAAGTCAAAAATTAAGATGTCAATAAGCCTGGTTCCTTCTGAAGGCTCTCAGCAAGAATGTCCAGGACTCTCTTTCAGCTTCAGTGGTTGCCAGCAATCCTTGGCATTTTTTGGCTTGTGGAGGCATTGGTCCAATCTCTGCCTGAGTCTTCATATGGGGTTCCCCTCTGTGTATATCTCTGTGTGTTATCACCTATCATTATAAGGACACTCATTGCATTTAGGTCCCACCTTAATCCATTATGACTTCACCTCATTTAATTATATCTACAAAAACCTTTTATCCAAATAAGTTGAATTTACAGTCAGTCATCTGTGTAATATGGACAATGACTTGCATCTTCTGTCAGCAACAACAAGTACTCAGAAGGAGTAAATGTCTGCATCAAGTCACAATTGAAACAGAAACCAGCAAAAGGGATCTTCATACTTGATCTACAAGATAGATTTATTATAGGAAATTTTACTTTTAGCTAATTATTTCAAAGGATGTTTTCCTTGGTACCCATTCAGAAAACCAGAATGTCTCTTAGGTAGAATTTCATTAGTATGCTTAATTGAGGATGACTCCTGAAAAATCAATTCATTTAGAAACTGAAAAGTAAAGGTCAGCTCAAACTTTAGATGAGCCCAGAAAAATTGCGCAAATCGAGTTTGGAAGATCAATGTCTAGTGAAAGTCAAACATGACAAGGTAAAAGATAACAGGGAGTCTGAGATTCTAACACTGGCTTTCAATTTTCATGGTTTTCCTTTCATCCAATCTAAGGGTGAAAAAGAAAAACATATATATAAACAATTTACACTTCCAATACTAAAATCATCATGTTCTCTATAGCTCAGAAGAACCTGGCAAGAGACAAAACCCATTTTTGCTAGCAGCCCTGTTCGAAATCTGAATAATCTGTTCCATTTCATTTCCTTGAGTTGCTTTGTATTATTCACATCTAGCCTTATACTGTTTTTTTTAATCAATTTCCTTTTGCATAATTGATCAGGAACTAAAATGACCTAAATTTGTTATTAGCTAGAGATATTGCCAACTTCGATATGAGCATGGCTTTAACATTTTTTTCTAAACATGGCCTCATAAATCTTTTCAGTTAACATAAAAACAGCATGACAAAAAGAATACCTTTGAAAGAAGGTCATTTGGGATAACATAAATATGCTTCTTTACTTTTTAAACATGATCATCACTTTGCTTTGCAGTTAGTGCTGAAGGTTTCAGCTTCAATAATTGACTGAGTTCTTTAAACCCAAGAATTGTGCCTTATTCATATTT
Organism: Pteronotus mesoamericanus; assembly: GCF_021234165.1. Classification (NCBI taxonomy): domain Eukaryota; kingdom Metazoa; phylum Chordata; class Mammalia; order Chiroptera; family Mormoopidae; genus Pteronotus; species Pteronotus mesoamericanus. The sequence goes on along the minus strand of NW_026555078.1, from coordinate 26,653,616 downwards.
GTGGCCAAGGGTTCTGGCGTTGTGCCTCACATAGAATAGTACTCAATGAGGGTTGAATTTAGTTGATATCATGTTAAGACCACACACTATTTTCACTTCCTCAAAGAGGAAGTTTGGACTCCCTTTCTAGGCCTCCTCAGGAGAATAATAATGGAAGATAAACTCTGACTTTGTGGTTAGGTCAAATTAAAAGCATGTTGCTCATGTGACATGATTCACCCTTCAGGTGAGAGCTCAGGGTTCTGTTTTACAAAGTTAAAGAAATCTGCAAGAGTAAATTTAGTTTTTATATTCTATCATTTTAATTCTAGTTAGAGCTTTGAAATGATTGTAAATACAGTTTGTTATGTTACTTTATCACTGTATTTAGCTTGTATCATTGCCACAGTTATTATACATTTAAGTGAATTACAACTTTAAAAAATATGACTGCTTGCAATCACTTAAAGAATTATCATCAGTTGACTATTATCTCACTAATTTAAATACAGATTGAGAGGAATCTGGATTTGCTGCATAGAAAAGAAATGTTTTGCTGGTGATTTCCTCCAGTAGGTGCTTTCATGTCTAAAACTTAGAATACACTGCTTAAACCATTTTCTGACATTCAGAACAAAATAAATAAGAAGTGGAACAAATCCTATAAACATTGTTCTTCTATTACTGAGGAAAAAAACTGTGACTTTATTCCTGTTGAAAACCAAAGTCACCAGCCTGAGAAATAGAAACCTCTGGAAGCTGAAGTGCAGGTTATTTCTAAGACTTAGTAAACCTGGTTTTCATATCTTCCTCTCATGACACTTTCTGAAGCAAAGTCTTACACTGTGGGCCAGACTAAAATCTTGACATGAAATTTACTGCTCTAAATTAGATCCTTCTAAAGAACAATTCTCTGTCATAATACCATATGATCTCACCTATAAGCGGAACCTAACCAACAATACAAAGATGCAAGGAAAATAAGACCAGCAACACTGAAAGGAAAAGAAATCAACAGAGACAAGAGGGAAGGGGGGGCGGGCGGGAACAAGGAAGGGAAGGGGAAAGTCAAGGAACATATAGCAAGGACTCATGGACAAAACCAAAGGGGAAGAGCTGAGGGAGAGAAGGAGGGAGGGGACAAGGGAAAGTGGTGGGGGGTTGGCAGAGACAAATGTATTTGAAAAAATAAATTAAAATAAAATTTAAAAAAAAATAAAAAAGATAGCACTAAGAATTTTGGCAGAAAACAGTGCTAACTATTTTAAAAGTAGTATGGAAAATTATAGAGCTTAAAAAAATAAAATAAAATCTTATATTTAAGAATGCCCTAGAATTTATAATACAGGGGTGGGCAAACGTAGGTTTACAATTATGAGTTTGTGAAACACAGAGTTTATCCTTGTATTACTGTTTATTAATTATTGTATTATTTAGTTATATTACAACTAATTTGCCCACCCGTGTATTCCTGAAGGACCTTGAGATTTTAGCATTTTAAGCCCATAGCCACTTCAGGTTCACATTAACATAAACTTTGAATATTATAAAATCGATTCTCCCAAAAGCAAAGTTATAATAATAGCTACAACTACAATCTAATTTTTATTACTCATGATCTATAAGATGATTGTGGTTCAGTTTTGCAATTATAACAAAATAATTATAAGAGATTATAGCAGTTTCCATTATAGTTATTACCAAACAGTGTTGTTAGCAGTATTATAATGATTCAGGTTAAGCTCATCCTTATAAAAAAACTGCATGTTTCCTAAGAACAAAGAATTGACTAGAACTGTCATCTTTATTAGGAATATGATGGAAAATTGAATTTTAATGTTACTTAATGCAGTAGTAATGCAGTATGAATTCTAGTTCCATGTAAGAACCAAAAAATGCATAACATAAACAAAAATACTCCACACTTATTGGCAACTTACTAGTAGCACATTCAGAAGGTAAAATTTACTAGTAGAAAATTTAGAAGATAATACTGTGTTTCATGTACCACATTTTGATAGTCATTTCAAACATTTTCATAATATCCCATTTTTGTTGCCTGTACTTTGGTATCGTATTAAAATCATTGACAAATCAAATGTCAGAAATATTTTTCTCTCCATTTTCTTCTAAAACTATTATAGTTTAATTCTACCATTCTGTTTTATCTATTTTGCATTAACTTTTGTATATAGTATACAGCAAGTATCTAATTTTATTTTATGCATGTGGATATCCAGGTTTTCCAGCACTATTTGTTGAAAAAACTGTCCTTTCCCTGTTAATGGTTTTGGCACCTTTGTCAAAAGTCAGTTGCCCATATTATGCAATAGTCTACTTCTGGACTCTCTATTTTATTCCATTTATCTGTATATCTGTTCTCATGCTAGTATCATTCTTTTGATTATTACAGCTTTGTAGTAAGTTCTGAAATCAAGAAGTGTGAGTCTTCCAACTTTGTTTTTCTTTTTCAAGATTGTTTTTTCTCTTCGAGGTCCCTTGAAATTCCATATGAATTTAAGAATAGATTTTTCTATTTATGCAAAAACATTGTTAAGATTTTGATAGAAATTACATTGACTCTATACATCACATTGGGTAGCATTATCATCTTAACAATATTAAATTTTCCAATCCATGAATGTGGGATGTCTTTCCATTTGTGTGTGTCTTCTTTAATATATTCAGGAATATGTATGTTAGCGATTTTTGCCTGTTTATTTTACACCTAACAGCTTTTCTGAATTTGTTTAATACCGCTAATATTTTCTGGAATATTTTGGATTTATACATATAAAATGATGTTACCTGGAAACAGAAATCATCTTATTTCTTTCTTTCCAATATTGTTGCCTTTCTTATTTGCCTAATTGCTCTGGCTAGAACTTCCAGAAGGATATTGAGTAGGAGAGAAACCATATTTGACACTAATGATAAATACAAAAATATATATGTCAGGCATCAATCTAAGGACTTCATATATGTTTCTCTGTAATTCTCATTATAATGCTGAAAGATAGATATTAGCATCCCCATTTCAGAGACAAGGAGACTGAAGCAAAAGTTAAATAAATTGTATAAGATCGCACATCAAGAAAGTGACAGAGTTGGAGTGTAAATCAGGTATGAGTGACCTCAAAAACTATATACTGTTCTATACATTTTGTCTTTATGACAATTACACAAGCAATGTTATTTGTTTACTTCCCAAATTTATGTATTTCTCACTTGCTATATAATATACATGTAGATATCTTATTTCCTCACCTATCCAAAATTCACATTTAGTGTCTTTTTGGAATTTTAAATATCTGCTGGGTGGAAAGAGGCTGAGTGGAAAATCTTTATTATAGCAGATGGATGCTACATTCTTTTAAACTGTGATAAAATCCATCCAGAGAAGTCATGGATGACTTAGAGTCTGCCTCATAAATGGCAAATCAGCAACCCAGGACATCCAAAAGATTTTTGAGGGTCAATTTGTTTCTTGCCTGAATTACTAATTAAAACAAGCGAGAGTCCCTATATTTGTGTTATGATGCATGAAAAATGACAATAAATAATTTTGTATTTGCCTTTTAAGAGCAACTATACCATATAAGAAAAAGTATAGATTAGCATCCCCTCTTAGCATATTCTAAAATGATCCTATTGATACAAAAGAACTGTAATCATACAAAATCTACAGAGCATTAGTTTGGCAAGATCAAGCCTATACTCTGGTATGATGCAAACTTCCTTACTATTTCCAGAGTTTTGGAATCATTCTTACACTTAGCAATCTTTTTTAAAATACTTCCTTTTTATTCAAAACACTTTTAATACTTCCAAGAAATTATCAGCAGGAACAAGAAGCCCACTTCTGGAAAAACTGTTAACTAGTTCAAGAATTAATAGTTCTTCCAGAAAAAACTTAGTCAAAAAATTATCAGCAGTCTTAGTCTGGCTTATATTGAGGTATAGTGGGGTTTCTTAAAGATTAAATAAAATAAGCAGTTCTGTTCTGCCAAATTTAGTATAAATTTTGATTATCATACATAAATACATATATTTATGGTTATTATATATATAAATATATGTAAATATTATATATAATATCCTTGTATACCCTGTGTAGAGACAGACCTTTCTTTTAGAACACTCTCTATTGAGCACTGGTTGATACAAATTTGTATAAGACATGGAGACTTTCATTTACATTTTGGGGGAAGCTAGGACTAGCTCTATAATATAAGGGCTTCCAGACTGAGGATTCTATAGAAGGAAAAAATTTAAATAAAGCACTTCTGTCCTGTATTGTAATATAACTACACAACAATATAGCAAGTAAGAGAATGAAAAAAAAGTAGAAACTAAAGTCATCAAGAAAGAGAATAAAAATATAAATAATTAACTTAGAGAAATAGGAAAGTCAACATTAAAAAAAGGGAGGGGAGACAGAACTTGCAAGACACGTAAAAAGAAAATAAATTATTCTTATAAGAAAATAATCTGGTAAGAATGAAGTAGGAAATATTAAAATTGCACCTAATATTGAAAATATGGTGGTTTAAATACTACATGAGGGTCACACAGGAGTGAGCAAAAAGAGGTTTACCGTTATTCCTATGGAATAAAAGTGTGCAGGTTATGGTTATTAGAATAGGTTTAACTCAAAAGAATGTCACAACTGTAAAGCTGCTTTTACCCACCCCTGTATAGAAAATCTGACCTTTTGAGAATAAATAAATAATGTAAAACTTTTAGAAAGAATATCATCCATGTGCACCCATCTCATCAGACACATTTTGAGAGGATTTTGTAAGTTTAGACTGTGAGGTAGAGAGAAGTCAGGCTCCTAATGCAAAAGATTTCATCACAACCTAGGCAATGACTAGTAATAAATAAATACTGGCCATATAGTTATACTAATATAAATGATAGTGAGTACTATCTTACTGAAAGAATTCAAGATGATTACTTTTGATAGTGAAATATTGGAATAAATAGATTACTTGTAAACTTTATCTCAAATCTAAGATACTCTTTCTCATCATATTTCATTTCCTTTGTTTTAATGCTTTTCCTGATTCTATTCCTTTTAGTTATTAGTTATACAAAATTGATGTATTTCCCTTTGTTATAAATATCAATTATAAAATCTGTCACTATCTCTGCATGCATTATTGCATGTTACTTACTGTAATAAAAAATTATGAACAAAGAAATACAAAGAGTGAAAAACAAACATTCTTTCAAGAGGTAACACCTTATTAAGTATGCAATTTAATAAAAAAAGTCATGTTATTAGACAATTTTTTCTTATTACAGAATTGACATATATTCATTGTAGAAAATGTAGAAGACTTATATGAAATGTAAATCACCCCATGGATCAAGGAAGGGAAACATTTTTCCCTCTCCTCTGTTCTTCCACATTCACATTCTGAAACAGAGGATTAATATTATAAGCTATAGCCTTGAATGCTGCTTAGGACATTTTGTTTTTCTGGTCAGAACTGCTGAATTTAATTTTTAAAAATTAAACAATGTCGTTTTCTTCCCCTTCATACCTGAAAACCAAAGGTAGTAGTTGTATTTGAAACCAGGCCTTCTATGACCCAACCTGTCCCCCTGTCTTCTGTTCTTCCACAAAAACCTAAAAGGTCCCAAGATGCAGGTTGGGCCTGGGGCTGGAGGGAAGTGGGGTTCGGTGGGCATCGGGTTTAGAAGACATCCTTTAGGTATCTATCCTAGAATACCAGCCCTTTGGGATTTCAGATATCTCTCCAGAAAACAAATGTGTTCCTTGGAGGACTTGCGTAGAAGGATGGTTGAAATATGGGACAACAATCTTGTATTACTTGATTACTAGCACTGTAATCTCATTCCGATTCTTAACAATTCCCTCTATTCAGAGATAATCATGGGAACACTTTAGTGTGAAGTCTTTCTTTTTTCCATGCCATGAGCCCAGGAAAGTATTTTTAATGTAATCTTCCAAAGTACAGATAAGTATATACTTATTATAATTTAATATAACAATTTAATTTAACAATTGTTAAATACTACATGTATAATTTAATATAACAATTAAATATAATTTAATATAAGTATAATTTAATATAACAATTACTCTCCATGGTAATAAATATATATTTTATAACCTAATTTTAAAAGTTTGTTTCTCTACATAATTATTAAACACCTAAAGAGCAAACATTGTTAGTACCCACCCAACAGCTACTCTTTCTCCTTTTCTTGCTAATTTAACCTGATTTTATTTATTTATTTATTTATTTATTTATTTATCTATTTATTTATTTTTGACATTGCTGTGTGCTTAGGCCCTAAGTAATGATTCAAGAACTTTTCAAATCAATCCTGGATATTGTATCTGTTTTCCCAGGTGCCTGCTTGCAGCTAGAATTCACCATGTGACCCACTCCTGGCAAATGAGAGGTAAGGCCAAATCTGTTGAGATTGGGAGACTTCTGGGAAATATCTTCCCTCCTCATGATAAATGGACAGCATTTACCTTTTACTTAATCTTTTCCAAGCATATTGCTTTCTAGATCTGTGGCTGTAACTTTATGGCCAAGGGAAATAAGACTGAGAAAATGCTGTCAAATGAGGATGGAGAGAAGAAGGATAGAAAGGGACTAGTTCCTTGATGAGATCACAGAAACAAACCAAGAATATACTGTCCTCATACTCCTTCTGTGTCTTGATCTGTGTCATGATCTTCTGTGTCTTGTAGCTAAATACAACCTATGATATTTTAAACCTTTATCTCTTATAAACAGGGCTTTGATGAACATATATATAGCTGAGTCTTTAATCACATCCATGATTATGTTTTTATGTTAAATTCCTAAAGACATTAATTATTAATTCATAGGCGATACAACATGCCAAGACTTTTGATGTATATAGTCAAATTACCATTCAGAAAGATAGTACAAGTTTTAGGATTCAGTAAACTCTATAGAAACTCTTTTAAAAATGAAATTGTACCACAAAAGTTATTTTTTCTTTTTTTTAAATTAAAATAGAAATGTATTTCCCCTAGCAATATGCAACAGGATTTTAAAGACAATCTTGGTCCTTTTTGTTCTTTTTTTACATTATTTTTATTGTATTTTTTCCATTATGACTGATCCCCCCCATACTCACTTCCACCTCCATCCTCTCCCTCCACCCAAAGAAGAACCTATACCTCTGCAACTTCCAGAAAAATTCAGCAAAATCACAGAAGAAAACAGAGGGTCTATAAAGTCTGGAAAACATAATCAGATACATAGAATGTCAAGAAGGACATCTTCAATCTGTAAATGCACAGATACATAAAGAAGTCCTCAAAGTTTCCATACTCACGATCACCTGGTATAACTGTCCACTAACATTGCTGTTTGAGTTTCTGAGTTTAGCACATCAGTGAGCACGTGCAGGAACAGCACGGTGTAGCTCTGTGGCTAATGTGTTCGGCCCCCAAAAACTGCCCCAGGAGAGCTTGAAAAAATAGAATTGTCCCTGGAACTTTGTTCTCAGACACTTAAAGCTGAGTTTCTGAATGTAAGAGTACCTACTGCCACATCTTCCCAGTCTGCCTTTTCTGGAAAGGTCACTCCAAAGAGTGACCCAAAAGTCTGTAATAGTGTTCTGAGTGCTGTGAAATGGTAGGGAAATATACAGCCTGCTGATGGCTTCAATATAGCCCAAAAACAACACAGCAGAACCCCATTATCAAGTTAGTTAACTGAGAGGTGAAAAAAAGTTCAAAGGTACAGCATGTGCTTTGAGAGGTTTTCATCTGTCCATCTCAACATTATGGGTCTGTTTGGCAAGTCTGTTCTGTGTGCCCTACTGTGGCTATGTCTAATATCAAAATTTATATGTTAAGATAGGTTTAAAGCAAACTTCTGTGTCATAAAATATAATTTCCCCTAATGAGCAATTTATTTCCATTGGCTTCTAGCTGTATATTCATCACATGAAAATAGGGAGTTAATAAGAGAAGGGGTATGAGCAGACTCAGGGAATGGAACAAGCACTATGAAAAACACTGTATTTGCTTTACAATCATTTGGTTTATTGACATAGGTGTGAAAGACAACTACATGAGACTGTTATGTCATAGTAAAGCCAAGAAAAGGAAAAAAAATGCCCTCTGTTCTAAAATGCCTAAGCTCAGCTCTAAAAGTGTTGTTATTGTTGTTGTCAAAAGACAGATACTAAGGGCTCACTACGTGAATTGACAGGTATCAATGTGGTCTTGACCTTGAGATGTTTGCAAATTAATTGAGAAGAGAGTCTAAGTACCTGAGGAGAGGTGACCATCGTGTGTGCACAGGGAGAACACTATGTACAGATAGGAGTTAAACTGCCATAGTCAAGGAGCTGCCAGAAGCCTGGAGAAAGAGCTGAAATAGATCCTTCAGAGGGAGCATGGCCCTGACACCACCTTAACTTTGTGTTTCTGGGCTCCAGAGTGTCAGACAATACATTTATGTTGTTCTTAGCCACCCAGATTTTGGCACTTTGTTACAGCAGCTCCAGAAAATTAATACAACTATGTTCTCTATAATACTTCAGAAGGTTGCCTTGTTTACTGATTTATATTCTATGCCATCCATGAAATATAACTGATGAGAGAAGGAACCACAGCACAGTTCTGGGTGCTAGAGATTCTTACATGGATAAAATATATTATTTATCTTTGGGGGACTTAAGGAGGTGTTTATAATTAAAATGTCAAGCATTTATGTATTCACTAATTGAACACGTATTTAAGTACTGCATGTTCCAGGTACTGCTACAAATTCTGAGATCACAGTGGGGAATAAGAGCTTACATACTGCTAGGGAGAAAGATAAATAAGAGAGTATGAACTGAATGAAGGCAATAAAACAGCAATATGATAGAGCCCGTAATTGTGAGGGTGGTTAAGTTGATTGGTCAAGAAAGGTCAATCAGAAATAAACTAGGTCTATTGGAAGAGTAGCAAGAAGACACGTGTTTAGGTCAGGTGAATGGAGCAGTGAATGTGACAAATGAGAATGAGGGGGCATGTATTTGATTCTGTAGGACCTGATAGGCTATGGGAACCCTGAAAAAATAATTCAGAAGTTGCAATTAAGATTCTGCCATGTTCTAAATCTTTTTTTTTTTTTTAATATCACTTTGGCTGCTGTATGGTAAACTGACTGTAAAGAGGAAAAACTAGAAAGAAGCAGAAAGAAAAATTCAGGAGCTGTTGCAGGAGTCCATATGAGGCATGACTGTATCTTTGTCTAAGGTCGTAGCAGTAGAAGTGATGATAAAGGTACGAGTTATTGAAGTGTGTTAGAAGTATCACTAAATAGGACTAGCTTGGGAAAGAGGTATTGGAAAATTAACAGATCAGGACTGATTCTTAGGTTTCTTAATGATCTCTTACAAAGTGAAGCCAAACAATATTGATTAGATGACAATTGTTCAACTGAGAAGAGTTTACCTGATGCTTATATAGAAGAGGATAGGTGGAGATTTGGGCTAGATTATCTTAAACTCTTTTACAGCCCTGAGTACTGATCATTCTAATGCTCAGGGCAGAGCTGCTGCTCTGCTGTTGGTCATGCAATCTCAGAAACCAAGGAGCCCGCACAGTGAAAAGGTAGCTTGGGACTAGGACGGAGATTCCATCCAGGCTGGATGCGTGCTACACATGAATTTTCCAACTTCACATGACAACATTTACAATCATCATTTTCTGGCCACCCCAGTAATCGAAGCTTGATATTAATGCTTTACATATTACCACCTCATGCTCATAAAAATGCCATGCAGTAAGTAAAATTATCCTTCTCTTATAAATCAAGCAACCAATTCTGAGAAGGCCATAAAATGTTCAAGACCTTAGAGCTAGAGAGTAATTAAAAATTGGATGGATTAGATAAATATTTTTGCCTTATTTTAGTTTATTTAACATGTGTTTTAGTATGAAACAGTGTGACTATGCTTTACTGTGTGAATATACATACACTATGTGTATGTGTGAATATATTCATAATGATATACCCACATATAATATATATGTATATCTTAACTCTTGATAGACTTTTGTATATGTATATCTCAACTCTCAATGGAAAAAAATCTCTTAGTAATATTGGTAAAATCCTCTTTCATGGATGACTTTGGTGATTTTAGATCTAACCAAGTGGGCCAACAGTTTGATTTATTGGAGAAGAAGCTTTCTTGAGGCCAAAATGAGAGTGCTGTTTAAAAAAAAAGGGGGGGGAGTGGAATGTCATTTTTATTACTTGTTCTATGTTCCCATTTGCCAGCTGCTTAGAGAGATGAATCAAGGTGACAATGAGTTGAAATGAAAATCAAGTTTTGCTAGCATTTTTATTTGAAGAAGAATTCTCAAGAAGCTGAAAATAGAAGAAAAAAGTCATTTTTCTTGTTAATATTATGTTTCCTTGCTGTAGAGCAGTAGGCGGCTGGAAGAAAAACAACTTGGATTTAACCAGAAACTCAAAATACAGAGTGCACATTTCCAACCTGGTAATTAGGCTGATATGAGATGTCACAAACAGTGACCATTACAGTGGACTGGCTTTGAAATGCACACTCTAAATTAAATGATGGCTGAGTGGCTAGGACACCAGTCTTCAGTCTTGGCTAATTTATGTGAAATGCTGGGACAAGGAAAGCCACTCCTGCTGGTTCCAACTAAAGCCTGTCCCCATGCACCTGCAGAAAAGCAGATGTTTTTTTTTCCATAGATCTGGTTTTTAAAAATCAGGTTAAGAGATGACAACTGTGAAAAAATGAAGCCATTCTCTAGAGAGTAGCTGCCTTGTGGGACAAGAAAAACAGTTCTTGGAAGTCAGCCCAAGAACACTGTATTAGTCAGGTGTAAAAGGAGAGCTGCCTCCTCTAGAACTTGGGCTAAAATTCTTCCTTCTAATCCTCTCTTAGTCAATGTGTTTTACTTTCTAAAAAAATAAAGTGAACCTCTGTGCCTATTTATTCACTTGACATTTGTTCAACAAATATTTATTCAGCAACTACTAAAATAATATTAATGACAATGCTAATATCACCTGAAAAACTAAAGAACTTTTTAAGGAAATTTTGATGTGCCATACCAAAAAGAGTTTGAATTCAGCATTAAGCATTTCTGCACACATGTGAACAGACTGTTAACAGTTAAGCAAGGTCATCTGGTGGTGTTGCTCAGAGATACCAAAAATCTTCCCATAAATGACAACTTAAACCCAAATGTATTTCTCAAAATTTTGTGTTGTACAAAATATGTGTACTGTGTAGGAATGTAATGATGAGTAATCTCTTTTAAGATGCTCTCTTTAGGGGGGCTGTGCATCTGGTATAGAAACAGAAATATAGACAATAGTATTTAAGTCACAATTATTCCTGCTTTGTCAAACTGTCCTATAAGCACTAAACAGAGAGAAAGAAAACTCAACTGGGATAAGTGGGAATCATTTAAGAGGATCATAGTTGGACCTGGTTGTGGATCTATACAATAAATAAATGTGGCATATTCTGGCAGAAGTATTAAAGGCCCAGAGACTAGAAAATTTGGGGAATGATAAATAGTATTCTGGTGTGAGTGGAGGGTGGGGGGTAGAGGAAGGAGATATTTTACTGAGAAATAAAAATTAACTCATTAAAGAATGGACTCAAATAACATGCTAACTAATGTGAACTTTATTTTTGTAGAAAATCAAGAAACATTAGCAGTATTTGAACTGGAGGGAAACAGTAGCAGTGTTTGTCACAATGGAGGTTTAGAAGAATAATGCTTGTATCTATATTTGGGAGTAAGAGAGATCTGTTTAGAGGCTATTACAATAGTCCAGGCCAGAAATGATGGAACCTCAAATGAGTGCAGTGACAGTAGGGATGGGGGAAGAAATAGATATCACTAACACTGAAGAAATAGAATTAGTATTGGTTGGTAGTAATTTCAGTTTTCGGCCAGATGTGAAGATGTCCTGTAAACTATTGGAAATTCTGATCTCATGTCAAGAGAAGCCAGGCTTGTAGATGTAGATCTGGTGGTTCTTTGCCTAGAATTTTAGTGTTAGGTTTATAGGAGCAGACAAAGGTGCTCCCTCCCCCCGCCCCCCAAACAATGTTAAGAAGCACTAGGGAGAGAATCTGTGAGAAAACAACAGTATTTAATAGCCAGTAGAAGAAGGGGAGCCATCAAGAGAGCATACACAGTGAGCCCAGAAAGGCAGGTCTAGGCTGTGAGGGAGCCTAGTCAGATGGATTACAAGCAGGAGAAACTGGTCTTGGTGATTCATAGGCATCTGTGACCATTGGCAGAGCAGATTCAAAGACAATCTGTTGGCCAAATCCAAACTTCTGTGAATTGGGGAGTAAAAAAAAAATGAGTAAGGAGAAACAGTGAATGGAGATGACTGTTCATAACACTTGGGATATAGAATGAGAACACATTAAATGGGAAACAGAGTCAAAGGAGATGTTTTTTCAGAAGTCAGGACACAAGAATGTCCATGAAAGTCAAGGAAATCTGGAAGAGAGAGTAAAACTGTGTGCGAGGATTTGAGTAGAGAAAGGGTAAGTACATAAGTGGACTATACAGTTTGTTTTTTCAAGATATAGTATTAAAAATGCAGATTTTAAAGTAAGTGAGAAGAAAATCTATAAAGTTCCATGACTGGGACGTACAGTAGTTTCAGGCGATGGCCAGGTCTAAGCCTAATCCATTTGTAAGCAGGCAGGAAGGTTTGGAAATGAAGCCAAATGAAGTTAGGTAAAGAGACCTGGTTGTTAAAGTCATCAAAGATTGGGGAAGGAGCAGCTGGGGAGAGAGAAAAACCTGATAACTAATTGAAGTTTTCATCTGTGATGGTTAATGTTATGTATCAACTTGATTGGGCCATGGGATTCCCAGATTAAACACTATTTCTGGTTATGTCTGTAAGATGTTTCCAGACAAGATCAGTATTTGAACTGATGGACTTAGTAAAGTAGATTTTATTTCCCAATGTGAGTGAACATCATCCAGTCTGTTGAGGGCCTAAACAGAACACAAAGAAGAAAGGATTTTTTTTTTGTCCCTCAGCCTAATTGCTTGATGAGGGACATCAGTCTTCTCCTGTCTCTGGACTAGAATTCATACCATTGGCTCCTTTGGTTCTCAGTCCTTTGAACTCAAACTGGAACTATACCACCAGCTTTCCTGGATCTCCAACTTGCAGACGTCTGAGCCTTATATATCTGTGTGGCTGTCCATATATCTCTTATTGTCCTTTTTCTTTGGAGAACCCTCTAATGTACTATTTCTACCAGGTTATATGTAGTATGTTTGTGTGTGTGAACACACATACATACACATGAAAACAGACATTTTTCTACCTATAAAAGTTTAATATGAATTCCTGTTTCTGCTTATTTTTTCACACATGAGATTACATTGGGAAAAATGTCTTCAAGGCACAAAAGTCAATTTAGTTTAATGAGAATAAGTTTAACTGATGAGAATGAAAGTTAAGGCGTAAAAATAGAAAGGTGAAATATCTCTTACAGTCCACATGTATGTGGTGTTTTTGCAGTGGTCAAAGCACTTCTATATACCTTGTGATCTTTTTGGAGCTGCACAGCATAACCCTAGAGTCACACAAGTAGGAATTATTTTCTCCATTCTGCCAATGAATCCTGTTCTGACCACAGATCCTCATTTTCTAAATCCTAACTCAGAGCACTTTTTACTGCAATTCTCACATCACATTGTCTTTCTGTTCCGATAAGAATTTGAAATTATTTTTATGGGTAAGGTAGACTTTGGGTGGTAAACACATAATGCAATGCACAGGTGATGTATTATATAATTATACATTTGAAATCTATGTCATTTTATTAACCAATGTAATACCAATAAATTTAAAAAATATGTTAAAAGAAACAAATAAAAGGGATACTATATGAAATATGTGTTTTCAGTGCTCAAGGTTTTATAAACAGTTAAGTTCAATGTCTAATGTTTACACATTAACTTACTGTGTATGAAGCGTTTCGATAATATCTCAATGTCCACTGGTTGCTTCTTTTAATACTAAGACAATCTTTCATTGCATGATCATTACCATTATCTTACCTCCCAGCTTCCTCAAAGCTAGACACTGTGAGGAGTCCTTCAGAGTGGGGGGAAAAAATCAGACTTAAAGGAATTACTGGAAAGAAAAAAACATACTTTGATAGTACCAATTTTCTAGTTGGAACTTGCCATCTGGCTATTTTAGAAGCTTTTGACATATCCCACATTACAGTCAGGCACTACAGAGAAAGTAGCAACACAGAAATGTTCCTGCTGTCTGAAGTATGTTTTAATTTGGGGCTAATGATAAAATCCTACAAAGGAACTTCTCTTTTGTAAGTTGGTTTGTGGAGAATTTTGGCTTAATGTCTGAAGGGCTTAAATATCGTCTGCCAGAATAGGCTTGTTGTTTTATTTCATTTAGAATTGTATACAGGTAAAGAAAGAAAACCCCATGTTAAATTCTAGCATGTTTTCTTCCTCATTTTCTAGAAAAGAAGATATGTCATTGGTTGGGCAGCAATAAAAACAGCATTCTTCCTGAGTGGATGTTAAAGTCATTAACCCAAGGTTTCATCCTGGCTTCTTCCAGCAGGGCCAGTATCAAGGGACACTTTCTGTCAAGTCTCACCTGAAATTTACTTTCTACCAAGTGTGTTCAGAATCTGAAAAAATGGTGGGACTGAGCGCCTCAGGGCTTTCTGCAGCTTCAAGGGACATATTTTCTGAGGCTGGTTCCTTTCCCATGGTTCTGTTTCAGGCATGTAATTTAAGAAGGCTGCCATAATATTTTGTAGGTTAAACCGAGAGTTTCCTTGGGTAATTGAGGTCACCTTCATGTGGGCAGGAGTTCAGGAGTTGGTCTGAGGTAATTCCATTTTTTTTTTAATCTTTCTTTTTCCTTTTCTCTGAAGATATCCTCAGAGATGCCAGTGAAAAAGTTAGAACAGAATGCTGTTTTTTCAGCTGGTGATAGGTTAATGAATATTCAGTTTTTAAATTCTTTGTACCATATATGTTATATTTAATCTTTTATATGTATAAATGATTTCATATGTATAAAACTTGTATAAAGTAAGTTTTTAAATTCTCAGAAGTAAGATTCTTCCTTTACACCATTCTCTTTGCTTTCCTCTGATTTTGGCACTTGTGAAGAGAGCAGCAAAATTAAAAAGTCTTCTAAAATTCAACTTTTTTTAAAAGACTAAGGATTATAGACTGGAGGCTAGATTGTGGCCAACTAATTATATTTAATAATTTAGAATTTAAAAGAAGCATTTTACATAATTCTACATGTGTTTGTTCTCTCTCTCTCTGTTCTTATTTTGTTGAAAGATTTTTAAGACCTTAATTTTTGAAAGGCTGCAAAGCCGTGGTGCTGCAGAAACTGGATATTAAGCATAGAGAAAGCAAACATGGCAATTGAATTTGATTGAAATCAGGTGGGAAAACACAGGCCTTTCTCTCTGCCCCTCCTGTGAGCTATGGCGTCATCTCTTTAACTCAAAATAACCACTGTTACAGATCATTTGCATAATGATTTTACTATTTTTTTTTAAATTCCAGAAACAAGAGAACAGTGGAAAATGACTAAAACCAAAAAAGGAGGGAACAAAGATCTGTGAGAAGGGGTAAGAAGGGAGGGATCGAAATGTAGAAAGAGCATCTATGCAGTACCACTTCAGGAATGCCTTTGCTGACTTCTGAGGGCTTCTGGGCTAGGGAGGCTGGAGTGGGGATGGATTGCAATGGGTAAGATAAGTGTAATAAAAGGACAAGAATGAGGAGTTTTCTTCTCTTATTTACAGAATATATGTGATTTTTTTCCAATTAAGGTGTATTTTATTATCCCACTATTAATCTTTCCAGAATTGGCATTACAATATTTTCATGCAATCTAGCACACTAATTTTTAACAATAGCTCTTCCAAGACAAGTATTTTAGCATAGCCTATACATAACAATAAAAAAAATATGTGATTTAGGAAGATGATGATGGTGATGATGGTGATGGTGGTAAAGACAGAGATGATGATTTTGTAACATAAGGAAGAGGATGTGAAAATGGTTTTGGCCTTCTGTGTAGAGGGTATATAATGGTCAGAGAATAAGACCAGTCCTTTGTTGAGAAAGTCTCAAAATAGGGCAACTGTCCTTTTTTGAAAGTCACAATTACCAATCTCAAATAAATACCTGGCAATACCATGCAACCCTAGTATGCTCTCCTGATCAGTTCACTCTCCTACTTTCTGCAATGATATCCTTTTTATTCTTTCCAGAATTAGGCACCAGCTCTCCAGCCCCTTCCTGATTCTTGGTAGATAGCTTCAACTCATACATCACATGGAGGATTGAAGCTCTCAGAGGGGAGCTCCAACAGCTCACACTGCCTCCAAACCAACAATCCAACCTATATCTATACCCGTCATTTCTTTCCTTTTTTCTATTTCATCTTATGAGTGTCTTTCCTCCTATCAAAATCTGCTTCCTCCACTAGTACTTTGGATATGACCTTGCTCTTCTCAGTAATTGCACCCCATTGTCCCTTCACATTTTTGGTATTGATCCTTCTGTCACATCAAAGATTTTCAGGTCTCACAGATAAACCTCCCTTTAATCACAGGTCTCTTTAGACATATCTACTGCCCCATTTTCTTATTTTATATTCGTTGCTCAATCCATATCCCTATCAATCTACCAAAGCAGTACTTTCAGAGGTTGCTCATGACTTCCATACTCCTTGAAAGGTCAGTTTAAGAATTCTTTATTGGACCTGATTTGTCCAAAAGTATTTGACACTGTTGAATGCTCTCTCCTTTTTGAAACTCTTTTTTCCTTGGCTTTGATGACCCCACATTTCCTACATGTCTTTAAACTGATTTTAAAGAAAATTAGATTTTCCTCCTAGATTTCCTTCTTTCTTTTGTATCCCCACTCTGTAGTTTCTTTTGCAAGCTTGTCCTCCTTTACCCAGGCATCAGATGTTGGAAGACATCAGATGATGTTTGTCTGCTTTCTCATCTCACTCTATACAGTCTTCTAACTGTATAGTTCCAAATACTCCCATTATACTAATGGTTCCCAAAGTATATCTTTGGTCCAAGTCCATGTATTTAACAGTTAATTGATATATTTATTGGATTTCACATAAGTCTTCAAATTCAAAATATCCAAGATTCTCATAATTCTCCTCAACCCCAAATCTAGTAAGACCTTTTGCAGTGTCCTCTTTCTACTTTTGGATGTTCTTGTATATATTTAAAAGACTTCATCATTCATCCAAGTGAAAATTATAAGTCTAGAGGACTTTTGTAATACTGCTTTCCCTCTCACTGGCTATAATCAATTTATTAGTGATGCTTATCAAATTTAACCTTCCAGCTAATTCCCAATCCATTCCATGTGGTTTCTTCCACTGACCCTTAGTCCTGGACATCATCATCTCATTCTGGGATGATTGCAAGAGCCTTCTAACTGGTATTTCACTTTTAGTCTGACAACCCTTCCCACAATAATTATTTATCTAAATTATAGAAGATGTGATCTTTTCAAAACAGGAATCAAAACCATGTTACATCACTTACCTATTTAAAACATTTAAAGAGCTTCCCATTGATCTAGGACAAAGACAAGGTCAAAATCATCTTGCTGTTTGTCCAGCCTTGTGCCAGCTTTTCTTTATCTCTTTCCTTCAGCCATTCTTGTCTTTCTCAGTTCCTCAGTGAGCCATGTTCTCTTTCACTACAGAGCTTTAACATATTTTTCTTAAACCTTCCTCCCACTAGCCCTCATCTTATTCATTCCTGTCCATCCTCAGATCTCACCTCTAGCCATCTATCTAGTCACTAAATACCACAGTCCAGAACAGGCACCATGTAATTCACTTTCATAATATAAAGTTCATTCCTTTACACAATCTTAATTTGTAATTATTTATTAGTGAGATTTTAAAAATTAATCTCTGCCTCTCTCTGCAAATTCATGAAAGCATGAATCAAGCTTTTCTCTGCTCACAACTGTATCTCTACCACTCAATCAAGTGCATAGTTTATAAGAGCATTTGACTTTTTTTTTTTAAATAAATAAAACTCTGAATAAGATCACTGTTATCTCCTTTTCCTCACCTTAATATTGGGTATATGGTGATAAAAGGGGACAAGGAATAAGGAAGAGACTAGAAAAGACAAAGTAATACCAATCTAATCTCTTTGTGAAAGCTTTCTGGGTTGAGTTTGGGCTGGGATTAGTGGCCTCTTACTCCTCTGTACAGGGAATCTAAGCATCTATGACCTTCAGGAGGATAAGTTGCAGAACAATGACAATGGCACTTCCTCATGCAATTTCTTCATTGTGTCTTTGGTAGCCTATTTCACAGAATTTAGACTCTTCATTCTGGGTTTTCTGGAGCTTGAGTTTATGAACTCCACTGACAAGACCTCCACTGCCTACTCCTAATCTTCACTCACTTTGCCTGATGTTCTGTGCTCTCCTTCCCACTCTGCTTCATGCCCTCTCTCCCATGAGTCAGCTCCCTGCTGGTATAACTAATCACAGAGACGCCCGGCTTGGTGAGGCTTTTCCTTTTAAGTTACTTGTTGCAACAGGCCTTCTCTATGTCCTACTTAGCATCAAACTGGGGGGAGAGGAAGACAAGAAACATCAATGTCAATATATGTTTCTGTACAGATTTATATTTATATATAACCTGGTACATGCATAACTCTGTAAATGTGCTATGTTACTCTGTTATGTAAATTGTTTGTATAATACAGCAAGTTTCTGATACAACATACACCCTATATTATAACAAATACACACAAATGTTGACAGACATCTCTTAAAAACTTTATCATTTTGTACAACTGACTTATGTTTCCCTGAAAACAAAAGCACCCGCTAAGCCAAATTATTAGTTTTAAAGCCTTATACTGAATAGTAATGTCGGCAGTGTATGCCATTACATTATATAACCAAAGAGAGGCTCCAAAGAATGAGTTCAGAAAGTGAGTCAGTAAAGAATCCAGAAATTCTGCCTCCTACAAATTAGTTCATCCCTCTCTTCTTTTCACTTTTAAGTGGAAGAGATCACTATAAACTTCTAAAAAATGTTCATGTATTATTTATGAAAAGATCCAAAAAAAGCATTGTTTAGTGTATCCTTTTGCGTCTTAAGGTACATGTCCTTACATCTAAGAAATAAAGCAGTGAATAGAAGTCCTGCCAACAGTGTGGTGATTGCTGGGAGAAGGGGAGTATATGAGGACTAAATGGTAATGGAAAAAAATACAGTGAAGATTAAGTTAGGAAAAAAAAGCAAGTACAATTATAAATTTTAGAATACAATTTTCCTGGAAGGTTACAAACTTATTTCTAAAGCTGATGATCCAGTCATGTATCTGATATAAAGTATTTTTATTTAACCCAAAATCCAAATATTCAGAATGATTACAAAATAATGTAGAAAATTTTAAAAATGTTCTTATTCATTCATTTCTTTTTTTATTGTATATACACATACATTGAATTAAAAAATTATAAACAAGAGTTCTGTACATAAACAAAATCTTCTAGCTGGTAACTAAATTTGTGCCTTTTTTAATAAAATTCTGCAAACTCTGAATTTTAAAAACTGGGCAAATAGGAGTTGATTTGGGGTCAAATTTATAGAAAAATATTCTTCTAAACCAGTGGTCTTATGCTTATGGAAATAAAAATTCTCACCTAGTGGCATAAAAGTAGGCAGGTGAGTGTGAATACTTTATAGTACCTTCCTTACTCTAGCTCCTCTAACTTAGCTGCAGTGTTACACAGGTATCCCCTGGAGTTGTATAGTGCAATGCAGCAATATTATCAACCACTATAATAGTCTCCCCTTATTAGAGAAATGTCTTCCCGGACAGATGTTCTAACGATTCCCTCAGATTTCTCTCTGCTTTCTCTGCTTTATCACCTTTAAATGTTGTCTTCTCACATATAAAGCAAGTAAGTCTGCAGTTTTTTGATGGCCAGAAGAGTTTTTTGATGTCCTGGGTCATGGGAAGATTGAGAAGCATATCAGACAAAACAAGCTTTAAAGTTACAACTATAACCAAATCTCATCTTTTCTGTCTCTCAAAGGAAGTTTCCCCTCTAGTTTCTGCCTGCATTTGTTGACTATCCAGTGCCTTCATAAAGTTGGGTGATTTTACATGTGTCCTAGATTTTATGTCTGGAATCACTGTTTCTGCTATACCTTTATATGTGCCACATTGTTATTACTGAAATCTGTAGCCCCCCTTGACCTTTTTTTTGGATATCCTATATTAATAATAGTGAAGGTCAGAAAATGTGTCATTCAGGCCATAGATCTGCTTCTTGCTATATTATGCTTAGTTTGCTAGCAAGAAATACAACCTGTGTACTTTTTCAAAATTGTTCTTTTGTTGTAGCATTTGAACCATTAAGTTTATGTACCCCAATAGGAATGCACTCTTGAGGGAGGTATTTATAGGCAGAAGAAGCCAGCAGTCTCCAGGGGTGCTGAGACCCCTTTTTCTCCAGCTTAAGAAAGTCCAGCACTTGAGCCAGAGATTCATAGGTGAAAGTGCATTAGTATATCTGGACAGAACATATCTATATTGCCCAAAATGTGTAAAAGCATTTCCTTTTGGGTGTCTGCATAGAATCATGATTACTATAGGAAAATTCCAGATATCTCCTGATAATACTCCTATATCAAGTCAAATTAAAACATCAACTTTTCTGTAATATCTAATGGCTTCTTATTCTACTCTTTTTGAGGGGCATGTCCAAACTTCTCAGTATTAGTAGTGAAAGAGTATATAAGAGAAATATAATGACTTGATACTCAAAGTATAATACATGACCCAGCACCATTAGCATCATCTGGGAAATAATTAGAAATGCAGAATACAAGGTCTTACTAATTTATTGAATCAGAATGTGCATTTTAACAAGATCACAAGATAATACTTATGCACAATAAAAAGCCTGAGAAACACTAAGCTAATATGCAAGCTCCCTAGAGAAGAGAATCTTAAACTATCTGTGGATATATTTAAATTTTTTGTTTGTTTGTGGTTCATGTTCATTATAGACCAATACATCTGTAACATTCAGTAAAATATGTATTAGTAGTAAGATATAGGATATAAAATACTAGTTTTATTAGATTCAATAGACATAGAATTACATTTCAAAAATATAATTAGAATATGCATAAAATACAAAATTAAATTTATAAAAACTATTTTTTCATTGAAAGGATTCATTTTAGATTATTTATATATATATATAGCATATTAAACCCTCAGATGACTTTATAATTGGGTATTCTTTTTTTTTACATTTTTATTTGTGTAAATTTATTTGTAATGATTTGTAACAAAATTCCACTTAAATCCTGATGGTTTCATTGCTTCATTAGCCAGTATATCTTTGCAAATAGTACAATGTAGTTTTCTCATTTCACATCAAATATGTTTACAAAACCAAATTCAATGTAATTTGAATGAACTACCTTTGTCTTCATTTCTCCAGAATTACTTTCATTTTTGTCCTTTGTTTTATTACTATTGCAACTTTAGAAAAAGGGGTGTTTTTGCTTGACAGAATCCAATGAAGCTTGTATCACCATGTATAATTTGTTTTAGAATAAATAATTCAAAATATACTTCCTTAATTTAGTTAGAAGTTATCAATACAAAATTTTAAAAAGTGACTGATCAAAAATTAAAATAATTACAAAATATCATGATAAATAAACTATTATATATTCTCAGATTCTTATATCTTTTGAACTACAGCTGACAGACTAACCTTAAAACATAACATTTCATGACAAGTTTCACACACATAGTAACATGCAGTTTGTACCATATGAAATTCATATGATGAATTTAACATCTGAACTTATCTAGGTCCTATTCAAAAGACAAATCCACTGATCATCCTCTTGGACATCACAGTAATGTCAAATTACTATAAAAATGTCTAAATTCTTACATTCAATTATACTACTTATCTGTAACAGAGGTGGTGGCTTTTGTCATCCACAGACCCATGCTTGAACAGCATTGGTCTAGACCAGCGATTACAACCATTGTGCCACAAGAATTTTTAAAATGTTACTTACTGTTTAGTCAGGGGTACTGACCTCTTTTCCCTTAGATTGTCAAATTAAAAAATGAAAACAGCCAATGCAACAATAGCCATCCTGTGTGAATTAATCAAAATTACATCTACTGTTTTGTCAGATTGGCAGAGAATAGAATATTTGGTGTGCCCCAGAATTTTAGTAATTAGTTTACGTGTGCTATGAGAAGTAAAAGATTGAAAATCACTGATCTAAACCACTGTATATGTAGGTCTATTTCTGAACAACTTATTCTATTTCACTGATTTATATACCTATATATATACACATTGGTAGTAAACTATATTGATTACTATAGTTTTATGGTTAATCTTAAAGTGAATTTTGTTCTTTTCAAAATTTATTGGTTATTTTAGTCTATTTTAATTTCTAAACCAATACCAATATGTGCATTGACTATTTCCCCTTAATTCTTTGAATATATTTGCCTTAATTCTTTGAGCATATAACTGGTTTATATTTATAATAGCTGCTTTGAAGTCTTTGTCTTATTAATCCAACATCTGGATCTGTTGGGAAACGCGCCATCTGGTTTCAGGGACTGTAGACTCACCAATAGGCAAGAGGGCCCCAAGGCTGGAAATGATCAAGGAGGCCTTGGGAAAACAGGCCACTGAGAAGATAAAACCTGTTCC
The DNA here is from genome assembly GCF_021234165.1 of Pteronotus mesoamericanus. Lineage (NCBI taxonomy): Eukaryota > Metazoa > Chordata > Mammalia > Chiroptera > Mormoopidae > Pteronotus > Pteronotus mesoamericanus. Next base: position 26,630,788 of record NW_026555078.1, on the reverse strand, counting down.
CCTGGCAGGGGAACAGCCCCTGCTTCCCTCACGTCACCCTGCTCGGCCGTGTGATGGTCAGTTGTTGATGATGGGTAAGTTCTCTCAAGAGGAGGAATGACCTAAGCCAGACATCGGCCGGTATGAGCAGCAGACAAGGACTTGGAGGACATGGAGAAAGGGCAAAAAGACCCACACCCCTTGGCTTGGCTTGAACAAGGCCAGAGTCCTCATTCTACCTGAAAGAAGTCTCCTTATCTCTTGGTGGCTCTGCCCCACCCACCTGGCTCAGGCTTGAAACAATACTAAAGGCGAGCACAGCCCTAAACTGGATTGGGAGGTTCCAGGAACAATCAGGCCTAGAAGTGAGTTCCTCCAAGCATGCTTGTTCTTCCATCAAAAGCAATGATAATGGCCCCATACTAGGAAGGAGATTTACATTATTCATGGACCCTGACCAAAGGCAGATCTCTTGTGTTCCTCCAATTGTTATCCATGATCTCTATTTGTTTTCTGTAAACATAGCCTTTGACATTGATTGATGAGCTTTGGTGTATACCTCTGTGCCTGCTGTGGGTCTCAATAAAAGCCTTTGGACACAGGGGTTGCTGCCTTCTCTCCCCTAGAGGGAAGAGCCATGTTCCCTTTCCTGGCAAACAGAGAAGTGTTTGTGATGACTCATGTTTGTTCCCCCCATCCATGACAACCCTGGGCCTGGCTCTGGGGGATTCAGAGCCCCGCTTCCTCCTCAGCTGGCTCCAGACAGTAACCCTCAGATCCTGGAGCGCTACTATCCACCACAGCACTCCCAGCAAACACGTCACTTCCCACGACATGGGTCACTATGGGTCAGTTTATATGGACTACCTTCTGTCTGCTTGAGTATAAGTCACAGTTTTCTGTTTCATGAATGTGTACTAATATTTTGCTTTGTACTGGACAGTGTAAATGATTCTATTTATTTTTTAATATATATATATTTTATTGTTGTTCAATTACAATTGTCTCCCATTATTCTCCTTTGCCCTACCCAACCCCACCTACCACACCTCCTTTTCTTTGTCCATGGGTCCTTTATACATGTTCCTTGACGACACTTCCCCTTCTTTCTCCCCTTCTCCCCCTCAGAAGTTCCTTCTTCTGTGATCTTTCCTTGGATAGTGTTGGTTCTAGTTTGCTGCTCAGTTACTGGCTGAACACCTTGAGTTTGTGTATTCTCAGTCTCACAGTTCATTAGTGAAGATCTCTTGAAAGTTCATTACATTTCTCAAGCCTTTCTAACTTGATAAAATTCCATATTTAAACTGCCTTCCTTGTACATTGGGCAGGTCATGGTTTTAGGCTTTATTAGGGCAGATCTAAAGTAGGTTTTCTGTTTCTTTTGTTTGTTTGCTTGTTTTTTGTTTTTAAGATTGGGGTTTTCTGATATTTCAGGAGAATGCCCACCATGTTTACAAGTTTCTGCACTCTGGCTGGGCTCAATACCCCAGCAATTGCAATTGGTTAAGCCTTGTATGGCCTTGCCCTGCCCATGAGCAGTTTACTCTGTTGCCAAGAACCCACCGGAAAACCCTCTGTGCAGTATCTCTCCCCATACATTCCAATGACTTAAGATGCCAGGAGGTCTTGACTTCTGACTCCTCAGTTCAGCATGCTCTATTTGCACTCTGGCTTACAGTGCTGTGGTCAAAATATTAAGCCCAGGCAGGCAGCTCGTCTGATTGTGGGTCTTCCCTTTAGTTTCTCAGCTGTCGGGGATTGTTATCCTGTATTGCCTATTGTGCAGTGCCTGAATACTATTGCTTCATATATTTTGCTCAACTTTATGATTACTTATAAGAAGAGGACTAGTCTAGTAGTTTTTTATTTATAGCTACTTAGGTTTGGTTCAATTAATTCATATTTCTAAGTACTATCTAGTAGAACTTTCTGCAGTAATGCAAATATTTAATACTTGTGCTACCCAATAAAGGAGCTATTAGTCCCATGCAGTTATTAAACACTTAAAATGTGGCTAGTGCAACTGTAGAACTGGATTTCTAAATATTACTTAATTTAAATTTAAATAGTCACATGAAGCTTGTAGCTACTATACTGGACAATGCATTTTCTAAGTAATAGGGATAAAAACCACTTAATCCAAGCAAGAACTGCCTTATTTGGATATCTTATCTAGATTCTGTTCCTTGAATCAGTTTTGTAGCGAGCTTTGTTTGCTTTCATGCTTATAATTTTCTAGGTTCTCAGATAATTGCTCAGTGCAGTCGCCATGACTCATTCTTTCTCAGACATATTTGTTCTTCTGATAGTTCTTGTCTGCACTGCATCTGACATAACGCCAACCTCTACCTATCACTCTTCTATGCATTCAGCCTCTTTCTCTGACTCTGATCCAGAGTTTTGATCTAAAAATTTTGCTGTAAGTGCTAGGGTACTAGGTTTCTCTTTTTTAATTTTTAATTTTATTTCTAATTGAATTAACTTGGGTGACATTGATTAATAAAACTATATGGGTTTCAGGTGTTCAGTTCTATAATACATCATCTGTATATTATATTGTGGATTCACTATCCCAAGTCAAGTCTCTTCCCATAATCATTTATCTACCTTTTACTCTCTTTGTCAGTGTGTTCTCTGTATCTATGAGTCTGTTTCTGTTCTGTTTGCTAGTTTCCTTTGTTCATTAGATTACTCATATAAGTGAAATCATATGGTACTTATTTGTCTTCTCTGACCAGCTTATTTCACCTAGCATAATACCCTCCAGGTCCATCCGTGCTGTCACGAAGGGTAAGATTTCCTTCTTTTTTAATGGCTGAGTAGTATTCCATTATGTAAATGTCCCATAGCTTTTTTATCCACCCATCTACTGATGAGCACTTAGGCTGCCTCCAAATCGTGGCTATTTTAAACAGCACAACAAGGAGCAGAGAGGTGCAAATATTCAAATTAGTGTTTCAAGTTTCCTTGGATGCATTCCTAGAAGTAAACTCACTGGATCAAAAGGCAGTTCCATTTTTAATATTTTGAGGAAACTATATACTGTTTCCCACAGTGGCTGTACTAGTCTGCATTCCCACTGACAGTGCATGAGGGTTACATTTTCTCCACATCCTTGCCAACACTTGTTGTTTGTTGATTTATTGGTAATAACCATTTTGACATGTGGAAGGTGATATTTCATTGTGGTTTTAATTTGTATTTCTCTGATGTTAGTACTAGGTCTCTAATAAGTACAAACTGTTTTCTGAGAACCCCTAAAACCACAGTAACACTGTGTGCTGTGCCCCATTATGGCTATGCTCTCTATTTTTATATTTTGCCTCTTAGAGTAAATTGGAGGTTTGCACTTTAGGAGAGGGTCAGAATTTAGAGAAATTGTTCCTGGGGATAACTTGGATTTATCAAGAAACATAGATAATCAGACCAAAGACTGTATTTCCTTCATTTTGATCTAAATTTAATCCATTAGAATATGTCAAAACTAGGTTATTTTTATTCCTAGCTATTCATTTTCAAATTCATAATTCAATGTGCAATTAAAAGCATAACAAAGCATACATTTTGATCTAATTGGCCACTCCATTGTAAAGACAAGGGTATTTGTCCATTAGATTTCAACATCTATTGCTAGAAAGCACAGTGACATAAATATAATGACATTAAAGCCTATATATATATAACAGATTATAAGAGAAGTAGATATGTCTATCTAAAAAATGAAATGACAGCAAATTGCTTGTAGTTACTAACTCTTGATATTTTTGCTTTTAAGATTGAGAGAGAGAAGAGAGATGAGAGACAGGGGAATCATGATCACTTAACCAATAATTTGTTCACATAAAAGAAATGAATTCTCCATTTACATAGACTATGAAGGATCTATTTTCTTTATCTTTAGCATGATAATTATACATCATTAAATGTGCATTATGTTGTCTGATCATTTATTTTATAATACTCATTATGATTCATGTAATTGTATATGAATATTTATTTGTATATAATTCTTACCCTCTATAGTTTATTGTTTTGTAACATAGGCATGCTTTAACAAGCTAAAAACATTAAAGAAAGAAAACATAGTTAACTAATGCATTTCAATAGTCCAGGACATTTGTCACCTTTGAAATACATTAATGAATTATTTTTATAAATAAAAATGATGATAAAAATAATAGTTATTATCTAAAAGGTAAGACTCAAAGGGACTATGAAATAGTATTTTTCCATTTCTAGAATGAAAACAAAGCCACTGTTATTTTATTTAAGAAAAAATAGGTCACCATTTTGTTTCACAACATGCTATGATAATCAAACCCACTGGCCTAAATTTATATCTATTTTTTCTCATTCTGTGGTCAGCGAAGATTTATATTATAAAATAGTTACTATCCAGATAAAATTTAGTTCTTATTAAAACCATAGGAAATTGGTGGCATTTGTTTGACATTTTATTATTTTGTATTGCACTAGTTGGCTAAATAGCTCAATGTTTCAACAAGATGACAGGCTTTTTATTGATAAAGATCTCATACATCTTTTCTCTTCTTATTCTCCATTGTACCTAGCTTGGTATATTGCATAAAGTACTCTAGTTATTTGAAATGACACAGACCTGACGGCTTACATATTTAAAAGGTGGAAATCTGGATCTATCTCCCTAACAGCCAGAAGTCACTATAGGCTCTTTAGCACTCTACTTTTTCCTCAGTATAAATCTGAATTTAAAGTCCTTATGTTTCTTAATCTTCCTGCTGACTATTCACAGGTGAAGCCCTTAATTGCTCACGCCCCTCTGCTGTGATTGGTCAGCACAATATGTGTGAACTGTGAAATACCTGACGTAGTATAAGTACTTTGGTTAGTAATTTTGGGTTGGAAGTCCAATTTTCACTCTTTCCAGTGGTGACATGAGAATTATACTGTGTAACTAGAGAGAGACTCAACATAGACAAATGTACCTGATGAGAGCAGTCAGGGGAATGGGAAGAAGAAAAAGTGATAATCAAGTCAGTGTTCATGGCATTTAAAAGGCTTGGAGAACAACACAAGGTAGAGAACGAAAAGACTTGAGGAGGGAATTTATGCTTTCAGGTTTTTGCTTCAGAATAACATAAATTAATTTGTAAACTTAACTTGTTGACTTTGTGATAGTTTTTACTTATTTGATCCCATTTAACATACTTGGTAGGGAAAGGCATTGAGAAGGGATTGAGGACAAGGTAAATATGAGGAAATTCAGGGTACGAGGATGAAGTTTTGTAGCAAGGACTGAAAGGAAGGATCTTGGCCAGCAGTCAGCCCTCTTGCAGAGAAAGCTAACATCCTAGGCTGTGGCTTGATGAAATTATTCCCTGTACCTACCTGGTTTACAACTTCTCTCTACATGGATCATTTCCCTGAACTTCCCTTCTCCATAACATTAAGTAAAAAAAAAAGTTCTCATTCATGATATTCCAAATACATACATACATGTTTCAAGGATAATTATAAGCACTGTTGCTTCCCAAACATATATTCAACCTGATCATTGATGTCAATTATTCCATTATTGAGATAGAAAACCAAATTAGGACACATTTTACTTTTTTATTTACTTACTTTTTACACTTTAAAATTTTCTTTTTCTTTTTTTATTGTTGACACAGATGTCCCTTATTTTCACTCTTTTTGTCCTCCTCTACCCAGCCCCTTCCCCCTCATTCCCCCAGACCCCAGCCTTCACCACACTGTTGTCTGTGTCCATGGGCTATGCATAGATGTTCTTTGGCTTGTCTCTTCCAGTTGCCCCCATCCCCTTTCCCTCTGAGACCTGTCAGTCTGTTCCATGTATCCATTACCTGTGCCTCTGGTTTTATTTTCTTCATTAGATTCCACATATGAGTGAGATCATATGGTATTTGTCATTCTTCAACTGGCTTATTTCTAACAGGAATTTTATAATTGGGATGAGTAGAAATAAGGGATTATATTCACAACTGCCATTCTTCACAAGAGTCCTCAATATCCCAAAAAGACAGAAAAATATTTTTAGTATTCAGCAATATTGTTTTAATAACTGTGATGAGAAAACTCTTGAACAAAGGCACCATTTTAAACATTGTCATTTTCAAATCCTTGACTTATAAACAAACTTGTGAAAAATAACTTCTTTCTGTTTGGGAACCAGCAATAACTAACATTAAATTAAAATACAAGAATGCCTGGAGCAGTAATTTGAAGAAAAAACATGTTAACTGCAAAGCATCTTGCATACATAAAATGCTAGATGCTAATGATGATTATCTGAGACATTTTGATGACTTAAGCTCATTACTATGATTCATAAAAAGTAATTATCAGTCATACTTAACATGATAGACATTCTTATCCTAACCACCCTAAAGAAACAAAATCTAGTCTAGTTTATTAGCTTGTGTCTATAGTAGCATAACTGATTTGATTTAGTGTAAACATTGGTCTGGTGTTAACCATTCATCAGTGTTTTGTTTATATAATTTAATTTCATGAGAGCAAACTTTCCATGCTCATTAATCTAGTCCCGGCAATCAAATTCATTTATTGCTTCTGTTATCAACCTTTAAAAAATAATTTATGAATGGACTCACTCTAGTTTTATAATTGTATTATATGCAAGCAAAATTTCCAGTTCTGCTAGTCAATTTTAGTTTATAAAGCACAGGCAATTAAATAAAAATTAATTTAAACTCTGGCTCATGATATAGTAAGACTGGTCAAGGTAAGGTTTGTCTTAAATAAATAAATTATAATACTTTCTTGATATAAGTTAAATTTTAAAAGACTCCTCCTTTCTCAAAGACAGTAAAATTGGCAATGGCTCAAAGAATGTACAGCTAGAAAATGTAGAACATACATGAATTTAGAGAGAAAATCTGGTTACTCAAGATACTTTGCAGTGTGTTGTCCTTTCTTTACCCAAATGATGCTTTAAACAACCAAAGAAATGTTGTGGTTATTTTCACAGCAAGAAACATGAAAATAAATTTATATTGAGCTGAGCCAACCACTAAATATCAGTCCTGTTGTGATCATTTGCCATATCTGCAAGGTGGTTGGCGTGAACTAGGATATTGAAACAAACCCCAGAGCACTTCATCTGTAGTTTTTAATCCCATCTGTTGAATTTTTTGTTTTTCAAATATTTTAATTTCAAAACTCTTTTTTATTGTTTCTCAGAATTTTATTTTCAGATCAGTCAACCTTGTCTTTAGACTGCAGTATCCTTTCAATTCTCTTTGCACATACCAATTTGAATTATTTTTCCTTCTAATAGTTGTCTCTAATTTTTCAGGGGTATTTGTTCTGTTGCTTTACATTGGACTTCTTTTGTTCTGTTCCTTTTCCTCAAATATTTAGTGATCTTTGATTTTCTATTTATAATTATCAATAAGAAGTAACTGGCATGCATATATAATACAAAAATATTATTGAAGAAGTAAATATGACTATGCTTATTAATAAACATAGAAATCCCATTTTCAAATTGTACAACATTTTGTCCACTTCATATTCTTACCTCTTATTCCAATTAAAAAATAAAACACATATTTTGGGGAAATAATAATTTAAAATTTAAATATATAGAAATAAAAGAAAAATAGGGGAACTTCAGGCTTCTAGACATTTTAAAATAACTGGTATAGAATAAAAATCCAGAGGGTAAAATATGGGGAAAATAGTGCTTCAGTGACCTGTAGGACTATAGGAATGATCTAATATAAGGTTAATTGGAATCCTAAAGGAGAAAGTATCAAGCAGAAAAAGAAAAGTATTTGAAAATTATATGGTTGAAAAGAAATATGGCCCAAATTAAAGAACAGATCAAAGCTCCAAAAATAGAATTAAGTGATGAACAGGTAGCTAACCTATCAGATGTACAGTTCAAAACACTGGTAATCTGGATCCTCACTGAATTGGTTGAGTATGGTTGCAAAATGGAGGAAAAAGTGAAAGATACGCAAAGTGAAATAAAGAAAAATATACAGGGAACCAACAGTAAAAGGAAGGAAACCAGGATTCAAATCAATGATTGGGAGCAGAAGAAAGAGAGAAACATTCAACTAGAACAGAATGAAGAAACAAGAATTCAAAAACATGAGGAGAGGCTTAGGAACCTCTGGGACAACTTTAAATGTTCCAATATCTGAATCACAGGGGTGCCAGAAGGAGAAGAGGAAGAGCAAGGAATTGAAAACTTATTTGAAAAAATAATGAAGGAGAACTTCCCCAATCTGGCCAAGGAAATAGACTTCCAGGAGATCCAGGAAATCCAGAGAGTCCCAAAGAAGTTGGACTCAAGGAAGCACACACCAAGGCACATCATAATTAAAGATAAGGAGAGAACCTTCAAAGCAGCAAGAGAAAAGGAGACAGTTACCTACAAAAGAGTTCCCATAAGACTATCAGTTGATTTCTCAAAAGAAACCTTTCAGGCAAGAAGCATCTGGCAATGTTTTCAAAGTCATGAAAAGCAAGGACCTACATCCAAGATTACTCTGTCCAGCAAAGCTATCATTTAGAATGGAAGGGCAGATAAAGTGCTTTCAAGATAAGGTCAAGGTAAAGGAGTTCATCATCACCAGGCCCTTATTATATGAAATGTTAAAGGGACTTATCTAAGAAAAAGAAGAAGATAAAAGACAATGAACAGTAAAATGACAACAAACTCACAACTATCAACAACTGAACCTAAAAAAAATTAAAAAACAAAAACAATAAGCTAACAACCAGAACAGGAACAGAATCATAGAAATGGAGATCAGAGGGGAGGGGGAGGAGGAAGAATGGGGGAAAAGGCACAGGGACTAAGCAGCATAAATAGGCACAAAATAGGCAGGGGGAGATTAAGAATAGTATAGGAAATGGAGAAGCCAAAAAACATATATGTATGATCCATGGACATGAACTAAGCAGGAGGTAGGGGGAATGCTGGGGGAAGAGTGGTGCAGGGTAGAGGGGAATAAAGGGGGCAAAAAAATGGGACAACTGTAATAGCATAATCAATAAAATATATATATAAAGAATGAAAAGAAGAAAACTATATGGTTGAAAGTTTTCAAATTTGATTAGTCCTAGTATTCAAGAAGCTTGGTGAATTCCAAGCAAGAGACATTTTAAAAAGCACACTAAGAGGTATTATTATCAAATTACTGAACTAGTGATAAAGGGAAAAACCACGCTGTCATATAAATACATTAAATTAATTAATATCTATGAGACAATTTACAACACCTATAGAATACACAATCTTTTCAAATGAAAAAAACAATTCACAAATATAGACTTTTCCTGGGCTATAACTGTTTCATTGAAGTGTGATTGGTATACAAAAGTTGTAGATATTTAATGTTACAGCTTGGTGTGTTTGGAAGACATTAATTTAAAATAATTAAAATAATAATGGAGTATATTTTCTGATCATAAAAGATTTAAAATAGAAATAAATAGCAAAATATCTCTTAAAATCTACTAATACTTGGACAATATATCACAAACTTTTTAAATAGCCTATAGATCAAATAGTAAGTAGTAAAATAATTCCAAAAATATTTTGGGAAGAATAATGGTAAAATATATTACATTGAAATTTGTGGAATGCAGCTAAAGCAGGAATTAGAGAAAATGTGTAACCTAAAATACTTATACTAGAAAAGAAGAAAGGCCTAAATCAATGATTCAAAATTATACCCTACAGTCTTTGAAAAAAAAGAAAATTAAACAAAAAGTAAGCAGAAGGAAAAAAATAAGTATATTAGAGACAGATGAACAAATAAGAAAATGAAAACAAAACAGCCTTTAAAAATATCAATAGACTAAGCAAAAAAAGAAGAGAAAGAGAGAAGGAGGAGGAGAGGAGGGGAGGAGGAAGGCAGAGGGAGAGGGGTAGAAGGTGTGGAAGAAGGGAAGGAGGGAGAAAAGAGAAGACATAAAAATGACAAATATCATCAATAATGGGAACAAAGAATTAGCATCACTATAGAAACTACAGATATTAAAAGAATAATAAGGACAATTGAACTCAAATTTTGCCAATAAATTCATCAATTTAGATAAAATCTTCAAATGATACAATTTATAAAGTTTATAACAGAAGAAATAGAAAATAATAACCCCATAGCTATTAAAGAAATTAATTTATAATTCAATAATTTCCACAAGAAAACTCTAAGCCAACTATCAACATTTCAGAATAAATAATATCAATCCTATATATATTGGAGTATTTGGAGATATAAGGAACAATGTGAAGTTTACTGAGGTAAGCATTACTGTGATATCAAAACCAGACAAATACATTAAAAGAAAAAGTTATAGACAAATATTGCTTATAAATATAGATGCAAAATTCCTTAACAAATTGAGTCCAGCACTACATAAAATGGATAATTCATTATGACCAAGTTGGGTTTATTGCAACAATGCAAGATTAGCTTAAGATTGTTAAATGTCAATCAATGTAAATCACCATACTAACAGAGTAAAGCAAATGTATTATCAGTTCCATAGTTGAAAAGATAATATTTGTCAAAATTGAAACCTGTACTCTCATAAAACTAGGGAAAAAAGTGAATACTTGATAAAGGACATTTGTGCAAACTTTGTACTTAGGAATGAATGAAAAACACTGTCCCTTTAGCTTGAGAATGGACAAGCATATGTGCTCTTATCACTTCAACATTGTACTTGAAAGGGGCAGAGATTAAGAAGTACAAACTGGTAGGTACAAAATAGACAAGGTGATGTTAAGAACAGTGTAAGAAATGGAGTAGACAAAGACCTTATTTATATGCATGATCCGTGGGTATGAACTAAGGGAGGGGACTGCTGGAGGGAAAGGGGGTCCAGAGGGCGGCAAAGGGGGAAAAATTGGGTCAATTCTAATAGCAAGGAGGGCTGAATGTGGTGGAGGAGGTGGGCAGGGCAGGGAAGAGCAATGGGGGAAAAATGGGGACAACTGTAATTGAACAACAATAAAAATTTCTAAAAATAAACAATAAAAAATACAAAAAGAAAGTTGCTAAATTAAAGTTTACAAAAAGACCTAAAGGTAGCAAAAAATAGGTAAAATTCTTTAATAGCAGACAACATGATGTATATAAAAAATCCAAAGGGGTCTTAAAAATTTCTATTAGGACTAATAATTTAATTTAGCAAATTTTCAGGGTACAAAGTTAATATACAAACATTAAGGTTTGGGGTTTCTTTTTTTTTTTGTACAAGGTCTGTTGAGGAAAAGTGCAACCATTGTTTAATATAATGAGAATGTTTTGCATGACATCAGTGTAACCTGGCAGCCAAGAAGAGTGGACTGGGATGTGCATGAGTGAATAATGACAACTTCACTGTACTAGTCAGTGGGGACAGTAGATACCACTGAGTGAGCATGAGTATTGTGTGACCGTCTGATTCAAAATGACTGAGTGAGCAGAGCAACAAATCTGCATTCAATTTTGCATTAAGCTTGGACATTCCTCCATGGAAACTATTTGGATGATTCTGAAGGCGGCAGCTATGGGCAACTGGTGATTGGCAGCTTCATCACGACAATGCACCAGCTCATGCACCATCATCATCATGCCTTGTGCAGTTTTTTGGTGAAACATCACATCACCCAGGGGACTTATCCCCCTTACAGCCCAGATTTGGTGCCCTGTGACTTTTGGCTTTGCCCAAAATCAAAATCACTTTTGAAAGGGAAGAGATTTCAGACCATTGATGAGATTGAGAAAAATACAATAGGGTAGCTGATGTATAGCTGATGGAGATTGGGACAACTGTGTGAGGTCCCAAGAGGCCTACTTTGAAGGGGACTTCGGTGTCATTTTCCTATGTACAACGTTCCTTGTATCTTGTATCTTTTTCAATAAATGTCTCTATTTTTCATTTTACATGACTGAAAACTTTCTGGACAAACCAAATACATGCTAGCAGTGAACAACTGGAAAAGGAAACTAAGAAAGAAATGTGTTGAAACTCATGTGTCTGACAAAATACCTTTATCCACAATATGTAGAAAACTCTTATAATTCATTAATGGGGCAAATTACTAAGTTAAAAAATAGGTAACAAGAACTTCCCATTTCCAAGCCGATATGCAAAGACCTTAGAAGTCATCATTCTCATCTCACAAAAAAAAGCAAGAAAAAACTAAACTAAACTAAACAATCTAAAGATCTTTAACTCTTCTTAGATCTGTCAGAGAATTGAAGTCACAGGACAAACAACTTTTGGAGAGAGGTAAATACAGAGAATCACATGGTGCAGAGAATAGGAACCCAAAGCTGGAGCCAGTAGGAACACTTTATACTGTAACTAAGGAATCTGTGGAGACTAAATGAAGAGTAGCTTTAGAGTTAAAATTTCCAAGGGGGCCCAATCTTAAGGGGGTCCCTGCACTTGCATGAGTTTTCTTCTAGGAACCCTACCAGGTTCTCATTGTAAAGATCAGAAAAATAAATTGTGCTCCTAGAATGGATACAAAAAAGTGATAGTCCTATATAATGGAATGATATTCAGCAATGAAAAGAAAAAAATTACTCTATGTAAAAGAACATGCATGACAAGCAAAAACATTAAGCTGAATAAAATAAGCTAGACACAAGAGTCCATATAGTAGGATTCCATTTATATAAAATTCTAATTTATAGTGATAGAAGCACATCGATGGTTGCTTGGAGCCAAAATAGTAGAATTGAGCAAATAATTTATTAGGGAACTTTGTGGGATGAAGAATATGTAATTATACATATTTATCAAAAGTCATCGAACTGTTCATTTAAAATGGGTATACTTCATGTAAATTATACTTAAATAAAATTGACTGTAAAAAATACCATTATGAATTTTGGGGGGATGAAGTGATTCTATAATTCATATGGAAAAAATAAGAATCCTCAGAAAAAAAATCAGAAATATAAGGATAACGATGACTTGGCAAAACAGTGGTCTCCAAATTTCCAGAAATCAAGATACATGAAGTCCCTGTCTCACAATAACATTAATTATATTATCTTAAACCAAAATTAAATTATATTTTGGAAAAAACAGGATTGATAAAGTGTCAGTATGAAGTGCATTACATGAAATACGTTATGCTTGACTTACTAATTTAGCCTAAACATTTCAATAGCACAACAACACAAATGTGTTTAAGTTAAATATGAGACATTTTTCTTGCATTGTAGAATGACATGGAAGACAAATTAATATGAAAATGCCTGGTCAGCCATGAATTCAATGAGCAAAAATTTGGGTTGATTTTTAAATGAGCAGTAACCTTAGTAAAATTCAGTTATTAAACTAACAGTATGTATTAAATATTAAAATCTTACAAAGGATTGTTTAAAAATCTGCTCTAATTATGCTAAGCAAAATAAGCCAGGGGGCGAAAGACAAACACATATGATTTCACCTATAAGCAGAACCTAACCAACAATACAAAGATGCAAGGAAAATAAGACCAGCAACACTGAAAGGAAAAGAAACCAACAGAGACAAGAGGGAAGGGGGGTGGGGCAGCGGAAAAGGAAGAGAAGGGGAAAGTCAAGGAACATATAGCAAGGTCTCCTGGACAAAACCAAAGGGGAAGGATTGAGGGAGGGAGAGGGGAGGGGCAAGGGAAAGTGGTGGGGGGAAGGCAGAGACAAATGTATTTGGAAAAAAAAAAAAAAACCACTTCTGTATTTTACTTTTAAAATTTGATGTATGACAACATGGCAATTTATGTCTTATCAAAAGATTAAAATACAAAACCCCCCCTAAAAAAATCTGCTCTAAAATATATCATATATCTCATTTCACATGGAAATGAGTAAACTTCTCAATCTTTAGTATAATATGGGATCTGATTGGACTTTTTTCTGTTTAGTATTGGTCTAGAATAGATCTAACTGATATATTAGCATAATAAGAAACTGTTCAGAATAGCAGAGAGAATGTTTCAGCATCTTGTACTCTTTGAGTCTCAGACTTTGTCCTCTCTCTCTCTCATATATATGTGAATATGTGTGTGTGTGTATATATTCATTTCTTTAGTTATCTATATATAATTTTATGTATAAATACTTTTAAAATATGCACGTATATGTATTACATATGAATTAAAATATAGTTAAAGGAAACTTCACATCTAGCTAGAAAAACATTTTGTCATTGACACAAAAAGTGTTTATTAAAATATGCTTCAGTGAAAGTTAGATCATTGCGAACTCAATGAACTGCCTATCTTGGAATATTCATATCATATAAGTTCATAAAACCACTAAGAATGAAAAATGGGACTAAGTTTGGTTTACCACATTGTTTGAAAGAAAGCTAAACTAGTACTCCTGCTACACTATTTCATAAATACTTTTGGGGGTAGAATAGTTGGATTTCACTAGTGTAATATACTTATTAAGAAAATTTCAATTAATGGATACCAAACACACGCACCTCTAAATGTGTCTTTATTTGGACAAGATTTTTTCCCTAAGTTTGGTAACTCAGAAGCTTTCAATACACTTTGAAAGGGCGTAATTTCCCAATTATTTCTTAAAAAACAGAATTGTAAATCACCAGTTCTCCATTTCCCTGAAATAAAGACTGATTTCTGGCAGGCATCTATAGAAGACCTAGTTTTTAGTTTTTAGTTTTTATTATATTTTATTGACTATACTCTTACAGTTGTCCCAATTTTTCCCCCTTTCCCCCTTTCATCCAGCTCCCCCACTCCCTCAGGCCATCCCCACACCGTTGCCCATGTCCATGGGTCATTCCTACGCGTTCTTTGGCTACTCTATTTCCTATACTGTACTTTACATCCCCATGACTATTAGAAGCCCTGGTTTTGAATTCTGATCTTCTTTAGCTCTGACCCTGATAAAGGTACTTGCTCTCCCTGCCTGTTTATTCATCTGTAAAATGGGGATAATAACTCCTGCCTTGAAAAGGTTGGTAGTGAGGCAACAAAATAAGTGTAAAGGATTTCTTAAAATGTGTTTTATATTCTTTAGAAAGGACTCTTTAAAAGAAACACAGTAGCTTTACCTAAAAATATTGTTTTCCAGACTTTTCTTTTTGCTTTTATTTTAGTATATTTCTTGGAGGAAAATTTGTAGGTGTCTTTCCTGTTTCAAGACCTCACTATTTTATCTTAATAAATATCTATACTGTACTGCTTTTTATTGTAGGTAAAATGTACATTTAAATGTTTATTTCTAGAAACATCTACAACAAGCATTTAACTTATTAATAGAATCAGCCAGGGATCACATAGTTTTTAATCAGCACGAGATCCACCCTGAGCTTGGCTGTTTTAGGCTCCTCAACTGCATCCAGTGAATAGGTGGATATTCTAAATTCATTTTGGTGATTTCCATTTTAAAGATGATTGCCAATGTCACTGAATGTGGGAATATAGGTATTAAATTAAGAGCCGGGGCTGACAAGTAAAGTGGACTTTACATAGCAAAATATCCAAATTAATTAGAGAAAGAGCCTTATAAAAAGTTTCAGCAAATGTATTTAAAGGAAAGCCATAAAACTCCACAGTGTCTGAGGCGATCCCAGAAACCTTATGTACCATACAGTGCCCGTATCCACCCAGGCAGTGTTGAAGCAAATCTCAAAATAGCCCTTACAAGGAATACACTTTTTTAAAGACTTATAAAGTTTAAGTCCTTCTATATTTCATGGCATCTTTTACAATTTCCTCCTCTTAGACTCCATCCACTCCACCCCCGTCACCATAACAACATATATCACAAAATAAGCAGCAGAAGCTTCATCAGGAAAGACAGCAGTGCATTACAATTGTCCCTGATTCCCAAGTAGGAGGCATTTTTCTCTAGGGGCTCTTCTGTCATGCTGTTGTCATCTAACATGTACATTCGGATACCACTTGCACTAGAAAAAAAAAATATGCAGTTAGGATATTTGATCTATGATATAGGAATGCTGGATGTTGGAGAAAATACATATAAAAATAAATAGTATCCTTAGAGTCAAGATGCTGACCTATCCTTTATTTAACTTTTGTTGTTGCTGTTTTGCTATTCTTTAATGGATATACATCTACTCCAGATGCTCACATTTCTTTCCCTATTTACTCAGCTTTTACTTTTTCCAGACAAGCTACTCAAAGAAGCTTTTCTTTTCCCTCTGCTGATCATGTAAGGTTCTATTTCAGGCTCTCATCTCACACAACATACTCTCCAGCCTGTTCTCCACTAGCCTCTAGGCTACAATCACAAGTTACAGGCCAATGACTTTCGAAGTTATATCATTCATCTAGAGCTCTCTTACGTGCTATAATCTACATATCTAAATATCAGACCACCTCTTGGGTATTTTAGTTTGAATTTCCCCAGACTTCAAGCTCATCCCATTAAAAAAGAGTACCTATTATTGCCTACGTTGGCCACCTCTCCCTTCCAGTTTCCACTACCTCAGTGAGTGATGTTACCCTTCTCCCAGGTGATGAGTCAGAACCCTGAACATTTTTCCTGATGCCTTTTTCTGTCTCACCTCTGCATATAATCACCAGGTTTGCCCATTCTACCCACAATATATCTCTCAAATTAGTCCACGTATCTGCATCCTCACAGCTTCTGCATTGTATCCAGTCCCCATAAATTTTTGTCTAGATCATTTCAAAGCCTTTCAGGCATACTCTACCTACAATTTTTTAAAGATTTTATTTATTTATTTTTAGAGAGAGGGGAAGGAAGGGAGAAAGAGAGAGAGACATCAGTGTGTGGTTGCCTCTCGCACATCTGCAACTGGGGGCCTGGCCTTCAACCGAGGCATTTTCCCTGATTAGGAATCGAACCAGTGACCCTTTGGTTTGCAGGCTGGCACTCAGCCCACTGAGCCACACTAGCCAGGGCTCTTCCTACAATTTTATTATCCCTATAAGATATCATAGTGATCTTTATTGCTGTAAATCCAGTCATGTCATTTTCCTGTGTAAAGTGTTTTAGTGGCTTTATAGTTGCTTTAAGGTTAAAATTCAAATCCATTAGCATGACATTCTCCAAGATCTGGTCCCTGTCCACCTGTCCCATCCCATGTCTGACTGTCCCCTACCACCCATCTTGCACTGCAGACATAGCGAAGTGCTGTATTTGCCATTCTAGGAATTGCCCCACTCTCATTCTCTGCCCCGCTTGGACAACTTTTCCCACTGCCTGGAATGTTCTTGGTCTCTTTCTTTGCTTGTTTAGCTCCTACCTGTCATTAACAATTCTGTTCAATGTCACTTCCTCTGGAAAGTTGTCTCTGGCCCTTTCTTTAATCCCACCACTCCGACTACATTAGAAGAGATTCCTCTGAGCTCCTATATTCTGAAGCTCTTCCCATTCCTGCTCTCACTAATTTTAGTGTTTATTAAAAACTGAACACATGTGTAAGGCATTGGGCTAAGAGCTACAGATATACAAAGGTGAAGGTACAACTCTTCCCCTATAAAGCACTTGGTCCAGTCTAGCTCCCTTTCCACATCGCATAGTCTGTTCACATCCTCCTTAATTACACTGTGAGTTTCTTGAGGCCAGGACATCTTGGCCTCTAGTGTCTAGCCCGGTAACTGGCATACTCTGCGTGCTTGATAACCATGGAAAGAATAGCTTCAGCTTTACCATATGTGGAAGATTATTTCAGGGGCCTTAAAAATCCAGGTAGCATTTTAAAAATAAGCATGGCTATCTGCAAATGGGCGGAGATGTTAACTATATATTTTTGGTAAAAATCCTTCACGACTTGCTGCTCTATCACCCTTCTTACACCTGTCAGCACTTTGGCAGAAGCCCAAGCTCTATCCAGGCATCACTTCTGTCATGCCTCCTCTCGATTGGTGGCAGGAAAGCCCCTGCTTTTCTATTAAATCAGGTCCTTATCTCTGACAGAATACTCAGCTTGCTTTTCTTGTTTTGTATTCCAGTTGCTTTAATAGACATCCTCCAGCTTTTCTCATTAGCCCCCACGGGAGCCGCATGACAGCTGTAAACCACTGGCTTTGGGCTTGCCGGAGGCCTGCAAGCAATACTCCATGATCGTATGATTAATCCAATTCATGCAACAATTATAATCCTGAATTTCTGATGGAGTTTTAATGGGAATGGTTGGGGTAGAATGTATCTCAGAGCTACTAAAATCCATTTTCTCTCCCAATCAATGCCAGACTAAATTTGAGAAAGCAATTTTTGTTCTTCACAACCAAAAAAATTTGTTAAAAATATTTCTTGCCTGATGAGGTAATTTGTAGATACTCTCTGGAAATTTTTTGCAGAAAATGTATCTCCAAAATATATATGTCATTAGCTGCATGAATTGTCTAGAAAAAGGAAAGTGAGTTGGGAAATGTTTATGTACACCCCATACATGGCTCCCAGCTGTTTCTATGCCGGTCTCTTTCTCCACCAAAAAGGTGAATGTTTAGTCATGGACTTTTGCAACGGTGTCCCTGAAATTGTGGGGTCTTGTTGAAAAGTACAGTGTTCCCAAAGGGTCTCTGAAAAGCAAACCAAAACTTGAACACTCCATTGCTGTGTACTTCATACATTACCTCAGTCAATGTTAGCTACTCAAATAATTGAATAAATATGTAATAGGGAAAATACAAGACTTCCATTGAACCTCGTATCCATATCCATTCTTAACTCCCTCTCCTGTGATTTCACTGTTACCAGGTACTGAAAGAAAAGGAAAATATTCCTGCACAAGATAACAGGCACTGTGGTACCACATTTAATTACTAAATTTTCCAAGAATGCTTTATATACTATTCATAAATTTATTCAGTAAATTTTTCTTATGTGACTGCTTTATGTCAGATACTTTGTGTGGTGTTGAGAACCCAGAAGTATTAAAAATAGACATTTTCCATGCCTTCATTGAACTTCAGTGTGAGAACAGAATATGAGAACATGAAGTGTTAAGTAGCCTTCTCCTCCACAGCTCCACCCCTGGCACAGAGCAGTGCGCCCTGAGATGGCATGAACACTTTATCAGCCCTACTGTGGGGCAGAGCGGCCCCCTGTGTTGCTGGAGTCGAGGTCCATTGGGGTGCTGGCCAGGAACCAGCTGGGGAGCACCCTACTAACAGCCAGGGGTGCCCCTCCACTGCCCTGCCCGGAACCCTCTGTGATAGGCCACTGCTTGGGAAGGTCTTTTTGAGGCCAGTCAAAAGAAAATTTAATGTTTGTTGCAAGACAGAATGGCTGCTTGGAAGCTACTCTTGGAGGCTACTCTTCTGGCTTTCAAGACTCCTTCTATACTGCTCACAGCAACAAAAGAAAAAGCATTATTCATATTTCACTCACTAGTTCCAGTCTCAACCACATACATTATTCAGTTTGAATTTCACACTCACCAAGGGCAACACAGTTTAGTATTCTCATTTACCAGGGAATCAAGGCTCAAAGAGGATATATAACTTACTCAAGCTTACAGATACTACATGATGGTACTGGGGTTCTAACACAGTTTTCCTGATTCCAGAGCAGGGGTTCTTTTTTGCTATGCCCTACAGCTCACCTCTCACAGTTTCTGGGATAATTGTTTATATCCTACTTTCAGCTGTCTTCAAGTTTTTGAGCACACTAGGAATAAAACTGCTCTTTCTTGAACTTAATTGTGGTGAAAAGAACATGAGCCACATGGAACAGAAATGGTGAAAGTGTTTCTTAGAAGGAGAAGGAAAGTCAAATAGACAGTATCCCTCTCTCTATGAGATGAAAGTCCAGGCAACTGAGAAATAGAAAGTGACAAATAGGACCTTGAATTAAAAAATCAGTGGGAAGCAATACATTGAGTAAGCAAAAGAGATAAAGAATACTTTTGTTAATCCATGAAAATCATTATCCTAGTGACATACCTCATTTCTGAAAAGTATGTAGTTTAAACATTTCAGGAAGTAGATTATTGTATCAGTGTGAAAAAAGAAAACAAGAAAAGGCACACTCTTATAAGGAAAAGCAGAAGGCTTTTTCTTGTTTGTGTTCTTTTGTTCTTTATGTAGCTCATGCATGCAAGGAAGAGATTTGAAGTATTAAAGCAACAGTCATGGCTAATGTTTGCCATGATATTCGGAGTCGGGGGAGCAGCAAGAAGGGCTGTGAGCTAGATCTGAGAAAGCTGCTTATTAGCAAGTGTGTTTTACCTCAAAATATCCATGTCTACAGTTAGGATAAGCCTCTTTTATTCTTTGGCTGGAATTATGTGTGCAGAGTGCTTTGCTTTCTCAAATAGTAAATGTTTTGGTTTTCTTTTTGTTTGGTTTGGTATGGTTTCAAGGAGCAGAGGTAGTGCTCAAATCAAAGCAGTATGCAATTCTGCACTCAGTCTGGAATGCTACAGAGTCTAGGAAGCAAAGTGATCTTAGAAAAGCCAAAACTTGTGTTTGGTGCACTCTTGTCTGTGCTTCCAGTCTATCTGCCCTGCCCTGCCCTGTACCAGTGCCCTGCCAATTCTTCCCAAGAAGGGACTCCTCTAATGGTCAGCCTTTGCTCTGGAGCTCCCTATTGGGTTGATAGAGACTATTGGATCTTTCTCCACTCTTTCTTCTCATAGGTATCAGATCTGCATAGTACTCTGAGGACTATTTCTGCCCAATCTTATTTCCAACCTCCTGTTTTCTTTCACAGGTATTATTCCTCCAACAAATCCCTCCAAAGACCTTACATTTCTCATTCCATCATGAGATCTGCTTCCTGGAAGATCCAACTAACATAAAGGTGTGTTTGCTATCAGTCTTTTTTCTAAATGTCTGTATACGTGTATACATGTATGTAATTTCTTTTACATAATTGAGTGTGTATTGTAGACTTAATTTCATGAAATTGTTCTGTCTTCACATTAAATACTAGCATGTTTCCATGTCATTAAAACTTCTTTTGTCAATATCTTTTTTAAGTATAAATGATGATTATCTTCTATACTTGTGTTCCTTATCTCAATGAATTCTCACAATGTCAATTCAAAATAGGCCTTTTTAATACTATTTTTATAAAGGAAGAAACTTAAGTTCAGAAGGGTCAATTAACTTGCCTGCAGGCACTAAGTAAGTAGAGCCAAGGAATAGAATCAGGTTTAAGACCCAGACTTAGTCAAGTCTGTGTCCATGCTGCTTCGACGCCCTCCATGATGTTTTGCCCCTACCCTACTCCAATGTGTCAGGCTCTGAATCTAACAGCATCCTTTTATCTCTATTTTTTGTAGCATTCATCCTGATCCTGGCCATGGGAAAAGTTGGGGGCTTAGATATTGCTCACGATCCCTCCTATTAACTTAATTATTGCTGTCACCTAGTTATTAGACATAAAATAATAGTAGGCTTTTCATTAATTTATTAAAAACTTGTGACATGTCTACTCTGTGCAGATGGAAGCCACATTTGCCTTTGATAAGCTAGTGGAAGAAAGATAAGGAGGAACTAGTAAAATTCCAAATGATAGGCAATATGATAGAACTTCACAGAAGGTTCTTTGGGAACATAATCCAAGAGACAAAATTACAATGAAAGTTTCTGAGGAAGCTGAGTTAAAGGATTTTTTTTTGAGTAGTCTAACACAGTAATAACATGTGCAAAAAATTCCCAAGAAACATTAGGTATAACTAAATAATTGTGTAAGTCTGTAGGAGTAGGAAATATTATGGGCTGAATTTTGTTCCCCTAAACCTCATATATTGAAATCCAACCAGCAACCTCTCAGAATGTGACTGTATTTGAACATAGGATCTTTAAAAAGAATTAAAGAATTAACGTTAAAGGAGGTCATTAGGGTGGGCCCTAATTCAATAAAACTAATGTCCTTGAAGGAAGTTAGAACACAGACCTACAAAAAAGAAAGACCACAGGGAAAACAGGATCATCGTAAGCCAAGAAGAGAGTCCTCAGAAGGAGCCGATCATGATGACACTTTGATCTGGGATTTCTGGCCTGCAGAACTGTGAGAAAATAAATATCTATTATTTAAGCCATCCAGCCTTGAAACCTTGTTTGGCAGTCCTAGAAAACTAATACAGGGGATGAGGCTGAAAAGACAGGCAAGGGCTTGATTAGACAGGTGCTTGCCTGGCCATGTTTAGGACTTTATGCTTCTATTCATAAGACAATGGGAAGCTACTAAAAAAATGTAAATCAAAGACAAATATAATAAAATTCATGTTTTTGAAATGTTTAACCTTTGTACTCAGTAAGTCCACTTCTGTCCCTATCAAGCTCTCCATAATGAAAGTAAAACGTTGAAGAAAGAATGGAAGTGATTATTCAGTCACTGGTTCCTACATATCTGATTAGGCTTCAAGCTGCATTCTCTGACAATCTCATCCATGGCTTATCCTTGTTTCCAACTTTTTTTTTCCAGAATAACCCCCTGAATCCACAATTCAGACTTTTCTTCCAGGCCAGGAATCATGGCTGTCTCACCAAATCTCATCATTACCCATAACCAAGCATGACACTTAAGGAACATTGAAAAACTTAAAGAGGTTGCAAAATGTAAGTATTGTAATAGAGGCCCACCACTGCTATTCATACTCTTCGGCTATAGCTGAAATTGTGGGTGAGACCTGTGTTGTGCCCAGGAGAACATATAATCTGGAAACATTGATCTCTGCCCTCAATCTCTAGTTTAACCTTTTGGATATGTGCAGGGTTAATGGAGGAGGAAACAGAAGAAACTGGTTTCATGGGGAATTATGGTGAGAGGTAGAGTGACTGCATGTAACTGAGTGGTTAGCAGAGGTCTCTTCCTCCTGTGCTTTATATGTCACATGGCACAGGCTACGTGAGGGCCTTGCTATTTGGACAGCATGGGGAGCTAACAATGTTGATGTGGAAATGAGAGTTCTCACAGGAAGGAGGTAGGCCATAAGAGAACCATCTATAAACACATGAAGTATCCTCTCCTTCCACCCTCATTCCTAGGGACCACCCATGACATTTAAGGTAGTTATGGAGCTGGGAGAGGTTAAATCGTTATGTGGGACAGGCTGCCAAGAGCCAGTGAGGTGGTCCAGCTCAGGGAAACTTGGCCTTACCAGGTTAAGGAATTACTGAAGTACTTACTGAATGTCAGCCACCAGTGTTGATGTGGTTTCATTCCTATTCTTTGTTTAGTGTGCCAGTGCTCATGTAGCCATGTCATGTATCAAACTACTGCATCTCTTCTTCAACTTCTAGGAAAAAATAAGGGTGATGGTAAGACTGATTTTTACCCCTGTATATAACATGTATTCCTCATATTTTCTTAAGATTTGTGCCTTTATAAAATGGCTTGGTAATTAATAATAGCTTTATTTTTAAAATTATGACAGTAGGAACAAGGTGCTGCTATTTTCTCATAAAAATTATACTTGTGACATTCGATATTTTCTCACTCAAAAAAAAGTAAGGATTCATTGCTGCATTTTAAAACTCTTGGGTTCTATACTCATTAGACATGATAAATTGGGTAGAGTGGGCTTTATTTTTTGTGGTGGTAGGGAGAGTGGATGGTGAGGTATGAAGGAATTTTTTTATAGCTAAATAAATAAATAATAAGCCTCCTCTCCAGGTTATAAGCAATTCTCACCTCCACTTCCTGTAGCTGAATTCACCATGGATCCTATACTTAGAAGTGAGACCACCACAGTTCCTGAATCAACCATGACTCTGAATATATACCAGTAAGCATTAGTTTTACTGTTCAATTAACCTTAGTAATGGTATGGCAGATTATATTTTCTAAAAGTACTCATTAGCAATATTTCTGGCCCTCCTATATTTCACAGGCTCTCCTAGAAACTTTCTACTCTCCCACCAAGAGGTAGAGTCTATTTCCCTTCCACTTGAAATTGGGCCAACCTTTGTGGAATAAATGGAACACAGCAGAAGTAGCTCTATGTGACTGCTGAGGTTGCATCATTAAAGGCTCTACAGCTTTTGCCTGCCTCTCTCTGCTTTATTATGTTTACCCTTTGGAAATATCAGGAGGCAAAGGTCCCGTTGGAGAGGCATACATACGCCTTCCAGTCCATGGCCCTAGCTGTGGTCAAAGGTGATATGTCAGCATCAACTGCCAGGCATGCAAGTGAACAGCCTTCAGATGATTCTGGCCCTCAATCTTCGAGCTGACTTTAGTGAAGTAGAGCTATTTTCACTGACCCCTTCCAAATTGCAGATTCATGAACAAATTAAAAGCTTTTATTGTTTTGGGGTAGTAATTACACAGCAATAGGTAGTAGAACAAATGAGCTTGTTGTTGACAAGACGTGATTTCCATTGTGCTGGGGATGAGTGTGCAGTGTTGTACTAAGAACATTAAGTTGTGACATTTTGCAGCTATCTTTAAGGCTAAAATTAGTGGGCATGAATTCAGGCTTCAGAAGCAGAAGAATGTGGGTTCAGGTCCCAGCATTGCCTCCTACCAACAGCTGAGTGACCTCTGGCTAATAACTGAACTCCACTGTAAAAAGGGAACTTTTTACTTTTTTAACCAAGCTGTTGTGGGGACTAAGTGAGAGATTTTAAGCACTTAATAAAAACTGGCATACACTCCATTAGGACTCTGAATCAGTAGAGTTCAAATTTTAAGGAATAGGAAGCAATACTTGGGGGGAACAGGTTATTAAAAGTAGTAATGAGAAGAACCTCTTCTACTTCCACTCCTTGATTCCTGAATTTTTAATAATTTGGCTACGGGATAAAAAAAAGTACCATACTCTAGCCACTGGCTCAGAATAGACAAGGTCTGTCCATAAATTACCCAGCCATGTAATAAGAAAAATAGATGTGTTTATTGAAGAAAATACAAGATACAAGAAACATTGTACATAGGATAATGATGCCTCAGTCCCCTTCAAAGTAGACACCTAGAAACCCCACACAGCTCACCCAATCGCCAGCAGCTGCCCCATCATATTTTCCTGAATCTCACTGATGGTCTGAAATCTTTTCCCTTTCAAAGGTGGTTTTAGTTTGGGGCAAAGCCAGAAGTCTCATGGTGCCAAATCTGGACTGCAGGAGGCTGAGTCACTTGGGCGATTTGGTGTTTTGCAAAAAAATCCTGCAGAAGTGATGCATGAGTGGATACATTGTCATGATGAATCTGCCAATCACCAGTTGCCCATAGCTGTGGCCTTCTGTATCATCCAAATAGTTTCCATGGAGGAATGCTCAAGCTTAATACGAAATTTGTTGCAGATCAGTTGCTCTACTTGCTCAGTCATTTTGAATGTGATGGCCACACAGTACACATGCTCACTCAACTTCCACCACACCCACTGACTAGTACAGTGAAGCCCTCGTTATTCACGCATGCGCATTCCAGTTCACTCTCCTTGGCTTCCAGGTTACATCAATGTCACGCAAACCATTCTCATTATGTTAACAATGTCTGGGCTTTTTCCAGACAGACCTTGTATACACCACTTCTACTTAATAACAGAATATTGATTTACACAGTCTTTACACAGTCTTCATTGTGGTTTGGTGAATTAGCTATTATTTAGTTCGTGATGGATAGCTCAGATTCTGTGACCATCTGGTGTCCCATGGTCAGACATTAAGTCTTTATCTGGATCCAGTAGCAAGCAGGAGCCAGAGGTTTACACAGCATCTCTGTTTGCACAGACCTCAGCATCATTATATCAGCTGGGTCAAATGCCTGAGTGACAGAGTGGTTTGCAGTACAACCTGGTCCTGTTGCAGACCTCCTTTTTCTCCTGGTCTCACCCAACTCTCAGTTACTTGGCAAATGACAGCAGCAGGCTCATATTAGTATATATCATTTCCAAAATTCAAATGATAGTTGAGTAACCATCACTTTGGGGTTTTTTTTGTCTTTTTTAAGTATATTTTATTGATTATGCTATTCAGTTGTCCCATTTTTTTCTCCCCTTTATTCCCCTCTGCCCTTCCACCAGCATCCACCTCCTTAGTTCATGTCAATGAGTTGTACATATAACTTCTTTGGCTTCTCTATTTTCTACACTATTCTTACTATACATTCTCTATGCTTATATTTTCTTATATATTCTTACTTATATTACTATACTATACTATACCTGTCTATTTTGTAGCTACCATTTATGCTTCTTATTCCCTGTACCTTTCCTCCCATTCTCCCTGCTCCCTCTCCCTGCTGATAATTCTCCATGTGATCTCCATTTCTGTGTTTATATTCCTGTTCTAGTTGTTTGCTTATGTTGTTTTTGTTTGTTTTTTTAGGTTCAGTTGTTGATAGTTGTAAGTTTATTGTCATTTTACTGTTTCATAGTTTTGACCTTCTACTTCTTCTTGGCTAAGTCCCTTTAGCATTTCATGTAAGAGCTTGGTGATGATTTCTCAGAAGAAACCTTACAGGCAAGAAGGGGCTGGAAAGAAGTATTCAAAGTCACGAAAGGCAAGGACCTACATCCAAGAGTGGTCTATCCAGCAAAGCTATCATTTAGAATGGAAGGGTAGATAAAGTGCTTCCCAGATAAGGAAAAGTTAAAGGAGTTCATCATCACCGAGTCTCTTTCTTAATGGTAGGAACCTTGTCCTTTATTTTGGAAGGGTTATTCCAACAAACCCCAGATGGCTGAACCCTTAGAAACTTTTCTAAAGAGACAGACCCCTGCTTTTTCATGGTCTAATTTATACTTTCTGAAGACTTGTCAGGAATGGTTTTTCCTCAGTCAGCACAATGAATGCGCTATGGGATGTCAGGCGGATCCAGCTTCTCTACACTCCATTGTGACCAAGAGTAAGAGAGGTGATATGGCCTCCTCCCTCTCCTGTGAGACAGATTCTGGTGGTCCTTGATGTTCATATGAAAAAAATAACTTAACTGATCAATATGCATAGCATCTGTCAAGGGCTGTATAATTTGCTTCAATAAACATACTGCATCTGGAGCAGCAGCTGTGAAGTGCAATCACCACCTAACTGGATTTATGATACTGCACTGTCATTCTCTATCATCTATTTGCCAAGCAAGGCAGTTAAGTGAGGATAGGAGTCATCACCCCTAAACTCTCAAGTGTTTAATGAGGGCATTAATCTCTCTAGTACCCCCACACATAAAGCTCTGGCTCTGGTTTACCTGCTGATAAAGAGGAGAAGTTCCTGAACAAAGTGACAATTTTGCCATTTCTTGAGTGTCTTTATTCCAAGTCTATAATTAGGAATGAGGAAATAACCACAAAGGATTATTCACTGTGAAATGGAGTCCAGTCCAACTCCATTTAGCAGTTGATCTCCACAAACCCTCACTGAGAGCTTAGAATCCATTTCAACACATATTTTCCAAGTTTCCGCTGTTTTAAGTTAATATTTTTCTACTGTTCAGTTTAAATTCAACATTATCCTTGACATTATCCTTGACATTATCCTTGTTAAGGTTAGGGGGGTTTTTCCCTAGAGATTTCTGTACTGTGGTTCTGGTTATGAGTGTAGAAGTAATTAAGGGTAGTGGAGTGGATCTGGGGAAGAATGAGAATCTTCTTGAAAGCTACCTGCTTCAAGTGGCATTAACAGAGGGGGAAAGGATTCTTCTACTGGTAAGGGATGCTCAGCAAATTGGTGAGTTCATGGTTCTCAGATTTTACCCAGCTGCTGCTCCATTCCAATTCTAATGGTCTCCCTCCATCCAAATTAAGGACTTAAATTTCACATGAGAGACTTGGAAATCATATGAATGCTACTTCTGTTGTATTTTGCAAATTATAAAAACAAATTCTGAGTATATCAGAATTTCAGCTCTAATCCTACTAATGCTGAAAATTTTAAGCCTTTATCTTGCTATTTGCTTCGTGGAAGTTCTCCAATGCAGTCAGAACTCGTCAAGCCATCTCACCATCCTATGCCATGATTACCACTGTGATGATCTAGTTCAATGTCCTCTCAGCTTCCCAAGCCCTCTCTTCTACAAGCATTCCTTCCCAGGTTTCAGCAGATTATACTTACAGTAACTGTGAAAATTAACCACACCATGGGCTACCAGCATCATATTTTCCACTAATGTTGACTTCATCATGTTGTTCAAGTCCACTCATGTTCTTATTTTTTATCATATTTCTCTCAAGATGCTTTCACTGGTATCAAGTATCAACCAAGATCTACAAAGGAAAACAAAAACGTATTAGACATTTCAAGCAGAGAGCATTTACTAAAAAAATTAACCAGTTAAAATGTATGGAAAGGACAGGAGGAGCAAAAGGAAGAAATGATGTCATCATAAAGTAAAAAAAAACAACAAAACACCTTGCTATTATCTGTATAATGCAACCCATTTGCATGCACGGTCTAGTATACAGGGGCTAGAAGTTCCAAAGACAGCTACCCCTGCCAGAGCAGGGATCCAGGAACAGAGCTGGCTGCTGGGGGAAATGCACAACCATCTGGTCACTGCTCTTACAACCAGCAGCTATCAGAGCAACTGCCCATGTTTTCCGAGCCAGAACCAGAACTGTTCTCCCTTCCTTCCACTTTAAAATCTCCCATCACTGACTCCTTCCTGGCACAATTTAAAAGAAGCCAGCTGCCAAAAGAACTGGGAAACATAGTTTGCAGAATCCCAGTGCCAGTTGTTCAGAGCTGAGTAGAGAAGAACAGGCATAAAAGTGGGAGAAAACAAATAAATAACTAAAAATGGCTGGGTAGAAAGATAGATTCTGGGATGTCAGTGAGATGGAGGAGTTGCTTTCACATCCCTGGGCTATTCTGTTTCATGCAAAGTAAAATAAAATTTCCATTTGCTTAAATAACTATTATTTGTATTCTCTGCTGCATTCAGCTAATTACTATCCTTGTCTGAAACAGAATTTGCTAAGGGGAAGTAGGATGCTACAATATGGAATTATCTTGGCAGGGCTGTGGTAGGGGAGGACACACACACTGTAGAATGGAGAACTGGTGACCTCTATGTGGCAGTGAAACATTGGGCCGATTTTTCCTCTGCCATACCTTGAAACATAAGCCATGTTCCCATTAAAGCTGCAGTGCTAGGGGAAATGGCAGGGAATCTAGAATTTGTGTGTGTGTGTGTGTGTGTGTGTGTGCTGATTATTTCTTGTCGTTTACTGTAAAAATGTCTTGATAGAAAAATATGAGCTTAAACTAGACCTCATTAGTCAGAAAGCTAAGATAGAAAGAAGTATGACACTGCTAGGAAGAGATATTCTCTACCCTGCCTGCGATCTAAATTGAATGGGGGTCCCATAATTTGGAGCCTAATAGAGTTGAAGATTTGATTGCTTTTGTTTCCCAAACAGAAGAGTTATAAATTGTAGCAGCAAAGTTGCATTTGTAGTAGTATATGAGCCTGATGCCACAGGGCTTTACCACACACCTCCTTTAAACAGGGAGATTATAAAGAGTGTTGACCTACATGAAAAAAATGCATTTTTTATTCTAATCCAGCATGCATAAACATATATTATTACCTGTGATGTTTCAGTCTGGTGTTTTGTATTCCATTCCAACCCAATCTTCTCAGTTTAGTCTTAAAAAGCTTGACCGTGATGCACTAAACTGCCTTCATAGTCCAATAATGAATATTTTTCAAACTACAGGTCTACATCTTTGCGATTCCTATTGTACTGTCACGCAGTAATCCCATGTCTTCACTTTGCTCTTTTCTGAGCTATATAATGCACTATGTCTTTCTAATCATCTCTGGCATCCCCTTCCATTCTGTTACTTCTCTTTCTTGCCATTATAGTTGTCATAGTTGGTTAAATCCAATTCTTCACTTACTCTACACCTGCACTTGAGTAGGTAGACATGACAGGAGCAACAACACAGCCAAGCTAAATGATCCACTTAGTCTTTAATGATACTCAGAAATCTTCCCAAACTCATTAATTCATTCCATCACTCTCCTTATAGGTAATTTCATATATTTTCTTTTTTCCTGGACTTTCAACAGCTTTGTTCCCTATTTCAAGCTCAGTTGGTATCAATTCCTTATTATTTCACTGAGAAAATAAAAGCAACCAGAAGAGAATGTCAACATACTACCACTGCCAGATTTATAAGCCCACTTGCATGCACTAT
The DNA here is from genome assembly GCF_021234165.1 of Pteronotus mesoamericanus. Taxonomy (NCBI): domain Eukaryota; kingdom Metazoa; phylum Chordata; class Mammalia; order Chiroptera; family Mormoopidae; genus Pteronotus; species Pteronotus mesoamericanus. Next base: position 26,600,781 of record NW_026555078.1, on the reverse strand, counting down.
GCCTTTTATTCTTCTAAAAAGGCCTATTGTCAACACCTCCACCTGAGCACTCAATCTCATATTCTCTTGCAATCGTCACTTCTCACTTGTATCACCAATTTTTACCTTTATGCAGGGTAATTCCCAAAGTTATACAAATGCACTTTAATCTATCTCACCTCAGTAGAAAACTGCCTTGACCCCATATTCTACCCCAGCTACTACACATTTCTGTGATTCCCATTACAGCAAAATTCTAGAGCTACTATCTCACCTATATCTTCTCCCATTATTTCTTGAATCAAACCCAAGCAGGCATTATCACCACCACCAACTCCCGACAGATTTTATACGAATTTCACTATGGCTCCTCACGCCTCACCTTCTTCCATCAATCACAACCATTGATAGCTACAGCGGCTGACTTTTTAATTGGATAAATTTGACATGTAACATTGTGTAAATTTATGTTGGGAACCATCTTGCCTGGTTTCAGGGACTGTAAACTCATCAACAGGCAAGAGGGCCCTAAGGCTGGAGCTGAGCAAGGAGGCCTTGGGAAAATAGGCCACTGAGGGGACAAAACCTGCCCTCCTGGCAGAGGCACAGCCCCTGCCTCCCTTGCATCACCCTGTTTTCCTCCAGAGGATGGCTGGTTAGTCAATGATGGGTAATACCCCTCAATGGCAGGGGCAACCTAAGACAGGCACAGTCACATAGCAGCCATCAGGGAAGGACTTGGGGGACACAGAGAAGGGGCAAAAGACCCTCACTCCTCAGCTTTGTCATGGCCAGAGTCCTCATTCTATCTGAAAGGAGTCTCCTTATCTCTTGGCTGCTCTGCCCAGCAGCCTAACCAGGTCAGTGAAACAATACTAAAGGCAGGTACAGCCCTAAACTGTATCAGGAAGTTCCTGGGGACAATTAGGCCTGGAAAAGGAATGCATTAAATCCTATGAAACTTATTTTGCTAAGAATGTTCTCGAGTTAAAAAGAGTACTGATGTTTGGGACCTGAGCATAGAATGGGATCAGTTTCCCAGGTTTAAGGGCCAAATGGGCACCACCCTGTCTGCCAGACCCTGAGCTGAGGCAAATCTCTGTGTTCCTTCAATCATAGCCTTTTGACATTGATTGATGAGCTTTGCATGCATGCTGTATACCCTTGTGCATATCGTTCTCAATAAAGACCACTTCAAGAGAGGGGCTCAGGGCATTCTCCACTAGAGGGAATCACCACCCCCATTTCCTGGCAGACCAAGAAGCTTCTGGAATGACATTTTATTTTCACCATCCACAGTGACCTGGGGGGACTCTGCAGGAACAGGGTACCCCCATCAAATTTAAGATGAACAGCATGTTACTTTGACACATTTACATATTGTATGTGTCTGTGGCATAAGGATATTTATCACATTACATACATATAGTATACTATTATTTCTATATTCAATATACTGTACTTTAAATATTTATAGTTTATTTGGTACTTGGTACAAGTTTGTACCCTGAAACGCCATCAATATCATCCTCCAGCTCTCCTCCCCTGAGAACCACCATTTTCCTCTCTGCTTTTTTGTTTATTTACAGGTTTAACTGTTTTAGATTCCACATATATGTGGTATCATATAATACTTGTTTTTTTCTCTCTGACTTACCTCATTTAGCATAATGTGCTCAAGGTCCATCCATGTTGTCACAAATGGTAGAATATCCTTCTTTTTTGTAGATGATAATATTCCATTGTGTGTGTATACCACATTTTTTTTTTATCAATTCATCCATTGATGGAAACTCTTACACACTGTTAGTATGAATGTCAGTTAGTCAAACCACTATGGGACACAATATGGAGATTCTTTAAACATTAAAAACGGATCTATCATATGACCTAGCAATTCCCCTCCTGGGTGTATGCCCAAAGGAAATGAAAAGAATTCAGTGACATGAGAATGGAAACAACTTAGCCTATCAATGGCTGACTCTTTATCTAATCTTCAGAATACCATTCTCTTTGCTTTTCCATATAACTTCCTATGATTTGTTAGTCACCTTTCCTAATACTTACCCAGCTCCCAGACCTCTAAACATTTGTGTACTTAGGTCTTGATCTCACACATCTCTTTTGTATAAATATTTTAGATTACTTCTTTCAGTCCCATGGATTTTAATAGTAGCACTTTGGTGAGAATTCCCAAATATATATCTCCAGCAACAATTTCTACCCTGAACTTTGGTCTCAAAAAAACAAAAAACTGGTTACTTGACATCTTCACTCCACTCCACTCCATTGTGTTCCACTCCACCCTAGCAGGACTATCAAACTTAACGTGCTCTTAGATGAATGTGTCTTTTTATTTATCTCAAATTTGCTTCTCTAGTTTTTCCAGTCTTAGAAAATGGAAGGAGAGTTCTTCTATATTTAGGTTTAAATTCTTGACTTTGCTCTTTTACTCTCACATTCACTCACACTCTATATTGTACCATTAAGCAAATCTCATGTGCTCTTTTTTTCTTAATATTTTCAGAATCTGACTAATTATTTTCAGTTTTGCTGCTATTATATGTTTCAAGGCATCATCATTTCTTGCCTGGACTACTGAAATATTTTATATGGCCCTCTGCTTCCATGGTTTGCTTTCTTTTCTCCCTTGTTGAAGTCATCATATACTGATGTAAGAATCAATACACAAATCAATAGCATTACACAGACAGTCCAGAAAGAAACCCATACAAATATGTTCAATTGATATTACATAAAGGTGCTAAGACAATTCAATGGAAAACAATCATTTCAACTAATATTGCTGAAATAACAGGACACCCATAAACAATAATGACAAGAACAAATATAAACCTCAATCTAGACCTCTACATGATATAAAAATTAACTTGAAATGGAGTACAGGTCCAAGTATAAATATAAAACTATACGATTTTTCGAAGAAAACTTTTGTAACTTTGGATTAGGCAAAGGATTCTTAGATATAACAACAAAAGCATGATTCTTTAAAGAAAGCAATGGCATATACAACTTTATCAAAATTTTAAAATGTTGCTCTGAAAAAATATTTCAAGAGAATGAAAAATTATAAGCCACTATGGAGAGAAAAGTATTTGCAAAGCACATGTCTTGACAAAAAATTTATATCTAGAATATATGAAGTACTCTCAAAAGTTAAGAATAAGAAAAAATTTTTGGAGGTAGATAAACATGCCCTTTACAGGGTTTTCCCAAAAGCTTAACTCTAAATTTTTCACTTTCATCTCTTTGGCTACAACCGGATTATATGCTCCCATAGCAACAAGGATATCTAGGAAGAATATTGTTTTAATTAATCACCTTGCCACCCTGAGGCTGCATGAGCTAGTATTTTCCTGCTGCATGATACTAATATTATGCTAATAATAGGAGTGCCCTTGACTTTTCATACTTCAATTTATACCTGCCTTGAATATAGAAGTGATGCTAGAACTGAGGCAGCTATTTTGCAATCTTGATACAAGAATATGTGGACAAAAGCCACATAGTAAGCCACTGGACTGTGAGTTATAAATGAGTTCATACACTTAAAAGTGCTAAGCCCACAATAAGTATTCAAGACTGTATTATTATTATTATTATTATTATTATTATTATTACCACTACTACTATGGCTATTTATACCTAAAGAAATTTCTAAAATAAAGTTGGTGTTTAACAGATTCTTGTTTAATGCTTGAATGGATAAATATTTTATGTTTTTTGTCATAATCATGACAAAAAATCATGACTTTACTGTCCACTAGTTTAATCTGATTACTGATTTCCAGTAATCAGTCTCCTGGTTCTCAGCTGGCAGCCCCACTTACTCACATAGGTCTTCTGTTACCTAACCTGGTTGTCCTATTGCTATGCTTTCAACACCAAAACTGCTCTTTAAGTGCTTTTTACATGGGCACTAAGTTTTTCTAGACTCAGTTTATTTAGCTATTTTGTTTTAATGGTTACTAAACCAGTAAAAGGAATCACACACATATGAATATTTAAAGAATGTTTATTGCAGCATTATTTATAGTGGCCAAGACATGGAAATAACTGGTGTTCATTAAGAGATGACTGGATAAGGAAGATGTGGTACATATACAATGGAATACTACTCAGCCATGACAAAAGATGAAATACTGCTATTTGTGACAACATGGATGGATCTTGAGAATATCATGCTAAGTGAAATAAGTCAGACAGAAAAAGTCAAGAAACATATCATTTCACTCATATGTGGGATATAAACCTGAAAGCAAAAATGAACAAATAAGACAAACACAAACTCATAGACACAGACAACTGTATAGTGGTTACCAGAAGGAAGGGAGATGGAGGTGTAGTGAAATGTAGAGGGGGATGAGTGATGGAAGGAGATTTGATTTTGGGTCGTGGACACAATACAAAATACAGATGCTGTATCATAGAATTATATACTTGAAACCTATATAATTTTATAAACCAATGATACCCCAATAAATTTCATTTAAAAAGAGATATGTATGTATATATTTTTATAACATAAATATTAAAAATAAATATTCAAAATATTTATTTTAAATCTCATTCACCAATTTTTCAATAGTCTTTATTTTAATTCCTTAGAAGTTTACAAAACCTATTTTGGAATGTTTTAAATATATAGATATGAATGATTATGTAGACAGTAATTCTATGATGTTTTTAATGAGTAAAGTTATATCACTATATATTTTTGTTTTAAAAATACTTTTCCCATAGCATGACTTTTTCAAAGTAATTATCTTACTATTTATTATTTAAACATTAAACTTATAATTTATCTTGAAAATCTAAGTGTTTTGTTCCCAAGAATATATGAGATCTATCCAGAAAGTTTCTGGCCACACATTAGGAAAATAGAGACATTCACTGACAAAGATAATAAAATACAAGAAACATTGTACGTAGAACAATGATACCTCAGTCCTCTCCAAAGTAGACACTTTTGGACCTCACACAGTTCTCCCAATGTCTGTCAGCTGCCCTGTCGAATTTTCCTGAATCTCGTCAACAGTCTGAAATCTCTTCCCTTTCAAAGGTGATTTTAGTTTTGGCAAAAGCCAGAAGTCACAGGGCACCAAATATGGGCTGCAGTGGGGCTGAGTCACCTGGGTGATTTGATGTTTCACCAAAGGGCTCTGCACAAGACCTGATGATGACACATGAGCGGACGTGTTGTTGTGATGAAGCTGCCAGTCACCAGTTGCTCAGAGCCGTGGCCTTCTGAATTATTCAAATAGTTTCCACGGAGGAATGTTCAAGCTTAATGCAAAATTTGATGCAGATTCACTGTTTCATTTGTTCAATCATTTTGAATGCCACAGGCCCACAGTACACACACTCACTCAATGGCATCTACTTCCCCCACTGACTAGAACAGTGAAGTTGTCATTGCTCACTCATGTGCATTCCAGTCCACTCTCCTTGGCTGCCAGGTTACACAGGCATTGTGCAAACCATTCTCAATATATGGCTGGACTTTTTCAGACATGTATGTTGAGTAATATAAAACTAACAGCCATTTGTCCTCACAGAAATGATCAACAGATTGAGAAACATTGCAGCTTTTTTAAAAATGTATAATTCATCTTTAAGTCCCATATCAGCATCATACATTGTCTTGACATTGTACTATCTTGCAGTCTTACTCTGGAATATTTTCCTTGTTTTATGAAAGAAACTGTTCCATAATGTTTACTGTTACACACTCCTTTCTTTAAATTTTATGTTGCTTAAATGTGGAAAAATTACTCGTGACTATCAATATTTATTTCTCTTGTATTTTCTGGGCTCAAAGGAAACTACACTTCCCACCATCTTGCCGTGAAAGGAGCCATAACTAGTTGCAGCCAATGGAATGTAAGTGGAAGTGACTTGAGTCATTTCCTGCCCAAGGCTATAAAGCCCCTCCCCATCTTGTCCTGCTACAAGGACCTGGCAGCCTGTGCTGAGATGACTGTGCATGTCAGTGAAAGCACACTGGATCTCTAAGTCATTGCTTCAAAGATAGCTCCCTTGGGAAGAAACCATTAGACCTATTGAAAACCTAATGTCAGCCAGAAATAAACTTTTGATATACTAAGCCACTTGAATTTTGAGTTAATTCCTTTAGTGGTTCACAAAGATACAGTTATTTGTGTAGTCATTACTGAGAAAGAATCTAAAAAAAAGTCTTAAGCTGAGAGATAGTAAAGTATTTTAACTTTTATCCAACTCTGCAGCCATTCTCCCACACTGGATAATTCATTCAAATACTATCTTATCCAAATCTGCAGCAGCAATATTTTCCCTCATGAGTTTTTAATAGTACTTGCTGACAGAGAAATACATTTTAGTTTATCATCATATTATTTTCCATATATCATTTCAGCCAACATTTCTGTGGAAAAAGAATAATGTCTCTCTATTGATGTCTCTTTGTCTTTTCCCGTTAGGTAAGAAAACTTCAAAAGGAAGTTCTAAATATTTATAAAATTCATTGAAAAATTTAATAGTCTAAAAATCCATAAATTTAAACATTGCTAAAAAAAAACAATTGTAGAGGGTTGTTTTCATGTTCTATGTGCTTGGTGCTTATATGTTGAAAATTCTAAGTATTTTCAGACAAACCATAATGGTGTCACACTTGTATTTCAAGATCCCATGTACATTGAAGGTGAGGTTCATTCTTAAGTCTTTCAGATGATTTCAACAGCTTTTGTCTGACTAGTCTGATTGGTTTGAATGTGATCATTTTAATCACAGAAGGTGTGATAATAAACTTCTGTTATAGTTTGTGTTTCCTTAATTATTGCTGGTATCTTCATCTCATGGTTTGATTGCAAGAAATATTTTTAAGACATCTTTTATGTGATGTTTCATTCTATTAAGATAATATAACCCATAAACACACCTCACCAAGAGCGTGTGAGTTTAAATGCATGGCAGTATGCTAAACGTTAACGAGTGAATAAAGGTGCCATATCAAGCCTTCTGCACTGGTGGAACTCCCACACCTCCCAGAGATGCCTCCCATGGCAAAGTGTAATGGATGACTCAGTGGAAATTCTTACAAACTCCTTTCCCAATTTCTCTGTTTTGTCTAATATGAATAGAGGGTGACAAAATAAACCAATTCCAAGCGCTTCCTTAATCTAGGATTCTAGCCAATGAGATATAAGCAGAGGTCCCTGAAGGAAGCATCTTTTCTGAGATAACAACTGGCTAGAAGGACTCTTACTTTTGGTCCTTTATTTTCTTTTAGCTTGAAACATACATGCAATGCTTTAAGAAGAAGCAACTATCTTGCCTGAATCTAACAAACCTCAGGTACCAACAAGCAAGTGTCAAAGTGTGGACTAAGATCCAGAAATGTCTGATTCCAAAGTTGTATGCTTTTAACACCTGTGGTATACCACAGCTGAGATAAAATGAACTTCACGGGAGGGAGAAGATTTCAGTTGAAAAAGAAAACAACAGCAATAGGGAGTTAAGAAATGATAAATTGAGTAGAACAACAAGATTTGAGGAGAATAAGGCAAAGAAGAAATTGATATCCTCAGGTCATTTGTGGAAATAGGGTATTTTGATGAGGCATCTTTAGTAATAAATATGATCACACATAAATCAACTTTGTAGAATTGTTGGTGAAGTTGTAATAAAAATGGAGATTATTAAATGTTTCATGCAGAAGGCCGTAGAGTAGGTGGAGAAAAGTGTTGTTAACATATTTTGATACTTTGGCAAGCTTTTTCTACTTGTCCAAAGGCAAAGTGTTGTGTGTTCTAGCATCATCTCCCAGGATGGGGGTCTGCATATAGATATATTTTTCCCTTAAGTAAAGCAGGCTGAGTTAAAATCCAAAAAAGTATTCAGTATATGGGATTTGTAGCAACTAACCATAGAAAGCTTTCACTTCAGTGTGTTAGTCACACTAGTATGATTTAGTTTTTCTTGGCAGAATTTTAGATAATTTAAAAAAACTGAACCTAAATAATAACATGTTACATTTTGCATGCTCTTAATTTTATGTAAAGGAAACCTATATATAGTTTCCTGTGACTTACCCATTTGCTCTCCTTGGTGACTGAGGTTCATCTTCATCGGTTCATGTAGCAGCTGTTCATTCATTGTCATTGCTGTACCGTGTTTGAGTGTATCACAGTTTTTATGTTCATTTTCCTGTTGAACTTCTAGGTTGTTTGCAGGTTTTCACTCATAAACAATGCTGCTAGGGAAACAAAAGGTCTAGAAGACGATCACTTCAAGAAGAGGCAAC